>NC_072802.1:2615925-5115925 GCF_028583425.1 Eublepharis macularius | reverse complement strand
TCTCCCCTACCTGTGACTGCCCAGAGAGTCCTTTCCTCTGCCTGCTGGGGCCAAAGCTTTGAGGCTTTGGGTAGCTCTGGCAGATGCTGTTCAGAAGGCCATTCATGGGTGCCTATTGGTTTGGTCTCCCCCGCCCCCCCCCTTCAAGATAGCCTTTTTTTTTTTAGGTCTGGTGTATTTGCACTGAATTCCTTTACCACTGAGCGTAATTCACTTACAAGGACTGGAGCTTTATCAACGGGCGTTGGCAGTGGCTGCTTTTCCTCCTGCCATGTTTTTCCAGCAAGCAGCCAGGATGGGCAGAGCCACTTGGAGCTCCTGGCAGGACCAGGCATGCCTCTGCCAGGCTTGGATTTGTAGAGGGGGGGCTTCCACCACCCAGAATGAGGATGAAGAATAAATGCCAAGAAGTGCGGGAGGGGCAGCTTTTTTCCAGAGGCTGCAAAATAGATGAGCACTGAGGAGACTGTTCAGGGGAAGGAAAGATTTCCGTTTCCCCCCTCTGAGGCTTCTTGTCCAACTGCACTCGCGTGGATTTCATTTCAGATTTTTTTTGGTATTGGGTGAAAAGGTGAAAGTTTGTAGCAGAGATTAGCAACCTGTTCCTCCTCCAAAGCAGGAACTTTAGAAAGTTCACAGTCTCCGGTGCCGTCTTTGGTTACTTCTGTGTAGTGCATCATTAGCTCCAGATTTTGTAATCTCTGCCAGCTGTAAAGGATGCTGAAAACGTTCTGCTGAACCAGCTTAAGAGCTTCTTTTTCCCCAAAGTGCCACCAATTCAAATACTTTTTTTAAACCATGGTTTCCAATGAATGGGCACTTGCTCAGTGTAGACAAAATGCAGGACTTTGCTTGAGCTGGACCCAGAAGCTCCTTCTGCTCCGTTTCCCTCTTTCTGCTTGAAAGGGCATCTCCAGCAAGGGTCCCCCTTGTGCAAGTTTCCTGTCACCAGAGCGCAGCGGATGCGGGCAGAATGGCTTCGCAAGAGGAAGTTGCACAAGTCATGAGATTCTTGGATGGCCAGGCCAACAAATGGTTCAGTTTCACTCTTCAAATGAAGGCCCCCAAACCCTGATGGGGTCAGTGCTGAGGCTTCCACTCCGGTGCAGGTCAGGGCGCTGATCCCACTGCACAGGATGTTACAGCAGCCACGGGGGGGGGGGGTGCAGAGGGCAGCCTTCACCATTGTTGACGGCAGCAGTGGGCTGCCCTGTGCTGTCCTGGAAAGATGAGGCCCTGGGCTGAGGTCATGGAAAGTGGCAGCGGCTCTTGGTACTAGAACTGACCTCTTTCTATATCGTGGCAACCTTCCATGAGCTTCCTCTGTTATGGGGGTATATGTGAAGCTTCTTTGAGTGTCGTATGACTGGTCAACCTTGCCTACTACTGGCTACTGCAACCCGTGGGTGGGTCTCTCAGGTTTTGGAGACCCCTCTCTGAATGCTAGGAGTCCTGGTCCAACTGGAAATGCCAGTGCATGCGCCTTGGACTTTCTGCAGGCCTGGCATATTCCTGGCCATGGATGGACCTATGACCCAATGTTGTGCCAGCATTAGGGTTGCCAGCTGTGACTTGGGACATTCCTTGCGATTTGGGGGTGGTGCCCGGGTATAGAGGAGTCCAGGGTGGGGAGGGAGATCCATGGGACGTGATACTGCAGCGCCTGCCTCCTGAAGCGGCCGTTTCCTCCAAGAGAACTGATCTCTGTTGTCTGGAGAGGAATTGTATTTTCTGAAGATAGGTGAAGCCTCTCACCACTGAGGCCAGTCCTTTGTAGAGGAAACATGGACCGGTTGTGTTTGTAAGGTCTGCCTGGCTCTCAGCAAGTAGCACGGGCTTCCAGTCTGCTAAGGTTCTCGTGCTCAGCACAGTGTTGCAAATGCTGATGCACCAGGGTTGGTGCTGGGCGGGAGCAGCCTGCGGGTGCCTGTGTGGGTGACTGTTCTGGCAGAGCTTTGGTGCCTTCGAGGCCTGTGGAGTTCGCCAGCTGGTTGCCTTCAAGGATCAGCAAAGCTTCTTGTGCAGAGAAACAGGCCCATCAACGGTGGCTGCTCCAAGTTTCTGAGTCTTAAATGGAAGCACTCTGCATGCGGATATGCTGCATTAGGTGGATCTGCTAAAGCAATTCAACTTACAGTTGGGAGGGCGGGACTTTAGTAGTGCCATTAACCTGTCTTTAAGAAAGGGAAGAAGGATGACCCGGGAAACTACAGGCTGGTCAGTCTGACTTCTGTTGCTGGGAAAATATTAGAACAGATTTTAAAGGGATCAATCTGTAAGCAGATTCTCATTGAAAATAATGGCCGAATCATTTCGGCAATCTCTGTTTCAGTATTACTGAAATTTTTCGGTATTCAGAAAAAAATTCGATAATACTGAAAAAAAACGAAACGGCCTTTATTCAGTATTTTTAACCTGCTCAGAATACCGAATTGCACACCCCTACTCTTGGGTGCACCCCATCTGGCCCAGGGGATTTGTATTCATCCAGTGCAGCCAGATGCCTCTCCACAACCTGTCTGTCAATGTCAATTAGCCACTCAGGTGTCCTGCCACATTTTCTATCTCTAGATGTGCCTGAGTTCTTCATGGAGAAAACAGAGGCAAAAAAGTCATTAAGCCTGTCTGCTTTTTCTCTGTCCTCCATCAGAGTTTCTCCTTCCACTCCCAACAGCTGTCCAATTGCCTCTTTTTCCTTGCGTTTGCCTCTCACGTATCTGTAGAAGTTTTTCTTATTGTAGCGAGCCCTCCTGGCCAGTCCCAGCTCGTACTGAGCTTTTCCTGCAATGTGATTTGAGGTCTTGCTTGTTGCAGGACAATCAGGTTTGCAAGATTCTACCAAGAAGGCAGCTACCAATCCCACTTGCAAGCACTACCCTCTCTTAACAAAAAGTTGAATGCTTATCTTGCTGTATCACTTGCTTAAAGATACTTGTTTTATGTTGCTACTTGTCATCTTGTTTTCTCTCTGTTCATCTTCCAGATTATGTTCATAAGCAGTAGGTTCAGAATAGACAAGAGGCAGCCACTTCTTCACACTTGACACATTCCCAAGGAAGCCACTTCCAGAAGACAGGCAGCAGCCACCAGTTTAGACAGTTTAAGTTTAGAAATCGAGAAGACCAGTGGACAGGATGGGCTTGCTGACCTCTGATAGTAATTATTGCTCGGTGGGCATTCTCTGTGAGATGCTGGAGACCAGCAGAGAGGCCTGTTGCCTTCATGCCCTACTGGAGAATTTCTCAGGGCATCTGGCTGGATCCAGTTGAGCAGCTGCGTTGCTCTTGCAACCCCAAACCGACAACAGACGCTGGACGTGTTCCTGGCAAGTACCGTGCCTGGCTGTTGGGCTGCCTTTTTTTGAGTGGCCACAAACTGTGCACCAGGCAGTGGAATTCACTGCCACAGGATGATGTGACAGCAGTAAAAAGAGCTGCTTTGATTAGAAGTTGAAGCAGCAGAGAGAGGCTGTATGGAGAGAACTGGAACCATAAGCAGTCACTGGTATGCATGAATCAGAAAAGTTACCAGCCCACACACACACCCCGGCCGCCTTTTAAAATGAGATCCTGATCATCTGGAAGCCTTGAGGAAAGGCGTTTTGCAAATTCATTAAGGACTAGTAACAAAGCCTGTTGTGGGAAAAAATACAACAGGCTCTAGGAAGGGGAGGGCGGGCAGGCGGGCGTTGCCTCCTCCTCCATGCCTGATTCCGGCAAGTGAAGGTGAGGCAGGCATTGGCACTTGCTTCACTACTGATCCCAGCTGGGTGAAGAGAGGTGTGGGCATTGCCTCCTGCTCCATGCCTGATCCCAGCTGGGTGATGGCAGGGAGGTGGGTATTGCCACCTGCTCCATTCCTGATCCCAGCCGGCATTGCCCCCTGCTCCATTCCTGATCCCAGGTGGGTGAAGGCGGGGGGCAGGCCTTGCCAACTACTTGCCCCATGCCTGATACCAGCCGTGTGAAGGGGGCCTGGGCATTGCCTCCTGCTCTGTGCTTCATCCCAGCTGGGTGAAGGGGGAAGCGGCCATTGTCTCATGCTCTGTTCCTGGTCCCAGCTGGATGATTGCGGGGGGGGGGCATTGCTACCTGCTCCGCTCCTGATCCCAGCTGGGTGAGGGCAAGGGGCAGGTATTGCCACATTGCTGCATGCCTGATTTTGGCCTGGGCTTCCCACTGGGGCACACTCTCAGAGGGACAGGCTGCCTCTGGGCTTCCTTCCATGGCAGTGCCCTCTGGAGGTGCACCAAGGTAAGAAGTGTATTGTCTGGAACACAGCCTTTTATATAGTAGGATAGAATGAGGAAATCATATGAACCTCAATAGCTAGCTCTATGGAAGGAGCAGGAATTTGGGGGTAGCAATTGTTTTCGGAATGCCAGGACTAGATGGACATTGGTTTATTCCAGATGGGGCTGGGGCTCTTTGTTTCTAGGACGCTCAGTGGTGCAAAACACAAAATAATGCTTTGCAGTAATGCTGTAAAACCGGCATATGCTGGAGTGGATAGATTTCTACAGGACATTGCTAAATGAGACATAAAGTTACGGGTGCAACATTATTACTTCTGGTGCAATTTAGAGATGGGGAAACGGTGGATCCACCATGTAGTCTTAAGCAATCCTAAACAGAGTTACACCCTTGACTTCAATGTGTTCAGAAGGATGTAACGCTGGGTTGCACGTCAAATACCCAGCTTTTAAAAGCTGAGTAAGCAGGGCGGGGAGAGGTTGTTACGGGTTATTCCACATTTCCATGAACCAAAACAAGTTGCGTCAAGTACTTCTGCAGAAGTTGTTCAGAAGTCTTGTGTTGTCCCCCCCCCGTCCCCACAAACCTTCCTCTCCGAAGAGAGTGCTGCCTTTAAGAGTTGGTTGCTTTTCGCAAGCAGCAGCCAGCCCCCTCCTTACACAGAGGGAATGCTCTGCCAAATGTTGAGGTGTTTCGAGTTTTGACTTGAAAGTTTCACACCGTGCTGCAGCTTGCCCTTGATTAACTTAAAGTGGCACTTGTATGACCAAAGATAGGAAGAGGTGACGAAGTGTTTAATGCCTTAAATAAGCTCATGCACGGCCGGCTAGGGCTGCCTTTGAGCCTCTTGACCTGTTAGCAAAATTGAAGAATGCAAATCTCTAAGAGAACCAGTTTTGCTGTTCCTGCAGGTGGCCCTTTAAAGGAGCTGAGCATCTTTGCCCCCATTCTCACCCACCCAGTAAAATACTTACCTGCTCTCTTCTACCTTGGCGCTAGTCAGAGCTGACAGCGGGAATCTGCCCCTCCTTTAGCACTGGTTGTGTGAACTGGCTGCCTGAGAAAAGGAGCAAGTTCTCCCCCTTAGGCTGAGGGCCATGCATCAATGTTCGCTCTCTATATTTTCTTGGAATCAGCGAGTAAAGCTTTTCTTGCATGTGGGGCAAGGGGGGGGGAGGTGTTTCCCATGTTGCTCTTTGTTTGCAAGCAATGCTTGCTGCTTCCTCCTGGAATTGTGGTCACGGGTTGTGGTGCATGTTTTAAAATAGCGCCAAATATGTGCATACGCAGCTTACAGAACTTCCTGCACTGTTCTATCACTTTGCAGTAGTGTGCAAAAATAACCAGACAACTACAACAAAACAGACAAGAATAATTATTTGCTAGAGAAAATGCTATTATTGTGTGTGTGCCTACACACAGAAATTTGCGAGGATCTTGTGGGAGGGAATGCCTGGGGGAAAGGTGAAGAATCACAGAGAGCCACTTTGACATTCCCCTGTCCCTTACACGTCAGTTGGGTTGCCAGTCCCCCGTTCCCACCCCCTACCCCTGCTTACCTGACTGGCGGGGGGGGGGGAATGTGCCTCCCGGGGCACTCTCAGGTGGCACGGCACATTCCTGCATGCTGCAGGGGACCAATTTGGGCCCCAAACGGGCTAAATTGGCCTGCTGTGGAGCACAGGAGCACTCAGGCCCATCGCGCCACCCAGGCAGCGTTCCCATGTTCTTCAGCAGGTGGATTTCACCCGAAACGGGCATGATTCGGCCCACTGCAGAGTGCAGGAGCACTCCTGGGGTGGCATGTGAAGTGATGTCATCGCATAGCCCGGGGGCGTGCGCAAGGACATCTCAAAGGTGAATGCCAGGTCGCCCACCTCCCACCCAGAGGGTAAGGGGACCTGACAACCCTACCTTTCAGAGGGGGCTGCCTGGGGACAACAATTAGAAGTCATCCCAAAGTGCAATATAGACGCACTCTGCAACAACCACGAGTCTGCCGATATTGAAACTTGGGGCGGCACCCACAACTACATGTGGGGATGAGTAATTCCAGATTCAGTTAGAGATATTTAACTAAAAATGCACAGGCTGATGTTTTAAAGATACATACGACGATTGAAAATGCCTCTCTTTTTAAGAGGGGGGTTGAGTTTGTTGCTCCTGTCCTTGATGGTCTCCGGTGTTGCCAATTATGTCAAAGGCCGTTCAAAACTCTTTCTGCATACAACGCTTTCTCAGGAGCAGTTTCAGAGCCGAAAAGGGCCTCCACTTCCCTTTCCAGAGCCACCCTGTTGCAACTTTGGAGGAAAGCAAGGAACAGCCCTTTCTTTAACCTTTACAGGCGTGACTTCGTGTCATGTCTTGCCAGGTACTTTCCCAGTCACTTCACTCCAGTGTTTGAGTTAAAGACGATTTTATTAAGGAAAGAGATCAGTTTCAAGATGCGGCAACAGGGTCATTGACCAGAATGGCTAAAGGCAGGGAAGTCCGTTCAGTTGGAGGTCAGTGTCCCCTCCTGCAGGGGGGAGAAAGTCAGGAGTTGAGCCGAGCTTTGCCTGGGAAGAAGGGACCGGGCAGGAACTAGTAATCAAAACACTTTGCCTGAAAGAGAAACAGCACAACTCTGGTTCCCTCTGCCTGAAGGAGAAACGCTTTGCCTGAAGGAGAAACGGTTCACACAACTCTCTGCACTCCCTCAGAGGTACTGAAGCCAAACACTATGAAACAGAAAGCACGAAACATGGCAGATATGCTGGGGCCTATCTGACATTTAGACAAGGAGACTCTGACATGAGTCAGCACTGGAAAAACTCGTGCATCCTGTATCTTTCTTGTCAGCATCTTTTGTGCAAAAAAATAATTCAGTAGAGCTACCTTCAGCGTGTTGAGAGACCTCAGGAAAGGCACCCACCAGCAAGCGGCTGATACGTCCACTGCCAACTGCATGCCTTTCCTCACTCTGTGGGCCCTGAAATACTGCGACGGTGTTAAAAGTGGAGAATGAGAAATGGCCTGAAACAACTTTAATGTAGAGCACAACAAAAAGTCTTGCACTAGAGTTGCCACCCTCCAGGTTGGGTCTGGAGATCTCCTGGAATGACAACCGAACTCCAGATGACAGAGATCAGTTCCCCTGGGAGGAAACGGCTGCTTTGGAGGGTGCACTCTATGGCATTATACCCCACTGAGGCCCCTTTCCTCCCCAAGCTAACCCCAGATTTCCCAGGATTTCCCAACCCCTTGTTGGCAACCCCATTTTGCACAGCAGTTTCTAGGCCTTGAACTAATCTAGAACTAATCTAGAACGTCACTTTTGGAAATGACGTCATTGCCCTGGCTGCAGGAGGGCTGCCGTGCTTTGCATGGGGCTGATGCTTTGAAAATCGGCCTGTTTGGGGCCAAAATTGCCCCCATGCAAAGCACGGGAACACTCCAGCAACCAGCATGACAATGTCACCTTTGGAAGTGATGTCATCACACCCTGCTGGGACCTTGCACTCTGCATGCTTACCTTGGTTGCCTTCTGGTGGTGGGTGATTGACGAGCACCTTGCCATCTCCCAGCAGTCACCAGCAGACATGGGGGCAAATTGGCGGGCACCTGACAACCCTATGCCCATATGAAGAAAAAAAATAACAGCTAGGCTGATTGCATGTGTCCCTTCAGCTTCTTCTTTCTTGTACGGGTGTGGGGGACTGGTTTGTCCCCTCCCCTCCACCCCAATAAACTTATTCCCTGAAGTTTTCTGGAATTGTATCCTGAAGCTTGCTGTGGGAGAGTGCAGATGGGTGATTCCACACATGTTGGATAATGCACTTCCAATCCTCTTTATAGATCATATGGAATGGATTTTTTTGAGTGCAGAACAAAAAATCCACCTCAAACGATTGATAAAGTGCATTGAAAGTGCATTATCCAACGTGTGCGGAATCAGCCTACATTTACCCTAAGATTGGTTTGTTAGTCAGACAAACCCATCATCATCCTCATCATTCCTCAAGAAAAAAGAAAGATGTTAGGCCAGGATCTGAGATCTAAACAAGCAAAATTAGACAATGTCTTGATACAACAGCTAGTTTAGGAACAAGTAAATATTTTGACTGGTTTTTGCAATGCTATTTCAACTTCTAATTATTAATTACCATTTTTGAGATCCAGTGGTTTGAGTGTTGGACTAGATCTGGGAGAATCAGGTTTGAATCTCTACTCTGCCACGGGAGCTCACCGAGGTATCCTGGGCTGGTCACATGCTCTCAACCTGACCTTCCTCACAGGGTTGTTGTGAGATTAAGATGGAGAAAAGCAGAACGATGCAAGCTGCTTTGGGTCTCCGTGGGAGAGAAAGGCAGGATAGGAGTGCAGCAAATATTTTGATAATTTATTTATTTACATACCTCGTTTATCATCTGCATTTGTCACTGAGATTCAAGGCAAATTAAGGTAGGTAAAGGTAGTCCCCTGCGCAAGCACCGAGTCATTACTGACCCATGGGGGGGATGTCACATCACAACGTTTTCTTGACAGACTTTTGTTACGGGGTTGTTTGCCATTGCCTTCCCCAGTCATCTACACTTTACCCCCAGGAAACTGGGTACTCCTTTTACCGACCTTGGAAGGATGGAAGGTTGAGTCAACCTTGGGCCGTCTATCTGAACCCGGCTTCCGCTGGGATTGAACTCAGGTCGTGAGCAGAACTTGGGCTGCAGTACTGCCGCTTACCACTCTGCACCACAGGGCTCTCTACCAAGGCAAATTACAGGATTATAAAGTCCAGTATCATATACAATTAACGATGTATCAGAAAGAACAAGTTGAAACTGAACCCAGGCAAGACAGAAGTGATGCTGGTTGGGAAGGCAGGGATATTGAAGGACATGGTGCTCCCTGCTTTTAGTGGGGTTCTGTTGACCCATGAAGACTTGGTTAAGAGCCTAAGGGTTGTACTGGATCCAGTATTACTGCTAGAGAAGCAAGTAAATGCAGCTGCAAAAAGCACCTTCTTCAAATTCAGTTTAGCCTGGAAGATGGCCGCCTACCTTGACACACCCCATCTGGCCACCTGGATCCAGGTCATTGTGACTTAGAGAGTAGACTACTGGTAATGCATTCTACGTAGGTCTTCCCGCAAAGTCAACTTGATGACTCCAGCAGGTGCAGAACACCATGGTGGTGGAGAGTGCCCTCAAGTCATAGCTGACTTACGGCAACCCCTGGTGGGGTTTTCATGGCAGAGACTAACAGAGGTGGTTTGCCATTGCCTGCGTCTGCAACCCTGGTCTTCCTTGGAGGTCTCCCATTTGATTACTAACCAAGGCCGACCCTGCTCAGCTTCTGAGATCTGGGCTATCCAGGTCAGGGTGCAGAATACCAAGCTAGATTATTATCAGGAGCTACAAAGAGCATGAATATTACTCCCATTGTGCCATCACTCCATTGGCTTCTTATTAGTTACTGGATTCAATTCAAGGTTTTGGCTATCGCATATGAAGCCCTTCACGCCCTTGGCCTCTCATATCTATGGGAGTGCCTCTGCCCCACCATGGCAGCTTTGATCATTTGAACAGGGCCTCCTGCAGATACCACCCTGCATCTGGGCTAAATCAACAGCTGCCCGCGCATGTGCTTTCTCTGTGGGCCAAGCTACAAGTGACGAATGACACTTGAACGGCCAGTGGATCACGTGGAGGGCAAGTGAACAGGGAGAAATACGCTTGCCGTTCAAGCGTCATTCGTCACTTGTAGCTCGGCCCTGTGGTAGCCAGCCTCCACCTCATGGAACGGCCTACCTGAAGAGGCCAGGAAAGCCCCCCCTCTCCTGGCTTTCTGCAAACTCTGCAAAACTGAATTATTCTGAAGGGATTTTTACACAGATTATTGGACTGTGCTGTATGGAAACAGTTCAGGAAGATGCGCTGGGAAAGGGACATGAGCTGCTGACGATACTCTTGCGTTCTGTCTTTTGCTCAGCTCTGTATTGGATTGTTGCTTATTTCAAAGGCCTGTTGTATTGTTCATTGAATGAATGGTTTATTGACTGTCCCAGGCCAATCATGTTGACTTACACCGTGTAAAATCTGCCTTGAGTCTCAGTGAGAAAGACAGATTATAAATAATGTAAATAAATTTAAAAATATAAAACAATTAAAGAACAATGGGGAAAAACCGTATAACATATCCAATAAATGATGCAGCATAAAGAGGGAGGGAAAAGAATGCCTAAAAATGTAGCAAGCATATAAAATTAGTGCGCTAACACCTTAATAGCAAGTGCCTCCTGCAGAATTCTGTTTTATCACATCCGTAATCCCCCTATAAAAAGCCCTCTTGAACAGTCTACTTTTACACATTCTGTGAAATGATAGATGTATGGGAGCCTTTCTGACTTACTCAGGCAGGCCTTCCATTAGGTGGGGGCCACCACCGAGAAGGCTTGGTTAGGGGCAGGGCTTTTTTTCAGGGGGAACACGGGGGAATGGAGTTCCGGCACCTCTTGAAAATACTCGGCAATAGTGCTTGAAAATAATATGATTTCAAAGAATCCCGTGTGTTTCTTCCTCTTGAGAGTTCCGCCACCTCTTTTCCCAGAAAAAAAACCCTGGTTAGGGGCCATTGTTCTTACCTTTTTACAAAGCTATCACTGCAGAGTATGTCAGTGGACAGAAAAGAAAGGGCTACCCTCGCCAAAAGCCAATACAAACATCCTGGTCTCGCAGCTTCGCTCTCTGACTGCTGTCCAATGGACTTTTCAACTGTCACTTGTCCAACATTCCGCCAAGCTGCCCACATTTCCCATCAAAACTTGAGGGAAGCTGGCAAGTGTCCAACCTGTGCCTTTTGTCACTTGTGGTTCTGCTCTACGTGCCCTCAGTAGAAAACTCCTGTTGATGTATATATTTTACGAGTACTCTGTGTTTACTAACCAGTAAATGACTACAAAATTATTTTAGAGAGAAATGTAATTAAACATAAAATTAATACTGAATTAGTGGATAAACAGGGAACTCTGGCCACTCTTCTGGGTTTTAAGAGGCAGATGGATAGATACGTTACCATCCAAAGAGGAGTGGGTTACATAAGCCCACTGGTGCAGATGTGGGTAATGAGGGGTTCCTTAATGTTGAGAAAGACCTTTAGCAATCTAATATTGTACCCTCCATGGTGCAATTGAGTAGCTCTGAGAGAGGTACGAGGCTCCTTAGAAACTCCCCTCTCAGTATCCCATTGACTAATCAATTCACTCAAAACTGTACATCAGAAGTCCATCTGGAATTAATATTTGAAGCGATTGATCCATTAAACAGTCTTCTGGACTCAGGAATAAATGAGAGAGAGAGATGGCTTCAGAATATATTGCTTCAGAAGATTGCTCTTTAATTATTTGGAACGTAAAGGTTTAATGCAAAGGTGAAATGTGTGGGTTATGCACGTCTAACCCCATTGTTGAGTCTGATGTATCCCAGAGTAGTTGGAAAACAAGTCAGTATTCAGTAGATCTAGAGCTAAATATAGCAAAAGGAAGAGCCCTGAACAGGAAGCCTAAATCAAATATGCTTAATCCAAGACATGAGTCTAGTTGCTTCGATTTTGCAGAATAAGGATTTTAACGAAAAGAGCATCATGCAAGGCAAGATACCCAACGGAACAGAAGTGAGGAGTTCTTTCTGCTATAGCCATAGTGAATGATCTGGTATCTTCCTTTGCTAACAAAACTAACAGCGGGATAGATCCAGTCGTGTTCATGGGGCCCCTTCTCTGGATCTGATTAATTGACTCCTGTTTTATTTCAACCAGTCATGACTCTGTAATGTCAAGGCTGGCTAGATCATCCCCAGAACCCTGCAGTGACCCAGAAAGTGATTATCAGTAGGGGTGTGCACAGAGAACGTTTCCGTTTGGGTTCCGGAGGTTCTGGAATCATCCCATTCCATTACTTGTTTGTTTGGTTCAGCTGGTCCTGGCTTGGAACTGATCCTTTGGGTTGTTTTCATTTCGAGCCATTGTGTGCGCATGTGTGCAAATGCACGTTGTTCTTTTTTTGGGGGGGGGAATGAGGCTTTGGGAGAGCTGTTTTTGCACTTTAGCCCCAAAAGAATCAAGTCCCCCTCCTAGTCTAAACCATTGATCCACTGAGTTTTCCCTCAAGCACAATAACTCACACCCACACCCACACCAACGACAACAATGGACCCACAGAAAGCAAGTGTTGGCAGGTGCAGCAAGGGGGAGTTCCCAAGTAGGAGAATGCTGCAATAAGTGCAAAAAACCATCCTGCTTCATGTTCACTCTTTTCTTTTTCTATAGTGGCAATAATTTATTTCCTTTGCATTCTGCTGTTCCCTGTTGTTTTCATGTTTCCCTGTTCTTTGTCCTCACAATGAGGGGCAAATCAAAATCCTTTTGATGCTCAGGGCTCCACCGCAAAACAGGGCGCGTCATCTCCATGGTCCAAAGGCAGGCAGGCTGGCGGAATGGTTGACTGAATCCTTCCTGCTGTGTGCCCAAACAGATCTAAGTTTTCCTTTTATTGTGGGGGCAGGCAAGACTGTTTTTGTTCTTCCTATCCGTGGCTGTCAAATGCTCATCGTGATTGGGCAGTGTTCTGGTGGGGCACTGCTGGGTCAGACTTGAAATGAATTCGTTTTCTTTCATTCTCATAGTTTCCATGGCTGTTCCTTTGAATGGTGAGGGGAGCGGGGTCCAATTGGAGGCTCTGGGTCAGCTGCTATTGCACTTAACGGCACCAAAGTCACACAGATTACAGTCCTCTCTCTGAACCATCAAGTCACTGAGTTAGCAGCACGCCCAGACAAGGGGCCAGAGTTAAAGGGCCCTGAAGCAGGCAAGTGTTGGAGGCGCCAGCTCCTCCTTTCACCGACTCCTATGGCAGGAAACGGCAGGCAGCTGTTAGCAGCAGGCCGGCAGCCAAGCAGGAGACCAGCTCCACTGTCTTGTTCTACCCAGTTGGGAAATAAATAGTGCGTTACGCTTACTCTTTTGTTGTTGAGGTCCCTTTAAGTTTACTCTCATTTGCGTAACATGATCCTTTGCTGTTTTGCAGGGAGGAGAGACCCCTCCCTCTCCACCCACTGCTTATGCCTCATAGCACACACTGAGATGCTGCTGGCACCACTTTCCTTTCTGTGCATAAAGGTGCTCAGAAAAGGAATTGGAAGGAATAAACAACAACAACAACAACAACAACAACAACAACAGTGTTCTTATATACTGCCCTTCTGGACAGATTAGTTCCCACTCAGAGCAGTGAACAAAGTCACTGTTATTATCCTCACAATAGAACTGGGGGCCTTGGGCTGAGAGGAGAGGCTTATCCAAGGCCACCTGCAGTCGGCTGCCTGGGGACAATTTTTTGACCCCACCCACCCACCTTCAAGAACCGAGAAGTGCCTTCATACTGCTGTGATGATGAGGTGGCACAATTTATTTTTAAAAAATATCAGAGACTGTTTGGAGGAGGGGCTTCTGTGACTACCAGGCAGCCCCGACTAGCATCTCCATTCTGGAGAGATCCAAGGGTCCAAAGGAGTTTTTATTGATAGTCTGCCTTTTTCCCCTGAGACTCAAGGCACATCACACAGTGTAATTCAATATGTTTAACAGCAGGGATATTCAATAGGCAACGCAGCAGGGAACGGAGTGCAGAAATTTGAAAACAAGCAGAAATCTGATACCTGAAATGCTGAAACAAAACATAAGCAATTTGTCATGACGCTCTAAATGATGGTCACAGCCCGTGCTTAGTAATACAGTCCCTATCCCTTTATCAAAGCCGAGTCTCTCATACCATGGGATGACGCTATGGACCAGGGACAGTTTCCTCTGTTGCACATCACCATTTCTGATCTCAAGACAAGGAGATGATTCCAGCTGAACTATGGTTATGGGCTCACTTGTCCTCTGGCCACTCCGTGTTTCTATGGAGCTGTAGGAGACAGGGTGGGCCTTGGCCGAGTAATATAGGGGCTCCGCAGGGGCCATGAGGGGCTGCTCTTAGCTCTGCTCCTGTCGGAGTTCACCAGGTTCTGCCCCCCCCCCGCCAGCAAACAGAGAAAGCGAGGGAGGGAGGACTCCTCTTGATGATCACAGATTCCAACTCACGCTGTCATGTCTGTACCCCTACATCCATGTCATTGTTCTATGTATTGCTAATGCTGTACTTTAATGTCATTTGGCAAATGACCATCACTTTAGTTTTTCAAGCATCCTGAGAATACAGCTGTCTTATCTCCTTCCTTTGAAGCTCCCAGGAGAGATCTTGCACTGTCTGAAATGTTACAGTTTAATCTTATGCCTTTTGTCCTGTCTAGGCTGATGTATAAACCCAGGAAGAAATTCCCAGACCGTTTCCCCGCAAACCTGTGGTCTAAGTGCGAGGGGGGAAATGATTGTGTTTTTAGAGCTGTGCTTTCTTCAAGTTTCTATTCCTGTCAATTGAGTGTGTACTGCTTAGATGCTTTTTTGCTTCTGAGTAATTCTATAGACATATATATGGAAATGATTGGATTTCTGAATAAAACCATTTAACCAAGAGCTTGGACTTCTTGTTGCAATGGTACAGAGACCTGTCTACCATATCCTGTCACCCATAGCCTGACTCATGCATCTCCTAGACTTTTAAAGGGCCATGGCACTCAAGCATCATCTTGGATAACTCCTGAGTGAATCGAGAGCAGCCACAGAGGAGGCAAGCTCTGGACAGGGCAGGGGCAGGGGCAGGCACAGCCATCAGAAAGGCAGGTGAAGAGCCCATGGCCCCAACATTGCTGCCTTTCTCACTTTGCCCAGTGTGCCCATAAGGGGCAGAATCAGAGGCAGGGCCCCTCCCACATCACCATCCCATCCCATCCATCCATGTGACCTCAGGAGTTGGACTCACAAAAGAAAACTTGCCATTTTAATCTGGCTTGATTTATACATGTACATATAGAACACTGCTGGGAGCAAATAGAGGCATTCTTGCAAAGCCGCCAATCCGCTACCCCGCATGAGATATCTGGAGTGAGAGAAGGATCCAGAGCCCCTAAGGTGTTGCAGCCCACCCACGCCCGTTCTTCTCCTAGCTCTTCCAGCATCTCAGCTGTGCTTTCTTTTCACACAGTTGCTCACCAGCAACATCTTTATGAACTATGGGCTAATTCAACGGCATCTATCATCTTTCCAATTCTGTGCTTCTGTGGGACCAACATGGCTTCCAGCACTTGAACTTCTTGCAAATTTCTCACCCCTTCATCGCGAGTCGGAATTTTGGTCCCTGAGACTATTCAGCTGGTGCATGACATTGGAGGAGGGGAGGGGGAAGGAATGCAAGAAACAGGAGAGGAAGAACACATGCTAGAAAAATATTCAGTGCTATCAAAAGTTTTTATGATAAGACAAGAAGAAAACTAAAGAATAAATATTGCTAGAATCTATCAAGGACTTCCTTGCAGTGCACCTTCTTGCTGCTTATTTCTAGGAAGACAAGATTTTATCTTGTGCTTTTATTAATCCATTTGCAAGTGTAGGAAGAGGCAGCAGCAGCAATGCAGCATGACCCCCTTATAATATAACAAGAGAAGAAAAGGAAGTTGGGCTCACTTCACTCCTGGTCTTGGAGGAGAGAAGAGGAGGAAGTTGGGCTCACTTCACTCCTGGTCTTGGAGGAGAGAAGAGGAGGAAGTTGGGCTCACTTCACTCCTGGTCTTGGAGGAGAGAAGAGGAGGAAGTTGGGCTCACTTCACTCCTGGTCTTGGAGGAGTGCAAGATCTCTCTGGAAGAAGAAGGGCACAGGAGGCCTGGCTGAAGCTCCCTGGAGAATGGAGAGGTCCGTCTGGCTACGGGCACTAGTGCTTGCATCCATGGTCTGTGGTGGGAAAAGTGAGTGCCGTCTATTCCCTCTCCACAAGTTAGTATAGAATGATACCTCAAACATATTTTAACACCAGAAAGGTTAAATGTGTTTTTGTTGCTCTAAATATCTTAACAGGGCTGTTTGGCTGGTGGGGTTTCCTTTGGTGGAGGGTTTCTCTGAAGAAAAGACATATTGGTGTGAAATGCTAAGTTTTGTTTAGTGCATCTGGATGCGGCCTCTTAACACTCAGTTGCAAAGTGTATGGATTGTTCTTCACTCATGAGCTCTTCTCTCTAGCTGCTCTCATCACGAGAGTTTGGGACTCCCTTCACTTGAGCAAAACAGATTTAATGTTAAGCTGATTCTCAGCACAATTTGAACACACAATACATGTTTGGGGAGGGGGGGCATCATTTGGCAACTAAACAAATAGAAAACCAGGATTCTGCTTGGACTTGGTTTTCAAAAGGAAGCTGCTCTCTCTGAAGCTGACAGCTTTAACAAGTTATGGGACTTTGGTTCAGTGGGAAAATATTTCTGTCTTCATTCACTTTAGGAAGGGGACTTGAAGGATTACAAAATTACAGACCCGTCCGTGGCTGCCTATTCATGGAATATTGCAATGTTTTAAAATATAGGCTTCTGGCAAATCATGTGTTAGATATAATTTTAACAGAAGCACCACAGTTGTCAATTTTTAAAAGTTAAATGGGAAGCCTCCTTCTGGCAGTGCTACAGGCAAAACACAGCAGAGGAAGAAGGAATGCTGCCTGAGATTCCCCTTTCTCTCCCCTGCGCCAAAAATATGCCCTCATTCACTGTTGTGTGTTTGGCCAAAGCTTGAGGGGGTGGAGAAGGGGAACTACCCATGGGGACTATGCTTCAGCACATATATCACTTGTCCATAGTCCTTTTCAGACGTTACAACCATGCATATTTGGGGGCCACCAATGGGTGCATGCTACTCTGACTATGCATGGCTGCCATTTTGTGTGTTTAGGGTAATACACAATTTTTATCTGTGTGCAGGTTAGGTACATGGATATTAAAGTTGTGCATGCATAGAAAATCTATGTACTACCCTGTTTTCCTGAAACGGTGCTCACACTTACCAGGAGCATTGTGGTAGTATTGGCTGTAACAGAACTCGTGTGCGACTTTGGTTAAACTAAACAAAACTTCTGTTTTTGCCTTTATTTCTTCTTCTGTACTCCTTGCGTGTGAAATACATACCTACCTACTTAAATGACCCCTTCATCCATTTGACAGAGCGGATACTTCGGTCGCAAGAAATATATTGGTCTTTCAGGTACCCAAAGGAGCCTGCCATATTCACTTTTTCTTTTTCAGCTGCTGAAATTTACCATATAAGCAAAGGAGTTTCATTTGATTTATTTAAGAAAATGCTACTTTATGAAAAAATATAAGCATTCAGAGTTTTGTACATATTGCACAGAAGTAGGAAGAATCAGATTTTCAGAATGTAGCAACACCATCTTGTTGAGCAAGCACACTGAACTTTTTCCTCTTGTGTGGAAGGGCTGACCAAGTTGCATGATTTTCTGGCATGGTAGGATAGTTAGTTCACAAAAATCTATAGAATTTGTGTGCAAGTGCCTGTGTGTCTGACTGTCTGTCTGTCTGTCTGTCTTAGGGGGCTTATAGAATGCAGTTGTAACCAAAGTTCAGGACTGTCACATTTCTGGGGTCAAATTCTCTTATTACTGTTCTCCCAAAACCCTTGCATTTCCATGTGTGCAAAAGGTGTCAAACTTTATCATACCAGTAAGGTATTTTTCGGGTATATATTCAGTTTGGGAATACCAACTGACACACCCTTCGCTTCCACCTTCACTGGCATACTCTCTTCCCTGACAACTGCAGAGCTGAAATGTGGCTAATCTAATGGGCAAAATTAAAGGCACAAACTTCCCTCATAAAGAGGCCATCTTGTAGACCAAGCCAAGCTGTACCTGAAATCTTGAGATCCAGTTTCGTGTAGTGGTTAAGACTCCAATCTGGAGAGACGGGTTTGATTCCCTCTCCTCCACTTGAAGCCAGCTGGGTGACATTGGCTCAGTCACAGCTTTCTGGAGTTCTCTCAGCCCCACCCACCTCACAGGGTGATTGTTGTGGGGATAATAATAATGTACTTTGTAAACCACTCTGAGTGGGCATTAAGTTGTCCTGAAGGGTGGTATATAATTCAAACGTTATTATTACTATATTATTAAATGAAACCTTCAACAGTCTGAGTCTTGTTTACCTTTCACTTTCGGCATTGGCCTTGAATTCATAGAAGGAGGAATTTGCAGTGCCAGAGTGAAACATAACTGTAAGTAAAATAAATGTCTTAAAGGTGCCATTTGATTTTCTTAAAACTTTTCTTAATAAATCAGCACATGGGCACAGGCAAATGCCGAAGAGAAATCTCACCTACAAGCGAAGCATGCCTCCATTATCTATATGTGTGTTTCATAGAAGGGTCGTATCGCTTCAAGGCTCCTGTAGGCCTGATGCATCTTACAATATTCAGAACTAGGAGGTGCCAGGTTTTGTGGTTTGTGTCCAATAATAGTTGGTAGCAAAAGACCTAAAGTATCACATAAATGTGCAAGACTGGTTTTCTTTATTTGCAAGAACTAAATGGCTATTAACAAAGAAGGACATTCTAGGTTGCCTGAAGTTGTTTCTGTTTTAGGTTGTTTCCGCCCAGATTCTTAACAGCATGACGGTAACCTCTGTGTGAGAGAACCTGCGTTAATTTCCCAGCATGCTGTTCAATTATCTCGAGATTGCTGAATTAATTGTCTAGAGATGTCATCTGCTAATAGCTGTACTGATTTGCTTGCAGCCCTGTTGGATCTCACTGGCATGCAGGAAACTGAAGGGACCTGGAAAGCATCCGTTAATTTGCCATGTGTGTATGAACCTTCTGCAGACTTCAGGCAGGAAGTGGTGTCATGGAAAATCTCTCTGCCGGATCATAGCATTAGAACCATCTTTCGCCGGGATCCTAACTCTGGGGATCAGACGCTCTTGACGCGTTTCAAAAACAGAATTTATGTTCCAAAAGACCGACCAGGAGATGTTTCCCTCCTAATTGAGGATCTGGAGATAGCCGATCGTGGACAGTACACCTGTGAAGTTGTCTGGGTGGCAAGAAATAAGAGCAGGAGAACAAAAGAGAGGATAATTACTCTCAGTGTTGTCAAAGGTAACCCAGAAATGGGCTGTCGGGTGTGGCATGGGAATAAATACGGAAATAAAGGAGGGCAAACGTTTGCTCAGTTTGCACCGAGCCCTCATGATGCAGGTTCTCAATCTTTATGTGGCTTTGCCACAAGCAATGAGGAGGAGGAGGAGGATCCGTAACTTGCTGCTCTCACTACCCCCACCCCCTCCGATCCTTTCACCCCCCTCCCTCCCTTTCCTCCTGCGCCCTTTTGTCCTCCACCCCTAGCGTAGTGCCAGATTGCTTGATACACATTCTCCTTCTGTTGTCCAGTTGCAGTGACCAAGCCGGTCATCACAGCCAGGGGCGTGGCGCCCATCCTGCCCAGAGGGAAGAACATCAGCCTGACCTGCCAAGCCAATGGCTCTCCACCCATCACATACCGATGGTTCAAGGCAGGGCAACAAGGAGATGCAGAGCGAGTGGGTGAGACTGCCGTGCTCCACTTTGACGGTCTGCAGGTATCCGATACAGGGACATACTACTGTGAAGTACGGAACCAAGTCAGTCCAGCCGCACAGCAGAGCAGTGCCTTCCAGCTAACTGTGAAAGGTGAGGACTTCAAATCACATAATGGAGCGGCAGACAGAGGAAGAGTTTTAAGAAACACCCTTTTCAATAAAGCAATTTTCAATAGTCTTGCTTCTAGATTAACAGTGCAATCCAAAGCAGTTTTCCTCCACTCCACTCGCATTGATCTCAGAGTTCCAGTGTTCCTTCATCCCAAATGGATGGACTTGATGTTCAGTGAACCAGTAGTCATTATTAATCTATGCCATTTCCCTCCATTTATTTTCTCCTGCAAATTCATAGAATTGCACACACGCTCCCTCTACATTTCAGTGGTAGGCAGGCAGAGCCACTTGCCTACTTGTCATTCTGAAGAGCTACAGTGGATCAGATTTTGAAATGAAAACAATGAATTTAAAGTGCAATGAATGACTCTTACGGATTTTTGGTCCTGATGGTACACATTGCTGGGCCAAACAGGACTCCCTTGGAGAGTTTGCCCATAAACAGACGTCTAACTCAGTTATAGTGGCTCGGGAATCACATGTGACGTGCCATCTGTGGCTCTTCTGAGCCACTTTTCCACAGTGGGGTACCAGCCCCATGCCTCAGGAAAGCGGGCCAGCCCCTCACCCGGTGGGGCTTGTGTTCGGCCAGTGGCTTCCAAACTGAAACATCCCCTGCCAAAGAATGGATAAGCTGCCAGCCTCCCTGAAGCGCAGGCATCACGCCAGGGATGGGAGGACGGTGAAGGTGGTTTGTTAGACACTTTTAATCGGGATACTTGCCAATCGACTTGGATGAAAGCCCTGGATGAGAAACTGATGACAGCTGGAATGTTGATTGATGATATTCTTGAGATGGGCAAATCCAAAGCATTTCCTTTGATGTAAAAATGTGTCCTAGAAATTGACCCTAGCAGCTGGATTTTGAGAGCCCATGGAGTTTGTTCATCCCCGTCGTTTGGTCTTTCTTTCCCAAAATCAATACCCCCTCTAGGTATCTTACCATCCCATGATAGTGCAGAGCTTTCTTGTGTGCAAAACTGAATATTATACCCACAATGGTTTTAACAGGGGAGAGTTTTGTATAGGCTCTATTCCAACAGAATTTGCCCTTGTGGCTTTAATAGGATTGATACATCCTTTTATGCCCTGCTTGAATGTAGGTTCTTTGAAAATATAAGGGATTATTATATTAAGCCCTTAATTAACAAACTGTCCCCCTATACTCCAAAAAACTTGGCTCTTTTGCTTCGTGATAAGGATCCTAAATTTACCTTAGCACTTGCAAAATATGTCTCAGTCCTTTTAGCCCTTGCAGCCAAAAAAGATAAGGAATAAGTATTTTCTGCTGCTCAAGATTTAATCAATGAGCTTCTAAGGAAATAAAAGGGAAGGGAAGGATGGAAGTCACTGTGGCTTTCGGGGTTGATGGTAATTGCAAATGTGGGTCTCTGCGAGCCACAGAATAAAGACCACTATTCTAGCAAGAGGAGGGGCCCTGGTCCAGTGGTGGAGCTCATACTTGATATGCAGAACCCCCCTGGTCCAAGCTGCTGTTGGGGAAGAACTTTCTCTACTTGTTATGCTGGAGAGCTGCTGCCGCTCAAACAGTACTGAGATACATTGAGTGATTCTGCACAGGTTGGATAATGCACTTCCAATCCTCTTTATAGATCATTGGGAACGAATTTTTTTGTGTGCGGAACAAAAAAATCCACCTCAAATGATTGATAAAGTGCATTTAAAGTGCATTATCCAACGTGTGCGGAATCAGCCATAGTCTGGCTCAGGACACAGCTTTATATATGCACAAGAAACCAGGCATTTCCTCAGCTGTGCATTATTTTTAGCATGCCCTTCCTATTCAGGTTTTCTCAACATTTGAGGGGAAGCTGCTGCTGCTGAGTGCCCCTCACCTTAGCATCATGTGACCTTTCCAGCTGGCTACCAAAGGTTCTGTTACTAAGGGAGGATGCGGCGAAGCATAATGCCTGCTGCTTTCTCCTTGTAGATCCATCTGAAGTCCCTACTCTGAGACCGAGCTTTGGGACTGTCGGCACCACCATTGCTGAAACAGGTGAGTCCTTTCGAACGGGATGCTGAACGGCTGCGAGATGCGGACAGGATGCCGCTGCTGTGTGTTTGGGTGTGTTGGGATATGAGTGGGATGCAGGGGGTGGAGCTGAGGTGGGGCTTCCCGGGGGGGGGTTGCAATTTGGTTGGCTGTTGGCCTTCAGCCTGCTGGAGCAGGTGTCTTCTTGGGCGTGGCAATGACCTCAGTCACCTCCTGTCTTTTTCTGCACTGTGACTCTCCAGTGGGGTTGGCACCTGGCAGTGGACTTGTATTCTGTGATGTGCTGAGGGGGAGGGGGGGGGAAGAAGTTAAGGATTCCTCGAGAGGCCGGTGGAGGCACAACCCCTCACGCCACAATCGACCTCTTTATTCAGTGCCAGTGTGCTGGTGTGAGACCAATAAACCAGAACCTGGCTGCGGATGAACAGACAGAGCTCTTGGACAGCATATGGTGACAGGGGGCAGAAAGCTGATGGCCCTCCTTTCCTGGGGGGGGGGAAGCAGCTCTGCTTCTGAAGGCAACTTCAGGTCACAAGGAGGAGGCAGGTGGAGTTAGTGGAGCGGTTTGGATCGCTGGCTGAATACTGCAATTTCTTAGTTTCCGCACAGCTTTGTTTCATAATCCTGGCTGTCCCAGTTTCCCCCCTGCAGTTTCTCAAATCTTGCTTGTGCTTCTGTTTTTCCCAAATATGCATCATCGCCATTTTTCCCCTTTATGCAAAGTCTGTGCCAATTTCAACAGTCCTGCCCCTTGTTTAGTTTTTAAACTTATTTTTAAAGAAAATTTGCACACTTGTGATATACAATGCCATATCATGCCAACCATTGAAATTCCTTGTATGCATGGAGTCGAAACTCATATTGCACCCACACAAAGGTCCCACACACGCATGCACGTGCACACACACACACACACACACACCCCGCAAGGCCTTTCTGAAACCAGGAACATTTATAGCTAGACTTCAGTGACTCACTGGCAGGAAGAGGCGCCCAGGTCAGGCAGCTGTAGTGGGAACAGGGCAAAGCCCCTCCTTTCCTTCTGTGCTGAAGGTGGAGCTCCACTGACACAAGAGGCAGAAATGACAAGCTTCTCTCTTTTCCCCGCCCCAGTACAGCTTCCCAAGCTGGGGAGGGGCCTCTCTGTCCCTCCACCCTGCCAATAAACTGTCCCAGGCTCTGAAAGTGTTGGGTGGGAGCAGGGCTTTTTTTCTGGGAAAAGAGGTGGCGGAACTCAGTGGGTTGCCCTCAGAGAAAATGGTCACATGGCTGGTGGCCCCGCCCCCTGATCTCCAGATAGAGGGGAGTTGAGATTGCCCTCCGCGCCGCCAAGCCAGCCATGTGACCATTTTCCAGAGGTTCCGGAACTCCGTTCCACTGCGTTCCAGCTGAAAAAAAGCCCTGGGTGGGAGGAGGAGATGTTGGAGACAATCCCAGTTCCCAGGGTCCAGGCCTTTATTTTGTTTGGGGGCTATTTTCCTTTTTATCAATGTTTGTACCAGTTTATTTAATGTTACATGGTTTATGATTGAGCACCTCCACTTCTTGTGAGAGACCCTGCCCTACTTCTGTGTGCATCTACAATTGGTTAAAAAATTCTGTTGCCTGCTTTCTAAAAAAACACACCGTTGAAGTGTGTTTTGCAAGAGGACAAGCACTGCCTCCCACACGAGCAAGAAGATTGTCTTGTGATTGGCCACGATCTTTTGCAGTCTTCAATAAGCACATCTCTCCAGATATTTTCTGGTATTCAAAAAGATCCCCAGCCAATATAATCAAATTTTCCCCGATGGGAAAGAAGGAAACAAATCGATATATTGTCAAAGGCTTTCACAGCCAGAGAACGTTAGTTGTTGTAGATTTTCCAGGCTGTATTGCCGTGGTCTTGGCATTGTAGTTCCTGACGTTTCGCCAGCAGCTGTGACTGGCATCTTCAGAGGTGTAGCACCAAAAGACAGAGATCTCTCGGTGTCACAGTGTGGAAAAGATGTTGGCAGGTCATTTATATCTACTCAGGAAGGTGGGTTTGGGTTGCGTCATCCTGTAAGACTTTCCCAGGGTGTGGAATGCTAATGGAATGCTAAGGAGTATAGAGCATACTCTGCAGCTGTTGACAAGTTTACAAAGGGACCACACAGTGTAGCATCCAGACAAGAATAAAAGAACATGAAACACACTGCAGACTTGGGCCAACCTGAAAAAGCAGCAGCGACTGAACATAGCCTAACTCAAACAGGACACAGTATCTTATCCCAGGACACTAAAATACTGGACAACACTTCCAATTACTTTGTCAGACTGCACAGGGAAAAAGCCATTGAAATTCACAAGCATAAGCACAACTTCAACAGGAAAGTAGAGACTTTAAGAATGAATAGAGCATGGTTTCCAGTCCTGAAAAACACCAGGCTAACAAAATACTCTACATCTTACAATAGCCCTGCAGATAAGATTAGCATATCAAGCACCAATCCATATGCAAAAGAACCTCCTCAGGATACAGTGAAGCCTCCCTCCATTAGCATTCCACACCCTGGGAAACTCTGTCTTTTGGTGCTACACCTCTGAAGATACCAGCCACAGCTGCTGGCGAAACATCAGGAACTACAATGCCAAGACCACGGCGATACAGCCTGGAAAATCCACAACAACCAAGGAAACAAATCTCTTACTAGATATGTATACCAAGTGGGAAAGAGGGACTATTGCCTTGGGTAACAACATACAAATAGATGCAGAGGAGTTAGCCGTGTTAGTCTGTAGTAGCAAAATCAAAAAGAGTCCAGTAGCACCTTTAAGACTAACCAACTTTATTGTAGCATATGTTCATTTATTGTAGCATACAAATATATTGCTACGGCTTATGCAAACAAACACACAAACGAGGAACAAGTGGAGTTGAATTGGGACCATGCGTAATGGAAGGTTGGAAATGCAAGCGAGGAAAGTGCAGAATATAAGTTGCTTTGTGGAACCCTCGTTACCCGTGCACTACTTCAGGAGCTGCTTTGGAAATAAGGAAAAGGCAGTTCAGGGCAGATATCTGGGAAACATTGCTATGTTTTCAACCATTTCCCTCCTCTAAAGAAATAAGAGACGGGCTGGGGTGAGAGAGGATGCAACATGGCTCATAGACTTGGAGGGAGAAGTATTCCTCACCTCCAGGGCACCTGAAGCATGTCAAGTTTGGGAGAAAAGGGTAGAAGACCAGTGCCGCCCCTGCCTCTTGTCCTGCCTTGGCTGCAATTTTTTCATTGCGACACCCTCCAAGCTCCAGGCCAAACTGAATGAGCCTTTTGGATAAGAGATTATAAAACTGAAGCACAGCAGTCCGCACTTCTACATCAGGGGCCAAAGTGGGAGTGTGAGTGGCAGACTTTGAATGCAGCGCTGCCACAGGAACATATCGAGCAGGACTAGATCCAATACAAAGTGCGAGACGGGGTCGTGGGGAGGGGCACCGATTACTTGCCTCTTACCTCCCCAAAGCCCCTCCCATGAGGTGCTTTTCTCTGAGCCCCTCCTGTTAGTGGCAAGCAGGTCAAGGGACGTTGATGGGCGTCTGGTCTTACAAGGAGGGGTCTAGCTCAGTGGTCAAGAATCTGCTTGGCATGCAGAAGGTGCCCAGTTCAATCAATCCCAGGCATCTCCAGCTGTAAGGATTAGGTGGTGTGTGTGTGTGTGTGTGTGTGTGTGTGTGTGTGTGTGTGTGTGTGTGTGGTGCCCTCAAGCCAGAGTTAACTTATGGTGACTCTTGGTGGGGTTTCCATGGCAAGAGGCTAACAGAGGTAGTTGGCCATTGCCTGCCTCTGCAACCCTGGTCTTCGCCGGAGGTCTCCCATCCAATCACTAACCAAGGCCAACCCTGCTTAGCTTCCGAGATCTGACGAGATCAGGCTCACCCAGGCTATCCAGTTTACATATATGAGTACAGGTAGTGGAGAGTGCCCTCAAGTCCCAGCTAACTTATGGCGACCCCTGGTGGGGTTTCCATGGCAAGAGGCTAACAGAGGTGGTTGGCCATTGCCTGCCTCTGCAAGCATGGTCTTTATTGGAGGTCTCCCATCCAATTACTAACCAAGGCTGACCCTGCTTAGTTTCTGAGAGCTGACGAGATCAGGCTCACCTGGGCTATCCAGGTCAGGGCAAGGATTAGCTGGTGGTGATGTGAAAGACCTCTGCCTGGGGTCCTTGGGAGCCACTGCCTGTCTAAGTAGCTGGACCAAGGCTCTGATTCGGTAGAAGGCATGTGAGGTGAGCTTATAGACAGAGGGGGGGGGTGTTCAGCCACCCTCACCTGTGCACCTCCTTCGCTTTTTAGATTGAACCCTCCCCCTTCCCAGGGAGCTTCTTTTCTGACACCTGCTCAACCTTGTTGCAGGAACAATGACAGCAAAGTGGAAGGGCAGGGCAAGAACCAAAGCCGACCCTGTCAGCCCCACAAGGACCACCTCTACGAAAGGTGAGGAAAGACGTAGCCTCCCTGTTGCTCGAGGCCTTCAGGGAAAGCAGGTGGGACCCACTGAGGCCTTGGAGCGAAGTGTCTAATATGGGTTGCCACAGCAGTTCAGAAAGATGGGAGCTATAGAGTGTCTGCTAGAAATTACCACAGAAGTGTATTTTGAGCCTCTGTTTGTTTATTTTTAAAACCTTTCTGTCCTGCCATATCACCTTGGACTCAAGGCACTGAATTCTTAGTGGTCCCAGCCCTTGATCAGGATCAGTCCAGTAGTGGACCTTCTCTACTGATCCGGCTTCCTTGGGCCGCACACCCTTCTGTGCCCTGGGTGGCCTAGAAGTACCTAACCATTGTGGCGTCTGCTTCTTGCCCCTCTTGGCAGGATGAGGCCTGCACATCATGCCCCTTTCAGCCTAGAGCCTTCAGTGCCAAATGTGCTTGAAGTACATCTGCCGTTTGGAGACACGTCATAAGGCCCCAGTTTCAAGGGAGAGGGGCTTTCTCCTTCTGGGGTCAAGCAGAATGGCTGCTGGTTTGAAGTGTGTATGGGGGTCCTCAGTCTCCTTGCCCAGCAGTGAGGGTTTGGGAATAGGGTTGCCAATACTAGGTTGGGAAATTCCTGGAGATTTAGGAGTGGCAGGATTTTGGTGGGCAGGATTTGGGGAGGACCTCCATGTGGTATAATGCCATAGAGTCCACCCTCCAAAGCAGCCATTTTTTCCCCAGAGGAACTGATCTTTGTCATCTGGAGATCAGTTTTAATTCCAGGAGAGCACCATGCTTCACCTGGAGATTGGCATCCCTAGTGGGAATGCGGGAATGCCCGCCAACAGCTTCTCCACATGTGTGATCCCAACTCCTCAGGGGGAGGAGCAGAGGGGGGGGGGAGCAGCAGTCAGAACGAAGAGCCCTGCCCCAGCAACGTCTCAGTTACCTGATCATGCTGCATAGATACAGCCAGCCAGAAGGAGAGATGCTGCCCAAAGAGTGTGTTCTGCACCATAATCAGTTGGGTCCCAGAAAGCACTTCAAGCATGATCCAGTTCCCTCCTGACTCCCTCCACAGAGATCTCCAAAGTCCTCTTTCTTCTTGCGCTTTTTATCCAGCACGTCATAGTTCTCCCGCTGCACATTTTAGCCTCGATTTCCCAGTGATACACCACAGAACAGTTAGTCATAATATAAAAAAAGAAGGTCACGGCGGGCTCAGACTCAGAAACTCCGGCTCCTTCCACAAGGTCACGACTAACGGATGCCAAATATTCCCGTGACAAACAGCTCTCCACAGAGCCCACGCTCTGCACAAGGAAGGCCTCAGGTTCAGTCCCCGGCACCTCCTCCAGTGAAAGTCTCTCAGGATGCAGATGCTGAAAAGACATGTTGGCCTGAGACCCTAAATGGCCACATCCCAGTCAGAGTGGGATAGGTTATAGTATATCCACAGATTTCAGCTTAACATTCATATGAATGCTTTTATATATGTGCATATTGTATCTTCTGCACTCTCTTTCCAAGTCAAAAGGCAGCCCCTCAGCAGACCCCTTTCAGCTGCCTCCCCACATGCCTTCTGCTCTTCCCCTCCACTCAAGAGGGGGCCAACCAGACCCCCACCTGTCCTTTCCCTGGAGACTCTGCAAATCTTTTCCTTCCCCCACTAGATGGCAGCATGCTAAGGTCGGTTCTTTCTTAAAGGCTTGCATGGGTAACACTTCAGGTGACGCGAGGAGGGAGCCGATTGAACCTTGCTGGCAAAGCTCCCCCAGGGCCTTCTCCTCATTGCCCTCAAAGCTGCCATTTTCAAGTACAGTTAAAGGGAGGGGATTGGATCACTTAAACATCTTCAAAAACTGCCACGGAGCCATGTGACTTCGTAGCTGCCCCCAAAGGCCTCCTCCTGGAGGGGGTAGGGTGGGCAACTGCCTCCCGTCCCCTCTGGGTAACGTAGGGCTGAAGACACCCCCCCCCCACAAGAGCCACCAGTTTTCTGGCTCTCCTACCAACAAGACAGATGCCTTGCAGGTTGCTACAGATTGGTGGTATAGTCCCCCTACCCTTGTTTGTGCAAACACACATGCGCAGTAGTGTGTAAAGTCCTTCCTTTGAGCCCTTATTTATCTCTAGGAACCTACGATCCTACCTAGGAGATGGCTGGACGGGGCTCTCCTTCCACAGTTGCCTCACAGATGCCAGCTTGTTCTTTTCTATCAGCTCTTGACATTTGGCTTTATTTACAGATCTGGTTGCCACTTCACTAGCGCCTTGGGAGGATGGGAGGATTTCAGAGCACCAGGCTGGCAATTCAGGTATGGAGAAGGGGCAAGTGGAGCCGCCCCACAGTCACGCTGGTGCTCTAGAGCTCTGCGTGCTTTTGGAGTCCTTTGGCTGCCTCCCCTGCCCCAAAGAATGCACAGAACGCCTCCAGGGGCAACAGCTCCGCTGGGGCTGGGGGCGGGCCTTGAATCCCTCACGCGGCTGCTCTTTTTCATAGCTGTGTTATCATTCATCACTTTGGTGGGATGTTTAATACCCTCCTTAAGAATGGATGAAGAGAGTGGATGCTAATGGACTTTCTTCCAAGAAAGTGTGCTTAAGTTCTCAACCTTAATGTGCAGATGTGCTCAATATTAGTTATTTCAAGATCTAATTCCATTAATGAAGCTTCAGGTAGTTCACAAAATAGACTGCAAACATAACCTATAAAAAGACAGAGGAACATTCCAAGGGTATTGGCCAGGAAACCAAAACCTTGTGGCTAGCCATGCCCAATGGCCCCCTCTAAATGGTTTTTACTGGGATGGCTCCAGATTTTGCACCAAGAAATCTCTTACAGGGCATCCCTCCTAACTTTTAAAAGAGACCGGAATGTGCTAAGAGATCCCTCTGGCTGACCTTGGCGGGCAAATGCTGGGCTCCTGCAGCGTAGGGTTGCTGTTCACCAGTGGGGGCCGGCAATCCCTTGCTCCCAGCCTCCTCCCCCCGCCACCACTCACCTGGCCCAGGAACAGGCCTCCTCAGGAGCACTCATGGCACAGCGCGAGAATGTCACTCCCAGGAGAGATGTCATCCCACAGGCCGCAGAAGTGCTCCAGGCAAGGGCTGATTTGGCCTGTTTGGGGGCCCAAACCAGACTGGTGTGAAGCCCGGGAGCACTTCCAGGGTCTGCACGATGATGTCAGTCCCAGAAGTGACATCATTGTGCTGTGCCGGGAGCATGTACAGGTGGAAAGAAACGAAAGGTAAGTGCTGGGACCCCCCCCTCCCCCTGCCAGGAGGGCAAGGAGGCCTGGCAACCCTACTGCAGAGAGAGGCAGTAGGGTTGAGATGGGCAGGACTCAGGCCCAAATTATTTATTCCGTTTTGTGAAGTCGGCTCTTTAACAGTTTCGTTTTATGGATGGGACACTGAGATTAAGGGCAACCAGGGCTTTTTTCTGGGGAAAAAGGTGGTGGAACTCAGTGGGTTGCCCTTGCAGAAAACGGTCACATGGCTGGTGGCCCCGCCCCCTGATCTCCAGACAGAGGGGAGTTGAGATTGCCCTCTGTGCTGCTGAGCGGCGCGGAGGGCCAGCTCAACTCCCCTCTGCCTGGAGATCAGGGGGCGGGGCCACCGGCCATGTGACCATTTTCAAGAGGTTCCGGAACTCCGTTCCACCGCGTTCCCCCTGAAAAAAAGCCCTGAGGGCAACCCTGAGAGAGCGCCAGTTTCATAAAGTAGTGGGCGGCGGAGGCAGAGGTTCAGTCATCTCATGCTAAGCTGAAGGCAGCCTTTTGTGCTGAGGCAGTCCTGCCCCTTTGCCGTTTTGCTGCAGCTCCTCGGAGGACAGCCCTGCCACTCTACGTCATTGTCCTGATTGCTGTGCTCTGCGCCATGGTACTTCTTGCAGTCTTCACTGTCATCTTCTGCAGAAAGAAGCACAAGGCTGGTGAGTTGGGGGTTGCTAGAAAGAGAAGGGCTTTTCGGATGGGATCCCCTCCTGGTGCTGGACCGGGTACCGTGGTTCTCAAGAGACACCTGGAGGTTCCCAGAACCCTTTGGATAAGGCTGCTGGGCTGTACGTAGTGCTGAGCACCTTTGGAATTTTGCCTTTGGATTCAAAGACTTAAACTTGGAATGCCACAGAGCAGGTCTGGAATCTATGATGTGCAGTTTTTTCCCCCATACAGAAGTTTAATTTTCCTGCAAGGTTCCAAGGTATTTTTCCCTCCTGGGTGGCAACTTCTGTGCAACGTGGATTTCTTTCACGTAGTATAAAACCTTTCTGCAGTCATGTGCTGTATATATAAAGAAGAGTCCAGTCCGTACAGTGGTAAATGCAGAGAATACTTCCAAGCCCTATGAGAGCAGCCTGCAGAGTTGAAAGGAACCCAAAGCCCCCTCTCCCTCCCCACAACAAGGCCATCTTCTACCTGTGAGCACCTGGTACAGGGAGATGAGCTTACCTGAGGCAGTGCACCAGCTGAGGCTTTTGCCTGCCAGAGTCCTTCCCAAACCACTCGCATCTTGGCAGGTAGACAGAACAAGACTTGGCTAAAGTGGAAGGACAAGGATGCCAGCGATGAAATGGTTTTCACATTTTCAAAATGTCCTTAAAGTTATCCTGGATTTTTAGGCTCAGAGAGGAATGTTCTCTCTGGAACTCCAGAAGCAGGGCTTTTTTTCAGCTGGAACACAGGGGAACGGAGTTCTGGAACCTCTTGAAAATGGTCACATGGCTGGTGGCCCCGCCCCCTGATCTCCAGACAGAGGGGAGTTGAGATTGCCCTCTGCACTGCTCCCTTCTGTCTGGACCATTTTTGCTGAGGGTGATTTAAAAACTCCCCCTGTTCCAGCTGACCCAAAATGACGTCATTGGTCTTGGGAGCATGCACGCACTTTGCATGCACTCATGTGGTACCGGGGCACCACCTCCTGCCAAGAGTTGCTCCCTGTACTGGCAACTCACTGAGTTTCACCACCTCTTTTCCCAGAAAAAAATCCCCGTCCAGAAGGTTTTGTGCCCGTACCCACAGCTATCGTGGAAGGAAAACAAGCTGTCCACAAAGCTTCTTTTAAAGGTTCATCTCAGCAAAGAATGTCAATTTTCCTTTAAAAAAATTAATGTAATGCCGTTATCCAGAAATGTTGCCCAGGAAAAATGTCCCTGGTGCATTTGGTCAAAGCACAGATCAGCCTGATTTTCTCCCTGCCAACTTTCAGACAGATATTTGAAAGTTGTCTTATAGACAATTAAAATTCTTACTTGCCAAACAGCTGCAGGACGGGACTTGGGAACTCAAGAAAGCAGGTTGTGTGGCAGAGGCAGCACATCTAGCTATCTCAGACTGAGCAGCCACAGGTAAGGGTGCCAAACCCTAGACTCATAGCTTCACAGGGTTGGAAGAGACCTCCAGGGTCATCTAGCCCAACCCCCTGCCAGGGCCAGCGCGTCCGTTGAGGCTGGGCTGGCAGCTGCCTCAAGTGCTAAGGTGCTGGAGGGGGCGCTGGGCATGGGGGCGGGGGTGTGCACCATGTAGCTCAATTGCCCCGTGCTGCTGCCGCCTCCGCCAACACACAGCTGCAGGCCAGGCGCAGCAGGCGGCCAGGGCAGCGCACAGAGCAACTGAGCCGGAGGGCTGGGAGGACACATGCACGCTGCCCCAGCCACCTGCCGTGCTGGGCTCGCAACTGCTGCGCCCGGCCAGGAGCGCATGCTGGCGGTGGCAGCGCAGGGCAACTGAGCTTGCAGCCTTCCAGCCCTCCCGCTCAGTTGCCCTGTGCTGCTGCTGCTGCCACTGGCAATACACAGCTGCGGGCCGGGCACAGCAGGCGGCCAGGGCAGTGCACGGAGCAACTGAGCCAGAGGGCTGGGAGGACGCATGTGCGCCGTCCCAGTGGCATGCCCTGTGTGTGATGTCACACGCAGTGATGTCATCATGCAGTCTGGGTGCGCGCGCACCCAAAGCGTGCACACATGGGGGAACAACAGCCCTGAAGCTGCCTCAGGAACTAGAAGCCCTGGCACCTGCCCTGCCCCCTGCACAATGCAGGAAAGTCACAACACCTCCAGGATCCCCGGCCAAACTGGCCTGGGGGTAATGGCTACCTGGCCCCAAAGTGGCAATCAGCATTACCCTGGGCACGTAAGAAGGGGCCACGAGAACTGAGCACTGGTGTGACCCTTCCTGCCCTCCCTCACGTGATCTGCCCAGGTTCGCAGAATCAGCCTTGCTGTCAGGTGGCCATCGAGCCTCTCTTTAAGAACCTCCAAAGATTCCTCCAAGGAATTACCTCGGTGTCCCTGACATTCTCTCCCCTCGGTCTGCAGCACTCCCTTTATGTCAGGGTGTGATCCATTTTTCAGTTCAGATCCATTATAATAATTGTAACAACAAATGGGATGTTTTCTGTTCATTTTTTAAAAGCTTATGTCCAGGTGTGCAAATCTCTAACAAGCCGTAAGTCTTTTCAGAATTCAATTCAATTAAAGTAAAGTTGAAGGACGACAGAACCATCGCTGTTCAGGGTGTGCACATGAATGGACTGTGGATATTTATATTTGACATCCATTCAAAACCCTGCAAAACTGGGTTTGATTGGATAGCTCCGTCCCGCCATGTTGCTTAAGAGAGCACACGGCAGAAACGGGGCTACGCAGCCGGCTTCTGGGTAGGGGGTTTGCTGCATTCTGAACGGCGAAGGCCCTCCCTGCTTGCTCTCCGCTGTCCCAGGTTTTCTTTTCACATTTTTCAATGGATGCTTCTCACTGTTTTAAAATGAATCTGGGAGGAAGATTTCCCCATAAAGTTCTGCTGTTTCTTTTTCAGATCACACCTATGAAGTGACCTAGTAAGTAGCTTTGGGGGCTTTGGGGGCGCAAAGTGAAAGCAGACTAAAATATCTTGGCAATGTGAATGCTAAAGTCGGAGTGGAAAAAACCTGGAGTATTTCTGCAGTGCATCTCGTGTTTGACAGCCGGAGGTCGCGGGTGGGGAAAGCGAGCAAGCGAGCCCAGCTTTTGAAGGACCGTTGCCAGACTGCTCACTGCTCCAGGCAAACTCCAAGAGTAAAGGGGCTCCTTGGTTGCCTCAGTGCTTGGCGTAGCCTCAAACAGGATTGCCATACAGAATCTTTCCTCATTTTAAAAGGCTCCCCTGATTAAACCATAATTGTCTGCTTGTTTGCAGACATTATCAAACAGGAAAAAAATAGAGAGAAAACACACAAAATCAGCTCTACCCTTTCTACAGCTCCCATATTGGGTGATAAGCCCTACTAAAGCCGACAGTGTGGCATGAAGGAAGCAAAGAAACACCTTTGCTCACCGTATTTAACTGGAGAAGTGAATAATCGTTGTTCAGTCGGGAGATCAACTTGCACAGAGGCCTCTACTGAGCATGAAGGTCACTGGACAGGAGCCAGAACTTTTCAAACTAGTAAATGCAGCCTAAAAACAAAGAACAGAACCCCAAAAGCCACAGGTGGAACTTCTGCAGATATATTGAGACGCCTGAGCGTCCCCAAACCACTACGGCAACTTAAAGACAGCTTTATGATGACATAGAGTCTCTCTACGCAAGAGATCTTACATGGGGACACTCAGGTGTAGGGAGATGCAATGTTAACTGGGAAGCATAGTTTAAAAAGACAGAGCCAAAGGCTCTGTCAATTTCACCTCTCTACACAGAGCCTGCAGAGATCACTCCTCAGAGGGTTTGTTAATTTCATCTTTGCCTCCCCAAAGGCTCTGTCAATTCAGCTCCCCTTTGGGGAGGCAAAGATGAAATTAACAAACTCTCTGAGGAGCCATCTCTGCAGGCTCTGTGTAGAGAGGTGAAATTGACAGAGTCTTCGGCTCTGTCTTTTTAAACTATGCTTCCCGGCTAACATTGCATCTCCCTACACTTTAGCATCTCAATGTAAGATGTCTCGTGTAGAGAGACTCTTAGACAGAATGCTGTCTTCTTTAGCAGACATAACATCAAACCACCAAGAAGTAGCTCTAATTCCACAGGTCTGGGTTGGCACTTCAGCTTTCCAGGAAGTTCCCTGTGGGGCTGGCAACCAGGAGTAAGCCAAGCAGAGCTCCTGTTCTGTGGGCAGCTGCCCTTAACCCTAAGGAAGTAACCTCCTCTTCACCCAGCCCAACCTGCATGTGACTGGCAGTTCCCCGTCAACGGAGAAGGCATTCCACAGAATGCCCTCAGCCACAGGTGCTGCCCAGGCCTGGCCAGTGACAACGGCGATGAGCACAGGCCCACCTGTTGCCTGTTCCTGCATTGCTGGGGGCTGGGCCCAAGCCAAGTGGGCCCTGGATATGCCCTTGTGGGTCTGTGGCCTTGCCCTGCGGATCCCAGGTGGGATCAGATCGGAATAGCACCCCGTTTGCAGCAGCAGCCCGCTGTGAACCACCCATGTTACGCCTGTTGCATGCCATTTCAAAAGTACAGTCCAACTCAGAAGACTCATCCTGTGAGATGCAGACACCAGTTCCCTTCCGCTGGTGCCAGAAAGAATACAAGGCTGCGGAACCAGGCTGGGCTTCTGCTTTCTGCTAAAGGTCTCAGACAGTACCGGAAGCAACAAAGAGCGATTAAAAATACAAAAAGCGGAGAGAGCATCAGCGGCAGAGACCAAACAAAGCACTAAAGTACCGAGGTACTTTGGACTCCCCCTCAGATTTGTGACGCAGTAAAATCTGATCCCCCCCCCTGGGGCAATGGGAGTCCTAGAGCTAGCACTGGTGCTGGTGCTACATGGTGTGTTGCGATCATTGCTCTGCTCACAAACACACAGAGGTGCTCCTACAGGACAGCAGATCTCCTTCTCTACTTCGTTTCCAGAGAGAGAGATTTTGCACCCCCACATGAGCTTCCGCCAACCCACTGCCATGTCTGTCCACCTCTCTTTCTTTCTCTTCCAGAATCTAAACACATACTTGCCCCTCCTTTCAGCGGGGGGGGGGGGACAGGGGCGGTTACTTCCGTCAAGCCTGGATGGGTGCTTGGACACAGCCAGGTCCTAACAATTAGGGCCCTTAGAGGATATATCTGCAATAATTCAGAAACAGGACAGTTCCCTTGGTGATAGCCTCTGGCTCCTGCCAGGCTGGCCATTTGAAGCCATGCCTATTGGGCAGACGCATCAGGTACTCTAAACCCACCACAATATATTTCTCAGACTAAAGTTAGGACTAGAGATGAGCACAAACCAAAATACGAATCAAAGTTTGTCACAAACCGGGCCGGTTTGGGGTTCATGAACTGGCGGTTCATCAGGGCACATTTTTGATGAACCGCAACGACTTTTAGGGTGGTTGGTTCAGTTTGTTTTTCGGTTCATCAGTGGGATTTGCCCCCTTGTCCACCGATCGCCCCACAGGCACTCCCAACCAGTGCAGCGACGTCATTTCCAGACGTGATGTCACCGCGCCAGCTCTGGGGTGCATGCACGCAGCACTTTCTGCAGACCTTCTGCTGCCCCATAAGTGACGAACCAGGAACCAAATGAATCGGTTCACAAACTGAGAAATTTCATGCTGGTTAGTGGTTCGTGAAATGCAACGAATCACAAACTTCAATGAACCACCATTTTCCCGTTTCGCACCCACCTCTAGATAGGACAGTAAAAGTGCTCACGTTGAGTAGCTCACGTTGCCAGGAGTAAAGAGTAGCTCACGTTGCCAGGACTTTTCCAAATAAGCACAGACCTCTGGTGCTGAAGTTTTTTCTAGCTTCTGAACTGCTCAGGGCTTCTCGTCAGCCATTTCAATGAAACTGACTTTTAAAACAAATTATGTGTTATATTTGGCTGACGCAGACAACATTGGTCATCTGAGATGAGATTTTGCACATATGAAATAAAACAAGTTTAACTCTTCCAATTTTGAAAAATGTCCAAACATTACTTTACAAAGTCTAATTTTCTGGACATTTTTTAAAAAAGAATTTAAATCATAAGGCTTAAATTTAAAGTAATAATGGTAAGTGTCAAATCCAAAACGAAACCCTATTTTTCATCCTAGCTTCTTCACACTGCAGTCCAATATCATCTTTGAGTGGGACAGCAGGGGGTGGGGGAAGGAACGTAATTAGGAAAACAAAATAAATATTAACAGGTGACTTCAAGTGTGAAAATTTTACTTGAGATTACTCTTCTAGATGGTTTCATTTCTAAGTTCAAACAGCCTTTTGTTTCATTAACTGCTCATACCTTAATCTGGCTGCTTTTCATCTGCTTTGTTTGCATGGTTTCACCGTCTTTCCTTTAAAAATGCTCTCTGTATTTGGTATGAGAATATTTGGTTTTAGATATGCGGGTGAAACATGATGTGTGGGTGCCTTGTTATAATGCTGCATTTGCGCTAAGAAAACTAACAGACCGTGGGGAGGTACGTGTGTGGACTTTGTGGCGGGAGACAAACCAAAAACGGGTTCAGGAAAGGTGAATTCCTCTGTATTTCTTTTCATCCCACTGCCTTATCATCAACCAGGTTTTCAGGTATTTGCAACTATGCAAAAACCTGCAAACCCTTTTCCCCAAGGTGTAAGTGGGATGTCTTGACAGCATGCCAACAGGGTGGGGCAGCTGCCAGGGCCCGCCGCTTGAGGTGGGGCCGACTGCTGCTGATTCCCTGCCCACACACATCTCCTCAGGTGCCTGCACTCACACCCTCCCTCTGCCTGCTTGTGAGTGCTTTGTCCCCTCTGCTCCCAGCTGCACATGCTGCCTAGTTCTTCTGGAGAAGGGCATGTGGGTGGTACACAAAGCATCGGCATTCCTGGTGGCCACAGCAGTGGTGCTTCTAGCTGCACCCACCGCCCAGCACCACTGGGGAAGGGGCAGGCAGGCAGTGTGGGCAGCTGTGACTGCAAGTGGCGGGAGAGCTTGCGAGAGGGCAAAGGAAGGATGCTCAGGCAGGCAGGCAGGCAGGCAGGAGCAGATGGGTTCAGAAGGGGAGCCTAGCAGTGGGCATGAGGGGGCCCTGAGCACTCCCTACCGAGGGCCCCCAAAACCTGGAACCAGCCATGCTCCATAGACTGGGAGCTCATCGGTTTTTTGACAGGAAAAGGGCATTCACTAGCATGCTCAGGGAGCAGAAGAGGGCAAGAGTAACCAGATTCGTACCGCTTACATCGTAGCCTGCTTCCGTTTGTGACAGTTTGGACTGGAGCCAGAGATCTGACATCATGTAGACCGGAGGTCTACAGCTAAGGAAGGAAGGACACGAGATGCAGTGCAAACTGTACAAGTGAACCACAGTTACAGAAAGGGCAATCCCACTCTTCGTTTCAGCGGTACAAATGAACATCTGGGCCGTTTCCAGGCGGCTTACCTGGCTCCGGAACGTTGCGCCATCTTGCGGGGAAAATGCGAAATATCACGTTTTCTCGCACGAGTTTTGCGCGACGTCGCATGATATTTCGCGTTTTCCCCGCAAGATGGCGCAATGTTCCGGAGCCAGGTAAGCCGTCTGGAAATGGCCCTAGTGAACCTTCTTCCCTTAGTCTTGCATAGATTAAAACATGACTCCTTGGGCATGATTCTAACAGCTTTCTTTTTCAGCAATAATCGTGTGACTGTTGCAAGGGAAGACACCAGCCCTGCAGCTGCCGGAGCATGCGGGGGTGAATCTGGGCAAGGCCTCCTGAGGGCCAATAACGACTACACCATGGAACCCACCAAGATCGCCGACTATGTGCCAATGAACACCAAGATGGACAATGAGTACGAGACCCTTGTGCACAAGATGGAGTCTGAGTATGAAGTGACGGATGGTGTGGTCACATGGAGGCCAAGCCAATGATGACACTTTGAGCTTTCAGCAAGAGGAGAAATGCCTCTTTTGCTGCCCTTCTCTCCGGGGCATCTATTCACTTGTCCTACTTGTGGCTCACCCTCAAACTCTATTAGAGCGGGTTCCATGCATCTGTCCAGGCACATGAAGCCAAATCAGCCCCTGTCTGCCTTAACAATGGATTATCTATGAGTACCTGGAAGATGAGAACCTAGTGCCCAGATGTAGCCCGACACCATACAGGCACAGAAGCAGGCTTCTGCACATGTGCCCACAGTCGGATGAGGAACGTGAGCATGATGCACCAGCTCAACCCACTAAGCCAGAGCTGCGCATCCACATCCCTAGTCACAACGATGCCAATCATTCGTTTGGGATGGGGGAGCGATGCCAAGTGGAGGTATAGTCAATGGGCTTAGAAGTGCCAGCTCTGTTTAGGACTGCATGGATAGTCTCCTCGGTTTCCTTGTTCCTCCTGGAGAGCTGATTGGTGCTTACGGCAGGCATCTGACTGGGGCTGCTGTTACCTATAAGGCTGCCCCCTTCCCAGGCCCCCTGCATCTATTGTCCCAAGGATTTTAGGGCGCATGCTAGCTGAAGACCCAGAGCCGCCTTCACAGTGCAGCCTTTGCCAGTAAGTCCATTGCAGGCCCAAGGAAGGCCATCAAGCCACTGCCAGTCAGTCTTCCCACATGCTGTCCCCTGTTGACTTCCCTGGCATGACCATATTTGGATTTGCACTCACCCCTAGAGTACCTTCACAAGTATTCAAACCCACCAATAGGAAGCTAGGTGGGTTCACTTTTGCTCCAATGCCATTGCAGATCTTAACTTCTGCACTAAATTTGGCTAATGGTAGGGAGCCCAGGTACACAAGAAGTCTCTCTACGCATTGCTAAGTACCTAGGGATGCTCAAGTGAACCACATTTCGTGTGTCCCTGCTCTAACTTTCCATGCACTCTCTTGCACAGTCACACTTCAGTTTGTTCCCCATGAGTAGATTCATGCGTTTCATACCAGTTCCTCCTCAATTGCTAAAAGTATCCCAGTTTCCCCCACTTCCATTCATTGAAATGCAAATCTTGACACTTTCTCACACCTTAGAGAAATGCAGATTGGCAATTCAAAGGAGTCCACAGTACTTGTTCTCTCAGCAAAAACAGAGCAGAATTGGTTCTTTGCCCTCCGGAATCACTTGCAGATGCAGACGCATAAAGGGAGCTCCATGAAAGCGACATTCACGTGCACAGAGCAAGAACAGCCTGCACGTGAATCGAGAACGACACATACAGTTCTGCACTTGAGCTTCCCTAGGTGCTTAGTAACATGTAGAGAGACTCAAGAAGGGCAGCTCAAGCCTTCTGAACCTTGTAGCTGGTGCTGTACCTGGCCAGGCCCTCTGCCATTGCTGAAACCACAGGATCCACCTCCCCCCCCCCTACTGTTAGTTCTGTTCCCAGGCCATCTTCAGAACCATTGACTCGACAGACCTTTTGTGTACTGGACAGAAAACGATGTTTTTATTTCCTCCCCTTTACCCGCCCCCCAGGTTTCAGCGTCCTCATTCCCAATTCCAGGCCAGCCAACCTCACTGGTAGCTGGTCTTTTCCATAATTGCTTTCAGTTGGGCACTTAGTTACAGCAACGCAAATTAGGATTGTTCAACCACAGACGTTTTTTATTGGATTTTCCTATGCAAACTGCTGGGGTGCTCTGCAAGAGCGCTGCCTGGTGTTGTCTTCCTGATTTCCCATTCCTAGTCCTGTCTCTTGGACAGGGCAATAAAGTTACTCCTTGGTTAAGTGCTTGTCTCCTTTCCATCTTCTCCTCTTGAGGGTTTATTGTGCCAGATTTGGGCTCATGTATTCACCAGACTTCAAAGGTCCCCTTCTTGCGCCTGAACACTTTTTAGGGTTTTAGGGTTTTCATGTGTGCGGGATTCTCTCCACAAAACAGGCCTGACACAGGGGTGGGTGTGGGTAACAGTATGTAGGTATAGCTGTCATTGCTAAACACATCTGGATTGGGGCCAAAGTATACAAGACAGAGGATTGAGTGAAACAAAGGAAAGTTCTGAATTGCAATTAATATACTTACCATGCGACTTTGAATTCTGTGACCTTTATAAATTGAGAAAACGTCATATACTTTCTTTTCTTATGATCAGGGCTTTTTTTCTGGGAAAAGAGGTGATAGAACTCAGTGGGTTGCCCTCGGAGAAAATGTTCACATGGCTAGTGGCCCCACCCCCTGATCTCCAGACAGAGGGGAGTTTAAATTGCCCTCTGTGCTGCAGTGCGGAGGGCAATCTAAACTCCCCTCTGTCTGGAGATCAGGGGGTGGGGCCACCAGCCATGTGACCATTTTCAAGAGGTTCTGGAACTCCATTCCACTGCGTTCCCGCTGAAAAAAGGCCCTGAAGCTGTGGCTCATGAAAGCTCATACCCTACCACCAGTTTTGTTAGTCTTATAGGTGCTACTGGACTCTTGCTCCTTTCTACTGCTACAGATAGACTAACACAGCTACCCATCTTGATCTGTATCCAGGCTAAGTTAACACTCCCTTGCTTCAGGAGACTGGAGAAGCAGGAGCAAAAGACAGAGCCAGACAAAAAGAGAGCCTGGCTGCCAGGTGAAATCACAGCAGGACAACTATGCAGCTGGGCAGGTGAGGCCAGGGGATGGGAGTGGAGCACAGCTGTCAGCCTTTGAGGGGACCGGAGAGCTCCCTGAATTACAGCTGATCTCCAGATGACAGAGATCGGCTGTTCTGGAGAAAATGACTGTTTTGGAGGGTGGACTCTATGATATCACCCGCGTTGAGCACCTTCCCCTCCTCAAACCTCATCTCCCAAGGATCTGCCCCCAAATCTTCAGGAATTTCCCAAGCTGCTACTCCTCAGCCTGGCAAATCCAGGGCTTACGTTGCAGAGCCCCAAACAAGGAAGGCCTTCAGAATATTCACCAGCCTTTTGCACCAGGCAAAAGCAAGCGGAGGGTGTTGTCTGGTGGATCTCCTTTGTTTTTATTTATTTACTAGCAAGAAATCCCATTGTGAGGAAAAAAATACAATGGGCTCTAGAAAGGAGAGGGCGGGCTGGCAGGCATTCCCTCCTCCTCTGCCACTGATCCCGGCCGCATAAAGGCAGGGGGGTGGGCAGCAAGCAACAAACAGGAATCACGTGGGGGCATCTGACAAAGCAGCCAGAAACTCAGCAGCAAAGTCTTGTTGGGATAGGTTGTTTCATATAGTTTTGTTTCATTGTTTTTTCTTTTGTTATTGCTATTTCGTTTTCATGATTTTCTTTTGTTATTATTTTGCATTGCTTTCAATGGAAGACCCACCCCCTCCTTTTCTTGGATCTGTCCCTCACTGGTTCTCTATTTGAACTGGACAAAATTCAGTGGGATTGCAATACTTCACTGGGACATCTACATTGCCAAATATCAGATTGACAAAGGCAATGAAATGTGCCTTTTTTTAACATTGAAGCTTACGGGCGTATTGATAGGAAATAGTAAGACATAAAGTAGCTTGAGAAAGTTGCATCTTGATGAATGGGCACTGCAGCCACTTAGCTTGAGCTTGCAGGGGGGGCTTCCAGGGCCAGGTAGACTACTACTGCTTTGGCGGCGGCGGCTGCTTTTTAAACATCACTCCTTCCTCTCCCTCTCCTTCTGCCAGACCTGCCCCCTCCATGCTGCACTTTCTTCCCACCATAACCAGAAGATCCCCTGTCAGTCATGATGTGCTGTTTGTGCACAGATGTCAGGTAAAATACTGTAATGTCTGTGCGAAATGTATGTAATTTTATTACTGGACTGTGTGTAGTAAAATAAATATACACTTGGGAGTCGGACACCCAGATTTACAACACAGACTGAGCTACTCAAATCAGACGAATCCCAAATTAACTGTGGGGGGTGGAGGCACAATCAAAAATGAAAAGGATTCAGTAGGACACACTCAGGTGTGTGCAAGCAACCTAGCCAATCACACACTGAAACACTTAATAAACAACTAACAAAGCAAATAAGGCTGAAGGGGGATTAAATAAAAAATTGGCCTCCAAAGAGCCAAAAGCGGCTGGAGAAAGCAAAACTGAAGGCAAGCCAAATAATAAAGCAGGGAAACGGGGGAACAAATCACAAGTAAAAACAGTAAAATGCTTCAGAAAGAATTAGAAATACAGCACACACAAAACAGAAACTTATATGCAAGAAGAAAGCTAAGGAAGTAAAAAAAATAACATAGTATAAAACAACTGTACTGTACTTTGGCACAAAAAAACCCTTGAAAACAGTCTCTCTTATCTAATTCAAAGTTGCACTCCATGTGCTTTAGGATTGGACTACCTCATACATACATGTGATCTTAGTGGTTACAGTCTGCAATCAATCAAGACAACTCAGAGGCTCCCTCCCTCCCTCCCTCCCTCCCTTTAAGGAACACAGTTTTATGCAGTGAGAGGAGACAGGCCAGGTCAGAGAGAAACGAAAGCCCCTAAAACAAAATGAAAGAAAATCATGGGGTTTTTTTTGCATTATAGGATGCTTAAATATGGAATTTGCTTTATTTTCATATTATTTACTATAATTATGAAACACCCCATTTTCATAATTGTTGCAGTTAATAACAAAATAAATGCACAAGTCTACCTGGGCCGATTCCAGACGGCCCTCCCCATGCCAAAACGTCGCGCGTTGTCGCGCGGAAAACGTGAAATATCGTGTTTTCTCGCGCGAGTTTTGCGCAATGTCACGCGACGTCGTGCAAAACTCGCACGAGAAAACGCGATATTTCACGTTTTCCGCGCGACGATGCGCGACGTTTCGGCATGGGGAGGGCCGTCTGGAATCGGCCCTGGTATACACATTTTTTAACATTATATCAATATAAGGATCTTCAATTGCTGAATTTAAAAAAAGTGAAAAGGCCCCGGTGGTGCAAGCGGGGGAGGATAACTCCTGCTGCGGGATCAGGATAGAGAAACTGGTGGGAAACTTGCCGGATGGAACCCCCACGGCCACGATGCTGCCTTGGTAGCTGCAGCAGCACCAGGGAAACCACACGATCCGGTTCCTGTGTGGAAAGCATCTGTCCTTCCTTACTGGAGTCGCTCTGGCGGATGACGAGGCGGCAGAAAGAACCCTACGGATGACACCAACTGTAAAAGCGCTAAAGTGTGTGAGTGCGTGTGTGCGCGGTCAACTGCTAGCCATCTGATAAAAGAAGGAACGCAGCATTTCTCACAAAGCTGACTTCAGTCTTCTTTTGTTGCCACCAGCTGGAGTGAAACGCAAAGCGGCTTCCTGAGTTTGTGGACAATTTCTTGGCGGCTGCTCAGCGTTGCAAGGCAAATGCCGCACTTTGTATATTTGACAAACTGACACTGCCACATTGAGTGTCGAACTCAGCTCGTCAAATACACGGAGAGCAGCACTGCAGGAATCTGTGGCACGTGGCTGGTGGCACCTTCGGCAAGCCAGCGGACAGACTGCAAATCAGAAGGCAGTTAGTTCAGGGAAGCCTGTTTCTTTGGCCTGGGAAGCTGACTTTGAGCTTGACCTGCAAGAAAGGAGAACTCCAGAAGTAGGTACAGAGGAGTGGGGTGGCCAAGGACAATGGCTGACTCTCTGTTTCTCATCAGGTGGCTTGTGACTCACATCCCGCCCCCCCTTGCTTTGGCTAACTTCCTTGCTGCTTCTGGGGGGAGATTCGATTGGTGCATGGATTTTAGTTGAGGGCCTTGGGGTACTTTTAAAGATACAAGCAGCCTACAAATATTCTTACATTTGAAAGTATCACTGCTGGAAGCCACCACAAGCATATGACAACCCTGGGACAGCACCCAGGATAGACTATCCCACAACTGGACTGAGTAAACAGAGAGTTGCTTTTTAGGAGGGGCTAGGGGGCACTTACAAGGGCTACAGTCCCAAATAGAAATGCACTTAAGCCACCTGGACATAATGAGCAGAAGAATATTTAAAGCAAACCTGTAAATAAAATCACACGTTGCATTAGGGGTATACTTCTACCCTCAACCAAATTCCTAATGTATCTTGAGGTGAAAAAATGTCCCACAAAAAAAATTCTTTGCAGGGGGAGAAATCATTGTGTTTTGTAGTAGCCAAAGATCCAGACCTTAAAAACACATCTTGACGGGAGGCAGAATGTTTCTGTTGCATAGATTCCCCCTCCCCTTTTGCATATTGAATAATTCACACTAGTAAGGTTCCTTTACAAAGCTGATTTTTTAAAAAAAAAACACCCTGAAAAAATGAACACTATGTTTTGAACCTAATCCATTAGAAAACTAACATAAACTTTCATAAATTTTAAAGGAAAATACCTAGAAACATGCCAAATTAAAAATTTCTAATTTTTTTCTTTTTTTGTTGTTGTATTTTTGGATGTTTTTCTACCCCAGTAACATACCTCTCTATGGTGAGGCAATTATTCTCCTGGTCATGAGGTTATAATGAAGGGCTGTATCTCTCCGGAATGCTTAAAAATTGCTCCCTAGATCAGTCTTTTTAAAATAAACTCATGGGGCATTTTTAACCCTAATACATTAAGTGGTGGTGGTGGAGAGTGCCCTCAAGTCATAGCTGATATATTGTGACACCCCCCCCCCCCATGGTTTGCCATTGCCTGCCTCTGCAACCCTGGTCTTTGTCGGAGGTCTCCCATCCATTACTAACCAAAGCCAACCCTGCTTAGCTTCCAAGATCTGACTAGATCAGGCTCACCTAGGCTATCTAGGTCAGGGTCATTACCTGGGCTTGGGGTAAAAAAAAGTACTCCAATGGCAAAATGCATAAGCTTCTTGGGTGTTTTTTTTATTCTTGGTGCTTTTTGTTTGTTTCTTTATAGAGAGCAAACTGTAAGTGTTAGCTGCCTGGGGACTTTGTTTATACCGCACAGCTCGCAATGTCCTACAGGGACAAAGTTGTATAGCCGGCCACTTCTCAGTGCATTCTTCCAACAGAAGTGCAGCCTGGCAGGAAACTCTGCTAGGACAGGCGCAAGATTTTTAACGTTTGGTTGAGCTGTGGCTGTTCCACGGCTGCACAATATTCATTTCTCCTCTCTTCCCTAAAACAGAATTTCTGTTGCAGGGAAACATGATTTCCCAAACACTTGAAATGCAGGTCAGTTGATTTGGTTTTGAATCTTGGGAAATGTTATTTTCAGGGCTTTTTTTCTGGGAAAAGAGGTGGTGGAACTCAGTGGGTTGCCCTTGGAGAAAATGGTCACATGGCTGGTGGCCCCACCCCCTGATCTCCAGACAGAGGGGAGTTGAGATTGCCCTCCGCGCCGCTCTCCTCTGTCTGGAGATCAGGGGGCGGGGCCACCATGTGACCATTTTCAAGAGGTTCTGGAACTCCGTTCCACCGCGTTCCCACTGAAAAAAAGCCCTGGTTATTTTGGCCCCAGATGGCACATCTGATAGGGTGATTACTGTGCAGGATGTACAAGAGTGCTGAGCAGCTACGGCATGTGATTATGATATAATGGATGAAACAGAGCCATGCGCTTTGGCAAACGGAAGATCCCAGGCTCAGCTCTCAGCTCCTCTCCTTAAAGGGAGGCACTGGGACTCCTGTCTGAGACCTTTGAGCTGTTGTGGGCACAGCAGGTGAAGAGGCTGGAGAGAGGGCAGCAGTCTGACTTTGTGGAAGGCAGGTTCAAATGTTCATATGTCAAAAATGGTCTTCCTCCAAGCCTGCATTCGGGAACAGAAATTTGGCTTTGGTTTTTAAGAAATGCTTTGGACATTCTGTACCATTAACTGCAGCATCCCCCTCCGGAGCTCAGGGGGCAGTGTACAGTTCTAACAACAACTCTGTCCCCCCTGAGCAGGTCAGGCAGAGTATGAGCCCAATGTCTCCCTTTGCTTCAGAGCTGGGCTTTAGAACCCAGCTCTCCTGGCTCTGTTTCGACACTCCACCCGTTTCACCACCTCAGCCTTCCATGCCTCTGCAGTAGCAGCCGCACGGCCTCGCAGCACAGAGAAAGTATTGTGAGGTGTGGAGTACATGCTTGCCTCCACAAGCATTGATGCCAATTCCCACAGGCCTATGTCTTCCAAAAAGTGTGAAAGCTTGCAGGAACAGCGCATATGAGAATACAGAGATGCATGCATCACCCTTGTGCCGCTTGTTGTGTGCTGGAGTTGTGGTGGGATATGTAGGCTGCAAGCAATTCCCAGCAAGCATTTTTATGAGCAAGAAGTAAACATTAATTGCATCTATTCCTATTCATCTTGCCTCCCCCTTTCCTTTTCCTTTCCTCATTTGGTTGAAATTTGATGTGGCTCAAACCAAGAGAAAATTGGTACATTTAAAAACATCTCACTAACATTCTGCTCCTCACTACATTCTACTGAAATCTGTGGAATTTACTTCTAAGAAAGGTGCCGAGAACGGAGGAGTAAGGCTTCATCCTTAAGTAATACATGTTTAAAATACTGCCAAGTGGCCTGCACTGAAATGCAAAGACTTACCTGGATTCAAAGTCAGGCATCTGCATGACTTGACTGCACGTTTTGTTCACTGTCTCTCGCTACTTGTAGGACAGGGAATCTTGACAGATCCTGACACAGAGTGTAGGATGGGAAAAGCTGCATCCATTAATTTCTCTCTCTTATGAAGCTAATGAAGGGCTATGAAGCATCTATTTTTGCAGGATCCAGCAGTACTGACCCAGGGGGAATCTGATAAGACTTGAGTACAAGCTGTCTTCTTCACCATCCCCAGATCATTGAAACTGATGGCTGTAAATCCAATGCAGATGTTTACCGCGACAGCAAAAGTGAACAAGGATATTAGCTGATGCAACTGCAAACAATTTTTCTTAACCATATTAAGAGAATTCTTGAAAAGCCTACACTGTGGGTTCTTTTTCCCTTTAAACTGTGCGCAGGACTCTTATTTGTTCAGCTCCCACTGAAGGCCTATGAATCCTGGCTTCTGCATCTGCTTACACTAACTGTGTGGCACAAGCATGAAGCTGGAGTGCTCCATGCTGCGCTATGGTTCTACAAAACCCATTTGTTATTAAAAGGAGGTTAAAAAACAAATCTGAAAAAAAGTGCATTTTACCTCTCTGTTTCACATGTGCATACAAATGAACGCACCACACAAATACATGACAAGGACTCATAAATCACAGCAATATAGTACTCAATGTACCACTTGCTTATAATAATGTATTTCAAGAACTGTATTTTATATTCTCCATATATGATTTTTTGTCTAACACAGCTATAGATTCTGTTGAACTCAAGAGTTTTTAAAAATACTGCACTGAATTTGGCAACTTAATACCAAATTCTCATCCTCACCTCTCTCTCTCTCTCTCTCTCTCTCTCTCTCTCACTCTGGTTCTTAAAGTTGAATTTCAAAATCCAAATTCAGAATTTTCTGTGACATTTTTGCTAAATTTCAAATTTAAGCAGTTTCCAAGAAAGGAAATGCATTTCAGAGAGGGGCAACATTTTAAGATGGGATGTTTACTTTTAAGCATTCCAAAAGGGACAATTAGCAGAATGGATTCCAGACTGTAACAATCTGTTGCCTACAGATTTTTAATAGATCGTCCTTCTGGGCTGCCCCATCCCTTAGGTTGGGTAGTGGGGAAGCAACTAATAATTGACCGATTAATTTACAGAATCTGTATGCTGCCTTTCCAGAATCTTCAAAATACCAGTTACAACGTATGACATACAAATTAAAATACATCTGGGGAGTTTTAAGTCTGACACTGGCCAGAACTGCAAGGGCACAATAGAAGCAGAGAAGAGAGGAAGATTACTTTGGGGAGAGTTGAGAGAAAGACTTGGACATGCAGCAGCTGCTCTTCACTGATGGGGCCACCAGCCTTTTTTGTGCCAAAGCTCCCGTACCTGTAGCCTCTGCAGGACAGACCAAAAGCCGCATGCCATGGAGATGCGGAAAGGCGTCCGTTGCAGAGCTTCTGTCTCTTGGGTTAAAGACTCCAGAGTCTCGGTGGAGAAAGGGGGGCAGAATCGTAGTAGACCTCAAGTAATCACAGTAGGACTACTTGCCCATTGGATGGGTCTCCAGATCTCCTAAGTTTTCAATGAAGACAGAGGTTGTTTGAAAGAACTACACTTCTCTTGCTGCACTCGCAGGTTTATTTGGTGAGTCCTGGTCAAACAAAGATTGCAAGCTTTCAGAAATGACACAAACCCTTATGAAACCTGTTGACCGGGGGCCAGAATGAGCGAGCGAACACCCCCTATCCCATAAACAGCCGTGGCTGTTCATCTGGAATCCAGTGCAGTTTGAAAGAGGTGAATGCCCTGGGGCCGGCTGGGCTTTTCATCTTTCCAGAGACCCATTTAGCCAGAGATGAGAGGGGACCAAAGACAGCAATTCCTCCTCCTGGCCTCTTCTTACTCTCTCACCTACAGATAGCAGACTATAGACCTGCTCTAGACCTTTTACCTTTACGAACATCACATGAAAAGGGCAAACAGCTGAGCCCAGGAGAAGAAGTGGAGGTAGGATATCATACCTGTCCCTGCGCACTCACAAGCTAGGCAGACATGCACACTTCCCCTGCTTCAGATCACACCCGGCGCACAACTCGAGAGGAGCAGTGGAGTCCGGCCAAGGAAAGCTTGGGCTTGTTTTGAAGGGGCCTCTCCTCTTTACAAGAGGAAGCTGAAAATGGGGAAGATAAAGCTGAGGTTAGATGACAGGAAATATCTGGATGTGAAGTGACAACATTTCAGCATTGAGAAATGCAGCAGCAGGCACACTTTCTTGCCTTGGCTGTGTGGAAAGCTCCATTACACCCAATTATGGTTTTATTTGAAAGCCCTGACCCCCTCCCCTCCTCCGATTCCATCAAAGACTATGAAGCAAAATGGCAGCCTTTGCGCTCTTATGTGCAGTTCCAGATGAACCCTCTCTACAGAGAAGAAGGACGGCAGAAGCAGGGAGGTCACACTGCTGTGAGCTTCCTCTTTCGTTTCAAGCTTCTTATAAAAGAGGAATGGAAAAACCTGAGCACATTTAAAAATAAATGGGAGAGGAGGAAGGGGCTGCATCTAAAGTCTGTTGCACACTTTCCCACAGTCTTGGAAACCTTCTCCCCTCAGTACAATGCAGGTTGCATATGGGCATGCCTGATGACTCCTATTACTTACTTTGGCGGGGACGAGTGTCTCGCATGGAGCAGCAGGAAATCTAAGCCTTTAGAAACATTAGGAAGCCTATTAGCATCTGCAGTTTTTCACAGACCTCCAAGCCTTCCCTTGCTTCCTTCAGCCATGTCCAGACACCATCTTTTAAGTCTTGGTATGGCAAGCCAAGTATGGAGGCTTTCTTCCTCTTGCATCCTCAAAACAATATAAAACAAGACCACATCAACTGCGCTTTAAAAGACAGTTTAAGGAACCCACTTGCATTGTCTGGACATGGCCCACAAGGTCCGGTCTCAGAGGGCCACTGATTCTTTAGGGCCTCAATTCTAAAGGCCCCTGACCCAAATTTGAATTGACATCACTCCTTGATTGGAATGGATTTTGTGCTGGAGACAGCAAGAAATAGCCTGTCGATCAAGGCTGGCTGAACTGGGGAGGGAAGAGTCCTGGAAGAACTTTCAGAGCTGCTCATAGAAACAGGGATGTGCCAGCCGCATTCCCCCCAAACCTGCACGTCTGGCATTCAGCTAAAAACTGCCGTCGGCCTCCGGACATGGAGAGTGGTCTGTCTAACTTAAGAGTGAGATTCTTTGCATTTGAAAACAGAGTGAAAACCAGCTCAGTTTTACACTAGAAGTAACTGCAACATCTGCCCTAGGACTCTACCTCCTTGGTGTTCCTCCACCCTTTACTATTCCTAGGCCCAAGATATGACTGCCCAATGAGCTCCCACAGGCGTGGGTTGCCAGGTGCCCACCAACGGTAGGCAAATTCCTGGCGATTTCTGCCTCTGCCCACCAATTGCCAGATCAGCAGCGGGAGAAGGCAGGCCAGGAGACAGGCTAGTGAAATGGGCATGAGTGCGCCCACATCCCCCGCTGATGACATCAATTCCAGTGTGAACCAAAAGTGACAGTGTCACACAAGGGCCGATTTTCTAAAATTTGGCGAAAAGACTATTGTTTGCGGCCAAGCTTTAGAGAACTGTCCCCAAATGCTATGTTTTGGGCCAAGTTTTAGAAAGTTCGCCCTGGAGTGATGCCATTGATTCCAAGTTGCACTGAAAGTGATATCATTGCAGTGTGCTGCCGTGCACACTTGCGATGCCCCCGACCCCTCCCGTCCAACACCAGCCAGTTGCCAAGTGGGGCTGGCAACCCTAATTCTATCCATTTGTCCTGAAGCAAAGAGTCCCCCTTGCCCACCTTCTCACTAACTGGATGTGTGTGACACAGGATTGCTATGTTTTCACCGGTGGTGGGCATCACCTGCTGCCAGCAGGCATTTCCCGCCACTGCTCAGCCAAGCAGCAGGAGGGAAATTGGCGGGCGGGGGGGGGGGGATGGGGAACGATGGGCAGCACCCAAGTGCACTGACGTGACCCTCCGTGCACCTGAAAGTGACATCCGCACGTTGCTGGGGATACTTTAGCATTTGGTTAAACCACAGAGTTTTGCCCAAATGTTAGAGAGTGTTTGTGTTACATACTGCTAAGTTGCTCCAACTTATAGCAGCTCTATGAATGAAAGACGTCCAGAACAACCTATCATTAACAGACTTGTTCAGGTCTTGCAAACTGGAAGACGCGGCTTCCTTTATTGAGTCCAGTCTTCCTCTTTTCCCCCTGCTTTCAACTTTTCCTATTATGATTGATTTTTCCAGAGTCTTCTTGTCTTCTCAAAATGTAAGAGAGTTCCCAGCTAAGCGCTGATGTCACCTCTAGGAACATGGGGAGTGACTTCAGTGCATTGCCTGCAATGTTGCTAGTGTGCCCCCCCACACACACATTGAGTAAGTCTCCCACCAGTTGCCAACTTCTGCTGGCAACCCTCACGTGACAAGGGCGTGCCCTCTGTCCTTCCAAAGGACTTGTGCACCTCCAGGAGTACCCTTGCACCCCCCTGGCATCCTCAATAAGGGTGTGCATGATGGAAAAAATGAGCTGAAATCACACACAGGATTCACTGGTTTGGCTCATTAGAGCAGTTTCTGGAACGCTGAACCAAAAGTAGGAAACTAAATTGAAACAAGTCCCTCCCGCTAAAAAGTTTGCATGTTTTGGTTCGGTTTGTACTTTCCAGCTGTAGTCAGGCACTGGGCAGCAACTTGTTTTCCTGAATATCACAACCAGATCATAAGGGGAGAGAGAACCTACGTTATTAATTAATTCTGTTCTGGTAGTAAGAGGGGATGAGACCAATCCCTACCCCGTTGCTACCAGGGAAATGGCATTTTCTTCCTCTCTGCCAATCAGGTCCTCACAAGGGAATACCCCTCTCCTCCTTCAGAAACGTTTGGGAGAGAGACTGCTTTGGAATGACCGCCATTGTAGTGGAATTGTGGTCCCGGGTGTCATTCTGGCCCCTGAGTAGTTGAGCTGGTTGCAGGGACAATCATTCTACTATTGGGGCCATCAGTCCAGAGCACAATTCTCTAACTCCATTCCACATTTCCGTTTTGGGTACTGTCATGTATTTCAGTGGAGCCAATGCAAAGCAGTTAGCATTCCTGGCCCCCATTATCTCCAATGGGCCTTGTTTTCAATGGGCATTTTTGTCGCTTGGTTTAGTACCTCCCAGATTTGGAGCCTCCCCTCACTGTGGAAGCAAGATGCAAGGAAACATGAAACCAACAGGGAACAGCAGAATGCAAAAGTGAAAAGGTATTGGCCCTACAGAAGAAGAAAAAAGTGAACGTGGAGCAGGATGGCTCTTGGCACTTGCTGTAGTGCTCTCCTGCTTGAGAACGCAGGAAATGCTTGAGAAATGCTGGTGAGTTCCACCAGCTGACACTCACCTTCTATGAGTCCGTTGTCGTTTTTGTTGCGTGTGTTATTGCACTTGAGGAAAAACTCGGTGGCTCAGTTGTTTAGATTAGGAGGGGACTACTGGCTGATGCTGTTTTTGGCTATGCACGAAAATTGCTGCCCCAGAACCACATTCTCCCCGCCCCTCCCCCAAAAATAACAGCATGCATTTGTGCATGTGCACGCACAACAAACCGAAACAAAAAACCCAAACAGATCAGTTCCGAGCTGGGACTGGCTGAACTGAAACAAACTAATAATGAAATGGGATTATTCTGGAACCCCTGGAAAGAAAATGGAAATGGAAACTTTCTAGATGCACACCCCTAATTAGATCCCAGTTTGAGACATGCTGCTCTAAAAAGTAAAATTGTGGTTTGCTGTTAGCACAAACATTTGTGCACCTCATACCCCCCTCCCCTGATAAACCATCTCAGACAGGTTCCCTGGAGAGGCAGCATAGAAATGTACTAAATACATATATAAATTCTGAATCAAAAACTGAATCATTATTTGAAAATCACTGAACCAGAAGAGAGCCCTTAACATTCCAGTTACCGGTTCAGTTATATGGTTCACAGCCAGTGGCAACTAGTGGGAGTCTGGAGGGGAAACAGGGGTATGTGGGGGCACCATTGGCATGATGGCACTATGGCACTTCCAGGGAAAACCCAGAAGTGATGTCACACCACTCTAGGAATTGGGTTTTTTAATGATTCCTAGAGCACTATGACATCTGTCCTCATTTTCCCTCAAGAGATGCAATGCTGTCGCCCAGATGCCTATTTTTTACTTTATTTTTCTCCCATCCGCTGCTGGGACAGTGGTGGGCAATGGGAGCTGGCGGAGGGAGATCTCCTGCCCCGGTAGATAACTACAATAACCAGCAGGGAAACCCCACCCACTAGAGGAACATCTCATCTAGAGCAATGTTGTAATGAATCATATAACCATGCATTTCCAAAGTGACAAGTGCATAAAGTGAATAAATAATTCCTTCCTGCAAATATAGATATATAATAACAGTAATTACAACACCTGCATACAATATCCTCCAATATATCCAATCCACATAATAAATACAGTAAATACAATATCAAAACACATTCATGGATGCATGTATATATAGCCATTAGTCCAAAGCAAGAAAACTTTTCCTTCCTTCTCTTGCAGAGACACCAGGATGAAGTCTTAAGTTTGGTGTAGTGGTTAAGAGTGGCAGGACTCTAATCTGGAGAACCGGGTTTGATTCCCCACTCCTCCACTTGAGGCCAGCTTGGGTGAGTCACAGCTTCTAGGAGCTCTCTCAGCCCCACCCACCTCACAGGGTGTTTGTTTTGGGGATAATAATGACATACTTTGTAAAACGCTCTAAGTAAGTGTTAAGTCATCCTGAAGGGAGGTATATAAATCAAATGTTGTTGTTGTTGTTGTTATAAGGTGACAAATAGCATCCTTGGAAAACGAGCAAGTCGGTATCAGACCAACTTTCCACTTTTAAAATAATGTTCTTTATGTTCTTTCTACAGGTCAGATACTGCAAACTGGGGGCACCAAGACACCCCCCACCCCCGACGAACACTCAGCCCACTTAACTCGTTTTGTATTAATAACTTTTTCAAGGGCAGAAAAAATATCCAGCAACTCCTATAATAATAAAAATACATAATCTCTGTAGTCCTTATTTCCTTATATGATAGTTTGTTATAATCGCATATATATACACTCACTCATCCTGGTAGGTAACTGGCAACCCTTGTAAGCAGTCGGCTCGGCCTCCGCCATCTTTAATAGCAACATGGCTGCCAGTGATACTAAATAGCACCAGGCCTCTGGATTTAAAATGGCAGTTTGTATTGCAGCCAGAGGATCTCCAGCTAACAGTTGCTGAGTCCCGCCCGGGAGATCCAGGCATGAATGGAATGCTGCTTAGGAATGCGGAGAGATTAGAGGTGATTGGATTTGCAGTCTCCCCAGCCTCTAGGGAATCCAGTGCAACAAAGGTCTCGCAGAGTCATCCCCACTTAACACATCCCTTTCCCTCCTCCCGTGATGACATCTCCTGTCCTTGATTGAGGAGATAATCAAATGACATTTATAAGTATTTGCAGTGTTCCTGGGAAGGTACATTCCCCCATCTAAATTCATCAATTTAGTGCTGGTGGACTTCATTAACAAACGATCCCTTTGTGCAGTGCTAGAACAAACTTTGCATTTGCTTTCATACGTCCCGGCAGCTACCAATCAAGGCAATCAAACCCTTTGTCAAACCCAGGAAATGACTGTTGGGGTCTTTGTTCTTACAGCTAGGTGGGTTTTCCCACCTCAGTGCACGTTTTACCTATAAAGGTAGAGCCCTGGCCCCATTCAAATTGTACATGCTTACCGGATCCAAAGTGCTGTTCCCTTGAGGTTTTCCCTAAGCCTCTTGCTCTCCTGGCTGAGAACGCTGGTGTTTGAAGCTACTCTTTTCTCCCACGGACTGGACTACTCTTCGGATAGGTAGATATACTTATTCCCTCTCTCTATTCCCAACTTTTGACTAAGCTTCCTAGGACACTGTGTGTGTGTGTGTGTAACCATTTTACCCTGTAATTCTGTGTGTGTATGTGCATGAAGTCTTGTTCTTTAATAAAAGTTGTTGTTTGACTTTAAGCACCAGCCTTCTTTGTTACAACGGAAGGGGCCCAGTAAAAATTGGTGATAGATCCCTGCGGTTACCAGCCTCTCGCATAGCTGTCTTCCTTGCTTGCTAATTCTCCCCCCCCCTCCACAAATTCTTTTACTTTCAAGGGGGCCAATTCCAGTAACACCCTAAGTTCAGTACTTGTCTTCCTGAAAGAAAAAGATGCTCTGATACACAGCCAGATTGATCCATGAATACATATGCTGAACATCTGGGAGGATTTTTTCCTACATTTTAATTCTGTATTCTTCTCTCCTGAAGAGGTTTAAACTGCAGGCAGGAGAAAGGCCAACAGCTCTAAGAGTAAAGTGTGCAACTTTATAGTTAAACATGGAATAAATGGAGTGCTGGGTATGAACGACTATGAACAACAGAAGAGTCTGTCTTTTACCCAAACAAAGAGTTGGTCCATTGAGTTCGGTACTGGGTATTCTGACAGGCAGATGCTCTTGAAGGCTTCAGAGAAGAAGCGGGGGTGGGGTGGGGTGGGTGTCTTCCTCAAGCCAACCACTTAGATCGCTCAACTGGACTTCATGTAGGCAAAGCACGTGCTTGGCCCCTGAGCTATTAGCCTTCCCTGGCACATAGAATGCTCCTGATATTTTTGCTTCATGCACAGACCACAGTACTTTTGGGTTATGGGTGACATTTCGATCAAATTAACCCCATTAACATGATCCCTGTGAACTATGTCTGAGATTTCCTTTATGAACCAGAATGGAACCTGTTTCAGGGGCTGCTAAACCATTCACTGACATCGAGGGCCTGGGCTGGAGAATCATTCAGCAGACTGGAACCAGACCAAACCCTTTACCGCCCCTGGCTGAAGGGAGCCCCCGTCTACAGAGGCAGCAAACCGCTGATTGCCAGTGCCAGGAGGCAGCAGCAGGATATGCCTCAGCCTCCATGCCCTGTTAGTTTGCACCCCCCACTCCCGGAAACTGGTTGGCAACTGTGTGGAACAGGAGGCTGGACTAGATGGACCACTGGACTGCTCCCGCAGGCTCTTCCTTCATTCTTATGTTACTGCCCATTCCTGTTCTTCTTAATGCCTGCAAAATTTAACTGTATGTCAAGGATTAAAGCACCTGCCTGACCCTCTTTAGCTTGCCTACCCCCCTCCCCTCCTGTCTGTTCTCCTTGCCCCTCCTCAGTGAGATGTTGGAAGGTATCATCCTCTTTCCACAGACAGACTGCCCAAGCTGTCATAAAAACTGTTTTCCTGCAGTGATACGCCATACATATACATCAGGAATAGCATAACCATGGGGGTGGGGGGTGGGGGGGGGGCATAGTGGATGAGGCTTAGCCCTGTCGATTGACTTCACTTCTGTGGTTGCACTGTTCATACACAGAGCAGTGCTTGGTGTGGGGAGGGGGAATGCTGAACACATCAGTGGGAGGAGTGACCTTGTTTGCCTGATGCATTCTGAGCTCTTTCTCCACCTCCGTCTCCTGCCTCCCAGGCAGTGCCTAACTGAGGGATGTCAGGATACAAGCCTACCGAGAAGTCAAGAGTGTCTCACCTCCCTCCAGTGAGTGACTGCTGATTGTGATTCTCTGTGGTGGAGGCAAGTCACACTGCACGTGCTTATGGCACTCTTACTACCATTTCCAGAGATTCTGGAGCTCTTCGGCCAAGATGAACCTAGAGGCCCCTTCCAACCCTGTGATTCTATGATTCTACGAAACGCTAGGCTCACTGTTAAGTTCCCATGGGGAATGGAGTGGCTGGACTTTTTTGCACCCTCCCCCCCCCCCCCAGTTGTGTGGGACTGAATGCCAGGAAAGTGGTTTCCATGTGGCTCAGTATATTTGTCTCTGTGTGAGGAAGCCTCAGAAAAAGTGTTTTATTTCTATGATGGTTGCACAATGACATTTCAGTGGAGATTAAACCACAGCTTGTATCTCTGTGCTCCCCCCCCCCGCCCACCCCATGTCCCTGTGGTAAAGCTGACTAGAAGACAGAGCTTCCTAGTTCAAGTGGGGTTAAGTTATCCCTGAATGAATGGGTAAAGAATCTAGGGGTGCTTAAATTTGGATCTCATATTACTCTCTGATAAACAACTTTAGGCAGTTGCAAAAGGTGCCTTTTGTCAATTACTTCTGATTTTAAAAAAATAATTCTCTGTTCTGGCCACTCAGATCCATGCTGAAGTTGGACTACTGTGATATGCTGCTTCTGGGGCTGCCCCAGAAAACAATTCAGAAACTTCAGTTAGTATAAAATGTGGCATTTGGTAATGGATGTAAGGTGGTTTGATCTATTAATTTGCTGGTGATTACCTAGGAAGCCCTTCGCAACCAAGGGCCCATATTTACGAAGGGCTGCTTCTCCTGCTATAGCCTTTCATACAACGGCTGAAAGCGCTCTGTCGACTGCCCGTTCCGATCATTCATCCCCTTCTAAAGACCAGGGCTTCTCTTGTGCTACTCCAGCTATGGAAAACTCTGCTCAGTGCTGACTTCCGGTTTGGGATCCATGGAGGTCTAACGCAGCTCCATTTGCGGAGCTGACCGGACTGCCGTTTTAACCGGCCGGTGGGGTGAAAATAGCCCGCGGCCGACTGCTCTCAGGCGGGGAGCAGGCAAAGAACGCTCAAGACCCTAGGGTGAGCTAGATCTCGGACGAGGGGGGGCTCTACACAACGAGTCCCCTCCCGATCCTTGAGGTCCCACCTTGCGACGGGTCGGCTATAATCTCTGCGGCAGTTTTGGGGCCAATTCGGCTGGCATAAGACCTACATACCCAAGCTTCGATTGGGGGAAGAAGCTGAGAGGAGAAATTAAAATCGAAACAGCGATTACAACCCGAGAAAAGTGAAGAGAAGGTAAAGATCATTATCTTCTGAGACGGGACAGATTGATAAAAACAGAGAGGAAAAAAAGTAGATTTTTAAACTGCAACAGACTAGCGAAAAGGAGGGGAAGACTCGGCAGGAATTGTATTTGAAAAGAGACTAAGTTTAAAGAAGTTATTAAAGAAATCGGACTATTGTTTTGAATACCTGTGGCTTCGGAGCTGTGAGAAAAAGACACCATCGCGAGATCTGCTGTGGGAAGACGGGAGACAGGAAGTGCGTAATAACAATAGAGTGGCTGGAGAGAAGCGGCCCTGGCTGGAGGGCAGGAAGAAGGGAATCGCCATCTTTGAAAGGGGAAGGGTCGCGGCTTCAGCGGAAAAGGAAGTAGGCCATCTTGGATTATAAAATCATAGAGAAACCATAGAGAAAAGACGCCCGACATTTTGGACACTTTAAAATTTAATTTTGGCAAGAAGATTGGACATTTGAAATAGAAAAACGTTTAATTTTACGCCACGGAGTTAAGGAAGAGAGCGGATTCGTGGGAGCGAGCTAAAGCAAGCCCCACGATGTCAAAAAAAGAGTGGCAATCGGCAATAGAAAACCTGGATAAAAACCTGGACAAAAAACTTTTAGATATGATTAAAGAGCTTAAGGACACGAAATTGGAGCTGATTAAAGAGGTTAAAGAGGTTACACAGACAGTAAAGTCGGAGCTGTCAGAAGTGAAAAAAGGTATGGAAACGATACGAAGTGAATTACAAGGAACGCAGCAGAGAGTTAAAACAGTAGAAGACGCGATGGAGAATTTAGCAGACACGCAACAAACAGAGATGAGATTGGTGAAGGGGAGAATGTCAGTTGCAGAAACTAAACATATGGAGAAGCAGCTACGTTTTCGTGGTTTGCCAGAAGTGGATGGAAAGTCAGCGCAAGAACAGATGACTGAGGTGTTGGCTGAATACCTGGGGAAGGAGGAGGAGGAAGTTGTGGCTATCCTAGATGTGGCATACCGTGTGAATTCGAGAATTGCAACCCAGAGGAAACTACCAAGAGATGTGATTGTACAGTTTACAACACGAAATATGAAAGAGACGATTGTGACAAAACAGTTTCAAGATCCATTGGAGATTGATGGTAAGACGATTATTATAATGAAGGAACTGCCCAGATCAGTGCTATTAGACCGGAAAAAATACAAAGTGCTAATTCAGATTTTGAAGGACATGAAAATCAGGTACAGATGGGAGTTACCGGAAGGAGTGTCCTTTGAGTTTGGAGGGGCCAAAAAACGCATTAGATCTGAGCGAGAGATGGAGCGATTTTTTAAGGACAATGAAAAAGACTTACCAACAAGATTATGAGTATGGAGTGTAAAGTGTTATCTTGGAATGTAAATGGACTAAACTCACCGAATAAGAGGAAAAACATTTTTCACTGGCTACTAAAACAAAAATGTGACATTGTTTGTTTGCAAGAGACCCATATTAGAAAACAGGATGTAAAATATTTAAAATCTGGAAAATTGGGCAAAGAATTTGTAGCGGCCTCTAACAAGAAAAAAAGAGGAGTGGTGCTGTACATAAAAGAGGAGCTACAGCCAAAATTTGTTATGAGAGATGTGGAAGCTAGATTTGTAGCAGTGGAATGTATTTGGAATTTAAAGGAAGTGTTGGTAGTCGGACTTTATGCACCTAATGGTGCAAAAGAAAGCTTCTTTGAGGACTTGAGGAAGCATTTAGACGATTTTGTATATGACCAGATAATTCTTGCTGGAGACTTCAATGGAGTGACAGACTTGGAACTAGATAAAAAGACTACAACGGCACAAAAGAAAAGAGGACTTTTACCAAAGCTCTTTTTTGAGTTGATTCAACAAGAGACTCTTGAAGACGTATGGAGGAGAGAATACCCAAAAAGTAGACAGTTTACTTTCTACTCTGCAAGGCATTCTACATTATCAAGAATTGATATGATCTGGGCCTCAAAAGACTTAGCGTTATGGACTAAGGAGGTGGAAATAATGCCGATGGTAGGCTCAGATCATAACCCAATTATGTGGAAACTAGGAAAAAGAAGAAAAAGGAAAGCATGGAGAATAAATGAGGACTTGTTACAGGAAAGAGAGAATATGGAAATACTGAGAAGAGAGACAAAGTTTTTTATACAATACAACATGAATAAAGAAGTACCAACTAATAAAGTTTGGGATGCTTACAAGGCGGTTGTAAGGGGCATACTAATGGACTTAAATGGTAGAGCAAGAAAGAAGAAAGAGGAGAAAAGACAAGAGATTGAGGAGAAAATAAAAGCCAAAGAAATACAGCTAAAAAAGAGACCAGGGAAAAAGAAAGTATACCAGGAAATTAAAATACTTCAAGAACAGCTGACAGCAATGAGTAATAAAGAATTGGAATGGAATCTTAAAAGACTGAATCAAAAAGCGTTTGAGGGCGCTAATAAACCTGGGAAGTACCTGGCATGGCAATTGAAGAAGAAAAGGGAAAAGAAAACAATAAATAAAATTTGTGAAGACAACAAAACGTATTTGGAGCAGACTACCATTAGTAGAGCCTTTTATAAATTCTACGCTAAGCTGTATAATAAGAAAGAAGTGAATAAAGAATCAATAGCGTCATATTTGGAGAAAATTAAACTTCCAGAAATCTCGGAAGCTTGGAGAAATAAGTTGAACAGTGAAGTAACTGACGAGGAAATAAGTAAGGCAATACAATCTGCAAATCTAGGAAAGGCGCCAGGGCCAGATGGACTTACGGCTAAATTTTATAAGACAATGGCTAATGAACTGGCACCATTCCTAAAAGAGGTGATGAATGGAGTTTTAAGGGATCAAAGGATTCCAGACACTTGGAGTGAAGCGAACATATCACTGATCCCAAAAGAGGGCCAAGACCTGACTAACGTGAAAAATTACAGACCTATATCGTTACTTAACAATGACTATAAAATTTTTGCGAAGATACTGGCGGAGAGATTGAAGGGGTGGCTCTCGGAAGTTATAGAGGAGGAACAAGCAGGCTTTTTGCCAGACAGACAAATAAGAGATAATCTAAGGACAGTGATTAATGCTATTGAATATTATGACAAGCGTTGTGACAAAGAGGTTGGTTTCTTCTTTGTAGATGCTGAAAAAGCGTTTGACAATTTAAACTGGGACTTCATGTTTGCCACTATGGAAAAGCTACAACTGGGAGAAAGATTCATCAGAGCAATTAAGGAAATCTACAGAGACCAGACTGCAGCAATTGTGGTGAATGATGAATTGACTAAGAAATTGACGATAAGTAAAGGAACAAGACAAGGTTGCCCGTTGTCTCCATTGTTGTTCATCTTAGTATTGGAGATTCTGATGATACAAATACGTCAAGATGAGGAAATTCGTGGAATAAAAATAAAGGACTATTCATATAAGGTCAGAGCATTTGCGGATGACATAATGTTAATTGTAGAGGACCCACTGGAGAACATGCCAAGAGTGATAGATAAGATTAAGGAGTTTGGAGACTTGGCAGGTTTTTATATCAACAAAAAGAAGTCAAAGATACTATGCAAAAATATGACTAAGCAGAAACAACAATTATTAATGGAAACAACGGACTGTGAAGTAACAAGCAAAGTGAAATATTTGGGAGTCGAATTAACTGCAAAGAACATAGATTTATTCAAAAATAATTATGAAAAACTATGGACTCAGATAGAGAGAGACTTGATTAAATGGAACAGACTGAATTTGTCATGGTTGGGTAGGATTGCAGCAGTTAAGATGAATGTGTTACCAAGAGTAATGTTTTTGCTACAGACAATACCAATCATCAGAGACTCTAAACAATTTGAAAAATGGCAGAGGAAAATATCAGATTTTGTTTGGGCAGGCAAGAAGCCTCGAGTGAAAGTGAAAGTTTTACAAGACGCAAAGGAAAGAGGTGGAATGCAACTGCCCAATCTGAGACTTTATCATGATGCAATCTGCCTAGTTTGGTTGAAAGAATGGATGACATTAAAGAACAAGAAACTACTAGCCCTAGAGGGATATAAAAAAATATTTGGATGGCACGCATATTTATGGCATGACAAAGTAAAGGTCAACTCGATGTTCCTGCATCATTTTGTACGGAGAAGCCTATACACAATCTGGAAGAAGTATAGAATTTATCTACAAGAAGGAACTCCCTTGTGGGTGGTTCCGTATGAGGTGATAGACCCGAGAGCTGTTGATAGTGAACAACAATGCTTAACGTACAAAGAAATAACTAAAACAGAAGCATCCAAACTCAGAATAAAGACGCAAGAGGAACTATCACCTAACTACGATTGGTTCCAGTACAGACAGATCAGAGACTTATATAATGCGGACTCTGTAAAAGGAGGTATACGAATAGAGAATTCGGAACTAGAGCAGACCCTTCTTAAAGAAGACAAGAAAAGAATATCCAAGGTATACCAAGTACTGTTGAAATGGTATACCGAGGATGAGACAGTTAAAACACAAATGGTGAAATGGGCTATAAATTTTAATAAAGAAATAACAATGGAGGCATGGGAATACTTGTGGAAAACTACAATGAAGACAACGACATGTACTAATATTAAAGAGAACATCTACAAAATGATTTATCGTTGGTACATGACACCAAAGAAGATTGCGCTAGGGAATTCGAACACTTCTAATAAATGCTGGAAATGTAAGAAGCATGAGGGCTCCCTCTATCATATGTGGTGGTCGTGTGAGGTAGCCAGGCAGTACTGGGGGGAAATAATAAGAGAAATGAGTGAAATTTTACAATTTCAAATTAATAAAAACCCAGAACTCCTGCTACTGAACTTGGGAATGGAGGGAATTCCAGCCCAACACAGGACGTTGATATTTTATATGACAGCAGCAGCTAGACTTTTGTATGCGCAAAAATGGAAAATACAAGAAGTGCCAACTATTGAAGATTGGATTTACAAATTGCTGTATATGGCTGAAATGGATAAGATGACAAGAAAACTGAGAGATCTGGACTCAGGGCAGTTCAACACAGACTGGGAGAAGCTGAAACAATACTTGGAGAAGAAATGGGAGGTGGGAGGAAAACTGTGGCAGTTTGAGAACTACTGAAGTACTGAAGTAGAGGGAGGAGACTTTACCGGGGGAGTAGAGACAAATGTGAATTAATAAGCAGTTAGACTAATAGATATATATAGGTTAACAAACAGAATATAGATAGAAAATAATTAATTATAAGGATTAAATATAAGGATAGATTAACTAATAATATTTTCTTTCTTTGGTAAGTTTTGGTAAGTTTTGTAAAATGTACCAAACTGAAGGTCTGAAGATAAGGATGAGTTAAATTGTTTGACTATGTGATGAGAGATATATTGAATTATTATAGAAAGAGAGAATGAGTAATATATAGAGAATAAGTCAAATTGTTTGATTTAAATGAATGTATGATTTACATGGTTGATGATATATAGAAATATCTGAAATGGAAAAATGGGATAAATTGTTTATCCAAGATGGAAACAAAGACTTACAGTTTGGGTATATAATGTTAAAAACAAAGGGTGTACTGCTTAGATTAATGGAGAATATATATTTGTTTTAGATAGAGGAATCTAATAGAAGTAAGGGAAAGGGGACAAAGGGTCAGAAAGCTGTTGGAAGTCAACAAAAGGGGGGGAAGGGAGGGGGTTAGAGATGAAAAATTGGGAAAGATTGAATGTAAATGTTAAAATAATTGATTCTAACCCAATAAAAAATTTTTCAAAAAAAAAAAGAAAACTCTGCTCAGTGCTGTCTATCAGGCCTGCACATGGATGTCCTTTAGAAATGCAAGCAAGAAGAAACTTGAGAAAAGGGCTTTCTGCAGATTTTATATATTCCGTGTAATACGCTGATGTGAAGCCAGTGTTGGGTTAAGCTGGCCAATGGTCGTATTTTAAAATTGTATTTAAAGTAGCCTTTTTAGCATAACTGTTAATTTTGATATCTGTCAGTATTTTTAAATACAATAAGAATAAATGCCAAGAAGCAAGCGTGGGCTACCTCTTCTTCCTTTGCACTGAATACCGCCTAAAACACCCTCTGACAAGATTTGTTGTCCAAAATTGATCCACCAGCTTAAATGACATTGAGGCTGAAAGGCTTTATTTGATCATCATATTTATCTTGTTGCCGTGTAGTGCATTCTTCTTCCTCCCATGAACACAGGGTTGAACTGAGGGAGTGTCCGGACACAGTGCTGGAGATCTCTGTCCTCATCCCCGGATGTCTTCCGTTTTCTTTAAGAGCACTTGCTGAAATAGATTGAGCCCACCAATTTCCCCATTGATGTCGCCAATCAACTCCTACTAGGATGCAGCAGTTAGGAACAGAATTGATCAACCCAGCTATATGAATCATTGATAGACAAAGAAGGAAACATAAAAACCTGGCAAGAAATCCAGGCCCATGGCAAAAACATTCCTTGGTTGACTTACCACCAAATAGTATCAAGACTGAAGGATCAAATTCTCAAAGAAGGCGGCAGATTGAAAGAAAAAAACACAGTATGAACTATTAATATCTGGAGACGTGTCGCATCTTTTGAGGAAGGTTTACAAAATATTACTGCAATACCAGACAGAAATGGAGGAAGTTAAAACTTGTATGATAAAATGGATGCAAAATTTTGGGGAAACTATTCCGTTGTACGTATGGGAAAATTTATGGATTAGGGACATAAAATTTACAGGTTGCCAAGTATTGAGAGAAAATTGGTATAAAATGTTGCTTAGATGGTACATTACTCCCAAAGATATTGCAAGGATTAGTAAGAGTTACAGTGGACATTGTTGGAAATGTCAGAATACGGATGCAACATTTTACCATATGTGGTGGACTTGTAAGGAACCACAAAAATACTGGATAAAAATACATGAAGAGATGCAATAGATCCTCAAACTCAGATATGAATTAAATCCAAAAAGTATGCTTTTAAATATCTTACCAACTAATGTGAGAAAAGAACAAGGAGATCTCTTCCGTTATATGGTGACGGCAGCGAGAGTATTATTTGCAGGTAGATGGAAAAATTATGCCTGCCCTGGTCTCTCAGAGTGGAGAGAGAAAATTTATGAACGTGCTTCAATGGCCAAACTGACGATGTACTTACAAAACAGACCGATAACCGAGTTCTGAAAAAAATGGAAGGATTTCTCCGATTAACTGACTAATCTAAACTAACTGACACACAAGCTTAGAGGGAGGGAGGGAGAAGGGAAAATGTCAGGTTTAAGGAAACTTGAATGTATTGCTTGTTTTACTCCCAAAGCTATTATACCTATATTGTTTATATGCTTATTGGTTGTTTAAGATTGTATAACTTTCAATTTACTGTCTAATTTAGAATCTGTATAACTTTTATATTATGCACTTACTTTACTTTAATTTCTTTGCTTTAATAACATTCTTAATTAAAAAAAAAAAGAGCAGTTGCTGAGGTGCAGCCGGACCAGAGCCATGGTGAAGGGGGTGAGAGCACAGAGCGAATTAAACCTTCCTCTCCCCCCCCCCACTGCTATGGCCACGATTCAAGTTGGTCCGTTGCTGCACTTCAGGCGAGGAGATCTAGTCAGAACTCCCTCTGGCTTTTCTAGCTGAGCCCCACAGGACAATGTTCTCTTTTAAAATTCATACTAAATTTGCAGAAAGCCGAACTGCAGCCATGCGGCCAATTTTGCTGTGTTGTGCCAGAAGAACGGAGAATTCTGACTCATAGTAAAGACTAGCACCTTTAAGACTAACCAACTTTATTGTAGCATAAGCTTTCAAGAACCACAGCTCTCTTTGTCAACTGTATCTTCCTCCCATGAACACAGATGCATCTGAGGAAGAGAGCTGTGGTTCTCGAAAGCTTATGCTAAAATAAAGTTGGTTAGTCTTAAAGGTGCTACTGGACTCTTTACTATTTTGCAGCTACAGACTAACACAGCGAACTCCTCTGGATCTATGACTCATGTAAGGGATTCCACTGTTTCCAAAGATTGGTGCACAAAACTACTTAAGATATGTATACAAATAGGTCTAAAAAGTTCCATTCTGTATTTCAGATGGTACACCGCAGGCACACTCCTGGAACCTCTGGGAGACTTGGGGAGGGGGCAGGACATGGGGAAAAGGACACTGCTGATGTGTTGGTGTCGCTTCTGGCTAAAACCCAGAAGTGATGGTGCTTATGCTCTAGGATTTCACCAGGACTGACAAAATCCTAGAACTTCACTGGAGATTTTTAGCTGGGAGTGATGACACATCAGCGACACCCTCCTGCCATTCATTTGATCATCCACAGGGAATAATGGTGCTTCAGCAGGAGGATGCCCGCCAGAAGGAGGCCACTGGCACCTTATCCCTCGGGTAGACCTGTATTTCTGGCCAGCAAACTGGTTCTATACGGGACTCGCAGAAAAAGGGTTTGCTTTTTGTAAAAGATTTTGGCAGTGGTGAAAAGCACAACTCCTTCTAGCAAAAAATGCAGACTCTGAGCCAAGCTACAAGTGGCGAATTGCACTTGCCTGGCGAGTGAACATCCTCCCTGTTCACTTGCACTCCTCTTGCACTCCACTTGATCACTGCGCGAGTCTGTTCACCTGCCAGGCAAGTGCAATCCGCCACTTGTGGCTTGGCTCTCAGGAGAGAGCTGAGAAGGGTTCAGCAGGAGCCACTGCGCTGGTTCCCCAGGGCTTCTGCAGAGGCAAAGGTAAGGCAGCCGGCACAGGCCCGACTTCTGTCCTCCCCCCTCCAAACCCTGTTTCCAGGCTCTTGCCTGGAAACACGGCCCTGAGGCTACCCCTACACATGGGGGGTTGCTCGGGAAAAGGGGGGGTGTTTCAGGCAAAGCCCCCTCATTACCTAACTGGATTTGATTCCCTAAAGTGGGGGTGCCCACAGGCCTGGAATAAAGCGCCCTGCCCCTTTAACAAGGGGTCTATGGGTGGGATTGGGGGGCTGAAGCTTTTGGTGGCACCGCAGCAAGCAACAGCACCTGAAAAATAATATCCCTTTAAGTGCTTATAAAGACACAAGATAAATAATGTAAATAAATAAACATTCTTCTCGACCTGCTGGTGGCAACCCTACCAGTGATGCCAAATCCAGTTGGCTGTGCAGCATTTTCACAATGTTGTTCTTTGCTACACGACAACTGGCTGGGACTGTTCATGTGGTGATTCCCAAGAACAAGGTTGCCAACTCTGGGTTGCAAAATTTCTGGAGATTTGGGGGGTAGAGCCTGGGGATGGTGGAGTTTGGGGAGGGGAGGGACCCTGGCAGCGTGTAGGGCCTTACAGCCCTCCCCCCCAAAGCAGCCGTTTTTCTCCAGGGGCACTGGTCTCTGTGGCCTGGGGACCAGCCGTAATTCTGGGAGATCTCCAGCCACCACCTGGAGGCTGGCAGCCCTACCAAGAATAAGAACCCCCCCCAGAAAAAAACGGCACTGAAACAGGGAGGAAATGATGGCAGTGAACACGCGTGAGAAAGGTCAGCAGCCTCATAACTGAAGGGCCTTCGGGGAACCACTTTGTCTCCCCCAAGGTTAAAAAATAAGTGGGTGATCATTCAATGCATGGTACTTACTTCTGAGGACATCTGCTTAGGATCCTACTCAATGGCCCTGAACAAAATTTATAGGAATATTTTAACCATTTAATTTTGAGTAGCTCCAAGACAGTAACCTTGCTGAAGACCTTGCCTTCCCTGAAAGCTTTTAAACTCCCACCTATTGGCGCCTCTGGATGAGATTTTTTAAAAAGTTTTAAGTTTAAAAGTTTAAAAACCCCTATGGATGTGAAAGAAGAGAAGCAGGAAATACCTTGAAAAGATTCGCAAGGCACCTCTCGTGCCTGCCAAGGCTTCCGACTGCAGACTCGGAAGAGCGTGTCTGCTTCACAGACGGAGAGGATATCGCTGCTGGAGGAAGATTATGTTTTTGCCATATTTATTTAAAGTTCTGGTTTTGTTTCTTTTTAAAAGCCTTTAGTTGTCTCTCAGATGAGCCAAGTATGATAAGAAAACCTCAACCAACCGTCATGATCTTTGGTTAGGTGCAGTCTCACCACTTGGATGAGCTTCAAAAGTAGGGATATACAAATATGCCATTTTTCATTCCTCGTAGATTCCATACATCCTTCGCATATCTGTTTTTGGCCCACCTAATTTCCTTGCTAATTTTCCCACTGTGTTTATTTTTCCACATTTTAATGTCATTTTATGGTATTTTTGTACCCTCTTGCTAATTTTACAATTGAACTTGGTTACTTGGATTGAGAAAAAGACAACTCCAATTCCATCCCAACCACTGAGAAACAAACAAACAAAACAAAACCCTCTTTCAAACTGAAACGGAAGAGTAGCCACAAAATTTGGTAACATCTTGACTTCAAAGGTGGGGGGAGGGCCGGTACCTGCCCCCTTTACTCCCCCCCCCTGCCTACAGCTCTGTCTGCTGCTTCTGTGGGCCCGGCTGATGGAGTGGGTTGGGCTACTGCTCCTTCCTCCATAGGCAAAACTCAGGGAGAGGGGAAATCTCACTCACCTGCCTCCCTGCTCACCATTTCCCCTGTCCATTCACCTCTCTGCCAATTTGCCCACCAACTAGGGTTGCCAACTCTGGGTTGGGACATTCCTGGAGTTTTGGTAATAACTAGTAACTAATATACCACTCTTTTAGACAGATTAGTGTCTACTCAGAGCAGTGAACAAAGTCAGTGTTGTTATTATTATCTGCACAATATAGTTGGGAAGCTTGCTTAAGAGGAGTGGCTGACTCGAGACCACCTACTGAGCTCATGGCAGTAGTAGGATTCGAACCCACAGAGTGCTGATTTGCAGCCCAACTGCTTAACCGCTATGCTACAGCCTGGGGAAGATGGGGTTTGGTTAGAGGAGTGACCTCAGCAGGGCATAATGCCACAGAGCAGCCATTTTCTCCAGGCAAACTGATTTCTGGCCTGGAGAGCCATTGCAATTCTGGGAGATCTCCAGACCCCACCTGGAAGTTGGTAAGCCTACCTCCCCCTCTCCCCCTCTGCCCACTTCCAGCTGCTCTGCCCCAAGCTGGAGCTCCCCCTCCTCCATTTCCCCCCCCCCCATGTGGTGGGTCGAGTGGATGGCGCCAGGCTGGCAGAGGAGCATTTTCTGCACAATTCCTTTTTTAAAAGTTTATATATATATTTACAAACCTGGGAGTTCCCCCTAATTGGCAGGAAAATATCCCTTCTTTCTACATGGTCCCTATCCAAGTATCTGCAGACGGGGCCTTGTTGGAAATTGGATCTGTTGATAGCAAATGTAATGAACTCAGAAAACCAGTCCTTCCTGTGTTGCCCAATCCCCCCCCCCCTCAAATTACTCTGTTGCTTAAAATTGTTCTTCTCTGTGTCCTCAGCGCAGGTTAGCCAACTTCCCCAGAAGTTGCTGCAACAACATTCAATATTCTGTTGTTTTAATCATATCCCTTCTGCTTATATGTTCCATTAACCCGAGCTCCTACTTTTGACCCTAAGGACGTGACGACTTCTTCTGAAAAGCCTAAAACACACCAACGGGCATGTGAACCCCTGCGGTGTGGCCCCAGGCTTCCAACCCCCCTTCTGGGGTCTTCACTTCTCCATGGGATGCAGGAGCTCCTTGATTTTCCACAGTTCTTGTAAAACCAAACTTGAAGGGTTGGTGGGGACTGACTGACCACCAGTGTCTGCCACGGCCTGGAACAGAGACTTAGAGACTCAGGCCTCCGTGTTCGTGAAATGGGGGTTGTGTTTCGCTATAGAGCTAGGCACTCTTCTGTGCCACGTGTGTGGTGTGTGAAGCGGACGTGAGACTGACAGCATAAGAATTCCCTTGCAGGTTGCTTTCCCAGGGATCATCTGTGCCCCGTGCAACTACTACACTACACTATTTGTTGCAGGACAGTCCAAAATATTAGATTCTGAGGAGACAGAAAACATGCTGTTTGTCAACTGCCACTCATCCAGCCCCAACCAAGACAATATTTCAACACTGTTCTTTCTGCTTGCCGAGTCATTGCCGCGGGGAAGTGACCAACCGCCCAGGCATTCAGCTCCGGGTTGGAGGACCTCATTGCTCAAGATTGACGGTTAGGGTTTTGCATCAGCCTTCATCTGCTGTGGCCATGGAGGTCCTTCCTGAAGAACCACCAGCACTCTTCAGCGGCTGCAGAAGCAGGGGCAGGCCAGGGGCAGGGTGTGGGCATGCGTGCGTGCGTGCGTGCGCCTGAAGAGGAAGTTTTCTGTGGAGTGCCTGACGATGCCTTCTAGAGGAATCACATCCACTCATTCAAAGGGATCTTAGAAAAAACTATGCAAATCTTCACTGGCTGATGGAAAATGACAAAAAAGTCTTCACCCAGTGGTGGAAAATGGCAACAGAAAGGGGCAGGGGAGCGGGTTCCACTGCTGAGAAGGCCCTCACCCAGGTTGCTATCTGCCTAATGTCAGAAGGTGGGACCCCGTCCTGAAGCAGGCTAAAAAGGACAAAAAGGGGGGACTTAACCCCAACACTGAATTAAGAACCAGGAGGGTTAAAGAAATCCCACTTAAAGGGCCAAGTATTAAAATGACTAAATATAGAACATAAATATGTATCAATATACAAAAAATCATGTATTTATTACAGGATAATATAAAAACTATTACAAGCCCAAATATAGCCTCAATTCAGATTAAAATCATACAAAATACTCAAACAAGAAGCTTACGTGACCCTGACCAGACGAGTTTCGGCCATGCGACCTTCTCCAGTTGTAAGCGGTCAGACTTGCCCCCACCTTATTAGGAGGCTTATAATTATGATTATGCCATAAGCCCCTTCTCTGAATATGCTTCAAGCACTAAAACTACTTCCCTGATGGGCAAAAAACATGGAAACCAGATCCCGCCTGGGAGATGGAATGTGCAAACATGGGGAATGACAAGTGAGGCCAGGTCAACCCCTCCCACACCTCGGAGGTGTACTAAGGATCCTTCCTGATATAACAAGGCCTTCCAGGAGTTCCTGAAGTAATCAGCGCAACACACCTATCAATCTCCCCTTAATGACTTACCTATTTTGAGCAATTCTGATGACTGATAGCTTCAACCATCCACTGTACGGGTCGTCAATCATAATCGATAACTTTAGTTATCACCCATAGAAAATCGAATCATACCCTCCTAGTTCTTTGTCATAACCCACAGACGGTGTCCCACTTTGGAGACAGTTGGCCAGCTCTTTGTCTCACCCTGAAGACAACTTCTCAATCCTTTGTTCCACCCCGGGAACAACGACTCAAGTCTTTGATTTTGGCATTGAAGATGTAATCTTGCCCCTGAGTAGAATCCATGGTATAAAATAGACTATCAGTGAGCAGAGAGTAGGGATTCCAGGTCCCCTGTTGGGGGCAGGAAATCCCCCGCACCCCCTCTCCACACCCCCCCCCCACTCACCTGGCCAGCAGGGGGAAAGGTGAGGGAAAAAACCTCTGGGGCTTGGTCCCGTGCTTGACAGAGTGCCCATCTGGGCTCCAAACAGGCTGAATTGAGCCTGTTTGGGGCCCAAATCAGCCTGGTGCTAAGCTCAGGAGCGATCCCAGTCTCTGTGTGATGACATCACTTCCCAGAAGTGATGGGCAGGGGAGGGTTCCCCCACCTGGCACAGACCTGATCCCAGCTGTTCTGGCCCTGATCCCAGTGGGAAAGGGACCAAAATGGCCGAAAATGGCCATTTTGGGCCTGTTTCAGCCTGGATCAGGGCTGAAATGGCTGGGACTGGGTCAGTGCCAGAAGGGGGAAGCTTCTTCCATCCAGCACTGACCGAATCCCGGCTGTTTTGGCCCCAATCCCAGCAGAAAATGGCCCAAAATGGCCATTTTGGGCCTTTCAGGCCCTGATCAGGGCCAAAACTGCCTAGATCGGGTCTGAGCCAGGTGGGGAAACCCTCCCCTGCCTGGCACTGATCCAGTCCAGGCTGTTTTGGCCCTGATCAGGGCCCAAAAGGGCCCCAAAGGGCCAAAAATGACCATTTTGGGCCAGGATCAGGGTCGAAATGACTGGGGCTGGATCGCTGCCAGCCAGGGAAGGCTTCCTCCACCCAACAACAACCCGATCTGGGCCCATTTGTCCCCAATGTGGGCCCAAACGGGCCCAAAAATGCCCAAAATGGCCATTTTGGGCCCGCTTTGGCTCAGATCAGGGCTGAAATAGCCAGGACCTGGTTGGTGCCAGGCTGGAGAGGCTTCCCCACATGGCACCAACCTGATCTGGGCCCCTTTGGTCCTGATCTGGGCCCCTTTGGTCCCAAAATGGGCCCAAAATGGCCAATAATGGCCATTTTTGGCCCGTTTTGGTCCAGATTAGTGCCGAAATGGCCAGGATCAGGTTAGTTCTTTGATGGAATGTCCTGGTCCAGAAACCAGTTCTCTTCATCAGAAGCATCTGGCGGGGAGAGCTGTGGTTCTCAAAGGCTTATGCTGCAGTGGAATTGGTTGGTCTTGGAGGTGCTACTGGACTCTTTTTGATTTTGCTACTACAGACTAACACGGCTAACTCCTCTGAACCTTAACAGAAGCAAACTGATCTCCATATCAGAAGGAGCTGTTTGCATCTACTCCGCCCTCCCCCCTCCTCCTCTATATCTGACCAGTTTCTTTTGGCCCTCCATGCATCTGACAGAGAGAACTGTGATTTATTGTCAAAGGCTTTCACGGCCGGAGAACGATGGTTGTTGTGGGTTTTCCGGGCTGTATTGCTGTGGTCTTGGCATTGTAGTTCCTGACGTTTCGCCAGCAGCTGTGGCTGGCACCAAAAGACAGAGATCTCTCAGTGTCACAGTGCCCACAACAACCATAGAACTGTGATTCTCGAAAGCTTATGCTACAATAAAATTGGTTAGTCTTAAAGGTGCTACTGGACTCTTTTTGAGTAAGCAAAATAAAAGTGTATGAAAAAAACACATCTGAGTACTACAAATTTCTCTTCTCACTGTTCCCCTGCAAAGATGGGTGTATTGAGTTTAACTGAAGGGTTACTTCTTATCCCCAAGGAGATTCTGGGAACTGGAGTTCTGTCACAGGGACTGGGGAATGTTCAAGAGAGAATTTTTCAGCACCCCACAACATGACATTTCCCAGTATGTTTTTTTTCAGGGGGGGGAGGGGTTCAGGTTGTTGGGTAAAAAACGACCCCCTAACAGGTAAATGATTTCAAGGCGTGGAGAGAAGTGTTCTCTCCTGCTAATAACTGCAGAGCAGTGGCCAGTAAAGACATTCGGTAGCCCCGGTTAGGAAAGCTGGCCATACTGGTTATATTTAGGGTTGACGTCGGGGTCGGCATCCTTGGCCCTGGAAAAGCCTGTCATAAACTCCCAAGAAGCCTCTTGAATGTTCCCTGGCCTCAGGAATGGCTGCTGTCTTTCCAGCATGGATGACCCCCCCCCTCAGGCTCCACCTCCACCCCATCTTAGTTTTGCCACACTGTACTGGTGCAGCAGCAGCTTCTCCTCCATGCCACCTGCCGCTCCAGGTGTGGAAAGAGGATGCCCAGTTAGTAGAGGGAAATGCCAACCCCCAACCCTTGGAAGTAGGTTTTCCCTAAGTTAAAAGCTCTTCTGCAGTTTCCAGGTGAGAACAGGGACCGTCTGTTCTTGTTGCCTGAGGCCCCCCCCCCACACACAGGGTGGAGGGGAGGCTCTCCAATCCGATTGCTCTCCAGCTGCCTGTGTAGATAATGACATGTTAGATTTAAACTGGTAGTTCAGGATGCAGCCAGCAGGTTAATTTCCACGGTATTTGCCTGAATGGGGGCAACCCCCCCCCCCAATCTGACACCGTTTCGTCTCAACTTCTTGGCTTTATTCTTTCCCCTGCACAATACCTTTCACTTCATTAAGTAGGTATGTCCCACTTTTCTTCCACCATGGAACTCCAGCTACCTCCAGTCACTGCGAATTTCAATCTGATAGAGAAAAAGAAAAAGAAAATGCTAGCAAAGACTATTCCTGAAATGCAAGCTACAACAAAACATGTTCGTCAAATACTAGTTGCGGCATTTCTTGTTGGTGGGTTTAAAACGCATCTGGTCATTAATCCATGAAGTGTTTAAAACTGTGCTAATGATCCTTGTCTGCTGATTTCATCAGTTTTTCTCCCCCCAAGACAGACAATCTAAGAAACGATACCTTATATGCTATTGAATTTTTAAACTTACTTCTTGACTTCATTAAAATTTGCACTCTTCAGTACTATGGCAAGCTGTTCCTATCTGGAGGTCTTTAGAAAATGACAGTTGCAGACTAAGGATTCATTGCACACAGGTAGAAATGTAGCAAATGAGGGTAAACTTGCTAAATGCTAGGGGGAGCTGCAGCATTAGAAGACATGACCTGGTGGAGGGGCTTCCTCACTCCCTCTTGCTCATGCAGCGAAAGAGATGAGCTGTAAACCGCAGCTGGGGCCCATTCTTTGCCGGGAAGTTGGCCCTGGAAGAACAAGAGGCTGCTTGGAGACAGCCAAGACTGCTGCGCCTGCCGTCTCCTTCTCATCCATAACGGGCAGCCCCAGCTCAGTGGCCTGGGAACATTCTTGGCAATTGTGCGGTTCCCAGGGAAAAAAAGCCTCCCTACGTCTGAAAATAAAGTAGGCCGGCGTTTCAGTTTTATTTTTAATCTTGCACCTAAAGCTCAAGCACAAATCCCAGATCTGGAAGTTTGCTTTTGCTTCAGGCATCTCCGAGCCTGGAGCTGAAGGGCCAAGGGGAACAGGCTGTAGGGCACAAAGTGCCACAGCCAGCAGTCCAGGGAGGTTCGAGATGCGCACAGAAAAATGTTTGTCCAGGGTGTCATTGTTAAGTAACAGAAAAAATATTTTGAAATCATATGCAGCATAGCTGACATTTCAATATTACTTTTCTCTGTCAGGAGCACATGTACTCCATGCCTGTGAAATCTGCCAGATCCATGGCTAAGAAGACCCAACATTTGTGAGGGTCACTTTGGTCAGAGCCCACTGCAATGGGGGCAAACCGCTCAGTCTTAGCTCAGTACCAACTGAGAGGAACCCCACAGTGGGGTGGAGAGCCCACCATGGGTCTCTGTGTGGACAATGCACACAAATAATGAACTTTTCTACCCTGTGGGTGTGACAGGAATCACTGATGCTCAGCTCCACGATGCTCTGAGTTACCCTGGCAGAGGGAAGCATGCCCCAACACCTTCATGCGGATCCCTGGCTGGGCCTTCAACCTGCTTCCGTCCCTTTGTTTGCTGTGCTCTGCCTCCCCCTGCCTCCTACCTGCCCCCTTTCTCTCTTCCCTGCCTGCTGCCCTTGCCTCCCTCCTGACTCAGCTATGATGGCCAGGTCCTTGACAGCAGCGGTGCTCCAAATATCTGCCAATTTGACCGTCCATTCTGACTTCAACAGAAACTGGCAATAAAGATCCCAAGTTGCCATGCTGACCTGTAATGTTTTGGGTAACAGCTGTAGTATATTGTGCTCTCTTGCAGGCAGGTTTTATAAAATGCTTATGAACTACCCTAAGGAAGGGAAAACTTGAGTCAGACTCTAAAACCATGAGTAAAGGGCTCCTCGCATTGGAAGCAGTGAAGGGCCAGAGCAGGCACAAGTGCTGAATGCCTGGCATGAGTAGCAGCCAGTGGGGAATGCGGTCTGCGTCGAAAGAGGCTGCCTGCAAAACAGAGACTCTAATTTCTAAGCTAGACAGAGGATTTGGCAGCGAGAGGCCAAGAGAACGAGAGGGAGGCAGCAGGAGAGCAGAAACAAGGGGCCTTTTCCACCCGTGAGGTGAGATTGGCACGGCTTGGCTCCCCTGAGGGGCTGGGGAGAATGCTCTTACGAGGGCATCCTGAGAACCAGGAAAAATGCAGTGAAGTTCTGAAAGGCGACTGAACACAGTGGAAACCCACAAAGGGGCCACACTCTCACCGAAGAAGAACCACGTCAGTGAGACGTTCCCTCCACCCCTTTCTTTCTTTTTCTTTGGTTTTAAGAAGAGGAAGACCAAAAATAGAGAAAAACCAGGAGGAAAAGGGCGCAGAATGTGATCCTCGCACAGAAGACAGACGTTGGACTTTTCTCGGCTCTTCTACACTGCTGCTGAAAATTCTCTCACATGTGCATCTTTTAAAGGTACAAGAGTTTGGACACCCTTAGCATCTGGACACTTCTGGGGCGGGGGAAGATACAGCAGCCACGGGCTCCCACGGTTTCACTGTTCTCAAGTCCTGGGAGGGAGGGGCAGGGCAACGTGCCATCCAGCAACTCTCAGTCCAACCCTACTGGAAGAAGCGCATATATTGGGAAGAGGCTAGGGGGAGGGGGAGGAGGCCAGGCTGCATTTTAAAATGTAAAGGGTTTTAAGGTTGACAGTAGGTCTATAAATAAAAGAAATATGAAATAAGCAAGTGAGCCTCTGATGCAGTTTGGAGAGTATCCCAGGCCTTTCCATCCACCTCACCTGTAGGACTCAGGCCAAATACACATTGCATGTGACAACAAGTCAAGCCAGGCACCCTTGTCCCAGGTCACATCACACATATCGTGTCTTTTGGTCCTTACTAACTCATGGAACTGGGTCAGGTCAAAAGTTGCCTTCAAAAGCACATCACCCCAACTTCACTTGTAATACTTGGGCTGATCCCGCATAAAAATACTCCAAAATTGTAGCTACTGCTGCTTCTTTGACATTTGCCTTCAGCGCTTGTTGTGTCTAGTGACTGCAAGAAGATTTAATGCCACTAGGTGGTGCTGCCCAAAAGGCTGGCCAAAGAAGACGTAGAAAGAGCAAGAGGCCCAAATTTGCGTCCGTGGGTTGAACGTCTGTTCTGTGTCCCACCTAGCTAAAGGAAGGAGTCGTGTGGTGGTGAGCTGACTTGTGTGAGACCATCTTTGTGGCAGGAGGGAATTTTAAAGCAGAAGTTGCTGAGAGCACAATTTTACCTCACAAACAAACACAGGGGACAAAAAGCAGAGCACTTCTTGAATTCTTCAAGAGGCAAATGGCCTCATATGGGAAAGGAAGCTGTCTGAGGCATAGTCAGCCCAGCCATAGAAACATCACACCACAAGGTCTGTCGCATCAAAGGTGACTCAGCCATTACACAGCAGTATGTAACGCATGTGATTTAACCTTCCCTTTACTTTCGGGTCTGGTATGAAGCAGTCCGGTGTTCCAGTCCAGCAAGTGAGACACAATTGGGCTAAATGGTTTGTCATTCTTTTTATTTTTCCTTTGCTCAGTAGCTGAGATTTTTTATTGCCCACAGTATGTTTCTCTTCTTTGCAACGAATGGCTTTAATCACATTCCCTGGTAGAACAGCAGGCAGAACAGCAGGACTGGAGTCCAGTGGCACCACAGAGACCAACAAGGTTTTCAGGATATATATTGGACTTGGATTCTGCTGTTCTGCTGCAGAGAGAGACAGCAGCAGGCGTGTTCTGGAAGTAGTGCCCCACTCAGGGCAGAAGAACCTCCCACCCCTGCCTGGGGCCCCCGGCCTTGTTCACCTGGACAGCGGGGAAGAAGGCATGCACGGGCTCCTGCACTCCTCCGTTGCACCAGCAATGTATGAATCCCAGTGTGTGCTGCTGACACAGAGCTGTGTGAAAACCACCCCTTGGGAGGCAGTTTCTCTTGGCTCGGCTTCAGCATGGCATGCACCGCGACTTCTCTGTCACGTTGGGAAAAGAGCACAATGGAGGGAGGAGGAGTGCCTGCGCGTGCTGAAGAACCAGCTCATGGAATCCCAACACTGAACTGGAAGCCCGTGAGATTTTTCCAAGATTGGCAAAGCATATTGGAGTCACCAGTTGTTCCAGTCAGCAATCTGGACCAAGTGAATTCTGTTACTACAGCAGTGTCCTCTGCCACTCACCTCAAACTTAGTAAGACTCCCTCCACACTTTCATCCAGATTTATAATAACTGAAGGATCTGTCCGTTCTTCTGCGTGCATGCATGTGTGTGATGTGCCATCAAGTCACTTCCAACTTATGGAGACCCTATGAAGGGAAGACCTCCAGAATGTCCTATCATTCACAGACGTGCTCAGGTCTCGCAAAGCAGAGGTTGCGGCTTCCTTTATTGAGTCCAGCCATCTCCTTTTGCGTCTTCCTCTTTTCCTTTTGCCTTTAACTTTTCCTAGCATTATTGACTTTTCCGGAGAGTCTTGTGCTGCATGCATAATCCCTCAGAAAATAAAACTAGGAGCCTTGGTTTTTTGTCACTACTATATATGGAAGATCAAAAACAAAGCTTTCCTATGCATAGAGATAGGATGGGAATATGGAAAATAGACAACAGCAGCAGCGTAAATTTTTAAAAATCATCTCCACGCAATGTGAGTCAAAGTGGCTGCTTTGGCCCCAGAGACAGAGGGATGCCCTATGTCTGAGAGCTCAAAAGAGATTGGGGGGGGCATTCCTGGAGCTTTGGGGATGGAGCCTGGGGAGGGCATGATTTGGGGAGGGGGGAGGCCGCAGACAGGTATAATGCCGTAGAGTCTACCCTCCAAAGCAGCCATATTCTCTGAAGGAACTGATCTCTGTCATCAGGAGATCAGCTGTAATTCTGGGAGCTCTCCAGGCCCCATCCAGAGGTTGACAGTGCTAAGGGGGTCAGATTGGAGAATAGAATTCTTACAAGCTTTGTTTTTCCATCTTTTTGTCGCAGTAGTTGTGTTATATATAAAACAAACCAAAATATGTTTCAGCAAAGAAAAATATTTTTTAAAGGAACAGGACCATTTTAAATAGTTTACAATGCTTGACAGCTCACATCTAAGGTCTTGCAAGAGTGGAGCTCTTTAGAGTGTCTTGCAAGAGGCCTTGCAAGAGTGGAGCATCTGAAATTAGAGAAGTTTTCTTATCCAGCATTCATTAGCTCCTTTGGCAGCAAGCTTTAGATGGAGATTAGATGTTAGAACCTTCATACAGACTGGATATTGTTCAAATTTACTTGTCTGAATTACTGAATACTTGTCAGAGATGCTTTAGGCTGATCCTGCACTGGGCAGGGGGTTGGACTAGATGGTCTGTATGGCCCCTTCCAACTCTATGATTCTATGATTCTATGAAATTTATGATTGCTCATCCTTAAAGCTGGGCAATATGAAGTCAAACGTACTTCTGCACTCTCAAGTGCTTTTTCTTCTAGCACACACAGAAGATTAGGAATGGAAGACTTGCAATATTAAAAATACCTGTTTTGTTCTCTCGTATTTTCTTTCATCTTGGAGAATGATCAGGCCCAGCATTAGAGTGTTTAAAGGGGGTGTAGTTCATTTTCCAGTACAAAGAGGATTGATTTTGATGATACTCCAACAGCTAAATTTTGCAAAAAAACAGATAAAAACAACACCCCACCCTGATTTGTAGTCCATTCATTTGAGCAGCCTCTACAAATTCATATTTTTTCTTCTATAACTTGTGATTTTGCAGTCCACAACGGAGCAGTTTATGATTCTTTATGCTGCTTGTGTGAGCATTTCTTTTGTGAAAGTGAGCCTTCCATTGGAATTGACTCTTCATTACGCTACTAAAAACAGACCTCCAATGCACAGCCACGCTGGAAGAGCCAGGCGTTCTTGGGACAAGGACATTTCTTTGTTGAGCTCAAAGGTGGACGTCTCAAGCTTTCCACTGTCGGAACTTTGCCATGTACAGGCCCATTTTAGCCACATATCCAGTCCTTTCCCTGAGGTAAATCTCAAACTGATCAATTTCGAATTTTTCTTCCACTGGGCATCTGGTGGCTGAATAACCATTCTCAGGATTTCCTTCGAGGCAGATCAGGTGGCAGCTGACCACAGGTGGCCAGACTTTGAGCCCAAACGGATCTTCTTGGAGTGTAAGCTCTCTTGAAAGCTACTCTTCCCATGCTTCATACCTTTAGGGGGGGAAACCCACAGAGGAAATGTGAATGGCTTCCTCTCTCCAGGACATCCAGCGTGTTATGAATCCACTTTAGGAAAATATATTCCCTCCCCCCAGAAGTGCTTTCCTTTGGGCCATGACCCAAAACGTGTGAGAAGAAGCAGCAAATTTTCTTTCTTTTCACCCCCCTGTTCTTAGACCAAAGTCTTGAACAATAACACTTAAGAACATAAATAAATGGTTGTTGTGGGTTTTCCGGGCTGTATTGCCGTGGTCTTGGCATTGTAGTTCCTGACGTTTCGCCAGCAGCTGTGGCTGGCATCTTCAGAGGTGTAGCACCAAAAGACAGAGATCTCTCAGTCACAGTGTGGAAAAGATGTTGGCAGGTCATTTGTATCTACTCAGGAGGGGTGGGGTTGAGCTGAGTCATCCTGTAAGAGTTTCCCAGGGTGTGGAATGCTAATGGAGGGAGGCTTCACTGTATCCTGAGGAGGTTCTTTTGCATATGGATTGGTGCTTGATGTGCTAATCTTCTCTGCAGGGCTATTGTAAGATGTAGAGTATTTTGTTAGCCTGGTGTTTTTCAGAACTGGAAACCATGCTCTTTTCCACACTGTGACACTGAGAGATCTCTGTCTTTTGGTGCTACACCTCTGAAGATGCCAGCCACAGCTGCTGGCGAAACGTCAGGAACTACAATGCCAAGACCACGGCAATACAGCCCGGAAAACCCACAACAACCATCGTTCTCCAGCCGTGAAAGCCTTCGACAATACAACATAAATAAAGCCCATATCTAAAAACACTTTCCTTCAACACTTCTCTTCAGCCTCTAGAAATCGAACAACAAAATAAATACATTTAGAATCAGAATCCTCTCTAAGAAGTATTAAATTCTTTGCTCTAATGTCACTAGAGGAAGTACAGACTGTTTATCAAAGCATGGCATAATCCATTGTAGCCTACATTGAGACACATAAGGACATTGCAAGAGAACATGTACAGGAGAATTGACTGGCTGGAGGGGGCAGGGACATAACTGATTTGAAAAAGGGATCCTTAACAGATGATTCAGCAACACCATTGAAAAGGGGCAATTGAATGGAGAGTGCATAAAGGTTCTACAGAACTTTGGGCTAACCAAGGAGTCTAAATGAGACGGGAGTTTACCCTTAGACAGAAGGCCCAAGGCAAGTGGAGAGCATGTTCTCCATGTGTTAAAATGGGTATAGCTCTCATCAGGGCTTTTTTTCTGGGAAAAGAGGTGGTGGAACTCAGAGGGTTGCCCTCGGAGAAAATGGTCACATGGCTGGTGGCCCCGCCCCCTGATCTCCAGACAGAGGGGAGTTCAGATTGCCCTCTGCGCCGCTCAGCGCCGCGGAGGGCAATCTCAACTCCCCTCTGTCTGGAGATCAGGGGGCGGGGCCACCAGCCATGTGACCATTTTCAAGAGGTTCCGGAACTCCGTTCCACTGCTTTCCTGCTGAAAAAAAGTCCTGGCTCTTATCTCTGGCATATGTCTGTTTGGCCATATGTGTTTTGCATTGAGTTACAGATGAAGAAGATTGGTCCTGCACCTTAAGATTCCTAAGAGATAACTTCTGTTCAGAAAGCTGAAGCCAGGGAACCTTATGAGAGTCACTGAGCGTGAGGCTTACCAAGCTACGCTCGGGGGTCTCAAAAAAATGAAACCAGAAATTAAAGGCACGTAGCCAAGCACAGACTTCTATAGAGCTAAGACAAAATTCATAATGAAGGGCTGATAATGAGATACACCTGGGGAGCCCTCCAATTGCCTGCAGAAATGTGGAATGTACTCTGTTTATAGACTCATCAGAGATCTGTATAGGGAACCATACAAAGGTTGTGAAATCGCCACTGAGTTAAAAATTCTAATAGCAGGCGGGATATAATGTGTCCCATTTGAATGAAAGAAAGGCAAAGTTGCCTTCACAGTGGCCATAGATTTCTGAGTGGCCACTTGTTTATGATATCTCAAGGACAAGGGAGGATGGAATAAAACACCCAAATGCCTAAAAGAGGAAACCTGCGAAATCTTCTGTTCATTAACTATCCATGTGTCTCTTTTAGTCAGAGAGCGAGAAGCAAAATTAATAGATAGTTCCTCATGCAGACAATAAAAATGGAACCTTTTCAAAGGCTGAAGAAGACCAGTTCAGGTACAAGAAAGTAGAACTGAATCGTCTGCATAAAGTAAAAGAGGGACTGAAGCGTCTGATAATTTCGACGGGTGCAGGGCGGGATCAGCAAAAAAGCCTGGCAAATCAAGAGAAGAAGCATGAGACCCTTACACTTCCCTTTGTTGCACGCCCGAAGAATGTGCTTGCCTATACGTGAGCTTATTGCCCCCTTGGTAACTTATCAGTTCAGCTGTGCCAATGTGCAGTAAATGAATCTACTCAGGGTGTAGGATCTGTTGTGGAAAAGACTGAGGCATACAACCACTGGTTAGGGCTGATTCACTGTTTCATTTTTCATTTTGAGTTGACTTTTCCCTGCTGCTTTTGTGATCTGGCAGATTGTTCTTGTGAATGCCCTTATGTTCTGAAGTCTAAACGTGTACAGGGATGTTTGCCAGATCAATACACTACGCCAAAATGTCCGCAAATGGTGGCCTCGCTGTGCCAAAGGTGAACCAGTCCAAAGGCGCTCATTTGATCCTATGGGATATTCTAAAGTGGCTCCTGAAAGTCACACCGGCTTCCCCTGGATCTGTACATGACACAAAAGATTATGAAAAGTTTAATGGCAATTGAGAACTGCAGGTGCCTCCCCCTCCATTTTGGTCATCCCGGAATTGCAGCTGTCTGTGATGATAACGGGGAACAAGCAGGACATCAGCGGGGAGGAGAGGAAGATTCCACAGAAATTCCAGGTCTTCCTGTATGGCGCATAACAATGACGCTCCGCCTCCCCTTTTTGGCTCCCTTAGAGGCACCAGATTTACTCTTTCTTTGACAAGGAGCAAAAAATGCCATTTGTTGGTAATTGGGTGTTGTCCAGGAGACACCATTTGGCTGCCAGATGTTTTGGCTCCCTCTGTACCTTGTCGGTATTTATTCCTTCTGTTGGTTTTTTCCCCTGTGGCAGGAGTGAAAAGAAAGGCAAAGAGTCTTCACCTCGCAAGAGGTGCTGTTGCTCACAGGGGTATGAGTTGATTTTCTGCTTCAAAATACAGTTTTGTTGACCATTCATATATCCCTGAAATCAAAGGGCAAATACAGTGCAATCCTAAGCGGAGTTACTCCAGTCTAAGCCCATTGAAACAGCGCCAGAGACCAGGAATAGGAATACATTATCTGGTAGCCAAGTTTCCCCAAGTCCTCTAGAGCAGCATTCACCCTAGGGGGACAAAAAGTAAACAGTATCGTCTTGGAGGGTTATCCCATTCCTCGAACGCCCAGCCTGTCCTCCTCTGCCAAGCCACACTCCTTCGTTTGCTGGGTGTCATTTCTTGGTCCTGCGAAGGTGTGGCGGATGGGGGCTCCTACAGGAGGAGAAAGCACCATTATTGGGGTGATTTTAGCAGACACAAGCACAGCAGTAGGAAATGGAATACATCGTCAGTCATCCAATTAGATTTGTACTACACATACATAGCTAACCAGTCAGACAGCTGGGAAAGTGGAAATCTCACTGATGTACAGTTCCACTGGCCTCTATTGGCATATGTGGAATGCTGTGTATTCCCAGCCCAAGGGTCTTTTATATCAGAGATGTGTATTCAGATACGATCTAATAAAAATCTAAATGCAATAAAGCGAACGTGTCTGAAAGTTATAATAAAAATATTTTAACTGAATTGAATACAAAATTAAAACAAACACAATTCAATGAGTTTGTATTCCTTAAATGTATATCTCTGTGTATACACATATGAGAAAGAGGGAGGGAGGGGGACTTGTCATGGAATACCAGTTCCTGTGGCAAATGTATGCGCACAACATGCAATGGAATATTAAAGTAATTCATGCTTTTGTGTCAGTACAATCACAGCGATGACGTCGATGCATATGAACGTGACTTATTACAATATATAAACTGACAACAGGACATTAAACAAATTCAAACTCATATGAATAAATGAGTGAAACCATCCTAAGCTTTCACATCCAGGCAAACTACCTGGAGGACAAATGCCTTGTCCCTTTAATATTGGCTGAATGGATGCTATTGATCGGGTGATACGATTTTCCTCTCTTCTATGAAAAGCTTCAGCTGCCCATTTCTGCACCTTCATGGCCTCCTTGAGGGAGCCACGTGGTTATGCTTGACTGAATCGCCTGCCCGGTTCGTAATCACCACTGCGCCCATCCCTTCTGTCCCCTGAGTCCTTCGGCATGCGCAGGGCGGAGGCAGAGCTTAGCTGGTGATGGATGGATCAGGAGCAGCACAAGCTTGCTGCTGCTGCCTGTCTTCAAAGCCAGGCAGTATGAGGCTGGCCCCTCCACTCCCCTGAACGGAGCCCTGATTTCCCCATAGCAAATGAGTGATGGGCTGCGAGAAGAAGCAGTATAGCGTAGAGTAACATTCTGGACTACCAGCACACACCGCAGGGTTCAAATCCCTCTTCAATGATGAAACTTACTAAGGTGGACTCTTAGGCTGGACCAGGGACTCTAATATATCTTATGGGCTACGGTGATAAAATGGAGGAAGGGAGAACTATGTATGCTGCCTTGCAGAGAGTGCCCTCCTTGGAATAAGGGCAGGTAATAACGTTGTAGGTATGTTCACATGCAGAGGGTTGGGGCAGGAGGCAGCATGCCCTGGTCCTGTCATAGAATGGAATGGACAGCAGAAAATGTTCTGTTTCAGACACAGAAAAGCAGTTCAGAGTTCATGGGGGAAATACATGCTCAGTAGTAACAAAGCCCGTTGTGGGAAAAAATACAACGGGCTCTAGAAATGGGGGGGGGGGCAGGCAAGCATTGCCTCCTCCTCCATGGCTGATCCTGGTCGGGTGAAGGTGGGGGACAGACATCGCCACCTGCTCCGATCCTGATCCCAGCTGGGTGAAGGGTGGCTGGCATACGTGAGCTTCGGCATCCGCGTCACTCTCTGGGTCTTAGGAAATAAGTACACCAATTCAGGTGATCCTGAAGTCTTGACGACGAAATCTGCTGCTCAGCCAGCCGCAGTTAGGGCTGCTTTTTGCTGGATCCCTCATGCAACATCTGAGTGATACCTGAAAGAAAAGGACAAAGAGAAGACACAGTCATGATTATAAATTGACTTGCACTTACCATCTCACCCATGGAGCGCTCGCTTTGTTCCTAAAAAGACTGGTATGGGGCATTGAGTCCCCTGTTTGGATTGGACTGTAAAAAGGAAGTTTCAGATATATTATGAGTATATGAACGCACTCTTTGCACTATTGTATAATTATAGAGCGCATTAATGATACTGAGATTATTCTCATGCCAAAAAATATAGATATATTTTCTTATTTCCCGGGTGGATTTCCACTTTGCTTGTCAGGTTAGACCGGGAATTGCCTTGTTGTCTTCCATGCCTGATTCTGGCAGGCTGAAGGGGGGGGAGAACGGGCATTGCCACCTGCTCCATTGCTGATCCTGAGCAGATGAAGGGCGGGCAGGCATTGCTGCCTGCTCCATGCCTGATCCAAGTCGGGTGAAAAGGGGTGAGCATTGCCTCCTGCTTTGCTCCTGATCCTGGCCAGGTGAAGGGGGGCAAGCATTGGCACCTACTCCATGCCTGATCCCAGCCAGGTGAAGGGGTGGCAGGCATTGCCACCTGCTCTGCTCCTGATCCTGGCTGGGTGAAGGGAGGGTGGGCATTGTCTCCTGCTCTGCCTCTGATTCCATCCAGGTGAAGGGAGGCAGGCATTGCTGCCTGCTGTGTGTCTGATCCGGACAGAGTGAAGGGGTGGGTGGGCATTGCTGTTTGCTCCACACCTGATTCTGGCAGGTTGAAGAGGGAGCAGGCATTGCCACCTGCTCTGTGCCTGATCCCAGCCAGGAGAAGGTGGGGGAAGGCATTGCCACCTGCTCTGTGCCTGATCCCAGCCAGGAGAAGGTGGGGGAAGGCATTGCCACCTGCTCTACTCCTGATCCCAACAAAACACAAAAGGCTTTCCCCAGTAATAACCGTTCCAATACACAAACTATACACAGGGAAAAAAATAAGTCACCTGAAAAATTAGTATGTACAAATGCAATTCTTTTATAAATATTTTCACATAATTAAAGATGAAAAAACCATTAAGATTGGTGCTCATTACACATAATAGGGTCCCCCGAAGGGTTAAGTTGGGTGTGGTGGTTATACTGACCATTTTGATGTGCGCTGAATAAGAATGCACGAGAGATTGTTTGTAGTGATTTTTTGAAAAGTGTTCCTTTGGTGGAGAAACATCTGGCCCCTGAGGAAGTGGATAGAACACGAAACAAGCCGACTTGTAGGGCGGGGGGACCCCTTTGGGGGACCCTTTACATCTTCGTAGTTCCACCAACCTGCAAAGAAAGAGAAAATACAATTCAAAAAGGACCATTTGAGGGTCACTATTCAACATACTTACCTTGACTGCTGATTTTTTCTGGTCAGTGGAGGACAGCTTGTGACAAATTGTTTCCATTCCTGGACATAGAGGGTCAATTCCAAAAGTGGTTATTTGTCAATATCTTCAGCGTCTTTAAGAACGCTGTGGACTGAGCTGTTGGTTTCTTCTATTATGTGTAATGAGCACCAATCTTAATGGTTTTTTCATCTTTAATTATGTGAAAATATTTATAAAAGAATTGCATTTGTACATACTGATTTTTCAGGTGACTGTGTTATTTTTTCCCTGTGTATAGTTTGTGTATTGGAACAGCTACTCCTGATCCCAGCTGGGAGATGGGGGGGCATTGCCAGCTGCTCCACACTTGATTCCAGCTGGGTGAAGGTGTGTGTGTAGGGGGGGCATTGCCAGCTGCTGTGCTTCTGATCCCAGATGGGTGAAGGTGTGTGTGTGTGTGTGTGGGGGGGTATTGTCACCTGCTCTGCTTCTGATCCCAGCTGGGTGAAGGTGTGTGTGTGTGGGGGGGGGCATTGCCACTTGCTCTGCTTCTGATTCCAGCTGAGTGAAGGTGTGTGTGTGGGGGGGGGGCATTGCCACTTGCTCTGCTTCTGATTCCAGCTGAGTGAAGGTGTGTGTGTGTGGGGGGGGGGTATTGCCACTTGCTCTGCTTCTGATCCCAGCTGGGTGAAGGTGTGTGTGTGGGGGGGGGGGCATTGCCACCTGCTCTGCTTCTGATTCCAGCTGGGTGAAGGGGTGTGTGTGGGGGGGGGGCATTGCCACCTGCTCTGCTTCTGATCTGAGCAGGGTGAAGCTGGGGGTTGGGTATTGCTACCTGCTCCACTCCTGATCCTGATGTATGCACTAGCACTTTTTGTACAGCCACCGTAGCGGGAAGTTTGCACGTAATAATATATAATGAAGGCAGTTTGTGTGTATAAGAAAATATTTATTACAAATAATAAGACATTTACATTGGAAAACTGATCTATCGTTTAGTTAGTACATCATGATATATCTTTTGGCTATCCGTTCCTGATCCCAGCTGGGTGAAGGCGGGGGGTGGGCATTGCCACCTGCCCGCAACTGATTCCAGTTTAACAACAAGAGGGGGAAACTGCAGAGAATGTGGAAAGAATTAGAGATCAAAGGATCTCCCATGGTAACAGCTTACAAATCCTACAGGTCTTAAAGTACATCATGCAAGGAACATTTAATATTCAATAATATATATTTTTAAATGAAGTGAAAGGTGCCCAGTGTGCAATAAATAACAATGAATAAATATGCAGTTCACATCCAACAATAAATACACTGTAAAATTCCAAAGTTATAACAGATCATGTAACTGAGGAGTACTCTTCTACTACTCAGCCGTAATTGTCAGAAGTAGGCAGAAGGCTGGACATCCAGAGGCGTGTCTTTGTTAAAGATTTGAGTTTCCTATAACATTACGTCCTCTCTTTTCCTTTTACAGATGCAAATTCATCCACCCAGAAGATGCAAACTCCTGGGTGGGAGAGTGCAGAAGGACCGCCCAGCCAAGGAAGAGGAGAGGGTCCACAGCCGCTGAGAATCGCTCGACAGGGGGCTAGCTGCTCTCCTGTTTTGGCAAGCTTTTTCAAGAGTGTTCAAAGTCAGCAATAATCTCCCTAAAATATACAATTCATGAAATTGTCCTTGGCTGTTTCCACACAGCTTACCTTTTGCCAGAACTTGTCTTCATGTGGAAACGGCCCTTGATACCGACACTGTGTAATTCACCTTGAGTCTCAGTGAGAAAGGCGGACCATAAATGACATGAATAATAATAATAATAAGTAACATGATCTGATAAAAATTATCCATGAATAAATAATTATAAACATCATTACTCATTTCTCCAGTTAGTCAAAAGTAGACCTTTCCAGTGAACATCCATAATAGGCACCCAGATCTTGGAAAAAGAGTCCACGGCCACCTTCAGAGCCACAAAGGCAGCAAAGAGTGAGACGGGGGGGGGCATTTGTGGCATATTTTTCTATAAGATGTTGCATTGTAATACAGTGGTCCAAGTGGTTGATCTATGTTTTCTGAATCCAGCCTGTTCTACTGCAATCACGTTCTCTTGAGTTAGCCAGAGGGTGAACTTGCCCAAGAGATACCTGGCATACAGCTTGCTACATATATTTAATAGGCTAATGGGACAATAGTTTGCTGGGATGTCTCTCCTCCTTTTCTTAAAAAATTGGCACCACTATAGCCGTCCCCCATTCAGAAGGAATAAGTCCCGAGGCATCAATAGAAGTAAATAAAGCAGCTAGGAAGGGTGCCCACCAATCAGTGTTCTCTTTAAAATAATTCGGGTGGCATCCCATACGATCTGGGTGCCAAGGTGTGTGCGAGGAGCATCCCAGGAAAAAGAAGGCAAATGTCAGGTCCCCACCCTTCCACTGGGAGGGTAAAGGGACCTGATAACATTAACAGTTGCTGGATTCAGTTTCGTTTTCCCGGCCATGTCGGACGCTCCTCTCCGCAGGTCCGGGAGGAAACGTCCGAGCAGCCTGATCGAGCGGTTGACCTGCAAGGGTTAACCCCCAGGACTCCCAGTGAGGGGGTCAGGGTCCGGAGCGCGGCGGGAATAACCCTGTCGCGCACAGGGCTGGGCACAGCAGGCAGGAGGCTCACTGGTACTGCAGGGCTGAACACAGCAGGCAGGAGTTCAGTATTACAAGACAGCAAACCAGGGTCCAGGAGTCAGGCCAGGTGTCAGGGTCAGGCTATCAGTCAGAGAGAGAGAGCGGCAGGCAGAAGAGTAGTCAATAGGCAGGCCAAGGTCAAAGTCCAAACAAGCAGTAGAGCAGGGTACACGAACGTCCAGGTAGCAGGGAGTGGCGAGCTGAGTTGCTTCCACACTTGGTCTTCTCAGCGTCTTCCTTTATTGCTGTTCTAATGAGGGCCAGCTGTTGCCTCTCCCTCGAACAGCTTCGCCCGGCGTTGTGCTTGTAGCCCGCTACTCCTCCGCCTTTCCAGAAACGCTGCCTTATCTCTAAGTTTCCTCCTTTCAGCTGGCCCCAGAGGCTCGGATTTCACTCTTGCCCTGGGGGAGTCTTTGTCTCTTACAGCCTCTGTGGAGGTTTCTGGCTGTTCCTCGTCCCTGACAGTCTCTGCAGAAGCTCCAGGCTGTTCCTGCTGAATTCCCTCTGGAGCAGCAGCAGTAGTTTCTGACTGCTCCTCCTCTCCCATAGCTTCTGCAGGGGCTTCCGACTCCAGAGGAGATTCTGCTGGCCCTTCCTGCTCATCTTCTGAGGAGGACTCTGAGGCAGTAGGTAAGGTGGCCAGTCGGGGCTGGGGCTGACTCATGACACCCCCCCTGAAAGCAATGCAGGGGGTAAATTGCCCATTTGCTCCAACGGAGGCCGGCAGACGTGCGCAGCACATCGCGTGCCACCGGGCCATGGAGAACGGCAATAAGCAGATTTAAGGTGAAAATCTGTAAGTAAGCAAATCCCTTCTGATTTCTAAGCATATGCGAAGGATTGGTGGGAGTTGAAGCTAAGAAGGTGCAGATTTCTTGCCCTTCATGGAGTTTTGGAATTTAGCTGGCGCCCCCCCCTCAGATGGCGACAAAAAAGCAGAGCCCTGCGATGAGTAAATCGGTGATGGCGATGTTACAGGGGAAGGGGGAAACCCTGGAAGAGATGGTCAGACGAGCGGTCTTTGAAGCTATGCAGCCCTTTGTAGCGAAGTTAAATGAAATGGGGCAAAAGGTTGATTCAGTGGAAAGCGAAGTGAAAACCATTAAAGAAACAGCGCCTGGAGCAGAGCAGTCTGCACGCGAAAACGTAGTACTCATGAAAGCAACAAGTAAAGAAGTGAAGCTCTTGGAGAATCAAATAATAGGATTGCAAGTGGACCGTGCCCAAATGGTACTGCGTCTTCAGAATGTAAAAGAGGAGCAAAGTGAAAATTTAAAAGATTTGGTGTCGGAACTTTTGGCGTCATTCGCCAAGGTAACTAAAGAAGAGTTAAAAAGCGATATTCTGGAAGTCCGTCGGACATCTTCAAAATATGCAATGAAGCGTCAGCTGCCTCGCGAGATTATTATTGACTTTTCATCTAAGAAGACTCGGGACACCATCTTATATAATTCATATAATGTGGACTTGGACTATCTGGGCAACAAGGTTAAAATATTGAAGGACGTTCCATTTTTGGCTCGTAAAAGAAGATTTAAATATAAAAGACTTGCGGCTTTCCTGAGGAAATGTGAAGTAAAATACAAATGGTTGTTTCCAGAAGGCATCTGGTTCAGATACAAGGATCAAACCTACAAGATAACATCTGAAGTACAGCTGAGAGACTTTTTGTTTAACCATCAGGAGTTTCAGCAAGAAGAAAGTCCAAAGTCTGAAGGGGAGAGTGGGGGGGAGGAGGGAGCTAGCGCAGCTATTGTAGCTGCGCAGAGAGAACTAAGACCGAGATGCGGGGGGGGGGGGGGAGAAGACCTGATCCTGAATGTAGTCTGTATTTTATAAGATCTACCAATCTGATATCATATTAGAAAGTTAACTTTAAAGAAAAATTGCAGTATGAAGGGAATACAAGACATGTAGATGTAGTGGGTGTTTTCTGTTTATATGTTGCTCTTCCCTTTTCCCCAGTCCCCTTTTTTCCTTTATATTTCTGTAGTTTTTTGTAGTTTTCTATGTTAGAAATTAAAAAATAAAAAATTTTATATAAAAAAAAACATTAACAGTTGCTGACTTGCTTGAAAGAAGAACTTCATGGTCAGGGTCCACAAGGCAGGGAGATCCACCGCTGTCCTGGAAAGAGGAAGAACTTCACAGGCAAATGGATGATGAATAACAGGGAAGTCTTCTCTGTGTTACAATCTGCCGTTTGGGTTCCTTTTTAGTGCCAGTTCTGTTGTGCTCATGTATTTTGATTATTGGTAGGCAGAGGGAAAGATTTCCATAGGGTTTGAAAAGGTTGAGTCACTGGGCAAGAACAACCACCTTAGAAAGGGTTTGGATTCCGAACTCAAAGAATTGAGTTTGCTGTAGATTCTGATCCAGGAAACACAACTGTTCTGTCCAAATCTGCCCTTTCCTAGACTCTGTGTAGCCAGTTCTACTGAGCTCAGAGGTTCCGCACCAGCTGCTGCTTCAACGTGTCTGCCCAGGAGGCAGCAAGACAAATACACCTCTCCCCGCAGACCTTTTCTGCTTGTAAAAGTGCACGGGTGGGAAGGAGGGAATGACAACGTTCCTCCTGCCTTTGTGTGTGCTGCAAAGCTGATTTGTCCCCCTGCCTCCATTTTAAAGGCATGCATTGGGTCATACGTTAAGTTAGGTTGGACATTCGCCCAACCCAACTTGTGGGATTTGCCTTAGGATGTCTATATAAACTTCTAGTTTCAAGATGCTGCCTGGTTTACAGCTGCTGGATTTTTAACTTTGTGAAACTAACTGGATGATGATCTTTTAAACAGGTTTTTACTAAACTTTCCTATTTCCTAATAATCAGCCCCAACTCTGCACAGCTCAGCCATTCCCCGTTCCTTTTGCAAGGTGCAGCTGGAAACCTGGGAGAGGGAGAAAGGAACCTTTCCTTTAGGAAGCAGTTCTTGTCGATGCCCCCTTGCTTGCTGTGGGAACGGCATAGAACTGCGCTGCTGCTCCCCCCAGCTTCTTTTCCAGTGGGCTGCCTTATCACTGCCTTGAGCTTCACCTAGAGTTTCTGAACAGCCTTCAATGGCAGCCTCATGTAAAGTGAATTGGAATCGTCTAACAGGGATGTACTGCAAGTATGATTAGTGCTGGCCATATTTGAACCGACAAACCAGACAACTGCAGAACAGATAGCACCTAACTTGTTGGCAGAGTGCCTTTGCAGCAGTCAAGACATGAAACTCATTAAAGAATAACAAAAGCTTTAATAATAGAACTGACAAACTGGATAGGAAAGTAGAGAGGTAAGTCTAGTTTCCTAACTAGTTTGAGAGAAAATGTGAGTGAGTGTGGAGAGTTCTAAAAGAGCAGCCTACTTTTAGTATCCTGCCAAAAGACAAGGGGAAAGGGTCCTTAAGAAAGAAGGTACTCCCCTTACAGTCCTTATAGTCTAGAACTTGCTGCCCTCTGCAGGATCTTCTTGTTTTCTTCTTCATTGGATGCTAGTCATTGCTATATTACAACATAACTGTCCAAAGATTTAGTGATACCTTCAGAGTGTGAGACGCTTCCTTCAGGAGGAGTGCAACCCCCCTAAAACAGATGGGCTCCTCATTCCTTTGTTGCTTCTGCACTGAGCTTCAGTTACTTGGCCCTCATCACGCCCTTCACCTCTGGCCAGCTCCCCTGATCCTGTCTGATCTAAGCCTGCATTCAACACACTTCTCAAAGAGTCAAAGACCTTCAGTGGAGCAGGCCTGACAGCAACCGAGGGGGAATGAATGGTGTGTACAGAGGTGAGCAACAACCGGCGTAGCAGCAGTCTAGAAAAACAATGGAAAGCTGACGTTTTGAAAAAGGAAAGTCTGAAGGGACAATAAAAGTGGGAAAGCAGGTTGAAGGAAAGATAGTTGGTTTGGCATTAAGTCTCACCCATCCACTTAGATACAGCCCACCTTTCTGAGCATCTTTATTCCATGTGCCACCATGTGGAGAGCATGGGTAGTGTGTTATAATTTCACTAGCAAGAAAGCAGGTTGTGAGAAAAAAAACACAACGGGCGCTAGAAAGGAGAGGGAGGGCAGGCAGGTATTCCCTCCTCCTCTGTCACTGATCCCAGCCGGATAAAGGCAGGAGTGGGTGGGCATGACCAGTGCCGGATCCAGGCATGTGGACACCCGGGGCAAACCTTGCCCGGGTGCTCCGTGCGTGCAGAGCGCCGGCGCTGCGTGATGACGTCACTTTTGTGACATCATCACGCAGGACGGGAGCCATGCACGGCAAACCAGCCTCTCCAGCGCCCAGTGAACCATGGAACTGGCGGAGGCGCGTGCGTGCGCTGGGGTGGCTGGCTGGCTGGCTTGCCGTGCGTGCAGGACCTCCCAGCCCTGCACTCAGCCACCCCGCGCGGCAAGCCAGCTGCCCCAGCGCACGCTCTCGCTGCCGACAGCTCCGCGGCTCACCAGGTGCTAGGGTGGCCAGCTTGCCACGCAGCCAGCTGAGCGCAGGGCTAGGAGGCCCTCTGCGCAGTTAGCGTGCCCCACTGCCCTGTGCCGCCCGCGCGGTAAGCCGGCCGCCCTTGTGTATGGTGAGCTGCGGAGCTGGCGGCAGCGAGAGCATGCGCTGGGGCAGCTGGCTTGCCACGCTGGTGGCTGAGCGCAGGGCTGGGAGGTCCTGCGCGGCAAGCCAGCCAGCCGCCCCATCGGCGGGGCTGGCGAGGGTCTCCCAACCCTGTGCTCAGCTTCCGGGCAGCTGGCAGCCATGCCCAGCGCCCCCTCTTTGGCGGCACCGGGGGCAGGCTACCCCCCTGCCTCCCTTGAGCCGGCCCTGGGCATGACCACCTCCTCTGTACCTGATTCTGGCCCAGCGAAGGGAGGGCGGGCATTGTTCCATGCCTTGATCCTGGCTGAGTGAAAGGGAGTGGGCATTACTTCTTGCTCTGCACATGATCCTGGCTGAGTGAAGGGGGTGGGCATTACTACCTGCTTTGATCCTGATTTTTCAACTGGGTGAAGGGGGGAGCGGGCATTGCCACCTGCTCCACTACTGATCCCAGCTGGGTGAAGCGCAGGCGGGCATTTTCCCCTTTCTGCTCCTGATCCCAGCTGGATGAAAGCAGGAATGGAGCAAGTGGCAATGGAGCTTTGGCACTTGCTCCATTCCTGATCTTGGCCACATGAAGGGGGGAGTGGGCATTGCCGCCTGCTTTGTTCTTGATCCAAGCTGGATGATGGAGAGAGGCAGCATTTCCACCTACCCACTCCTCCCAGCTGGGGTCAGGCGGAGGGCGGGTATTGCCCCCTGCTCCGCTCCTGATCCCAGCTGGGTGAAGGCAGAGCACGGGCATTGCCGCCTGCTCCACTCCTGATCCTGGCATGGGCTTCCCACCATGGCGCACTCTCTGGAGGTCTGGCTGCCTCTCCTGGTCTTCCCTCCACGGCAGCGCCCTCTGGTGGCACACCAGGGTAGGAAGTGAGTTGTCCTGAATACACTTAGCCTTTTATATAGTAGGATTGTGATATTACTCTCTGATTGGTGTGAATGGATTTGGACAAAAAGGATGGCAAGCAGGGCTTCTTTTAAAGCACATAAATATCCCTTAGTGACTGTAACTCTGCCCTCAGTGGAGGTGCCATTCAAGTACGCTTAAGAGCAATGGTCCCCAATGTGGCACCCATGGGCACCCGGATGTGGCTGGTGGATGGGTTCAGTGCCATCCATCTCCTTGTTTTCCAAAGCATCTCTTATCCTGGCTTTCCTCCGCTTGAGAGACGCGTGAGACATCACCGTGGGGTTAGCAGAGGATGCCTCTGCGGGAACAGCTGTCTCCGTTGTAGGAGAGTGCTGGACTTGCAACCCCCCAATATCTTGCAATGGCCCTGGCACTCCATGAGAGCCATGTTTTGATTGGCACCGGTCCCCAACAGCAGCCATTCTGGGATGGCACCCACTCTTCACTCTCAAGAAAACTGGGGGCCCTGCCACGAGAGCACGGCAAACGTGATCCATCCCAGCTGAGGTGAGCGGACAACGGTGTGTGAAGACACAGTAATCTGAGCTTGAAACAGGAAGAGAGAGAAGTAGATAGGTTATAGTGCCTTGGGGGTGTGGGATCTCTCTCTCTCTCTCTCTCTCTCTCTCGGGGAATCTGATCTGAGGTAGACGATCTGCTGCCATGTAGGATTGTCTCTCTCTGTGCCTTCACCTCTGCTGCCTACATGTGCATTTGTGAATAAAGCAACTATTACAAAAATGCTGCAAGACTCAAGTTCTCTCTCTCTCTCTCTCTTTTTTATAATAAATTTTTATTGGGTGAGTTAATACCTAAGTCATTTCATACATAATCTATTATCCCCCATATCCTGATTTCCCCCACCCGCCCACTCCTCCCCCTTTTTCTTTGTAGACTTCCAACAGTTTTCCAACCCCTTATCTAATTATATCTACTATATACTGTTATATATAACAGTATTGAGAAATGTTATTTCTTAGTACCATTCTCTTATCTTAAACTCACAAATATATATTCCCTCCGTAAAGATCACTTTACCCCCCCTTTAAAAATTCTCCAATATACATAATTTCCCTTTGACATCCCACTTCTTTTCCAAATACAATTTAAATCTCCCGCAATTCTTCAGACTCTTGTTCTCTCATTTTCTTTGTCAGCTTTTCCATCTCAGCCATATACAGCAATTTTTGGATCCAATTTTCTATTGTCGGTATTTCTTGAGTCTTCCATAATTGTGCATATACCATCCTTGCCGCCGCCGTCATGTAAAACATTAGCGTTCTATCTTGGATCGCAAACTCTTCTAAACTTATGCTTAGCAACAACAACTCTGGGTTTTTATTCACTTTTTTCTGCAATATTTCTGACATAACCTCGACAATATTCCCCCAGAATTGTTTAGCCAGTTCACAAGTCCACCACATATGGTAAAACGAACCTTCATGATTTTTACATTTCCAACATTTGTCTGACATTTGACTATTCCCATAAGCTAATTTCTTAGGCGTTAAATACCATCTATATATCATTTTATATACATTCTCCTTTATATTAGTACATGTTGATATTTTTAATGTATTTTTCCACAGATACTCCCATGCATCCATTGTGATGTCTCTAGTACAATTTATCGCCCACTTTACCATTTGCACTTTAACTGTTTCATCCTCAGTAAACCACTTTAACAAAATTTTATACATTTTAGATATCATTTTTTCCCCTCTTGTAGTAAACATTCTTCTAATTCCGAGTTCATTGTTCTGAATCCTGATTTCCTGCGATTGGAGTCATACAAATCTTTAATTTGTCTATATTGGAACCACCCATAATGAAATGGTAGTTCCTCATTTGCTTTGATTATAACTGCTTTTTGCTCCAGTTTCAAGATTTCTTTGTAAGTCAACCACTCCTCGCCATTATATTCCATTTTCGGGTTAACAACTTCAGCCGGTACAATCCACAATGGGGTTTCTTCATTTAAATATCTCTTATATTTTTGCCAAACAATGAATAAATTCCGTCTCACATAATGATGTAAAAACATAGCATCTGCCTTGACTTTGTCATACCATAAATACGCATGCCATCCAAATATTTTTTATAACCTTCCAACGCCAGTAGTTTATGATTCTTTAATGTCATCCACTCCTTCAACCAAACTAAACAAATTGCTTCATGATATAGTCTCAAGTTAGGCAATTGTAATCCACCTCTTTCCTTGGCATCATACAAGATCTTCATTTTCACTCTTGGTTTCTTGCCTGCCCACACAAAATTTAATATCTTCCTCTGCCATTTTTCAAATAGCTTTTTATCTTTTCAAATTGGAATTGTTTGCAGCAAAAACATCATCCTTGGTGGCACATTCATTTTAATCACCACAATTCGACCTAACCGTGACAAGTTTAATTTGTTCCATTTAATCATATCACGATCTATCTGCTGTCACAACTTTTCATAGTTATTCTTAAACAAATCAATGTTCTTCGCAATGAGCTCAATCCCCAAATACTTTACTCTGTATACTACCTCACAATTTGTAGTTTCCATTAATTCCTGTTGTTTTTGCTTAGTCATATTTTTGCATAGCAACTTAGATTTATTTCTATTGATGTAGAACCCAGCAAGATCTCCAAATTCTTTTATCTTGTTTAGCAACTTCGGCATATTTTGAATTGGATCTTCAATTATGACCATCACGTCATCAGCAAATGCTCTTACTTTATATGAGAAACCTTTAATTTTCATGCCTCTTATATTGTCATCGTCCCGTATCTGCCTTAATAGAATTTCTAATACCATTACAAACAACAACGGCGATAGTGGGCAACCTTGTCTTGTGCCTTTTCTTATCTCCAATTTTTTTGTGAATTCATTATTTACCACAATTGCTGCACATTGATCTTTATATATTGCCTTCACTACACAAATAAATTCTTTGCCCATCTGCATTTTTTCCATAATTGCAAACATAAAGTCCCAGTTCAAATTATCAAATGCCTTCTCTGCATCCACAAAAAAAAACCCAGCCTCCTTCTCTAGATGTTTTTCATAATACTCTATTGCATTAATTACTGCTCTCAAATTGTCTTTAATCTGTCTATCTGGCAAGAAGCCTGCTTGTTCATCTGCAACGAATTCTATCAACCAGTCTTTTAATCTCTCTGCTAAAATCTTAGCAAAAATTTTGTAATCATTATTTATCAAAGATATTGGTCGATAGTTTTTCACATTAGCTAAGTCTTGCTCCTCCTTTGGTATCAGTGTTATATTCGCTTCATTCCACGTTTCTGGCAGTTCTTTTCCTTCCATTACTCCATTCATTACTTTTTGCAAAAAAGGTGCAATGTCTTTGGCCATTACCTTGTAAAATTTCACTGATATTCCGTCAGGTCCTGGTGCTTTCCCCAGTTTGGTTGCTTGTATTGCTTCGGTAATTTCCACATCTGAAATTTTGGCATTTAGTCTTTCCTTCAGTTTATTAGGTACATCTGGTAGATTTATCTTTTGCAGATATTGATCAATCTGGTTTATATCTATAGGTTTCTTCTGATATAAATTAGCATAAAATTTATAAAATGCCCTACTTATTGCTTGTTGATCAATTAGTTCCTTACCATAGTCCACAATTCTACTTATTGATTTTCTCTCTCTCTCTTTTTTCAATTGCCACGCTAAATATTTTCCAGGTTTGTTGGCTCCTTCAAAAGTCTTTTGTCTTAATCTTTCCAATTCCCATTCCTGCTCTTTGTTTTCCATTGCTTTTATTTGTTCTTGTAAAATTTTTATCTCCTGTTGCAATTTCTTTTTCCCTGGTCTTTCCCTTAATTGTTGTTCTTGATTTATCTGTTGTTTTTGATTTATCTTTTCTTGTATCTCCTTTAATTTCAATTCTTTATTTTTCTTATCTCTAATATTTAAGTCAATCAATACTCCCCGGATAACTGCTTTGTATGCATCCCATACCTTCTGTATTGGCACATCTTTGTCCACGTTAAACTGAATAAAATATTTGGTCTCTTTTTGAAGAACATCCAAATTAATTCTATTTTGAAGAAGGTCTTCATTCAGTCTCCATCTTAATTTCTTGGGTCTCGTTCCAAACCTCCATAAAATAGGATTATGGTCTGAGCTTATTCTTGGCATTATTTCCACATCTTTTGTCTGTATAGCTAGTTCTTTAGACGCCCAGATCATATCTATTCTTGATAAAGATTGATGACTTGCTGAATAATAGGTATATTGCTTCACTTTTAAGTTGTATTTGCTCCAAATATCTTCCAAGTTTTCCTGTTTTTCCAATTGAAAAAAGGATTTAGGCAATCTTCCCATTTTATTTTTAGTAGCCTTCTTTTTTTATCCCATTGTAAATCCACAACGCCATTAAAATCTCCAGCTAGTATCACCTGGTCATAGGTCATTTGGTCTAATTGTGCCACTATTTCATTGAAAAATTGTTCTTTTGATCCATTCGGTGCGTAAATCCCCACAATTAAAGTTTTTTTGGAGTTCCAAATAAATTCTACCGCCAAATATCTACCATCAGAGTCACTAATAACCTCTTTTGGCTGTAATTCTTTTTTTATGTAAATTACAACTCCCCTCTTCTTTTGCTTTGCTAACGCCACAAATTCCTTCCCCAATTTCTTATTTTTTAAATATTTAGCATCCTGATTTTTTATATGGGTCTCTTGCAAACAAATTATATTACAATGTTGTTTTGCCAGCCAATGAAACAAAGCCTTCTGTTCTGATGGTGAATTAAGTCCATTTACAGTCCACGATATTAATTTACATTCCATGTTCAAGATCTGGCTGGTTTTGGTAAGTCTTTTTCGTTTTCTGCCATAAAAACCTCCAAATCATGCCGTGATTTGATGACTCTTCTCAAAGTTTGAAATTCAAAGCTCAGACCTTCCGGTATTTCCCATCTATACCTTATATTCAGGGTTTTTAGAATCTGAGTTAGATCCCTATATTTCTTCCTCTCCAACAAAATCCTCTTTGGTAATTCTTTCATGATTCTCACTCGCTTCCCCTCCATCGCTAATGGACTTTGAACCTGCTTAATGATAATTTCTTCTTTCATTCTTTTTGTATTTAATTGGACAATAATGTCCCTTGGCATATCCTTTTGCAGTGCATAGCTTGAGTTAATTCTGTAGGCTATTTCTAGGTTAACTGCAATTTCCTCTGGTTGTCTGTTTAAAAATTCTTCAAGTATATCAGTAATTTGCTCCTGGGTTGATTTCGTCTTTGTTTCAGGAATGCCCCTAAATCTCAGTTGTTTTTCCATACCTTTACATTCCACAATAGCCATCCTATCATTTAACACTGAGGTCTCCACTTTAAGGCATGTAGCTAAACTTTCTGTTTTTTTCTCTACCTCCTGAACTTTCTGTTGGGTAACTTGGAGCTCCTTTTTAATCTCATCAATATTTTTTGCCAGCTCAGCCACTTCATCAGATTTTATTGTTTCTTTGATGTCACTTAGCAAAGTCTGTTGTGCTTCTTGTAAAGTCTGTTGTGATTTTTGTATGGACTCATTAAGCTCCTTGTTGCCCTCTGTTACTTTTTTATCCAAATTTTCAATTGCTGTCTGCCAATTTTTCGACATCGTTGGGCTTGATTTGCTACCTGCCCACGAGTCTGATCTTTTTCTAAGCTCTGTTTTTTCCATTTATTAATTTTGTTTTATAAATGTCTTTTATAGTTCACTACAGTTCCAAGCTTTTTTTGCTGCACCAATCAAAATGTCGGGCATTTTTTCTCAATAGTATACTCTATGGTGAAGCTTTAACCTTTCCCTTCTTCAAAATGATGTCCTTCCGCTTCCTCTTCTGGTCCGCCGATCCTTCTAGTGCTTTACTCGCTGGTTCTCTGATGCATTTCCTGTCTCTCTTCACATGTCTCACTGCTCTCACATCTAAACAAGCTGTCCTCTTGCAATATTTCCGCTGTTCCCACACTCTTTCCCTCCACGTCGCTATGTCCCCAGACCACAGGTATGTAAACAAAATCCTTTTTCAGTTCATCTACGCCTTAACGATTTTTAAAGTCTCAAAAAAAATTTCCGGATGGCTTTCATAAAACTTCTACTTTGTCTAGCCCTATTTTTCCACATTTAAACTTTAGTCCTTAAGCCAAATTCGTGTCCATAGGGGGAGATAGTAATCTTTACCTCTTAGTTTCTTCTCTGGGTTGTAATCACTGTTTCTTTTGCCAATCCTGTTCAAATTTGTTCCTGAGGCTTGGGTACGATGATCTTATGCCAATTCGTTGACTCCAAAGCTGCTGCAGAGTTAGAAGCTGCCCTTCTTCAAGGGGACCTCAAGGCAGGGGGAGAGTCCTTGATTCAGAACCCCCCCTCTGCCGAGATCATTCACTCTCGGGGTCACAAAACGTTCCTGCCCACTCTCTTCCTGAAAGCAGGGGGCTGTGGGTGGTCGAGGCACCTCACCAGCCAGAAAAACAGCAACTCGGATGGTCCAGCTCCTTGGACCACATCAGCTCGCCATAACACCAAACCGGAAGTCCTCAGACTCAAGTTCTCTCTCCTCTATAGGGAACCAAACTGGGTAAAGCTATCCTGTCCCTGGAACTTCTCACCACTTGGAGAAGTGAGGGGGTGGGGAGTGCCTAACTGTAGTGTCTACTCTAACAGTAAGTGTGCCATATGATCAAAATCCATAAGCCTGTCCTAACTGGTGTGTGTATGGGACAGACCGACAGATGAATGGACCTCCATTATGGCTCCAAGCTGCCAGGATCATACTTTTTCCATGGGGTGATTGGAAGAGCAGCTGCAGAGGCCTGCAAAAAGCAGAGGTTCCAAGAACGGATATTCTCGACTAACATTCCAAGCATTAAGGTGTGAATGATTTTATAAACAGGAATTATTTCATCCTCAAGCCTTGCGTATGTATGAAGTCTGTTTAATATTCCCAGTAACCCCTCCACTCGTTTGTTTAGTTGAATGCATTTTTATTAGGCAATGTCTTCATATGCTTCTGAGGGAGAAGTTATGACAGGCAGTTACAGATTCATAAACATTTTGATGCATCTCTTACAATTAGGGCTTTTTAAATACCTATATAATGAACTTTGCTAGTAGAGGTTTGTAAAATAGAGAAGATTTATTCATTCTTCCTTATGCACAGTAGCAATTCCTGGTTGAACGGGGTTTCTTTGGAGATCTGACCTTGCACAAGACGAGGTTTGACAGCATTTTCACAGGTACCTTTGAGATTCTACCACACCCTTTGAACATGTGTGCAATGGTTACATGTAGTTTTGAACATGTAAGAACCTAATTTTTAATTTGATGATCACAAAGGAAAGCACATTTATAAGAAAACGTTTAAACTTTCATGCATTTGAGGCATTGTCTATGAAGAGATGTGCTCTACAGAGTTTAGTTCAGCCCTACACAAGTGCTGCATCTGGAAAAGTACCAAGGAGGGGTCACAGGGTCATCTAGTCCAACCCCTTGCACAATCATTGTACAATTTTAAATTTAAATATTGCTTTCTTTCTGTTTCTCTTCCTTTGCACCCTTCTCATCATGAATTTTGAAGACAGGAACCTACAAGTAGCCATTTGTGTCTGTTATGCTTCTTCCTATTTATTTAGCAATAAATACAGCAACACACATACTACAGAACGTTGGCCAGTATGGACATCCCCATTGTGGGAACCTATGACCAGGCTGAAGCATGTGCCACATATATGCTGCTGGTTCCAAGGCCCATTTTGCACGATGCAATAGTTACCATGAGTGCCAAACACAGCTTTTCTGCCTGCCACCAGCCTGTTCATGAAACATTTGCCCTCTCCCTGAGAAACAAGGGAGAGCCTTTCTGCTTCTTCAGAACTGTAAGGACACGAGAAGAGCTGCCAGGGGCGTCATTTGCTTTGGAAAATCCTCCATAATTACTGACATTGGTGTGGGGAGAGGTTGGTGGCTGCCGGTGCTCACTTAATAGTGATATAAAATCACTCCATATATGTTCAGGAGCACTCCTGTTCACACTGTGATTCTAAGGTTGTTCCCTGGCACTTGAAAGGGGGTCCAATGGAGGCCCCGTGCTTCATGCAGGAGAGACAGCCTGTTCTTCACTTCCCACTGGGGCATGGTCAAGACGAGGCCCCAATCCTCAGGGAACCTGGGGGTGGCTGGCTGTATTTCTCCGGCTTCCTAACCCCATTTCCCACACAGAAATTCTGTTGCCTCTTCTACCTCGCCTTTTAAAAAAATTCTTCCTTCTATTGTTCATCTCAGACTCCAGGGATAATAAATTCTCCTGAGAAGCTCTGCTGTCCCACTGGAACTGAATTAACAGGGTTTTTACAAGCCAAGGCAGAGTTAAAGGACTTGTTATCCCTGCCCCAGAACAAAGATAAACGTGTTTCCTTCTATTATCCCATGTGAACTGAAAATACCAGAAGGTTTTTCTGAGACTTTTTATAGCAAATCGTATTGAGAGGAGGCTTTGTTTACAAAAGCACAACAGACCTGTAATGTTACTTTAACATGGGTCAGGAGTGCAACTGTGTTCCCATCACTGGAGATCGAGTTTGGTGCAGTGGTTAAGAGCGCAGGACTCTAATCTGGAGAGCCGGGTTTGATTCCCCACTCCTCCATTTGAAGCCAGCTGGGGGACCTTGGGTCAGTCACAGCTCTTCCAGAGCTCTCTCAGCCCCGCCCACCTTACAGGGTGTTTTGTTGAGGGGATAATAATTACTGAGTGGGTGTTAAGTCATCCTGAAGGGCAGTATATAACTAGAATGTTGTTGTTGTTGTTGTTGTTGTTGTTGTTGTTGTTGTTGTTGTGTTTAGAAACAGCAGCCCATGTGTAGGACTGACAGCACTCCCAAGTAGAAAAGCAACAGATTCCTTGTATGCTTTAGGTGAGATGCAGTGATACACTGGTTTTTGGGGGGACGTTTTTCTGGTCTCACAGAAATGCCTGTGTCTTTCCCTTGGATGTTTCATTGGAGAAAAATCTACATAATCATTCCACGTTTTGCTTTAACTGAAACCACTGACAACCAGGGACGGGTACAACATTCTTCATCCCTACCAACATTTCTCTTCTGATTTGGAGTTCTGGATCATCTGATCAATCCATGATTCATCATTTCTGATGCCTAGACTCAGACTCCTGTGCATGTGCACACTGCCACTGTCTTTGGTATAGTGGTTAAGAGCCCCAGGATTCTAATCTAGGGAACCAGGTTTGATTCCCTGCTCCTCCACTTGAAGCCAGCTCAGTGACCTTGATTCAGTCACAGCTCTGCCAGAGCTCTCTCAGCCCCACTCACCTCACAGGGTGATTGTCCTGAGGAGAATAATAACACACTTTGTAAACCACTCTGAGGATGGCATTAAGTTGTCCTGAAGGGCGGTATATAAATCAATTATCCCTAGTGATAATCTAGGGACGTGCAGAGCCCTCTGTTAGGGATATTTGTTGTTGTACCAAAAATTGCACAGTCAGGAAAGTGTGGGATCTCATTCTTCAAGCCACTATATTGCAACAGAAAAAAAACCCTTACTTTTATTGAACCTGATTCACATTCATTTGCATTTCTGTAGTAGTAGAAGAAAAATAGAAACCTAATCTAAATAACACTATTCCCTATTATAAGTGGGCAGTTAAAACAGCTGCATGTGAGTGGGAGTATGAAATCATGAGTGTGTCTTTGGCATGCTTGAACAGGAGAGCTCTGCTGAAGCATCCTGCTTCTTGAAAGACCATGAGGAGAGAGAGAGAGACCAAAAGGCACTGTGTGGGCCAGGCCGGCCAACATGGCAGAGCTGCCAAGCATGCAGTGAAGGGGTGGTGATACCTGGTAGTGAGCTCTGCTGAAGCATCCTGCTTCTTGAAAGACCATGAGGTGGTGATACCTGGTAGCGAGGGTAGTTCAGGTACTGATTTCACACAGCTGGCAAAAAAGTCCTAGGGCAAATCCACACAGCAAGTTTGAGGGGTCCAGAAGGTCAGATGCCGGTAAGTATGCACAGTCAGGCAAGAGTGAGGTCAACACAGTCCAGAGTCACAATGATTCAGGCAAGATGCAGGTGGCAGCTGCAGCATCAAGGATTCAGACTTGTTGTTTCCACACCCTGCAGGTCTCCTGGGCTGCTCTTTATAGCTGTGTGCTGATCACAGCCAGCTGTGTGGGAAGGATGATCATGGGCAGCTGTGTGAGAGCCAGCCTTGCTCTACTCAACTTCACTCTCCAGGAGCCACTGGTGTTGACTCAGGAGTAGCGGTGTGCACCCCCAAAAGATTCAGGTTTCCTGCTTCTGGTTTAACCAGAGCAGGAAAAAAATTCAGGTAAACCCGAAACCCGAAGTGGCAAGCCACTTCAGGTTTGGGCATTTAAGCCGATTTGGGATTATTAGGGAAGATTCAGCCATTGTTTCCAATGGGAAACGCTGCTCCCATCTATCCAGGGGCCTGGGGGGGCATTTTCTTCCCTAATAACACCAAATGTGCAGGGCACCCTCTCCCAACCCTCCTCTCATGAACACCCAAGTTTCAGGGAGATTGGACTTTGGGGGGGCATGTTATGGCCCCCCAAAAAGTCCCCCCCAGCCACCGCCTATCTCCATTGTTTTACCCTAACTGGGACAGCTTAAGGCTAATGAAAAGCTTTAAGATGATGAACTAAAGTGGAAAATCCAGCACTAATTTTACTCAGACAAGATAGAATTGGGAGTGTGTGGTTGGCAAAAGAAGTGGGTAGTAAAAGGAGACTCTCCTTCAGCCAAGAGATTAGGGTTATGTCTTTAGGGTAAGAATAATTTCTGCCCAGTGTCTGGAAAGGGGCTTTGGGCTCTGTGGAGTACCCTGGGTCTGGAGTAAAAGGAAAAGAGTGCTGAGTTGAAGTCAGAACACCTAAGCTGTGAAGTGAAATCTATAAAGGAACTTTGTTTAAGTAACTTAAGTCTGAAACTATCAACCTCTCACTTCTAAGATCTGTAAATATTAGAAACTATGCTTTTAAGACTCTTGTGTCTAATGCTTGTGAAGTATTCTGTTCAACAAACGAAATTTACTTCAGTTTTCCTTTCCCTGCCTAGCCACATACCAACCCTGCCTGTTGAATAAACCTGCTATCTTTTTGAACTTTACTTAGCTTCTAGTGTTCCCTCTCTGCTTTTTCTTTCTTTCTCATTTTCTCAGCCTTCCTGTCTCCGTCCTCTTTCTCTTATTGTCCCTGCCTGCCTGTCTGCTTGGGTTACCATTGCCGTCCTTTGGGTGCTGACAGGTAATCTTCTGGACTTTCAACTGATCTCCAGACTACAAAGATCAGTTCCCCTGGAGAAAATGGTTCCTTTGGAAGGTGGACTCTATGGCATCACATCTCTGCTGAGCTTCTTCCCTTCCTCAAACTCTGCCCTCCCAAGAGGTGGCAAACCTACTAACTGCCTGCCTATCTCTTTGGTTCGCTTCCATTTTTTCTCCCTTCTTTCTTGTTCTCCTCAGGTTATAAAAAGCATGTGATACAAGCAGGGAATGTGCTGGCAAGTTGTGCAGTAGGGACAAAAAGCTTAGAATAATTCTTGGTTCAGCAGCAGAGCAAGCACAGAGCAGCAACTATGTATAGTCTCCTCAGCCTGCCAGCTTCCAATCTTGCAAGTTACCTCCAGACTAAGTTTACTGTTGACCACGGTAGCTTTTTAAAAAATATTTATTATTCTCAAAATAGACTAGAGCAGCCTGGAGAGAGTTAACGTGGGTGTGTCCGTCTGCTTTGGAATTCCAGTGTCACTCAGTCATCATTGGCAATAAACCCCCAAAATAACTTTTTCCATATGGATGAAAAATTCAAACGTAAGTGCTGTAGATTAGAATTTTCCTGCCAAGGCAGGCTATCACATTCCCTCCTTCCACTAAATGCTGAACATCTGGATGAGACTTCAGCAGCCTTCCATGCCTCCCTCTGCCCCCCTTGATGGCATTAATCTCTGTCTGCCTCTGCCCTCCCTGCTGCCTCCTCTCCAGTCTTATGGGCATCAATTCCAGATGCCCTTGAGTGGCTCTAATGTAGAATTAGTGGATTATGGTCCAGGCAGAACTTTTCCTCACACTCTCAAAAGGCTTATCAGTTCATCAGAGCTGGCGGGGAGCTAAATGGCTTGAAGTACAGTAAGAGCAGCAAAAGCTTTCAGGCCAAAATTGCCCTAACCCTGATCTAATGCCAGAAAAGACCTGCTAAATATGAACACGTCCCTTGTTCGAGAGCAGGGGCTTGGGGAAAAGAACCAAACCCTCTAGTTTCTCACCTTTAGAGAGCATCCAGGAGAGGCTATTTTTGAGTGTCATCATTGGAAGGACTGTTTGAAGGGAAAGACCTGCAAGCCACTCCTGTTCCTTCAGGTTGCTCACCAGCAGGTTGGAACGCCCTGTGGATGTCCCAGATAGCTGCCACCACCCCTTCCCCTCATTCCCCGGGGGTGCTAAGAACAAACTGGGTAACACCCTCTGCCACCAGCAGCTCTGAGAATGTTGCCTACTAAACTGAGTTGCACACCTAGCTCTCTGTACCTGTGTTACTGTTCAGATGCTCTGATTTAGTTGCAGTGCCTTGTGCTTCATTCCTACAAGTAAATGCAGGAAATCACAACTTTGTGATTTTAATCTATCATGCTACCGGAATGGCGAGCTTATCTGCTACCCTTCTCCTTTACCGTACTTCAGATAGCAAGACTGAATAGATATGATGTGGTTACAGAGATCAGACTTAGAGAATTCAAAATATAAGGAAGTTTAATAAAGAAAAATGGAAAGACACAGACAGTCCCAGCATTCAGCCTGAGCAAGAGTGCAAGGAAAAGGTGAAAACACGCAGTCTCCTTTCCCTACACTTGGTCAATGATATTTAACTAAGGCAAGTGAGGATTACTTCAAGTCACTGTAGTTCTGCCCTGTGGACAAGATGGAGTCTCTAGGTAAATGCTTAGTCCTGTATGGCTTGTGCCTCCCTGGTCAGAAGTCGTAAGATTAGAGAGCTAAGATTAGAGAGCTCCTTTTCTGAGTCCAGAGAATTTACAATCTTCCCTTGGGAGAGTCCCCCCCCCCCAACCTTCAGCTCTCCCTGTCCCACAAGATTTCATTAGTCGCTATACCTTTAAGTTTGCCATTCTAGCAGGTTGTGAGATGGTAAACCATAGGTTTATTTAACCAGATCTATTAGCATATGGCTAAGCACTCTGTGCTTAGAGCTTGATGGCTCAACTCCCCACCCCTTCCTTTCCGCCAGCTCTGAGTTTACCACTATGACGCCCCTCATCTTTTTGAATTAAACAACTTAAATGGCTCTAGAGGCGTTTTAAAATTCAAAAATAATGGGAAAGGTCAAGTGAAATCAAGGTTGAAAATTTATGAGGTAACTCAATATAGATAACTGAGGTAAAATCAGTACGTGCATAGTTTACTGTTTCAGACTAATGAGAGTTTCTTAAGCTCTTTACTGTTACTTAAGTCTTTATGTTGAGAGGCTTTTGTCCCAGTGTTTTCCCAAACACTCTAGCACACTTTCTTTGAATATTCTCTTACTCTTTTAGGTATTGTCTCCAGTTTTTAACTAACCCTGAAGGTCCTAAAAGGCAGTTTCTAACCTCACCAGAACAGGAATCTCTTCACTCTTCAGAGCTACCTCCCTGTTTGACTGCATAGGGAAATTCTCTTCTCACTAGAAGATCTAACCCCTTTCTTTGGCCTGAATGGGGGTCTGCACCTACTTCTCAAACTTCCTTGCCAGCTTTCCCCCAGTTCTCCTGCTTGTAGTTTGGAGATCAGTTGCAAGTCCAGAAGATTACCAGTCAGCACCCAAAGGATGGCAATCAGATCATTGCAAGGGAGGAGCAAAGAGCACTCCCAACTGCCGTTCTCCTCCCCCCTCCCCCTTTCACCCTTCCTTGTGTGTTGGGGAAAGACTTTTTTCTTGTGGAAGTAGAAAAGTCTAATGAGAGGGGCTTGCTCAAGGGCCTGTAGAATTTAAATTTGCTTGAATCTTGGGGTTTTTTTGAGGGACAGGCAAAAGAAGGGTTGCCAGGAGTTCCCAGCATGAAAGTGGGGGATGGGGAGGTTGTAGAGGGGTAGCCCAACCACTAGTGTTTGGGGCCAGTTTTGTACAAAATCAGCTTCTGTCACTTCCGTCTCACACTAAGAATGACATCATTCCCAGAATAACACGGAAATGCTCCAGGGTGTGCTGAGAGGTCCCCAGGCCCATTTCTATGCCTCCCCCTGTGCTGGCCAGGTGACAGGTGATGGGGGTGGCAGCTGGGAGCCCCACCCCCCACCAAGGACTGGTAACCCTAGGCACAAGACACTCTGCTGCAATTTTGGTGACATTTGGTTGAAAAACTATGACTTCAGCTCCCCGGAAGGGGATAATGGAAGTGAAGAAGCTTTCTTCACTTTCTGAAGTGAAACAAGCCACAAACCGCAATAAGAGAGGAAGGCAAATGCAGAGTTTTCACTGGAAAGGTTTTAAAAAGTTAGTCACTGTAAGAGTAGGGACATGAAATGAAACTTCAGGGTTCTTTAGATTAGAGAGAGGACTGTATTATATGAGATATTTGTGCTGTAAAGTGCAAGAACAGTTGCCCCAGAGTCTCTAATTGGTCCTCCCTCCCCTTCCTCATTGAAAAGAATGGACATGAAAATCATAAGAATGAGGTGGGGGCTAACAAGTTTCAACTCCGACCTGGCAGCACCCCACCAGAAACCTACCCAGTCGTGATAAACACGTCACTCAACAAACCCGGATATGAAAACGCAATGCAAACTTCTAGATGCAAATTTTCAGGCTTGCTGTGGATTAATGCTGTGCTTGCAGAAACCGCCCTAACCACCAACCTCCTCCAGGTAACACATCCTACACTCTGCCTTAATGTATATATTTATTTACTACTTCTTAATGTGTACATTTATTTAATGCTTAGAAAGAAGAGTTAGTACAGATTGTATTTCATACAAATGGTAGATTAATAGGGAAAAGTTATATTTATTTTAGCCCCTTTCGGGGGCATATCAGGCATGAGGACAAAATTCTGAATTCAGGGCTCTGAACGCTTGGGCGCTAGTCGTTGGCCTATTTTTTTTAGTGGCAAATGGCTGATTCCTATTGACCTGAATGCAATGCTGAATAATCAGAAATGCCAAATTTTAAAAATTTTGAATTCTAAATCTGATGAGTCACAAGTCTAAATCCTGAATCTGAATTCTGATGCTAGTGCACATCCTTAGCTATGAACCAGCAACTCCACAAGGCCAGTGGCCTTGTTGCCAGTTGATACAGCCAGGCTCGATGTGATGTGCCATTTCTAGTGGCGGGGCAGGAACTGCTTCTCACCATCACTGGGTAGAAAAGGACGGAGAGGAAGGTAGTCGTGTGTGTGTGTGTGTGTGTGTTTTAGAATGCAGCGGTTGTCAGCAGTGCTTCTGAGTCCCTCCTCCTTCCCCATTGAGAGAAAGTGGGCTGCTCCCAATGGAGGGCAGCCCTCTCATTAGCCCTAGCTAAGCTGATGGGATTCCCAGCCCCCCAGAGGATCTGAGGTGGGGCAGTCCCTGGAGGGCACTGGAGGGAGAGCTTTTTGGAAGAGGTTCTGTCAAACTACTTATTTGACCGCAGGCTGTCCTGTGTGTAAACATGGACACAATCCACAGACTAAATGCTAAATATATGTACCTTATCTACTGACTGGATTGTGTGGGGTTTCTGTTTGCTCGTTAGACACCATCTCCTCTGAGGCTAACTTGAGTCACTCCTCACAGGGCTGTACTTACACTGATGGGAGATGTTTGTGGTTCTTCTCTTTCTTTTTTGAAACACTGCCAACGTATGAGGGACACTTAAGTGTTAAAATGTACTTTCTTGCTATTGGAAAGCCTATTCTGTGCCATCGGTGCATCTGATTGCCTTAATCATGCCCAGCACCACTGCACACTGCCCACCCCACTAGCTTGAAGCAAAGAAAGGGTGCCCATCTTCCTTCAACAGTTTGTCTCAGCGAGCCAGTATAGATTGGGGTGCCCCCTCCCCAGATTTACAGCAAACTTCCAAGGCTCTTCCATGACTATATCTTACTATATAATTGAGTAAGCGTATTCAAGATGACTCACTTCCTACCTTGGTGCACCACCAGAGGGCACTGCCAAGGAGAGAAGCCCAGGCAAGGCACCATGTCCCTCCAGAAAACGTGCCGTGGCGGGAAGCCCAGGCCAGGATTAGAGTGGGAGCAGGTGGCAATGCCCACCCACCCCCTGCCTTCACCCAGCTGGTATTAGGAGTGAAGCAGGTGGCAATGCCCACCCCCATTTCAGCAAGCTGGGATGAGGAGCGGAGCAGGTGGAAATGCCCACCCCCGCCTTCACTCAACTGGGATGAGGAGCAGAGCAGGTGGCAATGCCCACCTCCCACCTTAACCCTTCTGATATTAGGAGTGGAGAAGGTGGCAATGCCCACCCCCCTTCAGCCAGCTGGGATCAGGAGCAGAGTAGGTGGCAATGCCTCCCCCTGCCTTAACCCAGCTGGTATTAAGAGCGGAGCAGGTGCCAATGCCCCCCCCCGCCTTGACCCAGCTGGTATTAGGAGCGGAGCAGGTGGCAACGCCTGCTCCCCTTCACCCAGCTGGGATCAAGATAACCTCTGTATTTGGGTCCCTATTATGGGTCATGAGAAGTAAGAAAGATTTTGAACAGCCGGAGAGTTGGAGGTAACTGCTGACAGGACGCTCTTGAAAAAGCCCATCCGAGACAGGAGGGTAGCTTGCTCCCTGCTGAGCGACTCTCCGTGGCTGTGGATGCATCTCCCCTCGAGTCTTGGGCGTCTCTTGTGGATCCTCCGCCCGGGAACCAGCAACCACCTCGGAGCCCCCCACTGGGCTGGATCCGCCTTGAGGAAAAAACGAGCGAAGGAACAAGCAACTGTTTTGAACTGTGAATGGCCATTTAATCCTGACCCCAAGTCTCCAGATTACCCCATCTGGTTGAAATAGGAAAATAATTTTGACATTCAGTGCATATATTGTAAATGCAATGTGGATGTGAACTTATTTATACCTGTATTTATTGTGATTAACTGGATCACCTTGCACTTTAGATAAATCATAAAATCCTTCAAAAATTAACTTAAAATTAAATATTTAAATTTATAATTATATTGTTGAATGGTACACTTTAAGAAGATTTAGGCTTATAGATAACTTTCGTGGCAGGTATGATGTTGATCGTTCTTGAGATGCATTGAATGTCATGCACATGAGAGTTACATTTTGATTAAGCTTAAAGTGTGTTTGTACGGGTGGACTGATTATTGGCCCCTGAGGAAGTTTTTGTGGGATGAAACAAGGTGATTAACATAGCTGGCCGCTTGTAGGGCCAAGGACCCTTTGGGGTCCCGCACTCCATCTGCCTGGCTCCACCTATATAGAAGAATAAGAGAACAAGAGAAAGCAACGTTATTGATGGGCGAAGCAACATTCTGTACCTGCCTTGTGTCTATGACGAGTCCTTTATTCATTGATACTGAAGGTATCCGTTGGACTCTCTGCAAGGCTCCCAACACCACGTACCTTTTGAATCAACAGCAACGCGGGAATCTCCGGTGTTCGGATGGTTAATTAAAGAACAAATGACTATTAACTTGAGAGACTTTGCTTTCTGACACTGAGGGACTTATCTGTAGATGTACGTTCTAGTATATACATTTTTTATGTTTAGGATTCTTGTATTCTCCTCTTTGCTTGACAGATGAATGAATTGTTGTATTTATGCATGAATCGTATCTTTGGATTTAATATCTATTTATTCATATTTATTGCACTGAGCACTTTGTCTATAAAAATAATTATTTAATAGCTTGAAATACTGTAATTGTAAATTATTTATCTGCAAGTGTTGTTTGTGTTAGGCATTATAGTTTTCCTTGGGGCAGCCTCTTTGATGTTTGAGGGAGTCAGGCACTAAGCAGGTGGCAATGCCCGCCCCCTTCAACCTGCCGGAATCAGGAGCAGAGCAGGTGGCAATGCCCACACTCCCTTCACTCAGCTGGGATCAGGAGTGGAGCAGGGAGTAAAGCCCATCGCCCGCCTTCGCCTGTCAGGATCAGGCATGGAGTAGGAGGCAATGCCTGCTCTTCCCTTCACCCAGCTGGGATCAGGCTCAGAATAGGCGGCAATGCCTTCCCCTCTTCACCCAGCTGTGATCAGGCACAGAGCAGGAGACAATGCCCGTTTCCCCTTCACCCGGCTGTGATCAGAAGCAGAGCAGGTGAAAATGCCCCCCTTTACTTGGCCTGTATCAGGCGTGGAGCAGGTAGCAAAGCCCACCCCCTTCCTTCACCAGCTGGAATCAGTGACAGAGGAGGAGGGAATGCCTGCCTGCCCACCTTCCCCTTTCTATGGGCTACACCCGTTTGGAATGCAGGTAGAAGATTATGCCCTTTGGGGAAGATCCCCTATGTTAAAAGCTTCCTGCAAAGTGAAAACCAGCACAGCAAACAAAGAGAGGGGCCAGAGGAGCATTCCAAGCTGGTCTGATGCAAGGCAGTCTACTTACTCTCTCCTCATTTGGTTCCTTTGTCTCTGGTATGTGTGAAGCAGGTTCATGCAACTTCACATGAGAACAAAGGAATTCCCAGGTGCCCCAGGGAAGCTGGTGAGGGTCACCACATGGGGGCATGAGGTGCTGTTGCCATTCTTCTACTGCACTTGTGCCAGGCCACACCAAGACCCTTGCTGGTGGCTGCAGAGATGTTCTCACAAGTCCTGTTCTGTTCTTTGAGTGACAACATTGTTCCAGCAATGACCAGTGCAAACTTCTGGCTTCCCTCCAGCTCATTTTCTCCCTCTGCCAAAGCAAACTGACTTCTGACACCTTTCTTCACATCCTGTCCTTTAAAGGGTGGAAAGCTGAGACCTTGTTGTGCAAGATGCTCATTCATGCTTTCTCATGCCCCTGTTGGCGGGAGACTCAGCTGTCATACGATGGTTCATGCATCCCACTAATAAAAGAAGCCCTTCGACTCAAAAGAAGAACACTGAATGGGCCCCAACAGACAATGACTTGCAATCAGACAGAGACAAGCTAAATGTTGCCGCAGCCAGGGGTCGAACCCACAGCTACTGGTGCCATTTTAGAAGAAAATTTAGCCATTTAAAAATTGCCAAGCGGGTTCGTTCCTGATCAGGCCCATGGTGTGGTGGTGGCACCACGTGATCTTGTTCCCACCATCCACACCTTTTAAATTGCCCAAACAGCTCCCCCCACCAACTGTTTCAGCACTTTAAAAAGGCGTGGGGGAGAGACATATATTTTAACTGGCTAGATTCTCCTCTCAAATGTTGGCAGCCATAATGTCTTGTTTGGTTCTCAAGCACAGCTCGGAAGAACATAAAACGGGGCTTGCAGGCGAGTGCGCTCTTGCGTGGATGCAGCTGCAGTTTCAGGGCAGTTTCATACATTCCATTTTTTAGGTCCACACGTAGGACTTGGGAAGTATTCAGCTACACGCAGGCACTCTCATCAGAGAGCTGGACGTGGCTGGAACTTGCCACTGATTGTACAGTCAACAGCTAGGGGGGGGCGGTTCTGTGAAATGCCTCAAAGTTACTACCATGACGGTGGGGGTTGGAAACAGGAAGGCCACAAAGGGTTAGGGTCAATGACAAGGGGCACAGGCAGGGAGAAGGTGCATACAGAGCATACATGGCTACTGGGATAGAATAAAAGAGAGTCTGGTGTAAGACATAATCCTCTTTTGCTTCCAGGGCAATGGCATGCCCCCCCCTTTGATCTCAATGTGGATGGCGCTTGTGCGGGGACCCTTGGGTGCTGAAGAACCGGCGATGGGGAGGGCTGGCCTACTCCCCCAGTCCATTGATGCTACGGGTGCCACATCTACAAAAATCTGGACACTTGTGGGTTTTCACTGAATTTCTCATGCCTCTATCAGAAACTATATCATGCCCTGAGAGACTGCGGCCCAGAATTTCTCGAGGTGAAAGAAATGGTATAGGCTTAAAGCAGAGGAAGTTCAATTCATGAGGGTCAGGAAATCCAGTCCAGCTTGCAGGGGATGGAGTATAGGGTGGGCCACCACGCTGCATGCTTTCCTAGTAACGACACTTCCTCAAGCCTTCTGCTCTGTGCACACTGTGTCCATTCCTGTCATTTGAGATAACAGTGGGAATGCCTCTGAAGGAGGAGGGAAAGGCAAGGCAATTTGTGGAGTCTTGCTGCGCAGGCACTTTGGCCTCCCCTGGAACAGGAGTGGGGCTCCTGCCTTCCCAACAATGAATTGTTTTTCCAAGCGTGAGCAAAGTTGTACTTCCTGTCCCTGGCTCAGGGCACAGAATTGTCACATTCTTTAACTGCTGCATGCATTGAAACTGTGAAGCAGTGACTCAAAACCAGAATCGCTGGGTGTTTCTGGAAGGCTCTTTCCAAAGCTAAAGATACATTCCCAGAGTGATTTTATTTGGATCACAATGATTGTGATAGCCTATGCCTACATAACCCTCACCTGGATAGCCCAGAAAAGCCCCATCACAAGCCAAGTAGGGTCTATCTTGCTTAGTGATTGGATAGGAGACCTCCAAAGACCAGGGTTGCAGAGGCAGTCAATGGGAAACTACCTCTGTTCATCTCTTGCCCTGAAAATCCCAGTAGGGGTTGCCAGTTACAAATTGACAGCACTCTCTCCACCATCACATGCCCATATAACCCAGTAAGCCCAGCCCAGCAGCCGTACCACTGGCCATACAAGCCTGAGGTTCCCAGTGTGTGGCAGACATGAAAAAAGGCAAACTCTACACTGGGGACTACCGGGAAATGGATTGAAAACAAAATGGCCAACATTATAATGCCCCTGTAGAGACCTATGGCATGGCCTCATTTGGAATACTATGAGCAGTTCTGGTCACTGTATCTCAAAGAGGCTTTTATAGAGCTGGAAAAAGTACAGGGGCAACCAAGATGCTCAAGGGGGTGGAGAACCCCTCCTATGAGTAAAAGCTTGATAGTCTGAGGCTTCTCAGCCTGAAAAAAAAGGAGCTAAAGCTCCCCAAAACACTTCACTGCATCACTTGGGTGAAGTACTTAAAATGTTTATTAAGGATTAATACCAGTATCAAGCTGCTCAGACAATGGAATTGGCTGGGATGCCCAAAGGTGATAGAGCATAGACAGTTATAGGAGGAAGTTCCCCCCAACGTAGAAACGGTTCATGAGGAATTCTGGCGGGTAAGGTCTGAGGAAGGCCTGGGGAGAAGGGAGGAGGGGAAAAGGAGTTCAACTTCTCCAAGGTCGAGTTCCCAGTGTGGCAGGAACTCGAAATGAAAACGCCTCTCCTGTAAGATAAGCAATTAGTCACAGCACATTAGAAACCAGCTTCACTCTGCACTTACTCAGGAACCCATTACAACAGCAGAACAAATCAAATGCAAATGCAATGACATGGCAGATATGCAGGGTGTATCTGACAGGAACATGATAGAAGTTTATAAAATTATATAGATAATTTATATAAAGTGGGTGCCCACCCACCTCTCTCTCTCTCTCTCTCTCTCTCTCTCTCTCTCTCTCTCTCTCTCTCTCTCATAATACTAGAACTTGGTGGTATGAATTAGGGAGACAACGTCTCCTGCAACAGACCTCCAACCCCAGGAGATATTGTGCTGGAAAAATGACATTGTGGCAGTGCCACTTCCAGCCGTGTAACAATACATTGCCAGGACACTCTAGCAACACCTGCCCCCCCCCAAGAACCCAGGGCAGAAAATCACATAACTTGTTCATTTTAAGTTTTCCTCTGAGTTTCCAAAGGGTGCAAACCTTTCGTTAGGTCTGCTAAATCCCCTTGCATCGCAGCATCAAAAACAGGACAGGACCCTGCCAGCTGGCAGCCCTCCGGCTTCCCTCCTTCAGCCCCAGCTGGCAGCCCTTCCCTCTGGTTTCCAAATGACCTTGAGGGAGTGCCGGAAGCAGCCAGCTGAGGATGCCTGCCCCCTCCCCAATGCACATTGATACTGAACTCTCATGCACATGATCCTGTTTGGGGAGAAGAGTGTTACAGACAGTGTTTGAAATACATAAAGGAGTACATTCTCTTTTGATTCCTGTAAGCCATTTTGGAGCCAAATTTTGACTGAAAGGCAGGTTAAAAATATAATGAATAAATTGCATTTATTGCTTTCTCTGAATTCAGCTGCCAAGTCATCTCTCCCTGTTAGGCCAAACACCCCCCATTGCTGCTAAGTTTTGCTTACAGCAGGTTAATCTAGATTTATGTTTCCCTCCATAGGTTGTAACTTTGGGGGTGTATTGCCAGTTGGAATCAACTTTGCTCGAGGAAGGAAGTGAAAGATGATATATTGAGTGCTAGTCACTTCCTCTCCTTATCCCATACTTTTATTGCAGCCATGCTCATCTCATTACTAATGCTGGGGTCCATTACTAATGCAGGGACGGTGCCAGGGTTTCTGGCGCCTGAGGCGAGATACCTACTTGCCCCCCGCCACTAACCAATTTTAAAAAACAGAAGATTATATTTTATTTGTGTTTTATCACTTTTATGAGGATTATAATCTTGTTTGCTGTGTACAACTATGAAAGAGGTATGCTATGGGTCAGTAGAGAAATACACAAATAAACAGCATGGCTACCATTGACTGAAGTTGTTTTGGGTCCTGCATTATAGGAAAGCAATGATCAACCGTACACTGCAAATAAAAGGCAGGCAGCCATTGGACAGACAGTAAAGCACAAGTCAGAGAAACACATCTGATCATGGCAGAATAGATTCTGGATTGGAAATATACTGGTACTGACCTGGCTCACAGCACGTGCATGTCTGAATATTTCACTCAGCCCTTTCTAGTCTGAACTTTCAAAACTGCTTAGTGTCATCAGCAAATTATCTGCATCCCACCTCCTTTATAAATTCAAAATTTGTCTTGAACAGGAAAATCTGATTGCTGACGAACAGGCGGGATTCAGAGAAGGTAGATGTACCACAGAGCACTGCATGATCCTCCATCACCTTACAGAGAAATACTCATTGATGAGAGTAGCATCTTTATATGTCGCCTATATTGACCTAAAGGCGGCATTTGACTCCATTTCCAGAGCTAAGCTCTAGGGTAAGTTGGAGGCCACTAATATCGACCACAGGCTACTCTTCCTTATCCATGCCCTACGTGAAAATATCTCCCTAAAGGTCACGTACAGTAAGCTCGGGCATCTTTCAAATGCTGTTCCCACTTTGAGAGGTATGAAGCAGGGCTGCATTTTAGCACCGGCTCTCTTCAGTTTCTATATAAATGACTTGGTCAAATCCCTAAGCCACCAGGCCTTTCATCCTCCGAAATTACAGCAATGCCAGATATCTATTTTATTATATGCAGATGATGCAGCCGTCTTGTCAAGGACCCCAGTTGGGCTCAGAAGAGCCCCAAAGGCTCTAGTATGGCACTGCAAGGAAGACTCAACCTTAAATTATCAAAAAATAAAAATAACGGTATTTGGTAAGAAACAGAAGTCTAGAACCTGGACCATAGATGGCCACTTGATTTAGCAGGTATAGACCTTCAAATATCTTGGTACAGTATTTCATGCCTCTGGTTCAAAAAAAGCACATATTGTCCATGCAACAGATATTGGGCAAAAGTCAGCTCACAATATACAAAGGGTGGCCATTACGTCCCTGTTGCCCTAAAACTCTTTAAAGCCAAACCTTTGGCCCCACTCCTATATGGAACCATGATAGGGGCAACATCATCTTCTTTTGCCCCCCTTGAGCTTGTCCAATCAAAGTTCCTAAGAGTGGCTTTTCAAGTCCCCAATTGCGTCCCAAATGCGTTGCTACGTCTGGAGACTGGCCCTGTCAGAGTGGAAGCTCAGGTGTGCCTTGCCTCTTGAAATGACTGGCTTAAGACCAGCTATTTCGGGCTTGACCCCACTGCTCCTTCTGGATGAACATCAATCTGAATGGCTCAAGGCAGTCCTTTGCAAACTGGTGAGACTCGGCTTTTCTCCTTCCATGATTTTGACCATGGGTTTTGGTCAGGCAAAACAGGCTATAAAACAAGGGATATTGGACACTGAATGCCAGCTCGATTTAGGGAGGGGCCCTACTTTTTTGTCCCCTACGAGCACCAGATACATAGTCAAGCTGGCTGCCTATCTGTCCCGCTTGGAGGTGCATCGTGGCAGGAGGGCCTTTACACGTGTGCTGCTTTAGATGGGCGCTTTAACAGAATTCCCTACGAGAAAAGGCTTTGCCCCTGCAGTGAAGGAGAAACTGAGACTGTAGATCACGTCCTTCTGCGTTGTCCCTTCTATCTGGATGCTCGCATCAAGCTCATTACTCCTTCGACCAATAGCATACCTGGAAGAACGAGCTTGGAATATGCTAGGCTACTTCTAGAAGACGGAAATCCGACAACTACAGCCTCAGTCACAAAATTTTGTGCAAAAGCCTATAAAATCCGTCAAGTGCTCTCATTATCGGAGTTTATGTAAATACCGCCCTTTTATATTACTGTTTTAATTAACTATTTTAATTTTGTGCTATTTTTACTAATAATTTTAAGTCTGTCATTTTGTAGTATTTCTTCCACGCCGGTCTTTGACTGAATAATAATTTTGAATTTGAACTTCCAAACGGAATGGAAGGGCACAACCACCACAGGCAAAAGAACAGCTGTCTCTGCACATTCGTAATCTTGGTTAGGGTGTCTCTTCCCTGCCTGCATTGAAAGAACTCCAGAAAGAATGCTGTCTCTTTCAAGGGCACTTCCTAGATGATACATGCCTGACTGAGCAAGGAAGTATTTCCTGTTGTGTGTGCGCATGTGTGTATCTGCAATCATAGTTGATGTAATACTGCTTTGTTAGCATTTGCTGACTGTTACCCCAAACCAGGAAGTGCGCAAATATTTCTTTCCAGATAAACTCATGGATATGTGCCTAATCCCTTGATCTGTTACTAAAGGAAATTAAAGCTTAGACCTAACCTTATCCCAAAGTCTCCTGCGGGGAGGATCTTCCCTGCTAATTCACATGCAACTCTGCGGGCAACTGATAATGTAGATTCACGTCAGCTGTGGCCTGTAAACTCTGGGCTGGCTAAAAGCTGCCTGCCTGCAGGCGTGCTTGATCTGGTTCCAAAATATTTCGACTTCCACCATCATCACATATGTTTGCATCTATTTCTTCTTCTCATACAAGGAAGCTTCAGTGTGGAGGTCGCACAGGGGAGGAAACTGTGTTTGGAGAACCTCACGGTCACCTACAGTTGTCTCTTGAGCAGCAAACTGGCTTCCCGCATCAGCTCTGTAGCGAATATTTCCCATCAGACTGGGTGATGTTAAAATATTAGAGCATTATTATAGTTTTAATCAGCTTGATTTGATTAATCTATATACTACGTTCCTTGAAAAGCTCACAGTGTCTTATGAATTGTCAGAATGAAAAGGTGTATAATATAATAAAATACGAGATGAGGTCAGCTCCGACACAAATGGTTCAGAACTCTCATATCTGCAGGACCGCCTCTCTTCCTATGTTCTGCCGTGCAGATTTGCTCATCTGTTCAGGGCCTGCTGCAGGTGCCACTCTGCAAATGGACAAAATCAGCAACTGCGATTTCTCTGCCAAGACCCCCTTGTGGAATGGCCTGCCTGAGGAGGTCAGGGGGGCTTCCGTGCTTCCGCTGTTCTGCAGACTATGTAAAATGGAGCTGTTCAGGAGGGCTGTTCTGTAAATTTAATATTACGTTAATATTATTCTGTTAATATATATGTTATATACATTATCCTTCGGCCAGGCCTGTAAGATAGAGATGTTCTGCCAGGCATATGGCGGGCCCCCGCCAGCCATACTTGACTTGACTTGAAAATATCTGTCCACCACCATATATGTATCTATAGATATGGATATATGGGCGATGTCTGAAATGAAGTAACTCTTCCATCTTCATCTGAGGAGAAGTTTTTATTGTATGTAGTGTTTTAAATTTTATTGTAATGTTTTATCTGCTTTTATGTGTTTTTATGTAAATTAAAATGTTGTGCTCTACCCTAAGCCCACTTGGCAGGGAGGGCGGACTAAAAATCAAATAGATAGATAGATAGATAGATAGATAGATAGATAGATAGATAGATAGATAGATAGATAGATAGATAGATAGATAGATAGATAGATAGATAGATAGATAGATAGATAGATAGATAGATAAAATAATGGTTAGATGTGTATAGAAATCTCATCAATTCTTTAAGTGTCTCACCACCAGCACAAAATTTGGTTAGGAGTTAGCGACAACAAGGGCCTTAATTGTTTGTAGTTTAAAGTTTGTTTCCTTTTTTGATTAAAAACTACATTTTGCGCTATGAAAAATGGGTTTCTTAAAAGTCATGACATTGAATGTGAAAGGATTAAATTCCCCTCATAAAAGGGAGAAATAGTCTGCAATATCTCATATCAGAGAAAATTGATGTTATTTATTTGCAAAATACTTTTTAAATGTGGGGATGAGATATTTCTTAAATATGTAAAATTAAGCATTACATATGCAGCATCCCATTCACCAAAGAAATAGGAAGTCAATGTTATAATTAGGAATATTAATATTTATGAGATTTTCAGCATGCATCCCTAAATCAGCATTCAAACTGCTTTAAAGGTGCATGTGCAAAAATACGTTCCATGAGGGAAAGCCTAGAGAGAACTCTTGAAAAATGAAGCTTTAAAAACATTAATTTTTTTCTGAAAGGTCACGAATACTGGACTCATTCTGAACAGAGCTGAGGAGAGTTTGCCCAGAACTACAAAGAGAAGAAATCCCTGAAGGAAACTCATTGACACTCCCAAGGTCTAGCAAGGGGTCAATTGCACCAGTTCCCATCATAGGAAAAGCAATGAATCAGGGAACAAAGTATTAATAGTTTCTTTGTCTCTTCTCAAACCTTTTGTTTTCTGTTAGTAAATACCTCAGTGCACAGTCACTGAAACAGGAAGAAGTTCTCTTCAGTCACAACGTGATCTGCCAGGAAGCCTTGCCCATATCACCCACTGCCAAATATTCATGTTTGTCCTTTTAGGAAAACTTGATTTCTTTCCATATGAACTTATCAAATCCGGTGGTATCCCAGGAGAGATTCAATATAGCACAGGAGGCAGTTGACAGTTATACTATTTTCAGCTTGTTCCATTCCAGGCGTGATTCTACTTTGAGAGAGGAAGGTAAAACAGGCTTTCTTGGACAGGAGCCACAGATTGCACTTTGAAAAGAAGATTCATCACATATCCCAGGCAAATGTGTTGTTTGCAGGACTTCCAGTTGCCCTAAATGAAACACCTGAACCAGACCTTCCCACTTGCTACTCAAATGCTCCCTGTCACTGTCACGGGCTGGTCTTAGCTTCTTGATTGTAAATCAGCCAGAAATTGTGCTGCAGAAGTAGGCAGGAGGAAGGAGGAAACTTGGATGGAGAGGCAAAGGGTTGGAGAATTTCCACAGATGGAAGGAGGGGAGGGTTTGCCTTCAATAAGAATACATGCAGTGTAGTCATGGAGTGGGCTGGAGAGAAACCAGCATGTCAGGAACGGTCGAGGGAGGATCATCAATGAGATCCTGACTCAGCAGAGGAGATGGCCATGAAATCTGTAGCCTTAAGAGTGCAAAAACGCTGTCTTGTACATTAATACTTTGATGTAGTGTGCAATGCATCATGGGCTTTGTAGTCTTCAGGCTTCACAGCAATCTTTAAAACTTGCTTAATTCCATTAATTTTCATACTGTAAATGTATATATTTCCAATATAATATATATAATATATTTCCAATATAATATATAAGTTTGCAATATATATATATAATTACGTTTACTGTCACTGTATACCACATAATTTTGATGCCTGATTTGTATCTCTATATAAGCTGTCAGTGCAAGTATTGCTACTACTCCACCCTAAGTCTGCTTGTGCTGCCAGATACTGGGGAGTTCACTTGATATTGCCCACACCCACATGTAAATAACAGAATTTTAGCAACTTCAGACTTTGAGACTCATAAACCAAAAGAGGCACATCCTGCCTACACCCACCTTGAAATAGAGATTACATCTGTACAGCATTACTATGGTTTTGCCATCATATAAACCATCCATGGGTCTTTGTCAGACTTCCCACTCCCTTGCACATTAAGCTTCATCTTCCGAGATTGCTCTGGGTTTTTTAGACCATGTCTCCTGCTACTGACCCTTGCCTTATTGCTGCCCTCAGTCAGGCTGAGTGCCCAATTGGTTCATGGTGCAAAGGGGAAGAGGCACAAAGCCCCCACCTATATCATGGGAGTCAGCGATTGCTGGCCAGTGATTAGCAAAGCCAGGTGATTTCTGGGTCAAATCACCTTTTCTCCTTCTCCCTCTGCTGGGGAGATTCAGCCTCAGCTGGCTGCTCATGTAGGAGGCTGAGTGGATCCTTATTTATGCATTGGATGGAGAAAGTAGATCGCTTTTTATCCCTTTCCCATAATATGTGGACTTGTGGCCCCCAATGAAGTTGACGGGCAATTAGACTCAGGACAGAAAAAAGGAAATATTTTTTGTGTAAGATGCCATCAAGTCACAGTTGACTTATAGTGACCCCTGCTGGGGTTTTCAAGGCAAGAGATGAACAGAAGTGGTCTCCTGGGTGACCCTGGGTCAGTCACAGCTCTTCCAGAGCTCTCTCAACTCCATCCACCTCACAGGGTGATTGTTGTAGAGATAATAATAACATACTTTGTAAACTGCTCTGAGTGGGTGTTAAGTTTTTTGAAGGGTGGTATATAAATTAAATGTTATTATTATTGCTAGCCTGAACCATCCAGAACAAGAAATTAAATTATGGAATTTACAGTTGATGAAGGTAGTGATGGCCACAAGCATGGAAACTTTAAAAGGAAATTTGGCAGATTCATGGAGGAATCTCAGGGGCTACCAGCCATGGTAACTAAAGGGAACCTGGAGGATTCTATAGCCACTGTGGGCTTACCCCAGGCTGTTTTGGGCCCTACATATGCTATACCTAAGGGGTGCTTGTTTGCATGCTTCCTTGCTTGAGGAGGGGCTGGAGGGTCATGTGCCATGGTCAGGCCATTCTCTTTTGAAATCTTGCTTGAGGGTATCCCCTGCAGAGATGGGGGGGCAGTCTGCCCCCAGAGGCCGAGAGATTCCAAAAGACCAAGGAAGACTTTAGGAGCCCAAATGGTGACTCTGTTGAGGTTTTGATCAAGGCCTCGAGTGACAGACTCTAGTAAATGATTGACAGAGATGTTATCTGGCATCTTCTCCCTGCTTCTCAGAGGCTCCCTGCTCTGTCTTTCCTCTAATTTGAGGTAACTGAAGAAGTTGGGGCAAAGACACTCCAGTGCTGGAAAGCTTACACTGAATCTGAAAGCATTTGAAAGCTTAACAGGTGGCAGAAGGATCAGTGAAGAGAGTATGGGCATTTCAACACTGGTTTAGCTGATGGAAGATTGTGAACACCTCACTGGTCAAGGGAATTTCCCCTAAAATATTGAAGGAGGCAGTGATCAGATGTCTCCTGAAGAAGCATAGACTTGATGCTCAAGTGTTGTCTGACAACAGGCCAATTTCTAACCAGCACTTTAAAGGAAAAGATTATTGAACAAGTGGGGGCTGAACAGGTTCAGAAACATTGAGTTGACACACCTGCCTTTCCTTCATTTCACTCTGCTTTTAGGCCTGGCTTTGGGATGGAGATGGCCCTCATAGTTCTCATGGAAAATCTTCCTTTACAGTCTGGTAACGGAAACGTATGCATGTATGTATTTATGTAATTACAGAATCACAGAGTTGGAAGGGGCCATACAGACCGTCTAGTCTACCCCCCTGCCCAATGTAGGATGAGCCTAAAGCATCTCTGACAAAGATTCATCCAGCCTCTTCTTGAAAACTGCCAGTGAAGGGGAGCTCACCACTTCCCTAGGCAGCTGATTCCACCTTGGAACTACTCTGACTGTGAAAAGGTTTTTCCTAATATCCAGCCAGTACCTTTCTGCATGTAATGTAAGCCCGTTGCTTCGAGTCCTATCTTCTGCTGCCAACTGGAACAGTTCCTTGCCCTCCTACAAATTATCCTCTGCTGCCAACTGGAACAGTTCCTTGCCCTCCTACAAATGACAGCCTTTCAAATATTTAAAGAGAGCAAGCATGTTCCCCCTCAATCTCCTCTTCTTCAAACTAAACATTCCCAAGGCCCTCAGCCTTTCCTTATTAGGGCTCAGTCTACAGACCCTTGATCATCCTCGTTGCTCTCTTCTGCACCCTCTCAATTTTGTCCACATCCTTTTTGTATTGAGACCTCCAGAAGTGCACACAGTACTCCAGGTGCAGCCTGACCAGGGCAGTATAGAGAGGGACTATGACCTCCAGCGATTTTGATGCAATGGCCCTTTTGATACAACCCAAGACTGAGTTTGCCTTTTTGCCACCGCATCACACTGACTGCTCATATTTAGTTTAGAGTCCACTCTTACCCCAAGATCTCTTTCGCATATACTACTACCCAGAAGTGTATCCTCCATCCAGTATTTGTGCTTCACATTTTTGTGGCCCAGATGTAATGCTGTGCACTTATCTATGCTGAATTGCATCCTGTTCACAACTGTCCACTTCTCCAGAGTATTCATGTCTTGTTGAATTTTAACTCTCTCTTCTTGGGTGTTTGCCACTCCTCCCAATTTGGTATCATCAACAAATTTAATGCATAGTCCGTTTACCCCTTCATCCAGACCATTGATAAAAATATTAAAAAGTACCGGGCCCAAAACCGAGTCCTGCAGCACCCCACTGGACACCTCCCTCCAATCTGATGAAATGCCATTGACCACCACTCATTCATACTTCTCAAATTCTGTGTTCCTATTATGTGTGACACACACCTCTGGAAGTTCTTTTTGCATCTATTCACAGCAGCAACTGGACATCCTCTCAGCTTTTATCCAGTCTTGTCATTAAGAACAGTAGTATTTGTACTTGTCTTCTGCTCTTCCCCAGTAGCTACCTGAGTACCTTCCATCATTGATAAAAATATTGAAAAGTACCAGGCCCAAAACTGAGCCCTGTGGCACCCCACTGGATACCTCCCTCCAATCTGATGAAACGCCATTGACCACCACTCTTTGGGTGCAGTCCTCTAACCAGTTCCCTATCCACCGAACTGCCCTACAGTCCAGTCCACAGACTTCCAGTTTACCCATTAGGATGTCATGGGGAACCTTATCGAAAGCTTTACTGAAATCCAGGTAAATCACATCGACGGAGTTCCCACGATCCAATAAACTCGTCACTTGATCAAAGAAGGAAAATGTCAGGTTTTACCAGGTAAATCCCCAAGCACTTCACTGCATCACTGCTTACCCCTTCACCTCATTTTTTCCTCTTGGCTTCGGTGGCTGGCCCCAGCAGTGCTCATTCCCAGGGGGTTGTGGTCAGCCATGTCAGATAGTTGGCCCCCAACTTGAGGCGTGCCCCCAACCCTTTTGGCACTTCACCTCCAGAGCCCCATGATTGCGCTGGGCTGGACGGTAGCACCTCTGGCATCTCATGAGATCCCTTATCCATTTCGTCTGCCATGGCACAGGTAGCGACATTCAGGACTCTGGATCCAGGGGTACTTTTAAGACTTCAGCCAAAATGTCAGGTCTTGCCAGGTATTTCCCCCCAAGCACTTCACTGCATCACTCAGGTGTATGAGTTAAAGTTACTTTATTAAAGAAGAATACCAGTATCAAGATGGTCAGACAGGATCATTGGCTGAAGTGACGCAGGGTAGCAAAGCAAGGTTAATTATAGGGCAAACTCCCTGCACCCAATGGGAAAGTCCGTTAGGATTTTGGCACGCTGAGCCGGTAAGCCAGGGAAGAGGGAAAGGATGAGCTCTGCTCAGTCTCTTAAGAGGTTGGTGAAGTCTCTGTTGGAACTTCAAGGCCACATTCTCAGGCCTGCCAGGAAATTGTAACCAAAACACCTGCAAGATAAGCAGCTAGCAACCATTCTGCAAAACAGGTTTCCCTCTGCATGTTCTCAGATGTACACTACACACTGCAGCAAGGAATCACGTCAATCCATAATACATGACAGATATGTTGGAGGCGTATCTGACATACTGCCCCCCAAAGATTCTTCTAAATTGACCCCCCAGGTTTCTCTGGGTATTTCTTGTGAAACTGACGTACAAGCTTAGGAGCATTCACATCAGAAGGTTTTACCCACTCTACATTACTCTTGTTGAAATGAATTCATTGAATTAAGTAATACAATTCCCCACATTTCAATTTAGAGTCCAAAAACTTCTCAACTTTGTAGTGCGGTTGGCCATTTACAATGAAGTGGGGTGGGACCCCCGGATCTGGGTGCCACACGTCAGGGCACGGAGCCTTCTTCAGGAGGCTGAAATGAAGTACAGGGTGAACTTTGTAAAGGTTCTTTGGCAGTTTTACTTCCACAGTCACATCATTGATTACCCGAATGACCTCGAAGGGTCCCAAATATTTCCACCCCAGTTTCTTGCTCAGCTGCTCCCCCCGCAGATTTTTGTTGATGTAAACTTGGTCTCCTACTTTTAGACTCCATGGGGCAGAGTGTTTCTGATCTGCTTGCTTCTTATAGTCCTCTTTGGCTTTGTCCAGGGTCCTTTTGATCATGCCCCACTGGTCAGCTAATTTAGTCCACCACTCAGTCAGATCTGCCCCCCCCTGTTCTCCTCCTGGGTACATATGAACGGCATGGCTTTGCCCTCAAACACTTGAGCAATCTAGAAGGAGGAGGCTCCCATGGAGCTATGTATGCTATTGTTGTAACAATATTCTGCGAAAACCAGAAAGTCCACCCAGTCATTCTGCTGATAATTAATGTAGCACCTTAGAAATTGTTCCAACACCTGGTTAACCCTTTCTGTTTGTCCATCTGTCTCAGGATGATGGACGAAGCTTAGTCCTTGCTCTATCCCCACCACCTGCAACAACTCCCTCCAGAACCTGGCCACGAACTGTGCCACTCTGTCGGAAATTATCTTCTCAGAAAATGAGTACAAACGGATCACATGTTGCATAAACAAACTGCCAACTTTTTGGCCATCAGTAATTTGGAACATGGTATGAAATAGGCCTGTTTTGAAAATAAATCCACCACCACTAGAACCACCGTCTTCCCCTTGGAGGGGGGAAGGTCAGTAATAAAGTCCATAGAAATTGTGACCCATGGCCGGGCTGGAGTTTCAAGTGGCTGCAGTAACCCGAGAGGCTCCCCCCCCCTTTTCTTCCCCATCAGGCACACTTGGCAAGTGGAAACGTATTGCGACACATCACGCCTCACTTTGGGCCACTAAAATTGTCTTTTCACTAGGTGTAAGGTTTTCAAGTACCCGAAATGCCCGGCCAATTTAGCATCATGACAGTTTTTCAGCACCTCTCCTCTCAGGCTGGCAGGAATGTGTTGTTTGCCTTGCCGGTACCAGCCTCCGTGCTCGCCCTGTTCCAGTTCATCCTTGGGTACTTCCTCCCCCTCCTTTTCCACCTCAGCTTTCACTTTCTCCTCCCACTCTGTGAGAGCTAGCAGCGTAGCTTTGATCCTTACCTGTTGCCTAGTAACGACCACCCCTCCCAGCTGAGTGGGCGAGAACATTGTGTCCACCACCTCCTTTTGACTGTCATGTTGGGGGAGGTGCAAAAGGGCATCTGCCAGGAAGTTTGATTTACCTGGGAGGTGCTTCAATACAAAATTGAATCTGGAGAAAAACTCCACCCACCGTAACTGCTTGGCGCCCAATTTGCAAGGGGCCCGTAATGCTTTCAAATTCTTATGATTGGTCCACACCTCGAATGGCGTTTTAGCACCTTTCAACTAATGTCTCCAAGTGCACAAAGCCAGTTTGACTGCCGCCGCCTCTTTATCCCAGATTGCCCAGTGGCGCTCAGAATCCAAATTTTTTTTGACACATAGGCACAGGGGTGTAATTTTCCTTCATCGTCCTTCTGTGAAACCACCTCCTATTGCCACATCATTAGCATCCACCTGCATTATAAACTTGCGATTCTCATCTGGGTGGTGCAGGACCGGCTCCGAGGTGAACAACTGCTTTAGGCACTCAAAAGCCTCCTGACACTCAGCAGTCCACGGGAGTTTAGCACTAGGCTTCATTCCCTGGGGTCCCTTGCCCTTGGTTTTCAACAGGTCAGTTAATGGCAAGGAGATTTGGGCAAAGTTCTTTATGAAGGGTCGGTAAAAGTTAGCAAAGCTCAGGGATGACTGCAGCTGCTGTCGGGGTTTGGGTGCTTCCCACCTCACTATGGCTTGCACCTTCGCTGGGTCCATTTTCAGCCCTTGACCCGAGACACAGAAGCCCCAAAAGTCCAATTCTCTCTTATGGAATTCACACTTGGACAATTTAACTAGCAGCTGGTGGGCCTGCAGGGTTTATAGCACCTCCCGCACTAATTTCACATGCGATTCATAATCTTGCAAAAACAATAACACGTCATCTAGGTAAATGACCACCCCTTTGTACAGATATTTGTGCAGGACTTCATTAATCAAATTCATTAAAAAACCTAGACCCCTTGCAACCCAAAAAGCATGACTAAGTATTCATACTGCCCCAAAGGGGTGTTGAACGCTGTCTTCTATTCACCCCCCTCTTTGATTCTTACTCTAAAGTAAGCATCCCGCAAGTCCAGTTTAGAGAAGATCTTCCCTTGAGCCACCACTCCCAACAAGTCTCTGATGAGGGGGAGGGGGTAGGCATTAGGATCGAGACCGCATTGATCCCCCTATAATCCGTGCACAGCCTCAACCCTCCCATCCTTTTTTTTGTGGAATAGCACCGTGGCGGTGTGGGGAGAGCTTGCGGGTCTAATAAAACCTCTGGCCAGATTCTTGTCAATGAACTTCTGTAGCTCAGTTCTCTCCCCAGGGCTCATAGAGTATAGCTTCCCTTTTGGCAGTTTTGTCCAGGGACCAGTTCAATGGCACAATCGGTAGCCCTATGGGGGGGGGAAGCTTGTCTGCTTCTTTTTCATCAAACACTTGGCTCAAGTCCCAATGCTCAGGGGGGATTTGCTCCCTCTCCTCTGTGGTCAGCTTCTGAGATGGGAGGAGCTGCTTTTCCCCACTCCTCATTCCACACACGCATGTGACAATCTTCCCCTGGGAAGCTCTCAGGCTCTCCAACGTACATATGGGTTATGATGACATAGCCAGCACACTCCCAACACAAGGGAAAATTTAGCAGCTGCACCAACTATAAATGTCTGGGTTTCCCAATGGATCCCCATCCCCAGAGGAGTACAGTCTCATAGCTGGCAGGGTTCCCCTTCATTTGTGACCCATCCATTTGTTTGAACACAATGGGATGGGCAAGTGTGCTTACCTCCAGCCCCAGTCCCATCACCAATGCAGGGGCAATTAAGTCTCTAGTGCACCCTGAGTCAATTAGAGCTCTTACTTGGACAAACACTCCACAGTTCCTGGGTGTGGGCCCAATACAGGGTCACATACCACTTTGCTGCTGAGCCCTGCAAATGCAAGCCCAAGTAACTCCCTCGGCTAGCTTCATTGGGGAAGGGAGGGCCCCACTCTTGGAAGAAATCCATTGCCTGGACTAGGAAGAAACCTAGTTCCTTGGGATCCCCCTCAAACCAGACATCCAGTTTGCGCCACCCCTGTGGCTGAGGTGTGGGCACCACCAGCACATCTCGCGGTCCTGGGACTGGACCCGGCACACCACCGTCGAGAGGGGGTCCCGCAGGTGGCCCTGGTTGCGGCAGTATTCTCATTATCTCCCAGAAGCCGTCCAGTAGTTCTCCCAGTCCTTCTTTAATGTCATCTATCTCCCCCCCAGAGGGCATGCACCTCCTCGGTAACATCTTGGGGCGCCTTTGGCTTGTCCAGATCTTCAGACTCATCTTTAGTCGAGCCAGAGCCGTCTCCTCCTGGCTCGTTGTCTCCTGGGGTGTGCTGTGCCTCCTCTGGCACAGTGGTGGGGTTGCTCATACTCAGTTCAAACAGCTTACCCCATCACCTCATTTTCTCCTCTTGGCTTCGGTGGCTGTCTGGCCCCAGCAGTGCTCATTCCCAGGGGGTTGTGGTCAGCCATTTCAGGTAGTTGGCCCCCAACTTGAGGCGTGCCCCCAACCCTTTTGGCACTTCACCTCCAGAGCCCCATGATTGCGCTGGGCTGGACGGTAGCACCTCTGGCATCTCATGAGATCCCTTATCCGCTTCGTCTGCCATGGCACAGGTAGCGACATTCAGGACTCTGGATCCAGGGGTAATTTTAAGACTTCAGCCAAAATGTCAGGTCTTGACAGGTATTTTCCCCCAAGTACTTCACTGCATCACTCAGGTGTATGAGTTAAAGTTACTTTATTAAAGAAGAATACCAGTATCAAGATGGTCAGACAGGATCATTGGCTGAAGTGATGCAAGGTAGCAAAGCAAGGTTAATTACAGGACAAAGTCCGCACCCCCCAGTGGGAAAGTTTGTTAGGATTTTGGTGCGCTGAGCCAGGGAGTCAGGGAAGAGGGGAGGAGGGGAAGGATGAGCTCTGCTCAGTCTCTTAGGATGTTGGTGCAGTCTCTGCTGGAACTTCAAGGCCACATTCTCAGGCCTGCCAGGAAATTGTAACCAAAACACCTGCAAAATAACCAGCTAGCAACCAGTCAGCAAAACAGGTTCCCTCTGCATGTTCTCAGAGGTACTCTACACACTGCAGCAAGGAATCCATAACACATGACAGATATGCTGGTGACTTATCTGACCGAAAGCAGGTTGGTCTGACAAGATCTGTTGGGGGCAAAACCATGTTGACTTTCCTGGATCGCTAAGCGGTCCTTCAGATACTTACAGATCGATCCCTTTAAAATCTGCTCTAATATCTTCCCGGCAACAGAAGTCAGACTGACCAGCCGGTAGTTTCCCAGGTCATCCTTCTTCCCTTTTTTAAAGATTGGGATAACATTTGCTTATCTCCAATCTTGTGGCACACCCCCAGTCCTCCAGGAGGCCTTGAAGATGATGGACAGAGGCTCTGCAAATTCTCTAGGAAGTTCTTTGAGCACTCTTGGGTGCACACCATCCGGCCCAAGGGATTTGTATTTGTCCAGTGCAGCCAGGTGCCTCTCTACAACCTCTCTGTCAATGTCAACTAGCCCCCCAGGTGTCCTATCCTGTCTTCTACCATCTCTAGATAGGCTTGAGTTCTTCAGGGAGAAAAGAGAGCCAAAAAAGTCATTAAGCCTGTCTGCTTTTTCTCTGTCTTCCATCAGTTTCTCCTTCTACTCCCAACAGTGGTCCAATTGCCTCTTTTACCTTGTGTTTGCTTCTCACATATCTGTAGAAGTTTTTCTTATTGTAGCAAGCCCCCCCTGGCCAGACCCAGCTCATACTGAGCTTTGGCTTCTCTGCTGGCTGATCTGCAGTACGTCTTTAGAGGTCTGTCCTTCTCTCCATTTCCTGAACATTTCCTTTTTCTCCCTTAGTTTATTCTGGAGCTCTCTGTTAATCCACATCGGTTTCTTGGAGCCCTTACCATGTTTCCATCTTGCTGGAATAGTGAGGGCTTGAGTTTGCAAAAGCTCATGTTTGAGAAGGGCCCACCCTTCACTCACCCCTTTCCCTTCCAGCACACTCCCCCATGAAATGACTCTCATGAAGCCGCTGAGTTCATTTAAGTCAACCCTACGAAAATCTAACCTACAATTCTGGCTACAAACTTCCTTGTTCCCACACAGCAACTGGAATTCAAGGAGGACATAGTCACATCCCCCTAAGGTCCCCACTACCTTCACCCCATCTACTAATTCTTCCCTGTTGGTTAATATTAAGTCTAGCATGGCCGAGTCCCTTGTAGCCTCCTTCACCATTTGAAAAAGGAAGTTATCAGCGAGGTAGGTCAGGAAGTTGCGTGATTCTTGTCGCTTTGCTGAGCTTGTCTCCTAGCACACATCGGTGAAGTTGAAGCCACCCATAATTATAAGGTTCTGACGTATGGACACTCTACCAATCTGTTCAAGGAAGGCAGCATCCATTTCCTCTCTGTGCTCAGGCAGTCTGTAGCAGACTCCAACAACAATACCATTTTTTTATCGCTTCTCAGTCTTTTGGCTAAGATCAAGTATAGTATCAATACCCTTTGTCCTTCCTCCCCTTATTTCCACCCATATACTTTCCACTGGGCTGTCAACCACATTCTCTGATACTTGCTGACAATCAAGCCCTCTCCTCACATACAATGCCACTCCACCTCTTCTTCTACCCTTCCGGTTTTTCTTGAACAACTCGTACCCATCCACTACCACATTCCAGTCATGGGAATCATCCCACCAAGTCTCGGTAATTCCTACTATATCATAGCCCTCTGTTTGCAAGAGAAGCTCAAGCTCATCCTTCTTATTACTCATACTTCGGGCATTGGTATATAGACACTCGTTGCCTTGTTCCTTTGTTTTTTTTATAAAGATTTTTTATTGGATGGGTCATTATATCAATTCACACATACAACACATTATTTTATCTCCCCCATATAATAATATCCCCCACCCTTTCCCCCCCTTTTCCGTTGACTTCCAACAGTTTTCCATTCCCTTCATCTAATTAACTTTACTACCTCTTAATATATAATCCTTAACCATCCTAAACCCTATATAACATAGTTATCCAATAACATATAATATATTCTAACAATATGTATCATATATTTAATACTATATAATATCCAGTATATTCTAGCAATGAATCATATATTCTATTACTCAGCATATATACTCTCTATAATAACATACTCTATAATAGTATAACCTATAATATTCCATATCCAAAATAATATATATCTACTATACCATATCTATAACATTCAAATTTATTGTTATTTTCAGTATTACTTTAAGATATATTGTCTCATTTTTTCCTCTTATAACTTAAATTAAGTGTTTAATATAGTGTCCTACAATATACCATAATCTGGTGTATACCCTATAAATCTTGTCTTATTATGACCTAAAGTATTATAGCAAAATACATCACTATAGCCTGGTATATTATCACAAACTATATTATCCTTTTCCAATATAATGTTAAAATTTCTATCTCTATATTCAGTTAAAGTAACAGATCACTATCCTCCCCTTAAAAAGTATCCAAAGACCACACTTTCCCTTTAATGTCCCACTTTTTTTCCGTATAATTCTTAAATTTCTCCCAGCTTCTTATATATTCTTCCACAACTTCTTCTCGTAGTTTCCTCGTAAGTTTGTCCATTTCTGCCAGATTCAATGTTTTCAAGATTCAATCTTCCACTGATGGTATCTCCTTTGTCTTCCACAACTAAGCATATAGTATCCTAGCCGCCGTAATCATATAAAACACCATTATCCTGTCCATTTTATCAAATTCTTCAAGGTTCATACATAACAATAACAATTCTGGGTTTTTAACAACATTTTCCTGTAATATATCTGACATAACGTCTACTATTTCCCCCCAGAACTGTTTAGCTTTTTCACATGTCCACCACATATGGTAAAAAGAACCTTCATGTTTCCCACATTTCCAACATTTATCTGACATCTGACTGTTTCCCTTAGCTAACTTTTTTGGCGTAAGATACCATCTATAAATCATTTTATAAACATTTTCTCTTATCGTGGTACATGTTGATATCTTTATAGTATTCTTCCACAATTTCTCCCAAGCTTCCATCCATATATCCTTATTACAATTTATTGCCCATTTTACCATTTGAACCTTTACTATCTCGTCTTCCGTAAACCATTTCAACAAAATTTTATACACTTTAGATATCAATTCCCCCCCTTGAAGTAAACACTGTTCCAGCTCTGAATTTTCTGTCCTAAAACCTGCTTTCCTTCTATCAGAATCATACAAATCTTTTATCTGCATATATTGAAACCAACCATATCGAAATGGCAATTCTTCATTGTTTTTAATACTATATAAACTCTGGTCCACTCTAAGGATATTTTGATATGTCGTCCTCTCCTTCGTGTTCAGTCCTTGGATTGACAACCTCCGCTAGTACAATCCACATTGGTGTTTTTTCATTCAGATATCTCTTATATTTAACCCATACAGCAAATAGACTTCGCCTCACAAAATGATGCAAAAACATCATATCAGCCTTAGTCTTTTCATACCATAGATATGCATGCCATCCTAAGGTTTTATTGTACCCTTCCAATATCAATAGTTTATGGTTTTCCAACAGCATCCAATCCCTCACCCAAACCAAACATATAGCTTCATAATATAATTTCAGATTTGGTCGCTGTAGTCCACCTCTCTCCTTTGCATCATATAACACCTTCATCTTGACTCTAGGCTTTTTCCCTGCCCACACAAATGTTAACATTTTCCTTTGCCATTTTTCAAATTGCTTATTGTCTTTCACTATTGGAATTGTCTGCATTAAAAACATTATCCTTGGTAGGACATTCATCTTAACTGCGGCAATACGACCCAACCATGACAGATTTAACCTATTCCATACCATCATGTCTTTATCTATTTGCTGCCATAACTTTTCATAATTGTTCTTGAATAAGTCAATATTTTTTGCAGTTAACTCAATACCTAAGTACCTTGTTTTATGAACCACTTCACAATCCGTTATCTTCATCAACTCTTGCTGTTGTTGTTTAGACATATTTTTACAAAGCAGTTTAGATTTCTTTTTATTTATATAAAATCCTGCCAACTCTCCAAATTCTTTTATCTTCCCCAACAGTCTTGGCATATTTTGGAGCGGATCTTCCACTATCCCCATCAAATCATCTGCAAAGGCCCTCACCTTATATGTATACCCTTTAATCTTCATACCTTTAATTTCATCATCTTCATGTATTTGTCTAAGTAAAATTTCCAATACCATTACAAATAACAATGGAAAGAGTGGGCATCCTTGTCTCGTTCCCTTTCTTATCTCCAATTTTTTCGTTATGTCCCAGTTAACAACTATAGCTGCAGATTGGCTTTTGTACATCATCTTTACTGCTTGAATAAACATCTCGCCCATCTGCACTTTTTCCATCATTGCAAACATAAAATCCCAATTTAAATTGTCAAACGCTTTTTTGGCAGTCAATTGATCTCTTCTGATATAACTTTGCATAATATTTAAAAAATGCCCTCTCAATTGAATTTTGATCAAACAGCTCCTTCCCATCCTCCACAATCTTACTGACTGTTTGCTTCTCCCTTTTCTTCTTCAATTGCCAAGCCAAATATTTCCCTGGTTTGTTGGCTCCTTCAAATGCTATTTGTTTCATCCTTTTTAACTCCCATTCCACTTCTTTATTCTCCATTGTTCTAATTTGTTCCTGTAATATTTTAATTTCTTGTTGTAGCCTTGTTCCTTTGTTTGATCTGTCCTACTCAGGTGGGCTCCTGCTGTTATCACTTCTCATTGAAATCCCTATGTTGATCACCCCCTTCCCCTTGTGGTATCAGTTTAAAGCATTCCTGATGAAGCTTTTCAGGTTCTTTCCAAACATTTTCTTCGCTGCCCTTGAGAGGTGAAGCCTGTCATGTGCCAGAAGGCCTTCTCTGAGAAAACTTATCCCATGGTCCCACAACCCAAAGCGCTCCTGCTGGCACCACCACCTCAGCCAACGATTCACCTCGAGTATGGTCTGCTCCCTTTGCATTCCTCTTCCTTCGACAGGAAGGATAGAAGAGAATACCACCTGTGCCCCCACTGTCTTCAACTGCCTTCCAAGAGCTTCATAGTCATCTTTAATTCCTGCGATGGTATTCGCAGCCGTGTCATTCATTCCCACGTAAACCAGCACAAATGGATACTAATCAGTCCGATCAGTTTCGACAGTCGGTCTGTAATATCCTGAATTCTGGCACTCAGCAAGCAACACATCTCTCGGAGTAGGGAATCTGACCTGGACACATGACATTCCATACCCCTGAGCAGAGAGTTCCTGATGACCACCACCTTCTGTTTTCTTCCACTTCCGTGTGGCCCCATGCCCTCTTCACTCCCTCCTCCAGGTGTTTGTGGTTCTCCTTCCACTCTCGTCTCTGTCACCATCTCAAGCACCTCAAAATGATTCTTGACTTCCAGTGGACCACAGCATCACCTTAGTCCACGTCTTCTGGTTTGTATTGCAGAACTGAGAGGAGTCTCAGAAGGGAGATCGACTCTTCCTTCTTCTCTTGGACTTACTTCTTCAGGCTTGGGCAGAGCCCCCAGGCTCTTCTCAATAAAATCCTGCCCTTCCTTGATTTCCTGAAGGGTGGTGATCCTCTCCTCCAGTCTCTTAATCTTGTCCTCCAAAAGCCTGACCAGCTTACACTTCTGACAAGTGAAGTCCATCTTCTCTTCTGGGAGGAAAACAAACATGGCACACTCCATGCCGGTGACTGGAAAGGGGCCTTCTATCAACATCATCACCTTCCAAGTATATTCCAAGAGTACTCTTCTAGCTGCAGCTCCCTTTCCTTCTCCTTCTCAGAGCCCAGATGGCTGTGATGTGCCTCTGGTGAGGAGGAGCCTAATTCAATTCAAGGCTCTCTCAGTAGAGGGTGGGGCCAGCAGTCAGCCCCAGGCAAAACAGACACTCTCCAGTTAGTAACAATCCCCCTCTGCAATCAGCTCCAACTCAGGCAAAAAAGACAAACAGAAACACTTACTCCAACTGGCACCACTTTACAGCAGGCTCTGCGCACTCACGCACCCCCTAACACTGTCCTCCCACACAGAAGCCTCCGTAAATTCCCCCAGCAGTTACGGAAGGCAACAGAAAAAGACTCACTGCTCTAGCAGCTCCCTTTCCTGCTTCTTCCCAGAGCCCAGATGGCTGTGATGTAATTATTTACATTCCACTTCCCCCCCCCAGTGGGACCCCAAAGGGCTTACTGGACAAAGCAGAACATCTAATAATGCCCCCTGCCTGGGCGTGTTATTGTCACGGTTGATTATGCTACACAGGTGTCAGTGGCAGGTTCAAGAGAAGACACAACACACCAGTTGTGCCCTCAGGTTTCAGAGTGGCAAACTGGTATATAGGCACCTCTGTTCTGCTTCTGCTCCCTGAGTCAGGCACCTGTGCCAGAGACTCTACTGGAAATGTTCAGACCAGAACCCAGAACCTTCCTAGCCCAACATCCCGACAAGAACACCAAATGGCTCCTCCCATCATGCGCTTTCTCTCAGGGCCAGTCTTAGGGTTGTGAGCTCCAGCTTGGGAAATTGCAGGGGAGGGAAGAGCCTAGGGAAGGGAGGGGGCTCAGCTTGTGACGTCAGGATTTGGCTCACAGATAACCAGTTTCCTTGCCTTCCTCCAGGAAGTGCTTCAGTCTGGAGATCAACCTCCAGGGTCCCACCTGGAGGTTGGCAACCCCAACCAAACTATGCACTTGTGTTTTTAAATAGTTGGGCCTGGGTTTCCTGCACCCAAGTCAGATTCTCTGCAGCCACACAGCAGTTTTGGGGAATGGCTGTTTAAAAAAATAAAGGGGAAGTCAAACAGGCTCAGAATACCATTAGGGGGAGGGGGCAGAGAGGGCTCCCGCCTCCCCACAGCTGTTTTCCTGCACTGAAACAATCTGGAAGGGGGAGTTATTTCCTATTTTTGCTGCTGGATGTGCAATCCAGTGCAGAGTGGCCAATGGAAGGGAGCACTTCCATATTCTGCCTGCTTCACATTTTTGGCGCACGCAGCATGCAGATAAATCATATTGGTGGTCCTCAGCATAAAAAGGTGCTGTCATCAGAATAATGCAGGATATTATTAGTATTAAATTACTAGTAACAAAGTCCGTTGTGGGGAAAAATACAATGGGCTCTAGAAAGGGGAGGGAGGGGAGGCAGGCATTGCTGCCTGCTCCGTGCCTGATTCTGGCCGGGTGAAGGGGGGCAGGCATTGCTGCCTGCTCCGTGCCTGATTCTGGACAGGTGAAGGGGGGGAAGGCATTGCTGCCTGTTCCGTGCCTGATCCTGGCCGAGTGAAGGGGGGCAGGCATGGCAACATGCTCTGCACCTGATTCCAGCAGCATTGGGGGGGGGGAGGAATTGCAACCTGCTCTGCTTCTGATCCTGGGCAGGTGAAGGGAGGGCCGGCATTGCTGCCTGCTTCACGCCTGATCCCAGCTAGGTGAAAGCAGGGGGTGGGCATTGGCACCTGCTCCACTCCTGATCCCAGCTGGGTGAAGGCAGGGTGGGCATTGCCACTTGCTCAGCGCCTGGGCTTCCCACCACAGCGCGCTCTCTGGAGGGACGGGCCGCCTTGTCTGGGCTTCCCTCCACAGCAGCGCCCTCTGGAGGCACACCAGGGTAGGAGGTGAGTTGTCAGGATTACAGTTTGCCTTTTATATAGTAGGATATCTCTAAAGCCAACAAGGAAATGGCTAAGGGGACAACATAGAGCTGCTGCTGGGCTGTAAATCCTTTGGAAAGTGCATACTTTCCCCATACATGGCCTGTCATTTAGAAACATCCTGAACACATCAGGACACGTGTAGGAGTTCTCCTAACAGGACAAAGAGAGGGTGACTGTTGCCGATGAGATGTCCATATTGCAAAATAAATATCCAGGCGATCTGTGGCTGCTTTAGAGAACACTGCAGTTGAAAGATCTCCCCGTAGTACTGAGGACTGAAAGCTCTCATTCCTCAGCTCCTGAAGCGGCCTCTGAAGGGTGTGAGGGGAGCACGTGGTGCAATTACAGGCATTTCCCAGCCAGCCCTTACATTCAAGGGCATCCTTTACTTACAGGAATGTCTCTTCTGTAAAAGGAATGCCCTTTATGTAAGAGGAATGTTTGTCATTCCTGGGAGTGCTGGCCCTGCAGAAAAAAATGGGAATCTTAAATACAGAACATGCCTAACTCCATTAGCACGTCACCAAAGAGAAATCATGTAATAGGTCTGAAGCATCCCTCATTCCTTACCTATATGATTGCCAACTGGACTAGTTTGTGTGTTGTCAAGATTTATGTCCCCCTGCCATCTCAGTGATTAACAGCAGCAAACACACAATAAACTACAAAAAGATTATTTGGATTTGCTTTAGCCATGGCTTATTTTAACTCTGTTTAGTTTGTCAAATCAGGACTTGGCTGACAGATAACCAGTCCAATTCTGGTTTACTGCAACAAATGACAGTTTCCTTGCCTTTGCTCTTTCCCTAGTCTCCCTACAAGAAACCCTGCCGGTATGCTGGCACCCCAGCGAGAGCAGCGCCCAGGAATAAGCCAGGGTGGAGCCTGGATCCCCATCTCACACAAGACCAAATCCATTTCTTTCCAGTCCTCGCTTGATGTACCTGATAGAGTGGCTTATGTTTGGGTGACTTATTTTTGATGTGACATTGGAATGGAGCCTTGCTACTGGCTTAAACCCATTCTTGGAACAGGTAAGTCTTGCAATGGTACACCAAGATGTTCAGCTGAGGACGTTTGACGCATTAACAGTGGTGGGGAGTTCTCCAGTTTGGGGACAGTATGTAGAACACCAGGGAGCAACGGGCAGAGGAGTCCTCTCGCTCCAATATGCTAGTTTATGGCATGGAGGATCATCCCTTGTTGGTCTCCGTATTTCCTTCCTGCTTATGGGAAAGCAGTCATTGCTGGGCATGGGGTGGGTTTAGATCAGTAGATTGGCCTGTGAACAGAGCCTCTCCCCGCCAATGGCTTCCCCTTTCCAGTGCCGCAATCAGCTTCACACACAGTTCTCAGAGGGACTTTCAAGGCAAAAGATGAGCAGAGGCAGTTTGCCATTGCCTTCCTCTGCATAGCAACCCTGGACTCCCCTGGGGGTCTCTCATTCAAGTACTAACCAGGGCTGATGCTGATTAGTTTCCAAATTCTGACAAGCCAAGGCTAATTTGGGTAATTCAGGCTGCTCACATAGAAACATAGAGCTGGAATGGATCCCCAAGGGTCATCTAGTCTAGCCCCCTGCACAATGCAAGAAGTTCACAGCTATCTCCTCTCCTCCCCCAGTGACACATGCGTTATGCTCAGAGGAAGGCAAAAAATCCTCCAGGATCCCTGGGCAATCTGGCCTGGAGGAAAATTCCTTTCTGACCCCAAAGTGGTGATTAGCATTACCCTGAGAATATAAGAAAGGGCCATGAAAGCCCAGCACTGGCTCATACCTTCATGCCTTCCCTCTCCTGATCAGCATACATTCATATTGAGAAACAGAATCATTATTGCTTTTTGTCAATTTGCAAGCACAAGCCCGTCGGCTATATGCCCCTTGGCATCTTTATTTCCATCTTGGACTGCTGATCACCTACCTGCGCACGCACCTCCAGTACTCCGCTCTTTGGCTATTGATTGGCTCAGTGTAGCTTACTTAACGTATAGAAAATGGACAGACAGACCTTGGATTTATATTCATTTATTGTATTTATTAATTGACTGTATGCTATTTTGTACTTTGCACTTTGCACTATATAAATAGTTTATACACTATCATACAGTAATTGTTGTGTATTGCATCCACGGTTTGGTGTTTGTTAGCGTATCCTATAGACCGGTGGACCTCCCTTTGTTGCTCTGGATCAGCACAGGCCAGGCAGGCCCAGGCCCCAAGATGCCAAGGGAGCCACTGGGGAGGGTTCAGAAGCAGCAGGGCTGAGCCAGGCAAAGAGCAGACCAAATGCCCCACCCTAGGCGGGGATGGAGTGGGTGGGGACAAGAGACTGCAGAGCCTACCCAGCCCTCCTATCAGATAGGCTGGGAGCAGGGTCAGTCAGGGAGACTGGGTGGCAATTGGGGGCAGAGCCAGGGAGGCGGGGCAAGGGGAGCCTTTTAAATTCGGGTTCCTATGAAGGCCAAGGAAGATTTTGCAGGGAGAGGCAGCTGGAGCATGCTGCTACTCCCAGGGCAGGAGAAGGAACAAGGTGGTGCAACCCCCTTCCCTGCCCATCAGAGGCCGGAGGACACCTGCCTGGAGAATTGGTAGGACGGCAGACCGTCAGGTGGGGGCGCCAGTGAGGGAGGAGCCTCACACTTTTAAATGGCCATCTAGCCTCTGCTTACTTACCTCCACGGAAGAAGAGCCCACCACCTCCCGAGGAATCCTGTTCCACTGAGGGACCGCTCTAACTGTCAAAAAGTTCTTTCTAATGTTTAACCAAAAATTCTTTTGCTCTAATTTTAACAAAACAACTCCACTCCATTCTCTATGTGATGGCCCATCAAATACTTTCATGTCACTTGGGGCTGGGGTGGGGGGCTGGGGCTAGGGTTTGTGGGATTTGGGCCATTTTAAGGGCCCTGCCGCTTGCAAGTGGCAGGAAAGGGCCCTTTAAACTATCAAATGCCCCCTTCCCTGCCCCTGCCCCTGCCACTGCTAAGTGGCCAGAAAGGGGCATTTATGTCAGACTGTGGCTAAATAAGGCACTCACTACAGGGTTCCCTTTAGAAGCAAACACAAGTCCATTGTTTGGAAAAGGAAACTTTACTGCAGAAAAGGTCCATTATAGTCCACTGTCCTGAATAGGAGACTCAGGATGGTACATGATCATTGTTACCAATGAAGAGCAAGCATAAGGTACAGAGTAACAATACCCATCTGGATCAGCCTCCCCCCACAGTTCTCAAAACAACATCTCTCAGTCCTGGGAAGCTGCTCTCCTTCAAGGCCAATGCTTGATGGAACGGTGTTAGACAAAACAGTCTCCTCCGGTGGGAATGCTGCCTGGGAACTGGTGCACCTGGGAAGAAAACACTCAAACACTAGAAGCATTAGAAAATGGAGTCAGTACAGTTTAGATATACACTGGACCTGACATTCTGCCCCCCTTAAAACAGATCCCCCCCTGGTTTATATGGGTAGCGAGTATGAAAAGCTTTGGTTAATTTAGGAGCATGAACATGTGCAGAGTTCACCCATTCATCGTAACCAGAATCAAAGTCCTTCCATCTAATGAGGTAAAAAAGCTGATTTCGTTTGAGTTTAGAGTCCAAGATTTGTTGTACCTCATAGTGTATTTGGTCGTCAATCAAAGTTGGAATGGGTGGAGCTTTGACGTGCCATTTGTTGTCGGTGGGAGCTCTCTTTAGAAGACTGACATGGAACGTATCATGCACATGGCGCAGGTTCTTGGGCAAAGTTACAGCAACAGTCACTTTATTTATTATCTTGCGCACAGGAAAAGGTCCTAGGAATTTCAGAGCGAGTTTGCGGCTTGTCTGAGCTAGTTTCAGGTTTTTTGTGGAAATATACACATGCTCTCCGGGTTGTAATTCCCATTCGGCCACACGATGGCGGTCTGCGTATTTTTTGTAATCCAGTTTGGCTTTTTCAAGGTGTTTCTTAATAAGAGTCCATTGCTGCGCTGCCTCCCCCCACCATGAAGATACATCTGGCAATTTAGAGGAATGGAGAGGGGGTGCGTCCAACGGGAAGGGATTGAAGTGAGTTCCGTAGACAATTTTGAAGGGGGCCTCCCCCTTTGAAGCGTGTACACTGTTGTTATATGAGAACTCGGCCAGAGGGAGAAGGTCCACCCAATTATCTTGTTGAAAATTGATGTAGCAACGAAGGAACTGTTCTAATATTTGGTTTGTTTTTTCGGATTGCCCGTCGGTTTGTGGGTGGTGGCTTGAACTGATGCCTTGCTCAATATTCAACATTTTCAAAAGCTCCCGCCAGAAGTTGGCAACGAACTGTCCGCCGCGATCCAAAATCACCTTGGACGGAAAAGAATGTAATTTTACGATGTGTTTTAGAAACAAATCCGCTAGTTTTCGAGCGGAGGGTATAGCAGTACAGGGGATAAAATGAGCTTGTTTGGAGAACAGATCTACCACAACTAAAATACAATTATGTCCTTTTGAGATAGGTAGATCAGTGATAAAGTCCATGGATATTACTTCCCAGGGTCTGTTTGGCGTTTCCAATGGTTGCAGGAGACCCGGAGGCTTCCCTTTCCTGGTTTTGGCGCTGAGGCAAATAGGGCAGGAACTAACGTATTGGGAAATGTCTTTGCGCATGCCCGGCCACCAGAATTGTCTTTGGATTAGGTGCAAAGTTTTCAGATACCCATAATGTCCAGCAGTGGGAGCATCATGACAGCGCTGCAAGATCTCCAGCCTGAGGCTGTCTGGGACATAAAATTTGCTCCCAGCTAGCCAATCCCCGTGTGGGGATTGGGTCAGTTTGTTTCGTGGAGCTCTATCCCCCTCCTTCTCCACTTCAGTTTTAAGTTTCGATTTCCACTCTTGGTTGGCCGGGAGGGGCTGCTTGGCACGACTGCGAGTAGTCACCACGCCCCCAAGTTGCGTAGGCGAGAAGACAGTGTCGACAGTCTCCTCCCTTTTGCTCTTATGTTGGGGCATGCGCGATAGGGCGTCCGCTAAAAAGTTAGTTTTGCCCGGGAGATAATTTAGAGTGAAGTTGAATTTGGAAAAGAATTCCGCCCATCGCAATTGCTTAGCATTCAGTCTGCGCGGGCTTCGGAGGGCCTCCAGATTTTTATGATCCGTCCCGACCTCGAAAGGGTATCGCGCCCCCTCCAGCCAATGCCTCCAGTTAGTAAGAGCTGCTTTTACTGCAAAGGCCTCCTTCTCCCACACATTCCAATTCCTTTCCGCCTCCGAAAATTTTCTAGACAAGAAAGCACAAGGCCGCAATCTCCCATCCTCCCCCTTCTGTAGTAAAACTCCCCCTATCGCCGTATCGCTGGCGTCAACCTGTACTATGAAAGGGGATTGTTCGTTGGGGTGGGAGAGGATGGGTTCCGTTACAAATTGCTTTTTTAGACATTCGAAGGCCGTTTGACAATCGGGGGTCCATAGCAGTTTGGAAGAGGGTTTTTTAGCTTGGTCCCCTTTATCTTTGGTTTTCAGCAAGTCTGTTAAGGGGAGCGTGATTTGGGCGAAATTTGCTATGAAGTCTCTATAGAAGTTGGCAAAACCCAGGAAAGATTGTAGTTCTTTACGGGTGGTGGGTGTCTGCCAGTCTTGGATCGCCTGTATTTTGGCTGGATCCATTTTCAGACCTTCTTGGGAGATACAATACCCGAGGTAAGTGAGTTCGGTTTTATGGAATTCACATTTGGACAACTTGATGGGCAGCTTATTCTTCATCAGGGTGGCTAAGACTTTTCGTACAGTTTGAATATGTTCTTCCTCGGTGTCCGAATAAATTAACACATCATCAAGGTACACCACCACCCCTTTGTACAGAAATTCGTGTAGAACTTCGTTTATCATGGACATGAATACAGACGGGGCTCCCGTCAAACCAAAAGGCATAACTAAGTATTCATATTGTCCGAGGGGCGTATTGAAAGCGGTTTTCCACTCATCCCCTGCCTTGATACGAACGTGGAAGTAAGCATCTTTTAGATCTAATTTCGTAAAGATCTTACCTTGGGCCACGACGTTGAGAAGGTCTCGGATGAGCGGTATAGGATAGGCGTTGTTGGTGGACACTGCATTCAGTCCTCGGAAATCCGTGCACAGTCGGAGTCCCCCATCCTTCTTTTTCACGAAGAGGACTGGAGCGGCGTGGGGGCTAGTGGCTGGGCGGATGAACCCTCGTTGGAGGTTGGTGTCAATGAATTTTCGGAGCTCTTCGCGTTCATGGAGACTCATGGGATAGAGCCGTCCTTTGGGCAGTGAGGCTCCGGGTAAAATTTCTACCGCACAGTCCGTTCGTCGGTGCGGGGGTAGAGTATCAGCTTCCTCCTCAGAGAAAGCATTTAGAAAAGGCCAGTACGGTTCGGGTATTTGGTTGACTTCTTCTTGGGTGAGAAGGGCCTTTTCTTTATGAGTTGGATCTTCGCCCCAGTTTTGATTCCAACGGTGATTTTTACAGTTGGTATGACTGAAGGTAATACATCCTTGTGCCCAGTCTATGTAGGGATTGTGATCACATAGCCATTTACTGCCTAGAATTAACGGATACTTGGCAGTAGAGCTGATGACAAAGGACCTCTTCTCCCAATGTTGTCCCATGCCTGTGATCACTGGGATGGTTTCCGTTGTTACAGGATTCATGTTGGTACCATCCATTTGCTCAAAGATTACTGGATTTTGTAGATCCCGAGTTGGTAGGACTAGTCCATTGACTAGAGCAGGGGCGATGATGTCTCTTGAGCAGCCCGAGTCAATAAGAGCTTGCACCCGAATGTGCATCTTCCTCTCTGGGTTGATTAGAGTCACTGGCATGAATAAAATGGACCCAGGCGGCCGGTTCCGTGCAGGGACGGGCTTAGGGCGGATCTGTCGTTTGGGTCCTTTTACAACAGATCCATTTCGTTTCCCGACTGGGGACTTTCTGGATTGACTTCTGCGGTTGGGGAAGCGGGATCGTATTCCATAACTTCTTCCGCTTCCAGCCCTCTCTCGGAGGCTGGCCTTTGGGAAGTGCCGCGGCCTCTATTCGTCCGGGGTGCTGGAGTCGGGCGTTGGAGCGTAGGGAACGAAGCCGGGGTTGGACGCCGTAGTTGGAGCGGAGGTCTTTGCACAGGCCGGTAAGGGCATTGTGCTGCAAAGTGACCTGCCTGTCCGCAATGCAAGCACAGCCCTTGTTGCCATCTAGCATCTCTCGCTCCACGGGTGGCGTAGCTAGCTCCCCGTGTTGCCCTCTGTAAGGTCAACGGTCTTCTTTGTCCCGTTTGTTGTTGTTGTTCAACCAAACGGACTTCCAAAATGCGGTCCTCCACTTCGCAAACAAGTTGGATCCACCCTAACAACGTGGGGGGATTGTCTTGCATGAGAGCTCTGTCCAAAAGTCTCGGGTTAAGGCCTTGTTTGAACAGAATAATCTTGGTGGACTCCTCACACCTAGGGCACTTGGCTGCTAATTGCCGGAATTTTGTGACATAGTCTCTTGCTGACATGCTGCCTTGTTTGAGGGCTTGCAATTCTGTTCGGGCCCTGGTTTCTTCTAAGGGGTCTTCATATTGTGCTCGGATAGCATCCACTAACCCCTGGAGAGTATCGAGTTCTGGGGCCCCGACATTGTATAGTCCTACATACCAATCTGCTGCCTTGCCCTGTAAACGAGATCCAAGATGTTCAATTTGACTGGCCTCACTGCCGAAAAGGTGCCCCCATCGGTTGAAAAACTGTACCACTTGTACTAAGAAAAATCCCAGTTTGGAGAGATCCCCATCGAAGGTGGCTTCCAGCTTCACCCAGCCCATCGGGAGTTCTTGTCTCGGAGCAGGCGCTGGGTAGAAGTCCATCGGCAGTCTTAGTTGCTCCTGAGGCGGGCGGGAGGAGGTAACTGGAGTCTCGGTCGGGGCAACGGTGCCGGCTGTACTGGCGGCGGTCGAACCGGCGGTGCCGGCGGGGGTTGGGCTGGCTGTACTGGTGGAGGTTGGACCGGCGGTGCGGGCGGAGGTTGCCGTGGTTGAGCTGCCGGGGTTGGTCTCGGTTGGGCCGGAGGCTGCAGTGGCGGGCGAGCAGGTGGCGGCAGTCTTGGTCTGGCTGGTAACACGGGAGGCGTTGGCGGTAGCTGTTGAGGTGGAGGAGGCTGGTGTGGTTGAATGGAGATCGGCCGCTGAGGAGGGGGTTGGAGGTGTCGTAGTGGTGCAGGCCGTCCCGGTTGGTTCGGGGGTGGTAAGACGGGCTGGTCCTGGGGCTGCTGCAACGGTATGAGCTGCGGTCGAGGTGAGAGGGGCCGCAGCGGCGAGGGTCGGACAGGTGGAAGGCCGCGCGGGCTTGCCCCTCCGGGCGTTGTTAAACTGGGAAGCAACGGCTGGCCTCGTGGCGCTGTTAGACCGCCTCCCGTAGGTTGCCCGACGGGGACAGTGTCTCGCGGTTGACGAGGGGCTCCCTCCTCGGATGGAGCCGCGTGTGCTCCCGCTTGGTCCGGCCGGACCGTTATAGGAGAAGTATGAGGGGGTATCACCGGTGTATCACTTGGCTTTTCTTCCCCTTCCGTAGGCCTCTCAACGGGAGTCTCGTCTGGCGGCACATCCCCTCCCTGGTTAGGAGGTTCGGTGGGGGTCTCTCCGGGTGGCTCAACCGGGTTATCCCTTCTCGGTGGAATTTCCTGCTGTGCGGGAAGTTCCTTGGGTTGTTCTCCCGATTCGCCAGGGTAGGTGCCCCCCTCGCCGGTAGGTGACGACCGCTGCTGAACATCCTCCACCGGATAGGAGATGACACTTTGGAGGGTAGCTATCTGTATCGCCATCTCTTCAGGAGACAGTCTTTCTCCTGCTCCCATTGCCGAAATTAAATGGATGGCATGAGCCAAACTTTCTTCCATATCCATCAGTTTAGCTTCTAACTGTTGCATTCGACTTGGCCCCGGTTGCTCGCTTATGGAACCTTCATTCGTTGCACTCACCGGGGAAAAGGGGCCCCAAGGAGGAGGGTCCCCTTGGACGACTCGCGATCTCGCGGCTAGAATTCCCTTGGCCATACCCGTCACGGCCGAGATGCTGGTATCTACCGCATAGGTGCGACCTTGTATCTGCTCCCAACTTTGTTCAGGGACCTCCGTTGGCTCTTTCCGTGGAGCAAATTCAGAGTAATCCCAACTCAGGGCGCCTCGGCGAGACGTGTCCCCCTCCGTCTGCCCGAACGTCCTGTTCCAATATCGCCATGGTTGGCTGCTGTCTAGCTCAGGGACGATTTCTAGGCTTCGGCGCCCGTCCATCGAAACTCGTGGATGGAGTCCACCTGCCCGACGCTCTCTGGTTTCTCGGGGTCTGGCTCCCCACTCCGACGGGGTGGGTACCGAAATCAAGGGGAGAGCGGTCGCTTTCGGCCTTGCCCCGAGGTCGGCTTCGGTCTCGTCCCGAGTACTGAGTTCGATGAGAGGCGGGGTGGAAGTGGAGGCTCCGGTTCCGTTCCCGGCTGCTCCCAGCTCCTGGGAGTCTTGGGCTTGCACAGGTTGATTGTCGGGAGACGCATACGGATCAAACAAAGGATCCCTGTCCGGGACAACCTTGGATTCCGCTGGGCCCGACTCAGACATGATTGGTAACAAAATGTCAGACTGTGGCTAAATAAGGCACTCACTACAGGGTTCCCTTTAGAAGCAAACACAAGTCCATTGTTTGGAAAAGGAAACTTTACTGCAGAAAAGGTCCATTATAGTCCACTGTCCTGAATAGGAGACTCAGGATGGTACATGATCATTGTTACCAATGAAGAGCAAGCATAAGGTACAGAGTAACAATACCCATCTGGATCAGCCTCCCCCCACAGTTCTCAAAACAACATCTCTCAGTCCTGGGAAGCTGCTCTCCTTCAAGGCCAATGCTTGATGGAACGGTGTTAGACAAAACAGTCTCCTCCGGTGGGAATGCTGCCTGGGAACTGGTGCACCTGGGAAGAAAACACTCAAACACTAGAAGCATTAGAAAATGGAGTCAGTACAGTTTAGATATACACTGGACCTGACAATTTAAACCCCATGAACCATGAACCAGTTCGTGAACTAGCCCCGGTTTCTGGGGGTTCCTAGTTCCTGGTTCGTGAAAACACCATGAACCATGAACTGCATGGTTCGAGTTTTTTGTGGTTCGTGCCCATGTCTAATCTATACCTCACACTAGACAAATGGATAGCCGCAAACAACATCCTTGGGTGGGAACAAATTGGCTTCAGGAAGGGCTTTGCACCTCAAGATCATTGTTTAATCTTAGCCCATTTAGTTGAAAAATACACCTCCCTACTCGGAGGTAGACTGTATGTCGCACTTACAGATCTTAAGAGAGCTTTTGACACTGTGCCCAGGAGCAGACTGTGGAGAAAACTGGAATGAACTTCAGTCGATAAAAGATTGCTTTGGCTAATAAAAAATCTCTACTCTCATTGTGTGGTTCAAGTCTGCTATGGAGAAAAGGGAGAACTTATGGAGTATTTTTGCTTTGATAGTTATCACCTCTACTTTTCAATTTATATCTGAATGACCTTGCAACTGCCCTCTCTTCAGCAGAATTCCACCCTCTGTATTTACCCCCAAAGGCTCTACATGGATGTCGGCAGGGCTTTTTTTCAGCAAGAACGCGGTGGAACGGAGTTCCAGCACCTCTTAAAAATGGCCACATGGCTGGTGGCCCCGTCCCCTGATCTCCAGACAGAGGGGAGTTTAGATTACCCTCCACACCAGTGCGGAGGGCAATCTAAACTCCCCTCTGTGTGGAGATCAGGGGGCAGGGCCACCGGCCATGTGACCATTTTCGCCGAGGGCAATTTAAACTTTAAACAACTCCCCCTTTGTTCCAGCTGACCCAAAGTGATGTTATTGTGCAGTCTTGAGTTCCACTAGTGAGTTCCACCGCCTCTTTTCCCAGAAAAAAAGCCCTGGATGTTGGTATCCTTATGTTCCATACTCAGGTTGGACTGAGAAGACTCCTATGTCACTTTTCAAATCACTGTAAACATGAAGAACTTAAGATCACCTTTTCAAAACGAAAGGCTATGGTCGTCTCTCAAGCTAAGAACATAACCTCCTTGGTCTGAGAATTGACGGTGTTCAACAAGTCACCAGATTGCCATACTTGGGTGTGGTCTTTGATCCTTATCTCACCTGGCAATCTCATTTCAAATTGGCAATAAATAAAATCAAACTTTCTGTGTCAGCAATTGAATGCTTCTTTTTTTCTAAGGGAGGCAAACATATCCCAGAGGGTCAGCATGTATTCAGTTTGAAAACCATTCTGCAGTTCCTTTATGGAGCTTCAATATGGATCCTCCAAGTAAATGAGAACCTAGATTTGTCGTTTTCTGTGACGTATTAAAGGAACTCCAAAAATGTATAGTTGGGATAGCTTTAAGATTAGAACTGGGCCAGGGATCTATCGAAGCCAAAGCATGGTTGCATGTATTTCAACACCGATTCACAGTGCAATCCTGAAAAGAGTTACTCAGAGTAACTCTGCTTAGGATTGCATTGCAAAGGTCTTTTTCTCCACAAATGACGTCTGTTTTATGAGCTAAATCAAGATCCATTCTCCTCTCGTTGGTCTACTAAGAACCCTGGATTCCTTTCACACATACTACTGCCAAGACAAGCTTCCCCCATCCTACAGTTATGCCTTTGAGACGTTTTCTACCTAAATGCAGAACTTTACATTTATCTCTGTTGGAATTCATTTTGTTAGCTTTAGCCCAGTTTTCCAGCATGTCAGGATCATCCTGTAGCCTGACTCTGTCTTCTACCGTATTTGCTACCCCTCCCCATTTAGTATCATCTGCAAATTTAATAAGCATTCCCTCTATCCCTTCATCCAAGCCATTTTGCTATAAAAGTGCTAATGATTTCATCACTTAGGCAATATGAGGAGGTGTCCATGGAAAACAGGTGAGCATGCAGTTGAGGGGCGGGGGGGGGGGAGCAGGAGAAGGTGTAATTATCAAGAACTTAGTTGATCCTTTGCTCCATATCCAGCTGCTGCAGAGACCAAAAAACTGGCCTTACCTACTTCTTCCTTTAACAACACTATAGCATCCAAAATCCAGCCACTAATGCATTTCACAGCATGGAAGTAAGTATTAACATGCACACCAAGCTGCTCTTTAAGGAGCCATTAAAAAGTGGGCCTCCTTTGGGGAAGCAAGAGCTCAGCATATTGCCGGAGGAAGCAAAGCTTCTCTGCTTCTCTGCTGATAGTGGCACAGCGCAGTGCTATCATTTTGGTGGGCCTGTGAGGCAGAGATGTCCCGGCAGACATATGGTGGTTGCAGTGGGTGAGTCCCCCATGCAAGTCCCCCCGGTTTCTGCTGCTATAACAACTGGACACCCTGCCCTACGGGCTCTGTCAATATTGTCGGGTTGTTGGATTATTTGTGCACTGCTGTTTTAATGATATTTATTGTGATTTTACTCTTATGCTACCATGTTCTAAATTGTATACTGTTGCAATCCGCTCAGAGCCTGCTTGCGGAGTGGGCAGACTAAAAGTTAAACAAACAAATAGAACGTGAGAGCCAAGCTACAAGTGACGCCTGACACAGGTTGGACACTAGTCAGCTTCCCTCAAGTTTTGATGGGAAATGTAGGCATCCTGGTCTTGCAGCTGTAATGGACAGCCAAGCTGCAAAACCAGGATGCCTACATTTCCCATCAAAACTTGAGGGAAGCTGACAAGCATCCAACCTGTGTAAGGCATCACTTGTAGCTTGGCTCTGAGAGAGCTAGCCCTGGTTTGTTACTATGCCTCAAGTATGCCACTGCAAGCAAGCTGCACCAAGGGCCTTTGCATGGTGAGAACCTGGCAAGAACAATTCTAAAATTCCCCCACACAAGTGAAAATGGGAAAGCACAGGTGTCAAGTACTGCTCGGTCTGAACCCAGAACCCTCAGAGTCATCCTCACCACTTCCCCCATTGCTGCTCAAGGGAAGGCACTGGAGGCAGTTAGCTAGGACACCAGTAACACAACCCAGAGTCCTTCTCCGGCTGGGAATCGGGCGATACCAGGAAGCAATCCTCTGCTGGGCCTGCTACAAAAGCTCCCAGGTCGGCTCTGGGCAACTTGCTTTGAGGCCAGTCTACCTTGGAGCAGAGAGCTTGCTGAGCAGCCTGGCAGGGGTGGCGGGGGCGCCCATGAGAGCTCATGTGGTGTATGGCGACTAGAGAGATGCAGGAGCAAAATCCCCACCCAGCCATAAAGCCATAAAGCCATAGCCATGGGCTAGTCATTCTCTCTCAGTCTCACCAGACAGGGCTATTATGTGGATAAAAGGGAGAAGGCGAGAGCCGTGCATGTTACTCTGGGATGAAGGGTAGGGTAGAAAGGCGATAGATAATCTCTCTGCAGGGGAACTGGTTCCGCTTTTTTTTTAATTTAAAAAATTGCTAGATCCATCTTCCACTGCAGTGAAGGCAGGGCACAACCTCAAAACATTAAAATAAAACAAAGACACATTAAACACTATCTGTTGCTCAATTTTGACCTCAAACGTAAGGTCCAGAGTTTCTGGGAGAGCTGAGCAGGGCAATTTAGAGTGGCAGAAATCTCAAAGCTGGTTGGAAATGGCTGGGGGGAGGTTGGCCTTCTTACCTGACCCAAGGGGGTGGCAGCACAGAAGGACACATGTCCTGTCTCCAGAAGCCAAAGGATGCTTCCAAGCTCCCTTAAAAATCAAGCAGCTTCCTGCTTTCATCTGGGCTGTGATCTCCCTTGAAAAGTGTTTCCAGCAGATGCCTCAACTGTCATTTTGTTCAATGGTTTTTCACCTTCTCTCTCTTGTTCTAAATTTACTTTGAGATATGCTTCTCAGTGGCCTTTCTCTCATCTCAAGAGGGGACTTCCACCCACACTCCAGAGCTCTTTGCCGGGGAGCTCTGAAGAAGCCTTGGCAGAGCCTTCCCCTGGAGTTCGGAGGGATGGGGTGAAGTTCCTGCCGCAGAAGATTGCCCCAGGAAGAGCAGCACTGGCTTTGGCTTATACTTCTGGGTCCCAGTGGGAGAGAGAGGACAGGGGAGCTGCCATCTAGAAGAGTCCTCGCCTTACAGAAGTGAGTCCCAAAACACTTCTGAGTGCAGCCCACGTATGACAGGAAATGAAGAGTGCCTTGGGAAATGAATGCACCATGAGGGAGACACGTGCCTCTCTTTGCTAGCACCTCCGTGTTGACAGGACTTGAGTAAGTATACACCGGGATTCCCAAACAGTGGGTGAGTTTCTCCAGATGTTATTTCCAAATAGACAAGCAGAACCTATTGGAAGCAGGCAGGCTCCTACAAAGAGGCAGCAGATCTCAGCACACTCCAGTTGGAGTGCCACTCTCCGTCTGTATAAATTAAAACTCCAGATTCCTTCCCCCCACTCCAGCACTGGTGCCTCAGACTCCACTCCTACTACCTGTGCCAAACAGTCACACATGCTTAGTTGGTACATCAGAGTCCCACAACCAGATGGATGTGGTGCTGGTGAGTTCTGTAAGCAAGCACAGTTGCTCACAGGGTATTGAGCCACTGCAAAGTCACATGGGCAACAGCATAGCCTTTGAAGAGAGAGAGTGGGAAAGGGTCAGATGTTCTCCACAGAATGAATAGAAATGTAGGCAATGGGGGATGCCTGCCACAGCAGGTGATTTCACATCCCGGCTCATTGCAGCAAGAAAAATGAGGTGTGTGAGAGAGAGACTATGAATATTTGCTGCTCTCAACTTTGCTTAACAGTTGGAATGCTCCTGAACATTCCATACCACCATACCAAACGGTCAGAGCTTCACTGTGACAAGCATAGTGTAATATAAATATGAGAAGGAAAAAATCTGTATTGAGTTTAGATCCATGATAAATATTTATTAGCTAGTATTTGCAGACAGACAGCAGCATTCGTTTATTCGGTATATAACCAGCACAAGTCTCTGTATTAAACCCAGAGTAGCAGTATAAATAAGCAAAAATACACTAAAAACCAAACTATAAAAATGCAGTAAGTCCTATCTACAGTATTTATGTTAAAATTCCCCACCTTCTCTAGGAGAATTACAGTTAAAATGCAGGAACTACTCATTCTCTTGAGTCCACAACCACCTACTGCATTAGGCTATATCTTTGCGAATTTTGAGGGCTATAGCTAAAAATTTGGCAGAATTCAGTTTATACTGAGGATTAGGGTCGAAAAGTAGTTTTTGGCTTATTTTCTCGTCCACAAACCCATGAAGCCTCTTTAATAAGGGGTGAATAAACTTTACTGTCCTCATAGAACCTACAATGTAATAATACATATTCAATCGATTCTATATTCCCCGACCCACAAGGACAGAGCCAATCTATCAATGGCACCTTTTTGTACTGGCCTTCTGTTACTGCTGATGGAAAGATGTTACATCTGGCCATTGAATAGGCCCTACAATGTGATGGAATCTCTAGAAGTGATAAGTACACTGCTGGGGCTACGACATATTTTATTTTCTGTGGGGGCAGATGGCTAGGAACCCTTGCAATATCATTCTGCCTTTCTATGTCATGTATTCTTTGTTTGACTATAGCCTTAGCTTTTTCTGGTGGCAATATCTGCAGTGACTCAAATGAGAACCCCAGTAGGGAGATCTTGTGGCCTTAAGCCAAGATGAATACTGGCTTTCTTTAAGGATTAGAGCAGTAATGTCAGAGGAATTATCACATAGCCCCAGCCAAACATTCATAGCAGCGAGAGTTATCCTGGCCTCTAGTCTAATCAAACCTGTTTCTAGATGTAAACTGGCATTGGGGACACTGGTTAAGAAGCCGAATATAGCTCTTAAAATTTTCGATTGGATATTTTCCAATGGAGAAAAGCTCAAAGAAGGGGGGGCCCAATGTAACACCAAACATTAATTGCGGGATCGTTTTAGATTAGTATAATTTGAGGCCAGTGCGGACGAAACGTCCCCCTTTAGTCATGATGAATTTGACCATACTAAGTGTTGATTTACGTCCTCTATTAGCAATGTATTCGTGATGGTTCCTTTTCGCCCCTGTACATTGGAGCATAACCCCAAGATATTTGTAATTTAGTACTTTAGCCAGTATTTCATTATCCAGATATTTGGTAGGGCTAGAAGTATATTTGACTTCATTGACTCTCTTCCAAGTGGTCTGGCTCCAGAATGAAGCCAGAAAGTGGGGAAATTGATAAGTCCTCTTACTGATTAGAGACTCTTTACAGTGCAAGAATCCTGTAAACGGACATTTCTCACAATGGGGAGAAGCAGGGCTTTTTTTCTGAGAAAAGAGGTGGTGGAACTCAGGACCGCACAGTGACGTCACTTTGGGTCAGCTGGAACAAAGGGGGGAGTTTTTTAAAGTTTAAATTGTCCTTGGTGAAAATGGTCACATGGCTGGTGGCTCCACCCTCAATCTCCAGAGGGGAGTTTAGATTGCCCTCCGCGCCGCTGAGGACAATCTCAACTCCCCTCTGTCTGGAAATCAGGGGGCGGGGCCACCAGCCATGTGACCATTTTCAAGAGGTGCTGGGAATTCCGTTGCACCACGTTCCAGCTGGAAAAAAGTCCTGGGGAGAAGTCAGTGGTGCCTTTTCACAGGGATCAATACTGGGAGACTATACTATTTGTTCATGGATAATCTGGAACCAGGGCTGAGCAGTGAAGCATTGCAAACAATATTGAATTATTCAGGCTTGTGAGTAGCAAAGTGGATTGCACAGAGCACCAAAAAGATTTCTCCATATTGGATTAATAGATGGCAAATGGCAAATGTGGCAAAAGGTACGTGGATTGGATTTAAAAATCTGATCTTTAGATAGGCACTGATGGTGTCTGAGCTGGTGGTAAATGATCAGGAAAGAAATCTTGGAGTCATCTTGGCTGGTTTAATGAAGACTTCAATAAAATTCAATGAAGTGTCTAGCAGTGGTAGAAAAGGGACTATTAGAAAAGGGACTGAAAACAAGAGGGACGGTATCAGAATGTCCTTGAAGAGGTTTATGGTGCAGTCATATTGCAAATGCCCTGCTGTGTACAATTCCAGTAACCACATCTCAAGAAGGATATTGCAGCAGTGGAAACGGTGCAAAAAATGGCAACCAAAACGATCTTGAGGCTGGAGCAACTTTTCTAGCCTCTGTTGGCTCCTGAGGAAGTTCTTGTGGAATGAAACAAGCCGAATAACTTTGCCTGGCCGCTTGCAGGGCTGTTTGGGGGACCCCGTGGAGTTCCCCCTTTCATCCACCTTTTTCTACCTTTTTCTATTGATTGCTTATTACGCATTATTAGGTATTATTAGGATCATTTCCCCAAGTGTGTTTTTGTATCTTTCTACTGGAGCCGTGATTACTGGCTTCTGAGAAGGCTGTTTATGGGTCCTTTGGGCTGGGTGGAAAAGGGAGAAGTAACAGAGCTGAGGAGACCAGCCTGATCCCTCTGCTCCAAAAGGACATTCACATGAGGACGAGGTTCTCTGCCCATCTTGCCCCCTCCCCTTCATCTTGGCAGCGTGATTTCTTCTTCTTCTTCTTCTTCTTCTTCTTCTTCTTCTTCTTCTTCTTCTTCTTCTTCTTCTTCTTCTTCTTCTTCTTCTTCTTCTTCCCCACTTTCTGCTTTTACTCTTGAGTTTATCTGGAAAGACTACAGAGAAGGGGAAATGCTTGGCTGAAGTTGCCGGAGAAGTCTCCATTCTTCTAATGAAGACCAGGCTGCTTCTCTAATGATCGGATTGTAGAGCAGTGAAGGCAGAGGGGCTTAGCAGGGAAGTGGGAGAAGAGCAGCCAGCGGGTGTGGTTTTCTAAGCCTCTTGAACCTTCTGGGATTTTGACAATGCTGTGGAGTTTAATAACGGCCTTATCGGAATCCCACTCACTTCAGTGGGAATCTTGCCTGCCAGAGAATAATTCCAGCACGTGGCTTGCATGACAGGAATGCAAGCGAGGAGTCTTGCAGACTCCAAGACGGTGGTGTAAAGTCCTGCCTATATGTGAGTGGGGTGGGTTTGTGGTGGTGGTGGGGATTGCTAGGAAGGGGGGAAAGCAGTCTTGTGTAGCAGCCAGAACTAGGGGCATAAATTTCACGGGGGCACTATTCGCCCCCCCCCCGGCTGCCAAGTACAATCATGAAGCTGCGCAGGCTGTCAAGTTCAGCCAGTCCAATTTGTAGCAAGTTCTAAGGAGGCAGAGGGCTGCTTTTGTTGCTTTCTTTTTTAAAGACAAGAGGAGGGGGCCTTCAGTGGATAAGAGCCAGTTTGGTGTAGTGGTTAAGAGCACGGGACTCTAATCTGGAGAGCCGGGTTTGATTCCCCACTCCTCCACAAAGCCAGCTGGGTGACCTTGGGCGAGTCACAGTTCTCTTGAGCTCTCTTAGCCCCACCCACCTCACAGGGTGATTGTTGTGGGGTAATAATAACACTTTGTAAACCGCTCTGAGTGGGCATTAAGTTGTCCTGAAGGGCGGTATATAAATCGAATGTTATTATTATTATTATTATAATACTGCTGGTGAAAAGAAAGAGAGCGAGAGAACACGCACCTGGAGGGGAGGGGAGGGGAGGGGAGGGGAGATGGTGGAATCCACCTAGCAAACGGAAGGTTGCAGTGGTTGGACCAAAGAACGCATGTCCTGTAGCCTGCAACACAAACTCTGGTGTTAGTAATGGATTGAGACAATTATGGTTTGCATAGAGTAGTAAAAATTGCGGCATTACTGTGTCTTAGTGGGCCCTGCCTTAGACAAAGAAATGGTTCCATCTCCATTTTATCTTTAGAGGTGGGAGAGGTTGCCCAAAGGTGGCAAGGTTATTCTACTACCTAAACCAGCCTTTAAAATGAAGAAATACGTCCATTTTATATTTAGCCTGATGTGTTTTTGGAGGGGGAGACAAAAGTCTGTTGTCCAGATACTGAAAGTTGGGGTGGGGGATAAGCAAAGGTCTGGGGCCCAAATGCGGAAAGTTACACTGATTTTGGTATCCTGGGACCTGCTGTAGAGAAAAAGATATGGAAGGGATGGAAATATTTCTGACTTTAGCCATTTTTGTTTGTTTTTGTGCATTTGTATGGGAGGGAGAGATAAAAGCTGGTTCCCTAAATATGGAGACTAAAGTGATTCTATTGCTCTGGACCATACTTCAACCAAAAACACCGATCCCATATTTTCAGACTGAGAAGGTGCCTGAGAAGCCAGCATTGACTCTGGATTCTGAGACTGATGCGGAGATTCAATCTCATTTTGAGATTCATGTGGAGATTCATACGGAGTATCCACTATGTGAGCAGTGCAGTTATGTGGTGCAGGGACTAGAGTACTAGGCTCAAATCAAGAAGATACGAGTTCAAATTCCCATTCAGACGTGAAACTTATTGAATGATATTGGACCAATTTTTTCTCTCACGCTGGCCCACCTTGCAGGGTTTTTTGAGGACAGAGGAGGCAAAATATGCCTCTTAAGAGGAAAGGTTGCATTGAAATATAACTCATCGTCATTGTTTTTAATTACATTATTTATAGCCCTCCTTTCTCATAGAGACTCAAGGCAGATCACACAGTGTAAATTAATGCCATTAATAGGATGAGAGGAGACCCCCCTAAAAAGCACGTGATAGGACTAGTTCGTTTGGCATCCCTAAAGGCCTTTAGGTTGTGCCCAATGCTTCTCATATGTTATATCGTTGCAAGCCTCACAACAGCCGTGCAGGGGGAGTCTGAATACTCCTCTCCCTTATTGCAGGAGCAGGATGCTGAGAGCAGGTGGCTTGCCTAAATTCAGTGAAGGAATATGTGGCTGAAGGAATCTTTGGCCCAGAGCCTTCCTGATTCACAGTCCAGTTTGTAAGTGACTCTCACAGGAGCGGGACCCTTGCCCGGCTGCATCAGGCCGAGGTTCGGTTTGCAAGCGCTGCCAGCCAAGGGCCTTCAGGAAGCTGGGCACAAGGGAGCGGTTACTCATCTCCTCCCACTGGCAGGCAACGGAGGTAGGCTGCCTTGGAACATGGAAGGTCTATTTAGCAACTATAGATGTCAGCTATCCATAATGAGAGGTTCACCAGGGCCACTAAAGAATTTTCTTTAAGTGACTTGATGTGCAATTATTTTAAACGGTCACAAAACGGTCCCAGCACCGGAGGGAGTTTCTGGGAGTCCAGCGCGGCATCCCCAGCGGCCTGTCTGTGAGAGATCAGGGAGGGCACAACAACGCCCTTCATTAGACACCCAGCCGCGAATATTTTCCCCGCTCATGTGCACATAGTACCGTGGGTGCATGTACAACCGGCATGTGTGCGTGTACACTTGTTGGTAAGAAAGACTCAATGCAGGGTCCCCTATCCAGGGGCCAGATCCTGCATAAAAAGTGGGGTTTCTCACGAACGTGTGTTGAACGTAACACAAGAATTACGCACGCGTGGATGAAGGCACAAGCCGGCGCCCCCGTCCACGGCCCGTCCGTGCATCCCGTAACGTGGGGACAGTCCGCAGTGGAGCTCCGGGCGGGCCGGCGAGCGGCCGGGCTTGCAGGAGGGCGCGGGAGCGCCGCTGGCTCGGAGCGATGCCCTTATTTAGGCAGCCGAGGCGGAGCCACTCGGCTCGGGCCCCGCGTCCGCTCCACGACGCGCCAGCCGCCGCGCGGAGCTGCGGGCCGCCAGTCCGGCTGCTGCCCCGGGGCGATCCGGCCGGCCGGCTGGCCTGCGGCGCCCGGGCAGGGCTGGGCGAGGGCGCGCGGCGCTCTGCGCCCGAGGCTGGCGGGAGATGCCCGGGCGCGGGGCAGGAGCGCGGGGCGCCGGCCGCGCCTCGCCATGACCCCGCAGCAGAGGGCGGCCCTGCCCGCCGGCCCCGGCGACCAGCAGCGGCGCGGGCGGGCCCCGCAGTGGAGCCAGGCGAGTACGCGAGGGCGGCGCGCGAGGGCGGCGCACGGGGGCGGCGAGGAGCGGAGCGGGCGCGGGGCTGAGCGGGAGCCGGCCGGGAGCAGGGGGGGGGCGCTGCCTCGCCCGCGCCGGACTTGGAGGGCGCGGGAAGGGTCGCGGCGAGAGGCTGGCTGGTGCCGAAGCGCCCCGAGGGCCGTCGGGGCTCCTTCTGCCGCTCGCCGCTCTGCAGCCTCTCCGCAGAGTGTGGGGCCTTCTTGGCCGGGAGGAAGGGCCCGCGCGGGGCTCTTGTGTCCCACGCCCGGCTGCCCGCGCTAGCCCCGGGCTGCCTTGCCAGGCTGCGGGCCAGTGCTGCCGAGCAGTGACCCCTTCGGTCGGGGCCCTCCCAAGTCCCCGGAGGGATCGGGAGGGAATTGGCACAGCCTCGCCCGTCAGGACTGGCACCTCTTTCGAGAGCCAAAAGGCCCGGGGGAACGTGGAGGACGCGTTTCAGGGAAGCGCAGGCGACGAACGCCGGGCGGGCTGGGCGAAGGGGCGGCGGGGTCGGAGCAGAATCTCGGGCAGTTGGAGAAACGCTGCAGAGCCGTTGCCTGGGGGTCGGGGCCACTTTTGGCAGCCCGGTTAACTGCTCACATCGCTCGCTCGCTCCCTCTCCCCGGCCTTCCTGCACCGAAGCCCTCAGAAAGTCCCCTCTGCCGCCCCTTTGTGCTCTCCGCAGTTCAGGGAAGCCAGGGGCAAAACTCCCCTTGGCGGGAAGGGACGAGCGTCTGCCCTCCGGCCTGCACTTTCAGTTGTTGACAAAATGTATACCCGGCCTTGCTTCCCGCTTCAAAGGCACCCAGGTGGCTAATGGGGCGAAAGCTCATTTTAAAACCATTCAAACCTCCCAAGAAAACCACCATTAAAACAATTAAAACCAGAGCTGAAATGCATACAGAACCAAACAATGAAGAACATTGGGCAGGAAGGAGGGACTCTCTGAGGGAAAGGCAAATGAACCAGAAAAGTCTTTGCCCACTTGCAGAGGAGGGCAAGGGAAGGGGGCGGGCGAATCTCCCTGGGGAGGGAGCTCCCCAGTGCCAGGACCAAGGCAGCCCTCTCACCAGTTGCCACCTACCTAATCTCGGAGGGCGAGTGGGGGGGGGCACTGAAGCAGGGCCCCTGGAGAGGACCACAGTGGTTGGGTAGGTTCATAAGGGAGTGGGCAGTCCTTCAGGTATGTTGGTCCCAAACCATATAGGGCTTTCAATGTCAGCACCAGCAGCTTGAATTGTGCCAGGAAACAAATTATGAACCAGTGTCGATGGACTGGCTCACTGGAGTGATACAGTCCCTGCAGCCCAATCCAGACAACACCCTGGCGGCAGCATCCATGCTTGGAATGAGGGTGGAAGGGCAAGTAATGCTAACTATGGCTATTGGGGGATGGGGGAAGGAGAGTGGAGCCCTGTCCCCTGTAGGCATGTGTGTCCGTGGGCATTTAACATCAAGACTTTGGGGGGAGGTGACTGAAATCGGAAGGATTTTAGTGCATTGACATGCGCTTTGTGCCCTGCCAGCGGCGGCACTGTCCACACACGTGGGAAACCTGTAAAAAGCAGGGGTCTCTGTACATGTTTAGCGGAGGCCAGAGGTGGAACTTGCTACACATCTCTACAGTGAATTAGCAGTAGACATTGCTTTTGTGTGGCTTGACTTCAGGAGTTTGCCCGCTGTGGCCGTCTGACTTTGAATGCGCAGCTCTGAGAGCAGGAAGAGTTTCAGGATTGCGTTTAACAGGGTGTGTTACAGTCCAGCAGTTTCTCCGAGGAGGAGAGCACAGTCCTGAAGACTGGTCTTGAGGGTATGCCCCTCTGATTCCACGGGGGCCTCATTTTCCTACAGTCCGTCCCTCTTTCTCTTTGTTGGCTTGTGAACGAAACCATGACACATTTATATATCTTTAAATAGGCTGCCTCTTTTTCCAGCTCCTGGAGAACTTTTGCCTGCTCTTCTGCTGAGCCTCTGTTAGGAAGAGAAGTGGCTGCCCCAGAGACATGTTCTTTGCAGGGCCAGTGTAGCTGCATCTTTATTAGCAACTTCAGCAGATGATAACAACAACAGCAGCAACGTTCAGTGTATAGACCTCCTTTCAGCACAACTTAATGCCACGCTGAGAGCAGTTTACAAAGGGTGTTATTATGCTATTAATATATTAATGTCATGCTGTCAAACATTTCTCTTCATGATTTCTGCACAGCAAATGGCTATTAGGGGGCCCAAAGAAAGCCAGCTTTTCCAGGTCATGTGACAACCTCCCCTTTTTTCTAGGACTGACAAGAAACCACACTCTATCCTGTTGCCATTGGCAGTGGCTGCTGCTACTCCTGTGGTGGCGACAGGGGTGGGGTGGAGGTGTGGCAGAGATGCTGCTGCCTCAAGTAGCAAAAGACCTTTCGCTTTCCCTGTGGACTTCCAGCAGGACTTTCCCTCGGGCAAGGCGGGTGGCCTCTTTCCATCTCCCGAGGGACCCTTCGTTTGTGATGGAGTGCAAGGTCTGGCTTCTCTGTTGTTCTCAGCCAGCTCCCGGCTTCATAAACCCAAGACATCTTTGTACCTTCCTAATGTTCTCAAGGGTTTGGCGGTGTCCCACTGGGCCCCGCCTTCAGAAATACCTCTCAGGCTAGAGTTACCAGTTAGCAGACCCCTGCTCCCGCTTGTCATAAAGATATTAGCTGGTGACAGCTACATGCCATGCTGCCAAATGTCACGTTCGCTGGTGGTGACAGCGGTGTCTTCCTGGCATTAAAGGGTGTGTGAACAAGCCAAGCCGCCAGCCTTGGTGTCAAAATGCTCTCTTGGTAGGCCAGAAGCAAAATAGGGCAGTTGGACTTTGTACCATTGGCGCTTGTGCTGAGGACCATGTTGCTTTTCTCAAGCTTGCATCTCTCAAAACCCTTTCTCAATAAAAATGTTTCTACAGCGTTTTCAAAGCACATCCTTCATTTGTTGTAATCTATATAATAGCTCTGTAAAGCAGGCCCCTGTTACAGTAGCCACATTGCAGATGCTGAGAGTGAGAGGTTAGCCTTGTGCCACCTAGTGGGTTTGTGGCAGAGGGGAGTGCTGTGTCTTGACTGTTACCATGTGAGAGTGGCCTGCCCGGTTGGAAGCATACAAGGGGCTTATCCTCCTTAGCACCCCCCTCCCCCCATTCTGTATCCAGAGATGCTCCAGCCCTGCTGTCCTCCCTGCCCCCCCCCCCCCAGCATGAGAAGTCTCCTTCCTGCTTGGTCCCTAAGAGCACGCTCTCCCTTCTGGAACAACCACACTGTGTCAGTTCATGCATGTCCATCCATATGCATCGGACATAACGCCATACGTCAGGAGCAGTAGAATAAGAGTACTCAGCCCTCTTGGAGCCCTCCATTAAGTGTGTTACACGTTTAAGTGGGAGAGCAAAACTGTGATGAAGAACAGAAAGGGCATTTACCAAGATGGGACTAACAGCTTTATCCTAGAAAGGCATCCAGCGGCGTCACAGTAGGTGTGCATAGAATTTCAACAATAGGACAAGGGGAAAGGGATTTAAGAGCAGTGTGCTCACGTCTCAGATGGACAGTCACTGTGTGAAGTAGGAGAGAGTGGCTGCTAGCTTTTTGCACAGAAAACGACAGTAAACAAATATAGGCACAAATATTGATTAAAATATTTAATAGTTATTAAAATAGACAGTGCTGCATGCTAAAATTTCCCATGCCTGCTTAACTCCTCTTATAAGAGTGGTGTAATGTCTCTGGGGAATGCCCAGATATGGGCAATGTACCCTGGTTCATGCTTGCACATGGGTGCAAAGTTGCCATGGAGCTCCCAGTCCAGCAAATAGACGGAATGGAATGGAATGGAATGGAGTGGAATGGAATGGAATGGAATGGAATGGAATGGAATGGAAGCCTTCTTTGGGGAGGCCCACCCTGTGGGATTTTTTGCCCTCCCCGAAGGATGTGTATGAATGGAGGAGAGGGTCATGAGAATTGTGTCTCAATTGAGCAATCAAACATCTGTGGGGGTGGGAGGTGCAGAACAATAAGGCTGCAGCGGGAAGGGGAGCAGAGGGGGTGCTCGCTGCTCCTGCCCACATCGTTGCAGTGCCACCCTATCTGAATGTTTGGATTCAGCTCTGCTCAGTGAACACCGGTGAGTAACACTAATTTTATTCCCACATACAAAGTTTTTGGTCCGGCATACCTACGGGACCACCTCCCTCCCTATGTCCCTCCACAGCAGCTTTGCTCATCCGAACAGGGTCTCTTGCAGGTGCCGGCCTGTACATGGGCGAAATCAACAGCAGCCCACACACGGGGTTTCTCTGTGGGGGCCCCTACCCTGTGGAATGGCCTGCCTGAGGAGGCCAGGAGAGCTCCCACTCTCCTAGCTTTCCGCAAACGATGCAAAACCGAATTATTCAAAAAGACTTTTTACTTAGATAGGAGGGCTGTATTGTAGGGAGAGGGTCTCAGATGCTTCACTAATGAGTTAGGGACCATAGACTTCATCACTATGTTGCCTTACTTCCTATCTGTTGCTTTAAGTATGTGCTCCAAGTATGATCCTGCTGGGTAGTTCTGTGTTGTCAGTCCTAGAATTACTTGTGCTCTGTTTCAGCATTTCTTCAACTCTGTATTGGATTCCTGCTAATGCTACGACTTTGTAAACTTGTATTCATTTACTCTATGACGTTACCCTATGTCCTTCATATTGACTGTACTAATCTCGCACTGTGTAATCCTCCTTGAGTCTCAGAAAGGCGGACTATAAATGACATAAATAAAAAATAAATAACCATCTTTATCTGATTTTCAAAGCAGTTTGCAGCAGGTAAAGCACACAACTGATTCAACAAATAAAAGCATAGTCTTACAAATATCAACAAGAAGAGGGAAGATATGTCCAGCATTACAGACAGTTCCCACTAGAAGATTTTCCTGAATGGGGAAGTCTCTCAAAGCCTGCAGGGGGAGGCTCAGCCCGTCTTCCCGGACAAGCAAGTGGAGTGTAGAGATCTGGAGCGCAGTTGACCAGGCAGGTCTCCCAAGCAAGCCTAGCTGAAGCGAATAGGAGACCCACGTGGTCACAGGAACAGCACGTATGTGTTGGAGTGCCTATGGAGCTCCAAACCGGGGTGTGTGCCCGTGCCCGGGTGCAGTTCTGCTGTGCCAAATAACAGCTCGTCTGCAGCGGCCATTGATTCCGATGAGGCAGGGTCTTGTGATGACGGCGATGATCGCAGCCTCGGTGAAACCAAACGGGACTCAACCAAAATTTGAAACAACTGAAGACTTTGGCAGGTAGATGGCTGAACAGCTCTTTCGAGGCTGAGAAGAGCATTTTAAGAAATGGGGAGCTGAATAGGAAAAGAGTCCATCAGTGAGAGAAACGTCAGGCATATTCTGTGGCATTCTGTTTAAACGTAGCTTGACAAAAATGCCCACTTCTTAGCGGCCTGGGAGAATTTATACTTTCGCAGTGAAACAGTCTGGAGACAGACAAGGCTGAAAGCAGTCAAGGTGCCAGTTGCCAGTAACGGTGTGTAGCCTCCTTCTTTCCCCGATAAACTGTTGGATAAGTATGCAGGTTTTCAAATTTGTTTCAAAACCTGCAAAACCTGTTTGGCTAGAGGCAGCGAGGGGACAGAAAATATATTTGTACACCATGGGAAGCAAAGCCGCTATCAAGCAACTTTGGATTGCCTTAAAGACCCCAGGCCTGTCTCCTAATAGGAATGAATGCAACATGTTTTCAATCAGACTCCTTCCTTTTCAACTTGTGTGCTCACAAAGTAGACCTTTTCCACATGGGGCCCCTTTAAGGGAAGCATCACCGTTGGCTGCCAGTGGTTTTTCTGCTGCTTGGGATGGTTTATTTATATACAAACTGGGCGTTGTTATTAGAAACGGCCAAAGAAACTGCTAAATGAAGTTTCTTGTTTACGAGCGGGCAAAGGGTCCAAGCCGTTCACTCCGTTCCGTATTTTGAGATGAACCAATGAACGTCCACCCTGCTTGAGGCATAGGACTGCCTTGCACATTTCAGTTTGTAAGGGGGATTCCCAGTTCTCCCGTAGTGCCCCTGTGTGAGTGCAAGCCCTGCCACGTCAGTTGCAGCCCAGTGTGTCACCCCGGTTATCCCAGGGGAGACGATCTCTCTGCATATTTGGCTACCACTGCAGAGGACAGAGGAAGTCACACCACAGGATGTTGCATTTATAAGAGAGGGAGCTGTGCGGAGATTCTGTCTTCTGCAGCATCCCCATAGTATACGTAAAGTGGAGTTCCGGCATTAAGCTCACTCTGAGGGCAAACAAAATAGAATGTGTTTAGATTGATATATAAACTATTATTAATAGGAATAAGATGGTTGGAGATTTAAGTTAGACATTAAGAGCGCTGCTGGATCAGCCCCAGGAGCCACTTAGTTGGCCATCTCATTTCCCAAAGGGGCCAGTCAAGTGCTTCTGGAAAGCATGCTGTGCGGGCAGGAAGGAATGCTTCTGGTCTTCAGAAGTACCCTTCCCCTGACTGTGGCGGTCTCATTAATTACGGCAAATGGCATTGGTGGAGACTGCCGTCAAGTCACAGCTGGCTTACGGCAACCCCTAGTGGGGGTTTCATGGCAAGAGACTGACAGAGGTGGATTGCCATGGCCTGCCTCTGCAACCCTGGTTTTCCTTGGAGGTCTCCCATCCAATCGCTAACCAAGCATAGTTTCCAAAATCTGATGAAATGGGGCATGCCCAGATTGGGCTGTCCAGGTCCGGGCAAATAGCTGTTGATAAATCCATGAACGTGTCTGATCTTCTTTTGAAGCTATATAAGTTAGTGTTCATTGCCCCTCCTTGTGGCAGTGAGTTCCATAAGAAATGCTTTCTATTGTCAGTCCTGAGTCTGCTGCCAGTCGCTTGCCTTGATAAACCCGAATTCTCGTGTTATGAGAGTCAGGGGTAAAAATTTCTCCCCATTCTCTTTCCTTTCAGACATTTTGTTCTTAATTTTGGCCACTGCAGCTTAGCGTCCCTACATCAATTACACCCAGACGGACTGCCACAGCGACATTTTCAACCCTGAAATAGCCTCATGAATGTAAAATTGGCTTTCTACCCCCGCATATTTTGAACTCCTTGTAGGGAACAAATACGCTGTTCGGATATTACTGTTTAAACGGTCTGAAACAGTTTCCAGATTTGAAGCCCACAATAACTGGATCTTCCAAAATCAGGCAGGGTTGGGGTCATAGTCAGTGGAAACAGACAAAATCTGAAAGAAAACAATGATTTTTGGTTATTTGCTGACTTTTTGGGAGAGGGGTGATTTGTGTTCTTGTTATAGGCTTAGAGCTGCCTGTAGCATTTACCAAAAGGGGGTAAAAAAGGAGAGGAGGAGGGAGAGGGAGAAGAAGGGAGTCTTGTGGGGGGGGGGAGGGGAGACGTTTTTAGCTTGAGCAAAATTCCCATGAAACGGATGAACAATTTGCTGGAGACCTTAACTAAGATCTTTTTCTTGGTTTGCCCTGGATCTTTTGCCAATGCCATATTTATTGTCATTAATGGAGAAAGTGATCTTTGATGAACATCAAATGAATAATCAAATAACTTATTTGCCCCCTTGTTTTCATAACACAGCACAAGAGGGCAAATGCTCAGCCATCTCTGGAACAAAGTGAGGGGATTTTGCAAGGATTTCAACTTTGCAAGGATTGGTTGGTACCCAAGAGAAACTGTCCTATGGAACGAGGATGCAGGAACCTCAACAGGAAACCTGTATCTGTGGTCGGTGTTGGTGGCCCTCGGGGGCTAAGCTTCTGGTTGCCTGCCTCGCTTAGGATTGTAATGAAGGGGGAGGTTGTCCTAGATTGGGCAGGCCACAATCTATGGCTGCTGGGCTTGGTGGTTTGGTGGGTCCTAAGTTGTAGAAGTGGTGAATGTATGCTTTGGAAACATACACCATGTCTTTCGGCTGATCTTGTGCTTATGTAAATATTGAGTACTGGGCCCCCAAATGTCAGAAGAAAATATTTGAGCCTGCAGCTAAGTATGGTATCAGTAGAATTTTCCTCAGTGTTTTCCACTGTCCATTTGCTGAGTTTTTAATGTTGCATTATAGACAGGGAGGAGCTCAGGAACTGACGTGCAGGAAAAGACGGGTAGTCTAGTCTTGGATTTTGTCTCCAGTGCTGAAGGCATCGTTTGCTTTTCACATTGGTCTGTTCAGTTAAAAACCAACCTCGGTCTTACATGGGAAAGTTTATTTTGTTTTGATGGTCAAACAGTCATTTAGCCAATTGTCAGATCTAACGAAAGAATTTTTCCTCATTGCTCTGGGTTTTTATGTATCAGCCAGGTTAAATGAAGAGTGTTTATTTTGGCATTTCTGCCCTCCTTTCTTAGCTTACCGGGCTCTTAAAGCAGGTTGTCATATAGAAGAAACCATGAAATATAATAAACCCATAAAATCCCTTTGCACTGTAAATAAATGTAATTACAAGTTGCAAGAAATTTTATGCATTCGTTGAAGAGCACCGGAGGGGGAGAGACAGTAGTGATGGTGGGGGAGTGACCTCTTTCACATGTGATATCCATAGCAATGTGGATGGATGAAGAAAAGAAAAAGTATACCATGGCTGGTCACAACTGTTTTCCGCAGTGTCGTTAGTGCAGTGGTGATGTTAACAGCCTGAATTGTGAGCATGATCCTTCCTGGCTCCAACCTCAGCCCAGCTGTGAGTTCATCCAGCTAAATTTCTTTCGGCTTCAGCCTTCTCATCTGTCATGTCTAGCTCTACCACGCAGGGCTGTTAGTAGCATTACAGCAGTGTATAGGAAGCTATTGGAGCCCTTTAGGGAACCTGTGAAGAGTTATTGGTGAGAGTTCAAAATCAGAACACTTCCCTTTCCTTGGAGTGGAATTTGGGCACGTTCCTCCTCTGGTCGCCCCTCCCCTCCCTTGCTGCTGCCCCTTCACTCTCTGAGGTGGCATTTGCTTCCTGGGGTGGGCAGGTGAGTCGGGGAAGGCTCTCTTTCACTGCCCGTGAGCTGCGAGCCGTCCCCACACCCACCTCCCACTCACACCTCATTGGATGCAACAGAGCCAATTGGAGTTGTGCCGTCGTCTGATGATGCTTATGGAGCGTAAAGGGATTAATGTTCTGCTGGAATGAAAACCAGATGCAGAAAGTTGCCTGGCAGAGACCTCTTTTTTACTGCCAAACTGCAAATGGCATGATTTGAATCTGCATGAAAAACTGCCCATCTAGAACCCTGACTGTGTCTCCTAGGAGGAGCTCAAATGCACAAGGCCCCAAATGCCTGCAGCCGAGTCCTCTGTCTGTGGATGAAGTTCATTCCATGCATGGCTTTTGGGGGAGGGGCCGTGGGACAGGCAGTAGAATGAGCAGATAAGCAGAAGCCGGCAGAGCCCGGAAGAGCAACATTTGGCCAGTGCAGTTCGTCATAAAGGGGACAGAAAAGATGTGCCTGGTGGAATGAGCCAGTGTGGTGCACTAGGATGTGGGGGATCCGATTCAGATCCCTGCTCTGCCGCGGAAGCCCCCAGTCACACACTCTCAGCCCTAAACCACCTCATGGGGTGGTTGTGAGGGGGAAATGAAGGAGAGGAAAATTAGGTAAGCTGTTCAGGGTTCCTATTAGGTAGAAGGGTGAGGTATATAAAAAAAGAATGCCCTCTGTGAGGCAATGATGAAAAGAACAGGGGTCTTGCCTTCCATAATACACAGACGCCTTGGCGATCCAGGCCTTCCCTGAAGCAGCCCTCTCGGCACCCTAAACTAGCGCGTTTCAGTAGCAGTAATAGTGATAATTATTTATATGATGGAGGTAATTTACGGTTAAAAAGAGCCCTGCTGGAAGGTTTACTTTTGTCAGAATGGAAACTTGGAGTGAGAAATGGAAGGGGAGGGCATTTAAAAACTGCAGAAAAGATGGTGGGGGGAAATCACTCAGGGAAAGCTTGATGAAAGATGTTTTTAAAAGTTGCACAATAAGCATCAGAATAAATGTTGGCAGAAAATTGAAAAGATAATGACTGATGACATATCCACCAGAAAGCAGAAGTAGTTTAAGAAGGAGTCCTGTTTGAGTTTTGGAGGGAAGATTCAGCTGAAGAAGAGACGAAAGAGGAGGAAGAAATCAAAGCAGTGATGGAGAGACGGAGTTTCACAGTGCTAAGGAGGGAGCCAGTACAGCTCACAAACGGGGGGACGAGATGAGGGAAGGGAGGGATTCTCTGCAGAATTCATTCAGTCATTCATTTTTATATTCCACTCATGGCTTTAAAAAATCTTCAGGATATACAGGAATATAAAATCAAGAAAAGACACAATTTTACATCAGTATTCGTTTCATATTTAAATTGATAACAAAGAGTGACAGAATTGTCGTAATAAAATATTCAATTAGAAGCTCAATAAAATCTGGATACAAATATTTTTAGCTTGCTGTTAGCTTACGGGAATCAAGCGGGCTTTGTTTGTTTTCTGAAGACCAGAATTGGATGGTACAGCTGAAGTGTGTTAGAGAAGGAATTCCATAAAAAGGATCCCCTCAGGGCCAGCTGTTCCTGCGTCCCCACCCCAGTGTGGTCTTCAGGCACAGCAGGCTCATGCAAGAGAAAGCGTTCCCTAAAGGCCCCAGAACTCCTTTGCTGTTGGCGGTGGGATTGCAGTTCCTCCTCACCCACGTCTCGATGCACGCGAGAATTCTGATGGCCCACCTAGCCTTCCTTTCTTCTTTTTGAAAGTGGTAGCTGGCTGTGGGAAAGGTGGTGCTAGCAGGAAGAAAACAGACTGCTGTAAAGGCTCCAAGAATGTGCTAAATTCTTTCATCCCTCAGGTTTGGCTGCTGTACGAAAAGGGTTATTTTGCCAAAATCTCAATCCAGTTAACTTTTTGTTTACTTTCTTAAAAACACCTTGTTTCACAATTTATGTTGGCCTGAATATGAATTTTTATGCACTAACATACAGTTCGTCCTCTCAACCTCTCTCTTTCTCTTTCATGCACACCCCTTTAAAAATCATTGGATTTTCCTCAGCTGTATTCATTATACGTTTACACCTTCTTTGGACATGTGCTGTAGTAAAATTATGTCACATTGTAAGAAAACAGCAATAACTGCATTGAGGTGAAACAGCATTTCTCCAAGAATTATGTTCTGGGATGCCAGATATTCTCCAGATATTTCTTGGATGCTCAAATGTTTAGTGAATATTCTCTGATTTCTGTGTTTGGCATCTCATGGTATTTGATTTCAGTACCAGCTGTTGATATTTGAGCATCAACATATAATGGTACACATTGGAAAGTGCTGAGGACCAGGCAAGGCATGGTATCTTGCACGGTTTTCTGGTGGGCATGAAATGGCAGTTAGTATTTAATAACTCATGTGTATTGGTTCAGACAATACATAATAGCATGAAATATTAGTTTTTGACAGCCGTGAAACTCACTAGGTGGTCTGAAAGAAGACTTTGTGTTCCCTCGGTGCATTGTGCTGCGCAGTGTCACAGGCTGGCTTAGGAGAGAAGGCATTTGCCAATAATAGCAGTAGCCTTTGCACCTTCCAACTTGATTCCTTTTTTCCAAATGGGATGATATTTCATTCCAGTGGGACTTCTTGAGAAACTATTCAGAGGACCCACACCCTTGGGCTGAACTTTAAGGGAGAGAAGGCTTGGATTTTTTATACAGCAGAACCTCAGCCAGTTCTCACAGGGCCTTTCCACCACTTCTGATCAGAGGCTAAGCACTCTAGTTCAGTATCCATCCTCTTGGTAATCTGGAACTGTTTCTGAGGAAAGAGTGGCTGAGCGCAGGTCTCTAGATCCCAGAAATGGCCTGTGACTGGGTGCAGTGGCTGGCAAACTGTTTAATGAAAAGATACCTCTAGAAGAAATGGGTTTCAGGTTGTTAATACAGGGACTCCTGGGGTGGTTCTGTACCAGTTCAGTGGAATGCAATAACCCGTCATACATAAAGCTATTGTGGTGGCTCCAGCCAAAGTAGCTCCCAGTCCACAGATCTTTCATTCCTTCCCTATTACATCTTGATCTTCCAAAGAGCTTTGATTGTTTTGCTTTTGCGCAGAATTGGGGCCATTTCTGTTTCTGTCACCAAGCAGTCCTCTGGTGTTATGTATGTTATGAGTCCTGCTGGCTCAAGAGAGGAGAAAATTCAGCAGCGGCTCTGAAGCTGTCACTATAGTATGGGCTCCATTTGATACATCTCTGAGGTAAAGTCAGCCTGGCACTGCTGTGTGCACATAAGAAAAGCCCTGTTGGATCAGCCCAGTGGCCCATCTGGTCCTGCGCCATTCCCCTGAAGTTGCCTCTTGGCCCTCTGAATGCGGAAGCTCCCTATAGTCACCATGGCTAATAGCAGGGCTTTTTTTTCAGCAGGAACGCAGTGGAATGGAGTTCCGGCACCTCTTGAAAATGGTCACATGGCTGGTGGCCCCGCCCCCTGATCTCCAGACACAGGGGAGTTGAGATGGCCCTGCGTGCTGCTGAGCGCAACCCACTGAGTTCCACCACCTCTTTTGCCAGAAAAAAAGCCCTGGCTAGTAGCCACGTACAGACCTGTCCTCCATGAATCTGTCTTACCACCTTTAAAGCTGCCTGTGGCCATCACTGCCTTCTCTGGCAGCAAATTCCACATTTTAATGGCTCATTATGTAATTTTCCATTGACATGAATGCTGAACTCAATAGCATTGTGGTCACTGTGCCCAATTGGTGCAACAATATCTATGTCTTTCATCAGGTCTTGAGACACACTCAGAAAAGTCCACGATGACTTTTGGCTCTCTGACCAGCTGTTCCAGTGCACCAAGGCTAAAGTGCTGTGTTTGGAGTACAACACTTGGCCGTTTCTGAGGGGGGTGGGTGGGTGGGAATAGGTGGGGACAGGAGAGTAGTCCTGTGGTTTCATGATACAATAGTGCTAATTGGCACAAACTGGAAAAAGTGTAGTGAAGACAGGGAGAAGCAGATTTATGATCATAACATAGCAAACCCTTCCATTTCCTAGGCAGGGGATGGACTTCCTGCAGATCTTCTCCTGACCCGGAAGTGGCCTTCTGCTGACTTGGAAATGATGGTTTGTTGACTTGAATGTGATGTCTTCACGAACCAAACGAACCGGGGCAGGTTCGTGAAAGTTCGTGGTTCATGGTTTGTGAAATGCGATGAACCACAAACCGCATGGTTCATTTTTTCCCGGTTCGTGCCCATCTCTACTTGGGAGTTTTCTTGTACTCACTTTATATATTTAGATAAACATCTTTTTTAAAAAAAACTTGTAAGTTCCTTGGACAGGCAGCGTAACAATTTTCTATAGATATAAGGAGAAATGCCTTCCACCCTAGAATTCATCCCAAAAATTCAGTAATTGGGACTACACTGTTTATAAGTTACAACTTGACTGCAAACTCACAGCCAGCAGAAAGGAGTGGGTGGGGGATGAACCACAGAGTGCTACACAGAGTGCCTTAATGCTAATGCTAATAGATTTGGCCAGAGGAGGACAATAGGCTTACCATCTCACACCTTGCTAGTCACACCCAAGGGACAGAGACTCGGACAGCCCAACGGCTAGATGGCAGCTTCTTCCTCTTGAGGCAGGAATGGCTCTCCAAGGGGAGATGATGCATACTCAGGGGGAAGAACTTCTCTTCCATCTTTAAAGCCCTGTTGTGAAAGTGCAAAAGATTTCCCCCATGCTAGCTTGTAGGAGTGAAGCAGGGGTCATGGCATCTGGGTGGGACCTCTACGTGGCAACACAGATAGAGAATGATGGATGCGCAGATCCGTCCAGCAGAACATAGTTTCAGACATGCTGGTGGCAGTGATTTCCAGTTTGATTTTGATCCCCCAGAGGATAAATGAAAGAGCTGTTGGCATCAGGCAGAGATCAGAGACTGCTGTGGGGTTGTCTCATCTCCTGGGACAACCTGAGTCTGTTCCTTTGCAAAAAAAATAAAAAATCACAAAGATCCACATAAAATGTAGTACGTGAAAGGTACCTTTTTGTTGTTCTCTTTGCAGAAAACAATTACTTCCTTGCATGTCATAGTGAGAGTGTTCCTGGGTGCTTTGGTGTGTGTGTGGTTTGGCTGCTGCACAGTAAGCATGGGAAGTTATGGCTCCTCCCAGGAAGGCACAGCATAGAAGCTCAGCTCCCCTTGCATAAGCTATTCCCTCCTGTAGCTGTCATCTCTATCTCTACAGTGCCGTATTCCCACTGCAGGCTCTTAATCGGAGGCGGGAATGACATCACAAATTGCTTTCAATGGATGAAGCTCCTGGAGACATTCTCTGATGGTTTTAGCATCTCCACTGATCTCTCACCACTCAATCCAGTGAGAGGTTCCCCCTTGGAAACCTTCCATCATTTTTGCTAAGTAAACACAGTCCATTTCCTGTGGTTTTTATCCAAGCCCTTTGTCCTTTTGAGGGCATGTTTTTTAGCTCCTGATTATTATTTTTTTAAAAGTTTCAGAAATTCTCAGGATAACCTGGCTGGCATAAATAGCTCTGCAGGGCAACGTCAAGACGTGGCGAGAGCTGGTGCTTCCCTTCTCCACATCTACCAGAACAAGCGAAAAAGGAAAAGCAGCCCAGAGCTCTGCCCCTCCCACGTCCTCTTCTGGGGAACATTTTGAAATAAATGGATCGTATTCCGTTTCTTGGAAGGCATAGGACGCTGTTCCTTCGGATGTGATTTAGCACCTCCCAGGCCTGCATATTTCTAGAAATGCTTGGGTTCCGCTGTGCGGGAGGAAATTCTTTTAAAAAGCAATTAGTAAAAATGTCAAGTGAAGATGAGTTATAGTAAAGTAGCCCAGATAAATATTTAGAGCTTAGTGTGTTGGTCACTTTAGGTCAGAGCTTATGCCTCTAAACCTTGTTTTGTTTACATCCTGAAAGTTTATTTATATGTCTGAAACTCTCCCAAAAACAAATGCATGAGCTTTACTTTGCAGTGCCAGGAGAAAAGGGCCCAACCTGCAATGGTGGTGGTGTGTGTGTGTGGGGGGGCTGTTGTGACAATTTGTGTGTGTATTTAAAAAGCAGAATCTGAGGCCAGTTGCTTGAAGTTTTTTAAAATAAAGCTGTGTTTTTACAAGCCGCTGCTGTGCATCATCTGCACAGCAATGGTTGCAGAGATGTGTGAAACCTGGCAGTGCCATGGCTGCTGTGGGGATTGCTCTCACGCCCACATGCCAGCGCAGCTTATTCACCTCGTACTAGAACTCAAGAATGGCCTCACTCGCTGGACCTAACTGCATGATACTGCTTTTCCTGGATCCGTCCCAGGGTCTGGCAAGCTGATGCATGTTGGCCACCCCCAGTGGAAACTTAGATTCTCGGGTACGTGGGGCCCTTTTCAGATTAGAACCACGGCATACGGGGAAAGGGGCTCGGAGCCTCGTCATGCCCTGTTTTCCTAATTGGAAACAGCCCTAAGAACTGCTTTTAGTTTGAGAAAACAGGGTATGTTTTCCTGTCCCTGCATGCCATGGTCTGGATCCAGATTGTCCCCCAGGTATCTGAGAATCAGACCTCCCTGTGTACAGCTGCTTAGCAAAACCCACCACTGCATGGTGCTGCTTCAGGTTGCTTTCTTGACGCTGCGGGGAGGAGGGCTGGTAACCCCCCCCCTGCAAACTCGTATTTCTGTCTCTAAGTTCATCCCCACACACTCTATCTGAACTCCACCCCAAATCTCAATGCCATCTTGATCGGTTCTAGCCAGGTTAGCAAGCCCTCCTCTTGAGGAATGACGTGTTTCTTTCTTTTTAAGTCTCCAGGCAGCAGAAAGTTTCCTGAGTCACCATCAAGGCCTTAATTAGTCACCCTGTACCATAGAACGCTCTGCCTGACCTTGCTGCAGTCTGCCATGATCTACCTTTTTAAAATGAAACACTAGCCACGCCAACACAACTTGCTTTTCCTTCTGTTGTTATGGGAAATAGTCCCTTTATAACAAGAAATGCTGCAACGCAAGGCACATCTGCCATGCCTGAGAATCTCTTCTCAGCACTGTCACCAAATTACAACTCCCTACATTCTTGGGTGGAGAGTGCCCTCAAGTCATACCTGACTTATGACGACCCCTGGTGGGGTTTTCATGGCAAGAGACTAACAGAGGTGGTTGGCCATTACCTTCCTCTGCAATCCTGATCTTCCTTGGAGGTCTCCCAAGGAATTACTAACCAAGACCCAGAGGAGTTAGCCGTGTTAGTCTGTGGTAGCAAAATCAAAAAGAGTCCAGTAGCACCTTTAAGACTAACCAATTTTATTGTAGCATAAGCTTTCGAGAATCACGTTCTCTTCGTCAGATTAGCTTCTGAGAGCCAAGCTACAAGTGACGCCTGACACAGGTTGGACACTTGTCAGCTTCCCTCAAGTTTTGATGGGAAATGTAGGCATCCTGGTTTTACAGCTTGGCTCTCCATTACAGCTGCAAGACCAGGACGCCTACATTTCCCATCAAAACTTGTGGGAAGCTGACAAGTGTCCAACCTGTGTCAGGCATCACTTGTAGCTTGGCTCTGAGATTGGGCTTGCCTGGGCTATCCAGGTCAGGGCTCCCACATGCTTAGTAGGAAGATATTCCAGTTTTGCTAGTATATTGCCTGGATAAGTTTGTGGCCATCAGTGAGCATCTTTTTATGTCCTGCTGTGCAGTGAGAAGGCAGCATGGAACCCTCCAAAAGGAACATTCTAGCTATACAGGGAAGAGTAAGTAATGAAATGTTTTTTCATGGTACAAATGTGACAGCCACAATTTAGCGGTTGGGCGAGGCATGTCATTCTTCTGCAGCATCTTTTCATGATTCTCCGCTCCGGCTACTCTTTTTCAAATAAGTCTGCACTGTAGGATCCACTGCACGCAGCACTGGGTGCTGTTGGACCCAGCAGTTTATACAGTGCGCAGCCAGTGCAGAGCAACCAAGCCTCAGAAGAGGCTCCCTGTTGCATCTCTGCATAAATTATTGCTCTTAAGTTTTCCTCTTAACAAGGAGGCATGAGGAAAAGAATGTTTCCAATCAAAATACTAGGTTTGCTCAACTGTTTTCTAAACTGGTGGTGTGCCGCCAGTGTTAATTTAGGGTGTTCTTTGGCTATCAGAAGCCTGGAAAATTTAATTTAATTTAATTTAATTTATTATATTTATATTCCGCCCTCCCTGCTTTCGCAGGCTCAGGGCGGATAACAAATACAAACATGTTTAAAAACATTTAAAAACATTTAAAAACATTAAATATAACAATTCATGCTGCCCAGTGGTTCATACATGCCTCTGTGTTTGCATAGGGGTGATGGTTTAACCCCCCCTTCACGGGGGGGGGGGCGGGCACTGCCCGGCGGGCACTGCCCGGCGTTAGCCATAAGATTATCAAGCTATCAATGAGTAGCTACCATGAGTAGCCTTGGGCCTGTCTCACGGAGTCACTTGATATATGAGAGTGTTCTGATATTGTGAAGGCCAACGGCCATATACAATAAAACGAATCTGAATCAATCACTCAGGCATTTTCCCACAATAAGTGACTGAATATTTTGAGCAAGCATACTAGTTAGGTTACTCCTGCAATTCTGCCAAATAATTTTTTTTAAAAAAAATACTCGACTGCGCTACTTGGCTTTCCGATAGGAGAAGAAAAAACGCTTGAATTGCTCAAGAGGTATGCATACCTAAATCTCTTTTCCACGGCTCTGCTTCATCACCCCCATAAGCAGGCCCCTATACTGCATAGCAGGGCTTGCCTGACCACGCCCACCCCCCCACCCCCCCAGCAGATGGTTGGGTGGCTTTTAAACAATGTAGATACAACTTGTTTTGGGAGGGTTACAGTGGCATTAAAATCGATCCGTTTCAATTTACAAAGAAGATGCTGAATTTGTTGCACACAGATATAGAATTACTTCTGCTCTGTTTCAGCATTTCTTCAATTCTGTATTGGGTTTTTGCTAATGTTATTTCTTTGTAAACTTGCATTTATTTATCCTGTGACATTGTTTACTGAAATGTCCTTGATATTAACTGTGCTAATCTCACTCTATGTAACTCGCCTTGAGTCTCAGTGAGAAAGGTGGAGTATAAATGACATAAATAAAATAGATAAGATGCTGCATATTTAAGCCGACATTAAAATATTGGGATGGGTTACTAAGATTTTGCTTCTCCTAGTTTTGCTGCTTGAATTGGAGATGCTGTTAGCTGGACCGGAGGTCTTATGCCTGCAGAGCATCTGCTCTGCCTCTCAGCTGTGGTGGCCACTTATGAACTGACCATGAATGCAGTAACCAAAGTCCAGGCCTTCTGCAGTATGTCTGTCCTGCCTCCATGATGTCTGAATGAGAACTTGCACTGCTTTGAGCAGGGCAGGTGCATTGGGGCGTTTTTGTGCTCAGCCAGCCTAAGTTAATGGTCTGGATAATAACATTTGCAATCATGCCAGGAGCGCTGCGAAGAAGGAATCCGGGCTCTCTCAGCCAGCCACATTGATAGCAAAGGGCCATACATGGGTCTGGAATGAGGCTGTTAGGCTCTTGAGTTTCTCCATGCCAAGAAATACAAAGCCAGAATTGGCAGCTTTAGGATGAGTAATGTGCGATTGCAGTGCAGAGAGTTGCAGATTTTTAAGCATGTTCAAAGTATGTTTGAGTAAACGCGAATCTGTCACCCTGGCAACAGAACAGAGCACAAGGGGAGGGCTGGTGGTGTCCCTGGGACAAGCTCCGAGCAACGGAGTACCTGGTTAATGTGAACTGGGAGAGCTTCCTCGAGAACAGGCGCTCCTTCCAGTGTGGTGGGAGTCACGCAACAAGGCAATGAATACACCTGACACAGCCCTTCAGTTTAACAGCCAGAGGCAGGACATTTTTAAAAGACAAACACAAATCCTTTCCAGGTGGACAGCAGCCATTTCTAAGCAATTGCCTGAGCCCGTAATCAGGCAGTATTTCAGCTCTCAGTTATTATGTCAGTGACTTATGGTATTTACTAGGATAGGCCCTTTCAGGGCCAGAAATGAGCCAGGACGGATGCTCTGCAAATATAACCCAGATAGGCAAGGATGGCCCCAGGGAGCCGTTCATGGCTGAGCACCTGCGTTGAGGTTCAGGACCTGAAGGCAATGGCCACGTCAGCACGTCTGCTCACTTGGCAAAGACATCCCAATTGTGGACCCGATTTGGTCTTTGCCAAATGTTGATACTGCTGCCACCGTCGTGCCAAGTCTGGACCGTCTTGGGTTCCTGATGTGAGAATAACTAACCCTCCTGCTGTGATAGAGGGACAGAGGCAGGGACCCTCTTTCTAAAGGAAGCCTAGGATAGGAGCGAAATTCATCAAATCAGAGGACCGCTTCACGTGGTAGATCCACATGCAGAGAACTGAACGGCCTACAACGTTCCTCATGAAACAGTACGGTTCCTGAATTACTGGGGAGGGTGTGTGTGAGAAACGTTTCCAATATCCTTAAATGTTTGTGATATCAAAATGTTATGGCTGTGGCTATCGAGGCATTGTGGGATGCCTGGTTTGGGCCCATGCCGTGGCAGCAGGCCTGGCTCTGCCCACACCACACGGCATGCTCCATTTGCCCCACACCGCCAGTTCTCCATGGCAGCACACCTCTGGGAACTTCCCCAGAAAGTTCAAGGGGCATCATCCACTCTGATGTCAATGGGGAGCTCTCTAGTTCTTTCCAGCTTCCCCATAATAATTCTCTAAAGTTTTTCCTGTTTTTGTCAGATCCTGGGTGGGAATGTTGCCCAAAGATATGCCAGAGGGCACTGCAAGAATGCACAGCAGCCAAGGAGGAAGAGCAGACAAGATCAGTTGCTCAGAACTTGGAGGGAGGGGAGAGGGAGGGGATACTGAAGCTGTCAGGAGCTGCCTAAGTCCCTGCAGTCTGAAGCCGGGGAGGGCGAGTTGAGCTCCCTCCCCGCAGCGGTGTCTTAGGGGGGCAGCAGGACCAAGAGTCCCCAGAGGAGATGAGTGAGGCAAGCCCCCCCCCTTGATGTTCGAGATTCATGATGGTACTTCCGCAAATGGCTGTTATGGGACTGTTCTTCATGCCCCTCCCTGCCCATGGTCTTGAAGGCCCTGAAATACAGACCAAACAGCAAAGAAAACCATCACCGATTTTTCTTCTAAGTCTGTTAAGATTATATAATAGATGTGCTTTCCTGAGTTTATGAGCTGCAAGGTTTGATGCGCCTCTGTACATTTATGGGATGCATCAAACTTCTTCCTTGCCCTTCGTTCCAGTGGGTCCAGCCCTGCCTGGGAAATCTGCAGGCAGAAGCAGGCTGCTCTTTGGGCAGCTGATGTGGGTGCAGAGGGGAAGCTGGGTCCTCATTTAAGCCCCACCAAATGGCATCTTTTGACAAGAACAGGCACCCTGTCTGGGGCCAGGAGCTGCTGGATTAGCTTAAAGGATTGGGGCCTTTATGTTTTATTTGCATTCAAAATGTGTATATACATTTTGATCTGGAGAGAAGCACAGATGGACTAAGGACAGGAAACCCAGAGACTTCCTGTCAGTTTCCTTTCTTAGAGAATGGAGGCGCAGTGAGATCATTAGGCTGTTGAAGATGGGGGGGGGAGAAAGGGGGGTTCCCTTAAAAAAAGAAAATCGGTCCAATGCCTCCCTGTTCCTCTGCTTTAGGCCCCCTGGCTCTGTATTGTATCACACTTTCGTAAGAAAATTTTATCCCATTGGGGCACCTTGGAGAGCCAGATGTCCCTTCTCAGCCATGAAGATAGTTTCAAGTAGGGGGCAGTATTGACTTGCAGTAGAACAGCAGGACTGGAGTCCAGTGGGCACCTTAGAGACCAACAAGATTGTTAGGGTGTGAGCTTTCGAAAGGGAGCGTTAACTCTCAGCAGCTTCCACCCTGAAGATCTTGTTGGTCTCTAAGGTGCCACTGGACCCAAATTCTGCTCTCCTTAGCCTTAGCTGCGAAGTCTCCCCCTCCTCCAAACGCGCTTCTCGGAAAGTCTCTCTTGCTGATCAAAAAGAGTCCAGTAGCACCTTTAAGACTAACCAATTTTATTGTAGCATAAGCTTTTGAGAATCACAGCTCTCTTCATCAGATGCATGGAGGGCCAAAAGAAACTGGTCAGATATAGAGGAGGAGAGGGGAGGGCGGAGTAGATGCAAACAACTCCTTCTGATATGGAGATCAATTTGCTTCTGTAAAGGTTCAGAGGAGTTAGCCGTGTTAGTCTGTAGTAGCAGAAGCAGAAGCTTTACAGAAGCAAACTGATCTCCATATCAGAAGGAGCTGTTTGCATCTCCATATCAGAAGGAGCTGTTTGCATCTACTCCGCCCTCCCTTCTCCTCCTCTATATCTGACCAGTTTCTTTTGGCCCTCCATGCATCTGATGAAGAGAACTGTGATTCTCGAAAGCTTATGCCACAATAAAATTGGTTAGTCTTAAAGGTGCTACTGGACTCTTTTTGATTTTGCTACTACAGACTAACACGGCTAACTCCTCTGGATCTATATACCTTGCTGATGACACTGGGCCAGCAGCACTTTTTTGAAGAACTTCTGCTAGCGTTGAGCTAGCCGTCAAAGCCACTCTCTGACTTGTACTGATGTTCATCTGGGTTTATCTGGCTGAGGTCTGCAAGGTGGACTTTCAAGGCAAGACAAAGCAGAGCAGAGGACAGAAAAAGCTAGGTGACGCAGGGTCAAGGTAGCCCCAGGTTGACAGGTCTGTGGCATGGATATAGGCAAGCAGGAAGCTTTGGATATTGTTCCAACAATGTCTGCAAGCTTATTGAGAAATTCAGTAGTCCTGTGGAGGAATGTCTCTAAAAGAGATTGCTGGAAACTGAAGGAGCTGGGGATGGGACGCTTCCTGATATATGGGAAGTGGTTGTGGCAGTTGAGAAACCTCTGGGGTGCAGGTGGTTCTAGGGCACCATGGGCTGAGCCTGAGGGGGATAGCACATATTTGAATGCAAGAACTCCCTGCATACAGAAAATAAGCATGTCAGGGAGTAATCTAGGGTGAGAAAGCAAGACATATAATCAGCTTATCCTTTTTTCTCACAGAAAATGAAGCCCATTGTGCAAAGGCGGCGTTCCACCTCAGCCATCAGCAAAGCTCTCAGCAAGTCCAAATCCAGGTAAGTGGGTATAAATTCTTAGTGTGGGATATTTATCAATTTAGAATATCTCTGTACCAGCTCTTCAGAGTCATGCTTGAGACGGCTTACAATAAAAACATAGTACAAAAAAACCTCCAAACCATTAAAAGAACAAGTTGTTAAAAAAACAACCATTAAAAAGGTGATAAGATAAAAAGTGCTGATTAAAAGCTGGAGTAAAAAAGTGTGTTTTAGCCTGGTACTAAAAGAAAGTAAAGTAGGTGTCAGGCAAGCCGTAAGGCAAGGCGGTTGCAGAGGCTAGGAGCCACCACAGAAGATGCCCTGGCTCTAGTCACCTCCTGCAGCGTTTATGAAGGCAGGAGCACAGAGAGCAGTGCTTGAGATGCAGGCTGGAGAGTATGGGGGGCTGAGGTCCTTCCTGTTTCCTTGCCCAGAATGAATCCAAGAGCTGGGATATAGTCTTCAGCACCACCAAAACAATAATGTCATTAATTTGTGATAACTTCACTTTTAACACTTTTATTTTGATGTATTTTATATTTACCTGTATACAGGTTTTTTTTTCTGGGGAAAGAGGTGGTGGAACTCAGTGGGTTGCCCTCGGAGAAAATGGTCACATGGCCGGTGGCCCTGCCCCCTGATCTCCAGACAGAGGGGAGTTGAGATTGCCCTCTGCACCACAGCTCACGAAAAACCTCTGTGTGGAAACTGCTCTGACAAGACTGAAAAAGGAGGAGCTGCACAGACTCGGCTGGATTAGGCAGTGTTGGGGGCAAAACAGAGTGCCAGACGCTTCTGAGGCTGAGAAGCAAAACAAAAACCTTTAAAGCCAACCATTAGTATGTGGTCACTAGGCCACTAAAAAAAAAGGTCCTCATCGGGGAGAAGGAAAACACCGTCACCTTTATATTGTTCTGTATTAACTCTGCCATCTGAAACAACTGGAGAAGCTCAAAAGCTTGCTCATTCTTTGGTGATACTTTGGTTGGTCCTAATACAGAGGCAACTTTTTGGAATTTTGGATGGACCATTATGGTTACCCGCAGGCTTTAATGGGGGAATAACCCTCTCAGAGCTCAGAGATTTTTCTCTCCGCCCTGGAATGAGATGACAGAAATGGGAAGACCATTCGGTGTTTCTTTTTGGTTTCAAAAACACCCTCATTATTTATCTGCTGGCAGTTTATTTAATTGAAATAAATATTTCTTTTAATCCAGAGATAAAAACTCATAATGATTTACACTTGGAGCCAAACAACCTTTTACGAGAGCACCATTTTTCATTTAAAAGCCAAGTTACTGCTACGCCTTGGGGAAATAGTTTGTACAACTTCCAGCGCTTTCAAACGAGAGGGCAAAAAACCCCTGCAAAGTCTTTCCCTCTCTCCAGTGGTTCCCTGTTTTTTGCTGCTGACTCAGACAGAAGAAACAAATTCTTGGCTTTATTTGGATGCAGGAAAAGCTTCTTTCTGGCACCTGGGAGAGGGGTGGAGATGTCCCAAGATGGTCTGGCTGTTGGCATTTACTGCCACACCGCACCATCGGGGGATTCCTTGGTCTTCTTTTCTGCTGTTACTTGTCTTGCCTTAGAAGAACAAGAACACAATGATGACATCCTAAGTAGAATTGCGTTCCCGATATTGTGCATTATTTATTTATTTATTTATTTATTTATTTATTTATTTATTTATATAAGCCCCTGAACAAACAATTGGGAAATACCCCCTGCCCCCCTGGGCCCAAGCTGAGCTCTGGGGCCAGAGGTGCAGTGAGCCCTGAGCCTCATGGTCTACCCTACAATTGCCTTCTGGGTCTGTGGGAGAGGGAGGGAGGAGGGGTATGAGGAAATAATGTCGTACCAACAGCCCAACATCACTTCTGGCATAAATGCAGAAATGACGTCACTGAGTTGGCATGATGCTTTAGGATCTCCCTTATGCTCTGTGGGGAGGCTAGAGCATCGTGCCACCACAGCGATGTCCCTTCTGGTTTTACGCTAGAAGTGACATTGCAATATTGCTGTAATGACTCTCCCTCCATCCCACCCACCTCTGCTGAATAGAGGCAGGATCCGCAAGAAAAGGACATCTACCTCTGGCACTCATGGCTAAGCAGGAGACTCATTATCTGGCAGTGACATGTGAGCAGAGGGATTTTATTTTTCACACACGGGCTGCCTGACCCTTTCCTGTTCCTTTTCTAAAGCAGTTACGGGGCTGTGTTTGTCCCCAGCCCCAGCAGCATTCTTTCATCTTTATACAGGCCAGAGCCCTTAAAAGCGGGGGGGGGGGGGATTGGGGGCAGCAGAGGCATCCCGGGTGCACACTTCCTGATGTCACCAAACACTCCCATTTTTCACATTCCTTGGCTCAGGAAGGGTAATGAACATGCTCAGTCCTTTTCAGCCTGTCTTTGGGGCTTCCTTTTTCTTTTCGTTTGCAGAACATGCTCCTTTGCCTGTGGGTGGCCCCATTTCATTGATGTACTGCTAGGCTCCAGACAATAAGGAATGGCAATAGGATGGCTAGCTCTCTGCTGCGGGTGGAGATCCACCACTCCCAACCAGCACCTCCTGCTACCACTCTTGTGGCCAGTCAGGGAAAGTAGAAGAGAAATGTGGGGAGGCCAGCCAGGACACAGGCCAGGGATGTCAGCGTGGCCCAGCAGCAACAGGTTGCACCAAGGCCAATTCAGTAAAAACCAGCCTTGCATAGCCCATCACTTCCAGGGTCACTCCACTGACAGCATCCTCAGACTGGGTAGAAGCAGAGGTTCTTCAGAGGATTTGGAAGGTCAAGGAAGCTCTCAGAGAAAAGACGACAAAGGGGGAACCGAACAGCCATCCCTTACATACTGCTGGAGGCGGGGGCTCCATGCGGCAACCAGCACAGCCCTAAGCAGCCCCAGTGGAGGCTCCCAATTGCTTGCATCCCTTTCCAAGTCTTTGGGGCTTTGTATGGCAACTGCAGCGCTCCTGGTATGGTTCCCTGACCACTTCTGATCCCCAGTAAAGCCGCATCTGGTACCTCTGCCTCTTCCTTTATCTACTTCCTTCAGCCTGTCAGGTGCTGCCTCTCAGGAAAAGCAGCTCTTGGGTGCTCGCTGACTCATGCTGGCCGGAAGCGAATGCCTTCAACTGGAGCTCTTGCCCCTGACTAGGAAGGCCGGAGGACTGAGGAGGTAGTCATTCCGTGGCTACTTATATGGAACCTCGGTGCCAGTGTGCCACCGTGCCTGAAGCCAGAATGGAATCACCTTACAGTAAAACTAAAGAGAACCCTCACGGGAAGGAACAACAATTACAAATTAATAAACAACTCTATTATAAGTGCCCAAAGGGCCATATGTATTTCTTATATAAATCAATCAGTGGGATGACCAAATACAATTTATACAATGATTCTTCCTTAAACTTGAAAAATACAAAGGTCCAAACAAAATGTGTCCTGTGTCTTCTTTAAATAAAGTAGCATTCATGCACAGCTATGTCCACACATGGTAAGGGAATCCACGGCTGCACACCCAATCTGGGGCCGGCTGAAAAGCTCAGATTTCGTATAGAATCTTCCTCAGGGGCGTGGCCAAATGCTGCAAAACAAACATCTTACATACTATACCATAAGCAATTTTACATGACATCCAATTTACGCCATTGCAATAAGCAAGGAACGTTTATGTTGAGCTACCCCCAATGGCTTGACTTTGTCTTAAAGGGACACTCAAACTACACATCAAAGGAAACAACTCAAAGTAATCAGTATTAAGCCCTAATGGTTATAAAGTTCTCAACAGGCTTCCTTCTGCAGTAAATTACTCTGTTTATTGCCCTGTGTAACACAAAGAACTACTACACGAGAGTCAGTCTCCAAGTGCTGCTAACTCTGAAATGCTGGATAAGAGGAACCTCTAAGACTGCCATGCCCGTCATTTTATAAAGTATGCAAAGCTGTGTGCTCCGGGCAGGAGAAGTTATGCCACACACAAATTGGTTCTCTTTCCAAGTCTGCAGTTTTTTTAGTATGATATACTCATAAGTGTTAATCCAATGGTCATTGATAGGTGGATAAAATTGTGAGCATCCCTTTAATCATTTGGATAATGTTTAAACTGAACCAAAAGCCTCTGTAGGTCTATCCTTAAAAAACGCACACAGTTTAATCTAAAGATCTATATCATGTCCTCGGGATAAAGCCCAGTCCTTGATTGAGAACTGAGCCCTCTACAGGGCTGAGGGGGCAGGAAAGTAAATTAAATATCAAGGTTTCATTCGGCCCCTCTTAAAGGTTCTTTTATTGCCTCTCTCTAAACGGGACGACCCTCTCTTGTTAGAAAAAATAGTTCTGCTACGTAAATTCCTACTACGTTCCTTGCTTATTGCAATGGCGTGTTTTAGAAGATACAGCCGCCCTGCTAAAAGAAGATACAGCTGCTCAGGTCCGGGAGTGAATAATTGATACAGTGTTTAAGGGTCTACCACACAGGTTTGTTGTTGATATCTGCTGACAATTGTATATTATGATGAATTTGTATAAATTGGATGTCATGTAAAATTGCTTATGGTATAGTATGTAAGATGTTTGTTTTGCAGCATTTGGCCACGCCCCTGAGGAAGATTCTATACGAAATCTGAGCTTTTCAGCCGGCCCCAGATTGGGTGTGCAGCCGTGGATTCCCTTACCATGTGTGGACATAGCTGTGCATGAATGCTACTTTATTTAAAGAAGACACAGGACACATTTTGTTTGGACCTTTGTATTTTTCAAGTTTAAGGAAGAATCATTGTATAAATTGTATTTGGTCATCCCACTGATTGATTTATATAAGAAATACATATGGCCCTTTGGGCACTTATAATAGAGTTGTTTATTAATTTGTAATTGTTGTTCCTTCCCGTGAGGGTTCTCTTTAGTTTTACTGTTACAGTACGGGAAGTGCCATTGTTTTGTTGTTCTCTAGAATGGAATCACCTGACAACACCAGTCCCTTGTCCTCCTCGGGGTTCTTCTACATTGGCACTACAGGCCATCCCTTGGGGTTCTCAGAGTTCCGTATCTGGTGTCTTCAATCAGATCCAGGTGCACTGCGGTGCCAACTGCATAATGTGTTGTTTAAGCAAGCTATTCGCTCTTTCCACCAGCCCTGAGGCCTATGGAGGATGTGATCTACCCAAATAATTTCATTCAGTGGCCCAACTCTGTACATCACCTCCAGGGAAATGACTTCCATTGTCCAACGGGCTCTTCAGGCGAGCACCACATTACCAGCCTAGCAGCTCCTCCAGTGGTAGCCTACTGCAGTGCTGGGCCTGCCTGGGTCCAATGGAGTGTATCTCTGTGCAGCATCAGGTGGCCCTTGGGACCAGAACTCAAGGGGGAAAGCCTTCCCTTGGTCAGAGTCGAGAGAGAGAGAGAGAAAGTGGGCCAAGAAGGCCTGGAGGGAGGGAGGCTGGGGGGTGGGTCACCCAGGCCCTGAAGCTGGGGGGTGGGGGCGCAGTGAGGCTGCCTCTGCGGGAGCGGACCCCTCACTCCAAGGCCGGGCTGGGACAGGGTCTGACCTAACGGGAGCCAGGTGTTAACAAAGCGGGAGGCGTCCAGTAAGTTGGTTGCATTCGGGAGCTTCACTGCTTCCCGCCAGCCTCTTTCCCGCGTGTGTTTTGCCCTGCGTGCTTGCAGCGCACCCTGTTTGACTTCGTCTCTGTTAGGGTGCTTGTTTAATAAAGTGGTCTTTTTTCTTCACTCTGCCTGGGTCCTTCAGGCCTCGTATTCGGGCATGCCCTGACTGGAGGGAGCAGCCTGGGGCCAGGGAGGGAGCTCTTGGTCTTCCCAATCAAGCCCCAGAACCAAAGTGGAGGCAGCCAGCTCGGGACCATGCCTTCTGCAGTATAGGAGGGAGTATGGAGGGCTGGCAGGCTCCGTGGATGGGACTTAAGCCCCACCATGTCACATCGTACTTGCTCTTAACATTCTGCCTGTTGATAGGCACGGGAGCATCGTAGGAGACCAGGTCTCCCACACTGTTGCCTACTGGCCCTCTAAGGGCTGGCAGGAGGAGAAAGTTTTTTCCTCCTGCCACCATGCTGTTGGCATGATGTCACTTCCAGCAAATACCCAGAAGCGGCGTCCAGTTGCCGGCATGACTTCAGTGTGATGCTATAGGATTTAAGCAAAACTCTGTGGTTAGAGGATCACATCGATGTCACACCAGCGACATGACATCACTTCTGGGTATTTGCTGGAAGTGACATCGTGCCACTGGCCCATTGTCATTCCCCCCTCCCCCTCTTTAGAGCAGTAGACGGGTGTTTTGGGAGGGATTCCCAGGGATAGGGGCAGCAAGGGAGGGCAGAAGACCTTTGTGAGGATGAGAGGGCAGAGAGAAGAAAGGTTCCAGGGGAGAAAGGCACAGGCAGGCCCCAGAGGGACCTGCGTCCAATTCCAAATAGTGGCTTGCCTCCCACTTTTGGATTTCAGGTGAGCCATATAGGCATGTAGGTTTCCTGGACACAACACAGGAAAAAAGCAAGTCTTTACTGGTTTCTGAGACTTTCCAGGGGAGACTCAGGGCCAGCGAGATGTATTGTGAGAGCTCCATGTCTGCAGCTTTTGAAATCCGTTTCTCAGGCATGCAGAGCTCTACGTGCCTGGGGATTCAGCTTGATAAAAGGCTTGGAGCTCAAGACACAGGATTTCCAGCATGGACTAGGTTGGCCCTGAATTTAATACCCATTGTTGTACTTGTCTTTGCACAAACTACACAACATTTGCTTTCCTGGGAATGGGGGAGGAGGGTTGACAGCAGGCTATTGGTTGAAGAGTTACAGCTAATTAAGGGAACTTCTTGGCAAAATGAATGCTTGTTCTAAGATTAATTCAACCAATTTTTTTTCCAGTAGGGAAATTATTTTTCCACTGACCCATCCTGACTATGGGTTCCCAGCTGGGGCCTCCGGTAGCCCCACCTCCATGTTCCTCCTGGACGAGCGAGTGCAGTTGACCATGGGCCTACAGACTCAAGAGCGCCATTTGTTCCTCTTCAGCGACAGGCTAGTTGTGGCGAAGTCGAAGTAAGTGTGAAGAGTGGAGCTGAGTCCCCCGGTCAAAGGCCAAAGGGGCCTTCGTTAGAGAAGCCATGCTGATTCTTCCTCCGTAGGTCTCATTCCTCTATATTCGTAATAATTCTGTGTTCAATAACAGTTTCCACCAGTCTGCCTGGAATAGACATCCAAACATACCAAACTAAACAGAGGACCCACTTGACAATTATGTTATAACAAACAGTGGGAACCACACAAGTGGGTGGCAATGACAATCAGAATGCACTTATAAACATATAAATAGTGTTATTCACACAGAGTCATAACAGTAAATGAATAGAAAACAGGTGCATGTATCAGTCTTCTACATATCAGGTAAATCAAAAAAGTACAAATACAATAATTGCCGACCACTCCTTGGTGGGAATGGACAGTTCAGATGGCAAAGCCTTGCAACACACAGATGGAGCACCGAAAACGGCTGCACAAAGCTAAGCCGACACGCCCTACGTGCAACACCAGTTTATTCTGCTGTTTCATCTTCCTGACCTCCTCAGGGGTGAATTGTCTCCAACGTTCTGTAATAACAAATTAAAAGACAGACATACCTCATACAAGTTTTCCCCTGAAACCAAAAACTGGTACATCAACTTACCCAGTGCAAGGCAATTTGAGCACTGCATCAAAGTAACGATTTTCAAACGTAGCTCAGGCTAATCAACACAATCAATGCGGCTTATTTCAGCAACCAAACGACAAAGAGGCAAATATAAATACAGGTTCTCATGTAAAGACGAAGGGATTTAAAGATACAGTCATCTGTAATGAGTTCACAAAAGCATACACAGAACATTAGACATCCAGACATAGACATAGCCAAGTGGTTTGTAATTTCCTGGTATTCCTTTTTAAAAATCAACGTTATATTTTCAGCTTTCCAATCCTCTACTAAAGAGGTTAATTTTATTTATTTATTTTGTTTATACTCTGCCTTTCTCCCCAATGGGACTCAAAGTGGCTTACATCTCCTCCGTTTTGTCCACAGAACAACAATCGTGTGAGGCAGGTTAGGCAGAGAGTATGTGACTGCCAAGGCAAAATGGGGATTCAAACCCGGGTCTCCCAGATCCTAGTCCAAGACTAATGACTACACCATACTGGCTCTTTAGCAACAAATTGCCTAGTTTAATACAATCCCTTACCATGAACACAATGAATCCAGAGCTAGTGACTTAGGGTCAAGCTAGAAGTGACGAATGACACTTGAATGGCAAGCGAGCAGACTCCTAGGTATTCCTCCCTGTTCACTTGCGCTCCGCTCGATCACTGCTCCAAGTGAACAGGGAGGAATACATATGAGTCTGCTCGCTTGCCATTCAAGTGTCATTCGTCACTTCTAGCTTGGCCCTTAGTGCCCCAAATCTTCTGTCTGGAAAACCAGTGTGAAGAATTCCCCAGCCTCTGTGGAGTCTCCCTGCCTAGTGTTAGCAAGCCTTTCACTCCTTGATCCTCTAAGTGCTCAACCACCTTCATGGCTGGTTTCATAACAAAAGAAAAAAAGCTATAAACAGCCATATAGGTCCACACAAAATCCAAAACCAAGAACAAAATCTATTTAATACCATTTATTAGGACCAACCAAACAGACACAAAATACTCTGCAAGCTTTTGAGTACACTAGAACTCTTTATTAGGCTGGATTTAAGTTTTGTAATATCCAACCTGATGAAGAGTACTGGTGAGCTCAAAAGCTTGCACAATGTTTTGTGTCAATGTAGTTGGGCCTAATAAAAGGTATTACATGGATTTTGCTCATGTTAACAGAACTTCCTCTTGTTGGACTTAATGTTTTAACAACATGCTTCTCCGAGTCTGGTTTGGCCCACCTTATCTTCAGCTTGCATGTGTTTTGCCGGAGCCTATGCTCCTTCTCCTACTTTGAGGGAAGATTTCCATGTTTAAATGAGGTCTCCTCGCCTTTGATGGCTTCCTTGGTTCTGCGCATTAACCAAGCTGACACATTGCCTTACCCTTGATGGAACCTCTCTTACACGCAATCTGAGCATCAGCTGTTGCTGTTTTCTGTGACTTCCAAGCCTCTTGAAGGCATTTTGCCCTCTTTACTATCCCTTCCAATTTCTTTTAGATGATTTCACTAATTTTTTAAAATTCCAAAGTGATCATGCTGGTCATTGGGAGTGAATTTCCATGTATGTTAAATTTAAGAACACAGTCCCTGACTGATGCAACAGCAAAGACCTCTAAACTGTACCGAGCATTAAATCGTGGCTGTCTTCAACATTCGTGATGTGTCTTCAGTATTAGTGGCGTGGCTTTTACGTGATCCACTATTAAAGGGGATAACAAGTAACACAAACCCGGTGATCCTTCGGGCACTTCAGTAGGGGTGAAATAGGGAGAGGACAGGCTCTCTCCCATTTAGGTATGAACGGCATAGGCAATGAGTGTGAATAACAGACCTTCCTCACCACTGCTCATAATTTCTTAAACGCAAAGGAGTTCTGTGCCCGGGGTGCTCAGAGAAACAGCATTCAAAGCGCGCATGAGTTGTGATGCACCGTTTCCCTGACAGCCTGTTCAACACAAGCCGTCTTTTGCTTGACCTCCAGGTCTTCCTCCAGCTTGAAGGTGAAGAAGCAGGTGGGGCTGAGTGACGTGTGGATAGGATCCTGCCTCAACGAAGTGTCTGAGAAAAAGATGAGCCCTGAGAATTCATTTGTTCTCGGCTGGCCCACCAGTAACTTCATTGTCACTTACAGGTAATGCTTGGCTGTCATCAGCCCTCCCAGATCCTCACACACACAGACACACACACACACACTGCCCTGCTCCCACCTGACCAAGAAGCAGAACCTAACGCAAAGATAGGAATAGCCTTGAATTTCTGTGGTGAGGATCACAAAGGCAAGCCATAGGTTTTGTCCTAACTTTATCTGTTTATTAAAATATTTTTCCCCAAACAGAAAGTCAAAGTGGCTCTCATTCAGTGTATCCCTTTACTTCCTTTTAGATGAATAAAATGGCTGCCATTAATCCCTATTAATTCCTAAAGGGATTCCCTTGTGGACGACATTGTAAGTTGAGCCAGATCTGCCTTTTGGTCGAGGGCTGGGTGGCCCGTCCTCAACTGGCAGGTCCTGTGGGGATGCAATATATCCTCAGAGATACCAACCTGCCCTCCACAAACACAACACAACATCTATTGTGTGGTGGATTTTTCCTAGTGAAGTTTAAGCGTTGCATAAAGCATGATTTTGGCAGGGATCAGTCTACCAAAGACAGGCCCCAAAGGACTGGGCCTGTTCATTGCCTTTCTCCCTGCGGCAGGCGCCTTCTGCATGTTGATGTCAGGTCTCCCAAGTGTCCTTGTCCATCTGTTTGTGTGGAGGGAGAAGATGGGTCTCATCTGGCGGCCCCATCCCTGGCCTCCAAGCACCCACCCAAACCTCTGAATAATGCCTAGGCATGGACACCATGAGCAGTCCTAAACTGACCCGAGTGGAGCTCCTCTGAACTCGGGCTAGTTCATTCTGAACTTTTAGAAAAGTATGCTTGGTATTCCCATTATGTTGGGAGCCAAGGATGGGAAGCATAATTCTGTTTGGCTGCTCACTTTCTTTGGAGAACCTTCCGTCCACTTGACTGTACTGCCCATGCAGGATTCTCTGACTTTTGTTTTTACAGCTAACGAAAGTTTATGCAAACGGCCATCTGGGCACAGTTTCCCTCACGTCATTTAAGATACTGCCAGGGAAGTGGTTTCTAGGAATTGTAAAGCAAGGAAGAGAGAGAAAATACTGATTAAAGGTCATTGCAAAAAAAAAAGATTGAAGACTCTTTGAATCAAACATTTTCTCATATCAGAGCCTCTTTCAGTCTTGCCAGGAAATTTAGCTCGGCAAAGCTAGAGTTTAAAAATATTGTTTCTTTTTATTAAAATAGAATAGAATCAGGAAGGGACTGTACTTTTTTTCCTGAACTTGGCAGTGATTTAGAGTTCTGTCTGTATGATTCAGAAAAGTGTGGCTGAAGGCCCTCTGTGGGCCCCCTCTCACACTCTCTTACCTCCGTGTTTGCTTCTCATTCTCAGATCGCCTGCAGTAAAAGAAAGATGGCTGTCAATGCTGCTGTGGTAAGAGATGCCATCTTCTCTCCTCTACCCTATCCTGCTCCAGCAGGCGCCATGTGGCATCTGTAATGCCTGACATGAACACCATGCATGCTTCCACCTCAGTAGACTTGCAAGAAAAGTGCCCCAAGACCTCTGAAAGGGGTTGGGGGACAGGCGGAGCTGTGTGGTGGCAGGAAGTCCGAGATTGTGCCTGCCTTCAGATGCTACAGAACGCCACCCCCCACTGCTCTACTCCAAACTGTTATGCAAAATTTTCATCCCAAAAATTTTAATCAACCAATTCCAAAAATTTTTTTCCAGTAAAATAATCTAATCTTTCTGGCCTCTCCTCTTCCCCATAATCATAGTTATTCTAATAATTGCAGCATGATTTATTATTTGTATTTCTTTCAAGCCCGTAGAAACTGGTGTCTTACACTCCAGAATGTATTTTCTTACGATATCCTTCTGAATTGCAGGCATATTAATGAAATGAAGCAGAATGAATATCCCAAAAGTTTATCAATGCAGATTCTGTTGATGGATGGTGACAATAGCTCCTCTGTGAGTAACACTGAATAAAAATCCTCCAGCTGAATAGAAGGTAGTCAAAAGGATCCAAGACACACCACAGGATAGCCGCTGTTTAGAAAATAGGAGCCAAACAGAGACAGCCAACATCTGTATTTTCGGAAGGTGCTCAGCCCTGCAGAGAGGGCTCTGAGGGACAGAAGTGTATCTGGGTGTACAGAGACCAGCCCATTCATGGCTGCTCCAGGATAAAGTCAACACTAATTAACAACTAAGGTTACGGGATATCCCATACAAAAATCCAAGAGAAAAATCTCTCTCTCTCTCTCTCTCTCTCTCTCTCTCTCTCTCTCACACACACACACACACACACACACACACACACACACACACAAGTTTTAGAATTAACTCGTTCCCTTTGTAATCAATAGTGCCAGCATACTTTGTGCTGGACCTTGAGTAAAATCATTAGGGTTGTCATAGATTAGATCGAATTATTTTGTGGGGCCGATCTGGACCCTGCATTGGCCAGCTCTCTCCTAGACTTCAGTTTATAGTTTACTCTGAGAATTGTTCTTCTTTCTAATACCCACAGCCATGTTTTGTACTTTATTGAGCGCAAATACAGGAATGCTCCGTCACTCTGACAAATTCGTACTTAGAAAATTGTGATGAGGGCTTCATAGCAAAGATGTATGGCACAAACCAGTTAATCCCATTCAGTCCCACTGACTTTATAGTCTTTGGGTAAAACCACAGAGGGAAGCAAGAGGAGAAGCCTGATATTTTCTTCCACTGTTTAGTCTGTTCTAAATCCATATATCCGCTTTGCCTAGGATTACCTGGCGGCACCCTCATCTGCTCTTCCTGGGCCAGGGCCATTATCTGCTCCCCTCCACTTTCCTCAGATGTTAAAGACAGCTCCTCAAGGAAACCATTTCTTTTTACCAAAATTAAAAAAAGGATGGGTGGAGAGGGGAGACAAAGAATTCACAGTGTTTATAGCAGTCACTGAACTGTTTTAAATGTGTATCTTAAAAGTGGCATCCACTTATACGCAGCGGTAGCCAGGCAAGGCTGCATGGCCAGGGACGATGCCGTGCTGATAGGAAAACACTGCGCAGGCCTTTGAGTTGTTCTGAAGTCTTCCTTTGTTTTCTCTACGTAGAACACCACAATAAGCATAGCCAACACAGAGACAGCCGACAGCGTCATCAAGAAGACCACTCAAAACTTGGGACTTCTGGTAAGTGTAGGCTTTATATCCCAGGCAGTCCTGCAGTTTCAGGGGCAGATGGGGGCAGCGCTCTCTTAGAAACGTCCCTGGCCCCCCATATCTAGCTTTTTTAAAAAATGTAAGTTTCAAACCCTTTCCTAATTGAGATGGAAGGGGAAACGTGAAACCGCTCCGTTGCTTTGCAAGGGGTGGCTACGAGGATGGCTTCAAAGCTCTCGCCCTGACCCAGTAAGCTCCTTACTGACTGAACTCGTTCCTGTGCATCCTGTTTGTAACTTCTTCTCCTTTGCTCCTTCCTCCTTCCTGCTTGCTTAATGTCAGGACCGAGAAGTGGGGGCACTGGGCAGGAAACCAAGGTGAGATCAATTCAAGTATTGGGTTGCCAGAAAATGTCCTGGAGAGTAACTTTGACCATGGGGCATGAGAAGAGAAGACTGAGCGCCCCATTCACTCAGTCCAGTATTTGTTTACAAGCATTCACCACCACTTGTCCAGCTGCAGCTTGATTCGTGCCTCTGAACATGAGCAAAATGCTTCTTATTCACCAAAATAACCTTGATCAAGCACCTGTATTCACCTACCCCAACATCTTAGGGCTGAAGGACTACTCAGGCAGACAAATCTCAACAGTAAAAGAAAAACTGAACCCCAAAAGAGTGAGGGCTGTCTTAAGCTCCAGCCAATCATAAGCACCTCTCTCTTGGGTGGAACCTAAATAAAGTTGAATTAATAGCAAGATTGCAATCAATAGCAAGATTGCAAACAGATGAAGAGAGGTCTCCTGGACATGTACAGAGTTTTTCCATCTCACTATACAGTAACCACACATACCTATTTGGTATTAGGTGAAGAGTGTCTGGAAGACAGGAGGCATTCTGACACCTCACTGGTTGGGAAGCGTCTTCTCCCAGAAGCCCACATAACTCCCAGCACAGTTTAGAGCCAGGGGGCCCCTCTTACCTCCAGCGTGACCCTGCAACGTTTCTCATGTTTCCATTTTAGATGTCTTAAGTTTGTACACTTTCTGCTTTCAGAGCACTACATTCCTCCACAAGTGCTAGTCTTTACAAATTAAAAAATCATTAGCAAAACATAAGAAAAAGGGAAAGTATATAGAATAATGTATTTCTAATGGCACGTGAGCAGTTCTCTCCCAGCACATCTGTGTGTTCTGGGAATGACTGTACATTACTGCCATTTTTAAAGTATATAATGAACTCCTGCACTTTTATTTAACCAGTGCTCTTTGAGCCTCATTCATGGATTCAGAAAAGCTTTCGTTTCACCTTCCTGTGCTGAACCTTTTCCCTTCCTCTGAAGGCCAGCAAGAACTGTCATGCGGTTGTTTTCCAGGCAATTTGCAGACATGCATTTCCTGAGCCAAGGCCTGCTCAGCTGATTCCTCTTCCCCTTTTTGGACTCTGTGTCCAGCTGGGCTCCTCTCTGTTGTTTTGGGGGTTCCCCCCGCCAGGGCCTGGCCTCATGGCTCATTCACAAGCCCTCCTTCTATTTCTGAATTCACAGGGCCGACCAACTGACTATCATCTCTGGGTAATACCAGGAAGGGATGGTCCTGCATACCCGCTAATTGGTAAGAACTCTTCATTAAGTAATGGTACAGAAGCCGACTGAAGTGAATGGAGCTCAGCCATTCAATTCCAGGGGATAAAAGGACGTTTCTTTTATCATTCAGAAAGCTGGTCTTTTGAGAGGGGTCTGAACTATTTACCACATCCCAGCACCAAATGGGTCTTAAAATAAGAAGTCATAGGTGCTTACCAGCTACATTTACCATGTAAGATCTAAGACTGTGCCCTCACACTGTCAGATTAATGCGTCAGGGAAGGGCAGTTCTGATGCAATATATTCTTTCAATAAAATGTTTTAGAAAGTTTCAAGTTGAGGCTTGGGGTTAGACTGGAATTGAATGGGAAATGTATGTGTGTTGGATTCTGTATGCATTTCTACTATAGTTCCTAAAACATACCCTTAGGGGAAAATATTGCAGACTCAAGAGGGTTTGCCCCTAAATTCTACACAAATGAAATTTGCTGTGTAATGGGTCAGTCTGCTGAGGGGATCTCTACGCACACTGCTTTAATCAACAGTCATTGTACAGGATTTCAAAAAGCACTCCATTGTTTATGAAGCCTTAAGACTACAGAAGTCACAAAGCAGTGCATTTGTAGGCACCAAGCACAAGAATTACTGTGTGTGCAACATTAAGACTACGAGGTCTATGGTGCAGAACAACCACATGAATTGTCATGTGTGAAAATATACACATTCTAAAAATTCATTAAGTTATTACTTAGCCAGAACAAGCCACAAGTTAAATGACCTTTCTATTGAAATACCTGGGTTTGACCAGGAGGAAATTAATCTGCACATTGGAACTCTTTCTGAAGATACCTGGAGATGATTTTATGGCTCTGAAAGAACTACAACCTGGGCCAAATTGGGGGAAGACACAGTGAGTTCTTTGTTGCAGCATTTTTAAAACTCAGTGACCAAATGCTCTGGGATGGGTCTCAGCAGGGCTTTTTTTCAGGGGGAACGCAGGGGAACGGAGTTCCGGAACCTCTTGAAAATGGTCATATGGCTGGTGGCCCCGCCCCCTGATCTCCAGACAGAGGGGAGTTTAGATTGCCCTCTGCGCCGCTGTCTGGAGATCAGGGGGCAGGGCCACCAGCCATGTGACCATTTTCAAGAGGTTCCGGAACTCCGTTCCACCGCGTTCCTGCTGAAAAAAAGCCCTGCCCATAGGGCAGATAGCAACTCCTTGAGATCATGGCAGCAGGGGAAGTCTTAACCCATCCACTCTGGCCATGACACCATCGTGATCCAAACAGAGGTCCCCTGCTTGCCTAATAATTCATTGGGAGCTATGAACACTGAACTCCCAATGCCTAAGCCAATGGCCCCTGGGCTCCAGGCAAGTCAGAGATCTGACAGAGGCCATCTACAATGCAATCTCTTGTCATGAAATACTTGATGCTTCCCATCAGCAAGCTTCTGGACCAGTCCTAAATAAGCAGCCTGCACAGTCCACAGAAGCATGCCCGAATAAACAGAGGATCTACTTGCAAAGCCATGGCAGCAACGCAGCGGAGAACTCCCAGGACAAATGCCTGTGCTTGGCTTCCTTTGGGCATTCCTATCAGTCTCTTGTGAATCCTGCACAACTGGAAGTTTTTCTCACCTGCATTTAATACACTTCACTTGTTGAAGACACTGAGGGGCTGCACCTCTGGCCCCCATGCCCACACACCCCACAATCTCCCATGTATATATGAATGCATGGAATGAACCAACTAAATACAGCAACAAAGTTTTCAAGATGGTCAAATAAAAGAGAAGTCCAGTGTGGCCCCTTAAAAACTAACAATTATTCTAGTGTGAGCTTTTCTGAGTAAGAGCTTTCTCTTTCAACTGATACCATCTGAAAAAGCTCTGATTCAGGAAAGCTCACGCTGCCATAAATGTCGTTAGTCTTTAAGATGCACCTGGACCTGCTGCTTTTTTGCTGCAATCGACTAACATAACTGCTGCCCCTCTAGAATTATTCTAGATGATGTCCTTTTTATTCATGGGTGACTTTTTTCTTTGAAAAAATCTCTTTGATATATAAGACTTTTAGAACGTTGCTTATATGTGGGATTTTTTTAGACTTTTTTTTTAAAGCTACTCTCTGACTAGTGGTAGTGGAGAATGCCCTCAAGGCAGAGTTGACTTATGGCAAGAGACTAACAGAGGTGGCTTGCCATGGCCTGCCTCTGCAACCCTGGTCTTCACTGGAGGTCTCCCATCCAATTACTAACCAAGCCCAACTCTGCTTAGCTTCTGAGATCTGAGGAGATCAGGCACACCTGTGCTATCCAGGTTAGGGGGCATTTGAGATTTGCAGCCCAAAGGTTTCATTATGGGTAGCAGAAAATCACCAAAAATAAACATAAAAGCAGCGTAATAGTTTATAGTTCAAATTCAGGGCACCAGTTCTAGAATTATCTTGGATCTTTAAACTAGCAATAATTTAAATGTTTTCCCTTTTTGTATCATTAGCATTAGTAAGAAGGTTATGTATGTTCAAGTGGACAATTTAAATTAAATGGGATATTTACTTTGGCCAGGGGGGGCAGAGCATGTTTTTTCAACCTTTCCCATATTATTTCATAACGACTACTATTATATTTGATATACAAACAGTCTCATTCTATAGGGAGGGGCTCTTTGAATCAAATGTGAATCAAGCCAGAGTTGATTTTGTTATAAGGCTCAGGAAAGAGTCGATGTTGTGGAATTTTTAAATCTGGCTTTTATTTTCAAACCTCCTAATTCTTCACAAAGTCCTCCGATTGTGATTCCTTTAATCATGGCTAAGAGATGGGTTAATGTTAGGGCTGGCTGAGCCTTGGGTTTACATGATTTACACGTGCACTCCTGGAACAAGGTCTGCATATTATGTACCTGGGTCTAGGAAAGAGGCCATAGCATTCGGGAGCATCTGCACCAGAGGAATGACCAGCCCCAGGGTCGTCGTGTCAGACGAGACTGTGGCAGTGAATTCCGTGAAGGCCTGAGGACCTCCCGTGCCTGGGAGATGGCGGGCCAGTCCTCTGGGCTGAACTAACCCTCCCCACTCCAAGTGCTGCTCTCTGAGAGCCACAACATGAGGGCAGCCTGCTGTCACTCATTTTCTAGCCTGTTTAACCTACATTCACATTAAAAAGTTACCAACCACCTAGCCTTTAAAAGTTACCAACCTACCTAGCCAAAGCTGCTAGACAAAAATCAGTTTTTTAAAAAACCTACCTACTTACTCTGAAGACTTGCTAATGTTTGTACATCTAAACCTGGAGACAGACACACAAATCTCTTTTTAAAAGGACTGGTTTAGGTTTGCGGCACTCACTATACACTAGCAAGCAGCCGTTTAATTCCTCTTATAGGCTCAAGCACTACTCCTGAGCTTATGACAAACTCCAATAAACTTCTTCTAATGCGCCTGGCCTGGCTCCAAGGGAGCAAAGATGGGCAGGGAAAGGCTAGTTAAATGTCACTATTGGCAGCCTATTTATCTATATAATTTGAGTAGAACACCCCTGAACCCTTCTTAATTCCTACACCATCTTATTAAAGAGGGGGAAAACTCTTTTGGTCCATGTGTGTGTGTAAAGTGCTGTCAAGTCACAACTGACTTGTAGCGACCCCTGCTGGGGTTTTCAAGGCAAGTGAAAAGCAGAGGTGGTTTGCCAATGCCTTCCTCTGCAGTCTTCATTGGTGGTCTCCTATCCAAGTACTGACCCTGCTTAGCTTCCGTGATCTGAGGAGATCGGGCTGTACCATGCTGCCTTCCCTCCCCTGTTGGTCCCTAAAAGCTACAAATTAAGTTTTGCTTTACAAAACCTGCAACTAGCCTAATAATAAAACACTTTTTAAAAGTTCCCCTCTCTGAATACCCAAAGTACATCCAATCACCACTAATTTAAGTTATGTTTAACAAACTGAAGCACGCCAACCACAGGGGGAAACAGCCCCCCTCCCCGGAAGAAGAACTAGCAAAAATTTACCGTAAACCTATGCCCACAGAACCCAACAAAAAACGCCAACCAAACTTCTACAAAGAAAGCAGCAACCCAGGCCCCAACCACAGGGGAAAACAGCCCCCCCCCCCACTAGGAAAAGAAAGCACCCACAACAGAGGGAAACGGGGGATAAGCAGAAGCACAAATTAATTAATTAACAAGAACTATAACAAAACACCCCAGCAGGATAAAACAGAAGACCCCCTCAGAAGAACAAACAGCAAATAAAACACTAAATATTACAAGTGAAAGCCAGACCAAATCACCCCCCCCCACACACACACAAAAGCCAATACAAAGCATTCCCCATACACAGCAAAAAAAGCAGCTTTTAAAAGGCAAACTAAAAAAACCCTCTCCCACCCCCCTCCATGGCAACATATCGTAGAGTATTCCTCATATCAAGTCGACAGTTGATCCTTCCCTCACAGGCATGTTAGAGTGGTTTTCTTGCTATGATATTGGAGAATGTCATTCAAAATGTGGTGAAGTAGTATGTTATCTCTTGCAACAAGGGGGCAGCAGACTAGGAGAGCAAGGCAGATCCCATGTCTTTCAGGCATTGTCCACACAAGCTAGTGTGCTGCAATCTCTTTTCTTTTGCCACAGTTAGTTGTGTGACCTTTTAAGTAACTGTGCTGAAAGAGCATGGCATGGGAAAACCAGGGTGGTGTGGGGTAACGAGACCTGGCCTTGGAGTAGGATACAAGCTGTCATTGAGTAAAAAACATTCTGGCAGGTAATGTTCTAACAATCAAAGTCTGAAGAACCAAGAACACACCTGAGGAGTCTAAGATTTCTTGCTGCTGACCCAAGTCTAGGCATTGCCATTGACCTGCTCAGTTCTGCCCAGCTCTGCTCCCTAGCACCGCCCGGTCCCATAGCCTTCCCGTAATAGATATTTACATGTTTTGGTTAGCCATGATTTCAGTAAATATGAATATCAGGTTCTGGGACTCTCTGAAGAAAGTACTTTCTGAAACAAGGATATTTGTTGAACTTCTCTTAATTTTAACATCCCTCTTGTGTGTCATCATGGCAACAGGTCATGAATATCCCTTCAGCATTATTCTCGGCTGCCTCCGAGACTCTTCAGACCAACTCCAAGGAACCAACGATAACATGCAGCTGTCTGATGAAAACGAAACTCCCCTCCTGGACCAGCTCCCCAGGGATAGGCAATGTCAGTTCATCCTAAGACCCAAGCCCCATGCTCCAGTGCAGCTGCAGAGAGGTAAAAAGTGGTGTTGGGCAAAGATCGGGTGGGATTTCGTCATATGACCTAGTGCAGCGATGGCGAACCTATGGCACGTGTGCCACAGCTGGCACGCAGGGCCCTCTCTGTGGGCACGCGAGCCAAGTCGCCAGATCGCTAGGTCCAGGGCTCATTTGGCGCTCTGAGCAGAGATCACATGGGTTTTGGCCCTGCCCACGTGATTCCTTTTCCTCAAGGCTGCCTCCCTGCTGCCCGTCTCTTTAGCAGCAGGAAGCGGAGGCAGCAGTGAGGCTGCTGGGGCTGGCTTTCTAAAGAAGAGTAAGCTGTTTTGATTTAACTTGCTTTACTTTCAGTCGTGGCTTTTGAGCGAGTGAGTGAGTGAGAGAGAGAGAGAGATGTTAATTAGTTGGGACAACTGTATGAGTTGTTGTTTCTAAACTAAAACCTCAGTATTCAGGTTTAATTGCAGTGCTGGCACTTTGAAATAAATTAAGTTAGTTTTGTGTTGCAGTTTGGGCACTCGGGCTCAAAAAGGTTCGCCATCACTGACCTAGTGTTATAGTATACCACTGTTCCTTTAAAGGAGCAGTTCTAGTAATTTCTCACCAGTGAAGACACTTCAGAATTCATGTTGAACTGCTTGAATTTTGAACAGATTGTGATTTTCCAATTTTGCTTAAGGGATACTTGCAGGGCTTTTTGGGGGGGAAAGAGGTGGTGGAACTCAGTGGGTTGCTAGCACAGGGGGCAACTCCTGGCGGGAGGTGGTGCCCCTGGTACCACATGCACACGCGCAAAGTGCACATGTTCCCAGGACCGTGCAATGACGTAACTTTGGGTTAGCTGGAACAAGGGGGGAGTTTTTTAAAGTTTAAATCACCCTCAACGAAAATGGTTACATGGCTGGTGGCCCCACCCCCTGATCTCCAGACAGAGGGGAGTTTGGATTGCCATCCGCGCCATGGTGTGGAGGGCAATCTCAACTCCCCTCTGTCTGGAGATCAGGGGGCGGGGCCACCAGCCATGTGACCATATTCAAGAGGTGCCGGAACTCCGTTCCACTGCGTTCTGGCTGAAAAAAAGCCCTGGATACTTGTAAAAATCTTAATTTTTATGTCCTGTTGGTGAATTTTAAGGCAGTAGAAAGAAGTAACGTTTTTCAAAATCGATGTATAAATACTTTGTTTTTCTAACTCTCCTAAAACCAACAGCATCCATCAAGTAACTTGATGGGAAAAAAATAAAATGATGGGGTGGTGTAGGTTGTGTAATGCAGATTTGAGTAACAAGAATTTAACTGAGAATTCTTTTTCCCAATCTGATTTAGCATATATACAAGATGTGCTAAAACTTATCCAAATAATGCCTCTGTTCCAATTTTGTATTGCTTTATCCTTTATTTTAATACGTTCAGCTTTGTTCCTCTTGAGTTTGTATGGAATTTGATGTTAGCGAGGCATGTAGAGAGCCCTATCTTAAGCATACCCATTCAGGAGTAAGTCCCTTTGAGTCCAAGATAAAGATGCTTAGGATTGCAGCTGAAGGCCACAATTGGGTGCTTAGCTGGACATAGTGGGAGCTGGAAGAAAATCTCTGCTTAGATTCCCTTATAGGTTCTGATTGCTCCTTCTCATGCCAAAATGATTCATTACATGGGCTGGAACTCCAGCTGCGGCTTATCAGGAGAGGACCATCTGCAGGCGGAAAGCACTGAGCTGGAGAAGAATTGTTTAGTAGAGATGGGCACAAACTGCAGAATGAACTTCAGTTCGTCACGAACCAGGCCGGTTTGTGGTTTACGAACCTGCAGTTTGTGGAAGCCCCGTTTTCATAAACGTTCATGAACTGCTCTGCCAGCGGCAGGGAAAGGGGCATTTAAACTTCCGGATCAGCTGCTTGGTGGGGACTTCCCTGCCAGGCAGCTGATCGAAGCCAGCAGGGTTTAAATGCTCCTTCCGTGCCCCTGTGCAGCGGCACGGAAAGGGGCATTTAAACCCTGGGCCCTTTCCGCACTCCAACAGCAGGGCTGCAGGCTTAAGCTGGCAGCCCTGCTGTTCCCTTCGCCTGCTGCAGAAGCAGCCAGGGGATCCCCTGGCCACTCTCACAGCGGGCGAATGGAGCACCCAACGGCAGCGGTGCTGCAGGCTTAAGCTGGCAGCCCTGCCATTCCCTTCGCCGGCTGCGAGAGTGGTCAGGGAAAGAGGCATTTAAACCCCCAGATCAGCTGCTTAGCAGGGAGATCCCCGCCAAGCACTTGATCCAAGCCAGCTGGGGTGAAATGCCCCTTTCTGTGCCGCTTCTCAGCAGCACGGAAAGGGGCATTTAAACTCCACGAACCACTAACCACAAACCGGTTCGCGAACTGGGGCAAGTTCGTTGAACGTCATGGTTCTTGGTTCATTTTCTTGATTCGTGCCCATCTCTATTGTTTAGCCATTCTTTTTCCAATGAGATCTGATGGAATAGCAGCAACCAGTTGCCCAAAAGCATTGGTCAAGAGGCATTGGTCAGACACAACTTGGCCATGAAAGCTATCGTTCTGGGCTTGGTTAATTTAAGTAGAAATTAAATAGAAATGAAAAGACGTGGCTCACAATAAAGTATTCAGAATAGTTTGTGTTCATTTAATTTTCAGAAGTGGTTCTCTTTTGCAGTTGGCAGCAGGAGAGGGGATGGATCGAGTGGGGAAAAGTCTTGGTTGGGCAGGACAAGGAGGTGGGAAGTTCAAAAGATTATGTAGCTTCCAAGTCCTGTATCCTTAATCACTGGACGAATCTCCCAGTGCCTGTCCTCCACAAGACAATACGCAATATTACATCTAATGAAACTTTCTATCAAAAGGAGCATCTGGAAATTTGAAGATCTTTTGTGCTTTCAGAAAGTTTCCAGAAACTCACCAAGAGAAAGAAGTCTTTGATTGATTGGGCTCTCCGCCGAAGTACCAGCACCCCAACAGGCAGCCCAGCATCACAGTCCCCAACCACCCCACGGAAGCTCTTTGGTCTGTCCCTAACATCTGTTTGTCCTGACGGAAGTCTTCCCAAACCAATCATGGTAAAGTGGGGCTCTTGACATATAGACCTTAGAATGGGTTTGGAGACATGCAAACTGTGCCTGGCACTTTCGAGCCCGGACCCTGCTGTCTGTCTGAGTTGCTGCCTTTCCTTCACCCATCCGTCACCTCCGCTGTTGATGGCCATTGCTCACACCCAAGATCGGACCCTTATAACGCTGCAGGCGCAAGGCATGTGCCTGCATAGTGCCTTGAGGAAACACAGATTCTGGGCTATGTGAGTCACCAGGAGCAGGTCCAATGGGCAGGGGATGGCTCCTATGGTGGGCTAGTGATGAGGCAGGCCAAGCAACGTTCATGCGTGGTGTTTTAGTGGGCGCATTTGCAATGCAGATGCTGCGCTCTCCTTGGTTAGCTGCACAGGCGCAAAACTAGAAGCACGGGGAGTGGATTAGAAAGGTGTCTGGAGGATGTGAATGCCCCCCCCCATCTGACCCAAATCTACCATACAGGCTGTTGGTCCTTTTGGTAGCCCCAGGCATGACAAGGTCCCCGGAGGTCCCAGACTGTGCTGCACGCACACAGCCCTCCCCCTCCTTCAAGACCACCACCCTGCCAGTGGCGAGAAGGCACATTGCTTGTGAGAACCTGAAGCTGTTCCGTCTGCAGTGTATATTAAAGCTGAGAACTACCCTTGGCAAATACTCAGCGGGTGGCTTTCTTCCTCTTAGGATATTCTGAAGCTCCTGTATCACGAAGGTCCTTCTACAAGGGGCATCTTCAGGCGTTCAGCTAATGCCAAGATATGCAAGGAGCTGAAAGAGAAGCTCAACTCTGGAGATGAAGTGCAAGTGGATCGTGAGTCTGTCTTTGTCGCAGCTGCAGTCATCACGGTGAGTTAGGCCATACGTTAAGAAATGGAATAGCACTTGAAGGCCACTGTTTTGTGTCCTTCATCTTTCACTGTGAGCTAAAATGAGGACCACGCCACACCCTCTAGCCTTTCATTCAATATCACCTCTCAGTCAATAACATCTTATTTTTTTCTGTGTATTTTGAAAGCTGCACAGGCCCTCTGTCCTTCATTGAGAATGCCTGCATTCATTTTTTTTTTTAAAGGAGACCAGCTCCAGAGCTATTGCTCTACTGGAAAGCTATCTGTTGCCTGCAGTGCACTTCTCTCATTGCAGGAATGTTTAGACCAAAGCAAAACATGCACTTGGGGCATTTGTTTGGACTGGAAAAAAGGATGAAAGGGCAAATGGGTCTCAGAGCCATGCGTCGTCATAACCGTGTGGACTGGGAGCTTGAAGTTGCTGTGCAGAGCCTGTCTAAAGACTCCGGGAGAGAGGGTGGGGCGGAGGACTCACTCAGCAGGAGCAGATTTCCATAATCCTCTCAGCTCCTGAGCTCTGTGGGCTCGAGACGGGCCATGCTGATCTCCAGCTAAGTTGGCAAGAGGACTTGTGTTGAACTGTCACTGCGTTTTGATTAATGCAACGTTTCAAGGCAAATGTTGATGTTCTTGCTTGGGCAAAACATTTAAAGAACTCTGAGGGAAAACCAAGAGAGTCCTGATAGGACTAGCAAAGTGTCCTGGTCTGGGAGGGCGGGGCAATTCTACACATTCCTAAATTACCATTAAGTTCTTTCCGAATGAAATTATGACATGAATTGGGTGGGGGGAACATCTGAGAAACGGAAAAGGAAGCAAAGTGGATTTCTCTAAGACTGGCAGAATTTGTGTGTTGGGGGTGGAGTGTCTTCACAATCGCAGCCCTCGAGCCTTGGCTCTTATTCAGTGTGTGGAGCGAACATTCACAAAGCCCCCCTTGCAGCGGCATGCCAAAAGCCAGGCAGGCACAGCCCCACTCTTCTCGGCAACATCCAGGGCTGATAGAATGGAGGGTGGAGGACAGCTAAAAAATCATGACTGCTGGGTGGTGAGAGGAGGATGTGAATCTGCCCTGAGGTGGGAGGGGAAGAGCTTGGCAGAAGGGCCAGCATGCAGGCCATCGGAACAGAAGGAGATGCACGGATCGCGCCACAGCCCTCCTACTCCTGCATTACTCGTGGCAGACAGTTTGGCGCCATCTTCTGTGCACCATCCTCAGTTAAGTTTCGTGGCCTGCCCTGCCAAGACCGTGATTGTTCTTTAGATGAAATATAGGAAAGGAAAATATGTTTTGCTTTACAATTTTGTATCAATACTTTGAAATGAGCCTCAGCAGCGTATTAGCAGGTTGTGCACTGAATGGCGCTTAATGCCCATGGCCATGCATTTACATGCACGCACAGTCAAGGCCAGGTGTACTCAATGTCACTCTCTAGACAGCCTGAGAAGGGCACACAGCCCAGGCCTGTGGCAGCTCCAGCAAATCACACTGGCAGCGTCCAAGCGTGGATCCCGGAGATGCTGGAGGAGTGGCAGAGCGTGGCTGGACAGTGGATGCAAGAAGAAAGCACACAGCCTTCGTGGCACGCTTGGCAGGCAACTGCGGTGCATCAGCCTGAACGTATCCCTACAGCCACAGACTGCGGCTCCCCCTCCCAGTGTTGTCGTCCAAAGCAGGCACCCCACCCCTGGCAAGCTGCTGCACACGGTACTGCGGATCTAGAATCATAAAACCATAGGGTTGGAAGGGACCTCTAGGGTCATCTAGTCCAACACTTTGCACAATGCAGGAAATTCACAATTACCTCCCCCAGTGACTGCCCCAGTGGCACCTGCTCCATGCCCAGAAGATGGCAAAACACCTCCAGGGTCCCTAGCCAAACTGGCCTGGGGAAAATTGCTATCTGACCCCAAGGTAGTGATCGACATTACCCTGGGCATGTAAGAAGGCCATGAGAACTAAGCACTGATGTTTCCAACCTTTCCTCATAGGACTTGGTCTCCAGACCCCTCACCATCTTCATTGCCCTCCTCTGGACACTTTCCAGCTTGTCTATATCCTTCTTAAATTCTGGTGCCCAGCACTGGACACAATACTCTAGGTGAGGTATAACCAGAGCAGAATAGAGCGATACCATCACTTCTCGTGATCTGGACACTATGCTTCTGTTGATACAGCCCGAAACCACATTTGCCTTTTTAGCTACCATATCACACTGCTGACTCATGTTCAGTGTATGGTCTACTAAGACCCCTAGATCCTTTTTGCACGTTCTACTGCCAAGACAAGTCTCCTCCATCCTATAATTATGCATTTCATTTTTTTTCTACTTAAATGCAGAACTTTGCATTTATCTCTGATGAAATTCATGTTATTTGTTTTGGCCCAGTTTTCCAGCCTGTCAAGATCATCCTGTATCCGGACTCTGTCTTCTACCATATTTGCTACCCCTCTCAACTTAGTATCATCTGCAAATTTAATAAGCATTCCCTCTATTCCTTCATCCAAATCATTTATAAAAATGTTGAACTGAACAGGTCCCAGGACAGATCCCTGAGGAATCCCATTTGTTACTCTTCTCCAAGAGGATGAGGAACCATTAACTAGCACTCTTTGATTGCGATCTGTCAACTAGTTACACATCCACCTAATAGTAATAGGATCCAAACCACATTTTAGCAACTTGTCAACAAGGATATTATGTGGAACCTTATCAAAAGCTTCACTGAAATGGAGATAAACTATGTCTAGAGCATTCCCCTGATCCAGCAAGGTAATAACTTTCTCAAAAAATGAGATAAGGTTAGTCTGACATGACTTGTTCTTGAGAAATCCATGTTGGGTCTTAGTAAGCACAGCCATCCTTTCTAAACGCTCAAGGACTGACTGTTTGATGATTTGTTCTAAGACTTTTCCAGGTATAGATGTCAAGCTGATGGGTCTATAGCAGTGATGGCGGCCCGAGTGCCCAAACTGCAACACAAAACCAACTTATTTATTTCAGAGTGCCAGCACTGCAATTAAACCTGAATACTGAGGTTTTTAGTTAAAAAAAATAACTCATACAGTTGTCCCAACTAATTAACATCTCTCTCTCTCTCTAGAAAGCCAGCCCCAGCAGCCTGGCTGCTGCCTCCGCTTCCTGCTGCTAAAGAGACGGGCAGCAGAGAGGCAGCCTTGAGGAAAAGGAATCACGTGGGCAGGGCCAAAACCCATGTGATCTCTGCTCAGAACGCCATTCCAGGCGTTCCCCCTCCAAATGAGCCCTGGAACTAGCGATCCGGCGACTTGGCTTGCGTGCCCACAGAGAGGGCTCTGCGTGCCAGCTGTGGCACGCATGCCATAGGTTCGCCATCGCTGGTCTATAGTTAGCTGGATCCTCCTTTTTCCCCTTCTTGAAGATGGGCACAATATTTGCCCACCTCCAATCTTCTGGCACCTCGCCTGATCTCCAAGAATTCTCAAAAATAATGGGCAGAGTCTCAGAAATTACAGCTGCGAGTTCTTTTAGTACCCTTAGGTACAGTTCATCTGGCCCTGAGGACTTAGTTCCATTTAAAGGAACTAGGTATTTATGTACTACCTCTGTGCTGATCCTAGGCTGTAACTCCCTTCCTGCATCATATGTTCTGTTATTGCCATGTAGAGCACCATTTCCCTCGCAGGAGAAGACTGAGGAAAAGTAGGAACTGAGCAGTTCTGCCCTCTCTTCATTGCCTGTTACATTTTCACTTCCCTTTCCCTGCAATGGGCCTAACATGTCCTTGCTCTTTTTTTTACTCTGAACAAAAGAAAAGAACACTTTTTTGGTGTTTTTTTTAGTATCCCTTGCTAGCCCAAGCTCATACTGACCTTTAGCTTTTCTGACACTCTCCCCACAAGCATTGGTTATTTGTTTATATTCATCCTTGGTTATAAGGCCCTCCTTCCATTTCCTAAATGAGTCTTTTTTATTTCTCAGTTCATTAGAAAGCTGTTTATGGAGCCACCTTGGTTTCTTTAAGCAACTCCCGTTTTTCATTCTCATAGGAATCATTTGTCATTGTGCTTTCAATATTTTGCTTTTAGGAAACTCCCACTCTTCTTGAACTCCCTTCACCTTAAGGATTTCTGACCACGTGATTCTACCTAGCATAGCTTTCAGTTTGTTAAAATTTGCTTTCCTGAAGTCCAACCTATATGTCTGACTACAGCTTTTCCCTTCCTCAAGATTGTGAATTCCAAAATTAAATGGTCGCTGCTACCTGGGGTGCCCCTACTTTCACCTCGTCAACCAGTTCTTCCTTGTTGGTATCAAGTTCAAGATAGCAAAAATGCCTTGTTTCCCTCTCCATTTTCTGAAAAATTAAGTTGTCAGCAAGACAAGTCAGGAATTTATTTGACCTTTCATCTTTAGCAGAGTTAGACTTCCAACAGATATCCAAGTAATTGAAATCTCGCATGACCGCTGTGTCTCAGCTCTCTGTGAACTTCGTAATTTGTTCAAGAAGTTTCTCATCCAAGTCCTCTGTTTGGCTTGGTGGTCTATAGCAGGCCCCCACCATAGTATCAATATTATTTCTTATTCCTTTTATTTTTACCCAGAAATTCTCAACTGAATTTCCATGCTCAATTACATGCATTTCCTCACAAGATACATGTACTTCCTTTACATATAATGCTACTCCTCCCCCCTTCCTTACTTGTCTATCCCTTTTGAACAAGTTGTATCCCTCAATCCTAGTATTCCAGTTGTGAGTGTCATTCCACCAGGTTTCAGTAATGCCTATTATGTCATAGTCCCCTTCCTGTGTTAGGACTTCAAATTTCTCCTGCTTGTTTCCCATACTCTGTGCATTAGTGTAGAGACATCGGAAGCCATGAGTTATATGCCCTGAGGTTTTTGTTTCTGTGCTTACCTGCGAGTTAATGTTTCCTAGCATATGTTCCACTCCCTGCAGGTCTTCAGTGCTCCCTACTCCAGTTACAGGCTTTGCATTTTTGTCTCTGTCCCCCATAGGATTTAGTTTAAAGCCCTCCTTATCAGGTTTGCAAGGCTCTTTCCAAACACATTTTTTCCTACCCTCATGAGGTGCAAACCATCTCTCGATAGAAGAGCTTCATCTCGAAAGTGTAAGCTATGGTCCAAAAAACCAAATTTTTCCTGATGACACCATCTGCATAGCCAGTCATTTATTTGCAGCATTCTTCTTTCCCTTCCTAAACCACGGCCTATGACAGGAAAAACTGACGAAAACACAACCTGTGCTCCTAGGTCCTTAACCCTTTTACCCAGTGCAACGTAGTCTCTTTTAATGTGTTCTGGACTGTGCCAGGCAATATCATTTGTTCCCACATACATTTGGAGGAAGGGATAATAATCTGTGGGTTTGATAAGTCTTCCTACCCTTTCTGTCACATCCTGGATGCATGCACCTGGTAGACAGCATACCTCTCGAGACAACACATCTGGTCAGCACACTTTACCCTCTACCCCTCAGTAGGGAGTCCCCAATTACCAGCACATGTCTTCTCCTATATTGAGGAATGGAAGCTTGAGTCTTCTCATCTGCAGGGGCCTAAGAAATTTCTATCAAGGTTCAAGGAGTCTGGGGAAGTAGCTCTTGATCCAGTGGTCCAGAATCAACATCTATGGGGAGATCCTGGAACCGATTGCTTAGCATCAGAGGCTCAGAATGTCTCCTGATTATCCTGCTCCTGTGGGTCACTTTCTTCCACGTGCCCACCTCTTGTATTGGGTGCTCCTCCAAATCCTGAGATACCTTTCCCTTCTCCTCCTCCTGTTGCCCTCTGAAAAGTGCTTCATGCTTTCTTCCCATGTACTCTTCACCTTCCCTTATTAAATTGAGTGTGGACAAGTGTGCCTCAAGTCCCTGTATCTTCTCCTCCAGTAGGGCTACCAACTTACACTTGCTGCAAGTGTAGTTGCTGTTACCCTCAGGTAAGAATGCAAACATGCCACAGACTATACATGTCACTGCCTCAGCTCTCTCACCAGCCATGCTGCTGCAATCCATTCCAGAGGTAGTTCAGGTTTTATGGTACTTCCCTGATAATCCCCTTGCCAAACTGCCTCAGAAGTCAACTTGTGAAAGGTTGGCAGAAAAGGGGGAAAAGCCTAACATATATGGGACGTAAGAGATTCTCAGCTTCTAACGGGACCCAAAGGCTAAGAGCTAAAGGGAAGAGCCAGGAGGAGCCTAATTCAATTCAAGGCTCACCCAACAGATGGTGGGGCCAGCAGTTAGCCCCAGGCAAAACAGACACTCTCTAATTCACAACAACCACCTGCAATTAGCTCCAACCCAGGCAAAAGAGACAAACAGAAAATACACTTACTCCAACTGGCACCACTTTGGAGCAGGCTCTACACACTCACATAGCCCCAAACACTGTCCTCCCACACAGTAACCTCAGCTAATTCCCCCCAGTAGTTAAGGAAGGCAACAGAAAAAGACTCGCCAGTTCAGCAGCTCTCTTTCCTGCTCCCTCTCAGAGCCAAGCTACAAGAGACTAATTACACGAGGAGGGACAGGTGAAGGGAGTCACAATGTTAGTCTGGAAGCTGAGTTCTAAAAGCGATCAGCTTTGTCAATTTCTCCTCCCTACAGAGCCAGGGAGATTTCTCCTCAGAGGGTTTGTTAATTTCCTCTTTGCCTCCAGAAGGCTCTGTCAGTTTCACCTCCCCTTCTAAGAGGTGACAAGGAAATAAGCAAACCTTCTGAGCAGAGATCTCCCTGGCTCTGTAGAGAGGGGAAATTGACAAAGCCTTCCGATCTCTTTTAAAACTCTGCTTCCCGGCTACCACTGCAACTCCTTTCATGTGCTCCTCCTTGTGTAATTCATCTCTTGTAGCTTAGCTCTCAGAGCCCAGATGGCTGTGAAGTAACAGTACCTTTTATAGTAGGAGAGAAATGTGGAAGCGGGAAGAAATTGTGCCAAAAGATATTCTTCAATATGCCATTCTTGTATAGACCAGGGAAGAAGTTGCGCTACCTATGTGCAGCCTCTTCTGTGGACGCATTGATGTCAAAGCTTGCGTGATGGTTTATGCTCACATTACATGACAGTGTCCGAAATCCTGCTTTTCAGGACATCTCAAGCTGCGTTGCTCACCAGAAGATTATAGACATACCTTTTGTCAAAGTCAAAAGTGACAGCTGCCCCGCCCCTTTTTCCTGTTGGAGTGCCGCTTAGTCCCGCCTCCCCCCAGCCCGTGGTGCTCTGCACCCCTGAGAATTAGGAGCATGTGCTTGAGTGCCCTTAGTCCCCCCCTCCCCCCTCCACGTGGTGCTCTGCACCCCCGAGAATTAGGAGCGTCTTGATATTATCAGTGGGGGTTGTGTTGGGGGATGGGGAAAGGGAAGGGAAAAAATAAAAATGTCAGCCGTTGCTTTTTTGTGCCTTTGGGAAAAATGAAACAGGGTGCTTGGTGACTATGTCGGGGGTCAGTGAGCCTGGTGATTTTGCAAAACAGTGTTGGGGAAAGGGGTTTTTTTTATTGAGAGAGGTGGCTGTGTGTCTGTTTGTTTTTTCACATGAACGGGGCCAGTCTCTTGCTGGAAGAAAAGCAGTGTGCCCCTGGCTGGCTGAGAGAGAGAGGAAGCCCCGTTCCCCCCTAAGTTTTCAACACAGAAAGTAATGGAGCACGTTCACACACAGAGAGAGTTAGAGCAGAGAGAGAGAAAGTTTTCTTAAACCCCGTTCCCTCTCCCCTGCCTCTCCAAAAAGAGAGAGAGAGAGAGAGAGAGAGAGAGAGCGCCCGGCAGCATATTTCAGCCGGCTGTTACAAAAGCAGGGACAGAATTCTCCATTCCTCTCCACCCGTTTTTAAAAGCATGTAGCCAGGCTTCCAAAACCCTATTTTAAACAAACAAACAAACACACACACACACACACACACACACACACACACACACACAGAGAGAGAGAGCCCTGAATGAGGTTTTCCCCACAAAATACAGTGTTTTAAAAACTGCTTAAAAACAGAGAGAGAGACAGAGAGACAGAGACAGAAAAAGAAGCCAATTCCTCCTACAAAGCCCCGTTTTTAAAGAAGCCCAAAACGTTTTAAGCACACAAAACTTACCAGCCAGAGTTCCCTCTCAGGCTCCATTTTTAATCCACCCTTTAAAAAATAAAGCCCAGAAATTTCGTGTGCAAATTTGGAAAAAAGCAGGTTTTCCTCCCCATTTTTGAAAAAAATCCCCCCCACCCCCGCACGTGTTGCAGAGAGAAGGAGCGACTGCCTTCTGCTATTTAAAACTAGAGTGACCAGCCCGCGCTGGTAAGAAGGGCGGGGCGAGAGCCCCTTAGCCAATGAGATTGGCAGTGTGTGTTGGGAGGGGGAGAAGGAAAGCCTATGAAAGGCTGCAAACGGGGGGCCATTCCACCTGTCTCCAAAAAAGCACCCCTCTTCTCTCTGAATGGGGTACGCAGTGTGTGGAGTCTTCCGTTGCACCCCTTTTTTTGCTTTTTGCCTGCTTCACACCCCTCCCCCACTGAGAGTTGCTGAGTCAGGGAGGGACCCTTAACGGTCACTTCCGCCACCCCTTCTGAGGCCCAGAGCTGTGTTCCAGCGTGTCCGTTTTAATCATGCACCTCCCCCCACTCTTGCCTGTTTGATCCAGGCTGTATCCTGTTAAAAAAGCACCCCGATAAAATAGTAAATTTGCACAGAATACTGGCGATGTCGAAGACATGTTCAGACATGTATCTTATGGTGAAATTACTCCCCCCCCTGCATTAGGATTACTTCTGAATAAAAGATACAGGGGGTGCTTGTATTGCAGCTAGGGAGGAAAAATGCCAAAAACGTTTTCTGTGTTGTGGTACAGAGGGGTGGCCTAAAGAGCACCAATCTTCTCAAGAGAGGTGGGGGAGACCCAGGAAGCGATTTTGGGGTGGCAGGAACCATTTTGGTGATTTTGAGGTGCGCCAACCTTGCAGGGCGGGACTGGTTATGGGGTAGCTTTTTGCCGGTTTGGGGGTACGTGTGAGGTGTCTATCAACTCGTCTCGATGAGAGGAACGTGTCGGTTCCCTCCCCCACCCCGCAGGGCGTATCCAGCGTCTTTTAAACGCACCAATGAAGGCGGAGGGGCATGGACGGGGTTTCTCTTTAAAAATGGCAGCGGCGTCCGGCGTCCTGGAGGGCGTCTGCTGGTGTTGCTGCTGGGCAAGCTGTCCCGTGGAAGAAAATGGAACCTGTGTTGACCACTCCAGCTGCTGTTTACGAGCTTGTGAATCCCGGGGCACCGGTGAAGAAGAAGACCACGTTGAGAAGACGAAAGTTTAGTGGGGACTCTGACAAGGAGAATGTACTGCCCGGTCTTTCCAAGAGGCTTTTTACTTCAGAGGATGAAAAGGAAGAGGAAGGAGTAGAAAATCACACACCAAACAAGAGAAGGTGTCTCTGGGATGCTGAGAAACCCACTACCTCGAATCAGCAATTGCAGGAAGCGTTCCAGGTGTGTATAAAAGAAGTTCTCACAGCTTTGGGTTTTTGTGTATGAAGAGGGCTTTTGCGTATTGCTCACTGTTTTTTTTTTTTTTTTGTCTATCTTGTTTATTTTTTAGAAATGCCACCTCGTGGATTTGGCAGGGAGTCCTGATCCCATTCACACGGTCTTGCAAAAATATGCAGGATTGGCTATAATGAGCTATTAAGGCTCATTATAACACACTTATCAACTATACTCAAGAACGTGAAAACAAAATTAAACATTCTAGACCTTATTCTGAATGTACTGACCCCATTGTGCAGGGTGGAGGGGCACTACCTGAGAACTCCTCTGAAGTAAATGAGCCCTCAGAGACGTCTCCATCCCCACAAGCTGTTAAAGCTGGTGGGGAAGGGGAAGTTACTCTCCCTCTACAAGGGATTTTAAGGGCAAGCTAGAAAAGACGGGGGGGGGGAGAACAAAATGTCTGCTTATTACTTTTTAAAGACCATTTTAAAAAAAAAATCTTACCCGGATGTATACTCAGGGACATTGGTCTGGATTGAGCTGTATACTCAGTCATCATTTGAGCTGTCACCTGCTGTGGTGTTGGCATTGTTGGAACAGGCACGTGCTGAAGAGGTCTTTCTTCCCCCTCAGACAGAATCTCTGCCAGAATAAATAAAAATAAGAAAAAAATTAATCATAACATCAGACACCTCTCTTATCACGTATTAAAAACATCTTCAATAAAGTTTACCTATTTCATCAACTGGTATGATATTCTGGGGGTTTGCATGAATTATGGCCTCTGTTTCAACAACGTGCTGGAATTCTCCTACCATATTACCACGGGAGATGGGCTGAATGGGCATATTTCCATCCATTTCTTCATTTAAAAATTCTGGGGGAAAAGGGGGGGACATGGGAGAGGTCTCTTGTTCTGATATATATTAATATAAAGTATTTTAACATAATCTAGCTTCTTACCTGTCAGATCTTCTAAATCGACGGTATTCATTCGGGAATTCTTCTACACAAGGTGACAATGAAACCCCCGCCGCGTTTTCTTTCAAAATGCACCGTCTTCACACCCACGTGGTGCTGACCTTTTTATCCCTGAAGGCTATCACGTTATCTATTTTGTCCGGAAAGGGTGGAGAAAATCCCTACTTATCTCCCTCCCCCCTTTAAGAAAAAACCATCCTTTTAAAATCCGTTATAGCAGCCTCTAAATATTCCAGCAATGATCATAACTAAAAAACCTCATTGGGGGATCTACCAGCTTTTAATTTTGGAATCCCTACATACCTAACCTCATCAATATCCCTCATTTGATGTCATGGTGAAAGAAAACATCTATCCTATATAAATGCAGTCTTGTCAAATACAATATATATATATATTAAACATGGATATTTGGCAAAATTAGGGATACGCTGTATATATGTATGCTTTAGTTGAATTAAATAGGGGGATTTTTTGCTGTACATTCTCCTTTTTTAAGGCAGCACTGGCTTATCAAGAGCTGTTTCGTGGTTCACCCCTGTATACGTATATTGAACAAATTAGTGGTTGTTGAATTACTGTATTAAAATAAGCCTTCTAAAGACTTTTATACACATTTTTCCAGAGAGCTGCAATCCTCATGTATATTGCATCATTTTTTCACCTCCTTTAGCACTCATTTGGCTAGTGGCTCTTTATCAGCATCATGGGTATATGACCAAAGTGTCCATTGATAAAAATGGCCATTGATAAAATTCTTGTAAAAACCCATCCAGATTAACACCTGTACTGATAAAACAGGGTGCCCCCCCCCCACTCTTAACTCCTGGTACTCATCCCCCCCCCCCTTTATCAATCATGGAGCACTGTGCTCCACCCCATGAATGTAGAATAGTGTCTAAAAAATGCTCGCTTGCAAGCTATGCTTTTTTCTACAGAGATACAGAACACAGGACTTGAAGCAGACCGTGGATTTTTTATTATTTTCACACATCAGTACAAGACTTCTGAATATTTTCTTAAATTCTATATACAGAGTAAAGCCCCCTCATAAACTTATGATCAATCTTTTTACAGAGATTCACAAAAACACTGACAAAAGATCTCTAGTCTGGAATGCAGTGGATAGAAATTGGTCTACAATGAGCGTATGGGATGGGTCACATTTCAGAGAAAGGGTTCCGAAACAATGTCCTGGGCTGTCAGCTGTAGCTATGGACTCTAGGAATTTACCCAGAGTTAGAAGGTGATTCTTGTTCATACTGAAACATTGCAGGAAACACGCTATCACAGTTATCACATACAACATGGGGCCTGTGTTCAGATTACAGCACACGTATTTTAAATTCTGGTCATAGGTCTCTTGGGTCCATGTTAAACACTCGTGAGATTTCTGCCCCCCGCAATCTAATACGCAGCCTTCACATTTAGAGTAGCACAGATCGTAGAAACACCTTTTCACAACTCCACAGACGCTCGCCAGGACCAGCTTTCTCATGGCCGATTGCTGGTTTTGTCCTGCTAGCGGAGAGATGTATTCCTCTGCCAATCCTGCATATTTTTGCAAGACCGTGTGAATGGGATCAGGACTCCCTGCCAAATCCACGAGGTGGCATTTCTAAAAAATAAACAAGATAGACAAAAAAAAAAAAAACAGTGAGCAATACGCAAAAGCCCTCTTCATACACAAAAACCCAAAGCTGTGAGAACTTCTTTTATACACACCTGGAACGCTTCCTGCAATTGCTGATTCGAGGTAGTGGGTTTCTCAGCATCCCAGAGACACCTTCTCTTGTTTGGTGTGTGATTTTCTACTCCTTCCTCTTCCTTTTCATCCTCTGAAGTAAAAAGCCTCTTGGAAAGACCGGGCAGTACATTCTCCTTGTCAGAGTCCCCACTAAACTTTCGTCTTCTCAACGTGGTCTTCTTCTTCACCGGTGCCCCGGGATTCACAAGCTCGTAAACAGCAGCTGGAGTGGTCAACACAGGTTCCATTTTCTTCCACGGGACAGCTTGCCCAGCAGCAACACCAGCAGACGCCCTCCAGGACGCCGGACGCCGCTGCCATTTTTAAAGAGAAACCCCGTCCATGCCCCTCCGCCTTCATTGGTGCGTTTAAAAGACGCTGGATACGCCCTGCGGGGTGGGGGAGGGAACCGACACGTTCCTCTCATCGAGACAAGTTGATAGACACCTCACACGTACCCCCAAACCGGCAAAAAGCAACCCCCGCCTCGCAGGGTTGGCGCACCTCAAAATTCGCAAAACACCCCCGATCGCCCCCAAAACAGCGCCACGAGGTTCCCCTCGTCGAGACGAGTTGATAGACACCTCACACGTACCCCCAAACCGGCAAAAAGCTACCCCATAACCAGTCCCGCCCTGCAAGGTTGGCGCACCTCAAAATCACCAAAATGGTTCCTGCCACCCCAAAATCGCTTCCTGGGTCTCCCCCACCTCTCTTGAGAAGATTGGTGCTCTTTAGGCCACCCCTCTGTACCACAACACAGAAAACGTTTTTGGCATTTTTCCTCCCTAGCTGCAATACAAGCACCCCCTGTATCTTTTATTCAGAAGTAATCCTAATGCAGGGGGGGGAGTAATTTCACCATAAGATACATGTCTGAACATGTCTTCGACATCGCCAGTATTCTGTGCAAATTTACTATTTTATCGGGGTGCTTTTTTAACAGGATACAGCCTGGATCAAACAGGCAAGAGTGGGGGGAGGTGCATGATTAAAACGGACACGCTGGAACACAGCTCTGTGCCTCAGAAGGGGTGGCGGAAGTGACCGTTAAGGGTCCCTCCCTGACTCAGCAACTCTCAGTGGGGGAGGGGTGTGAAGCAGGCAAAAAGCAAAAAAAGGGGTGCAACGGAAGACTCCACACACTGCGTACCCCATTCAGAGAGAAGAGGGGTGCTTTTTTGGAGACAGGTGGAATGGCCCCCCGTTTGCAGCCTTTCATAGGCTTTCCTTCTCCCCCTCCCAACACACACTGCCAATCTCATTGGCTAAGGGGCTCTCGCCCCGCCCTTCTTACCAGCGCGGGCTGGTCACTCTAGTTTTAAATAGCAGAAGGCAGTCGCTCCTTCTCTCTGCAACACGTGCGGGGGTGGGGGGGATTTTTTTCAAAAATGGGGAGGAAAACCTGCTTTTTTCCAAATTTGCACACGAAATTTCTGGGCTTTATTTTTTAAAGGGTGGATTAAAAATGGAGCCTGAGAGGGAACTCTGGCTGGTAAGTTTTGTGTGCTTAAAACGTTTTGGGCTTCTTTAAAAACGGGGCTTTGTAGGAGGAATTGGCTTCTTTTTCTGTCTCTGTCTCTCTGTCTCTCTCTCTGTTTTTAAGCAGTTTTTAAAACACTGTATTTTGTGGGGAAAACCTCATTCAGGGCTCTCTCTCTCTCTCTCTCTCTCTCTCTCTCTCTCTCTCTCTCTCTCTCTCTCTCTCTCTCTCTCTCTGTGTGTGTGTGTGTGTGTGTGTGTGTGTGTGTGTGTGTGTGTGTGTGTGTGTGTGTGTGTGTGTGTGTGTGTGTGTGTGTGTGTGTGTGTGTGTGTGTGTGTGTGTGTGTGTGTGTGTGTGTGTGTGTGTGTGTGTGTGTGTGTGTGTGTGTTAAAATAGGGTTTTGGAAGCCTGGCTACATGCTTTTAAAAACGGGTGGAGAGGAATGGAGAATTCTGTCCCTGCTTTTGTAACAGCCGGCTGAAATATGCTGCCGGGCGCTCTCTCTCTCTCTCTCTCTCTCTCTCTCTCTCTCTTTTTGGAGAGGCAGGGGAGAGGGAACGGGGTTTAAGAAAACTTTCTCTCTCTCTGCTCTAACTCTCTCTGTGTGTGAACGTGCTCCATTACTTTCTGTGTTGAAAACTTAGGGGGGAACGGGGCTTCCTCTCTCTCTCAGCCAGCCAGGGGCACACTGCTTTTCTTCCAGCAAGAGACTGGCCCCGTTCATGTGAAAAAACAAACAAACACACAGCCACCTCTCTCAATAAAAAAAACCCCTTTCCCCAACACTGTTTTGCAAAATCACCAGGCTCACTGACCCCCGACATAGTCACCAAGCACCCTGTTTCATTTTTCCCAAAGGCACAAAAAAGCAACGGCTGACATTTTTATTTTTTCCCTTCCCTTTCCCCATCCCCCAACACAACCCCCACTGATAATATCAAGACGCTCCTAATTCTCGGGGGTGCAGAGCACCACGTGGAGGGGGGGGGACTAAGGGCACTCAAGCACATGCTCCTAATTCTCGGGGGGTGCAGAGCACCACGGGCTGGGGGGAGGCGGGACTAAGCGGCACTCCAACAGGAAAAAGGGGCGGGGCAGCTGTCACTTTTGACTTTGACAAAAGGTATGTCTATAATCTTCTCTCACCTCAATGAAAGTGTATTGGTTGAACAGAATTTGTAACCCTGAATGCATAAGAGCACCTTCTGCATTTGTTCACACTCTCATTCTAACAGCACATTTTAAAATAAAGACTTTATGCCTCATCATCAAAAAAATCTGAGCACTGACTGAATTGTTCTACATATATATATTTAATTTAGGATTTTCTGCGAAATATACCTGATAGTGTTCTATCCTCAGACATGCACAATCTATGGATGGAAGCCATGGATAAAGAAAACCAAGCACTTAAGATTGAAGCAGTCCAAAGGTTTGTGAGCATTTCTGTCTCTCTGCCTGGAGGTGGGCGGGTGGGGGGAGGGCAATCATGTGCCGGTGACCCTGTGACTTTAGACCTTACGGGGGGGGCATCCTCTGACCCCCGTGCCTCTGGCATTTCTGGAAGGGAGGGCTTGTGGCATGACGCCACTGTGACCGGAGAGCCTCCATCCAACTTTAGTGGCAGCTTCATAAAAGGCAAGGAGCAGAGCAGCTCTTGCTAAGCCAAAAAGAGACTGAAGGGGCAGGAGGGAAAGGGGGGATTCTTTCGACTCAGGTTTTCCGCTTGCCCAAGGATGCTTTGGGCTTTTAAAGAAAACTGCAGAATCTTCATGACTTTTGAGCCGAAGTGCAGCTTGGGAGTCCCCCCATGTAATCCGGGGGCTTCACACTGCGCTTGAAGATGGGTAGCCGCCAGGCTGGCTGTCTTTCTGAGAAGCACATTTGCAAAACAATTCCCCGAGGGGGGCTCACTTGAGAAGACCGCCGGGCTCCTGGTGTTCTGCGGTGCAGCTTAAGCCTCATGTTTTTCATTCTGCTGACAGTTTCTGTCCAAATTAATACATGAGGATATTATCACCCAAAGATTTGAGAATATTCTTAGTTTTAGATAGAATTTAAGATGCAAAAGTCTTGGGGTTTGTATACTTGAGGAGAATTCAGCTGCGAGGCAGAATCTGCATTGGGCCTGGTGGGAAAGGGACCACTTCCAATGAACTGTGTCCTCAGTCAGAAGAGGGGGGGGCGCTTCTGGATCCCTGCCCCTCTGTGGGGGTTGTCATTTTGTCCTGAGAATGCAACGGCGAGTGTTGGAGAAGGGGAGGGTATTCCCAGGAAACCGTTCGATAACTTGCTGGGTTCCCCCCCACCGCCTTTCTTTCTTTTCTTGGGCCAGTTTAGTGAGTCAGCTCCCAGAAGCGAACTTCGTTTTGCTCAGGCACTTGTTTGGAGTCCTCCACCATATTGAGCAGAATTCAGTGGAGAACCAGATGAACGCTTTCAACCTGGCCCTCTGCATCGCCCCCAACATGCTCTGGCTGCCCAGCCCCACCAGGCCTGAGGAGGAAAGCAAGTCTACAAAGAAGGTAGAACCGCCCGTGGTGAGATCCTGCCCACGGGCCACTCAGGGCCACTGAGGCTTTCCCTTAACTCCAAAACTGACTGATTGGGGATGACAATTTGGCTTGATGAGAAGCAGAATTCATCCTTAACCTTACAGAAGCAGATGAGCAGCACGCTAAGGGGAAGCTTCTCACGCTGGACTGGGCCAGCTCTGTTGGGGCAGCAACTTATATTTAGGGCGACGGGGTGTGTGTGTGTGTGTGTGTATAAATACCTTCCCTTATCAGAGTAGCACGTGGGGGGGGTGGCTTTGTGTGCAGGTCCGATGGGTGTGCCTTTCCGCTCCCCCCAGTCTCGTGGAGGAAGTCATCTGCTTGAGAGCGTTGTGCGTCAGCCCCTGGACGTCCGAGGCAGCCCTCTCCACTCTCACCCTGGCAACTGCTTCCTTTGGTAGGTGGCCACGTTGGTGCAGTTCCTGATTGAAAACGCAGCTGACATTTTTGGAGGAGATGTGGCTTCACTCTTCCGAAAACCAGAACAAGAGAAGTCAGGAAGCTTGGACGACTTACTGGGTACGGCTGGGGCTGTGATGCTGACAGACTTCCCACTGCATACTTGTAACCTGTTCCAATGAGAAAGGCGGGCTGTAAATGAAACAACAACAACAACAACAATAAGCACCCCGCCAAGGAGAATGTCTGTTGGCTGGAAACAGCCATGTGATGGCTCTGCCTGTACATTTGTTTGATGGATTGACTTTTTTATTTCAAATATAGAGGCTGCATGCTCTGAGGGCCAGACTACTACACTCTACTCCCTGCTTGCTTTCTCTGCAGTCACACAGCAGCTGTGCTGAATGCCATTTTTAAAGACTTTGGAGGTCCAGTCTGGCTCAAGGTTGTAATGTGGGGGACGAGGGGCTTCTGCCTCCCCTCAGTGCCATTTTTCAAAGCCAAAACAGCTCCAGGGAGGAGTCACATATCCCATTTTGGAGCTGCACCACACTGGGGTCATAGACTCAAGCTGAATTGGGCCCTCACAGGCTTTAAAACCATCTTCCCCACAGCTGCTGTGTGGCTGCAAGGAAAGCCGGTCCTATCCAGACCACTGGGACCCGTCTTGCTAAAAAATGTATTGTGTGGTTTGGCCCTTAGTTGACTGCCTTCTGGGGGAGCTTACAGTTAAAGCAGAATAATTCTACTTGCTAGCAGTATAAAATCTCCCCCCAAATCACTGGTACCTGTCCAGTGTTAGGGCCTGTGCCCAGTCTGGACTTGGCCCTGGCATCGCCCACGCTTTCCCATGCAGCCTCCACTGCCAGGACTCCATGCCCCACTGGAAGCACTCATTGCATGCAGTGGTGAATGGGGGCAGAGAACCCAAGGAGTGGCCTGATACGGGCCAGGGTGGCACCAAGACCTGCAGTTTTAGCCGCTGCATCCTCCTGACAGCGGCTTGACTTTGGGCTGTGTTGAGGCTACCCAGTGTCCTGGGTGCAGCAAAGATGCCAACCCTCAGCCTGGCTCATTCAGCCTGACACCTGGTAGTTGCAGGTGGGGTGATCACGTCTGGGTCTTTCCCTGCATCCATTCCAAAGACTGGGGAAGAGAGGGAGGCGGGACTAGGGAGGGGCTTGAATCCACCCCACCAGGAGAGTGACAAATTCCCTAGCCAGTGAGGTGGGCCCAAGGGGCCAGAGGAAATGGAGGCACTAGCAGGGGTGTTGCCAGGAATAATTGAGGGTAGGCGCAGGGGGTGGGGATAGAACCAGGGTATAAAACGGCTCCAGAACTCAGGCCAAGAAAGAGATGGGAAGTGCAAAGTCTGCCAGGCACAGACTTCGGGGGAGATGCAGCAGGGAGCATTGGGTGGTGCAACTCTCCTCTATGCTGCCCTTCTATTTCTGAGCTTGCAGGATAGTAGGTGGCCACCAAGGGGTCCCAGCACACCTTGTGCACAACAGTTCCTGAAAGCCACAAGGCAAAAGTCGGCAAATAAAACCCAGTTCAGTCAGCTCAAAAGCCCAAGTCTTCACCTGCTGATAAAAACTGCCTAGGCTAGGTGGTAGGTGAACTCCAGAGGGGTTGCGCAGGTGAAGTGCCACTGCTCTGTTTCTGGTGACCACCCACCTCGCTTCTCAAGGTGACAGAGAGCAGGCCCTAAGCAGGAGCATGTGAAGGATGGGGAGGCTCGTATGGGAGCAAGTGGCATCGGGCTTTCAAGGGGACAAAGAGCACATTAAGCTTTGTCTGGAAACAAAGACCGTAGTGGCTGAAATCATACATGCTTCCTTGTAGCGTAGGATCATGTGAATGTGTGTCCACAAAGAGAGCTCAGACAATCACGGAACAGATTTCACAACTGGTGGTGTTAACTGCAGCTCCTAAAAACTAAGTTTCAAAGTGGGGGGGAGGCTGTGACAGTCGAGTGCTTTCTCGGCTCCCCACCCTCTCCTGTCCCACCTTCTAGTCACAGTGACCGATTTGATTATGCTCTGGCTTGAGCTGCAAGTGGTAAGTGAGGCAGAACTAGCGGCTGCCTGTCACAGGGCAAACCGGAGTCCTATTGTTGTGGGGTGTTTGGGGGCCACCAAGCACACCTGTCCCATCATCTGAGCAGGGGGGGCTCAGTGAGTACACATGTTGATTAAGCCAGTCCAAGACCAATTTGGGGGATGAATCCACCCGTGGAAGTTGGCACTGTAATGGCGCACTAATAATTGTGGGTAATTAGCTAATATTACAGTGGCAAAGCCCTTAAAACAAAATCAAAACGAACTCCTGGTGTCTTTGCCCCACAGCTCAACACAACGATTCCTCGGATGAGATGGAATACGCTGCTTCCTACCAGGAAACGTCAAAGCAGCACTATGTGCTTGAAACAGAGGATGGCCTGCTGAGCGAGGAGCAGGAAGACTGGGACTTGTTCAGCGAGATCACCGCTTGCTACCAGAGCAAAGCCAGGAAGAACGCCAGTGCCGACAGCTGTGACCTCCTGGAGGAAAATGCTTCCTTCTACTCCATGGGCTCAATGTGCTCTCTGAGCCCTGCGAGGGATCGGTGCTCCTCGGAGCCCAGCGTGTGCTTGAGCTCCCAGCTCCCCACCCTTGGCCACGAGCCAGTGGCCCGGCAGTCCAGCTGTGATGCCACCATCATGCACAGCCAGGGGGACTATATCCAAAGGCTCAAGTTGCTGCAGTTGGAGAGTCAGAAGCTCATGAATGAAAGCCTGAGCCCTGGACTGAGCAGAGCGAGAGAGAAATTCTGGAGGCGACCCCCTGCTCCAAGTGGTAACTTGGCCAAAAGCCTTGGCCTGCAGAAGTCAAACCTGTCAAACAGGTCTAGCTTCTCCAGCCTGTCCTCTCCCACCACGTCCCCCTCGGCCTCCTCATTGAGCTCTTTAGACAGCGCATTCTCATACTGTTCCGAATCGTCTGCCTTCAGCCCCACAGATGTCTCACCCCTGCCATTCATGTTTGGCACTTCTGCCAGACTCCATGCCTTGTCCCCAAAGGTGGCAAAGAGGTCCTTGAAAGAGTGGCACAAGCCTATGACCTCCCCTTTGCCACTGAATCCTTGCAGCTTGGAATTGTGCATTGAGAATGGGGGGCAAGACCGGGAGAGCAGCTGCAGCCAAGAGCAGCCCAAGGGCTTCATGCCGATCAGTGCTAGGGAAAGCCTCCATAGTGAAAGCTGCTGGGAAGAAGAAGAGAAAGAGGTCAGGCAGGCTGAGACTCAGTGCCCTCTAAGGTCAAGCCCCATGTTTCCTGTCCCGAGTCTGGAGAGCATTTCTCCAACGAGTCAGCAAGTGCAGAGAGAAAGATCAGTGAAGCATATAGAGATAAAGGGCCCGGAAGCTGCCTCTTGCAGTCAAGAAAGACTGAAACGCACCAAGATAACAGTGTACATGGCCCCAAAAGACAGAAGTCCGCAAGAGTCCCCAGCAGGACAAGAAGATGAGGATGTGGCCGCAAGTACCACGAGAAGCAGCAGCTCAGATGGTAGCAACAACCCAAATGCTCCCAAGAATCTACACACAGTAAGAGTTCATATTCCACAGACGGTGTTTTATGGGCAAAATACTCCATTGGTACTGCAGTCCACCTCCAGGAGGTACCATCACAAATCAGTGAGCCAACCCCCAGAAGTGATGAACCCTCAAAGTACCCCTCTTCTGGACGAGCCAGTTCAGCAGGCCGCAGGCACCCAGAGCCCTAGCAAGGAAAGCGGCGGCAGCACATCCAGCCATTCCTTCCGCATCCTCCTCCCAACGTCCATTTGCAGCACCATCCGGCAGTACTTCAGTCACGACAGTCACAAGAGCTCCTGTTCTGCAGATGCAGATGCCGTGGAGAGTGAACTCATCCGGAGCAGGGCGGAGTGGCTGAGAAACCAGCCCTGTGCTAGCTCACCCACCAAGGAACAGAATCACTTGATTTTTGCAGAAGAGACATTTGTCTAGGGGCGTGTACATGGTGATGCCTTCACTGTGTTTTTTTTAAATAAGAGAGGGTGGGATGTGAAAGGGCCGTGTAATTCCTTGGTTAGAGGAATCTTAACAGATTGCCTCAATCAACACACAAGTAAATATATAATTAATATTGTGGGCTTTTTCTTAACTGAATTTTCTACTGAACAATCAGGAAAGGAAGTTTACTCGTCTTGTGCATGAAGAGTAGTAGCCCATGCAAAGCTTTAAACATATTGAGGCGCTGCATGTTTCCTACTTGGTTGCTATTGTTTATAAAATCACAGAGGCAATCGGTGGGTTGAGCCAGGCACAAGAAAAAGTCACTCCAAAGTTCCAGGGAACTCAATAACAGTGACATTAAGATTAGACTAGCCTTCTTAGAGTTTTCATCACATTGAAAATGCTAGCAAAAAGGTTTTTATATTTTTTTATTCCCTACCCTAAGTGAAATCCAGAAAGAATACTTTCACTGCAACCCAGCTACTCTGTTCTTCCTATGTATGTCCTCTTTCCTTTGCCTTTGTTTTTTTGTGACTTTAATTTCTGTGGAATAAGTAACCCACCTTGGGCCCACCATATGGGAAAAGACAGGATAAAACCATATTAACTAATCCTAAATGTATTAATGCGGCCATAAGCCCCAATGGTACTTCCTCCCAGGTTGATGGGTTTAGAATTGCAGCCTTTCCCATTTTCAGCTGCCGTCAATGTACTCAGCCTTCACTTATTTTCACCAGAACCTTCCCCAAATACTCTTACAGCTTTGCTTTCTCCATGTGACATACTTACTCCAGTTGTGGCCTTTGAGAAGGAAAGTAAATGGTGGAAGAGTTTTCTGTCTAAGAATTCAAGTGAATCTCCAGGTCACTTATTTGAGAACTCAGGTGGTTTGGTTTTTGCATAATTCCTAAGGACACGTGGAAGTAGGAAGTAGGAAGAGTAGGGACTGGACATGTGATGTGGTGGAAAGAGAGCAGTTGGTCTGCTAATCTGGATATGTTTGATGGGGCTGTATTCCTCCTGTTGAAGCACTCTTTAGGTATTCTAGGCTGGCTGAATTCCATGTGTTTTATGGGGATGTCATGAACCACTTTGCACAACTTAACATGCAACTGTTCAGCTTGCCAGTCGATGCTCCACTAGTTGCTTTATATGGAAGTGAGACCTTCATCAAACAAGAACCAGCTCATTCAGTTTTTGTTTGATCAAAAATCTCACTATATTCCTTACTTGGATCATTCTTTCCCTCTTCATAATCACATTACTTCTTAATTAAGCTGGTTTTTCATATACTTCCATTACTTTTCATAGACATCTTGAACATTTTGCCTGCTAATTTGTGTTTAAGGAGAGGGGGTGTTACTGACTGTACACAGCTGGCTACTTCACTCTAGAACTGGCTATGGAACCATCTCCAAGCTCTTTTTCTGCTCTCTGGAACTCTCGGTCTAGGGCAGTGATGCTCTGTATTCTTGGTGTTTGGGGGGGCAATCAGTGGGAGGGCTTCTAGTGTCCCCCGCTAGCAGACCTCCTGATGACACCTCATTTTTTGGCCAGTGTGTGACAGTGTTGGACTGAAAGGGCCATTGACCTGATTCCAACATGGCTGTTCTTATGTTCTTATGGTGGTTGTAGGAAAACACTGCCAAGCTTGCCCATCAACCAGAACCCAGTGCCCTGGTTGAGCAAAGTATATGTACAGCATGTACAAAAGGCAAAGCTGGGGCAATCTGACAGGAATGAACATGTAACAATGGGGTAACTTTGGAAAATCTCTTGTCTCCCCAAATGGCACATTTCCTCTGGAGTTCCCAAGCCTTATGCTCATTAGCTGCTGCTGGGATGCGCTGGTGAGGCAACTTCATAATTGGCTTCCCTGCTTTAGTTGTGCCACTTGGCAAGAGAAGTGTGTGAGAGCACAGCTGAGAGCCCCATCCTGTGCACGTTTCATAAAAAAGTTGGCAGGTGTAGGCTGAGAGACATGCAAGATCTTGGTGAAGAGGAAGTGCTCTTTGTTGTCTGGAAAGGGAGAGGAAACTGTGAAATGTGTGAGGCTGAATGAAAATAAGCTGTGGAAAGGTTTTCAAAGGTTGTCCAGGCCACGCTGGAGAATGCTAGAACAAGGTGAGTTTGCTTTATTTTACTGGTTTAGGCAGCTTTCTCTCTACTGGTCCCCCCGAGTCCCTGCACCGAAAGCAAATGGCCAATCTCTTCTTCCTTAAGGTCTGGTCACTAGAGATCTGGGGCGGGGGGGGGGGGGTTAACCTTCAAAGAAAAAATGATTATTGAGTGCTTTTATTGAAGAAAGGATGAGAATTAGACCTTTGCCTCAGTGTGGGATGGAATCCATTTCTCTTGGTCTGACTCTTGTTTGGTAACCTGTGCCTGCTTTTATTCCCACCTCATTTTGTAGCAATGAAAATATATTTGTACCACAATCCTGTCCTTGTCATTTTGTCTTGCACATACATCCATTAAACAGATGTTTCTAAGCCATAGTTGTAAATAATTCAATAAAAACACAATTTCCTTTGTCAAGTGTCTACTGACTCTTCTCCAGTACTGATGAAAAATGCTGGTTTGGAAATCTTTTTGTTGACATCTTTTGTTCATGCAGAGATCATAGAGGATGTATAGAATTTTCAGATTAGAAGGAATCTCATCTGCTTTCTGTCCTGGTGAGCAGGGGTCTTCCTTCGGAAGGGATGTAAAGGTGTATGAACAGGCAATGATAACCATGCAGAGGAAAGAACATTGATTTCTGGGAAACCTTCAGGCACACCTCCTGCAATTACTCACCACCATGAAGGTTAGACTGCTGTGCTATCCAATAGTAGGGCTGTGCACGCACACGCACACACACACACACAAATCATGTCAGTGTAGATCTAGGTTTCAGGGATACCACAAAAATTCACTATCCTTGAAATCCAGATAAGATGCTTGAACCTTATCCCAAATTTATTTGGTAATTATTCCCTAGAGAAAACTATCCCAGGGGAGGCATTTTTCAGGAAAACTAAACCAGATTTGCAGGACACCTACTACTTCCTGTTCACCAAAGACTTTCCAAATTTCAGGAATTTCCAATTCTATGGACCCCTGAACAAAGTGCCCCAGCCACTCTCCACCGTTTCCTAAGGCTTTCCAGGCAAAGAAAAACCTTAAAGCAAAGGCAACCACTGGCCAAAAGCGAGTTCTGAATGCAAGTCCCACTCCCAAAGCTAGCTGAACCAAGAAAGCCCAACAGAACTAAACTACAGCAAGGGGACCGACATCAAAGCAAAGACTCCCAATGTCGAACCAGAGAATCTTCAAACTGAAGCAAGGGGGCAATCGCCAGAGCCAGAATATCTGTGACACAGAATTTAAAAGGTAGCTGGCAGCAGTGGCTTGAAGGGCTCTCTTGGAGCTCAGATGCAGAGGTAGGATGAGCTTCGCGGAAGAGAAAAACAGGCAAAGAGGCAGAGCAGCAGCAAAATGTCAGGGCAATGTCACAAAATGGCTTGAAGCACCAAGAGGACTCCAGCAAGGTCTGCTGCAGGAGATCAGCACGAGGCCAGTGGGGGACAGGAGGCAGCAACCAGAGAGGCTTGGAGAGGGGCCAGCCAGGAGCATGGGGAGCCGTGAGTACACAGGCCAAGGGGGACAGGCTTGCCTTCCTTCCCTCATTCCTTAAAAAAGAAAGCTTGTAGAGGCCACTGGCCAGATTTAAACCTAATGATGCAGCCCATCAGAGTCTGGCCTACTGGATCTGAACCAGGATTCTTCAATGTGATCCACCATAGCCAGATTATGCCAGATCAACATACATCCAGTTATTTAGCCTGTTAACAAATTGTGGATTACACACCTCTGTCCAACAGTCTTGCTGTTCAAGATAAACCATGGATCAAGTCAGGCTTAAGAGCCTTTGAACTGCAGCCACACCACGAGCCGCCAAGTGGTCCTACTGCAGTCAGGATTTCGTAGCACAGCAACAGCCATGTTGTAGTACGGTGTTGATGGTGTATTCAGATGTTCACAAGAGATGAACAACATATTTGTCTTCTTCCATTGATGTTTTTGTTTGGAGATGTTGTCATTGTGAGACATTCCATTATACCAGTTTGGCTGCCGGTGTTCCCATTCCTTTGTTTTGTTTACGGGGTTTTAATGAAAAATATATAGTATACGCTGTTTATGTGCCCTCAAAATACGGTTAAAATTGTGTGGAATTCTGCATGAGAAAACAGAAACAGGGACAAAACAAAGAGCATATACATGTAGCCTTCCAATTAGGCCTTATGTTTTAAACCTGTTTAATTTGTACTTGTGCACATCTATAATAAATACTTTCTAATATATATTTTAGGTTGTTACTTGACCCCTGTATTCTGTTCCCCTGCTTGTTTGGGTTGAGTTTATGGGGACCTTCCCCCATACCCCCTTTTTTCTTCTTTGACAAAACAAAGAGACTCATGGATTTGTTTTGCAGAATGCAGGTTTCTGTACATCACACCACAGGGGGATGCTCTTTTTCCAAATAAAAGTGAGGCGTGGAATGAAGGTTGAGAGCTGTGTACAAGAGTAGCAGCTGAAAGATGCCAACTACCGGGTTGGTCTGCAGTAGAACAGCAGGATTTGAGTCCAGTGCCAACTTAGAGACCAAGACAATTTTCAGAGGAAATATAGGACTTTGTGGAGCCCTAGGGGGTTTCTTCCAGATTTGGTTGCACTAGCACAGGGAAGGATCATAACTTACGATATAAGCTTTTGTGGATGAGACGCCATGTTGTCAAATGCAAGAAACATTGTCCTCAGCTCTGATAATCCCATCATAAAAAAGGGGCCATTTCTACACAACTCACCTTCTATCGGAACGCCGCGGAACGTTGCGGAAGATAGCGTTTTCTCGCGCAAGTTTTGTGCGACATCATGCAAAACTTGCACAAGAAAACACTATCTTCCACGTTTTTTTCACAATGTTCCGCAGTGTTCCAATTGAAGGTGAGTAGTGTGGAAACAGCCAGGGTATCAAAGAACTGGAAAGGTGCAAAAAATGGTAACCATTAGTGTATTCACACACTGCTGGCCATTGCATTATCATTGCTCTAGGAGCAATTGTCCCTCAGTGGAACAGGCTTCCTTGGGACGTGGTAGGCTCTCCTTTGGAGGTTCTTAAGCAGAGGCTGGATGGCCACCTGACAGCAATGCTGATTCTGTGAATCTGGGCAGATCGTGAGGGAGGGCAGGAAGGGTTACATCAGTGCTTAGTTCTCGTGGCCCCTTCTTACATGCCCAGGGTAATGCCAATTGCCACTTTGGAGTCAGGAAGCAATTTTCCCCAAGCCAGTTTGGCCAGGGATCCTGGAGGTGTTTTGCCATCTTCTGGGCATGGAGCGGGGGTCACTGGGGCAGTCAGGGGGGGGGTAGCTGTAAATTTCATGCATTGTGCAGAGGATTGGACTAGATGACGCTGGAGATTCCTTCCAACCCTGTGATTCTATGATTACCTCACTAAATTCCTAGTTAATCTTGGATGTGTGTTGTGTGTAATTTGTGTGCAATTGCTCTTTACTACTCCTTTAATAAAAATCATTTCTGTTAAAACCCGCTTGGTTATTAGAGAGTCCTCTAAGGAAATGATCCTCATATACACAAATGGAGATCTCGCAGTTACACCTTCTTGCTAGCTTGTCTCCTTACATGCTAATTCCCCCAACTCTCAAGGAGACCCCCTCCCATTTGAGTAACAACAGGGGTTGGAGCTAGAAAAGAAAAAAAGGTGGGGAAATTGCCATTGACTCTCACTTACCAGTTGTGACCCGTTTTCATGCACATTTCCATATTTAATTTTATTTTAGTATAGCACAGGTTATGCTCACCCCCTCTTCACATAATGCAGAATTTTCTACCAGGTCTGCACCCTTGCTGCATGTCCCATAACCATTGCAGGTACCACCACCACACTCATCTCCAAGCAGCTTATATGGCTGTCCTTTCAGTTGGGTGGAGGAATTACTCCGTGGTACTCCAGCCCTGGTACTCTGGCTGGACAGCACTCAACAATCTCTGATATCAGTGCCTCTGGTCTACACCAGGACTTTCCACCCTAGTCGGAATGAAGAGACAGACACCAAGTTTGGATATAAGGGCCACTTTATTAACTTCATACAACTAGAACAAGCCAGAACAGCGGCAAGGGCCTAAAGTGGCACAGGTCAAGCCATGGGGTCCACCCTGGACTGCCGCCTTGACCTGTCTGGGCAAGCCCCAAAGCCCTGGATGGTGTGGACCCGGCCAGCCAGGCAATTTGGTTACACACACATACACCCTTCATGCTCCTGAACACTTCAGCCGTACAGCAGTGAGGGAAGGACTTGCACACGGGGGTTCCCAAAGGCAGCCTGCCCCTGCAGCTGGCAGTCGTCAAAGCAGTACCAGCCCTTCAGGCAGGCCTCTCTTCCCACCAATAGGGAAGCACCAAGGGTCGAACCTGCCAATGACATTGCTAACCTGCACCACCCTTAGCCAATGACCTCAATCCCCGAAATTGGTACAAGGTAGGCAAAAAACCCCTCATTCCCATGCCAAATTGGAAAGAGGGTAAAAAATTCCTACCTGGCTCTGATAGCAGCCGGCTAATTCTGCACCAATACAGGGTGAGGAGGGTGGGTCGAGCAACTCTTCCCAACTGCGACTGGGCAGGGTGGAGCAGCCTCCTCAGGCCCTTGTCTCCGCCCTCCCAGCCAAACCCTGGATTGAAGGGGTGGTGCTGCCTCCCTCCTTCCAGGGCGGCAACTAATGGCCCCCAGCTTTAGCAGTGTAGCTGTATGCTGGGAAGGGGCCATATTGCCACCCTAGTCGGAATGAAGAGACAGACACCAAGTTTGGATATAAGGGCCACTTTATTAATTTCATACAACTAGAACAAGCGAGAACAGCGACAAGGGCCTAAAGCGGTACAGGTCAAGCTACGGGGTCCACCCAGGACCACCACCTTGACCTGTCTGGGCGACCCCAAAGCCCTGGCTGCGACCCATCCTTTAATGGTGCGGACCTGGCTAGCCAGGCAATTTGGTCACCCCCTTTCAAGCTCCTGAACACCTCAGCCGTACAGCAGTGAGGGAAGGACTTGCATGCGGGGGTTCCCAAAGGCAGCCTGCCCCTGCAGCTGGCAGCCGTCAAAGCAGTACCAGTCCACCAATAGGGAAGCACCAAGGGTGCTCACCGGCCTGCACCCTATCTCAGACTCAACCCTGCCAACGCCAGGGCCAAGCCTCTGCTTAGGCCCTAGCGACCCCACTGGTAGCCTAAGGCTGACTGGAGCTCTTGCCGCAAATCCTCCATAAAATTTTTTATTGCCTGCTGAGGAAGATGTCTTTGCTCTTAGTGGCCAGGTGAACCCCCATTACCTCGGCAGAGGTTGGCAAATTCAGCCTAGTATGTGGAGGTGTGGCAAATAAAGGCCCATACCATCCCCGAAAGCTTTCTCTATGGTTCTGTTAGCCTTTTGTCTAGCCATCTCAAGGGCTAACGAGTCCCAATCTTCCCGCCGCACTGACATGGAAGCATTATGGACCAATCATCTGTTGGGAAAAAGGGTTAAAAATAGCTTTAAATCAGAGGTGCAATGGATCTTGAATCAATAGAGAGTCAGCACACGAGTTTAGCTTTTAAAATCGTTTACTTCTAAAGGAAAAGGGTCACAGGTTGCCTACAAAATAACAAACCGTCCTAGAGCTACATTCTCTAACTTGTTACAAACAAAGAGCTGGGATAACTGAATGGAGAATCTTCTTCCTCCTTTTTTTTATAATAGATTTTATTGGATGGGTCAATATATAATCATTTCAAATACAAATACGTTCCATTTCAATTCCCCTGTGTATATTTCCTCCCCCCTCCCCCCTTTTCAATAATGACTTCCAACAGCACTCCAACCCCCCGTTATTAATGATACCTTATTTCTATGCTAAAGTTGTTCTTTTCTTATTATTAGTAAAGATCTTAATTATATCTTATTTTACTTAATTTCTTTAGAACCTTCGAAAGACCATAATTGTCCCTTAACATCCCATTTCTTTTCCATATATTTTTTCAACTTTTTCCAATCTTCCAAGAATACTTCTGGATCTTGCTCCTTCAAATTTCTTGTTAGTTTATCCATTTCAGCCATGTACAACAATTTCCTTGTCCATTCTTCAATTTCAGGTATTTCTTCTCTCTTCCAATACTGAGCATATATTATTCTAGCTGCTGATATCATATAATATATCAATATCTTATCATTTCTATTAACATCTTCCAAATGCAATGATAATAACAACATTTCTGGATTTTTTGCAACATTATAACGAAGTATCAAAGACATCTCAGTACATATTTTGGTCCAAAAGTCTCTAGCCTTACGACAAATCCACCACATATGAAATAGAGAACCTTTATGCTCCTTACATTTCCAACACTTATTAGATAGCTGTTCATTGGCTATGGCTAATTTTTTCGGTGTTAAATACCATCTATATAACATTTTATAGCCATTCTCTCTAATACTGGCACATGTTGATATTTTTAAAGTATTTTTCCATAATTGTTCCCATGCTTTCATCGTTATTTTATTATTACAATTTATAGCCCACTTTACCATTTGCACCTTGACTGTCTCATCTTCTGTAAACCACTTCAATAACAATTTGTACATTTTAGAAATTATTTTACTATTATCTCCCAACAGTAATTCTTCTAGCTCTGAATTCTTGGTTCTAAAGCCTGTTTTTCTTTGTTCTGAATCAAATAAGTCTTTGATTTGTCTATATTGCAACCAACCATATTTGAATGGCAACTCCTCATTTGGTTTAAGGTTCAACTCATTATCTGTTATTTCTATTAAGTCTTTGAGAGTAAGCCATTCTTTTCCTGTATATTCTAAATTTGGGTTGATCACCTCAGCTGGTACAATCCAAAGTGGTTTCTTCTGGTCTATAAATTTTTTGTACTTTAGCCAAGTCAACAATAAATTTCTTCTCAAACAGTGGTGCTGAAACATTGCGTCCATTTTATACTTATCATACCACATATATGCATGCCATCCAAATAGTTTATTCTTCTTCCTCCTTCTTCTTGACCCTAGAAAGAAAGTCACCTGACCTGTTGACCAACAACAGTTTACAAACACACTTCAGTTTCCCAGGCATGCAGATTATTGGCTCTGTGCCAGGTTCCCTTTCCAGGTCAATCTAAACAATATCATGGTAGGTAAACACATTAACCCCATAATGACTGAATATCAGACCTTGCAACACACACATATTCCAACATCATCAACACACCACACCACTACTTGCCTATGCATTGCAAGTCTGTGTGAGCCTGTAATGAAAGGGCCATGCCCTGCAGCCAAGGTCATGCCCAGCAAACCGAGGTCATTACCACGCGGTGAATGACCAGAACATGAGGTGGAGGACTGCACCTCCCCTCAAACCATCAGGCCACTACTTGCCTGGTTGCTGCAAGCCTGTGTGAGCCTGTAAGGAAAGGGCCATGCCCTGTGAGACAAGGTCAACACCACACAGTGAATGACCAGTATGTGAGGTGGAGGACTGCTCCCCTTGAGCGCACTGGGCCACCTTGCCTATGCATGCACATCTGTGGGGCCTGTAATGGAATGGCTGTGCCCTTGGGAAGCCCAGCTTATTACTCCCAGGTGAATGACCAAGAGTGAGGCCAAGGACCCCACATCCCAACAAACAGAAGTAGCAGCTCAGCCATCACTTCCCCCGTGGCTAATGCGGAGTCAACCAGACCCTTCCTTAAGGGCTTGGGTCATCACTGCACTAACGCTCAGGATCTAACTCCCATGACCACCATTAATGTCATGCGACCCCAAAAACTGCCCGGGCTTACTTCAAACCTTTATAATGCGGACTGCCAGAGAGGAGGAATAAGATTGGAAAATTCGGAGTTAGAGGAAGTGTTATTACAGGAAGGCAAGAAAGAAGTATCCAAGATTTACGAATTACTTTTAAAATGGTTTACGGTGGATGAAACAGTAAAAGTCCAGATGGTGAAGTGGGCAATAAATTTTCACAAAGAAATAACAATGGAAGCATGGGAATACCTATGGAAAAATACAGTGAAGATTTCAACTTGTACGAACATTAAAGAGAATGTGTATAAAATGATTTACAGATGGTATTTAACACCAAAGAAAATTGCGCTAGGAAATACCAACATGTCAGACAAGTGCTGGAAATGTAAAAAGCATGAAGGATCATTATATCATACGTGGTGGACATGTGAAGTAGCTAAACAGTACTGGGGAGAAATAATTGAAGTAATAAATGAGATTTTACAAATACAAATAAATAAGAATCCAGAACTGTTGCTACTGAACTTGGGAATGGAGACAGTTCCAATGCAGCACAGAACATTGTTATTTTACATGACAGCAGCGGCAAGACTTTTGTATGCACAGAAATGGAAGACACAAGAAATACCAACTGTAGAAGACTGGATTTACAAATTGCTGTACATGGGAGAAATGGACAAAATGACAAGGAAACTTAAAGATCTTGACCTAGGACAATATATTGTTGATTGGGGGAAACTGAAACAATTTTTGGAAAAAAAGTGGGATGTAAAAGGAGAACTGTGGCAGTTTGAAAATTTTTAAAGAATAGTGTTGCAATGAGAAGAGAGAAGGGATCTTACCATTTAGGGGGAATGTAATTATAATCTAAGCTTATATAATATTTAAGGGGATTTTATATTGAGTATATGGGATAATAAGAAGGGGTAAACAGATATCTCAATGAGGTATACTATATATGATATATGACATAAAATAATGGGTTAGTAGATCAGATTCTACATTATAACATAATATGTGGTTGTGTTGTGTGGTGATGTGTGCTATGCTACATTGGTGGCATAGCATACAATATATATATAATATATTATTGTGATATATACTATATTGATAGTGTATTTGACAGAGTATATGCTTAAAAGAAAAGAAATAGAATAAGTTTAAAGTAAGAGATAGGGCGATCCTTGCTATATATTATATTATATTAGTATGTTATATTGATTTGAGATATACTATATTGATAGTAGATTTGATAGAGGTTATGTAAAAAATAAGAATGTGCTTAGAATAAGAGATATTATGAATTAGAGTTGGTAGGGAAATATAAATGAAATAGATTTAAGTAATAAGAAGGGTTAGGGGTTGGAAAGCTGTTGGAAGTCAATAGGGAGGGGGGAGGAAAAGGGTGGGGGATAGAGCAAGGGGTAAAATGGGATTATTTGTGTCAAATTTGCAAAATTTTCTTTGTTTTACCACTCACTAATAAAAATTTTATTAAAAAAAAAGAATTAGATAATATCCTGCAGGTGAAAGTAAAAGAACTGACTCAGAAAGAATATATCAAGAGAGTACAAAAAATTCTGGCTAGATTTTATGTTAATAAGAAGAAATCAAAGATACTATGTAAGAATATGACCAAACAAAAGCAGCAAGAATTAATGGAAATTACCGATTGTGAAGTAACACATAAAGTTAAATATCTTGGAACTGAGCTAACTGCGAAGAATATTGATTTATTTAAGAATAATTATGAAAAGCTATGGCAGCAGATTGATAGAGATATGATTAAATGGAATAAATTAAATCTGTCATGGCTGGGAAGAATAGCGGCAGTTAAAATGAATGTGTTACCACGGATCATGTTTTTATTACAAACAATTCCAATCATTAGAGACACTAAACAATTTGAAAAATGGCAGAAGAAGATCTCTGACTTTGTGTGGGCAGGCAAGAAACCACGAGTAAAAATGAAAGTTTTGTGTGACGCTAAAGAAAGAGGTGGACTGCAGTTGCCAAATATTAGACTATTTCACACAGAAAAAAGGAAGTATGCCAATTTGTACAAATACAACTATATTATTCATACAGCACTAATGGCTACTTAATATATCAACAGTCAGTCCAGTACACATGTAGGAAGAGAGAGGAAAAAGGTCCCAATACAATGTCCAGAATAAATCTCCCAGGCTTTGCTCACGACGCCAAACGATGACGGTGCCAGCCAATTCCAGAGTTAGCTGAATGGTGGCATCCAAGATTGCTGGAGGGAAAGGTGGCAACGAGCTACACTGGTCTTATTCCTTTCCGCTCGTTTCAGATGGGGTCCTTCGTCAGGCCACCAATATCAATTAGTCAGGCGAAATCGTGTCAGTAGTCATATACAAAACAGTTTTGTCAGCTTCCATGTAAGGAAGACTATACCATGAAGCAATATGTCAAGTTTGGTTAAAAGAGTGGATGTCACTGAAAGATTGTAAGCTCTTGACTTCCGGTTCGGGATCCATGAAGGTCTAAAGCAGCTCTAAGAGCTGAGCTGTCCGTGCCGCTGTTTGTGGAGGCTGGAGGGGCACAGATTGCCCGCGGCCCCCAGTTCTCAGGCGGAGAACAGGCAATTACGCACTGCATCTGAGGGCGCGTTGATCTCGGGTGGTGGGAGGCTCTAAGCAACGAGCTCCCTCCCACCCTGGAGGTCCCACCCGAAGACAGGTTTGCCAAGATCTCTGCAGCGGCTCAGGAGTCAATTGTATTGGCATAAGACCTGCATGCCCGAGCTTTGTTAAGCAGCAAGGGAAACGGATTCATTTGATTAAAAGAAGCAGCGATTACAACCCAAGAAAAGACGTTTAAGAAGGTAAAGATTGCTATCTCTCAAACCGGGACAGATTTAAGCAAGTAATAAAGTTTAAAACTGGACTTAAAAACTGCAACAGACTGATTAAGTGAAGGGGAAGATTCCGGCAAGGGAAAATCTAAAAAGCGACATTTTAAACAGTAGTTAAGGCGGAAAATTGGATATTGTTTACATACCTGAAGTGGGAAGAGATACTGGACTGTGGGAAAGCTTGAATATTGCGAGAACTGCTGCAAACATTAAAGAAACAGGAAGTACGTCAGGACCATAAAGAGACTGGCAAGAGGCGCTCTGTGTTAATACAGGAAGTGGAAGTTCGCCATTTCAGAGAAGGGCAAAGTTTTGGCTTCAAGGAAACAGGAAGTAGGACATCTTGGAAGAAGGTAAGGGCGTTTGCTTCAAGTTAAAACCATAGAGAAAAAACGCCCGACATTTTGGACTGAGCAAAACAACTTTTAACAAAAACTGAGTAAATTGGGACTTTTTAAAGCAATTGGAAGTAATAAATCAGCGCCATGGATTTAAGGAAAAGGGCAGACTCGTGGGAGCGTGGTAAATCTAGCCCCACGATTTCGAAGAAGAAGTGGCAAGCTGCGATGGAGAATCTGGATAAAAAAGTTTCTGAAGTTACAGAAGGCAATAAAGAGCTCAAAGGTATGATACAGGAGATGGCAAAAGACTTTAGAGACTTTAAAGAGACACTTAAATCGGAAATGGCAGAGCTGGTAAAAGACGTATCAGATACGCAGCAGAGAGTGAAGGTAGTAGAAAACACGATGGATCTGCAGAGGACAGAGATGAGAGGACTGAAAGCGAGAGTGACCATCGCGGAAAGTAAACAAATGGAAAAACAGCTAAGATTTCATTCGCTCCTGGAAACAGAGGAAAAGACCGCCTGAGAGCAGATTACAGAAATTTTGGCAGAGTACCTGGGGAAGGAGGAAGAGGAAATTGCAGCTCTCCTAGACGTGGTGTACAGAATTAATTCAAAATTTGCGTCTCAGAGGAAGTTACCAAGGGATATGATTGTGCAATTTACGACAAGAAATACAAGAGAACTAATTGTGACCAAACAGTTTCAGGATCCACTAGAAGTTAATGGAAAGGCGGTAAGAATTATGAAGGAACTGCCCAGATCGGTGTTGTTGGAAAGAAAGAAATACAGAGAGCTAGTCCAGATGTTAAAAGAAATGAAAGTAAAATACCGATGGGAAATACCAGAGGAACTGACATTTGAGTTTGGTGGAGTAAGAAAGAGCATCAGATCTGGCCAGGAAATGGAGGATTTTATTAGTAAAAATGAAAAGGACTTACTAAAACCCACAAAACCTTGATCATGGGGTGTAAAATTATATCTTGGAATGTAAATGGACTAAACTCACCTTGTAAACGTAAGGTTATTTTCCACTGGCTTGTAAAACAGAAATGTAAAATTGTATGCCTACAAGAGACACATATTAGAAAGCAAGATGTAAAATATTTGAAAATGGCAAAACTTGGAAAAGAATTTATAGCTGCCTCCAAACAGAAAAAGAGGGGTGTTGTGTTGTATATAAAGGAGGAACTACAGCCTAAAGTGGTGTTCAGTGATGTTGAAGCTCGATATTTGGCGGTGGAAATAATTTGGAATTCAAAAAAGACATTGGTGATTGGAATTTATGCGCCTAATGGTGCAAAAGAAAAATTTTTTACGGACTTACAAAAACAGTTAGATGAACTGTCTTATGACCAAATAATATTGGCAGGCGATTTTAATGGAGTTACAAACTTGGAGGAAGACAAGAAATCTAAGACTACACAAAAAAAAAGAGGACTATTACCAAAGTCATTTTTTGCAATCATGAAACAGGAAAGTTTAGAGGATGTATGGAGGAGACAGTATCCCAAGAATAGACAATATACATATTACTCTGCAAGACACTCTACACTATCAAGAATTGATATGATCTGGGCCTCCAAAGAACTGTCGCTCTGGACTAAAGAGGTGGAAATAATGCCAAAGGTAGGCTCAGATCATAATCCAATTGTGTGGAAATTTGGTAAGAATACTAAAAGAAGAGGATGGAGAATAAATGAAGACCTGTTACAAACGGAAGAGAATATTGCGTTGCTGCAAAGAGAGACCAAGTTCTTTTTGCAATACAATTTGAATAAAGAAGTATCGACAAATAAGGTTTGGGACACATATAAGGCCGTGATCAGAGGGATACTAATGGACTTGAATGCGAGAGACAGGAGGAAAAAAGAGGAGAAAAGACAAGAAATTATGGAAAAAATTAAAGCCAAAGAGATTCAGCTCAAAAAGAGGCAAAAAGAAAATATATCAGGATATAAAAATATTGCAAGAACAGTTATCGGCAATGAACAATAAAGAATTGGAGTGGAATTTAAAGAGGATGAATCAGAGGTCGTTTGAAGGTGCAAATAAACCTGGGAAATATTTGGCATGGCAACTAAAAAAGAGGAAGGAGAAGAAAATTATCAGTACGATACGAGAAGATGATAAGCTATTAAGTGATCAAGTCGCCATTAGTAGAGCCTTTTTTAAATTTTATGCAAAATTATACCCAAAAAAAGAGGTGAACAAAGATTCAATAGCGGAATATTTAGATAAGATGAAACTTCCGACACTCTCTGAAGAATGGAAAGAGAAATTGAATAAGGAAGTGACAGAAGAAGAAATAAAAGAAGCTATTCAATCAACGAAATTGGGGAAGGCGCCAGGCCCAGATGGACTAACAGCAAAATTTTATAAAATAATGGGCCAAGAATTGGCACCTCTCCTGAAAGAGGTGATGAATGGTGCTATGCAGGATCAAGAGATTCCTGATTCTTGGAAGGAGGCTAACATATCATTGATTCCAAAAGAAGGACAAGATTTGACTAATGTTAAAAATTATAGACCAATTTCATTGTTGAACAATGATTATAAAATATTTGCAAAGGTGTTGGCGGAAAGAATTAAAGGATGGATGTCGGAATTCATTGCAGATGAACAAGCGGGATTTTTACCTAATAGACAAATTAAAGACAACCTGAGAACAGTAATAAATGCTATTGAATATTATGATAAGCATTGTGATAAGGCGGTTGGTTTCTTTTTCGTAGACGCAGAAAAAGCATTTGACAATCTGAACTGGGACTTTATGTTCGCCACCATGGAAAAGCTGCAAATGGGAGAAAAGTTCATACAAGCAGTTAAAGGAATTTATAAAGACCAAAGTGCAGCGATTGTAGTGAATGACGATTTGACAAAAAAACTGAAAATAAGCAAAGGCACAAGGCAAGGCTGCCCATTGTCTCCATTGCTGTTCATATTGATTTTGGAGATATTGATGATTCAGATACAAGAGGACGACACAATCCAAGGTATAAAGATAAGAGAGTTTACCTACAAGGTCAGAACATTTGCGGACGACATAATGTTGATTGTAGAGGATCCAATTGACAATATGCCAAAGGTAATAAAGAAGATAAAGGAATTTGGAGATCTGGCTGGTTTTTTTGTAAATAAAAAGAAGTCGAAGATACTATGCAAAAATATGACCAAACAGAAACAACAAGAACTGATGGAATTAACGGACTGCGAGGTAACAAACAAAGTAAAATATTTGGGAATTGAACTAACCGCAAAAAATATAGACTTATTTAAGAACAACTATGAGAAATTGTGGATACAAATAGAGAGAGATTTGATAAAGTGGAACAAGTTGAATTTATCATGGCTGGGCAGAATCGCGACAATAAAAATGAATGTTCTACCTCGTGTGATGTTTCTGTTACAAACGATTCCGATTATTCGAGACTCTAAACAATTTGAAAAATGGCAAAGAAAAATTTCGAATTTTGTGTGGGCAGGCAAGAAACCACGTGTTAAAATGAAAGTGTTACAGGATGCGAAAGAAAGAGGTGGCTTGCAACTGCCCAACTTAAGACTGTATTATGAAGCAATTTGTTTGACATGGATAAAGGATTGGATAACGTTGAAAAATCGCAAGCTTCTGGCATTGGAAGGTTATAAGAAAATATTTGGATGGTATGTATACCTATGGTACGATAAAATAAAAGCGGACTCTCTGTTTCTGCATCACTATATTAGAAGAAGCCTCTTCACAATCTGGAAGAAATATAAGATGTATCTGGAAGATCAAACCCCTCTTGGGTGGTCCCGTATGAAGTAATAGACCCGAGAACTGTCGAGAATGAACAGCAACGTTTAACTTATAAGGAGATAACACAAATACAATATTCAACATTAAGAACAAAGTCACAAGAAGAATTGTCTCCTTGCTATAGTTGGTTTCAATACAGACAGATAAGGGATCTTTATAAATCGGACTGTTCAAGGGGAGGAATAAGAATGGAAAATACAGAATTGGAAGAAGTAATGCTACAAGAAGGCAAGAAACAAATCTCAAAGATCTATAAGATACTTCTAAAATGGTACACTGAGGATGAAACAGTGAAAGTACAGATGGTGAAGTGGGCAATAAATTTTCATAAAGAAATAGCAATGGAGGCATGGGAGCACTTGTGGAAGAATACAATTAAGATTACTACGTGTACGAATATTAAAGAAAATGTATACAAGATGATATACAGATGGTACCTAACACCGAAGAAAATTGCGCTGGGGAACGCTAAAATGTCAGATAAGTGCTGGAAATGCAAAAAGCACGAAGGATCATTATACCATATGTGGTGGACTTGTGAAGTAGCGAAGCAGTACTGGGGAGATATAATAGAAGTAATTAATGAGGTGTTACAAACCCAAATAAATAAGAACCCAGAACTGCTGCTACTAAATTTGGGAATGGAGAATGTTCCAGTGCAAAATAGAACATTGTTATTTTATATGACAGCTGCAGCAAGATTACTGTATGCGCAGAAATGGAAAGTGCAAGAAGTACCTACTGTAGAGGACTGGATTTACAAATTGCTGTACATGGCAGAGATGGATAAAATGACAAGAAAACTTAAAGACCTAGACCCGGGACAGTATTTGGCGGACTGGGCGAAACTGAAACAATTTTTGGGAAAAAAATGGGATGTGAAAGGAGAACTGTGGCAGTTTGAGAACTTTTGAAATAAGACATTTTAAACAGAAGAGAGAAGTGACTTTACCATTAAGAATTTATATCTATTTTAATCTAAGCTTGGATTATAATATAGCAGAAGAGGGATGAAATTTAGAACTGATTTTTTAAAGAATAAGATAGGGAGGTTATGATAAGTAATACCTTTATCAGAGTATATGAATAAGGGAATAGTTAAACAAATATACTGATGGGGCATACTATATATACTATTATGTTGGTAGATTAGATTGTATATTATATAATGAATGTGCAGTATGGTGCTGTGTGCGGTGCCACATTGGTGGCAGGGTGCACAGTAGGGGTGTTAATACATATTATAATGACAATAGTATATTTGATAGAATATATGTTTAAAAGAAATAGAATATGTTTAAACTAAGACTTTTGTTATATATTATATTATATTATATTATATTATATTATATTATATTATATTATATTATATTATATTATATTATATTATATTATATTATATTATATTATATCATATCATATCATATCATACTGGTCTATATTGAGGGGTATAAGATTTATACTATATTGATAGTATAATGGATAGATGTATATTATACTGATAGAATATTTGATAGTATAATTGATAGAAGCATGCTATATTGATAGGATATTTGATATATATGATAGAATACCTGGAAAAAAATTAGAATGTGCTTAGACTAAGGGAATTATCAAGTAATAAGAGGGGGTAAGGGTTGGAAAGCTGTTGGAAATCGATAGAGAGGGGGGAGGAAAAGGGTGGGGGATAGGGTTAATTAGATATTGAGGGAATGTATGTATTGAATTTGAAAAGTATACTCACCAATAAAAATTTTCTAAAAAAAAAAGAAAGATTGTAAGCTCTTAACATTGGAAGGTTATAAGAAGCTGTTCGGATAGCATGCCTACTTGTGGCAGGTTAAAATAAAAGCTGATTCTATGTTTTTGCATCATTATATCAGAAGGAGCCTCTTCACAATCTGGAAAAAATATAAAAAATATCTGGGTGAAGGCATCCCCTCTTGGGTGGTACCGTTTGAAGTGATTGATCTGAGAGCTATCTACAACGAAGAACAATGTTTACCATATAAAGAGATATTGATTATGGAACAGAAAATGATAAGAATTAAATCGCAGGAAGAGTTATCTTCTTGTTATGGATGGTTCCAATATAGACAGATCAGAGATCTTTATAATTCAGATTGTTTAAAAGAAGGAATTAAATGGGAAAACTCAGAGTTGGAAGAGACTATACTACAAGAAAGCAAAAAGAAGATATCTAAAATTTACAAAATACTTTTGAAGTGGTATACAGAGGATGAGACGGTCAAAGTACAGATGGTGAAGTGGGCAATCAATTGTCATAAAGAAATAACAATGGAATCATGGGAATATTTATGGAAAATGACACTGAAGATTTCAACTTGTACCAGTATTAAAGAGAATGTTTATAAAATGATCTATAGATGGTATTTAACGCCAAAGAAGATTGCGCTTGGAAATGCTAATATGTCAGATAAATGCTGGAAATGTAAAAAGTATGAAGGATCATTGTATCATATGTGGTGGACATGTGAAATAGCCAGACAGTTCTGGGGAGATATTATAGAAGTAATAAATGAGATATTGCAGATTTAAAAAAAGAAGAACCCAGAACTATTGCTATTGAACTTAAGCATAAAAGATGTTCCTACTCAATACCGAACATTATTATTTTATATGACGACGGCAGCAAGACTTTTATATGCGCAAAAATGGAAGGTGCAAGAAATACCAACTATTGAAGATTGGATGCATAAATTGCTGTACATGGCGGAAATGGACAAAATGACAAGGAAGCTGAGAGATCAGAATCCAGCGGAATTTTTTACAGACTGGGGAAGATTGAAAACATATTTAGAAAAGAAGTGGGACGTAAAGGGGGAACTATGGCAATTTGAAAATTATTAGAAGAGATTTGTTATTAGAAGAGATAGAGTCTTTACCATATGAAGTGAAGTATTAGCTAATTGTTAGCCCAAATGTAAGTGGACTTAGAATTAACAGATATTGTTAGAATTACTAAAGTAGATATTTTATCCGACTGTTAGTTAGTTTAAATTTAAATATATGTGGAGCTAATATAAAGTAATAGATAATAGATTTTAAGTTTATAACAATATTTTTGAAGTTAATAGATAGGGCTTAGTTGAATAAAACAGTAAGTAAACATGAGATAAGGAGTTACAGAAAAAGGGGACATATTGGGAATAGATTAGGATATAGGGTTGGAAAGCTGTTGGAAGTCCTGGAAAAAGGGGGGGAGGGAAAGGGTGGGGGAAAAGGATAATGAGATGTTATTTGAAGTTGTATATTAATATTCTCACCTAATAATAATTAAAAAAAAGAGAGTACAAAAAATTTTGAAGTCAAAATTAAATGGTGGAAATACAATCAAGGCCATAAATACATGGCCGATCCCAGTTATCAGATGTCCATCTGGAATAATAGATTGGACTCATAGATTTAGAAAAATTGTATTAAAACTAATGAACATGCATCACTCTTTACACCCGAAACATGATGTCAACAGGTTATATTTACCACGAAAAATTGGTGCGAAAGAACTGTTACAAGTACATCAGGTAGTGGAAGAAGAAAAGAGAGGCCTGAATGATTACATCAGTAGAAGTACAGAAAAATTACTTCAGGCTGTGAAAACAGAGAACATATTAAAAACAACCGAAACAAAGGCTGAATACAAGAAGAAACAGTTTGAGAATAGATTAAATGGCTGGAAGAACAAACCCTTACTTGGGCAACATCTAAAAAATATTGAAGGAAAAAGTGACAACAGCCTAACTGGGGCATGGTTGAAGATGAGTACAATCAAGAAAGCAACTGAAGGTCTGATCTTTGCAGCACAAGAACAAGCACTGCAAACAAATGTTATGAAAGCCAAAATTCAGAAAATCAGTGAAAATCCAAAATGTCAACTTTGCCAGGAAAAAGATGAAACTGTATCCCACCTTATTTGTGAATGCAGCAAAATTGCACAGATGGACTACAAAGCTAGACGAGACAGGGTTGCAAAACTGATTCACTGGGCATTGAGTAAAAAGTATAATCTGCCAGTTTCAAAGAATTAATGGGAACATCAGGTGGAAAAGGTGTTAGAAAATGAACAAGTCAAGATCTTGTGGGATTTTAGAATACAAACTGACCAACACCTTGAATACAATACACCAGACATAACAGTTGTGGAAAATTGAAAAGTTTGGATGATAGATATTGCAGTTCCAGGGGATGCCAGAGTCGAAGAAAAAGAACAAGAAAAAATGATTAAATATAGAGATCTGGCAATAGAAACCACCCGACTATGGATGAAGAATGCAACAGTAGTCCCCATTGTCATTGGGGTGCTGGGAACTATTTCGAAAAACTTTGCAACTCATATGGAAAAACTGCATCTTTCTGACATAATACCTACAGAACTGCAAAAGGTGGCGTTACTTCGAACTGCGTACATATTACGCTGACACCTCGCTGTGATACTTAGGTCTTTGGTAGAAACTTGTATCAGCTTAGTAAGGCCAATCAATGCTAACATGTGATCTTTATTTATTATTGATTGTGTTGCGTGTAATTCAAATAATAATAACAACAACATTCGATTTATATACCACCCTTCAGGATGACTTAATACCCACTCAGCGGTTTACAAAGTATGTTATTATTATTCCCACAACAACTATCACCCTGTGAGGTAGGTGAGGCTGAGAGAGCTCCTAGAAGCTGTGACTGACCCAAGGCCACCCAGCATCATCATGGTAATAGTAACTGTGTGCTTATATATTGCCCTTTTGTACAGATGAGTGCCCCACTCAGAGCGGTGAACAGTCAGTGTTGCTATTATTCCCACAATATAGCTCGGGAGCTGGGACTGAGAGGAAGAACTTACCCAAGGCCACCTGCTGAGCTCATGGCAGTCATGGGACTCGAACCGGCAGAGTGCTGATTCATAGCCCAGCCACTTAGAGAATCACAGAATCATAGGGGTGCAAGGGACCTCTAGGGTCATCTAGTCCATCCCCTGCACAATGCAGGAAATTCACAACTACCTCCCCCGACTGCCTCAGTGACATCTGCTCCATGCCCAGAAGATGGCAAAACTCTTCCAAGATCTCTAGCCAAATTCACCTGTGGAAAATTGCTACCTGACCCCAAGGTGGTGATAGGCATTACTCTGGGCATGTAAAAAGGCTACGAGAACTAAGGTGCGGAGGGGGAAAGATGTAGCAAATACATAACAGAATTCAAAACCAAAGGTCTGCCCATGAAGCTCTGCATTATGGTTGTGATGTAGAAGGTGCACTCAATACTTACAAGCATGCCGTCGGTCTTGCCAACTGGGTCGCCCAGCCTCCTCCCACAGCCACATCATTGAGATGAAGTAGGGAGGCTTCCCACTATACCTTGGAATGCCTTGCCAGGCCTCCAAGGCATCGAAAAGGGACCCTTTCACCTGCTTGAATTTGGAGTGGCACTGATCCAGGTCTGTAGGAAGCCCTTTTCGCCCATGCTCCTGGCAACGTTGACGAAAATTGCCTGGGTGGGGAGATGCGTGCTGCTTCTCAACCTCCCTGCCTCCCTGCCTTTCTGGACTGCAGCATAAGCTCCAGGAGGCTCTCGGCCTTCCAGTCTTTCTAGAAAATGCTGCATCTCTTTGGTGCCATTACTGCAGTGAAGCATAACAGTGCAAAACAGTGCCGCCATCAAGAAAAAGAGTGCTGCTATTTTTTATTTTCGTATGATGCTTTTAAGTGTTTTATATGGAATGTTTTAAATGTTTTTAATGCTGTTATCCACCCTGAGCCTGCTTGCAGGGAGGGCGGAATACAAATATGATAAAATAAAATAAATTAAAAGTGATAAAACGCTACTGAGCATGCTCCGCAAACGGCCCAAATTTGCAAGTTGCCGAGCACTTGATTGGGCCAGTGGCCCGTGATGGTGACCCGACACATTGTTTTGAATGTTGTGGGCAGTTTTCCACACAGAGTGCTGTGTCTGCTGCTGTCCTGGGGATCGGATGCCAGAAATCCAAAATCTCATTTGCCCGGTGTCATTTCTATAGCACCAATAACAAAACCCTTGCTGAGAACAAGAGAGAGACGTGCATTGTCAGTGATCTGACAGGCATTGCACTGGCTCTGTGGAACAAGCAGCAGTAACTTCATGTTCAAGGTGCCCCTTCACACACCCCGCCCACCTCCAGCCTGCTAAAGAAGCTTGACTGTGTGGTCATACTGTGATGACCTCTGAACAGGCCAGTGCACAGAGACTGAGGCCAACCCAATTTTCATTAATTGCTTTATGTGTGCACACAAACTTTGACAGGCTCACTTAGTTGTCAGTGGCATGGCCTGAGTCTTTATTTGATTGACAATAATTGCCAGCTCTCATCTCAGGAGTTGATGAACGCCATCATATCATGCAGCAGTGATCTTTATTGTCTTGGTAACGATTTGGTGGTAATCATATAGGGTTGGAAGGGACCTCTAGGGTCATCTAGTCCAACCCCCTGCACAATGCAGGAACTTCACAGCTACTCCCCCCCTCAACTGCCCCAGTTACCCCTGCTCCATGCTCAGCTGCTGCTCACTGTGGACATTCCTTGGTTTTCATGGAATCATAGAAGCATGGAATTTCAGGGTTGGGATGGATCTCCAGGGTCATGTAGTACAATCCCCTGCACAATGCAGGAAATTCATAACTACCCCCTTCCCCTACCCTACACATACAGTGCCCCTTGCTCCTTGCCAGAGATGGGGAAACACTGTCAGGATCCATAGCTGAACTAGCCTGGGGAAACTTGCTTCCCAACCCCAAGGTGGCATTTGGCATTACCCAGAGCATGTAACAACAACAACAACAACAACAACAACAACAACAACAACAACAACAACAACAACTTCGATTTATATACTGCCCTTCGGGACAACTTAATGCCCACTCAGAGCTGTTTACAAGTATGTTATTATTATCCCCAGAACAAAACACCCTGTGAGGTGGGTGGGGCTAAGAGAGCTCGTAGAAGCTGTGACTGACCCAAGGTCACCCAGCTGGCTTCATGTGGAGGAGTGGGGAATCAAACTCGGCTCTCCAGGTTAGAGTCCTGCACTGTTAACCACTACACCAAACTGGTAAGAAGGGACCACAAGAACTAAGCAATGATGTGATCTTTCCTGCCCTCCCTCTCATGATCTGCCTAGGTTGGTGGATTGTTTCCAGCCTCATCCCCAAAAGATGATCACAGGGCACAATGTAAACTGAAGAAAATGTTCACTTTTGACAAGTGGTTTGGACAATCAGAGGAGTCCGCCCCTACTATCAAGCAGTTTGGATAGTGTGTGTGTGGGGGGGGGGTGTCAAAGGAACAGTGCAACTTATTTAAGATAACAATTGTTTTAATTAACAGCAAAAGATGTGGTCTGGAACCAGCTAAATGTTGGAGAACTATTTACAAGACAAAGTATGTACACAGCTCTATATTCACTGCTGACAAGTAAGCAGTCATTGCTGCTCGCTGCCCCTTGCCATAAATCGAGCCAAGACATCCCGTACCTCCTTCCCCGCATCCAGATGTCATCCCTCGGCAGCATTACTGGTGCAGGATCTCTTAGATTGCCCAGGCCTGCATGTCCCTTAGCCTCACAAAGATTATGCAGGATGACTCATGCTGTGACTATGGACACCACATTATGTTCTCTAGCATTTGACAGATAACACCAGCAGGCCTCCAGCCTCCCAAATGCACACTCCACCATGTTGCACGCATGACTCAGGCATCTGTCGAAGTGGCCGCTGAGTGGCTTAGGCTGCGGACTTCCCATAGGGCTCCATGAGCCAACATCTCATGGGGTAAGCCCCATCTAAAATCACAATTGGTGGCATCTACACTCTGTCCACATTAAGACAGGGATTTCCTGGTACCAGAGACTCTGCATCCATGGCTGCACAGATCACGGAAGAAGACAAATGCACCATGGTATTTCCCACTTCTGTGTCTATGAACCTTCCGGAGTGGTCAATGGTGCCCTGCAGCAAGATGGGCCAGTAGTTTTGGCAATTCCCGTGCTGGTCCAGTTTCCCTCCTGGCGCACTTAGGGGAATGTGCATCCCATTGATGGCGCCAATGCAGTGTGGGAAGCCAAGCTCATGGAAACCATCCATTATCTACATGATATAAAAATAAGAACAGTAAGTGGAACATGTTGCAGGGTGATCATGCAACATAAAACAGTTACGTGTAACCTACAATACATAGCAGTTACAAAAAAGCCAGTCAATGAAGACATCATGAAATTCAATGCTAATTATTGCTATATCAATAACTTTACAACTTAGTAAAAAAAAAGAGTTTTGCTCACTTTCCCAACCTCGTCGCTGAGGCAAACCATCTTGGCCAGAAGTTCTACCTTGACAGCAAAGCAGAAGTCCATCACTGTAGCTGTCACTGTAGACAGTCCTATGCCAAACAGGTTGCTGGCCACTCGGTAGCTCGACCCACTCTCAAGGCACCACACCGCCACAGCCACTCGCTTCTCCAGGGAGATGGGGGCAGGCATAGATGTTGTCTGCTGCTGCAGATGCGGCCAAAGCACCTCAACAAGCTCCATGAAGGTCTCCTTGCTCATTTGGAAGCGCAGTATCCAGTGGCGCTCATCCCATGTGTGCAGCACAATCTTTTCCCATCACTCCCAGTTGTGCGGATAGACCCAGTACTCTCTTGCCTCTTCCAACTCTGCAAGTGAATACCATCGCTGCCGCAGCCTGTTTGGGTGCAAGGTGCCGAGCCTCTGGTGGAATGCGGTTTGCCTTCAGGAAGATAGTAATAGTTGGGTGGCATCCCTTCTCTTCCTGCTGATGTACCTCAGATAGGCGAGGCACAAATCCACAGAGCACTGAATCATGGTAACCACCACTTGTGCCATCAAGAGCAAAACTGCTTCCTGAGGTGCCATGGGGGAGAGTCTTCGGGGTGGATAATCTCCTCAGACAAAGGGATTTTTGAGGGAGAGGTGCTATTTACATCATTTCAAAATTGCCCGCCAAGACAAGGCTTCAATGACACTCAAGTAAAATTGGCAGGCAGAAAATAAGCCTATCACAGGCAGCAATGGGGGTGGGGAACTCCAAAAGCAAACTAATTCAACATTGATATAGCAGAAATCTTAACTTTAAAAAAGGGAGGGCGTGAATATGCTTTCATCAGAGGTGAGAGTAGCTATCGCTCAGAGGCACGTGTACTCTTGACAGCGACACGCAGATGCTATTTGAGCAGGAGTGTGAACGCTGCTTGGCGATAGCGGGATAATCATGATTGCTGTCGTTGCACGAAAATAGCAGGAAAGTAAGAGCGTGTGGAAACGGCCGGGCTGTACTGTTTGTTTTTATACGTGCAATACAATTGTTAATCCTTTGTGACCCTCTGTTTTATTCTGTTTGTACTGAGGACTTGCTCCTCCATCTTCCCCCCCTCCTTAAGTTGCAAAATTGCCACGTGTTGGAACACCCAGAAACCAAAACCATCTGGAAAAGTCAATTTAGTAGCAAGCTCACCATCTGGAAAATGGTTGTGTCAAAACAAGCGTTATTCATGCCAGCTGATAAATAGGAAATAAGCCAAACAGACAAATTATCATTGCTCAATGCAATGATGGTCAATGCAGAACAAAATTCTGTTTCACAAAGCCGAGAAGAGACACAGAACTTAACAAGGTCCACTAGATGGCACACATTAGCTATGGATTCTGGTTGTAGAGAAGGGATGGGAAACACAAGTGCCAGTAAAATCAAAAAGAGTCCAGTAGCACCTTTAAGACTAACCAATTTTATTATAGCATAAGCTTTCGAGAATCAAGTTCTCTTCATCAGATGCCTGATCATCTGATGAAGAGAACTTGATTCTCGAAAGCTTATGCTATAATAAAATTGGTTAGTCTTAAAGGTGCTACTGGACTCTTTTTGATTTTGCTACTACAGACTAACACGGCTAACTCCTCAGGACAAGTGCCAGTGAAGAGGCAGAGCCACTACATGGAATGTGGTTCTTCTGTCCTTCTAGTTGAGAGATTTATTCTTTTCTCCATAGATGAGTCTTGCTGCTTCTCTGCTTAAAAGGCTCACTGCGTAAACCAAGAGGCCAGCATTTGATTCCCAGTTGATCCTGACTTATTTACTGTGCAGTTAGTCCCATTAATATCAGATCCATTTTGAGCCCAACCTTTTGGGAGCCAAGTGGGAAAACACATGCCTTGCATGCCTAAGGTGGTAGGTGTGATTCCCAGCGTCCCCAGTTAAGGGGTGTGTAATAGCAGGGCTATGGAAGAACTTTGGTTCTAGATCCTGGAAAGCCAGTGCCAGGCTAGATGAACCAATGGTCAGACTCTGCATAAAACCACTTCGTATGTTCTCGAGTGTGTGGACATGTCATGTCACTCATGGGTTCCACATGCCTGAAAACTGGTTGAGAAGACTAAGCTACAAATAATCATAAGAAATTTCAGGATCATAAATTCACCCGATGTATGCAATATCTGAGACTAAGTGGTTGCTCCAGGCTGTTGGAAACACAGGTCATTATATCAGACAGAAAACAAATGCCAATTTCCAAAGACATGCGATTTCCAAAATGTTACAAGGTCCCCCTCAATTCCCAGCTGAGTATCTTCCTGTCAGAAACTGGAACTGGTTCCAGTATCTCCCTTTATAAGCAGATGATCAGGAAAGTTTGGATATATCCTTTTGTTGGACCGGTTACTTACTGGATGCATATAAGATAAGAGAGAGTGTTGGAATAAGTGGGCAAGAGAGCTGCAATTTGCAAGGTGCCACTGCGAATGCATGCACATTTTGAAGCACTTGTGCAGTTCCTGTTTCCTTGACAAAGGTTTGTGCAGGACCCAAGCAGCTGAATGTGCGTTTGATGCTTTATTGCGGTAGCGAATAATAATAAAATTCTGGTGGCTAGGTTGGTTGATGCCACTGCCAGTTGCTGTCTTATATGGGATGGGAAACGTGGGTGTCCTTCCTTGCCCCTCCTACCCAGTGCATCTTCCCTACCCTGAACATCCAGTGTGGTAGCAAAAACCCAGACTGACCATTTATGCATATACCTGTCACATGGTGAATTCCTGGACTTGGTTAGGAAACTCTGCATGCAGTCAGAATATATGTTCAGTCCAGACACACCTTCTTACTGCAAGCATCAGGAGCTGCAGAGGGAGGCGAGTTCCTTGGAAGCCGCGGTACATAGTGATGGATGAGCGCAAATAATGCAGCGAAATTACGCTGTGCTGACTGAAGAGGCAAAAAGTTTTATTTGAGGAAATTACATACTTGAGAGTAACGAGGAGAGAGAGATTCCTTGCTATCTGACTACATCTTGCAGAGAGAGAGAAGAAGTGCGGCAGGAGAGAGAAGAAGCAGGATATTGCCCTGTTTTAGCCCAGTAGGAGACAAGACAAGGAAATGACCCCCAGGGAACAAGAGAGGTGCTGCTCTCACTGTCCTGACTAAGTGACCCTTGCTGCCCCCTGCATGGAAGGCACCTCTTCCTTCTTGCTGCTGCAGTACACCAGACATTGCTATTTCCAGCACATAGATGGAATTCTGCATTGATTCATTGACTTTATTTATAGTCTACCTTTTTCACTGAGACTCAAGGTGGATTGTCACCTGCATGCTGCTCTTTCAGTCCCACCCCTCTGTTGGGGAGGGCTAGCAAGTACAGCCAGGACCCATTTCAAGTTTTGGCACGGCCTGGGCAGCAACAGTTGCTGTGATACTTGGCCTCTTGGGGCCCCTGACTGTGTGGGCCCTCCTGGCCCATCTGGCAGTACTGGGGCTCCTTGCCCACCTGGGAAAGCAGGTGAGGCGGGCTGCTGGCCTCCTTGTGGGTGGACAGCTCGTTCTGGTGGGACAGTAACTGGTAGTTGCCATTGTATATTTTGTATGCACACATTCAGGCGAGCGAGACTGCCCATCAACGCATACACATGGTTCCTCAATATTCCCATCTCGGCCTGGAGTCCTTGTATCAGAGCTTCTCCCAAAGTATGTCAAAGATCCAAATCCCAATGAAGCCTAAAGAGGATCAGGGCTGCATCACACCAGTGGACCCCAAACCCTCAGCGTATGGCGGAGGCCGTGACCCTGAGAGTGGGCATGTGGATGAGCGAGCTGCGGTAGCCACGTCTCCAGCTCTGCCTTACCTGTCAGGGCACCCTCGCCCCTTCTCAAGACAGGACTCGGGAGACGGGGAACCTGCAGGGGAACGTGGGGGGAAGCTGTTGATCAGACAATTTGAATGTGGCTCGGCCTCCACATGAGAGTGTGAGGCCTGCCCTGAATTTCACAAAGTCCCCACTCTGCACTCTCGACCCGCCACTTCTCCCGCCTCGCGCTCTAAGTCCCCATGGAAGGGGGCTCTCAGACAGAGTCTTCAGCCGCCTCCCTAGAGACCACAATAGACGTCCGGGTTAAATATCCCCATTACAGCAGATGGCTGTGGTGGCCTGGGGGGTGGAGATGATCTGCGGGAGAGGGGATCGGCCAGTGCACACACCACATGGAGCCCCTCACCCAGGGGGTTCTTCTCTTCACCACTGAATGTGGGGGTCTGGACAGGAGGCTGCCCATCATCCCCCTGTTCTGACTGAGAATGTTAACCCCGGGAGTACTGAAGGAAAGAAAAAAGTGGCCAAGGGCCGTGGTCTCCCCTCAGTTGGCACTTCCACATGGAATGCCAGTCCAGGGTGGTGGAAGCATGTGCCAGCTCCCCAGCAGTATAGTGAACAATCCCGATTGGATTAGTCCAATGTCAAGATGCTGGCAGCATCTGCCATACCCATACCGGGCGGGGGGAGATGGGGCTGGAGGTTATGATGTTATGTTTGTCTGTGGCAGGTGTGTTTCTTCCCTCTCCCAGGATGTCAATTCTTCCTGGGATTATCTCTCTTGGACTATGCTAGCTTCTAGCCGCGGGGAAAGGAGCCCATGTAACCTTGAACCCCTGTGTGTCCTCCCCTGTGCAGATACTTCCCAGCAGAATTAGCCAGTCCCTAGGAAGGCGGGGAATGTTAGCCTGTGAATATTTGTTCTTGATATTTAGTTGTGCCTCATTCCTGACAATGAACCCAGTAAGATCATGAACTAGCAACTTTTCAAAAAAAGCTCTTACCAACAAACAGTGGAGTCTTTTGAAGGTTACTTGGCTGATCCTTATACCCGGGTAGCCAGAGCTAGGAACACAGGCCGAAACAGTCATGAGCAATCAGGTGCTAGGATTTGCTTAGAGCATTGACCTGTATTTTCATCCAGAAAGCAAAGCTTGAAAAAGTGGTGAAAGAAACAAGCAATGCGAAAATTGGGTACTGTTATTGAAAACTTTGATTTTTTCCTTTGGAAATTGTTGCTGTTACTAATTTATTATGCCACCAGTGTAGATGGTTTTTGACTGAATGATGTATGTAAGAAATACAGGCCCCCAGACTGGGGGAGTTCACAATCTAACTGGATAGGACACAAAAGGAAAAAGAAGGCATTTCTGTATATTGCATTTATTATATGGCATTTATATTGTGGCTTTCTAACGTTACAGACGTGAAAGTAGCTTACATAAGATTCCAGGACGGTCTCCCCATCAGACGCTGACTATACACGCAATGCTGTCCTAAGCAGAGTTATACTTCCTAAGCTCACTAATTTTAATGGACTTGGAAGGTTGCAACCCTGCTTAGGATGGCACTGCTAGGCAGGCACTCTTAGCTTCATTAGTTTTGTCTAATCCCTTTTTAAAGACGTCTGAACTAGAGGCCATTGTTCATTCAGTTCCACATTCTGAGTTCAGTTCCACATTCATTCAGTTCCACATTCTGAGTTCAGTTCCACATTCATTCAGTTCCACATTCTGAGTTCAGTTCCACATTCATTCAGCTCCACATTCTGAATGACGTTTCTTAACTGGGGTTCAAACTCCCACTCTGTTGGGAAAGCTCACTGGGTGACCTTGGGCCGGCCACTCTCTCTCTCTCAGCCTAACTCACCCCACAGGGTTGTTTTGAGGACAAGATGGAGAGCGGGGGGCGGGGGGAGAACAAGGCCGCAAGCTGCTTTGGGTCCCCATCTGGGTATAAATATCCCAGGTACAGGAAAAGGTGGGGGGAGGTGGATGGAGCCTGGAGATATCTTGGACGGTCAGTTGGTTTCCAGGCCACAGAGATCAGCTCCCCTGGAGAAAACGGCTGCTCTGGAGGGTGGAATCGGGAGGATTTATACCCCGCTGAGGCCCCTCCCCTCTCCAAGCCCTTCGGTCCCTAGGCCCCGCCCCCAAACCTCCTGGAATTCCCCAAAACAGAGTTGGCAACCCTAGTAAAAGTTTTTTTTAAAAAAAAAATCGTTAAAGTGATCTTTATTTTACTGATTTATTGTTTATTACGTTATTATTTTATTCCATTATTTATACAGCTGTCCCTGCATACCACTTGGCAGAGATAGCTGCATAAACCGACATTTTCAGGTCCCTTTAAATAGCTACTGAATACAAATTACTTCCAGGCCCCCCAGTCAAAGAAGCTTTTGTACAGTGGAAGGAAGCACACTGGTGCTTTTCTTCCTTGTAGTGCGTTGCACACTCCAAGCCACCACAAGCCACCACTGTGAGCATAAAATGGAAAGGTGGCCACTAAGACTTGCTCACGGCCACCAGCATTTGCAGCGTATTTGCAAGGCTGGATTATTATTGTCATTACTGATGTGTGCTAAGGTTACACCTGAATGTTGGATACCTACAGGACATATCCAACCCTGGAAAGAAGTGCACATTACTGAGCTTTCCAGGCATGGTGAAAAGAACATTACGTGGAAGGTAAAAGGAACAGCCCGTTCCTGGGGCCACTCCCTTGGCATCTGCTGTGCAATTGGGATGGTGCATTGGGATTGTGTCCTGCCAAGTGAACCTTGGCCCAGAAACCTTTGTTCACGTACAAAATGTGTAAGTGGATGCTTCTGGAAAAGCAAGACCTCATACACTCCCCCCCTGCCTGCCTGGCTGGACTGAGACCAGAGATCTGGCAGACCAGAGGGATGCCCCCTGCAGTCCTCACTGCTCTTGGGCCAAACTTCTCTTTCACCCTTCCGTCTTCTCCTTTCTGCCTCCTCGCCAGGCCTATTGCCAGCAATTGCCTGGCGAAGGCACCAGAGATTGCACAACGGAAGAGAAGGAACCTTCTCAAAGCTGTTGAGTACAGTTTAAAATTATATCTTTGTGTTAACTATTAACATAAGCCAATCTTTTAAATTTTAGTTTACTTCATTTATACCCTTACTTTCTCCCCAAAGGGAACCCAAAGTGGCTTACGTCATTCTCCTCTCTTCCATTTTATCCTAACCGCAACCCTGCAAGGTAGCACAGGCTGAGAGTGTGTGACTGGCCTGCGGTCACCCAGCAAACTTCCATGGCAGATGCTACCCTGACACTCTAACCACTACACCACACCTGATACTCATTTTAGTGCTTTTGCATTAAATAGGCAGAACACTGGAAGGCAGGGGCAGCTTTTCTTTTCACATATCCATTTGACGGAAGATCATCTCCGCATCTTTCCTGACATCTCATGCTGTAAAGTGCTAGAGGGTTGCTTTTCAAACCAAAGCTGGACTTTCAAAAAGAAAGCCTGGGATATGCCGCTGGGGTGTGTGTGTGTGTGTCCCTTTAGCTGACTTCTTTTTCCCTCTTTCACGCTTCCTCTCAGCCTTCTCGCTCCCAAGATTTCTCCTGGATTTCTTCCTCCTAAGATTTTGGTGCCAGCCCCATCCTAGGGCAGTAGAATAGCTAAGTGGTAGAAAGTTTGCCAACAACACCATCGTGAGAGTAGGACCGGCAAAAGAAGAACTCTCTTCAAAGAGAAAAGCATTGCAGGCGGATGCACCAAAAAGCTCACTTTGACATCCTGCTGCATTGACCATTATTTATTTATTTACGTCTCATTAGGGTTGCCAACAACCGCTTGGGAAATTCCTGGGCCTCTGAGAGCAGAGTTTGGGGAGGGCAGAGTTGTGGGGGGGGGGCGTCAGTGAGGGGGATGTTTTGGAGCTCGGCCTCAGCCACTGTCCCACATGCTTAACCAATGTTCCTGAGGTCGCCTGTGAGCATTACCAAAGGATATTCCAGTGCTCTTAAAAATTATCTATTTCTAACCACAAAGTGCTTAAGTGCTGCAGAAACAGGAGATGATAAGGTTACTGAATGACAGCCAACACACAACCTGCATTTAAAAAGGAAGCGCTTTAATGCAGAATATTTAAGAGTAACAAATAAACACAGCCCCTTGAATCAAGCGTAAGGATGCAACAATTTGGAAATGACTCCCACACACTACCCCGGGTAGCCACCCTGTGACAAATCCTCAATAGAGATTAGGAGAAAAGCCAAGATGTCTGGCATTCTTGGAAGGGAAAAGTCCTCCAACCAGGTCTTTTTTCTGAGAAAAGAGGTGGCGGAACTCAGTGGGTTGCCCTCAGAGAAAATGGTCACGTGGCCGGTGGCCCCGCCCCCGGATCTCCAGGCAGAGGGGAGTTGAGATGGCCCTCCGCGCTGCTCAGCGGCTCAGAGGGCCATCTCAACTCCCCTCTGTCTGGAGATCAGGGGGCGGGGCCACCGGCCATGGGGCCATTTTCAAGGGGTTCCGGAACTCCATTCCCCCGCGTTCCTGCTGAAAAAAAGCCCTGCCTCCAACCATACACAGCAACATATAATGGTTCCAATAAAGTCAGGAAGTCCAGAATCTGCAGTTAATAGTGTTCAGGGCAAAAGTGAGCATAACGTGAAATCTAGGAGAGAAAGGAAATATATATACCACCTTCCAATCAAGATCTAGCCAAATTTGAAAATCAAATGACAAAATTTGGCCTCAGATTTGCAATGCCAATTTAAATGTCACAGGGCCTCTTTTCAAAATGTCCAGATAATAGGACACCCTGCCATTCTGCATGCTTCATATGTCCTACATGGACATTACTTCCATTCAGGGGGGGAATGAGAGGGCACTCACACCCGCCCTTTGCTGGGCAACAGCAGTCCCAGGGCGGGTTCTTGGAACACAGTTAAGGCTCATGGCTCGGAGGTGCCTTGAAGCAAACTCCAATTACCTGCCAAGTCCAGGTGCAAGCGCCTGGGTGCGTGGAAGCTTATTTACTGGACGCTTCCATGAGGGATGTGAAAAGCTGCCACTGCCACAGTAGCCACAGCATGCGGCACAGCAACTCTGGCAAGGGTGTCCACGTGCCAATTCCTTTGCCACCCCACACTACCCCCCCCATTTCCTTTCAGGTCTACAGAAAAGGAGGGACAGAGCGGCCATGGCACCTGGACCCCCTCCCTTCCCCTGCCCCCATTGAGAAGCTCCAATAGGGGGAAAGGGGCTGGAAAAGGTGGGAGAAGAACGGCACATGCCAGCGAGCTTCTTCCCACCATTTTGAAAGTGGCGCTTAGCAACTCAGCTCCAGGGGTTGCAAATCCAGCATCTGGGCATAACCCACAAAAAAAATGTCAGGTGGTCGCCACATCACTTCTGGGGTTTTGCAGCTCACACAATGTTGCCCTCCTCCCTTTTCCTCCTGCTGCCCTGAAGAAAGCAGTGGACAGGCAACAGTGAAAGCTCAAGACGTCCACCACCGCTGGTTCGGTGTGAAGCTTCCATCCCCCTTCTCCATGATGATGATGAGGGGAGTGTCCACACAGACACGACCCATACAGCATCCCCCCCCAAGATCCCCCAGGATTGTCACATTAATTAATGGAGGGGCTCCCTGTTTTCCACACAGGGGAAAAACCTCCCTGTGGAAGAAGACTTGGAATAGACATTTAATCACAATAAGTCACAACTTCACAAGCAGACAAATTGAAACAGACACTGACAGGGTAATGGTTACATCCGAAGAAGGGCATCTAGCTGACGCTCCCATGCCAGCTATTGTTTGTTCTGCTTCTCCACTTCCAGTTCTCTCCTGATGTCAGACACCTCCATGGGGACCTGGACCGTTAGACCGTCCATCCACTTCTTTACGTGCACCTGGCAACCGAGGCGAGACCTGAAAAGCAGATCCCAAAATCTGAGTTTCTGCTGTACAATTATCCTGGCACCCAGATAGCCAAGACAGGTGCCGTCCCAGACATGGTGCCTCACGAGTGTCTCCATTAAATCTCAAGGGGGAGCCACCAAGATCTAGCCTAATTTTCAGATTTTGGGATGGAGAAAGTGTACTGCAGGAGTCAGTATTATGAAGAGTAGCAATTCTATCCCAGACAGTCAGGTGCTCGCCTCTGTGCAGTTGTTGCACCCCCAAATGCAATGCAAACCTCATGTGGACTGCTTTGAGAATTATGACCCATCTATCATCATTCAACTGCTAGAGCCAGTGATTCAGTGCAGCTTGTATAATAACTTAATACAGCCATCAGAAAACAATCAGCACTGATTTTCTGTTACAGGATTTGGGAAACGGATTCTATGCATCTCTGCAACAGGGAACTGGGACCTTCAGAGCGCATGTTCCCGTCTTGTTTCAGTAGGCAATAGCCTGGGCATAAGGATCTGCACACAGAGATCACTGGATCCAATCCATTACAAATAGGGGTGTGCACCCCCCAAAAAAAATCCAGTTGATCCAGGGTTTCAGGAATACCAAATAATCATGTATATCTGAAATCTAGGTAAGATTCTCTGATTCACTTAGAGAATTCTGAATATATCCAGCCATTATTCTCTAAGGGAAAAACTATCCTGGCGGCTGGGAGCACTTTTCAAGGAAACTTCACCAAATGTTCAGGGAATCCACACCTTCCTGTCCCCTAAAAGACCCCCAAATTTCAGAATGACTGGGCCCCAGAGTCCAGTTCCATAGGCCCCTGAACAAGTTGCCCTCCTCTCATCACTCTCCATTGTTTCCTATGGGGCAAACATTTCCCAGGCTGTCCCGGCAAAGGGAAACCTCAAGCAAAGGCAACCCCTGGGCAGAAGTCCCAAATGCCAGTCCCACTCCCAGTGCAAGCTGAACCAACAAAGCCCAACAGAACAAACTATAGCAAGGAAGCCAACGTCGAACTAGAGAATCCCAACGTCAAACCGGAGAATCCCACACTGAAGCAAGGGGGCTGACGGCCGCCAGTGCTGCGTAGTTTAAAAGGACTCTTTTGGAGCCCAGATGAGAGTAGAGGGGCAGGACGGGAATCCACTCTGCCTGCTGCCTCTTGTTCCCTTCTAGCCTCCTGCCACCTTCCAGCCTGCTGCACCACAAAGCTTGTCTCCACTGCGCACCACTGCCCTCTCGCTCACCGCTGCTTCGCCTCTGCTGGCTGGCTGCCTGCCTGTCTCTGTGAGGTGAGGGCCATGCAGCTGAATAAACTGGCCCATCAAAGTTCAGCTTCTTGGATCTGATCTGGGATTCCCAATGTGATCTGGCATAGCCAGATGATGCTAGATCAGCATAAACCTGACCATTCAACTGGTTCACGAATCCTGGATCACACAACCCTATTTTAAAAAATTGATAAATAGATATGATGCAATATGTGATACCACACCACAATGGAATGGGAAAGTGCATGTTAAAAATAAAGGTAAAAGGAATAAACTAATTACATTCACGTGTTCATTAAGATGCCAAAAGACTCCTCGGGGTTTGGCTGCCATTGTCCAGTATCCACAGTTCTTAATAGGCAGGCCTGTGGCCACTCCATACACAATAACAGTACTTAAAAATCTATATTCTACATGAGAAATGCATCTGATGAAGAGAACTTGATTCTCGAAAGCTTATGCTATAATAAAATTGGTTAGTCTTAAAGGTGCTACTGGACTCTTTTTGATTTTGCTAGATTTCACAGGCTGTATTTTTTACATAAACAACAGTGCGTTCATAGGCTCATTTTGAATCATTTGTTGGGCATCCGCGAGCACTGAGAAGGGACCCAGGTACTCGCAGGCTGTTTCTCAGGTCCTGCTCTCTGATCTGGGAAATCCAATCACATCCTCCCTCTGTCAGCAGATTCTGGGATTTCACCAGGCTGTGTTCCCTCCGTTTCATAGCTGCATTTTTAGCCACATGAGCGAAAACCGTTTTTTCTCAAGCGAAGACACTTTGGTTGGTTGGTGAACCTGGCTCCATTTGTGTCCCACGGAATGTGACTGCGCAGGAGCCTCTGATACTTACGTGTCAGTCAGGCCATAGGCCAGGTCCAGCATATCCAGCTCCTCTGCTGTGGCAGGGTCCAGTTGTTGGAAAGTATGGTCGTCAAAGATGAGGTGGCACGTGGAGCAAGCCAACGCCCCTTCACAGGCCCCTTGGGGGAAAAGGAGGCATCAGAGCTGAAGAGGCCCGAGCAAAGAGGAGGGGCAGGAGAAGAGAGGGAGGAGGCACAGACGTGACGGCTGCTTTCCCATCCCATGCCCCACCCTCCTCTCTCCTGTAGCCAGAGTGCATCAAGCGGGGGTGGCACAGGGGAAGGGGGTGAGGGGCAAGGTGGGCTTTGGGTGAAGGAAGCTTCCCCAACATGTTCTGGGTGACCAACAGTCATGCAAAGGGCAGCAAAGAGAGGCAGAGACATCGCTGCTTACCCCGAGGCTCAGCTGCCTGGGTTATTTCTCTATTACATTTGTAAGCCGCCCTTCTGCCAAAGGGCTCATCGTGATTATGTGCCCCGTCCTCTCTTGCCATGTTTTATCCTCACCCCAGCGCTGGGAGGCAGGAGAGGCTGAGCGGGGGTGGGCCACCATCACCCAGCAAGTTTCAGGGCAGGGTGGGGATCGGAACCTGAGTCTTCCAGACCCAAGTCCGACACGATGATTCTCTATGGACTGCTGCTGGGAATGTGGAACGGGGGTGTCAATACCAGAGTGTTCTTAGGGAGGGGCTTTTAAATTAAAAAAAAAAGTAATTGCTAGATCACTATAGCATTATAACAATCCATTGCCACACTACAAAATCCTCTGAATTCTCAGCTTTCATTTTGGGGGAAAAAAGGTCTCTAGATTGCAGGGATACGAGGGGTGCGTCTTTTCCCTTACATCTGCACAATAAAAAAGCTAAAAACAGACTTTCTTTTAAATGAAAGCTGGGAAGTCAGAGGAAATAGCAGGGCGTGGCCACAGATCGTTATAATGCTACAGTCATACAGCAATTACTTTTTTTAAAAGCTTCCCCAAAGCACATAAGGGTCACAGTGGGGAAAAGAAAACGCTGCCAGTGTTGGTGGGACCTTGGACAACGTCCGAAGAAGTATGATTAGACCATGACATCATCGTGGAGATGCTTTAAAAAGTGCTTCATGTTGGTAGCTGAAGCAGGAAAAATCCTCTGTGTGAAAACAGACTGGGACTTTTCCACACAGGTTATTTGGCCCAGGTTCAGTGCTGTAGGAAAGACAACCCCCCCCCCACACACACACACTTCCCTACAGTGCCATGGCATATTCATGCATCTCCCAGGTTTCCCCTGGCTTTTCTCCCTTCTTTCCTAATGCTGCTGTGTTGTGAAGTTTTGGAGGAAATCACAGCAAAACCTGGACGGCTATCACGTGTGTGGGGAAATTTGGATTGTCCCAGTCGCACCCGCATGGCAGCCATTTTTCTTGCCATAGTCCCTACTGTGGCCACTTCCCACCACCACCATTTGGCCAGCAACTCCTGCGGAGGAAATGGAGATGGGCCGCTTTGCCACTCACCAAAGCCATCGATGCTGAGGTTTTGATTTACCACCACCTGCAGTAGGCTGTCCCCTTCTTTGGCTGCGGCTGAGAATTTCTCTCCATCCCGATTAATAAAATGAATTGTCACTTTATCTGTAGAACTTGGGGTGAGGGGAACACAAGAAGATAGAAAAGGATCACATGAAAGAACTTCTTTTATTGAACAATTTGGATATCCCATTTTAGGGTTGCCAGCCTCCTGGTGGGGTCTGGAGAGCTCCTGGAATTACAGCTGATCTCTAAGCCACAGAGATCAGTTCTCTTGGAGGAAATGACTGCTTTGGAGGGTGGGCTGTATGGCATTGTACCCCTGCCCTCCCTTATGGCATAGATGAGGCATTATTCTTTAGCCTGAAAGCCACGTCTGGGTCTTCACCCATTTCTGAGGCTGCCAGGGGGCCACCAGCTCTTTCGACTTGGTGGGAAATATGCTAACTTCCTTTTGGAAGATGCCTTTGAAAGATTACCTGTAGAATTATCCTCTTCCCATGCTGCTTGTTGGTCCACTCTTAAAGCAGACAGCACCAATGACAGTATTTCCCAGATTTCCAGAAATGAGCAAATGTCATTATTATTAGCGACTAGCAAGAAAGCCCGTTGTGAGAAAAAAATACAATGGGCTCTAGAAAAGAAAGGGCAGGCAGCCATTCCCTCCTCCATTACTAATCCTGGCTGGATAAAGGCAGGGGGTGGGCATGGCCACCTTCTCTGCGCCTGATCCCAGCCGAGTGTAGAGAGAGCAGGCATTGCCACCTGCTCCTTGGCTAATCCCAGCTGAGTGAAACGGGTGGGCATTGCCTCCTGCTCCACACCTGTTCCCGGCTGGGTGAAGAAGGTGCGGGCATTGTGTCCTGCTCTGAACCTAATTCTGGCCAGGTGGAGGGGACACTGACACCTGTTCCTCGCCAGATTACAGCAGATTGAATGGGGGTGGGTGGGCATTGCCTCCTGCTCCACACCTGATCCCAGCCAGGTGAAGCTGGGGGGCAGGAATTGCCACCTGCTCCGCTCCCAAACCCTGCCAGGTGAAAAGAGCCCAGCTGGGTGAAGGGGCGGTGGCAGCATTACTTCCTGCTCTTATTAGGTTTAGAAGGGTCTCTTTTATGTTTGAATGGCATGTGGACTTTAACGTCTCAATATGAATAAACAGATGTTCGGAAGGAGCGGGCCTTTAAGAGAATTTAAAGACTATAAAGAGAATTTAAAGGCAAGTCTTTCTGCCAATTTTGTCAGCTTCAGATTTGGAGTGAAGGGGGAAGAGACTGGGGTGCAAGACTAAGAGGAAGCCCTACTTTACCCTCCTCATGTAGATATGACACCCTCCTAGGCCAGCCCTCCCTGATGAATGTAACCCCAGACCTGAAGCACCTAAAGCGTCCTGGGGCGCTGAGGTCAGGGCTCAGCTCTGGTTCAGCTCAAGCTCCCCCACAACTGTGCCAGCTGTTTCTAGTCCAATTGGCTGATCAGGAAAACTGCAGAGACAATGCAAGCAGCGCAGGCCATACAAGGGGGTGTGTTCATTCCCTAAATCTGCCTGTACAAATAAAGCCCCCCTCCCTGTAACACTGACACAGGCAGCAGACCCCGAGCATATGCAGAAGTCAATGCAACACATCTGGCCAACAGTTGACATCCATTTGATCAAGGTGGGAATTTGGAGAGGTTGCTGCTTTACAGATCCCCTGCAGAAGCTATGTGCAATGCATGTTAGGATCTGTAATTACAAATAAAATATTTCTCCCTCAGCACCGTTGTTTTTTCCTCTTCCTGGACTCTGCACTGGGGCAGCCCTTTTCTTTTGCTTGCCAGAAGTTGAATACCTCATGCTATAGCAGTTGGCAACGGAGCTGCAGACTCTCCTGGTCAGATGCCAGGAACTCTGGGCTTGCTCTGGCATGTCAAGGTTCCTTGGTGATGGCATGGTGCTGCAGCAGTTCCATAGGAGACGCTTTCTCCATTCCAGGAAGAGTAACGCACGTGGAATTTCTGGTCTCAAAAGCTCAAGGACAGGAGAAAAGCCCGGAACACGTCCTTGGCAGCCATTCGCCCTCCCCCTGGGGCCAAGTGGGTCTTGGGCAAGCTGCCTTGCGAGCAGTTAGAAGCCAATTAGGACTGAACCAAATGGGGAGGTGTGTCTTGTAAGAAAAGTTCACCCTGGAGAAATTGCTCTGGCAATTGCCCAGAGCACCAGAATTTGTGGGGTGTCAAGCATCCTTCTTGTTGCCGACCCTCAGCTGCCAGCCACCAGCCAGGTGCCCCTAGGGTGAGTGGATGCCCTCTCAGGAGCTGATTCTTTCCTCCCTCCCTGGGGGGCGGGGGGCAGAGGCAGGCCCACATCCTTCCTCCCTCCCCTGTGGGGGAGCAAGGAGAGTGGGTGGCAGCCTTGCCTCCTGCTGCCTCAAGTCATGGGGGCAGCGGGGGGGGGGTGAGGACAGGGGAAACAGGCTTGCCTCCAGCCTTCCTGAGTGGAGGTGTGTGTGCGTGTGAGAGAGAGAGAGAGAGAGCGGGGGGGGGAGTGAATAGGTGGGTGGAAGGCAGCTTAGGTGCCCGGGGGCCATGCATAGGGTCGCCAGCTCCATGTTGGAAAATTCCTGGAGATTTGGGGGGGGGGTTGATGCGTGGAGAAGGCGGGGTTTGGGGAGGGAAAAGACTTCAGTAGGACATCATTCCATACAGCCCACCCCCCAAAAGTATCCATTTTCTCCCGGTGAACTGCTCTCTGTGGCCTGGAGATCAATTGCAATTCCAGATCTCCAGTCACGACCTGGAGGCTGGCAACCAAAGATCTTGAAGAGAACGGACTGGGGGGGGGGCTCTTTCCTTCCAAAGTGTTTGCCCTCAAAAATTTGGAGCAGCCCTCATTATAAATCAGCTCCACTGATGTCCATTTCAGAGTTTCCATTTGCATAGTGCGGTTGATGTACTAAAGGCCTGGACTGTACCGAAGTCTCTTTCCTTCACAGCGGATGTGCGTAAGGTCTGTGAAATAAGTTGCTGCGGTTTGCATCAGCTGTCCGGTGGGGCTAGATCCAGCCCGCTTCCCTTCAGAACAATTTGACTGCCACTTAGGCTATTCTCAAGCTGCTGAACTGGGCGATGGGGATCAGGCACCAGGAACCTGCAGCTCCTCTGGGCCACTCGCTAGGGCTGCCAACCTCCAGGAATCACAAATGGCCTCCAGACCACAGAGATCAGTTTCCCTGGGGGAAAATGGCAGCTTTGGAGGATGGATTCGATGCCATTATACACTCCCCCCCCCCCCCCCGAGTTCCCTCCCCTCCTCAAACCCTGCCCTCCCCAGGTTCTCTCTCTAAATTTCCAGGAATTTCCAAACCCAGAGCTGGTAACACTCGCACTCACGTCTCCATTTGGATGGGCATACAAGCAGTTTTTGCTTGCTTATGTCCTCTAAGCTTCCCTCCAGATCATCATTGTGGTTTTAGATTTTCAAATTTTGTTCTTAGAACATGGTCTCAAAAATTGAAATTTCTCCTTAAAATATAACACAGTCAGTCAAATGGAAGAGATTCCTAAAAACAGTAAAGAAGCCAATTAACAAGAAAAATAATGGATGTTTTAAAAGCTCCATTAAATAGGCTCATGCTGTGATGCATACTGTGTTTCCTTTGGGCTGGGTCATCATTTCGGAGAGAGCATAACCCTCCCAACCAGACTGAAGGCTGGGGGAATTTAAAGAATTACTCTCAGCCTTTCCCCACTGAGGACACGGGGGGGGGGGGGCGGGGGGGGCGGGGGGGCGTAGTCAACTGCCAGGGAGGCAGGCAGGCAGGCTCCGCGGCTGCACACGCACTTCTGAGCGTTCTGTGATGTTTCACTCGTGGATTTTCTCTCTGAACCACAGGGCCTGAAATGCTGGCTCTGCTCCTTAGGAATCTGGCCTTGCCCGAGAGCAGATCTGTGGCAGGTCGCCCATTTTCAAACACAGGAAAATTCTGAAGTGATATTCCCATAATGGACAGTTCAGAAAGCAAGAAAGAATGTCATCAGAAATATCCCCGGAAAGTGTCATCCACGTGCCCCCATTTCTAGGCCAGAAACTTCTGGGAGTGCATGACTAAAAATGGGCGCAAGGACCATCTGCTCATGGGACCATTCAGAGAGCGGCCGAGCAAGGCTCATTTCTCTTCCTGCAACCTTGGCCAGTCCTCCTGCTGTGTTCCCCCTCCAAGGGCAGCCTTGGGACTTGCTGTTCCAGGGGTGGGGGGCAGAGATTGTGGCAGATGCCACGCCTGCCTGTTAGGAGCAGCAGCAACCAGCTTCTACTGCACAGCCTTCAGCAAACCAGCACATGGGAGCCCTCCTCCTCTTAGGAGGGGGAGGGCTCCAATGTGCTACACACACCTCGTTGTGTAGCACAGGCTGAGGTGACTCCTGATTTACCAAGCTGGATGCAATCCAGCAGTCATATCCCGCAGCTTTCGCTTGCTTTGCCAATGTTGGCCATGCAGCCAAACCAAGCTGAGAGGGGCCTGAGCGCTGTGCCCATGCGTTTGGCTCAGTGGATCACAGGTTGCACCGGCCTGTCCCAATGCCCATACTAAACGACAGGTACCCCCTCTGCCTCAAGGGAAAGGGCAGCTCTTTTGACAGTGGAGGACGAAGAATATGTTGGCGGGTACTTAGAACACGTTTCACTTGGGGGGTAAAATGAGGTGGACTTTCAAGTGCGATTGGAAGGGGAGGGAATCACCTGTGGTGATCAGAGCCGGGGATGCTCCCCTCCTCTGCCGCCCTGTCCTAGTGTCTTCCCTTAGCATGTACACTGCAGAAGACTGAATTAATTCCCTCTGAATAACACATACAGAAATTATCAAAGGCTACATACCCAGGCTTGGCTAGACAAAAGCTTTTCGATTTGGGAGTGTGTGCCTTGATTCAGCCGAGTTGCAGCTGAAGGCAAAGGCACACCGCCAAAGGTGCGCCTCTGGAGCAACGCGCAGCCTTCCCTCTGCCACTGAAAAAGAAGAGAGACATGCTCACCCTGCGTCCCCAGGGGCATCCTGAAGCCTGCGGGTGTAACCGAAGCCTCTCTTGGGGTGCGTGCTGACTCTCCCAAAGGCACCCAGAGCCCACGCTCTGTGCACACCAGATCGGTTCAGCAAAAGGCGGCTGAGACCAAAGCAGCACTGAGCCAACATGCTGAGCGAGCCTCCCGTCTCCTGGCTCTCCTGCAACGGCCGAGCAGGCGGGCTGGGGGCTATAAGTACTGCTGAGTGAGAAGCAGCAGCCGAGGAGGAGGCAGGCGAGGGGAGTGCCTGACCCCTTGTGCCAGCCCATCCCACCAGAACAAGTCAAGGCTGCTGGGGTTGCACAAGGAAGGGGAAGCCAGGTGGCCCAGGAACAGCCTGCCTCCCGGCCGAGGACCCGAAGCCCTCCTTTGGCCTGGTTTCGCAGCCTCGGCACTGGAGAGAAGTGCCGTGTGAGGGCTCAGGCAAGCGGGCTAGCTCGAGCCTCTGGAGAGATGCAGAGCGTTTCTCCTTCCCTGCAGCCTGCTCTAGCACACTTCAGTGTTGAAGCCACATGACTTCTGCTGAGTTTTTGATGCAACCGACTAATTTGGCCACCTCCAGGGAAATTATAGTCTGGAAAGGTTCCCTTTCGAATGCAATTAGACTGGACAAGAAGGCGGAAGAGCCCTTTTGAAATGCATCCAGGTCTGCACATGCAGCCCCCTCTACAAGGCATGGTGGCCTTCTTGGCACCTCATGGGCATACAGCTGTGCTTGTAGGCCAGGCACAGATCAAGCCCCTGGTGAGCTGCATTTGATCTGGCAAGTCAGGAGTGATGCAGGCCTCTCTCAAGAACTGCAGGCCTGACTGGCAAACTCCTAGCTCTGAAAAGCACTGTGAAAAGGCACCAGAAAGAGCAGCCCTTAGGCGGCACTTTGCAGGTCCAGCGTGATGCAAAATACGGGACACCAGTGACCAGGGGACTGAGACTCAGGCTGACCCCTGCCCTGTCCACGGCCGCCAAACAGGCATGCCATTGGCATCATGCCCCTCCCCCCAGTTTATTCTCACAACAGCCCTTCCAGGTAGACTAGGCAGGGTAAAGGTGACAGGTCACTTAACGAGTGGACAGTGGATGGGGGATTAAAATCCAAGCCTCACCCACCCTGTGCTCTCCCCACTAGGCAACACTGGCTCCCTGGGGAAGCAGTATGGAATGAGAAGGGACTGGTCTCCTTCTGGAATCGCCTCTCTGTTTGCCCCCCAGCTGTGCCCAGCATGCGCCTGTTCCTGGAAGGAGAGAAGCGGGTGCAAGAGCACCGGGGCCCTTGGCTGGGCTGCCTCAGAGCTGCTTCCCTCATCCCTACACAACACAGCAGCCGGGGCTGAAATTCCTTGTGACAAAGACGAATAGAGTCCTTGGACACAGAGATCCTAGAAGAAATTGATGGCTTGGGGCCTCGGATGGAGGGGCCACCCACACTCCGCTTCTCCGGATAGCACCACGTACACAGCACCCAGCAAGAGACGTCACACAAATCCTGCGTTGCACACTCTTTTAAGTTTGCAAATCCATGGCAAAGACATATTGCCTACTGGTAAGGGCTGTGTTAGATACCAGTAGAAACTTTTTTAAAAAAAATCACGTGCATGCACACACAAGCTGATGGTGAACTGGCTGCGTAACTTTTAAATGTGAATCTTGCACATTTCAAAAAGTGCTTCTTAAGGTTTGCCTTTTAAACCAGATGTTTAATTTAGAAAGTACTGGGAACCAGAAATCAGAATTGCTGACTTGTTATATATAAAACGGTGGTTTCAAAGAGGGGGTGAGTTTGTCTCATTATTGTGCATGAAATGTTTTGTAGTCTTTCATGCAGAAAATGATTTGAGTCGACATTTCTTTGTGTGACTTTTTTTACAAAACTACTTATTGGAAACCAACGTTTCAAGCGAGAGCTGCTGCCCCATTTACTTTTTTTCGAATCCCCCCCCCCCGGCTCTCTCCCTGTTTGGGGCTTGGGAAGAGGGTTGTGGGAGAGGCCGTATTTCATGCACACGTTTGTTTTACCAACATTTCAAGTTCAAGCGTGGGGAAAGCGGGGGGGGGGTCATTGGCCAGTGACACCCCGAGGGATCCGCGGCGTCTTTGGGGCGTCCAAAAATCCCCCCCCCTCGCTTTACCCGCCCTTTACACTCCGGAGCGGCGCTCCCGCGAGCGGGGGGCGGGGCGCGCATCGGCCCAGCGGCGCTTGCCAGCCCGACCCCTTCTTGGGCGCGCTCTGGCCTTCTCACCGCCCCCCCCCGGCCGCCCCGCGCACAAGCCGCCCCTGCGGGCGCCCTGGCCGCGGCCTTGGCCGGAGAGGGGCGGGCGGCGAGAAGGCCAGAGCGCGCCCGGCAGGGGCCCGGGGCGAGGAGGAGGCGGCGGCCCTTCGAGGCGGGCGCGCAGGCGCGGCATTCCTCCGGCCCGAGCGGGCGCCGCCAGCGCCTCGGAGCCGCCAGAGAGGCCGGCGGCGCTGCGGGGCCGTCCTGGCCGGCGGGCTCGGGCGAAGGCAGGCGGCGCGAAGTTCAGCCCCGCGCCACCCTCCGGCTGCGGCTGGGGACGCCCTCCAGCCCCGGCCTCGGGCTGAGCGGGACGCGGAGGCTGCTGCCCCGAGCCAAGCTGCGCTCTGGCGGCGCCGCTGGAGACGCGCCGGGCACGGCCGCCTCTCCTCGGCCGCGCCTGCCCGCCCTCCGCGCAGGACCCTTCGGCAGCCTCCGGGGCTCCAGCCGCGGAAGGGCCTGCGCCGTGCCCGTGCCCGTGCCCGCCGGCGGGCGGCTGCGCTGGGCTCGGCTCCGCGCAGGTTCTCTCCCCCCGCCCCGTTTACGCATCAGCCATCGCGCTCGCTGCTTGCAGCGGCAAATAGAAGCAGCCGATAAGCTGGAAGGGGAATCTCCCCCGCTGTTTTGGTACTGCTTAGGCAGGACGGCCTCATGCTCCCCAGTTAGGGTTGCCAGCCTCCAGGTAGTGGCTGGAGATCTCCTGGAATTACAACTGGTCTCCAGGCCACAGAGATTAGTTCACCTGAAGAAAACGGCTACTTTGGGGGGTGGACTCTGGAATTATGCCATGCCAAAGTCCTTTCCCTCCCCAAACCCCTCTTTCTCCAGGTTTCACCCCTCCAGATCTCCAGGAATTTCCCAACTTGGAGCTGGCAGCCGGATCTCCATTGTAATGTAATTCCAGGCCCCGCACACTGGGCAGGTCACCCTCTGGGACTGGTGTTTTTGCTGTGGGCAGGAAAGGTGATCTGAAAGAGGGGCGACTGAAGACAGTTTCCTTGTCATGGACGGACCCTGCTGGGGTTTAGACTTGCAGGGATGCCAAGACTGCACAGGGGTGGGGGATCGATTAAGGTGATCCACCCCTGTAGCCTGATGGATCCAACTAGTGCCATTAGTCAATGCCTAGGTTGACCTCTGGAATGAGAAAAACGACTTGGCACCCTCAAGCAGTGGAGAAAGACTCAGCATGAATCCGACAGGGCACGTACTAGAGCTCATTTTACGGCTTACTCTGTTGTGATGGCAGTGAAGAAACAGTAAGTCTCTGTCCCCGTTATATCCATACGGTGTAGTGCTGTGGGACTCTTCTGGGTAGTCAGAGGCCTACTGAAGAAGGCGGATTGCTCTGCGGCCCACTGCAGTCATTGTGTTAAGCGCTTTGCAGATAAAGTCTCCCACAGCCATTCTGACTTGGACTCTACAGCAGCAGTGACAGGATCAGATGGTCGCAGGCCGCTGATTTGTCCAGTCTGAGGATATGGACAGGATTTTTGGTTGAGACTTTCCACCTCGTTGTACAACCCTTGCCCCTCCTGGCTACTTAAATTTGCAAGAAGAGAGGGTTCTGGCGGCCTGGATCCAGGAGACAGTAAATGCCTCCCCAGGAGCCCTTGACAGCTCAGCGCCAAGCCCTTGGACAGGTGAGGAGGAGGCAGGAAGGGGCTGACCCTCGGAGGGGGAGGAACAGTCTTCTACTCCCCCCCCCCGTTGCGATTATGAGGGTCTTCAAAGCTGAGCAGTGGAAGAATGAATGGCTTCCAGTTCTGCAGCCCACCTTGCTGAAGTGGGGCAGAGCTGAGCGGGGTAGGAGAGCCCCTGAGTGGGCCCTCTCTCCCCATGGAGTCTCTGCTGTGGCTTCCAGGGCTGAGAAAGAAAGTGAGAAACACGATTACATGCTCAGATTACGTGTTCCCAGATGCACAGATTACACACATACAGGCTACATGTTGCCTACTGGTGTTTTAAAGTGCAATAAACATTTTAAATTCCGAGTCACCTTGTTAGAGAGGTTCATATTTCCTATGCGACTTCCTTGTTAGCCGTAACACTGGGGGCTATTTTAAGGTTGCACATAAAGAAGTACAAGACCTTTCTTCACTAGCGTAGCCTCTTGGAGCTTATTGACGAGGTAGGCAGAGACCACCGTTCCCCCCTCTGCTGGGACAATCACGTGCGCCTGGAGGTGTGTGAGGTGGAAGCCAGCGGGAATACTGTGTTGCTTGTTCTCGTTTCCTCCGGTTCCTTACATCGTGGGCATTATTAGCCTGTTACCTGGCCCTGCTCTTTGTGGGCCTGCCTCCCTCTGGCTCTGTCTCCCCACAAATACGGATATACAGTGTTCAGTGCAAGTTCAACTGGCTGTTTATTATGGAGGCTTGAGCAAGAGGCTTGTTCTTTTGATTTAAAATATGGCAAAAATCAAGCCATGACTTGCGGTGTAATGCCTGTTAAATATTAGGGAAGTATCATGATTAAAAATTACTTCTCTAGTCACTGAATTTCCCCTAAATTAAGCTGCAGTCCAGAACTATGCCTCTGTTCATAGCAGGTAATCCAGAAGCTGTGATGCGTGTTATTTCCTAGCTGGACCGTAAAAACCAGGTATCAGGTCCCCACCACCTACTGGACAAGCCTTTTTACACCGGATCCTGTTATTGCCAGGCTCCAATGCTAAATGTTAGGAAGCCAAGCTGGGACAACAGGTAAAGTGTGAACATTAACCAACACTATCGCTTGATGTTGTCTGTATACAGGGCTTTTTTCTGCCAGAACGTGGTGGAATGGAGTTCCAGGACCTCTCAAAAGTAATTACGTGTCTGGTGCATTGCCCCCCTGGTCCCGTTTCCTCCCCATGCACAGCCCAAGATGCCCAGCTCTTTTGTGGCACGCTGAGCCTCAGCGGCCGCGAAATAGAAGTGGGCTCTGCACCCAGGCTTGCCGGGGCCTTGAGTGCTTCTCCCCGGCCGAAGGCAGAAAGGAGCCTCCCCGCCTGCGAGGGTGCGCCAGGTGGTGAAGCAGCAGGTGTGGCCAGTTGGCGCAGGAGATTTCCTGTCCCAGGCGTGGAGACCAGGCACTGGCGCTTCCTGTTCCCGGTGCTCCTCCACTCCAGCCCTGTTCCCAGGTAGCCCGAGCTCATGGGCTTGCTTGGGCCAGAGCGCAACTGACATTGTGGATACCGTCCTGGCCAGCCAGATGATGAATCTGCCTATCCCTTCCTTGTTCCCTCCACTCCCCAGCAGGTCTCACCTGGAGGTGTCACTCCGGCTGTGGTTTGCCTGCCTGCCTGCCTGCCTTCCCGCTCTCCTGCCCTGCGGGCAAGGGTGGGGTTTGGGGAGGAGAGGGACTTCAGCAAGGTATCATGCCACAGAGTTAAGATTGCCAGCTCCAGGTTGCGAAATTCCTGGAGATTTGAGGGGTGGCACATGGAGAGGACAGGATTTGGTGGAGGGAGGGACCACAGCAGGGTGTAATGCCATACAGTCCCCCCTCCAAAGCAGCCATTTTCTCCAGGGGAACTGATCTCTATGGCCTGGAGATCAGTCGTAATTCCATGAGATCTCCAGCCACCACCTGGAGGCTGGCAACCCTATGAGGAGAGCCTGTGCTGTGTCCGTGGGAGGCTGCCCGTGTCGCTTACTGCACTGATGGGGCAGCTGGCTCACAAGGCACCGAGTTGGCCCTCCTGCAGCAGCTGCTGGCTGAGGAGCGCACCGAGCTGGCGGTGGCAGTGGTGCGGGTGGCCGAGCCAGAGGGCTGCCAGGTAAGAGGCAGGGAGGAGGTGAGTGGGTCTGAATCACGGGAGCGCTGCTGGGGGGGCGGCCGTGTCCTGCGTGATGGCGTCACTTCCCAGAAGTGACATCATCCCGTGGTCCTGGGAGCACACGCATGCACTTTGTCTCTCTCCCTGGTGTGGTGCCAGGGGCACCACCTGCCAGGAGTTGCCCCAGGTGCTGACAACCCACGCTGCCCCACTGAGTTCCACCACCTCTTTTCCCAGGTCTGTATCATATTTCTATCCTGCTGTTCAACCAACGTCTTAGGATAATGCAGGACTGGAAGAAAAGACTCCATGGGGTCAGCTAGAGAGCATTGCGTTCAACCTCAGACTCTCCAGGGAGTTCCCTGATCAGACTAGCTCACGGGGTGCCTGGAAAACTACAGCTGGCCATCACTCTTCCCCCTTCGGCGCTGGGGTGTGGGGGCAAACCAGCCAGGGTGGCATTGCCCTTCTGACAAAAAGTGACAGCCGGCAAGGGGCTTTGGGTGAAGGTTGTTCACTGGCCACGTGCAGCCGGTGCTCTCCCCGCCCCATTCCTGGGTTGCCTGTAAAGTATTTGCTGCTGTAAATTAAAATCGTAAACAGTTTTGCTTTGCAATGGCCAGTTTCTACGCCAGTTTTGTGGAAACGTGCATGCTTCCCATAATGCGAGAGCCTGAGAGCTGTAACCCAAAAGAGTCCCCAAAGTGGATTGCGGTGGTTCTGCCTGGAGCAGCAGTCCCTTTAAAATCTCAGGGGTAACAGTTGCAAAGTTCTGCAAATATCCTTTTCATAGAATCATAGGGTTGGACGGTGCCTCTAGGGTCATCTAGTCCAATCCCCTGCGTAATGCAGGACATTCACAACTACCCCTCCAACTGCCCCAGTGACCCCTGCTCCATGCCCACACTGTCTGCTGCACAGACCCGAAAGCCTGTCGGCTGAGAGCTTGTCACACTCTCGCTTCCCTTGTGTCAAGTGCCTGAGGATCAGCAATCAGGCCAGCAGCATCCCGGAAGGCCTGGGGGCCTCTAGGAGTCTACAGAGCAGGGACACGCCCCCTCACCCTCCGGCTCAGCCCAGCTTTGGGGGCAGAGGTGGCCACTGTTGCCAAGCGGCACCAGTCCGATTGTGGGGAGCATGTCCCTTTCTGCCCAACTTTGCTTCCAAGCCTTCCTTTCCTTATTCACTCTTCATAATGTCACTATCTGGTCAGTAGAAAAAGCTTTCTGACTTTTCTCTCCCCATTTGGTGCCATTCCTGAACCGTGGCCCCCCCCATCCTCCACCGTGAAAACGCCCGTTGCCTTTTGCTCAGGTTGCCCTGACTCTGGCCTTCCACTGTCAGCACTCTGGGCCTCTCTCCAGCACTCTGCCATCAAGGCCATCCATTTGTTTGGCTCATGGGACATCTCTCACAGCTCTACGCTGGCTTCCTGTCAAATTACAGCACAAACTCCTTATTTTTCAAGCTCTCCGTGGCCTTGGCCCCCTTCTCGACAACCAAAACACAAACACTCCTGCCTTAGGACTTTCACTCCCCCAGCTCAGCATCTGGAGATCTCCTGTTCCCTTAACCAATTCCACTCTTTGACCCTAGAACAGCCTCCCAGAATAAATGTCTGAGGCCACTGCTCTCTTCCATTAAGCCCAAACTCACCTTTCTGTAAACCCTGACTGAAACAGAGCACGAGGAGATGGGACTGAAATGAAGGCAGGTGCGACCTATTTCTGCCCCCTCTTCTCCCCTTATTTGTACCCTGAGCCTCCATTTTCAGACAGCTGCTGCATCCTCACGCCACTGGATCCTGTAATGGCACCCAAGCAGGCACTCGCCTTCTGTGTTGTCTGGCTCACACAAGGCAATCCAACTGCAAATCACTGCTACTGTGCCACTGCAATGCAATATCCCAGTGACGGGGTGGTGGGGTGGGGTGGTGGTGGATGGAGGTGGGGAGGGGTGGAGTATGTGGCCTGTAATCTCTTTGGGGCAGGGACTAAACCTCTTGTATTCCATGAGGCACTGAGCACATGGACAATAAAATAGGGAAACAAACTATCAGGGGCCCAAGCTGTCACCTTTAGAGATGACCCTCAAGGCTGCTGCATCACTTCCTGGTTTATGTGAGGGATGTGAGGAAGGGGCAGAAAATGCGCCCTCTCCTCATTGCCAACATCAGCCGCAGTGTTCGGGTCCAGCCTTCACTGGGGAGTAGAGGAGAAACAAAGGCAGGAAAGCTTTGCACCAAATGGTCCACTTTATGGGAGGCTGTAGCCCTCTGCTCTGAACGGTCTGGTACTGGTGGTGGAAAATCCGTATTTGAGCCCTCCCTGCCCAGCAGCTGAGGACAATTCTTTTGCACTGCTGAAATTATCAGGAGCTCTGCAGCAGCATCCTCTCCTCTGACTCATTTCAGTGAGACTCATCCAGGATCGTGGCCTGTGGGTCACACCTGCCCACCCCTCAGCCACCGTTAATGGAGCCCAATGTGCTCCGGCTACGGGTGGCTGCTTCCTCCCCAAAGACACCTCCCAGAGTTAGTAGCATCCCAGTCACAAGGATACTTGGGGCACAGAACAGCCTTGCTGAATCCCAGGTAGGTGCCCGTTCCTCCTCCTTTCCCCCTCCCATCCAAGGTCTGTGTTGGATTCAGCCACATCGAAAGCCTTCTCGCTGCTTAGTACTGATGGCGTGGCAACTCCTTTCTGTCCCCTGCAGTTTTAAGTTTTAGGTAGAGGGTTGTACAGGCATTTGGGGTCTGAAGAGGCAAAAGCAAAATGAAACGAAAACACTATGGATGCCCCTGAATAGTTCATCAGGGAACTAAACTGTTTTTTAGTAATATTGTTAAACAGGGTTGCTCTTACCAGTAACTGTTGTTCATCGAGTGGTCTTTGTGCAGGCACACATGGGGGGGCAGGCCGGCTGCGGAGGTGAAAAGTCCAAGATTTCTAGAGCTTTCCGAAGCTTTAGAATGCCCTCTTGCTGTGCCCAACGTTTTCCCACCCAAACAACATGTGACTCGGGGTAGGCACGCACCCCTCCCTCAGTCCTCCCTTCACTGCCATGGAGAAGATGGGCATATTATTGTTGAGCCCACAGTGGGGAAAGGAGGGAGGGATGTGTGCCCGCTTGATGAACAGCATTACATCTAAGTGCAAACCTGTTTTCACCTTTGGGGCTTCTGTGCAGTTTCACATGGGAGAATACAAAGCTTACCTACCATTGCTTTTCCCACAGCCGCTTCACTCCTGGAATCGACATCTATAGAGTCATGCCTCATGAAGGTGGTAGGCAAAGACCAGGTTGCTGCTCTGCAGATATCCTAGTCTCACAAGGCTGCCGAAGGAAACAGAGTTGCACTTACCGTAACTGCTGTTCGTTGATGTCTTCTGTGCATACACACACGGGACTGTGTGTGCGCAGGCCTACCGATCGGTAGGATTTACAAGCTTTTGTTTGCTAGGGGGCGCGCATCTCCCTGGTGCGCATGCATGGCTTTTCGCACCTAACGGCACCAGGGGATGGCGCCCCCTCCCCTCAGTTCCTCTTGGCCACCACTGTCTCACAAAGTAAGTACGGGAGAACACGGCAGGGCAGGAGGGAGGGTATGTGTGTCTGCACAGAAGACGTCAATGAACAGCAGTTACGGTAAGTGCGACTCCGTTTTCATTGTCCGTTCCCTGTGCAACCCCACATGGGAGATTAGCAAGCTGCCTATCTTGGAGGTGGGTGTGCTTCTCATCGAAACAAAGAATGGAGAACCGCTTGTCCAACTGCTGACTCTCTTCTTTCCGTCAAGTCTAGGGCGTAACGCTTGACAAAAGTCTCCGTGGATGACCATGTTGCTGTGTTGCAAATCTCTCTCAGTGGAACTCCTCTCAGGAAGGCAGCTGAAGAAGCTTGGGGCCTGGTCGAGTGCGGCTGTACTTCTAGTGGGCAAGGTAAGTTAGCCATTGCGTAACTAGTCTTAATTGTCATCTCCACCCATCTGGCTATAGACTGGGCTGTGGCGCCGTTTCCCTGCATAGCACACAAATAGTTGCTTTTCTTTCCTAAACGATAGTGTGCAGTTTAAATAGAATAATATGGCCTTATGTACATCTAGAGAATGTAGAACCCTTTCAGAATCATTGGATGGCTCTGGAAAGAAGACGGGGAGGACAATATCCTGTGAAAGGCGAAACGGACTTGATACTTTCAACCTAAACCATATCTAGCCTTAACACAACTTTCCCTTTATGAATGTGCAAGAATGGAGAATCAGATCTCAGGGCCACCATTTCTCCTACCCTCCTAGTGGAGGTAATGGCTACTAGAAAGACTACCGTGTAGGAAAGAAAGTTCAAGTCACAAGTAGCTAACGGTTCGAACAGGGACTTTGTGAGTTCCACCAACACTAATTGTAAGGACTATTGGGGAACTATGTCTCTCGCAGAGGGATACAAATTTTGAAGACCTAGCCAAACTATGGGAGAAAACCGTTTCCCCATCAATTTTGGGATGGAAAGCAGAAATAGCAGCTAAGTAAACTTTAATGGACAAATTAGAAAGTCCAGTGTTCTTGAGGGACAGTAAAAACTCTAGAATCTTAAGAGAGTTGGCAATCAAAATGGTTCAACTTTTTAGAGCCAGTTTGGTGTAGTGGTTAAGAGTGCGGGACTGTAATCTGGAGAGCCGGGTTTGATTCCCTTCTCCTCCCCTTAAAGCCAGCTGGGTGACCTTGGGTCAGTCACAGGGTGTTTTGTTGTGGGGATAATAATAAAATACTTTGTAAACCACACTGAGTGGGCATTAAGTTGTCCTGAAGGGTGGTATATAAATTGTATTATTATTATTATTATTATTACGATTACGATTACTATTATTATTATAGATCATGATTGTTCACAGAAACGGCCCCATTTGAATTTATGACTTTCTAGTGTTTTCCCTTCTGGCATTAAGGAGTATTTCAGCTAGCCTCATAGGCAAATCTCCTGTCCCAGGATGTGCCATGCTGAACCAATATAGAAAGCCCTATGAGATTCATCACATGCCGAAAACTAATCTGCCTGGGCTAGTAAGGTGTTTTCAGTATCATGTGTGGTTTGTCTAGTTGTATCTTACTTATGGTTCTGGCAATCAAAGGAAGTGGAGGGAAAGCATAAAAAAGATGCCTCCTCCGCTCTAGCTGAAAAGCGTCTCCCAAGGATTCCGTCCCAACTCCTCCCCTGGAACAGTAACAAGGGGCTTTTTGATCCCTCATGATGGCAAATAAATCTATGTCTGGGTTTCCTCATTATTAGAATGCTGGTGCCAGATACTTTATGGAGATGGACCATTCGTGATTGTCACAGAATCATAGAGTTGGAAGGGGCCATACAGACCATCTAGTCCAACCTCCTGCCCAGTGCAGGATGAGCCAAAAGCATCTCTGACAAATATTCATCCAGCCTCTTCTTGAAAACTGCCAGTGAGGGGGAGCTCACCACCTCCCTAGGCAGCTGATTCCACTTTTGAACTACTCTGACCATGAAAAAGTTTTTCCTAATATCCAGCCGGTACCTTTGTGCATATAATTTAAGCCCATTGCTTCGCGTCCTACCCTCTGCTGCCAACTGGAACAGCTCCTTGCCCTCCTCCAAATAACAACCTTTCAAATACTTAAAGACAGCAATCATGTCCCCCCTCAATTTCCTCTTCTCCAAACTAAATATTCCCAAGGCCCTCAGCCTTTCCTCGTAGGGCTCAGTCTCCAGACCCCTGATTATCCTCATCGCTCTCCTCTGCACCCCCTCAATTTTGTCCACATCCTTTTTGAAGTGAGGCCTCCAGAACAGCACACAGTACTCCAGGTGCGGCCTGACCAGGGCAGTATAGAGAGGGACTATGACTTCCTGCGATTTCGATGCAACGGCCCTTTTGATACAACCCAAGACTGAATTTGCCTTATTTGCTACCGCATCACACTGACTGCTCATATTTAGTTTACAGTCCACTCTTACCCCAAGATCTCTTTCACATACACTACTACCCAGAAGTGTATCCCCCATCTAGTATTTGTGCTTCACATATTTGTGGCCCAGATGTAATACCGTGTACTTATCTAGGTTGAATTGCACCCTGTTCACAACCACCCACTTCTCCGGAGTATTCAGGTCTTGTTGAATTTTAAATGTATCTTCTTGAGTGTTTGCCACTCCTCCCAATTTGGTATCATCAGCAAATTTAATGAGTAGCCCATTTACCCCTTCATCCAGATCACTGATAAAAATATTGAAAAGTACCGGGCCCAAAACCGAGCCCTGCGGCACCCCACTGGACACCTCCCTCCAATCTGATGAAACGCCATTGACCACCACTCTTTGGGTGCAGTCCTCTAACCAGTTCCCTACCCACCAAACTGTCCTATAGTCCAGTCCGCAGTCTTCCAGTTTACCCATTAGAATGTCATGGGGAACCTCATCAAAAGCTTTGCTGAAATCCAGGTAAATCACATCGACAGAGTTCCCATGATCTAGTAAGCTTGTCACTCAATCAAAGAAGAAAAACAGGTCTGTTGGGGACAAAACCATATTGACTTCCCCAAATCACTAAGCTTGTCTGCAACTATGTTCGTAACACCTGGTACATGTACTGCTTGTAAAGTAATTCGTTCCCATACTGCCCACTCCCAAATAGTGATGGCCTCTTCGCACAGCCTTCTGGACATGGTGCCACCCTGTCTGTTTATATAATACATTGCTGTGCTGTTGTCTGTCAATATTTGTACTCTTCGCTGTTGAACAATATCTGTGAATGCGATGAGGGCATAACATATAGCTCTATGTTCAAGTACATTAATGTGTAAACTTCTCTCTTGACTTAGCCACCTCCCATGTGGTTTAGGGAACCACAGTTAATGCCTCAACCAGCGTTAGACGTATCCGTAGACAAAGTTACCTCTATCGGTGGAGAACCAAACTCTATGCCCTTTAGTAGGTTGTCATCATGTCTCCATCAGTCCAGCGATTTAATGATACGTCTAGGTATAGAGTATCATTTGTCTGGTTTATCATACTCAAAATCATGCACCAATAGAAACCACAGTTGTAGCCTGTGCATACGTAGCCATGCCATAGGTGTTCCTGCAGTGGTAGAGGCCATCAGACCAAGCAATGTTTGAACCTGCAAAGTGCTGTCTGGAACCTGCAGCGAGAAATCATGTTAATCATCCCTTTGATTCTATTAACCTTCTCTAGCAGTGGTAGTAAACCTGTATTAATGGTACTATCCATCACTGCCCCAATGAAATGGGCAACTTTGGCAGGAGTGAGAGTGAGGGTTGACTTCTTCAGGTTAACTGTGAGTCCTAGTTTCTCACAAGTGCGAAGAACTAGCTCCACTTGTTCAGTCAACAGGTTAGCAGAAGATGCTATCAGAAGCCATCATCCAAGTAAGGGAAGATGGCACGACCCTGTTTCCTCAGGTATGCTGCCACTACTGACATACACTTTGTGAAGACACGAGGTGCTGTCATGTCTGTAGCCCCTACACCCGTGTCATAAGTCCCAGGAGTACTAAATGCTAATACTGTGTTACTGTCTGGTTTCATATTGCAACTGCTAAGTACATCATTGGTTAATTTCATAAACTGTATGCAACACTTTCGTTTTCTCCCTCTCACGGCCCGAGGACGCAGCTGGGGGAGCTGTGGCTAATCTCGCTCTTTGAAGCTCAGCAGAATGACCTTGCAAGGTCTGTAATGTCTGAAATGTTACAGTTCTCTATGTCTTGTCTAACCAATGTGTAAACTCCAGAAAAGTTTCCCAGACTCCTTCCCGCCCAAACTTGTGGTTTAGAAGGGAGAGGAATGTTTGAGTATTCAGATCTGTCATTTCATCAAGTCTTTATTCCTTTCAAAGAAGCTGTACTACTCGGATGCTTCTTTGGCTCTAAGTAAATTTATGGACCTGATTCCATGGAAAGATCTGATTTCTGAGTAAGTCATTTAACCAAGGACCTGTGTCTTGCTGAAATGATCCAGGGATCTGTCTGCTGTATCCTGTCATCCATAACCTGACAGGTGCTGTGGAAATCTCAAATGGTAATATTTAATATTAAAGATTCTCTTGTTACATGTAAAGCATAAAAATTTGCTATGGTCAGGGTACACGGCAATATGAAAGTAAGCATCTTTCAAATCTAACATGGCAAACCGTGTGTCATGTGGGAGTAATTGTAAGACCATATTCAGTGTGACCGTTCTGAATTTTCTCGTGAATGAATTTATTCAACCCTCTGAGGTCCAGAATAGGTCTGACACCTCCATCTTTTTTGTCTACTAAAAACATGTGGGAATAAAATCCCAACCTTGACTCGTCAGGAGTCAACTCCTGTATGGCACCTTTTTTCTGTAATTCCATTATCTCAACCAGTAGTTTACCAGAAAAAGAGGAAAGTGAGAAAGTAGGAAAGCTCAAAGGCAGGTAAGATTTAAACTCAACTTTATATCCAAACTGAACAATTTTCAAAACCCAACTGTCATTGGTAATATTCACCAAAGCTGGGTAAAAGGTTGCCAATCTGTTAGCAAAGACTACTGGTTGGTCTAGGACTAGTCAGAAGGACTTCTGTTGTCCTTGTGAGTCCTTATTTGAAGGATTTTGTTGCCTTTGACGTGGGCAATTATTGGATCTCCATCTTTGATAATGTCCTTGTTTGGACTGAGGTTGTCTATAACTAGAGTAGGGAGGATACGGTTGATATCTGCATGACCATCCCTTGTACTGGTATTAGATCCAGAGGAGTTAGCCATGTTAGTCTGTAGTAGCAAAATAGGAAAGAGTCCAGTAGCACCTTTAAGACTAACCAACTTTACTGTAGCATAAGCTTTCGAGAACCACAGTTCTCTTCTGATGAAGAGAACTCATCTGACGAAGAGAACTGTGGTTCTTGAAAGCTTATGCTACAGTAAAGTTGGTTAGTCTTAAAGGTGCTACTGGACTCTTTGCCATTTTGTATTGGTATTGTGGGTGATATTGGTATCGCTGTGAAGGCTGTTGCTATGGTGATATCACGCTGTAGGATCAAGCTATTAACCTGTCCTGAGGGCCTTGTTCGGATCCTTTCATTCCGCAGGTGGTTCCAAATGTTTAGTCTTCCTCTTTGCTTTTTTGGAAGGTGGTTCGCAGAACTCCGATGAAGACGTCTTTGGTTCTGAAGGAGTTGACTTCACACGTTTCGGCTCTAAGTCCCTTGGTTCTGAGGTCTTTAAAGTTGTGCTCATCGGATCTGAGTCCATCGGTTTAGAGATGAGTTTCCGTTGGCCTTTGGAGTATTTCGTCTTCTTGACCACCATGTCTGATTCCGATCTCAGAGGTGATTTTGACAGGACATGCTTGGATCATGTAACGTCAGTTAAGCTCTGAGTTCCAGGAGGAAGAGATCGATGGTTCCGAGTCTGATCTGAAATCAAAGTGGATGACTGACCCGAAGGGTGTCAGATCCGAGCAGGTGACTTAAGAGTTGGAACGTGCAGTGGAACTTGTGGCGTGGTCCCCATTTTTAGAGGAAGATGGGAAGGGCGTTTTTTAAGGCACATCCGATGCCTTCATAGCCCTTTCCCATAAAAGAGCTTTGAGCCTGGCCGCTTGTACTGTATCCCCTGGTACCATTAGGCGTGAAAAACTGTGCATGTGCACCAGGGAGACCAGCGCCGCCTAGCAGACAAAAGCTTGTAAATCCTACCAATCGGCAGGCCTGCATACGTGCAGTCCCATGTGGGGCTGCACAGAAGACGGACAATGAAACCTGAGCTCTGGTAGAGTGGGCCCTTATTGGAAATGGTCGGGGGACTCCAGATCTATCGTATGCAATTCTGATTGTGGAGTTTGTGCAGATGCTGCTCTCCCCTCGGTGGGACCAGAGAAACATATGAGCAGTTTTATCTTTGTGCAGCTCCCTGCCCCTTTTGAAATAAAGTAAGAGAGCCCTCTTCACCTCTTAAGGTGTGTAGCGTGCATTCTTGAGATGAGGTGGGGTTCAGGAGGAATACTGGGAGAATAATGTCTTGTGAAAAATGAAATGACAAAACCACCTTAGGTGGGAAGGTGAGGCTGCGGCACAGAACTACTTTATCGTTATGGAATTTTAAGGTGGGTCTTCTAGGCAGCTTATGCAGGGCTTTTGTGAGGTCTCCCATCTGACTAGACATCCACCTTTATCTTCAGCAGGAGCATGGTGGTGCTTCTGCCACAGCCCATAAAGCCAGCAAATTAACCCTCAAACTACAGGTGCAGTCAATGCCTGCCCAGCTCAGGGTAGGCCCAGAAAGTTAAGCAGAGCAGATTCAACTTCTGGGACTCAGGCCCATAAAATGTCGCAGCTGCTACTAGCTCAGATGGGACATACATTAAAAAGAAGGCTCCAGTGTTGCCCTGGACACACCACAGCACTCATTTTAGGGCATGTAAGACTATCCCCTATGAACTGATGTGAAGATTTTCCTCGCTGCCCACCACCTACTCCCCAATTGGGGAACCAGGTGCCCCACAGCTGGTAGCCTGGAATGGGCCACCTCCCTCTCAGGCACTTCCATTCTCAGCAGCAGGAATTAGTGGGATTCACCAATGTGTTCCATTCAAAACTGCTCATAGCCAATTCACGTGGTGGTTAGCCTCTTTTCCACGTTCACGCATACATATTGGCAGTCAAGAGATCCAGGCAATGAAGATTCAGGACACGAAGGCCACAGTCATTCAGTGGGTCTAAACTTTATTGGCACTGGATGAAGAACAGGCTGGGCACCTTGAACAAAACCCTTTGCAATGCCAGGCATCGGACTGGCAAGGAGATCTGTGGCTAGCCACAAACGCAAGGGTTCCCTTGCAGCCGCTCAAAGAGGGCTGGTGTTTTAACATAACACATAAAAAGGTTGCTCAAAAAGGAGACATAATTTACAGCAAAATTCAAAACACAAAAATAAAAGCAAGGCAAAATGCTTAATAGGGCAGCCCCCTCTAGGAGGATAGTATATATCCAAATAGCAGTAAACAAAAGGGCAGGGGTATAGGCAAACACTCCATGTATCCTAAGAAATAATAAAAAAAACACCTGTGTCTAGAAATCTCACTGTAATACTGAATGCTTCTTACATTAATTTCCTTGCAAAATATTATCTCTTTACAATACAGTATACATTTTCCAGGAAGAAGGAGAGAGTCTCCTTCACCTCCCAAACACTTCCAAAACTAACATTTTCTAATTGTGCATAGCTAGAAAAGAATGAAATCATTATCATTAGATACCATTGGAGTACATAATACTGGTAAGATCAAGGAAGAGCTGAATTGACTCAACGAGGCATTAGACTCTCTGGCACACACTGGATTGTTCCTATTCTGGACCATTTGGAAGAAACGGGGCTCAGGGCAGAAGATGAGCCCGTGGCAAGGCAAAGGTGGCGCCTCCTTTTTCAGGCACTGGGCATTCTCTCCTCAGGGTAGCAAGGGTGGGTTTAAATAGGAGTGTCCCAGTGACAACTGCAGTCAGGGGAGCAGAACTCCAGGCAAGAACAAACTCCGGTACCAAAAGCCAAAGGGCTATTTGTTCACATAGTAATGAGAGGGAAAGCCACATCTATTCAAGGCCGGAAACTCCTCAGTAAAGAGTGTATAAATTGGTTCTGACATGTTTCACTGAAAGCTTTTATTCTTGAAAGGACAAAAAGACTCAAAGCGGGGAGGGGGGTGTTTGCATATTTTCAGAAGAGGAGGAGAGGAGGCTGGCTCACTGTGGCCCCCCACCCCCTTGTTTCCTCATACATCTAAGAGGGGGGAGGATCACAGGCTCATCAGCAAATATGCCGGATGCTGAGACTTTGCCTCTTTGGAGAGAACGCTGTATTGCTTTATAGCGCCAATGCTAGAAGAGATTTGGGACTTTCGTTGCTGGGTTTTGGCCACACATCACTGAAGTTGGCTTGTGTCTTCCAACCACTGCATGCAGTTTTTAGCTTCTGGGCAGTGCAAAGTTTAAAGAGGCTAAGATAAGGGCTACTTAGGAGAGCAGAGAACCTTCCCTTGAAAAGAAATTTATTTTAGTTCCAGAGAGGCTCCCTAGACCATCTGTCTTTCCTATTTTCCTCCAAGGAGGCTCACAGTCATGCCCAACACAGCCCTGAAGAAACCTGACTCTTTCTCCAATTAACAGAGGTGGCCCTGAGTTGCACACAGGCAGGAATCTCCCCTTGTTCAAATAAAAAGCAAAAGGTGTTCCAAGGCAGCAAAAACTAAAACCAGTTTTAAATCCAAGACAAATGGCTGGCAACCTAGAGAAGGGAAGGGCGTGTGTGTGTGTGTGTGTCTTGCTGGGCATGCAGATCAACAAGACCTCTTTATGACACACTTCCTCTGTAAGGCACCTTCAGCAGGGCTGGCGCGTGCTGGAATCTCTCCTGCCAAAGTCTAGTTGCATAATGTTGCCTCTCCTTTCCCAGGGAACGGTGGCTGACAATCCCCTTTGGAAATACTCGGGTCTGACTATGCCGGCAAGGGGAAAGGCCAGCCATCTCTGCCGCTGGGCACGGCAAATGTCACTTTTCAGCAAGCTGTTCCCAAGGGCATAACTAGGATCCACCCAGAACACACACAAGTCACCCAAAACGTAAGATCGGTCCGGCTGGTCTGCTGAACCTTGGGAAATCATGAAAAACTTTGGTCTTCAGAAAAAAGGCACACACGCTCTGTTTAGCCCAGTTTCTGTTAAATTCTATTACAATTTCTCCTGCCATTTAATGTCAAAACTACCCCCCTCTGAAAAGCAATTGACCAGGTCAATTCCAATATTGGATCAATCAGAGCAAGACTGGGCTGGGAGAGGGGCTCTATTTGTTGCTGGTGCCGCACAAGAGGCCCGTAAGCAGCAGCACTGCGGACGTGAGGCGGAGGAAAGCCACGCGGGATGGAGATTTTTGCTCGGCTGAAGGGAAGTGAAAAATCTCACCACTGTCAGAAACTGGCAAAGAAGGCACAAGTGATTGTTTGGTCCAGTGCTGAATAGCAGCATCTGCACAGAGCTCTGAGACTGACGAGGACCGTTCTTTTGCAGTAATTCCAGCATAACAGTTACACACAAGTAGCAAAAGAAAGGGGAAGGGGGGAGAGAACGGGGACTACGGGAGCAGGAATGGTTACATGGACTCAAATTCATCGATACGTTGCTTGGTGTTGCCCTGCCGGATCTGGCGGAGCGTCTTGTACTTGTCACGGCCCAGCCTCATGTTCTCAGCGTGGATCATATCGTTGGATGTCTTCTTTGTTTCATCTCGGGCGTTGGCCAGTTCAGAAGTGAGAGCCTGTTGATAGGATGGAGGGGGAAGAAAGGGAAAGAGAAGCAGCCTCTTCAGTATGCTCCACGAGTCAGTCAAAGCACGGGAGGGGCAGAGGGGCGGGGACCGTGAACAGCCATGCCGCTTGAATGAGCCCAGGGCAGGACATCTCTTCCTGGCCTTCTGCAGGCAACCCCAAGCTTGGCGGGTCTAGAGCTACGACCTGAAGGGCAAGAGGGAAGAGGCTGCTGCTCTTTCACCCATGGCCCTGTGGGCACAGTAGTGCCCATGGAAACACCATCAGCGTGGTACCTGCTCAGAGTTTGGGCAGGGCGCTGTGGCGTTACTGATGATATCACAAACTGTATTTTTATGCTTGTTTCATTTGCATGCTGCTTTTAAGTCCACAGTGTGAAAGAAAATATTTTTTAAAGTTACAAATAAAATGGAATACAGACGACACGGTGACCAAGATGTCTAAAACTGGGGCATCCATGTAAGCTCCGCCACTGGCAGACTGCAATATCCAGTGCTGGTTCTATTTGAGGCGGCCCGCTTCTCACCACAAATGACAGTGCTATTCAGTGAGGCCCACCGACTCGCTCAGCCCGTCCCGTGGTGAACGTTCCCCTACCAACTAGTTTGAGTGATCGAGTGTCAGGACGTCTCCTGCCATACTCTGCAAGGCCTGCTTGATTCTGTGTGGCTCTGATGTTAGAAGCTGTTCTCTGCCTGAGACGTGACAGCCTGCGGTTCCTCTTTCGCCTGGGCGCTGGGCCTCAGGGCCTCGGAGTTTTGTCACACATCAACTCTGCTGTGCCTTGCTGCTCCTCTCTTGAACTTAGCTGTTTCCTGAAGGGGGTGTGTGCGTGTGTGTGTGTGTGCGGGAACTCTGGGGCTGGGCTTAGAATCCTACATACATTATGTGCTTATAGAGAATTGCCATTCCTGGCAAGGAGAGTAATAGGGAATGAACGAGTAGCTTATCAAATAAAACACTTCAACTCCTGCAGTTCCTGGACTCATGCGGTGAAGTCTTTGAGAGTTACTTGGCAAATGGCGGAGGCCACAGCTGCAGCCTTTGCTGTACGGCTAGCTGATCAATTAGTCAAAGTCAGACTTTGTGACAAACTGCAGTTTTCCAAGTTCTGACAGCCCCAACCCCTCTGGGGGGAACGACGCCGGGCAAACATTTTTGATGACAGCTATGCTTTGTGAGTCTAAGCCTGGGCTTGGCAGGAAGGCAGCTCGACCCCTGCCCCCGCCCAAAGTCTCCCCCGCCCCCCAGCTGAACGAGCCCCACTTTCACCTTCAAGTGCTTCTGAACCCGTTCGTTCTTCTCTGCCTCAGTGGTCCGCTGCTCTTCGCTGCGGTCCTTGGCAGAGGCGTGGGCCTTCAGCTCAGCGCTGGCCTCTGCAGCGTTCTCGTCCTGCTCGTCGTCGTGCTCATTCTCGGACTGCATGGGCTCAGGGACGTGGGGTGTGCTCGTGGCCGTCTTCAGCTCTTCTTTAGTCCTTTCCAGGTCTTCTTGAACCATTTGGGCCTGGGAGAGAAGGAGAACATCCCGGCAGAAAATTAGCAACTCAAGGAAAGATGCGTGAGTGAATTTGCCTACCATTTTCTTAGATGTTTATCAGCAGGGCAGAAAACACCGAAAGTGTTTAGGGCTTGTGATGTGGTGTGATATCACCACATCACAAGCCCTAAATTTATGAGCACTTTCACTGGTTCTCCAGTGCCACGACAAGTTCTGTGATGAGCATCATGCACCTTTGAATGGATAAGTAACAGTGACAGTCATGCAAAAAGCCAAATTACCAAGGCGTTCTCTACTAAGTGCACATGTCAAACAAAACACTGGGTTGGGTCCTGCCCGTTTTCCCACTGGGACGAGGGAATCTTGCCCAGTTACTCTCCTTACTGCAGCCCTGACCCACAGATAATGGCTTCCAGCATTTCCTTGCTAGAAGTTGAAAAGGGGGGCCCCTCCTCTGTCCTTCATCAGTGGGAATCCACCCAATATATCTAACTCTCAATATGGCCACATCTGTGTATTCATAAATCTGGAGAGCGGCATTTTGAATGGACAAGGGTCGTTGTTCTACAAACCTGAAAAAAGCACCAGGCCAAAAAAAAAATATCTGAAATCTAAAAAGAAGTTCACAAGGGGTTAAAACTCCCCCCCCCCAAAAAAAATTATAGAAGCAGCACATGCAGTCTGAGGCAACCACAAAAATACTGCAGCCTTTCTGAGGTTGCCTCTGACTGCATGTGCTGCATCCTGCATTTGTGGCCTTCCTGACAAACACACGTGGGACCCCCTCAGACGTGGCTGCCTGAGACAAGCCGGGCGGAGGACTCCGCAGCAAGGGAAGAGCCAGCTTGTTTTGCTGGGGAACGAGGCACAATTTTCTGGGCTCTCCTCACCTTATATAAAGTAACTAGCAATTATATGTATGAATAGTTAATAAGCAACAGGGGAAATCAGACTTAGTATAATTGCTATTATTGTTATAATTATACTGTTATTGTAGGGCTATGTCTTTCAAACTGTGTTATGTTCTTGTTTCTCCATTTTCCAATTTGTTGGAACTGAATTCATTTTACAAGATCAGTGATTTGGCAGGATCCAGCACCTTGGTGTGTTGCACCAATACAGATAAAAGCATATGACAATAATCAATACTGAGCAATACTAGTACTTGTATTCTAGATGAACTTTCAGACTTAGCATGAACCGTCTGTGTGTTTTTTCTATGTGTTAGGTAATTCTAACAGGTGTGCTTTAATCTTTTGACAGTTAAATAAAATAGTGGACTCTATCGAGATTCATGTTCCTCTATCAGAGATTCAACCAATAGTGATCTCTCAACTTAACTTTTTCTGACACTTCTCAGAGATTTATAGTTTTGTTTTGCAAGTTTGTGTATAACATCATTTTTTACTAATTGGAAGGTTGTACAATAGAAACTATGAATATTCAATGAAGCATCAGACCAATTATTGTTTGTTTGTGCTATCATTTGAATAGACCTTAAATATTTGCATATGATGACTTATAAAATTGCAAATTCAGATAGAATGTCAGAGCTCTGATGGAAGAAATCTCTTGAGAGAATTTAGGTGAGAACTTATTTTTACCTAGGCATTTCATAGAAACTTTGATTATGTTAAACTTGGAATTTATTAGGAAATGTTAGCAAACTTATTTCTTATTGCCTTTCCGTGTTCTGTTTTTATAGGATTTATATTAATAGCCTTTTATATTTTGATTACTTGCTTCATTAAAAAACTAGGGTGTATTTTCAATAAAGTGAAATAAACTCTAGACAGGTGTCTGTGTGCTTGACAAAGAGTTGCAAAGCGATATTGAACCCTATATAAATAAATGTACTGATAAACAGGTGGTTCAAAGAACTTATCTGTTTGACAGGTCTGAGAACTAATTGCTGAAAGCTCTCCAAGAGAAAAGATACATCTTTCTTTGGGCTAGTAGAAGCTTAGTTTCAGACACGGGCAAAAGCTCGTTACAGGTGGTTTGGAAAAGAAATCAGTCTTGTCCCAGCCAAAGTTTGTAAGCAAGAAATGCTGGTTGAAAGGAATGAGGAGGAATCAACAGTTGCAGGTTTCTGTTCACTGTTATACCCACCGCAGCTGTTCAACTACTTGGAACTCGGCCGTGTTGTTCTGCACGACAGAAGGATTTGTGATCAAGAAGTTCTTCTGAGTTTTATTCTTGATTTAGTCCCACAGAACCCACACAGGCCTAGACAGCCCATACAAAACGCCCCAACAGCCAGCTCATGTGCTGGTTCTCCTTCTCCTCTACGGCTAATAGGCGCAGCCATTTAGAAATTCCCCTCTGGGGATGGCAAAGGGGAATCCCCTCTCACTGAGGGTGAAAGCAGAGAGAGGCCCCACTCACTTTCTGCTGCCACTCCATGGCCTCGCTCTCTTTCTTCTGCCGGGCCATTTCCAGCTGTGAGATCCTGCCCGTGAGTTCTGCCATCTCAGCAGCCTGAAAAAGCAAAACAGTAGGTTGCTCATGGCAGTATGTGCAGGTGACCTTCTTTGTTTTCTGTATCCCTGTTCTAATCTCAGGAGGATATGACACTACAAACTTATAGCAGTTTTAAAAACAGTTTGTCACATGCCTTGGGAATGACATCCCAGCAAAGGTGTTGAGAGTTAGTGTGTGTCCACCCCTCTCCCGCAAACAACAGTTCCCAGGAGACAGGCTTTGATTGCAGACGAAGGCAACATGTTTACTGAATCACATCTGCCATCCCCCATGGGTACCAACAAAGCTGCCTGAACATCCCAGAGACAGGTATTTCTTACAGTATAGGACCCTCCTCTCCCACTCCACTGTTCTGGAAACAAAATCCGACTTATTACCTGTCTAGGGTGTCTGATGTCAGAAGAATATCATCAAGCTCAGTTCTCCTGTAAGTCATACTCTGTGTCCAATTCAGAGGCGCTGCGCATTTGCTGCACCAGAAGCAGGGGGCCTTAAGGAGCAGACTCCTTCCATTCCTGAATGGGGGCAGGGCTATCTATGGTTTTAACACCAGTCAGGGAGACTATGCTGGGGAGCAGGAGGGGCCAGCACACATGGCAGAGCGCAGGCTTCACGGCCCAGCTCCTCCCATCCACGTGATCTTGGATGATAAAGATGCAAAATAACCAGGTTCCTTGGGAGTCGCTGCCAGCCACAATCACCCAAATAACGCTGACTCCGTGTAAAGCAGGCGACTATGTTTTCTGGGTGGCGTCAGCCACCATCATTGGTCTGAATTCTGTCCCCCACCCCATCCCCAGGTCCCGAGCCTTAAGCAAGGTGCACTGGCCTCTACTCTGGTCCCCCTCAAAACCCTTTCCTCTGCTATCAGAGTTCAGCTCTCCTGCTCCTTGGGGACCAGTCCGGCCTTGTCTCTGGCTCCCCTTCTTCTGCAAGTGCCCTAAGAGGACCCTTCAGGCCGGCCGGCGTACCAGCTGTTCCTGGGTCTTCTTCTGATCATGGGATGCCCTCAGCAAGGCTTCCTTGGCCTCCTCTGCTTCCTTCCGCTCTTTTGCCAGCTTCTCTGCTTCTTCCTGAGCTCGTTTCCTTTCCTGCTCCAACTCCAGCGCTCTGCGGGTCTGCTCTTCCAGTTCTAAAGTGGAAAAACAAGCACAGCGGCCTTCAACGATCCAGGCAGAGACTCAGAAGAAGGCCAGCCCCAGCCTCGCTGGCCTGGTCTCACAGGGGCATTTCCACGCCTGCAAGCGATTGGGAAATGTGCCCCTACCGAGCTGAGCTGTCTTGGTTTGCTCCTCTATTTGCCGGAGCCTCTCCATCAGCTCTTCCTTCTCACGCTCAATCTTCTCCTTCTCTTTCTCCGCCAGTTCCCTCTTCTTCTTCTCATTCTCCAGCAAGGCTCTAAGAGGGGAGGAAACACCAAGGATTACATAGGAAGTTATCTGGATGGCAGAACTTGCTGTCCTCCTTAAAACAAACTCCCAGCTGATCTTCTCCTGCCCAAGTCTTTTACGAGTGATCTGTTGCACTTTCCAATGGCTGCCCGTTCTGTGGAGCTTACTGAGTCTGTTGTTTCCCACATTTTTGATATCTGGAGCACAGTTTTAGCTTAGATTAAAACATGCAAGCATGGTCCTCACCCACACAGAAACGGAAACCACCCTGTCACCTGCAAGCATCCTGCCACTCCCTTTGCTCAGCCAGTTTGGGATGGGACCCGATTCTTTAGGCATTTATGCTACTGCTGGGATGCCACCAGGTCTGGCGCCTCTTCATCGGGGCTGCATCACAACTCTGCGGACATCCTTACTCCTCCACATACTTCCGTTGTCATCCCTCTTTGTGTACTGGCAATGAGGGAACTGTTCAGTGCCTGCTCTTCTGTGAGGGGTGTGTGTGTGTGTGGGGGGGCATCCAGCAAAGTGGCTTAATTTCTCAAGGCATGTTGGTGAAACTTGGCACAGTGTGGAGGTTGTCAGAAAGCTTATATGGAAGGGATACTTTCTTTTTTTGCTTTCAATATGTTTTATTTCAAGATGCAAAATACAAACATTTTGTTAAACTTTCCATCTTTTCTAAATTACACTTTTTAATACAGATAAACTACTTAGAATGGTTTCTATTCTTATATACATTGCATAATTATTTATTATAGATGATACTGCTTAATATAGAACTATGTTTTACACCTTATATATTCTTAGTTAAGTATCATGGATCAAGGTTTAGTTCGAAGTCACTGTTTGGAAGGCACACTTCTAAGGAGGGGGCTTTTCCCCACTGCCTACAAACCAGCTTCCCCCTGCCACCCCCACCCCCACCCCAGGTGCCTCTGCAGCCCTTCATTCTCAAGAGTCTCAGTGCAAGCCCCATTTGGATACGCTCCATTTAACCACCACTGTTCTTGCAGGACCACTTTGAGAAAGGTGACGTGAGCCAACCTCCCACTTCCCTCCGCCTAAAGGAGTCCAAGTAACAGATGCCACCTTCTCCACAGCTTGGTCTGTGGGCATCTGGGCAGGGGCTGCCAATCACTGCCCTTCTCATGCACTTCAGATGCAGAACTTCACAAACCTTTGGTCCCACCACTGACCTCCAGTCTTACCATGGGCGTTCGATAGAACAGATGGCTGCACGACCGAGTGCCAGACTGAAAACATTCCACACGGTCCCTCTTGGGAAAATTTCACACACGGCTCAATGGCACCCACCTCTCCATCTGCTTTTGATGCTTCTCCTCCCGGGCTTGGGCCTTCATCTGCTGCACTTCAATGGTGTCTGGCTTGCGCCTGCGCATGTACAGCTCGTGGTTGCCCATGCACAGAGCCAGGATGCGCTTGTTAATCCTTAGCCGTGGGGCGTAGAATACAAAGTCCTTTGCAAAAAAAGGAGGGAAAGTCCAGGATTAATAGCACAATCCTACGCTGAGTTACTCCAGTCTGAGCCCATTGAAGTCAATGGGCTTCCCCTTTGGGGGTAAAACAGCTGCATGCCTAGACGGATCTCCACGCCTCCTCCACTGAACTTGCTCATACCAGGCAGACTGAGAGGCCTGCAGCCAAGTGAGGCCAGCAGGCTGAACAACTGGGAAATCTGTCTGAAGCCGAACTCTCTGCAGGTGGCCTGCAAGAAAAACCTTCCTAGCCAAGCACCACACGTCTGGCTCCAACACACAAAAGGAACACGCCTAAAACGCAGGCAGTGCAGCCACATAAAGGAATCCATAGCCAGACTAAAGCAGCAGATCCAACAGCCAGCTGAGAAAGGTGTTTAGTAGGATGTGATTTATGCTAGTCACCCAAAGGTCAACCATGCAGGCATGGTTGGGGGGTCAGTATGACTCCTGCCCTCCCCTCCCCAAAGCAAAAAGAGAGGCTGGGCAGGGCTTCCTCTATAGTTATGAAGGAACAGGGCACATCCATGGCGCTAGAAGCTCATCCTCAGCATTGTGAGCTGAGCCCAGGTGCAAAGAGCCAAACAGCTGATCTAGAATCGGAAGCTCTGCTCTTGGCGACTCTCCCCGTCAGCGGCAGCTTCTACGTAGCCTTCGAAGGCAAGCCCACGCACTCCAAAATGCAAGGTTACCAAAGATGAATGAGGAAAGAAAATCCCAGTGAAGCGCAGACACTCCACCTGGTATTGGGGGGAGGGAAAGTGTAGATAAGGTCATGGCTCCTAGCGCAGGCTCTGCACGTGCTCAGCAGACAATATTCTTCATCAGGACAAATGCAGACATTGACAGGGCTGGAAGGACAGCCTTCCAGAATGAAAGGCCACCTGGTGGGGACGCAGCGATTCTGCAAATGACAGGATAGTGCTCAATTTTTTGGGCCGACAGACAAAGTGGATGTCCCAGAGCCACAGCGTGGTGCTCATATAAGCTGAAAGAGCTCAGGAACATGGGGAAATGTTAACTATAACAATAAATTTTTGATTGACAAACTGCCGCAGCAATCAAAAGTGGGCAAGTCTACAAGTGGATGAAAGCCAGCTCTGCACCCAGCCCTTGGCGCACTATTGTTGGGGGCAAGTGATGCTCAAACTATGGTGACCCCACACTTCCTTCAGCTGAGCAGCGCACCCGTCTTTCTGACCACATAATCTGCCCTATACAGCATAGTGGCTGGAGTGATGGCCTCAGACCCGAAACACCCAGGGCCAAACTCCCACACCACCACGAAGCTCATTGGATGATCTTGGGCCAATCGTTCTCTCCTTCAGCCAAACCTACATCACAGGGGTGTTGTGAGATAAAGTACAGGAAGGAAGAATCATGCATCCTGCCCTGGCCTCCTTGGAAGAAGAGCAAAATGCAAATGCAAAAGATTGTCAGGACAGAAAGAGGATTAACTGTGAGCCATAAAGAAGTCTTACTGGTGCTTTCTTGTCGATTGGCTTGATAACAAACTTCTTATCATTGAATGAAATGTTTCTGATCTCACTCCAAGGGAATCCAATTTTTGGTGTTAACCTGCAGAAAGTAAAGAAGAAAAAAATTCACAGTTCCAAATCTCCGAGAGAGGATCCTATTCCCAACTCATCTGCGTGAATCAGACCATACAAAGGAAACGGGACAACCTGACTAATCAGGTCGGGCAATGGGGGAAGACCCAGTGTTCTCTCCCAGGTCTGAAGAAGGCCTTTCCCAGGACAGTGGAAGGTTAGCCATTTCCCCCCCAATGTAGGCTTGGTCTGTTAGCCATAACAACTCAATGGAGTCTCCACGTTCTGAAGCAGAATACCTGCGACTGCCAGGGGCTGGGGATGAACTACAGGAGGGGGTCATTTCCTTCAAGCCCCGCTTTGAGGTTCCCGAGACTGAGCATTGCTGGGAACCGAACAAGACGCTGGACTAGAAAAAGACGGACGGATGCAGCAGGCCTCTTTCCTTGCAGAAACAAGAAAACGAAGGGAGCTCTGGTTACCTGTCATTCTGCTCATAAATGTTGAGTCCGAGTGCATCTACTCCCAGCCAGAGTTCGGAGCCCTTCTTATTCTTAATACTGAAGTAGTTCACACCATACATCTCCAGATCCTGCGCGATTTTCAGATACTCCAAGATAGCGTCTTCCCTAAAGGATATACACACACAAAACTTCTATGTTTAATGGTCCAGCAGGATTCTCAAATTAAAACAGATCATATCTCATGAATCATTAGCCATTCTAGGAAGCCCCTTGCAATATGGGGATAATACTACCGGCCTACTATAGAGAAGTTGTGGGGATTGCAGAGAACACAGAGCATGATGGACACTCAAAAGAGCTATATAAAAGTAGCAATTATGATTGCAAAGAGTTATTCAGCACCTCTAAGGTACCATTGCAGATAGTTCCACCCAAGGAAAATAGCCAGTTAATATAAGCCACCACACTGAGTTTGCATGATTATATTCAGCATAGTATCTGGCTATTTGTGCAGCTGAGATTTGGGGGGCAGAACCTGAGAAAGGAACATGATCGGAAGTCCACAAGGAAAAGAACAGCCAGGCACAAATGCTTCATTACCGATTCATGGGCCCTTCAGACACACACACACACACACACACCCCACCTGCACCCACTTCTGCAAACAAGTATTCCGTTCTATGCATGACAACTCTCAATGCCTAGAACTCTGTTTCTCGGGCAGATTTTGGAGAGAGAACCACAGGATGGCTTGAAAGTCACTAAATTCCCTAAGCTTCCACTACTGGGGCCACGAACCAGGAGGCCTCCTCCCAAATACTGCCTCCATCCACGGGACTCCCTAGATGGTCTTGAGCAAAGAGACTCCTCCAAGTCTAAATCCTTCCCACTTGCAATACAGGCAGAATCCGGGATTGGTACAAGGACTGCGAGATCACGCTACGGACTGGGAACACGGGAAAGCAGAGCCATGCAAATGCTCAGTGATTAGATCCCACCAACGTTCAGTCACAGAAGCCCCTGCTCCATACATGCACCGTCAGACCTCCTCAAACCTTTGGATTACCTGAGCATTCCCCGGTGTTCTTCATGCCATACCTGGATCCTCTCTTCCCACTGATCTTTATTGAGTTTGTGTTGTTCCAAAACTCTAGGAAACAAAGGACAGAAAAATAATTTGGATTGCAGTTGCTTCCACATATGTCAGTCATGACAGAATAAGGACTGGTGTGTGCGTGTGTGATTTGGACCTACCTAGAGAGTCGCTCCCTGTAAGAAGCTTCACGTGTGAAATGGGCCTCGTTTACAAGGCCATTCTCACACTCCAGAGTTCTTGTCTTGCTTTTTCCTTTCGGAACATATTTCAAGGAACTCCCTCGCCCCCACCCGAAAGGCATTTCCTCACTGCCCAACAACACGTCCTCTGAGAAAGGAAGCCTCTCCTTCATACACCTGCACCTTCTTTTTTCCACACCATTTCACTTTCTAACTCCTAAGGCGGCGCCTGCAACGGAAACCACCCTGGGGCTGAGGAAGTCCAGTCCTGAGACCCTGCTTGGCAACTAGACTGCAGGGGAACGTCTCCCTTATGGTACAGCTGGGCAGTTCATCCCGGAACCAAGCCAAAGGACACCCAAGAGGCAGCCAGCAGCACCTCCAAGGCAAAGTGGAAGAGCTTGGGCTGCTGATCACACAGCAGGAGAGGCTGGCTGCTCATTTCCCAGTCTGCTAAGAAACAAGAGCGTAAGAAGGAAGGAGCCCTTCGGCCAGGGACCCAGCCCAGGGGCCCCAGAGGACTCCTGAGCCGCCACTCGCGTGTCCTGTTTATGGAACATTCCTAAAGTCTCCTCAAAGCCTCTGTTGTTTCTCACATTCACAGGAAGAATTCAAGCAGCAGAGACCACTGGACTACGTTTGCCAACTTCCAGGTAGTGGCTGGAGATCTAGAATTACAACTGATCTCCAGCTGAGAGGTCAGTTCCCCTGCAGAAAATGGCTGCTTAGGAGGGAGGACTCTATGGTGTTACACCCCACAGAAATCCCTCTCCTCCCCAAATCCTGCCCTCTCCAGGTTGCCCCCCAAAATCTCCAGGAATTTCCCTAACAGGAGCTGGCCCCCCTACACAGGACACACCACAGGCCCCCTTTACAGAGCACAATAGCCCAGAAGAGCGTTGAATCTCATGTACCTCTGAGGTAACAGTTTGTCACCAGTTAGGTAGCCTGGATTATGCGCCTCTTTATTGAAGTCCCCATACTTGGACTGGACAGCATACGAAGCCAGGAGGACGGCAGTCTCTGGAGGGCAATAGATATCATCGTTCAGGATGGCCTCCTTCACTTGGAGGAAGAAGAGGCGCTGCGTGATGTCTTGAATAAGCTCCTCTGCCACGTCCTCAGGGTAGAACTTGGCACGGAACCTGAAGAGCAAGGGGCTCTCTTTGCGCACGTCCTGTGCTGTCACCTGCAGGCAACAGGGAGCAAAACAGGCTTTAGAAGGCGACCTCCACAGCCATTGGAGTTACGAGGTTGTCATGGACAAAGAGGGATGTAAGCGTAATGATTTATGGGCAATTCGTGCCACGGGTACAGTCTGGTTTTCTTATTTTTAACCGATTTTCTAGGCCCTCTGTGGCCTTTCCTTCCTAGAAACCCAGAAGAGCCTGGGCCCCTAGACAAGGGCTCTGTGCATTTCAGGGAATTTGTGTCTCAGTGGGAGGGAGGGGTTAATCCTTCTTTTCCTGCACTCAGTCTCCCGGGGGGAATTCAAGCCTCAGGATTAGCCCTTGCCCATTTGGGTAGGAAAACACGGCCAGTTCCGTGCAAAAGGGCCACCACTTTGGAAAAACTTACACAACTCTCTTCCCAAAGAGTTTGGCAGGGCGGTTGCAGTCCAGGGGGGGGGGGCAGGATGTGCCCTCACATGAGAAACACAAGTCCTCTATTTGACACAGAGACTGGATTGGAAAGGCTGTAGGCATGCTACGGACCAGTTCAGAGTTAATGGTATTAAAGAATGTGTTGCTGCTTTTCTTGCTGGGCTTCCACTAGCCGAGGGTCGTATTCCTTATACAAAGTTTGTCCTGTTTCGCCTACGAGAGTGCAGCTTAAATTCTGGCCGCACAGCTGCAGCGCTCCAGGCCTCTCGGCACAGGCCAAAGTGCCCTGCCCCTTTGTTCCTGCATTCCCTTGGGAAAGGAGGCACTGCCAGGGGAATCAAGGGGAAGGGGGGGGCGTATTCCAGGTCCTTTTAAGTTAAAACCCCAAAGCTGGGATGGTGCCAGTGGGTGGCAGGACCTGGCTGGCTCTAAGGGTTTAACAGAGGTGGGAGGAAGAGGGGTGTGGGGGGGGGCAGCTCTCTGCCTGCTGCTTGAGGAGGGGGTGCCCTTCTCATCTGAGCACACACTCTTTCGGGACAGCAGTCCAGTGAGCTTACTGTGGAAGCACACTGAAACAGCGGCGTAGAGCAGGACGGGGAAGGGGAGAGAAGCAGCCCAAGGCTAGTGCTCCCGAGAGCACCGCTCTCCTGAAGTGAAGGGAGGCACTGAACGCTGGAGGTGGAAAGCCTCTCCCCTTGCCAGCGTCTCTTCTAGTGTTTTAGGGATGCCGCTGCTATAGGGTGGACCCAGGGGGAGCAACACAGAGAGGCACAGAGAGCCTTCCCCAGCGCTGAAGGCAGTCACTGCTCAAGCAAGGCAGGCTCCCTCTTGTTTGAAAGGCAACAGAGAACGAGACAGCATGAGGAACAAACGGATACCTTCTTGTTTAGTTTAAGCCATGTTGAAAAGCCCTTTGTATCCTGGTACTGAAGTCCAAAGAACCAAACTTCCCTCAGGCCTATGGTTTTCACAACCTGTCAAGGAAATCAGAGAGATCAGCTGGTTAGCACCTGCCCCTTTGTTCACCATGACTTACTGAAGAGTTAGGCACACAGGCAGCCTCCTAGGAGTAACAAGTTCAATATGAGCGAGGACCCCCACCCCCACAGGCCTGGCAGCAGGGCCAGGCCGCTCGGTCCCAGTCTGAATGAACTTGCAAGGAGGATCCAACACAGAGTCCGGATCCCACCGTGTGGTCTGTGCCCCACCCCACAACCCCACACATGAATCAGAGTTTGTGCGCAATGCAGCCTCCCACCACTGAGAGTCTGGCATCACAGGTGTAAACTGTGTGGGGGGGGGGGCTGAGGGGCTCGAGCCCCCCCGGATTTGGCCGGGGGGGAGGAGGAGGCAAGCAGTGATAAACTCACACAAGGGACTCAGTTATAATGGCAGATGAAGCACAGGACTGTCCACCCTTCCTGCTATATCAATTGGGGCTTTGTTCCTGTTTTTTACTCATATGTATTTGTGAGTTTATTAAGAATTTATAATTTAAAAAAGGAACTGCAGTTTATATAAACAATTTACAAATAAATGTGACAGAAGAATTAAGAGACTCTGATGGAAGACATATGATTTTGAAAATCAGGCTCCTGGAAGGCAAGATTTACACACTAGCAACAATATATACGCCAAAGAGAAAAAAATGTTATGAAAATGTTTTCCAATCCATTTTCGATTTTCAAGAAGATAATGATCTTCGGAGACATGAATGGGGCAATGGATCTAGAACAAAAGATAGGTGAAAAAAAACATAGAAGGCAGACTTCCCAAAAATGTGTTTAATTATATGGAAATGTCACAATTGGAAGCTGCTTGAAGGATCAAAATCTGAATATTGGATACTATACTTTCTTTTCTGACAGACACCAAATACATTCAATGATTGATATGAGCTGGATATAAAAAACCTGAGTTATTTATATTGTTTGTTATATTATGTGTTTACTTTTTCTTTTGATGTAATTATAATTGTGCTATTGTTGTTATTTTTTCTCTGTTCTGTTTATATTTATAAAAATAAATTTTATATAAAAAAGAATTTATACACTGCCTTAAAATACCTATGGCTATGGCCCGCACTGAGCAGCTTAGTCCTTAAACCTGGCTGGCTCCACCCACTTTCAATGTAGCAACAGTCAGATTGCTACATAACTGCAACATAATTGCTTGGTTCCAATTTACATTTGGAAAACAAAACAATGGGCCACGAACTGGAAACACTCGGTCTACATTACAATTCCCAAAAAAGAGGATGCCAAAGAGTGTAGCAACTATTGGACTATCGTGTTAATTTCCCATGCAAGCAAAATGACGCTCAAATTCTAAAGCAAAGATTCTTACCATATATGGGACAAGAAATGTCAGATGTTCAAGCTGGATTCAGAAAAGGAAGAGGCACCAGAGATCACATTGCAAATTTATGATGGCTAATGGAACATACCAGGGGATTTCAGAAGAAAATCAGCCTGTGTTTTATAGATTACAGCAAAGCTTTTGACTGTGTAGATCATAAAAAGTTATGGAGAGTCTTAAAAGAAATGGGAGTTCCATAACATCTGATTGTTTTGATGCACAACCTGTACTCTGGACAAGAGGCTACTGTCAGGACAGAATATGGGGAAACAGACTGGTTTCCAATTGGCAAGGGTGTCAGACAAGGATGCATATTATCTCCCTACCTGTTCAACCTCTCTGCAGAGTATATCATAAAGAAGGCTGGATTAGATCTAGAAGAAGGTGGAGTGAAAATTGGTGGAAGGAGCATTAACAATTTTAGATATGCAGATGATACCACATTACTAGCAGAAAATAGTGAAGACTTGAAACAACTACTGATGAAGGTTGAAGCACCAAAGCAGGATTACAACTGAACTTCAAGAAGACAAAAGAAATGACTACTGAGGAATTACACAATTTTAAAGCTGACAATGAGGAAATTGAAATTGTTCAAGATTTTCTATTCCTTGGCTCAATCATCAACCAAAAGGGAGACAGCAATAAAGAAATCAGAAGAAGATTGAGGCTTGGAAGAGCAGCTGTGAGGGAGCTAGAGAAGATCCTTAAAGATAAAGATGTCTCCCTGGGGACCAAGATCAAGATAATCCAAACTATGGTATTCCCCATTGCTACGTATGGACATGAAAGTTGGAGAGTGAAGAAAGCTGACAGGAAGAAAATGGATTAATTTGAAATGTGGTGCTGGAGGAGCATTTTGCGGATACCATGGACAGCCAAAAAAAACCAAATAAGTGGGTACTAGATCAAATCAAGCCTGAATTCTCCCTAGAAACTAAAATGACAAAACTGAGGCTATTGTACTTTGGTCACATCATGAGAAGACAAGACTCTCTGGAAAAGTCAAGAATGCTAGGAAAAGTGGAAGGTAGTAGGAAAAGAGGAAGACCTAAAATGAGATGACTTGACTCAATAAAAGAGGCCACATCCTCCAGTTTGCAGGATCTGAGCAAGTATGTTAATGATAAGATGTTTTGGAGGTCTTTCATTCATAGGGTTGCCATAGGTCAGAGGTGACTTGATGGCACATAGCAACAACAACAAGAAGATTCCACTATTAACGCTGTCCCTTCCCTCAGGTTTCAGAACAGGAGAAACCAGAGAGAAAGATAAGACAGTTCAGGGCCTCTGTTTACCATTTACTCCTTTAGTGCCCTAAAATATCCTTTGATGTGTAGATTGCTAATCTCAGGGCTTCCTCCTCAGGAACAGATCAGCAGATAGGACTCTATCTCTCCACTTTCCTATCGAAGTATGGAGTTCCTATAATAAAGAACTCGTCGCTCTTTTATAAAACTCAAGGAAGTATAAGTTTGTTATTTTCTCTTTCTCACACCAGCCAGCATGCTCCAACCACCCATCATCACATTTTCTCTGCAGTCAATGCTACTCTGTTAAGGACCAGTTTCTGTTCCTTTTAATAGGGGAAAAGTGAGTTTCTATTTTATTTTACTTTTTAGTTATGTTATCATTACATTATATTTTGGAAATGGATCACTGGGAAAGGGTAGGCCTTATGTTTCTTTGTTGAAATAGCTTTGTTTGCTTGCTTGCTAGTTTTGGGGGGGGGGATGGGGGGAGAACAGTTTTTTCATGGTAGTGGGTGGGGGGGGGGACTGCTAAGCTCTTCTTTCAATTTCCATTCCATTTTTAAATGGAGAGGTGGTATCTATTGCAGAAAAGGACAATTCCTATAATGGCAACCTGAGTGCTGTCTCTCTGAAACAATGAGAAAGCCCATCTGCATTAACAAGATAGGAGGGGGCGGAATGCAGATCAGAGGCCTTCTGAAAATTTCCTTTTGCCTTGTGTGCAGCCCGGAGAGAACATTGGCAAGGAATGTGCACTGAATTATGTGATTTTGTTAATAATGTGTTCTGAATGTCTGTGTTTTTAAGGTGGAGTTTTTAAGCAGTGTGCTAAGAAAACAAGGTATATAAAATCCTAGGTAGTATAACTGAGTTTTCTTTGGAGTCATGACTAGCCTCAAAATATGCCTTAAAATGTGCTTGTACTCACTTATAGAATATGAGTTTGAAATGAGAAGGAGATTGCTACTACTCTGAACTCTGTACATTACTCAGAAATTGAGTGCTCAGCAATTGTTTTGTATTCTGCCCTGGTTCAGATTTCAACCACACATTTACCAAATGAAGTCATCTGCAATGCCACAATTTAGTAAATTCCAGTACTAACTATGAATAAGGCAGAATCAAGACTCCTATAAATGAATGTCCAGGAAAACTTTTTAAAAGTTTGTCTACAGGGTTTTCTATGTTGCCTTTCTTAGCATCGAATTTGTGACCATTAGTTTGTCCCATACACATGGTATGTATATTTGTAGATCTTAAAGTGACTATCCTAAAAGTGAATTTCAAAAACTGGACACAGCAGGAGATTGCTGAGATAGCACTATAACCGCCTTTTCCAAGATTTGGCCCAGCCCAAGGGCATTGTTAGGGGGGTCCCCATGAGTGCCTGGGTCCCCCTAAATTTGTGGGGAGCCCTCCCTAAATCCCCCATGCCCCCGCCTCCATAGATGGTGGCAATGGAAGCCTCTCCCTGTGATGCCATTGACAACTCCTCCCTGCATGGCGGCAGTAGGGGAGGCCAGCTGGCCAGCGCGACATTTGCGGCTGGAGCCTGACCAGGTAAGTGGGGTGGGGGTGGGAGGGATGGGGTTAAAGGGTGGGGAGGGAGTTTAAGGGTGGGGGTGGGCCTCCCCTCCCCTCCCCCTCCCCGTCACTTCAGTATGCTCTGAAACTTTATGGATTCATTAAGGAAGAAATAATATTAAGGAACTACTTGCATAGTGGTTACAGTCATCTGGAGTGGAAAAATCTCTTACAACGATGTATTGTCGAAGGCTTTCACGGCCGGAGAACGATGGTTGTTGTGGGTTTTCCGGGCTGTATTGCCGTGGTCTTGGCATTGTAGTTCCTGACGTTTTGCCAGCAGCTGTGGCTGGCATCTTCAGAGGTGTAGCACCAAAAGACAGAGATCTCTCAGTGTCACAGTGTGGAGAAGATGTAGGTCATTTGTATCTACTCAGGAGGGGTGGGGTTGAGCTGAGTCATCCTGTAAGAGTTTCCCAGGGTGTGAAATGCTAATGGCGGGAGGCTTCACTGTATCCTGAGGAGGTTCCTTTGCATATGGATTGGTACTTGATGTGCTAATCTTCTCTGCAGGGCTATTGTCGGGGATAGAATGTTTTGTTAGCCTGGTGTTTTTCAGAACTGGAAACCATGCTCTGTTCATTCTTAAGGTTTCTTCTTTCCTGTTGAAGTTTTGCTTATGCTTGTGAATTTCAATGGCTTCCCTGTGCAGTCTGACAAAGTAGTTGGAAGTGTTGTCCAGTATTTTGGTGTCCTGGAATAGGATACTGTGCCCTGTTTGCGTTAGGCCATGTTCAGCCACTGCTGATTTTTCAGGTTGTCCAAGTCTGCAGTGTCTTTCATGTTCTTTTATTCTTGTCTGGATGCTACGCTTTGTGGTCCCGATGTAAACTTGTCCACAGCTGCAGGGTATACGGTATACTCCTGCAGAGGTGAGGGGGTCTCTACTGTCTTTTGCTGATCGTAGCATCTGTTGTATTTTTCGGGTGGGTCTGAATACTGCTTGAAGGTTATGCTTTTTCATAAGCTTTCCCATCTGATCAGTAATTCTGCAGGAGTATACCGTATACCCTGCAGCTGTGGACAAGTTTACATCGGGACCACAAAGCGTAGCATCCAGACAAGAATAAAAGAACATGAAAGACACTGCAGACTTGGACAACCTGAAAAATCAGCAGTGGCTGAACATGGCCTAACGCAAACAGGGCACAGTATCCTATTCCAGGACACCAAAATACTGGACAACACTTCCAACTACTTTGTCAGACTGCACAGGGAAGCCATTGAAATTCACAAGCATAAGCAAAACTTCAACAGGAAAGAAGAAACCTTAAGAATGAACAGAGCATGGTTTCCAGTTCTGAAAAACACCAGGCTAACAAAACATTCTATCCCCGACAATAGCCCTGCAGAGAAGATTAGCACATCAAGTACCAATCCATATGCAAAGGAACCTCCTCAGGATACAGTGAAGCCTCCCGCCATTAGCATTCCACACCCTGGGAAACTCTTACAGGATGACTCAGCTCAACCCCACCCCTCCTGAGTAGATACAAATGACCTACATCTTCTCCACACTGTGACACTGAGAGATCTCTGTCTTTTGGTGCTACACCTCTGAAGATGCCAGCCACAGCTGCTGGCGAAATGTCAGGAACTACAATGCCAAGACCACGGCAATACAGCCCGGAAAACCCACAACAACCAATCTCTTACAACGTTTCCTCCCTGCGAGTTGGACACACCGTGCTCAGTTGGACACATGGTGCTCAGGACCTTATAAACTGTTGGAAGGACTAGTGTTCATATGGTGCTTTACTTGCATTTGCACTTTACATTGTTTGTGCAATATTCATATTGTTAGCACTTAGAGCACTTTATCAATTGTTGAGGGAGCCTGGTTTGTTAGCACCGGTGTAAATGGTTTTCTAACTGTGAGTGGGGTTGGTGTTAAGTATTTATACGGTCCAATAATCAATTTCTACATACTGTTACGTGGTTATATATTATTGTTAATAAAACTTTGAATACGTTAGTAAGTTTACGCGGGTAAATTCTTGTTTTGTATTCCTGAATCTTTATGGAGCATACCGAAGCGACTTAGAAACCTGAATTCAAAGCAGCATACCGCTTTGGATTTCGGGTTTTTCCCCGAAACTTTTTCCTGCTTTGGGTAAACCCGAAGCGGGAAAACCGAATATTTTTCAGGTGCACACCCCTGCTCAAGACTTCTATCCCGCTGAGTTACTCAACTGTCCATAACCACAATGCAGATACCAATTCCTCAGCCACTCCCACAGAAATATGATCGTTACTCCCAGAAAATCTAAGTATGAACTTTTCAACAAAACCTGGCTTATTCATTTACTTGAGAGACCCCCTATTTCGCTGAGACTGAAGGTAAGATTACATGGCATAAAACAATGTAAACAAATAACATGAGAAATCTAATGGGTGAAGCAACAGGACTAATCATAAACATTAGAAACAGTGAAAAAAGTATCAGACATGGTGTGTCAAGCAATGCAGAAGATGGAATTACAAAACTAGAAACAAGGTAGTCAACATGTAACAGGATAAAAGGATAACAGATACAAAAAACAGATAACGTCTAGCATATGCAGTGGCACAGGCTCCAATTCTGTTCTCTTTATAAAAGCACCTTCCCCAATCATTCTGTTACACTTTTGCCCTACTACTTCTATGAAAATGTACCCCTGAACAATTCAGTTTTGCATAGTTTGTGAAATGACAGAAGCGTGGGAGCCTTCCTGGTTTCATCAGGCAAGCCATTCTACAAGGTGGGTGCCACAATCGAAAATGTTGATTTTGCCCAACTGTGGGGTGGCACCTGCAGAAGGCCCTGTTCAGATGAGCAAAGCTGCCATGGCGGAGCACAGGAAGGGGGGTGGCCCCATAGATATGGGAGGCCAAGGCTCTGAAGGGCTTTGTACTTGAACCTTGAACTGAGCCCCGCAACTGATGGGTCGTCAATGAAGTGACTGCAGAATGGGAGTAAAAAGCACGCTCTGCCTAGCTCCTAGTAATGCTGTGGCATTCTGTACCAGGTGGAATCTCTGGATTGACTTCCCGTCTGGATATTACCGTGGCACGGATCTGCATGTCCAGATGGATTCACGTTCCGTCTCTCACTTCACGAGATCACTCTCTGCCATTAGGAACCTTTCCACCTTCATGGGCACGTCCACAATATTTGCAAACAGACCAGATGCTTTTTATCAGCAGGGCTGCCAACGCTGGAATTCAAACATTCTGGTACTTGAACAGAGCAATCTATTCAATAAAGGTGTACAGCTTAAAACCTGCTCGGCGGGGGGGTGGGGGGGGCATTTGCTCTGCTGGTAACTGTCCAGAAAGCTGAGAAACAGTTAGTTGGCCTCTAAAGCACAAAGCAATTACTCTCTTAACCAAAGACGTGCTTTTCCAAAACAGAAGTTGGCACCTCAAAGTGACTCTGATTATATAATCAAGTTCTAAACAGCCCAGGGCATATTACTCTGATTTTGCCACCTGACTTGGCCGGGTGGGTGGGGGGGTTCTGCAAGCCCGGATGCTCACTCTGTGTCGCTTTGCATGCCACCCTTCCCTCCAGGGAGCTCAGAGTGGTGCGTAGGAAAGTGGAGAGAAGTTAAAAGGGCTTCCATGAAGGTCTGTTGCAGGTCTCTTTGCATCTGCAAGACAAACGCACGACCTCCTTCAAGAGAAGCAGGATCAAGTCACATGACAGGAAAATCCCAGGGGCTCCTCTATTTCCCCACAAAAAAAGCAAACGTCAAGCCATCCAAACATTATTTGCCTCAGAGCACCGACTTCTGCCCCTGGCAGCCACTGCAGATATTGCTTTTACAGGATAGGGTTAATGTACACAAAAGAGAAAACATGCACCTCACACACACACATAAATCGCCACAAAACTACACGCAACCACAAGCAAAACGTTTTTTCATTGCTCTAACGTGCATCCACAGAGTTGTTTCACTTTTTTCACGAGTCTAGTCACCACAAGAATGCGCACACACACAAATCACTTTCCTGCCATAAGCCATATGCTTGTTTATGGCTTGTTTAAAAGCAGGCGATATTTGGTTCCCCTTGCTTGCTTGCTGGTGCCTATGTGGGGCCCTCCTCCTGCAGAGTTTTGTTTTACAACAACACACAGGGATGTGCATTTCTATTTGGTGGGGAGAAAGGAGGGATCATCAAATTCATTTTTAACTACAAAGAAACGGAGTAAACTTCTGCTGGGGCCTTTGGATTTTCGAAATTCACAGCTGAATAAAAGGCCAGGATTTCGTATGACATTTCCTTAAAGGATTCTGTACATTCCCTGTTGTGTTGGGCTGGATGGCCAACTCTCGCTCAGCACAGGGGCCGAGTACTAACAAACCTGCGACTGCCAACTGGAAAAACCCCAACAGCTATATAAAGTTCTGACTGATATTTTATTAAGCCAGCTGGAGCAGTACGAGTGGCGGAAGACACACAGCAAGGAAGCAAGGTGGTGGAAAAACGGAATCATTTCCGGGAGGTACTAGAATGCATTGCAGCGGGATAGCTGCCACTTGTTATTCATGCTTTTCCGTGCGATAATGGGAACTCTCAACCTGCACTGGGATCTTTTATTAAAGATCACTTCACAAGTTTCTTTTTTCATACTTCAAAGTCTGGCATTTCATTCTGGGCTGGTGTCCAGTGGCCCACCTCGAGATTCCTTGCGCACTCACATGCACAGAATCAAAAGGGTTTTGACCTTTGAAAGCAAGGCTGGCCCCCGAGTCTGCTCTGCGTTCTGACGGGGCGTTAATGCAGACAAGCACTCCTGGAGGAGGGGATGTTTTGTGAGGTGGGTGGGGAGGGGAGGGGAACGGAGGGGTCTGCTCCAGGCTTCAATGTTCTCAAGCTAGCTGGAAGGGGATGGCAACCCCCCTCCCCCCAGGCAGCCCGCTTCCGCCACCCGGGTAGCGTTAAGTTTGGGAGTGCAGGAGGTGGAGCTGCCAGAAGGAACCAACCAGCACAAAAGGGTTTTTATTCCATGTGGCCAGGCTGGCACACTGAAGCGGCCCTGCAGCAAGCCAAGATGAAGAGGCTGTCTCGGCATGGAGATTTTGGAGGGTGCCATGACAGAAGAGAGGAAGGCCCAACTCCAGGACTTAACAGTAGCTTTAGTGCAAGCCCCATTAAAGTCTTGTGATGGGGGGGGGGTCCAGCTGGCCCTGCCCTCCAGGGCAACAGCTGGGATAGAACAGTAGAAGCCAACTGTGCACAGCCCTGGCACATCCCCTGCCTGCCCCCCCCCCCCAATCCAAAGAATTGTTATGCTAGCCTGTCAAATTGCACTGATTTCTGAAGTCATCACGCTATAAGCTCATTGGAGCTGGAAAAGACACATTCTGGTTTGCTAGTGATTGTGAACAATCATGTTCAAGATGGAGGCTGTGCTCATACCTGCAATGTCACTAGGCCAGCTCTGAACAGAAGTGTTTGCAAACTACACAGTGGCACGCAGGCCTTCCGACAACCTCCGTCATAACTAGACGAAGCAGCTCCTCACCCAAGTTTTTTCTTAAGGTCTAGTTCGCAAATGACAGTCGCCTTCGGTCGGAGTGCCTAGGAAGTGTGATGTAGTGAGTGTAGTTGTGCAGTCCTTTAGAGATTACGGCTTTGTTTTGTTCTGATGAGTGGAAGAAGAAGGCTGGCATGGGGTGGGGGAGAAGGGATCTTTTTTCCTTCCAACACACTGAGTTTTCCTGGCAGGAGTAATTTAGTGGGTCCAGTTTTCAATGGGAAAAGGCCACGCCATTCTCCCTCTTCAAGATGTATGATCAACAGCTGTATTATGTGAACATGAACTTCCATTTAACGGCTATCAGTCACAAAATATGGGGAGGTTTCAATCCCAGCATCATCCCCTGACAGAGGCAGCTGCTGCTAAATGAGAACCCTCTGCAGAGGCCAAGATCCTGCACTCATCGGAAGCACCTCCTGCATCAAGGAGGCAGAGGAAAGCGGACACCAGCTCTTCTTTCGGGGGAAAGATGCTCTTTGCTTTCAGTTTCCAAATTAGGGGGGAGGGGATTTTATTTATTTGTTTATTTATTGCATGTCTTTCTCATTGAGAATCAAGGTGAATGACAAAGTACAGAAAGAAGGAAAAACCCCTACAGTACAGGACACGAAAAAAACAATGCCATAGGACTAGAAGTACAAAAGTGAACGACACTGCGAGCAACCATGTTAACACAGAGTATAAGATATTCAGTGAACAAAGCAATAGAACTAGGAGTACACAATTGAAGGCCACCAACAATGCACTAGAACTAGGAGTACAAAATTAAATAACAATATGGACTGCAAGCTGCCCAGGCTGGACCAGTTCAAGTAATGCTTTGCCAAGGTACAGCCAGGGCACTCCCCACTCCCATATGGAAGTGCCCTTCTGAACGGTTCGTCCCACTACAGATCAATTCCATTACAAGAATGCCCCCTTAAACGTTTCTGTTTTGTACATTCTGCAGAATGATAGAAAGGTGGGAGAAGTATGTGAGCAGGTGGTTGCCATCTTACCAGTTTGCAGGCAGGAACAATCAAAGCCGCTGCGGTAGAGCATAGACGGAGAGGTGGCCCCACAGGTATGAGGGTCCGTGGCCACGAAGGGCTTTATAGGTGAGAACGGGTACCGTGAATGAGCCTGTTAACTGACTGGTAGCCAGTGGGATGGCTGCAGGATGGGTCACGTTCTGCCTGTCACCTGCTTCTCCCTCCACGGCCACTGGAGAGCCTGAGACTGGGCCTGTAGCCAGGGACGCACAGCTGTGATGCTCTTGCCCAGGATGAGCTCAGTAAGCTGCAAGGAGCAACCTGAAGCTCTCTGGATTTTCAAACCCTGTCAAATCTTATCCTAAGCAGCAAGTAAGTGCCAGGAACCACGCTAGTAATTGTGCTGGGTGGATTCCTGCTTTAAAGGTTTACTCGGAATTCTGCTCTCAGTGCCCTATAGGGGCAGCCCCTAGAGAGAGGATGAGAGAATCCACGGCAAAAGGGGGCAATATGGGTTTCCACTTCCTAGAGGGGGAACCACCACTCTGTTGCCTTTTGCTAGCCCTGGAACGCCACCCTTGAGGGGGAGGCCCTGTGGCCTGGAGAATCCCCCCCCCAACCCTCAGCTTTACACCACAAGCTGAAACTCACCAGACAATCAGCCTGCGGGAGCACGCCACCAACAACTTGCCTCAAAGAGAAATTTTTCAAGAGAGAAAAAGATCGGAAGTGGATGAAAAGCAGAAAAACAGCCATAGAGAGCAGGGCTTTTGTCCAGCAGGAACGCGAGTTCTGGAACCTCTTGAAAATGGTCACATGGGCGGTGGCCCCGCCCCCTGATCTCCAGACAGAGGGGAGTTGAGATTTCCCTCCGCGCGGAGGGCAATCTAAACTCCCCTCTGTCTGGAGATCAGGGGGCGGGGCCACCACCCATGTGACCATTTTCACCAAGGGCGATTTAAACTTTAAAAAACTCCCCCCCTGTTCCAGCTGACCCAAAGTGATGTCATCGTGTGGTCCTGAGTTCCACCACTGAGTTCCACCACTGAGTTCCACCACCTCTTTTCCCAGAAAAAAAAAAAGCCCTGCATCTGATAAAACAAAATGCCACAAAGGAAGACCAAAAGTTATTTTGTAATGGAAGAATTTACAAAGTGGTCCATTATTAAGATCACGTTAGATCTTTAAGCAGCCTGCCTCTCTGTGCCTCATGGACGCACACACAAGGGAGGAAAGTGCTGGGATGGACGGAGCGCTATACGGAAGGAGGCAGCAGAGTTTTAGTAGCTGCCAGGTTCTGGTTAGCAGCAGCCCAAAGCAGGAACCCAGAGCTGGAGAGCAGGCAAGTGCATTGATTGTCATTGACCTGCCTGCCCAGGTGAGCTGTGTTTTAGGTGGGCAGTCAAGTTAGTTTGCAGTAGAACTGCAGGATCAGAGTCCTGCAGTAGAGGATTAGAGTCCACGTTACTTCCATCCTTGGGCCTTATGTGGCCACTGAGTGAGCATCACTGCACTAAGAAAATGAAGAGAATGCTTCTGCATTTCACTGGAGCAGCAGCATAATTTAACAGGCCTGACGTGGTCCAGTGCATGGATACAGAATAGTAATCTTATTCAAGGTTAGTCTCTAGCCTCACCCAGTTTTAACTCTGGCTGGGCAGAGCTACCCCAAATACATTGCCTGGGTCAGCCTGTGGCACAGGAACCACCAGCGCTGCCTCTCTTGTCAAGCCAGGATTGGGCCCTAGAGAATCTCTCCTCTTGCCTTCGATACCCCTATTTCTCTCAACCTGGAAAGGAGGAAGAATGAGAACGCTGCACAGGCGTCATGCCAAGCGCAAGGCTGTGCTACTGGGTCTCCCGCCTCCCTTTCTAAGCGTGGAAGGTGGCAGCTTTAAAGCTGGAAAGGGCACTGCAGAGCTGGGTTATGACCAACAGCCTGGATGCAAAAGCAGCCCAGCTCTGGTGGACGTGGACCTTGCTTCAAAACTCTTTAGCCACCACAGGTGAGGCAACAGTCGTGATTTATAAGGCTCATTTAGATTTCCATTCAACTTCCCGAGCTGGCTGATTTCTTCAATACTCGACATTTTATAGATACGTTTCTTGACTTCTGGCCTTTTTAAAAATCAAGTTTACACTACAGGATTCCCTGAACCCTTCTCCTCTCTGCAGCCAGTCAGCCCAGAAACACCGCAGATACATGCTCTTTTCTTTGATGGTGTCCTGAATGCTCACCAATGTACATTCCCATGTTGGGCTGAAACACTGAACAAGTTACATGACTGCCCCTCTAAACCCTTTGTTTTAGTTGTGACTACAAAATCACCCAAAGTCTGAATTTTTAAGAGTCTTATACCACTTCTGGAAGAAGCATAAGCCCAGGGCTGAGCATGCCTGGGATGAAAACGCACGTGCGAGTCAAAGCATCTCATTCAAACAGACGGCAGGAGAACGGCAGTGCAAGGACAAAGGGCAACCCCCCCCCCTGTGAAGGGCGTTGCCCGAGTAAGTGCTACAGAATGACTGACAGCCTGCCTACTTTTCATTAACGCAGAAACCAGCAGAGACCCCGTTTGCAGAAAGCAGCCGGAACGGTTTTCTTTTGCATTTCTCTTTACCTAGAAGGCATCATCAAAACTAGGAAGGTGAATGCAAAATGGCAGAAATCCAGAGACACCAAGAAGCAGTTTTACAAGGTGATGAAAAGCAGGCAGGCGCCCAAAAAGAAGTCCAGAAAGAGGCTAAAAAGCAGGACAGCGGTCAGAGAGGACGCACCACCTCGGGGCAATGAGCTGAAAGTCACAGCATTTCAAAAGAAAGAATGAAACAGCTGGACCTTGCTCTTGAAAAATACTGAGTAGATCCCAGAAACACAAAACACGCCCTCCCCTGCTCTAGAATACATGCCCTCCGCTGGCCTCAGTGTGAGGTTGTAATCTCGCCTACACCCACACCGTTCCCTTTCTTTCCAGGTGTGGGACTGCAAAATGGAGCCACGCAACATTCCGTGCTGCCTGAGCAGTTTAGCCAACTTGAGGCCAATTATGCTATGCGCACAATCCAAGAAGTCAGTGGCTTTTCCACCAGGATTGTTGGGCACAAGACTCGTGTTCCAAGAGACTGTCCAAGGTCTTGGAGCGTTTCATTTCACGCTGATTTTAACAAAAAGATGCTTCAAGATTTAACTATATAAGCTATTAAAATTAAAATGTTATACTCCTCATTAAATTTGTATTTCATTGCTGGCTATTTCTCAACATCTTTACAGCAGAGATGTTGGAGGATATTATTATACATTTCAAGTTATTCAAGTAACGTTATGTATAGGCATACCATCCCCAAGGTCTGAGGCTGATTTGCTCCAACGCTGTTATTTCCATGTTCAGGAGTTACTCGTTCACAGGAACTTGGAGGTATGTATCCGAATGCGGACTGTCTGCCTGCATCGAGACATCTCTGGAGTGTATGGGTTTGAGGCCAGGCCTCTTTCCCCCCTTGCTGGCCATCCCATTTTTTGCCCATCCTTCTGGCCACGATGTTCAGAGTTGCACAGAAGACTTTCCTTTCCCCCATTCTGTCTTCACCACCACGCCGTGAGGAAGGTTAGGCTGAGAGAGAGAGAGCGCGTGTGACTGGTTCAAGGTCACCCAGTAAGTTTCTCAGCTGAGGGGGGATTTTTAACCCAGAATTCATGAAACTCGGAGCATCCCTCCTCTACATTGGTCCTCCAAGCCAACCTCACAGGCAGCAGCCTCTTTGGGTCCCCGGATAATAGCCAAAGACCGGTATGCGCCTGCCTTCCGGAACAAGGAGGCCAGCTGTGACAGAGAGCAGAACCACAAGTGACAAAAGGCACAGGTTGGGCCCTTGTCAGCTTCCCTCAAGTGTTGATGGGAAATGTAGGCAGCTTGGCGGAATGTTGGACAAGTGACAGTTGGAAAGTCCATTGGACAGCAGTCAGAGAGCGAAGCTGCGAGACCAGGATGCCTACATTTCCCATCAAAACTTGAGGGAAGCTGACAAGGGTCCAACCGGTGCCTTTTGTCACTTGTGGTTCTGCTCAGAGTCTGCCCCTTGTGCCCTGCGCCAGCCAATCCCTTTTTGACCCAGTTGGTAGATGAGAGGATCCAGAACCAGCCAATCAGAGCCTTTGACACCCTCTACGAGAGACTGTTACAATTACAATCTTAAAGAGTATTCAGAGAGGGAATTCCTCATGTTTATTAAGCTTCTGCAGCAGGTTGTTCGTCTGTTAACTGAGCTACTGAAACGTCTGTTTTGGAACTGGTTCAAATCAACTTCTATTAAAGCAGCAGCTCCTCCTCCCAGGAAGGGAAGAGGGAGCTGGAGGAGTAGAAGGAGGTTAACGGCCCCTCATTTCCCAAACCTCTCAGGCCAGAACAGAAGGAATCCTCTGGACTCTTTGCTGTTTTAGTTGGACCAGTTACAGGGCAGAGAAGTGGGGGACTGTCCTCTCGTGTTCAACAAGATAACCCGCTACCAAACGGAGAACAGTGGCGGTTTGTGAAGTTGGGGGGGGGGGTTCCTGCCAACATAGAAACGGCCTTTAAGGTTGCTCTCACATACCCCCAAAGAAATAGTTATATCCAGGTAAAACCATGCCCAAAGAGGCATCATTTGGGCTGGCCCCACACCTAGAGTTTACAGCAAAGTGGCGGGTGGTGAAAGGAGAAGGGGTGGGGGAAATCCCATTGTCCAATGCAATGCAGGGTGGCCCGGTCTGGACTCCTCTGGAGTAAGGTCTCAGGGTTGTCTAGCTAGGCTTGGGAGCGCAGACTAGAAACTGCCGCTGGTGGCAAGGTGCTTGAGGCACAGGGCTGGTGCTTAGGAGACTGGCTGATCGAGCCTTCTCGAGCTTCAACCTAAACAGGCTGGGTGTTGATCAGCTACGCTTGCTGGCAAGTGTCGCAACTCTTGAAGATGTGCTGCGCTCTAGCCAGGATCCTGCAAAGTACCACTCTCAGCACTCTGCTCTGGGTCTACAGAGAGGTGGCACACAGCCAGCCTGGCACTTTGCCTCTTTTGTGCCACCTGAACCTGGGCCTTCTGCTGCCGCCGTTCCTGTGGAGTGGGAGATGGTCCTAGGGGGATGCAGGCCTGGGTTCACATCCTGCATGAAGGCCTAGCAGCTAATGCATGGGCGGGTGGGCAGGGTAGCCCCTGGTGCTCCGTGTTCTTCCTCAGCAGTGCTGGGCCCTCCCCATTGGCCTTCCTCAGCCACCGCCTGGGCTCCACAGGCTCCTTTCTTGAGGTCTGTAAGTTGGAGTCACTGAGATGGTGGGAGGGGTCATGACACCCACGAAATTCTGGGTTTTCCATCAAGTCCAGGACTCCAGTTAAAAAATAACAGGGTAGGAGACCTGAGTGTTTTTTTCACACTCCTTTCTTCACGTGCCTGCTCGCTCGGCCCCCTGGATCTGAGATGTCCTTGTTGATTCAACCCTTTACAAAGTCCTTGTCAACAGAAATATCCACCCTGCCCAAGCCTACCAGGCCCCAGTAATGTGAAACTGTGAGGCAAGCGCAAATGAGACACAGTAGCATGCGAGGAGGGTGTTTCACGCCGCAAGTAATTACCATTGCTGCAAACAGATCTCCCCCGCCCCCGTTCTGCTACGGAGTGGGGAAGGCTTGATCTTGGAGGGTCTGCGACTGTGAACAGAACAATCTCGAAACTCAAATTGGCAAAAAGTTTGGTTTGCGATAGGAGAACTAAAGCAGGGCTCAGACTCAATGCTCATGTTTTCTCCCTCCCTCTCTCTCACACAAAGACTAGCTTTTTTATTTTCACAAACTGATAGGCTGGGCAAGCAAGAACATTCAGTCAGGCAGCATGGAACAATCGTTTTTATTTCCCATTGTGGCTAAAGTTGAATGGGTTATTTCCTCTGCGAATCGACTTCCTCCTCTTGCAATTGTCCAGAGACAGTGAGCTCCTGAATTCCAAGGCAGCATTAGAAAAGTACAGATTAGATTATTTATTAAGAGGCTGGCGTGGCTGCAGCGCCCAGAATTCCTCCCCCCTTCCTACAGCCCTGGCTCGTGAGCTCAGCAAGAGGACCCCCAGGCCTGCCCATGCCATGCTGCCACGGCTGATGCCTCCGTCCCCCACAGTCACCCTGGAGAACTTCTGTCCAGAACCTCCTCGTGCCCCTTCTGGGCACCCGGGCTGCAGCAGACTCAGTCCAGTCACAGGCTGGGAAGTGTGCAAAGCAGCCAAGGGGTTCAGAAAGTTGGGGTATGTAACACCAAAGAGACCAAGTGATAGGCTGTGGTGCCTCAAATCTCTGTCTGCTAGGAACGGCCCAAGGCCCACACTGACGCTGCACGGGAAGGGGTCTCCTATTTAATTTATCAAACACTTCCAATTATCAGCTCTCCACAGCTGCTTCTACTAGGGAACAGGGGGGGGGGGGGGAGAGAGTGGGACTGTAATCTGGAGAGCCGGGTTTGATTCCCCACTCCTCCTCTTGAAGCCAGCTGGGTGACCTTGGGTCAGTCACAGCTCTCTCAGAGCTCTCTCAGCCCCACCCACCTCACTGGGTGTTTTGTTGTGATGATATACTTTGTAAACTGCTCTGAGTGGGCATTAAGTTGTCCTGAAGGGCGGTATATAAATCGAATGTTATTATTGTTATTTTTATTGTGTAATTTCCCCTGCAATGTGCGGCTGATGCACAGGGGGTTTCTCAACAGCAAGACAACATGAAAGGAGTCCCCCAAAACAAAGCGATTAGAAGCTCCAGAAATTCCCAAGCACAGCAGTCCCAAATTGCCCATTATTTAGGAAACCTGTACGTGTATCAAATTCTACAGACTCAACTGTACACATAAAGTATAAAAGGAAGCCAAGTATGATCCAAGACAGCCTCCCTCCTGAGTCCGTAAACACACTTTATCCTCGAGATTAGAGGTTCCTTCATTAGGTCTGTTGCAATTCTGCCTATTCTTTTATCTATGAAGCTCAGGTCAAATATCAGGGTCTTCCTTCGGAACATGCTGCATTATCATGACACAAAGGAAGAGGATAAACTAAGAAAGTACTCCACCAATTTTAGCACCTGCGACCAAAAGTCAACACTGCTTTGGCATTCAGATGGAACAATTTGGCCTTCCATATGCTAAACACATTGAAACATCATTACTTGTCTGCCAGAAGTTGTGGGCAGCTCCATCCTTTGTGAACCAAAAGACTTACTACCTGCATGCCAGAGTGTTTCCTGCAGAAAGCATGCATAAAACATCCAAAGTATTTTATCTTGACATATCAGCTCTAAGAGAAAAGACAGTCTTTTGCAAGCCAAGCAGTCCAGTTTTCCTAAACAGGTGCTAAGGTGTTTGAATCTACTAGGGATAGGCAATATTTAGGAATTTCTCCAAATCTTGAAAATCCCTTAAAGTGCATCCATTTCAGACCATGGCCCATGGCTCTTAGCCCGGGGCACGCAGCCCGGGAGCAGCCATCAGCTAAATGAGTTGGAGGATAAGAGAGGATAGGAAGAAACTGCTTCTGAGATGGTTGCAACACCCGATCAACACTGCTTGCGTAAATATACAAAGATTGTAGCCCTAGACTGTTGTTTGAGTTGAGACCACCAGTATGTTTGAAACTCTAATATGTAGTTGTAGGGTGCAATCCTGAGCTTCTTACTCACTACTTACTCGCTTGGTAGTAAGCGTCGGGCAAATTTACTATTCAAGTGCAGTTGGGAGCTGGTAGATATGGGAGCGGGACTTATGAAAGGCGCCCAGCATCAAGCAGTAATGCTCGCTGCTTATCCAACCTCTCTAGCATTCCACCTGCTGACAATGGGGCTGCTCCCACCCACCCCCTGCTACACTAATCCTATGCAATACAAGATCTGTTAAGAACAAGGTTGCATGCATTGCTGGGATATTGCAGGAAAAGAAAATCGACATGGCTTGCCTAACAGAGAGATGGCTGCAGGAAAATGACAAGGTGTGTCTGTCCCAACTGACTCCCCCTGGCTATGTGGTCCTACACCAACCTTGCTATAGTAGCTGAGGAGGAGAGGTTGCTATTATTCTCCGTGAGTCCTTCAACTTCCGCAAATCTCCAGTACGAGCTATAGCTGGTATTGACTGCTTGTACTTGTCTCTGGGAATTAAAGACAGATTGGGTATCTTGCTTGTGTATAGACCACCTAGCTCCCCCATAAGCACCCTTTCTGAGTTGGTAGAGCTGCTGGCAGACATGATGTTAGAGACACCTTGACATTGTTCTGGGAGACTTCAACATCCATGCTGAGTGTTCAAAGTCAGGCCCAGCTCAGGAATTTTTAGCTTCCCTGGCAACCCTGGGCCTCTTGCAAATTGTGACAGGCCCTACACATGAAAGAGGCCACACCTTGGACTTAATATTTTGCACTGAGCCTTTAAGAGAAAACCTTGTTTCAGCATTGGAGGTTCGGCCTGAACCGTGGTCAGACCATCATGAATATAGCCCCAATTCCCCACAAAATTGGGGGTCCAGTTAAAATGATTTGCCCGCTAAGGCTCATGGACCCTTCTAGATTCCAAAATGCCTTGTGGGATTTTAGAATCCCAGACACATGCCCCATGGTAGCTGCTGTAGGAGTGTGGAACACAAAGCTCCTTGAAGCTATTGACACCATTGCTCCTTATCGACCACTCTGACCCTTGGGATGGACGCCAGCCCCATGGTTTACCATAAAGCTGGCTGACTTAAAGAGAGTTGGAAGACGTCTAGAAAGGTGCTGGCAAAAAGCTCACACGGAAGCAGATAGAACATGCTACAGAACCCACTGGAAGACCTATGAAGTGGAAATGAAAGCAGCAAAGAAACGTTATTTTTCGGCAACTATTGCGTTGGCTAGTTCACAACCATCCCAATTGTTTGAGATATCCAGATGCCTTCTAAGCCCTAAATCTGAACCTTTACAGTCCCAAGAACAGAGAATTAGCTGCGAGGCCTTTGCTAAGTTTTTCGCTGATAAAATAGCACGAATACGCTGTGATCTAGCTGCTAGCTGCAATGCAAGTGAGATAGAAGAAATGATAAATGCACCATCCAGCTTACATTTGGACTGCTTTGAACCAATCTCAATGACAGATCTTAACAGGGTCTTGATGCCTACGAAAGCCACTACTTGTGCGCTCGATCCTTGCCCATCCTGGTTGTTAGCATCAAATAAGGACCACATAAGTGAACCACTGAGGTCTGTTGTAAATCAATCACTAACTCAGGGCAGCTTTCCCTGGCAGCTCAAACAGGCTGTTATCCGTCCGCTACTTAAAAAATCATCACGAGACAAAAATGATGTAATAGTTATCACCCAGTCTCTAATCTGTCCTTTCTGGGCAAAGTAATTGAGAGAGCAGTAGCTGACCAACTCCAGACCTTTTTGGATAACTCTAATGCTCTGGACCCTTTCCGATCAGGTTTCAGACCAGGGCATGGGACAGAGACAGCACTAGTAGCATTAGTGGATGATCTCCGTCTGAATATAGACAAAGGCCATGCCTCCTTATTGCTTTTATTGGATCTATCTGCAGCCTTTGACACAGTAGACCATGCCATCCTGTTGAGGCATTTAGAAACAGAAGTGGGCATCAAAGGATGTGCCCTGGACTAGTTTAAATAGTTTCTCTTGGAGAGGAGTCAAAGGGTGGCCATTAGAGATCAACTATCTCTAGAATGAGAACTATCGTGCGGGGTTATCTCCCATCTTATTCAACCTCTACGTAAAACCTTTAGGACAACTCATTTGCAGCTATGGAGTTGGGTGTCATCAATATGTGGACGACACTCAACTCTATATCTCGCTATCCAGGTCCCCACAGGATGCAACAGAAATCTTAGATCACTGCCTGAAAGCCGTAGTGAAATGGTTGGAAAAAAAAAACAAATTGAAATTGAACCCAGACAAGACTGAAGTGATGCTTGTTGGGAAGGCAGAGATCTTGAAGGACATTGTACTCCCCACTTTCGATGGAGTTCTTCTGACCCTTGCAGACTCAGTTAAGAGCCTAGGGGTTATACTGGATGCAGCGTTATTACTAGAAAAACAAGTTAAGGCAGCGGCAAAAAAATGCTTTCTACAACCTCACTCTAGCCTGGAAGATGGCTTCTTACCTCGACACGGCTGACCTGGCCACCTGGATCCATGCTATGGTAACATCAAAACTTGACTATTGTAATGCGCTATACATAGGTCTCCCACCTAAGTTAACTAGGAAGTTCCAATTAGTGCAAAATGCTGCAGCTCGACTGTTATCAGGAGCGAGCAGGAGCATGAACATCACTCCCATCCTACAATTGCTCCACTGGCTACCCATCATTTACCGTGCTCAGTTCAAGGTATTAGTTATTACATACAAAGCTCTTCACGGCTTTGGTCCGGCATACCTACGGGACCGCCTCCCTCCCTATGTTCCTCTACAGCAGCTTAGCTCATCTGAACAGGGTCTCTTGCAGGTGCCAGGCTGCACACAGGTGAAGTCAGCAGCAGCCCTTATATGTGGTGGCCCCTATCCTGTGGAATGATCTGCATGAGGAAGTCAGAAGAGCCCCCACTCTCCTGGCTTTTCGTAAACAATGCAAAGCCAAACTATTCAAAAAGGCTTTTTACTCAAATGGGAGGGCTGTATTGTAGGGAAGGGTTCTCAGATGCTTCACTAATGAGTTAGGGACCATACACCTCATCACTATATTGCCTTACATGTTATCTGCTGCAATAAATATGTACTCCTATGTACCACCAGTGCTCCATGTTGTCTAATGTTAGTCCTAGAATTATGTTCTGCTTCAGTATTTTTTCTACTCTGTAGAAAAATACTATGTCTGCTAATACTATGTCTTTTAAAGTTCTATCTATTTACCCTATGGCATTGTTTATGGAAATGTCCTTGATGCTGTATTGAAATGTACTTGATACTGATTGTACTAATCTCATACTCTGTAATCCGCCTTGAGTCTCAGTGAGAAAGGCGGACCATAAATAACATAAAAGAATTAAGTAAATGAATAAATCTCAATAAAGTTTCTATGCATTTGCACAAAATGATAACCAACTGATACGACTAGCCTTGCCTGGCCGAGAAGGACATGCTTTCTTGCCACCAGTGATAGGGAGGGTGGGAGGCGGGGGCTAGTAATGCCACCAACAGTACCCGAAGCCTATGGAAGATCCAGACTAGAGACATTTTTAAAGTCTTGACTGGTGCTAGAAAAAGCAGCCCAAAGAGGCCAACTGCCTGGGCTGGGCAGGGCAGCCTGTTTTGCCACACAGACCTGTGGATTTCTTGTGATGCTAGAAGAAATATTAGCCATACTCTTATGTTCGGGTTGGATCAAGATAGCAATGGTTTAGAGCATCAAGGTGGAAAAGGCACCACTTTAAGTATCATTCACACATTTCCTGGTTGCATTCTAACAAATTGCAGAGAGACGTTTTTATTACAGCAACCAAATAGTGTAAGAACTTTACCTCAGGACACAGTGCAAAACATCTGGCCATGCAGCTTACCTGCATTTTGAATTTCGGTATGCAAATCTCTTTGGGGAGCATATCTCCCCACCTACAGGGAAAACACCAAGCAAAGTGACCGGCTTGAAGATCAACTGGCAAGAAGCAAAAGCTGGTCATTACTGGACAAGGTTAGTCCACTAGATGGAAAGCTACTCTCTACGCCCTTTGGCTTGCAGTCAAAAGTATTCAGAATGTCCTGCTGCACCAATTATAACATTTAATCTCAAGAATCAGATATTTTGCTTCCAGTTCATTCCTGAGATTGGTACTTTTATGTTCAAGTGTTTGTGTTTGATAGAGACTTCGCTTTAAGAGATTTAATATGCCTTGCTATCATTTTAAACCAGGTTTTAAGGGGAATTAAGTTTCTGTTTCAAGGAATCTAATTCAATTTTTATTATTTGAAAATAATGTACTTTGCTTATGGCATATTGTTTACGGCTCTTTTTCCTTGTGGGCGAAAGTTCCAGCAAACCGCACAGCTTTTCCACACTTCAGGGATGGAGAATGATTTGACCAGTTTGGCAACAGGAAGCACCACGAAACACGACGCCCAAGTCTCTGCTCTCAGCTGCGTGGCCACCCAACAATTCACAGCGCCCCAAGCCAGCTGGTGCCAGCCAAGAACACCCCCATCTCAGCCACTAGTGTGGAAAGTGAATTTAATGGATTAAGACAGGGCTTTTTTTCAGGGGGAACGCGGGGGAACGGAGTCCCGGAACCTCTTGAAAATGGTCACATGGCTGGTGGCCCCGCCCCCTGATCTCCAGACAGAGGGGAGTTGAGATTGCCCTCTGCACAGCTGGAGTGGCACGGAGGACAATCTCAACTCCCCTCTGTCTGGAGATCAGGGGGCGGGGCCACCAGCCATGTGACCATTTTCTCCTAGGGCAACCCACTGAGTTCCACCACCTCTTTTCCCAGAAAAAAAGCCCTGGATTAAGATATTTTGTGACTTCCCTATTTTTGTGTAATTGAACGGCCAAGGGCACCCCCATCTCAGCCACTAGGATCAGCAGCTAATCCGTGTAGAAAAATTTACCCTGAAGGCAGATTCACCAGGTTAGCTCAGAATTTCTTCTCCAGACATTTAAACTGAGCGTGGTGCAGTGCTGCATAGTTCGACTGCCCGCTCTACCATGGAAGCTTGCTGTGTGACCTTGGGCCAGTCACACACGCCCAGCTTATCCTGGGGCTGCTGTGTGGATGAAATGCCAGAGAGGACAACAGTGTCAGCCACTTTGGGTCCCCCCTGGGGAGGAAAGTGGGGTGTGAATGAATGAAGCCATTCAAAATAAGGGCAGCCATTTTATAGCAGCACTATCTAGTCCTAGGCAGCAAAGTGTAGAACGAATAGCATTTGTGGCAAGACACCTTTGAAGCAGACGTGGATTGGGGCCCAAGCGCCTCACTCTGCTCCACTCCCCCCCCCGCCCCCGTGGCCCTCCCACACAATTTGTTATCGACCAAGGGAGAGCAGAAAGGGGCCAAGACCGCAGGAGATGCACCAGGCCTGGCTTGCTGGCGCTACCGTAACACGAAGGCTGTCGATGAAGGCTGCCCCTGCAAAAGCAAAGCTCTGTTTGGACAGATTCAGGAGAATGCCAGGTAATATTGCGACAGCTGTCTAGGAAGGACATTAAATGACCGGAAAGTAAAAAGCCAGGAGTCACTGTTTTGTTCAGGAAGAGCTGATATTTCCAGAGACAGGACAGACGTATGTTGTGGAGAGGTACCGCAGACCATGTTACTCTTCCACCATAGCGAGTACAGGCAAGTTCTTGGCTTCTCAGTTGTTACTCGAGAGTTTAAAGCTTGAACTGCTCCTCCCTCCAGCCCTTCAGTGGGTCCCTTCCCCTCCCAGCAGGCGCTCCATAAGAACTTCACAGTGTGACACGGAAACGGACCCCCTTTCTCTGGCTAAAGCGGGGCTGGAGGACTTCAAGAGAGGGGAAAGGTCTATTCCGAGTTCCTCAGCAGCTGCAACTGATAAACTCTCCTGCCTCAGCTCAACTGCCCAAGTTTCCGTGCTTCTGTTCAGCTGGTGGGGGCTCAGTCCCAAAGATGAGTCCACATACAGAGCCTGCTACAAAAGCAGCTTCCGGGGGTGGGGGTGGAGGAATGGTCTGGAAGCAGAGAAGGTTGCCATGACAGCCGACTCAAATTCCTAGCAACCAAGAACAAAATATTACCCGTAATATTTTGTTCTTGGTTGCTGCTTATTTACCGCGTTCTCTACCTGACTCAAATTCCTAGGCTAGAAGAAGTCCGTGGCCAACTGGCCACCAGTAATATGATCAAACATTGTAGAGTCCAGGATGACCTTATGAAAGTGAAAGGTGAGGAAAAGAGTTCTATGGCATATTAAAGACCGACAGATAAATTGCAGCCAAAACTTAAGACCACTTTGCCAATTGTAGTGGAGTGTAAAGATGGCTTTTCTCCCTTCATCGGTGGGTTATACAATAATCACAGCAGGAGTGAGAGTCCCACGTCCCCCAATCCTGCAGGTCCCTGCACCATTCTTTGGAAGCAGGCGCCCGCAGCTCTATGCTTCTCCAGAGAGCTTCCCCCTGCCCCCTTTCAACGAAGCCTCCTGGCTTCTGCTGCAAACCCTGGCCTCTCCAACAGGAACACACAGAGACTTCAAGAGAAGCAAACAGAAAGCAAGAATGTGGTCACAAAGAGGCAGCAGCTGATGGCACAGTTGCAGGCCCTGCATTTGTGCTGCAACGCCGGGGCTCCTGGGAATCCATCGTTGTGATCTGGAGCTGCAAGAAGGAGCTGCATCTTCTATCAGTAATTGGCATAATTCTGCTCACTGCTACTGCTATAATAAAGCATTTTGATAGGTCCACTGAGTAACAACAACAACAACAACATTTGATTTCTATACCACCCTTCAGAACAACTTAACACCCACTCAGAGGTTTACAACATAAGTGTGTTATTCTTATCCCCACAACAATCACCCTGTGAGGTGGGTGGGGCTGAGAGAGCTCTGAGAAGCTGTGACTGACTCACGGTCCCCCAGCAGGCTGCAAGTGGAGGAGTGGGGAATCAAACCCAGTTCTCCAGATTAGAGACTTGCGCTCTTAACCACTACACCAAACTGGCTCTCACAGTCTTTATTACAAATAAAACCTTCCTAACCAGGTGCCGGCTTTCAAGAGAGCATTCCATCCTGCAGGGAAGGTTTGCCAGTGCAAGCAGCAGTCTCCATCCGAGACCCACAATGAAGCACCGCGTGCACAAACAGGCACCAGCGCCGAGATTCAGAAGTTCTCCGGACAGCCAAAGCGGAAAACGGCAGCAGTGCAGAGGCCTCATGCAGCTGAGGGAGCATAGCAACCAGCAGAAGCCATCACAAGAGGACGATGCCATTCACACACACACACACACACCTCTCCCCCGTCAGGGGGGGGGGGGGCTCTGGACAATTGCCAGGCAACTTCTCTACTGCCCTGGTCAGCAACTAGTTTTGGTGGAGGATGGGAGGAGGGGGGAGAAGAGAGACTGATGTTGGCTCCCCATCTCCTCTTTCTCATTTTCTTTGCAAAGTTAAGCCTGGCAAATCCTCATACCGAGATGCTGCTCCTGCCCTGCTCTTTTTGCCTCTTGGGTGGCAATCTGGATATTTTGCTACAGGACTAACCCCTGGTCCACAGAGTTAAAACTTAATTCAGAGATGTGTGACCCTGCTTGCAGAAGAAGCGCGTCACCAACATCCAAACAGGCTGACTTCAGCTTTGACAGACACATCAGCCTCCAAATCCACTTTCAAGTTCACCATTTTTCATTGTTTTTCTCTAGGACTTTCAGCAGAGATGCCGAGGAGGGGAGTTCTGGCAGGCCCCGTTTTTCATACAGCACTTTCCAAAATCCACTTTCAATCTACTACCCCATTTTGTCCCCCTCTCTTTGTGGGAATTTAGCAAGTGTTTCCATTTCAGTCATGAAAGAGTTAAACTGTTTGTGTTACCTACTTAATTAGTAAACATAATTTGAATGTAACCATTAGAGCTTCGAATAAGATTCCTGCCATAGAAAAGGGAGTCACTAAGCATAATGAAGTAGGATTAGGATTTTCTATTGAGCAGTTTGTTTATTGGGGGCAATTAATTGATGCTATGTACTGAAGTTTTATTGCTCTTTGTTCACTTCCACTTCTTCTTGTCTCTTCTCTAAGTCACTTATCTAGCAAGGTGTAGTCAGCTTAGCAATTTATTATATTCTCCAAATGTAACCCTAATTTTTATCCTTTAGTAAAGTAATCTTACAGAGCTACACTGGAGTGTGTTTGTGAATCTATTCTCATTTCTTCCAATGTGCAATCTTTGCACAATCTCTGCTATATTTTCCTACACTCTCCCCTGAAATTGCAGCATATATTTGGGTTTGGTACCGACCTGCCAGGCACTCCCTTCCCCAGGACTGAGATAGAAAGCAACACAAATCTGTTCTCTCAGACTCTTCCAAGTATCAAAACAGGATCATACACACGCCAGTTGTGTTACTTAATGATGGTCAGTTTCTCACAATGTATCTAGCAGCCCAACAGTGGCTATTCAGAATAGTTTTATACTAACCATGCCATGGAAATCACAAGTCTAGACTACTGTAATGCACTCTACATAGGTCTGGTTTTGAAGAGGACTTAGGAACTTTGCCTGGTGCAGCAGTTAGGCAGACAATGCAGACCACACCAGTTCTGTAACCTGCCTGGGCTACGGATCAGATCCCGAGTTCAATTCAAAGTACTGCTTATGACCTAGAAAGCCCTACATGGTCAAAGTCCCGCAAATCTGTAGGACTGCCTCTCACGAGATGCTCTGCTGCAGAAGCATGGTTCACCTGAGCAAAGGGTAGCTCCCTGCACCTCAGCATTTGTGACCCCTCCACCTGGGGGAATGGCCGGCCTAATACGGTCAGGAAGGCTCCCACATTTATTGGTCTATAGATGTGCAAAATGGAATTGTTCAGGAGGGCACTTTTATACAGGGAATATGGTTGAAATTAATATCTATGAAATTTCATCGCATCGTTTTTGTACATATACTATTTTTGCAAAGTTTCCTAATCTTTTAATCCACCTTTATTTTTTGTATGCATTGTTTGATGCATGCATTATGCTGCCATTTTTGCATTCTCCAGTTTTGCAATCCAGTTTTAATGCACTGTTTGTATGTTTGTTATATTTTTAAAACTTACGTAACCTCTCTTGAGTTTCAGTGAGAAAGGTGGACTATAAAGGAAGTAAATAAATTCTCTCATTCATGCTCCTCTCGTGTACACCTGAGCCACACACAGTAAAATGAGCCACATCAAAATGCTCAGCGTGGTTCCTGGACTGCTGCTCGTCCTTACCTGGTCAAAGAGTTGCTTCCCTGTTGTGTTGGGCTGGATGGCAAACTCCAGCTCAGCATCCATGGTGGTAACTCGCACACTGATCTGAAATATAAGAAGAAGCACTTCCAGTTACTGCACTAGAACACCACACAAAGGTCAGCAACACAAACAGGCAAGAGATGGCCTGTGGAACTCATCTCCTCCAGGTGCCAAGCGACATGTTAGGCAAGGGACTCTTGAACAGATCTTCCAAGGCTTTCTTTAGCACTAAAAAGTAGCCGTGGGATCCCCAGCACTGTTCTTAGAATGGAAATTATGCACCAGAGATTCTGTTAGCTTTAGAGGGGGGGGGGCAGACTGAATAAATTCATTTCTTCATCCCATATAAATACAGCTTGATGTGTGTGTAAAATCTACCATGGAAAGCAGGGGTGGATCGACATTCTTGGGGCCCTGAAGCTTGAACTGTTATGGGGGCCCCTTCGCAACCAGCAACAATAGGCAACATCCAACAAGGTCCAAAGGGCCTTGCTGCCCTTGCAAGGACCTTGAGGCCCAAATGGCAGAGAACGGGGTGGTGGGGTGGAGCCCTTGAAAATGAGCCATACAGTGAGCCCCTTCCCACTAGCAATGAGGTCTGGGTAACCACTGTTATCTTCTTCCATGGGGCTGTTCCATGGCAGATCACCATAAATTTTTTAAAAGTTTAACCACCACATCTCAGATTTTGATTAGAATTGCTGTACTGGGTTATCTCAAATGTCAAAGTTACTTGTGTGAATAAAAATTTCCTTATACTTTCCGAGTTATGGGGGATAAAGATTAGAGAAATGTTGTATACCTGTATGATGCATCATAGAATCTTTAAACATAAAAGCTGAGCCGTGTTCCTGTCGACTCACTTTTTATCCTGGCACAGGCACATTCAGGGCCCTGCAGTGTGCCTGCGCTAGGATAAAAAGTGAGTCAGTGGCGGTGGGCCTGAGGAGCTGCAGAGACAGTGGGACGGTGAAGCACAGGGGAGCCCTCCTGCACAGCCTCCCCCTGGCTCCACGGCCCCTCAGAGGCCTGCCTGGGAGGCAGCAGAGAGGTGAAGTGTGGGGGAAGCTGTCATGTCTGAGCCCCATCCGTGCCAATTTTAATTATCCTTGTGTTCTGAATCCATGTATTCTGCTGTAACTCGATGCCATTTTACCAATGCCATAACTATTTCTTTCACAGGTGTTTATCTAACGAACTGCAGCAGCTTCCAGTATTTCTGACCTTGTATGCTACTCACTCCCAGGCTTTGCTACGTCTTGTTTTCTAGTGACTCAACTTGATATTACAAATACGTGAAACGTTATCACACAAAAAGAGCGCCAAAAGTTTGCTTATGATTGGGAGGGGGGAAAGGAGCTGACTTGAATGTCAAAAGAGAAGTCTCTCACACATGATGTCATTCCTGTCAACTTTTACTCTTGCTGCTTAGATGCTTACTTTGCTTCTGAGTAGTCCTATGGACATATATATGGAATTGATCTGATTTCTGAATAAAAACCATTTAACCAAGAACCTGTGTCTTGCTGCAATGGTCCAGGGATCTGTCTGCCATATCCTGTCATCCATAGCCTGACAGAAGCCCTCCTGCACAGCCTCCCCACCAGCTCCATGGCCACTCAGAGGCCTTCCTGGGAGCTGGCGAGGAGGTGAAGTACGGGGGAGCCCTCCTGTGCAGCCTCCCCACCAGCTCTGCAGCCCCTCAGAGGCCTCCTGCGGAGGCATAGAGGAAGGCATGGTGTAGGAGAGGCCCCCTGGGCGGCTTTCCCGCTGCCTCCACAGCAGTGGCGGGGCTGCGTTGCGTTGCGCTTCCTCGCTGCCTCTGAGGCCCCTCAGAGGCCTGTTTGTGGAGCTAGTGAGGAACCACAGTGTGGAGGAGCCCCCCTGTGTGGCCCTCCTGCCACCTCCATGGTGGCAGCGGAGTCTTAGGCCCACTGCTAGAGCCCGTTGTATTTACTTTTACGATGGGCTCTGTTGCTAGTCTCTAATAATTGCACACGTTACCAACATTTACCTGCAATAACCCAAAGTAGGCCTTGAAACAACAAGATCTGTGCAGGTCTTTCCTCACCCTTATGGTGCTATAGCCTTGCTGAACTCCTCAGAAGCATTAACAAATAGAATACTAAGAAAGATGTATTGCAACAGTTCTAATAGGATTAATAACTATAAAATTACATATTTTTCATGATCATAAGAATTTCCCATTAAAAGTCTTAATTCCAAACCAACATTTAATAACTTCCCAAGAAGCAACTTCACCTTTGTTTCAAAAGATCTCTAATAATTGCACAGGTTACCAACATTTACCTGCAATAATCCAAAATAGGCCTTGAAACAGCAAGATCTGGGCAGGCCTTTCCCCACCCCCTTCTGGCACTGTTGCTTCTTCCTGGGCCAGGCTGAACTGCTGGGCTGCTGGGAACAACCAGCCCACTTTAGGGGAAGCTACAACGGCGAGCATGCATCATTCTAAGGTCAATATTAAGTACTTCAACCCATTGGTTTATGATTCTATCACTAAAATAGCCTTATATTAATAACACTTTTAAAAACTCCATTAATTTTTGTTGAAGAATTCATTCATTAAAAAAAAAGTTGCTTCAGGGGCCCTCTGGAATTAGGGGCCCTGAAGCTTAAGCTTCATTAGTTTCCCAGTAGATCCGCCTCTGATGGAAAGTGTTGCCTGACGAGGCTAAACGAGAGATGGGCATGAACAGCAGTACGAACTTAAAAAACCCGCTAACAGCCCAATCTGCTGTTCGCGAACAAGCTGTTCGTGAGGCCCCATTCTAAACGAACAGGTGGTCGTTGCAAGCCTCGTTCGTTGCTGTTCGTCAAGCCAGACAGTCTGGCACCTGCAATCAATTCCCATGACAACTCAGGCAGGGATTGTCTGAACTCCTGCTGTTGCCCTGGAAACCCCAATCTAAGCCCGATTTAGCTTGATAGGCAGGTCTTCCTTTCAAGTGTGGACTGCAGCTCCAAATTTGTTACAAGAGGAAAAGACCAGGGAGCAGGGGGGCTCCCAGCTCTGGCTTTCAGGGAGAGGCAGCTGCTGTTAGAGAGACAGGATGAGTGCATTGGAGCTTGAATTTTCTTTGTGTGCTGGAATAGGGATCTACCTCTTCAGGTTCCAGGGCTGCTGCCAGGCTCTGGGGCCAAGCTATTATTTATTATTGGAACCTTTCCTGCTGCCTGCTCAGGTAGGGTTTCTGGGAGTGGTGCGGTAGTGATCTTAATGGCTGGAGGAGAGCCTGCTGCCCCCCACGAACAACGAACATGTTCATGACAGGGTCATGTTTGTCAGCGTTCGTTGTTCGTGGATGGCACCGAACAACGAACACCATGTTCGGGTTTTTTTTCTGTTCGTGCCCCTGTCTAGGCTAAACCCACATCCCTGGCACTGTAGGGCCAATCCAAAGCAGAGGATGTTTAACAACAACGTTGGATCATCCAGTTATACACTCCCCCCCCCCCATTTTAACATGCAGTTTGGTCTTTGGATGATCTATCAGCTAAAGGTTGTTCCAAGAATGAGCAGCCGGTTTATGTACAGAACGCAACCCTTTCTCACTCCCACACACAATGAAGCATACCAGCAGAGTCTGACATTACGGCTCACTGTACAGGATGAAACCAAGATGCTGCTCTCTCTTTTATCTCCACATTTTTCTCTTGCTCTTCCTCTCCAGAGAAAGTAAATGGTCCCTCCTCCCTATTTTACCTTCACAACACCACTAGGAGGTAGCCTGACAGAGGACAGGCAACTGTTACACTTTTAATTCCCTTCAAAGATTTCTTGTTTCATGTCACATTTACATATTTGCCTAGTTTTATACACATTGGATTTAGAACCCAAATTTGGCTGAAACAGATTTGTTTCATCGCCACAATTCTGTATACAGCACAAAGAACATTTCTGTTTCTAGACTGCGTTCCCCCAAGATCTTTAGTGTGGCACAACAATCATGACTACCTCCCACACGCTGTTCTCTGGAACAGTATTTTCACCTGAAGCACGGCAGGGTGTGATTCAGAGAGTGAGTGCTCGTGCCTTTGGCTCTCTGGGGTACAAATTCACGATTCAGACCTTCTGGCCAACTCTTCTTCTGACAGAAGTGGTTCCTGCTGATATCATCAGAACCCTGAATAGTCAAAGGTCATATGGGCCGCGTCTCCCATTTTGTCACCAAGGCAATTACTTAAACTCACAATGCTGGCCCTTTAAGGTACTGGATCCCAGAGGGGGGAGGGAGTTCTCTTTGCATGCTCTAGATATTTCCGGCCAAAGACGGCTCTCTGCCCCCGCAACTGCTCATGATCACTGTCCAACCCAATCACATGCTTGCATCTAAATGAGTGCTAAAGGCCAAGAAGCAGAGGCCTTGAGCACAGAGCAATTTTGCATTGAAAGGACCCAAACAACAAACTATAAAACATGGAATAGTGCAGCCCAGGAAGAGAGGAGGGGGGCACCACATGCACAGGGGCACATCTGAGTCTGTTCCAAGTTGTCTGCTTGGTTATCAATACATTCACATAGCAGGAAGGGCCACAGTTTCCAGCATCCGTCAGTGTGGAGGAATAAAAGTGCTTTCCTCGTCTCAGGAAAGCACACAACTTTCCTTTCAATGAGTGAGTTTACACTACACAATTCCCAACATGCATGTGTAAGGAACTTCGCAAGCGTTGCTTTCTTTTTGAGCTCCAATTTAGACGGATTCTCCCCCCCCCCCCGTACTTGTGAGAGTCTGTATTTTTGTGTTTTGGTTGGCATCATCCTTTTTGTTGGCTGTGAGCCTCCTTGCATTCATGACTTATCAGAGGAGCAGATAAAACCATATGCCAAAGCAAAGAAAGAGGAAATGCAGAGACTGGGGGGGGGGTTACCATTTAGGCCCCGTTTTTATTTCAGTGATGGCTCTGTCGTTGGGGCACCTGAACACTGGAGCTCTGTCAGTGGGGCACAGCGATGGCTCCATCAGGTCAACCGAACCATTTCAATTGCAGAGTTCTCAATTGTCATGGACAGGAGCTAAATAACAAATACATGCTCACAGAAATGTCTCCTATTCACTTGGCTTCTAATTGGTTCAAGAATATTAAGGCAGCAACAACGTTAACTGCCTTGGATTGGGACATTTTGCAAAGCCTGCCAGAGGATTCTGGCTCTCTTTGTGGGGAAGGAGTATAGAAATTGGGGCTGGGAGAAGGAGCTACGAATCACAGCCCCCCATGAATGCATCAAGCCACATTCTCTCAGCAAACCCTCAGCCTCGTACATGGGCCTGTAAAATCTCTCCCCCCCCCCCCAAACTTAGTTTTGAACATCAGCCTGATGAAAGGTCTGGGAGAACTTAAAAGTTCACACATTTGCATTGTACCCATTTTGGTTGCTCTTAATAAAAGGAATTACAACGCTTTTATTGATGGGCCCACTACCAGCCTATCTTACAGGACTTCTGTAAAAATTACAGAGAAGATTAAATTGTATACGTGCCTGCTGATGCTTATAGATCATGAGTAAAAACTTAAAAAAAAAAAAAATGAAGTCCTACTCATAGCTAGCTGACACTCCACAGCTGACTTCTCACAGTGTCTGTCCTACCTGCCCAATTCTCGACCGAAGCAGCCCCGACGGTTTCTACCTGCAATGTGTATGATCAGGCAGATTATAAGCACTTCTGCCGTTCTCTGTTCCCTGCGGCCTAGCTCCTGCACCTTTCTCCTCCGGCAAGTTTTATCACGTGGTTTGTAGGTTTAATTAAAGGAACACGAACGGGCATTTTTCAAACAAACCAAATCAGAACCAAACGTGCGGTATTTTATTCCAACCATTCTGCACTCTAGAATACACACCTGAAAGTTCACTTTGCTACAGAAATGCTGACTGTAGTGAAGATTGTTACAAAATATTCCAATATTCACAAACACACATGCACACTGACAGACCTCAAACAAGTTGGGACATTTATTTTATTTATGTCATTTTTAGTCTGTCTTTCTCACTGAGACTCAAGGCGGATTACATAGTGTGAGATTAGTACAATCAGTGTCAAGGACAAGGGCAGGCATTTCCATACAGCGTCAAGAACATTTCCATAAACAATGTCATGGGGTAAAAGAATATAAGTTTACAAAGATATAGTATTAGCAAAGATCCAGTATGGGGTTGAGGAACTGCTGAAACAGAACATAATCAGTTCTAGGACTTACACTGAACAACATAAAGTACAGGTAGTATATAGGAGTACATATTTAAAGCAACAGATAATATGTAAGGCAACGTAACGGTGAAATCTATGGTTTCTAACTCATTAGCAAAACATCTGGGATCCCTTTCCTACAATACCGCCCTCTTAGCTGAGAAAAAGGCCTTTTTGAATAATTTAGTTTTGCATCATTTGTGGAAAACCAGGCGAGTGGGGGCTCTCCTGACCTCTTCAGGCAGGCTGTTCCACAGGGCAGGGGCCACCACAGAGAAAGCCCGTGTATGGGCGGCTGTTGATTTAGCCCATGTACAGGCCGGCACCTGCAAGAGACCCTGTTCAGATGAACAAAGCTGCCGTGGAGGATCGTAGGGAGGGAGGCAGTCCTTTAAGTATGCTGGGCCAAGGCTGTGAAGAGCTTTGTGTGTAATAACCAATACCTTGAACTGAGCACGGTAACTGATGGGTAGCCAATGGAGTGACTGTAGGATGGGAGTGATGTTCAAGCTCCTGCTCATTCCTGATAATAGTCGAGCTGCAGCATTTTGCACCAATTGGAGCCTCCTAGTTAACTTAGACATTTGACATGATTTTATTATATATTTATTTGTTATTTATATTCTGCCTTTCTCACTGAGACTCAAGGCAGAATTCACACTGTAAATACAATCAATTGCAGAGATATTTCAATAAACACATGTGGCACTTTCAGAGGGTTTTGCTTTATTTATGTGCCTTATTTACAGCCCACCTTTTTCTCTGAGACTCAAGGTGGATTACACAGTGTAAGTCAATACAGTCAACAGGATGAAACATCCAATAAGCAATGTAATAAGATTAGAATTGCAGAACTGGGAAATATACATATTATTGTATCTCCCAGATCCTTGGGGGGGGGGGGGATCTTGATAAAGCACTTTTTAAAATGCCAGTGTTTTTGCAACATTGCTCTGATAAGCAACGTTTTTTCACTAGTCAGATGGCAGGAAATCTCAAAGATGAAGATACATTAAAACCCTGGGAACAGGAGTTAAGAGAGTTGCAAGAGGCCTCTCTCTCTCTCTCTCTCTCTCTCTCTCTCTCTCTCTCTCTCTCTCTCTCTCTCTCTCTCTCTCTCTCTCTCTCACACACACACACACACACACACACAGTCAACTCTGAACAAACACAAAAACACACACATCTGTTGACCAGAAAGAATGAGAAGAGCTTTCGTATTGTGGAGCAACATCCCTCTTCTGTATCACTGTCAAGTAGGGCAGGGGAGAAAAGAGAACCCTTTCCAGCCAAAGTGACTCCAAATACACGCCCAGAGGAAAGGGAACTAGACCCATTGTCTCCTTGGCTTCAGGGACAGGAAACAGCCAGAACTTCAGATTCTTCTCAGGCCTGCCACTGGTCCGGTGCTCCTGGTGGCTTGTCATTCTGAGAACTGCCCTTCCAGTCTCTCCTCTGGAGTTCACTGCCTCCGAGGCAGGACTCCCTGCACAGGACAAGGCCTCACACAGCAGGGCAGTCCCAGGCTGTCCCAGATGGGAGGCAGCTGCAAGGAGGCCTGTCTTTGCAGAGTTTCCCCACCCCCAGCCATATCTTACTGGAAAGTGTGTGCTAGCTGGTGCCTAGTACCACTATCTATCAAGACATACTTTTAGTAGGGCCTTCAAATATTGCATTCTCTGTACGCTTTCCAGACCCACCTTCTGTCCACCCCACCCTCCCATTCACAGGCTAACTCCACACCAAGAGGCTCCAAAGGCAAAATTCACATTGGTTTCAAAACTGTGTACTAATAAAAGACGATCATGGCTGTAGTGCAGGTTGTTGCTTCCTTTATCCCCTTGGGTACTCCAGACATTTGTGTGGGCCCTCTGCTCAGAACCTAGTCTTGCCAGAAGAGAAGTTCTTTTCGAGGGGTGGGGGCACAAACACAGCAGACCAAATCCCTCCATTCTCCCCCAGCCTGCAAGCCTAACTGGATGACTTCCCCCACTCCAAACTAGGGTTCCCGGGTGCCAATCACAAACTTCCGGGGGATTGGCACACTTGCCCGCTGATCTACAGGCGGCGACAAGCCCCCGGAGGTCACCCGCCATCAGCAGGCATCCCAAGAGCACACATAATAAAATAATAATAATAACATTCGATTTATATACCGCCCTTCAGGACGACTTAACACCCACTCAGAGCGGTTTACAAAGTATGCCATTATTATCCCCACAACAAAACACCCTGTGAGGTGGGTGGGGCTGAGAGAGCTCTGAGGGAGCTGTGACTGACCCAAGGTCCCCCAGCTGGCTTCAAGTGGAGGAGTGGGGAATCAAACCCGGCTCTCCAGGTTAGAGTCCCACGCTCTTAACCACTACACCAAACTGGCTCTCTAAACATGGCTCTCAAACATGGCACGCACACTTCCAAAAGGCACAACATCACTCTCAGAAGTGACGTCATTGTGTTGGCTGCAGGAGTACAACTGCACTTTAGTTTGGGGTTAATCTGGGCCCCAAACAGGTTGAGTCGGCCCCACACGGAGTACGGCAGCACGCCTGTGGCCGGCTTGACAACGTCACTTCCAGTTACAGGAGACGGATTTGGGGCAAATCAACAAGGCAAAAAATTGCGCCAAATGTGTAAGAATGTGTGTGTGTGGGGGGGGGATCAAGCAGATGAGGCGAGGAGACCCCCAACACCCTTCGCTGCTGAAATAATCCCGAAGGAGCAGCTTCTGTTTGAAAGCGGAGTCCCCCGCGGGCTGGGAGCTGAGGCTGCAGAGAGGTAGCAGCCCCCCCCTTCGTGCTGCCCCCGGGCCCCTGGGCTGCTCTCTGCCGCCCACAACGTGAGAGAAACCCAAAGCACAACACTCAGAGGGTGGCGTGGGTGAGAAAAGGACACCTTCCGGCTGTTTCTCTGCAAGGACTGGAGGGGGAGGTAGAGACCCTCCCCCACACAGAGCCCTCCATTTCTCCGCAGCACGCACATGTGCGTGAAAGGGCTTCCTGTACACCACTGGGTGCATGCCCATGCGCCTGGAGCTACACATCTTGGTCTAGCCACCAAATGGAGCAGCACGTTACCTACGGACCCTGTTGTATGACCAGAGTTCCTGATGCACTGATAAGAGGAGGGAAGGGGAACAAGCCAGTAAGCTGCCCGCCTCCCAGCCTCCATCCCCATCAGCCATTCCCTTTCTACAGCGGACAGAGTCCTGCATGCAAGCAAGAAGAAATTACGCAGACACAAACAGGCAATATACTCACATGCCTGCTCAGTACTGCACGTGTTCCCACTCCCTGGGAAACCCCGGGCTACTGGCCTCCCGCTTTGGGTTCTCTGTTCCAGCCTCTTTTCAAATGTTGCTTAGCTCAGAGCGAGAGGACAAAGCCAGGCCTCCCTGCCAGGCCAGCTCACCAGTTGGCGCTTGCCGTCTGCCACGACGGAGCTTGCCACCTGCCACAGAACAAAGCTCCAGCCCTGGGTTGTGGCTCCATGTCAGAGCACCTGCTTGGCATGCAGAAGGCTCCAGGTTGAGTTGTGCATGTGTGTTAACCTAGTGATGAAATCTAGCCATGGCGTGTTACCAAAGACTACATGCTACCATTTCGCTTTTGCACTATGAAGTTATGAGCTAACAGGCATGGACAAAGTAGTGCTTGGAAGCTACTTGGGAAAGAGACAAACAACTTGAGATAGTTGCACAAGCGTGTAGAGGCCACGGGCAAGCTGGATGATAACAACGGAGACAAGGCCCTGGCTCAAATGTCACCTTAGGTCAAGCTAATCTCAGTGACAGACCAAGGAGTTAAAATAAGGCATTGCCCTTATTTGTGTGGGGGCGGGGTCATAACTGGCAAAGGGCATGGCAGAAAGGAGTGCAAACCTCCTTTCTGGCATGGCTACGGATCAGGTCCCCCCCCCCCCTCTCGGCGGAGAACACTTCCAGTCGAGCTCCTGGAAGATGGGCTGCCAGAAGGGGAGGGGTCTGCTCTCCTCATCCATGCTGGCCTTCCATTGTTGGGGGAGGAGGGGGGTCTTATCCCTTGTTTCAATACAGAACTCTGCCACCAACATGTCCCGTTTGGTTATCAGCACCAAACTCACTCAAGAAATGAGCTCGAGGACCCCTGAGCCTTGCCCCGCCTCCCCAAAATGGAAGCAGAGGACTACTTCACAGGAGGGTTGTAAGGATTAATGAGATCCCTCATCTACCGAAACAGCGTTAGAATATAGCTATTGTTTCCATGAGGGGAAGACCTTCTTGCAGGGGTGGGGGGCAGTTGGAAACAATTCACAAAAGCTGAAGGGTTCTGCTAGCCTTCAATACCTTTGGGTTAAGTCGTTGGGAAGGGCAGGTTTTGACAGATTGTCAGGTTAACACTCATGCTGCCTAGGTTTCATTTCCAGTCAGTATTAAGAGGTCCGGAACATCATGGCCCCCCCTCCCCCCAACACACACTGACAAAACTACCCTCCAAATAATTTTCTCCCCTGTTCCTTGTGGGCGGGGCTCAGATAACCTGCCAGAGTGCACAGGAGCCCCCCTGCCGCCAGCACCCCAGGAACTGGCCCAGCGTGGCCGTCCCCCTTGCCGCTCCAGGCAGACTTACAGACATCTGCCCCCCCCCCCCGCTGACAGCCCTTCCCCTCTTCCCCTCGCTCATGACTTCCCTGGGGATTGTGTTTCAAGACGGAGCTACTGCGCCTGGCCTCGGGTCATATGAAAGTGCTTGCCATTGCTGAAGGGATTACCTTTAATTAAACCCAACCGCCCTGCAGCCAGCCAGAGGGGGGCTTTTCATGGCCCTAAGCCCATCGTGGCCTGGCCTTGCTGCCGCCTGGAGAACAGCCTTCGCCCCCCAGCCCTCATGGCTTCTCCGTTTGCTCCAGCTCCGGCCCCAGTTTCGCAGCTGCCAAGCACCTCCTTCTACCTGGGGGCAGCCAAAGCATCCCTTCCTACCGCTCACCTTTGCCAGGTGCCTACAGACTTCAGCATTCATCTGCCAGGGAGAACCACCTTCTCAACGTTCTTCATTGTTTGTAGTTTCAGTGCTAATAAATAATTTCCTCCCACATAAGAAAAGACTTGAGAAACATTCAGTCAAGGTGACTTTTGAAAAAGTTACGAAAGCCTGCAACCTTGCACTGAAGGAAGAAGCCTCCTCCTAGAATTCCTCACAGCTCCCGCACTAGAGAAAGATAGTGACAGAGAGCAGAACCAAGCACAAGTGTGTGTGACACCAGCAAGGAACCAGGAAGAGGCCTCAGAAACCAGCTTACTCCAAAGCTTTGCAGGTTTTGAAGCAAAGCGTGGAAGAGACACAGTTAGGCACCTCTGGCAGAGAACCCATCATCAACCCAGAGGCAGAGCGAGAAACCGCCGTTCTAGCCGGCTCATTTTTGTGGCTATGCAGCTTTACTCATTTGCCGCTCACAACACCCAGGCACTTCCTGCCCAAGATCCGGGTGCAAGAGCTTCGTCAGGGAGCTCCGGCTCTTGAAAGCTTCTACCCTGGAAATCTGGTTGGTCTTTTAAGGTGCCCCAGGAGCTGAATGCTGCCCTTCAACTGCAGACCAGCACAGCTGCCCACCTGAAACAGGCACTTCCTATGCACCCCAGATGGGTAGCCTTGTTAGTGTGTAGCAACACAGGAGTCCAGTGGCACTTTCAAGTGTTTCGGTGCCACTAGACTCCAATTCTAGTTTTTTGCACTCTACCATAGTGAATAAGCAGCTAAGGCCTGATTTAAAGATGACGCCGGCTACCAAAAGGCTACTTTGAACTGTGCCTTGTTTAAACTGGGCTGAGACTCGTGCAAAGTGGCTCTGTGTCGACTCTCTCATCTCTGCTGTGAGCCTGCTTGAGCAATTCCCCACCTCCACACCCGGCACAGGCACAACAGTGGCCCAGCTCACAGCTCCGTCATTCTCACGGTTGTCCTAACGTCTATTAAGTGCTCTGAACACTCTTGAGTGCCATATCAAGTCTCCTGGGATTGGGAGGCCCCATTTTGTGGCGGCTCCAATCCTACCTAGAGGCAGGCTCCAGAAAGCAGTGCTGGGGGGCTGCTGCTTACCCCCTTGGCCTTGGGACCCCACACGGATTCACTCATCCCGCCCCCTCCCCTGCTTTTTAACAGGGTGAAGCCACCTGGAGACTTGGGCTGCGCTGCCACCAATATGCAGATGACACTCAGCTCTATCTTGAGGGAGGCCCCGAATGGGTGCCTGGAGGCAGTTTTGGAGTGGACGTGGGCTAACAAATTGAACCTTAATCCTGACAAGATGCAAGTGCTACTAGTGAGCAGAAGGCCTGGCCCAGGATTTAAGGAGTCACCTGTGCTGGACAGGGTCACACGCCCTTTGAAGGAACAGGTCCATAGTCGGGGGTGTTCTGGGGCCCGGGCCTCCCGCTGGATAGGCAAATGGCAGCTGTGGCCAGGGGGGTCTTTAACCAGCTCTGGCTGCTGAGCCAGCTGAAGCCTTTCCTGGTAGGAAAGATCTGGCCACTGTGATACATGCCCTGGTTACATCTAGATTAGATTACTGCAATGTGCTTTACGAGGGGCTGTCCCTGAAAAAAAACTGTGCCTGGTGCCAAATGCTGCAGCCAGGATATTCTTCATTTCTAATCCACAAGGCTGACAGATTTCTCCTGCATTGGCCAGGCTGGCACACAGAGTCGCAGGGTTCGGGGGGGGGGGGGGGACAATGTTCCACGTGTTGCATGCTCTCCGCCCCGTGTAAACTTGCCTGCCCCGGCACTCGTGAATGTGGTTAAGGCAACGGCAAGGCCTGTCCTCAGAACAGGAAGCTGAGCACATCCTCTTTACAGGCGGCCCCCAGAGAAACACACAACTGCCGGGAGGAGGGGCAATTTGTGCAACTTGAAACAGCCCGAGCAGCCTGCTGCTGTGGCGCTTCGTTCAAGAGATCACGAAATCTGACGTTTTGCCCTGCTCTTCCCCCTTTTCACTCCCTTCCACTGCACTATCCCAACCGCCTGCCTCCAATTCAGCACACCCAGGTGGAAACCAAGATACAAACCAGTAGAAAGTCTCTTTCATCAGCATGTAAAGTTACTGGAACCCCACAACTCTGCCCCTTGACGGGGGCCGAACAAGATTTTTTAGGGGGAAACAAAGGAATCACGTGGCAAGCGTTCCTGATAGCCCTGAAAACCCCAGCCAGGGTCACCATACATTGGCAGCAACTTGACAGCATGTCACACATACAAGAGGATTTACAACTGGGAAAAAATCCAGCCTTGCAAGTTTTTCAGGCATTTTGTAAAAGAGCCACACAGGCACGCAATCTGCAGGACCAAGCCAGAGTCTGCTTCCAAACGAAGGACTCTTCTAATCCCAAGCAACGTTTTTGTGGCAGCCTGTGTATTGCAGACAGCTTGTGTCCACAGCACCCGCTTCCGGAGAGGAGCACAGACCGGACTCCTCCGCCTCTCTGTCGCTGCCTGCTCCCAAGCAGAGAGCGCGCGAAAAAAACTGGCCCCCTTGAGCTTCACGGCCAGCACACTTGCCAACCAACTGGCGCCCACAGCCTTCAGTGGCCACCCGTAGAATCCCCATTCACGGAGCACCTTAAGTCAGATATTGGCCTGCACTGGCCAGGCTTCCTTTTGTGCAGCCAGTCTACGTTTGCTCAGGGAGGGGACTGGCCTTTTCTCACCATCAGGAGCAGCCCTACAGAAGAACAAGATCACTGCAGATCACTCCAGTGGGATGCAACCTTTTGAGATGAACGAATCCAAAGGAGAAGTTATAGGTACACTCTTTACGTGACCCTTCAGCCTGTGCACTTGTGATACTGCTTTCACTCCAACACTTCAGCGACTTGTGCTCAGGGTCCCATGCCTCTGCTTTTGCCATTCCCACCCACAAGCAGACGTGCCCAGCTGCCTTGCCCATCCTTCCCTGTGGCAGTTTCAAGAGAGAACACTGCCAGTTGTAGGAGCATCAGGCTTGGAGACAAGGAAAAAAGAAAAATGGTTTTGAGAAAGCCAACGTGGCTCATCAGAACCATCTTGGCAACAGGCAGACAGTAGAACAGAGACACTCTTTAGTTTGGCAAATGAGCTCTGGGGACTCACAGTTGTGCTCCAAAGCCCCTGAGCATGTACAAAGAGCAAAATCTCAGAAGAAGTGGGGAGGGACTGGTCATTAAGGTCATCGGAAAAAGGTCAGTGGGGCAGTTCAGGATTGCTCTACTGAGGCTACCCAGACCCCCCCCCCCAAACAAGGGAGAGCTGCAATCAGCCCCCAGCCAGTGGCCCTTGCGTCACGAGGCACGGGGAAGATGCCCCGCCTTAACTCACGGAGGTGGCGGCAGACCAGACCAGCCTCTCTCCCTTGGGGGGGGGGGGGGACTGTTCCAGGACCACTTTTTCCTCCCAGTGCATTCCGACCCAGAAGGGTTAAGGGTGAATCTGAAATTTTTAACAGCAGGGTTGATTAGGCAACCTTGCCTCACTTGCTACAAGCGTGCCTTTGTCTCTTTGGAAAATGGATTTTAGACTGTAGCACAGTTCAAATGGAAGAAAGGAGAAGCCAGCAGAGGGGGGTGCTGATTGGTTCCATATCATAATGCCCTCCACAAGTCCCATCCCCCATCCCCAGCAAAATTTTGCAACGACACGTTATGCATGTAGAGAAGCACCCCCCCCTTCACTTTTAAACTCAAGTTTCCCTCACCAAGGCCTGTCACAGAAGAGACCGAGACCTGTGATTTTGGGCAAGCGTTCACGAACACCAGCCTCCTGCCCTCGTGGACAAACTGTCCATCAAGTTACAACCAGCCTAGTTTCGTGTCTTGTATACTGCACAGGCAAGGGGGCCAAATTGTGGCATCCCGCACAAAAGAGCTCCTGCCCTAAGCTTTGATGAGGGTTTCTTTTGTTGAATGGTCTCTCCCCCCACCCCAAACCCCTAAAGTGAGAGCTGGCAAGCGCAAGACTTTATCAGCCTTCAGCCATTAAAACCTCTGGAACACCAACCCGCACTGCAGGAGGGCTGTGATTTGTGGCTCGAGGTGTTTGTGATGCTGCTTTAATCAGAATCCGTTTCTTTTCTGTCTTCCTTGTTTCTGGCACCCTCCACCTGCGCCTAGAAATAAACGTTACCTTTTGGATAAATGTCTTGCCAGATCTCTCGCTGCGAGGCAAAGGGGCTCAGAACATGGAGAATCTTTTCAAGGCAAAGGAAGCCCTTCAGCTCTGAGGGGCAGCGGATCAGAGACAGCACAGCCGAGCTGAAAGGGTTCGTTCTCAAGTGGTGGCAGCTACTGCTAAGTCAGGAATGAGTTTCGTGGTGTGTAAAGCAGTCTGCGTGGAGAGTGTCTAATAATTTCAAAGGTTGTTTTGAGAGGTGCTGTGTTCCAGGGGGAAGGGAAGGACTTTAACCACGAGCTCTCTGCAGGTGCCCATAAAGGACCCTCAGCAAGGGTAAAAGCAACTTGAAGGTGGGAGTGGGGTGGGGGGAAATGGCTGCTGATCTCCCCCTGGAAATCACAGTCTGAGGAGCTACAATCTGCAAGCAACAGGTCCTATAAAATGATACTGACACTACACACAACACGAAGCTCCATCACAAAGGAAAGACTCAAGCAGCTTCTTAAGCCCCTCCTCCATCCCCTTGTGCACCCTGCCGGTGTCCCTGGCTGTCATGCAAGGTGTACTGGGGAGCTCACAGCACAGGCAAACCACCTCCCATGGCCATCTGCACCACACGTCTGGCCACAGCTCCTCTAACCCTTGGTGACACCAGACTCAAAGCAGACAAAAGACAGGATCCAGCATGATGCATCCCTGTCTTCAGCCTTCAAGGGTAAAAAGGCTGGAGTTGGGAGCTTTCAAGAATATACCAGGCTGAGCTCCCGCAAGGGGCTGCATTTAGCCATTTTCAGGCCAACATGGTGCAGATCTAGCCACCAGGGAAGGCTCCTCCAGAGCCCAAGTCACGCTAGGCTTACAAAGGTCTTACAGCTGCTTCACTTGGGGTTCGGGCTGCCTCAGGACAGCCTCTTGCCTCAGTGAAGTGGAGTCATTTTGCAAATGATGGGATTCTGGAACTAGCACTCTCCAACCCTGCACGCCTCTTGTTGACTGCCACCACCAGCCGCTAGCACAAGCATCAACAGAGCTCCAATGTTAATTTGCTACTATGGTGACCACAGTAAACCAACTCACCATGCTACAAGAAGAGGAAAAAAGGGAGGCCCTTCTTCCTGTTTAACATGTTGGCACTACGGTTACTAAGGAGGTGAAGCTTTCCAGTCCAAGATACAGGCAGGGAAGAATGACATCAGCGTGTGGCAAGAGACATACTGATCTACCTTACAGCACTTCCAGTCAGCTTAGAGGAGTGATAAATCTCGGTTCTGTTTTCCCTTGACCCAGGATGAATACAACCTGCATCCTGGAATGCCATCAGGGAATTCTTTCAAGCCAATTCTAATAACCCTGATATACAGGAAAACATACAGTGTAATTGACTAGGAATATTCTAACAGCTAAAATGCAAAGTCAACGAATGACACTGGTAAATTCCCAAAGCACCGGAAGAATTAGCAGCCACTCTAGAACTGATTCAGCAGCTGTGGCGAACTCCAGTGGTCTCCTACCACAAAAGCATAATTTTGCCTATCGTCAGTCTTATTCCTTGGCTCCATCATCAACCAAAAGCGAGACTGCAACCAAGAAATCAGACGGTTGAGACTTGGAAAAGCAGCTGTTAGGGAACTAGAAAAAATCCTTAAAAATAAAGATGTCTCTCAGGGGCCAAGATCAAAATAATCCAAAGCATGGTATTCCCCATTATTATGGTCTCCAAATCCAAGCAGAGAGTTGGGAAAATACAAATACAGTTGGCCAAAATTTGGCCCTTTCGGCAACCGCAGCTGCGCAGGGTGCCTTTGCTCATTTCTACAGAATACATCACTGCATCTGGAGGATGAATAGCTTTTGAAGAGTCTGGTCAAAAACGTTTCTTGCATGTCGGAGATCCTCCCTTTCTAGACAGACTAAGCCTTGGGTGGGGAACAGCAAGTACTTGGACAGCTCATAAGTTCTGCCGAGCAACTGCCCAGCAGCCAGATTGCTCGGAAATAACCCCCACTTACTCACCACATAGCCCTTGCCTGCCCAGACTATGAGGTCTATCTCGAAATATATCTTTAACCAGAAATGGTTATATCAGAGAAGCATTTCTAGCATTGCTAGTTCAAGCTTTTGATTTAAAACACTCCAGAAGGAGACACAGCATTCAATGCACATCACCAATCTTGCAAGAAGGAAGGGGTCTCTGGAAGGGTCCCCGCCTCCCGAAAAGAGGAAGGGTCCCATTAGAGGACTTCTTCATCAGAAACCCCCTGTAACGGCACTGGGGGCTTGAAGCAAGTCAAAGCATGAGGAGCAGCCTCAGAGGGAAAGTACCCAAATCTGGCATGGGATGAAAACCTGCGCTGAAAAAAGACCAAGTTCCTCTATGCAGTTTCCTTGCTGCTACAGACAGCCATGTTTGGGCCACCATCTCTTGCCACACTGGGGCAATCAGAGCCAGCAGCATACAAGCACGGTGGGTGCGCTGGAGTGGCAAGGAGTTCTCTCCAGTGCTTTTATTTGGGTTTCTCTGTGCAATCTGCAAGGCTTCCATGCAGACTGCCACACAGTGCCACACAGTGCCCCATTTCCCCTGGGCGCTCAATTCAACGTAATGAAGTCACCAATGGTACCCCACAGTTCAACCCCCCCCTCAAAGGAAAGCCACCAAAAGCAAGCCCCCCCCCCCGCCCCGCTGCTTCATGGATGCAACCCAGGAAAGTGAAAGAGCTGCTCCAGCACCCATTAAGAGCAGGGGTCACTTCACACAGAGGGTCTCGTGCGGTTTGGGGACTGGCCTGCAGTGCTTTTTCTCAGAGCTTCTTCACATCCTCATTTGTATTTGTTGTCCTTCCCGAGTTTTCCTTGACGTTTCACAGTTTTTTCAAACCACCTTTGATCAGATTTGAGAAAGCATGAAAAAAATACCAAAGACACCACAGGAGGTCAACAAACAGAAAGCTCAAGGGGGGAAAAAGTGCAGGGAGACCTTCACGTGGAAAGACAGCCTGCCAGCAAGCGCCACTGCCGGCGGGTGCCCACTTCCAGCAAGTTAGCGTGAGCCACGAACAAAGACTTTTCTGTAGAAATATTCACCCTCTAGAAGAGACTCCCAGGGAAAGTGTGCGACTGACTCCTTTACGTAACCTCAGGGGAGGGGCCGAACTTCCTTTTTAGATTGGTCCTCCACTATAAGATTTGGGAATTTAATGCCTGTGAGCCATTTTGTTGATTATCTCATGATCGCATTGCATTGCATTGCATTTTGTACATTTGGATTTAACTATGATAGCCTTCCTGAATACCATTGTAAACTTCTCTGCATGCTGGAAAGGAGAGATACATATTTTGTAAAAAAAAAAAAAAGTGTTTCCTAATAGGACCAATTCACTAAGCACTGTTTTAACTGTTATAATTTAACTATTACAACGCTTTCATTAACTCTGCAAGTCTCAGAATGAAACAGGTCTAAAGTGCTCTGGGAAGTTGCATACACATGACAATACAAAGACATCAGTGTACAGGTGGCATTGTGACTAAAAAGCTTCCAATATTTTTTCAAGTGAGTCTATTCACACAATTCCAGGGCAGTTCATCACAGGACGTACTTGCAAGTGAACAGTTAGCCTAGTCAAAATCCTTCGGGCAGAAGCAGCAACAGGTACATGAGAAAAGGACTGGACGTTTCCATATACCTGACACCTGCACATATACAACAGCAATTCTTTTTAAAGGACGCTTGTGCTACCTTTCATCTGGGCTAGTATGAACAGCTCCCCGCCCCCAGTTCCAGGCCCTATCAGCTTGCTGGGCCACCAATCCAATGCAGCGGAACCACCACCCCTTGCAGAGAATTTGCTGCTCTCCCATTTTGGGGTGACACACCCTACTGCCTGTCAAAGTTCCTGAAGTGCCCGCAGGCTGGAAAGGGTTGGGGGACGCTATTGAGCAGTTCAGGGCTCTAAAGTTTCTAAAGATAATTCTGGGAAGCCACCAATTTTTCATTCATGTTTTCAGAACTTCCAGAAATGCTCTCTCTCTCTCTCTCTCTAATGAGGGCAGAGATCAGCTCGAGCCACATCACCCTATATGTGCAGCAGTGTGCTTGGCACCCACTTGGCGGCAGAGGCTCCCTCTGAGCCCTGCACAAACCAGTGGCTGTGTATTGGCCCTATTCTGGCCCGGGGGGGGGGGCTCCTTGGACTTTTGAGAGGTTGAGCTTCAGAGGCAACATTTACTCTTGGGGGCTTCCCCTCCCCCCACAAGCAGACCTGGCTGCTCCAGTTTCAGTTGGTTGGAGTAACTTGGGGTCATTTCTCTCCCCCATCCTGCCTGTGAAAATCTAAGCACTGGGCCATTAGCTGGGCTTCATTTCTACCTTTGACTGGATGAAGGATTGAAGCACAGGCTCATAAAATACTTAGGAGCTTTGTTTGTGGCAGACTTTAAGAATACTGTGATAATCCTCCAAAGCTGCTGTTCTCCAGGATTAACCTTCCACAACTGGGTAAGGCTGCAGCCATGCAGCTGAGACTTTCTTCAGGTGCAGCCAAAGATGCCCTGGACACTGCCAGCCAGGGACCATATCGTGACCAGGATGTTGCCACTATGCTACACAGCCGACTGCATTTGCGGAGAGCAAATCAGGACAATAAGGGAGGAATGAAACAAGCAGGATGGGTAAAAATCACATTTTTTAAAAAAAAAATTTAAAATGGATTTTTTAAAATTTTAATCAGGTTTTTTAAAATAAGATGGTTTTTTTGAGGAAAAATCTATCTAAAGACAGTTTTCTATTTAAGATACATTATAGTCCAAAGGTTACTATCATGAAATAAGGATTAGGTTTTAATTATCTAGCATTCATGCGATGTTTAGATTTTTTGGTAAACAAAATCCATTAATCCATTCACAATGTCATGCTCTTCCAGAGGTTTCTGTAATATTATTGGGCAATTTCTAGAAGATATTATCACCGATGCTTCGTTTTACAGTTCTCAGAACTGTGAATCTGTGTCTGCAGAGATCCCATGCCTCTTCTTCCCAGCAAAAAGGTTATAAAATAAACATGCACAGTTGAGAAAAAGGCCTTAATCCCCTTGTTCCTTTGCAAATCTTTGTACACAGAACCAACCCCTTACCTCTCACGTGCTAAGTTTCAAAAAATTCAATGAACAGAAGACTGTTGGGAGTAAAATAGATCTGCGCAAGAAGCTAAGTGTGAGGAGTCTTTATGGAGACAACCATGACTTAAATCGTGATTTAAATCGATTCGATTTAAATCAAATCCACCCTGGAAACAAGTCCGAGCAATATAAACCAAGAGGTGGAATCTGTTGAAAATATTCATGGAAACCTGCAAGGAGAGGGCTACGTTACAGCACTTGTTGCACATTAGCCCAACTTCAGCACCACCATTAGCAATGGTGGTGCTTTTGGGAACTGTGGAAAAGGCAGCCGACGGCTCCTCAACTGTCAGGTAGGTCCACCATCCCACCTGGGACGTTTCCCCCAGTCTTCCTCCAGCAAACCCTCCCTGCCTGCTGTTGCCACGTGGCAGAACCTGAATCAGGGCACGGAGAGAGCTCCGAGTTCCGTTTGCTCCATTTATACCCTGCTTTTCCTCCTCAGTGGAAATCCAAAGTGGCTAAACGTCTCCTCTCCTCCATTTTACCCTCACAAGAACCCTTGAAGGTAAGCGGAGCTGAGTGTGTGCCTGGCCCCAGGTCACCCGGTGAGCTTACATGGCAGAGTGGGGATTCGACTCGCAAGACGCAAGGCTGGAAAGAGCCCCAAGAGCCAGCTGCTGACACCCCTAAAATGCAACACTGCTGATGGCGCTCGCTCTGGAAGCCCGGCTGCAGGGTTCCCACAGGCCAGGAACAAAGAGGGCGAGGAAGAGGCTGGCTATGCTTAGAGGTACAGAAGAGATGGACTGCGGTTTGAGTCATCTGTGGAGGGCCACAGCATCCAAGCCACCTCGCGCCATAAACGGAAGGCAAACCCAATCAAAAGCAGGATTTGGGGGTCACGCTTGCAGCGGAGGCAGCTCTCTCCTCCCAAACCCAGTCGGCAGGGGGCGTCTCTTCCCTCGGATTCTACACTCTGCTGCCTTCTTCAAGGCCCTGCTCTATTTCCCACGCAGCTCAGCCACTCAGAGCAATCACCCCTCAGCCACCCTGGTCCTCTCTCTGCCTAAGGGCATCCCCGTGGACTTCACGGCTGAGCAGTGTTCTAAGCCCTCATTTCCCCAACGCTCATGCCACACACAAGCGGGCTGCCTCCCTTCTGGTTCCAAGGAGCCAGGGACTAAAAACCTTTTTGGTGTAAATACTTGCCTATGGAACAGCCATTTATTTTGCGTCTCTGGACATAGGAAAGCCACCACTAGCAGCCACCCAAGTCTCTAGACCCTCATCAGAAGCCCCGTTTGAGAAAACTTTTATGATGATGGAATTAGAACACCTACCACGCTTGAGACCCTGCTATTCCCCCCAGAGGGGTCCCAAGCAGGTTCCATCCCCATCCCCTCCTCTTCCCATTTATCCTCCGGAGGCTGAGTGTGTGACTGGCTCATGGCCACTCAAGCTTGTGTGTCTTGGTATTCAACTGCAAATGTATGGTATTTTGTATATATGCTTTCTTTTTATTAAGTATGTTGTCTGCTTACACTGTATTTCTCTCTTTCACTAATAAATAATAATAAAACTACAAGTTTTTTGAAAAGCTTTCAGGGCAGAGAAGAGTTTCAAACGGGAGCCTCCCAGATCATAGTCCGATGCGAAGGTCTCCAGGAACGCTGCTTTCCAGAGGCTTACAAGTGAAACATGATAAACACACCAAAAATTAATTAATAAATTATTAACGTGTCATACTGCATTCTTTTATTTATTTAGAACATTTATCAGCCATAGCACTCGATGTAGCTTACAACACAAAAAATACACTAAAAACTCAATCAGAAATCACAATCTAAAACCATCAATCAAATGCAGTTTTAAACAAAGCTGTCTTAAGCTGTCCCCTAAGGTCAAAAGTGAGGGGGCCAGGCGCATTCTTACACCCTGAAAACCACTCTTGTGGAACTGAAGGTATTTCAAGGACCCGGGATCTGTCCGAAGATTCCTTCAGCAATGGCAATGGACTGGCTAAACATGAGCATCCTCAAAAGCCAGCTCACACAAGTGGAAGCTCACGAGAGGCAAATGCACCCCTAGGACACACTCCAGGGCCCAGTGCTCATGTCAGACTGCAACAGGAAGAGGCCCCTGGGCCAGTCACACTCCCAGCCTTACCCAGCTGCACGGGGCTGCTCAAAGGACAAAATGGGAAAGGGGTGACCTTGCATGTTGCCCTGAGCTCCTCATAAGGAGGGCAGGATAAAAATGTGAATCAACAGAACAAGAATGAACAAAAGTGGGACAATTATAATGCTAGAGATTTGACCCTTTTGGGAAAACATCACCTGCAGGCATTCTATGTCTCTGTGTATCAGTTCACCGTTCAAACAGTTCTAGACATGTCACCAAATCAAGGCGTTTCGCAAGGCAGCATGAATGTTCTTCGAAAGGTCCATGTCTGTCAAATGTTGTCCCCAACATGTCTGGCACTGTGGGGGGGGGGTCGCAGGGAGGAGAAAAAGCAGGACAGGAAACAACATCCCCCCCTTTTGCCTTCTTGAGGGGTTCCACAAAGATTGCTGATGTTTAAACTTTGATCTGGCCCATCACTGTTGTCCCAAAACCGAAGCCAGATGCTGCAGTCTGGGATGGCTGAAGGGCATCTCAGCACTGACCTGACCTGGCCCAGGATGTGGCCAAGGCAAAACTCTCAGGTACATGGAAAAGTCAACATTCCATGGGAGCAGGAAAACGCCAATTCAAATACAGTTTCCTGGGGTGGGTGAACTGCTTCTTCCCAGAGTAGGGGCCAAATGAGATGTTACAGGCAAGACTGATAACTGAGCTCCTAACTGTATTTGTAGTTTGAAGCACCAGAGGGTGACCTGCTTCAGGAGTGAAGGGAGGGCCCAGCAGCAGGAGGGGGCATTTCCCCAGTCTGCGCATCCTCCAAGTTGCCATTAGCCGTGCAGCTGGGGTGTGCGTGTGTGTGTGAAATGGAGTAAAGGTAACTGAAGGAAATCTAGATTCAGAATCATCGGTGGGAACGCCCTTCCCACAGCACCTCTGCTCTGCATGGGCAGGACGGCACTCCACATTTGAACTAAAAAAAACAAGAACCCACCCACCAAGGGAGTAAGTGGGAAGAAGCACAAGGGGCTCACATTCTTCCCCAAAGATGTCAGAGGAGGAGAAAAGAGAGAGAATGACTAACTTCCCAAACAGACACCCTTGCGATGCTGGTGGGCAGCCCCAGAAAGCCCCCTGCCTCACCACTCATCTCCTTTGTACACAACAATTAGAGCTTTGACAGCAATTCTGAAAGGGTCATAGTGGAGAGCTCCATGAAAGCATCAGCCCCGTGTGCTGCAGTGCTGAAAAAGACAAACTCTATGCTGGGGATTAGTAGGACAGCGACTGAAAACAAAACAGCTAATATTATAATGCCCCTGTAGAGATCTGGGGTGCAGCCTCATTGGGAGTGCTGTGCGCAGTTCTGATCACTGTATCTCAAAAAGGACACTGCAGGGCAGAAAAAGTACAGAAGAGGACAACCAGAACGAGCTCCTTTCCTAGAAGGAAGGGCTGAAGAGTCGAGGATTTTCAGTTCAGAAAAGGAGATGGCCAAGTGGGGACAAGATAGAGGTTTATAAAATTCTGCATGGGACAGAGAGAACTTTTTCTCCTACTCGCCAAATACTGGGAGCTACTGCCCACCCGCAGTGAGTTGGCGGGCAGTAGATTCAGGAAGGACAAAACGACAATACTTCTTTACACAACAAGTGATCCATACGTGGAATCTGCTGCCAGAGGATGGCCAGGGCAGAGGCAGCTTTAAAGGGGGATGAGGCAGATTCATGGAGGTGATCTAGCAACAGCTACCAGCCGTGGTGACCAAGGGAAAACGCCACATTCACAGGCTGTGAAGCTCTGATGCCAGGGCCAGGAGGCAATGTCAGGGGAAGGCCTCAGTCTCTGTGCCCTCCAGGGCAACTGTTTAGCTTCTGTGTGAAACAGAATTCCGATCTAGAGAGAGCACCACTCTGATCCAACAGGGCTCTTCTGACGTTTTTATGAAAGAGAAACCAGAACACTAGCAGGCTGTCATCAAGCAGTGCCGAGCAGGATGGCAACATTTGACAAGCAGGCCTGGAGTCAGGCATGTAAAGTGGCATCACCTTCGCCCGCCCTCCAGTACACTCAGACTTGGTGTGGTTTTCCTTCCAGCAGCCTACAGAGTCACGGACTGGCCTCTTGCATACATGCCCTCACTTCCTCCTATGATGCAGAATATTGGTGCACGTCAAGTTTTCCCTCTTTTCCAAAGTAAGGAGAGGCAGGAGGCTTCAGGGCAGGAATTCACACGGACTGGCCTCTTGCATACATGCCCTCACTTCCTCCTATGATGCAGAATATTGGTGCACGTCAAGTTTTCCCTCTTTTCCAAAGTAAGGAGAGGCAGGAGGCTTCAGGGCAGGAATTCACAACACGAAGGCCTCTTGCAACCTCTGACGCATCTACACTCACTGCACACAAAGGGGCAAAAGAGATGCTACATCAGGAGATCCGTTCACATCTCATTTTTTAAATACTTAATAGACAATGATTGGGGGGGGGGTTATGTGGTACAACAGGGAGTTATTACTTTTGTCAGTGCCATTATCTAAATTTCAGTCCCCCGACTCTACTTGTCCCATGGGGTGGGGGGAAGACCTATAGGTACCCACCCCCCAACCCGTGTGAGGACACAACTAAGCAGAGAATGGTGTTGGAGGAGGGACCACAGAAGGGCAGGCTTAACCCTAATTGGATTGCATCTACACCCTCCCAACTACTCTAAATGCAGAGGAGGAGGAAGCTGTGGGAGATCTGTTCACAACTCTCCTACCATCACATTGTTTGGCCCCCAGACACACCGCTTGGCACCAGCATTCTGCTGTGGCTACGGAGGCTGCCTACAGACTCCAGGACTGCCCCCACCGCAGATGCTCAAGCTACTGGCAAGCATTTCCTTGCCTTTGCAACAAGCAGAAGGCTTCAGGAGCAGGCTCTGCTCACAGCCACGGCCAGGTGCTTGCCAGGAACTGTGTGTCTACTGTTCAAGGTTTTAAGACGTTTTGCCACTTAAAGCATTCCTAGGTAAAGCATCACCACCAATGCAAAGCCTTTGCAACCATTTGGCTTTTGCCTGGGGTGAACTGCATCACCTCTGAAGGCAGCCTCAGAGAAGCCAGTGCCAGAAGGCTTCCCATTTTTGCCTCTCCAAGCGCAGGACAGATAATTTGTTCTCTCCGGCATTAATCGTCTCGTTGTCATCTGCAGAATCACTGACTTCATGCTGTCGTGCAGTGAAAGGCAGGGGAAAATCCTACCCTTTTCACTACATTGTTGGGATTTCCAGTAACAAGCTGCTTTTGCAACATGCGTCACTAAGAACGGCTGCCCAATGTATAGATACGCATAGAAAAACGTATAGAAAAACTGAACAGAGGAAAACTCCAGGTGCCAACATGCACGCAGACAAGGACCAAGGAAAGACCTGGGAGAAGCCACACGTGCAAGATCACGTTCTGCAGCAATTTCACAGGATGCAAAAACTGTGCACAGAGACTGGCCACCATGAAACAGAGCTTTCTAGAGCCTGAAGACCTGTGGCCACCCACCCACCTGTAGGAAACAACAACTCTGTCCAAGTGCAAAGCGTGCCTGCCTGGTCACAGAGGGGGGGGGGGGGGTTGCTGATCTGCCATCAAGCTGCAGTTTGGGGTCTTAAAAAAGAGGTGCTGGTACTTAAGAGGTTCCCCTCTCAGCCCAAGTCACAAAAGCCCAAGAGGTGTCAGTACACCATACACTATTATTATGGTTTATTTTAGTCCATTTTTCTCACCGAGATCCAAGGAGATGACATACTGCAAGTGAATACAATATAATCCATAGCTAGGGCATTCACACAGCAAGAATACGACGTGATCAACAGTTGGGACATCCAATGAAGAGTAGGGTATCGTAGCCCCAAATTTGAATACTAGCATAAAGATAGACAGATGAAACCTTTCTGAATTAAAGTGTAAGTAATTAGCATGACATCTTAAGCAGCCTTAAACTACACAGTAGGAGCATATATACATCACCAGACAGTACTTGGCTTCCTAATCTATAGTCATTACACTGTACCAGTGCATATCCCTGAAAAAAAACCGTGGGTCACCTTTTAGCTAACAAACGTTTAACAAACACATCAAGGCTAGCAGACATTTCCAGGTTATTATTTCTACTCCTCTTCAGACCACAGCCCAGGGGCTCAGCTAAACAGCCCCCAGAGGCTGACAATTGCACGTCATCAAGCCCTAGGAAATTAGAAGAATATCTTTTACTATAGAAGCAACTTCTCAATGACAGGTCAGGTTCAAAGGGTGCCCTAGCATTTGGGTAAAAGAATTTCTGCGAAGAGCAACCAAAGATTCCATAACTAAAGATATGGACAGCCAGGCCAGCGCCCTGGTCTTTGTATAGAAAAACAGGTGAGAGAGAGACCAGGGGAAGCAGAATCCATGAGCCAACTCCAAATCTATGGTGTTCAGAATGTGTCACTTAGGAGAGCATACAGCTCCACCTAAGAGGATCTCGGGGAGCAAAGAGGAATAGCCTCCACTAGAGGCCCTGAAGAGCTGTTGCCAATCAGAAGCGACAATCTGTGGTTAGATGGAGCATTGATCCGATTCTGCACCGGACAGGTTCAACTGCTCACAGATGCATCTCACCTTTGGATGGCCCAGCCCACCCCTTAGAAGGCAAGCTGGTTAAAGGTGCTAATAGGTTAACTCATGGGGCCAAACTAGACCATATGATTTTTGAACAAGATCCACAGCAAATGAGGGGGGGATGTTGGGCAAGAGCCCCTCTTTCCTCCACAGCACAGTCCTGAGCTGAATCAGGCCCCACAGCAGCTGATGTGGGGAAAGCAAGCGGGGTCTATCTATCTTGCAGTTCGGCCCTCATATGGAAGAGACTGAGCGCTCCTGCCTGAATGGGAACCGAGATGTGGAAATGTCAGAGCTTCTCTCTAAAGCAGGCCTTGCTGCTGGGTGTGTGCCTGATGATTCAGCTCCAGATAACAGCAGCTTTATTGTGCTAATTCAGGGATGGCCTATGGAAAGGGGAGCGCCAAATAAGGCCTTTTTTTGAGTTGCACCAAGCTAGGGAAGAGTCCAGGAGCTGACATCACTCAGAGGAAGCACTGAGTCACCAGCCTCTTTCAAAAGCTGGAAAGAGACCAGACGGAGTCTCTAATCTGGCCATCACGCTGCATTTTGGAGCAGGGATGCCTCACCTCAAGAGGTGGGGCTGGAAGGAAAAAAGCCTGCCTGCCTGCCACAAACTGACTGAATAAGCACTTCAGAAGTGCACACATTCTGGCCAAAGACCTGCCATTTCCTGCCAGGCACTCAGGGGAAGAGGAGACACCACAAAGCTTCACAGCAGAGCAGCTTCATGTGAATGCCTGAAAGCCAGAGCTTCCTTCCTCTCAAGGCAGCTGCCTCATTTCCGGGGGTGGGGGGTGGGGGGGCAGGTCAGCTCTCCTGTGCAAAGGCACAGCTTGCTTCATTCACAAACCTATTTAGATTCCCCGGGCCAGCGAGTGTTGAGTCCTACCAAGTTCTGTGCAGAAAGGAGGTCAGCATGGCTAGGGGGGAGATTTTATTCTCGCTGTTCTGGGAAGACTTTTTAAAATGGTTACAAAAACTTGGATTTAAGGGCCGTCTCTTTCATACACAAACCCCCCCAAATGAGATCATCGCAGCAGACTCCAAACCACCGAATTCTTGCAATTTAGTTTACCCGTCCAAACAGGTTGAAGCACATTCTGCAGCCTGTCCGCGGCAGCTGGCCTTCCCCGGAAAGTACCAAGCTGCCTTACAGAAAATCTTACCGGATCCTGCCATGTTGCCTGCCCCAGCAGATCACAGCTCAGACAGGCTGGCAGTTTTCCCAATCTTCCCTGCATTTCCACTGAGAAGGGACTTAACCTTTGCATGCTTTATTCAAATTGTGTAAGAATGGGAAGGGGACGTTTGCAGGCAAAAGGCTTTAGGTTACGTTTCCTGCCTTATTCATCGGCAGCTGTGCATCTGGTGCAAGATGCTTGTGAGAATCAAGGTAACAAATAGCAGGTTGCTACCCCCCCACCCCCCAGCTAGAACTAAACCGGGACAAGACCTCTCAAGACAGCTACTGTGAAGAAAGGCACCCCTGATGCAAGCGAGAGGGACTTCCTTAAACGTCCAGCTGAGGCAGGGGTGTCCCCCCCACACAGCCACTCTCACCATTTGCAAGTAGGAATGTCAGCCTACACAGCCACGTTCCAGGAAGCACTCCAAGAAACAGTGAATATATGAAGGTATCAGCATTCGTCAGCATACAGAACACAAAGCATCTTGCGTGACATTCATACAAGCACACTTGAAGGAGTATGGGACAAGGGAAGGAGAGGGTTAAATTCTTTAGTTAGGTGGTCACCTAAACAGTTTTCAAGTATGGTCTGGAGATATTTACTCTGAATCCTGCTGGCTGCTACATGACATCCTTCAGTATGAAAGAAAGACTGTGATAGTGGGGCACACAGGATGATGGCAGCCTGCCACACAGCAAGTCGCTACTGAGAGAAGCACAGCTGCGCGCATAAAAGTGCACATTTGTTACCGATCACCTGGAAATTGCCTCCTGGTGCAGTTCTACCCACTCATCAGAAAGGGGCTCTGCAGCCTGCAAGGTGAAGAAGCAACCGGGCAGAGCTGGAAAAGGCCGCCAAGCCAAGCTCTCTCTCCGACTGCAAGTCCTCCAGGCCCACGGCGCTCGTTCAGCTTTGCCACATGTAAACTGGCTAGTCTTGTGGTTCAAAAGAGGTACCTTTAGAGGAGCTTCGTTCCAAGTTGTGCGAAGGATCAATCTGATTCATCAGGCAAGAAATCTACAAGGGCAGAAGCCTAGGGAGCGATCCTAAGGAGGCCTGCTGGAAGAAGTCCCATTCCATTCAACGATTCTTACTTTCAGGAAAGTGTTCTTAGGAACGCAGCCCTGGGTGCAGTTCTAAGATGAGTCATCTAAAGACTTACCGTAAGGAAGAGCCACATTCACCTGAACTCCACCTCCACCTCCAAAGCAGCACCTCCTGCACTGTAGTTACTCACAAGGGCACACAACCTGCTCTCCCAGCCAGAAAGCGCCCCGTCTCTATCAAGTAATGCAGGAGTATCCCTACACAATCCTTGGCTGATTTCCCCACAGTTCCTTGCTTTCCTAAGGTGTGCCAGAACATGGTTGTCTCTGAAGTTCCTCAAAACAGCCCCCGCCCCAGTTCCTGGTGAGGAACAAGAGGAGGAGGAGGAGGGCAAGAGGCCCAATTCATTAGCAAAACAGTTCTGAGGGAGGGCTATAAGCCAGCACTCAGGGAAGAGGAGGCTGGGCATTCACCACCACAGGGAAGTTGGGTCACTGGCAACGCTTTTCAGAGAAGGCACCAAGCCTTCCCTTAGTGGCAAGCCAGACCCTTTGCGTTCAAGGGAACTGGGCCCAAAGAGGTGGGCTGCATGAACAGCAACGGGCAGCAGGACCAAGCAGGTTCTGGTCTCAGGTGTGAAGCAATTATTTCCACTCACCTTTCATCCTGGACCCGTCACTGTTGCACCTTCATTTAACATTTTCTAGACAAGAAGCGGGGGGCAAATGAAATAGCCAGAACCGCCACTGATTTCTACAGGCATCTTATTTTATTTTATTTCATTAATACCTGACCTTTCTCCCCAAGGTGGTTTTCATCATTCTTGTCTCCTCCATTTTATCCCCACAACAACTCTGCAAGACAGGTTAGGATGAGAGGGTGTGACAGGCCCAAGGTCACCCAGTGAGCTTCAAGGGCAGGGTGGGGGGTTAGAACCTGAGCCCCCCCCCCACGATCTTAATCCAACACACACATAGGAACAAAATGGATCCACTTTCACAGCAACAAGACGTTTGCTTTCAGCAACAACATTTGATTTCTATACCACCCTTCAGAACAACTTAACACCCACTCAGAGGTTTACAACATAAGTGTGTTATTCTTATCCCCACATCACCCTGTGAGGTGGGTAGGGCTGAGAGAGCTTCGAGAGAGCTGTGACTGACCCAAGGTCACCCAGCTGGCTTCAAGCGGAGGAGTGGGGAATCAAACCCGTCTCTCCAGATTAGAGTCCCAGCGCTCTTAACCACCACACCAAACTGGCTCAAGGATTTAAAGCAGAGGTCAATTTCTCAGTGCTACCATCTTGTGTGGAAGGGGCAGACAGACAACTCCTACTCCTGTCAGAGGAGTGGAGATTTCAGAAGAACCTTTAAAGAACGTTTTGATGCCGCCTCTCCTCAAAACGTGCTCCAGGCAGCTTAGTCAAAAATTAACTATTAACACTCTATTAAAAAACCAGCCCTAAAAACCTAAACGAGAGTGTAAGCCTTCCCTCTTTTACAGCAATATGGTAGAATCCATAGCTGCACACAGCCCTTGACCTCCTGCACTGCACCTGGGACCCACATCTTCCAAAGCGGAGAGTCTCCTTCACCACACCACAACCAGTACTAGGAAGCCATCAATTACACGCTCCATTTTCTTCCTCAACAGCATCTGCCTCTACCACATTAACCTTAAAGGGCCGTTCATGCCAGGATCATTTTTACTCCTAATGCTGCTATTTAAATTAACCGGTATTCCAGTCAGCATATGAAGCAGGGAATCCAACAAAGACCAACCGCTGTTGTCACCAGTGGCTTTCCAGAAGTGCCCTCGCCCTGATCAGGCGCTGTGCCCACCCAGTTCTTCCACGAAGGGACAGAGGGGATCTCAACACTCACACAAGCTGGGCCTTCGGCAAGAGGGCAGCAAGAGCTCCGTTCCACAGAAAACGAACACGTTCCCGAAGAGAGTCGCTGATTTAGAAGCTTCAGGCCAACAAACTGCTTCCAGGATTCATGGCAGGCCTGTGTGTGTAGGGGACTAAGGCAGAAAACAGTGTCTTGGTTCACACCAGCTCGAGTCAGGGGAGAGAAGCCAGCTTTGGCAGAGTGTGCTGCACGGCACATGTATCCCACAGACCAATGGTATCAATTCGCTTTTGCTGCAGTCCTGCACACATGCTGCTCTGAGATCACTTAAATGAAACTGAGCCACGTCATAAGAGATAGAAATGCTTAAACATTTCAGTGGGTTTCTAAACACCCATCTTCGATTGTAGCCTTGACTCCAACATGTGCAATTTATATGTACACAACACAGCAAATGCTGCAATCCACAAGTCTGTTAGCGTTCTCACTCCAAGCAAATTCAATTACCTATGAACCTGTGTCTAGGGAGGCAGTCCCTCCCAAACAAGCGATACAAGGCAGAGCGTTCTTGCTGTCACACTTGTGAATTTCCAAGGAGCGTGCAACTAACCAACCAGGCATTTTCTACATGCATCTTGAGCATCTAGGTGTTGCAGCACGTTCACTTTGGAAAAGGAGCCGCTGTATGGGCTTCTTCATTCTAACCTCCTTCGTACAACACGGCTGCAATCAGCAACATTTCTCCTTTTTAAAGCAAGCAATTTTGCGACCAAGAAAGGAAAACTAGTTGTCAAATCTTATTCAATATGGTTAACAATATGTTAACATAACGTCAATCCTGTGGATAGAAATCTGGCCATTTACATTCTTGAGTGAACCAAAGCAGCAGTAACCTTAAGATGTGTACAGCATAAGCCAAGCTAGATGGTGGTCCCCTAGTAGATCCCCAGCTGCCTGGATTCTTGCAACGATTGTTGGGCCTTGGCAGGGCTTATTTTCTGGGGAAAGAGGTGGTGGAACTCAGTGGGTTGCCAGCACAGGGGGCAACTCTTGGTGGGAGGTGGTGCCCCTGGTACCACACGTGCACATGCAAAGTGCACGCATGCTCCCAGGGCCAATGATGTCACTTTGGGTTAGCTGGAACAAGGGGGGAGGCTTTAAGCTTAAATCACGCTCGGCGAAAGTGATCGCATGGCTGGTGGCCCCGCCCCCTGATCTCCAGACAGAGGGGAGTTTAGATTGCCCTCCACGCTGCTCCAGCAGCGCAGAGGGCAATCTCAACTCCCCTCTGTCTGGAGATCAGGGGGCGGAGCCACCAGCCATGTGACCATTTTCAAGAGGTGCCAGAACTCTGTTCCCCCGCGTTCCAGCTGAAAAAAAGCCCCGGGCCTTGGTCTGATCCAGCAAGGCACTTGCATTCTTGCGTGTTATTGCTTTCTATCACCTGACACAGATTACCATTACAGAGTGTGTGGTGTCTGCATCTCGCTTTGTTACCCTAACCTAACAAGAGAATGGAGGGGACTTTTATAAAGGGCGGGAAGAGGAGTATAGGCTACTACACTGTTTATAGTATGTATCATCCTGCTTTCATTGCACTGTTTTCTATTTTTGTAATTCTAGTTTTTGCACTGTTTATCGCATATCATGTCTGATGCTTTTTTGCAGTTTCCAATTTTGTGATCTTAGTTCTATTTCATTGTTAAATGTCTAATGTTACTTGATTGCATTGTCATACACTGTGTAATCCACCTCGAGTCTCAATGAGAAAGGTGGCTATAAATGATGGTTTATACAGGTAAGCCCATGTGTACGTGCATTCATTGTCAAATAGTTACAAATCCTGAACCCAAATAGCTTGCCAGTAACTTAATTTGAGGATCAAACCAGACAACAGAGAAATGTTCTCTCGGAACAAGCAATCTGATCACAGAAGTTTTAAACCATGGTTCAAAGCCTTTTTCCGGAAAAGGAAGTGTTTGGGGAAAGTTGAAATAAATGTAATACTTGTTTTCTTATCAGACTTAAATTCGCTTTACTATTAAGAATATAAAAAGCATTATAATTAGAATTACATTTAAGGCTTAAACAGGCTTGTTACTCCTTAAAGACTGACTAATATTGGGCTGGTTGCCTTTACAGTGTCACAAGAAGCTGTCTCTGAATGCTTACCTGCCTACTTGGGGAGGGAGGCTGTGGCCAGCTAGGGCAGAGCTGCTACCACCTGTTCTGCCCCTCCAGCCCCTGGAAGCTGAAAGGGCTTCCTTCGGAGGGAGGGAGGGAGGGAGGGAGCCAGCGCCCGCCTGCCCACCCAGACTGTTGCCATCAAGGGCGGAGATTCCAGCATCTGCTCTGCCTTTCCCTGCCTTGTACATTAGCTTCTTGATGATAGACTTATTGTTAACCTTGGTTTTAAAATTGTTTATTTCCCTTGTGTCTCTGTTGTGGGGGTACTATTGTAAGCTACTTTGAATCCCAACAGAGTGGGAAGAAGTAGCTTGAAAGCCCCCTAAACAAATAAAATGATTTTAGCTGTAGCAAATTTAACATGGCCCCTCCTCAGAACTTAAAAACTTGTTTGCCTTAGCTTTATCCAAATATACTCAGTTTTAGATGGCAGAGAAAGCTACACTATATTGTACCCAAGGAATGTGTTCTTTGAAGCAGTTGGGAAACTTGAGGTGGGGGTATGTTTGTTAATAAAATCAGTTTGGTAAAGGAAGATATTGTCCAGCCCTAAAAAGCATCCATCTCTCCAAGCAGACAACTTTATCCAGGGCCTGCAACAGTTGCTTTCAGAAGTAACAGAGAAACTAAGACACGGCCCAAAAGAAACACCCTTCTCTCCACTAGAAAAATATCTGGTCCCTGCCTTGAGCCTATTAAGAGCTAGCAGCCCACCTTTCTTCTCATCACAGTTAGTTTTTGAAAGATTAATAGTTTCTAGAGGCAGCTGTTCACAGGCTGGCTCGTATTGTTTAGTCTCCATGACCATCAGAAGTGAAGATCTGCACAGATCATCTTTTTTCAGTCCTACGCTGCGCTTCCTGATCTGACGTGAGTATTTCCAACACAGATTAATGTCTTTCACACACACATTGAAGAAGATGGGAGGAGGAATCGGAAGTTGGTGTAACAAAGAGTTGCCTATGTCCATTATACACAGAAATACTCTAGATGTTTCTAGTTATTAGAAAGCACTGGGGGGACCAGAGGGCAGTGAGTGCAGTGGTAGGAGTGCTAAGACTCCAATCTGGGAGATCGGGATTCGAACTCCCACTCTGCCAGGCGAGCTGCTGCCTGACCCTCAGGCGAGGCCGCGTTTTTCACCTCAACGTCTGTTGAGAGGGGTGTTTTGAGACTAAAATGAAGGTGAGGCGACCGAGGCCGGCCCCTTTGGGTCCCCACGGGGCGAAAGGATGAGCAGAAATGAAGAAAAGCCGCGCCGACACTCTGCGGCCAGGAGCTTGTCGCGCCTGTGAAGGGGCCGCATTTCCAGAGAGGCCTCCCGCGTCTCAAGCCCCAACCTGAAGCAGCGGCCGCCTTTCGCCCCCCCCCCCCGGAGCAACAGCCGCCCCCGAAGCCATTGCCAAGGCATGAGGTCAGCCACATGCGCAGCTCCCGCGGCCGCCTGCGTTGGCCGAGCTGCTCCCAACCGAGGTGGCCAAAGCGACCCACCCAAGCCCCGGCCCGGCCCGGCCGCCTCAGCCCGAAGCGGCAGCAGGGCGTGCCCGGAATCGAAACGGGAAGAGCCCCTCTTACGACATCCGTCTCAGCCGCGGGACGCCCGCGGAGCAGCAACGGCTGCCGCGGCGCGTCCCCCTTCCTGGCTGATGCAAGCGCAAGACCCGCCAGCCGCGGAGCCGCGCCAAAGGGGCCGGGGGGGGGGGCAGGAGGGGCGCCCTTGCGCGGAACAGCCCCCCCCCCCCGCCGCAGGTCCCGCGCGCGCGCCAGGCTCCCGGCCCCCTCCCGCAGAAGGGCGGGCGCGGCGCTCCCTCCAAGCGCCTCTTCGCCGCAGGCAACAACCGACGGAGCCTCGTCAGCTGCCCGCCTGCGCTCAGGGGCCCCTCAGCCGGGACGCGCAGGCCCCGCCCGGGAGGCTCCGGCCAAGCCCAGCACTGCTGGGCGCATCTCCGTGCGGGGCCGCCGGCCGGCCTGCCGAGGGGGAAAGCAAGCGGCAGCTGCCGGCTGCGAGAGGCTCGCCTCCTTCCCAGGCAGGGGAGGGCCCGGCCCGGCCCGGCCCTCTTTGTTCCGCGCGCTCCTTCCCCCGGAGCCCGTCAAGTCGGGGCTTGACACACGCGGCAGCCGAAGGGAGCCGCTCGCCATCGCGCCCAGGCAGGCGCGGCTCCGCCACGACCCCGCCGAGGCCGCTAGAGCGCCAGGACCGCCCTTTGGCCGGCGCCCGCGGCGCCACGAGCGGCGCAGGGTTCCTCCTCGAAGCCCGCGCCCCTCGGCCCGCTTCGCCCGGCGCCCGAACCAGGGGAGAAGGCCCCGCCCGCCGCCCGCTCGGAAGCCGGGCGCGGCCCAGCGGCGTGGCCCGCCCGCGCCCCCACTCCTCCGGGGGAGCCCGTTCTCTGGCCCGCCAGCCCCGAGCAGGCGACGCGCAGCCAGGCCGAGGCCGCCCAGGGCCCGGCGCGCCCTCCCCGGCCCAGAGGCCGCCCAGCCCCTCGGGCATCCCCCGCGCTGCCCCGCGGCTCTCCCCGGCCCCCCTCGTGGCCCGCCCGCCCGCCCGCCCCCCAGGAACGCATCGCCGCGGGCGCCAGGCCGGCCCGGGCGAAGGGCCCCGGCTGCACGTACCGTTTTCGGCATCTTGCCGGCGAGCTGGGCGCGGCACTGGCGGGCTTCTCTCGGGCTGCGGGCAGAGCGGGCGCCTCTCGCTAGCGGGACCCGGAGCGTGACTGGGCGGCCGCGGCAGCCCCCGCCTTCTCGCCCAGCGCGCCGCCTTTATTCTGGGCAGGGACTGCCGAGCCCCCGCCCCGCCGGCCGCCACCCCCGCGGGGCCCGCGCCGGCCCGCCCCGCGCCTCTCCCGCGGGGCTCCGGCGGGGGGCGAGTTGGCGGGCGGCAGCGCTCGGCGGCTCTTGCTGCCGGCCACGGGTGGGCGCGGCGAGGCTCCGCGGGGCCGAGGCCGCCATCTAGCCTTGCGTCCCGCGCCGGGATTGCGCCGAGGCCGCCGCCGTCCCGTCCCAGTTGCGCCGTCGTGCAAGCAAACGCCGCGCCAGGATGGCTCGGACGCTGCGAGGCTCTTGGGCAGGAGGCGGCTGGGCAGCCGGCGGGACTCCGGAATGCGCAGGAACTGGCTGCCGTTCCGCGCAGTAGAAGACCCGGAGGGAGTCGGTGCGCGTTTTCTCGTTTCCCGTGCAGGCGCTGCCGCAGATGCGCGTTCGGGGCCAGCGCTGCAGCCCTGGACAAGCCCGACCCGGAGAGGGCCGCCCCCGCCCCCCAGTTCAGCAGTTGCGCACGTTAATGCGCATGCGGTTAAAACAGCGTTTTCGCATCAATAACGGCGCACCTATATCCTACAGGTATATATTTAAGAATCATTCTATATAATTTTATGGCACTTAGTGTTCCAAGCCCTTCACAGGTATTACCTGCTGTCCTTACAGCAACCCTGTTAGGTCGGCCGGTATTACTATTTACATATTGTGTGAGAGGGAAGAGGTGAGACGGGGGGGGGGGCTGCTTGTCTAAAGCCACCTGGTGACTTCATGGCAGAAGCAAGATTGGGGGGGGGGCGCTTCCTGGGGCGAGATGACCCACTTAGCACAAAAACATAACTAGTCTGAATAGGCCTTGCAAATGAGAAAAAGCTTGTTTCGGTGGAGCAGCATAGAAGAGGGGCCTGCGCTAAAGCGTTTCTCAGCCTCTGTGCTCCGGCCCACTTTCCCCTCAGTTTTCTCGCTGGGGTTTTAATGTGGAAACTCAGAATTCAGGAAGTGTCGCTGGGGAGGGCAATTTGGGGCAGAGAAATGAGAGGAGAAAGGCCTCGTCCCTCCCCCTGGGCCTTAGATAACCCTCAGAGGAGAGGCTGTTCAGCACAGCCGCTTTGGGGGCCTCATCCGTTTATTTAAGGGATTTTCACTCCACCTTCTGTCAGGAAAGTCAACAAAGTGGTTTGTGGCACTTTGCACCCCCCCATAAAAACCCTGCAATATGAAACTGCAACCTTTCCTGAAGGCTCCCCCCCTCCCCCTTTCACTGCTGGGATTCCTGAGTGTCAGTCGCCAAGGCAGCGAAATTCCTGGCATTGCTTTGGATGCCAGAGTGGACTTCTGGAGATGGAGGCACTCGCCCACACTTTGCGCTCTTTAATTACATTTCTTATGATTTGGTGTTTGTCGTACCTGCTGCAGCCTCACGACAGAGCAGCCTTGTCATCCATCCCCTTGCTCGCCTGTATCCATTCTCAGAGGCACCTTGGAGAGCAGTGGCTGGGCCAGGACCAAGGCTAGCCAGTGAGTCTGTGGCAGAGACTAACGGGGGACATCTTGGTTCACAGCAGATGCTCTTGGCTACTATGCAGAGGCTCAGCCTCCCATCAGACAATAGCAGAGCTCGGGGAATCTGCTACCCAAGTCTTTCCTGTTCTGTCCTGCCAGGACATCCCCTGCCGGGCACTCCTTGGTACCACGGAACCTGCCAGTGAGCCACTTGCGTCTTGGGAATCGAATCCAAAGGTCCTTGAATGGAGCAGAACCAGGGAGCTTTGGGGTGCTCCCTGCCAACTGACTAGGTAGCAAAAAGAGGAGGGGGTGTGGCAAGTCATCCTTTGCCTGTGCAAGGAGCAAGCAGAAAATAAAGAGCATCTCCCACCCAAAGCCATGAACTGATTCTGGCTGTCCTCTGCCTCCTCGGAGCAAGGAGAGCCTGCTGAGAGCACCCATTCTGGAACGGCTGCCTCTGTCACAGGCTTGGAGCTTCCTGCCATCTTCTGGGACTTGCTGTGATCTGCTGCTGTGGCCAGTGTTTGCTGACCAAGTGGCGCCATTGGGTGTGGCTCTTCTTCAAAATTCTATATTTGTCCACAGGCTCATTTAGGGACTCATATTTTAGCATTAGAAAGGATGAATGCCAAATGCCCAGTTTCAGTTGCATTTCTCTCTGGATAGCCGTGGGTTAAAACGTGCAGGTCTGGTGGATTCTGCAGGGCTTTGTGGACCAAGCCCTAAGGAGTCGTCCACACGCTGCAGAATAAAACTGTGCAGAGAGTGCTGCTACGTTGGCCTGAAGGGCCCCCCCCCCTTCGAGTGGCTTCCTTGAAGGGGGCCATGGAGATTAAAGGACACTGCCTGGGGACCAGAACAATTGGCTTTTAAGGCACAGGAGTCTTTGAAGTCAGTTTTCCAGCAAGGATCTTCCAGAGGTAATGCATGCCACCAATCCTCCTGGAACAACTTTTGGAAAAATCTTAAGCAGCTAATTGTAGTGCTCTTTGAAACAGGAAACCAAAAATAGGCAGAAGTTTGAAGCTTTCTCAACACAGTGGCAAAGCCAAAGCATTTCTCGCATGCCGGTAGGGGCTCTAGAAAAAGGAAGAGAAGAGGTTTCTCTCCCTTTTCTGGATGGGTGCTTGCACATGAAAGAGCTGCATGCCAGTCCAAAGGAAGAGAAGAGGCTGCGTGCCAGTCCAAAAGGATTGGCCCCAGCTTCTCATCGCAGGCCCCTCCTGCTGGAGAAAGCTTCCCCTGCTGATAATTCTGCCCACAGTATAAGTGTTAATGCCCAGGAGCTGTTTCAGAAAAAAAAAGAGGGGGGGGGCTACATGTGCCATAGTAGCAGGGGCTCACAGGGATCCTTCCTCCAGGATATTTTTTTCTCAGCTTTTGAGCTTTTGAGTCCTAATTAGATCTCAGCGCTTTTTTAAAAAAAATAACGTTTTATGTTTCAGAGTTAGGTTGCACATTAAGAAAATTGTCCTGACTGTACATCCTGCCCAGCCACGGCACAAAGCCTCAGCAGGCAGCCCCAAGAATTTGCCCCCCCCCCCCCACAATTGAATCTGACTGCTGGAAGATTCCAAAGAGAAAGATAAGAACTTACAACTCAGCTGTGTTTTAGGTGGTGGGTTTGGGCCCGGGGTGGGGGGGGGGCATTCATTCCTGACCTTTCGGTGCTGCTTTCTGTCCAAGGTTTGGATCACTTCATTTTGCCAAAGATGCAAGCCTGACTATTTTTAGAAAGTTAAAAATAACTAGGGAGTTGCTATATCCTTCCAGTCGGAGGCTTTTGGTGACTTTTTTTTTAAGAATAAAACTGAACTCCAGCTTCTGTACATTTCAACAGGTTTCCAGATGTCTGTAAAGATGCTAATTTAGGCTACAGTCTTAGGCACACATTCCTAGGCATAAGCCCTCTTGACTATACTAGGACTTACTTCTAAGTAGGCCTGCTTAGGCTGGCTCCCTTAGGCTGCAGTCCTAAGAACGTTTAGAATAGAGGAAGTCCAATTAAACACAATGGATTTATGTTTGAGTATATATACTTAGGATTTATTTTATTATTCCCACCCAAACAGAGTCCATAAAGTGGGAAACATCAAGGCATCAGCACCTTTAAAACATTAAAACAGCATTTAAAATGTATATATAAATATTTAACAATACAATAAAAACATTTAGAAACACAACAAAAACAACCAGGAAGGAGGAGCAATAAGATTTTTCCAAACAAAATGGAAAAGTCTTTATCTGCTGGCAGAGGACAATGATAGAGGGAGACAGACAGATTTCCCTGGAGAGCGTTCCAAAGGTTCAGGCCACGACCAAGAAGGCCTTTTCTCAGGCTGCCACCCATCTAGCCTCCAGAGATGACCAAAGTGGATGGGTGGGTTAATATAGGAGAAGGTGGTCCTAAAGATATGCTGGCCCCAATCTATATAGGTCAATGCCAGCACCTTCATTTGGGCTTGTAAGCAACTTGGAAGCGAGAACGTACAAAGCACTTCATGGCCTTGGTCTACAGGACCACGCTTCTCCCTGTACTCTGCCACTGCAGCTTCACTCATCTGAACGGGGCCATCTGCAGGTAGCACACTGCAAATGGGCAAAATCAGTAACTGCCCCCCCCCCCACACCACATTCTTCACCTAATGAACAATTACTTTTCTATTTATGGTAACAGCAAGCCAATAATATTTGGGTTTGATCAAGGTCACATGGGGGGGACAGATGGACTCTTTGCTTGGGGATGCAGGGAGGCTGTTGGGATCCCTGTGTGGACCCCTGTGACCAGAGGCCGAGGGGCAGAGCAGCAATCCCTCAGCAACACGTGCTGGTTTTGCACTGTTGGTTGAGCAGAAGTACGTCCTGGGAGAGGCACAACATCAGGTGGCTGTCATTGTGCGCTAGCGCCTAAAGGGCCATGTTATACACATTCAGTGTCTTCCCAGAGTGTGTGTGGTGGTCTCGGCCATTGTTGTCATGACGTGGAGGGTGAGAAGATAGACAGTTGCTGGCACTCAATTACTTTTATCAAGAACGATACAAGGAGGTTTGGGAATAATCTGGGCTGCATGAAATCTACAGATCTCAAATTGATGCATTCATATGATTATTATCATATCATCTTCATTCAGCTTCACAACAGACCTGCAAGGTGGCTCATCGTTATTCCCTTTTTATAGGAGGAGTATGGAGAAGGTAGCATCTTGTCCAAGTTCACCCACTGAACTGAACTGAACCCTGGTCCCCAAGAGCTGAGTCTGCATTAAAGCTCACAGAATCGTTCTGCCTCTGAAAACATTTAGCAATTGGTGGCAGAGACCTTCTGGGATTTTAGGGTACAAATGGGCCCCATTCGTGGTGTTTGGTGCGCCTGTCCAGGGTTGCTGAAAAGTGCATGCCTTCCTTCTCTGCACATGCCCTGCACAGAGGATTATATTTCATGCAGTGGTCTTTGCGCTGTGCGGTGTGCCCCAGTTTGCTTGAAAAATCTCTGCTACTGGCAGGAGAGAGACGATGTTTTGCATCCCCCCCCCCCCCCCCCGCAATTTGGCTGCGGTTAGGAAAAATCAACAGAGCAGCAGAGCTTATCCTTTGTTTGTTGACTCTCTTTCAGCTTCAGCACCCTTCTGTTTGCTCTTGATTGATAATGTGGAGAAGGACAATGAGCCACCCCCCTCTACCCCTTCACTCTAAAGGGAGATAAGAAACCCATTTACCTGCCAGGAGTCCCCAAGGAGCCTGTCTGTAGTGCCTGGCATTGATCAAGGGGAACTCTCTGTGACAGTAAAATGCCAGTCTGGAGAGTGGAGAAATGTGCAGAAATCCTCTTGCAGGTTGTTTTGCAGGCAGCAGTGAAGAGTCGGGCATTATTCCAATGTGAGGGCAAGCCACAACCCGCTACTACAGGGCTGAGCTTGATGCCACCCCTGTCCCTCTCCAGCTTTGTGAGAGAATTAGTTACGTTTCCTAGGTTGCAACAGACCAGAGCTGCTGCCTTGCCATCTAAAGGGGCAAACAATGTTATGTGGCTTTCCATGCTCAGGAAGTATCCAAACCTGAATCTACCCATTGTGTGCAGTCCTAGTGTGCCAGGCAAGTGCAAGCAACGTATTGGAATATGCAGTGTCTGGTGTACAAGGAAGGTGAAAAGAAGCTCCCACGGGACAGCCCATAGAAAGCTAATCAGGCGTGGGGGTCTCTACCTTCCTAAAGCTCACTTCAGATGAAATAGCAAACGATGGTTTGCGATAAAGCCAGACAGAACCAACAAACTTGCTGCTTGTTAGGAAAGGAGGGAGCAGGGATTGCCGAGACACGTGGTGTTCCTTCAAGGCTCGCTCACATAATGGTGCTGTGGGGTTTGTCCTCATGTCTGAATCATGCCGATATGTTTCAGTAGGGAAGTAAGTTTAGACTTAAACCTGGCTGAGTTGAGACTTACAGCTTCCTATGTAGGGGGAGGGGCCTCCTAAGGTGGTCCAGTCTAAAAGACTGATGGCTCTTGAAGGGTTTCTGACAGTTTGAGTAGTCCTAGTGAAGCCTTGGTTGGCTCCCGGAATGCCATGAAGCCGCTCTCCACCCAGCTGTGTCGGTTGTTGACTGGCAAAGCCTTTAAGAGAATTTAACACTCTGGTCCCTGTGGCAGAAGAATGGCGAGAATGTGTGCACATCCTCATGGTGTCGGGAAGATCAAAGAACTCAAGAACAGACTCGCCCAAAGGGAGATTATAAATTCTCTGGATACTGAGAAACTTGTCTAATCTTAAGGCTTCTGACCAAGGAAGCACAAGCCATGGATGACCAAGACTTTTACATAGGGACTCCACTTTATCCACAGGGCAGGGGATAATGAGGAGAAAGTCCCAATCCAGTTTATTTATTTATGTCATTTATGGTCTGCCTTTCTCACTGAGACTCAACATGGGTTACACAGTATGAGATTAGTACAGTCAGTACAGTACAAAGAACTAAGGTAATGCTGAACTTGAAGCTACTGCAACTCCAGTAGCTCAAAGACTTTGAAATGGTAACAACCAACTCAGTTTATTTAAATATAGTCCAAAATATTGGAGATGCTGAACGAATCCTAGTGACTATTATCCAAAAAGAAAACACTGCCAGGCAATGCCGTCCCTCTCCCTTGTCAATTCGTGGGAAGTGAAGAGCAGGTGAGTGTGATTGTGTAGTCCCGTGTATTGTTTGTATCCTGTGTGTATGATTCTCTCTTCTTCTTATATCTTTCAGGTGGAGCAAAGAAGATGGAAAGGGACCCCAAAGACCCCCCCCCTCGCCCTACAAGCAGCCGGCAATATTAATCAACTTGTTTCATAAATATCATTTTCTCAGGGGCCGATACATAGCCCACCAAACCAATAAACTCTCAAGCCAATCAAGCTAAGAAATCTCACGTGCTTAACATTCTGCACACTCCAAACAGACTTTGAGCCTTTTACACTGAGAGACAGAATTAAGGTCATACGGTCTATGTTTATTATATTGTACATGTATAAAAGATCTTGAATTGTTTTTTGACTGTGTTCATGCAACGTATTGATAAATTGATATTTTTGTATTGAAGAAATTATAATTATGAGAGTATAATTGACTTATATTATAGAGATTGTTTATGTTCAAGTGGATGTAATTCCCAGGAACTGTATATGTGGTGGTATGATTAAGGCCAGCATGAGATCCTCACTGAGCCTCCCGCCGGTCTCCCACCAAGTGTGGGGTTATGCAGTGTCCACCGGCCGGCTGCCTGACGTACGGGCACAGCACAGGGCTGTGATAGCTGACCCACGTATGAGTTGCAATATGTTATCTGTCCGCTTCCCTCTCCCTGTAGGTTGATGGGTAGGAATCTGGAATTGACCCGTCTTGGCATAGTTGTTATCTGTTTGTTAGTTTTATAACATGAACTGTTGTTTTATGAATTGTTGTTTAATATTTTATTGTATTTTTATAACTGTTGTACCTCGCCCTGAGCCCACTTGCAGGAAGGGTGGGTTAGAAATGTAGTTAATAATAATAATAATAATAATAATAATAATAATAATAATGGTTGTTGTGGGTTTTCCGGGCTGTATTGCCGTGGTCTTGGCATTGTAGTTCCTGACGTTTCGCCAGCAGCTGTGGCTGGCATCTTCAGAGGTGTAGCACCAAAAGACAGAGATCTCTCAGTGTGTGACAACCATCGTTCTCCGGCCGTGAAAGCCTTCGACAATACATCAATAATAATAATAATAATAATAATAATAAGTGCACTGTATTACATCTGGGCCACAAAAATGTGAAGCACAAATACTGGATGGGGGATACACTTCTGGGCAGTAGTATATGTGAAAGGGATCTTGGGGTAAGAGTGGACTGTAAACTAAATATGAGCAGTCAGTGTGATGTGGTGGCAAAAAAGGCAAACTCAGTCTTGGGTTGTATCAAAAGGGCCATTGCATCAAAATCGCAGGAGGTCATAGTCCCTCTCAACACTGCCTTGGTCAGGCCGCACCTGGAGTATTGTGTGCAGTTCTGGAGGCCTCACTTTCAAAAAGGATGTGGACAAAATTGAGAGGGTGCTGAAGAGAGCAACGAGAAAGATCAAGGGTCTGGAGACTGAGCCCTACGATGAAAGGCTGAGGGCCTTGGGAATGTTTAGTTTGGAGAAGAGGAGATTGAGAGGGGACATGATTGCTCTATTTGAAAGGCTGTCATTTGGAGGAGGGCAGGGAGCTGTTCCAGTTGGCAGCAGAGAGTAGGACCCGAAACAATGGGCTTACATTACATGCAGAAAGGTACCAACTGGATATTAGGAAAAACTTTTTCACGGTCAGAGTAGTTCAAAAGAGGAACCAGCTGCCTAGGGAGGTGGTGAGCTCCCCCTCACTGGCAGTTTTCAAGAAGAGGCTGGACGAATACTTGTCAGAGATGCTTTAGGCTGATCCTGCACTGGGCAGGGGGGTTGGACTAGAAGGTCTGTTTGGCCCCTTCCAACTCTGTGATTCTGTGATTCAGTTGGGACTTCAACAATTTTCATCCCAACATCAACCTCAGCATGGACCAGTCCACACAACAAGTACATTTCCTGTACGCTACGGCAGAACTGGGCAGTGGACACATAAACACTACGCCCTGAGCACGATACAGATCTGTGTGCCTCCAGCTACTCTCTGGTACATATTCATAGTCTACGGTCAAGTACTGGGTGGCAACTGCATTTGCCTTGATCCCTCAAAGATGAAGCCTCACCTGGCGGATTTACAAAAAGCATTTTTTAAAAAATTACAGTACTCACCCAGTAAAGTAAAGGAGCAGATCCACAAAGCCAGCCTGGTACCCAGACCCAGCCTGCTACAAGACAGGCCCAAAGAAGGCAACAACTGGACACACTGGTTGTCACCTACAACTCACAAATTAAACCACTTCAGCACATCATCAGTGACTTACAGCCCTCCTGGGTAAGGCTGTTTCTCTTTCACAGGCTTTGGACTGCAGGACTCTCCCTCTTTACAGGCAGCCCTGCAAATGTAATCAGCTTCTCACCAACCACAGACCACCCAACAGACGCACAAGGACCCAAACACTGCAGCTGACCTAGGTGTCAACACTCTCTCCAAATGCGCTCAACCAATAATGGCTCATTCACGTGTGCAGCATCCATTCAATATATGCCATCATGTGCCAATAATGCCCTTCTGCTGTCAACATTGGACAAATGTGTCGCTCTCCGTATGAAAGAATCAACACAAAACCGGATGCAAGAAATCAGAAACCACAACATTCAGAACCACTGGGAGAACATTTTAGTTTCTCCGGACATACTGTCACAGACCTAAAAGCCACTATTTTACCAACAAAAAAAAAACCACTTTCAAAGGGAACATACAACATGACAGTGTCGAGTTACAACTCATCCAAGATTAAACACAAGATAACGTTATGGCTTAAATAGAGACTTGGGTTTCCTTAGTTTCTACAATATCTAATGGCCCTACAGAACCCTCTTTTAAGAAATTTGACTGTTATTAACAGGTTTTATTAGATTGTAACCTCGTACCAATACCAGTTAATTTTCACTTAAACAATTTGCTCATCTGTTTGTCCCTCTGACCTCCCTCACCATCCAGAATGTGCAATTGCTAATTATCTTGACTTATGACAGGACTTGCATGTAACTTCCCTACATCAGCTCTTCCCTTTTCCCCTTACATTGAGAATTTACACTTGATAGACTTAGGATGTGATTTGCAACGAGCCTTGGGCCTTCCCCCTGTAACCTTGCCCATAAAGTTTCCCAGTATGGTTTTCTTTTCATATATCTAGCTGAAGTAGTAAGCTGTGACTCATGAAACCCCTAGTGAAATAAAAAGCTGTTAGGCTTCTAGGTGCCGCTGGAATTTTATTTTTTGCAATGAGAGATTGACATGGGCCAGCGATCCCTTTGCAGCCAGTTCTCATGGAGGATTGGGGAGGGGGGCTTGTAGTGGTAGATTCGAGCATTAGACATGTAGACAGCTGGGTTATTGATGGGCGTGTGGACTGCATGGTGAATTGCCTGCCTTTTTCAAAGTTTGCAGGCATCACCTGCCATCTAGATAGCTTGGTAGATACTGCTGGGGAGGAGTTAGTAATCGTGTTGGCACCAATGACATGGGGGAGTGTTGTTGTGAGGTCCCTGAAGCCAAATTTAGGTTGCTAGGTAAAAGCCAGGACCTCCAGGGCATCTTTCTTTGAAATGCCACTTTTCCATGTGAAAGGCAAGCTAGACTTGAGAAATCTCAATGTTTGGGTAACATGATGGTATAGAGAGGAGGGTTTTGGTTTGTTAGGCTGTGGGGCACATTTTGGGACAAAGCAGGCCTATATAAAAAGGGATGGGCTCCACTTGAACCAAGAAGGGACTACACCACTGGTGTGTAACATAAAAATGGTGGTGGTGAAGGCTGACAGGAGCTGAGAAGAATCTGGTTTGGGCAGATTTGTCCAAAAGGGGCCAGGTAGAAAATGCTTCTGATTGCCTAAACGGGGTGAATATGGAACGTGAAACTAAAGCAAAGCAGGATAGCCAGCCAAAGAGGCCCAGGAGTCCGAGTGGGAAAAGCACACCAGAGATGGTTAGAGACAGACAACGCGGGGAGGTGTTTATATTTTGCCAGAAGCCTCTGAGCCAAAATGATAGAGTTGGAGCACTTGGTTTTAAAGGAAACAAATAGAGCGAGTGTGACAGAAACCTGGTGAAAGGAAGAGAGTGAGTGGGATATGGTTATCCCTAGATATGCAGGAACGACAGAGAAGGGCGTATTGTAGGGGATATTGATGTATACGTCAAGAAGGGCATAGTGTCTAACAATCTAGAAACTCTAAAAAGGGGAGACGTCTCCACAGAATCGCTGTGAGTGACAGTATCAGGCTCCAAAAGTAACATAGGAGATGTGCCATCAGCCCCCTGACCAAAATGCTCAGGTGATGGAGAATGAAATGGGGGGGGGAGCATCCAAAAGAAAGGGAGTCCTAATAATGAGTGGCTTTAACTACCATCATACTGACTGTAGAAATGCATGTTCCAGTCATGCCAAAGCGGTAAATTTTCTAGATGTACTAAATAATTGTGCTCTAGAAGAGCTAGTCATGGAACAGACCACAGGGGAAGTGACCCTGAACTTAATCCTCAGTGGTGCCCTCCAGGACCTAATGCAAGATGAGGATGTGGTAATGGTGCCCGCAGTGGAATCAAATTTATATGTATGTGGGGAAGTGCCAGGGAACTCCAACATGGTTATATTTCACTTCAAAAGAGGAAAGAACAGTCAAGAGGGCACCTCTCTTGACAAGGCTTAGGGCTTACTCAAAGCCTCAATACTAGTGGCTTGGTCAGGAAAGGGCACGAAGTCGAAGAGGTCACCAGGATGACTAATGAGAGGAAAAGGCTTCCTTTAGAAATGGGAAGGCTTGCCCAAACAGAATCACAGAGCTGGAAGGGGCCATGCAGACCTTCTAGTCCAACCCCCTGCCCAAGGCAGGATGAGCCTAAAGCATCCCTGATCAATATTCTTCCAGCCTCTTCTTGAAAACTGCCAGTGAGGGGGAGCTCACCACCTCCCTAGGCAGCTGATTCCACCTTTGAACTACTCTCACCATGAAAAAGATTTTCCTAATATCCAGCCGGTACCTTTCTGCATGTAATTTAAGCCCGTTGCTTCGGGTCCTACCCTCTGCTGCCAACTGGAACAGCTCCTTGCCCTCCTCCAAATGACAGCCTTTCAAATATTTAAAGAGAGCAATCATGTCCCCCCTCAATCTCCTTTTCTCCAAACTAAACATTCCCAAGGCCTTTATCTGGAGAGCCGGGTTTGATTCCCCACTCGTCCACTTGAAGCCAGCTGGGGGACCTTGGGCTAGTCACAGCTCTCTCGAGCTCTCTCAGCCCCACCCACCTTACAGGGCATTTTGTTGTGGGGATGATAATGACATACTTTGTAAACCACTCTGAGTGGGCATTAAGTTGTCCTAAAGGGCAGTATATAAATCGAATGTTGTTGTTGTTGTACCCATCCACTAGCACATTCCAGTCATGGGAATCATCCCAGCAAGTCTCAGTAACTCCTACTATATCGTAGCCCTCTGTTTGCAAGAGAAGCTCAAGCTCTTCCTTATTTCCGATACTTTGTGCATTGGTCTATAGGTACTTGTAGCCTTGTACCTTTGTTTGATCTGTCCTACTCAGGTGGGCTCCTTCTGTTATAACTTCTCATTGAAATCGCCATGTCGATCGTCCCCTTCCCCTTGCGGCATCAGTTCAAAGCTTTCCAGATGAAGCTCTCCAGGTTCTTTCCGAACATTTTCTTCCCTGACCTTGAGAGGTGAAGCCCATCATGTGCTAGAAGGCCTTCTCTAAGAAAACCTATCCCATGGTCCCAGAACCCAAAGCACTCCTGCCGGCACCACCCCCTCTGCCAACGATTCACCTCAAGTATGGTCTGTTCCCTGTGCGTTCCTCTTCCTATGACTGGAAGGATAGAAGAGAATACCACCTGTGCCCCTGCTGTCTTCAACTGCCTTCCAAGAACTTCATAGTCCTCTTTAATTCTTGCAATGGCATTTGCAGCCGTGTCATTAGTTCCCACGTGAACCAGCACAAACAGGTACTGATCAGTCGGTCCGATCAGTTTCAGCAGTCGATCTGTAATATCCTGAATTCTGGCCCCTGACAAGCAACACATCTCTCGGAGTAGGGGATCTGACCTGGACACATGACATTCCATACCCCTGAGCAGAGAGTTCCCGATGACCACCACCTTCTGTTTTCTTCCACTTCCGTGTGGCCCCATGCTCTCTTCACTCCCTCCTCCAGGTGTTTGTGGTTCTCCTTCCACTCTCGTCTCTGTCACCATCTCAAGCACCTCAAAATGATTCTTGAGCTCAAGTGGACCACAGCGTCGTCTTAGTCTACATCTTCTGGCTTGTACTGTAGAACTGAGAGGATGCTCAGAAGGGAGATTGACTCTTCCTTCTTCTCTTGGACTTACTTCTTCATGCTTGTGCAGTGCCCCCAGGCTCTTGTCAGTAAAATCCTCCCCTTCCTTGATTTCCAGAAGGGTGGTGATTCTCTCTTCCAGGCTCTGAATCTTCTCCTCCAAGAGCCGGACCAGCTTACACTTCTGACAAGTGAAGTTCATCTTCTCTTCCGGGAGGAAAACAAACATGGCACACTCCATGCAGGTGACTGGAAAGGGGCCTTCTGTCGACATCATCACCTTCCAAGTATATTCTAAGAGTACTCTGAGCAGAGTTTTGGGACCCACAGGCCAAAAGGCAGAAAGACAAAAAAAGCCCTTCTAGCAGCAGCTCACCACGTGCTCTCCACTCCTTGCCTCAGCCCAGCTGCCTCAGCTCTGCCTCTCTGCCAGTGTTCAGCTCTGCCAGACGAGGCAAACAAACAGAAACTCACACAAAGGAAATGCAAGAGGGGAATCAGAGGTGCAAAGAAAGAATTTTGAGGAATATTCTTCTAAAAGCATCAAGACTAACAAGAAAGAATTACATCAGAAGCAGGAAACTGGCTAGAGAAGCGCTTGGACCATTCAAGGACAATAAAATTGAGGAGTACTAAAGGAAGATAGGGGGGTTGTTGAGGGGCCAAGGGAATTCTTCCCATCTGCCTTCACTGCCAAGATATAGGGCAGGTCCTGGTTCCAGAATGGATGTTTTCAGGAGGTGGAGGGGAGGAATGGTTGTGGCAGCCTCTGGGAGTAGGGGAACATCATTCCTGAGGTCTATGGGATCTTGCAAGAACCAGACTAGTCACTCCTTTCTTCGACAGCTTGTTTTATTCACCGATTTGCACACCTGAAAATGTGGTGAACTTCATTCACCTCAGGGTTACCTAGCATTGCATGGAACCGTTAATGCTGCAGCCTGCCTCTTCTTTCCTCCCTCTCCCGGCCGGCTTGGGTTTCCCCTTCTGCTCCTGAGCCCCTTCCTCCCAGCTCCACAACTGGTCTGGTCTCTGCTTCTTAGCCAGCCCTTGCTCCCCACAGCCATGCCCTGCCTTGCACCACTTGAGCCCAGAGAGCTCTTGTTTCCCCATCCAGGCTTGCTCTCTGTCTTCACACCTTCTGAGCCTTCCTGTGGCAGGCTGCTAAAGCTACCCTCTTGCTTGAGGCTACCCTCGCCATACCGTTGTGCCCCTGGTACCACTCTGCTGCACCCAGGTAAGCCTTGCTGCTGGGCTTCCTACTCTGCCAGGTGGGATGTTTCTTGGAAGCCCATTGCAATGGCGACAAGGAAGGAATTTCTAGAACTTATAGACAAATTGCAGACTAACAAACCACTGGGACTAGATGGTATGCATCCTAGAGTTCTTACTGAACTCAGATGTGAAATTGATGATCTTCTAAGACATGTAGCAGGTTCCTAAAATCAGCCTCTGTACCAGAGGACTGGAGAGTGGCCAATGTAACACCCATTTTAAAAAAGGGATCTAGAGGGGACCCATGAAATTACGGGCTGGTCAGCTAGGTGGCTGTTTTTGGCAAATTGATGGAAAACATTCTTAAAAATAAAATTGTCAAGCCTATAGAAAGGCAAGCCCTGTTGAATAAAAATCAGTATGGCTTCTACAAAGGTAAGTCCTATCTCAGTAACCCCTTTGAGTTCTTTGAAGATGTCGATAAACATGTGGATAGGAATGGGCCTATAGACTTTACTGATTTGGATTTCCAAAAGGCTTTTGTCAACGTCCCTCACCAAAGACTGCTGAGAAAACTTCACAGCCATGGGATAAAAAGACAAGTCCTCTTATGGATTTGAAATTGGCTAAAAAACCCCAGGAAGCACAGAGTAGGAATAACGTCAGTTCCTGCAATCGAGAGATGTGAGTCCCTCAGGGATCCATATTGGGACTGATGCTGACCTGAGTTAGGAGTGAATAGTGAGGTAGCCAAGTTTGCAGATAACACCAAATTTTGGGGGTGGTTAAAACAAAAATAGATTGTGAAGAGTGCCAACTCTTCAAACCAGGAAATAAACATTAAAATGGCAAATGATATTCCCAAACACTCTTCAAAGGCAGCCGCGTATGCTCCTTTCAGCAGTAATCCGGTCTTGAGGTTATCAAGGCATAGTTGCCCAGAAGCAATACAGTTGGCGCACCAGCCAAAGCTAAGTCTATGGCTAATATTTTAAATATTTTTGTTTATTTATTTAGCCCACCTTTCTCACAGAGACTCAAGGCGGATAGATAAATAAATAAAAAAATTGGGGCACTGCAGTCACATCAAGAGGAGACCAAGCACTACCCCTCTGCTCAGAACAATCAGCTCCCAGCTGTTCCTCCTTGTCTGCACCGAGCTTCAGCTCAGCCTTCATCAGTTCGAATGAGCAAGAACTATTTCATCTGTGAAGTGCTTAGCAAATAAGTCATCATGATGGGCTTTCTTCAGTTGTCCTAGGGACAAACATGAAGTGGCAGGGAACGTTCCATCGGAGGGCACTCTGCGGAGGGAACAGCTGCAGAAAAAAATCAGCTTGCTGCTACAGAATGGCCCTCAAAATGGGCTCTAATGGCAGAACCACAAGTGACAAAAGGCACAGGTTGGACACTTGCCAGCTTCCCTCAAGTTTTGATGGGAAATGTAGGCAGCTTGGCAGAATGTTGGACAAGTGATAGTTGAAAAGTCCATTGGACAGCAGTCAGAGAGTCAAGCTGCAAGACCAGGATGCCTACATTTCCCATCAAAACTTGAGGGAAGCTGACAAGTGTCCAATCTGTGCCTTTTGTCACTTGTGGTTCTGCTCCATTTGGCCAACCTCTGTATTCCAGCAGGAAAGGTTGGCGTTAGAAATGGAGGACTACGGCTGTGGTGTGTGCTTTTGCTTTGTGTGTGGCTGGAGACAGGAGCTGCATGGTCCTCCGCTAGGACCTAGAGATGCAGGAAGGGTGTCCCAAGCTGAATGCTGTATCCAGTAGATCCCAGCATCTGTAAACTCAGTTTTTTGGGGGAGTGGGATTAAGTAATGCAGAAGTGAAACAAGCAGTGTATCTTCACAGCAAGGGACAAATCTCTTGCCCAGTTCACCAGCCAATACGAGGATTGTCAGGTCCCCTTATCCTCACAGCAGGAGGGGGGATATGGCACTTACCTTAATGACCTTCAAGTGTGCACAAAGTGTGTGTGAGCTCCCAGCAGGGCATGATACGTCCCTTACGGAAGTGTTGGTGTGGCTGGTTAGAGCTCACCTGCTGAGTGCGGTCCCAGGACGTTTTTTGCCCCTCTGGCCTATTCCCTGGGCCTTTCCCCTCTGCCAGCCAGGTGAGTGGTGGCAGGGGGGGCAGAGGCTGGGAGCGGGGGATCCCATGCCCCCACAGGGGGACCTGGCATCCCTAGCCAATATTAATGCCAGCTCTGCATGGAAAGCTTCTCCCATCATGCCACAACAATAATGAATACTTCTGGCACGATTTACCAAAAATGGAAAATATGTTTTTAGAATCTGTTTGTTTGTTTGTTTCATTTATACGCAGGGCTTTTTTTCAGGAGGAACGTGGGGGAATGGAGTTCTGGAACCTCTTGAAAATGGTCACATGGGTGGTGGCCCCGCCCCCTGATCTCCAGACAGAGGGGAGTTGAGATCGCTGAGTGGCGCAGAGGGCAATCTCAACTCCCCTCTGTCTGGAGATCAGGGGGCGGGGCCACCACCCATGTGACCATTTTCTCCGAGGGCAACCCACTGAGTTCCGCCACCTCTTTTCCCAGAAAAAAAGCCCTGTTTATACCCCATCTTTTACACAATGGGTAGCCAAAGTGGCGTATATCATTCTCTTTATTTTATGTTCACAACAAACCCTGCAAGGCAGGCTAAGCTGAGTGTGTGACTGGCCTGAGGCCACGCAGTGAGCTTCCGTGGCTAAGGGAGGGTTTGAACCTGGACCCTGGGGAACCAACCACATTCCATTTCTGGATTGTACGATGCCCCCCCACCCCCCGCCCTTCTCCCAAGAGCTCCAGCTGGCTCTTGTCGAGGGGGCAGGTGAGCTTGAGAGATAGCGACAAGCCACATAGGAGGGGAGAGTGTGAGAATCTCTCACAAAATGTGTTCTCTTAAAAATAATACTTCTCAGGGCAAAAAAATGTGCTTATTTATTCGTTTATTCTGCACTTTCCTCCCCAACGGGGGTCCAAAGCAGCCTGCGGCGTTACTCTCTTCTTCACTTTATCCTCCCAGCAACCGTGTGAGGCAGGTTAGAGTAAGAAGGTGTAACCGGCCCCCGGTCATCCAGCAAGCTTCCCTGGCAGAGTGGGGATTAGAACCTAGAACTTGGACGTCCCCGACTAGGCTGGCATTTCAGCTGCTACTTTACCATTCAAACAACTTGTGAGAAGAAAGCGGTTAGATTGTCCCATGGGGCATAGACACTCCCTTGTCTGCGTGACTCCCTTGCCTGCCCCCTGCACCACCCCAGGGCCTGTCTGGCCCTGCTCTGCTCTTCTTGGCCTTGGGACTTCTGCCCGCCTAGCAGATGTTGCCAGAACCATCAGCACCACTGGAGTCTGAGTGGGCCAAAGCCCAGGTTAGTCCGGCGGCCTAAATGAACACACGGCCAGCTTTTATCCCTCCGGGTGAATATTCTGGGCACACCCCACTGTGCATAGCCCTTCCTTAGTCACATTTAACACGCAACTACAGGCTGAAACAGGCCGCCCCTTTTGATTCTTCAGTAGGGCAAGCTGTGATGCATGACTACAATGTGTGTGCACGAGCATGCATGTGCGCATGAGCACACTCACAATGCCAGGCATTTAATCCCATTGGCTTAAAAAGTGTGTCTCTGTCTCCCTTCCCCCTTTCCTCTAACACTGTTGCCCCCATATAGGATTTTAATCAGAGGAAACAGATATACCAAGGAAGTGGAGCGGGTGGGGAGGGCCACATCACAGCCCCTGCCTATCAGTGTAAACACTTGATGATTTCCTGTTATTGTAGCCTAAAATGTACCATGACATCATTCCAGGGCCTCCTTGAATCACCCAGAAAGAGGAAAAGGCCGCCTTCCCAGCCTAAATCAGGGGAATTTTCGACCCTATATGGCAGTGGAGCCCAGCACAAGATTGCCAGGGCTTTCTTGATCTTGGCAGTGCTGAGATTTCACAAACAGGAAAAATGGCAGTTCCTTTTCGTAAAGGGAGACTGCTCAGCCACATGAATTACTGGCCGATAGAACAGAACAGCTGGAATAGGAGGAGGGATTTGGAGACGGGGAGCTGAATGGAAGGAGGGGACTAGAATCCCCCCCCCACTCGTACTCCGTATATAAAGCGCTGCATTGCATTTCTCTTTTGAAGGCACGCCCGATTAAAAGGTTGCCAATTCCGGAGAGCAGCTCCCCGAACACAGCAGCTGATGCGCAATTCCTGAAGTCTGGAAACTTGCAATGCTCTTTCCCCCCAGATACCTGGGGCAGCCTTCACTCTTTCCCATCCCACTTGGCTGTAAAACTTGGTCCAGTCCCAGGACAACTGGCAGGCAGGCAGGCAGGCTCCCGCCTTGCTGCTGGGATGTAACTCCAGCAACGTCGAGGGAAGCTTGGCCAGAAATGCTTGTTTGTTGACCTTCAAAAACGCCCCCGGCGACTCGTGGCCGGACTCCTTTATAAGCTAGAGCTTGCCCAGTCTGGGGCAAGGAAGGGCTGATGGCCTGAGGATTCTTCAGCCTGCCCCTGGGCCTGATCGGATGTGTCGCGTTTACAGCAGGAGGCCCTACCACGTCCGTCGCGTGCACCTGCTCCCCCCGCCCCCCGTCTTGGACAACGTGGCTCTGCAACCTTCCTGGGCTCTCCCCATCTTGTTGTCTCCCAGGGTTGCCAGTGTCCCATTGGGCCCTGGAATTACAATGGATCTCCCCTGCTTCCCCCACCTTCTTCCCATCTCCCTGCATATGACTGGCAAGGGAGGGTTGTAGGGTTGCTGTCTGGGGGGTGGTTTTATGGAAATGCTGTGGTTTCATTGTAAACTAGTAACAAAGCCTGTTGTGGGGAAAAATACAATGGGCTCTAGAAAGGGGAGGATGGGCAGGCAGGCGTTGCCTCCTCCTCCATTACTGATCTCAGCCAGGTGAAGGCAAGGGGTGGGCATTGCCACCTGCTCCACTCCTGATCCCAGCTGGTGAAGAGGCAGGTGGGCATTGCCACCTGATTTGCTACTGATCTCAGCCCGGTGAAGGAGGGCAGGCATTTCCACCTGCGTCACTCCTGATCCAAGTCGAGTGAAGGGGGGTGGGCTGGCTGTTTGGCCTCAGAAAGTGAGGAGGAGAATTTTTTGGGCACCCAACTTATCCAAATTGTCTCCTCTCTGCAGTCTCTGCAGCCTCTACTGCCGCTGGCTCAGAGGAGTCTAGAGAGAGAGGTGCAGCAGCTGCTCTTCATCGCTGGTGCTCCTGCCCCACCATCCTATAAAGAAAAACACAGCACCTGTACAACAAGCATGCATTAGCTTCACTTTAGGTGCTTCACTTTAGATGCTTCATCAGTTAAAAGTCTTGGCGTGATCTTGGATTCCTCCCTGTCTACGGAGACCCAAGTCGCATCTGTTGCCCGGACTGCTTTTTTCCACCTGTGGCAAGCCAGGCAACTTGCCCCCTATCTCTCAGCCCGGGACCTAACGACAGTGATCCATGCAATGGTCAGCTCCAGGCTGGACTACTGTAACTCACTCTATGCAGGGCTTCCCTTGGGTCTGATCCGGAAACTACAATGGGGTCCAGAACGCTGCTGCTCATGCCCTGATGGGTGTTCCATACAGGACACATATTACACCAATCCTACAGCAGCTTCACTGGCTCCCCATGGAATTCCGGATCCATTTCAAGGTTTTGGTTTTAACCTTTAAAGCCCTAAATGGATTGGGACCAGCATACCTGACGGACCGTCTCTCCCCGTATGTGCCCCGGAGAGTGCTTCGTTCAGCGGGTAAGAACTTACTGGTGATCCCTAGTCCTAGGGAGGCTCGTTTGGCCTCGACCAGGGCCAGGGCCTTCTCGGTCCTGGCCCCAACCTGGTGGAACTCTCTGTCTGAGGACACTCGGGCCCACCAGGATCTTGTATCATTTTGGTGGGCCTGCAAGACAGAGATGTTCCACCAGGCTTACGGTTGAGGCCAGCGTCAGGGCCATCATTGAGCCTCCCACCAGTCTCCGGTATTCGAGTACAGCTCGTGTGTCTGCCTACCTCCTCTTTGTATGCTGTGGGCAGGAATGTGTAGCCAACTATATCAGGTTTTTGTATATATATAATTTTAATTGCTGAATTTTATTGTAGAATCTGCTATGCAATTGTATTTTATTACTGTTGTGCCCCGTCCTGAGCCCACTTGTGGGGAGGGTGGGTTAAGCACCAAATAAACTAAAACTAAACTAAACTTCTGTGGACTTGCTGCTTCTTGCTTCCATACATTGACAGATACCTGTCAGTCATTCTCTGTTTTCCCTAACATCTGTATTTTCCTGTTTTAATGAGAAGAAAACCACATTTTGTGCCAGTTTGGTGTAGTGGTTAAGAGTGTGGGACTCTAATCTGGAGAGCCGGGTTTGATTCCCCACTCCTCCACTTGAAGCCCGCTGGGTGACCTTGGGTCAGTCACAGCTTCTTGGAGCTCTCTCAGCCCCACCCACCCCACAGGATGTATGTTGTGGGGATAATAATAACATATGTTGTAAACTGCTCTGAGTGGGCATTAAGTTGTCCTGAAGGGTGGTATATAATTCAAATGTTATTATTATCATTAGTGTTGTTGTTGTTGTTTTCACCACCATTTTTTAAAATTTTCTGCACAGAATTGTGTCAAGGTCCAATAAGTGTGCTGGCTGGGCTGGGGGCAGACAGGGGGAGATTCCAAGTTGGAATGTGGATTTTATATAGTATGCCAATTGGATAACTGTCCCGCTGGTTTTTTTAATTATGTTTTAAGTTTTGGGAACAGCACTTCCCCCCACCTCCCCAGCACAGACCACTAGAGGATGCAGGCGCAAACGTGTGCTCCACTCACTCTCAAAGTCCAGAGCTAGGGAACTGAAGTGTGGAAAGCTGAACTGCAGGAAGACCAGCTGCTCAACTCTCCAGAGTCACGTGGGCTGACAACGTTGTGAGCTCCCTCTGTATGTTCATCGGAGGGCATGAGACTCTAAGCCACGAGGAAGCGCTCTGGACAGATTGTCTCTTTCCTGGCCCAGTAGCTCAAAGGTCACGTGATACGCAACTAGCAGGGCTTGGGGAGGTGGTCCCTAACTAGTGCCACCGCTGCATCTTGGCTCATGCAGCTCATGTTCTCAGAGGGGCTGACAGCCTCCTCAATGGCCTCCATTGTTGCCAAGTAGGCCCCCTCCCCTGCTTTAAGGCCTGCCATGAACTGTGTTAAAGTTTCCTGCGTTACTGTTTCACTGCTGCACAAAGATTGCTTTGCACGTGTGTGCTCTGATACACGTGTCAGTTTCCTGCCTGCGTGTCAATTACCCTGCTGCTGTAATAGACTGTGTAGTTTACTGACTCCATGTTTGGTTAACTGCACAAAAGGACTCTCTTTCTGGGTAGCCCTGCCCTGACCTGTATCTGGACTTCCCAGTGTGTGTTTGGACTTTATTACAAGTGTGCCCCGTGCCTGCATTGCCATCTGCCATGGACCGTGCCTGTTCCCTGCTTTGGACTGTGTTTTGTGTGCTGTTTCCCCTGCCTCCATGGAAGCCTGCCTCATATGGTCCCAAGCCGCTGCTAGCAGCCGGGCGCCTGCCGGGGAAACCTCCAGCGAGCCTGGCTAGGCGCTCCCTGGTCAGTTCCCGACTGGAGCCTCCCGCGGGCCGGTTGCCGAGCTTGCCCTCGCTACCGGGCAGCCTGCTACCCAGCCCCAGCTATGCCCAGCCGGCATCCATGTTCTCAGGCAGCAAGAAGACCCTGGGAAGAAGACTGCTTTGGGAAGCCATTTCGGCGAAGCGGGCACACCACGTCCGCAGCGAGAGTACCTCGCCCCGCTCTGCATATCTTAGGAGCCGCCCCGGAGAAGGAACTAAGTGCCGACCATCCCAAGCACTTAGAGAATGCATCTCAAAGAAACCTCCGCATTCCAGAGCTGATGACATCAGGACAAGCCCTGTCCGCTGGAACATCCTTTCAGCCCACTTGGATTTCCCCCTCCCTCTTTTGTCCCCTCTTCCTGAGGTGTCACTTATCACAATCTGATTACTAAAGTGGCCCATCTAAGCCATTCAGTAGCCCATTAGAACCTTTGTTTTAATCTGTGAGAACCACCAAGTACAGCACCAGCCCCAGGGTACGTTTTGGGGTATTTAAGCTGGTCTCCCAGACCACTCGGTGCTTAGGCCATTCCTATCCAGACTTCCTTGCTGTCCGTCTGTGGTCCCAGTGCTGGCATTGGGCCACCCTCGCTGCTGTGTCTCTGCTTCGCTCCAGGATAAGTGAGTATTCCCCCTATCATCGTTGGGAACCAGCTAATGCGAACGTCTCTGTATTTCCTACTCTATATTTCCTAGATCTTGTGTGTTTCTTGTATGATTGTGCAAGTTAGGCACAATCACAAGTGCATGCACCACACGTGTTTGGAACCTATTTGTTGTCTGCCTCTTTTTCACTAGAGTGTCTGGGATCGGGACCTCCGTATACATAGGTTATGATCCGCGCTTAATATTAAGTTACAGACTGCTAAGCTAATTTCCCCCTTATAATAAAAAGCAGTTCTGGTAACACCATCTCCAGGGACATCTGGGAAGTGGCCATGGGGGGAATCCTGCTGAGAAGGGGAGGTGGGGTGGAACAGCAGAGCTGTCTTCTTCCTCCTCCACCTGTGCTAGCGGGTTGCCCCTCTTGGCCTGCAAATGGTCAACCCACTGAGAGAACTCATCTCTTAAGCTGGAGAGCTCACCAGCCCACTTGGGGAGGCTTTCCTCAGTGCATGGGTCACTCTTTGTTGCCCACGTGTAGACCCTTGCTGAGTGAGAGGTTCCATGCAGGAATGGATGCCCTCTCGGAGCTTTCTCACAAGTGCATGCACCACTCGAACACAGTCCTGTGCTTGGGTCCAGAAAGGCAGTCTTCTTCCCCTGAAATGTTTGAGTCAAGGGAAAGACCAGACCTAGGCTTGCATCATGGTAAGGTCCTTAAAGGGCTTAAGGACCTCCACCATCTGGGAGACAGTCAGCCAGTCCTCTCGGTTGAACTGACTCTGTCCCTTCCCAATGTTGTTCTCTGAGAGCCCCATTATGAAGGCACTCTTCTGTGACCCCAAATGCTCAAGCGTGGCATGGGTAGTCCTTCAGCGAATGCTCACATTACTGATCAGGCTGTGCTCTGGCATGCCTGCCACGACCTGCTTCTAGCACTGCTGATGGGTAGCCTTCAAGCTGCGAGAGACTCGACTCATGAGATGCCAACATTTCAAGATGAGGCCCTGGAATTCATGAATTGCAGCATCCAGTTGGGGATCCTCTGCAGGACCCTAACCCAGCGCATCCCTCACTGTGTGGTGAAGGCGGTGGGCCATGCAGTAAATGCACTTGAGGCCCATGAGAGCTATCACTGCCCAGACATTTGTATTATTACTGGTTACCATATATCCAGGGGTGATGTCCATGCCTTCCCACCCCATTAATTGCTTCTCAATGGCAGCAGAACTATTGGCAGCCGTGTGTGCTTTGTCAAGGAGTTGGCATGGAGCAAAGCCTGGCAGAAGCCAGCCTGATGCCCCCCACCATTTCACCCTGCCTAGTGTAGGTTGTCATGCCCCCAAACACCATCAGATTGCCACCCATGCGCAGTCAAGTGAGAGCTACACATGCTACAACATAAGGCAGCTCCAGATGTCAGATGTGAAATGCATAGTTCTCCCACTAGCACGGGACAACTGTGCCTTCACATAGCCCCTGGCAGTCCTGTAAAGGGAGGGCACACGATCCTGCTCAATGTGGTATGAGCAGGGGCCATGCACCCAGGGCGCGCATCTTGGAGCAGCCTGCGGAACCCGACATGCTCAGCTACAGGAAAGGGCTGCCTGTCTAGAACAATCATCTCACCAATGAGGTGAGTGACCCTCTTCCCTGCCTTCTGTAGCCTCCCCGCCCCCAGCACACTAGGATCACCCCCATCAAACATCTCCATCAGCTATGGGCACCCCAGGAGCCAGCTCTTGAAAGGAGCTTGGGGTAGGCACACATGGCAGGAGGCTATGTCTGAGGGAGAAGGGGTTGAGACAGCAGTACCGTGGCCTCCTCCAAACATGCTATTTTCCTTTGGGCGTATCAACATGATCTGTCCCCCCTCCCACACATTCTGAAATGGTATGGTCCAGCCTAATTTTTTGACCATGTCACTTGGCTATATTGAAAGAGAGAAAAATGGTTCCAGTGTTGTTTCCTCCACTCTGTCACGCCACCTTGGGGACTTCTGCTCTCTTGGAGAAGAGGGACCTATGTGTATCACCACCACAGAGGCCCCTTTAAAGAGGCCCACCAAAGTTAGCTCTTCTTTTGCATTCTCGGCTCTGTTTTGGTGCCAACAAGGAAGCCTCCTTTCTGCAATGGTTTTTGTAAAAGGAATAGTTAAATCGATTTACAACAGAAGTCACAAAACTGGAATACAAAAGCCACACAATCAGTCCTGGGCTTTGGAGTGAGGAGCAGAGACACATGAGTAAACAATTGCTGTGAATTAAGGACATGTTCCCGAACCAGCCCCTTGAGGATTAGAACAGGCAGTTGCCTTGGGGAACCAGATAATAGTCAAGAATATGGCAGCTAATAATATTTCTCCACTATACTGCTGGGGCATGCAAACCTCTGAGCATGCAGACTTCTACAGGCTTTTTGTACCATGGCCGAATCCACATTCATCTCTCACCCGCATTTCCCCCGGTATTTTTGCATTTGTCTTCAATCCGCAAATTTCTTCCCTCCGTTCACATTCCATCCTCAAATGCGTTGTTCTCGCGTGCTCCTACGGTCACACAGCGACTGGAATATCCGCTTTTTAAAATTTTTTTGAACGGACTTTTCCGTTATTTCGATCTCACCTTATAAGGAAACATCAATGAAGCGATATAACACATGACCGTGAAAGCAAATGGTTCACGTTTTCCGGCGGATTTGAAATAACTATAAAAAGGCAAGCATTTTGTGGAGATTTCTTTGTGGGTGTTAGTGGATGGTGGGTTTGGTTGGTGTTGGAGGTGTGATGGAGGTCCTGCTCTGTGTTTTCTTAAATTCGAATGATTGATTCACCATAATTTCGATATCACAGTAATCCAGAGAAAAATAAAAAACAGTTAAAAAGGATGTTTCGCGAGTCCGTTCTGAGGCGGGATTCACCCCAAAATGATTTTTCAAACGACCAGATTTGATTTAGAAACAACATGATCAATAAATCCAATGCTATGAAGTCAAAAACAGTCTTTTGCAGACTACGGAGCACTTGAAAGTTGAACCAGCCAACAGGAACTCTCGGAACGGCTGGAGAGACAGGAAGGGGGGTGGTTTTTAAAAAAACCGCATAAATTGCGCATTGGCCCGTTCACATCCACCGTGAAACTCCCGTTGAAAACCTGTGACCACATATTCGGGAGAAATGCGAATGAAATGCGTCTGTTTAATGAGGTAATGTGACCGGCACTTGGGATTGCGTGGGGAATGCGGGGAACATGCGACTTAGATTGAGTAATGTGGATTCGACCCATGTCTGTCAATCATATGTTAATCTCACGGAGCCTGCTCCAGGAAGTGTCAGTGGCCCTTCCTTCCTCCACCTTATCTCTACAGTGACCCTGTGAGAACTTAGGCCTCCCTCAGAAGGCCAAACTAGACAATACACGTGACATGGTTTGAATTGGTCATCCCCCAACCAGACTTACAGTCACATGTAACATCAGAAGGGCTGCCAGGTCCCCCAGTTGGGTGTGTGTGTGGATCCCCCGCTCCCACCGTCCACTCCCGGCCACCACTCACCTGGCTGGTGGGAGGGAAAGGTGGGGGAACAGGCTTCCCAGGCACTCTCCCAACACTGCGCAACGTCATTCCTGGGAGTGACCTCATCATGCAGGCCCCAGGAGTGCTCTCATGCTGTGTGCCGGGCTGATTTGGGCCCTGAAAGGGCAAGGAAGGAGACAAGGTAAGTGCCAGGTCTCCCTCTCCTACCAGGGGTGTAAGGGGACCTGGCAACCCGGAACTAGTGTTTCAAAGAACTCCAGGGCCTGGTTCAGCCAGCATGTGTGCTGGGTAGGCTTGCAACTTGGCCACTGACAGCAATTTGAGGAGCAGGGTAAAAAGGGAAGCAGAATAGCACTGATGGTGACACTCTAGGAATTTATCGTTTGGTTATGGTAAAGACCATAGAGAATGGAGGGATTCCTATAGTATCATCCAGATGTGAAGTCACACCCTCAAGCCTCCACCTGGAAGTTACATCACATTCTCTGTGATGCTATAGGAATTTCACCACTCTCTAGAGCAAAGGGGGAAATCCTACAGTGCCAAGGAGGATGTGCTGAAACACCCACTCCAAGCGCTGCCTCACCAATCTCCTGGCGCTTGCTGGTATGCAGCAGGTAACCCTAGTTGTTGAGTGGATTTGAGTGTGGAGTCTGGGGAGGGTGAAGCTTGGGGAGGAAAGGGACCTCACTTGGGTATAATGCCCTGGAGTCCACCCTCGAAAGCAGCTCTTTTCTCTAGCAGAACTGATCTTTGTTGACTGAAGATCACTTGTAATCCCAGGTGATCTCGGAGAGTGGCAACCCTACCACTCCATCACCATGGTACTCGCTAGCACAATGTTGTGCTTCTGTGTGGTCAGGATTTCTGGTGCTAACGGTGGTGGGTTGGCATCTAACGTGATCTTGCCTTTGTTTGCTTGGCTGAAAATCAGCAGGAGCACCACGCAGGAGCTGGCCGGTGGAAGGGTTGCCTGGACCCTCCGTTTCTTTAGAAGTCAACTTTCCACATGTGACTCTGACAAAATGTGGATGTGGAAGGAATACATTTGGGGTAGGTGACAGATATTGGGACTGGTTCACAGATGGTTCTCATGTGCTGATATGCGGAGCATACCTTGGACTCTCACCCCTCTTCAGTCTTACATGTAGACATCAGCTGTCCGTGAGGAAATGCTATGAATACTGTGACATCCTAGGAACACTGGCGTGTGGGTCTTGCTTAAACAGTATGGGGAGGCGGGATGAGCCAGAGGTTTGTTTCCCTGCTCCCCAAGTGACATGTGTGAGTACACCCCAAGGGCAACTCCCTGGAGATTAAGCCTGCAAGTATTACACCAATTAACTGGCAGATGAGTCATCCAATGTTTAATTGATCCTTGGAGAGGGGGCAGTTTAATCCATCTGAATAAATCTTGCCTGGCTGTGCTAGAGGCAGCATTTATTCTGGTGTAAGGGTCAGAAAACAGCCTTTGTACCAATGAGTGGTAGTTGTATTTAATAGGCAAGGTGTTGCATGCTTCCTCCCATATCCACAACATGACCCCTATACTGAAGTTCTAGTAATAAGTACAGATAAGGCAGGTGCCTGAGCATTTGAAATGAAGGGGAAGAAAGGGCAAATGATGTCAGAGAAGAGTCTTTAATGTTTATATCAGATTCTTCCATTGCACCTTTTGCCTCCCTCCCCCACTTTGTTTTGCCTTGGTACAGTCCCCCCTTCTTCTCTACTGAGCATTTAAAATGCCTTTTTGTGGCTTACAGCTCTATTAGAACCGCCCCCCCCCCCCAGCATCTGCTACTGGTTTATACCTCATGAACACATTTTCACACTCTGGGACTTGGGGAAGAACAGCTCCCTGCCCAGGGGCCCTGAGCATTTCTCAGAGCCACAGCTGCACACCTCCGCCTCCTTCCGCCTCTGGAAACCTGCCGGGAGAATATGGGGTGGCGGATGCTGTGCTGCAAAGGCGGCACTCTTTGGTCCTGCCTGCGCAGCCCCGCCCCGGTCCCGCCTGTGCTATCAGTGGGCCCCCTCTGCTGGGAAAAATGGGAAGGTTCACAAAACGTTTTGATGTTTTTATAATGTGTTTACTGTTTTAAACTGTTGTTAAACCGCCCTGAGCCCGTCTGAAATGTGATAAAATAAATAAATAAATAAATAAATAAATAAAAATCCAAAAAAAAAAATCTGAGCAGGGATTTTTACTGGGACCATCCAAAATTTATAAGACAAGCAGCAGTGGACTTTCAAGCTTTGCAGAGCAGGGAGGCCTGCCATTTGTTGCTGTCTGGATGACAATTTCAGACCCAGCAGTGAGGAGGAGGAGGAGGAGGAGGCACGGACTTGTCTGGCCCGATGTCATCTGCGCTGCACACATGGACACAGTTCCAAGAAAGAGTAGCTGCTCCAGCTTCATCTCAAGGTGACTCAGCACCACGCAACAGCTACAGATCAAGGGAGAGGACCGAGTCCTTCCATCCGTTCACGTCACCCTTCATTCTTTATTGGCTTTTGGCCAGTAGAGAAACGCCAGGCCAGGGTTTGGTTTCACTGTGCCTGACTTGATGCCTTCTAAAGAGCAAAGTGGATAACCTGAAGTTTGGAGTAATGGTTGATGGCCACAATTAGGCATCGCTCTGCAGTTTTAGGGGTCCATCTGCCTGGGCAACTAGATATCGACTCCCAGCATCCAGGAACAGCTGCCACCCTGCCAAAGGAGCCGGGACTGCATAGGCACAGGGACCGCTTGGTTTCATTTTCTTTTTTGGACCCTCTTTTTGGATGGGAAAGTCTGTGACTCCGATGTCTTCCACATAGGGACAGGCATTTGTGGATTCCCCGTTGCTGATGTGGTTGCAGATAGAGCACAGAAGCAACAAGGCTTCCACACAATGGGTTTCCCCACAGTTTCCCTGCCCCCATCAGCACAAGAATATTGTTTTTTTGACATTCAGTTTTAATCAGGGCTTTCATTTTTTAAAAACATAAATTGCTAGCCCCTCCCCTTGCAGGGGTACTATAGCTTTGCCCCCAATACTGGAGTATTCCTGATGTCCCCTGGTGACACACTGACATCACTTTCAGGCACACAGGTGATGTTCCCCTCTTTCCCTGCCATTTTTTTCTCTGGCTAGCCAGCTGACCAGATGCAGGTAACCTGGTCAAAAAACCCAGGTTTTTTTGTTTATATCTTTGCATTTGATTTGAACTATTTGGAATACAGTTTAGAGATGACACCCCTCTCCATTTTACATTGTGTTGGCTTTTTTGTACAACTAGCTTGTGAAATGTCACCCAACAAAATTAGAGCCTGATCCTAGGAGTGTTTACATAAATCCCTACTGCGATTTGTTTCCAAGAACACATGTATCGGATGATAACCTAACAGTGCATGTTTACTTGGAAGTAAATCCCACTAAATGGAGTGGAGGGGGAGTCAACTCTAAACCCCCTAAAATATGCAGGGTTTGGAAAGCAGAGGAGTGAAAATGAGGGAGGAGAATATCAGTTCTGTTACAACAGCCATGAAGTCTGTTCATACTCTGCCTGTTCATACAAAAAAGGGTGTTTTGCTTATGTTCAAAGTAAGAAAAAGAGCAAGGACGTGGTAGGCCCATTGCAGGGATAGGGAAGTGAAATTGTAACAGGCGATGAAGAGAGGGCAGAACTGCTCAATTCCTACTTTTCCTCAATCTTCTCCTGCGAGAGAAATGGTGCTCAACATGACAATGCTGTAGGCATAATTTATCTCGATTTCAGTAAGGCTTTTGATAAGGTTCCACATAATAGCCTTGTCAACAAGTTGGTAAAATGGGGTTTGGATCCTATTGCTATTAGGTGGATCTGTAACTGGTTGACAGATCGCACCCCAGAGTGCTAATTAATGGTTCCTCCTCCTCTTGAAGAAAAGTGTCAAGTGGAGTTCCTCAGGGATCAGTCCTGGGACCTGTTTGTCAGGGCTTGCCGCCGCTGCCGCTGGGCGTGGCATTGGGCGGTCTGCTCCTGATGTCATAGGGGGGCCAGGGATGCTGCAGGACCCTGCTCTGTGAAAGGAGGGGCGGTATACCTCACCCAGACTCCCTCTCAGTCCACTCGCTGGCCTGCTCAACCTGGCCTGCTTGCCCCGTGTCCTTCTTCATCCCCTCCTTCCAGAACTCTCCTCCAAACCTCCACTCTTGCATTGCACCGCTCTCACTCCACATTATCACTCCTTACTCACATCCACCACCACAGGGCTCTTCCCAGCCAGCTTTTATAGGGCTTCCTTCTACTGCCCCACCCCTCTTCCAGCCCAGTCTTGGGCTGCACCAAGCAGTTGCAGCTGGGGTAGCTGATCTGGCCCCACTGACCAGCACCAGCTGTGCCTTGTTCCCTGGCTGCCCAGCCTCCCTGCCTTGGCTGATTGCTGAAGGCCTGTCCAGCTGCAGTCCCCTGGCTAGCAGCTCGGCCTCCCTGGCTGAGCTGATGGCTGAAGGTGGGTCCAGCTGCGGCTCCTTGGCTGGTTGCCCAGGGCTTCCTGCAGAGTGCCTCCAATAGCCCCACCTGGAGTGGCTTGGCTTCTGGCAACTCCTGGGCCAGGCTACTATTTTCTAGCTGGGGCGTGGCTTTGGGCTGTTGGGGCTGCTGCTGCTTCTCCTCCTTAGGTAAGGTCTTTGGGTGGGTGACTGCTGGGCCCCCAATCCCTCTGCCCTTGCCCCCTTCTGCCTTGCTTAGTCCCCTTTCCTTCCCCAGGGGAGTGGGACTCGCTGGCTTCTCTCTGTCTCCCCCTGACTCCTGAGGCCCTGGGCCTTTGCCTCTTGCCCCTGGCGCCGGCAGGTTCTGGCTCCATTTGCCCGTGGGAGGGGATGACCTGCTGTCCCCAGGCTGCCCCCTCTGCTTGCCAGTCAGACCGGTTGACCTACTGCCTGCTGGCTGACCGGTTGACCTGCTGGCTGCTGGCTGCCCCCTCTGTTTGCCCGTCAGCCCGGTTGACCTGCTGTTCCCTCTTGTCAAGTCTGGGGGCTGGGGCTCAGACCCCGGACACTGTTCTGTTCAACATTTTTACATTTGGATGTAAATTATTTGGATGAAGGAATAGAGGGAATGCTTATTAAATTTGCAGATGATACTAAATTGGGTAGCAAATACGGTCGAAGACAGAGTCAGGATACAGGATGATCTTGACAGGCTGGAAAACTGGGCTAAAACAAATGAAATGAATTGCAACAGAGACAAATGCAAAGTTCTGCATTTAGGAAGGAAAAATCAAATGCATACTGATAGGATGGAGAAGACTTGTCTTGGCAGTAGTATGTACGAAAAGGATTTAGGGGTCTTAGTAGACCATACACTGAATATGAATCAGCAGTGTGATGTGGTAACTAAAAAGGCAAATGTAGTTTGGGGCTGTATGAACAGAAGCATAGTGTCCAGATCACGAGAAGTGATGGTATTGCTCTACTCTGCTCTGGTTGGACCTCACCTAGAGGTGAGGGGTCTGGAGACCAAGTCCTATGAGGAAAGGTTGAAGGAGCTCAATATGTTTCACCTGGAGAGGAGATGACTGAGAGGTGATATGATAACCATCTTGAAGTACTTCAGCTTGTTATATAGAGGATGGCGTGGAGTTGTTTTCCGTTGCCCCAGAAGGTCAGATCAGATCAATGGGTGGAAATTAGATCAAAAGCTTTTTCAGCTAAATATTAGGAAGAACTTCCTGACAGTTAGAGCAGTCCCTCAGTGGAACAGGCTTCCTCGGGAGGTGGTGGGCTCTCCTCCTTTGGAGGTTCTTAAGCAGAGGCTAGATGGCCATCAGACAGCAGTGCTGATTCTGTGAACCTGGGCAGATCATGAGGGGGAGGCCAGGAAGGGTTACATCAGTGCTTAGTTCTTGTGGTCCCTTCTTACTTGCCCAGGGTAAGGCTGATCGCCACCTTGGGGTCAGGTAGCACTTTTCCACAGGCTAGTTTAGCTAGGGGTCCTGGAGGTGTTTTGCCATCTTCTGGGCATGGAGCAAGGGTCACTGGTGTGTGTGTGTGTAGATATCTGTGAATGCCTTGCATTTTGCAGAGGGTTGGACTAGATGACCCTAGAGGTCCCTTCCAATCCTATGTTTCTATGATTCTACTCTGCTGCAGATTGTCATGTGGTGACAAAAGTAGAAAGTAAGCTGACTCCTGCTGGGTGAGACTAAAGATATGCCCAGTCCAGAATCCGCTGTCTTGCAGCGACCAGCCAGATCTTATCTTGAAGCCCCAAATGACACTCCAAGCCCATAAGCATCAATTCTGCTTTGAACCAAATGCCTGCAGAGGTGGCAGCACTTAAGTGCTGGAAATAGCAATGTCTGGTGTACTGCAGCCTCAATGGGAAGATGAGCCTACCATGCAGGGGGCAGCAAGGATCACTTAGTTAGGACAGCGAGAGCAGCACCTCTCTTGTTTCCTGGGGGTCATTGCCTGGTCTTGTCTCCTATTGGGCTAAACAGGGCAAAATCCTGCTGCTTCTCTCTCCTGCCTTATTCTTTGTCTCTCCAAGATGTAGTCAGATAGCGAGGGCTCTATTCCTATCTCTCCTCTTCACTCTCAAGTATGTATTTCCTAAATAAACTTATTAAGCCTCTTTAATCAGCACAGCGTAACTTCTCTGCTCTGTTTACACTCAGCTAACATTAAGGCCAGTCTCTGTGTTGTGGGGAGGTAAAAATTCAGCTTGTAAACACAGTCTTTCTGCAAAATTAATGTAAGTGTATGGTCTGCTTGTCTCACTGAATCTCGAGTTATATACGTGCTTATTTGTAGTCAGCTGATCTCGCTGCACTGCTTGGTTATGTTCTGGCCCAGTAAAAAGGTATGATAACAATTAGAACTGGTTCTGTTTGTATTTGTATTTAGACCTGTGTTCAGTTTTGGGCACCACAGTTTAAGAAGGATGTGAACAAGCTGGAACGTGACCAAAGGGAGTGGGGACGAAGATGGTGAGGGGTCTGGAGACCAAGTCCTATGAGGAAAGGTTGAAGGAGCTTGGAATGTTTAGCCTGGAGAGGAGACGACTGAGAGGTGATATGATAACCATTTTCAGGTACTTGAAGGGCTGTCATATAGAGGATGGTGCAGAGTTGCTTTGTGTTGCTCCAGAGGGTTAGACCACAAACAACTGGTTAAAATTAAAGCAAAAGAGTTTTCGGCTAAACATTAGGAAGAACTTCCTGACAGTTAGAGCGGTTCCTCAGTGGAAAGGGCTTCCTCGGGGGCAGGTGGGCTCCTGGCGGCTGTGACAGTTCTCTGACTGATAGGAATGTACACAGAACAAGAGAAGGGAGTGCATGAAGGGCTGAGCTGGTGCCTGGCTCTCATGGCCCTTTCTGAGATGCCCCGGGTAATGCTGACCATTGCTTGGGGGTGGAGTTAGGAAAGCATTTTCCTCCAGGCCAGATTGGCTGAAGAGCCTGGAGGTTGTTTGCCTTCCTCTGGGCATAAAGCAGGGGTCACTGGCAGAGATGAGGGGGGCTGCCTTTCGTAGCCACTGTGTGAGACGCTGAGGGTGAGTGGGCTCTGGGTAGCTTGCTAGAGAGTGGTTCTGGTTAAGTTCTGTGTGGGGCTGTTGGGGGCTGAGTGAATTGCTGTTGTTTGCTGCTGGTTGCTGTTGCTCTTGGTTACAAGCCCCGCCCCCTAGTGTCCTGGGGCCCTGCTGGGCTAGGCAGGAAGGCACCTTTTGAAACAAAAGGCTCCTCCTCGCCAGAGGCGCAAGCCTTTGGCACGAGCCTAAGGGCGAGAGCTAAAGGGCTCTTGGCCTGAGGATCTGCTGGGGGACCTGAAACTCGGCTGGTAAACTGGTTCTGCTGGTACTCTAGGTATATATCTGGAAGGCAATCATGTCTACTGAAGCCCCCTTCGCAGTCACCTGCATGGAGTGTGCCGTGTTTGTTTTCCTCCCAGAGGAGAAGACAGAGTTCACTTGCCAGAAGTGTAAGCTGGTCAGAGTTTTGGAAGAAAAGGTTCAGAGGCTGGAGGAGAGGATCACCACCCTTCAGGAGATCAAGGAGGGAGAGGATTTTACTGACAACAGCCTGGGGGCTCCGCACGGCCAAGAAGAGGAAAGTCAAGGAGGAGGGGAAAGAGTCGATCTCCCTTCTGAGCCTCCTCTCAGATCTACGGTACAAACCCGAAGATGTCAACGAAGAAGATGCTCTGGTCCACTTGAGCTCAAGAATCGTTTTGAAGTGCTAGAGATGGTGACGGAGATGAGAGTGGAAGGAGAACCGCAAAGATCTGGAAGAGGGTGTGCAGAAGACATGGGGCCACATGGAAGTGGGAAAAAACGGAAGGTGGTAGTCGTTGGGGACTCTTTGCTCAGGGGTATGGAACGCCATGTCTCTGGGCCAGATCCCCTATTCCAAGAGATGTGTTGCTTGCCGGGGGCCAGAATTCAGGATATTACCGACCGGCTGCCGAAACTCATCAAGCCTGCTGATAAGTACCCGTTTGTGCTGATTCATGTGGGAGCGAACAACACGGCTGCGAATACTGTTGCAAGAATTAAAGAGGATTATGAATCGCTTGAAAGGCAGTTGAAGACATTGGGAGCTCAGGTGGTATTCTATCCTTCCAGTCACAGGAAGAGGAACATGCAGGGAGCAGACCATACTCGAGGTGAATCGTTGGTTGAGTCGGTGGTGCCAGCAGGAGTGCTTTGGGTTCTGGGACCATGGGATAGGTTTTCTTAGAGAAGGCTTTCTAGCACATGATGGGCTTCACCTCTCAAGGGCAGGGGAGAAAACGTTTGGAACGAACCTGGAGAACTTCATCAGGAGAGCTTTAAACTGATACCGCAGGGGAAGGGGATGATCAACATGGTGATTTCAATGACGAAGTGAAAACAGTGGGGGCCCACCTGGGTAGGAGAGGTCAGACAAAGGTACAAGGCTACAAGTGTCTATATACCAATGCCCAAAGTATGGGCAATAAGAAAGAAGAGCTTGAGCTTCTATTGCAAACAGAGGGCTACGAAATAGTAGGAATTACTGAGACTTGGTGGGATGATTCCCATGACTGGAATGTGCTAGTGGATGGGTATGAGTTGTTCAATAAAAACCGGAAGGGTAGAAGAGGAGGTGGAGTGGCGTTGTATGTGAGGAGAGGGCTTGATTGTCAAGAAGTTATGGAGAATGGGGTGGACAGCCCAGTGGAAAGCATATGGGTAGAAATAAGGGGAGGAAGGACAAAGGGTATTATTGTTGGAGTCTGCTACAGACCACCTGACCAGTGAGAAGAAACGGATGCGGCCCTCTTTGAACAGATTGGTAGAGTATCCAGACATCAGAACCTTGTAATTATGGGTGACTTCAACTTCCCCGATGTGTGCTAGGAGACAGGCTCAGCAAAGCGTCATGAATCACGCAATTTCCTGACCTGCCTGGCCGATAACTTCCTTTTTCAAAAGGTAGAGGAAGCTACAAGGGGCTCAGCCATACTAGACTTGATATTAACCAACAGGGAAGAATTGGTAGATGAGATGAAGGTGGTGGGGACCTTAGGGGGAAGTGACCATGTCCTCCTTGAATTCCAGTTGCTGTGGGGGGCCAAGGAAGTTCATAGCCAGACTCGTAGGTTAGATTTTCGTAGGGCCAACTTCGATGAACTCAGAGGCTTGATGAGATTCATTCCGTGGGGGAGTGTGCTGGAAGGGAAAGGAGCAAGTGAAGGGTGGGCCCTTCTCAAACACGAGCTTTTACAAGCTCAAGCCCTCACTATCCCAGCAAGACGGAAACATGGTAAGGGCTCCAAGAAACCGATGTGGATGTACAGAGAACTCCAGAATAAGCTAAGGGAGAAAAATGAAATGTTCAGGAAATGGAGAGAAGGACATACCTCTAAAGAAGAGTATATGAGGGTTACTAGGTACTGCAGATCAGCCATCAGAGAGGCCAAAGCTCAGTACGAGCTGGGTCTGGCCAGGAGGGCTCGCTACAATAAGAAAAACTTCTACAGATATGTGAGAGGCAAACGCAAAGTAAAAGAAGCAATTGGACCGCTGTTGGCAGTAGAAGGCGAAACTCTGATGGAAAAAAAGTAGACAGGCTTAATGACTTTTTTGCCTCTATTTTCTCCCTGAAGAACTCAGGCACATCTAGAGATAGTAGAAAATGTGGCAGGACACCTGAGCGGCTAATTAACATTGACAGAGAGGTAGTGGAGAGGCATCTGGCTGCATTGGATGAATACAAATCCCCTGGGCCGGATGGGGTGCACCCAAGAGTGCTGAAAGAACTTTCTAGAGATGGTTGTTGTGGGTTTTCCGGGCTGTATTGCCGTGGTCTTGGCATTGTAGTTCCTGACGTTTCGCCAGCAGCTGTGGCTGGCATCTTCAGAGGTGTAGCACCAAAAGACAGGAGATCTCTCAGTGTCAGTGTGGAAAAGATGTAGGTCATTTGTATCTACTCAGGAGGGGTGGGGTTGAGCTGAGTCATCCTGTAAGAGTTTCCCAGGGTGTGGAATGCTAATGGTGGGAGGCTTCACTGTATCCTGAGGAGGTTCTTTTGCATATGGATTGGTGCTTGATGTGCTAATCTTCTCTGCAGGGCTATTGTCGGGTGTGGAGTGTTTTGTTAGCCTGGTGTTTTTCAGAACTGGAAACCATGCTCTGTTCATTCTTAAGGTTTCTTCTTTCCTGTTGAAGTTTTGCTTATGCTTGTGAATTTCAATGGCTTCCCTGTGCAGTCTGACAAAGTAGTTGGAAGTGTTGTCCAGTATTTTGGTGTCCTGGAATAAGATACTGTGTCGTGTTTGAGATAGGCTATGTTCAGCCACTGCTGATTTTTCAGGTTGTCCAAGTCTGCAGTGTCTTTCATGTTCTTTTATTCTTGTCTGGATGCTATGCTTTGTGGTCCCGATGTAAACTTGTCCACAGCTGCAGGGTATACGGTATACTCCTGCAGAGGTTAGGGGGTCTCTACTGTCTTTTGCTGATCGTAGCATCTGTTGTATTTTTCGGGTGGGTCTGAATACGGCTTGAAGGTTATGCTTTTTCATAAGCTTTCCCATCTGATCAGTAATTCCTTTGATATATGGCAAAAACACTTTTCCTGTAGGAGACTGTTTTTCCTTGGTTGTTTGATTCATCCTGGGTTTGATTGCTCTTCGGATTTCATTTCTGGAGTAGCCATTTGCCTGAAGTGTGTGGTTTAGATGATTAATTTCCTCATTGAGAAAGTGCGGCTCACATATCCGTCTTGCACGATCCACTAATGTTTTCATTATGCCTCTTTTCTGTCGGGGGTGGTGATTGGAGTTTTTGTGTAAGTACCGATCAGTGTGAGTTGGTTTCCTGTAGACCTTGTGACCTAACTGAAAGTTTGCTTTGCGGATGACCAAGGTATCCAGGAATGAGAGTTTTCCCTCACTTTCTTTCTCCATTGTGAATTGTATGTTCAGGTGGATGTTGTTGAGATGATTCAAAAACCCCATCAATTCTTCCTCCCCATGGCTCCAAATGATAAATGTATCATCCACAAACCGAAACCATACACTAGGTTTGTGGGGTGCTGATTCTAGAGCTGTTTTTTTCAAAATGTTCCATGTAGAAGTTTGCTATAACTGGGCTGAGAGGGCTCCCCATGGCCACCCCATCCATCTGTTCATAGAATTCGTTATCCCATTGGAAGTAACTGGTTGTCAGGCAACGGTGGAATAAGGCTGTTACATCCTCTGGGAAAATCTGATTAATAAGTGCAATAGTGTCTTTTACTGGAACCTTGGTAAATCCAGATGTGTTTAGCAATGACAGCTATACCTACGTACTCTTACCCACACCCATCCCTGTGTCAGGCCTGTTTTGTGGAGAGAATCCCGCACACATGAAAACCCTAAAACCCTAAAAAGTGTTCAGGCGCAAGAAGGGGACCTTTGAAGTCTGGTGAATACATGAGCCCAAATCTGGCACAATAAACCCTCAAGAGGAGAAGATGGAAAGGAGACAAGCACTTAACCAAGGAGTAACTTTATTGCCCTGTCCAAGAGACAGAACTAGGAATGGGAAATCAGGAAGACAACACCAGGCAGCGCTCTTGCAGAGCACCCCAGCAGTTTGCATAGGAAAATCCAATTAAAAAAGTCTGTGGTTGAACAATCCTAATTGCGTTGCTGTAACTAAGTGCCCGACTGAAAGCAATTATGGAAAAGGCCAGCTACCAGTGAGGTTGGCTGGCCTGGAATTGGGAATGAGGACGCTGAAACCTGGGGGGCAGGTAAAGGGGAGGAAATAAAAACATCGTTTTCTGTCCAGTACACAAAAGGTCTGTCGAGTCAATGGTTCTGAAGATGGCCTGGGAACAGAACTAACAGTAGGGGGGGGGAGGTGGATCCTGTGGTTTCAGCAATGGCAGAGGGCCTGGCCAGGTACAGCACCAACTACAAGGGTCAGAAGGCTTGAGCTGCCCTTCTTGAGTCTCTCTACATGTTACTAAGCACCTAGGGAAGCTCAAGTGCAGAACTGTATGTGTCGTTCTCGATTCACGTGCAGGCTGTTCTTGCTCTGTGCACGTGAATGTCGCTTTCATGGAGCTCCCTTTGTGTGACTGCATCTGCAAGTGATTCCGGAGGGCAAAGAACCAATTCTGCTCTGTTTTTGCTGAGAGAACAAGTACTGTGGACTCCTTTGAATTGCCAATTTGCATTTCTCTAAGGTGTGAGAGAGTGTCAAGATTTGCATTTCAACGAATGGAAGTGGGGGAAACTGGGATACTTTTAGCAATTGAGGAGGAACTGGTATGAAACGCGTGAATCTACTCATGGGGATCAAACTGAAGTGTGACTGTGCAAGAGAGTGCATGGAAAGTTAGAGCAGGGACACACGAAATGAGGTTCACCTGAGCATCCCGAGGTACTTAGTAATGCGTAGAGAGACTTCTTGTGTACCTGGGCTCCCTACCATTAGCCAAATTTAGTGCAGAAGTTAAGATCTGCAATGGCATTGGAGCAAAAGTGAACCCACCTAGCTTCCTATTGGTGGGTTTGAATACTTGTGAAGGTACTCTAGGGGTGAGTGCAAATCCAAATATGGTCATGCCAGGGAAGTCAACAGGGGACAGCATGTGGGAAGACTGACTGGCAGTGGCTTGATGGCCTTCCTTGGGTCTGCAATGGACTTACTGGCAAAGGCTGCACTGTGAAGGCGGCTCTGGGTCTTCAGCTAGCATGCGCCCTAAAATCCTTGGGACAATAGATGCAGGGGGCCTGGGAAGGGGGAAGCCTTATAGGTAACAGCAGCCCCAGTCAGATGCCTGCCGTAAGCACCAATCAGCTCTCCAGGAGGAACAAGGAAACCGAGGAGACTATCCATGCAGTCCTAAACAGAGCTGGCACTTCTAAGCCCATTGACTATACCTCCACTTGGCATCGCTCCCCCATCCCAAACGAATGATTGGCATCGTTGTGACTAGGGATGTGGATGCGCAGCTCTGGCTTAGTGGGTTGAGCTGGCGCATCATGCTCACGTTCCTCATCCGACTGTGGGCACATGTGCAGAAGCCTGCTTCTGTGCCTGTATGGTGTCGGGCTACATCTGGGCACTAGGTTCTCATCTTCCAGGTACTCATAGATAATCCATTGTTAAGGCAGACAGGGGCTGATTTGGCTTCATGTGCCTGGACAGATGCATGGAACCCGCTCTAATAGAGTTTGAGGGTGAGCCTCAAGTAGGACAAGTGAATAGATGCCCCGGAGAGAAGGGCAGCAAAAGAGGCATTTCTCCTCTTGCTGAAAGCTCAAAGTGTCATCATTGGCTTGGCCTCCATGTGACCACACCATCCGCCACTTCATACTCAGACTCCATCTTGTGCACAAGGGTCTCGTACTCATTGTCCATCTTGGTGTTCATTGGCACATAGTCGGCGATCTTGGTGGGTTCCATGGTGTAGTCGTTATTGGCCCTCAGGAGGCCTTGCCCAGATTCACCCCCGCATGCTCCGGCAGCTGCAGGGCTGGTGTCTTCCCTTGCAACAGTCACACGATTATTGCTGAAAAAGAAAGCTGTTAGAATCATGCCCAAGGAGTCATGTTTTAATCTATGCAAGACTAAGGGAAGAAGGTTCACTAGGGCCATTTCCAGACGGCTTACCTGGCTCCGGAACATTGCGCCATCTTGTGGGGAAAACGCGAAATATCATGCGACGTCGCGCAAAACTCGTGCGAGAAAACGCGATATTTCGCATTTTCCCCGCAAGATGGCGCAACGTTCCGGAGCCAGGTAAGCCGCCTGGAAACGGCCCAGATGTTCATTTGTACCGCTGAAACGAAGAGTGGGATTGCCCTTTCTGTAACTGTGGTTCACTTGTACAGTTTGCACTGCATCTCGTGTCCTTCCTTCCTTAGCTGTAGACCTCTGGTCTACATGATGTCAGATCTCTGGCTCCAGTCCAAACTGTCACAAAGGGAAGCAGGCTACGATGTAAGCGGTACGAATCTGGTTACTCTTGCCCTCTTCTGCTCCCTGAGCATGCTAGTGAATGCCCTTTTCCTGTCAAAAAACCGATGAGCTCCCAGTCTATGGAGCATGGCTGGTTCCAGGTTTTGGGGGCCCTCGGTAGGGAGTGCTCAGGGCCCCCTCATGCCCACTGCTAGGCTCCCCTTCTGAACCCATCTGCTCCTGCCTGCCTGCCTGCCTGCCTGAGCATCCTTCCTTTGCCCTCTCGCAAGCTCTCCCGCCACTTGCAGTCACAGCTGCCCACACTGCCTGCCTGCCCCTTCCCCAGTGGTGCTGGGCGGTGGGTGCAGCTAGAAGCACCACTGCTGTGGCCACCAGGAATGCCGATGCTTTGTGTACCACCCACATGCCCTTCTCCAGAAGAACTAGGCTGCATGGGCAGCTGGGAGCAGAGGGGACAAAGCACTCACAAGCAGGCAGAGGGAGGGTGTGAGTGCAGGCACCTGAGGAGATGTGTGTGGGCAGGGAATCAGCAGCAGTCGGCCCCACCTCAAGCGGCGGGCCCTGGCAGCTGCCCCACCCTGTTGGCATGCTGTCAAGACATCCCACTTACACCTTGGGGAAAAGGGTTTGCAGGTTTTTGCATTGTTGCAAATACCTGAAAACCTGGTTGATGATAAGGCAGTGGGATGAAAAGAAATACAGAGGAATTCACCTTTCCTGAACCCGTTTTTGGTTTGTCTCCCGCCACAAAGTCCACACACGTACCTCCCCACGGTCTGTTAGTTTTCTTAGCGCAAATGCAGCATTATAACAAGGCACCCACACATCATGTTTCACCCGCATATCTAAAACCAAATATTCTCATACCAAATACAGAGAGCATTTTTAAAGGAAAGACGGTGAAACCATGCAAACAAAGCAGATGAAAAGCAGCCAGATTAAGGTATGAGCAGTTAATGAAACAAAAGGCTGTTTGAACTTAGAAATGAAACCATCTAGAAGAGTAATCTCAAGTAAAATTTTCACACTTGAAGTCACCTGTTAATATTTATTTTCCTAATTACGTTCCTCCCCCCACCCCCTGCTGTCCCACTCAAAGATGATATTGGACTGCAGTGTGAAGAAGCTAGGATGAAAAATAGGGTTTCGTTTTGGATTTGACACTTACCATTATTACTTTAAATTTAAGCCTTATGATTTAAATTCTTTTTTAAAAAATGTCCAGAAAATTAGACTTTGTAAAGTAATGTTTGGACATTTTTCAAAATTGGAAGAGTTAAATTTGTTTTATTTCATATGTGCAAAATCTCATCTCAGATGACCAATGTTGTCTGCGTCAGCCAAATATAACACATAATTTGTTTTAAAAGTCAGTTTCATTGAAATGGCTGAAGAGAAGCCCTGAGCAGTTCAGAAGCTAGAAAAAACTTCAGCACCAGAGGTCTGTGCTTATTTGGAAAAGTCCTGGCAACGTGAGCTACTCTTTACTCCTGGCAATGTGAGCTACTCAACGTGAGCACTTTTACTGTCCTAACTAGAGGTGGGTGCGAAACGGGAAAATGGTGGTTCATTGAAGTTTGTGATTCGTTGCATTTCACGAACCACTAACCAGCATGAAATTTCTCAGTTTGTGAACCGATTCATTTGGTTCCTGGTTCGTCACTTATGGGGCAGCAGAAGGTCTGCAGAAAGTGCTGCGTGCATGCACCCCAGAGCTGGCACGGCGACATCACGTCTGGAAGTGATGTCGCTGCACTGGTTGGGAGTGCCTGTGGGGCGATCGGTGGACAAGGGGGCAAATCCCACTGATGAACCGAAAAACAAACTGAACCAACCACCCTAAAAGTTGTTGCGGTTCATCAAAAATGTGCCCTGATGAACCGCCAGTTCATGAACCCCAAACCGGCCCGGTTTGTGACAAACTTTGATTCGTATTTTGGTTTGTGCTCATCTCTAGTCCTAACTTTAGTCTGAGAAATATATTGTGATGGGTTTAGAGTACCTGATGCGTCTGCCCAATAGGCATGGCTTCAAATGGCAAGCCTGGCAGGAGCCAGAGGCTATCACCAAGGGAACTGTCATGTTTCTGAATTATTGCAGATATATCCTCTAAGGGCCCTAATTGTTAGGACCTGGCTGTGTCCAAGCACCCATCCAGGCTTGACGGAAGTAACCGCCCCTGCCCCCCCCCCGCTGAAAGGAGGGGCAAGTATGTGTTTAGATTCTGGAAGAGAAAGAAAGAGAGGTGGACAGACATGGCAGTGGGTTGGCGGAAGCTCATGTGGGGGTGCAAAATCTCTCTCTCTGGAAACGAAGTAGAGAAGGAGATCTGCTGTCCTGTAGGAGCACCTCTGTGTGTTTGTGAGCAGAGCAATGATGGCAACACACCATGTAGCACCAGCACCAGTGCTAGCTCTAGGACTCCCATTGCCCCAGGGGGGGATCAGATTTTACTGCGTCACAAATCTGAGGGGGAGTCCAAAATACCTTGGTACTTTAGTGCTTTGTTTGGTCTCTGCCGCTGATGCTCTCTCCGCTTTTTGTATTTTTAATCGCTCTTTGTTGCTTCCGGTATTGTCTGAGACTTTTAGCAGAAAGCAGAAGCCCAGCCTGGTTCCGTAGCCTTGTATTATTTCTGACACCAGCGAAAGAGAACTGGCGTCTGCATCTCACAGGATGAGTCTTCTGAGTTGGACTGAACTTTTGAAATGGCATGCAACAGGCGTAACATGGGTGGTTCACAGCGGGCTGCTGCTGCAAACGGGGTGCTATTCCGATCTGATCCCATCTGGGATCCGCAGGGCAAGGCCACAGACCCACAAGGGCATATCCGGGGCCCACTTGGCTTGGGCCCAGCCCCCAGCAATGCAGGAACAGGCAACAGGTGGGCCTGTGCTCATTGCCGTTGTCACTGGCCAGGCCTGGGCAGCACCTGTGGCTGAGGGCATTCTGTGGAACGCCTTCTCCGTTGACGGGGAACTGTCAGTCACATGCAGGGTGGGCTGGGTGAAGAGGAGGTTATTTCCTTAGGGTTAAGGGCAGCTGCCCACAGAACAGGAGCTCTGCTTGGCTTACTTCTGGTTGCCAGCCCCACAGGGAACTTCCTGGAAAGCTGAAGTGCCAATCCAGACCTGTGGAATTAGAGCTACTTCTTGGTGGTTTGATGTTATGTCTGCTAAAGAAGATAGCATTCTGTCTAAGAGTCTCTCTACACGAGACATCTTACATTGAGATGCTAAAGTGTAGGGAGATGCAATGTTAGCCGGGAAGCATAGTTTAAAAAGACAGAGCCGAAGACTCTGTCAATTTCACCTTTCTACGCGAGGATAGTTTAAAAAGACAGAGCCTGCAGAGATCGCTCCTCAGAGAGTTTGTTAATTTCATCTTTGCCTCCCCAAAGGGGAGGTGAATTGACAGAGCCTTTGGGGAGGCAAAGATGAAATTAACAAACCCTCTGAGGAGCCATCTCTGCAGGCTCTGTGTAGAGAGGTGAAATTGACAGAGCCTTTGGCTCTTTCTTTTTAAACTATGCTTCCCAGGTAACATTGCATCTCCCTACGCTTGAGTGTGCCCATGTAAGATCTCTTGCGTAGAGAGACTCTATGTCATCATAAAGCTGTTTTTAAGTTGCCGTACTGGTTTGGGGATGTGGAGAGCTCAAGTGTCTCAATATATCTGCAGAAGTTCCACCTGTGGCTTTTGGGGTTCTGTTCTTTGTTTTTAGGCTGCATTTACTAGTTTGAAAAGTTCTGGCTCCTGTCCAGTGACCTTCATGCTCAGTAGAGGCCTCTGTGCAAGTTGATCTCCCGACTGAACAACGATTATTCACTTCTCCAGTTAAATACGGTGAGCAAAGGTGTTTCTTTGCTACCTTCATGCCCCACTGTCGGCTTTAGTAGTGCTTATCACCCAATATGGGAGCTGTAGAGAGGGTAGAGCTGATTTTGTGTGTTTTCTCTCTATTTTTTTCCTGTTTGATAATGTCCACAAACAAGCAGACAATTATGGTTTAATCAGGGGAGCCTTTTAAAATGAGGAAAGATTCTGGATGGCAATCCTGTTTGAGGCTACGCCAAGCACTGAGGCAACCAAGGAGCCCCTTTACTCTTGGAGTTTGCCCGGAGCAGTGAGCAGTCTGGCAACGGTCCTTCAAAAGCTGGGCTCGCTTGCTCGCTTTCCCCACCTGCGACCTCCGGCTGTCAAACATGGGATGCACTGCAGAAATACTCCAGGTTTTTTCCACTCCGACTTTAGCATTCACATTGCCAAGATATTTTAGTCTGCTTTCACTTTGCGCCCCCAAAGCCCCCAAAGCTACTTACTAGGTCACTTCATAGGTGTGATCTGAAAAAGAAACAGCAGAACTTTGTGGGGAAATCTTCCTCCCAGATTCATTTTAAAACAGTGAGAAGCATCCATTGAAAAATGTGAAAAGAAAACCTGGGACAGCGGAGAGCAAGCAGGGAGGGCCTTCGCCGTTCAGAATGCAGCAAACCCCCTACCCAGAAGCCGGCTGCGTAGCCCCGTTTCTGCCGTGTGCTCTCTTAAGCAACATGGCGGGACGGAGCTATCCAATCAAACCCAGTTTTGCAGGGTTTTGAATGGATGTCAAATATAAATATCCACAGTCCATTCATGTGCACACCCTGAACAGCGATGGTTCTGTCGTCCTTCAACTTTACTTTAATTGAATTGAATTCTGAAAAGAATTACGGCTTGTTAGAGATTTGCACACCTGGACATAAGCTTTTAAAAAATGAACAGAAAACATCCCATTTGTTGTTACAATTATTATAATGGATCTGAACTGAAAAATGGATCACACCCTGACATAAAGGGAGTGCTGCAGACCGAGGGGAGAGAATGTCAGGGACACCGAGGTAATTCCTTGGAGGAATCTTTGGAGGTTCTTAAAGAGAGGCTCGATGGCCACCTGACAGCAAGGCTGATTCTGCGAACCTGGGCAGATCACGTGAGGGAGGGCAGGAAGGGTCACACCAGTGCTCAGTTCTCGTGGCCCCTTCTTACGTGCCCAGGGTAAGGCCGATTGCCACTTTGGGGCCAGGTAGCCATTTCCCCCAGGCCAGTTTGGCCGGGGATCCTGGAGGTGTTGTGAATTTCCTGCATTGTGCAGGGGGCAGGGCAGGTGCCAGGGCTTCTAGTTCCTGAGGCAGCTTCAGGGCTGTTGTTCCCCCATGTGTGCACGCTTTGGGTGCGCGCGCACCCAGACTGCATGATGACATCACTGTGTGTGACATCACACGCAGGGCATGCCACTGGGACGGCGCACATGCGTCCTCCCAGCCCTCTGGCTCAGTTGCTCCGTGCACTGCCCTGGCCGCCTGCTGTGCCCGGCCCACAGCTGTGTATCGCCAGTGGCAGCAGCAGCAGCACAGGGCAACTGAGCGGGAGGGCTGGAAGGCTGCAAGCTCAGTTGCCCTGCGCTGCCACCTCCAGCATGCGCTCCTGGCCGGGCGCAGCAGTTGCAAACCCACCACGGCAGGTGGCCGGGGCAGCGTGCGTGTGTCCTCCCAGCCCTCCGGCTCAGTTGCTCCGCGCGCCGCCCCGGCTGCCTGCTGCGCCTGGCCTGCAGCTGTGTGTTGGCAGAGACGGCAGCAGCACAGGGCAATTGAGCTACATGGTGCACACCCCCACCCCCATGCCCAGCGCCCCCTCCAGCACCTTAGCACTTGAGGCAGCTGCCAGCCCAGCCTCAATGGATGCGCTGGCCCTGGCAGGGGGTTGGGCTAGATGACCCTGGAGGTCTCTTCCAACCCTGTGATGCTATGATTCTAGGGTTTGGCACCCTTACCTGTGGCTGCTCAGTCTGAGATAGCTAGATGTGCTGCCTCTGCCACACAACCTGCTTTCTTGAGTTCCCAAGTCCCGTCCTGCAGCTGTTTGGCAAGTAAGAATTTTAATTGTCTATAAGACAACTTTCAAATATCTGTCTGAAAGTTGGCAGGGAGAAAATCAGGCTGATCTGTGCCTCACTGATCTGTGCTTTGACCAAATGCACCAGGGACATCTTTCCTGGGTAACATTTCTGTATAACGGCATTACATTAATTTTTTTTAAAGGAAAATTGATATTCTTTGCTGAGATGAACCTTTAGAAGAAGCTTTGTGGACAGCTTGTTTTCCTTCCACGACAGCTGTGGGTACGGGCACAAAACCTTCTGGACGGGGATTTTTTTCTGGGAAAAGAGGTGGTGAAACTCAGTGAGTTGCCAGTACAGGGAGCAACTCTTGGCAGGAGGTGGTGCCCCGGTACCACATGAGTGCATGCAAAGTGCGCGCATGCTCCCAAGACCAATGACGTCATTTTGGGTCAGCTGGAACAAGGGGGAGTTTTTAAATCGCCCCCAGCAAAAATGGTCCAGACAGAAGGGAGCAGTGCAGAGGGCAATCTAAACTCCCCTCTGTCTGGAGATCGGGGGGGGGGGGCTGTTAGAAATAACAATGTCTGGTGTACTGCAGCAGCAAGAAGTAAGAAGAGCCTACCATGCAAGGGGCAGCAAGGATCACTTAGGACAGTGAGAGTAGCACCTCTCTTGTTTCCTGGGGGTCATTTCCTTGTCTTGTCTCCTATTGGGCTAAACAGGGCAATATCCTGCTTCTTCTCTCTCCTGCCACACTTCTTCTCTGTCTCTGCAAGATGTAGTCAGATAGCTAGGATCTATCTCTCCCCCTTTCCCTCAAGTATGTAACTTCCTCAAATAAAGCTTTTGCCTCTCTGACCAGCTCGGCGTTTAATTCCGCAGCGTTGTTTAACACTCGCTCTAACAGGGTAATGGGCCCAGAGGCAATTAACGCAAGCTGAAGTTAAGAGAGAGCAATAAAACTTCTGCCATAGCCGCAGGCTAAAGTACAGAGGGCAGACAATAGAGGAAAGGTGGCTGACTCCTACAGTGCACAGCAGGGGTTCCAGATCGACCGACTACAAGACGGGAGAAACTATGATCTTTGGGCAGAAAGAATAAAAGCCCATCTTATTCAACTGGACGTCTGGTCTGCAGTAACAGATGAAAAACCGACTGGAGATCCGCAGAAGGAAGCCAAATGGGTCAAGCAGGACAATAAGGCAAGATCTATTATCATTAATGCTTCAAGTGATAAACAATTGATAAGAGTAATTCATGAGCCCACTTCTAGACAAATGTGGACGTCTCTTCTAGAAATAAACCGTCAAGAATCAATTAAAACTAAAATTTTGCTAATGAGGCAATTGTATCGGATTCAGATGAAGCCACAGCAACAGCTGAAAGATCATATTGCAGATTTCATGGAATTAACACAGAAATTAAGATCCCTTGGAAAGGAGATCCAGGATGAGGATCTAGCTATAATTTTGCTAAACAGCCTTCCTCAATCTTATACAAGCATAGTACATGTTTTGGAAACGAGAGAAAGTCTAAGCTTAAACTATGTACTTGCAAGACTGCAAGAGGAAAGTTTTAGCAAACTGGATCATATAAGTGAGCCAAGAGAGCTAGCTTTAAGAGTCAGTTCAAGAAATGATTTCTCCTGCAGCAGCTGCAGAAAGGACATTTAAAGGAAGACTGTTGGTTTCGTGATTCACAGAGAGTTAGCAAGCAACCGCCACGATGGACGGGAACAAAGGGCTTTAGGAATGCTAATGCAGCCATTAGGTCACCTAATGCCGATGGTCAAAGGAAAAACAGATCTGATAAGAATTGTTTAAATGCTGGTAAAAATGATCAAAGCATATGCAAATGGGCAATTGACAGTGCATGCACTAACCATCTATGCAATCAAGAAAGTTCCTTTGATGAAATGAATGACTATCATGAGAAATTGTATACGGCAAATGGAGAAGCTTTAACGGCGCGGGGACAAGGGACAGTATCTGCATGTTGTGCGCTACCCAGTGGCCAAACTAGAGAAGTGCAGATCACTGATTGTCTGTACGTACCTGAAGTTAAAACTAACCTATTATCTGTAACAGTTATGGCCAAGAGAGGAATTGAAACTGTATTCAAAGGAGAGAAATGTTTTATTAGCAATGAAGGTGAATTAATTGCACAAGGCACATTAGAGGATGGCCTGTATATGCTGGATTGCTCTGAAGGCGCAGTGAATTTAATTGAAAAGTGCACTCACAAGAATTGTACTAGTCTTATCCATAGAAGGCTTGGACATGCTAATATGGATTATATATATCAGCTTGAAAGGCAGAATCTGACTAATGATTTGCAAATGAAAAAATGTCCTGATGCAGAGAAATGTCTTTGCTGTATTCAAGCCAAAGGCACAAGACCTTCTTTCACCAAACAGAGTGAGAAGCAGACGACAAGACCACTGGAGCTGATTCACAGTGATGTCTGTGGACCCATGGGAACAGAAACACCCAGTGGAAGTAAGTACTTTCTGACTTTTACTGATGATTTTTCAAGATTTACTGTGATTTACCTGCTCAAGGAAAAGAGCCAAGTACTGGAAAAATTCAAGGTGTACCTAGCAATGGTGCAGAACAGATTCCAGAGAAAACCAATAGCTATCCGCACAGACAATGGAGGCGAGTACGTGGGGAAGGAGATGACAAGCTTCCTAGCAGCTGAAGGAATAGAGCATCACCTGACCGTGCCATACACCCCCGAACTCAACGGGATCGCGGAGAGGAAAAATCGTTCTCTCACAGAAATGTGCAGGAGCATGCTGCAAGAAGCACAGCTACCTCAAAAATATTGGGGAGAAGCTATCAACACTGCTGCCTATCTGCAGAACATGCTACCTACAAAGGGTGCAAGCAGCACACCATTTGAACTGTGGTACAACCGCAAGCCCAATGTAAGGCATCTGAGAGTGTTTGGATCAAAGGCCTACACTTATGTTCCGAAGAAAAAGAGGTCTAAGATGGATCTCAGAACAGAAGCAGGCATATTTGTTGGATATGCACTGGGATGCAAGGGATATCGAATCCTCAACCCAGAGACAGACACGGTGAAGATCCGCCATGTGGTGTACATTGATGAAAAAGAGAAGGCAAGCAAGCCTGACACCAGAGAGTCTACACCAAAGGAAGCTGATGCAGCACAGCAGCCAGAGATTGTGCAACTCTGGGACCTGACTGAGACGCAAGAGACACCTGCAGAGCCCACAGAAAGAGAAGGGGAAGCAGAGCCAAGTGTCAGACGCTCAGACAGGACAAACAAAGGAGTTCCACCACTGAAATTCTCTTACCTGGCAAAAACAGAAGCTGTACCAGAACCTTCTAGCTGGGAAGACATAGAAGGAATGCCAGCAAGAGAAGCAGAGAAATGGAGAAAAGCTGCAAAAGAGGAAATTGATTCTCTGATCCAGAACAAGACATGGATTCTCACAGAACTACCACCTGGAAAAAGGACAGTAGGATGTAAATGGATTTTCAAAACCAAACTTGATGCAGATGGAGAAGTACAGAAGTACAAAGCAAGACTAGTTGTAAAGGGATATTCCCAGAAGTATGGGGAAGACTATGATGAAACCTTTGCACCAGTAGTGAAACACACTTCAGTAAGAACACTACTGAGCATAGCAGCCGCAAGGAAGATGCATGTGGAGCATCTGGATGTGAAAACTGCTTTTCTTCATGGAGTGCTGGAAGAAGACATGTATATGACACAGCCTCCTGGATTTGAACAGTCCAAAGACAGAGGACTTGTATGCAAACTGCAGAAGAGCATTTATGGACTGAAACAGGCTGCAAGGGCCTGGAACCAGAAACTGAACCAAATGCTCATCAAAGAAGGATTCAAGCAAGGCGGGGCAGAACGCTGCCTGTACTCAAGAAAGAAAGACAACAAATGGACTTTTATTCTGATTTATGTAGATGATATTCTCCTTTGTTATGAGGATCAACAAGATTGTGATGAAATAGTTCAGCACCTGAACCAAGAGGTTGAAGTAAAGCGTCTTGGAAATGTCAGCTTTTACCTTGGAGTTCAAATAGAGCGAGAGGAAGATGGAAGCTATCTTCTCAATCTAAAGCAAAAGATCATGGATTTCCTAGACTACATGGATATGAAAGATGGAAAACCAACATGTACTCCAATGGAAACAGATTTCCTGAAACAAAGTGGAAACAATGAACCTCTGAGAAACATCAAAGTATACAGAGAAGCAATTGGAAAACTGCTCTACATAAGTACAGTGACCAGACCTGACATAGCAGCAGCAGTTGGAATACTGTGCAGGAAAAGTGCATCACCAAGTGTGAATGACTGGCAAGCAGTCAAAAGACTGGCAAGATACCTGAGAGGTACTGCACAACTGAAGCTCAAGCTACCAGCAAGCGACAATCCCAGACTAGTGGGATTCATGGATGCAGACTGGGCAGAAGACATCACAGACAGAAAGTCTACCAGTGGACGAGTATTCTTTTATGGTGGAGGAGCAATCAGTTGGACAAGCAGAAAGCAAGACCTAGTAGCGGCATCAACTACAGAAGCTGAATACATATCAGCAGCAGAAGCATGCCAAGAACTCAAGTGGATTCTACAACTATTAGAAGACTTTGGGATAAATGAACCCAAACCTATACAACTCTTTGAAGATAATCAATCTTGCATAAAGCTTGCAAATACAGAAAGAATTGGATCAAGAACCAAGCACATTGACATAAAGAATCACATTGTGAGAAATATGCAAGAAGAAGGACTTGTTGAGCTACAGTACTGCCCTACAGAAGAAATGATAGCAGACATCCTCGCCAAGCCACTTGCCAAAGAGAAATTTCAAAGTCTACGTGAAAGACTAAACTTTGTGGACTTTGTACACTAGACATCGAGAAAGGGTGTTAGAAATAGCAATATCTGGTGTACTGCAGCAGCAAGAAGTAAGAAGAGCCTACCATGCAGGGGGCAGCAAGGATCACTTAGTTAGGACAGTGAGAGTAGCACCTCTCTTGTTTCCTGGGGGTCATTTCCTTGTCTTGTTTCCTATTGGGCTAAAACAGAGCAATATCCTGCTTCTTCTCTCTCCTGCCGCACTTCTTATCTCTCTCTGCAAGATGTAGTCAGATAGCAAGGAATCTCTCTTTTCTCTTTACTCTCAATTATGTATTTCCTCAAATAAAAATTTTGCCTCTCTGACCAGCTCGGCGTTTAATTCCGCAGTGTTGTTTAACACTCGCTCTAACACAAAGCAGCTTGCTTGTTATCAGAGTAAGCAGCCGTCACTGGGAATACCTTTGGTTTGGGAAGGGACGCATAGTGGTCCAAGGTGTAATACTGGGGTTTCTGTATTGCTAGAGGTGTGGTGGGATTGGCTGCAGAAGGTTAGGGGGCAGTAATGTGGGGGCATGGTTTTATCATAGAGTTTCCAGTAATTTCTTGAGCTACCAGGTTACTTCCAGGTACAACTGGAGCCTTTTAAAAAAAATTTCTCCCATCACCGCCCCAAGTGGCAGTAGGCAAAGGAGCAAATCCCCAGAGACTGCCCACCATAAGTGGACACATGGTAAGCCTGAAGATAAGGCCAAAAGTGGGTATTGGAGAAATTGTAAAAACCCTTTCTGTGACAGGAACACAGTATATCCCTGCGGCACAAATCAGTTATTATAGACAGCACCAGTTTGGGTACAAGCAGTTATTCCTATTGAATTAATCCAAACTAAATTTCTGGGAACAATCGTTAAGGTGCCTAGAAGCATATTTTTCTTGGCTCTAAAATTAGAAACCGGTCTTACACCAGTTATAAATTTGGTCTGGTTAGCAGCCTTTACATTTAGAATCCAACTTTTGTTCATCAGTGATTTCTTCATTCTTTATAGCTTAATATTGGATCCAACTTGGCTTAACCCAATAGATGAAAGACCACGTTAGGTCTTTCGCCTTTCTTTTTAAAATCCATGAGGCTGTGTAAAGCTGCTTTAGCAATGAATGACTGTATAAAGTAGGAGTGCCCAATATGAAGTCATCAAATCGCTCCAATGTGAATATATTTTTTTATAATTCAGGCGGAAGTGGATGATAATATTGCTTCACTACATCCAATTTTGGTAACTTTTCAAAAACCACTTATGTTCCTATCAAAATCTGGCTAGAATCCCTTCCTGTACATCTGCTCAAAGAGTTCTCACCAGCCCGTCAGCACCATCTGTCATTGTTACAAGGAATTGTGTAGGTTAAAAAGGGCTGGTGTTGCCAAGTAGGCCCCCTCTCCTGCTTTAAGGCCCGCCATGGACTGTGTCAAAGTTTCCTGCGTTGCTGTTTCACTGCTACACGAAGATTGCTTTGCACGTGTGTATTCTGGTACACGTGTCAGTTTCCTGCCTGCGTGTTAATTACCTTGCTGCTGCAATAGACTGTGTAGTTCCCTGACTCCATGTTTGGTTAGCTGCACCAAAGGACTCTCTTATTGGGCAGCCCTGCCCTGACCTGTATCTGGACTTCCCAGTGTGTGGTTGGACTTTATTACAAGTGTGCCCTGTGCCTGCATTGCCATCTGCCATGGACTGTGCCTGTTCCCTGCTTTGGACTGTGTTTTAAGTGCTGTTCCCACTGCCTCCATGGAAGCCTGCCTCATATGGGCCCAAGCCGCTGCTAGCAGCCGGAAGACGGCTGGGGAAACCTCCAGCGAGCCTGGCTAGGCGCTCCCTGGTCAGTCCCCGCCTGGAGTCTCCCGCGGGCTGGTCCCCGAGCTTGCCCTCGCTACCGGGCAGCCTGCTAACCAGCCCCAGCTATGCCCAGCCGGCATCCATGTTCTCAGGCAGCCAGAAGACCCTGGGAAGAAGACTGCTTTGAGAAGCCATTTCGGCGAAGCGGGCGCACCATGTCCGCAGCGAGAGTACCTCGCCCCGCTCTGCATATCTTAGGAGCCGCCCCGGAGAAGGAACTAAGTGCCGACCATCCCAAGCACTTAGAGAATGCATCTCAAAGAAACTTCCGCATTCCAGAGCTGATGACATCAGGAAAAGCCCTGTCCGCTGGAACATCCATTCAGCCCACTCGGATTTCCCCCTCCCTCCTTTGTCCCCTTTTCCTGAGGTGTCACTTATCACAATCAGATTACCAAAGTGGCCCATCTAAGCCATTCAGTAACCCATTAGAACCTTTTGTTTTAATCTGTGAGAACCACCAAGTACAGCACCAGCCCCAGGGTACGTTTTGGGGTATTTAAACCGGTCTCCCAGACCACATGGCGCGCGTGCCATCCTATCCAGAACCCCTCGCTGTCTGTCCGTGGTCCCAGTGCTGGCATTGTGTCTCTGCTTCGCTTCAGGATTGTGAGTATTCCCCACCAACGTTGGGAACCTGCTAATGCGAAAGTCTCTATATTTCTTACTGTCAGGTTCAGAGTGCATACTTTTGCTCAACCGACTCCATTTTCTAACCCTTCCAGTGTTTAAGTGTTTTCTTCACAGGTGCCAAGGTTCCCAGGCAGCTATCTCACAGAGAAGGATTGTTTTGGCTACCAACGTTCCACCAAGAACTGGCCTTGAAGGACTCTCGCTTTCCAAGCTTCAAAGGGAATGTTTTGAGAACTATGGGGGGAGGCTGGCTCTGCTGGGAACTGTTACTTTGTACCTTATGCTTTGCTTGTCATTGGTAACAATGCTCTTGTACCATCCTGAATATTGAATTCAGGCCAGTGGACTATAATGAACTAATTCTTCAGTAAACACCTTTGAAAACATGGACTTTTGTCTGATTGCAGAAGGTAGTCTGGAGTAGGGACATTATCTAGCCACAAGTCTGACATTTTGTTACCAATCATAAAATTCTTCCAATGCCTAAGCCGGATCAAACGGACTCCAAAGTAGTCCCAGTCAGGGACCCTTTGTTTGACCTGTATGCCTCTCCCGGTACTCAAGGATTGGAACCTCAAGGGACTGCACCAAGTGGGAACGGCTCATCTGTTACTACCATTTACACCCTCGCTCCCAGCAGTGCGAACAACCAGCCTAGAGCTACAGCCGATCCACTGTTTTCTATGCCCACCCCCTCGCAGTGGGGTGCCAGGCCTAGGGAGACGAGAGAACGATGAGCCAGCGCGATGTTCAATCAATCATCATTGGATGGCCGATGGAGTTTAGAGGCAATCCCTGAACAAGCCAGCAGCCAACCTTGGCTTTTTTGGAACAGGACGACCGAGCAAACGGAGTGGGAAGCGTCCCACCCTGGTGTCCTGAGTTGGGATTACTCAGAAGTTACCCCGTGGTCGGGGCAACCAGATGTAAGTGAGCACCATTGGGTGCAAATGCAAAGCAGGACAATTGCAATTGATTCTGGGATCTCAGCAGTTACTGGCTTAGCAAAAGGGATTTTGGCCGCGAGATCCCAAGAAGAACAGGGCTTGGGAGATCCCTTGCCTTGGCAACAGTCGGCAGCTACGATATCCCAGGAGGAGTTCGTGCCGTCTGCACAGGGTACAGAACAGACAGAGCAAGAAGAAGGCTGTCCAAATAGACTTCAAGTGTTAGAGTCCAGGCTAGCGAACATGGAAGAAAGCCTGGCCCATGCTATCCACCTGCTATCAGTACTCGTGGTGGGAGATGGGGGACGTCCGCCGCCTGAAGAGGTCGCGCAGAGGCTGTCCACGCTCCAAAGATTCATTCCGAGGCCAGAGGGACCAAACCAAGCATGGCCACAACAACCCGAGGATCCCGATTCTGAAGGTGAGGGAGAACCCTGCCCCGAAGATCCCTGCCCGGAAGACCCTTGCCCCAGTGACCCTGATTCGGAAAGTGAGGAAGGTCCCTGCCCAGAGGACCCCTGCCCCGAATGTCCCCAGCCTGACGAGCAGGGCAACGGCGGAGGCGCAGGAGCGGAAGGGGGCGCGGGAGCAGGAGGGGGAGGAGAACCGGAGCGCCCGATGGGGACGGCTTCTCCAGTAGTAGCTCCACCGACATCTCCAGTAGTACCTCCACCGACCACCCAAGGGGAGCAGCCGGCACCACCAAGGGGAGATACTCCGCGACTCATTCCGGGGACCAGCATGATCGGAAGGGGCGCCGCACCGCGACTTCTGCAGACTCAGGTACCCAGAGGGACTCTGGTTCAACCCGTCCCAGGAGGCACTATACCCAGTCGATTGGCTACTCTGCGCCCACCACCGCTACAACCGGCGCCCCAAGGACTAACTCCGCTTCCGAGGTTACCTGCACCTGGAGGCCCTCGTAATGCACCTCCTATCCAACCCGAGCCGCAGCGGCCGCCACCAGCTCAACCAGTACCCAGAGGGCCCCCTCGGCAACCCGTCCCTCGACAACCAGCACCTCTGGGCAACCAGCCCCGTCTACCACCGGTTCCAGGGGGGTCTACCTCAACAACTGGTACCACAACCGCAACCATGGCCCCAACAGCCTCCGGTCCCGCAGCAACCGCCAGCACCGCAACAGCCTCCGTTAGAAATGGTTCCGATCGACTATTATCCGATGCCCGCGCCAGTTCCCAGGCAAGAACTTCCTATGGGCTGGGTAAAGCTAGAAGCCACTTTCGATGGAGATCCTTCCAAGTTGGGATTTTTCCTAGTACAAGCGGTACAGTTTTTTAATAGATGGGGACACCTTTTCGGAAGTGAAGCCAGTCAAATCGAGCATCTTGGTTCGAGACTTCAAGGCAAAGCGGCAGACTGGTATGTAGGACTTTATGATATTGGGCCCCCCGAATTGGATACTCTCCAAGGCTTAGTGGATGCACTACGGGCTCAATACGAAGACCCGTTGGAGGAGACTAGAGCCCGAACTGAGTTGCAAGCCATCAGACAGGGCAACATGTCGGCTAGAGACTATGTTACAAAATTCCGACAGCTTGCCGCCAAATGTCCCAGGTGTGAGGAGTCCACCAAAATCATCTTGCTTAAACAAGGACTAAATCCGAAATTATTGGATAGAGCCTTCATGCAAGATAATCCTCCTACGCTGCTAGGATGGATCCAGTTAACCTGCGAAGTTGAAAACCGCATGCTAGAAGTTCGCTTAGTAGAGCAACAACAACAACATGCGGGCCAAAGATGCTCCTCAGTTCTTGTTAGAGGAGGTCGAGGGGCTGGATATGCTACTCGTGGAGCGAGAGATGCTAGATGGCAACAAGGTTTGTGCTTGCAATGTGGTCAAAGTGGTCACTTTGCAGCGCAATGTCCGTACCAGCCTGTGCAGAGACCTCCGCTCCAACTAAGACGCCCAGCCCCCGCTACTTACTCGGCGCCACCGTGCCCAACACCAGCTCCAAGATCCACAAGGGGTAGAGGAGCTCCTCGAAAAAGCCTCCCCAATAGAGGATTAGAGTTGGAAGAACTCATGGAATACGATCCCACAGCTCTATCCGGAGAAGAGAATCCCGAGAGTCCCCCTTCGGGAAACAAAATGGATCTGTCGTAAAAGGACCCAAGCGGCAGATCAAACCTCAGTCCATTCCTGCATTGAACAGACCTCAAGGGTCCATACTCTTCATACCTGTAATACTTGTAAACCCAGAGAGAAAAATGCACATCCGCATACAAGCCTTAATAGATTAAGAACATAAGAACATAAGCAAAGCCATGTTGGATCAGGCCAGTGGCCCATCCAGTCCAACATTCTGTCACACACAGTGGCTAGAAATCCAGTGCCATCTAAAGGACTGTCAGTGAGGCCAGGACACCAGAAGCCCTCCCACTGCCTTCCTTCCAGCACCAAGACAACAGAGCACCACCTCCCCACAAAGAGAATACCATCTATCTCCTGTGGCTAATAGCCACTGATGGACCTCTGCTCCATACATTCGTCCAGTCCCCTCTTGAAGCTGGCAATGCTTGTAGCTGCCACCACCTCCTGTGGCAACGAATTCCATGTGTTTATCACCCTTTGTGTAAAGTAGTATTTTCTTCTATCTGTTCTAACCCGACTGCTCAATAATTTCATAGAGTGCCCACGAGTTCTTGTATTGTGAGAAAGGGAGAAAAACACATCTTTCTCGACCTTCTCTAACCCGTGCATTATCTTGTAAACCTCTATCATGTCTCCCCTCAGTCGTCTTTTCTCCAGGCTAAAGAGCCCCAAGCGCCTCAATCTTTCCTCATAGGGAAAGTGTTCCAACCCTTTAATCATTTTAGTTGCCCTTCTCTGTACTTTTTCCAGTGCTATGATATCTTTTTTAAGGTGTGGCGACCAGAACTGTACACAGTACTCCAAATGAGGCCTCACCATCGATTTATACAGAGGCATTATGATACCGGCTGATTTGTTTTCAATCCCTTTCCTAATAACCCCTAGCATAGCATTAGCTTTTTTTATGGCAGTCGCACACTGTGCTGACGTTTTTAGTGAGTTATCTATCATGACTCCAAGATCTCTCTCTTGGTCAGTCTCCGCCAGTTCAGACCCCATCAACTTGTATTTATATTTTGGATTTTTGGTTCCAATGTGCATTACTTTGCACTTGGCTACATTGAACCTCATTTGCCACATGGATGCCCACTCTTCTAGCCTCGACAGATCCCTTTGGAGTGCCTCACAATCCTCTCTGGCTTTCACCACCCTGAACAATTTCGTGTCATCTGCAAATTTAGCCACTTCACTGCTTAATCCCAATTCCAAATCATTAATAAACAAGTTAAAAAGCATTGGACCCAATACCGACCCCTGTGGCACCCCACTGCTCACCACCCTCCACTGTGAGAAGTGCCCGTTTATGCTCACTCTCTGTTTCCTATTAATTAGCCAGTTTTCGATCCACAAGAGGACTTGGCCCTTTATCCCATAGCTACTGAGCTTACTTAGGAGCCTTTGATGAGGAACTTTGTCAAAAGCTTTCTGGAAGTCAAGATAAACAATATCTATCGGGTCTCCCTTGTCCACTTGTTTGTTCACTCCCTCAAAGAACTCTAACAGATTGGTGAGACAAGATCTTCCCTTACAGAACCCATGCTGAGTTTTCCTCATCAGCTTTTGGTCATCAATGTGCCCACTAATTTTATTTTTGATAATAGTTTCCACCAACTTACCCGGTATTGACGTCAGGCTGACTGGCCTGTAATTTCCCGGATCTCCCCTGGAACCTTTTTTAAAGATGGGGACAACATTAGCTACCTTCCAGTCCTCAGGAACAGATGCAGAGTTTAATGACAGATTACATATTTTTGTGAGGAGATCTACAAGTTCACACTTCAGTTCTTTCAGAACTCTTGGATGTATGCCATCTGGGCCCGGTGATTTATCAGTTTTTAAATTATCTAGCAGTCGCATAACCTCCTCTCTCGTCACCTCAATGTGACTCAGGTCTTTCAAAACCCCTCCCAAAGTCAGTGCTTCCGGAGTGGGCATGCACTTCTTATCTTCCACAGTGAAGACAGAAGCAAAGAACGCATTCAGCTTCTCGGCCATTTCCCTATCACCCTTTAGTAATCCTTTTACGCCTTGGTCATCCAAGGGCCCCACGGCCTCCCTAGCTGGTTTCCTACTTCTAATATATTTAAAGAATTGTTTATTGTTTTTCTTTATGTTCTTTGCAATATGCTCCTCATATTCCCTTTTTGCCTGTCTGATCACAGACTTGCACTTTTTTTGCCACAGCTTATGCTCCTTTTTATCAACCTCACTCCGACTAGTTTTCCACTGCCTAAAAGAATCCTTTTTACCTTTTACAGCTTCTATTACATTGCTTGTTAACCATGCTGGCCTTTTCCTAAACCTATTTGTGCCTTTCCTAACCAGCGGTATATATTTAATTTGAGCTTCCAGGATTGTAGTTTTAAATAGTCTCCAAGATTCCCCAAGTGTTTTGACCTTTTTTACTTTCCCTTTCAGTTTCTTCTTCACGTACCCCCTCATCTCAGAAAAGTTACCCCTTTTGAAGTTAAACATGGCTGTGTTGGTCTTATTTGGCAATTTCCTATTTATATATATGTTGTACTCAATAACATTATGGTCACTGTTCCCAAGTGGTGCAATCACATTTACATCTCTCACCAGGTCTTCAGCATTACTGAGGACCAAATCCAGGATCACCTCTCCCCTAGTAGGTTCTGTAACCATCTGTTCCATAGCACAGTCATTGAGACAGTCTAGAAACTCACTCTCTCTCCCCCGATTCGAACACCCATTGGCCCAGTCAATGTGTGGGTAGTTAAAATCACCCATTACAACACAGTTTTTTTGTTTAGCAGCCATCTTTAATCCTGTCATCATTTTATAATCCTCCTCTATTTTCTGATCTGGAGGGCGATAACAAACTCCCACAGTTAAGTTTCCATTTGGGCCCGTAATTTCAACCCATAGCATTTCCAGAAGCGAATCTAATTCAGTTACCTTCTCAATCTTACTGGAATGTATACCTTCTCTGACATATAGAGCCACCCCACCACCAACCCTTCCCTCCCTATCCTTCCGATATAATTTATATCCAGGAATCACCGTGTCCCACTGATTTTCCTCATCCCACCAAGTTTCTGATATGCCCACAATGTCTATGGATTCGCCCAACACTAAACATTCCAGCTCCCCAATTTTACCTCGGACACTTCTAGCATTTGTATATAAACACCTGTAACTTCCCCGGCACACTTTGCCTCGAGACGTAGTTAGGTCATCTGCACTGTTTGTCTCCATCTCAGTTGACAACTCTAATCTATCTCCCTGTAGAAGTGTTATACCTAGCCCTTCATCTCTCTGAGATGAACCATCCTGAACCAGAGACACTTTATCTCTTGTCGGCTTTCCCCTAGCATTTAGTTTAAAAACTGCTCTGCCACCTTTTTGATTTTAAGTGCCAGCAGCCGGGTTCCTTCTCGGGACAAGTGGAGACCGTCTCTCTTGTACAGCTCCCGCTTGTCCCAAAAAGAATCCCAGTGCCTAACAAACTTGAACCCTTCCTCCCTACACCATCGTCTCATCCACGCATTGAGACTCCTGATCTGCGTTTGTCTCTCTGGCCCTGCGCGTGGAACAGGTAGCACTTCTGAGAAGGCTACCTTGGAGGTCCTGGCCTTGAGTCTCCTGCCTAACAGCCTAAATTTTTGTTCCAAGACCTCACGACTGCATTTCCCAACATCGTTGGTTCCAACATGGACCACGACCGCTGACTCTTCCCCAGCACTATCTACCAGCCTATCTATAACACGCGTAATGTCCGCTACCTTCGCACCAGGCAGGCAAGTCACCATACGGTCAGAACGCGGTTGTGCCACCCAGCTATCTACTTGTCTAAGGATCGAATCACCAACTACCAAGAGCCTCCCTCCCGCCCCACCCAGGGATGGTTCCTTGATGCGAAAGGAAACCTGCTCACCAACTGAAGAAGAGGTCCCTTCTGAGGGCATGTTCCCCTTATCCTCAATACGGTGCCCTGATTCCACAAGATCCTCATTCTCCTTGACAACAAGAACGCTGCCATTTTTAGAGTGGGACACATCTGTCCTGTCCCTGAGAATCTTGTCCTCGTGCCTATCTAACTGTCTCCGCTTCTCCAGGTCAGCCACCTTGGCCTCAAGGGTACGTACTCGTTCCCTGAGAACCAGGAGCTCCTTGCAGCGAGCACACATCCAGGACTTCTGACCAGAAGGCAGATAGTCATACATGTGACACTCAGTGCAATACACTGGAAAGCCCCCAACCCCCTGCTGGCATTCTGACTTCATTATTCTGTTTTAGGAATAACACACTAAGAGGAAAGAAAACGGCTATGATCCCCCGGCTAAGAGCCACAGGCCAAGAGCCCTTTAGCTCTCGCCCTTCGGCTCGCGCCAAAGGCTCGCGCCCCTGCCCAGCAATTTTCAATGCAAAAGGTCACTTCCTGCTAAGCACAGGAGGTGAGCACAAAGGGGGTGTGTGGCTTGTACTCCAGCAACCCCCAGCAGCCTTACAAACACACTCACCCTCAAACACAATCAAGCCCAAACACACTCAGCCTCAAAACTACACTCAAATCAACACAAAACTACACACAAAAAGCCCCAAAGCTAGAGAGGACCACCCTTAGCTTCTCAGCTTAACCCACCACAGCCAAGAAAGGCAAAAAGCCCTTACCTCCTCTAGCAGCTGCAGACCATGTGCTCCTGAGCCCAGGTGACTCTGCTCTGCCCTGCCCCTGCCCAGCAGTTGCCTTTTCAATGCAAAAGGTCACTTCCTGCTAAGCACAGGAGGTGAGCACAAAGGGGGTGTGTGGCTTGTACTCCAGCAACCCCCAGCAGCCTTACAAACACACTCACCCTCAAACACAATCAAGCCCAAACACACTCAGCCTCAAAACTACACTCAAATCAACACAAAACTACACACAAAAAGCCCCAAAGCTAGAGAGGACCACCCTTAGCTTCTCAGCTTAACCCACCACAGCCAAGAAAGGCAAAAAGCCCTTACCTCCTCTAGCAGCTGCTAGAGATTCAGGCTGCTCCAGGGACATTATTGCACCAGCCCTAGTAAACGGACTAGTGCTTCCTGTACAAGAATTGGAAAACCCCGTTATTTTTGAGCAGATGGATGGCACTAACATGAATCCTGTCACCACAGAAACCACTCCGGTCGTAACCGGCATGGGACAGCATTGGGAAGTAAGATCTTTCGTTATCAGTGCCACTGCCAAATATCTGTTAATTTTAGGCAGCCGATGGTTGTGCAATCACAACCCCTACATAAACTGGGCAGAAGGAAGCATCATGTTCAGTCATGATGCTTGTAAAAATCATCGTTGGGACCAAAATTGGGGCAACAATCCTACTTTCACCGAATCAGCTCTTCTCACCCAAGAAGAAATCAATCAAATACCTAAGCAATATAGAGCTTACATCCAAGCTTTCACAGAAGAAGGGGCCAACACTCTGCCTCCCCATAGGAGGACGGACTGTGCTGTGGAAATTTTACCAGGAGCCTCGCTCCCTAAGGGCCGTCTCTATCCCATGAACCCCAATGAAAGGGAAGAACTCCGGAAATTTATTGACACTAACCTTCAAAGGGGATTTATCCGTCCGGCTAACAGCCCACATGCTGCACCAGTACTTTTTGTCAAGAAAAAGGATGGAGGCTTACGACTGTGTACGGACTTTAGGGGACTTAATGCTGTATCATCCAGCAATGCCTACCCCATCCCGCTCATCAGAGATCTTCTCAACATCGTGGCTCAAGGTAAGATCTTTACGAAATTGGATTTAAAAGATGCTTACTTCCACGTTCGTATCAGAGCAGGGGATGAGTGGAAAACCGCTTTTAATACGCCCCTCGGCCAATATGAATATTTAGTTATGCCATTTGGTTTAACTGGAGCCCCATCAGTGTTCATGTCCATGATCAATGAAGTGCTGCATGAGTTTTTGTATAAGGGTGTAGTGGTGTACCTGGATGATGTCTTAATTTACTCAGAATCCGAACAAGAACATGTAGACCTGGTCAAAAAAGTCCTGACCACCCTGATGTGTAATAAACTACCCATCAAGTTATCTAAATGTAAGTTCCATAAAACAGAATTCACCTATTTGGGCTACTGCATTTCCAAGGATGGTCTAAAAATGGACCCGAGCAAAGTACAAGCGATCCAGGACTGGCAAACTCCCACTACCCGTAAAGAACTACAGTCATTTTTGGGATTTGCCAACTTTTATAGAGAATTCATTGCAAACTTTGCTCAAATTACACTCCCCCTAACTGAACTATTAAAAACTAAAGACAAGGGGGACAAAGCTAAAAAGCCCTGCACCAAGTTGCTGTGGACATCAGATTGCCAAACAGCTTTCGATCAACTTAAAACGCAATTTGTTTCTGAACCCGTTCTCCAACACCCTGACGAAAATCGCCCCTTCATGGTACAGGTTGATGCTAGCGATACCGCGATTGGAGGCGTGCTTTTACAGAAGGGGGAGGACGGAAAACTCCGGCCTTGTGCCTTCCTGTCCCGAAAGTTTTCTGAAGCCGAGAGAAATTGGAACGCGTGGGAGAAGGAGGCGTTCTCTGTAAAGGCAGCTCTCACTAACTGGAGGCATTGGTTGGAGGGAGCCCGCCACCCATTCGAGATCTGGACAGACCACAAAAATTTGGAAGTCCTACGCAGCCCTCGCAGATTAAATGCCAAACAACTGCACTGGGCAGAATACTTTTCCAAATTTAACTTCACGTTAAACTTCTTGCCGGGCAAAACTAATTTTCTCGCCGATGTCCTATCACGCATGCCCCAACACAAGAGCAAAAGGGAGGAGACAATAGACACCGTCTTTTCACCTACGCAGTTAGGGGGCGTGGTAACAACGCGCAGCCGCGCGGCCCAGCCCCTTCAGTCTGATCAAGAGTGGAGGCTGAAACTAAGAGCTGAAGTGGATAAGGAGGGGGGAAAAGTACCCAAAGACAAACTGCAACAGTCGTCACAAGGGGATTGGCTTTGGAAGGACCGCTTTTATGTACCTGACAGTTTAAGAAAAGAAATCTTGCAACGTTGTCATGATGCCCCTACAGCAGGACACTATGGGTACTTGAAAACGCTTTGCTTGGTGCAACGTCAATTTTGGTGGCCAGGCATGCACAAAGACATTTCCCAGTATGTAGCATCCTGTCCGATTTGCCTCAGTGCCAAATCCCGCAAAGGCAAGCCCCCCGGACTGTTGCAACCTTTAGAAACACCAAACAGGCCATGGGAAACAATATCCATGGACTTTATCACCGATTTGCCTCTATCCAAAGGGCACAATTGCATTTTGGTCGTAGTGGATCTGTTTTCTAAGCAAGCACATTTTATACCTTGCACCACTATACCTTCAGCTCGAAAACTAGCAGATATCTTCCTGAAACACATTGTAAAATTACATTCTTTTCCGTCTAAGGTGATTTCGGATCGCGGCGGACAGTTCATTGCCAACTTCTGTCGGGAGCTTTTACAAATGCTGAACATTGAACAAGGGCTCAGTTCAAGCCACCACCCGCAAACCGACGGGCAGTCGGAAAAGACTAATCAGATATTAGAACAATTTCTTCGCTGTTATATCAACTTCCAACAAGATAACTGGGTGGATTTGCTTCCCCTAGCAGAATTCTCGTACAGTAACAGCGTACACGCCTCTACAGGGGAAACTCCCTTCAAAGTCGTATATGGGTTTCACTTTGATCCCTTCCCCTTGGAAGCTCGTCCTCCTCCTACTGCAACTTCCAAAAATGTCTCCGAGTGGTGGGGGGAGGCAGCCCAGCAATGGACTATAATTAAGAAGCACCTTGAAAAAGCCAAACAGGATTACAAAAAATACGCCGATCGCCACCGTGCGGCTGAATGGGAATTGCAACCGGGGGATCTCGTATATCTGTCCACCAAAAATTTAAGACTATCACAAACCAGCCGTAAACTTACTTTAAAATTTCTTGGGCCTTTTCCTGTTCGTAAAGTAATCGACATAGTGACTGTCGCCGTGGACTTACCAAAGAATTTACGTCATGTCCATGATACTTTCCATGTCAGCTTATTGAAGAAGGCCCCATCTACCAACAAGTGGCATACCAGAGCACCCCCCATTCCAACTTTAATCGATGATCAAACCCACTACGAAGTACAGCAGATTTTGGACTCTAAACTAAAACGGAATCAGCTGTTTTATCTTATCAGATGGAAAGACTTTGACTCTGGGTACGATGAGTGGGTGGATTCTGTATATGTACATGCCCCTAGGTTAACCGAAGCTTTTCATACTCGCTATCCGCATAAACCTGGGGGGGATTTATTTTAGAGGGGGCAGAATGTCAGGTTCAGAGTGCATACTTTTGCTCAACCGACTCCATTTTCTAACCCTTCCAGTGTTTAAGTGTTTTCTTCACAGGTGCCAAGGTTCCCAGGCAGCTATCTCACAGAGAAGGATTGTTTTGGCTACCGACATTCCACCAAGAACCGGCCTTGAAGGACTCTCGCTTTCCAAGCTTCAAAGGGAATGTTTTGAGAACTATGGGGGGAGGCTGGCTCTGCTGGGAACTGTTACTTTGTACCTTATGCTTTGCTTGTCATTGGTAACAATGCTCTTGTACCATCCTGAATATTGAATTCAGGCCAGTGGACTATAATGAACTAATTCTTCAGTAAACGCCTTTGAAAACAATGGACTTTTGTCTGATTGCAGAAGGTAGTCTGGAGTAGGGACATTATCTAGCCACAAGTCTGACACTTACTCTGTATTTCCTAGCCCTTGTGTGCTTTCTTGTGTGTTTGTGCAAGTTCAGGCTTACGCCACACTATTAGTAAATACACGTGATTGGAACCTATTTGTAGTCTGCCTCTTTGTCACTAGAGTGTCTGGAATCGGGACCTCCGTAAACATAGGTTAGATCCGCGCTATTTTTAGTTACAGACTGCTAAAGCTAATTTCCCCCATTAATAAGAGCAGTTCTGGTAACACTGGGCTCCTGAGAGAAGAGCTCCTCTAAAGCAGAGAGGAAGCCAGAGGAAGCATTTTTTTCCTTTTCCTTTTGCATAAGTGTGCTAGGTAGCTGTCCAAGGAAGAAAAATGCTGCCAAGTGAGGGTTTCTTAACTAGCGCAATATGTATACTCACTCTGTCTGTATGCCAGAAAATATTTTTAATTTCAAAAGGCATCTCATTAAACAGAGCTTCTTTGTGACATGAAGAGGCACTACTGTCAGAGTTATGCGTAGCCTCACTCCCTGACATTTTGTAATTGCCTCTGTCTCTCAGGGCAGCCATTTTGTGATTGTGCCAACCACCACCTGTTAAAATTCTAAATATGCCCACAGACTCAAAAAACGTTGGCGACCCCTGGTATAAAGGATATTGATTTTCAAGAAACACTGGCTAAAACCCATGGAGTGTGTTCTCCCCTCCTATTCATTTTAGCTCTGGTGAGACTACATCAATATGCATATTCATTATCAATATCAGGGCTTTTTTCAGCAGGAACGCAGTGGAACGGAGTTCTGGCTCCTCTTTAAAATGGTCACATGCTCGGTGGACCCGCCCCCTGATCTCCAGACAGAGGGGAGTTGAGATTGCCCTCCATGCCCTGGCGTGGAGAGCAATCTAAACTCCTTTCTGTCTGGAGATCAGGGGGTGGGGCCACTGGCAATGTGACCATTTTCTCCTAGGGCGATTTAAACTTTAAAAAACTCCCCCCTTGTTCCAGTTGACCCAAAGTGATATCACTGTGTGGTCCTGGGAGTGTGTGCACTTTGCGCACATGCATGTGGTACCAGGGGCACCACCTCCTGCCAAGAGTTGCCCCCTCTGCTGGCAACCCACTGAGTTCCACCACCTCTTTTCCCAGAAAAAAAGCCCTGAGAAGGGGGTTTGCTCTCTTACCAGCTAAGCAGTGGGCAGACGCAAAAGAATGGTGCAGACCTATACATCTTGTGATTTGGGTGGTCAACTGGCCTGGAGGAAAACATCTTGTTCCTTTAACGGAATCTTAATCTAAGGGAATGGCAGCCAGAGCTTTTCCGAGCACAGAGGTAAAGAACAGCTCGTGGTAAATAGCATCCCGTTAGAGGGGCAGGACTTTGTTTCCCTAGGTTGTCCTCAGCCCGACTGTCAATACATTTCAGGGAATAGTGGAGCATTTAAGCTACTCTCAGAACTGAAGGGGCCACCTTCCTGAAGGCTGCTGCAAGAAGGGCATTCCTGCCAGAGTCGACCTAATGGTGGGCATGTCTGGCAATATCAAACAAAAAATTCTACACGTTAACTAATTGTGGCTTTTCATGGGCAACAACCTACTACTCCGAGGTACATGAAGCAGACAGTTATTGCAGCACTGACAAATAGATTCTCTAAAATCAGACCTCAGTGTGTATCATAGGGTTGCTTTTTAACAATGTGCACACGTTGTAAGGTTTCATTACATAAAACTCCCCATCCTCCCTCTCCAGTAGGCAAACATCATTGTTCTCAAGTGGTGGAGCAATCCCAGAACGTCCCCAGTGTCAGCAGCACGGCACGACACGAGGAATGTGTGGAAGCCTTCAGCACCCGTAATTCTGAGGCTGGCAGCCGCTCGAGTTCACTCAAGGGTTGAAAAATATTCATCGGGGACTCTAATTTGCAGGGAATTTCCTAATCTGTAACTGTTGATGAAAGTGGAATCTAATTCGCCTTCTTCTCCATCAGAAGATGTCTTAATAATGTGGCCTTTAATAAAATCTTTACTCATAGCAGCAGGAATATTAGTGTTGTCTCCTGCATGTCCAGAAGATCATCCGTTTGACCATTAACTACTTCAGATATACTTCAAGATTTCCTTTTTCATACATGCTTGTTAGCTTTATGTTTATTCCAATAGTCAAAATAAAGGGCTGCCAGTTTTCAATAAACTTCTCCTGCACAAATCTTTTCCCCTCTTCTATTTTCCTATATGCAGAGATTTTTCCATGAGCAGGGCTTTTTTTGTGAGAAAAGAGGTGGTGGAACTCAGTGGGTTGCCAGCACAGGGGGCAACTCTTGGCAGGAGGTGGTGCCCCTGGTACCACATGTGCGCGCACAAAGTGGGTGCATGTTCCCAGGACCAATGATGTCACTTTGGGTCAGCTGGAACAAGGGGGGAGTTTTTAAAAGTTTAAATCACCCTTGGCGAAAATGATCACATGGCTAGTGGCCCCGCCACCTGATCTCCAGACAGAATGGAGTTTAGATTGCTCTCCGTGCCGCTTCAGCAGCGCAGAGGGCCATCTAAACTCCCCTCTGTCTGGAGATCAGGGGCCAGGGCCATCGGCCATGTGACCATTTTCTCCAAGGGCAACCCACTGAGTTCCGCCAGCTCTTTTCCCAGAAAAAAAGCCCTGATCAATATTAACTGTTCCAAGATACTGCCGTGCTTTTACACTTGCTAGATTTACAGTGCCATCCTTACTCTTTCAATGGGCTCTTTCAGTGGGCTTAGACTGGTGTAACCTTGCTTGGGATTGCTCTGTTAACATGCCACCCTCTGCATTGATGGCAGCAACATAAATAACATTCCATCAATTTGTAGATTCCCCCCCCCCCCCTTGTTCTGATGACTTGATTCAATTACTGGCTCGCGTGTTATTTCACTGCAGATTTTATGTCCAAGCATGCCTGAATTTACTGGAACCTGTGTTGGCTGATATAAAACTATTTTCTGAGCAGAAGACTCAAAATTTTATTGGTGTGAGTTGACCAAAGAATGACTGTCTATGTACCCAAGTTTCCATTGCCTGAAAATACAGGCTGAGATAATGTCCTGTGTATAATTTACTCAGATTCTAACCCTTAAATTGTTAGACGTACTAAGTTGATGATGATGCCTATAGAGGTATCATTTTAGGAAATCAGTACAATAACAGTGTGTTTTCTGCTTCAGTATGGCTTGTGAGTGCTATAATAAAGGCTAACTGGCTGACTCTATCACTTGTCAATAACAGCAATGTTAAATTACAGAATTTATATTCTGTTACATACATTCAGTATTAAGGTGCAAAATGGCATGTTTAAGCAGAAAATGCTTTGACTAGGATAAGACCAGCCTGTATCATAAAACAGGGATGGGCAGGACGTGAGTGCCCAGCCACCCATTCACCAGGCAAGTCCAGGTTGCTGCTGTGGCCACTTTTTTATCCTTCCCTTTAAAGTGACCCAAGCAGCTTTTCTCCTCTTTATCGGTCTTGGAAAGGAGGCCATGACAGGAGAACCTTTACTCTTAGGGAAGGGGCATTAAGTATTCCCCACACTCAACCTTTTGCAATTTTTTAAATAGAAAAAGTTGTATCTGCACAGATCTTCATGGATCCTGTCTTTTTACAGAATGTCTCTCCATCCTCCATCAAGCCACAGATCAACTCAATGTCCACAGACCACATACTAAGAATCGCAGATGCAATGATCCCTACTGCTGCTTTGGTGCAAAACGATGGATGTGAGGATTTTTACATGCACGTCTCCAAAATGTGCTGTCAGTTCCACCCATGTCCGCAGAGCACACAATAAGAAACCCTAACGCAGCACATCGTGAAATGCTAGACCCCGATTACAGTGTTGTTCGTGGATAAAGCTATGAGCTGCAATCTGGCCGTATTTTTTTTTGTTGCTTCAGTGTAACAATCATATGAATTCCTAACAATCCTTTAAAATCATCTAGCTCTGACAGCTATTATTTTTGTATACGCTGCCATTTTGTGACTGGTCCCACTCACAAAGCTACAATTTCCAAAGCTTTAGAAAAAAATTAAGTAGCTCCTAGAAGTATGCAGCTTACCCCCCTCCCTCATAAATAATCTTCTGCCATTGTATCCGTATTCCTTCAAGGCTCTTGCAGTAGAGAGCCAAGTCTCCCCCCGCCGGCTTTCCAGTACGGAGTCAGCCAAAGCTCTGCTCCTCGGCTTCCAGGCTGCATCTGCTGGCAGGGGGCCAGAGACAGCTTCGGAGAGCTGAGAGATGACAGGTTTTTGCTGTGGGTCTTCTTCAGCCATGGAAGATACAACCAACCTGCTTACATTGGCCTGGGAAAGTATGTCTTGCTCTCCAAAGTAATAAACCTAGCTAGTTAAAGCAAAACTGCATGTGCTGATAAAGGGGAATATAACCTTATCACCTTTTGCCCAACATTAATAGTCCTTTTGCCCAAGAAACGCTGGTTCTGACGGACACAACTCCTTCGGTTTGCCTAGTGACTCACACTCCAAGAGGCCCCAGAATGCCCCGTCTCTCCGTTTCTGCTTCACTTTCATTATGTTCATCTGTTGTTAGGAGAAAAAGGTGCAGCGGCACTACCTCTTAAGGTGGTACAATACAACTTGCATCAGCTAAGCTAAAGCTTCTGTGCTGTGGTAGCATAAGCACTTCAGAAGGGTTTTCCTCGTCCTATAAAAAGCAGGAAAGATGTTGCTTTGCTGCTCTCTTAATGGTTCCTCTTGTTGCTTTTCATCTTCTCCTTCATTACAGCAGTGGCATAATAACCCTGGAACTTGATCAAAAAGATTGGGAGGGGAAAGATGATGGTCAATATGCCACAAATTGCTGCACAGCATGCAATTACTCTGCCAAATGGAGAGATGGCATACGTATCTCCATAGCCAACAGTGGTCAGCGTAATCGCTGCCCAATAAAAGGAAGAGATCATTCCATCAAAGAATGTCTCTGGTCTATGGAGTTCCGCATGATAACAGAGGGCACCGAAGAAAAGGATCTCAAAGGTAAAAATCATCATGAGGATGAAGACCTCTTTCAAGATGGACCGGAATGTGAAGGGCAGCACTCTCAACATCAGGGGGGTCTCCAGGAGTTTGAAGATCTTCAAGAGTTTGACTATGTAGAGCACACGGAAGAAACCCAGCCAGGATAAGATGTCCAGCATTTCATTGATATGGGTGGCTAAGAAGAGCTCAGTGTAAACCGGGAACAGGGAAAGGAAATCGGTCACATTCAGAAGGTTTGTGAGGAATTTCTTTTTATCTGGGCAGAATGTGAGTCGCATAAAAAACTCAAATGTGAACCAGAGGATGCAGAAAAGCTCTACATATAGCAAGCTGATAGCCTTTTGGAGAGAGGGCTTCAGAGCAACGTGGAAGATGTTGTAATCTCTGGTGGTGTTATAATGGTCAAATTCAATGTATGTTGTTGGTTCCATAAAAAAGAGGATGAGGATGCCAAGATTGAACAGGAGGGAAACTACCATCAAGCACTGCAAAGAGATGGGAAAACCCGTTAGAACAGTGAGCTTCAACTCATATTGGACCCTTGCTTTGCTTCAGCCACCCCCTCCCGACATCATATTCCCCTTAGAGCCCCACTTCAGAATGCCCCCTGCTGTTGCAGCCCGGCCTGCAGCCCCATCTCATGATGTGCCAAAGGGGAGCACAGGTGCTTAGGTGGTCTTGTGGCCTCTGAGGGCTCCAGACCTGCAGGGGGGGGGGAGTGCACCATTGGCTAGGGATGGGGGAAACCTGCCAGAATCTGAACCTGAGACCAACAACTTAGACCTTCAAGTAGTGATGGGTGAGCTCCATCCTCCATCCCTTTATTATTGGCTCAGTCATTCCCAAATTTCTAGGAGAGAGGAATTTTAGGATTTCTCTGAGAGCTCACTTTTAGATCAGAAAGTACCTCCTCGACAAATAGTAAGCCTCAGCATCTTGAACTCAATCTAGAAATTTAGAGGCACCCAATGTAATGATCATAAGATCAAGCGAGCCTGAGCCCTCTTGGTTCCTCCCAGCAGCGTGTAAGCTGCAGTTGTTGGGGTTTTGGCACCAATTTAGTTTCTGAGCTGTCCTCAAGGGCAGCTCTGTAGGAAATGTGCTGTGCAAGCCTATGCAGAGTTATTCCAGGCTGAGCCCGCGGCCATTTGTTAGGAATGCTGTGCCTGTAATGGTTCTGGGGAGATCTGACCGATGGGCCAGTGGACAAGGTAGGGAGGGGGTTGCTTCCGCTCGAGCCTGGCTCCTTCCTCAGACTCACTGCAAAGCTCTGGGTAAGGTTAGGGTTAGGGTAAGGTTCGTTTTCCAGCTCAGCTCTACGTTATCAAAATGGGAGTAGCAGTTTTAATAGGGAACAGGGAAAAAATCAACACAGGAGCGTGACTGTGGAAAGCTTCTCTAGATTTTGCCCCTCATAAAGAGCTGCATGGAAAAAATAGCTGGCAGCCTGAGAGCTCCTGCTCAGCCCGAGGAGTCGAGCCACATGAAGGCTCCTGCTGTCCCGGGTTCTGCCGGGCCAGCTGCTGCGGCCCTGCTTTCTAGGGGCTGATGGTGAAGCGAGCAGAGGCCAGGCCAGGGGCTGTAGCGAGTGGGGCAGGGGCAGCAGCGCTGTGCTTTGGGACCTCTGGCTCCTCGTGGCAGAAGAAATCTGGGGGGGGGGTTGTGAGCTTGTACTTGCGCGCTGTCATCCCAGAGAGTCCAGTGTACCTTTGGGGCTCTGGCCTGCAAACAACCCTTGGTTCATTTTAGCTGAGTACTTAATTGGTGGGTAGAAGGGCAGAAGCTCTTGAAGGCAAGGGGTCGCCAAGTTTGTACTGGGGCCATGGTGACTCCAAGAAACCACAAGGATGGAACCAGCGTTTCTTGTGACTACAGAGAAGGTGGCTCAACGTGGCAGTCCAGTGTCTGGGCCAAACGTAACCGACTGCCAAGCACCTTCTGCTAGCTCTGCACCGGTGTGTTGTTCTTACAAGCAGAGGAGTCTGCCGTGTTGGGGCTAGTTCTGTGGTGTGAGGCAGCCAGAGTGTGTTGGACTTGGGTGGGGCAAACCTGGGCGTAACTTCCTCCTCGTCCCTGAAGCTCATTGGCTGTCTCAGCCTGCCCTCCCTCTGAGGGCTGTGGTGATGATCAGATTAGGAGAGGAGAGCCCTTGGAGCCTGGCAAAGCGCCATGTGCTCCTGGGGTGTGCCCTGTGTTAGTTGTACACCCTCGGGGCCTTGGCAGCTCTTCCCCCCCCAGGCTAGGATCATGCAGAAGCATTCCTCACCATGGCCCCTGCAGAGGAATAGGGCTTTTCAAAGAGAGCCCACATTTTGGGCTGCCACCGAGCCCACCAGTGGTAATCCCTCCTTTCTCCCTGGCCCAGGAGAGTCAGGCTGTCTTCATTGGTATCGTCCTTGTTGCCCCTGAGGTCCAAGTCCTCCTGCAGGCCTTCTGTGTGGCTCAGCTTCACCCAGCAGCAGGGGGCCAGCTGTGCCTCAGGGATTCCCCAGAAGGCCAGCTCCTCCTCCCAGAGGGCCCTACAGACACCTGCAGGACAGTGGAGGTGTCTGGTCCTGTAGTAATTGAGCACATCGCCAAACAGTTTTGCGCTTCTATCAAAGAAAAACTCATTGGCGTTAGGGTCATAGTCAGATACAGCCTGGGCCTGGGGCTCTGTCAGCTGGCACAGCTTGGTCCCTGGGAAGGTTTTGAGGGTGCTGGAGTAAGTTTCATATCTGCGGCCTCCGACATTCAAGACAATCTTTTCTTTAGAGGCCTCCATCTTGCTGTTGGGTTGATGTTGCCCTCTTAATGACCTGGGGAAAACAGAAAGAACACAACTGTTATCATTCTCTTGTTTTCATTAATGCAACAAAAACACAACAGCTGCGCAACCCTCATTCCCTTTAGACATGCACCGACTGACACGGTAGCCATTGGTCCTGAGATTGCAGCCACAGGGTGTGTTGGCACATCATGGCCAGCAGGCGCACACACACTGCAGTTTCCAAGGAGCCAATGATACCAGATGTCTCACTGTCAAACACGAGGTAGCAGCAGTCCAGATGGACAAAGACTTTAGCCATTATTTGCTGGAGAAACAGGCAGGTTTGCTAGCGCAGATCTAAAGGGACCTTCGGAGAGCTCTCCATCTTAAGTCCTCCTGTCAGAGCCATGCACCCCCTACCAGCATTTACTCATGCGTCAGACAGTGGGCTTCCCCAAATGAAACCAGAAAATCCTTAGGATTGTCATGAGGGGAACCATCCAAAAATGATCGTTGACAGGAACAGCCTGTCGTCTTTGTTTCTTGGGACATTCCAGGTTTGGCGCTGAAGCCAGGCTTTAAAGGGGAACTTGCAGATTCCAAGGCATACATAGAAATATTGTCCTTTGGTTAGCACCTTGCATAGCATCCTTTACCAGGTTTTACCCTGTTTACCGGGACAAGTTGGGAGGACAGAGCAGGGCCTCCTCTGCCCCTTGTTAAGAATTACATCTGTTTAATGTTTTGTACTAATTTTTGTATTTCTATCCGGCCTTTGTTTGCAAATAGAAAACCCAAACCACCTTACACTCTATTAAAGGTATCAAATCCACAACAAAACCGGTGTATCAGAGGCACCTTTTGTTCCATGTCTCACCACCTTTCTTTTGCAAAAAGAGAACCCAACCCCCCTGGCTCTCTGTCAAAGATATCCACAAAAACATCATATAAATCTACATCAAAGCCTGTCTGTTGGAGGCATACTTGACTTCTGTTTACAACCCCCATTGCCATGGTTATTCTAATATTCAGTTTGGTGTAGTGGTTAAGAGCGCGGGACTCTAATCTGGAGAGCTGGGGTTTGATGCCCCATTTGATGCCCCAAATCTGGGGTTTGATGCCCCATTGCTCAAATTGAAGCCAGCTGGGTGGCTTTGGGCTAGTCACAGCTTCTCAGAGCTCTCTCAGCCCCACCCACTTCACAGGGTGTTTGTTGTGGGGATAATAATAACATACTTTGTAAACTGCTCTGAGTGGGCGTTAAGTAGTCCTGAAGGGTGGTATATAAATCGGACGTTATTCTTCTTCTTCTTATTCTTACAATAATAAAATAACATGAAAAAGACAACAAAATATCAGTAAAACACACACAAATGGAAAGTCATATACTGGTCTAAAGGCAAGCTCCCCAAACAGAAGGCTTAACGGTGTACATATCAATGAATATAGATCAAGATGGGCAGCCATGTTCATCTGTCTGTAGCAGTAGAAAAGAACAAGAGTCCAGTAGCATCTGTAAGACTAACAGAACTGCTGGTAGAGGACGGGCTTTCATGGGCCACATCTCACTTCTTCAGATACATTCTAGCTGTGTCTGAAAAAGTGAGCTAAGTCTCACAAAGCTCATCCCCTACCACAAATTTTGTTAGTCTTATAGGTGCTACCGGACTTTGCTCTTTATATAGAAATGAATAATTACAGGAATTTAGGTCCATGGCAGACCAGCCTCAAAACAGTTGTGGCTTCAGTCTAGGAGCTCTCGGAGTCAGGCACCAATTCTCTGCCCTCACCAGTGCCCACAGCGAATGGAGGGTGCCCTGCATCACAAGTCAGAGTCACACATGAGGTGTACCTGGGGCGGAGCACCTTGATTCCTGGGCATGAGTGCAGCATCTGATTCAGGAGGGATTGTTGGGGCCTGTGGCAAAGGGGCTTCAGCCTCCCTCTCCCACACCAGTTTATTGCCTGGAACAGTCCCACGGCTGCTATTTGGCCTGTTGGAGAACCCCACTCGTCTCCCAGGGAACACGTACGTTTCCCCAGGGACTGTTTCCGGTTGGCAAAACAGTGCAAAGGGAAGGAGGAAGCCCCTTTTCCACACCCTGATCCAAACCGAGTACTGCACGTATGGGAGTTGAGGACAGCTCATGTGTGATTGGGTCACATCTGGTACATTTCCCCAGCACCTGCTATCGGAGCCTGGGCCTGGAACGTTGCGTATGTGATGTCCCTCTGAGCCACATCCCTCCCTAGAGGCCCAGGGGATGTCAAATGCGCACTTCAACCCTCCAGCTTCTTCCCCAGCTAATGACATGAACCTTCCTTCCCTTGCCTTTTAAACTTAGCTGCAACTCGGAAGATGGTGATGGTTCTGTCATCACAGGGCCAGGTGACAGGGGCCAGGGACCCCATCCAAGGAAGAAATTGCCGAGTTATTCCTCTCCGTCCCCACCCCTGTATTGAACACTGTGGATAAAAGGGTGGAACTCATTGACTGCTGCAATGACCCTAAGGAATTTGGGTCATTGGTAACCCCTGTGTTTAGCACTGAAATAACAGCTCCCTTCTGTATTCCTGCCAAACATTGGAAACTTCATTTTTCTGAACTGTATTCTTCATCAACACCTGTTAATCACGTGGAAGAAAATCCAGACCGATTACCCCTTTGGCCTAAGGTTTTGCCGGAGGAAATTGAAGAACTCTTTGCTAAAAAGAAACCTGGGACAATGCCGGGTTCAGATTTGATCCTTGTTGAGCTGTACCAGGATAACACTGCTTGGTGGAGCTCTATTTTGGCTCCAAATTTTCTCAGTGATAAATGAAACTGGCATAATTCCAGGTGTGTATGAACACTGGGAATTGAGCTTCTCAACCACCCACTTAATTCCTGGCAGAGGCGCAGTATTAGCTTGTGGGCTGGGAGCAGGTTTGCCAAACTCCCAGAATTACAACTGATCTCCAGGCCACAGAGATGAGTTCCCCTGGAGAAAATAGCCAGTTTGGAGGGTGATGTCTATGGCATTAGAGCATGCTGAGGTCCCTCTCCAACCCCCCCCCCCGTCTCTAGGCTTCACCCCCAAAATCTCCTGGAATTTCCCAACCTGGAGTTGGCAACCCTGGTATGTGTGTGGGGGATGACTCACAGCTCACACTTCTGGCATTTTGTCACAAGAGTCTACTTTCACTTGTCACCCAAAAGACTCGAATAATTGCACTTATATACCGCTCTTCTGGACAGACGAGTGTCTATGCAGAGCAGTGGACAAGGTCAGTGTTGTTCTTATCCCCACTATATAGCCCGGAAGCTGCAGCTGAGAGGAGGGGCTTGCCCAAGGCCACCTGCTGAGCTCGGGGCAGGAGTGGGATTCGGCCAGCAGAGTGCAGATTCACAGCCCATCCACTTAACCGCTCTGCTGTAGCAACACTGGGATCATTGCTGTTTGCCTGACTTATAGTACATGTGGACATTTGAAGGCTTTGGGTAAAATTCTTTGGGCCTCCATTTGGATGTTTCTCCTGAGCCTTCAAAATTTCCTCAAAACTCTGATTTCATTGAGAATTGGTGGTAAATTGAAGTTGTGCTGAACCCCAAAGAGAAATGTTGCTGGTTTTATTGAAACTCTGTGTGTGTGTGTGTGTGTGTGTGTGTGCGCGCGTGCGTGCGTGTGTGTGTGCGTGTGTGCGCGCGCGCGCGCCGCACTTTCCCTAAAACCCCTCTGCCGTTTTTCCTAAAGAGGAAATGCCAGTTCCTTCAACCGAGACGTGGGTTTATTGGAAACTCTCCTCTTCTCTTTTCTGCCATGAGAACACAGCTCTGATGCTGAGTTCACCTGCTCCCTAATCAGACTGGTTATTGGTCTTTCATTGCTTTGCAAACTTCAAAAGGCTTCTTAAAAGATTATTTTTCTTCCTGGAAAGCACTTGATATATTAAAAAGGCATAAAAAGCAGTTCTGTGTAGGATGACATATTTATTCATTTAATATTATATAAAATGTTTATAAACCCCCTTTTATCTCAGGTATCCTAACTCCAGTCCCAAGGCAGGAAACAACAATGTAATAATACCGCAAATTAAAACAAGACATTAAAAACAAAAACTAAAAACACATGGAAAAGACATGCTAGGAAACGACCGCAGGTCCAGGTACGTCCCTGGAGCATTAGCACTTGCGCAAGGCGAGCATCCCATGTGCCAGTCCGCTCCTGCCTCTCACATGTTCCTGTTTTCTCATAAGCACCTCCCAAAACAGTCCTTAGTGCTCGGCTGTAAATCTTTGCTTGCTGCTTCTGCGGTCCCCCCTCCAAGGGGCTCAGTGTTGCCAGCCTCCTTTTTTATCTGCTTGGAAATCCTTATGCCCCTCTGCTACCAAGTACACCGTCTCAGCGAATAGCACTAAGGAAAAAGGAGCGCTTTGGATCCTTACCTTCACCCTTGTGCAGCAGCTGCGTGTGGCCAGAGAGGGAGAAAGAGCAGAAGACCACAGAGGGAAGCACAGGGCCCCCGGAAAACAGGATGTCCAGTGGCCTTCGTCCAAGTGGGCAGCTGTGGGGTGCCAGAAAACAAAGCCAGCCAATCGCTCCACTTCGGCCTCCCTCCCCACCTTCCCTTCTTCAGGGAACAGTTTTCAAACTAGCCAATAAGCTCCTTGCCAGCTGGTTCCCATCACTACCCGCTGCTCCTCAAAGGCCAAATTTCCTCAGCTGAACAGAATTGTTGTGCAACAGGGGAGGGAAACAGCAACCGAGGACAATTTGTTTTGTTCCTGCCCCCTTCTAGAGACCTCTCTCTGAGACTTATTTTTTCCTTTCCCATAAAGATGAGGACATCTTCTTCACACATGTGCAACAATCATCAGACACAAGCATAACAAGAGGCCATCCATGACTCATGTGTGAAGAAGCCCCAGACCGTCTTCGCTTATTCCCCTGGTCAAAATGGTACTGGAGAAATTGCCATGAAGGCAGAGAGAGACCAGCTTGCGAGACCCATGGGAGAAGGGGCTCTCCGTTGTCCCCCCGCCCCGTTCCACGGGCCCACATCTTCACGTTTGGAGGAGGGGTATATAGGTTAGATCATTAACTCCTGGCTTTGGGTGGCTGGCCGAACGGTTTCTGTCTTGGAGGTTGAAAAAGAATTACACACACACACACACACCCCTCTCAGAATTTACACTGTACTATTTGTATATATATTGGTATCTGGGTAGGAGAAGAAAATGAGACTGAAGAGTTAAACAGACAAACAAACAAGGAGAGGCTGTCCCCCCCTGCAGTGCATATTGGTACTGCCCAGCCAGTAGAATGCCCCTCCCCCCTTGAGCTCAATTCTAGCCACGTTTATTCTGCAGTAAGCCATATGGAGTTCTGTTGCCCCTGCCCCATATGGTGTTGCCTCCCCTAATGCTTGTATTTAGGAATGCCACAAACTTCATGGCCATCATATTTGATGTTTGACATCCTGTATTTGACAGTGACGATCACTTGTGAGCAGAGTCTGTGATCTGGACAGGTGACCTTGGTCCAAGAGAAGCAGCAATGGAGAAACTGTGCAGAGGTGGCCGTGTGTGGAGTGTCGTTTCCTTGCCTTGCAGGAGTTTCAGTAAAGGTTGCTGAATCCAAATCCACATCAGGGCAGGAGGTGAACATAATTCCCCCTCGGGATCAGGGTTAGTTGGGTCAAGTAATATGACCGGGGGGGGGGGGGCGCCGGCTATGCCTCCCATAAAGCTGTGCAAAATGCACACATACAAAATAGTTTCTATAACCTATGAAGCTGCTAATACTGAATCAGACCCTCGGTCCATCAAGATCAGCGTTGTCTCCTCAGACCAGCAGCCGCCCTCCAGGGTCTCAGGCAGACTTCGTCCATATCTCCTACTGTCAAATCCTTCAACTGGAGGAGCTGGGGATTGAGCCTGGGGCTTCTGCATGCCATGCAGATGTGTGGCTACTGAACCACAGCCCCTCCTGACATGGACTTAAACACCAAATGTTAATTTTTTAAAAATAACTCAGCTTTACCAGGACTCTGTTTGTGTGTAACCATTTTTCTATTTACTCCTGTGTGTGTGCAGGGTTTTTTTTCAGCGGGAATGTGGTGGAACGGAGTTCTGGCACCTCTTGAAAATGGTCACATGGCTGGTGGCCCCGCCCCCTGATCTCCAGTCAGGGGGGAGTTGAGATCGCTGAGCGGTGTGGAGGGCCATCTCAACTCCCCTCTGTCTGGAGATCAGGGGGTGGGGCCACCAGCCATGTGACCATTTTCTCTGAGGACAACCCACTGAGCTCCACCACCTCTTTTCCCAGAAAAAATCCCTGTGTGTGTGTATGCATTTTCCTCTTTTAATAAAATATTGCCCTTTGAACTTAAAGCACCAGCCTCGTCTGCTATCTGGGAAGGGACTCTGTAAAAATTGGTGAAAAAGATCCCGTAGTTACCACCTCTCACATAACCATCTTCCTTGCTGCTAATTCCCCCGCTATTCTCTTATTTGCAAGGAGACCAAGTCAAAACCAGTGGCTGTTTGAGGATTCCTGTCCACATTTAGTTTGAATTTCACTGAGCTGGATTGGATGGCATCAGGACTGACTCCTTCAGCAGGACCTTTCTGGTCCTCAGGGGGCTCAAAGCTCTCTCTGGCTCATTAACTGGGTTTCATCCCCTTTGACTGCAACTGTGGCTGGAAAGCTCTCTGGGAAACCCACATGCAAGGCTTGCGCGTACGTATGTTAGTCTCCTGGTTAGGGGTGTGCAAGGAAAAAACTTTCAGCTTTCTTGCTTCGGCATTAGCCGAAACAAGAATCTCTTTCGTTAAAGCCGAAAGCCGAAACAAGAATCTCTTTCGGCTTTCAGCTTTCGGCTTTCTTTCGGCTTTCTTTCGGCTTTCTTTCGGCTTTTTCTATGGGAAAATGCCTCCGTCTTCCAGGACGCCTGGAGGAAGCATTTTCCCACCGAATAAGCCCAATATTGGTGGGGTCCTTCCTCTAACCCTTCTCTAACAACCACCCAAGTTTCAGACAGATTGGACTTTGGGGGGCCATGTTATGGCCCCCCAAAGCAGGTCCCCCCATCCTCCCATAAGAAAGCGAAGCAGCAGCATATTGTTAGCATGCTGCTGCTCATCTTTCTTCATTATTTCCTATGGGGAAAAAATGAAGAAGCAGGCTTCCTTTGCCAGGGGTGGCATTTTGCATGCAAAATGCCCCCCAACCCTCTGGGGCCCTTCTCCCACCCTTCCTCCCACCCCCCACCAAGGCTCAGCCTGCTCCCACTTGGGGGGGGGCATTTCATGGCCTCCCAAAGTAGGTGCTCTGTTCTCTACCACTGACAGCTGGGGGAGGCTTGTCTTGCCAGGGGTGGCATTTTGTATGCAAAATGCCCCCCAGCCCTCAGGGGCCCTTCTCCCACCCCTCCTCCCACCCCCCACCAAGGCTCAGCCTGCTCCCACTTGGGGGGGCCATTTCATGGCCTCCCCAAGTAGGTGCTCTGCTCTCATCTCTACCACTGACAGCTGGGGGAGGCTTGTCTTGCCAGGGGTGGCATTTTGCATGCAAAATGCCCCCCAACCCTCTGGGGCTCTTCTCCCACCCTTCCTCCCACCCCCCACCAAGGCTCAGCCTGCTCCCACTTGGGGGGGCCATTTCATGGCCTCCCCAAGTAGGTCCCCTCAGCCCCCAAAGTCCACCCCTCACAGCCCCACACAAACCCAATTCCCCCCCAGCTGCCACACACAGACCCAAATCCCCCCAGTAGCCCCTCACAGACCCAAATCAACCCCCACCTGCCCCACACCCACCATAACCCCAGGAACAGGCTGGCCTGCCCTCCCCTTTTGGGAACCCCTAAACTCTCTTTCCCAGGGCAATTCCGCACAGACAAGGGGTGCCACAATGGTGGCAGTGCCAAATCGTCCCTTGGAAAGAGCACCTGCCTTGGCACACAGACAACCACCCCCCTGACCCCCCCACCACCTGCAGAGAAGGCTGGCCAGCCTGCCCCATTGTTCCCTATGCTGGGAACCAACCTCCCATCAAAGAAGGGAACACAGACACACAATCATTAAGTTTAAAAAAACCTTTATTTTATCATTTTCAAATTACAAGTGGTCAACAAATCACAACATATTACACTTATTGTCCCTCACAGCACAACACAACACAATTAACTACACATCAGAGAATCTTAAAAACAATTTTTCTTTTGAAATGGACAAACTGTAAAGTTTTGAACATTTCCACAGGTTACATAGTAAGTGGGCACAACAGGGCATGGCAACAGAAGCCCACACTAGACAAGATGATCATAACTACCAGCCTAATACAACTCTCCCTCCATAAAACGACTTAATGGGGGGGAACCACTGCAACAGGGTCCAGCAGAACCTATGTCATTTCCTGTGGCTGTGCTTTCAGTTCAGACACACAAAGCTGAACGGGGCACTTCCAAGGCACTGGACACTGGTATTTCTGGAGCAGTTCTGCAGAGGTCTCCCCCCACCCCCACACCAGCCTCAGAATTTACCTGGGAACATCTGCGAGAGATCATCATTGGCCGGTGCCCATCCACCACTCTTCCCGCATCCCCCAACCATGCAAACCCAACATTAACATCAACAATTTTTTTATGGTTTTTTTCTTTTTTTAAACGTGAACAGTCCATCAACTCAGAAAACACAGAATAACATTTTTTTTGGTTTTTTTTTTAAACATGAACATTCCATCAACTTTTAAAAAACATAATCACAACATTTTTTGGGGGTTTTTTTCTTTTTTTTACATGAACAGTACATCAACTTTTAAAAAACAGTACAACAATTCTTCTTCAATTTTTTTTTTACAAAGATTTCAGCTGATAAAAACATTTTAAACATTCACTGCAGGATCTGATATTTTCCCATTCCCTAATCCCCACCTAAGCAATCCCTATCTAACCTGTTTCTCCCTCCAGTAGCAATCCATGTTTCTGGGGCATTATTTTTCAGAATAAATTTGGTCCCACAGGGTCTGTCTCAGTGATGGGAGATGTTTTGAATACCCTGGGGGGGGGGCTTTCAAATTGCTGGGTGTTTTCCCTTTGCCACTGGTTCCTAACCACCCTCCCTCTACTGGCCGGTTTTAACTGTATATACAGGGTTTTATACAGGGGAGAGCGCGATTCCAAAGGATTGGACTCACAGAGGATGCAGGCCACAAGTTGGGCTCACCTCAGTCACTCTGGAAGTCCAGTCCTGAAAAATCGAAGAGGCGAGAGTTGACCTTCAGGAAGGTCAACTGCTCGACTCTCCATGGGAGAAGGCGAGTGCGATGTGGGCCGACAATGTCGCCCGCATGTGAAAAGACATGCTCGCTCTCCACGCTCGTCGGAGGGCATGAGAGCAGCCGCTGCACCTCGAGGGAGAGGTCCGGCCAGACCGACTCCTTCTTGGCCCAGTAGCTGAGCGGATCGGTGGAGAGCGACTCGCAGGGCTCCGCGAGGTAGTCCCTGACCATCGCCTCCGCCGGATCCTCTCTCACGGTCCTCACGACCCCAGAGGGGACGAGGGCCCACCGGAGCATCTCCATCTCCATCAGCACTCCGGTGGCGGCCGCGGGGGGGGGCCTGTGCAGAGGGGACGTCAGAGGGACCCGCACGGCAGGGCCCCTCTTGCGTCCCCCCTGTCGACAGGTGTCCCCTCGCGGTCTGCCTGCGCCTCACCCAAGAGCAGAGCCCGTCTCTGGCTTGCGTGAGGTTCCCGTCCCGCTCGGCGAAAGTGCCCTTTATGCGCGGGTCACACACGGTCGCCAACATGTATGACTCTTCCTTAGTGAGAGGAGTTAGCCTGGCAGCAATGCCCTGCTGCAGCCTTCTCACTAATGCGCGCACCGCTGGAACAAGGTCAGCACGGGGCGCGACCCGGTCTGCAAGGGTGGCCAGATTCCTCTGGAGCGTGTGCACCAGGGGAATGACCAGACCGAGGGTCGCCGTGTCTGACGAGACCGCCACAGTGAAGTCCTTGAAGGGCTTCAGGACTGTTGCCAAGTAGGCCCCCTCCCCTGCTTTAAAGCCTGCCATAAACTGTGTTAAAGTTTCCTGCATTGCTGTTTTACTGCTACACCAAAGACTGCCTTGCACGTGTGTGTGCTGATACACGTGTCAGTTTCCTGCCTGCGTGTCAATTGCCTTACTGCTGCTATGGACTGTGTAGTTTACTGACTCCACGTTTGGTTAACTGCACAAAGGACTCTATTTCTGGGCAGCCCTGCCCTGACCTGTATCTGGACTTCCCAGTGTGTGTTTGGACTTTATTACAAGTGTGCCCCGTGCCTGCATTGCCATCTGCCACGGACCGTGCCTGTTCCCTGCTTTGGACTGTGTTTTAAGTGTTGTTCCCCCTGCCGCCATGGAAGCCTGCCTCATATGGGCCCAAGCCGCTGCTAGCAGCCAGGCGCCTGCCGGGGAAACCTCCAGCGAGCCTGGCTAGGCGCTCCCTGGTCAGTTCCCGCCTGGAGTCTCCCGCGGGCCGGTCCCCGAGCTTGCCCTCACTACCGGGTAGCCTGCAAACCAGCCCCAGCTATGCCCAACCGGCATCCATGTTCCCAGGCAGCCAGAAGACCCAGGGAAGAAGACTGCTTTGAGAAGCCATTTCGGCGAAGCGAGCACACCACGTCCGCAGCGAGAGTACCTCGCCCCGCTCTGCATATCTTAGGAGCCGCCCCGGAGAAGGAACTAAGTGCCGACCATCCCAAGCACTTAGAGAATGCATCTCAAAGAAACCTCCGCATTCCAGAGCTGATGACATCAGGACAAGCCCTGTCCGCTGGAACATCCTTTCAGCCCACTTGGATTTCCCCCTCCCTCTTTTGTCCCCTCTTCCTGAGGTGTCACTTATCACAATCTGATTACTAAAGTGGCCCATCCAAGCCATTCAGTAGCCCATTAGAACCTTTGTTTTAATCTGTGAGAACCACCAAGTACAGCACCAGCCCCAGGGTACGTTTTGGGGTATTTAAGCTGGTCTCCCAGACCACTCGGTGCCTCGGCCATTCCCTATCCAGACCTCCTTGCTGTCCGTCTGTGGTTCCAGTGCTGGCATTGGGCCACCTCGCTGCTGTGTCTCTGCTTCGCTACAGGATTGTGAGTATTCCCCACCATCGTTGGGAACCAGCTAATGTGAAAGTCTCTGTATTTCCTACTCTGTATTTCTTAGATCTTGTGTATTCTCTTGTATGCTTGTGCAAGTTTAGGCTTACGCCACATTGTTAGCAAATACACGTGTTTGGAACCTATTTGTAGTCTGACCCTTTTTCACTAGAGTGTCTGGAATCGGGACCTCCGTAGACATAGGTTAAGATCCGCGCTAATTTTAAGTTACAGACTGCTAAGCTAATTTCCCCTTATAATAAAGAGCAGTTCTGGTAACAGTTTACTGGTGGAGAATGCGGGCATAACCCAGTTCGTGTGAATACACGTGAGTCGACACGCGTGTCTTCAGCGAACTGACTTAGAGGAAAATTTTCCAGACCTCAGTGTAAAGAGCGCAATTTAGCTCAGGGAATTAAAAGTGTGAGTGTGCGTGGCTCTAGCAAGCATTTCTATCTTGTGGGTTGGCTTTTCCCCATTTCCTCCTTCAGCCAGCTTTGGACTACTTGCCTTTTGTGGTGCACCGCGAGGCCCTCCAGCCGTTATAACCGGTGTACTGTGGGTGAGGACCTCTGAACTGGTGAAGTTCCTGGCCACTTTCCGGGCTGCCTAAACGCGTCTATGTGGGTGGGATCCCAGAAGTAGGCTCTATATATATATACATCCTGAAGCAGCACATATAAAACTCTCTTCCACCCTCCCCCGTCTCTCCTAAGTCCGTCCAAACCCCGTTCCTGCCAGCACTTAGGCTTCAATCCCCACTCCTGAGGAAACGTGAAGGGATCGTTAGTCCGTCCATTTAGTTTTAGCTTTGGGAATCTAAGGCCAGGTTCCTGAAGCCCCGCGGCAACCAGCCGCACCGTGCTTAAGAGTTTTAAGTTAGACTCTTGGGCGCCCTTCCGCTTGAGAGTTAGTTGGACTCTTGGGCACATTCTTGCTTGGGAGTTGTTTGAACTCTTGGGCGCACCTCGCTTGGGAGTTGGTAGAACTCTTGAGCGCTTTTTCCGCTTGGGAGTACAGTAGTTTTACTCCTGGGCACTTTTGCTTGGGGACTTGCAGAGGCAGTCCTTGAGCGCTTTAGTCTTTTGGTCTAGGCTTGGAGACAGTTTAATCGTCTGTCTCTGAGCACGAGGCCTGGGGACACTTTGAGTTTAGTTCTTGGGCAGAGAGCTTGAGGGCATTGTAGCTTCTGAGCAGAGGCTTGGGAGCATTTCAGTTTCTGAGCAGAGGCTTGGGAACACTTTCTGGTTTTCTGAGCACATAGGCTTGGGAGACCCCTGAGCTTTGGCTTCTAAGCAGAGGCTTGGGAGCACTGAGAGTTTTTGTTCTTGGGCTTAGAGAGCTTGGGAGCACCTTCTGAGCCAGTAAGCTTTCCTGGTCCCGTGGCTTGTAGGCAAGCTTGAAACGGGAATAGGATTTTTTCCTTCTCCCCCGGTGGAGAAAGACCGAGTATAGGACCCTTAAATACCCTTTTAAACCTAATAGTAGGACCTTTTAAACCACCCCTGGTAAAAACCCCTGTGTAGTACCCAGTTTAAAAATCCTTGAGGACCGAAGGGAAGGATAAACCTCCCAAAGGAACATAGAGAGGAAAAAGTTGTTAAAAACCCTGAGTAGCTTTAACCGCCCCATCCGTGGTGTCGCTGATCCACTCTTTAACCTCCCCCGAGATCAGCCTTAAACGGAAAGTAAAATGTACCGGGCAGCCCCCACCGTGCCCCGCCTGGAGAAGTGGCTAGTCAAGAAGGGAGATTGCCCTTGGGAAGCCGGTTCCTTCAAGGGACCCGACCCGCTCCAGATAGTTAGAAGCGCCTTCCAAGATTTCTGTGAGAAGGAGAAACCTAGGTCAAGCAAGAAAGATAGATATGGAACTTGGGCACTTTTCACCGCCCTACAGGACAGCGTGTCCCTAATTAATAAGCTACAGACAGCCCAAGAAGAACAGGAACAGGAGATAGAGCAGTTAAGGAAAGAGAAGAAAGAGTATGAGGAGAAGGCAGCCGAGTGGCGTTCAGAACGCGTTAATTTCATGCTGGAGAAGCAGGGACTAACCACTGCCCTCCAAGACGCCCAGCACAAGGCTGAAGTAGCCACCGCTCATGCCGATATGGCTGAGCACGCAGTAATTGAAGGTCAGGAGAAAATTGCAAAATTAACCCACGCTGCCCAGTTCATGGCAGAGCAGAAAGTCGCAAAGATAGCCGCAGCAGACCACTCAGCTTGCAAGAGGGAGCTAGAGGGCCTAAAGCAGCACCTGGGAATGCAACAGGCCGTAATCTCCGCCGTGCATCCCGCAGCCCTCTTGGCCCTCCCCGAAGGTAGTGCCGACAGCTGGTCATCCCCTTCGTCTCAGCCCGAGGAAGCCCCGCAGCCCCTCCGCCCGATAGCTACCAAGGAGATCGTCTCCACAGATGAGGATGGCAGAAAGACAGACCGGATAGTTAAAGAGATCCGCAATTGGAGGCCCGATGAGCTCCAAGCCATAGCGGACCGCATGGGACTCCTGAACCGGGACTCAGCTATACAATGGTTCGCACACGTGACTATGTCCCAGCCCTCTGCTAGTGGTTCCGATGTGGCCCAACTAGCCCGCCACTGCGCCAGCCCCGAAATAGTCACAGCCCTTAATGCTCACGTTTCCAACCGAAGGCTAGCCACCCGCAGCCAGTATGGAGCCATTAAAGAACTGTGTGCGTTCCTATGGCCCACTAAAAGCTTAAAGGCCCTATACATTGCAGAGTCCCAGAAACCCGGAGAGGACCCAGAGGCATACTTGGCTAGGAAGCAGCTTCTCGCTGAGCTAGCGGATGAAGTAGATTTGGACGCCAGCGATGTACCCGACTTCGACGAGTTAGAGTTCAGGAGGGCGGTTATAGATGGTCTCAACAGCACTACTCGCCTGGCCCTGGCAGGAGTAGAACCCGGGAGCATCTCATGGGGAGACCTGGAAGCTCGCATCAGGAGCATTGCTGGCCTGTTGCGAGAAACCGGCGCCATCCGCCATGTGAAGTCCCCAGCCTCCCATAGGAAAGAGAGTGAGCCCATCAACACAGTCACGTATGCCAACCGTGGTCCCCACTCCCAATATTGGCCCCAAGGGCATAGCTCGTACTCGGAGCCTAGAGGTGGCATCTTGCGTGGGAGAAGTGGTAGCTTCAACCGGGGCCGCGGCCAGAGGGACTCCCGTCCAGGAGTAACCTTTGCGCCCACCCTCAGTCACTACCCTTCCTCCCCACAGGGACCCTCTAAGCCCTGGAGACCTGTGCTGCCCTCGGCACCCCCGCCCCCTCGGGCACCTCACCCCTACAATCATGGATTCGGTCAACATTGAGACTCTCACTAATAAGTTTGCCCATGTCACGATTAGCATCTCCGACTTAGGTAAACCGGTGGTGCAGTCCCTAAATTCCATTGCGAATGGGCAACACGAAATCAGCTCCATTTTAGTTAACTGGGAGAGTCAAATTGAAAGAGATTTTTCTCTGCTGCTCAAGGGAACACAGTCTGTGGAACGCAACGTGTCAATAGCCATGGCATGTATGCAAGCCCAACAATTAAACCAGGCTGTGGCCATGGGGCTAATTCGGCAAGCCATGGATGGGCATTTGCCCCTGGAAATTAAAAGATTGATTATGCCCAAATTGTCACCCATAGAACTGGAGCTTGAATCCTGGTGGTCCCTTGTAAATTCCTCATTCTCACCGACCACCCAGGAGCTTAAATTATTTTTGTTAACGGCCAGTGCGCACGAGTCATTCCATGTGTACCGAGTCGTGCCTCTGGGACTCCAAGTCAGCGACACCGAGGTCCTCTACGCCCGCCACCCCGACCATTGGGCCCGCTTCACCCCGACCGGATGGCAGCTCGTCAGCCTCCAAGGGTGCCAGCATCGAGACCAGACCGGCTTCATTTGCCAGGACCAAGCCTTTGCACCTCACCACCCCTGTGTAGCCCCGCAAGTCGACGCCCTCAACAAATGCCCTTTCGAGGTCGTCCGGGAGAACAGCTCCGCTGTGATCTACCTTGGGAAAGGATGTGCCTGCGTGCGAACGGCCTGCAACTTTGTGATCCTGAACTCGTTCCAGCTCAAGCCCGTGATCCCGGGAGTCAACCGCTGCTTCTGCAACCTGTCTTCGGTGGCAGCCTGCGACTTCACCTACACGGTACCGGTCTGGACCCAAGAAGAGATCCTGGTGGCACCCTCCATCTATCGTTATGTGAAGCCCATCTCCCTTGGCATCGGTCTGGAGCTAATCCACGAGCTCCTGGCCCACCCGCAGCTCCACCGCACCCTCCAGAGCATCCAGAGGGACGGGGATACTACTGCTTTGGTTGTGTCCCACAACGGCAAAGAGATTTTGGATCTTGCTCAACGGATCAAGACCACCGGTGAGCACTCGTGGTGGGAAACCCTCTTTGGCTGGAGCCCCACCGCCACTGGAATTTACAATTTGGCTTTACACCCGATCATCGTTATTCTGGCCTTCCAAGTTTTGTTGTGTGCCTCACTACTTTATTTGGGCTGTTGGAGCCGCCGACAGCTCCAGCAACTCCAGCTGTCTTACAGCTTGGATCAGTACAACCCCGACCTCCTCTTGCCTTAATGGATGTTCTTGGTGCCCCATTTCTATTCCTTGCTTATTTTGTTGTTTATGGTGTTGTGAACTATGCTTGTGTTGTTATGACTATGTGTACGGATCCTGAACCCGCCCCATGGATGCTCTGCTGCTGGACACCGCTCCGAGGCCCTCTTGTGGACTAGGGGGGGACTTGTTTCTCTGCCTCCCTGCCCACGGCCCGTCTCCAAATGACCGCCAGCAGCGCCACCTCCAGACTAGAACTGTGTGCCTGAAGCCCTTCTTGCCACCAGCCGACCCTGCTCTGCGGATTGACGCAGACAGCAAGGGGGGGTGGAAGTGTGTTTTGGAACACATGGACTAAGCTTGCTTGTTCTTGTATATATGCAACCCAGTCCAGCAGCTGCACTGCGGACTGAGCCATCTGTGATCTGTGCCACTCTGTTGTTTTAAGTCTCTATGAATTTCTTGCCACTGCTTTCATGAATTTCACCCCTATGAATTTAGCCCCGAATCAATCCCTCGCTCTATCTACTGCAAGTGCGCCCATGATCCTCCCATGAACTGGAATCTTTTAATCACCCCCTATCAATTTTATTCCTATGAATCTGCTTTTAACCTTATGAATTGCCTTTTAACCTGACTCCCTCCGCCAAAGTGATTTTAGCTTATTTATCAGTCGTATGAATTTGGTTTTAACCGGGACCACTCCTGAACGGTCTCTTTTAAAGGTTATTTTATTCCTGATTTTAAACTCTATGAATTTGGTTTTAATCTGGCTGCATGAGTTAGCCTTTTAATTACGAAGTTTATTTTTCTACCCCCCATGAGCCCTTCCGCCGCTTACCTTCATGAATTGTTTCCCCGCACTTGCTTTTATTGCTGCTATCTCTATGAATTGGTTTTAACTCCCTAGATCATTGCTTTTATCCTATATAGATATATGTATTTATGATTTTAACCATCTATGAATTGCTCCACCCTCTATGAATTGATCTATGCCTGACTTGCGCTTCTTCACCCTATGTGAATTGTCCCCTCACCTATGAGCTCTGTTTTTAACTTCCTATGAAGTAGCCTGCTTTTAATCCTGCATTCATGAATTGACCCATGAATTGCCTTTGCTTTTAATCTCATGTCTATGAATTGCTTGTGTTATACAGGAATTACTTCCGCTTTTAATTAGCTCATGAATTGCCTCTGCTTTTAAACCTTATATCCATGAATTGATCGCTGTATATGGATTACTCATTGATATGAATTGCTATTGCTTATGAATTATTGCTATTTATTCTGACGGTTGCACTTAGCACACCTCCTGGTGTGAACCCAGAGACCTGCAGCCCATTGGCTGATCTAAATTGCACTTATTCGGTTAGGTGGTTCTCCAAACTAAATTTTTGAGTGACGCCTCCCCCTCCTTCCCTTCCCACTCCTTCTTCGCTCGAAGCTCGAACACCGGACATTGCCGACCACCTCGCCTTTGAAGTCAAGTTCGGGGACCGCCGTGCCTGACGTCCCATGGTCCCCGAGGGGGGGAATTGTTGCCAAGTAGGCCCCCTCCCCTGCTTTAAAGCCTGCCATAAACTGTGTTAAAGTTTCCTGCATTGCTGTTTTACTGCTACACCAAAGACTGCCTTGCACGTGTGTGTGCTGATACACGTGTCAGTTTCCTGCCTGCGTGTCAATTGCCTTACTGCTGCTATGGACTGTGTAGTTTACTGACTCCACGTTTGGTTAACTGCACAAAGGACTCTATTTCTGGGCAGCCCTGCCCTGACCTGTATCTGGACTTCCCAGTGTGTGTTTGGACTTTATTACAAGTGTGCCCCGTGCCTGCATTGCCATCTGCCACGGACCGTGCCTGTTCCCTGCTTTGGACTGTGTTTTAAGTGTTGTTCCCCCTGCCGCCATGGAAGCCTGCCTCATATGGGCCCAAGCCGCTGCTAGCAGCCGGGCGCCTGCCGGGGAAACCTCAAGCGAGCCTGGCTAGGCGCTCCCTGGTCAGTTCCCGCCTGGAGCCTCCCGCGGGCCAGTCCCCGAGCTTGTCCTCGCTACCGGGCAGCCTGCAAACCAGCCCCAGCTATGCCCAGCCGGCATCCATGTTCCCAGGCAGCCAGAAGACCGAGGGAAGAAGACTGCTTTGAGAAGCCATTTCGGCGAAGCAAGCACACCACGTCCGCAGCGAGAGTACCTCGCCCCGCTCTGCATATCTTAGGAGCCGCCCCGGAGAAGGAACTAAGTGCCGACCATCCCAAGCACTTAGAGAATGCATCTCAAAGAAACCTCCGCATTCCAGAGCTGATGACATCAGGACAAGCCCTGTCCGCTGGAACATCCTTTCAGCCCACTTGGATTTCCCCCTCCCTCTTTTGTCCCCTCTTCCTGAGGTGTCACTTATCACAATCTGATTACTAAAGTGGCCCATCCAAGCCATTCAGTAGCCCATTAGAACCTTTGTTTTAATCTGTGAGAACCACCAAGTACAGCACCAGCCCCAGGGTACGTTTTGGGGTATTTAAGCTGGTCTCCCAGACCACTCGGTGCCTCGGCCATTCCCTATCCAGACCTCCTTGCTGTCCGTCTGTGGTTCCAGTGCTGGCATTGGGCCACCTCGCTGCTGTGTCTCTGCTTCGCTACAGGATTGTGAGTATTCCCCACCATCGTTGGGAACCAGCTAATGCGAAAGTCTCTGTATTTCCTACTCTGTATTTCTTAGATCTTGTGTGTTTTCTTGTATGCTTGTGCAAGTTTAGGCTTACGCCACATTGTTAGCAAATACACGTGTTTGGAACCTATTTGTAGTCTGCCTCTTTTTCACTAGAGTGTCTGGAATCGGGACCTCCGTAGACATAGGTTAAGATCGCGCTAATTTTAAGTTACAGACTGCTAAGCTAATTTCCCCTTATAATAAAGAGCAGTTCTGGTAACAGGACCTCCACTGTCTGGGTGACGGTGAGCCAATCCTCCCGGCTGAACTCACCCACCTGACTCGCACCGCAGTTCTCAGAGAGCCGCGCGTGGAGTGCGGCCTGCTGCTCCACCAAGCGCTCAAGCATGGCGCAGGTGGAGTTCCAGCGACTCCTAACGTCAGTGATCAGAGCGTGCTCTGGCACACCTGTCCTGACCTGTGTCTGGCGCAGTTCGTGCGTGGCCTTCACGCTGCGCGAGAAGTGACCCGTAAGCCTCCGACATTTCTGGATAAGTAACCGGAGTTCACGGGTCCGGGTATCCAAGAGTTCCTTTGAGGAGCCCAACCCCAGCGCATCTCTCACCACTAGGTGAAGCTTGTGAGCCGCACAGTAGACGCTCTCTCGCCTCACTAGATGCGCCGCTGCCCTCATGTTCTTGCCACCGTCCGTCACCATGCATCCCACGGTGGCGGGTCCCTGGCCTATCCACTTGTCCAACTGTCTTCGCAAGGTGGCAGCGATGTTCTCTGCCGTGTGGGACACGTCGAGCACCTCGGTGTGAAGCAAGGCCTTGCAGTAGCCGGCCTGGCGGTCTCCCATCCTTCCCTGTCTAGCTGTGCTAGGCACCTCCCCCCGGCCCCCACCCAGAACCGACTCGGGTTCCCACCAGTGAGCAGTAAGCGAGAGGTATGCTTGCTGCACACTTGGGCAGGTCCAGATGTCCGATGTGAAGTGCACAGTTCTCCCGGCAACCCGGGACAGCTGTGCCTTCACATGATCCCTGGCAGCCCTGTAAAACAAGGGCACCACCGATCTGCTCAACGACGTGCGAGCAGGGACGGCATACCAGGGAAAGCAATCTCGGAGCAGCCCTGAGAAGCCGAAGTCTTCAACTACGGAATACGGTTGTCCATCCACTGCTATCATATTGATGATGTGGCGCGTGATGCGCCTGCTCGCCCTCCGGATCCCCTCTCTGGGCACACTAGCGCCCTGCATACCAAGCATCTCCGGGAGAGAGGCTTGGCGTCCCTTTCCTGCAGGTACCCTTAGGGGGAGAGCACCAGAGGAGCCTGCCTCCTTCTGGCTAGCTGGCGGCCGTGCGGCGCCACTCGAACCCTCCTCCCGAAGAAGCACCGCCTGGTGGTGCCTCTTCATATGGTACCTCAACCCAGACGTGGTAAGATGCCGCACATCTTTGCCACGGCTGACGCGCTGCCTACAATGCAGGCACAGGGCTGCTCGGGGATCCTCCGCTGTCTGGAAGTGCTTCCAGATATTGGAGGAAAAGGGCATCCCACGCTTCGAAGGAGAAGCGCTTTCTGGATCACCCTGAGGCACCTCCTGTGAGGTGCTCTGGCCGGACACACCGTGTCCCACTCTCGGCCGGGCAGGTGGGGATGGATGAGGCTGAAGGGGCAGAGATGTGGGCTCTTCCACCACAGTCTCTGCCTCTTCCTCCCGCATCCTCTCCTCCTGCACAGCCGCGAGAGGCCTGCCGCTGGCCTCAGAGGAAACTGGGGTGGACCGCCCCAGGGGGGGTCTCACGGGCAGTTCCTCCAACATCCTCCGGGTTCCTGGGGTGATCGTGAGGGATGGAAAAGTCACATGCCCCACGTCCATCCCAGGGGACACCACATGCTGCCCCTCCTCCAGCAGCTGGCTTGCAACCACTGGAGGAGGAGGAGCCTCAGCAGCAGGCCCCCGCCCAGTGCCAGCCCCTGCCTCACGCACCCGGGTTGGGGGTGGCCCTCCAGCAGCTGCCTCAGGAAAGAGAGTCTTGTGAACCCTCTTCCTGTCACCAGAAGCCAGGCTGGTGAACGGCAGCAGCGCAGGGGAGGGCCTCCTCCGCTCAGATGGGGGGGCTGCCGCAGCAGTCCCCCTCCCCCTCCCCTCCTCCCCTCTAGATTTCTCCCTAGCCTTTCCCCCGGGGCCCCTCTCTGCTTTCCTCTCTGACATACTTTCCCCTCCCGAAATCTACCTTAACTAATCAGAAAAGATTTGGAAAACAAAGGTCAACTTTGTTTTCAAGACCTAACTAACCTGCTCTAAATCTGTCTTCTAGTGGCTCTGTGACTTGGAGATGAACAATCAAGTGCCTTTTTAAGCAACCCTATTTATGTCAGGGAACCTGAGCCTGCCAATCAGCTGAATTCCTCTGGAATTGAGCTGGCCCTAAACCCCAATAACAGAGGTGACTAAGCCTTAAACACTCACACACTAGTATGCCCGGGCCGGCCTGGCACCACCACGGGTGCCAGAGATGGACAGTGGAACCCTAGTTATGGGGGCACTAATGGGAAGCCTATTGACAGCTATTACAAATTTATATATATATATATATATATATATATATATATATATATATATATATATATATATATATATAGAATTCAAACCTAACACTCACTCACTAATGCTTTCCCTGCTGAGTCCCTATTTAGTTTTTTAAAAAAAACTAGGCTTGGTTTCCCTAATAATTATGTTGAGGGCAATTATCCACTGATCACCTACCAACTGGCCTACCTACCTAAGAGACACTATTTAGTGGGAACAATGTATCTGTGGTATGTCGGTGTGGGGTGTGGATGTGGTGTTCTGAAGATGAGCCTCCCCCCTCCCAAGCTAGCAAGAACCCACCCCCAAGTCCACCCAAATATGAACCCGGACTCGCTCACTAACACCAGTCCTGCAGTCCAGCGATGTTTGGCGGTCTTGCAGCTGGTCCTCCTCTCCTCCGCGATGCTGTCAAGAAAATTGGAAATGTTAACAGAGTCAACACCACACGCCGCACACGCAACCCCCAAAATTCAAGGCCCCGTTGCACAAGCCAAGTCAGCCCCCCCCCTGAAAGGCTAGGGCCAACCAGCAGCAAAACAAAACACATCCACCCAGCAGAGCTTCTGGCCTGTGCAGGCCAAAAGCTGGCACACTCATTTTTTAGTCCTGTGAAACATTAGTTCAAGCCCACCCCACACTCAAACTTGACAAATGAAACATGAAAGAAAGCAGGCACTGCAATCAATGCTGCCCCCCCTAACCCCCAAACAATGTCCTCTTGCCCAACCAGAAAATGCCCCCCCTAGCCCAAGCCATAAAGACCGAGCCAAAGCATATGCTCGCAGGTAGGCACAGCACCAGACATAAGCTCAAAAAACAAATTTTACAACAACCCTACCAGTCCACCACTACAGATGTCCAGCAATGTTGATCCTCCACGCAGAGATCTGCAGGCCGATGTCCATCAAGTGCAGTCCAGTCCAGAAGAGGTCCACCAACGATAAACAACCTGATTGTGAAGCAAAACAGTGAGTGCCAGGCCAGCAAACGGGAAGGGTTACCAAAGCCGGAGCAGCAGGCCTGTGTGTGGGCCACAGGCTGGCACAGTTGTTCAGGACGGAGCCTGTTGGAAAGCCTTGGAAGCAGGGGGCCAGACACAGGGAAAAAAGCCCACACCATTCCAGTTTGTGAAGCACAACTGTGAGTGCCAGGCCAGCAACCAAAAAGGGTTACCAAAGCCAGAGCAGCAGACCTGTGTGTGGGCCACAGGCTGGCACAGTTGTTCAGGAGCCTGTTGGGAATCCTTGCAAGCAGGGGGCCAGACACAGGAAAAAAGCCCACACCATTCCAGTTTGTGAAGCAAAACAGTGAGTGCCAGGCCAGCAACCAAAAAGGGTTACCAAAGCCAGAGCAGCAGACCTGTGTGTGGGCCACAGGCTGGCACAGTTGATCAGGACGGAGCCTGTTGGGAATCCTTGCAAGCAGGGGGCCAGACACAGGAAAAAAGCCCACACCATTCCAGTTTGTGAAGCAAAACTGTGAGTGCCAGGCCAGCAAACGGGAAGGGTTACCAAAGCCAGAGCAGCAGACCTGTGTGTGGGTCACAGGCTGGCACAGTTGTTCAGGAGCCTGTTGGGAATCCTTGGAAGCAGGGGACCAGACACAGGAAAAAAGCCCACACCATTCCAGTTTGTGAAGCAAAACTGTGAGTGCCAGGCCAGCAACCAAAAAGGGTTACCAAAGCCAGAGCAGCAGACCTGTGTGTGGGCCACAGGCTGGCACAGTTGTTCAGGACGGAGCCTGTTGGGAAGCCTTGCAAGCAGGGGGCCAGACACAGGAAAAAAGCCCACACCATTCCAGTTTGTGAAGCAAAACAGTGAGTGCCAGGCCAGCAACCAAAAAGGGTTACCAAAGCCAGAGCAGCAGACCTGTGTGTGGGCCACAGGCTGGCACAGTTGTTCAGGACGGAGCCTGTTGGGAATCCTTGCAAGCAGGGGACCAGACACAGGAAAAAAGCCCACACCATTCCAGTTTGTGAAGCAAAACTGTGAGTGCCAGGCCAGCAACCAAAAAGGGTTACCAAAGCCAGAGCAGCAGACCTGTGTGTGGGCCACAGGCTGGCACAGTTGTTCAGGACAGAGCCTGTTGGGAATCCTTGCAAGCAGGGGACCAGACACAGGAAAAAAGCCCACACCATTCCAGTTTGTGAAGCAAAACTGTGAGTGCCAGGCCAGCAACCAAAAAGGGTTACCAAAGCCAGAGCAGCAGACCTGTGTGTGGGCCACAGGCTGGCACAGTTGTTCAGGAGCCTGTTGGGAATCCTTGGAAGCAGGGGACCAGACACAGGAAAAAAGCCCACACCATTCCAGTTTGTGAAGCAAAACTGTGAGTGCCAGGCCAGCAAACGGGAAGGGTTACCAAAGCCGGAGCAGCAGGCCTGTGTGTGGGCCACAGGCTGGCACAGTTGTTCAGGAGCCTGTTGGGAATCCTTGGAAGCAGGGGACCAGTCACAGGAAAAAAGCCCACACCATTCCAGTTTGTGAAGCAAAACTGTGAGTGCCAGGCCAGCAACCAAAAAGGGTTACCAAAGCCAAAGCAGCAGACCTGTGTGTGGGCCACAGGCTGGCACAGTTGTTCAGAGTCTCAGGAGCCTGTTGGGAAGCCTTGGAAGCAGGCAACCAGACACAGAAAAACAAGCCACACCATTCCAGATTGTGAAGCATAACTGTGAGAGCCAGCCAGAAGAAAGGCACCAAAGACACCCAGCAGAGCTTCTGGCCTGTGTAGGCCCAAAGCTGGCACACTCTTGTTTTAATCTTAAAACAGTAGATCAAGCTTAAAGAAGGCAAGCACAACAACCAATGCTGAACCCCCCCCCCACCATCAAACATTGTCTGCCCAACCTGTCCCCCAGGCCATGCCAAGAATAAACTGCAACACCTTTTTGCAGAGGCAGGCCACAGCAGCACATTGCCCAGCATCAAAAAATTTTTCAAAAATTTTAAAAAGGCCTACCAGGTGTCCTCTCAGGATGTCCAACAGCACAGTTGATCCTCCAGGCAGATGTCCTCCAGGCTCCAGGTGCAGTGCAGTCTCTCTTCTTCTTCTCTCTCGGTCAGCAGCAGCAGCAACAGAGGTGCTCCAGACAGTCTAGCTCCAAATTTAAACCCCCTGCTGCAGCCTCAGCCAAAGATTTAAATCTATTGGCTGGCATGAAAATACAGCAGAGGGATTGGTGACTCCTAAAGTCCCCCCTCCCCTGCCTTGCCCCACCCACACTCCAAGAGTCACCCTCCTCCTGCTCCCCCTCCCCTACCTGTTAGTTTTGGCGGGAATCTCTGCTGCTTTGCAAATGCAAAGTGCAATGCAATGCTTGCACCTTGCATTTGCAAGGCAAAGCAGGATTCCCTATCCTCCTTTGCAAGAGGGGTGGGGGGTGACAGAAGGAGTGAGTGATTCACTCCTTCTCCCCCCTCCCCTCTTCTAAGAGCCTGCAGGAAGCCTTTGCTTCCAGCAGGATTTTGCTAGCCGCTTGCTAAGGCAAACGGCTAGCAAAAACAAAATGGCGATTCTCGAATGCCGAAAGAAAGCCGAAAGAAGCCGAAACATTTCGGCTTTTTTCCTTTCGGCTAAGCCAAAACGTTTCGGCTTTCCCCGAAACGTTTCGGCTTATCCGAAAGAAGCCGAAACACTTTTGTTTCGGCTTTCTTTCGGCATTCGGAAAGCCAAAACGCACATCCCTACTCCTGGTTTCTTTCATTCTGAATTCCTGCCTCTTTTCCTGAAACTTGGAATTTGAACTCTTTGCCCTCCAGGATCCTGTTTTCCCCTCATTTGCCCAGTTTGCATTAACAACAACAACAACATTTGATTTATATACTGCCCTTCAGGATGACTTAACACCCACTCAGAACAGTTTACAAAGTATGTTATTATTATCCTCACAACAAAACACCCTGTGAGGTGGGTGGGGCTGCAAGAGCTCTGGAAAAACTGAGACTAGCCCAAGGTCACCCAGCTGTCTTCAAGCGGAGGAGTGGGGAATCAAACCGAGTTCTCCAGATTAGAGTCCCGCACTCTTAACCACGACACCAAACTGGCTTCCATTGGCCTGCTCTGCTTTTGCTCTTCTGCTCGACTTCTCGCTCAGGCCCCCCTTCCTTCGAGAGCAAGGCTTTGCCTCTCTGCACGAAATCATAAAAGTATGATAGATCATTCCCCAGTCTAGTTAGTACAAGTGAAGCAGGAGATCCAGCTAGTAGGCTGAGCATTTAAACAGCAGTGCAGTAAAAAGTGTTAGAAGTAGCAACCCTTTCAGCAGGAAATACTCCTCCACATTTGTTGGGGGCAGCTGTTATACCCAGTGAAAAACTGACGCTCTGGGAGTAAGGGGAAAGGGTTGTGAAGACCAGGGGCAGCCATGGAGCCTTAGTAAGCTTCTGGACAATTTGAAATGTGGCTTTTGAGACCACTTCTATTTTTCCTAGCTCAGACAAGTTTATCCTGAAGAGGAAATTGCACTTTCCTGCACGGCTTCGTGAATCCTGGCAAACATCCCTGCTCTGCTAAGCAGCTATTCCTGCATGATCGCTTCAGACCCTTGTTAATGTGATCCTGTAGTGCAAATAACATTTATCCAGATTTACAGAGTAATCCCCTCTAGACTCCAGTCTGAGCCCACTGAAACCAATGGGCTTAGACTGAAGGACCTCTGCATAGGATTGCACTGTTTTTCACTTGCTGCTAAGCCCGGGATGGGTGTTATAATCTTGGGTGTACCAGTGAACAAGAGCTTATGCACAGCATTGTTTACCTCGACACTAGCAACGCAGCTTCCCAATACTGGGAAATTTGCTTTGGAGTAACCAGCAACTTTCGTTTTCTGGATTTCAGTTTTGGCCTGATAAATTTTAGCCTACTTTTATGTTCAGGTAACACATTACTTGAGCTTGTGTGTCTCATTCATGATAACTTTCTCATCTACCTGCACTGGCAAAATCTACTCCCTGCCACCCATTTTTCTTGTTGCAACCACATCAGCACAAACCCACAGTATCTTGTTGGTATGATTTGTTTGTGTTGTGTTGTGGCAGTTCTGAAAAGAAAAGAAACAGAATAAGTTTAAAGTAAGAGATAGGGTGATCTTTGCTATATATTATATTATATTAGTATGTTATATTGAGTTGAGATAAACTATATTGATAGTAGGTTTGATAGAGATTATGTAAAAAATAAGAATGTGCTTAGAATAAGAGATATTGAATTAAAGTTGGTAGGGAAATATAAATGAAATAGATTTAAGTAATAAGAAGGGTTAGGGGTTGGAAAGCTGTTGGAAGTCAATAGGGAGGGGGCAGGAAAAGGGTGGGGGACAGAGCAAGGGGTAGAATGGGATTATTTGTGTCAAATTTGCAAAATTTTCTTTGTTTTACCACTCACTAATAAAAATTTTATTAAAAAAAGAGAGAGAGTTGCCCCCTCTGCTGGCAACCCACTGAGTTCCACCACCTCTTTTCCCAGAAAAAAAGCCCTGAGAAGGGGGTTTGCTCTCTTACCAGCTAAGCAGTGGGCAGACGCAAAAGAATGGTGCAGACCTATACATCTTGTGATTTGGGTGGTCAACTGGCCTGGAGGAAAACATCTTGTTCCTTTAACGGAATCTTAATCTAAGGGAATGGCAGCCAGAGCTTTTCCGAGCACAGAGGTAAAGAACAGCTCGTGGTAAATAGCATCCCGTTAGAGGGGCAGGACTTTGTTTCCCTAGGTTGTCCTCAGCCCGACTGTCAATACATTTCAGGGAATAGTGGAGCATTTAAGCTACTCTCAGAACTGAAGGGGTCACCTTCCTGAAGGCTGCTGCAAGAAGGGCATTCCTGCCAGAGTCGACCTAATGGTGGGCATGTCTGGCAATATCAAACAAAAAATTCTACACATTAACTAATTGTGGCTTTTCATGGGCAACAACCTACTACTCCGAGGTACATGAAGCAGACAGTTATTGCAGCACTGACAAATAGATTCTCTAAAATCAGACCTCAGTGTGTATCATAGGGTTGCTTTTTAACAATGTGCACACGTTGTAAGGTTTCATTACATAAAACTCCCCATCCTCCCTCTCCAGTAGACAAACATCATCGTTCTCAAGTGGTGGAGCAATCCCAGAACGTCCCCAGTGTCAGCAGCACGGCACGACACGAGGAATGTGTGGAAGCCTTCAGCACCCGTAATTCTGAGGCTGGCAGCCGCTCGAGTTCACTCAAGGGTTGAAAAATATTCATCGGGGACTCTAATTTGCAGGGAATTTCCTAATCTGTAAGTGTTGATGAAAGCAGAATCTAATTCTCCTTCTTCTCCATCAGAAGATGTCTTAATAATGTGGCCTTTAATAAAATCTTTACTCATAGCAGCAGGAATATTAGTGTTGTCTCCTGCATGTCCAGAAGATCATCCGTTTGACCATTAACTCCTTCAGATATACTTCAAGATTTCCTTTTTCATACATGCTTGTTAGCTTTATGTTTATTCCAATAGTCAAAATAAAGGGCTGCCAGTTTTCAATAAACTTCTCCTGCACAAATCTTTTCCCCTCTTCTATTTTCCTATATGCAGAGATTTTTCCATGAGCAGGGCTTTTTTTGTGAGAAAAGAAGTGGTGGAACTCAGTGGGTTGCCAGCACAGGGGGCAACTCTTGGCAGGAGGTGGTGCCCCTGGTACCACATGTGCGCGCACAAAGTGGGTGCATGTTCCCAGGACCAATGATGTCACTTTGGGTCAGCTGGAACAAGGGGGGAGTTTTTAAAAGTTTAAATCACCCTTGGTGAAAATGATCACATGGCTGGTGGCCCCGTCCCCTGATCTCCAGACAGAATGGAGTTTAGATTGCCGTCCGTGCCGCTTCAGCAGCGCAGAGGGCAATCTAAACTCCCCTCTGTTTGGAGATCAGGGGGCGGGGCCACCGGCCATGTGACCATTTTTTCCAAGGGCAACCCACTGAGTTCTGCCACCTCTTTTCCCAGAAAAAAAGCCCTGATCAATATTAACTGTTCCAAGATACTGCCGTGCTTTTACACTAGCTAGATTTACAGTGCAATCCTTACTCTTTCTTTTTTTTTTTGAAATTTTTTTATTTTTCAATACCTAACATACAATAACAGTAACTACAAAAGATTACAATAACACAAGGGAAGGAAAAGAGGGGAGAAGAAAGAAAAAGGAAGGGTGGGAAAAAAGGGGGAGGGTAACCTACAAACACTAAACACTAAACACTAAACACTACACTTCAATGCTTTCCCTTCATACTGCCATAGTAAAGAAATAGCTTAATAGAGTAATGATGGAGTGGTTGATCATACAGGATACAAATTACAATCAAATTCAAATTAAGTTTTCCTCCCCCTCCTGGGTCCCGGACGCAATTCTCTCTGAGCAACTGCTGCCGCAGTGCTCGTTTCCTCCCCCCCCCTCCTCAGACTTCTCCCTTTCTTCTTGCTTGGTACACTGAAATTCCGAATTTTTATCCTCAAAATCCCTTAGTTGATCTTCTGATAGTATCTTATAGGTTCGATCTTTGTAACTAAACCAGATTCCTTCCGGAAATAACCATTTGTACTTTATTCCACGTTCCCTCAGAAGAGCTGCGAGCTTTTTATACTTAAAACGTCTTTTCCGAACTAAAAATGGAACGTCCTTCAGTATCTTAACTTTGTTACCCAAAAAGTCCAAATCCGCATTGTATGGTATAGGACGGTGTCTCGGATCCTTTTACATGAAAAATCGATGATGATCTCGCGAGGCAGCTGACGCTTCGTTGCATATTTTGAAGAAGCCCGGCGGACTTCCAAAATGGCGCTTTTAACCTCTTCTTTAGTTGTCCTCGCGGGTGTCGCCAGTAGTTCCGAGACCAGACCCCATAAATCCTCATTTTCCTCCTCTTTCACGTTCTGGAGGCGCAAAATTGTCTGCGTTCGTTCCACTTGTAGCCCGATCAGCTGGTTCTCCACCAGCTTTAACTCTTTTTTCGTAGCCTTCACGAGTGACGCACTTTCCCGGGCAGCCTTCTCTGCCCCCCCGCTGCTTCCTTAATGGTTTTCACTTCGCTTTCAATAAAGCCCACCCTTTGATCTGTTTCGTTCAGCTTGTCAACAAAGGGTTTTATGGCTTCAACAACCGCCCTGCGCACCAGTTCCTCGAGCGATTCTCCCTTCAGGATAGTCGAGATTGACTTACCCAGAGCGGGACTTTGTTTTTTCGCTGCCATTTTAGGGGGGGGACCGCCAGCCCAAATTCTGAAACTCAGCGAAGGGGAAGAACGAGCCTTCTTAGCTTCAGATCCCACCACTCCTTCGCGTACGCTTGTAATAACAGAAGGGATTCGCTTACTTGCAGGCTTCCGCCTAGTTCTGTTCTTTGCCGTTTTCCATAGCCCAGCAGCACTCGAGACGCCGCGCACATCTGCCGGCCTCCATAGGGACAAACGGGCAATTTACCCCCCACATTGATTTTCGGGGGGTTCTTTCCACAGCGTCCCGGACCCTGCCTCCCCGCCTGGGAGTCTTGGGGGCTAATCTTCGCAGATCAGCCTCCCGGTCAGGGTGCTCGGGCGCTTCCTCTCAGACCTGCTGAGAGGAGCGTCCGACATAGCTGAGAAAACGAAAACGAATCCTGCAATCCTTACTCTTTCAATGGGCTCTTTCAGTAGGCTTAGACTGGTGTAACCTTGTTTGGGATTGCTCTGTTAACATGCCACTCTCTGCACTGATGGCAGCAACATAAATAACATTCCATCAATTTGTAGATTCCCCCCCCCCCCCATTCTGATGACTTGATTCAATTACTGGCTCGCGTGTTATTTCACTGCAGATTTTATGTCCAAGCATGCCTGAATTTACTGGAACCTGTGTTGGCTGATATAAAACTATTTTCTGAGCAGAAGACTCAAAATTTTATTGGTGGGAGTTGACCAAAGAATGACTGTCTATGTACCCAAGTTTCCATTGCCTGAAAATACAGGCTGAGATAATGTCCTGTGTATAATTTACTCAGATTCTAACCCTTAAATTGTTAGATGTACTAAGTTGATGATGATGCCTATAGAGGTATCATTTTAGGAAATCAGTACAATAACAGTGTGTTTTCTGCTTCAGTATGGCTTGTGAGTGCTATAATAAAGGCTAACTGGCTGACTCTATCACTTGTCAATAACAGCAATGTTAAATTACAGAATTTATATTCTGTTACGTACATTCAGTATTAAGGTGCAAAATGGCATGTTTAAGCAGAAAATGCTTTGACTAGGATAAGACCAGCCTGTATCATAAAACAGGGATGGGCAGGACGTGAGTGCCCAGCCACCCATTCACCAGGCAAGTCCAGGTTGCTGCTGTGGCCACTTTTTTATCCTTCCCTTTAAAGTGACCCAAGCAGCTTTTCTCCTCTTTATCTGTCTTGGAAAGGAGGCCATGACAGGAGAACCTTTACTCTTAGGGAAGGGGCATTAAGTATTCCCCACACTCAACCTTTTGCAATTTTTTAAATAGAAAAAGTTGTATCTGCACAGATCTTCATGGATCCTGTCTTTTTACAGAATGTCTCTCCATCCTCCATCAAGCCACAGATCAACTCAATGTCCACAGACCACATACTAAGAATCGCAGATGCAATGATCCCTACTGCTGCTTTGGTGCAAAACGATGGATGTGAGGATTTTTACATGCACGTCTCCAAAATGTGCTGTCAGTTCCACCCATGTCCGCAGAGCACACAATAAGAAACCCTAACGCAGCACATCGTGAAATGCTAGACCCCGATTACAGTGTTGTTCGTGGATAAAGCTATGAGCTGCAATCTGGCCGTATTTTTTTTTGTTGCTTCAGTGTAACAATCATATGAATTCCTAACAATCCTTTAAAATCATCTAGCTCTGACAGCTATTATTTTTGTATACGCTGCCATTTTGTGACTGGTCCCACTCACAAAGCTACAATTTCCAAAGCTTTAGAAAAAAATTAAGTAGCTCCTAGAAGTATGCAGCTTACCCCCCTCCCTCATAAATAATCTTCTGCCATTGTATCCGTATTCCTTCAAGGCTCTTGCAGTAGAGAGCCAAGTCTCCCCCCGCCGGCTTTCCAGTACGGAGTCAGCCAAAGCTCTGCTCCTCGGCTTCCAGGCTGCATCTGCTGGCAGGGGGCCAGAGACAGCTTCGGAGAGCTGAGAGATGACAGGTTTTTGCTGTGGGTCTTCTTCAGCCATGGAAGATACAACCAACCTGCTTACATTGGCCTGGGAAAGTATGTCTTGCTCTCCAAAGTAATAAACCTAGCTAGTTAAAGCAAAACTGCATGTGCTGATAAAGGGGAATATAACCTTATCACCTTTTGCCCAACATTAATAGTCCTTTTGCCCAAGAAACGCTGGTTCTGACGGACACAACTCCTTCGGTTTGCCTAGTGACTCACACTCCAAGAGGCCCCAGAATGCCCCGTCTCTCCGTTTCTGCTTCACTTTCATTATGTTCATCTGTTGTTAGGAGAAAAAGGTGCAGCGGCACTACCTCTTAAGGTGGTACAATACAACTTGCATCAGCTAAGCTAAAGCTTCTGTGCTGTGGTAGCATAAGCACTTCAGAAGGGTTTTCCTCGTCCTATAAAAAGCAGGAAAGATGTTGCTTTGCTGCTCTCTTAATGGTTCCTCTTGTTGCTTTTCATCTTCTCCTTCATTACAGCAGTGGCATAATAACCCTGGAACTTGATCAAAAAGATTGGGAGGGGAAAGATGATGGTCAATATGCCACAAATTGCTGCACAGCATGCAATTACTTTGCCAAATGAAGAGACGACAACTATATCTCCATAGCCAACAGTGGTCAGCGTAATCGCTGCCCAATAAAAGGAAGAGATCATTCCATCAAACTGTGTCTCTGGTTCCTGGAGTTCCGCATGATAACAGAGGGCACCGAAGAAAAGGATCTCAAAGGTAAAAATCATCATGAGGATGAAGACCTCTTTCAAGATGGACCGGAATGTGAAGGGCAGCACTTTCAACATCAGGGGGGTCTCCAGGAGTTTGAAGATCTTCAAGAGTTTGACTATGTAGAGCACACGGAAGAAACCCAGCCAGGATAAGATGTCCAGCATTTCATTGATATGGGTGGCTAAGAAGAGCTCAGTATAAACCGGGAACAGGGAAAGGAAATCGGTCACATTCAGAAGGTTTGTGAGGAATTTCTTTTTATCTGGGCAGAATGTGAGTCGCATAAAAAACTCAAATGTGAACCAGAGGATGCAGAAAAGCTCTACATATAGCAAGCTGATAGCCTTTTGGAGAGAGGGCTTCAGAGCAACGTGGAAGATGTTGTAATCTCTGGTGGTGTTATAATGGTCAAATTCAATGTATGTTGTTGGTTCCACAAAAAAGAGGATGAGGATGCCAAGATTGAACAGGAGGGAAACTACCATCAAGCACTGCAAAGAGATGGGAAAACCCGTTAGAACAGTGAGCTTCAACTCATGTTGGACCCTTGCTTTTCTTCAGCCACCCCCTCCCGACATCATATTCCCCTTAGAGCCCCACTTCAGAATGCCCCCTGCTGTTGCGGTCCGGCCTGCAGCCCCATATCATGATGTGCCAAAGGGGAGCACAGGTGCTTGGGTGGTCTTGTGGCCTCTGAGGGCTCCAGACCTACATGGGGGGGAGTGCACCAGTGGCTAGGGATGGGGGAAACCTGCCAGAATCTGAACCTGAGACCAACAACTTAGACCTTCAAGTAGTGATGGGTGAGCTCCATCCTCCATCCCTTTATTATTGGCTCAGTCATTCCCAAATTTCTAGGAGAGAGGAATTTTAGGATTTCTCTGAGAGCTCACTTTTAGATCAGAAAGTACCTCCTCGACAAATAGTAAGCCTCAGCATCTTGAACTCAATCTAGAAATTTAGAGGCACCCAATGTAATGATCATAAGATCAAGGGAGCCTGAGCCCTCTTGGTTCCTCCCAGCAGCGTGTAAGCTGCAGTTGTTGGGGTTTTGGCACCAATTTAGTTTCTGAGCTGTCCTCAAGGGCAGCTCTGTAGGAAATGTGCTGTGCAAGCCTATGCAGAGTTATTCCAGGCTGAGCCCGCGGCCATTTGTTAGGAATGCTGTGCCTGTAATGGTTCTGGGGAGATCTGACCGATGGGCCAGTGGACAAGGTAGGGAGGGGGTTGCTTCCGCTCGAGCCTGGCTCCTTCCTCAGACTCACTGCAAAGCTCTGGGTAAGGTTAGGGTTAGGGTAAGGTTCGTTTTCCAGCTCAGCTCTACGTTATCAAAATGGGAGTAGCAGTTTTAATAGGGAACAGGGAAAAAATCAACACAGGAGCGTGACTGTGGAAAGCTTCTCTAGATTTTGCCCCTCATAAAGAGCTGCATGGAAAAAATAGCTGGCAGGCTGAGAGCTCCTGCTCAGCCCGAGGAGTCGAGCCACATGAAGGCTCCTGCTGTCCCGGGTTCTGCCGGGCCAGCTGCTGCGGCTCTGCTTTCTAGGGGCTGATGGTGAAGCGAGCAGAGGCCAGGCCAGGGGCTGTAGCGAGTGGGGCAGGGGCAGCAGCGCTGTGCTTTGGGACCTCTGGCTCCCCGTGGCAGAAGAAATCTGGGGGGGGGGTTGTGAGCTTGTACTTGCGCGCTGTCATCCCAGAGAGTCAAGTGTACCTTTGGGGCTCTGGCCTGCAAGCAACCCTTGGTTCATTTTAGCTGAGTACTTAATTGGTGGGTAGAAGGGCAGAAGCTCTTGAAGGCAAGGGGTCGCCAAGTTTGTACTGGGGCCATGGTGACTCCAAGAAACCACAAGGATGGAACCCGAGTTTCTTGTGACTACAGAGAAGGTGGCTCAACGTGGCAGTCCAGTGTCTGGGCCAAACGTAACCGACTGCCAAGCACCTTCTGCTAGCTCTGCACCGGTGTGTTGTTCTTACAAGCGTAGGAGTCTGCCGTGTTGGGGCTAGTTCTGTGGTGTGAGGCAGCCAGAGTGTGTTGGACTTGGGTGGGGCAAACCTGGGCGTAACTTCCTCCTCGGCCCTGAAGCTCATTGGCTGTCTCAGCCTGCCCTCCCTCTCAGGGCTGTGGTGATGATCAGATTAGGAGAGCCCTTGGAGCCTGGCAAAGCGCCATGTGCTCCTGGGGTGTGCCCTGTGTTAGTTGTACACCCTCGGGGCCTTGGCAGCTCTTCCCCCCCAGGCTAGGATCATGCAGAAGCATTCCTCACCATGGCCCCTGCAGAGGAATAGGGCTTTTCAAAGAGAGCCCACATTTTGGGCTGCCACCGAGCCCACCAGTGGTAATCCCTCCTTTCTCCCTGGCCCAGGAGAGTCAGGCTGTCTTCATTGGTATCGTCCTTGTTGCCCCTGAGGTCCAAGTCCTCCTGCAGGCCTTCTGTGTGGCTCAGCTTCACCCAGCAGCAGGGGGCCAGCTGTGCCTCAGGGATTCCCCAGAAGGCCAGCTCCTCCTCCCAGAGGGCCCTACAGACACCTGCAGGACAGTGGAGGTGTCTGGTCCTGTAGTAATTGAGCACATCGCCAAACAGTTTTGCGCTTCTATCAAAGAAAAACTCATTGGTGTTAGGGTCATAGTCAGATACAGCCTGGGCCTGGGGCTCTGTCAGCTGGCACAGCTTGGTCCCTGGGAAGGTTTTGAGGGTGCTGGAGTAAGTTTCATATCTGCGGCCTCCGACATTCAAGACAATCTTTTCTTTAGAGGCCTCCATCTTGCTGTTGGGTTGATGTTGCCCTCTTAATGACCTGGGGAAAACAGAAAGAACACAACTGTTATCATTCTCTTGTTTTCATTAATGCAACAAAAACACAACAGCTGTGCAACCCTCATTCCCTTTAGACATGCACCGACTGACACGGTAGCCATTGGTCCTGAGATTGCAGCCACAGGGTGTGTTGGCACATCATGGCCAGCAGGCGCACACACACTGCAGTTTCCAAGGAGCCAATGATACCAGATGTCTCACTGTCAAACACGAGGTAGCAGCAGTCCAGATGGACAAAGACTTTAGCCATTATTTGCTGGAGAAACAGGCAGGTTTGCTAGCGCAGATCTAAAGGGACCTTCGGAGAGCTCTCCATCTTAAGTCCTCCTGTCAGAGCCATGCACCCCCTACCAGCATTTACTCATGCGTCAGACAGTGGGCTTCCCCAAATGAAACCAGAAAATCCTTAGGATTGTCATGAGGGGAACCATCCAAAAATGATCGTTGACAGGAACAGCCTGTCGTCTTTGTTTCTTGGGACATTCCAGGTTTGGCGCTGAAGCCAGGCTTTAAAGGGGAACTTGCAGATTCCAAGGCATACATAGAAATATTGTCCTTTGGTTAGCACCTTGCATAGCATCCTTTACCAGGTTTTACCCTGTTTACCGGGACAAGTTGGGAGGACAGAGCAGGGCCTCCTCTGCCCCTTGTTAAGAATTACATCTGTTTAATGTTTTGTACTAATTTTTGTATTTCTATCCGGCCTTTGTTTGCAAATAGAAAACCCAAACCACCTTACACTCTATTAAAGGTATCAAATCCACAACAAAACCGGTGTATCAGAGGCACCTTTTGTTCCATGTCTCACCACCTTTCTTTTGCAAAAAGAGAACCCAACCCCCCTGGCTCTCTGTCAAAGATATCCACAAAAACATCATATAAATCTACATCAAAGCCTGTCTGTTGGAGGCATACTTGACTTCTGTTTACAACCCCCATTGCCATGGTTATTCTAATATTCAGTTTGGTGTAGTGGTTAAGAGCGCGGGACTCTAATCTGGAGAGCTGGGGTTTGATGCCCCATTTGATGCCCCAAATCTGGGGTTTGATGCCCCATTGCTCAAATTGAAGCCAGCTGGGTGGCTTTGGGCTAGTCACAGCTTCTCAGAGCTCTCTCAGCCCCACCCACTTCACAGGGTGTTTGTTGTGGGGATAATAATAACATACTTTGTAAACTGCTCTGAGTGGGCGTTAAGTAGTCCTGAAGGGTGGTATATAAATCGGACGTTATTCTTCTTCTTATTATTCTTACAATAATAAAATAACATGAAAAAGACAACAAAATATCAGTAAAACACACACAAATGGAAAGTCATATACTGGTCTAAAGGCAAGCTCCCCAAACAGAAGGCTTAACGGTGTACATATCAATGAATATAGATCAAGATGGGCAGCCATGTTCATCTGTCTGTAGCAGTAGAAAAGAACAAGAGTCCAGTAGCATCTGTAAGACTAACAGAACTGCTGGTAGAGGACGGGCTTTCATGGGCCACATCTCACTTCTTCAGATACATTCTAGCTGTGTCTGAAAAAGTGAGCTAAGTCTCACAAAGCTCATCCCCTACCACAAATTTTGTTAGTCTTATAGGTGCTACCGGACTTTGCTCTTTATATAGAAATGAATAATTACAGGAATTTAGGTCCATGGCAGACCAGCCTCAAAACAGTTGTGGCTTCAGTCTAGGAGCTCTCGGAGTCAGGCACCAATTCTCTGCCCTCACCAGTGCCCACAGCGAATGGAGGGTGCCCTGCATCACAAGTCAGAGTCACACATGAGGTGTACCTGGGACGGAGCACCTTGATTCCTGGGCATGAGTGCAGCATCTGATTCAGGAGGGATTGTTGGGGCCTGTGGCAAAGGGGCTTCAGCCTCCCTCTCCCACACCAGTTTATTGCCTGGAACAGTCCCACGGCTGCTATTTGGCCTGTTGGAGAACCCCACTCGTCTCCCAGGGAACACGTACGTTTCCCCAGGGACTGTTTCCGGTTGGCAAAACAGTGCAAAGGGAAGGAGGAAGCCCCTTTTCCACACCCTGATCCAAACCGAGTACTGCACGTATGGGAGTTGAGGACAGCTCATGTGTGATTGGGTCACATCTGGTACATTTCCCCAGCACCTGCTATCGGAGCCTGGGCCTGGAACGTTGCGTATGTGATGTCCCTCTGAGCCACATCCCTCCCTAGAGGCCCAGGGGATGTCAAATGCGCACTTCAACCCTCCAGCTTCTTCCCCAGCTAATGACATGAACCTTCCTTCCCTTGCCTTTTAAACTTAGCTGCAACTCGGAAGATGGTGATGGTTCTGTCATCACAGGGCCAGGTGACAGGGGCCAGGGACCCCATCCAAGGAAGAAATTGCCGAGTTATTCCTCTCCGTCCCCACCCCTGTATTGAACACTGTGGATAAAAGGGTGGAACTCATTGACTGCTTCAATGACCCTAAGGAATTTGGGTCATTGGTAACCCCTGTGTTTAGCACTGAAATAACAGCTCCCTTCTGTATTCCTGCCAAACATTGGAAACTTCATTTTTCTGAACTGTATTCTTCATCAACACCTGTTAATCACGTGGAAGAAAATCCAGACCGATTACCCCTTTGGCCTAAGGTTTTGCCGGAGGAAATTGAAGAACTCTTTGCTAAAAAGAAACCTGGGACAATGCCGGGTTCAGATTTGATCCTTGTTGAGCTGTACCAGGATAACACTGCTTGGTGGAGCTCTATTTTGGCTCCAAATTTTCTCAGTGATAAATCAAACTGGCATAATTCCAGGTGTGTATGAACACTGGGAATTGAGCTTCTCAACCACCCACTTAATTCCTGGCAGAGGCGCAGTATTAGCTTGTGGGCTGGGAGCAGGTTTGCCAAACTCCCAGAATTACAACTGATCTCCAGGCCACAGAGATGAGTTCCCCTGGAGAAAATAGCCAGTTTGGAGGGTGATGTCTATGGCATTAGAGCATGCTGAGGTCCCTCTCCAACCCCCCCCCCGTCTCTAGGCTTCACCCCCAAAATCTCCTGGAATTTCCCAACCTGGAGTTGGCAACCCTGGTATGTCTGTGGGGGATGACTCACAGCTCACACTTCTGGCATTTTGTCACAAGAGTCTACTTTCACTTGTCACCCAAAAGACTCGAATAATTGCACTTATATACCGCTCTTCTGGACAGACGAGTGTCTATGCAGAGCAGTGGACAAGGTCAGTGTTGTTCTTATCCCCACTATATAGCCCGGAAGCTGCAGCTGAGAGGAGGGGCTTGCCCAAGGCCACCTGCTGAGCTCGGGGCAGTAGTGGGATTCGGCCAGCAGAGTGCAGATTCACAGCCCATTAGGGATGTGCATTTCGGCTTTCTGAATGCCGAAAGAAAGCCGAAACAAAAGTGTTTCGGCTTCTTTCGGGTTAGCCGAAACGTTTAGGAGAAAGCGGAAACGTTTCGGCTAGCCGAAAGAAAAAAAGCCGAAACGTTTCGGCTTCTTTCGGCTTTCTTTCAGCTTTTCAATGGGAAAATGCCTCCGTCTTCCCGGACGTCTGGGGGAGGCATTGTCCAACCGAATCAGCCCAAAATTGGTGGGGACCTTCCTCTAACCTCTCTCTAAAAACCCCCCAAGTTTCAGACCGATTGGACTTTGGGGGGCCAAGTTATGGCCCCCCAAAGCAGGTCCCCCTATCCTCCCATAAGAAAGTGAAGGAGCAGCATATTGTTAGCATGCTGCTGCTCATCTTCTTCATTATTTCCTATGGGGAAAAAAGCAGAAGCAGGCTTCCTTTGCCAGGGGTGGCATTTTGCATGCAAAATGCCCCCTTACCCTCAGGGGCCCTTCTCCCACCCTTCCTCCCACCCCCCACCAAGGCTCAGCCTGCTCCCACTTGGGGGGGCCATTTCATGGCCTCCCCAAGTAGGTGCTCTGCTCTCATCTCTACCACTGACAGCTGGGGGAGGCTTGTCTTGCCAGGGGTGGCATTTTGCATGCAAAATGCCCCCCAGCCCTCAGGGACCCTTCTCCCACCCCCCACCAAGGCTCAGCCTGCTCCCACTTGGGGGGGCCATTTCATGGCCTCCCCAAGTAGGTGCTCTGCTTTCATCTCTACCACTGACAGCTGGGGGAGGCTTGTCTTGCCAGGGGTGGCATTTTCCCATTGAAAAGCTGAAAGCCGAAAGCCGAAAGAAAGCCGAAACAAAGCTGAGAGCCGAAAGCCGAAACAGCTGGCCGTTTCGGCTTTCGGCTTATTCGAAAGAGATTCTTCTTTCGGCTTTCGGCTTTAGCCGAAATTTTTTGGCTTGCACACCCCTACAGCCCATCCACTTAACCACTCTGCTGTAGCAACACTGGGATCATTGCTGTTTGCCTGACTTATAGTACATGTGGACATTTGAAGGCTTTGGGTAAAATTCTTTGGGCCTCCATTTGGATGTTTCTCCTGAGCCTTCAAAATTTCCTCAAAACTCTGATTTAATTGAAAATTGGTGGTAAATTGAAGTTGTGCTGAACCCCAAAGAGAAATGTTGCTGGTTTTATTGAAACTCCTTTGTGTGTGTGTGTGTGTGTGTGTGTGTGTGTGCGCGTGCGCCACACTTTCCCTAAAACCCCTCTGCCGTTTTTCCTAAAGAGGAAATGCCAGTTCCTTCATCCGAGACGTGGGTTTATTGGAAACTCTCCTCTTCTCTTTTCTGCCATGAGAACACAGCTCTGATGCTGAGTTCGCCTGCTCCCTAATCAGACTGGTTATTGGTCTTTCATTGCTTGGCAAACTTCAACAGGCTTCTTAAAAGATTATTTTTCTTCCTGGAAAGCACTTGATATATTAAAAAGGCATAAAAAGCAGTTCTGTGTAGGATGACATATTTATTCATTTAATATTATATAAAATGTTTATAAACCCCCTTTTATCTCAGGTATCCTAACTCCAGTCCCAAGGCAGGAAACAACAATGTAATAATACCGCAAATTAAAACAAGACATTAAAAACAAAAACTAAAAACACATGGAAAAGACATGCTAGGAAACGACCGCAGGTCCACGTACGTCCCTGGAGCATTAGCACTTGCGCAAGGCGAGCATCCCATGTGCCAGTCCGCTCCTGCCTCTCACATGTTCCTGTTTTCTCATACGCACCTCCCGAAACAGTCCTTAGTGCTCGGCTGTAAATCTTTGCTTGCTGCTTCTGCGGTCCCCCCTCCAAGGGGCTCAGTGTTGCCAGCCTCCTTTTTTATCTGCTTGGAAATCCTTATGCCCCTCTGCTACCAAGTACACCGTCTCAGCGAATAGCACTAAGGAAAAAGGAGCGCTTTGGATCCTTACCTTCACCCTTGTGCAGCAGCTGCGTGTGGCCAGAGAGGGAGAAAGAGCAGAAGACCACAGAGGGAAGCACAGGGCCCCCGGAAAACAGGATGTCCAGTGGCCTTCGTCCAAGTGGGCAGCTGTGGGGTGCCAGAAAACAAAGCCAGCTAATCGCTCCACTTCGGCCTCCCTCCCCACCTTCCCTTCTTCAGGGAACAGTTTTCAAACTAGCCAATAAGCTCCTTGCCAGCTGGTTCCCATCACTACCCGCTGCTCCTCAAAGGCCACGGGAGTCTCAAAGCAAATTTCCTCAGCTGAACAGAATTGTTGTGCAACAGGGGAGGGAAACAGCAACCGAGGACAATTTGTTTTGTTCCTGCCCCCTTCTAGAGACCTCTCTCTGAGACTTATTTTTTCCTTTCCCATAAAGATGAGGACATCTTCTTCACACATGTGCAACAATCATCAGACACAAGCATAACAAGAGGCCATCCATGACTCATGTGTGAAGAAGCCCCAGACCGTCTTCGCTTATTCCCCTGGTCAAAATGGTACTGGAGAAATTGCCATGAAGGCAGAGAGAGACCAGCTTGCGAGACCCATGGGAGAAGGGGCTCTCCGTTGTCCCCCCGCCCCGTTCCACGGGCCCACATCTTCACGTTTGGAGGAGGGGTATATAGGTTAGATCATTAACTCCTGGCTTTGGGTGGCTGGCCGAACGGTTTCTGTCTTGGAGGTTGAAAAAGAATTACACACACACACACACACACACCCCTCTCAGAATTTACACTGTACTATTTGTATATATATTGGTATCTGGGTAGGAGAAGAAAATGAGACTGAAGAGTTAAACAGACAAACAAACAAGGAGAGGCTGTCCCCCCCTGCAGTGCATATTGGTACTGCCCAGCCAGTAGAATGCCCCTCCCCCCTTGAGCTCAATTCTAGCCACGTTTATTCTGCAGTAAGCCATATGGAGTTCTGTTGCCCCTGCCCCATATGGTGTTGCCTCCCCTAATGCTTGTATTTAGGAATGCCACAAACTTCATGGCCATCATATTTGATGTTTGACATCCTGTATTTGACAGTGACGATCACTTGTGAGCAGAGTCTGTGATCTGGACAGGTGACCTTGGTCCAAGAGAAGCAGCAATGGAGAAACTGTGCAGAGGTGGCCGTGTGTGGAGTGTCGTTTCCTTGCCTTGCAGGAGTTTCAGTAAAGGTTGCTGAATCCAAATCCACATCAGGGCAGGAGGTGAACATAATTCCCCCTCGGGATCAGGGTTAGTTGGGTCAAGTAATATGACCGGGGGGGGGGGGCGCCGGCTATGCCTCCCATAAAGCTGTGCAAAATGCACACATACAAAATAGTTTCTATAACCTATGAAGCTGCTAATACTGAATCAGACCCTCGGTCCATCAAGATCAGCGTTGTCTCCTCAGACCAGCAGCCGCCCTCCAGGGTCTCAGGCAGACTTCGTCCATATCTCCTACTGTCAAATCCTTCAACTGGAGGAGCTGGGGATTGAACCTGGGGCTTCTGCATGCCATGCAGATGTGTGGCTACTGAACCACAGCCCCTCCTGACATGGACTTAAACACCAAATGTTAATTTTTTTAAAAAAACACAGCTTTACCAGGACTCTGTTTGTGTGTAACCATTTTACTATTTACTCCTGTGTGTGTGCAGGGGGTTTTTTCAGCGGGAATGCGGTGGAACGGAGTTCTGGCACCTCTTGAAAATGGTCACATGGCTGGTGGCCCCGCCCCCTGATCTCCAGTCAGGGGGGAGTTGAGATCGCTGAGCGGTGTGGAGGGCCATCTCAACTCCCCTCTGTCTGGAGATCAGGGGGCGGGGCCACCAGCCATGTGACCATTTTCTCTGAGGACAACCCACTGAGCTCCACCACCTCTTTTCCCAGAAAAAATCCCTGTGTGTGTGTATGCATTTTCCTCTTTTAATAAAATATTGCCCTTTGAACTTAAAGCACCGGCCTCGTCTGCTATCTGGGAAGGGACTCTGTAAAAATTGGTGGAAAAGATCCCGTAGTTACCACCTCTCACATAACCATCTTCCTTGCTGCTAATTCCCCCGCTATTCTCTTATTTGCAAGGAGACCAAGTCAAAACCAGTGGCTGTTTGAGGATTCCTGTCCACATTTAGTTTGAATTTCACTGAGCTGGATTGGATGGCATCAGGACTGACTCCTTCAGCAGGACCTTTCTGGTCCTCAGGGGGCTCAAAGCTCTCTCTGGCTCATTAACTGGGTTTCATCCCCTTTGACTGCAACTGTGGCTGGAAAGCTCTCTGGGAAACCCACATACAAGGCTTGCGTGTACGTATGTTAGTCTCCTGGTTTCTTTCATTCTGAATTCCTGCCTCTTTTCCTGAAACTTGGAATTTGAACTCTTTGCCCTCCAGGATCCTGTTTTCCCCTCATTTGCCCAGTTTGCATTAACAACAACAACAACATTTGATTTATATACTGCCCTTCAGGATGACTTAACACCCACTCAGAACAGTTTACAAAGTATGTTATTATTATCCTCACAACAAAACACCCTGTGAGGTGGGTGGGGCTGCAAGAGCTCTGGAAAAACTGAGACTAGCCCAAGGTCACCCAGCTGTCTTCAAGCGGAGGAGTGGGGAATCAAACCGAGTTCTCCAGATTAGAGTCCCGCACTCTTAACCACGACACCAAACTGGCTTCCATTGGCCTGCTCTGCTTTTGCTCTTCTGCTCGACTTCTCGCTCAGGCCCCCCTTCCTTCGAGAGCAAGGCTTTGCCTCTCTGCACGAAATCATAAAAGTATGATAGATCATTCCCCAGTCTAGTTAGTACAAGTGAAGCAGGAGATCCAGCTAGTAGGCTGAGCATTTAAACAGCAGTGCAGTAAAAAGTGTTAGAAGTAGCAACCCTTTCAGCAGGAAATACTCCTCCACATTTGTTGGGGGCAGCTGTTATACCCAGTGAAAAACTGACGCTCTGGGAGTAAGGGGAAAGGGTTGTGAAGACCAGGGGCAGCCATGGAGCCTTAGTAAGCTTCTGGACAATTTGAAATGTGGCTTTTGAGACCACTTCTATTTTTCCTAGCTCAGACAAGTTTATCCTGAAGAGGAAATTGCACTTTCCTGCACGGCTTCGTGAATCCTGGCAAACATCCCTGCTCTGCTAAGCAGCTATTCCTGCATGATCGCTTCAGACCCTTGTTAATGTGATCCTGTAGTGCAAATAACATTTATCCAGATTTACAGAGTAATCCCCTCTAGACTCCAGTCTGAGCCCACTGAAACCAATGGGCTTAGACTGAAGGACCTCTGCATAGGATTGCACTGTTTTTCACTTGCTGCTAAGCCCGGGATGGGTGTTATAATCTTGGGTGTACCAGTGAACAAGAGCTTATGCACAGCATTGTTTACCTCGACACTAGCAACGCAGCTTCCCAATACTGGGAAATTTGCTTTGGAGTAACCAGCAACTTTCGTTTTCTGGATTTCAGTTTTGGCCTGATAAATTTTAGCCTACTTTTATGTTCAGGTAACACATTACTTGAGCTTGTGTGTCTCATTCATGATAACTTTCTCATCTACCTGCACTGGCAAAATCTACTCCCTGCCACCCATTTTTCTTGTTGCAACCACATCAGCACAAACCCACAGTATCTTGTTGGTATGATTTGTTTGTGTTCAGATACAACAGCATCTTGAAAAATGATTAAGCTTCCCAAAGTTAACGTGAAGATTTCCAAATGCCCTAGAAAATGGCCGTTCCCCCCCTCCCGAAGTGCCCCCCCTACAACTAGGGCTGCCAATCCCCCGGCTGGTGTGGGCGATCCCCACTTCCATCCTCTACCTCCCTCCCCCCACTCACCTGGCCAGTGGGGGGAAAAGACCCCAGGGAATGGGCCCAGGAGGCAAAAAACCTTCTGGGACAGCATGCAGCAGGCTCGCTTCCCATGGAAGCGGTGATGTTACTTACACCCATGAGTGATACCATCGCACTGCACTGGGAACTGCAAAAGGTGAGTGCCAGGAGGGGACCTGCAACACATGCCTCACCTGAGAGAGGCCTGCGGAGCCAGCCGAAGAGAAGAGGCACCACTGGGCCTTGCTGGCTGCACCATGTCCGGGCTGAGTGGGCAAAGCCAGGCGCAACTGTACCTGTGCTCCTACTCACTGACCTGTCTGGGTGCTGCCGTGCCCATGCTCCTTCCCACAGGGTGAAGCTGAGTGCCTCCATGCCTGCGTTCTTCCTTGCTGACTACATGCATCCTGGGCTAGGCTGGCAGCAGATGAAAGCAAGTGCCACTGTCCCCCTCCTTGCAGGCTGCTCCTGGGCCAGCAGGATTAGGGCTGCTAACTCCAGGCTGGGAAATTCCTGGAGATTTGAGGGTGGTATCTGGGGAGGGAGCTCAGCAGAGTTTGGATGCCACCAGAGTTTGCAGTCTACCCTCTGAAGCTGCCTCTTTCCCCAGGGGAACTGATCTCTGTTGTCTGGAGATTAGTTCAAATTCCAGGAGATCTCTGGGCCCACCTGGCGGCTGGCAACCCTAGAGAACCCAGGCCTTGCTGCACCTGTTCTCCTCCTGGCAGGCTGTACCAAGCTCAAGGTTCAAAACAAGGTGTCGTCGTGCTCCTTTTGTTGGCCACTGTCTGGGGTGGAACAGGGCTAGGGCAGCAGTCCATCGTGGTTTTTCATAGGAATGTAAATGGCTAATCCACCCTTGCTTTAAGTTAATATTATGGAAACACCTACAGTTGAATTAAGATCTTTGGCCTGTGGCTACACAGTCTCTGAGATGCTACAAATCTGAAGAGTTTTAGGCCAAAAGGCATATTATGTTGGAGCTCCAAAGTGGGATAAATAAATAGCCCTGGGGCCATCTCAGCCTGGTAAAATAACATGGGGGGACGTCAAGAGGCTCTCTGTCCTTGGTGTGGCCATGAGCCAAATGGGACCCCCGCAGGCCTTTAAAAAGCAGCCCCCTGTAGCTGTTGCAGCGGAAGGGAGTAGGGTCCAGGAAACTTACTAAACAACTTAACGAATCATTTGGCTCAATGACTAGTGATAAATCTCCCTCGTGTAGAAACTGCTCCTCTCTGATGCTGCAGAGGCATCTTTCCCAGTTCAGATACTCATCAAAGGTACAATTTTTACTGACCCTTCTTTATTCTGGACTGTAGTTAGTTCTGGAATATAGTAGATCCAGCTTTCTGCATACTTGACAAAAAAACTTTTCAGAAGTTTATTTCTTCTTAGGTAAGCAATATTCTTCAACATATCCATTGTTATGTTTAGTCCCATCTTTTCACCTTGTGCAAGTGTAACATTAATACAACTGTCCAAAGCCTCCCTCTAACAACATGGAGGAAAACAGAGGCTTTAATTCTTTCACTTTTTTCTTCTGCTCCTGGAGCTGCCAGATAGCATTGAAAATCTCTTTATGTATTTTTTCCAATTATCAAATAACCATTGAACCCCTCAGCTCGCAAGCTCTGGGGCAGGGGACCCTTGTTGTTTGTTGATGGCACTTTGTCAAGCACTTCATCTTCTGATGAGGCTGTATAAACCACAGTAATAGTGTGGGTGCATTCATAAGCTGTCCAACCTTATATACTATTGAGGTTAGGTGATATTGAGAAGGGGCAGGGCTTTTTTTCAGCAGGAAAGCAGTGGAACGGAATTCCGGAACCTCTTGAAAATGGTCACATGGCCGGTGGCCCCGCCCCCTGATCTCCAGACAGAGGGGAGTTGAGATGGCCCTCTGAGCCGCTGAGCAGCGCGGAGGGCAATCTCAACTCCCCTCTGCCTGGAGATCAGGGGGTGGGGCCACTGGCCATGTGACCATTTTCTCCTAGGGCGATTTAAACTTTAAAAAACTCCCCCCTTGTTCCAGTTGACCCAAAGTGATATCACTGTGTGGTCCTGGGAGTGTGTGCACTTTGCACACATACATGTGGTACCAGGGGCATCACCTCCTGCCAAGAGTTGCCCCCTCTGTTTATAGATGGTATTTAACACCAAAGAAAATTGCGCTAGGAAATACCAATATGTCAGAGAAGTGCTGGAAATGTAAAAAACATGAAGGATCATTATATCATATGTGGTGGACATGTGAAGTAGCTAAACAGTACTGGGGAGAAATAATTGAAGTAATAAATGAGATTTTACAAATACAAATAAATAAGAACCCAGAACTGTTGCTACTGAACTTGGGAATGGAGACAGTTCCAATGCAGCACAGAACATTGTTATTTTACATGACAGCAGCGGCAAGACTTTTGTATGCGCAGAAATGGAAGACACAAGAAATAGCAACTGTAGAAGACTGGATTTACAAATTGCTGTACATGGCAGAAATGGACAAAATGACAAGGAAGCTTAAAGATCTTGACCTAGGACAATATATTGCTGATTGGGGGAAATTGAAACAATATTTAGAGAAAAAATGGGATGTGAAAGGAGAACTGTGGCAGTTTGAAAATTTTTAAAGAATAGTGTTGTAATGACAAGAGAGAAGGGATCTTACCATTTAGGGGGAATGTAATTATAATCTAAGCTTATATAATGTTTAAGGGGATTTTACATTGAGTATATGGGATAATGAGAAGGGGTAAACAGATATCTCAATGAGGTATACTATATACGATATATGACATAAAACAATGGGTTAGTAGATCAGACTCTACATATAACATAATATGGGGCTGTGTTGTGTGGTGATGTGTGCTATGCTACATTGGTGGCATAGCATACAACATATATATAATATATTATTGTGATATATACTATATTGATAGTGTATTTGATGGAGTATATGCTGAAAAGAAAAGAAACAGAATAAGTTTAAAGTAAGAGATAGGGTGATCTTTGCTATATATTATATTATATTAGTATGTTATATTGAGTTGAGATAAACTATATTGATAGTAGGAGATATTTCACACTCACAGTTTAAAGCGCCTTTTTTTAGCAACCGCAGTGGCATCGGCTTGGCGCTGATCCTTTCACACTTCCCAGCAGTTTCAATTTGGCCTCTTGTGATTCTGTCTGGAAGCCTCTGTTCAGTTTCGGACTTTCGGTGCATCACAGTGCACGTCAGCTTTTTTTTTTTTTAACTTTGAGCATGCGTGATAATGACCCTGCCTTAGGTCATAGGACAGACAAGCCTCCTCCCATGGTGCCCCTTCAACCACCCCCTCCCACCTTACTCTTCCCGGGGTAAGGCAGGACTTGCCTCCCCAGCGGTTTTGCATGGTGTGTGTGTGGGGGGGGGGGAGCACACTCATACCTGCCTCTGGCTCTGCTGAGACGCATTGAGCCGGGGCTTGGCGTGCTTTCTGAGGGGCTGGAAATTCCCTCGTGTGGGGATGCACGCACACACTCCAGAGAGGAGAGGCTGCAGCAGCTCTTGAGCCCGGAACAATTTGGCTGAGCTTAGCAAGTTGGCTGCGTGAAGTTGAGAGCCTGTGTGTGTGTGCGTGTGTGTGTGTGTACGCCTCTCTCTCTTTCCCTTTCCCTCACACCAGTAATCTAACTTTAACATCCCCGCCACCCAATCCTCCGCCCCCACCTCACGCTCTCTCGCTGGCTTGAAAGGGTGGAGAGGGGGCATGAAAGAAAAGCCCCGCCACTCTGACTGACAGCGTTTTGAGAGACGCTCTTGAGGGAGGGAGAGAAAAGAAGAAAATTGATCCACGCTGAGGAGAAGGGGAGGAAAACAACCTGGCTTAAAGAGTAGACAGGCAGCGCTCGCATGGAACGCGCTGGGGCACAGAGAGAGCACATAAAGCGGAGAAAGGGGAATGAAGTTAAACCCCCCCCCATCCCTTGCAGGTCCCACCCAAAGGAAAAGTATCTCAGAGTCGTAAGAGAGACGTGCAGCCAAAGAAATGGCGGAAAAGAGGAGTTCAGAGAGCTATTATGTGGGTGTGGTTAATTTCACAAAATCCAATCAGCGACCAAGGAAAAGAAGAGGAAGCGGGGAGCGCCGCAAAACGTTCACATTGGCATTAATCGCGTCTGCGCCGACTGGGCGGCTGATTAAAAATTAACATCGGGCTATATCAGCAGGGAGAAAAATCGAAGTAATGGGGTAAAAGAGCGGCATTGCGTCCTATGAGCTGCTTGCAAATGTGAAAGCCTTAAAAACATGGGATGCGGAACAGGTACAGACACGCTTTAAGACCCGAGTGCGAAAAGTCTCTAGGTTTGATAGAGGTTATGTAAAAAATAAGAATGTGCTTAGAATAAGAGATATTGAATTAAAGTTGGTAGGGAAATATAAATGAAATAGATTTAAGTAATAAGAAGGGTTAGGGGTTGGAAAGCTGTTGGAAGTCAATAGAGAGGGGGGAGGAAAAGGGTGGGGGACAGAGCAAGGGGTAGAATGGGATTATTTGTGTCAAATTTGCAAAATTTTCTTTGTTTTACCACTCACTAATAAAAAATGTATTAAAAAAAAGAGAGTTGCCCCCTCTGCTGGCAACCCACTGAGTTCCACCACCTCTTTTCCCAGAAAAAAAGCCCTGAGAAGGGGGTTTGCTCTCTTACCAGCTAAGCAGTGGGCAGACGCAAAAGAATGGTGCAGACCTATACATCTTGTGATTTGGGTGGTCAACTGGCCTGGAGGAAAACATCTTGTTCCTTTAACGGAATCTTAATCTAAGGGAATGGCAGCCAGAGCTTTTCCGAGCACAGAGGTAAAGAACAGCTCGTGGTAAATAGCATCCCGTTAGAGGGGCAGGACTTTGTTTCCCTAGGTTGTCCTCAGCCCGACTGTCAATACATTTCAGGGAATAGTGGAGCATTTAAGCTACTCTCAGAACTGAAGGGGCCACCTTCCTGAAGGCTGCTGCAAGAAGGGCATTCCTGCCAGAGTCGACCTAATGGTGGGCATGTCTGGCAATATCAAACAAAAAATTCTACACATTAACCAATTGTGGCTTTTCATGGGCAACAACCTACTACTCCGAGGTACATGAAGCAGACAGTTATTGCAGCACTGACAAATAGATTCTCTAAAATCAGACCTCAGTGTGTATCATTGGGTTGCTTTTTAACAATGTGCACACGTTGTAAGGTTTCATTACATAAAACTCCCCATCCTCCCTTTCCAGTAGACAAACATCATCGTTCTCAAGTGGTGGAGCAATCCCAGAACGTCCCCAGTGTCAGCAGCACGGCACGACACGAGGAATGTGTGGAAGCCTTCAGCACCCGTAATTCTGAGGCTGGCAGCCGCTCGAGTTCACTCAAGGGTTGAAAAATATTCATCTGGGACTCTAATTTGCAGGGAATTTCCTAATCTGTAAGTGTTGATGAAAGGGGAGTCTAATTCTCCTTCTTCTCCATCAGAAGATGTCTTAATAATGTGGCCTTTAATAAAATCTTTACTCACAGCAGCAGGAATATTAGTGTTGTCTCCTGCATGTCCAGAAGATCATCTGTTTGACCATTAACTACTTCAGATATACTTCAAGATTTCCTTTTTCATACATGCTTGTTAGCTTTATGTTTATTCCAATAGTCAAAATAAAGGGCTGCCAGTTTTCAATAAACTTCTCCTGCACAAATCTTTCCCCCTCTTCTATTTTCCTATATGCAGAGATTTTTCCATGAGCAGGGCTTTTTTTTAAAATTTTTTATTGGATTAGGAATCACTATAATATCCATTACAATCAATTTCCTTTAAATATTCCAGCTCTAACCCCCTCCCTTTCCCCCCCTTTTGTTGACTTCCAACAGTTTTCCAACCCCTTATCCACTCATTTCAAACTTTTTTTATTCTATTAAGCATATGTTTTCACTCTCTTCTAAGCTTATCTATTATAACACAGTGCTATCTCTATTCCCTTTCCCACTTAACTTATCAACTAAGTATTACATTCCTGGCATATATTCTTTAATAATAACAATCATTTGTCTAATTTTTGTACTCTATATTCTATCTTATTCATTCTAATCTCGTCAATATGGGACAAACAATTTCTCTCTTATTCTACATAACTTTAAGTACTTCTATAAACACTGTATAGATTCAATATAAGTCAATCAATTTAACCTGTACTCTATATGTTGCTCTTTACTTCCTTCTATCTTATATTCATTCTATTTTGATTATATAATTTCTCCATTATACAGTTGTCTGCCGGAAATAATCAATCAATTTGGCCCATACTCTACATATTTCTAAGTGCTTCTGTAAACTCAATATATATTCATCATAAGTCAATCAATTTAACTTATATTCTATATGTTACTATATATTTCTTTCCGCCTTACTTATATTCATTCTATTTTAGTTATATAATTTCTCCGTTATACAAGGATATGAAACCGGAGCTGGTGAAAGAGGTTAAAGAGACAGTAAAGAATGAACTGGCAGAAGTGAAGAAGGGAATGGAAACAATACAAAATGACCTGCAGGCGACACAGCAAAGAGTCAATGTAGTGGAAAATGCAGTGGAGACCCTTGCAGACACGCAACGAACAGAGATGAGGGTGATGAGGGGAAGAATGGCAGTTGCGGAGAGCAAGCATATGGAGAAGCAGCTGAGGTTTCGCAGCTTGCCGGAGGTAGAAGGAAAGACGGCCCAAGAACAGATTACTGAGGTGTTAGCTGAATACCTGGGGAAGGAGGAGGAGGAAACTGCGGCTATCCTAGATGTGGTGTACAGAATAAATTCAAGAATTGCGACCCAAAGGAAACTACCAAGAGACGTGATTGTGCAATTTACGACTAGAAATATAAGAGAAATGATTGTGAGTAAACAATTTCAAGAACCATTGGAGGTTGATGGCAAGATGGTTATTATTATGAAGGAGCTATCTAGATCGGTGTTGCTAGATCGGAAAAAATACAAAGCCTTAGTCCAGATACTGAAGGACATGAAAATAAGGTACAGATGGGAATTACCGGAAGGAATGTCCTTTGAATTTGGAGAAGTGAAAAAGCGCATCAGATCTGAACTAGAAATGGAAAAGTTTTTGAGGGACAATGAAAAGGAATTACCAGCAACAAGGTTATGAATATGGAGTGTAAAGTTTTATCTTGGAATGTAAATTGACTTAATTCACCGAATAAGAGGAAAAGTATTTTCCACTGGCTATTAAAACAAAAATGTGATATTGTGTGCTTGCAAGAGACTCATATTAGAAAGCAGGATGTAAAATACCTTAAATTGAATAAATTGGGCAATGACTTTGTAGCGGCCTCAAAAAAGAAAAAAAGGGGAGTGGTATTGTATATAAAAGAGGAGCTACAGCCAAAACTAGTGATGAGAGATGTGGAAGCCAGATTTTTAGCAATGGAATGTAAATGGAATTTAAAGAGAGTGTTGGTGATTGGAATTTATGCACCTAACGGAGCAAAAGAAAGCTTTTTTGAGGATTTGAGGAAGCAATTAGATGAACTTTCTTATGACCAGATAATTCTTGCAGGAGACTTCAATGGAGTAACAAATTTGGAACAGGATAAAAAATTAGCAACTGCACAAAAGAAAAGAGGATTACTACCAAAGACTTTTTTTGCATTAATGCAACAGGAAACTTTGGAAGATGTATGGAGAAGACAGAATCCCAAAGGCAGACAATATACATTTTTCTCCGCGAGACATTCTACGTTATCACGAATTGATATGATCTGGGCCTTAAAAGACTTAGCGCTTTGGACTAAGGATGTGGAAATAATGCCTATGGTAGGCTCAGATCATAATCCAATTATGTGGAAGTTTGGGAAAAGAACTAAAAGGAAAGGATGGAGAATAAACGAGGACTTGTTACAAGAGGGAGAAAATATGGAGATGTTGAGAAGGGAAACTAAGTTCTTCATACAACACAACATGAATAGAGAAGTACCAACCAATAAGGTATGGGATACCTATAAGGCAGTAATTAGAGGCATACTAATGGATTTAAATGGAAGAGCCAGGAAAAAAAGAGAGGAAAAGAGACAGGAGATTATGGAGAAAATAAAAGCCAAAGAAATGCAACTAAAGAAAAGACCAGGGAAAAAGAAAATATACCAGGATATTTTAAATCCTTCAAGAGCAGTTGACGGCAATGAATAATAAAGAACTGGAATGGAATCTTAAGAGAATGAACCAAAAGTCATTTGAAGGTGCAAATAAACCTGGGAAATATCTGGTGTGGCAATTGAAGAAGAGAAAGAAGAAGAAGACAATAAATAAAATATGTGAGGATAATAAAGTATATCTGGAACAGACGGCTATTAGTAGAGCCTTTTACAAATTTTATGCTAAACTGTACAACAAAAAAGAAGTGGGCTGCTTCCCCACTCACAGTGAATGCTGTGTTGCCTGTTCTTCCTTTTGAAAACATGCCTTCATCAAGACACACTAGTCAATCTTCCTTCTCTGAACCCCTCGCAGAGCCTGTCCTGCCACACCCAATGGAGGCAAGGCAGGAAGACCTGGGAAAGACAGGCAAGCCTCTGCAGTCACCTGGGCTGAAGTGCTTCTGGTGTGGGGAGAAGGATTCGTCCCTGGCAGCCGCACCGGTGGGCCTCTCCCTCCTTCAGCCAGGTGTGTCCCCAGGCTGTCGCTGCTTCCCTTCCAGCTGGCTCAATAGCTGTGTGGGGTGCAGGTGGAGGTCCTCTTGGGGGCTCCATCAGGTAAGGGGTGGTGGGAGGAGACCCTCTGCTGCCCCTTTCCATGGCCATATTAGCTTCCCAGGCCACCCCTGACCAACGTGGTCCCAGCGTTCTAAAAACAACCATCAAGGCTTAAATGATAAACCACTTAGAGGAGAGGGTGTGCCAGCCAATCATCACAAAAAAGAGGGCAATAAAGAAAAAGCATTCTTTTTTTTTCCATGCAAGAAAAGTGCAGTGTATACTAGAGTATTCTTTGAATACCATTCAGTAAAAGAAGAGGCACTAGATATTAGCATCCTAAGATACAACTGTGTGAGCTCTTCAGAAGGGCTTTTGCTCGTCCCGTGCAAGTTCTACTGCTCTCTTAATGGCTCCTCTTGTTGCTTTTCATCTTCTCCTTCATTACAGCCATGGCATAATGACCCTGGAACTTGATCAAAAAGATCAGGAGGGGAATGATGATGGTCAACATGCCACAAATTGCTGCACAGAATGCAATTACTCTGCCAAATGGAGAGAAGGCAACTATATCTCCATAGCCAACAGTGGTCAGCGTAATCGCTGCCCAATAAAAGGAAGAGATCATTCCATCAAAGTATGTCTCTGGTTCATGGAGTTCCACATGATAACAGAGGGCACCGAAGAAAAGGATCTCAAAGGTAAAAATCATCATGAGGATGAAGACCTCTTTCAAGATGGACCGGAATGTGAAGGGCAGCACTCTCAACATCAGGGGGGTCTCCAGAAGTTTGAAGATCTTCAAGAGTTTGACTACGTAGAGCACACGGAACAAACCCAGCCAGGATAAGAGGCTTAGCATATTGTTGATATGTCCAGTTAAGAAGATCTCAATGTATACTGGAAACAGAGAAAGGAAATCGGTCACGTTGAGAGGGTTTCTGAAGAACATTTTTGTGTCTGGGCAGAATGTGAGCCGAACAGAAAACTCGAAGGTGAACCAGAGGATGCAGAAAAGCTCCAAGTACAGGTAGTTATTGGCTGGCTGGTAGACAAAAGAATAGTGCTCGTGTTGAGTGTGATTTTCAAGGATGGAAATAGTAGTGGAATAGCGGTAGTGTAACTGTGCCCGACTCTTCTCTTCAAAAATGATGACTATGCCAATGTTGAACAGCAGAGAAACAACAGCCAGGCACTGAGAAGAGAGACAAAAATCAGTTGTGTCTCCAGATTAGTTTGTGAGCATTGCATTATGGCAGAACTTCATTCTATCCCCATCCAAACACTGGGTTCCATCCTCACATGCCTGACTCATGTAGGATCATGAAGATTTCAACTCTGGGAGGTAGTATCGTCATCAAGACTCCGTTTTGGTTCACCTTTCTCTGCCCCCTCCATTCTGACGTGGGGCTAGCAGAATAAGATTTCTGGCTATTAGTACCTCAGAAAGATCAGGGGCTAGCAGGAGCAGATCCATCACACTTGTTGAGGAAAACAATCATTCAAGAGTGCAGCTGAGAATTAATTATTGTTGGGCAATTTGTGTCTTTATACACAAGTCATCTTACACAGGAACACTCAAGTGTAAGGAGATACAATGTTAGCCGGGAAGAGTAGTTTAAAAAAGATTTCACCTCTCTATAGAGCCGGCAAAGATTGCTTCTCAGAGGCTTTGTTAATTTTTTTTTGCCTCCCCAAAGGCTCTGTGTCAGGTGCTTGCAATCACCTGTCATACCTGGTCTGCCTACTGTGCGCTTATACTGTATACTGTGAATACGAGTTGGAGCAAATGTTACTTGCATTCTCAATTGGACCTGGGGTATGAAACTATGCCAAGGAGGAACCCATGCCCACTGTTACCTGTGAACGTCTCTGAGTCCTCTCTCCTTCCCTGGGGAGAGGTGCCTAGACAGCCTTGGAGACTACTGCATCATCCCTGGTTTTTTTCCTGCTTGGCTGACAGAGAAAAGGGGGAGCAGGTTAGGAATTTTCTCACTTCACTGATCATTGGGGGGTGGGGGGAAGGTTTGAAACTGCCTGCGCTGGGAAAGCTTATATATGTAGATGCCTGCCTGCAACCATTACTCCTGACAAAGATGGCGTAAGTGTATGATACTGGCAGCTTATCAATAAAGAACCCCTACTACCCATAGTGAAGTCTTTTGAGGGTTGCTTGGCATCCTTACACTCTGTCAGGTGAAGAGGAAATTAACAAACCCTCTGAGGAGCAATCTTTGCCAGATCTATAGAGCGGTGAAATTGACAGAGTCTTTGGCTCTGTCTTTTAAAACTACACTTCCCAGCTACCAGGGCTTTTTTCAGCAGGAACGTGGTGGAACGGAGTTCCGGCACCTCTTGAAAATGGTCACATGGCCAGTGGCCCCGCCCCCTGATCTCCAGACAGAGGGGAGTTGAGATTGCCCCGTGCGCCGCTCGGCAGCATGGAGAGCAATCTAAACTCCCCTCTGTCTGGAGATCAGGGGGTGGGGCCACTGGCCATGTGACCATTTTCTCCAAGGGTGATTTAAACTTTAAAAAACTCCCCCCTTGTTCCAGCTGATCCAAAGTGACGTCATTGTGCAGTCCTGAGTTCCACCACTGAGTTCCACCACCTCTTTTCCCAGAAAAAAAGCCCTGCCAGCTACCATTGCATCTCTCTACACTTGAGCATTTTTGTGTAAGATGTCTTGTGTAGAGAGACCATTAATCAAGACCTCGCATGTAGGGATGCTGTGATTTTGCAGAGAATGTGTTTGACACCCATATATACTATATATAACACTTATGATCAGATTGTGAGCCAAACCCAGCTGAGATCATATAATGTGAACCCTTGCCAAACAAGATTGTTCAGACGCTTACTATCAGATGACTGGGGGATCAGCTGGGGGTCAGCTTGCTAAGAAACAGCAATGGGGGGGATGGGAAAGAATCAGGACTTCCACTTGATCCCTTGATCAGCTTCTGATTTCCAGGCCTTGCAAAATTTGCTGCCTGTCAGACCCGCTGGGCAGCAACAACATTTGGGGTGAGGATCAGAAGAGGACTTCAAGCTGATCAAGGGACCTGGTAGGATTGGGTTTCTCATGGAACCTCCCCCCACCCAAATTGCTAATCTCAAGATGGAACTCAGTATAGCTGGAGATCCCAAGCTACTACCACAGCAACTTTGCTCGTCTGAACAAGGGCTTCTGCAGGTGCCACCCTGCACATGGGCAAAATCAACAGGCATGCGTACATGTGCATTCTCTGTAGTGGCCCCATTTTATGGAACAGCCTGCCTGAAGTGGTCAGGAAAGCTCCTAGTTGCCTGGCTTTCCTCAAACTGTGCAAAACTGAATTATTCAGGAGGGCTTTTTTACACAGGTAATAGGGCTATGCTCTAAGGAAATGGTTCGGAGAGATGCTTTGAAAAAGCAACAGAGATTGTCGACTAAGTATTGTCACTCCTACTGGGTAGTTTTTGTGTTGTTTAATATGTTATGTCCAATTGCTTATGTTTTGTTTCAGCTCTGGATTGGATTTCTGCTTGCTTTCAAATATACCCTACTTGCTTGATACCCATGCTTTGCTATGATATTTAACTACTTTAAATCCAGTTATAATATTTATGGGTATGTAAGGTTTTTTTTTGTTGGCAACCTTAGTGAACTTTGAGGGGAAGACTGGGAGGTACATTTGACCTCAGGACACATTCAATGACTCCGAATATCAACTGCAGACTGTTTAGAATGTGGGGGGGGCGAGGACCAATCAGGCCACATATGCAAATGACCGCTGTGTTCCAACTGTCTCTGGGGGAGGGTTAGATGCAGAATGCTGAGAAGCCAAATCAGCCCGCCTATGCAAATGACCTTGAAAGGCTGGCCCAATCAGGGAAGAGTGGCCAAGCAGGCAGTGGGTGGGACACAAGCAGGCAGTAGCCTGCCAGCCACACAGGGAAGCTGTATCCCTTTGGGAAAACACATTTGATCCGTTTTTATCCCCTTAGGGGGGAAATTTCTTAAAATACCTTCTTAGTGGGTAATTACATCATGAAAGCAATGCTCTCCCCAAATTTCATGTTTCTAGGTCCAGGGCTTTGGGCTGGGTGTTGATGAGTCAGTCAGGACATTTGTCTTTATATAGAGAGATTGAATTGATTATTGAATGTCCCAGCTGTTTATTCTGTTGAATTACAGAGAGTAATCCTCCTTGAGTCTCAGAGAGAAAGGTGGACTATAGATCATTTTAAAAAACTCCATTCTCTCTCTTTTGTGTGTCTCAGCCTTGCCCAGACACAGCCATTTTTGGGGCGGGGGTAGAGCAGAAGTCCACTCTCAGCCCAGCAAGGAGTGGACTTCTCATCCACCCTCCCCTGAAAAAAATCACAATGCCTCGTCAAAGCTCCTTTTCCCCTTTTGGCCCACTATCAGCAGGTGAGTATTACAGAATCATAGGGTTGGAACAACCTGTAAGGTCATTTAGTCCAACCCGCTGCACAATGCAGGACATTCACAAATACTGCCCCCCCACACACCCAGGGACCCTTACTTCATGCCCAGAAGATGGCAAAACACCCTCAGGATCCCTCGCCAAACTGGCCTGGGGAAAATGGCTGCCTGACCCTAAGGGGGCGATCAGCTCTTCCATGGAAGCTCGCAGAGTACTCCAGGCCGCTGATCGCTTTCCCCCTGCCTAATTTACCTCACAGGGGATATAATGGAGGAGGGGGGAACAATGTTGTGAGCCACTTTGGATCCCACTGGGGAGAAAGACAGCATATAAATAACTAAATTGGGGACAAGTGTCACGGGAATCACCCCTCTGTAGCTTCAGCTGACTGTCTCCAGCCCCCACCCTCCTTCTTTGTGCAGCTTCCGTGGCCTTGTTTCAAAAGAAGGAACAACCAGTCCAAAAAGACCATGTAATACACACAGTCATATACATTTCATTGGCAGTCAATGCACAATTTAAGAAACTAATCCACCAAACAATTAGTTACAGCATATACAATTAATAACATTGTTTTTCCACAGGCACAGAACCTTCATAACCGCAAAGATGCTCATATGCAGCAAAGGATGTTTTTAGCCGCCGAGCTGCTCCCCCAGGGAGGCTCCTGGCGGGAGAATGGCAATGGGTATGCCGGCCTCGGTGGTACCCTGTTTCGCTGTACCTTGCTTCTTCACCAACCTTTATAGTATGCCAGAGAAATGTAAGTATTCTTAACAATCATGGTGGCAAAACTTGTACTTAATAAAATTCCTCTATTTCAACATTAAAGTGCATGAGTGTGTGCAATAATTCACTTCATTAAGTGCATAGGTACATCTACAATCATTATTTCCAACTATTTTCCAACTCAGAAGTCTGGTGGAGTTGCCATTTCAATATGGATGGTTCCAATTTAGACAAATTAAAGATTTATTTGAATCTGACAAAAGGAAAAGAGGTTTTAGACAGAAAAACGGAGAATTAGACGAACTTTTGTTGGGAGATGGACTAAAAATTATTTCTAAGATATATAAACTTTTATTGAAATGGCATACAGAAGATGAAACAGTCAAAGTCCAAATGGTAAAATGGGCAGTGAACTTTAATAAAGAAATTACAATGGACACTTGGGAATATTTTTGGAGAAACACTTTGAAAATATCAGCATCTACCAGCTTAAAAGAAAATGGATACAAGATGATGTACAGATGGTATTTAACACCAAAAAAGTTAGCGAATGCCAACAGTCAAATGCCAAATAAATGCTGGAAATGTAAAAAACATGAAGGTTTGATGTATCACATGTGGTGGACTTGTGAAAAAGCTAAGATGTTTTGGTCTAAGATTTTTGCTGAAATGTCATCAATTTTGAAAAGCAATGTAGCAAAGAGTCCAGAGTTATTATTATTGGGATTAAATATGGAAAATGTTGATGTTAGAGAGAGAGTATTAGTTTATTATATGATAGTAGCTGCAAGATTATTGTATGCACAGTATTAGAAGCAAGAAGAGCTACCGGAAACTCAAGATTGGATTCAAAAACTGTTGCACATGGCGGAAATAGACAAATTAACAAGAAAGCTAAGAGAACGAAATCCAAGGGAATTTGTGGCGGATTGGGAGAAATTTAAAAATTACCTAGAGAAGAAATGGGATGTGAAAGGTCAATTGTGGTCTCTCGATAGTTATTAAGAAGTAGATTTGATATAGAAACTATTACTTTGCCTTGAATAGTAGGGACAAATATAACTTAGATATAGGGATAAGAAGAAAAAGGATCAGAGTGCTGTTGGGAGTCAACTTAGAAAAGGGGAAGGGGGGTGGGATAGCATATGTCAAGAAAGGGGGAATACTTGTTCTTAAATGTTTTTTGGAATGTATGTGAACCCATCCAATAAAAATTTTTTCAAAAAAAAAAAGGCTGGTGGAATTGGGTAAAATGTTGTGTAAGTGGTACCTCCATTGCTCTGTTCCTTATTTTAGACCCAATTCCCCCAGAAGGAACGTGAAATGAAATGCTCTGTACTTAGGGTGCTGGATAATAAGCGCATGCCTGCAAAGCGCTTTTGCGATTGGAGACGGAATGGATTTTTAAACTTAACACCTTGGCCCCGAAGGGTTTGAATCAGGAAATGGATTTCACTCCTTTCTTATGACAGTGCAGGTCCCTTTAATACTCTTGAGTGTAGGAAGCCTCATTGCGTGGCATTTTATATTTAAGCCCTAAGCAGATGGACTTTGGGCTGCAGCAAAATAAGCTAGAGATGATGCGTTGACTTCTGAGTTGGAAAATGGAATATCTACATTGTGAGTAGTTTCAAGGTTGTATGTGCAATATGTCCGTGGTTAATTCATTGGAATATTTATTAATAGTTAAAAATGTTCAAAATATTTGGAATAATTTATAATGTGCTAATTGCTGTTTTAAGCATAATGATTGTAGATGCACCTATACACAATGAAGTGAATTATTGCACACACTCATGCACTTTAATGTTGAAATACAGGAATTTTATTAAGTACAAGTTTTGCCACCATGATTGTTAAGAATACTTATATTTCTCAGGCATACTATAAAGGTTGGTGAAGAAGCAAGGTACAGCAAAACGGGGTACCACCGAGGCTGGCATACCCGTTGCCATTCTCCCGCCAGGAGCCTCCCTGGGGGAGCAGCTCAGCGGCTAAAAACATCCTTTGCTGCATATGAGCATTTTTGCGGTTATGAAGGTTCTGTGCCTGTGGAAAAACAATGTTATTAATTGTATATGCTGTAACTAATTGTTTGGTGGATTAGATTCTTAAATTGTACATTGACTGCCAATGAAACATATATGACTGTGCGTATTACATGGTCTTTTTGGACTGGTTGTTCCTTGTTGGTACTGCAATTTGAAGACCATTCCCTCATTATATAGCCATGCTTGTTTCAAAAGAACCTGCTTAGTAACTTACTTTTGCACGTAAACTGGAAAAGGGGTTTTCAAAGAGAGCCCATATTTTGGGCTGCTGTTTGGCTCGCCAGCTGTTACTCCTTCTTTCCCCTGAGAGCGGGGGACCCCGGCGGTCAGACTCACTTGTCTCATCACAGAGGATGCCTTCTGCCTGCCTGGCCTCTGCATTGGCCACCTTCTGCCAGCAACAGGGAGCCACGGGCACATGGCTGATCTCCCAAAATGCTAGCTCCTCCTCAAAGGCAGACTTGCAGATGCCTTCTGGGCAGTGGAGGTGTTTGGTCCTGTAATAGTTCAGCACTTCACCAAACAGCCGAGGGCTTCTGTCAAAGAAGAACTCTTTGTGGTTGCAGTCATAGTCAAACACGGTGCAGGCCTGGGGCTCTGTGAGGTGGCAAAGCTTGGTCCCCGGGAAAGCCTGGAGAGTGCTGGGGGAGATCTCATACCGGTCTCCGCCCACATTCAAGGAGATCTTCTCTCTGGAGGAGCCCATCCTTCAGGTTTGTCCTGCTGCCCTGGGGTGGGGGGAAGGGAAAGAATTGAGCTAACAAGACGGTGCTACTCAGGGCTTTTTGTCCTGGGAAAAGAGGTGGTGGAACTCAGTGGGTTGCCCTTGGAGAAAATAGACACATGGCTGGTGGCCCCGCCCCCTGATCTCCAGACAGAGGGGAGTTGAGATTGCCAGCACGGAGGGCAATCTCAACTCCCCTCTGTCTGGAGATCAGGGGGCGGGGCTGCCAGCCATGTGACCCTTTTCAAGAGGTTCCGGAACTCCGTTCCCCCGCGTTCCTGCTGAAAAAAGCTCTCAAGGATAGTCGAATGCGTTTTAAAAATCCAGAGATCTGAATAAGGCTACTTGTGTTAAAGTAGAGCATCAGGAGGAGAATCAGCTCAGGACGTCTCTCCTTACTCCAGAGCTGCCACTTGCCGTCTCTGTTTCCAGGTGAGAGTCGTTTTCACAAAACATACATGGAGCACATTTTCATAAAAACTTGGTTCGGTCTTTTTTTTTTTTTTAAGAGCAGAGTTTTTTAAGCAGTAGATCTCCCCACCCCACCCCACCCCACCCCACCCCACCCCACTCACTGCACTGGAGTACCTGTATCTTTTTCTCCACGTAGCAAATAGCAGCGGGGAAATGGGAATTCATCTGAGGAAGGACTGGATGAAAACATACTAAATAAATAATAACAACATTCTCTTTATATACTGCCCTTTGGGACAACTTAATGCTACATTCAGAGCGGTTAACAGTGTGTTATTATTATCCTTACAACAATCATTCTGTGTGGGTGGGGCTGAGAGAGCTTCGAGTGAGCTGTGACTGACCCAAGGTCCCCCAGCTGGCTTCAAGCGGAGGAGTGGGGAATCAAACCTGGTTCTCCAGATTAGAGTCCTGCCGCTCTTAACCACTACACCAAATTGGCTCTCCCCTTCCCAAACACAACCCTGGTCTGAGCTAGGAGAGCTTCCGTGTGCTCCTAAGGTACTGTGGAAGAACCAATCCAAGATCCTCATCTGACAAAAGCGGTGGCAGAAGGAAAGAAGGATGTGGCAAGGTAGGAAGTATCATTGGTGCTTATGCACGTGTGTCAGTTAATATTTACGTTCTGCTCAATCTTACAGAATTAGGAATTACATTTCTGACTTTCACTATATAATACATATTACATCATACAAAACCAGCATTTCAAGTTTATGTTTAACTTTTGATCTTAAACCTGCAGCTAAATCTGTTCATCTTTCTTATGGTGATATGTGTTGATCTATGTAGCATTTAGGATCTGTAATTGTTTGAAGAACTGCATTGTGTTTGATCCCTGTGAAGTGGGTTGTTCTTATTCCTATTGTTACCTATTGGTCCCCAAGGTCACTATTCTGGAAGCAGCTGGGAAAGATGCTAGCTTCCAGATAGCTCTAACGCGCTGCCTTTCTCAACCCAGATCGTAAAAGGGATCCTTACTCACAGTTTTAGCCAGTGAACGCGGCATGGTTCAAACATAAGCAAGATACGTCTTTATTGGTCCAGATTTGTTGTAGACAAGCGGTAAATTCGTTATAACTGTTGCATCCTTGCTTGAGGAGCAGCGTCCCAAACAAAGGGAGGAAGAGGACAATCAAGTTTTTAACACCTTCACAGGAAGCCTACAATAAACTTCTATATTGAAGGGGGGACTACAATTCCCATGAGTACCAATTGTTAAAGGGACAGTACATAGTTCTGACTACACAGATACTGAGGCTTTCTAAGCTGTGGTTACAGTACACTCCCCGCCTGGGATCCTATGGATTCCACCCCAACATGCAAGCTAGTGGAGTAACCTAACAAGTCTAAGCATATATGTCATGCTACATTATTCTCATAACTAGGCAATAAAGGCTAAATATAGCATATAAGCAACAAATGGCATGCAAAGCTTGAGCTTCAGTCTTCAAGATCAGTCTTCCGAACAAGCAGGATCACTTCGGTGACTGGTCTGGTGAAAATCTTCGGGCCGTCGTGTCTGGCTACACAAACGTCAATCTTGTAGACCAACCCATCCGCGCTGGGTAGAACTCGATCTATAAGTCCCATGGGCCACGAGTTCCTAGGAGTGTCCTTGTCTTTCAGGAGGACGACATCACCTTCTCGTAGGTTGGGCTCAGACTTCTCCCACTTGCGTCGGCATTGCAGAGTTGGGAGGTACTCTTGCTTCCATCGCTTCCAAAAGGTGTTAGTGAGGAGTTGAACTTGCCTCCATTGCTGCTTGAACATATCCTTAGAGATGAAGTCTCCCTGAGGTGCAGGCCAGGCGCCCGTCTTCTGTGTCAGCAAGGTGGCTGGTGTTAAGATGGTAGGGTTCTCAGGATCAGACGATACTGGGACTAAAGGTCTGGCATTGATGATAGCAGACACCTCTGCCAGGAGGGTAGCCAAGGTCTCATGAGTGAGAGAAGGTTTTCCTGCTAGCATAGAGTCTAATATTCTGCGTGCAATGCCAATCATGCGTTCCCACACTCCTCCCATATGAGAGGCATGGGGAGGGTTGAAGATCCATTTACAATTCTGCTCGCTCAGGTAGCTGCTGAGGGTTGGGTCCAGATCTGTGCTTCCACTGATTCCCAGCTCCTTGCAGGCGCCAATGAAGTTCGTGCCACGGTCAGACCTCAGTAGCTTGACAGGTCCCCGTATGGCAAGGAATCTTCTGAAGGCATTTATGAAGCTGGAAGCATCCATGGACTCAATCACTTCGATATGTACGGCTCGGATGCTCAGGCATGTGAATAGCACTGCCCATCTCTTGCTGTTGGCTTGTCCTCCCCTGGTCTTGCATGTCACTACATTCCAGGGGCCAAATACGTCAAGTCCAACGTTAGTGAAAGGGGGCTCAGTGCTGAGTCGATCCGGTGGCAGGTCGGCCATCTTCTGCTGCTGATGGGGACCTTTGAGCTTCCGGCATTGTATGCAGGTCCGTAGGACTGCAGCGATGCATCTTTTCGCTCCCACAATCCATAGGCCCGCTGCTCTAATGGCTCCTTCTGTGAAGTGACGTCCTTGATGATGAACCCCCTCGTGGTGGTGGCGCACCAAGAGGACAGTCACGTGATGTCGAGCTGGAAGGATGATAGGGTTCGCTACTGTTGAGCCTATATCAGCTGCCTTCAGACGCCCTCCTACCCGAAGTAAGCCATCATCATCGAGGTAGGGGTTCAGCTTAAGCAGCGGACTGTTCTTGGGTGTAGGCAACCCTTTCTTGGAGTTTTCAAGTTCTTCTACATAGAACTCGTGTTGTACTCTCTGGAAAATCAGGAGCTCTGCCCTGCGTCGCACTTCTGACGAGGTTGGCTCTGTATTCCGGTGGCGAGCAAATTGGATGAGGCATGCCATCCCTAGAACAAGTGGCTTCCATTTGGAGAATCGTTCGAATCTCTTTGATTCTAGATGGCGGTCGGTCTCAACTCCCACTTTCATGCAGGTGACTTGAGGCCGAACTTCCTTGTCCTGGTCTGGGTCTAGGAGCTTGTAGTGTTCCTCCTTGTGCTGTACTGGATTGACCGAGCGCAGGAGGAAGTCAGCTCCTTTCAGCCAGGAGGACTCAGCCAGCTGTGAGGCAGGGATAGACCGTGTTGCGTGGTCTGCTGGATTCTGATCCGTAGGAACATGTCGCCACTGGCTAGGGCATGTGGATCGTCGAATGCGCTCTACTCGGTTGCTGACATACACATAGAACTGACAACTTTGATTGTGTATGTATCCAAGCACTACTTTGCTGTCTGTGTAAAAGGTGGTGGCATCAAAGGTAAGGTCCATCTCTCTCTCTATTATCTCTGCAAGCTCCACAGCAAGCACAGCACCGCATAGTTCCAGACGCGGGATGGTGTGTCCCTGTAGCGGGGCTAACTTAGCTTTCCCCAGGATGAAGCCCACGTGGACTTGGTTCTCCCCGCCAACGACCTGCAGATATGCCACAGCTGCAATCGCTTTTGTTGATGCGTCTGAGAAGACGTGTAGTTCTCTGCGGGAGGCGGCGGCGGCAGGCGAGACTGGTACGTAGGTGCGTGGGGGATCTGGACGGCTTGCAGGCAGTTGAGTGAACCTCTCCAGGCCTCCCATTCCTGTCTTTGGTCGGGGGAAAGAGGCTTATCCCAGTCTTTGGTGCCTAAGGAGAGAGTGCATAGGAGGTGTTTTCCTTGGATGGTCACCGGTGCAGCAAATCCCAAGGGATCAAACAAGCTGTTCACTGCTGACAGGACTCCTCATCGTGTGAACTGTTTCTCTTGGGCTGGTGCTCGGAAGATGAAGGTGTCCTTCTTCAGGTCCCAACTCAGTCCAAGGCTGCGTTGGAGGAGGGGAGTGTCGCCACCCAAGTCTAGGTCCTGTAGTCCTTTGGCATGGTCTTCTGGAGCAAATGCTTCCAACACCTTCATGCTGTTGGATGCGATTTTGTGCAGCCTAAGATTAGCTGCAGCCAGCATTTGTTGTGTTCTCTTTAGCAGGTCCACGGCTTCTTCTGGGGTGGGTAAGGACTTCAGTCCATCGTCCACATAGAAGTCCCGTTCCACGAATTGCCTTGCATCCAGGCCATACTTCCCTTCTCCTATGCGTGCAGTTTGATGCAACCCATAGTTGGCAATTGCTGGGGACGGTCCATTGCTGAACACGTGGACTCGCATGCGATACTCGGTAATCTTCTGGCTATGCAGTTCATCACTGAACCATAAGAAGCATAGATAGTTGCGGTGATCATCTCTGACGAGGAAGGAATAGAACATCTGCTGGATGTCCGCCATGACGGCTACGGCTTCCTTTCTAAAGCGGATGAGTACACCAAGTAGGCTGTTGGTTAGGTCCGGTCCAGTTAGGAGGGCCTTGTTCAATGAGAATCCTTGAAATTGGGCACTGGAATCGAAGACCACCCTGATCTGGCCGGGCTTTTGGGGGTGGTATACCCCGAAGAATGGCAGGTACCAGCATTCTTCTCCCTCTCGTAGTGGAGGTGCAAGTTCTGCATGCTTGTTCTGCAGCATCTTGTCCATAAATTCCACAAAGTGGGCCTTCATCTCAGGCTTCCTTGCCAGGGTTCTGCGCAAGGTGTTGAGTCGAGATAGGGCTTGTTCCCGGTTGTTGGGCAATCGCTGCCTAGGTGTGCGGAAAGGGAGTGGAGCAATCCAACTTCCAGAGTCATCTTGCTGAAGTTCCTTTTCCATTAGTTGTAGGAATTGCTTGTCTTCCATGGATGGGGCGAGCATGTTATCATCTTTGGTTGTTCGGAACACTAGTTCCAAGGCCGTAGTCCTCTTCCGTTAGTGTGAAGTGTTCTGGACATGGCTTCAAGTGTGAGGCTCGTCCATTATCCATAATGGTTGTGGCGAAGACGCTCATCTGGTTTGGCATCTGTAAGCGATCTACACACACGTTCCCCACTATGACCCATCCTAGGTCATACCTCTGGGCATGTGGGGTGCCAGGAGGTCCAACAATCACCTCGTGGCAAACTAGCAGATCGGTAGCATCTATCCCTAGCAGAAGCAAGATCTGTGCATCTGGATCCAGGGCAGGAAGGTGATCTGCTATTGATTGTAGGTGCGGATGATGGAGCGCTACGTCTGGTGTCGGAATCTGGTCGCGATCATCTGGTATGGCATCGCATTTCAACAGTGGAGGTAGAGAGAACTGGATACTGCCATCGAGAGATTCAATTTGGAACCCGGCAGCTCTCCTCCCCGCCGTGCGCTGGATCCCAGCACACGTTCTGAGGGTGTATGGCAGTTCATCCCCTGATACGTTGAAGAGTTCAAAGAATATTGGGTCGACCAGGGACCGGGTACTGTGGCTATCTAGGATGACGTACATCTTGATGGCCTGTTCAGGTTGGCCAGCAGGAAAGACTTTGGCGAGACATATCTGATGGCAGGGCCGGTCGTTGCTTCCAACGCCGCACACTTGAGTGCAGTGGGCTGAAACAGGCTTCTCTCCTTGGGAGGCAGGGTTGTCCGACACAACTGGCTGTGTTGGTGTGGCATCTGTGTGCATGGCAGTTGCCTGTGTGTCGCTGCCGCACTCGCAGCATTTTATATAAGTCTTGCAATCAGTTGAGGCATGTTCTCGAGATTGGCAACAACGGGAGCACATCTTGAGCTCTGAAATCGTGAGCTTCCTCACTGTCAGTGGCAGTTTCCTGAAAGTTGGGCACCCGTTCGCAGAGTGTCCCTCCATGTGGAGTGGACAGAAATACGTAGGCCGAGCCGTCGACTTCTGTGCTAATGGCTGCGCTGGCGACTTCGATGTTGAAGGTTTACTTACGGTGGCTTCGCCAGGCGTCGTGGAGACCCCTGTTTTTAGCACCGAAGCAGTTGTCTTGGCTCTGGAGTCCCGTAGAGGCTTGTGCCTGGTATCCCGTGAAGGCACAGTCCTGATGTCCCGAGAATGAGTCTTCTCATCACGAGGCTCATTGGGGTGCGCATAATATCCGCATTGGGAATCATTACATGTCTCCGCCAGCGAGGCGATGAAACTCACGAGGTTTGAGAAAGGAGGGTATGCTCCACGATGTACTTTTTTGTAGGAGCTCACCGTGTCACCCCACTTATCTTGAAGCGGGCATGGCAGTTTCTCTATGATGCTCCTCTGTGTGTAGTACTGATCGAGGCAAGCTAACCCTGGTAGTGCTGGATTCTTCTTAGCAGCCTGCAACTCAGTAAGAAGATCAGCCAAGTCCCAAAGTTTACGTGGTTCATTGTAGGGTATTCTGGGGAACTTGTTCAGGCGCCTCATGAGTGAGACCTCAAGCTCCGATGAGTCGCCATAATGTTTGTCGAGCCGGTCCCATGCTAGCGGCAAGGCTGTTTCGGGATCCTCAACATTAGCTGCATGAATGCGGTCCACCTGGGCTGCAGACTCAGGTCCCAGCCATGCAGCTAGAAGTGTGAGTTCTTCATTTGCCTGTAATCCCATGTCTTTAGTAGCATTACAGAACTTCGATTTCCAGAACAAGTAGTCCTCTGGGTGATCTGAAAACTTCTGCATGCCTCTTTCAGCAAGGTCCCGCTTTGTTCACCGATGCGCATACACAGGCATAAGAACAGGAGCGGTGAGCTTTGAGGCTGGGCCGCCAGGAGCAGATGGTTAAGGCAACGGGGGTGCAGCAATAGCAGTTGGAGCCCGGGGCGAAACGCCTGGATCCAGGGTGTCCAGAGGCTCCACAAGCCTGAGCAAGGTCTGGACTGGCATGGAAGGTACAGGCTGGGTAGGCTCCACTGGTTTCAATTCCGGAGCAGCGGGGTCAAGCGCTAGTGCGGCGAGGCCTTTTGTGAAGGCACTTTATTCTTCTACATAGGTCAGTACCCGTAGAGTTGGATTCAGCTCCTCCAGCTGTGGCAGGTTGTGATCTGAATCCGAATCCTGGAAGCCGTCCTCTAGGGCCTTCACCTTGGCGCGTAACTCCGCTGCTTCTGCTTCCTTTTGGAGTGTCCGTAGCTGAACATCCCTGTCGGTAGCTTCCTTCCGTAGCTGAGCCTCCATGTTGGCGGCTTCCTTCCTTAGCTGAGCTTCCCTGTTGGCAGCTTCCTTCATCAGTTCTTCTTCCTTCTTGGCAAATTCAGTCCTCTTGGTTTCCGCAGCAGCTTCTGCCTTTGCTTTGGCCACCTCCAAGGCAAACAAGGAGGTATTAGAACGATGAGAACAGCTACTGCATTTTGAGGATGACTTACTGTGCTTGGACGATGAAGTAGTGGAGGACGGATGTCTGGACTTGCATGAAGAACCGGCTTTAGAACGTGGTTCACCACTGGCAGAATCAAGAAGTTTGTCAGTCTCCTCCTTGATGCGTCTATCCAAATTACGCATGGCGTCATCAACGAGCTTTTCCTGTGTCGTGCACCTCTTGAAGGTGTCGCTATTCAGCCAATGCTTCCTCTGTGTCCAGCTGATCCAAGATGTCATGCACGCATTCCATATGAGCCGTCCAGTGCACAAACTCGCTAGTCAGAAGTGTTCTCAGATTGTGCAGATCGTCTACATCAGCTGCTTTATCCAGTTTTCCCAGACACTCTTGTATCCGTAGCCAATGCTTTTCAGACTCCTTGAGCCTCTCTGCTTTCTTGGCAGATAACAAATCTCGCATCTTGCGAGTCAGTGTTCTTTTCCGTGGTGGACGTTTGGACTCAGCTTCATCATTGCCATTGGAGGGAGTAGTGGGTGTGTTGGCAGGATCTATGATATCCTCTTCACCTGCCGGATGTCCCACAGGAGTTTCCATTTTGACAAAAAAAATTTAAAAAAAAAATTGTTTTTGAAGCTACAGTACTACTTCAGACCACTAGGGTGGCGCTGTTGCGGTGGCACTGTTGTGGTAGCGCAAGCACGTGACTTCTGTATGGCTTGAACAGAATTGTTGGCTGCACTTCCTAGGTTGGCCACCGTGATCCAGCGATGAAGCGGCAGTACTACTTCAGCCCACTAGGATGGCACTGTTGCGGTGGCACTGTTGTGGTAGTGCAAGCACGTGACTTCTGTATGGCTTGAACAGAATTGTTGGCTGCACTTCCTAGGTTGGTCACTGGGGGCGCAGTGAGTGAGCTTTATAAGGATTCAGGTGTAGTTGCTCTAAGTCAGCGTTTTTCAACCACTGTGCCGTGGCACACTAGTGTGCCGTGAGACATTGTCTGGTGTGCCGTGGGAAAAATTCCAATTTCATCCGTAACATGTGGCTTCGGCTCACAAATAGACCAATCATTAGATTCAAATAGACAGGAGGAGACATCGCAGTAGATCGGCGATGCGCAGAAGAGCGCCGATGGATCTGGACTCTGGAGGATTATCGCGGACGCAGCACAGAAGAGCGCTGAGTGATGGATCTGGAGGAGACATGAGCAGAAGAGCACTGAGTGTGACGGACAGCGGCTATCTGGAGGAGACAAGCGCAGTAAGTACTGAGTGACAGTGAGACAGGAGCAGATACTGCAGTGATGGACAAGTTTTTGAAAAGGAAAGAACTGGACTCTGAACAAAATTCGGAGCAAGATGAGAGCCCAAGTATGAGTGGGGATCAAAAGAAAGCAAAGACGGTTAGCTCAAGCAAATTCTCTGGCACAAGGCAATATAGCGAAATCTATATTTCATTTGGATTTACTTTCACCGGAGATGCAAAGAAACCAACTCCACGGTGTGTGGTGAAAAGCTAACAGTGCTATGGTCCCAAGTAAACTTAAACGCCATCTCCAAACGAAACACCCTTCGCTTCAAAACAAGAATGCGGACTTTTTTGTTCGCCTGCGTGAAAACACGGAGAAACAGGCAACTTTCATGAGAAAAACCACAAAGGTAAATGAAAGAGCTCTTAAAGCTAGCTATCAAGTTGCTGAACTTATAGCCAAGTCAAAAAAGTCGCACACTGTGGCAGAGAAATTAATACTTCCCGCCTGCAAAGCTATTGTAGAGGAGATGCTCGGACCTGAAGCAGCTAAGGAAATAGCCAAAGTCCCTCTCTCAGACAACACAATTTCCAGACGTATTAATGACATGTCTGCAGACATCGAAAGTGTGGTTTTGGAAAAGATCCGTATCAGTGAGAAATTTGCATTGCAACTTGACGAGTCTACTGATATCAGTGGACATGCTCAACTCTTGGCCAATGTGCGTTTTGTGGATGGTGATGCAATTAGAGAAAACTTCTTTTTTTGCAAGGCATTGCCAGAAAAAACAACAGGAGAAGAAATTTTTCGGGTCACATCAGAATACCTTGAACAAGGAGGACTTAAGTGGGAAAACTGCACAAGTGTCTGCACCGATGGAGCTGCAGCCATGGTCGGGCGCACCAAAGGCTTTGTGAAAGAAATCCAGATGTGATTGTTACGCATTGTTTTTTACACCGTGAGGCCCTCGTAGCCAAGACTTTACCAGCAGACCTAGTTCCTGTGTTGGATAATGTTGTGTGCATGGTAAACTTTGTAAAGTCACGACCCTTGAAAAGTTGCATGTTTGCAGCTTTGTGTGAGGAGATGGGAGCGAAGCATAAAACCTTGCTGTTTCATACGGAGGTCCGGTGGTTGTCGCGTGGCAAGGTCTTGGTTCGTGTGTATGAGCTGCGGGAGGAAGTTAAAGTGTTTCTGACAAATGAGAGGTCAGATTACGCAAAGCTGCTTGCAAGTGATGAGTGGTGTGCAAGGCTGGCATACCTGGCAGATATTTTTCATCATCTGAATGAACTGAACACACGAATGCACGGCCGAAATGAAAACCTGCTTACAAGTACAGATAAAATAAATGGATTCCGTTCAAAGGTGCAACTCTGGCATCAACACGTGGAAAGTGGCAATCTTGAAATGTTCACACTCACCAAGCAATGGCAAGGTGTTCACACTGCTGCACTGTGTGAGATAATAGTTAAACATTTAAAAACTCTCGAGGAGAAGTCATTTTATTTCTCTTCAGTCTCCACTGAATGCCTTGACTGGGTTAGGGACCCCTATAGCTCAGCATCAGTTGGTGGAAAGGACATGACTTTACAGGAGCAGGAGGAACTAACTGAACTGAGACAAAATCGTGGTTTCAAGCTAAGATTTGCTGATCTACCTTTGGACAGTTTTTGGTTGGATACTGCCAAGGAGTTCCCCGTTCTGGCAAACAAAGCTATTTTGACATTGCTCCCATTTTCCACTACATATCTGTGTGAGATGAGCTTTTCAAGCCTGATTGCTATGAAAACTAAAGACAGAGAGAGACTGAGAGCTGTTGACGAAGAGCTACGTGTGTGTCTTTCTTCGATTCCTGCCAGAATATCATCTTTGTGTTCAGCCAAACAGGCCCAGGTTTCGCACTGAATAAGTAATCAGAAAATTTCTTTGTGTTTATTTGATTTCTTTTGTGTTCATTTTGATAATAAGTAAACAGAAATATGAACAATTATAAAATAAAGTATTATTTCATAATAAAGTAATTATAAAATAATTTCTTTGTGTTTATTTGATTCCTATTCAAGCGAATTACTTTATATATAGTCAATATAGGCACAGAGTTAAATTTTTTTAACATTTTCTAATGGTGGTGTGCCTTGTGATTTTTTACATGAAAAAAGTGTGCCTTTGCACAAAAAAGGTTGAAAAACACTGCTCTAAGTGACCACTAGGGGTGTGGGTGTGCTCCTTAGCTGTGCCTACTCTTCTTATGCTAAATGCTTTTCAGGTTCCCCTTGTTAGCTGTGCAAATCAGAATTCTGTGTTGAGGAGTTGTTTGCGCTCAGCAACTTTTCCCAGCTTAGTGCTGGATTCTGGAGATGCTTTCAAACGCGTGTGCTCCTCAGAGTATGAATTCCTTTGTGTGCTCAGCATTTGGGGTTGTGGCGAAAGCGTTCTGGATTACAAGAGCAGGCTGGCGTGAAGCATAGCCCTGAGCAATATTGCTGTTTTGCGATTCAAGGGCATGAGGTATATGCAAAGCGGTGTGAGAGAGGTGATCCCTACTGGAGCTCTCCTCCTCTTTGAGTTAAGAAGCATTCAAATCACAAGCAACAGGTTGAAGGCCTGAGACATTTCCTCTGCTTGAGAATAAAGCATGCAGGCGGCTGAAACATTCTTTTTTAAGTTGCTGGTCTCCTTCTCCGGCTAGTGAAGGTGGGCTCCCAGGCTGATCAGTCAATTAGCAACTGAAAGGCGCCAGTATCAGCATTTACAAGACAAAGGGAACCTTTGCAGCCAGGAGAAGAGGGAGCTGATTTTGTTTTGTTTCCCGTCCTCATGCAAACATGCACACATGTTATTTTTTATCTTTGCAAGAGCAAACATGCTGTAGTTATGAAGGAGCAGAACATGCTTCTTACTGAAATTACTTTGTGAAGGAGCAAGACGAGTCTTTTAACGAATTTACTATTCTGGAAGCAGCTGGGAAAGATGCTAGCTTCCAGATAGCTCTAACGCGCTGCCTTTCTCAACCCAGATCGTAAAAGGGATCCTTACTCACAGTTTTAGCCAGTGAACGCGGCATGGTTCAAACATAAGCAAGATACATCTTTATTGGTCCAGATTTGTTGTAGACAAGCGGTAAATTCCTTATAACTGTTGCATCCTTGCTTGAGGAGCAGCGTCCCAAACAAAGGGAGGAAGAGGACAATCAAGTTTTTAACACCTTCACAGGAAGCCTACAATAAACTTCTATATTGAAGGGGGGACTACAATTCCCATTAGTACCAATTGTTAAAGGGACAGTACATAGTTCTGACTACACAGATACTGAGGCTTTCTAAGCTGTGGTTACAGTACAGTCACAGAATAGCCACCATTTAAGGCTCAACACTGGACCATCCATCATTACTCGTCATCACTGGACCATGCAGCCTCCTTGGATCTTTCCCATCTGCTTTCAGATGAAGGCTGTGCTTCCAGACTCTTCTCTGGTGGTTTCTATGGCAGCTCTTGGGCTTGAAAGAAAATGTGCTAAATTCAAAATGTACCAGCCAGATTGACAAAGGTTGCTTCAGCAGATTTTGAATACTGGGCAAGAGGAGTGCTTCTTCTTCGATGCTGCTAAGTGCTCTGGGTGCTAGTGCAGGAGCACAACTGTCAGGTCTTGCCAGGTATTTCCCCCAAGCACTTCACTGCATCACTCAGGTGTATGAGTTAAAGTTTCTTTATTGAAGAGAAATACCAGTATCAAGACAGTCAGACAGGATCATTGGCTGAAGTGACGCAAGATAGCAAAGCAAGGTTAATTATAGGGCACAGTCCCTGCCCCCCAATGGGAAAGAAAGTCTGTTAGGGTTTTGGCGCGCTGAGCCGGGGAGCCAGGAGAGAGGGGAGGAGGGGAAGGATGAGCTCTGCTCAGTCTCTTAGGATGTTGGTGCGGTCTCAGCTGGAACTTCAAGGCCACGCTCTCAGGCTGGCCAGGAAATGGTAACCAAAACACCTGCAAGATAAGCAGCTAGCAACCAGTCAGCAAAACAGGTTCCCTCTGCATGTTCTCAGAGGTACACTACACACGGCAGCAAGAAATTCGTAACACATGGCAGATATGCTGGAGGCGTATCTGACAACAACAGCTTCTCTTACCCACCTTTCTCAAATACGTGGTGCTGCACAGTTCATTTCATTTCTCCTTCCCCTCTTAGCTGATATTTTTAAAGTAAAGGAATGCTCTACACCACAGCAGGTCTGGGAAAGGGTGACTAAGAGGGCCAGCGGAGGAGGAGACTGGAGGCCCAGCAGCAACACACGGGTGATCTTCTCCAGGCAAGATGACAACCCAAAAGTAATTTCTGTTCCAGATCAAACCTGGAATTATCAAGAAGGGAAAGGCAAAGCAAGACCACTAGTGAATTCACTAGTGAATTTTGCCAGTCTCTGTTTAAGATGCCCAGCCCAGAAATAATAGTAAAATGCTCTACCTTTTCACTGGATTTCCAAGTCATTTAGTTGAACTGAATTATCCAATAGTGATTGCTTCACATTATTTTTGAATTTTCTTTAAAAAAAAACATTACAAACAATTGCTCAAACCATCAAACATTTCCTGTCTTCTCTCTATATTTAACTAATGGCTCATACTGATCCGTTTCTAGGAACCCAAGTGTCAAGCAACCACTACACTGGACTGTATAAAATGTCAGTCTGTAAAATGAAGTTGTTGTGACTGTTCTAGAAAGAAAGAAAGAAAGAAAGAAAGAAAGAAAGAAAGAAAGAAAGAAAGAAAGAAAGAAAGAAAGAACGAACTATGGTTGTTGTGGGTTTTCCGGGCTGTATTGCCGTGGTCTTGGCATTGTAGTTCCTGACGTTTCGCCAGCAGCTGTGGCTGGCATCTTCAGAGGTGTAGCACCAAAAGACAGAGATCTCTCAGTGTCACAGTGTGGAAAAGAGAAGAGATGTAGGTCATTTGTATCTACTCAGGAGGGGTGGGGTTGAGCTGAGTCATCCTGTAAGAGTTTCCCAGGGTGTGGAATGCTAATGGCGGGAGGCTTCACTGTATCCTGAGGAGGTTCTTTTGCATATGGATTGGTACTTGATGTGCTAATCTTCTCTGCAGGGCTATTGTCAGGGATAGAATGTTTTGTTAGCCTGGTGTTTTTCAGAACTGGCACCCATGCTCGGTTCATTCTTAAGGTTTCTTCTTTCCTGTTGAAGTTTTGCTTATGCTTGTGAATTTCAATGGCTTCCCTGTGCAGTCTGACAAAGTAGTTGGAAGTGTTGTCCAGTATTTTGGTGTCCTGGAATAAGATACTGTGCCCTGTTTGAGTTAGGCTATGTTCAGCCACTGCTGATTTTTCAGGTTGTCCAAGTCTGCAGTGTCTTTCATGTTCTTTTATTCTTGTCTGGATGCTACGCTTTGTGGTCCCGATGTAAACTTGTCCACAGCTGCAGGGTATACGGTATACTCCTGCAGAGGTTAGGGGGTCTCTACTGTCTTTTGCTGATCGTAGCATCTGTTGTATTTTTCGGGTGGGTCTGAATACTGCTTGAAGGTTATGCTTTTTCATAAGCTTTCCCATCTGATCAGTAATTCCTTTGATATATGGCAAAAACACTTTTCCTGTGGGAGACTGTTTTTCTTTGGTTGTTTGATTCATCCTGGGTTTGATTGCTCTTCGGATTTCATTTCTGGAGTCATCAACAAAATCAGTTCTCCGAAACTCAATCCACAAGACATACTTGTCAGTTTTGATGTTGTATCCCTGTTTACCAAGGTTCCAGTAAAAGACACTATTGCACTTATTAATCAGATTTCCCAGAGGATGTAACAGCCTTATTCCACCATTGCCTGACAACCAGTTACTTCCAATGGGACAACGAATTCTATGAACAGATGGATGGGGTGGCCATGGGGAGCCCACTCAGCCCAGTTATAGCAAACTTCTACATGGAACATTTTGAAAAAACAGCTCTAGAATCAGCACCCCACAAACCTAGTGTATGGTTCCGGTTTGTGGATGATACATTTATCATTTGGAGCCAAGGGGAGGAAGAATTGATGGGGTTTTTGAATCATCTCAACAACATCCACCTGAACATACAATTCACCATGGAGAAAGAAATTGAGGGAAAACTCCCATTCCTGGATACCTGGGTCATCCGCAAAGCAAACTTTCAGTTAGGTCACAAGGTCTACAGGAAACCAACTCACACTGATCGGTACCTACACAAAAACTCCAATCACCATCCCCGACAGAAAAGAGGCATAATGAAAACATTAGTGGATCGTGCAAGACGGATATGTGAGCCGCACTTTCTCAATGAGGAAATGAATCATCTAAACCACACACTTCAGGCAAATGGCTACTCCAGAAATGAAATCCGAAGAGCAATCAAACCCAGGATGAATCAAACAACCAAAGAAAAACAGTCTCCCACAGGAAAAGTGTTTTTGCCATATATCAAAGGAATTACTGATCAGATGGGAAAGCTTATGAAAAAGCATAACCTTCAAGCAGTATTCAGACCCACCCGAAAAATACAACAGATGCTACGATCAGCAAAAGACAGTAGAGACCCCCTAACCTCTGCAGGAGTATACCGTATACCCTGCAGCTGTGGACAAGTTTACATCGGGACCACAAAGCGTAGCATCCAGACAAGAATAAAAGAACATGAAAGACACTGCAGACTTGGACAACCTGAAAAATCAGCAGTGGCTGAACATAGCCTAACTCAAACAGGGCACAGTATCTTATTCCAGGACACCAAAATACTGGACAACACTTCCAACTACTTTGTCAGACTGCACAGGGAAGCCATTGAAATTCACAAGCATAAGCAAAACTTCAACAGGAAAGAAGAAACCTTAAGAATGAACCGAGCATGGGTGCCAGTTCTGAAAAACACCAGGCTAACAAAACATTCTATCCCTGACAATAGCCCTGCAGAGAAGATTAGCACATCAAGTACCAATCCATATGCAAAAGAACCTCCTCAGGATACAGTGAAGCCTCCCGCCATTAGCATTCCACACCCTGGGAAACTCTTACAGGATGACTCAGCTCAACCCCACCCCTCCTGAGTAGATACAAATGACCTACATCTCTTCTCTTTTCCACACTGTGACACTGAGAGATCTCTGTCTTTTGGTGCTACACCTCTGAAGATGCCAGTCACAGCTGCTGGCGAAACGTCAGGAACTACAATGCCAAGACCACGGCAATACAGCCCGGAAAACCCACAACAACCATCGTTCTCCGGCCGTGAAAGCCTTCGACAATACAAAGAAAGAACTGCTGATTATCAAAGCTTGTAACTGGCTTTAGGTCACTTCTGAGTCACTTCTAGATCTAGAGTAGCTAGCCTGGATGCTTGTTTCCTCTTGCGGCTCCAGACTCACATAGGTGCCCACCTAGAATGACAGCAATTTGTGTCTCCTGTTAGTTTTATTTGTTACTTAATAGGAGACTCTGTAGTGCTCTCTTTGCATAGCCAACGGTCCCTGCTGTTCCAAAGAGAACATGCAACTGAATAACAGATATAAAGATAAAAAGTTTGCCTTATAAACAAGGTCTCATGCCAGTAAACAGATTCACAGTTAATTACTGGGGGCTTTGCAAAATAGATCCTAACTTTACAAGCAACAAATGTAAACCACTCTAATATTTATGGTTACCAACAGGGCTGGAGAAAAATATCCCGTCATGTTAACAGTAGCTGAATGGGCTATTATATACCAGGTGATATTATTAAACTCCCTGCCGTGAAAAGCTGCAATTGCCCATTTCCACCCATGAAGCCTCTGTTAAAACAATAGGACATGTTTCTCCAGGCCTATTGGCAAAAGTACTGATATTGCAAAACGAACGTTGAGTTGGGTGGTCTACAGAAACGGAAACAATCTCTATCCAATATCTGTGATAGCAAACTACTTCTTTGCAAGAGAAGTATTCATTAGGAAGTGAACAGGATATACTTAACCTGTCCTTTCTTGCAAATACAAACACGAGGTTATTCCTTTTTTTCCTAACTCCCCACCACTGCCACTGTAGCAGCTCCTTTTGTTTGCAGCAAGGACCGTTGCTTGCCTCTGTTCCTGCCAGTGGAGAAGGGGAGCTTCTTTTCTGCTCTTTCCCCTCATCGCCATCCCTTCCAAAACCCTCAGCCCTGTCCAGTGTACCCTGACTCCCACATGGCCATCTGCGGAGGGTGAAGGGGTCTTGATTCTTACCTTTAGTTTTGTCAGGCAACGCTGTGGGACCAACTAGAAAAGTATCCAGCAAGAGAAGAAGCAAACTAAGGAAAAACAGGACGTTCTGTGGCCAGCATCCAAGCTCATGGTTTAGGAATGCCAGGAAAGCAAGCCAGCCTCTCGCTAGCAAGGCCATGGGGCTCCCTTCCACTCCCACGCCAGTTCTTCTATCAGCAATCCATTGCCAAATTCCAAGGAACAGCACTCAGGCATGATGGGAAATGACCAAACAGATGTGCCTCGGACAGCATATGCTGCCTCTGCCACCCACTGTTCCTGTTACAGCCCGAAAGGACAGGAGTGCACTGGAAATATGCAGGGTTCAGATGTTCTTGGCAGAAGTGTGCACAAGACTGTTATGCAACAGATGGAGAAACCAAGAAAAGTGCCTTTCTTTCCTATCCTGATGGTTTTCTTTGGGACTAATGTTAGACAACACATTAGAAGCACCACCCCTTCTGCTGCAGCCTTCTTTTCCTCTCCCAACAGTCCCAGCCCAGCCTCGGAATAATTCGTTGGAAACCAGCCCTCCAGTTGCTACATCCATAAAGAATTTTGGAGTGGGGAAAGAACATGGGATCAGAGACAAATATTAGTTGGGCTTCCTGAGAGCCCACTGGGCGGAATAACCAGTCCTGCCAACTTGTTGTGGGGCAGGCCCCCTCTCAGCTGGATTAGGGCTGGGCTTGGCTTTGGGAATGCCAGGCTCAAATCTCACTCCTCAGGTGGCGGCTTTGGGCCTTGGGTGCCTGAGTGAGACTCAGGGCAAGGCTCTTGCCCAACACGTGCTGTGCAGCATAGCGTGTAAGTGGCTGGGCTGCAAATCAGCACCCTGACAGCTCGAATCCCACTACTGCCATGAGCTCAGGAGGTGGCCTTGGCTAAGCCGTTCCTCTCAACCCCGGCTGTATTGTGGGGATAATAATAACACTGAGTTTCTTTAGTGCTCTGCAAGACACTCATCTGTCCAGAACAGCAGTATATAAGCACACTGTTGTTATTATTATCATTGTACTGCACCATGCTGATTCCCTCTGATGGGGAGGATAGAGACTTACTCCTCCCTCTTCATCTCCTCCTTTCTCCTTTTATAGAGTGAAGCAACTCTATACAAGGTGAGGGAATTCTTGCCTTAGCTTCTCTGTTGGTGGCCAGAGGCTGCTTCTGTTTGTCAAATTGATACCATTTCTATAGCCACACAGTCCTGTCAAGGTCCAAAGTATCTTTACAGGGATCTTCTACCAAGTCCCCCCCCCCCGCCCCCATCCAGTGGAGGGCAGGCCTGGCCCTGCTGTCATAAGAAGTGTGGTTTTCTGCTGTGCTTCCATTAAATACCCCTGTCAAGGTCACAAGTGTGATTTTTGACAGAAATCCCAGAGTGGCTTTTCGGGTGGCCCTGTAGCCTCTGCCAACCGGCCTCCATTTGCAGCTTGTTTTGCAGCAGAAAAGTTACTTCTGCCCTGCCAGGGGCTCATGTCCAGGGTGTGATGAGGCCCTGGGCTGAGTCCTTTTCAGGCAGGAGGACAGATGATGTGAGACTCTGGGGGTGGGAGGGGAAGCAAAAGAACAAGCACTAGGGTGACCTCCTTATGTAGCGAACTCCATAGACAGATGAAGGGGAATAAGCCTCGCAGAATGGCCGGCAGTGGCGTGGAGGTCTCTCTCTGCAATCTTGTGATTCTCATCCTGAGCAGAATTCTGGGCTCCTTTCTGTGCAGCCTGGTGGGGGCAGAAGAGGGAACCTTTGCCCGAGAAACAAAGCCTCTGCCTGAGCCCTGTGGAGCCTGACTGACCTGACCAGCCTAGAGCCAGAGGGCAGAACTGGGAAACCTGTGCAAGCAGCAGCCTGCCCCGAAGAAGGCCCAGGATCTGCCTTGCAAAACGTCACTCTGCTGTGCTGCTCGCTCAAGGAAGCCTTCACCGAGGCAGCTCCTGTTGGTCCCCTCTGGACACTTTTTGTCAGCAGTTCAGTACCCTCTTGGTTTGAAAGCTCTGTCTGGCCACAGATGTTCTTTTCTTTTTTCTTTTTGGCATGGTATGTATTAAGGACTGTTCAAACTCTTATTTTACAACTTTGTTTAAAACTTTGTTTGCTACTTGGATCTCTCATGATTGGAGTTGGAAAAGTGCCCCAGAAATATCCTAAGTAAACAATTATTATATAAATGATGCTGTGTTGTTGTTGGTGTGTTACACAATCAGACATGTGCTTTCTCCATGTGTGAGAGAACCAAAGGTTGCCTCCACCCAGCGAGAGAGAAAAAACTGTGGCTGGGAAATGGGGGGGGGCGATGGGGCTTCTCTTGCTTCCCACCTGCTTAAGCAGCACAGCATTACCCTCAGGGGCACTACGAACCGCCCGTCCTCTCCTTCTTGGTGCAAGGGGATGCCTCTTGTTAAGGGCACGTGGCCTCTCTCCATTCCCACGGCAGTGCATGTGAGGGTGGCTAAAACAGAAAGCCGGGCGAGGGCTCTGTGGAAGCTGAAGGAACAAAGAGAGGCAGGCAGGCAGGCTGGGCCAAGGCCCAGCTTCTGGGAGGAGGAATACACACTTTTGATTCCTGTGGGTCATGGTGGCATGCCCAGGATGCTCTTTTTGCATAATATCTCACCACCTGGATACCTGCCGCTATATCGGCAGACATCCAGGTCAGATATGCAGAAGCAAAACCAGCCCTGTGCTATGGACCCTCCAAGGTGTGCTGAGGTCTCTTCTCCATCACTGCCTCCACTTGTCCGTTGCTTGTCCTCAACTGCATCTGTGTGGTGGAGGAAAGAGCCCTCAAGTCAGAGCTGACCTGGCAACTCCAGCTGGGGCTTTCAAGGGAGATGTTCAGAGATAGTTTGCCATTGCCTGCCTCTGCATACCAACCCTGGTCTTCTTTGAAAGTCTCCCATTCCATTAACCAAGGCCAATCTGCTTAGCTTCCAAGATCTGGCAAGAGCAGGCTTGCCTACAAAATGATAATTTTGATTATATGGCAGATAATGCTTACTGTATCCCTTAGAGGGCGCCATCCTACAGCAAATCAGTGTGTGTGTGTGTGTGTGTGTGTGTGTGCTGCAGGGGGGGGGAGGTTACACTCCTAAGCCTTGTCTGGCTGGCGAAAGAGAATAGTCTGACTGTGGCATCCTTTCAAAGATTCTTCTGCGGTCTCTGCTTGAACAGTTTTTGATAAGAGGGTTTGCAAAACATGTTCAATTTGTCAACAGAGGCAATCCAGTAGAATTCCAGTAGAATTGGTGATTGAAGGGGGCGGTGCCATGTCGGCCTCCCACCTTTGGGGTGGGGAAGGTTCTCCCCACCACTGCACCTTGTTAATTTGTTTTATTATTTGTATATTGATTTTAGTTTTTGTTTTTATCAATTTTAACTGTTCACCGCCCAGAGCCCCTGGGATGGGCGGTATATAAATTGAATAAATAAATAAATAAATAAATAAATCAGGTTCAAGGTTTTGGTTCAGACCTTTAAGGCCCTTAGTGGACTGGGATTGGCATAGCTACGGGACTGCCTCTCACTATATGTTCCTCAGAAGGCGCTTCGCAGATAAACATCTACTGGTGATCTCTGTGCCACCAGGTCAAGCCACCTAAGGGCCACAAGACCATCTGCCCGTCCTTCCCCCAGGTGGGCAAGGTGCTCCAGTGCCAGGGCCTCAACCCCTGCACCCAGTGCCAGCTGGGCTGATGCCTGCGCCCCCATCTCAGCTGCATTGGGGGCTACAGAAATTAGAAGCCAGCTTTGAGGGGCCCCCAGAGGAGTTGGGGTACTTCCTAGTGCAAACAGCAGAGTTTTTTTTAAAAAAAACAATTTTATTGAAATTGTAAAATCTATAACAACAGTGAGATAGCAATAAATAGCAATAACTAACAGTAGATAGCAATAAATAGCAATAAATAGTAATAACAATAATTATTATAAACAATGTGTAGCTCTCTAAAAAACAAGAATACATATCTGGTTATATAATTGCTTTTTCGGGGAGAATATGTTAACAATATCAAACGTGGTGCTACAATATAAAAGTCTCTTACATATTTGCGTATAATTAAAGATTTTTAATCCAGGTAGAGAACTATTAGTTTCTACGTAATCAAAGAAAGGGAACCATTTCTCAATAAAGTTCATTGTGTTCAGGAAATGTTCTGCTTGATATAGTTTATCATATAGTTTTTCAGAGATATAATGATTCCATATTTTAGAATACCAATTATCAATTGAGGGAATTGATTTTGCTTTCCAGTGCATGGCTATTGCACTTTTTGCTGCTACTAACAAAGTGCCTATGAGATCTTTTCTTATTGGGGGAATGGGGACTTGATATTTATCCCACTGATCTAAGAAAATAATCTCTGGTGATAGAGGAATCTCAAATCCCATAATACATTTAACTTCCCTTAAGGCCAAGTTCCAAAATTTTCCAATAAAGGGACATCTCCACCAACAGTGTGAGAAATTTCCTTCCTCTCTGCAGTTTCCCCAGCAATTTGGAGAGGATGAAGATGAGAACTGAGATATTTTCTTTGGTGTTATGTACCATCTGTTAATAATTTTGTATGTTTGCAATTTAGTGACTATAGATTTTGAATTATAAATATTGGACAACCATATGCATTTCCATCTTTCAGTGGAATTTTCAATTTGACAATCTTGGAGCCAATGGTCTTGATATTTCCATGTTTTATGTTTTTGGGTGGATAATACTATATTATATATTTTGGATATTAAACCCCTTTTGTGATTTGAAAATGGGTCTAAGAGAAACTCAAATTCAGATTTTGGAGAAGTCAATATTTTTCGTAAATTAATATGGTCAGCAAGGTTTTGAAGTTGAAAATATCTGAACCATTGGACCTCCTGACTCGCTTTCTTTTCTATTTCTAATCTTTCTAGCAATCCAGTATGGGATGATATATCTATTATTCTGGTTAAGTCTAGCCCATTCCAAAATTCATTAAATGATTTATCTTGTTGTAATTAGGACTAGCTTTGGTATGTAAAGGTAGAATATCTAGAAATTATCGGAACTAATTTTTCCCCTATTTTGGTCCCATATTTTCAAAATCGAAGATATATGTTGTTGCGAGTTATTTTAGGTCTTTCTTTTGGGTTACCCCAAATTACATTACTGATTGTATATTGATTTAAAAGTGGGAGGAACGTTTTAACCCAAATTGGTAGTTCTGAGTGTTTTAAAAGTTGTAATAAATTAACCAATCTAGTCGCTATATGATAATTATAAAGATCTGGGTAGTTGAGACCTCCATTTTTACGCTTTTGATGCAGGATGTCAAAGGCTATTCTCGGTTTCTTATTTTCCCATAGATATTTGTTTAATATTCCTTGCCATTGATGTAGTTGTTTGAGAGAGATATCTATTGGGACGGCTCTTAATAGATAAAGTAGTTTAGGGAAGACAAATGATTTGACTAGATGGAATCTGTCGTACCATGAGAGATGTATATTGGACCAATCCTTAAATAGTGTTTTAATTTGTTCCATTATTTTCATATGATTTAATTTAATAAGTGATTTGGGGTTGATTGGAATTGTTATGCCTAAGTATTGAATTTGCTGCTTAGCTATTTGAAATTTGTAATCCTTATTGAGTTTTTTACAAGTTTTTTTTACCTAGATTGAGAGAAGAGATTTCGAGGTGTTAATCTTTAGTCCAGCTATGTTACCGAATGCAGTTAATAATTGCTGTAGATGGTTGAGGGAAGAATTTGGATTTGTAAGATATATTAACATATCATTGGCAAACATGCTGACTTTAAATGTGTTGGGTCCTATGGTGATCCCTTGTATATAACCTGATGGTTTCTGATTGCTGTAGCTAGAGGTTCTATGGCTAAGGCAAATAGTGCAGGAGACAAAGGACATCCCTGCCTAGTTCCTCTCATAATGGGAACAGAATCTGACAATGGGCCATTTACTTTAATGTTAGCGGAAGTATTTGAATAAATTGAATTGATTGCTGTGAGGAATTTAATTCCGAAGCCCATGTGTTGGAGTAATGATTGTAAGTGGCAGAGTTCTTGAGAGAGTGGGGCCACACCTTCCCTGATGAAGCCAACCAGGTGAGCTACTTGGGCTCCCGGCTGGGAGGAGAAGCAGCCAAATGGTATGTGACTCTCTACACAGCTCAAGCCCCAGAAATGCAGAGTGTGTGAGCTTTCATGCGTGCGATGCAGGTGCAGTATGAAGATCCTCTTGTTGAGGAGAGAGCAAGAACTCAACTGAAGTGCATATGGCAAGGGAAGTGGCCGGTGCACAAGTTTGCAGGCAAGTTCAGACTGGACTGAGTCAGTGAAGGTGGAATTTTTCTGTACCGGCTTGAACCCAGACTTGGTGGCCAAACCCATGGTGCAAGACAACCCATGGACCCTGTTGGGGTGGATCCAACTGGTGTGTGAGATTGGAAACGGAGAGGAGGTTCTAAAGCTGCTTCGCTTACAACACCAAGCCGATCAACAGCAGAGAGAAGACAAGCCTTGCACGAGAGGATCGATCTTATCGAGTGAGATGGAGAGGAGGAGGAATCAAAACCTGTTGGAAGGAAGGGGATTGTGTGCGGCGCGCATGAGTGAGTTTTGGGTACTGGTATGGCATTGACATTGAGACTCATAGGGATCAAATCACAAAAGGTTTGCTTTGCGCCAGACAGGGGAGCAGCAGACAGCAGGATACTGTGGCGTCACCATCCCCAATCAGTATCCTTTTCTGTGTGTTTTTACAAGGCTGGTGGTAACATCCACACAAGTGTCCACACAGACACGGGTTTGAGGAAAAAGAGATCTCCTCCTCCAGCCCCAGCTGTCGCAAAGGGTCACGTTATACAGATTAGGGTGAAAATTGGAAAGCAAAAGCAATTATTAAAGGAGAGGCACACCGAGGAGGTCGATGGAGCCGGTTCAGTGACCTTCTGCTGCGACTTTGCTTAGGTTCCACGGTGCCAGGGGACCGACTGGTTTTCGTCAGAAAGGGAGACTGGCAGTCAGCAACCTGTCCAGTCTCCCACTTTTACTAGTTAAAAATATGAAAAAGACGGCCATCCTCTCTTTCCTTTTCTTTCAGTGAATGAAAAACTAAGACCCAAGCTACAAGTGACGCCTGACACAGGTTGGACACTTGTCAGCTTCCCTCAAGTTTTGATGGGAAATGTAGGCATCCTGGTCTTGCAGCTGTAATGGAGAGCCAAGCTGTAAAACCAGGACGCCTACATTTCCCATCAAAACTTGATGGAAGCTGACACGTGTCCAACCTGTGTAAGGCATCACTTGTAGCTTGGTTCTAACCCTCCTTTTCTGTGCACAGTGCAGGGACAGACAGGTGGTTGGGACTACCCCCGCCCCCCCCCCCCGCTCCTGCAGCAGATTAGGAAGGACGTTTTGCCCAAATGGACCCCGATGGAACTAGAAGGCACAGGGGAATGTGGCATAACAGCAGGACTCAAAGGTAAAGAAGTTTTTGTCACCAAAGCAGGAGTGCTTTGTAAAAATTTCACTGTGCCTGCGCCCCTTTGCCAGTAAGTTTCCTACCATTGTGTGAGCCTGCCAACACTAACATTCTTTGGGGTCCATTGTTGTGTGAGTTTTCACGTGCTTGAGGAGAAACTCATTGGATTGATGTGTTTTTGGAAAATGTGGTTTTTGGTTAAGTGCTAGTACAGCCTCGTTTCCACAACTCCCTTCCTTATTCAATAGTGCTTACTTCCAGGGAAGTGTCTTTTGAATTGCAGCCAATCACTGAAATCTAAATATTTTGAAAGCTGAAAGGGAGGGAGGGGGTCTCCCCTTGCAAGGACTGGATTGGCAGGGAGGCAGACAATGCCATTTCCAGGGTATCTACGGGGGAGGGGGTGGGGGGGAGATACACTCCATGCACATTGGTCTCATTCCCCCCTCCTGCCAGCAGAGTTAATTAATAACAAAAGGGCTGTTTTCACATGGCTTACCGGCCTCTGGAACGTTGCACAAAACTCCCAGCAGACAGCATCTTCTCGCACGATTTCACGCAAAACTCCCGGATAACGGTGTCTTCCTGGCACAATTTCTTGCGAGAAGACGCTGTCTGCTGGGAGTTTCGCACAACGTTCCAGAGGCCAGTAAGCCATGTGAAAACGGCCCAGGTCTCTCTCCCCTTGGGATCTGATTGGCACTATTCAGAAAATCATTCTACTGCTCTGCCAGGCAAGCCCTGTGCCCCCTTGCTGCTGGAGGGTATGAACCGAACTGAAACACACACTTCTTGGCAAGAGACTCTTTACAACTTAGTCTCACAGATTTTTTTTTTTTTAGTTTCAAAAATTTTTTTATTGAAAGTGTAACAAGTAACAAGATCAACAGTAAATGCGTAGAAAAAAGGTGACATCATACGTAACAATGTTCAGATACAACAATACATAAACATCAAAACACTAACAGTTGGCAATAATCAAGCGTGCAAATATTATACATAATCAACAGGAGTCTAATACAGTGTTAAGCAAGCTAATTACAACAGCATCGGGAGAATCATGTACAGGCACATCCATTATGTCGCAGAGTAAATCCATAGTTCAAATTTCGGGGTTTATAATCGCGTAGTGAGGTAGCTTAGAGATCAGCCATTCATTCTGAGATAAAAATTCCAGGAAAGGGTACCATTGTGCGTAAAATTGTGTAGGTTTGGAGGGGTTATGCAATGCTCGAATTCTGTCTGTTATCTTTTCCATCATAAGGTGGTCCCACACCACTCTATACCATATGTCAAGAGTGGGAGGGAATCGCGATTTCCACCTGAGTGCAATTGCGGTCTTTGCAGCTGCTAGGAGGGTTCTGACCAATGCCTTCCGCAGATGAGGAATATCTAGATCTCCCCAAAGGTCCAAGAAAACAAGTCCCGGGCTTGGGGGTATCACATAAGTCGTGATACGGGAAATTTCCTGGAGAACAGCCTTCCAGAAGGCAGCAACACTTTTACACTCCCACCAGCAGTGCAGGAACGTACCCTGCTCCCCGCATTTTTTCCAGCAGAGTGGCTATCTGCTGGGATATATTTTCGCCAGCTTTTGGGGAGTGAGGTACCACCTGTGGATAATCTTATAGGTTTGGAGGCGCACATTGGTGACAGGGGAGTTAAGCAATGCAGATATCCAAACATGCTCTCTATCTTCTCGTGTGAGTTCCATCCCACAGTCCTGCTGCCATCTATTGAGCAGCGCTTCAGTGTTTAGTGGTTTGGTATCAAGCAGGACGAGGTATAGTTTTGACAGGAGACCTTTACGGTTAAATGAGTGGGAGTCCAGAAGTGCTTCAAATTTAGTTGTTGGTTTAGCCATTACGCTTTTTATATTCAATTCGTTCAGAAGATATCGCAGTTGCAGGTAGAAAAACCAGGGGACTTCCCTGCCTAGGTTGTTGTTCAAGTCTACTCTGCTTATAATACCATCCTTGGTGGCTATGTCCAACAACCTCAAGTCCCTCAGGTCATCCCAGGAGCGCAGTGCGGTTATATTATGCTGGCGAGGCATGCCCTTATGCGATGTGAGCACTGAAAAGCGGGATATGGCCGGAAGAAGGGATCGCTTATGTCTGTCCCAAAGCTTTAGCAGTGCAGCAAGGAACATATTTTGATATATGGAGGAAGGACGCAAACTTGGGGTAGACCAGAAAGTTTCTCGCAATGTTTTTGGCTGGGAAAAGGTGCCCACTATGTTTATCCAATCAGAGTGTCCAGAGGGGAGAGTCTCACAGATTTGATTCAGTGTTCTGGAAGCTGCTTTGAAGAGCTGAACCAGCAAGTTGTGTGTGTAATTTCAGCTTGTTTTTGCTGTTATGCACACCCCTAGTTGATCCATCTAAAATAATCATTCAAGTAGACTATCATTCTACTCCATTATAAAGGTGTCCACCTGGGCTGTTTATTCAATTATATTTCTGATCCCTTTAAAAAATGACCTCCTGAACATTTCTATTTTGCACCTTCTGCAGAATGATGTAATTGTGGGGGGTCTTCCTGGCCTCCTTAGGCAGGCTCTTCGACAAGGTGAGAGCCACCACTGGGAATACATGTGAATGGGCCGATGTCGATCTTACCCGTGTTCAGGCCGCCGTCTTCACAAGTGTTTGCTCCAGTGAATGTAGGTGTTATCATTGTAGATGATAGCAAGAGAAATAATACTGCAGATATGTGGGTCTAAGGCTATTAAGGGCTTTGTAGGTGATGATCAGAGTCTGCATTCATTTTGTAGCACACTGGTTAAAAGGTTGGGCTCCGAGTCAGCACTGTGCTTGGTTGTTGTGGGTTTTCCGGGCTGTATTGCCGTGGTCTTGGCATTGTAGTTCCTGACGTTTCGCCAGCAGCTGTGGCTGGCATCTTCAGAGGTGTAGTACCAAAAGATAGAGATCTCTCAGTGTCACAGTGTGGAAAGGATGTGGCAGGTCATTTATATCTACTCAGGAGGGGTGGGACTGAGCTGAGTCATTCTGTAAGAGTTTCCCAGTTTATCATTTGGAGCCATGGGGAGGAAGAATTGATGGGGTTTTTGAATCATCTCAACAACATCCACCGGAACATACAATTCACAATGGAGAAAGAAATCGAGGGAAAACTCCCATTTCTGGATACCTTGGTCATCCGCAAAGCAAACTTTCAGTTAGGTCACAAGGTCTACAGGAAACCAACTCACACTGATTGGTACTTACACAAAAACTCCAATCACCACCCCCGACAGAAAAGAGGCATAATGAAAACATTAGTAGATCGTGCAAGACGGATATGTGAGCCACACTTTCTCAATGAGGAAATTAATCATCTAAACCACGCACTTCAGGCAAATGGCTACTCCAGAAATGAAATCCGAAGAGCAATCAAACCCAGGATGAATCAAACAACCAAGGAAAAACAGTCTCCTACAGGAAAAGTGTTTTTGCCATATATCAAAGGAATTACTGATCAGATGGGAAAGCTTATGAAAAAGCATAACCTCCAAGCAGTATTCAGACCCTCCCGAAAAATACAACAGATGCTACGATCAGCAAAAGACAGTAGAGACCCCCTCACCTCTGCAGGAGTATACCGTATACCCTGCAGCTGTGGACAAGTTTACATCGGGACCACAAAGCGTAGCATCCAGACAAGAATAAAAGAACATGAAAGACACTGCAGACTTGGACAACCGGAAAAATCAGCAGTGGCTGAACATAGCCTAACTCAAACAGGGCACAGTATCTTATTCCAGGACACCAAAATACTGGACAACACTTCCAACTACTTTGTCAGACTGCACAGGGAAGCCATTGAAATTCACAAGCATAAGCAAAACTTCAACAGGAAAGAAGAAACCTTAAGAATGAACCGAGCATGGGTGCCAGTTCTGAAAAACACCAGGCTAACAAAACACTCCACACCCGACAATAGCCCTGCAGAGAAGATTAGCACATCAAGCCCCAATCCATATGCAAAAGAACCTCCTCAGGATACAGTGAAGCCTCCCGCCATTAGCATTCCACACCTTGGGAAACTCTTACAGGATGACTCAGCTCAATCCCACCCCTCCTGAATAGATATAAATGACCTGCCACATCCTTTCCACACTGTGACACTGAGAGATCTCTATCTTTTGGTGCTACACCTCTGAAGATGCCAGCCACAGCTGCTGGCAAAACGTCAGGAACTACAATGCCAAGACCACGGCAATACAGCCCGGAAAACCCACAACAACCATCGTTCTCCGGCCGTGAAAGCCTTCGACAATACATAGCGCTGTGCTCGTTCGAACGTCACTGCTGCTATGAGCTCACGAGGTGGCCTTGGGGAAGCCCCTCCTCTCCGCTCCAGCTCCCCAGCTGCATCGTGGGGATAATAACACCACCACTCTGAGTGTGGCACTAATCTGTCTAGAAGAGCGGTATATAAGCACACTGTTATTATTATTATTGTGCTTGATCACAGCTGGACTGCAATGTTATGAACCAACTGGAACTTTAAAGTTGTAAGGACAGATGGACGTAGAGAGAATTACAGCTGTCTAGCCTTGAGGTCACTATAGCACAGGCCCTGATAGCCAGATCAGCTGGGTCAAAACAGGGGCCTCGTTGTCTTAATGCTTTTGGCTCTCTGAGCCTCTCACTCTCTTTTTGCTCACCTGTCAGTTTGCAGGTGTTTTGCCAGAAGCTGGGGTCCTCTCTGTTCGCCTCGTGTGGGAAAACCTTTAATTTTTTTTATTTACTATTTTTATTGTTTTGCTTCTATTGTTAATTTAATTTAATTTATTATATTTATATTCCGCCCTCCCCGCTTTCGCAGGCTCAAAAAAGGGAGAAAGGGATAAACAAGTTAGCAATAACAATTCATTTCCACCAGCAATCAGCATCGTACATATACATCTATATCACAACAACATAATTGCAGATTTACCTTATTATGGAACAGCTTTTTAGTTTTACTAATAATTCACATAAAATTCACCACTAATTTGGAAATCAGAGTAGCTAAAATCCAATGAGAATATGCAGATGACACCCAGTTGTATCTGTTGATGGGTGGCCAACCTGACTCTGCCCCTGACACCGTGTTGAGAGCTCTGGAGGCTGTGAAGACGGAGGTCCTGTACTTGGGCCGTGGACTGTGTCAGGTTCTGACAATGTTTCATGTATGCTTTTACCAAAGAGACTCCATTTTAATCCTGTCAGTGTATTAAGTGTCTTTCTTGCAGGTGGCATGCCCTTCAGTGGAAGATATCGTAGAGAAGAAGATTGTTATGACTATGCCTCTCCCAGTCCTGGGAAGCTTTCCATTTTCTCAGCCTCAGGCCGCTTGTTTTGAGAACCGTGGGGGAGGATGGGGCCTACAGGGGTTTGCTATTCTGTACCTTAGCTTTTGCCTGTCATTCGTAACAACACATGTATCAGCCAAGATCCTAGGGTCTTGGAGAGTGGACTATAATGGTTGTTATCATTCAGTAAATCTTTTGAAACCAATGGGTTCTTGTCTCATTGCAAGAGGTAGTCTGGATTGCAACTTTTAGCAAGCCACTGTCTGACATTTTGTTACGAATCACATCTGTTCCAATGCCTAAGCCGGGACAGATAGATACCAAGGCCGCGTCCAACAGGGACCCTTTGTTTGATTCTTATACCTCCCCTGGCTCAGAAGGACTGGAACCCCCTCGACACTTTCAGTGAGGAACGGAGTCGAACCGTACTACGCTGTATACCCTCGCACCAGATAGAGCTGGAACATGACCCAGGGCGGCGGCAGAACCTCTGACATCTCTGCCTACACTGAGACAGTGGGGGTTGAGACCGAGGAACACGAGGGAAAGGAGAGTGAGTGTGGTATTTACTAAGTCGCAAATGGATGGGAAACGAAGTGTCGGCTCGGTGGCAGAGCATTCAAGTAACCAATCGTGGTACCACTGGAATCGAGAAGCCGACCAATTAGAGTGGGACCGAAGGGGTTCGGAAAGTACCCAGGTGTGGGAAACGTCCCGTCACGACGTGATGAGTTGGGACTACGCGGAAGTCACCCCGTGGATGGGGCAACGCGAGCCGAACAAACAGAGTTGGATACAATTGCAGAGCCGAACTTTAGCGGTGGCTGCTGGAATTTCGGCAGTAACAGGGTTAGCGAAAGGAATCCTGGCGGGGATATTGGAAGAAGAGCAAGGTAACGGGGCCCGGGGCATGGGAGAAATTCGGCCATGGCCTCGGGCGACTGCCTCCTATGCGGAATATATGGAGACTACCCAAATCCCCAATGAACCTCCACAGGAAGAGGTGGGTGCCACGGTGGCCCCAGGACGTGTACAAATGTTGGAGGAGAGACTTTGCAGTATGGAGGAGAGTTTAGCCCATGCTGTTCACCTGCTGTCCGTACTCGTGGTTGGAGGATCAGAGGAAGGCCCCACGCAAGAAGCGGGAGCCCGCAGTCGAGTTGTTGGCCAAGGCCTAGCAGCCCTGCAGAGTATTGTCCCGGGACTACGTACCATTCCGAAGGAGCAACCGCTCTTGCTAGCAGACAATCAGCAACAACCGGTACGACCGTCCGAACAACCTCAGGTACCAGCAGACGAGATACCAGAGGAACCTCCCCCTGATGTGTCGAGAGGGCCCCCGGGAGAAGAAGAGGAGGAACTGCCTGTCCAGCCGCCTGAGCAGCCGCAGGAGCCCCCGATCCTTCCAGTCCAGCCACCTCTGCAGCCGCAGGAGGAAGCTCCGGTACTCCCACTGCCTCCACCGCCGCAAGAACAGCCTCCTCCTCCACTAATTCCAGGGCCTAGGCAACTACCACCAGGTCCTCCACAGCTAAGACCGAGAGGTCCACCTCCGCAAGGCCCTCCGGCTTCGCGACTGCAGGGACCACCGCCGAGGCCGCAAGGCCCTCTAATACCGAAACCCCAAGGGATCCCGCAGCTAAGGCCCCAGCACCCTCCGATACAACAGCTCCCGCACCGACCTGACTGGCAGCCAAGGCAGCAACTGGCACCTGTGCCGTACTACCCACTCCCCGCACCGGTCACCAGACCTCAGGAGTTGCCGATGGGATGGGTAAAATTGGAAGCTACTTTCGACGGGGATCCCTCGAAGTTGGGATTTTTTCTAGTACAAGCACTACAGTTTTTCAATCGTTGGGGACATTTGTTTGAAGATGAAGCCAGTCAAATAGAACATTTGGGATCCCGGTTGCAAGGAAAGGCAGCAGAATGGTATGTAGCCTTGTACGAATTGGGGGCCCCAGAACTAGAGTCCTTGTAGGGATTGGTAGACGCGCTCCGAGCGCAATATGAAGACCCGTTAGAGGAGAGCAGAGCCCAAACGGAATTGCAATCGATTAGACAAGGTAGCATGTTGGCTAGAGACTATGTTACAAAGTTCCGACAGCTAGCCGCCAAATGTCCAAGGTGTGAGGAATCCACCAAAATAATCTTGTTCAAACAAGGCATGAATCCCAGACTATTGGACCGGGCCCTTATGCAAGATAATCCCCCCACACTCTTGGGTTGGATTCAATTAGCCTGTGAAGTAGAAAACCGTATGCAAGAAGTACGTCTTGTGGAGCAACAACAGGCTACTGGGCATTGGCGAACCTCGATAATTGTCAGAGGGGGCAGGGGAGCAGGATATGCAGCTAGAGGAGCGAGAGATGCTAGATGGCAACAAGTACTGTGCCTACATTGTGGCCAAAGCGGTCACTTCGCAGCACAATGTCCACTCAGGCCTGTGCAAAGAACTCTGTTTCCACCACGGTGCCTAGCCTCTGCCACCCTTCCCCCACTGTACCACCCAACACCAGCTCCGCGAACTACGAGAGGGAGAGGAACCTCCCGAAGAGGCCCTCCGGAGAAAAGCTTAGAGCTAGAAGAAATTATGGATCTCAATTATGGATCTTGATTCAACCGCTCAAATCAACGAAGAAGCACCCGAAAGTCCTAATTCGGGAAACGAAATGGATCTGTCGTGAACGGACCCAAATGGCAGATCAAAACTCAGTCACTTCCCATAGTGGAAAGACCTCAAGGGTCCATACTATTCATGCCTATTACATTAGTCAATCCTGAAAGAAAGACTCATATCCGAGTGCAAGCGCTCATTGATTCTGGATGCTCCAAAGATATTATTGCACCAGCTCTAGTGAACGGACTAGTACTTCCAATAAAAGAACTTTAAACTCGTTATTTTTGAACAAATGGATGGCTCTAATATGAATCCAGTCACCACTGAAACAGTACCTGTCATCACAGGCATGGGACAACATTGGGAGACAAGATCGTTTGTAATTAGCTCTACGGCGAAGTACCCTCTCATTTTGGGGAGCAGATGGTTGTGGGACCACAACCCAAACATAGATTGGACAGCCGGAAGTGTCACTTTTAAACACAATTGCTGCAAAAATCATCGTTGGAACCAAAATTGGGGTAATAACCCTACCCTCATGGAACAAGCTCTTTTAACCCAGGAGGAAATTAATCAAATACCTAAAGAATACAGGGTCTATTTGCAAGCCTTCACTGAAGAAGAGGCCAACGCTTTACCTCCTCATAGAAGAACAGACTGTGCCGTAGAAATCATTCCTGGAGCTACACTGCCCAAAGGCAGACTTTATCCGATGAGCCCAACTGAAAGAGAGGAGCTCCGCAAATTCATTGACACTAATCTACAAAGAGGATTCATCCGACCAGCAAATAGCCCTCATGCCGCCCCAGTATTGTTTGTTAAAAAGAAGGATGGAGGATTAAGACTATGCACTGACTTCAGAGGACTTAATGCAGTCTCCTCCACAAACGCTTATCCCATACCTCTCATCAGAGATCTAGTCAATGTCGTGTCCCAAGGTAAGATCTTCACAAAATTGGACTTAAAAGATGTCTATTTCCACGTTAGGATAAGAGAGGGGGATGAATGGAAAACCGCATTCAATACGCCCTTAGGGTAGTACGAATATTTAGTCATGCCTTTTGGCTTGGCCAGGGCCCCTTCGGTTTTCATGTCCGTGATCAATGAAGTATTGCATGACTTTTTATATAAAGGAGTAGTTGTTTACCTGGATGATGTATTAATTTATTCAGAAACCGAAGAAGAACATGTACACTTAGTACAACAAGTATTGACTACTCTCATGTGCAATAAATTGCCCATCAAATTATCTAAATGTGAATTTCACAAAACTGAACTTAGTTACTTGGGATACTGCATCTCAAAAGATGGGCTAAAGATGGATCCGGGCAAGGTTAAAGCAGTTCAAGAATGGCAAACTCCCACAAACCGTAAAGAACTGCAATCCTTTCTGGGGTTTGCCAATTTCTAAAGAGAATTTATACAAGACTTTGCCCAAATAACTCGTCCCCTCACAGAACTCTTAAAAACAAAAAATAAAGGGGAACAGGCCAAAAAACCGAAAGCGAAATTGATATGGTCACCACAATGCCAATTAGCCTTTGTTAAAGCAGCAATTTGTATCCAAACCAGTGCTGCAACACCCCCAGGAAAATCGCCCTTTCATAGTGCAGGTGGATGCCAGTGATACAGCGATTGGGGGTGTACTCCTGCAGCGGGGGGAAGACAATTCTCTCCGACCTTGTGCCTATCTTTCACGTAAATTTTCTGAATCTGAACGAAATTGGAACGTTTGGGAGAAGGAAGCTTTTGCTGTAAAAGCGGCGCTCTCCACTTGGAGGCATTGGCTAGAAGGGGCCCGCCATCCTTTCAAGGTTTGGACAGATCACAAAAATTTGGAAGCGTTATGTAGTCCTCGAAGACTCAACGCCAAATAATTGCGATGGGCGGAATACTTTTCAAAATTCAATTTCACCCTCAAATTCCTGCCTGGCAAAACTAATTTCCTAGCGGATGCCCCAACTCAAAAGCAGGAGGGAGGAGACTATAGACACAGTATTCTCGCCTACGCAACTGGGAGGTGTGGTCACTACGTGCAGCTGCGCAACACAACCTCCTCACTCAGATCAGGGGTGGAGACAGAAACTGAAAGGCGAAGTGGAAAAGGAGGGGGAGAAAGTGCCCAAAGACAAACTAACTCAATCAATACAAGCGGAATGGCTTTGGGGTGATCGATTTTATGTCCCAGCCACCTTACAAAAAGAGGTATTACAACGCTGTCATGATGCCCTAACCGCTGGCCATTATGGATATTTAAAAACACTCCATCTGTTACAAAGACAATTTTGTTGGCCAGGCTTGCGCAAAGATGTCTCTCAATATGTGGCTTCCTGCCCCATTTGCCTCAGTGCCAAATCACAAAAAGGCAACCCCCCTGGACTTTTGCAACCCCTCGAAACCCCAAGAAGACCGTGGGAAATTATTTCTATGGATTTTATCACAGATCTTCCTCCCTCAAAAAATCACACCTGCATCTTGGTTGTAGTAGATTTATTTTCAAAGCAAGCCCACTTCATTCCTTGTACCACTATGCCTTCAGCAAAACGATTAGTGGACATTTTTCTGAGACATATTGTTAAACATCGTTGTTAAACTTCATTCTTTTCCATCAAAGGTGATACCCGACCGTGGCGGACAATTCGTTGCCAACTTCTGGCGGGAGCTTCTTCACCTTATGGGCATTGAACAAGGTTTAAGCTCCGCCCACCATCCGCAAACTGACAGGCAATCAGAAAAAACTATTCAATTGTTAGAACAATTTCTCCGTTGCTACATCAATTTTCAGCAAGACAATTGGATCGATTTATTGCCCTTAGCAGAATTCTCCTACAACAACAGCGTGCATGCTTCTACGGGAGAAACACCTTTCAAAGTAGTTCATGGATATGACTTCCGGTTTGGGATCCATGGGGGTCTAACACAGCTCTAAGAGCTGAGCTGTCCGTGCCGCTGTTTGGAAGGCTGGGGGGGGGCAAAAACAGCCCACAGCCACCTGTTCTCAGGCGGAGAACAGGCAAGTACGCTCGTGCACCTGAGGGCGCGTTGATCTCGGGTGAGGAGGGGGTTCCACGCAACAAACTCCGACCCACCCTTGAGGTCCCACCCGAAGAAAGGTTGCTTAGATCTCTGCAGTGGCTCTGGAGTCAAATTTTTGGCATAAGACCTTCATGCCCAAGCTTCAGTGAAACAGCAAGGGGTTTTGGACTTAATTGAATAAAAGAAGCAGTGATTACAACCCAAGAAAAACGTTTAAGAAGGTAAAGATCGCTATCTCTCAGTATGGGACAGATTTTAAAAAGAATTAAGTGGTTAAAGTGGACTTAAGAACTGCTACAGATTGGGAACGTAAGGGGGAAGATTCCGGCAAGAAAATTTTTGAAAAAGTAATTTTGCATAAGAAGGTAGCGCGGAAATTGGATTATTGTTTACATACCTGTGGCCGGGAAGAGATAATGGACTGTGAGAAAGTTAAAAAAATCGTGAGAACTGCTGTGTAACGTAGGGGAACAGGAAGTACGTCAAAAACACAGAGACTGGTGAGAAGGGTTCATGTTTGAATGCCGGAAGAAGGGCGATGCCATTTTGGAATAGGGCAAGGGAAGACCTCAATTAAAACGGAAGTAGGCCATCTTTGAAGAAGGTAAGGGCGAATACTTCAGCATAAAACCATAGAGAAAAAATGCCCGACATTTTGAACACTTTGAAATAGCGTTTAGTCAAAACAAACTGGATTTGGACTTTTAAAAACATCAGAAAGTAATAAATTAGCGCCACGGAGTTAAGGAAACGGGCAGACTCGTGGGAGCGAAGCAGAGCAAGCCCCACGATGTCGAAGAAAGAGTGGCAAACTGCGATGGATAATTTGGACAAAAAAGTTTCAGAGGGGAATAAAGAGCTTAAAGACATGATGTTAGAGATGGCGAAAGAATTAAGAGACTTTAAAGAGACACTTAAATCAGAAATGGCAGAACTGACGAAAGGTATGGATAAAATACAGAATGACCTACAAGGTACACAGCAGAGAGTTAATGCAGTCGAGGAAACGGTTGAGACGCTGGCAGACGTGCACAAGACCGAGATGAGGGGAATGAGAGGAAGAATGGCCGTTGCGGAATGTAAACAGATGGAAAAGCAACTAAGGTTTCGTGCGATCCCAGAAGTGGAGGGAAAAACACCCAGAGATCAGATTACAGAGATTTTGGCAGGCTACCTGGGGAAGGAGGAGGAAGAGATCGCAGCTCTTCTGGATGTGGTGTACAGAATCAATTCCAGATTCACAGCCCAGAGGAAATTACCAAGGGACATGATTGTGCAATTCACGACTAGAAACACAAGAGAATCAATTGTGAGCAAACAATTCCAGGATCCATTAGAAGTCGATGGAAAAGAGGTGAGAATTATGAAAGAGTTGCCCAGATCGGTGCTGTTGGAGTGGAAAAAATACAGAGAACTGGTTCAGATGTTAAAGGAGTTGAAAATCAGATACAGATGGGAAATACCAGAAGGACTGACATTTGAGTTTGGGGGAGTAAGAAAGAGTGTCAGATCTGGTCAGGAGATGGAGACTTTTATTAGGGAAAATGAAAAGGACTTACCAAAAAGTTCAAGAAAGTGATCATGGAGTGTAAAATTATATCTTGGAATGTTAATGGACTAAATTCACCTTGTAAACGTAGAGCTACTTTCCACTGGCTGTTAAAACAAAAATGTAACATAGTCTGTCTGCAGGAGACACATATCAGAAAGCAAGATGAAAAATATCTGAAAATTGCTAAACTGGGAAAAGAATTTGTTGCTGCTTCTAAAAAGAAAAAGAGAGGTGTTGTATTATATATAAAAGATGAATTGCAGCCCAGACTAGTGCTAAATGATGTAGAAGCCAGATATGTAGCAGTGGAAATTATATGGAATTCTAAGAAGATATTGTTGATTGGGATTTATGCACCTAATGGTGCAAAAGAGAATTTGTTCAAGGACTTAGAGAAACAATTAGATGACCTGTCTTATGATCACATAATCCTGGCAGGTGACTTCAATGGAGTTACAAACTTGGAAGAGGATAAGCAGTCTAAAGCAGCTCACAAAAAAAGAGGACTATTGCCAAAGACTTTTTTTGAGCTTAAGGAACAAGAAAACTTAGAGGATGTATGGAGGAGACAATACCCTAAAAATAGACAATACACATTTTGTTAGAAATAACAATGTCTGGTGTACTGCAGCAGCAAGAAGTAAGAAGAGCCTACCATGCAGGGGGCAGCAAGGATCACTTAGTTAGGACAGTGAGAGTAGCACCTCTCTTGTTTCCTGGGGGTCATTTCCTTGTCTTGTCTCCTATTGGGCTAAACAGGGCAATATCCTGCTTCTTCTCTCTCCTGCCACACTTCTTCTCTGTCTCTGCAAGATGTAGTCAGATAGCTAGGATCTATCTCTCCCCCTTTCCCTCAAGTATGTAACTTCCTCAAATAAAGCTTTTGCCTCTCTGACCAGCTCGGCGTTTAATTCCGCAGCGTAGTTTAACACTCGCTCTAACAGGGTAATGGGCCACAGAGGCAATTAACGCAAGCTGAAGTTAAGAGAGAGCAATAAAAGTTCTGCCATAGCCGCAGGCTAAAGCACAGAGGGCAGACAATAGAGGAAAGATGGCGGACTCCTGGGGAGCACAGCAGGGGTTCCAGATCGACCGACTAGGCGACGGGAGGAACTATGATCTTTGGGCAGAAAGAATAAAAGCCCATCTTATTCAACTGGACGTCTGGTCTGCAGTAACAGATGAAAAACCGACTGGAGATCCTCAGAAGGAAGCCAAATGGGTAAAGCACGACAATAAGGCAAGATCTATTATCATTAATGCTTTAAGTGATAAACAATTGATAAGAGTAATTCATGAGCCCACTTCTAGACAAATGTGGACATCTCTTCTGGAAATAAACCGTCAAGAATCAATTAAAACTAAAATTTTGCTAATGAGGCAATTGTATCGGATTGAGATGAAGCCTCAGGAACAATTGAAAGATCATATTGCAAATTTCATGGAATTAACACAGAAATTAAGATCCCTTGGAAAGGAGATCCAGGATGAGGATCTAGCTATAATTTTGCTGTCTAGTCTTCCTCAATCTTATACAAACATAGTACATGTTTTGGAAATGAGAGAAAATTTAAGCTTAAACTATGTACTTGCAAGACTGCAAGAGGAAAGTTTTAGCAAACTGGATCATATAAGTGAGCCAAGAGAGCTAGCTTTAAGAGTCAGTTCAAGAAGGGATTTCTCCTGCAGCGTCTGCAGAAAGAAAGGACATTTAAAGGAAGACTGTTGGTTTCGTGATTCACAGAGAGTTAGCAAGCAACCGCCACGATGGATGGGAACAAAGGGCTTTAGGAATGCTAATGCAGCCATTAAGTCACCTAATGCCGATGGTCAAAGGAAAAGCAGATCTGATAAGAATTGTTTAAATGTTGGTAAAAATGATCAAAGCATATGCAAATGGGCAATTGACAGTGCATGTACTAACCATCTATGCAATCAAGAGAAGTTTTTTAATGAGATGAATGAAAGCCACGATAAATTGTATACAGCAAATGGAGAGGCTTTAACGGCTCGGGGACAAGGGACCGTATCTGCATGTTGTGCACTACCCAGTGGCCAAACTAGAGAAGTGCAGATCACTGATTGTCTATACGTACCTGAACTTAAATCTAATTTAATATCGGTTTCTGCTATGGCCAAGAAAGGAATCGAGACTGTATTCAAAGGAGAGAAATGTTTTATTAGCAATGAAGGTGAATTAATTGCACAAGGCACATTAGAGGATGGCCTGTATATGCTGGATTGCTCTGAAGGCGCAGTGAATTTAATTGAAAAGTGCACTCACAAGAATTGTACTAGTCTTATCCATAGAAGGCTTGGACATGCTAATATGGATTATATATATCAGCTTGAAAGGCAGAATCTGACTAATGATTTGCAAATGAGAAAATGTCCTGATGCAGAGAAATGTGTTTGCTGTATTCCAGCCAAAGGCACAAGACCTTCTTTCACCAAACAGAGTGAGAAGCAGACGACAAGACCACTGGAGCTGATTCACAGTGATGTCTGTGGACCCATGGGAACAGAAACCCCCAGTGGAAGTAAGTACTTTCTGACTTTTACTGATGATTTTTCAAGATTTACTGTGATTTACCTGCTCAAGGAAAAGAGCCAAGTACTGGAGAAATTCAAGCTGTACCTAGCAATGGTGCAGAACAGATTCCAGAGAAAACCAATAGCTATCCGCACAGACAATGGAGGCGAGTACGTGGGGAAGGAGATGACAAGCTTCCTAGCAGCTGAAGGAATAGAGCATCACCTGACCGTGCCATACACCCCCGAACTCAACGGGATAGCGGAGAGGAAAAATCGTTCTCTCACAGAAATGTGCAGGAGCATGCTGCAAGAAGCACAGCTACCTCAAAAATATTGGGGAGAAGCTATCAACACTGCTGCCTATCTGCAGAACATGCTACCTACAAAGGGTGCAAGCAGCACACCATTTGAACTGTGGTACAACCGCAAGCCCAATGTAAGGCATCTGAGAGTGTTTGGATCAAAAGCCTACACTTATGTTCCGAAGGAAAAGAGGTCTAAGATGGATCTCAGAACAGAAGCAGGCATATTTGTTGGATATGCACTGGGATGCAAGGGATATCGAATCCTCAACCCAGAGACAGACACGGTGAAGATCCGCCATGTGGTGTACATTGATGAAGAAGAGAAGGCAAGCAAGCCTGACACCAGAGAGTCTACACCAAAGGAAGCTGATGCAGCACAGCAGCCAGAAATTGTGCAACTCTGGGACCTGACTGAGACGCAAGAGACACCTGCAGAGCCCACAGAAAGAGAAGGGGAAGCAGAGCCAAGTGTCAGACGCTCAGACAGAGCAAACAAAGGAGTTCCACCACTGAAATTCTCTTACCTGGCAAAAACAGAAGCTGTACCAGAACCTTCTAGCTGGGAAGACATAGAAGGAATGCCAGCAAGAGAAGCAGAGAAATGGAGAAAAGCTGCAAAAGAAGAAATTGATTCTCTGATCCAGAACAAGACATGGATTCTCACAGAACTACCACCTGGAAAAAGGACAGTAGGATGCAAATGGATTTTCAAAACCAAACTTGATGCAGATGGAGAAGTACAAAAGTACAAAGCAAGACTAGTTGCAAAGGGATATTCCCAGAAGTATGGAGAAGACTATGATGAAACCTTTGCACCAGTAGTGAAACACACTTCAGTAAGAACACTACTGAGCATAGCAGCCGCAAGGAAGATGCATGTGGAGCATCTGGATGTGAAAACTGCTTTTCTTCATGGAGAGCTGGAAGAAGACGTGTATATGACACAGCCTCCTGGATTTGAACAGTCCAAAGACAGAGGACTTGTATGCAAACTGCAGAAGAGCATTTATGGACTGAAACAGGCTGCAAGAGCCTGGAATCAGAAACTGAACCAAATGCTCATCAAAGAAGGATTCAAGCAAGGCGGGGCAGAACGCTGCCTGTACTCAAGAAAGAAAGACAACAAATGGACTTTTATTCTGATTTTTGTAGATGATATTCTTCTTTGTTATGAAGATCAACAAGATTGTGATGAAATAGTTCAGCACCTGAACCAAGAGGTTGAAGTAAAGCGTCTTGGAAATGTCAGCTTTTACCTTGGAGTTCAAATAGAGCGAGAGGAAGATGGAAGCTATCTTCTCAATCAAAAGCAAAAGATCATGGATTTCCTAGACTACATGGACATGAAAGATGGAAAACCAACATGTACTCCAATGGAAACAGATTCCCTGAAACAAAATGGAAACAATGAACCTCTGAGAAACATCAAAGTGTACAGAGAAGCAATTGGAAAACTGCTCTACATAAGTACAGTGACCAGCCCCGACATAGCAGCAGCAGTTGGAATACTGTGCAGGAAAAGTGCATCACCAAGTGTGAATGACTGGCAAGCAGTCAAAAGACTGGCAAGATACCTGAGAGGTACTGCACAACTGAAGCTCAAGCTACCAGCAAGCGACAATCCCAGACTAGTGGGATTCATGGATGCTGACTGGGCAGAAGACATCACAGACAGAAAGTCTACCAGTGGACGAGTATTCTTTTATGGTGGAGGAGCAATCAGTTGGACAAGCAGAAAGCAAGACCTAGTAGCGGCATCAACTACAGAAGCTGAATACATATCAGCAGCAGAAGCATGCCAAGAACTCAAGTGGATTCTACAACTGTTAGAAGACTTTGGGATAAATGAACCCAAACCTATACAACTCTTTGAAGATAATCAATCTTGCATAAAGCTTGCAAATACAGAAGGAATTGGATCAAGAACCAAGCACATTGACATAAAGAATCACATTGTGAGAAATATGCAAGAAGAAAGGCTTGTTGAGCTACAGTACTGCCCTACAGAAGAAATGACAGCAGACATCCTCACCAAGCCACTTGCCAAAGAGAAATGTCAAAGTCTACGAGAAAGACTGAACTTTGTGGACTTTGTACACTAGACATTGAGAAGGGGTGTTAGAAATAACAATGTCTGGTGTACTGCAGCAGCAAGAAGTAAGAAGAGCCTACCATGCAGGGGGCAGCAAGGATCACTTAGGACAGTGAGAGTAGCACCTCTCTTGTTTCCTGGGGGTCATTTCCTTGTCTTGTCTCCTATTGGGCTAAACAGGGCAATATCCTGCTTCTTCTCTCTCCTGCCACACTTCTTCTCTGTCTCTGCAAGATGTAGTCAGATAGCTAGGATCTATCTCTCCCCCTTTCCCTCAAGTATGTAACTTCCTCAAATAAAGCTTTTGCCTCTCTGACCAGCTCGGCGTTTAATTCCGCAGCGTAGTTTAACACTCGCTCTAACACATTTTACTCTGCAAGACATTTTACACTATCAAGAATTGGCATGATCTGGGCCTCCAAAGATTTGGCACTATGGACTAGAGACATGGAGATAATGCCTAAGGTAGGCTCAGATCACAATCCAATTATGTGGAGATTTGGGAAAAATTTCAAAAGGAAAGGATGGAGAATAAATGAAGATTTGTTACAAACAGAAGAAAATACTGCATTGCTAGGAAGAGAGACCAAATTCTTTATACAGTACAACTTGAATAAAGAAGTGCCGACTAACAAGGTATGGGACACTTACAAAGCAGTGATAAGAGGCATACTAATGGACTTGAATGCAAGGAGTAGGAGGAAAAAGGAGGAAAAGAGATCTGAAATTTTGGATAAAATAAAAGCCAAAGAGATACAGCTCAAGAAAAGGCCGGGGAAAAAGAAAATATATCAGGACATTAAAATTTTGCAGGAACAATTGACGGCAATGGATAATAAAGAACTAGAATGGAATCTTAAGAGGATGAACCAGAGGTCGTTTGAAGGTGCTAACAAACCCGGGAAGTATTTGGCGTGGCAATTAAAAAAAAGGAAGGAGAAGAAAATTATAAGTAAAATTCTGGAAGAGGATAAGATGTTGATGGATCAAGCTGCCATTAGTAGGGCCTTCTTTAAATTCTATGCAAAACTGGACCAAAAAAAAGAAGTGAGTAAGAGTTCAATAGCGGAATATTTAGAGAAGATGAAAATTCCGACAATCTCCGAAAAATGGAAAGAGAAACTAAATAAGGAAGTGACAGAAGAAGAAATAAGGGATGCTATACAATCAACCAAACTAGGGAAGGCACCAGGACCAGATGGCCTAACGGCAAAGTTCTACAAAGTGATGGTTAATGAACTGGCGCCCTTCCTGAAAGAGGCAATGAATGGAGCAATGCAAGACCAAAGAGTTCCTGATTCATGGAATGAAGCCAACATATCATTGATTCCGAAGGAGGGTCAAGATTTGACAAATGTTAAGAATTATAGACCAATCTCCCTGTTGAATAATGATTATAAAATATTCGCAAAGGTGTTGGCAGAGAGACTGAAAGGATGGATGTCGGAATTCATTGCTGAGGAACAGGCGGGATTTTTACCTAACAGACAAATTAAAGACAATTTGAGGACAGTGATAAACGCTATTGAATACTATGACAAGCACTGTGACAGAGAGGTTGGTTTTTTCTTCGTGGACGCGGAAAAAGCATTTGATAATATGAACTGGGAATTTATGTTTGCCACTATGGAAAAGCTGCAAATGGGAGAAAAGTTCATACAAGCGGTTAAAGAAATTTATAGAGACCAAAGTGCAACAATTATAGTGAATGAGGACTTGACCAAAAAACTGAAAATAAGGAACGAGGCAGGGGTGCCCTTTGACACCAATGTTATTTATCTTGATTTTGGAAATACTGATGATTCAAATACAAGAGGATGACACAATTCGAGGTATGAAAATAAAAGAGTTTTCCTACAAGGTCAGAGCTTTTGCGGATGACATAATGCTAATAGTAGAGGATCCAACTGAAAATATGCCAAAGGTAATAGAGAAAATAAAACAATTTGGAGACCTGGCTGGATTTTATGTGAACAAAAAGAAGTCAAAGATTTTATGCAAGAACATGACTAAGCAGAAGCAGCAAGAGCTAATGGATATAACAGACTGCGAGGTAACTAATAAAGTAAAATATTTGGGCATTGAACTGACTGCGAAAAATATAGATCTGTTTAAAAATAATTATGAGAAATTGTGGATACAAATAGAGAGAGACTTAATAAAATGGAACAAACTGAACCTATCCTGGTTGGGAAGAATAGCAGCAGTAAAAATGAATGTTTTACCACGAGTAATGTTCTTGTTGCAAACCATACCAATTATCCGAGACTCCAAACAATTTGACAAATGGCAAAGAAAAATTTCAGACTTTGTGTGGGCAGGCAAGAAACCTCGAGTGAAAATGAAGGTATTACAAGATGCAAAGGAAAGAGGTGGTTTGCGGATTCGTTTTCGTTTTCGCGGCCATGTCGGACGCTCCTCTTCGCAGGTTCGAGAGGAAGCGTCTGAGCAGCCTGACCGGGCGGCTGATCTGCCAAGATTAGCCCCCAGGACTCCCAGGGAGGGAGTCTGGGTCCGGGACGCTGCGGGAAGAGCCTTCTGGCAAATCGAGGCAGGGGGTAAATTGCCCGTTTGTCCCCATGGAGGCCGGCAGACGTGCGCGGCACCTTGTGTGCTGCCGGGCCACGGAAAACGGCAAAGAACAGGACTAGGCGGAAGCCTGTAAGTAAGCGAATCCCTTCTGTTATTACAAGCGTATGCGAAGGAGTGGTGGGATCTGAAGTTAAGAAGACTCGGATTTCTTCCCCCTCGCTTAGTTTCAGAAGGTTGGCGGTCCCCCCCCCTAAAATGGCAGCGAAAAAACAGAGTCCTGCTTTGGGCAAGTCAGTTTCGGCTGCCCTGCAGGGGAAAGCGGAGTCGCTGGAAGAATTGGTGGAAAGATCGGTTATCGAAGCCATAAAACCCTTTGTTGACAAGCTGAATGAAACAGATCAAAGGGTGGGCTTAATTGAGAGCGATGTGAAAGCCATTAAGGAAGCAGTGGGGGGGCAGAGAAGTCTGCTCAGGAAAATGCGTCACACATGAGAGCAACAAACAAGGAGCTAAAGCTGGTGGAAAACCAGCTGATCGGGCTGCAAGTGGAACGAACACAGACTGTTTTGCGTCTCCAGAATGTTAAAGAGGAGGAAAACGAGGATCTAAGGGACCTTGCCTCGGAATTATTGGCGTCACCCGCGAGGGCAACTAAGGAAGAAATGAAAAGCGCCATTTTGGAAGTCCGCTGGGCTTCGTCAAAATATGCAATGAAGCGGCAGCTGCCTCGCGAGATTTTTATTGAGTTTGCATCCCGGAAGGTTCGAGACACTATCCTATTCAATTCATACAATGTGGACTTGGACTTTCTGGGAAATAAAGTTAAGATACTGAAGGATGTTCCATTTCTAGTTCGGAAAAGAAGATTTAAGTACAAAAAACTCGCAGCTCTCCTGAGGGAACGAGGGATAAAGTACAAATGGCTATTTCTGGAAGGAATTTGGTTTAATTATAAAGAACAAGCCTGCAAGTTAAACTCGGAGGATCAGCTAAGGGAGTTTGTGGACAAAAATCAAGAATTCGGGCAAGATATCATGCAAAGTGAAGAAGACGCGAAGCCTGAAGGGAGGGGGGAGGCAGCGAGCGCAGTGGCTGTAGCTGCTCAAAGAGAGCTGCGTCCGAGGCCGGGGGGGGGGGGGAAGAAAATTTAATATGTTGTATTTTGTATTTTGTATTTTGCAAGGTCAACCACTCCATCATTGCTTTATGAAGCTTTAATTTTTAACTATGGCAGTATGAAGGGAAAACATTGAAGTGTAGTGTTTACTGTTTGTATGTAACCCCCCCTGTTTTCCAGCCCTCCTTCCCCTTTTCTTTCTTTTTTTCCCTTTCCCCTATCCTAGTACTTTTGTAGTTTTTTTTGTAGACTTCTGTTTTAGATATTAAAAATAAAAAAAAATTCAAAAAAAAAATAAAAGAAAGAGGTGGTTTGCAACTGCCCAACATAAGGTTATATCACGAAGCAATATGTCTGGTATGGCTGAAGGATTGGATGATGTTAAAAAAACATAAGCTTCTGGCCTTGGAAGGACATAAAAAAATATTTGGTTGGCATGCGTACATGTGGTATGATAAAGTAAAAGCGGACTCTATGTTTTTGCACCATTATATTCGAAGAAGCCTCTTCACGGTCTGGAAGAAATACAAGGCGTATATGGAGGAAGTAATTCCTTCATGGGTGGTTCCGTATGAAGTAATAGATCCGAGAACTGTTGATAATGAACAGCAATGCCTAACATATAAGATTATACAAATACAATATTCAAAGTGAAGAATAAAGACAGAAGAAGAATTGTCTCCTTGTTATGGATGGTTCCAGTACAGACAGATTAGAGATCTTTATAATGCGGACTGCCTGAGAGGAGGTATAAGATTGGAAAAATCGGAGCTGGAGGAAGTGTTATTACAAGAAGGCAAGAAAGATCTAAAATCTATAAATTACTTCTGAAATGGCATACAGAGGATGAAACAGTAAAAGTCCAGATGGTGAAGTGGGCAATAAATTTTCATAAAGAGATAACGATGGAGGCGTGCGAGCATCTATGGAAAAACACATTGAAGATTTCAACCTGTACGAATATTAAAGAGAATGTGTACAAAATGATCTACAGATGGTATCTAACACCAAAGAAAATTGCGCTAGGAAATACCAGTATGTCGGACAAATGTTGGAAATGCAGAAAGCATGAAGGATCACTATATCATATGTGGTGGACTTGTGAAGTAGCCAAGCAGTACTGGGGAGAAAGAATTGAAGCAATTAATGAGATTTTGCAAATCCAAATTAATAAGAACCCAGAACTATTGCTACTGAACCTTGGAAAGGAGACTGTTCCAGTGGAGTATAGAACATTGTTATTTTACATGACTGCTGCGGCAAGACTTTTGTATGCGCAGAAATGGAAGACACAAGAAATACCAACTGTAGAAGATTGGATTTATAAATTGCTGTACATGGCAGAAATGGACAAAATGACAAGGAAACTCAAAGATCTTGACCTAGGGCAATATGTTACTGATTGGGGGAAACTGAAACAATTTTTGGAAAAAAACTGGGATGTAAAAGGAGAACTGTGGCAGTTTGAGAATTTTTAAAGAAAAATAAGGATAAGAGAGAGAGAGGGGATCTTACCATATAGGGGAAATGTAATTATAATCTAAGCTAGTATAAGGGTTAGGGGAATTCTCTTTCAGAGTATATGAATAAGAGTATAGCTAAATGAATATATTAATGGGGTATACTATATATACTACAAATGATATATAATGTTAGTGGATCAGGTTGTATATTATATAATGACTATGTAATATGGTGTTGTGTGCTGTGCCACATTGGTGGCATGGCACACAGTAGGGGTTTTATAATACATATTATATTGATAGTAGTATATTTGATAGAATATATGTTTAAAAGAAAAAGAATATGTTTAAACTAAGATTTTTGTTATATATTATATTATATCATACTGGTCTGCTATATTGAGGGTTATAAGATGTATACTATATTGATAGTATAACTGATAGATGTATACTATATTGATAGTATATTTGATATATATGATAGAATATCTGGAAAAAAATTAGAATGTGCTTAGAGTAAGGGATTTCATTAAGTAATAAGAGGGTTTAAGGGTTGGAAAGCTGTTGGAAGTCGATATGGAGGGGGGAGGAAAAGGGTGGGGGATAGGGTTAATTAGATATTAAGTGATTGTATGTATTAAATTTGAATGGTATACTCACCAATAAAAATTTTTATAAAAAAAAAAAGTAGTTCATGGATATGACATTCGTTTGTTACGAATCACATCTGTTCCAATGCCTAAGCCGGGGCAGACGGATACCAAGGCCGCGTCCAACAGGGATCCTTTGTTCGATCCTTATACTTCCCCTGGCTCGGAAGGACTGGAACCCCCTCGACACTTTCAGGGAGGAACGGAGTCGAGCCGTACTACGCTGTATACCCTCGCACCAGATACAGCTGGAACATGACCCAGGGCGGCAGCAGAACCTCTGATATCCCTGCCTACGCCGAGACAGTGGGGTTTGAGACCAAGGGACACGAGGGAAAGGAGAGTGAGTGCGGTATATACTAAGTCGCAAATGGATGGGAAACGAAGTGTCGGCTCGGTGGCAGAGCATTCAAGTAACCAACCGTGGTACCATTGGAATCGAGAAGCCGACCAATTAGAGTGGGACCGAAGGGGTTCGGAAAGTACCCAGGTGTGGGAAACATCCCGTCGCAACGTGATGAGTTGGGACTACGCAGAAGTCACCCCGTGGACGGGGCAACGTGAGCTGAACGAACAGAGTTGGATACAATTGCAGAGCCGAACTTTAGCGGTGGCTGCTGGAATTTCGGCAGTAACAGGGTTAGCGAAAGGAATCCTGGCGGGGATATCGGAAGAAGAGCAAGGTAACGGGGCCCGGGGCTTGGGAGAAATTTGGCCATGGCCTCGGGCGACTGCCTCCTATGCAGAATATATGGAGACTACCCAAATCCCCAATGAACCTCCACAGGAAGAGGTGCGTGCCACGGTGGCCCCAGGACGTGTACAAATGTTGGAGGAGAGACTTTGCAGTATGGAGGAGAGTTTAGCCCATGCTGTTCACCTGCTGTCCGTACTCGTGGTCGGAGGATCAGAGGAAGGCCCCACGCAAGAAGCGGGAGCCCGCAGTCGAGTTGTTGGTCAAGGCCTAGCAGCCCTGCAGGGTATTGTCCCGGGACTACGTACCATTCCGAAGGAGCAACCGCTCTTGCTAGCAGACAATCAGCAACAACCGGTATGGCCACCCGAACAACCTCAGGTACCAGCAGACGAGATACCGGAGGAACTTCCCCCTGATGTGCCGAGAGGGCCCCCGGGAGAAGAAGAAGAGGAGGAACTGCCTGTCCAGCCGCCTGAGCAGCCACAGGAGCCCCCGATCCTTCCAGTCCAGCCACCTCTGCAGCCGCAGGAGGAAGCTCCGGTACTCCCACCGCCTCCACCGCCGCAAGAACAGCCTCCTCCTCCACTAATTCCAGGGCCTAGGCAACTACCACCAGGTCCTCCACAGCTAAGACCGAGAGGTCCACCTCCGCAAGGCCCTCTGGCTCCACAACTGCAGGGACCACCGCTGAGGCCGCAAGGCCCTCTAATACCGAGACCCCGAGGGATCCCGCAGCCAAGGCCCCAGCACCCTTTCCTTTTGAAGCTCTCCCCCCTGCAGCCTCCAAAGACGTTTCAGAATAGTGGGGGGAGGCAGCTCAACAATGGACTCTTATTCAGCAACATCTTAACAAAGCTAAGCAAGATTCTAAGAAATACGCCGTTCGCCATCGTGTGGCTGAATGGGAATTACATCCTGGCGATCTTGTCTATTTGTCCACAAAAAATTTGAAAGTTGCCCAAACCAGCCGTAAACTAGCACTAAAGTTTTTGGGACCTTTCCCTGTTCGTAAAGTAATCAACAAAGTGACTGTAGCACTCGATTTACCAAAGAACCTACGTCACGTGCACCCGACTTTCCACACCAGCTTATTAAAAAGAGCTCCCCCACCAAATCAATGGCACACCCGTGCTCCTCCCATACCTACCTTGATTGATGATGAAATTCATTATGAAGTACAACAAATTCTGGACTCTAAAATTAAACGCAATACGCTGTTTTATCTCATCAGGTGGAAGGACTTTGACTCTGGGTATGATGAGTGGGTGGAATCAATTCATGTTCATGCTCCTAAATTAGTAAGATCCTTTCATTCCTTATACCCCCACAAACCGGGGGGAGCATTTTAGGGGAGGCAGAATGTCAGGTTCTGACAATGTTTCATGTATGCTTTTACCAAAGAGACTCCATTTTAATCCTGTCAGTGTATTAAGTGTCTTTCTTGCAGGTGGCATGCCCTTCAGTAGAAGATATCGTAGAGAAGAAGATTGTTATGACTACGCCTCTCCCAGTCCTGGGAAGCTTTCCATTTTCTCAGCCTCAGGCCGCTTGTTTTGAGAACCGTGGGGGAGGATGGGGCCTACAGGGGTTTGCTATTCTGTACCTTAACTTTTGCCTGTCATTCGTAACAACACTTGTATCAGCCAAGATCCTAGGGTCTTGGAGAGTGGACTATAATGGTTGTTATCATTCAGTAAATCTTTTGAAACCAATGGGTTCTTGTCTCATTGCAAGAGGTAGTCTGAATTGCAACTTTTAGCAAGCCACTGTTTGACAGACTGTTGGAGGCACGGATCCTTCTCCTGACCTTTGGGGGGGCACCACTTGTGCCTGTGTCATCGGTTAGGAGTTTGGCTGCGATTCTGGATTCCTCCTTGTCTATGGAGGGCCAGATCGCGGCTGTGGCTCGGGTGGCCTTTTTCCACCTTCAGCAGGCTTGGCAACTGGCACCCTACCTCTCAGCCCATGACAGTGATCCATGCAACAGTCACCTCCAGATTAGACTACTGTAACTCGCTCTACACAGGGCTGCCCTCGGCTTGATCCGGAAACTTCAACGGGTCCAGAATGCTGTTGCGCGTGTCCTAAGGCAGCTCAGAAGTATGAAACAAAGATGTTTGTGTCTTTCATTTTAACCCCCTCCCCCCATGACTTTCACTTTTGATGTCCCTGATCCGTTTACCTAGGGGGGATTACCATCCTAGAGTACCAGAATATTCTGATCTTGCTCTTCTACTACAGACCAACATAGCTACCCACTTGAAACTTGGTTTGGGTTGTTAACTATGCAGGCATAATTTTAGACTTGGTGGTACCTTCCTTAATTTGAGTTATGCATTCTATCTGCATCTTGATTCACGTAGTTTCAGACGGTTTTGAAGCATCCTAGAGATATTTCTCTCTCTTAATTTTCCCATTTAATTTCCTTCTGATTATTCCCTCCATTTTGTAAAATTCCCTCTTTTGAAGTCAAATGTGATGGTTTTGGACTTTGGGGAACACTTTCCATTGGCATGAATGCAGAACTTAATACTGCTCTTGTACCAGGTCTTGGGCTCTGCTCAGAACCAAGTTCAGGTTTCCTCTAGTTGGCCCCATTTCTTTTACCAAGCAGACTGAATCATTTACTGGTAGACTCTGGTCACATACGGAGCAGCAAAGGTTACTGCTGGTCAGCACTGCTGTGGTTCAGCAGGGCTATTGTGTGTAAGATGCTTGCTCAACTCCCGCATGTATCCTGTTTGGCTGCCACTGTGCTGCCAGCATTGGGGGTTTTATGAGCAGTAAATTCAGGCACACTTTCTGAAAGAGGATATTCATGTCAGGCCGTTGACTTCCTCTTTCTACAACTGGAAAAAGGAGCCTTATTGTCTGACCTGTGAGCAAATGTGTTTGTTTGAAGTTCTAGGTTGCTAATTATTTCAAAGGGTCGTGATCCTGGGGAAAATGGAGGCACCAGGTGTTCTGGCACGAAGAGCTGCTGCTTTCGGATAGGCTTCCTGTTGTTAATCCAAACAATGCTTTTAGGAGTAGAAAACTAACAGGAAGGGGAAGGTTAAAATCAGAAGCCTGAAATCTTTTACTCCTGAGAAATCTTAAAGCTTAAACAGACTAACTGGTAGTGAAAAGTGAGTTCAAGTTAGCATGAGATTTATTTATATCATATTTGTATTCCGCCCTCCCCGGGGAGGATCACCCCCTTCTACATTATACATTTGGCTTTACCACTCAGTCTTTCAGCTTTCAAAATTGCTTTCTCTTTCTACATTTCCTAGCTAGATGGAACCTCCAGGTCTAGATGAAGTATACCTGACTTCTAGACACTGGAGGCAAAGGACAGGAGAGGGAAACTTGCCACCATATCTTGGTTGTGTCTTACCAAAACCTTGCCATCCAGTCAGCTGGCAAAAAGCGGGACTAGATGAAAACTGTGAATGAAACCTCAAGAATGAGAGGCAGCTAAGGTTGTCAACCTCCAGGTGGTGGCTGGAGATCTCCTGGAATGACAACTGATCTCCGGGTGACAGAGATCAGTTCCCCTGGAGAAAACGGCTGCTTTGGACAGTGGACTTGATGGGCTTATAACCTGCTGAGCTCCAGCCCCTCCCCCAATCCGCCCTCTCCAAGCTCCACCCCTCCCCCAAATCTCCAGGTATTTCCCTACCTTGAGCTGGCAACCCCAGGGGCAGGCTGCCTGAGCAACGGATGTTGCCTGCCCGCCCTGCCCTGGCAGTTCCCCATGGGAGCAGGATGCTGTGGGGTGGCCCAGCCAGGCTCCCCCAAGGCCCTTGGCAGCGTACAGAAGAGGCACAAGCCAAGGAGGCACCGGGGTGAAGGCCAGAGGGGGCGGCGCAGGCGGGGCGGGGGCAGAGGGGCCGTGCCAGGGTCCCCCCCACTAGGCAGCCACCGAAACGGGGGCAGGCGAAGCTGGCAGCCCCGCGGCGCCCTCGCCTGGCAGCGCGGCTTTCGAGAGAGGCTCTTGGGCAGCCCGGCGCAACGAGGCGCGCCCTTCCCCGCAGGCCCCGCTCCGAGGCGGGGGAGGAGCGGCGCCCCCCGCCCGGCTGGGCCCCCCACTCCCGCCCGAGGGGCTCCCACGGCGCGGCCCCCTCCGGCGCCTTCCAAGCGGGCTCGGCAGCCCCCGGCTCTTCCCCGCCGCACAAGCAGCGCGGCGCCCGGCGGGTTCGGGGCTCGGGCGGCGAAGACTACAACTCCCGCCCGGCCTTGCGAGGCCGGGAAGGAGCCGCGCCCTCCTCCCGGCCAGCGGTTCGCCTTCTCCCGGCGGGGGAGCCTCTGGGCGCGGGGCGGAGGGAGCGCGACAGCCAGCCGGCCGGCCGGGGAAGCGCCCCGCCACCCGCCCTCCTCCTCGCCCGGCCGCGCCGCCTCCCGCCCGTCCAGGCGCGGAGGCGGAGCCCGAGCGGCCCCGGGAGGCCTCCAGCCGCAGCCGCAGCCGCCGCCGGCCGGGCTCCAGCGGGCGAGCGGTTGGCCGGCGCAGAAGGACCGGCGGGGAGACAAAGGGCGGCGGCGGCGGCGGGATGAGGCTGGGGCGGGGCGGGCGCGACGTGGGAGCGGCCCAGAGCCCGGCCCGCTGACGAGGCGGCGCCCTGCCTCCTTCCCCGCCCGCTTCGCTCCTTCCCTGCCGCGTCTCCAGGCAGCGCCGGCGGCTGGCCATGGGGCACCCGCCGCTGGAGTTCAGCGCCTGCTACCTGGACAGCCCGGCCTTCCGCGAGCGCCTGCGGGGCTACGAGCAGGAGCTGGAGCGCACCAACAAGTTCCTCAAGGAGGTCGTCCGCGACGGCAACGCGCTCATCGGGGCCCTGCGCGGTGAGTCCCGACGCGCCGAGCCGAGCCGAGCCGAGCCGGGTGGGGGGCCCAGCTGCCCGCGCCTCCCCTGGCCGCCGCGGCTGCGCCGCCGGAGGGGCCGGGCCCGCTGCCCGCCGCTGCCTTCCCTCCTCTGGACCAGCTGGGCGGCGCGCCTGGCGGGGCGCGGGCCGGGGGCTGCGCGGGGCCTCCTCCGCGCCAGCTGGCCGGGCGGGGTCTGCCGGGCTGCAGGCCGCGGGGAGGCCGTGGCGGGTGGCGGTGGCATCTCTCCGGCCAGCGCCGCGCATCCCTGGAGCCGCACGGGGCCGCTGCTTCGGGGCACGGAGCCTTGCCCCGGAGCAGCGGTCGGAGGGAGCGCCAGGGCCCGGGCCCCGCTCTCCCGCCTCCGCTCAGCCCGGCCGACCTCGCGGGGCACGGCCGGGCGAGGGCCACGACCGCCCGGGGCGGCGGCGGCGGACGGCAGCGCGGGAGGCTCTCCTGGCGGCCGCGAGCGCTCGGCGTGCCTTGCTGGGGCCCCGGCAGGGCTGCGCTCCGTCCGGCGGCGGGTCTCTGGCGCTGCGTATCATGCGGGCAAGGGAGAGAAGCGGCCGTGCTGGGAGGCGGCGGCGCAGGGCCGAAGCAGGCGGCGAGCCGCTGGGATGCTGCGTCCGCCTCCTGGTCGGCGGCATTTGGCTTCCGCCAGGCCCTCCTCGCCAGTCCTTTTGCCCGTGTTCCCGTAGAGAGGAGCCCGGGCAGGGGCAGGGGCAGGGGCCAGCACTCCCCTCGATCCCCCCCGGGGCATTCCCTGGGAAGAGGCGCGTCCGTCCTCTGTGCTCCCCTTGACGGCTCCGCCAGGCAGCAGCAGCAGCAGCAGCTGGTGGGGCTTCAGTTCCCGAATCTTGGCATGCCCATTAGAAAATGCCTCCGTGGCCCTTTGCCAAGGCCCTCTTTTAAGCCCGGAGTGTCGTGGACCTAAAGTTGCTCACTCATTTAAGGCTACTCTACTTTGATACCCAGTAGAGGACAGACTTATTTCTGAGGAAACCTGGGCCTGACTGGGCTGTGAATGGTGGTGTGGCCTCACATGCATCAATCTCCTGTGTGTCTCCAGGTGCCAGCTGCAACAGATCAGGGTGGCACATTAACTGTGAAAAGGTTGCACAGGTGTCCTTGGGCAAATGCAGGTGCACAGACCTGGTCCTTTGGCAGGAGCTTTTCTTGTATGTTGTGAAGGAATAATCTTGCGCTCTTGAGTATCTGTGGAATCCGTGCAAGAGATGCTACCCTAAAACCTCTGCTATTCTGTTTTTGGGATCTCAAGGCAAGTGATGCGGGTTGCCCATATGGGGAAGGCTTGCTGATGTTCTGAGATCTGGCAGTCAGAGTGACACTGCAGAGTGCGAAGGAAGCAGCTCCAAAGTCCAGCTTTCTGTTATCTACCGGTGCTATTGGTATGTTATCATTTTGAGCTATTGGAATGGATAGGGGTGCAGTCTTTTTGACCGTGTGTTTAACAAGTTCTTAAGTCAGTGAGTATTTGGAGGCAAGATGGGCCATGCAGTTATTGTTGGGCTCATTCCGTCTTTCTGAACATGGAAGTTTGAGGCTGCAGTAAAGGCATTTATGAACCACCTGTGAAATCCCGTGAAAAGGTGGCATTTTGTGCCATTTTTAAACTCTTCTTAAAATTCAGAAGTTTCCAAAGCAGTTTAAGAGGACAAAATTGTTACTGAATTGCTCCAGTGGTGCACGTGAACAGTGATGCACCGTTTGGCTGTAGCCACTGACTGGGAGAAGAATGAAGATTGCTTTGGCCATAGATGTGGCTTGGTACCAAGCGCTGAAACGCAAACACCCAAGTTCACGCTTAAAGCAATCCAGTGAGTTGTTAATAGAGTTGTGAGAATGTAGCATTAGGTATTCATAAACAGACTTCAACAATTTGGACTAATTCATCTGTAGTGGCTGCTACTTTTACTTTTTGACCCCAAGTTTCTACAAAGAACTACATTTCCCAGGGAACCTTAGCAGGACACCTTGGTAGACGCATCCTTTGTCTCATGTCTGCTTGCGTATTCCAGAATATTGGCAGCTTTTTGTATTTTCTGTACAATAACCGTAGCAGTACCTAATTTTATTTCAATTGACTTAATGTTTTTGCTATAAGTAATCATAAAGTGGCTTAAAAACTTTGTTCTCTCCAAGTGGAAAGAAAATCAGCTGCTTGAGATGACAGGTGGCAGGAAGGGCAAGGATTAAGCCCCTCCCCCGTCTTCCATTGCCCATGTCAGACTTTCATGATTGTTTTTCATTTTCTGAGATTTCTTCCCCTGCCATGTGCAGTTTAGCCTGTGATGCAAAATCTCTTGGTTGTCTTGAGCACCGCACACATACATGGTGAGTTTGTGTAAAGGCAGCTGCAGGAGTCTAAAAGAGAGCAAGTCCAACACATCTACATGCAATACAAGTGAAACATGCAATTACTGAGTAGAGAAATCAACCAAGGCATTTGCCAGCTGGGATTCTTTGAGGCTGGAATTAAGGCCACTTTCCTTAGTTTCTTCTATTTCTTGTTGCGTACCAGTGTAAATTAAGACCCTCTTTGAATTCCCATGTAGGAATTCAGAAACATTGATGGGGGCTTGTCTCCACATTCTGGGAGTGTTTGTGGGTGAGGGAGACTTCTGTTTATATTGTGTGATTCACCCTGAGTCTGAGCAAGTGAATGAATGAATGAGCTGAACTTGGGGAGCCAAAACCTGTGTATCGATCCATTTATTATTTCTCAGTTGTACAGCTTTCCAGGCCATACCAGAGCTTCTTAGCAGGGTTTTGAACAAAGCCCCCTTTTAAGCAGTGGTAAGTGAAGTGGAGCCAGTTGAGCTGAAATGACCATTAGTGCTGAGATGGCACAACAAGTGTGAAATGCAGGACTTTTATTTGTTTATTAACAGTCCACCTTTCATATTGAGACTCAAGGTGGATTACACAGTGTGGGTAAAATACAGTCAACACAATGGGACAGTTAATAAACACAGCAATAAGATGTATTGTCGAAGGCTTTCACGGCCGGAGAGCACCAAAAGACACTGAGAGATCTCTGTCTTTTGGTGCTACACCTCTGATGATGCCAGCCACAGCTGCTGGCGAAACGTCAGGAACTACAATGCCAAGACCACGGCAATACAGCCCGGAAAACCCACAACAGCAATAAGATTTGCACGGCAGAAACCTGAAAATGGAGCTTAAATAAAGCTGAATGACTCAGTAAAGTGAAGCAAAATGAAAAATTCAAAGTGTTCAGTGAAGAGTGTGCAAACAAATAATTAATTTGACTATGTTTATGAAGTAGACTTTAGTTTCTGGTGCTGAGCCATGTTTGTCTGCATGAAAAGGAAGATTCGAGTCCAGTAGCACCTTAAAGTGAAATCCTAAGGAGAGTCCAGTCTAAGCCCATTAATTTCACTGGGCTTAGTCTGGAGTAACTCTGTTTAAGATTTCACTGTTAAAGACCAACAAGATTTCCAGGGTAGGAGCTTTTGAGAATCAAAGCTCCCTTCGTAAGAGAAAAAGATACAGAGTAGAATTGTGAATTAGAGTTGCCTGGGAATTGCTTATACTGAACACTGCTGGGCCAGTCAAGGGTGTTGACTGAAATATTTTGGGTCTTTGGCCTAAGACAGTTTCCACCCTTTCCTACAATGTTTATGCTTTTTTTTTTGTTCCAGTATTTGAGTATTTCGCAAAAGATTGCTCTGGGAGTAGAATCTCAAGTGAGAGAGGCAGAAGGCGAGGGCCCTGGGGGCGCAACACATGCAGCATATTTTGACTGATACAGATTTTGGAGCTGGTAGCAGAAACCTCACAGTTCTGCCTAGTTGAGTTCCTTTGCAGCTTTTCTACTCTGCGTGATAAACAAAAGCATCTCCTCTATTAGTTTGGGGATGACTGAACTCACTTCAACCTTTAACCTTAACTTTCCATTTTCCAGTCACTCATCATAAACTTTTTTCTGGGTGAGTGCTTTGGATGCCGCCTTTCCTGCTGAGTTCAGTGTGGATTGAGAATTGCTTGGAATACTTGGAGTTTGGGAGTCCTTCCAACAACCTAGTTAAGTAGGCCAGTATTTTCCATGTTGTGGATGAGAGAGCCGTGGCTAGGTCACCTAGTGAATAACTTCATGAGTGGAGGTTTGTATAGAGATTCTTCAGCTCTTTAACAAGTGTGTGTTGTCCCTCCCCACCACCCAAGGTTGTGAAAGATCTTGGTAAACACATATGGGCTGGCTGGTCTCAGAGTAAACTTGGGTGTAAGTTTGTAAATTATATATATTTACTTTAAAGCAAAAGGTTTTGAGTTTAGAATAGAGATGCTAATAAAAGGCTTTTGAATGCTGTGGAGGAAATCTTGGCCAAGCCCAGAGTAGTCTGTGCTGTAACCTGGAGGCAGCCATCCCCCCCTACCTTGTGCAAATTTGACCCCTAACTGAGTTGGAGCCCAGGAGACGTACTCCACTGTGCCGCTGCCAAGCTTTGTGCTCTTCGCCAGCTGTGTGTCTTTTATCCATGACAGTACGAGGCTCCCTTCTTGTGAGTTGGCCCATGAAGCCAAATATTCCCTCCAAGTCCTCATGTAATATTCTCCACCCTGCTTCTCTTTCCATGAGGCTTGTGTACTGCTCTTCCCCCGAGGAGCCTGGGGCAGCATACAAAGTGCCCCCCTCCATTTCATCCTCGCCATGGCCCCAAGTTCCATGGCTGATGGAGAATTTTGATCTTGGATTGTGCAGTCCTAGTCCAGCCCTCCAAACAGGATGCCCTGAGAAGTGGCCGCTCTGCTCAGTTTCAGTATGATAGGGACATGGATGGAATAGTGTTTTCATAATGAGACAGCTACAGGCTGTTGCTGCCTTTCTATAAAGGAAATAGATGAGCTTTTTCCTGGGGGTGCGCATCCTGTACAAGCAGGGAGCATCATATACAGGGGAGTATCTGAATACATAACTCCCCACCACCACCACCACCACCTTGAATTAGTACAGATCCGTGTGAACTGAACCACATCCTGGTTGTGAGCATGTCAACTGGCCCTTAGAGCTGGAAATGCTTGTTTTGTCTCTTTAATTGTGCAAACTCTGTTATGGCTTGGAGAACTTTTTTCTAGTTTTGGTAGGCAGTTGGTAGGTAAATACCCTAAATGAAGTTCTGTCTCGCACGTTTGGCTGGACTATTCACATATCGGGGACCCTGTGTGCTCCCTTCTTGGAAGGCTGAACACCCACCTCTGGGCCCAGCGTCACTTCCCCTGTGCAGATGGAGTAGCTGTTTCTGACTGCAGCCGACAGACAGGAGGATGCTAAGGAGCTGTCCGTGGCTGTCGGCTCCCACTGAGGAAATGTGTCGTGCAGGCTGAAGACAGCCTTTCCACAGCTGGGTATTTGTGCCCTCCACTGATGGTGTCAAGAAATAGAAATCTGGAGGTCCTTTTGCCTTCCATTGGGATTTATCAGCTGCAGTCCGTGGAGCAGTAGCTGTCTGCTTTCTGGCAAGCCCTCTGACCATAATGAAAACTAGAGCACATGCTATGGTGAATGCCAACTCAGAACTTCTTTTTGATGCATCTATATTGGGCTTGAGACGTATGGAATGGGAGCAGAGGGTGCATTGTTGAGTGATAGATGGGCACTAAAAGTGCCCTTGCCTAAGAGGTTTTGTAACCAGAGGGCATCCCGCTACATAAAAGGCAACCCTTGTTGCCAACGACTCACTTTTTATCCTGGCACAGGCGCAGTGAGTTGTCGGCAACACTGCGCCTGTGCCAGGATAAACCCGGAGAAGGTGCGGCCCACCCAAGGAGGCCTCCAGAGTGACGGAGGCCTCCAGAGTGATGTGGTGGGGAGGCCTGGCGTGCCAGCCCAGCCCTCAGCAGGCCCCACAGCAGGCCCAGCTGTCCAGGGTGGCTTGATGGGCCCTGGAGTGCTCCTGTGCTTAGCAGCAGGCCGATTTTGACCCATTTGGGGCCGAAATCAGCCCGCTGCAGAGCACAGGAACGGTGCCAGGGTGGAGTGGTGGGCTCAGGAGTGTTCCTGTGCTCCACAACAGCCCGATTTGGGCCCCAAATGGGCCTGTTTTGGCCTGAAATGGGCTGAAATTGGCCTGCTGCAGAGTGCAGGATTCATTTTCTAGAGTCCTGTTTTTTTTAAAACGGGCTTGATTGCTAGTAGTTCCCATAAGTGCCGTTTCTTCTTCCTGTGCGCAATAAAGTTCATGGTCAGTGCTGGACATAGGTGGACTGAACCATGTTGGCTTGGACAGAAGTAGTTTTTATTGGTGTATTGGTTAAGAGTGCGGGATTCTAATCTGGAGAACCGGGTTTGATTCTCCCCTCCTCCACCTGAAGCCAGCTGGGTGACCTTGGGTCAGTCACAGCTCTCTTAGAGCTCTCTCAGCCTCACCCACCTCACAGGGTGTTTGTTGTGGGGATAATAATAACATACTTTGTAAACCGCTCTGAGTGGGTGTTAAGTTGTCCTGAAGGGCAGTATATAAATTGAATGTTGTTATTATTATTCATTTGTAACCTGACATTCTCACAATGAAAGCCATCAAGACAAAATCAGTTTTAAAGAATGCAGATGCTAAGACAATTAAACAGAATTTACTACAGTCATTTTACAGCCTAAACAGGCAAAACTTTCAGCAAATTAGAAGGTCAGATTTATAGGTTTAGCTAAAGGCCTATTAGAAAAGGGTCACTTTGGAAGCTTTCCTAAAAACTGGCTGGGACAGGGCTCTCTCTCCTCAGCCTCTCCAGCAAAGAGTTCTCCAGAGTTGGGTAACAACAGAGCCCTGAACTGGACTGCAGAGGATAGCCCTGTCTACTGGGAGAGGCAGCAAGCATGAATGGATTAGAGGGCCATAACTGGCACGCCGGACTTGTGTAGGAAGGAGGGGGCACTGCAGATCTGTGCATTGTGGGTTGAGAAGGACTTCAAAGTAGGCTTTGTTTGCAAAATGAGGTGTCCAAGATAATTCTCATTTGGAGTTTGCAGGAGTCTCACAGGCCATTCTGTGGTGTTCGTAACGGAATAGAAAATAGACTTGTGGTTAGGGATATGCAGCTGTTACCGGTTCTGTGACCAGGGATCCAAAATGCTGACGCCTGCTTCTTGAGGCTGTGTCTGTGAAAATAACAGCCTCTCCTGGTAAATGGTCCATCTCCACTATAAATGTTGTGGCCATTGCAGGGCGGTATAATTAATTTAATGAGTTTATTTTTGTCAGATTTTCTTGTGTGTTTTTAACGGTTAGGGGGGTTAGGGGTGATGTTTAAAATCTGCTCTTATGGGTTCCTTCTACCATATGTGGTGGTCCTGCCCAGTTGCTAAAAACTTTTGGAAACAAATACATCTAACAATGCAAAAAATATTAAAGAGCAACCTGCAACTAAAGCCAGAGATGTGTCTGTTGAGTTTAGTGGATATTTCAATAGAAAATGAATTCGGAATTTGGATTAGATATATGATAACGGCTGCAAGAATAATTTATGCACAATATTGGAAATCAAATAAATTGCCAAGAGTAGATAGATAATTGGCTAATAAAGATGTTGGAGATTGCGGAAATGGCAAAATTAACAGAACTGCTGCTGAGGGACGAAATGACTGCAAATTTTGTTACAAATCTGGAAACCTTTCGTGGACTTTCTGTATATAAAAGAGAACTAATGATCTGTGGATTTGAAAATTAGAGTTATAAGGCTGGCAACAAATGATAGGCTGAAGTAAGCCGGAAAAAATGCAGGTATCTTCGCAGTAAAGTCAAAGTTATATGTTTAGTTAAGATATGGGTATTACGGAAAAGTTAAGTACTAAGAAAAAGAATTCTGTAAAATGTTTAAATGATATGTCTCCCTCGATGTTCGTTTATTTGTTTTTGTTTTTATGTTTTTCTTTATGTGAACTTTTGCTTGTTTGCTGTAATAATTTTTTTTTTTTTTACATCTGCTCTTGCGCTGGCAGTTATCCTGGGGAGGGGCTGTGGGGCGCTGAGGGAGCAGGTGCCTGGCAAGTGGGTTGGGTTCCGGCAGTTCCTGTGGGAAGATCCCGGGCTGAAGGGTCTAAGAGAGACCTGTCTGTGCAGGAGACCCTGTGGAGCCACGGCCAGTGGCAGTGGGCAGTTCTCAGCTGGGTGGCCCAGCGGCCTGCCTGCCTCTGTGCATGGGGTTCAGCGGGCCGCTGCCCAGTTGGGGTGGCTCCTCTTCACATGCCAGTGTTTCTCTTTGGGTGCTAGTGCAGGCCTGAGGAAATCCTCGCGAGTCAGCTGAAGCACGCAGGTGGCCTCTGCAAAGACTTCTGCCCTGAGAGTAACTGAAACTGGCTTTCTCACGCTGCTTCGGCGTAGAGACCAGTCCTCTTATATGAGGGGCTCCAGTTCAAAAGCCCCAGCTGTGGCCACCCCCCTTGTTCTCCTTCCTCTCTGAAGCCTCTGCGTTGGTCTTGTGAGATGCTTGGAAAAGCGAGAGCAACTTCTTCCATTGCATATTATTCACAACGCACCAGTTAATTAAAACAAAATAATAAAAGAGAACTTTGGGAGTTTGTGACTTGCTATCATGAGACCTGTGAAGTATGTAACTTATTTCTCTCTTACTGAGCAGAAAATGAGGAACACCGCCCCCCCGCCCCCCCCCCCCCCGTACAAACCAAACCGGTGAGGAGAGATTTCAAATCCGATTAATTGCCGTAGTTTCCACTCGAGGACTCCTGGCTGTTGTCGTTTGGTGAGCAGCTCAAAATCTGCAACTTCCCAGAGGCATAACCACGCTCTCGTTAACCACGCCTCGTCCCTCCAACATGTGATCGATTACAGAGAAGACTCTAAATACTTGGAGTGACTGTACCTTAGAGACCTAAGTGAGCAATAACAAAGGAGAAGAGTTCAAGGTTTTAGTTAACTCGTTGGGGCAGGGGAGAAGATAGTGGGGTCAGGCATCACTGGAAGACATCATCCAGTTGTAACCTTACTCAGTCGGTAAAATGCTGCATGTTTCTTGGGCAACTTTGACATGTTTTACCAGTGATTTCTTACTTTGTAAATCTTCTTTAAAAACTTAGCATTAGAATAAAAATGTAGGGCTCTGAGACCATGAAGAGTAAAAAACTTCACACCCAAAATTTTATTCTTTTGGTGTTTGTGAAGATTTCTGTCTGTCGCATGGCCGGCCGTAAGCAGATTCTGCTCTAAACGCTTGCCAGTGTAACTTGTTTGTGCATATTCTTCTCTCAAGAGCTGTTGCAGAGTGTATGTCTGGGGTAAGAGTCTGAACTCGCTGGGGAATATCACTGTTGTTGGGTGGTGGTGAGTCTTAAACTGGGAGATTCTAGAATTCGCCTGCAAATCACTCCCTCCATGGCGAAAACTGATACGAGGGAGGCAGGCGTGTGTGAACTGCTTGCTGTTCTCCTTCCTCTCCCAAACCACCTCCATCCCCAGAATTGAATACATTTTATGTTCATAATGTTGACAGTGATATTGGGGCAGTCTCAGAATAGTGGGTCAAAGAGCTGTGTAGGACCTGATTTGAAACCAAATCCCCCAGCCCAGAAAACAGGACAAGGATGTGCAAGTGCCTGTCAGTACAGCTATAAGGACTAAAGATGGAGGTTTTGCTCTGGCTTTTGAAAGGGAACTGAAGGTTCTCGGAATACTGAACTTGCACCCAGTGCCACACTTCACATTCTGTAGAGCTTGTGGGACCTTGCAACAGGCACAGTCCTAGCTATTGAGGCATAACTTCCCAGGCCAGTTTGACTAGGGGTCCTGCTGGTATTTTGCCATCTTCTGGCCATGCGGTAAGGGTCACTGGGTGTATGTGGGGGGGGGGAGGTAACTGAATGTCCTTCATTGTGCAGGGGGTTAGACTAGATGACCCTAGAGGTCCCTTTCAACCCTATGATTCTGTAACCGTTCTTGGCATAAGGATGACGCTTTTGCAGGGAATGGGATGTAGAATCAGCAGCTGTCCAAAGCACCTTTGTGAAATTTCAAATATCTTGGAAGCAGTTAACAGATGCTGGGAGTTGTTTCCGGTGGATCAATCTGGTCCTCGGCTCTTTGTCACGTTCTGGCAGATCCTGTTCAGAATCCGCTGGAAGAAGCTGCCAGCTGGCATTGGGCTGGCTCCATCCCTCAGGCGGCCGGTCAGTGGGCAGGCACGTTTGTTTTATAAAGCTGTTAGGCACAGTTGGTCTTTGAGGTTGTTAGAGAAAATCCAAGCCTCCCAGGTTGCTGCAGATCTAAAACAGATGTATGTTTTCAACAACAGCCACGAGTGAATCGCCTGGGTTCATCTTTGAAAAGGAAAGAGACAAGGATGTAGTAATAGTTATGGCACTTTGCATTGCCCTCTCAAGGCAGATGTTGTTACAAAGCCGGACCTGCCTGTTTCTCATCTACCACTTGTCCTTCCAGAATTGCAACTCAGCGGCTTTTGGCCAAAGGGCTTGTGTAGCAACTTGCTCCCATGTTTGCTGCTCTTCGGAATACTGTCAACGTAGAAACTGTCATCTCGGCTGCAGTGGTGGAAATGGAGTTGGGAGCTGTTCATGTGTGCATGCGTACTGTGTGACCTTGCAGCCTAAGATGAATTTGCAGATGAATATGTGAGCAGGCTCCATTTGCCAAGTAAGATCCAAGTCTATTGTATCTGATGAAGGGAGCTTTGAATGTCGGTAGCTTTTTTCCTGGAAATCTTATCCATCCTTAAGTTGCTACTGGACGTTGCTCTTCCACTACAGACCATCAGTGCCACTCACCTGAAACTATCGCCAGGGTCTTCCATACAGTTTTCCCCTATTGGTTCTGGCGCATACTACTTAAATGTATCCCCTTATTTACACACACTTTTGTGGGGGTGGGCTTTCATTTTCACTTTGGGTTTTTTGGTTTTTCATTGGGTTTTTTTTCTGGTTCTTTTGAGACTACTTTTACCCTGATCTTTTTCTGAAAGCTGATTTTTTCCCCTCTTGCATAGTGCTTCTTTCTTTCCTCGGTTTTTTTGTTCTACCCACTTTCTGATGATTGGACATTCATCGTCAGTGAACCACTCTTATCCCCTCCTAGTTTTGTTTTTAATTCATCATTTTCATATCACTGTATCAACCTACCATTGTAACAGTACATTCAACAGATTCTTTGCATTCCCGGCTTTCATTTTTTAGAAAAATAAAGTCTCTAGCCCGTTCCATTGCAGAGATATGCCTTTTCCCTTGTATCTCTGAAAGGAGATAAAATGGTTTAAAATGAAAGCTGGGAATTCAGAGAATGTGCTGCATGTATTGTTACAATGGTAGGACGATATAGTGATATGAAAATGATGATTAAAAAAAATGCAAATGCTCCAGTGGCCGGGGGGCGGGGGCAGTTCTGGCACCAGAAAAAGCAGTGCGATTTGAAAAGCACATTGCTGCGTCCCCCGTCCTAACAGAGATCAGTTTGCCACACCAGTGCTGGCCTCTACGTCCTAGCTCTGGGTCAGCCTGGGGTTGTGGGGGGTCCTCCGGTTTATATCATGAGGGGAGCTTAAGTATGGGTGGTGGAACTGTTTAGGCTTCCCTGTGCGAAGATTTCCCCATGTGCTCATTTTTGGTCTTTTAAAAATCCAGTCCTTATATCAATATAAGCATGTGTAAGCATGCACAAAGAATAAAGAGTCGGCGGTGTTTAGAAATCACTGATAATGCCACCGATGAGGACAGCTGCCTTCTTTGAAAGTCTTGATTATTTAAGGCACGTGGCAGAACAAAATAAAGTGACTCCCCCACAGTAAAAATGCCAAGGGAGGGCAGACATGTGAAGACTCGTACCCAAACCGATTCCAATGCTTGGATATCGACTGCTAAGAAAATCAAGAATAAGTCAAGTGTCCAGAAAAGCCACCCCTCCCCCGTAAAGTCTTGTGTTTGAAATACGGTGAGATATTTTATCCTAGGTGGTTGACCTGTGATGATGGCTGTGCTCACAAATGTAAGTTGCAGCTGAAAAGTGAGGAGTCTGTATGTGCCAAGAGGTTTTGAAACTTGGATTTGAGAGATCTAGGCCTGAGCCTGGGTTCTGCTTGGGAATTGTCATGTGGAAAGCACTTTTGGGAAACCCATATCTCCAGAGTTTGGATGGCAAAGTTTTGGAAAGCTGTGCTCTACTGTGACTTTCCAGAACACTGTGGCTTCCCAACATGTCTGTTCAGTGGCCGTGCATGCCCATCTTTCCATGAGCTTCAAGCATGTCCACCATGACCCTTCATAGTATGCTTTTGGGGCAAGAAATGTCCAGTGTATACAAAGTACAGGCGGAATAATAGTGATCTGCCTTGAGAGTGATCTTAATAAAGATTGCAAAAGGGCATATGAAGTGGAGAAATATTAGTACATGGGTAGAATTTGAACTGAACTATACGCTCACTCACTCTCACCCTAGCCTACCTCATGGGGCTGTTGTGAGGATAAAAGGGGAGAATGTTGTAAATAAGCTATTTCCTGGACTGCCTCTTTGGTTATGCCCCCCCCCCCTGGTGGCAGCTTCGCTCATCTGAGCAAGGCCTTTTGAAGATGCTGTCCTATGAATGGGTGACTATTATTATATATTGAGATCAACAGCTCTTTATTATACTAAACATGTTTATTGGAAGCTGGAAGCAGACAGACAACACTCAGGCTCAACAGTAACTAATTTATACTTGCAGAAACCACACCCACTTTTAACAACCACCAATACAAGGTAAGCAGCTGGAATCCTTCATTTGCATGAACTATATAGAAGGTAACTACTTGCAGCACACTGATTGGACTGTAAGGCAGCAGTTATGATTGGCTGTTACACAAGAAGACCAATAGTCTTGTAGGCCTCAGGAGCCTTCGCTCCTACTCAAGCAATACATAACACCCCTCCTCCCTAAGTTTGGGTTACCCCATCGCGAATGAAGTTGTTAAGGTATGCTGTGGGAATGGCAAGCGCGCTGGGACCTATGCACTCCTGATATTGACAGTCCTCTAATGGATGGTTCGGCGTTGACAATGGCCTCTGCCCCGCTAGGAGAAGTGGAGGAATTTCCTGGACTCTATTGAGTTTCTGGACAGCTTGGTACCACTGGACAATCTCCACTCTGCTTGCTCACCGCCACTGATTCAGCCCTTGTGTCAGCGGCGCAAGGCCCCTGTCCTGTCCCTGCGTCTGCTCTGGCCACCACTGCCATAGCTGATGGGTGTGTCTCCGGAGTATTCTGCTGGAGACATCGGCCATCTCGTAGGATATCGGCCCAGATGCCCTGAGCACTGAAACCGGAACCCAGATTGGCCCGTCCCTGTAGTTTCTAGAGTAAACGAAGTCGCCCTGCTGGAACTTCCTGGGAGTTCCTGAAACCTCCGGCTCCCTCCAGGCATCCGGATCTAAGTCTGGGTGGAGCCGATCGAGCTGGGTTGTGAGCTGTCGCCCCATCAAGAGCTCTGCTGGGCTCCGTTCCATGGTGGTGTGTGGTGTGATGTGCTGCCGTAATAAGTAGTCGGCCAACCGCTGGCTCAAATCCCCCTGGCTTAATCTGGGAATGAGTCTTTAGTGGCCCTCACCATTCTTCGGCCTGCCCATTCATTGATGGGTGGAAGGGCGCTGAAATGATGTGTCGGATGGCATTGTTCTCGAGGAATCTCTGGAATTCCTGGGAGGTGAATTGTGCACCATTGTCAAGAAACGGCGCTTCAAATCCGCTTCTAGGCATTCACGTCCACCGTGCAACTCCCGCAAGAGACCAGTAACTGGCGATGAATACCAAACTGAAAGAGAATGCACAACCCACCTGTGTTCCTTCTTGGCGAACAGCCGGCGTTGCAGCTTCTCATCCCACAGACCACATACAAGTCAATCTTGGAGCACAATCTCTAGGTCAGTGAAATTGCATTGTCATGCCACCTGCCGGAGAGCTGTAATGAAAATGGTCACTGACTTGCCCTGGGCTTGGTTCCGCTTGTAGAAAGCGTGCCGGCTGGCGATCTCTGATGGTGTGGTGAGAAGTGGTCTCGGAGCCAGTCTTTGATGATTTTGAATGCTGTAGCTTGGAGCTGTGCCGGCGCCACAAGTGCCTGGGCTGTGTCAAAAGTGGACCACCCATAGATGCTGAAGAAGGTCGCTCTCTGGAGGTCCCCATCAGCGGCCTTGTTCGCCTCAAGGTAGAACTCAGACCTCGCTATGTATGACTCCCAGTCCTTGGAGGTTGAGTCAAAAGGCTCAAAGTAGCCCTTGGTGGCCATAATTCACTGTCGGTGAATTGCAACGGGGCAGCTGTGTATGGCCGAGGTTGGCCGAGGTGACAGTTCCCAGTAACAGGAGTGATTTAGCTCTCGGTGTTGTGGGGCTGCCTACCCTCCCGCCGGTTGTATTTGTTGACTCCTAGATTTTGTAAGCCACTTTTGAATCTCTGGAAAAAGCTGTAAATTAAGCCAGTAAGTAAACAAACAGCCTGGTCCCAGATGCAAATGGTTCTCTTTAAGGTAAAGCAGTTGAATGTCAGGCTAACCTAAAAGTTCTCAAGGTGCGTGACTTCAAATATGCATGTTTTTCTCAAAGGAATAAGGAATTTTATTGAGGAAGATGATTGTTGTGGGTTTTCCGGGCTGTATTGCCGTGGTCTTGGCATTGTAGTTCCTGACGTTTCGCCAGCAGCTGTGGCTGGCATCTTCAGAGGTGTAGCACCAAAAGACAGAGATCTCTCAGTGTCACAGTGTGGAAAAGATGTTGGCAGGTCATTTATATCTACTCAGGAGGGGTGGGACTGAGCTGAGTCATCCTGTAAGAGTTTCCCAGGGTGTGGAATGCTAATGGCGGGAGGCTTCACTGTATCCTGAGGAGGTTCTTTTGCATATGGATTGGTGCTTGATATGCTCATCTTCTCTGCAGGGCTATTGTCGGGTGTAGAGTGTTTTGTTAGCCTGGTGTTTTTCAGAACTGGAAACCATGCTCTGTTCATTCTTAAGGTTTCTTCTTTCCTGTTGAAGTTTTGCTTATGCTTGTGAATTTCAATGGCTTCCCTGTGCAGTCTGACAAAGTAGTTGGAAGTGTTGTCCAGTATTTTGGTGTCCTGGAATAAGATACTGTGCCCTGTTTGAGATAGGCTATGTTCAGCCACTGCTGATTTTTCAGGCTGTCCAAGTCTGCAGTGTCTTTCATGTTCTTTTATTCTTGTCTGGATGCTACGCTTTGTGGTCCCGATGTAAACTTGTCCACAGCTTTATTGAGGAAATTTGGAGAGCAATGGAGCTTTCTAGCTTCTCCTCATTTGAGGATTTGGGGTCCAAATTCGATGTTGTATGCAGGTGTGTGTTTGTGTTGGGGGAATATGTTGTCCTTTCTCTGACTGCTGTTCCCCCACTCCGCAGAGATTCTCGCTTCAGAGTTCCTGGTGGATTTAGGAGGAGCTACACTCAGAACTCAACATAGAGGCAGTTGTTTGAAACCAAGGAAGGGAGAGAATGAAGCACTCTCCTTCCTCCAGCCTGGCTGCCCCTCCAGAAGTGATTTCTCTTTTTGAAAAGGATTGAAGAAAAGGAGGAGAGTATCAAGGGCCTGGTCTTGGAGGTTGTGGATTCCTACAAACTGCATCCTACTGAAAGTCTGCTTGTTTGGTAAATATTAAATTGAAGCAGGCCATCTAGTTACTGGCAGTTCCCAAGTCAGTGGTTGTCATGCAGAACGGTTGGAAATGGTTCTTCAATTTGAGGAATCTCGTCTCGTTGAAGCCCGGCTCCTTTGCATCATTGTTTTCAGCTCTGAACCAGTTTGGCCACTTTCTTTCCTTGCCAAAATTAGTTGGATTAAATCTGTAAGAACATAATGATTTCCTGAAGTTTCTTTGGTCCTAGAAGAATTTATTATTGAAGGGACATTAACAGTGCCTCGGGCTTTTCCCACCAAGGAGCTAGATATGCAAATCTGAATTTGGTAAAATTGGCTGAAGTGGCTAGACAGCTGGACTTGAACTCGGAAGGCTTGAGTTAAAAGTTCTGTGCTGCTACAAAGCTGAGAAAGGTGAGAAGTTCTTCCCATGAAGAAGTCTTGGGGGCTTGTGGGATTTCCTGCACTGGGCCAAACAGGCAGGCAGAAATGGACCCAGACCTGAGCTGAGAGCATCTGTCTTTCTTGCACAGCCTGTCTTTTTTTCTGCATTCATCTACAGCCTTCATGACCTCTCCAAGTTCCTTCTCAAGCTAGTTTTTGTTATTCTGCTGCACAGTCTTCTGTGAATTTTTCTTTTGATTTTTAAAGTCAACTTTTCTTTGTTTTAAAGCAGATTTGTAGGACAGCAACAAAATCAGGGGCTTTTATTTAAAACATGCAGATAAAATTATATAACATTTTTAGTCTCCTGAAGTTGTTTGCAGTCCTAGAATGGGGGAAAAAATTAACACAACCTATCATTAAATAGCTGCTGGCTTTCTAACCTCCTTCTCTAATCAGTAATTCTTTACCAACAGTTAATTGAATGATTGATTACAAATTGAACAAGTTCATCAACATGTCCTGCAAATGGACATAATGCAGTAACAGAGACTAAAAGCCAACAATTGGACCTAATGTGTTTATAATCTGTTTTTCACTATAACAGTTTTCAAGGATTCTTACCTGGATTGCACATCCGTGGTGACAAATGGTGCTGTGCCTCTGGTGCGCCGGAGCGCTTCTGCAGGGGAGAGGTGTTCTATGACAAGCCTGCATGTCCTCTTAGGTGGAGATAGATGCAAGGCATGGCTTGAATTTCAGCACCTCCCTGAGTCCGGCCCTCTGTGGCTCCAGGAGCAATGGCAACCATGCCTCTCTTTCTCCTGCCCTCTCAGATAACGTCCAAGGCCTAGTTCAAATGTGACTCTGGTGTGGCGACACAGCTGTGATGTCACGTGTGCCTGGCATCTTCTTTCTGGCTTAGCAACACTCTGTAGCCTGGATGGGTGCTGCACGGGGGTGCCAGCATGGCCTGTACAGCCAGATCGTGGCATATTTTCTGTGAGATGTTGGGGGTGTGCAACGTCATGTGAATTGTTTTGGCCCACCAGTGTCGTGTTCACACCCCAGATATTCGCCTCGGTGAGGGTGTCCCAGCTGGTGCGCTCCCACCCTTGAAAACAGCAGCCAGCAAAATGTGCTGTGAAATGTGATGACTTCACATCGCCCCCTTTGTATTTCTAGATGTTTTTTGGGGGGCGGGGGCGGGGGCAGGATAAAGGGGCTGCTGCTGCTCTCTGTGGCAACTGTGCACCTTCAGCATTGCCTGGTTACGGCCTTCTCCATCTATATGAAACTGCCTCCCTTATATTGTCTGAAATATCATTTGGGGCAGAATTTGAAGGTGCTGAATTTTTTGCTTGACAAGTGTCAGTTCTTAACTTTTGTGCCGTCACGCTGATGGCAAGGAACCGGCAGCAGCGTCGCTTGATTCTGTGGTGTTCTAGAAGTGAACCAGATCTGAGCCCGGCTTCTAGTAGTCTTGTGGGCTGCCTAGAAACCCTCTGAGCCCTCTTGGGGACGGGAAGGCGAGACACAGCAGAATGAGGCACGATTCCTATGCAGGAACTCGAGCGGGAGCCCGTGCCGGTGCCCTTGTGACAGGCTCTGTGTTTATCCTTCAGCACTCAGGGTCTCGGCTGGCCTGTGTACGGATGCAGCGCTCTGAGCTTCGGGTGGCCTGTCCCTCCCGAGCTGCGTGTTGGCTTGCCCGCCAAGGCTGCTGCCAGCAGAGTTGGAGCTCAGCCTGACGCATTCCAGCTGTGCCTGGCATTAGGGTGTGGCGGCATCTCTGTGAACGGTCATCTGTAGAAAGAACTCGAGCACTCTGGGAGATGGCCTGATACATGGGCTGGCCTGCTTTGCAGGTGTGTGGGGTGTGTGTGTGTGTGTGTGTCTGTGTTCCTGCAATGATCCGGAGGGTCTGGCAGAGCTGAACTGCCCCCTTCTTCGCCCCACAAAAGAAGGCAGAAACCCAGGGTTCGACTTGAGACTCTTTAACTCAGTTGAGCTTTGTGGAGGGGCTGGCAGAGGCTACAAGTTTCTGTTCTAGCCAGCAATTATGCACATTTAAAAATGTGGCTTGTGCTCGACTGATTTTCTTTTCTTCTCCTTGCAAGGCGGGGGAGGGAGGCGGGGAGAGCCTTCGCCCTGGAAAGAACGCAGCTGGGCCAACTCATAAACTGCCTGTAAGGTTTTCCCACTTGACAAGCGTGACTCATCTGAGCCTGTGGAGCTGTTAAGGGAAGAATCCTCGAGTTGCCCCGTTCCTTATAGTCTTGAGCAGGAAAAGCCGCCTGCAGGATGGAGATCTGCATGCCACTTCCGGCATCCTGGAAAGATGTGTTTTCTTGGCTGGGCAGAGTAAAGCTTTTGGCCCAACTCTCCTGCCTGTATGTGATCATTCTCTTAACATCTGAGGCATGTAAATAAAATGTGGTGCATCTGTTAGGGGCACTGTTTGTGCTCTGAGTCCGAGTACCAGGTTGATCCCCTCCTATTTCTCGAAGGGAGGAAGGTGTAACAAGCGATATGCTCTTAGAGTGCCTGTTCAGTGCCCTCTTGTGCCTTACATGGCAAAGCTGAGACGAGGCCCTCAGAACTGCTTCGTTGTCTTAATGCAATCATTCCTCCCATGGTTTCCTCCTCTGTGCTTTTGCCAGAGGTTTCTGACCACATCTCGGTACCAGTGGCAGGGCTTGGGTGCCTCTAAGCAGCATTCTTGAAAATCTGGACGGCCCTTGGAAGTTGAGAGAGAAGAAGAGACCTTTTGTGGAGAGAGGAGGGCTGTCAGTATGGCTGTTGGTGGCTGAGCTGTTGCCATGGCTACGTCACCAGCCTTGGCAACTGGGCAGCAAGAAGGCTGGCAGAATGTGCCTGCCTTTGCCCCTGGCTGTATGGCTGCCTTTTCTCAGCCTGCAGACTGTAGCACAGCACAGCAGGTGCCACCAGCAGCTTTCTGAGGGGTTGCAGAAGAAAGGAAGGGGGTGGTACTTGGAGCTGGATGTGCAGCTCTTAGGAGTCTGCCCCTTTTTAGGGCTTCTCCAGCTTGAAAGCCTTAGAGGAAGCCTGGCAAGACCGAGCGAGCGGCATGGAGGTCCCTGGTGTGGCTCTGGTGGGGATGAGAGAGCACTTGGCTACCAGAAAGGATTTCCTTGGTAGAACAGCGGTTATCCGTGAAGCAAGCAAGCGTGCACAGTGTGTGTTCTCTCGGCCCTGAAAGCCGCAGCCCACCCTGTGCCTCTGGGATGGAAGGGATCCAGGCCTCTGCTTTTAGCAAATATAGAGGGCCGTGTGTGGAATGGTAAGAAGGCTGGGCCTGGGTGTGTGGAAACCCCGGCTCGGGTCCTGCTCAGCTAACAAAATTGCTCAGTAACTTTGCACAAAAACTTGCTCCAAGCTTAAGCTACCCCATAAGATTGTGGTGAGGCAAAAGTGTCCCTCTGACCTCTTTGGAAGGGCGTCCAGGCTTCAGGCTCTTCTAGCACCACGTTGTTGGCAGCACACAAGCAAGTCTCTTCTGGACCACATGTGGCATTCCTCTACTAGGATGTACTGCAAGGAAGAGAAAGCTGGCCTTGATCCAGTGGCTGACGTCTAAGGGTAAGGGCTTGCACTCGCTCCCCACTTTCATTCGTGGTTCAGGAATGCTACTCAGAAGGGAGACCTTCTTTGCATCTGCCCCTCCTTGGGCTTGAACTGGATTGAAACTGAAATGCCCAGTTGTTTTGGTGCAGAGCTGAAGACTTAACCCTGTGTAAATGGCCTGGAGTAAATTTTTATTCCAGTTGCACTCTTTTGGCAGAATGCAGAAAAGTGTCGACTGGCCACCTTTTTAATCTGAAGGCACTGCCACCTGCACATTAGCAAGCAATTTTCTCAAAGTGAAGCCACTTACAGTTTTCTTTAACAAAGCACATGAGATATGAAACAGTCCATTGATTTTTGTCATTGGGTGTATTTTTACTCCTTCACATAAAATGTATTTGGGTAAAAAAATAACCCATTTTCCGTGGAAAATACTTCTCCAAGGAAGTACTTTAAGTATCTTGGAGATACAGCCCTTCCTCGTAAGTGGAGACCTGTCCTGGTGGTCTGGAGAACATCTGCCTCACCAAAGAGAGATCCAGAGGAGTTAGCTGTGTTAGTCTGTTGCTGCAAAATAGTAGAGTCCAGTAGCACGTTTAAGACTTACAAACTTTATTGTAGCATAAACTTTTGAGAACCACAGCTCTCTTCATCAGATGCATCATCAGCTTTCGAGAACCACAGCTCTCTTCGTCTGACGATGCATCTGACAAAGAGAGTTGTGGTTCTTGAAAGCTGATGATGCATCTGACGAAGAGAGTTGTGATTCTTGAAAGCTTATGCTACAATAAAGTTTGTTAGTTTTAAACGACATGCCCCTGGGGTAGAAAAATACTTCAGACCAACAACAACATGTAATTTTTAAAGCTGATGTTAATGCAATTATTTGCTCCTTCCTGTGAAAGTATGTTTTCAGCCTCTGGGTATTTGGTTGTTGTAAAACAAATGACTTCTGCCACCACAATCTGTTTTTATCACATATTATCTGTTTTACCCCAAGATATACTGGAATTTGGCTTGAGGTATATACCTCAAAGTACAAATAGTGTATTTTTTTTTCAGAATGTTGCCTAAAGATTTTAAAGGAAGTTCTAGGCCTGGCCTTACATCTTTTGGGTTAACTCTGGTTTCATTGAAGTTCTGAATATTCCTTTGCAAAAGAACTTTGCACCTTTAACCAGTACATGCCAGTATTGTCTAGTGGTTAGAGTGTAGGAATAGGATCTTGGAGACCCGGGTACAGATTCCTACTCTGCCATGGAAGCAGACCTTGCTGCATGACCTCGGGCCAAACACACATTCAGCTAACCTACCTCACTGGGTTGTTGTAAGGATAAAATGGAGGAGTGGAGAACGATGTAAGGCCCTTTGGGTCCCCATGGGGAAGAAAGGCAGGGTATAAATGAAGTAAATAAATCAATAACACACACAAAAAATGAGACCAGGAATACCTCTGTCATGTTTTGACATCCCAGAAGATTGGCAGAGTCAAAGCATTCTGCTAGCCGAAGTGGCTCTGACATCGTCCTGAGAGTTTCTGGTCTTGCGAGGTTCAGCAGAATTGGGATCCCTTCACCTTAGGACTGGGGAAAACATTTTTTTAAAGGCAGCTGTGCTTAGATATCCCAGGAATTCCCCGGGAATGGTGCCTGATATTTCATGGGTGCTTCGGTGCAGGCACTCTTCCTCCTCTGGGAAAGAACGTGGTCCCAATGCTTGCAGCTCTCCTGCTCTATCTCAGGGCGTTATTTGTCATTCACACTTAATTCCGCTATTCGGTTCCATCTTTCATATAGATTGCCGGTTCTGGGATACACAAGGCTGATTCTGGAACACAGTCAACAAAAGTGATGGCTAGTCAGTGTAATGCACTGGACCATGGAGAGGTGTTATTCATTCGTTCTATACTTCTTTTCCTTGCCCTTCCTCCAGGATGAGCACTGATTAGGTCTCTCCCCCCCCCTTTTTATTTTCACAACAATCCTGTAAAGTAGTTAAGTGGCGATAGTGTTTGGCTGAAGGTTAGCCAAGGAGTTTCATGGGAAGTGGAGATTTGAACCTGGGTCTCCTAGGCCTTAGCCCAGCTCTCTAACACTGTCCCACGTGCACTGTCAGATTTGAAGTGGCTGAGGTGGGGAATGGGCCTCTGTGCCCAGCTTGTTGGCCCTGCAGGGCAACGGGTGAATTACTGTGAAACACGGTGCTGACTAGATGGACTGCTGGTCTGATTCAGCAGGGCTGCTCGTACGTTCTTACAGAGATTTTTCTCTAATTGGGAAGAGGAGTCAGTTCTCTTCCTGTTGTCACCATCCCTGCTAAAAATCCAAACCCCAGGAAAGGCTCCTTTTCAGCTTCTGCAAGAAAAATATGAAATGCCATCTCCAAGGGCACCCCATCCTTGGCAAGCGGTGGGCACTGAATTTGTTCCGTGATGGTGGCTGCTATCAGTGGAATGTGTCATTGCACAGGGAGTTGTGTGGCTGTGCCAGCGAGATCCTAAGACAGTGTCCAGGAGCATGTAAATTCTGTGTTAGGGAAACAAGTGTTACGTGGCTAACGCTAACTTATTTTGAATTGCCTCGTTCTTTTAATTGATTTGGCTCAGCCAGGTCTCATTGTTTCTCCTGTTTGCCAAGCACACACACACTCTTTGGAATCCACCACAAGAGCTGCTGTGTCTCCAGTCTGTTCATGTAGAGCAGTCAACTGTTTTGCAACATTTGATTTCGCACAGGTCTGCCGGCTGCTCCTGCACTGATTTGTACGCAAGTTTCTGATTGCTTTTCCTCTATTTCTGCATCTTAGGGGGAAGTCTAAGTATATCGTCTCTCTCTGACTTCCGTGGCCCCCATTCCTGCCCAAAATCTTTCCTGAAACTCCTATGGTCAGACTGCCCAAATGACACTGAAACCAAGACTTTTCAGAGCCAAATAGCTTGGCTGTAGGATTCCTCCTGTGGATAACGATTTAGAAGCGGGTTATAGCACTGCCAGATGTGCATGGGGTTTCATAGGAAAAAACCTGCTGAAGTGGGCAGTGATTTTTTTTCCTCCAAGGAAACTGTGCAGAATGCAAGTTCACAGCAGAGTGGGTGGGTACAGCTTGTCCTCAAGTTGATACTAGCATAGCTTGGCCCCTTCACTTGTCGGTATCAAACGGAGGTCTGTGCAGAGCATGAGAAATACAGTTTTGATACCATATGAGCTCCCAGGAAGGAAGAATGGGCCTTTTGTTGATGGCTCCTGCTCTAAACAATGTATAAGGAGCTGTTCTGTGAAAGGGCTGGTTTGCAGATGCTGCCACTGAGGGGGAGTTGTCCAAGCTTTCACGCAAGAGATGGGCCATGGCAGTTTAATGGCATGGCAGCTGTTAGCAGCCAACCAGCCCTGGCCTTGCAGTGCATGCAGATCTTTGCTGTGTCCGTTCCACAATCCATAAGTGGGTTGTGCAGGCCAGCAGCGTTTCTACACCCATGTGGTCCTTGTAAATAGGAAGAAAACTTCTTCAGCGCTAAGAGAGTGACTCCTTGTCGGTTGTGGAAAATTCTCCCTTGGAATTCTAAAGTAGAACTAGATATGTATGTGTGTGCGGGCACTTAAATTTCTACTGCGCACCCCTGTGATGGAATGCTATACTACTCCCCTTCCCTGTTGGCCTTTAGAAGTGCCAGTAAAAAGTTTTACTTCATTTTAAAAGTGTTTCTTGATTTTTTTTTCATGGAGGCATTTGACTTTGTTGAATCTTACTGGGCTGAGCTAATACTTTAATACAGAGCTATTAGATGATCGTGTTGTGCTTTTAGCTGCCAAGAGCTTTTTTGAAAAAAGACAGGGTACAAATGTTTTAAAGAAGTAAAATAAATGCATGCTAGAAACACACTGGGAGCCTTCTGGTGCCTTTTGAATCTGCATAGATTTGGCCCTTGTGCCTACAGGTATTTGACCGTAAATCTCTGCCATTTCAGCCTTGAACAGAGTGGAGCTGCTCTGGATATTTCTGCACATGAGCGGGGGGGAGGGGGATGACTAAGAGGTCCTGACTCACAAAACAAATCTTAAACATGTGCAGATGTCAGAAATGAAAAGGAGCTATAAAAAAAAATTAGAGATGCCAGAACAATCCTGAAGCTAACGTGCTAACTATCTGTGGTGGGCTTATATGGTGAAACACAGCAAGGGAGCATGCCCCAGTTGTGGGTGTGGGGTGGATGGAGGGGAGAAGAAGAGGTCTGCTGCTGCTGTCTTTCCAACAGAAAGCTGCCATTGATCTTTGGGAGGAAATGTATTGATGCAAATGTGTTGAGGCATTTGCACTTCTCAGATGTTTCTGTAATTATTGAGCAGGATTCAGGTCCAGTGGCACCTTAAAGACCAACTAGATTTAAGATGCTGCTAGACCTGAATCTTGCTATTCTTCTACAGACCAGCGTGGCCACCCACTTGAAGCTATCTTATGTAATTCCGTGAAGGAACTGGAGATTTTTTCCCTGGTGAATTCTGATGCTGCTATTCCACTGCTGCAATGTGTCTTTTCCGATAACTTCTTGCACTTGCGAGAGTTGAGCACCCATGTCATAGGATATTTTCTCTGCATTCCACTTTATAATAATCTCTCCTGATCTTAAATGTTTTGCTATTGAATTCCTCCCCCCTTCCCACTGGGGCAGGGTGTGTTGGGCTGCTGTTCTGTTTTGGCAGAGGCTCCTTGTTGACACAGCTGACAGTCATGTCTGACTTGCGATGTGCTTGGAGTGAAGACTTGGGGTATGCACTGCCGGATTTCTGGGTTGAATGTAGAGTTTGTCTTTCAGGTCATTGAAATTTAACGGCCACGATTTTGCAGTTTGCATCCTGGTCCTCTACATCTAAACCGCAGCACCTGTTAGAATACTGGTCTAACCAGTTCTCTAATTTTTCTCTGCTCTAGCTCCTGATGTGCCTCACCCCAGAGGCTGCTCTGAGCCTGTTCACAGGAAGAACGGACTATACTTCAAATAAATCAGAGTACTTGGACTGGAATTGCACGCTCTTTTGGGTTTGCCCCCTTTTGAAAGTGTTACTGTAAGGTTGCATCTGGAAAGGTGGGAGCAGGCAGAGGGGTCCTGAGCACACCTGTTTTGCAGGTAGCCTATACCTCCTGGCATTCCAGTAGATTCCCATTGCAGTGTCTTCAAAATGAAGGCTGGGCTTCTCCCCTGAATTGGCCCCTTTGGAGCTGAAGCTTAGCCTACGGCTCTCTAACTGGCTAGAGCCTTCTATTTCCTTGGGGAGCTCTTTGGATGTCTCCAGCTCTTCATTTGTAGCTTCCCCACCTTTTCTTTGACAGCTTCTAAAGCCACCTGGAAGCATGCCATTCTTATTCCCAACCGTGTCCATTGTAACATCCTTGCTGCGTGTATATGGGGGTCAGGGCTGCTGTAGCTCTGGTCTGCCCTTTGCTTCCGCTGTTGAAATGTAGCATGTTGATAGCCACCCCATCACCACAGGGACACAGGCGTTCTTCTGTCGGAATTCTTTTGTATCTGCCTTCAAGCACAGCGGAGGGCAAAGCATCCCATCACATTAATGTGGAGGTTCTCCTGAGTTCATGGTTTGCCAAGTTGTAGAGATAAGGCATAGGTGTTAGTCTATTCATGGTGAATGAAGCTGTTTATATCATATTGCCTCTCAACCGCAAGTATTCTCTGCTTAATGAACCTTTTTGCTTGATCATAACCCATACTGAGCAATAATTTTTGTGATGGGCTGTAAGAGGCTAATTTCCTATCTAGCATTCTGGCCGAAGATGGAGTACTAATATCAGTTAGCGTTCAATTGATGAGGTCTTTGAGAAAGAAAATTAGCTTTAACCAGTGTAATATTGCTAACGATCCATAATCTGGCCTCCACAGGTGTCAGGCCAGCGTCCAGTCGGATTGCGGCATTTGTGATGCTGGGGGAGGCCTGAAAGATTCCTCTCAGGAATTTTGGTTGCGTTATTATTTCCATCAAGGTACAGTTGGATTTAATACTGAGCAAAGCTCCTTATGTAAGTTGGACTAAAGATTTCACAGTAAATAATCTGAGCGCAGCTGTCAGGCATCTGCCTCTTTTCGTTCAGAAACATTTTTGGATTGCTCCAGCAGACCTTTGAGCACTCGGGGCAGCCTGGGCAATATGAGCATTGCTTGACAGGGGCCTTTCTTATTTTTTATTAAACAAATCCTTGGAAACCAGAGTATACTCTCAGCTATAAATGAAGAGGCTCCTGATTATGGAAGGATTCTATGTGCATGCTGGAGGGCCCCCCCCCCACTCACAGGTTGTTGGAGTGGATTGGTGGTGCATTGAGATTTCAGGTACATTGGAATCTTTGTACGTGATACAGACAGTTATGTGGCCAATGCAGTGGAGATTTACTTGCTTTCATAATGGGGAGGTGCCTGTGAGTTAATGTGTTGAATTTCCATGTGAAGAGAGGCTGTAGCTGAGTGGTAGAGCACTGCTTGGTATGCAGTGTTCTGCCACTCAGGTAGAACACTGGGTGGTTCAGGTCCCTGGCTTGAGGGAGAGATGTGAAAGCCTGGAAAAAAACTGGGAAAATTTGGCAGAAATGCCACCCCCCAACATTTGTTTCTGTTTTGTAGGGCTTTTTTCATTTTTTCCCGATGAGATATTTTGCAGAGCACTGAAATATTATTTTGGAATAATTAAATGGTTTTAAAGACAAGGTTTTATTCACTCTTCAGGTCTGGGCTTAGTGCCTAACAACTTGATCAAGGCTAGTCTTCTCTCATCAGTGGCAAAGCTGTAAACCTCACATTTATATCTCAAATTAGAGGAATGGATAACCTCAAATAATATCCTTGGGTGGGAACAAATTGGCTTTAGGAAGGGCTTTGCACCTCAAGATCACTGTTTGCTCTTGGCCCATTTAGTTGAAAAATACATCTTCCTACCTAGAGGTAGAGATGGGCACAAACTGAAATACGAGCTGAAGTTCGTGACAAACCGGTTCAGTTCGCAGTTTGTCAGAGCCCATTTCTGACGAACTGCCACGAACTTTTAGGCTGGTTCGTTCGGTTCGTTTTTTGGTTCGTCACTGCAGACAGCCTGCGCTGATCGATCAGTTTCCTAGGCAACAGGTGATGGACTTCCTGCAGACCTTCTGCTGACCTGGAAGTGGCCTTCTGCTGGCCTGGAAGTGACCTTCTGCTGACCTGGATATGACATTTTTTTTAACCAAACGAACCGGTTCATGAACTGGGGCAGGTTTGTGAAAGTTTGCGGTTCATGAAATGCGACGAACCACACGGTTCGGTTTTTTTTCCAGTTCGTGCCCATCTCTATCTAGGAGTAAACTGTATGTTGTGTTTATAGAGAAATTGGAGCATTCTTCAATTGACAAAAAATCTGGCTAATAAAAAATCACTACTCTTGTGTGGTTCAAGTTTGCTGTGGAGAAAAGGGTGAATTCTTAGAGTGTTTTCACCTTGACAGAGGAATGAAGCAAGGTTGCCCCATAGCACCTCTACTTTTCAATTTAAATCTGAATGACCTTGCAACTGCCCTCTCCGGCGGAATTTCATCCTCCTTATTTATCTTCAAAGGCACTAACCTTCTGCATGTGGATGACGCTATCCTTAGATCCTCCGCTCAGGTTGGACTGAGAAGATTCCTAATCCATTTTTCAAAATGCTGTAAAAATGAAGAATGTTATATTAACTATTCAAAATCAAAGGTTATGGTCTTCTCTCAATCCAAAAGAATTATCCCATCGGTCCGCAGAATTGATGGCGTTCAATTAGAATACATCTCTAAATGTCCATACCTGGGTGTGGTCTTTGATCCTCATCTTAACTGGCAGTCCCAGTTCAAATTTCCAGTAAATAAAGTCAAGCCTTCTGTGTTAGCAATTGGACAATATCCAGGGATGGTAGCAAGCGATAAAGAGAGACTCCAACTTTCCGCCTTTCAGGGGCATTGGAGGGAGGAAGCAAGGCCCCACACTTCCCAACCTCAGCCTCCAGGGTGGGGCGACATACCAGTGAGAGAGTGGGTTTTGCTGGGAGGTTGGAGCAAGGAAGAACATGATCTGCCAATTAATAAAATTTTATATGCTAAGTCAGAAGTCCCCAATGTGGCTACTGTGGGCACCATGCCAACACCTTTCTTGGCGCCCATCAAGTGTTTTTAAAAAGCAGATAGTCAAGTGTGGCCTTTACAGGGCTTCTGACTGGCCACTGGAGATCTGCTTGGCTGTGCAGGTGAAAATATCATTTTGGCAGCAGCTGGCACCACTGTGATGGTTTTATTCTCTTTCTTGCTCCATTTTTCTGGTGTATTTTTACAACTGACACTTCTTTCCCCCTGTACTTGGGCTTCGTGTGTGTGTGTGTGTGAGAGCATGCACACATGTATGCACACAAGTGGTTCTGGCTCCTGTGGCAGTCATTTTCTGGTTGCACCCCCACTCTGTGTCAGAATTTCAAGTGTGCCCATGGACTCAGAAGGGTTGAGAACCCCTATGCTAACTTATAAATGATGCATTTTAATGTTGCTGAAACAGAAAAATATATTGAGGTTTAATAGATAAGTGTCTGTTTCCCCAAAATGTCAAGGGGTACTTTTTGTTGCTGTCCCCCCAGACGCGCCCCCCCCCAATGGCTTGAGAATTTCTGGAAATAATAATAATAATAATAACATTCGATTTATATACCGCCCTTCAGGACAACTTAATGCCCACTCAGAGCGGTTTACAAAGTGTTATTATTACCCCACAACAATCACCCTGTGAGGTGGGTGGGGCTAAGAGAGCTCAAGAGAACTGTGACTCGCCCAAGGTCACCCAGCTGGCTTTGTGGAGGAGTGGGGAATCAAACCCGGCTCTCCAGATTAGAGTCCCGTGCTCTTAACCACTACACCAAACTGGCTCTCGTGTGACCAAATGTGACCAAGTCATTGTTTGGGGAGGGGTGCAGTGAGGACTGTATAGATGTGCTGTCTCTGGGGATTTGGCTTGGTGGCCTCCCATGTCTGGACAGGTCTGAACCCAGCACTGCCAATGCTGTGGGGGCTTGGCTTGCTCCCAGCCCTTACTGGGGCAGGTGGAGGCAATGGGCACACTCTCCTGGACTTGCTTTGCCCCTAGCTGGCTCTGAGGCCCCTCCCCCCATGCTATTAGTTGGTTGGTTGTTGGCTGCTGGTGACTTGAGGCACGTGAGAGGCACGTCTCGCTTAGGGTGACAAAATACCTTGAACCAGCCCTGGGCTGAACTCACCAAGTTGGTGTCTTAGTGTACAGTAAATGAAAATGAAAATGAAAATCTTCAAGAAGGGGAAAAAGGAAGATCCAGGTAACTACTAACCTGTCAGCTTGACATCTATACCTGGAAAAGTCATAGAACAAATCATCAAACAGTCAGTTCTTGATCATTTAGAAAGGATGGCTGTGATTACTAAGACCCTGTGTAAAACTTCTCCTTGTGTGCATTCTGTGGGGCTTAGGAAGCAAACTTTCACACAAATTTAAGAAAAAAAATTAAAAAAACATTTAACGATGAATACAATACAACAATTTTTTTCTTTAACTAAATTCATGAATTTGCTCCGTGAATGTGCTTCTGTGCTCCATGGGGGGCTTCGATTCGGCCTGAATAAGGCTAAATTCAGCCAGGAACGGGCTCCTCTGCCATGGGGGAGCACTCCCTCGCCTCCAGGCTGATCCAGGCATGTTTTGGCCCATTTTCGGCTTGAAATGGCCCAGATCCGGGCACTGCTAGGCGAGGGCCATTTCAAGCCGAAAATGGGCCAAAACATGCCTGGACCAGCCTGGAACAGGCTGCTGCCGCATGGGAGAGCAGTCCCCCCTCCGGGCAGCGGCCTGATCCTGGCTGTCTTAGGCCTGATCCTGGCCATTTTGGGCCTGAATTGGGCCCAAAATGGCCAGTACTGTGCTGCTGCCAGGTAGGGGAGTGTTCCCCCGCCCGGCAGAGACCCGATCCTGGCCATTTTGGGCCTGATTTGTGCCTGATCCTGGCCATTTTGGGCCTGAAATGGGCCCAAAACAGCCCAGATTGGGGCCCAAATGGCTGGGATCGGGTCAGTGCTGGGTGGGGAACCCTCCCTCGCCCAGCACTGGCCCGATCCCGGCCATTTTGGTCCCAGTCCGGGCCGTTTCAGGCCCTAAATGGGCCCAAAATGGCCAAAACAGGGCATTTAAAAAATACCTACGTGACACCAGTCACTTAAATATTTTAAAGAGATGTTGTAGCACCGTTCTAGGACGTTCTGGCTCAAAAAAAGCCCTGCTCATAGGGGTTACACCAGCATGAGTTTCTCAAGAATAAGTCATATATTAACTTTATCTCTTTTTTTTCCCTGGAAGTTACTATCTTTCTGGATCAGGGGAATACTGTAGACATAGTTTATCTCAATTCCAGTAAGGCTTTTGATAAGGTTCCACATAATATCCTTGTTGAAAAGTTGGTAAAATGTGGTTTGGATCCTATTACTATTAGGTGGATGTGTAACTGGTTGACAGATCGCACCCAAAGAGTGCTAGTTAATGGTTCCTCATCCCCTTGGAGAAGAGTAACAAATGGAGTTCCTTGGGGATCAGTCCTGGGACCTGTTCTGTTCAACATTTTTATAAATGATTTACTACTACTACTATTACTACTACTACTACTACTACTACTACTACTACTACTACTACTACTACTACTATTTATAAACCGCCCATCCTCAGGGGCTCTGGGCGGTGAACATCAGTTAAAATCAATTTGGATGAAGTAATAGAGGGAATGCTTACTAAATTTGCAGATGCCACTAAACTGGGAGGGATAGCAAATACAATCGAAGACAGAGTCAGGATACAGAATAATATTAACAGGCTGGAATACTGGGCCAAAACAAATAAAATGAATTTCAACAGAGACAAATGCAAAGTTCTGCATTTAGGAAGGAAAAATCAAATGCATAATGATAGGATGGAGAAGACTTGTCTTGGCAGTAGTATGTACGAAAAGGATTTAGGGGTCTTAGTAGACCATACACTGAACATGAGTCAGCAGTGTGATGTGGTAACTAAAAAGGCAAATGTAGTTTGGGGCTGTATCCACAGAAGCATAGTGTACAGATCACGAGAAGTGATGGTATCGTTTTACTCTGCTCTGGTTATACCTCACCTAGAGTATTGTGTCCAGTGCTGGGCGCTACAATTTAAGAAGCATATAGACAAGCTGGAAGGTGTCCAGAGGAAGGCAACGAAGACGGTGAGGGGTCTGGAGACCAAGTCCTATGAGGAAAGGTTGAAGGAGCTCGGAATGTTTAGCCTGCAGAGGAGATGACTGAGAGGTGATATGATAACCATCTTCAAGTACTTGAAGGGCTGTCATATAGAGGATGGTGCAGAGTTGTTTTCCACTGCCCCAGAAGGTTGGATCAGAACCAATGGCTTGAAATTAAATCAAAAGAGCTTTTGGCTAAACATCAGGAAGAACTTCCTGACAGTTAGAGCAGTCCCTCAATGGAACAAGCTTCCTCGGGAGGTGGTGGGCTCTCCTCCTTTGGAGGTTTTTAAGCAGAGGCTAGAAGGCCATCTGACAGCAATGCTGTTTCTGTGAACCTGGGCAGATCATGAGGGGGAGGGCAGAATGGGTTACGTCAGTGCTTAGTTCTCGTGGCCTTCTTACATGCATGCCCAGGGTAATGCTGATTGCTACACTTTGGGGTCAGGTAGCCATTTTCCCCAGGCCGGTTTGGCCAGGGATCCTGGAGGTGTTTTGTCGTCATCTGGGCATGGAGCAGGGGTCACTGGGGCAGTCGGGGGGGGGGTAGTTGTGAATGTCCTGCATTGCGCAGGGGGTTGGACTAGATGACCCTGGAGGTCCCTTCCAACCCTGTGATTCTATCATTCTATGATGCTACAGCTTTTAGTCCCGAAGTTTCAACTTTGCTCCCGTGAATCTGACCCTCAGCCAAATTGCTAGTTTTTGTGTGCACAGTTTTAGGAACTGGCCCCAACGTGCCCGTCTGTATTTTTTAAAGCAATTGAAATCCGACTCTCTGTTTCTGGAGCAGCAACGATAATTAAGCTCTGGACATATGAATGGGTTGAGTTCTTTCAAAGATTTCCCAAGAAATTGGAGGCTGCAGTATTGTTGTTTGTGGCCCCAAGCCCAAGATCTGACTCCGGTTTCTCAGTGTAGATGAAGAGGAAGGGGTGGGACACAGACGGTTCTTTCTAAGACATGGTAAACCCCGTTTCTTCTGACTGGCCTTGGAGGTCTGGTAGTTTCTTTGGAGTGAGCGGGTGCCTACAGAGTTTAAAAAGTTGTGCTGCATTCTGTTTTTCATGCAGACCAGCACTACACATCAGTGGTATCCTCCAAGTAGTGTCTGGAAAGCAGTTGGGTCATTTTTCCCAATTGTAGTTTCTGGCGTTTCTCCTTAACTGCTCCCCTGGCCCCTTGGAAGGAATTCATCAGCACGCTGGCCTCCCAAGGGTGAGAACTTTAAGTTAAGTGATACTTTAAATTCTGTTTATAAGAATTTTTAATTCACAGAACATTTTGCAAAGCACAAAACACGTTTTTGTTTTTACAATTCTTATTTTTTTTATTGCCGCAGCAACTCCAAGAGACAGGGAGAGCGATCTCAACGTAAGTGCCCCCCCACCCCCCCACCCCGCACAGTGGCAGGGATTTTGTCCTGTCTCTCTTTCCATACAAAGATATGATCCCTCTTCTCTTCCCCTTTTGACTCTGAGGAGGGGTTCAAGATATCCTTTTAATAAGCAGATATCAAAATCCTTTCCTTTTCAACGCTTTTGGTCAATGAAGCAGTTCTTTTAAATCAGCCTTTCATTGAGGCAACTTGCAGTTTTTTAAGAAAGGCACGGCCTACTTTGTTGCTGCCTTTCAGGGTCTTTTTGGGGGGGTCCTTGAGTACATGTAGGCGTGTTTGTGTAAAATGGTGTCAAGTTGCAGCCAACTCATGGAGACCCCGTAGGGTTTTCAAGGCAAGAGACAAACAGAGGCGGTTTGCCATTGCCTGCCTCTGCGTAGCAACCCTGGACTTCCTCAGTGGCCTCCCAACCAAGTACTAAGCAGGGCTGACCCTACTTTGCTTCTGAGATCTGATGAGATTGGTCTAGCCTGGGTGTGGCAATCATCCCCAAGTCCCACCCACCCTCCAGGATTCTGAACCAATCCTGGTGATTAAAGCCTTCTGCAAACCCCAGAAGATGCCAGCCAATCCGATCCCTGGAACTCCGCTGGGTGGGAGGGGCTGAGCCAGCCTCAGCTCAGGAAGGGGGGGAGAGCGACTTTCCTCCCCGGGCAGGGGTTTGGCAGCTGAGAGGAGAGTGGAGCTCCGCCAGGCCTTTGCTTTGGGCTTTTGGCCTTGGGCTAGCATTAGGGGTCAGGGAAGGGATTTAGGGAAACAGACAAGCACCCTGTGAAGGGCCTGTCCGATCTGGCCATTGTCCGTCTGCCTGCTTACCTGGCTGACCTTGGTTCACCCCGTTTCTGTGACCTTTGTGCTTGGAGGTGGCAGAGGGTCCAGACCCCGTGAGTGCCATTCTCAAGTGCCTGTCTGTGCTGCCCCACTGCTATGAATTCTTACCTGCAGTGCCTGGTTGCCAAGGGCTGGGTGGGCAGTAGAGCATGGGCCAGACTCTGGCAGCACCAGCAGGCAATTGACGTAATTCAGCGTTGGGGCTCAGTCCCAGTTCAGGATATTTTTTTAACTCTCTTATTCAGACATTACCTTGAAAAAAGTTTAGTAACTAGCTCGGACAGTTGGAGCCAGTTTGTATTGATTTGTATTAATTCTAAGAGCAATCGCTCATGATAGAAATTGCATTCTTTAACGTTATTACAGTGCTATATGACTTCTCTTATGTTAAATATTTATTTTTATAAGTGCTATTTTTGTTCTCTAATACCACATCCTCCACAACTTGGTCAGTCATATTTGTTCACAGTGGGGAAAGAATGAATTTCTGTCTCTGGAGTTGCCTTTACATAGCACAAACAGGAAATCCAATTTGAGATAATCTGGAGTATTTTTAATTTTTCTCTTTCCCAGTAGCAAGAAACAGTAAGAAAGATTATAACTAAATGGAGGAGCCACAGTGCCCAGAGTATTAAGTGCAGTTTTGGTCATTCTTTCTCAAAAAATGATGTTGTTAGCACAGCGAAGAGTGCATGGAAGATTACTAAATGACAGCCGTTTTTTTCTTGGTTTGTACAAAAATTATTGGGAGAGGTATAACAGAAGTGTAAATTGTTAGTGGTTGGAGAGGACAGCTAAAGACATTTGCCTCATTCTGACAGTACAAGAGCTCCGAGATCTCTAGGTTGGCAGGCACTTGAGGAGCTGGACAGACAGAAGAATTCCTCTTGGCTCCTAGTCCTCTTCTAGTTGCCAGAGAGAGTCTGCGGATTGATGCTGTAAGGTCTTCTTCAGAGTAATTACTGCTCAGCCATTGTGCCATAAGAACAACTGGCCTGATTCTTCCTGTTCTTACGGCCAAGCTAGAAGTGATCGAGTGGAGCGCAAGTGCACAGGGAGGAATACACGTGAGTCTGTTCACTTGCCATTCAAGTGTAATTCATCACTTCTAAGCAGGGCTTTTTTTCTGGGAAAAGAGGTGGTGGAACTCAGTGGGTTGCCCTCGGAGATAATGGTCACATGGCCGGTGGCCCCACCCCCTGATCTCCAGGCAGAGGGGAGTTTAGATGGCCTTCTGCGCTGCAGCGCGGAGGGCCATCTCAACTCCCCTCTGTCTGGAGATCAGAGGGCGGGGCCACCGGCCATGTGACCATTTTCAAGAGGTTCCGGAACGCCATTCCACCGCGTTCCTGCGGAAAAAAAGCCCTGCTTCTAAGAGAGACCCCCTCCCCAATGGTAACTGTACAGTGTGCACTAATGTTCCTGTTTCCTCTTATATCCTTGAATTGTTTGGGACTGAAACTTGTTTTCAACTGGCTCCATTTATCTTAGCTGTCCTTCAAAAAAGAGAGACTTCAGAGCTGGATTACAAGTTACATATTCCCTGGGTCTGCATGATCAAACATTGCAAGTTCTGAGCAAATTTTGATCACATGGCCCCAGGAAAAGCAATTTATGTGCTTAGGCTCCCAGACAGTTTTCCAGAGATGGGGCTTCCCTAGTACTTTTGTACGTCACCTTTTCTCTTCTTTGGATCTCAAGAAACAGCTGCTCATTGGAAACGGAAGAACTCCAGTACAAAAATCCTGGAAGAACTCCAGGATTTTTGTATTGGGGAAGCAGCTTGTGTGTGTCTGCTGCTCCCCCCCCCCCCGCCCTGCTGTTGAAGCAAAGACAGGATTCTCTTTCAAGCTTGAGCCTTATTTTGTGAGTGCGGGGAGGTAGTTTTTGTTTATAATTTTAAAATAGGTCTATACATTAACCTGTGAAGGAAACAAAGATGATTTGATTGCCCATATTGCTGGGTGGGGACAGGTGCTGAAACTAAGGCAGTGATATTTTTTTTTATTTATCAAAACTTCCCCTGCTTGCCTTCCCCAGATGTTCCCTCGTGGGCCAGAAAGCAGCTGGGGTCCATTTTTATCTTAGAAACAGCCCTGTAGGAAGGGATTACCCTCCTCCTCGTCTTTTTGAAAAATCGTCTTTAGGATATATATCTCCAGAAGATGCCTTTTAAAAAATACTGAGAGGATTAACCCCTTCCTAGAGGGCCGTTTGTGAGATAAAAAAATACGGTTACCTGCTTTTAAAAAAGAGACTCATGATGGGGGAGCATCAGCCGTTGCCAGCCTCTTTGCCAGATCACTCAGCGTACAAATGGCCCTCCGTTCCGTTCCGCTTGCCAGCACAGCTTCCCAGCAGCCAAAGAGGAGAGGCTCAGCTGGAGATGTGAAGGCCTGGCGGGGTGTGGGGTGGGGGTGTTGGAGTAATTGGGGGGGGGAGGAAATGTGTTTCCTTGTGAAGGATTTATTTTCAATGTATCCAATGTAAAAATAGGAAAATTGGGGGAGGGCTGGGAAAAAATATGAAATATTTTCTCTTTTGGAATGAGTGCTGTTATAGCTATATGCTAAGTTATAAATGGTGAGTTTTATTATAAAACAGTAAAATAAGTATTGCATATATTTCATTTTTTCTGGAAAAAAGGGAAATAAACTTAACTCACACCCATGGCTGCAAAATTCCTAGAAACGGTCCATCTTTATGTGAATGTGGCTTCAACGGATCTGTTCCTTGGCTTGGAGACTGTATAACTTGCATCTGCTTGCTTGGCTCTTCTTGCAATCTGAGTTGTTCCAAATTCGAAAGAGGGAGAAGAAGGGAACCTATGAGGCCTTTTAGGGGAAGTGGACCCCCCCCTCCCGCTTTTTCCTTAGAGAGCAGATGGGGCCCGCCAGCTCCTCCCGCCAGCCATCCCATGTTCTCTGTGCGCATTCAGCTCCAAGTCTCTCCCCCAGTTCTCTGGCCACCGTTGGCTTTTGTTCAGAGGGCCTCAAGCTGAATGCTGGTGTGTTTGTGTAAGCTTCGAGCTTACTTTCTGCTCTGAGCATCCCCAGCCAGGGCTTTGCAGCTGGCCAGAGAAGGTTTGGGCTTGAAAGCCTGCACTTGCAGCTTCTCCGAGCCTGTCCTGGGCAGTTCTGTGCAGATGACGGGGGAGGGGAGGCTTATAGGGCGGGAAGCTGGTCCAGTCAGTGCACTTTCCGCTTAAGCCTCCTTCCTCCTCACCACTAATTGGGGAGGGGGGGCTGCCACTAGCTTCTTTGGCGCCTGCCTGCCTTCCTTGTGTTATGCCTTTGCTACTTGTTGTTTTCTCTCCTTCCTGGTGACTACAGCTGCTAGTCCCTCCCAGACTTTGAAGTACAACCTTCTTGTTGGCGCCCGAGATCTCGTGGCATTGGTTTTCCACAAACCTTGTGGTTCCTCCAGATTTGTAGAAAAATCTCCCTCAGCTGTACGTGGCCTCACTGTGTGGGGTTTTTTAAATCCATATTCTGAGGTCAGGTTCAGAATTATATATTAGGTAGTTTAATAAAACACATGGTGGCAGGCTTGGAGATGGAGAGGGCCTGTGGTACTGGGGAATTGTGGTAAAACATAAATGCAAAGAGTCTAATATATTCCAAGTTACTGGATTTTGCAATACCAATGAAATTTAACTCTTTAAGAAAGAGGAACTTGTCTTTAGTTATTCCAGTGCCTCTTTTATTCATTTATTTATATTTCAATTTATAAACCTCCCATCCTCAAGGGCTCTGGGTGGTGAACAAGTTAAAATCAATAAAAACAAGAAAACAACAATTCTAAAATCAACATACAATAAACAATAATGAAATAAATTAACCTCTGCAGTCATTGGCTAGAATGTTGAAAGGTGGGAGCAAACAGCTAGAAAGAGCAATGGCAGACCCCCCCCCCCCATAACAAGCCTGCCGAGAAAACGTGATGTCACATCCTCCCATGGGTCAGGAATGGCTTAGTGCTTGCACAGGGGACTACCATTACCTTAGTAGAAAGAATAGTGCAGGCACATGTTCCTTCATCTCTATCAGTAAAAATACTAGATATTTTCATTTTAAAAGTAAGCTGAAAACTGAGATGTCCCTGAGAGGTCCAGATTTGTCTTTTACGACCCTGAATAATTTGATGTTGTCTGCAAACTGGGCCATTTCACTTGCTTTAAGATTGAAATCCAAACGACCAATAGAACTGTTGTTGCCGTTCTTGAGTCTTTCTTCCTAAAACTGTTTTATCTTTTGCTTTCCCCAGCTTATTCGTTGGCTGTGCAGAAATTCTCTCAGACACTTCAGTCCTTTCAGTTTGACTTTATTGGGGACACTCTGACAGATGATGAAATTAATATTGGTAAGTGTTTTCTTTGCTCTGTATTTTATAGCAAAGTGCCAATACTGAAAACAACATTGGCTTCAGTACTTTTAAAATACCTTTCTCAAGAGCTGGTCTGGTAAACTGCCACATAGATTCCTTTACAATTACATGGAATCTCCTCTCTTGCACCCCAGGGCTTTTGCTTTCCATTTTTGAGTGGCTCTGCACAATGAGACTGTTGTATGGGTGCAAGAAATCTCACCATGGGATTGGAGATGGGCGTGAACCAGAAAAAAACCAAACCGTGCGGTTTGTGGTTCGTCGCATTTCACGAACCATGAACTTTCATGAACCTGCCCTGGTTCACGAACTGGTTCGTTTGGTTCATGAAAACGTCACATCCAGGTCAGCAAATCGTCACTTCCGTGTCAGCAGAAGGCCACTTCCGGGTCAGCAGAAGGTCTGCAGGAAGTCCATCATCTGTTGCCTAGGAAACTGATTCATTGGCGCCAGGCTGTCTGCAGTGACGAACCAAAAAATGAACCAGTCTAAAGGTCGTGGCGGATCGGCAGAAATGGGCTCTCATGAACCGCTGGTTCGCGAACCACAAACTGACCCAGTTTGTCACAAACTGATTCGTATTTCAGTTCATGCCCATCTCTACATGGGATTCAACATTTTCAGATATCTGTGTCTTATTGCAGTTTGGATGTGTGTATGTCCCTGCTTATGTTTCCAGTTTTCCTTCCGGCTGAAAGTGGCAGGAGTTTGGATTGGCAAGGAAGTAGTCATGGAAACTAAGCTAGAATCATTCTGGGTTTACTTCCTTACAAATGCATTTGGGGAGTTCATCTGTCTCTCGAATTCACTGCTGCCATTCAGCCAGTGATTTTGGAGGCTGGGGACTGCTGTGCTGGAGGACCCCAAGGGGCCTGATGAAAAGTCAGCACTCTTGGAAGAGGCAGGAACCCACAGAAAAAGGCAGGCAAATAGCTTGTGGGCATGCATCAGAAATGAGCAGGATCCTTCCCGTTAGAGGCATCCACCATCTAGTTTTTATATAGCAGGCTTCAGTGGCAAACTGACTGCCTTCAACTAGCTGATTGCTGCTATCTGTATTTTTTAAATTGACATGTTACTGTTGTGTTCTGGCTGGTTTTAATTTTAATCTGTTTGAAGGTGTAAGTTTTATTATGATTGTTTTATAAATGTAATCTGCCCTGAGCCTGCTTGTGTGGGGAGGGTGGAATAAAAGTCGAAACAAACAAAAACACAAACAAACAAACAAAAATAAAATCAGGGGGACCGTTTTGGCAAATGGTGATCTGTTCTTGTTTTATGCTGGCTGCCTTTATGTCCTGTTTTTGTGCCAATTTTTTACTGCTGGTTTTACTAGTTTTTGTTCTTAAGATACTGAGGATTTGTTTTATTGAAATATCATTATTTAAATATATTTTGATTTCAAATTATATTGTCTATTTTATTTTATGCTGCTAGCTACCTTAGGCAGATTTTGGAAAATATGGAATAGGAATATTTTCAGTAATAAATAGCAGAATAATCTTCACTTCAGCATTGCAGTACAAGCCAGCCTGATATAAAATAGCCATAGCCTCTAGGCAGAACAAGTATTTGAACCCAGGTTCTGCCATGTTCATGGGTGTTCGTGGCTTAAACAGACAGGAGATGACAATGTGTTGAATTCCAGGGATGGGTTTAAGATGCTAAAACATGCTGAGCTGCTTTGGATATCCTTCCTTGGCTACGTTCTGAAGAATGACCTGCCTCGCTAGGAGGTTATGGAGACAAGTATAACACAACCATAAAGTTAGTACGCTTAATGGAATGTGTCCTCTTCATTTGAATTGTGATAATCAAGGGATTAAATATCTGGTCTCCTAAGAATTAATCCTGACTGCTTCCTCGTTCTCTTCCTCTTGTCTCCTTCACAGCTGAATCCTTTAAAGAATTTGCTGAGCTGCTCCAGGAGGTAGAACTTGAGAGATCCATGATGGTAAGGCACCTATGCCTCTGCTCCCCATTGGCCGCAAGTGTGTAGAGGCTTGGTGTTGAAGGACCTCGTGAAATGAGAACAAGCACACCTCTGGTTCACTCTTCCCAATCAGGGCTTGTCCGGAAGTCTTCCCCAGTTCTCAACAGCAGATGCCTCCATTTTGATGAACGATTTGTGTCCCTAATAATTTGTGCATCTAATAATTAACTGGGTGGCTCCTGTACGGATGTTGAAGGCTGCACAGTGGGGATGCCCATGGCTATGGGACTGGCCTCTAACTTCTCGTGTGGCAGGATGTGCGTGTGTGTGTGTGATTCTAAATCAAAGCTCCCCCCTCTCCACAAAGTCCCCTCCACTCTGATGAGGACGAGGTATGCTTCTGAAAGGACACCAATAGCAGCTGATTGTCAGTAGAGGAAGAGTAACAGGAGGGGTGGGAAATGAGCCTGCTGAAACTCCTGGGAGCTTATTGAATCCTGATAGGGGCGGAGTAGGATTCTACATCATTCCTCCCTCACCCCCTGTGATTCCTTATGGTGCTCCAACTTGTGCCTGCTGGAAAAGTGGCTGGCTTCTCTGCAGATGAGTAAACAGTCAAACGGAGCCACTTGTGGGCAAGGGAGGCCCCCCTCCCTTCCTGACTTCCCAGGTATGAGGGACAGGGACTGTAAATTAATGAAAAGGAGCAGGGGTGGGGGAACCCTCCGAAAGCCTGAGAAGAGCTAAATAAGCTCCATAAAGGATGGAACATTGAAAGCAGCTTAGGGGCATGTTAGTTTTGTTTATTTTAATCTACTTTTCTCCCCAAAAGGGAACCAGTGCAGCTTAACAGTAGAAAAGGGGGTGGGAAGGTCAGATTGAGAGGAGGAGATGGGCAGGATTTCCAAATCATCCCCCTGATGATTCTGTGTGGGCCCCTGGCTTGTAACCTAAAATGGAAAAGGAAGGAGAAAAAGGGGGAGAAACCCCTCTGAAAAACACACAGAAATGTACTGAATACCAGAAGTCACAAAGAAAAAAAGAAACAATGATCCTGAATTATGTATAAGAGAATGGTTAATAATCACAGAATATGAACTCAAAATGTGAAAAATGCACAAATAGATATTATATTATAATGAGTATACAAACATCTCTCAATGTGCAGTACAATTACAGTGCAAATAAACAAAGCAACTAGCATAATTCAGGATCATTGTTTCTTTTTTTCTTTGTGGCTTCTGGTATTGAGCAAGTTTCTATGTGTTGTAACTCGAAATGTCCAGAGCTGTTTGTGTGTTCAGGCTCCTCAGCAGCTTTTCCTAGTCCTTTAAAATGCAATTTATATGTCACTATGAAACTCCTTAAAAAAGAATCCCAGAATCTTGAGTGCTGCGCTTATTGTTGTGCTCGTGTGCACAGTTGCTGTTTTCTTCATTGGACTTGCGTGGCATGTGAGAAAATACAAAACTGATATGACAGTCCTCAAATTTTCTCCACAAAGCGGCTGAAGCCATTTTCCAGGACAGCCTAAAGTCGGTATTGACGCCCCCCTCCCATTGCAACCCCCCTAGAAATGTGCTATTTTGCTATGGAATTCCTGGACACTGATCATGTGGATCATGTGAAAAGCCAGTTTGGTGTGGTTAAGAGCGCCGGGACTTTAATCTGGACAGCCGGGTTTGGTTCCCCGCTCCTCCACTTGAAGCCAGCTGGGTGATCTTGGGTCAGTCACAGCTTTCTGGAGCTCTCTCAGCCCCACCCACCTCACAGGGTGATTGTCGTGAGGATAACAACAACACACTTTGTAAACTGCTCTGAGTGGACAGCATTAAGTTGTCCTGAAGGGTGGTATATTAATTGAATGTTATTATATTATTATTATTGTTGTTGCTGTTACTTTAGTAATGGCACTTTCCCCAGTAGCAAGAGGCCTTTGAGACTGGGAAAGGCTTCTTGTACTGGGAGAAAGGCAATGCTTAACAAAATGGGTATATGGCATCCAACCCAAAGGTTTCTATATTTGGATTGCCAATTAAAATGCAGTGCAACAATCTAGATATTATTGATTTGGAGTGTGTACTGATTGATTGGTTGGCATCTCTGGTAGATTCCCCTGAAAACCCAGTATGGGCCAGAGTCTATTCTAGGCTTGCACAGAGTGGCTGGTGAGAAGCTCACTTACTCCACATTCTCCTTTCTCTGATTGAGTCTTGAGAGAGTTTTTTTGCAATGTTACCTGGATGAACTGAGGCTGCGGTTGCAGGACTTTGTATAATGGGACCAATATAGTAATAGCAGAAAGTCCGAGAAGCTCCGGTAATGTGATAGGCTCTCTGGAAATGTATTTGGCTGATAACCTGAGTGTGCTGGGTCTATTAAAGTGGCTCATTGGAAGTAATAATAATAACATTCGATTTATATACCGTCCTTCAGGACAACTTAATCCCCACTCAGAGTGGTTTACAAAGTATATTACTATTATCCCCACAACAAAACACCCTGTGAGGTGGGTGGGGCTGAGAGAGCTCTGGAAGAGCTGTGACTGACCCAAGGTCACCCAGCTGGCTTCAAACGGAGGAGTGGGGAATCAAACCCAGCTGTCCAGATTGGAGTCCCGCGCTCTTAACCACTACACCAAACTGGCTCTCAAGTAGCTAAAATAAACTTACCTGTGCTGACTTCCACAGGGGTTATGCATCCTGCATCATCTGGGGTGCTGGCGTCTGTGTGTGTAGCAGAAGTATATTGGTAGAATGTATCCCTGAGCCATTGGTCCTTGGCTGTGATGCTGCTGCATGTGTGAGTGCTAGCAGCTTGCTTTAAATGTGATGCTGGGTGTGTGCCTGGCAAGCCTCAGCCATAACACGGTGTTATAGCAGCAGTCCTAGAGTCCTAGGCCAGAGTCAAAGTCTAGAGTCAGGCAACATAATCCAAAGTCAAAAGGCAGTTCAACGTCTCAGCCCTAAAGCAGTCCAAGGGTCAGGTAATAAGGTTCCAAGGAGTGGCAACAAACAGACAGGTGGGATAGCCAGCAAGACTGCAGACAAGTTGATCCCACACTGGCTGCAGCCTTAAGTAGGGTGTTTCCCTCCAGGTGAGGCTGAGCCAGCTTCTCTACTCATGAGGAGTAGCGGGGCCCAGATCCGACAGTGACTTAGTGGTTCAGCTGGGGCTGTCAAGTATGCCTCTGCCCTAGCCCTTCTCAGCACCTGGGGTCCTTTGGAAGACCATGGTGGGTCTGGTCCATGCTGGGTCCTCCTGGTGTGAGGGCCCTGCTGGCTCTGGGAGTGGTGCGAGGGCTGGCTCAGGGTCCTTTCGGAAGCGACCTGAGTCACAGGTGAGGCTTGGGGTCAGGTGGGTCCTCCTCTGATGATGATGATGATGATTCATTGGCCCAAACAATACCTGGGTGGTCCGTGACATCTTGGGGAGGCATGCACAGGTAGAGGTGGATGATGATAATAGTATTTCTAGCATGTTCGAACACCCTACCTTCAGCAGTGATGCTAGAAAGATTCAGTGGAATTCCATATTCAGATAGACTCTGCAATTGTGGCAGTAACAAAATTGACTCTGTAGATCTCATTTTCAGAACTAAGACCTGATTTGATCTTCTCATTATTTAATCAGAACTCTGTCTCTCCAGAAGTGAAATCCTCCTGGCTATTCAGTGACAGCAATAAACAAACTACTTTGTGTGTGGCGAAATTCTTGGCAGTAGTTGTTAAATTATACGATAATCAACGTCTAGGTTTTATTTTCCTGAGATGAGGGTTACTGTTTATGACTTAGATTGTAAAAACAGTAAGAAGTAAAGTAAATAATAGCACTTGCAGTATTGCCTTTAAAGTGAATCCATGTTACGCATTAGGTGGGATATTGCTTGTGTGTGCATGCCCGTTCCTCCCAACCTCAAAACAAGGGTGTGTGGGCCAGGAGGTGACAGGTATTACCTGTGCACATGACCCACGTCCTGGTTTGATGACGCCATTTCCGGTGTGACACAGTGCTTCTGAGTCACACCAGTAATGACGTCATCAGCTGGGGGGGGGGGCAGGCGCCCTTGTTCCCAGCCTGCCCCTCTGTTTCTCCCCACTGTCCAGGTGAGTGGCAGCGCGGAATCTCCCACCCCCAGTGTGGGGCTGGCAGTCCTATGTGGCTTTATGAATACAATACCCTGTGATGGCTTTCCTATGTGAATGGGTCTTTGCAGATGTCGTGTTAGAGACAGAACTTCTGTATTGTTCGGTCTCCCCTCGGGTGCAAAGCATCTTAAGAATGTTGTTCATACAGTCAACTGTTATTGAAAATGGGTACAATGATGGATGAGTAAAAAGGAATAAGTGATGTCCTCAACCTCCAGAACGATCCAGATCTCTTAAGCTCTGGTCTATCTCTGTGCAGTTGGGATGGGGCTGTCCCACACGCTCTCTTTATGTTTTTCTTTGAAATGCTGAGTTGATGCTTTGTAGTTTCAAAGCATTTAGGGAAAACCCTGTGTTTTGAAGGGTCTTGGTAATTCAATTTTGACATCTCAAATTGCTTGGCTCATGCAGAATTCATCTAGGCCCTTCCTGGAAGTACTTAAAGCTGCTTGCGTTTCTTTGTGTCTTTGTCTTCTACTAAAGAGCACAGACTATTTTTCTGTAGACTCGTTTTTGAAGTTGTTCGCAACAGAAAATGTCAGCATTTTTAAGCAATCTATCCCCAGCCCTGAACTAATAGTTCAGAATTTGTCCAGGGCATGATTCAGCAACTTGGGGTTCTAGTATGAAAAGCTGCATTTAGACAGATCAACCTTTGCTGCATGCTCTTTTTTTATTTTTGTTGTCACAGATTCATGAAGGCTACCCCACCACAATTTGTTCAATGCCTAAACTTTCCTCCTTTTAAATTTTCGATTGCAGGTGCAAAATGCTAGTGATTTGTTGATCAAACCTCTGGAAAACTTCCGTAAGGAGCAAATAGGACTCACCAAAGTAAGTCTTTTTCCCTCCTTGAATTGTAGCCAAAAATTAAATCTCGTGCATACTGAGGTATTGGTCGCTTATTAAACACGATGGCACTCTAGTGATTTATTTTAAAAAAACAAGCTCTTTCACGCTGTTTCCTCAATTCTCTGAAGTGGGAATTTGTGAGATTGTATGTGCCCTTGTCAAAACAAATGAAGAAAAAACTACAACCCCCCCCCCCCCCCCCCGGTGTGTATAGGAGACCGGCATGTTCAGAAGAAGGCTAGTCTAGGACCCTTCCCCCTTGATATCTAGTTTTCTATTTGCAAGGAGTTCATTGAGCAGGTAGTGTAATAAATCATACAGCTTGCCTGTGTATTCTGTTGGGATAGTGTTGCTAAGTGATCTCCTGTTCTCTGTAAAGTGAGCCTGCTTTCCAAGTGGGAAGTCACTTAAGTTCATAATTAAGAAAAATATAACACAGTGATTTATTTTTTTTGTAAGCATCACATATTGAAAAGCAATCCTTTATACAGATGGAAAATTCATTTCTCTCTCATTGAGTGTCAGGAAGTCTACAGAGATGGACATGAACCAGAAAAAAACCCGAACCATGAGGTTCGTGGTTCATCCCATTTCACGAACCATGAACTTTCACAAACCTGCCCCAGTTCACGAATCGGTTTGTTTTGGTTCGTGAAAATGTCACTTCCGGGCCAGCAAATCACCACTTCTGGGTCAGCAAAAGGTCACATCCAGGTCAGCAGAAGGTCTGCAGGAAGTCCATCCCCTATTGCCTAGGAAACTGATTTGTCGGCACCAGGCTGTCTGCAGTGATGAATTGAAAAATGAAGCAAATGAACCAGCCTAAAGTTCGTGGCGGTTTGTCAGAACCACTGGTTCACGGACCGGCCTGGTTTGTCACGAATTTTGTATTGGTTCATATTGCAGTTTGTGCCCATCTCTAGTCTACCCATTTCTCATTAGTCAGCCCATATGTATCAGATAGCGCTCCCATTCCTGGGCACTGACCCACAGCCTCATCAAGATTCCTAAGAGATAGGAAAGGCTCTGACCCTGGTTTTTTTTGAGGATTTTCAGCCTTTAGGTTTGTCCTGAGGGGAGTGCTCACATACAAGTAACTCATGACACAGGCTAAATAAAATATGTTTAGGTTTATTGAGTACAGGTTACAGAGAGTGTTTGCAGAGCAGAAATCACTCTTGAGTCAGGTAATAGGCAAGCAAAACAACACTTTCTATCGCTTAGCTAAACCCCTATCTGTCTAAAAACTTAAAAGCTAGCTAACTTACTTCTCTGACATGGATTCTTGGCTGGACAGTTCTTACCAATAGGCTGAGTAAAGGAGTCCATTTCCATATCATGCATTTCTGAACATCTTGATGGTAAAGAGCATGGAACAAGTCTTCTCTCTCACATAATGTTATACAATAGTGAATAGAAAGAGAGTCTTTAGTGTACTAGGCAGCCATCTTTTCTTGGACTGGCTATGTCAGCTCACTGCACAGTAGCCAGTCAGGGCTCACTTAGTTAAGTGGCGTTGTGGGCAAGCCAGCACATTCTTCTCAAGCTAGGCTGGGTGGAAGGCTTGATAGAACTCTGTCTTTACACTGTGTTTCAAAAGTTGCTATCTGTAATCCCACCTTCACGTGGAGACTTCTGAAGCAAGATGGTGTTACAAAGGGGAGCCATAACCATGAGGGTTGGATTAAATGCAGAAGGAGAGGGAGGGCTGATAGACGGGGAACGAATGAATGGTGCATGGAGAAAATTAAGAAAGCAGGGTTGAGTACTGACCCAGAAGTTCCTCTGTGCTTCTTGGCTTTCATCTTACCACATTACATCTTGCGCCTGAGAGCTTCAAACCCTCTTGGACTATGTGAACAGAAAAAGTAAAGAGTAAATGAAGACCATCATCTCCAAACTTGGTAGTTATTTTGGTCCTTTGCTCAGATGCTTCTTTAATGGCTCATTGTTGTGCTGAATTGACCAAATAAAATCCTTCTTTTTCATACCCTACTTAGAAGTTTTTTGTATCAAACGTTCCCCAGTCAGAGTCCTTCTGTGTCTCATCCCAGGCGAGGTAGTATCATGGAAGATGATGGGACTGTGTCTGTGATCGCCCTGCAGTCTGAGTCTTGGGTTTCGCAGGGCAGAGTCAGGGCAGGCACAACTGGCTGCCTTCAGTTGCCATGCCTTGTCACAAAGGCATTCTTCCCCAGTGCCGGATCAGAAGCTGTTGTAATGCCCTGCAGTCAAGACAAAGCAGCAGAGTCCATCTACTTTCCTCTGAAAACTGCTAAGTGTTGTCTTTGTTTCAAATTTAGCAGGATTTTGAGTCTTCCTCTTGTATTCTAATGAGCTCTTAATATTTGCTGTGCCTGCAAAGTGCTTTGTTCCCTCTCCCACTGAAAACAGGTCTGTTCCTTCATTTGTCTCCATCTGGCTTATCTCCCTTTTCTGCCCGCTTCCTGTTATCTACAGCTTGTAAAGACTGCTCAACCCTGTGACCATATTCCATGATGATATGGTGGCTAGCATTTTTTACCAAGCCTAGCATTTTAGGTGTGTAGTCATACTGCGGATGATACTTTAATATGGAGTAAGTGTATTGTTTGTAATAACATTGTGGCAGCAAGGGTTTGGGCGGGCAGAAGCCATCACAACGTGTAGGCATGAAAGGGATGAGTTGGTGAATTAGATTTGCTGAAATGATCAGTTCATTTTATAGCATGAAGTCATCCCATTTGCTACACAGCCTACGATTTAGAGGCTTGTAGACAGCAAAATAGAAGACAGGTAATTAGAATCTGAAAAATCAAGACGTTTATATAATCAGAAGGTATCCGTTGGAGACTAGCATGAATATCATTACGCTTCATGTACAAGTACTTAAGGGATGTGGGGCCTGAAATGAGAGTGACGCAGCACACTTTTGTAGACATGCTGAAGATTTGATGCTCACTGTTGGATTGAGTTGGATTGAGAGCTTGCTTTCTACTGGCAAAAGGACACTCCCTCCAGCAGAAGGGAGCAATTTTTGTCTGTTACACTCTTCTATTTCCCTGCATCAAATCCATTACTGTTTCTGTGGAAACGCTCTCCCTGGAGGCAGCATTTTGGGGAGGGGAGTGACATGGTAGGCTGCAGCCGGAGGGCGCAAATTACCATTCCTAGATCCACGGTACGATCATAACCTCTGAAAGGTCCTGAAGTTTTCAGGCAAGCACAGATTCAAACATTAGCAGCAGCTGCTTAAGAGACAGCAACTCCTTCACCCTTATTGGACATACAAAAGATAAACATAGGGAATCTGTATCCCAGGTCCATATCCAGATAGTAAGCATTACCAGGAACCCTTAAATTTTAGAGAAAAGGAACGGTATGTGCTTGAGATAATATAGGCACCCTGCTGTTCCTGTAACTTTTTTTGTATATATATATTTATTTTAGTAATAGAAATAAAAGCACATAGAAAGGGCAGAAAACAAGAATAAAGAAAAAGTAGACAGTAACAGAACTTGGAACTTAGGAAAAAGAATAATAATAGATATTTCATTTCCATTCTTCTCTACAACGCTTTTTTAAAAGCAAAATAACAATCTCTCCAAAATTTTCTTTTGCAGTACTGCCTCCCTTCTACTTGCTTTATATTTCCCCATTATCTTCTTAATGATCAAAACCACAAATCATCAAGTCACTATTCCTTATTTCGTGCAGAAAGTCAATAAAGGGTTTCCAGTTAGCCAAAATGATAGACAATATTTTGTCTCTGATCAAAACTGTAAGTTTTGCCATCTCCGCTAACTGTCATTTTCGTAATCCAGTCCTCTATTGAAGGTAATTCCATATTTTTCCATTTCTATGCATACAACCTAGCTGCAGTAGTCATATATATAGAAATAAAATCCCATGCTGATTTTCCAACTGTTTGTCCGTTAATCCCAACAAAAAGGTTCTGGTTTAAACTCTACAGTAGTCTTTAGTATTTTTTGTACGACCATATGAATCTGGGTCCAAAATTTTTTAGCTTTACGGCAAGTCCACCAGAGATGATAAAACGTTCCTTCTTGTTTCTCACATTTCCAACACTAATTTGACATACCTTTACTCATTTTGGCTAATCTATCAGGAGACATATACCACCATCATTTAATAAAAATTTTCTTTTATGTCTGATACTCAATGTAAATTTAAGCCCTTTACCCACATATTATATTTTACCCAATTTTATTTTGCCCATTTTACCATACTGTCTTTCACGGATTCTTCTTCCATTTCAAATTTCAGCAACAACTTACACACTTTGGAAATAACATGTTCATCATTTGAACAAAGCTCTTTTTCAAACTCTGTCTTTTCCTGCTCAAAGCCCCAGAGTTTTTTTAACTAATTTAAATCTTTCCGAAAGCTGAGCGTATGTAAACCATCGACATTTATAACCCTAATAGCTACTAACTCCTCCCTTGCCTTCAGTTTGCAATCTTCTTGTGACAATTCTGTTAACTCTCTGTAAGTCAACCATCCCCGTTTAACAGCCGTCTCCCTTCTGTAAAACGCTTCCTGTGTTGAAATCCAAAGTGGTGTCTTCTGTGTTAGTCTCAATTTATATTTATTCCAAATTCTCAAAATAGCTCTCCTAATATAATGATTTTTACTTTTTTTTTGAAAATTATTTTTATTTCAATTCTAATATAATGATTTTTGAAGTCTGCATTGACCTTTACTTTGTCATACCACAAATAAGCATGCCATCCCAATCACAAGTCATATCCTTCCAACGTCAAGAGTCTCTCGTTTCTCAAAAGCATCCATTCATCCACGTTAGACATGCAGAGGCATAATACACTTTCAAGTCTGGTAAACCAAGTCCACCTCTCTCCTTCCATCTAACGAGTGACTCCAGTGCTAAACCACTTTCTTTTGTAGCACTGAATTCTGCCTAGGAGGGGGCTGACACCAGGGCTTGGTAGAAATATTTTGGTGCTTCAGATAGAAAGATTACATTTTAGCCACCACTCACTAATTAACATGAAGCCTCACTTTAATGAACTTCCTCCACTTTTCCTGAGGCCCCGTTCATGTCACTGGGGCCTAATCAAGAAACCTTCCCACTGGACAGTGACCCCTTGGGTTATTCCTGTTTGTTTCTTGCTGTTTTCAGTGACATCCTAAGCAGAGTTGTGCCCTTTGGCTTCGGTGGACTTAGAAAGGGGCGTGGCTGTGCTTGGGATGGCACTGCCAGATAGTACTGATAGAAGGGCTGAACGAGGACTACCAAGCCTTCTTCTTTTCTCCTGTTTGTAACCTTGGCCCATGGAGTGACTTGGAGCCAAGAAAGTGACTTGGAGTCAATTTCCAGAACCTGGTAGAAGATCAACAAGAGGCCAAGGAAACTGTTAAACTGTAACTCTACACCCTCGTGGTGGTGGTGCTAAGTGAACATCTAGTCCTGACAACTCTTGCTTCTTCCAGAGCTTGCCTTGGTGTTTTGTTGAAGAAGCCTAAAGGATGGCATTTTGGGAGGGGAGGGGCTTCAGAGAGTCTTTGAGGACTAGCCTCTTTTCTGGGTTTTGATATTTGACTGTCCTGAGTAGTCTGTGTTTGGGAAGTCTGTTGTGCTGCCTGAAGGTGAAAAAGCCTCAGGCTTTTGCGTGCAGTTCAGACTTGATGCTTATTTTGTCTGCATTGTCCTTGATAAAGTATCACATAAGCCAAAGGCAGATACCTCTCCTGAGCAACCAAGTCTAAATTAGTCGAGGGTTGGGCCTAACTGGGGATGAGTATCCAGAGGTGCCGTCCAGCTTAGTGTTGGTTCAGGAGGAAAGCTAAAGGGACGATAAAGAATAAAGAAGGGTTTTGAGGAGAGAGAGGAAGGGGGGGGGGAGGATTGGCATCACGTAAATGCATGGCAATAAAAAGCAGGATTCTTTTAAAGCCAGTTGTATGGTGCAGTTGTAAAGCGTGGCAGGCTAGGATCTGGGCAGCTGAGGTTTTCACACACACACACCCGCTTCCAGCAATGCTCATTGGGTGTGCTTGGGCCAGTTGCTCTTTTACCCTAACTTGCCTCACAGTGCGGTGGTTGTAAAGATAAAATGAAGGAGGGAAGAAAAATGTGTGCCGTTCTGAACTCTTTGGAGGAAAGGTGGGATTAAAAATGTAGAAAATAAACACATATTCTAGTTTAGCTTAGAACAGGGAGGGTCAGCTGTGTGGTGTGGCGAGGGTCCTGCTTGTTTCTGCTGCCGCAGACGGACGTGGCTGGAACTCCCTCCCGGAACCTGTTCCAGGAGCAAAGGGGGAGGGTGCCAGAGAGGAGGGGCCCTTTGGGCGGGGCGGGGGGTGGAGCAACAGAGGTCGTGGGTGTGGCTGTGACAGGATTGAGGGAGGAGAGGACTTTTCAGTAGCCTGGGCTGACAGGTAGCAGCCCATCTCAAAAAGGCGGGAATTTCCCCTCGTTTCAGATGGCACCTGATTCTTTTGTAGACAACTTGGGCAAATGTAATTCTGTTGTCATTCCCCGTGAGGCCCTGGCTCATGATGACCCAGTATCTGCCCACCTCTGTTCTTGATCACCTTGGAGGGCTCCTTCTTCCTGTGGAACTGAGCTTCTGGGAGGGATGCTAGTGAGTTGCTAGAATCCCATTGTGAGATGCTTGGCACCTTTGCCAAGCCATAACTCCTAGGATTCAGGAGCCTTGTGCAAACACACTACAGCTGCCCTTGAGCGGCAACTTCTCTCAGTCGCCCTTAGTTGTGACTTTATGCTTGAAAGAGGCTGCAGTTGCCAACTGGTGTGTAAGCAGAAAGTGGGCAAAGGCTAATGTCCCTATCCAGGTCACAGAAAAATAAGATACTCGTGTTTGTAAAACTCACTTGGACTCTGGACGTCTCCCCTGGCAGTTTCCCAAGGGGGGGGGAAATCCCTTCGGCTGGTTCTTTCCATGTGAGTGGGGGAAGCAGTCAGCCCCCTCTCCCAGCTGCTGAAGGAGGGCCTGTAAATGAGCATGTCCCCGTTCATCTCATTTGGTTTTGGAGGGCTTCAGTCAGAGGACTCTCGTGGTATTTGTACATGGGCCAGCCTGAATAAAGCTGCTTGATGTGTTTCATGTCGACAGCCACAGCCATCCCCAAAGCTGCTCTCAAAGTAAGAGCGAGATCTTCGGCTTCCTTTTTTTGCTTCCTGCTTAGCCAGCTGTTTTCTTTCTTAGAAAGAGGCCTCTTGGCAAAGCTTAATGAAGCCGATGGTGTCCTGTGCTTTATGGGTCTTTGCGGTGGAGTGTAGGGGTGGGGAAGCTGGATGGGTGGGGGCTAGCAGCCCATCCTTGACTACTTGTCCTGTGTTCAAACTTCATTTTCAAAATATCTATGGAAGGCTAAAAGTTAGCCCCCCCCCCCGGTCTGTGTTTGGCTTAATGAATTGTGTGTTGGGTGGACCTGGAGCAGATGTTGGGGCTTGTGCTCCTTTGTGGATCTTGTACAACTGGCTCTTGTTTTCAGGATCTTGGCTTCCACCGATGTTGGGTCATGGATGGAAGGTGCAGAAGCAAGGGCTCCTGGGCACAGCATCGGCGGGGGGGGGGGGGGGCGGGGAAGAACCCTGTAATTCCAGTAATTCTTCCTGTGTAAAAAATATTCCCCTACTTAAAACAGGAAGCTGGCATAAGCTGCCACGTGCCCTTTATACATGCACAGTTACTGTTTTTTAACCCAGGTACAGTTTTGGAGCCTGTTCTGTTCAGAACCTTCATACTCCCTGTGCAGGGGGAGAAAGGGAGCGGCCCCCCTGCTCTGATGCTGCTTTGCTTGTGGCATGTAAAAGGGACTACCCAAACCGGACAATTTCATGACCGCTTGAGTGTGGGATTGCGTTTACCACAGGCCTGCGTAAGCACCCGTATTCTCCTCTGGGAGATCACTTCCTCAAATGACTGCCGGGTTCCCCGGGTCAGATGTTGCCTTTCGTGCCCAGAGAGGGAAGCGAGGGAGCGTGCACGCCTCAGGCTTAATTCCTCAATCTTTGTTTTGCTTAGGGACTGCCAGCCAATGGCATCGGTTCGGCTTCTCTAAATCAGGCTTGGTTAATTTCTCTTTTCCCCACTTAGCTTGGGAAGGGAGCCATTTCCTGTTCTGGCTTGCACTTGCTGACACTGCTGGTCTGTGGTCTGGAGTTTGTAAGGGATGTTGCTATGATGTGAGCAGCTTGTAGACCTCGGGGTATGACTAGATCTGCATGTCCATGACTACTTCTGTATATTTCTTCAGTGTTGTCAAACAGCCGGTGCAAGTGTGGTTATATTTGAGGGCTCCATGCGGAGTGCAAAAGAAGCGCAGTGTGAGCTGCCAGAGTAGACCAGCGTCTCGAGTGTGGAGCTGGAAGGGGGGAGGGGGGAGTTGGGGGTCAGAGCCCTGTTTTGTCTTGAAACTCGCTGGGCAAGTCCGATGACAAAGCCTGCCTCAAAGAATGGCTATGAAGTTTTGTTAAAAATGCTGTTCATAGCAGCACGGAGGATGGGCAGACTATAAATACAGCTGCCAGGTAGCACACCTTGCTGAAAATTAAGGGTGCACATTTTTAAATACAAAAAAGGTCTCATTGCTGGAGGTTGGCTTGTTCTCTTTTCCAAATCCATGCTCAGTTCAGAAATATCGGAAATAATATTAGTAATAATGATAGTCTTTCCCCACTGAACAGTCTGGGATTTTCAGGCACAGAGGAGTGCCCTCTGGTCGGGCTTGCACTCTTTAAAAAGAATAAAACCTGCCATGGATCATAACTGATTTCTGTCATGACTACAGGAACGGAAAAAGAAATTTGAGAAGGATAGTGAGAAGTTTTACTCCATGTTAGATCGTCATTTGCATTTATCTTCAAAGAAAAAGGAAACCCAGCTACAAGAGGTAAGTGCGGGGAGGTTTTTATCTTCTATGAGACGCAATGTGGTGTAGTGGTCAGAGTGTCAGGCTAGAATCTGGGAGACCCAGGTTCAAATTCCCACTCTGCTGTGGAAGCTCACTGGGTAAACTTGGGCCAGTCACACACTCTCAGCCTAACCTACCTCGCAGGGGTGTTGTTGTGACGATAAAATGGAAGAAGGGGAAACTGTGTCAGCTTCATTGGGTGTCCACTGAGGAGAATGGTGTGATATAAATGAAGTAAAATAAAATAAATAAATAATCCCCCAAATGGTGTTTACCAGCTGTAGAGACTGAGAACTCAAGTATAAAAGGTGCTGGATAGGTCAAGGCTGCCTTGCCCTTTGGGTCACGGCATCGGGATGTATCCACCAGTAACATAGAGGGCTGGTTAATCCGTAGCCCACAGTAGAGCCAGTATCTTGCCTGGGCATCTTCTATGAAAGGTTTTGGTCTCCAAGGCTGGGAAAGAACTTTGCGGGGATCACTGGAGTTGGGCCCACAGATCTTGCTGACCTTATGGGTGTCAGGTGCTCAGCATCACCTGCCATACCCAGCAACACCCTGTTGTTCCTGGATGTTATGATTACGGTGAAATGCTGAGGCTGTTATTTGACTGGACTGCAACTGTTAATTACCTTGCCTTTCAGACCCGCTGATGTGAAACTAGGCAAGGGAGGCGTTGGTTCCTGCTGTTATCTGTGTGCCCCTCTGAACTTCACCCAGTAGTTTCCAGACACCATGACCTTGAAAATCCCACACATCAGTTCTGTTTCCCCACTTAGATGTTTCCCTGCTGAGCCTAGCTGATCGTTAGACAAGGGGGGGTGGGGGTCTTGGGATTTTGCCTGTGCTTTGAAAGCCTATATATACTTGATGTTTGCATGTGAACGTCATTCCTGGCAAAGATGGGGTAGGGTCCTGAAACTGGCAGCTTTTCAATAAAGTTCTTTTACTGCCTGCAGTGAAGTCTTTTGAGAGTTGCTTGGCAGAGCCTTACAGTGGGAGCTGTTGAGACTGTGAGAGAAGGTAGTGGCCACCATGAGAAAATGGTTGCCTTGAGGGCAGAGCCAAGAGCAAAATGAAGTTCCAACCAAGCATCCTCCTACAACAGGAGGCGCTTCTGAAAGTCCGGATGGGTTCTTTGCTTTGGAGGGAAAAAGTTCAGCTTCCAAAGAAAGAGGATGGTTTTCTCCCTTGGTGGTTACAGTTTTTCTCCCTTGGTTTTACAGTTATATATAAAAATACTGATTTTTAATACTATTATAAGCACATTATAGATAATTATGAAATTATTGTGAGGTGAATTATCTCCAGTTTCACTTTCATTTTTACTGCTTGCCCCTCCCTCATCACTCTTAGTTTCTTCTTGTGCAGATCTATTCTGCTCCAATCTTTTTCTATTCAGTGAACTTTTTGAAACTTGGCACTTAAGGAGTTGATTCTGTGTACATAGGTTTGTAGAACAATGGGATTAAGGTTTTTCTCAACTCTGTTCATTTTATAACATTTTTGCTGTGAAGAAGAGGCATGTGATCTCTGCAGACACAAATTCATAGTTTTGAGAACTGCAAAACCAAGCATCTGTGATAATATCTTGTAGCCAGAGAAACTGCCCAGTAATCTCACAGAAACCTCTGGAAGAGCATGACATTGTGAATGGATTAATGGAATTTATTTACCAAAACATTTAAACATATACAGCCTTATGCTACATAATTAAAAACTAATCCCTATTTCATGATGGAATAACCTTTGGATAATAATATATTTTGCTCAAAAAGCATTTTATTTAAAAAATGTGATTTAAATTTGAAAAATCCAATTTTATTTTTTTTTTTTAAAAAAACATTGATTTTTATCCACCCTGCCACTTGGTGCCTTTGAATTTTCTCCTCAATAGTCAAGCAATCAAATTCTGTGCCTTCCGTTGGCAGGTTCGCTGCCTTAGAAGAGCCAGGGGACCCAAGCAGCATTTCACGTGCAGATGTCAGGGCTCCTGGTTCATGCCTTAAGCAGATCTTTCAGATTTCCAAGGAGCAGCATTTCTGTTTGCTTGCCATCTTGAAGCTGAGTCAAGGTTCAGATCAGAAATACGGCTCATACAATTTAGTTCTTGGGGAAGAATGCCAAACACATAACTGGGTTGTTTTCTAGTTTTAAAAGGAACAATAGTTGGCTGCCATAAATCAGTGTGTTCCATGACACGCCTCTTTCTCTCTAATTTAGGCTGACCTGCAGGTGGATAAAGAACAACATGTTTTCTTTGACTCTTCCCTGGAATATGTGTATCAGATCCAAGAAGTGCAGGAGAGCAAGAAGTTCAGTATTGTGGAGCCTGTAAGCCTATTTCCTTTGGGCCTGTCTTCGTGCACTGCAATTCCTTTGGATTTAATCTCTTTGGGAGGGGAGAGAGAGACGTGTCCGTGTGGTAACATAAGAAAGGCATATCTTTCCTCTCTCCTGTCCAATACAAAATGTGTTTAGCGGCTCAGGCACAGGTACCCTCACACTCACTACTTTGAGGATGTTGTCATGTTCCCATGTCCTCAGTACAGTTGATCCTCCGTATAGGAAGGTTTAAAACATCTAGTGGCTCTGAAATAGAGAACTGTTTAAAGTTAATTTTTGTCTGTCCCTGTGGCATGTCTTGGATGTATTGCTATTCTCCCAGAAAATTTAGTGAAACTGATTTGTTGAAACACACAAAATGTGCAAATGCGCCTTTGTCTTTCACTGCAGTGGGTATTTCATGTCCAGTGAATGTTCTGCCACAAATAGAAGTCACAAAAGAGTACTGATGTATGTTCATCAGCAGTTTTTTGGGCACTAATACTTTTTACAATTCAGCTCCCTGAGATAACTCAGGACAATAAAAATAATAAAAACAGAAGAAAGAGGCTTTGTATGAGGGCTTGCAGTCTAGTAGACGGTAGACGTTGTGTCTAGTACTTCTAGAAGATGGAAGAATCTGAAGAAGGGAGCTTGGACTCTCAAAAGGTTATATATCCCCCGAGTGTGTCTTGCTGGCCTCTACTGGGCTCAGATCCCGCTGTTCTAGAAGACAGGGATTGTTACTGTCACCCGGTGCTGCATAGACAGGAAAGAGGAGTATGGAGGGTTGCCTGATGCATCATCTGAACATTTGAAAAGGTAATAGAAGCTGAAGTTCCCGCTGAATTTCACCTAAGTGAAATTGTGAAGTGAATTTGGACATTCTGTTTGACCAGAAGAATCTCAGAGGAATTGTTAGGGAAACTAAAAGTGTTTCAACAAGATGAGTCACCTTCCACTAGAACATTCTAATTGTCCCTGGAACTGACTTGCCCTTCCTGTCACCCCCCTCTCCATCTCTGTGGTGTCCCCTCGACTGGGGGTGGGGAGAAAGATGCATCTCTCTAAGATTTGAGCAGGAGGGTAAGAAGAGTCAAAGCTATCCGTGCTTCTGCATCCTGCCCAAAGCCGTTGAGTCTTCTGCACGCTTTGCACTTGTCTGCGGTGAAGGAGGTGATCTGTGTGCTCATCATTCAACCTGTTGTTTTGAAAACTGAAGTGGAAGTTGGTTTGAACTTTTGCTGTGATTCTGCTGGTCTGATTCGGCTGGTGCGTGGTGTTAAGCGTCTCTGATGGTTGTTTCCTGCACAGGTGTTGGCGTTTCTTCACAGCCTCTTTACTTACAACAACCTGACGGTTGAGCTGACACAAGATTTCCTTCCATACAAACAGCAGCTTCAGCTCAGCTTGCAGAATGTGAGTTTCCTTGCAGCTTTCTATTTATGTCCTTCTGTTTCTGCTGTAGAAAGCTTTCATGAGCTCACTAAGTCGTGCAATATTTATAATTCTCATCACCAATTTATTTGGGTTTATATTATCTTTGCCCTGACCTGAATATCTCATCAGATATCAGAAGCTAAGTAGGGTCAGTCATCGTTAGTACTTCGGATGTCAGATCACCAAGGAAGTCCAGGTTTGCTACGCAGAATCAGACAATGGCAAACTACTTCTGTTTGCCTCTTGCCTTGAAAACCCTATGGGCACACAAGTGCTCAAGGAACCTCAGAAAAGAGCCTGAAAACCAGCAACAGAAGTGGGCTGTGACTTTTTAAAAAAAGGTAAGTTGCCTCTATGAAGGACTGATTTTTAAAGAAATGCTTCATTGAACAAAAGTATTGGAAAAGGAGGGATCTTGATGGCTGCCTTTTAGGGAGGGGTCCTCCCATGGGTCCTGACCTGGATGGCCCAGGTTAGTCCAAGCTTGTCAGATCTCAGAAGCCTGGCGGAGTTGGCCCCCAAGGAAGTCCAGGGTTGCCACGCAGAGCTGGACAATGGCAAACCACCTCTGAATGTCTCTTGCCTCCAAAACCCTTTGAGGTCTCTGTAAGTCAGCTGCAACTTGACAGCAAAAAAAAATAAAATAAAATCTTTGCCAGGATCGACTGTGACGTTTTTTAGCAAACCGTTGAGTTGTTGTGCTACTCAGAATCCTGCTCTTTCTGCAGGGCGGTTGTCTGTTCCCTTTCCCAACCTAGCAGTGCCACCATTTGTTTAGCGCCCTTCTCATGCCTTTGGGGTGTATGGTCCTGCTACAGTTGCTACTGGCAACTGAAAGACTCATCAGTTCCCTAGGTTTGGCAGCTGCAAGTATAGCAGATTCATCATGCTGTGCTTGGGGCACCTGGGCACCAACTCTGAAGTTCTTTGAGAAGTTGAATTAGTTACGATCCCTCAGTGGGACTTCCTGTTCAGAGGTGACATACCTCTGATGCTGGAGTCAGTAGGGTGGCAAGTTCTGCGAACCTTCCAGAGGTGTCTGATCAGCCTCTGCTGGAAACAGAAGGTTGGGCTCTGCGGACCTGGGGCCTGGCCCAGCAGAGCAGCTGTTGTGCTTTTAGGCTGCTGCTGATGGCCAAACTCCACCAGTGAGATCTCTGCTTTTGCTGCTTGTGTCCCAGCACAAATGCAGCCTTTCTCCATTCCTCAACAGACAAGGAATCATTTTACCAGCACACGTGAAGGGTTAGAAGACCTCAAGAAAAGGATGAAAGAAGCTCCCTTGACTTGCAGGCTCCCTGGGCAGCCAACTATAGAAGGCTATCTGTATATTCAGGAAAAATGTAAGCACCCTGGGCGTTTCTCGGGTTTCCATATAACACAGTAGGCAGTTGAGAGGGCAGGAGCCAGCCTCACTAGTTCCCTCTACTCTGTGACTGGAATTCCTGAAGCCACTGGAGAGGGACAACACGTGGCCCACTGGTTTAAGTGTCAGGCTAGAACAGGGGAGACCTACATTCAAATCCCTGTTCCGTCTGGGAGACTTGGGCCAAAAAGAACCTCTCAACTTAGTCTACCTTACAGGGTAGTCGTCAGGAAAAACTTTGAGGAAACCATGCTGGAGGAAGGATGGGAGAAAATAGTAATAGATCATCTCCAAAGCTATGTCATATTTGGCCGAACCGCTTATTCCTTACTAAGTACAGAAATTAAGTCTGTACTACCCGGCTGATCAAAGTACATGGGTGCTGTCCGGCCCTCCCTCAGTTGAAATCAGGCTGTAAAGACTAGGAAGTATCTCAGAAAATGCTGGTGAAAGCCAGATGTTGTACAGGAATGTAGAAGGAAAAAACATTAACTTCTCACAAAATCATGCATTGAATCCTTTCCTTTTCCTCTTCCTGTAGGGGCACTGGGTGTCTCTTGGGTGAAGTATTACTGCCAGTATGAGAAGGAAGTCCGGATGTTAAAACTGACACCCATGGAGCAGAAGCCCGGGTCAAAGCAAGTAAGTGGCGTCCTTGGTCAGAGCTGTGCCAGCTGAGGCTTGCAGTGGGGCTGCAGTGGGGCCAGGTAGAACAGGCGCCTTCGCCTTCGCTTGATTCTTCGTCCCAGTTGCAGAGACTGATACCTTCTCCTGTTTGGGGCTTTAAAATAATCATCACCACTGTTTCGTTTGTTTAAATGTTGGCTTTGAATTTTGTTTCCTCAGGGTACCTTACAGTTGGTGCTGAAATCCTGTGTGAGGAGGAAGACGGACTCCATAGACAAAAGATTTTGTTTTGATATCGAGACACTGGAAAGGTGAGTTGTTGTGCTGTAGCCTGAAGCCCCTGAGGCCCAGAGGTCCACCTGTGGTTCTTAGGCAACTCTGAATTCTCTGGGAAACTTGCATAGGCAGGAATCGTGAGCATGGAGGGTTGCCTGATGCAGCACCTGAGGATTTAAACAGGTAATAGAAGCAGATCTTCCCAAAGAATTTCACCTGAAGAGAAATTTTCAGGTGTATTTGGACATTCCTGTTTGGACAAAACATCGGAGGAATTGTTAGGGAAGCCAAAAGACATTCAACAAGACTAGTCCCCTTCCACCAGCGCATCCCTGTCTTCTCTGTCTGGGGTCCACAGAAAACATGAATGTGAGGGGGGGGGCAAGGTTGCCCAGGGAGCTTCTGTGGCAAAACTGGGTTCTCCCAGGTCCCAGCTTGACACTCCGACCGTCACTGTTTTGGGTCAAGTCAAGCCCTGCTGGTGCCCTTCCATCAATTCCTTTAAGTTTTAGCTTTGCAACCATATTCCCCCTGGAACCCGAAGACTTTAGTTTCCCTGAAGCTGCCTGGCGAGTCATGCCAGAGTCTTGTTCGTTATTGGAATTAACCAGACAAATCAGTCCAACAATTAAAAATGGCCATGCACACACACACACACACACACACACACACACACACACACCCTACGGAATCAAGAAAGAGCCGTCAGTCTGCCCGTCCTTTCCGCGTCTGGGCTGGATGAGGTTCCCCACTGGGCCGACACTCCCAACCATCCCATCACACCTGGCGCTCTCTGGGGGTTGTCAGGCTCTACAAAGGATTTCTTCCGTTTCTCCCCCAACATTGGGATCTTTTGACAGTCCAGTACGGGCAAAGATGCTCCTCACTCATTTGACAATGCTGCCCAAAGACAGATTTTGAAGAGAAATGAGAGATTCCTGCCCCACAGAAACGACAAACGTTTGAGGGATACGGTGATGTTGGGGTGTGGCTGGGGCATCCACACATCCATAATTACAAATGTACCTTAAGTGAGTTTTGGATTGTCCTAGCTTGAGAACTGAACATGTGTAAAATACAGCTAGGCCTCTTTACTCCATTTTGCTGTCGCTTGAGATGGCCTCACACAACTTCTTCTTAAACCAGTCAGGCAGCCTCCATAGCTATAAAAAGACAATCGCCGGCCCTCTGCAATTCCTGCCCTGTCGTGAGGTGATTTCCTATCTACTTGCTCAATGCTTTACAAAGAGGGTGCCTAGGACCAGCCTGGGGGTTTCTGGTGGCTCCACTTGTATCTGTTTGGTTTATTTTTTACTATAAGGAGGGGAATAAACTATAACTCCAGATTCAATTTGGCCTCCTTTTGTTGCATCTCATGTAGGCCTGGGCCCATCACCTTGCAAGCCCTTTCAGAAGCAAACAGGCGTCTCTGGATGGAGGCCATGGACGGCAAAGAACCGGTATGTGCCCTAAATGTAGGTCCACCGGGGCCTGAGGGCGCCAGGGAGAGGGAGCAGTTGCTTCGGAGTGTTGTCCTGTGCCAGCTGTTCACAACAGATTGCTTTGTATTAGTACAGCCTCATCCACAAGAAACGTAAACATTTATTAACAGTATAGCTATGTGGCTGTACATTTTCCATGTGGCTGAATATTGTGCCAAGTCCAGCAAGCAATTCAGTTTCCACTGCTTCCTGGAATTGACCCCAATCCTGTACTTAATTGCCAAAAAGTCAGGCTCATTGATTTGGGTGTCTTCTCCCTCTGCCTGATAGTCCTGCTCTTCTGGTGCCCTCTGGTGCCTTTTTGTATGTATTTTTCATCATCATCATCATCATCATCATAGATTTATATACTGCCCTTTAGGACAACTTAATATCCACTCAGAGTGGTTTACAAAGTATGTTTGTAATTATTGTATGTTGTTATTGTATGTTGTTATTATTCCCACAACAACAATCACCCTGTGAGATGGGTGGGGCTGAGAGAGCTCTGACAGAGCTGTGATTAACCCAAGGTCACTCCGCTGGCTTCAAGTGGAGGAGTGGGGAATCAAACCCGGTTCTCCAGATTAGAGTCCTGCGCTCTTGACCACTACACCAAATGGGTGTAATGAATGGGTAACTGCAAAACAGGCGTGAAATACATACTGCACCCAACTTCTGATAGTAATTAAGCTGCAGTGTTCTATGCCAGCTGGCATTTCTTTGAGGACAGACCCATGAAGAGATTATTACAGCAGCATCAAGTTTACCATGCCATGAATTTTCCAGCCACGCACTGGATCATGTCCACTACAGCAGCGCCAGATTGTCTGGACCAAATAAATGTAGACCTGGGTGTGGGCAGCGTACTAATGGTACCCAAGTCCAAGAGTGGGGATGATGTCTCCCAAGAACTTTCCATGAAAAGTAAACATCACAGGGGACAAAACGGAGCCTTGTGGCTTCTTTCATTGATGACAACGGATCTCCCAGAGCAACTCTCTTGAGACCTGTCCATAAGGCATGACATAAACCAAACCAAAGCACATCCTCTGATATTTCTGCCTTCGTACGTCTCAACAAGAAGGCATGGTCTGCCATATCCACAGCTGCAGATAAATCTAACAACGACACAGAAGCACGGCCTTTTCCTACATTCTAACCAAGATCATCAACAAAAGCCACCATTGCTGTCTTCCTCCCATAGCTCACCTGAAACCAGACTGAAAGGGGCCCAGAGCAGATGAGGCATAAAAGCCTGAAGTTGTTCTGCAACCGTTCTCTCCATCGCCTTGCCCAGAAAGAGGAGATTGAAGAGCAGGTGATAATTGACCCCATCATTCAGTCTCCTTTAGCCAGTAGCGAAAAATGCCCCAAGTCAGTGATTAATTTATGATGGGCATCAGAGGCTTGTTAATCTGCACCTTACAGTAACCAGGATGGACATGAGTCCAGAGCACAAGTAATGTCCTTCACAGGTCCCAAGATCCCATCAACAACTATTACAGTAACCAGGTCAACATGATCCATCAACAAAACTGCTTGGTGCATTAGAAACTTCTGCAGCCTGGACTTCATTATAGCCAGCGTACAGATCAGAATGTATTTGAGAAGTTTCATCAACAAAAAAACTTTCCAGAGGGTTGATAACATATTCACCCATACCTTGAGGAAGTAGTGGTTAGACCACAGCACAGGCTGAAACTCTAACCCACAAACCAGTCTAGGCTTGCTGCAAAAAAATTAAGTCCACGGTATATCTTTTTTCATGTGTTAGGCCAACCATAACCTGAGTAAGACCCATGGCGGCCCAGGACATCTCAAAATCCAGAGCTGGCCCAGCCAAGGTGCCTTTGGCATGAATGTTGAGGTCCCCCAGGACAATCAGTCTGTGGGTCTTCAGCACCAGGCCAGAGACTGCCTCTGCCAGCTTGGGTAGGGTAGTACTGGAGAACCAGGCAGCCAGCAAGCCAGTAGAATGCCTCGTCTGTCCCTGGGTCACCAAACAATTTAAAAAAAAATCAAAGCTGGCAGTAGCTGGCACCAAGATTCAGGGAAAGTGCTAGCCACCTCCACCCACCCACCTCTGGTTTAGGGTTGGTGAAGGAGTGGACGACCAGGCGGACTTTTAAAAGCAGAGAGAGATACCTGTGAGGAGGACACACAAGGTGCACACTTTGGTCCCTTCTCTATCAGTAGAGCTCTCAGGTGATTGCCTTAAACTGCTTCATTATCAATACTAGATAATCATTATCTAGTACTAGATGTCATTATCAATACTATCAGTACTAGATATGATTACCAATACTAGATAATTCAGTACCTGTGTTACATTTGAAAGAATGTATATATTATGTTGTGACTATCAATAAATCTGCTTAATGTAATTTTGTACTCTAATTTGTGAGTACACTGGAAATTTCCTTGCATGCACCGATTTATTTCCATGATTACCCCCACCCCCCCCAACACACACACACTGTGGAAAAGCACAGGTCCTTGCATGTCGAGAGTTAAAAATGTGCACTTTTTATTGCTCTCTGTTTTTGTTTACCATTTGGTTTGGCTTTGTTTCCCCCTTTTTTCTTTAGATCTACCACAGTCCCATCACAAAGCAGGAGGAAAGTAAGTAACTTTGGGTTTTCAAATAGTCTCACCTAAATGAATCTGACTGCTGAACGGTTACTTCTGAGTGGTGTTCATTGCTGCTCTCTGTTGGAGTTATTGCGAATTGCAGCTGCAATTTCATGTTCCTGCAGACAGTTTTTAAAATGTGAGAAGGGGGATCAAGCCCAAGCAGGACTGCCAGGGACCCCCATGATAAATGACATGCATAAACAGACAAAGATTCCCTCCAGTTCTACTCACGCAGCCATGACCCAACCCAGTTTTCCTCTGAAAACAAATCACATGACTTCCCAGCTCGACGGCCCCCAGGGTAACCAGCTGCCATGGAGTTGTATACTGTTTGTTCACCTCCCCCCTGTCCCGCACTCTTGTATTCAAAACCCCACCCCTTCCTTGCGACATTGAGAAGGTTAGGCAAGAGTACAAGGCATCTGTAGTTTGTCCTATTGGAAAAACATGCATGTTCATCTACGATCTTCCATGCAGTCACACATTGGGACTGCACTTGTGCAGGTCAGCCACTTGGAACAGAACTTTTCTTAGCTTGCAGGCTATTAAGGTGGGCGACCTCCCCCGCAGCTGCTCCAAGCCGGTTCTTCCTGCTGAAACGGCCATGTGATCGGGGCGGTCGGCCGCTCCTTCCCCCAGTTTGTTCTTTGCTGCCGAGCAGACATCTTCGGATCGCTCTCTCTCTCTCTCTCTCAGGCTTTTTTCCTTTTGAACGCTTGTAAATAATTAGTGTTAGTGCAGTTTGTAGTTTTTAGTTAGTTTTTAGTGATAGCGTGTTCTTTCGTCGTTTTTTTTTTTTTTAAAAAGAAGGGAAAAGGAGGACTTGTTGCGTAGATTGGATCAGTGAGTCAGGACTCTGTTGCCGTATCCATTACTTTCCGCTCCAGCACTCAAGACAGCAGAATGGCTGACAAATCCCTGTTTAAAAAATGTGCGGATTGTGGCATGAAAATGGCAAAGACATGTGGCCGTTTGCTTTGTTTAGTGTGCCTCGGAGAAGGCCGTGTCCTGGGGAAGTGTAAATATTGCCAGCTTTTTACTCCCAAGGCTAGAGGGGACCGAGCCTCGTGTCTTAAAGCAATGCTGCGGGAGAAAACCATGTCGAGTGCCAGTAGCCCGGCAGCAAAAATATCTGCCCCAGCAGAGCACTCGGTCAGAGCAGTGTCAGAACCGACAGGAGAATCAGCATCGGCGTCAGCCCCGAGAGGGGATGCTACATTGGATCCAACCGCAACCTCGAGATCGGCAACAGAAGCGTTCTCAGTCACGAGAATCCACAGCATTGATCCGCTCCATAGAGAGTGTGGCACTAATCAAAAGTAATACTTGAATGACTGCAGAAGGAGCGTTGAGAACTCTGGCACCGCTTGGAACCAAGGAGTCCCCTTTGGACCCGCCACATAAGAAGCACAAAGATAAATCCAAACATAGCGAGAAACCAAATGAGAAGACTCAGATCCGTACCAAATCATTTCCAGGGACTGCACCTGAACAATGCATGGAAGCGAGGTGCGTCCCTCAGAGGAGCTCGCAATTGAGATCCACTTTGTCGAGAAAGGAAGAAAGGGAAGAAATGGGTTTCCAATTACAGTCTTACCCACCCATTGATTGAATTCAACAGGTATTTCAACCCCTGCCATGGGCTCCTTCATACCCACCAATACGCTACCCCTATGATTGGGATATGTATCCGACTTACTCTTATGCAGCATCGATGTTGAGCCGTTCTCTTCCACTGAGAGCTTCCCTCCACTCGGATCTGAGCTGGCACACTTGATCACATACCATCACCTCGGAGCAGAGGTTGGACTCAGGATCGGAATAAAGATGGAAGCATCTGAACAGAGTCTGACGGACCTCGGACTCATCCCCGGAGCAAGCTGTGGGAGAGGGAGAATAGGGCTCTCCCAAAATTGATTTCAAGCTGTATTCAGAACAGATGCTCCACGTGGCGAAATTGCTGAATATGGATGTTTCAAAAGTTCAACAGAGACCAAAAGATAGCTTTCTTCAGTACATTGATTCTAACACCCCTGATGTTGTAGCCTTCCCCATGATCGAAGGCTTTGTTGACATAATGGACAGCCTGTTTCAGAAACCATCTTCAACCCCTGCAACTGCTAAGAAAGTGGAGTCTTTGTACAGAATTAAACAAGACAAGTGTCCTTACCTTTTTTCACATCTGCTGGCCTCTTCAATGCTTGCAGAGGAGCTCTAGGCCAAGCACAGACAGAGTAATCTGGCAACACCTTCAGACAAGGAAGGAAGGAAGTTAGATGCAGTAGGCAGGGAGATGTACTCTGGGTTGGCTCTGACCATCAAGATGGCAAAAAATTTGGCTATCATGAGCGGGTATCAGATCTTTCTGTGGCAGAAGATGGCTGCGTTCGTGGAAGTGTTGCCAGAAGAGAAAAAAACCCTTGCAAAACTGATACTTGAGGAAGCAGTGGTGCTGTCTAAACAGCAAATTAGTGCCAGCAGACACTTTTTAGATGAATCAGCAAATGGCCTACGCACGGCAGTGGTGTTACGCTGGCTTGTATGGCTTAGGTCTACAGCTCTGCCCCTTGAAACTCGCTCTAAGATTGAAGATATGCCTTTTGAGGGCAACTTTCTATTTGCCAAGAAGATGGATGAATACCTTTTGAAGAAGGAGGATAGACAGATGGCCAGATTATATGGTGCCTTACCTGCCACTTCTGGGGTACCTCCATACAGACGTTCAGGCAGATGAGACTACCAACAAAGACAGGACTATCAGCCATACCAGTATCAACCATACCGCCAGCAGATCACCCTATATGGGTCAAGGCCAACCTAGAAGAAAGTGGGCTGGGCATTGCAAGTCATCACATCAAAACCTGACCAATAAAGACCAGGAATAGAACCAGAAGGGCCAATTCTGACTAGAAGTGCACAGCCCGTTGGCTGCAATGTTATTTGAAAATAGGTTGTCGAAATTTTTTCAAGCATGGCAGGACATTACTTCTGATTGTTGGGTCCTGTCTATTATTAAAATGTCTTACAGGTTGAAATTCTACTCCCTGCCTCCAACTTCTTTACCATCTCGATCTCCTAATAATACCCTACCTTACAGGATGAGATTCAGACGCTGCTAGGGAAAGGGGCCTTTCAAAGGGTACCTAATTCAGATACCCCATTCGGTTTCTTTCCCCATTTTTTCTTGGTAGACAAGAAAGATGGAGGGAAAAGGCCCATCTTAGATCTGAAGGGCCTTAACCATTACTTGAGAATTGCAATGTTTTGAATGGATACACTTTCTTGGGTTATAAATATGGTCTCCATGGACTCTTGGTTTGCGGCCTCCATAGGAGATACCTCAGGTTCATTTTTAATGGCGAAGTTTTTCAGTACTTGGCACTGTCCTTTGGGTTAGCCACAGCACCTTAAATATTCTCTGAATGTATAGCAGTAGTTATTGCTCACCTAAGATGTTTGGATTGCTCTATTTACTCCTATCTTGATGACTGGCTAATAACAGCCAGCTCCCCAGGGGAATTAGAGACCCATATAAGTATCATCCTAAGTACATGTGAGACATTAGGATTAGTAATTAACAGGACGAAATCAGAGTTGGTTCCTAGTCGAACCATAAGATTTATAGGAGCATTACTAGATTCGAAGGCCAACAGGGGAATACTTGTCACAGGATAAACTCACTCGTTTGACTAGCTTAGCCAAATGTTTTCAGACCAACAGGTTTCAGTCAGCTCAATCCATACAGGTCCTGTTAGGTTTGATGGCCTCAACCACTTCTGTAGTTCCTCTGGCACGTCTAAAGATGCGGATGCTGAACCTTTGGTTTGTTAAGCGTTTCCACCCGGGAATTCAATCCCTGCACACCAGGTTCTCCATACCCAGAAGAATTTTACAGTCTTTGGCATGGTGGGTGGACCATAACAGATAACTGGCAGATACGCTATCGAACAAAAGGGTACAGGTACCGTCGGACAATACAACTACAATGTATTATATAAACAAACAAGGTGGGACCGCCCCAAGGAAAATTTGCAGAGGGGCGGTTCGTCTCTGGGAAGGAGCTGTCACCCATGGTATCATGCTTTCAGCACTGCATATCGCAGACGTGGACAATGTGAAATCGGACCACCTAAGCAGACTAGGAAAATCGCACCACTAAGGGGTCCTGACGGACGAGTATGCACGCCACCTTTTTCATCCGTGGGGGTTCCTGCAGGTCAGTCTGTTTGCAACAGAGAAGAAAAAAGCCTCCAAATTCTGTTCCAGGGGAGGAAAGGGCAGGAATTCCAGATGCAGTGGACAGGGGAACTGTTTTATGCATTCCCTCCTGTTCCGTTGATTCACAAAGTAGTCTGCAAGATACAGACGGACCAGACCAAATGTATTCTTGTGGCCCCCTTTTGGCCTAGTCAGCCTTGGTTCCATTCACTGAAGCGTATGGCCAAGGGCCATTATGTCCACTTACCATTAGTACAAGACTTGGTCACATGCGGGCGCACTCGTCGCCCCGATTTGGACAGACCGTACCTGACAGCGTGCCTCCCGACGCAGCAGACTTGCAGTTTTCAGGGGAAGTGGCAGATATCTTGCTTAACGCATGTAAACTGTCTACAGGAAAACCATACACACATCAATGGAATCGTTTCGCACTCTGGGCAAGTTCTAGAGGAATGAGTCCGGATATTTGCCCTTTATCCCAGATTTTTGAATATTGTCACTGCGGGCATCAGGATTGGCTGCATCGTCAATAAAAGTTCACTTGGCAGCCATATCGGCTTTCCACAGGGAAATTGACAAGAAAACAGTGTTCTCCCATTATTTATCAAAACTATTCTTAAAGGGCTTGTTCAATTTGTACCCCCCCCCCCGCCCCCCAGGGCCCCTGTAGTCCCTCAGTGGTCTTTGTCCCTGGTATTAGCCAAGTTAAAACCGTTTGAACCTTTGGCAACCTGCCCCCTTGCTCTGTTACCTGCAAAGGTAGCATTTTTACTGGCAGTCACCTGGGTTAGAGCATTCAGCATAGATCCTCCTTTTCTTCACATCTATCCAGACAATGTAATAATGTGGACTAGTCTGCAGTTCATGCCCAAAGTAGTTTCCAAGTTTTATGTGTCACAGGTTATCTCTCTCCCTGTATTCTTCCCTGACCCTACCACCCCACAAGAACACACGCTGCACGCATTAGGTGTTAGAAGAGCCATTTTATTTTACAAAGACAGAACTCAGGCGTTTTGTAGAGAACCAGCATTCTTTGTATGGTGTTCTGGTCCCCAAAAGGGGAAAGCTGCAACCTCTCAGACAGTATCTGGGTGGGTGGTGTCCACAATAAGACACTGCTATAGAGCAGTGAATGTGCCCTGCCCCTTTGCGCTTCAGGCTCACTCAACAAGAGTACAAGCAACATCGGCTGCACTTCTATGAGGAGTTCCAGTTGAAGACATTTGTCGTACTGCTATGTGGTCATTGAGAGAAACATTCGTGAAGCCTTAGGTGGTGGATGTCAACACACGGAAGGAAGCAGCAGTGGGACAAGCAGTCCTTTGATCTCTGTTCCTCTGAGAGTTCATCCCACCACTGGGTGAGGAGCTTGCTATTCTCCTAGTGTGGGACTGCATTGAAGACTGTAGATGAAAACAGGATTGCATCTGCCTGTAACTGTTGTTCATCTAGGTCCTCATGCAGGCACACATTCCCCCCCCCCCCCGCCTCGCTGTTGAACTATCTAAGATGACTCTGGAAGTTGCAGCGGCACAGGAGAACTGGGGAAAAGAGGGGGCGACCTCCCCAATCATGTGGCCATTTCAGCTGGAAGAACTGGCTTGGAGCAGCTGTGGAGGAGGTTGCACGCCCCTCCCCTTAATAGCCTGTAAGCTAAGAAAAGTCCTGTTCCGAGCAGCCGGCCCGCACAAGCGCAGTCCCAATGTGTGCCTGCATGAAGACCTAGATGAACAACTGTTACAGGTAGGTGCAATCCTGTTTAATCCATCAGCAATTAGGCAAAGTGGGAGAAATGGCATGGGTAGAGGTGTAAGCATTTGCTTCTGTATATTGTGGCCCTGGTCCTAATCAGGCCTGCATGCACTTGGGAATTAAATTCCAAGCACTGAACTCCTAGCACACATACAATCCAAGGGACCTGGTTAGACAAGTAGGGATTAGGAGCACTTCGTAACATGTGACACGAATGTCTGCTGGAAATGAGCTCTTACCATTCCAGAGAGAAATGAATTTGTATTTTCATCCAGAGAAAGAGGATGGGGGAGGGGGCATATGGGTAGCCTTGATGAATACCTTTTCCTTTCCAGAACCTTCATGGGTAGTTCTCAGGCTTTCACTCTTACAGATGATGAAGGCCCCTTGGAGCCTTTATGGGTTCCTCAGTAAGCTGCAGAGGAGAAGTTCCTTTCCCTTAAAATTATGCGGAGTCTGAGTGAGCTCTCAGGCATCAAGCTCGTTTCCTTGGGCCTGGCTAGCACCCTAAATGAACCGCAAGCGCTCCAGCGCACACGGGCTCTAGGCAAGTGGGCTGGGATTCCTCAACTCTAGCGGGTTTCTTAAGGACTTGGAAGTCAGAAAACTACTGGGCTAAAGCATAAACAGAAGATCCCTCTGCAGCACTTCAGGTGAAATTAAGAGAAATGGTGCTGGGCAGAAGAAGCATTAGTAGAATCGACCAGCGAACTCTCGTGCGCGGTCCAGCAGTGACTTCAAAAGCCTTCACTATTGGCTCAAGGGTGGGGTCAAAACTAACAGAGAAGCAGGATACACACTTCCTAAAATGTAAATAAGATGTTGACTTTTCCCAAGTGGTACTGTAAGCATGACAGAAACCAAACCTTTAGAAACAGTTTCTTCATAAAACTGCCTTTGCCAATTATTACACTGCTGGAGTAATCCAGTTTTACGCCTATTTATTTAATGATTAGACTAACTCTGCATAGGATTGCACTGTCAATCTCTGGAAAAGTTAACAGTTTTCAAAGTCTAAGTCAGGAAAGATTACCTTGATTTGGAAAGAGGTTAAAGGAACCCATTCTGAAATTTGATTACTAAAGCTCCACAGAGACTACAATTTCAGATCAGCTTAATTTTGCCTCCAACCAGTCATGAATTTTATAGGAAGCCCCAATATTTTTTAAAAAAACGCTTGTAAGAAATTCCAAGTTTGCAAATTAGCTCACCTTGATAAATCTCAAAATATGGAAAGTTAATTCGATAGAGAAAAGGGCCGGCTCTTACTGGATGTGATTATCTGGGAGTCCCTGCTGCCCTTGAGCTCTCCGCCTTCATTGATTACCCTTTTTCATGGGTGGTTACTGCTGTCCTACAGCTGACCCCTTTCAGCTGCTAGATACATCTGCAGCTTTTGTCCTTGCATTAGAGAGGATTTGTGACTTTAAGAACATCAGAAGAGCCCTGTGGAATCAGACCAGTGGCCCATCTAGTCCAACATCCTATTTCACACAGTAGCCAACCAGTTGCCCTGGAGACCCAAGGAAGCAGGGCATAGAGGCTGAGGTCTCCCCCTGAAGTGAAAGACCTTTGACCACCACCCTTTGAGTGCGGTCCTCTAACCAGTTCCCTATCCACCGAACTGTCCTATAGTCCAGTCCGCAGTCTTCCAGTTTACCCATTAGAATGTCATGGGGAACTTTATCAAAAGCTTTGCTGAAATCCAGGTAAATCACATCGACAGAGTTCCCATGATCCAGTAAGCTTGTCACTCAATCAAAGAAGGAAACCAGGTTGGTCTGACAAGATCTGTTGGGGACAAAACCATCTTGACTTCCCTGGATCATTAAGTGGTCCTTCAGATACCTTCCTCTCCCTGGTCAGGCATCTGTAGCAGACTCCAAGAACAGTACCCTTTGTCCTTCTTCCTCTTATTTCCACCCATATACTTTCCACTGGGCTGTCAACCACAATCTCCAGAACTTCCTGACAATCAAGCCCTTTCCTCACATAGAATGCCACTCCGCCTTCTCTTCTACCCTTCCTGTTTTTCTTGAACAACTCGTACCCATCCACTACCATATTCCAGTCATGGGAATCATCCCACCACGTCGCGGTAATTCCTACTATATCGTAGCCCTCTGTTTGCAAGAGAATCTCAAGCTCCCATCATGTGCTAGAAGGCTTCTCTAAGGAAACTTATCCTGTGGTCCCAGAACCCAAAGCGCTCCTGCCGGCACCACCCCCTCAGCCAACGATTCACCTCGAGTATGGTCTGCTCCCTTCGCATTCCTCTTCCTTTGACAGGAAGGATAGAATACCACCTGTGCTCTCAATGTCTTCAACTGCCTTTCAAGAGCTTCATAATCCTCTTTAATTCTTGTGATGGTATTTGTGGCTGTGTCATTTGTTCCCATGTGAACCAGCACAAACGGGTACTGATCAGTCAGTCCGATCAGTTTCAGCAGTCGATCTGTAATATCCTGAATTCTGGCCCCTGACAAGCAACACATCTCTCGGAGTAGGGGATCTGACCTGGACACATGCCATTCCATACCCCTGAGCAGAGAGTTCCTGATGACCACCACCTTCTGTTTTCTTCCACTTCCGTGTGGCCCCATTCCCTCTTCACTCCCTCCTCCAGGTGTTTGTGGTCCTCCTTCCACTCTCGTTTCTGTCACCATCTCAAGCACCTCAAAATGATTCTTGACTTCCAGTGGACCACAGCATCACCTTAGTCCACATCTTCTGGTTTGTATTGCAGAACTGAGAGGATGCTCAGAAGGGAGATTGACTCTTCCTTCTTCTCTTTGACTTACTTCTTGAGGCTTGGGCAGAGCCCCCAGGCTCTTGTCAGTAAAATCCTCCCCTTCCTTGATTTCCTGAAGGGTGGTGATCCTCTCCTCCAGGCTCTGAATCTTCTCCTCCAAGAGCCTGACCAGCTTACACTTCTGACAAGTGAAGTTCATCTTCTCTTCCAGGAGGAAAACAAACATGGCACACTCCATGCAGGTGACTGGAAAGGGGCCTTCTATCAACATCATCACCTTCCAAGTATATTCTAAAAGTACTCTGAGCAGAGTTTTGGGACCCACAAGCCAAAAAGCAGAAAGACAAAAAAACACTCCTTACCTTCTAGCAGCAGCTCACCACGTGCTCTCCACTCCTTGTCTCAGCCCAGCTGACTGAGCTGTATAATAATAACATTTGATTTATATACCGCCCTTCGGGACAACTTAATGCCCACACAGAGCGGTTTACAAAGTATGTTATTATTATCCCCACAACAACAAACACTCTGTGAGGTGGGTGGGACTGAGAGAGCTCCAGAGAACTGTGACTAGCCCAAGGTCACCCAACTGGCTTCAAGTGGAGGAGTGGGGAATCAAACCTGGCTCTCCAGATTAGAGTCCCGCGCTCTTAACCACGACACCAAACTGTGTTGTGTGTTCAAGAACTTCCTTCCAAAATTCTTTGATGACATCACAATTACCACCAGCAATGGGCGTAGGAGCCTAGTCCTCCACATTTTCTCCAGCATAATGCGGATTTTACTAATGATATTTGTGCCATTTTCTGTGGTGTACAGTACCATCGGCTCACAATTTTGTAGGCTTTTAGTTTGGTGTTAATTATTTGCAAGTTTAGTAAATTTGAGGTCCAAATTAAATCCCAGTCTCCTTTTGTTAATAGGGTCTTACAATCTTGTTGCCTTTTGGGGGGGAGGGGTACGTAACATAGTGGTTTAGATTTGTTGGTGAGAAGGATAAAACTGTAGATTTTGGAAATCAGACCTTTGCAAGGGAGTACCAGTTTGTCTAATATATTCTCTAAATCTGTTTTGGGTTTTCACATTATCTCTGATAGTTTTATTGGATTTGTCTTGTATTTGATTTGTAGGTAGGTGTGTCAATTAATTTTCTGATGAATTTTTGTTTCTAGTTCTGCTTTCTCCAAAATCCCTTTCTCAGTGGCTCTCTCTTTTAGTCTTAATACCTTGTGTTGTCTCCAGATTTTATTATTAAGGGGGTTTGGGTCAGGAAAAAATCCTTTGTACATTAGGAATGTGGATAATCGTGATATTTTAGGAACTAATTTGGTTGTGTAGAGGTTCCATGTTTTAAGAATGGATTGTGTTTAGTTGTTGAGGAATAAGAATTTAGTTTGCACCAGATCAGTTCTTGGATGGTCAGTGGGTTATGAAGTAGTTTCAAAATCTTTATCCAATCTTGTGTTTCTGCCTCTCTAAGAAAAGTGTGCCCTCAAGATGTGGAGAGAGAATAATAATATAATAATAGCATTCGATTTATATACTGCCCTTCAGGATAACTTAATGCCCACTCAGAGCAATTTACAAAGTATGTCATTATTGATGGTTGTTGGGGGTTTTTCGGGCTGTATTGCCGTGGTCTTGGCATTGTAGTTCCTGACGTTTCGCCAGCAGCTGTGGCTGGCATCTTCAGAGGTGTAGCACCAAAAGACAGAGATCTCTCAGTGTCTCACTGAGAGATCTCTGTCTTTTGGTGCTACACCTCTGAAGATGCCAGCCACAGCTGCTGGCGAAACGTCAGGAACTACAATGCCAAGACCATGGCAATACAGCCCGAAAACCCCCCAACAACCATCGTTCTCCGGCCGTGAAAGCCTTCGACAATACATATGTCATTATTATCCCCACCACAAAACACCCTATGAGGTGGGTAGGGCTGAGAGAGCTCCAGAGAGCTGTGACTAGCCCAAGGTCACCCAGCTGGCTTCAAGTGGAGGAGCGGGGAATCAAACCCTGCTCTCCAGATTAGAGTCCTGTTGCTCTTAACCACTACAACAAACTGGCTCTTGGCAGTCATTTGGCGTATTTCCAGGCACCCCACAACCATCCGTGTTGAAGATTTTAAACCTCTGTTGCTGTCGGCGCAGGGGAGGGAACACCAGTCAGGCTAAAAAAGGTTAAAGATAGGAGGGGGGTGAGAAGGAAGGAAGGTAAAAGGGTTAAGAGCAGAAAAGATACAAAGGGGAAAGTGAAGGAAGGGAGAGACTGCAAGAAGGAAAAACAGTAAAACAATAAATATTACTCAAAATAGTATACCATAAATATGACTCATGAATAGTTCTGTACAAAAATAATATTCCTGTACAATAACGGCCGCAGTAATTTAAACGTAAACTCCGTGTTGACTGCTGATTCGTGAGAAAAGAAGCCAATGAGTGTTACAGTTGTTATATAAGAAGTATTTATTATTCATTGTAATTATTATTGTACTAGTATATTAGAAATTGTCTTTGGAACTACAGAGCACTTTATGATATCTTTGAATGCACTTAGTCACTTTATTAGATCAGTTTATAAAATCAACATTTATGTTTGAGATTGTGATTAATTTTCTTCTCTTGACTGCGGCTTGACCACTCGGGTGTTTGTCTCCCGCCCCAGTGGCTATGCTCCCATTTGCCTGCATTGATGCCTGGTGGAAGTCCTGCTTACTCTGTGCTCCCTGTGTGGAAGATGCTTCAAGATGCTGTTGAGGGCTGGGGTTTGTTAAGACAACCACACACAGTAACCACATACTGTGGAAGAGAGATGGGAGACCTTTGCTGCACCTAGAATCGCAGGCATGGGATCTCTCTTCCCTGCTTTCCTGTCTGGGGTATATTGTTGGTGCACCCTCAGTTGTAGGAGCAGAAGTTTCTTTTGGGTGTTGGTATCCTGAGGTGGAAGACCTGTCAAGGTTCTGATGAGGGTTAGCCGTACGTGCTTCCAGTGTCGCTCTCGGCCCTGGCTGCTTTGTGTGAAGTGACTCGCCCTCCAGATGTGCAAGCCACTAAGCCAGATGCCGGAGGCCAGGGCTTTTTTTCAGGGGGAACGCGGGGGAACGGAACTTCTTGAAAATGGTCACATGGCTGGTGGCCCCGCCCCCTGATCTCCAGCGGCACGGAGGGCAATCTAAACTCCCCTCCGTCTGGAGATCGGGGGGGGGCGGGGCCACCAGCCATGTGACCATTTTCTCCGATGGCAACCCACTGAGTTCCACCACCTCTTTTCCCAGAAAAAAAACCCCTGCCGAAGGCCCATGCCATGTCGCCTGAGATCTGGCGGTCATGCCTGGGATTGCCTTTATGCCTGCCTAGAGGATTCAGCTGGCCTCCTTTGGCCACCTAGCTGGCGTCACAGGATCATAGGATTGTGGTGATCGTGAAATGGCAACCTGAAGGATGTTGGGTTTGGTCCAAGGAAGGAGTTGCAGAGAGAGATCTGCCGTTGGACAGTCACAGGTGGTGCCCTGTGATCCCTCCCAAGGCTTCTTGATCTGACTTGTTGGATGGAGCGTGCTGGGACCCTTGCTTTCGCTGCTCCTTTTTGGCCACAGGTTGCTGTCCCACTGCCTTGGCTGCAGGAACCGCGTCTACTTCCTATAGCTATAGTTACGTCTTTGTCAGTTTGCCTAAGGAATTGTTGGCCTTTCCCTAAAAGGGGCAGGGTTGCTCCATGGGGAAACAGCTAAGTTGGCCTCCTCTGCCCTTCCTGCCACAGACAGCTGAATGGTAACTGTCTTGTTTTTTCTTTTTTTGTTTCCAAACAGTGGAGCTGAATGAGGTTGGGTTCCGATTTGTCCGGAAATGCATCAATGCTGTAGAAACCAAAGGTGAGTTCTTTTTGTGGCATTTGGGAGCTGTTTCTGTTGGTTCCCACCACTGGACTAATGTTTCATTGCACTGAAGTTTCCCCAAGCGAGGGTGGCTTGATCTGAAACTCACTTAGCAGCTTGAAAACAATTCTGCAAGAAGACCAATAGCAAAACACAACTTGCAGCAGCAAAGCACAACAGCGATGGACTTTTAATACCTATCATAAACTTCTCTTTGGGGAACTTGAAATAAACTTTGATCTTTTAAGCAATCTTAAATTGGTGAACAGTAAGACTGAGTTTTGAGTAGTTCAACAGGAAAAGAATACTGAATTAAAACTGTACAGGCACCTTCATCTCGCCTTCAAGTCAGCCAGCAGCAATCCAAAGTAATGCAATAACCATTATAGAGATGATTGGGAGGAGCTGGTTGTGTTTCGGTCCAGGGATTTTTGAAGAGCTTTGTCATAAAAGTGCCACACAGATACCTGGGAGCTGTTTAACGGAGTCCTCTCAGTGACATTGAAAATCCCCAACAATATAGTTTGCCCTCAGAATTTTAAATGACTGGCAGATGTTTAATTCAGATCATTGATGGGAAATAAAAACTGACTGGATTTAAATGCTGCCGAGGTTCCTAATGAGTTTTTTAGGCTGGACTATTTCTGGTAAAAATCACATGGAAGCCAACACGCTTAGTCGATAGAAGCATTTGCAAGGACCGTTTTTCGTGTTCGGCAGGGCCATGTTCTTTTTTCTGTTCAGCATGTGTGCTCTTTAATCCATAAAACCTGTGAGAAGGGAGTTAGGCTCCCTCTATAATGAAAAGAAGTCGGCATCATGTGAACAAGGCTAGCTGTTCACATTGCCTGAGTGCCTTTGTTTCCTTAAGCACACAAATAAGGGAGCTCTGACTCTTAAAAGTTTGTACCCTGAAAATCTTTTGATCTCTGAAATGCCACTGGACTCAAATCCCGCTGTTCTGCTGCACCTCCAAGACTCCCTTTTGTTCTTTGCATCCTCATGGCAGTTAATGTCAACAGAGGGCCTCCCCCCCCCCCCCACTGTGCTATCCATGTACAAAGTTTGAACTGAGAGCATGGCTGTGTTGGTGCCTGCCCCACAGTTGTGGCATCCCATTCTATAACGGGGCATGTTGGTGCAAGAGGTGGCTTTCACTGGCCAGAACTAAGGCGGCATGGGGCGGCTGACTGGCTGTCCTGAGGGGAGGGTTGTCTCTATTTTATTTTAAACAGGTGTTACCCGTCCCAAAACTTTTGGTATGGGTAAGATGGAAATTGGAGTGAACAAACATGGCCAATCCCAGTGGATTCAGTGGCTGCTTTGTTGCTCTCCCCAGGAGGTGATTACGGGCCTCAAGCTATGTGGCTAGAAGACCTTGTGTACCATTTGGGAAGGAGTCATATATTTATGAGAAGAGCAGTGGCTGCACAACAAGCCTGCACTTGTGCTGCAGTGCAAAAAGTGACTAGACAATTTGGATTCCATTTTGTAGAGGGTGTGTGTGTGCTGTCATGGGATATGTGGTCAGCAATGTGGGGAGGGAGCTTCTTCTATTGATGTGGCACTCCAAGACTGGTCTCTGAAGCAATTATGGAATTCTATGAAAGAATGCTCAGAGAGACTCCAGTCAGATCAGACATGTTTGGGTAACTTGATCATACATTTAATTATCCTCCTTTGTTTTGTTTTTGTGGTATAGGACATCATAATTAGAGGTGGGCACGAACAGCAATATGAACAAAAAACAGCCACGAACAGCCCGATCAGCTTTTCGCGAGCAAGCTGTTCGTGAGGCCCCGTTCCCGACGAACATGTGTTAGTTCCAAGCCCTGTCCGTGGTGTCCATCAGCACCCAAGCCAGACAGTCTGGCGCCTTTCAATCAATTCCCTTGGCAACAGTAGGCATGAATTTTCTGAACTTTGTCTGAACTCCTGTTACCCTGGAAACCCCAATCTAAGCCCAGGGGCACTTCACCTCCAACTCAGCCGCTTGTCAGGGACAACCCAGACAAGGGCTGACTGCAGCCTGCCGGAGTTTAAATTTCCCTCTCCCTGCTGCTGCGCAGCGCAGGAAGAGGGATGTTTAAATCCCCCACTCAGCTGCTTGTCAGGGAAACCCCTGACAAGCAGCTGAGTGCAGCCTGCCGGGGTGAAATGCCCTTCTCCCTGCTGCTGCACAGCAACAAGGAGAGGGGCACTTCATTCCCCACTCAGCCACTTGTCAGGGGTTTCCTGACAAAGTCTCCCCCCCTCCCTCCAGTCGGCTGGAAGGAGAGAGACTTTGAAGAGAAGGAGGTTCCCCACGCTGTTTGCAAACGGCATGGGGAACTTTCTTCCCTTCCAAGTCTCCCCCTCCCTCCCACGAACAGCCAACCACGAGCATGTTCGTGAACAGGGTCATGTTCGTGGTTGTTCATGATTCCCTGTTTGTGGATGGCAACGAACATCGTGTTCGGTTTTTCCCCCTGTTTGTGCCCACCTCTAATCATAATCAAAGTTACGGAACTATGTGCAGGAGCCAGTCTTATTGATAGTATCACATTCCTTGCTGTTCTTCGTCTCTTCACATGCCAAGAATCTAACTGCTGGTAAATTCTAATTATCCATGGCATAGGATTTCAAATGCTTAGGTTAGCCTGGAAGTAGTCCTCCCTTACACACACACACACAAACACATTCCCCCCCACAATCCTAAACAAGAGAGGCTTTAAAATTCCAATGAGTGAGTGAATGAATGAATGAATTTATTTGCGGTCAGAGACCATAACAATGGCAGTGCATCTGTAGCAATCAATAGAATAGTTAAATCCAGCGTAAAAATGTAAAGGACATAGAAAAATACATTTAGCATTTAAAATCTTATCTTAAAATGTATATAGTTCTCTGGGAACCGCAGGAATTCTAAAATTTAAAACATTGACATTAAAATAGTTAAAATCGTAAAAAGAGCAGGATAGACTATGTATGGCTACTCTTTTTATTATGGAATTTAACCAAATAGAGACAGAATTGGCTGTTTGCCTGGAGATAGTTGGATTTTCATCAGTTAGGAGTTTCTCCAGGCAGGCCTTACTTGCCTCTGCAAGAGAAAGCTGGCTATTTCCAATGTGTGTGGAGAAGCTATTTCCTATTAACCTTTGTGCTAAAATTCTTGTATCATGGATATCAACTGGAGCGAGTGTTGAACCGTGAATTTTTGGCATGAGAAAGGAAAAGTGAGTTGGGCAAGAGCAGCAGCAAACTTGATTTGTGCACATTTTTCCATAGCTGAGGCTCTCTGTGGCATCTGAGGGCAGTCTCATTTTACAGCTTCTGACACAGTCTGTGAATCTCGTTCTCAGTGTTTGTTACCAAAAAAAAAGACGACACAAGGTGGCAATGTTGAGCTTTCTGAATGCAATATTAAGAGTACTTTTAAGAGTAAACCCGGTTTGTTTTCATACTGTTCAGGGATTACAACTGAAGGTGTGTATCGAACAGTGGGCAGCAACATCCAGGTCCAGAAGCTCTTGAATGCATTCTTTGGTAAGCAACAGTAATTAATTGGATTTCATTTCTGTGAGCTGTCGTATCAAAGGAAACAAGCTATCCATTACACCTTATTTGCAGCTGCCCTAGAAGTCTTCCTTGTCACCTGGCCCCTCCCTCTTTATCTTCAGATCTTTTACCACTTCTGGGGGCCAAACTTAACCTGACAGCATCGGCAGGTCCAACCTGTGGATTCTGCTGCCACTTTAAAGGGATTTGAAAACGCTGCGAGGTCTCAGTCCTGGGCCGATTCCAGATGGCCCTCCCCACTGCGAAATGACGCTCGTCGTCTCGCGTCGTCGCGCAGAAAACGCAAAATATCGCGTTTTCTCGTGCAAGTTTTGCGCGATGTCGCGCAAAACTCGCGCGAGAAAACACGATATTTCGCGTTTTCTGTGCGACGATGCGAGACGACGCGTGACATTTCGCAGTGGGGAGGGCCGTCTGGAATCGGCCCTGATCTGGCCCACAGTGTGGTTGGCTGAGGCACACTTGTTCCTCCGCACACACCTGGGAAGTGCAGCCGTTGTGGGGGAGAGCCACAGGCATTCTTGATGTGAGCCTAATCAGGATCAGGCCCTTTCAAAATGGGAACAGTGTCCACAGGTCTGACCTGTGGATGCCGTCACGTCTATTTTGGTCCTAACTGGCTTCTCCACTTGAATGTGTTGTGCCAAGCTAACGTTTCTGGAATTGCTAGTTTCAAAAAAAGTCATGCTGGAGTTTCAGCAGTATTGATCTGACAATTATTGTGTACAAATCAAATAATGCAGCAGAATGTGTTTACATCTGCACAATATTCTTGACTTACACATAATGTTAGAATTGGGTTTCTACTGAATACCTCTCCATCTTGATCTGAAAACCAGATGACTCTGATGGAACAGGTCATAACAAGCTCCACCCCCGCCCCCCCCCCTCCAGCCTTCCACGAGGGCTTGGTTAGCCAGGGCTCTTTCTTAAATCTCTCTCTCATCACTAAACTTACTATCTGCCTTAAACAGGAGGTATGCAATGTATTGTGACATCTGTAGAGCATGTCTTCCAACAAGGAATTGCTGATGGTCCTGTTTTTGGCAGAGTTAAAGTTTAATTTGAATTTCTTATAGGTAACGTTTTTTCCCTTGAAACGTTGGAAGGATAAATTAAGTGGGATTTTGCAGGTGCCGTTTCCTCTGACGTGCTTACTAGTCATTTGGATAACTAGAGGGGACATTTGTTAGCTCTGGAAATGAATTGGAACTGTGAAGCCCGTAAGACTAGAAATCACAGTGATCTGGATAAATAGGTGAACAAGAAAAAAGTTAAATGTTACACAGAACATCTCCCCATCTCCCACAGAAGTTGTGTGGAACAGCAGGAAGAATTGTTGGAAAGAATTGTGGGTCCATAATTTCTCTGTGAGACAATAATGGTGAAAAACCTTAAGAGAGAGACGAAAGAGTTGCACACATTTGGCGCACATTATTGTTGGAATTTTTGGATTTTAGACTTTATTGTTCAAGAGTATATTGATAAGCTCATGAGGTTTGACAGAAGAATTAAGAAAACTCTGGAGCTGATTTAAATCCAAAGCATTCAGATAAACAGAAGGAACTATCATTGTTCTGTTATTTATTACATTTTTATCTCAACTAGCTTGATACCCTCGCTTCATTACGGTATTTAACTACTTTAAATCCAGTTATAATAATTATGGGTATGTAACATTTTTTCGTCTGTGTGTATTTCTTTTAATTGGATTTGGAGAGGGGAAGGGCTTGAAGGGTAGAAGGCTCCCAGCGCCGTTTGCAAACAAGGCACAAAGCTTTAAGCTCTTCCCCCGCTCCCTCTAGCCATCAGCAAAGGAAGCGGAGGAGGCCCTTCCTGCCCCTCAAATGGCCGCTGCAGCAGCCATTTGAGGGGCAGGAAGGGCCAGAGGAGCCGGCTCCGCGCTTCCCCACTGCCCAGGTGGCTGCAGTGGTGGTGGAGGTGGCGGCACGGGCCCTGCAGGAGCTGGCTCCGCTCTTCCCCACTGCCCAGTTGATCAGCCTCCCCTCTCACTGCCTGCCAGGTAAGTGGGGGGTGGGTGGGGGCTTTGCTCCCCCTCGCTTCAGTGTGCTCCAAATCTTTACAGAGCATACCGAAGCGAGCTAAATACCAGAATCCCGAAGCAGCTTGCCGCTTCGAGATTCTGGTAATTCCGGATTTTTTTGGCAGTTCCTGAATTTTTTGGCAGGGCACACCCCTAGAAAGGAGTCCCATCTTTTTAATAATAAAAGCCCCCAAGGAGAGATTCTTTTGGGATGTTTCGCCTAGATCTGATGCAGAGCCACAGTAGCTGAGGAAGAGAGAGAACGTGGCCTTCATTTACATAATTTACTGTACTTTCTTCCTTTATATTGTAGAGTCTTCTTTTATTTGCTTCCTTTCCTCTTCATTCACAGTTATTGTAAACTTTGTTTGAGAAAGAACAGTTGTAGAATGACCAGAGGAAAATTTCAGACTGAGGGGAAAAAATGGAAATTGACTGGGTGATGTAAGGGAAGCAGCAGACTACGGGGAAGAAAGAAAAGTCACGTCATTGGAAAAATAGAGAGCGGCACAACAGTGAAACGAAGAAATGGAAACATTTTACATCAAAGGAGTGGGGAAGGAGTGAAAATAAAGTGTCATCAGATGGAACTTTAGAGGGCTGAGTTAGAAAATAAACAGTGGGCACTTAAATAAGGAAAATCAACTGATTTGAGTGCAAGTGCGTGTAAATAGGGAAGGTAGCAGCAACTAGAGGGCGAATAGAATAAAGAAGTTATATAAAGTTAGTAGGAAAACATGAGTAGTTAAAAAATGAATGTTTCCACAGTGAGGATTATACTGGAATGGCAGGTGATAGAGCAGAGCAGGGTCCCCGTTAAAGTTGGGAGACAGGTAGGCAGGCAAATGTATTGTATATGGCCATTGGCCTTTATGAGATAACAGATAACATTAAAGTTATTCAGATCACAAGCAAGACCCAAATTTACCGCTCAGAATTAGGAGTTGCTTTCTTAGATACCACACTTAAAAGTTGAGTTGACAGAGAGGCTCTGAGGTCTGTGGAAAAAAGAGCCCCAAGAGGAGAAAATTAGGAATGTTTCTGAAATGGACAAAAGTAATGTTTGAAAGTGGAAGTATGTTGTCAAGGCAACAGTAACAATAAACAGTAACAATAAACGCTTTCTACAAGAGTTGAGGGTGTTAGAGCAACTTATATCCCAAAAGCAAAGCAATTAAGAACACTGCCAAGCCTGTCAGAGCGGACGTGCTGTGGTGGGGAGGGGAAGATTCTGAAGGAAACCAGATGCATGACAGAGTCCAAGCAAGATGATGTAGAAAAAGATGGTCATTAAGCAGAAATAAAAATGGAAGTAGTAGGAAGCGACAGCAGGTGGGTGTGTGTAGAGAGTACGGTATGATCACCAATCAAAGTGAACACTGCAACCCAAGTAATCAGAAGGAGACTGAGACGTGGGAAGGCAGCCCGGAAGGAACTAGAAAGGATCCTTACAGGAAGGAAATGTCGCTGGGGTACCGGATCAAGATAGTCATACTGTGTTATTCTCCACTCTCTATATGAATGTGAAGGTCAATGAAGAAATCTGACAGGAAGAAAATTGCTTGATTCTAAATGTGGTGCTGGAGGAGAGTTTTATGCGTACCATGGGCCATCAAAAAGACAAACAAGTGGGTTCTAGATCAAATAAAGCTTGAATTTGCCCTGGAAGCCAAATCTACTAAACTATGGCTATTGTACTTTGGTTACATCATGAAAAGACAAAAAGTCAATAATGTTAGGAAAAGTTGAAGGCAGTAGGAAAGGAGGAAGATATGAAATATAGATTGACTCATGAGATATAGATTGACTCAATAAAGGAAGCCACGGCCTTCCATTTGCAGGACCTGAGCAAGGTTGTCAGTGATCGCATGTTTTGGGGGTTAGTAATTCATAGGATTGCCATAAGTTGGAAGCGACTTGGTGACACATAACATACACACACAGCTGGATCTTTTAGCATGCCATTTACTTGCGTTTTTTAAGCTGTTCAGAACATTTCAAAGTGCCAAATATATGAGACATTTTCATGCAAGCAGTGCTGATTACCTTCTGACAAATATTCCAAGTATGAGAGAGAGGCTCACATTTCCACTGCAGTAGCCTGCTGTGCCAGTGTCTGGGAACTGCCATGTTCTTTTGCAAAGCACTTCTGGGATAACCATTGTGTTGTCTTTTGTTTTTTGTGGAAACCAGTTTCACTAGCGCATGGAACATAGTGCTTCCAAATGCTGAGAACAGCTCTAATGGGTAGGGACCGTGGGCCTTCAATGGCCATTGCTTGGCCATGAAGCTCATAGGTGACTTAAGGCCTGTCATGATCTTGCAGGTTGTGCAAATGGGCAGCTCGGTCCTAAGTCCCGAGGCAGCGACGTAAATGGGGCAGTGCTCCACAGCTCCCTATGGAGAATCCCACCAGCGCCCGAGCGTGGCTAGGTGAGGCACGGCCGCCACCAGGAGCACCCACCCGCTGTTCCCCTGACAGCTCTGCTCACACCAGCCAATGGCTACACCGCTCCCCTGATAGGCAGGCGAGGAGCAAGCAGCAGCACGTCCAATGGGGAGACCATGATCCCCACTGCCGCCAACAGCCCCCCCCCTCAGAGAGCAGGCATCCCTGCCAGGGAGGGGGACAGAGGTGACGGTGAAGGTCCGGATTGAACACCCACCCTCTCGCCCATCCAGCCCCCATTTCCGATGAGGGCCAGGCTGGTGGCCGCAGCTCAGTGTGCCTGAAAATCCCCGCCGCCGCTGCCACTACCGTGAGAAACAGGTTCCCCCTCCACGAAAAGTGGGACCAGAAAGCCTGCAGCATTTGGGAGCAGCCCCCAGGATCTGGAGAGGCGGGGCGGGCAGTTTCTACAATGAGTGACAGGAATGCCCATTGGAGACTTTGTGAGAGACCAGAAGGGAGTGCAACGCGCCCACAGACTTGAGTTAGGGACCATGGACACCACTATTTGTATTGGATTCCTGCTAATGTCTTTGTGAACTTGTGTCTATTTATCCTATGGCATTGTTCCTAATATTGGCTGTTCTAATCTCATACGGTATAATCCGCCTTGAGTCTCTGTGAGAAAGGCGGACTATAAATGAAATTAATTAATTAATTAATACCAATTTCCCTCTCTACCCCACCCCCTTTTACAAAAATTGGTAGTTGCTACTCTCTCTTTTTTTTAAGTTGCTAAAAATCAGCAGCACAAGGCTGGGGCTGTGGGGGGGGGGAGGGGACGGTAGGAGGAGCTAGAGAGGGAAGCTCTGCAAATGCTCCTTTGCTGTTGCAAAAGCCTCCACATTTCAAGCGGCAGTGAGGATACAGCACGGGAGCAGCCGCAGTCTCACTTTCTTCTTCCCTCCTAGCAGTCCCAGAGGTTTTTTTATGAATGGTGACTTATCCCCTTTACAGTTAGTGGAGTTTCTCTGATGCTTGTGGAGTGCAGTTTCTGAGCATTACCTGATAAGCTCATAGATTAATTGTATTTTATAATGGGCCGATTTGGCATGAGAATGAACTTTGTATATATTAGAAATGCGTGTTAAACGGATGTTTTGCATGAATTGCCTTTGCCTCCTTTCTTCTTTCTCCAGATCCCAAGTGCCCAGGTGATGTGGACCTTCAGAACAGTGACTGGGACATCAAGACAATTACCAGCTCTTTGAAGTTCTATCTCAGGTAGCTCTCAAGATTGCTCTGCAGTAGTTTTCTAGGGTAAATAATCATGCCCAAGCTTGTTTATCTGAGGGGAAAATGCTTAATTTTATAAACACACATTTTCTATTCTGCTCTAGTAACCTTAGCACATTTTTCTCATGCCATACGTACCTATGAATTTACCTTGATGCATATTCAGGCCATTGCTTAGCTGTCCCACTTGAAATAGCAAGGAGATTTTTTCCTGCTACCTGAAATCTTCTGAACATGATCTTAGGGACAGAGATATTCAACCCCCCCCCCCCCCAGTCAGTTCCAGCTCAAGGTGCTAGATTCAGAGTCCAGAATAATAGCTATTACATCATGAAGCCAACTGCACTCTTCACAGAAAACTTGTTTTATCATGCAAAAGCTAGTACGTTTTTTGTGCGCAAGAATTAAAGATTTTGCTAACATTCAAGGTAGTGTGTGCTAAAAAAAAAAGGTACGTATGCTCTATTCAATGCGCAATTTATTCTGCAATTGGAGTATTTTACTCATTTGTCCTCTGCTCTCACTTTGGTGCCTGAGGCTTCCAGGATATCTTTACAGCTATAGGGCCTAGAAACGTGCCTTTTAAACAGTGAAAGCTGAGATTAAGAGGAAGGGACCGCTGAACCCAAGAGCACAGCAAGGCCTCAGCTCTACCATTCCCTCCCATTCCCCTACCGTTTTTGCCACACAAAGTGACCCAAGAGCTTTCTCATTCCATTAAAGAGAACGTGCACTGCTACAACCTGTCTTTTCAGTATGCTGAGGACGAGTTCCCTGGTGGTTCTGCTGAAGTCAGTGTTAAGTGTTCCTGTATTTACAGAAGAGGGAGCACAGCAAAAGACAACTTTCTTTCTCAGATCTTTTCATCTCTTGTGAAAAGTGACACGTCATTGGGTGAAACAAGCAGGGCCGGGGTGCCCATTGAGGCCAGGTAGGCGGTGGCCTCAGGGTGCGGGGTGCTGGAGCGCGAGCCACCAACCTGCAGCCTCCTAGCCCTCCCGCCCTGAGCTGCCACCGCCGCCCGCACACGTCCCCGGCCGGGCTCAGCAGCCGTGGGCAGGCATCTGCGGCGGCACAGGGAAACCAAGCAGGAGAGCTCGGAGGCCACCCGCGCGCCTTCCTAGCCGCCCGCCACAGCAATTGGGCTGGCGGGGGGGGGGTGCGCAGTTTCGCACGCACACGATGTCATCACGCGGGCCGGTGCGTGTGTGCGGGCGGGCGGGCACCCGGCTGCTGGCCAGCTGCAGGCACCAAAAACCCTGGTGCCGCTGCTGGAAACGTGCACTTGAAAATTAGTTGTGGCTAAGTGTTTAGTGAGTGGGAGGGAAGAGTCTGTGTGGAATTTACTTGCAGCTGCAGAAGATGCTGTTGGCTGGGTTCTGACCTCAGGTGGCCGGCTGTGCCTGCTGCCATTGACAGCTACTTGGCCAGGAGGTGTGTTGAGGCTTGGCCTGGCCTCATCCAGTGATGATCCTGTCTCCACCACAGATGGCAAGACTGTTAATATTGGCACCTCCACAAGAAGGCAAGTGCTGAAGGGGCTGGTGGGTGTGCAGCCCCTGCAGAAGTGGAGGTGATGCCCTTCTTGCCCCCCTTGGGACTCTTAGAGATGCTGTCATTGGAATGCCCTGGGCAGTAACTGCTGAAATGCCCGGTTGGCAGTAAGGGAGCAAGGACGCCCGGTCTCCAGTTCTGCGTGACGTCTCCCGCCTTGTGGCACTTTGGAGGCCAAGCCCCTCCCCGCCTCTGAATTCCTTTCCCTCTCTCCTCCCTGCTCTCCTCTGCTCACTTAGAGGCTGCTGTGGGCTTTGCAGTGTGTCTTCAGAGATGGGCTGGGGCTACAGTATGATTGAGACCATAAAGAGTTCAGCAGCAAGCATAGGCCAAGGAAGAAGCAGAACTTCTTGGCTTCACTTCTGCAGTCTCAAGAACTACTCTGCCGCCACTATCCAAACCAATCTTTGTGTGTGGTCTCATCTTGTTCTGCTCTGAGTGGTGCATGACAGGTCCACGTGGCAATATTTTGCCCAAAGGAGCTCACAGCGAGGCTGCCACACTTTCAGCAAGCTCAACCAACATGTTGATGGTACCAGAGTCCCTTTAGTGCTGTGGAGTCCTCCATTAGCCAGCTCTGTTTCCACCTGGCCTGTGAGTACAGCGATCCGTCTCTGATTTAGAAATGCTCATCCACTCTCTGCCTCCGCAACTCCAGGGTTTCTTCTGGAGCCACAGTAGCTGTGTCGTGGCAGTAGGAAGGGGGAATGGTGATATGCAAGTGAACTGAGGACCTTCAGCACCTGGTAGGAACCAGGAAAGGAGCTTCTACTGTGTGCTTAGGGAGACAATCTGGAAGAAAAGTGTTTTTTCCAATGCTTCATAGGCAACTGTGACAATGGTTAGAAAGTCTGGGGATGGGGCGCCAGGTGGCATTCTCAGTAAAATTAAGATTTTTAAAAACTTCCATAGTGACTTCCAGTTTCTTCCATAGTAATTGAGAATAGATACACAGCTGTGCCTCGCTGTCTCCTGAAATGGCGTTCTTTCTGGATTTCTCCCTTTGCAGGAACCTCTCTGAACCTGTCATGACGTACAAACTTCACAAAGAATTGGTCTCAGCTGCCAGTAAGTGCCAGAGAGAAGTGATGAAACACTGGAGTGGGTTCCTGGAAATGTATTCTTTTGCCTCTGGGGAGAGGAACAAGTTTTGGGATACTGAATCTATGCTGGAGATTGTTGGCTGAAGCAGATGTAACACTGGCTGCTTTCAAGCCATGGCTGTATTCAGACAGCACAGCAAGCATCAGAGACACAAACCCAGCCAGTTGCCCTTTCCCCCCTTGTGCACAGAGCTCTGTTGAAGGCTTCTCAGTTAGGGAAGGATTGAATCAAGCTGCAGCCCACTGTAATGTCTGAGTGCAGGCGCTTTGGCATACTGGTGTTTCCTTCCTCCCTACACAATTGGATTCTTAACCTCAGTTTAATCTCATTTGAGAATCTCAGTTTGGGGGAAGGAAATAAGCCGCAGTTCCCCAGGTGCCTGTATTGAATTGTCACAGCAGATGGGAGTTTGTTTCAAGGCTCCCCAAACTAGGAGGCTGCATACTCTGTGTTGAAAGAGTGCCTGAGCATGGTACCAAGTCCAACACACATGCATCTCACCAAGTTTCATGTTCGCCTCCCTTTCATTGAAGTTCGGTTTGTGGTTGATGATGTTAACAGGATCTCCTTTTTTCCAGGGTATGAAATTGCACCCCAGAAGTAACTGTAGCCACATTACGATTAATTGTTTATCTGCAATTAATGGGGGAAGGGGGATTTGCTCCAGAGAGAGGGAGAGAGTGTGAGGAGAGGGCACACAGTCCTGACAATGACTGCACTGGCTAGGGTGTAGGGGAGGAGGAGGGTACACACTAACTCTCACAAAAGAATCATAGAAGGGGCCTCTGTTAGTCCTAAATTATGTGCCAATTTACTCTTCTTAATATGCCAAAACATGTGCCTTGATAAATGAAGCCTCCACGTAAGATGCAGTCACAACTGTTGGCCTCTTAGAGCTGAGGACCCCCTTGTAGCACTGATCCCTCCCCCCCCACACACACTTTTGCCCATATGCGGACAACGACAGCCTCTCTCAGAAAGCACTGAGGAATCTCTCGTGATGCAGCAGGATTCCCCGGTGCAGCCTAGGCAATGGCCAACAGGTGCAGGGGAATCCCAGAAGCCTTAGGGCAGAACTCCTGCAGAGTTCCAGCTTCATGAGCAAAGGGGAGTGGGAAAACACCAGTAACACGTGAACTGGACTCTCCCACATTGGCCTGTCCTGGATCTCCTAGAGGGAAGAAAATAATGATTTTTTTAAAAAAAAATATACTTCCAACTTTAAGTTTGGTCTAGTGGTTACGAGCAGCAGGGCTCTGATCTGGAGAACCATGTTTTGTTCCCCACTCCTCCACTTGAAGCCAGCTGGATGACCTTGGGTCAGTCACAGCTCTCTCAGAGCTCTCTCAACCCCACCCACCTCACAGGGTGATTGTTGGGATAATAATAACATACTTGTAAACCACTCTGAGTGGGCATTAAGTTGTCTTAAAGGGCGGTATATAAATCGAATGTTATTAATGTTGTTGTTGTTATTAATCTGGGAAAATAATCCCTGCCCCACCAGTCTCGCACAAAGGAGCTGCTGTGAGGATGTTATGCTGAACGTTGCTTTTATTAATAGATTAATGTTTCGGCCAGTGCATAGTTCAAGCAACCCATTTAATTAACTCAGAGGAATTTCAGTAGGTCTGACAGTCCTAATGCATGTTGTATTACTGGGGCTAGATCATCATCTAATAAAAATTAGTGTGGCAATCAAGAGTCCAATCAACTTCACTGCTTTTCGGTTGCCTTGAACGGAAGCAACTTCCCTGCTGCTTCCAGCGTCTGAATTGCTTTCAAGTGATTACCCTTGAGCTGCCTATCTTGGCTTCTTTATCTTCAGCATCTGAGCTCCTTTCCCCAAAATTGATGGTTGAAAATACATCCCCATTGGATATTTTTTCTGATGAATGCTTGGGCACCAGCAGGGATTGCAAATCGTTTCCAAGCAAGTGAAAGGAAACACTCTTTTGGGGCCCCAGCTTGCTCTCTCTTTCTGTCTAGGGGTGGCCTCTGTCCCAATGGAGCCCAGCTAAGGAAAAATGTAGTTTGAGGCCCTTACTCAGCTACCCTGGCAGCTGGTCAGAAATAACCGCCTTTCACCCAGACTGGGGCAAGCAAAACACTGTGGCAGTGGCAGAGCAACTGAGGCCCAGGAGGCCCAAAGGCAGAAGTCGTGTGCCACGCAGTGCCTCCCCTCCCCCCGTCCCCCCCCCGGCAATTTTGTGTAATATTGAAGCAATTAAAGGCGCCTGGAGAGGTGGCCAAAACTTCCAATTCATCCTTTAGAGTACTGAACAAGGTATTTGCCCAGGCCTCAAAGGAGTGGGCGGGTGGGGTATTTGTTGCTTTTTTTGACCTTATCTGCTTAAATAAATCCTAACAGCTCTATTGTTCCGCACTGTAATTCTTCCTTTAATTTTTTGCCATTAATTAATTTTGTACAGCCCAGAAACTGCCCTTTTATTTGCAATTCACCAGATTATGTTGGATGCCCCCGCATTCAGATTTTGCAGAAATCACCGCTAATGTCCAGCACATTGATCTTAGGCCCCAAACCTCTTTCTTCTTCTTCTTCTCTCTCCCACCCCCCCCCCCCAAGAATCTGAGAACCTGGACTACAGGCTGGGAGCCCTTCACACTCTGGTCTATAAACTCCCTGACAAGAACCGAGAGATGCTGGAAGTTCTCATCAGGCATCTGGTCCAGTAAGTCGCACGCAGTTGATCTGACTTTATGCCGTCCTTGGAGGGAGCCGCGCCAGGGCTTGGAGGCAAGCATGCAGGGGCGACAGAGACCGAGCTGGCATCAGAATGAAGTCAGTGGCAGTTCCAGGATTGAACAGATGCAGTTTCATTCCGTTGGGAACGCTGCCTCTGTGTTGGACGGTCTCTGGTTTGTTTACTATATAGAAATATTTTCTGTTTGGTGCCGTTGCTCCCCTGAACTGCTTCTGTCCCACTGACTCAGACACGTACCCCGTTAGTGCTGTTTTCTCTTTCCCAGATAGTTCGTGTGGAGGATCCCAGCTGATTGGGAACTGGACTTAGGAGCAGGGTGACGATATGCTGTGTAGCCAGTTGGACCTGGCATGGAATGGCACCACTGAGTGCAAACTGAAAGAGAAGGCGATGCAAACAAACAGGGAAAGGGCTTTGCACACAATGCCAGAAATGTTGGACAGGGTTGTGCGAACGTTCAAAACATCAGAGGTACTTTGCCGGTCCATCTAGTCCGGCTTCCTGTTCCACACACTGGCCAACCAGTTGCCCTAGAAAGCAAGTGAACGGCATAGAGGCCAACACCTTACTACTAATTTCATTATGAAATTAATTACAATCATATAATTATATAAACATAATTTCATTATATTAGTTATTGTATCAGTTATAATACAAATTATATCAATTATAATACAGTTATAATACAAATATATTACAAATTCTGTGGTAAACTATAGAGTTTCTGGAAATTCCTAGAGCTACGCTACGTCACTTCCAGATTTTCCTTCAAGTGATGTAGTGCTGCAAAGAATGTTGTGATCCTCCCATGATTTCCCCCCCAAGTATGGCAATTTCCCTGCCAGTTTTCAAGCAGACAGGGAGTACAGTTCCAGTTTTACAGGTAGATAAATAAAAGGTTGTGAATTTAAAGCAAATTGAATATTAAATCGTCTAGAAAACTTTTTGTTCAGTTACCATGAGCAGCCATTGGTAGAAATTAGAGATGAGTGTAAGCAAAACTCCAAACCGCAGAGATCACACGATCCCACCCCCACCCCCTCCACCCCGTTTTCGAGCTTTATTTGTGACTCTCTGGAACAGAAATGCTAGTCCTGAGTGCTCATCGTCACGGAAACCATCCCTCGCAAAATCTTTGGTTCTTTCCAAGTTGCAGCGTTCACCGGCAATGCAGCATGAGCTCACATTTCATTCTGAATTTGTACTGAATTCCTCCCAATCTGATCATTGCAAGTGAGGAACAAAGAGCACTCCCAGCCAATCCTAAAGAGAGCTGCCATTTTCTTTCCCCTTCTCCCATCCTTGTGCGCTGGAGAGAGACCCTTTTTTTTGTACAGCCTATTGGGGTGGGGGTGGCTTGCTCAAACAGCCATAGAATTAAAATGTGTTGCCCAATTTGCTTAAGACATGGCGGTTCTTGGAAGGATGGGCAGAAGACACTCTGTTACAATTTTGGTTGAAAAACCACAATTCCAGCCCTTCCAGAAGTCTCACAAAGAAAATACTTGAGGCAAACAATGGCTGCTGGTGCTGTGCTCAGGGACTGATAAAATTTGAATGCTTGGCACAATTTTCTTGAAACTTTGGGGGTTCTTTCAAGGAGAGGCAGAAGTCACGCCGCTGCAATTTTGGTGAAATTTGGTTGAAAAACAACTATTTCAGCTCCCCTGGAAGTCCCACATAGAAAAGCAGAGAGAGGCCTCTTTTGAGGGTCTGTAAAATTGCCTGTTTGTTCAGTCTGCTTGAAACTTAGGAGTTCTTTAGATTTAGAGGCAGGACTATATTCTGTGTGATTTTGGTGCTGTTAAGTGCAAAAACAGCTGCCTCAAATTGGTCCCCTTTCCTCTTCCCCATTGAAAATACCAGTCACAAAAGTCATGAGAATGAAGGGAAATTGATGAACTTTGAGTCTGACCCAGCAGTGCCCCACCAGAAAACTACCCAAACACAATAAACATTTAACTCTACAACCATGGATTTGAAAGCATCATGAAAATTTTCAAAATGCACACTCCTAGTAGAAACACTGTAGAAATGAAAACCTGTTTGCATAGAAATCTTCTGTTCTTTCATATATATACCAAGGGTAATGCCAATTTGCCACTTTGGGGCCAGGAAGGAATTTTCCTCCAGGCCAGATTGGCCAGGGATCTGGGAGGGTTTGGGGCTTCCCTTGGGCATAGGGCAGGGGTCACTGGGGGACTGGGTGGGGAGGAAGTTGTGAACTTACTGCAGTGTGCAGAGACTTGAACTTGTTGACCTGTGAGAATCTCTTCCAGCTCTGTGTTTCTGTGTTCCTCTTAGGAAAGGTCTCAAGCATGAATTGGACATTTACTGCTTGCCTTTTTCTTCACTGGACACACTTTCTAGCCTGACAGAGACAATCTCAGGTTGTCAGGTCCTGTCATGGGCATCGCCCTGTGAGATGCCAGCCGGCCTGATTTCAGCCTTACAGGACCTTCAGGGAATATATGGGATCCCGCTCGGTGGAAGGGGGGTATACCTCACCCTCACACCCTCTCAGTCCACCCACAGGTCCCTTCAATCTGACAGAGTCCTGCCTGCCTTCCAGAACAGCTTTCTCCATCCAGTTGTGAGCCTGACTCCTTCTCATCCTCTCCATCTTCTTTCCTCCACCTCCTCTCTGCTGCTCTCTCATTCTCCTACGCAACCCACCACACCTTGTGGGTGGACTTCCCTTTTATCCCTTCACTGTTCCCTTCTCCGCCTGCCAGCCGCGCCCCCTTCCTGCACTCTAGCCACGCCCCTGGCTGACTCAGGCAGTTGCACCTGGGTTTGCTCTGTTGGCTGCATTGGGCAGGCACACCTGTGCCTCCTTGGTTGGCTGCCAAGCCTTCCCTGCTGAGCTGGCTGCTTGGGCCAGGCACACCTGTGCTTCCTTGGCTGGCTGCCAAGCTTTTCCTGCAGAGTGCCTCAGGCAGTTCCACCTGGGGTTGTTTTGCTCCCAGCTTCACCTGGACCAGGCTCCTGCCTTCTAGCTGACCTGCAGGCTGGGGCGTGGCTCTGTGCTGCTTTGGTTCCCTCTCCTCTCTGGCTGGTAAGGCTGCTGTCTGACTGCCCTTGCTTCCTGTGCCTCCTCCCTCAGGTCTACTGCCCTCCTGGGGGTCCTTACTCTCCCTGTCTGGCCCCCTGGCCTCCCACCAGAGGGTGGGACTAGCTGGCTTCCACCTGCCTCGCCTGACTCTCTGGGGCTTGGGTGTTTCTTCCCTGTCCTCTGTTTCTGGGCGTGGCAGAGTCTTGGTTTCTGTCTGGGCAGCTGCATGGTGGTCGTCTGGCTGTCTCCCCTTCCCTTCTGTTAAGTCTAGGGGCAGTGCTTCAGACCCCGGACACAGGTTTAGTGCTGCAGATGTGCCGGCTGATTTTGACATACTTGCTAATTACCCCTTGCCAGGGCCAGCACAAGATTTTACAGCCTCAGTGGCCACATGACCTACCTCAGGTAGTGACGCATAACAAAGGTCATACTTTGGACCTTATTTTTGCTTTTAATTGTTGGGAGAAGAGCTATGGGGGGGGGGACTGGAGATTCACATGGTGCCGTGAGCTGACCACTGGCTCTTCAAGGTGCACATGAATGCGGCACTGATGCTGTGCAGGAGCAAAGAGTTGGTTAAAATGGTCTGCCTGTGAAGACTAATGGATCTGGCCGGTCTCCGGAATGCCTTGGGTAACTTTAAGTTTGTCATCATTCTTCTGTGCAGCCCCACATTGGGACTGCACTTGCACAGGCCTGCTTTGGAGAGAGATTTCTAGCTCTAAAGACCTCAAAAGGGGCGCTCCCGATAGTCTGCACGTGTGGTGTTTCCCGCCCGATCGCTGCATAGAGACACAGGGCGCTCTTTCATCCCTCAGTTCTCTTTTTGTCACCAGTGAGAGAGGTCATTCGCTCTAATCGCCTTGCTCTATTACCTCTATGACTAGTTGTTGTTCATTGTTCTTAGTTATAGTTGTAGTTTGTTGTTTGATAGTTGTAGTTATCCAGTTTTATATAGTAGTGTAGTTAGACAGTTATTATAGTTAGAGTTTGGTGTTTCACTTACAAGTTATGCAGTTGATAGGATGTCGTAAAAGGCGCTATTTAAGAAATGTTCTAAATGTGACACAAAGATACCTCACACCAATGAGCATACCTTGTGCCTCCTATATCTGGGAGAGTCCCATAAGGTTTCCGCTTGCCGCCACTGCCAAAGATTTACACCAAAGGCGCACAGCGACCGGGCAACGCATCTTAAAGCAACCCTGTGGGAGATGGTCCTGTCGGGATCCTCTAAACCAGCAACACTGTCATCCACTGAGTCGGACCTGACCCTCCACACTGAGCCCTTAGTTCCAAAGGCCGGACACGAGAACCCTCCAAAACAACAGCCTCCACCTCTCTCAGAACCAGTAGCTACTGGAACCAACACTAAAGGTATTGAGGCGAACCCTAAATGGGGTTCGGAAGTTGGGCTCTTCAAAATGCCGTTCTTCAGATCCAATCGGATTGGGGCTGATTCCGCACACGTGGGATAATGCACTTTCAATGCACTTTATCAATTGTTTGAGGTGGATTTTTTGTTCCATACACAACAAAATCTGTTCCAAATGATCTATAAAGAGGATTGGAAGTGCATTATCCAACGTGTGCGGAAGCACTCTCTAACAAGCTTCCTTGGAACCAGTGCCGAAGAAGGCCAAGGCTGAGACGAAGCACTTGAAGCGGTCTGCTTCTACTCCCTCCCATAAAGAGAAACATCGATCGGCCTCTTCTACTCCATCCCTCATAATTGAGGAGAAGATACTTCGGCCACACCTTACTCCATCCCCTCTGCCCACTCCTGCCTTCCAGTCAGAATATGAAAGGGACAGTGCCTGTGATGACCTGTACCCAGCCTTTTCTACAGCCTCCAATCCGAGCCCTTCTCACTCGGATCCGAGGACATCCTCGCAGCCGCCCCCGATTACGACAGTGGCAGTTCTGACACAGTCATTCCAACCAACACAGTTTCAGCCTACACAACAGTATACATCATACTCCTGGCCGGTTCCACCCTTGGTTCCGACGATGTCCCTCACTCCAGTCCCGACTTGGGCATATACACCTGCCTACCAGCCACTGGCGTCTAGCTGGCAGGAGTTTATGTCATAGTTGCAATCCACCCCTGTGTTGCCACCTCCTGCAACTCAGCTGGCTCCAGTGCAACGACCACTGCCTGAGGCTCCAGGTTCATCTATGCACCGTCAACACATATAGACCCCACCTCGGATTCGGAGGAGGACATTGAGACAGTGTCTCACTATGACAGGGTGTCTGATTTAGCCTCCGATCCATCTCCTGAGGAAGTTGTGGGGGATCCCACTTCATCCTCCCCTTCGGAAGATTATAGACTTTTTGCAGAACAGATGCTAAGAATGTCTCCAGTACCAGTTCTAAACCCAAAAGCAAGGTGCTTCAAGCACTCTACTCTGACTCCACTGACTCGGTAGCCTTCCCAGCTGTGGAGGATCTGCTGGATATCACTCATGGGGTTTGGGAAAGGCCTGCTTCCGTTCCTGCCACATCATGCAAGGTGGAGGGGTACTACAAGTTGAAGCAGCAGGATTGTGCTTTTCTTTTCGGTCATCCCAAACCCTCATTGTTGGTAACGGAAGAGATCCAACCAAAGAGCAAGTATGGCCTGCATTCATCTCCAAGTGACAGAGAGGGATGCAAACTTGACCAGCTGGGAAGGAAGATCTATTCCTCAGCTGCCGTGAATTTTCGAATCTCCAACTATCAGGCCATTATGGGATCGTACAATTTATTCCTCTGGGGATGACTCTCATCATATGTGGCAGACTTACCAGAGGACAAGAAATCAGTCATTCGAGTACTTCAGGGGGAGGCCACTAGATTGGCCAAACAACAGATGACAGCAGCAAAGCATGAGGCTGATTGCTCTGCCTGGGCCATGGCTTCGGCAGTGGTACTGCAGCATCACTCCTGGCTGAGATCAACGGCATTAATCCCGGATAAGCTCAGTAAAGTGGCGGATTTTCTATTCGAGGGCACGTCCCTCTTTTCAGAAAAGACTGATATTCATTAACATAAATGAAAAATAACAGGCAGACGTCATGCTCTCTTGGTGTCATCGCTCCTCAACAACATTTCCAGCAACAACATTACAAATACCGCAACCAAAGAAGACTGCAGTACCAGAAACGGAACACAAGGTACAATTACAGCCTTACCAGCAGTATCACCCCTACAAGGGATACTCGGCCTACCATTGTGGCTCAGGAAGACGCTCTAATAAATCAAGACCTAAACAGGCCCAGCCACAGTCTCCTAAACACTTTCAGCCTCAAAAGCCTGTTTTCTGAGCGCCCCAGTTTCGGCACAACCCTGTTCTTTTTTGGACAGGCTAGCACCTTTTGTTAATCAGTGGGAAATGAGCACCACCGATTCCTGGGCTCTTGCCGTAGTTTGAAATGGCTACCGTGTACACTTTGAGGACACACCACCTTCGTGTTGCTCTGGGAGATCGGCAGCACTCTCACAGGAGTTGCAGCTTGCCATTTCTGAGTTGCTGCAGAAGGAGGCTATACCGAGAGTTCCTGCAAGCAACTCTAAGTTTGGTTTTTACGCAAAATATTTCATAGTTGAGAAGGATGGTGGAGTCAGACCGATCCTTGATTTAAGACAATATGTTCATTAAAGTTGAAAAGTTTCGTATGCTAACACATTCTAGTGTCATTCATTACCTCAAGACTGGTTCTTGGTTTGCTGTCCTTGATCTCAAGGATGCGCATTTTCATATCTCTATACACCAGGCCCATAAGAAATACTTGAGTTTCTGTTATAGGGAGGAGACATTCCAATATACTGCACTTCTATTTGGACTTTCTTCAGCCCCATGGGTATTCACTAAATAAATGCATGGCTGTAGTGGTGGCTTTTCTTAGGTCAAAGGGATGTACCATTTATCCTTACTTGGATGACTGGCTCCTTGTGGACCAATCTCTCAGTTACCACCATTTCCAGGCTAAGCCTCCTAATTAATTGGAAGAAATCCAACCTTGAACCAACCCAGACCACCCAGCTCATAGGTGCTCTTCTGGATGCAAGAGTGGGTAGAGCGTTTCTACCCCAAGACAGGATGGGGACTATTCAGTCTCTAGTGAGACAAATAGAATTGAAACGTTTTCAACCTGCTAAATTCATTCAAAAGTTATTGGGACTTATGGCCTCCACCATGGAGGTAGTTCCTTTTGCACTCCTCTTTATGAGGCCTCTACAAAACTGGTTCATTAGGGGGTTTGACCCCATTAGAGGTTCCCAGTCTAAAGGTCTCTCTATCCCTAGATAGGTCACCAGATCTTTACAATGGTGGGCTAACCCAGTTAATTTACTCAGGGGCACCCGTTTGGTATACAACCTCTGGAAATTAGCCTAACCACTGATGCTTCCCTCCAGGGCTGGGGAGGTCACCTTGGGGAACTCTATACAAGATACTTGGTCACTGGCTGAATCTAAGGTGCACATAAATGTCTTAGAGCTGACAGCCATACGTTATTCACTTGCCTCTTTTGCAGAGTTGATGCGGGACAAGAGGGTACAGGTGCAAACCGACAACATCTCCGCTCTCTATTAACAAGTAGGGTGGAACAGCTTCCCTAACTCTCTGAAGAGAAGCCACACATCTTTGGCTATGGGCTCTTTGCAACAACACCTTTCCCCAGGTGATACATATTGCCGTCATGACAAATACCAGGGTGGACATGTTGAGCAGACTCATCAAACTGCACCACGAATGGTCGATCAACGATAAGTTTATTCTTCCAATCTTCAGGAGATTGGGGTTCCCAGAAATCAACCTGTTCGCTACCTCCCAGAATGCCAAGGCCAGGCTGTTCTGCTCACGACTCAATCGGGGACGCTTTCCAGATTCCATAGGATGGGGGGCTGTTTTATGCTTTCCCCCCAATACCTATACTGCCACAGGTTTTGTGCAGAATTAGATACTATTGAACTCATTGCATTCTCATTGCACCTTTTTGGCCCCACAGGGAGTGGTCTCCCCTTCTCTGGCAAATGGTCAGGGGACAGCGCTACCAACTACCAAGGGCCCCAGGCTTGCTATACAGGGAACAGATAAGGCATCACTATGTCAATTCCGTCAACCTGGCAGCATGGCTGCTCTTTCCAACACAGTAGCCTTCTCTAAAGAAGTAACACAGATTTTGTTGAATGCTCGGATGCCTTCTACCAGGCTGTCATATTCCTCCAAGTGGAACACTTTCACTAAATGGGTAACGGAAAGAGGTTTATCCTCTTTCTCCTGTCCCATACCCAGGATTTTCGATTATCGTTTCTCCCATCTAAACAAGGGTCTTACATCCTCATCTGTTAAAGTCCATATGGCTGCTGTATCAGCCTTCCATGAACAGGTGGATGGTAAGACCTTGTTTTCTCACCATGCATCCAAGCAGTTCTTGATGGGGGTACTCTTCACCTTCCCTCCTAGGCGGGCCCCAGCTCCTCGAAGGGGCTTACCAACATCCAATCAGTCCCTGTCCAGGTGGATTGTAGCAGCAATCAAGAGATGTTATACCGTGGCAGGAACACCATGTCCAGGTACAGTCTGGGCACATTCAATGTGATTGCAGTCTTCCTCAGCAGCCTTCCTTTGAGGGACACCTCTGCAGGAGATTTGTCAAGCTGCCACATGGTCATCCACGGATACATTCATCAAACACTATGAGGTCAACATGAATTCCAGATCGGACGCAGCTGTTGGAAATGCAGTACTTCAGTCTTTATTCACTTAAGAGTCTCCTCACGCCCACCCCCATTGGTGAGTAGCTTGTTATACTCACACTGGGGCTCCCAATATGCAGTCCCCTTCAAGGGCCTGCATTACAAATGAATAGAGACCTTGATCTCCTGAAGGATTTTGTCCTATGTATGTAATATAATGTGGGGCTGCACAGAAGAACGACGACAAAAACGACGAGAGCCAGTTTGGTGTAATGGTTACGAGCGTGGGACTCTAATCTGGAGAGCAGGGTTTGATTCCCCACTCCTCCACTTGAAGCCAGCTGGGTGACCTTGGGCTAGTCACAGCTCTCTGGAGCTCTCTCAGCCCCACCCACCTCACAGGGTGTTTTGTTGTGGGGATAATAATGGCATACTTTGTAAACCACTCTGAGTGGGCATTAAGTTGTCCTGAAGGGCGGTATATAAATTGAATGTTATTGTTATTATTAAATAATGTGTGCAGACACACATTCCCTCCCTCCTGCCTCGCTGTGAGGAGATAAACATTTGTGCACCCTCCAGCAGCATAGGAGGACAGAATGGTTTCATTTGGCAAAGGTGTTAGTTTATCTCCCTGTCTAGTTAACCTGTACGCAGAACATATCGTAAGAAAAGATGGATTAGATTTAGATGAAGGTGAAGTAAAAATGAGTGGAAGGAACATTAGCAGTTTGAAATATGAGGGTGACATTATGTTGCTGGCTTGAAGTGACCACTGATGAAGATTAAAGGAGAAAGTAGCAAAGGAGGATTGTAGCTGAAAATCAAAACAAAAACTAATGAATACTGAAGAATTATACAATTTTAAATTTAACAATGAAAAAATTGAAATGGTTAAAGATTCTCAATTCTTGGCTCAATTATCAACCAAAAGTGAGCATACATCCATGAAATCAGGAGATTGAAACTTGGAAAGGTAGCCATGAAGGAGCTAGAAAAGATCCTTGTGTAAGGAAATGTCGCTGGGGAACCATATCAAGATAATTCATACTATGGTATTCTTCAATAGTATGTACGGATATAAAAGTTGGACAGTGAAGAAAGCACAGGAAGAAAATTGATTCATTTGAAATGTGGTATTGGAGGAGAGTTTTACAGATACTATGGCGCGGAAATGGACAAACTGACTTCAGTATTGAAAGGACAAATGGAAGAAGACTTTGCCAGACCTTGGACTTTATTTTACAATTGGATTAAAAATAAGCATAAAGATTTGAGTGTGTTAAAAGGCTGTAATGTAATTTGTTTCAATTATCACAGTCTACTGATGTGGAGTACTAAATGATATGTAGAGTACTGTTGTAAGCCTGCTCGCGGGGAGGGTGGAATACAAATATAATAAAATAAAATAAAAAGAAAATTATATAGCGAAATATCGGGGGGGGGCGGTCCTTTTTTTCCCCTTTTCTATCCTATCCCTCCTGTCTTAATTTTCCTGGAAAATTAATAAAATATAATTATTTTTTAAAAAAAGACAAGTGGGTTCTAGATCAAATCAAGCCTGCATTCTTCCTAGAAGCTAAGATGATTATCATACTTTGGTCACATCATGAGAAGACGGGACTCCCTGAAAAACACAATAATGCTAGGAAAGGTTGAAGACAATGGAGAAAGTGGACGACCCGGCATAAGATGGATCGATGCAGTAAATAAAGCCACAGCAAGACTGTTGATAATAAGATGTTATGGAGGTCATTAATTCATAAGTTGGAAGTGCTGGGATGGCACACAACACACAGGCACTGGCAGCCCTGCCTCTCCTGCTGTGTTCTGTTGGTACAGCTTCACGCATCAGAGCCAAGCCTCCCGAAGGGGCCACTCTGCAGACAGGTAAAATCAGCAGCTGCCTGTTGATGCCCACTCTTTGTGGTGGTTCCCGCACTGTGGAACAGTCTGTCCGAGGCTATTGGGAAGGGCCCCCCCCCACTTCTAGTGTTTCACGAAATTGCAACAGAATTGTTCAGGAGGGCCTTCTTGTAGAGGAAGGAGAGCTGTGATGTAATGGATCAGCCTGGAACGTGACCTTTATTAGGGTCAATATGTTTTTTTCTTTTTCAGTCCCAGCCTGCAGCATTATGTTGTTTTATCGAGTAAACCTTGCTGTTAGACTCAAAGGTTATCATCTTTTATAATTTTCTTGCTGATTGACTGAATGGCAGAGGAAAGTGCTGTCAAGGCGCAGCTGATTTTTGATTTTCAAGGCAAGAAATGAACAGAGGTGGTTTGCCATCGCTTGCCTCTGTGTAGCAACCCTGGTCTTCCTTGGTGGTCTCCATCCAAGTGCTAGTCAGGGCTGACTCTGCTTAGCTTCTGAGATTTGACAATATGTGGCTAGCCTGCTCCATCCAGGTCAGGGACATTGACTATATAACTTTGTTTTACAAGGAATCTCAGCTATTAGATTCAAATGTCATCATATTTCATAACTGGCTTGCTAATCAACTAAATCGATCTGTTGTAATCTACCTTGAGGCCCAGTGAGAAAGATACGACCATAAATGAAAATAAATAAATAAAAACTTGCATGTATGTGTAATACATGCACACAGTGTGCAGGTCTCCAGCATACCTTCAATGAGATCCTTGTGCCTGCTGGCCGTCAGCCAAGTCCTTAAAGTTAGGTTTGATTCCTGTTTGCAGTGTGCCTTTTTCTAGGGCCATCGGAGAAATCGGGGATATTACTTTCTGGGCTGGGTGAGTAGCTGAAAACTACTCGTCCACTGGCTGTCAGAAGACATTGGAGTGGGGAGTGGGGACTATCTAATCCCTGAATCCCCCCTTCCCCAGCCCCCCCCCCCCCCGCTTTGTAGGCTGCTCCTGTTAAGAATCACTGCTAAGGCCCTTTAATCCAAGAATGCTACTGCCTGGCAGTCAGAAGAACAGCACAAATTAATTCCTTTTCTAGGAACTGCTTCACGCTTGCGAGAGGAACTGTCCCTTCCCTCTTCTTTCTGCTAACTGCTGGGTCTTTCTTTTTCTTTCTCTCAGTGGCAGCTCTTTGTCAAGTGTTAAGAGCAGAATACAGTTTATATGCTAATATGGCTTGACTCTGCGGGCCAGAACATCAAACCTACTGTCTGCCCAGCCCAATTAGCAAGGCCTTTTTGTCTGGGATTTTGAGAACTGTCCTCCATCCTGTCCCCTGAGGGTGGGGGGTGGGGGGGCAGCAGCATACAGTATGTTGCGTGTGCATGGTCAGCTCTGGGCTCAACTGGAGGAAGAAGTGCCTTTCTTTTTGAAATAAAGTCTGTTCACTGAATAGCTGCCATAGCCAGTGTTTTCAGGTGTCGATCCATGAATGTTTGTGTGTGAAGTAGCCTCAAGTCACAGCCAACTCATGGAGACCCAGTAGGGTTTTCAGGGCAAGAGAAAAACAGAGGTGGTTTGCCATTGGCTGCCTCTGCATAGCGACCCTGAACTTCCTTGATGGACTCCCATCTGGGTTCTAACCAGGGCCAACCTTGGCCGTTTCCACACAGCTCCCCACCGTTCGTAACAACCTGGAAGATCGGGAAAAAAACACGGAAGATTGCGTTTTCTCATGCGAGATTTGCGCGACGTCACGTCACGTCGCGTGAGAAAACGCGATCTTCCACATTTTTTTTGCGATCTTCCGGGTTGTTACGAGCGGCGGGGAGCCGTGTGGAAACGGCCCTTGTTTAGCTTCAGGCTATTCTGGGCCATCCAGGTCAGGGACCTTGAACTCTTGCTCAGGAATAAATTGAATTTGTCACTGAAATTTACTCTTACTCTAGTGTTGGCTTTCATGTTCCCATTCAGCACTTTGCATTTCTTTTTCCAAACACTTCATAAAAGGTGACTGCTTCTGTGTCTATGGATTAATTGGAGAACGGAATTGCAAGTTGTTGGGCACTTGTTCATGGATCTCTGGGTTATTCCACTTTTCCTCCATGAAGTTCAAGCTGACATCTACAGGGTTGTCCCATTTTGCCGTCATAAATCAGTGATCGTATTAATCCAAGGCCAGCCAGTGATGAGCTGGCCCTGAACACTCTTCCGTAGATGAAGGAAGCTTTGGCCTGTGGCCTTCCACAGCCTCCCCTAAGTGGTGCCCTGAGGAAAAGGGTATTTCTCACTCATTGGCCCATGAACTGGCTTCTCTAGAGTGGGCATTGGGCCAAATCCAGCCGCTTGATGTTGTGTCAGTTGCCAAAGAGTCAGTAACCAGACTCCTTTTTCCCCACTGTATCCCCTAGCAGACGAGGAAGGAATTGGGTATCTTCTCTCAGGAGCGACTTACGGGATGAGGAAGAACTCTTCCCTCCTGCTTGACTTGCGTTGGTTGTCAGTGACTGCTCTGGTTCTGCTCTTTCTGCTTCCAAGTTCCCTCTGACAGAGGTGTGAGAGGGAAGAGATGTGAGAGGGAAGATTTTGCTGCTCTGGTACAGCAGGGGAAAGCTCTGGAAACAAGCACTGGCTTCTCCGATGGAGGATGGGCCTTTTCCTGGTACCAGAATATCAGTTCCAGAAACATGACATTTTCTATTTAAATAAAAAGCTGCTCTGAGTGCTTGACACTGGAAAATGCACTTTAGGGATATTCATTGTGCAATCTCTGGGTGCAGTTTGGAGTGTGCTCTCTAGCCATGTTGCGTTACTGGTTGCTTTTTCCTGTCCTAGACATTTCTGTAAGTTTCAACGGGTATGTTATTAATCTGTTTCTAAAGCCCTCCTTCAACTGCTGTGTGGGGAGAAGTGTCCCCTTGATGATTAGGATAAAGTACTGCTCTGATGTTTGTTTCTTTTCTTTTCTTTTTTTAATTAAATTTTTATTGCAGTTAAACCATTACAACATACAAACGTACACATATAAACCGAAACATTAACCAGTACAAAACTATTTTGATACAGGAGGGAGTTAAGCACATACAATTAAAAGCTATGTAGTTCAACAAAACTTATAAGCTATAATGTAAAGCTTCTAGAGAGAGTAATTGTTTGAAGTATTTTTGATCTAGGCTGGATATTATTTTTATCAGCATATTCAAAAAATGGAAGCCATTTTTCCATGAACTTGGAATCTGCAGGAAACTGTTCAGCTATGTAAAGGTCATTATGGTTTTCCATTATGAAGTGATTCCATACTTTTTCAAGCCATGAATCTACAGAGGGTGCATGATCTTTCTTCCAGACCAACGCTATCTCATTTTTTGCTACTACGAAAAGAGTTGCAATCAATTCTTTTCTAATCATAGGTATTGCTAAGTCTTCCCACTGATCTAAAAAAAAGATTTTGGGATCCAAAGGGACTTCATATCCTGTAATTGTTCTGATTGATTCAATCACTTTCTCCCAATAACTTTTTATAAAAGGGCAGCCCCACCAACAATGGGCAAACGTGCCCGTCTCTCCACAGTTTTTCCAGCATTTTGGGGAAGATGATGGATATATATAGGATAGTCTCTTAGACGTAAGATACCACCTGTGAATAATCTTAAATGTTTTCAGCTTAGTTAGGGTAACATTTGATCTAAATATAGCTGAAGTCCAGATCTTATTCCATGTCTCAAGAGATTGATCTACATTGCAATCTTTGGCCCAGCTGGATTGACAAAGAATTTGCTTTTTGTTCAGTGTGTTCAGTAATGTACTGTAAAGTATGGAAATCATTCCTTTTTTTTGAACTGTATAAGATCGTAATATCATTTCAAATTCCGTCAGGGGAGTTTTCATTATTGATTTTATGCCTATTTGTTCCATCATATTTTTAATCTATAGGTATCTAAACCATAACAGTTTTTGCTTTAATTTATCTTCTATTTCTGATTTCTCCATCAGGCCTGAGTTTGTAGCTATGTCAATTAATCTTGTTATCTTAGCCTGTTGAAATAAGTTTATGAAATCTGATTCTTGACCTGGAGGAAACCAAGACTGATTAACAAATGAGGAGAATCTGGATTTTTCTGGAATGAGTTTAGTTTTAAATTTATCCCATATCTGCAAAATTGCTAATAAAAACGTATTTTTGTTAATGCTTTTTGGTCTGTTTATTTGTTTGTTCCATATTAAATCATTGAAGGAGAATTTGTCCAGTTGAGTATTGGAAAGGGTGATCCATTCTGCTGTAGTTTCCACAGAGATGAGTTGGAGTAAGTTTAGAAGTCTAATTGCTGGTTGATATAAATTCAGATCTGGATAATTAAAACCTCCGTCTCTAGATTTTCGTCTCAACGTGGAATATGAAATTCTTGGATGCTTATTTTGCCATAAGAAACTATTGATCATTGTTTGCCATTGAGTAGTTAGCGTTATAGGAATTGTTACTGGGATTGCTCTGAAAACGAAAAGAAACTTAGGTAATATAAATGATTTTATTAGATGGAATCTATCGAACCAATTAAGTTTTAGTTTATTCCAATTGGTGATTTCTGCTTTAATTTGGTTTGCTATTCTTTGGTGGTTCAATTTAATGAGGTCGTTTAATTTGGAAGTAATATTAATGCCGAGGTAAGTAAGATGATTTGAGGCCCATTGATATTTATACTGTTTACAAATTAGGTTTTCAGTACTTTTAGACAGATTGATAGGAAGAATTTGTGATTTTGATTGATTAACAACCAGGCCAGATATAGCTCCAAATTCAGTTAGCAAGGGGTGGAGATGTGTCATTGAGGTTGTTGGGTTAGTTAAGTAAATTAGCATGTCATCAGCGAAAAGTGACATTTTAAAAGAACTATCTTTGATGGGGATTCCAAGTATATTTTCATTTTCCCTTAAGGCTATTGCGAAGGGTTCCAAAGCTATAGCAAAAAGCATGGGAGATAGCGGACAACCCTGTCTAGTGCCTCTATTAATTACAATTTTTTCTGAACGTAGACCATTAAGTCTAATGTTAGCTGTAGGTTGCGAATATATAGCTCCAATAGTGTTTAGGAATTTCTCACCAAAGCCTAGAAATTGAAGGGTGCTACTTAAATATTTTTCCTCAACCAAATCAAATGCTTTTTGGATATCTAAAGATAGGAACAATGCTTCAGTCCTGTTGTTTTTGCAATACTCAATCAAATTTAACGTTTTATAAATATTGTCTGTAATTTCTCTTTTGGGTATAAAACCTGCCTGATTGTTATGGATATAATTGCTTATGAATGAGTTTAAATGTCGAACCAAAATTGATGTAAATAATTTATAATCATGATTGAGAAGTGATATTGGTCTGTATGAATCAGCTTTTGTTGGGTCTTTTCCTTGTTTATGTATAACCACTATATCGGCCATGTTCCAGGTAGGGGGTAATTTACATTCATCCAAAACTAAATTGCAAGTATTAGTTAGATGTTGAGCTAGCAATGTGGCATATTTTTTATAGAACTCCGATGGGTATCCATCAGGTCCCGTGGCTTTATTATTTTTAGCTAATTTAATTGCTTCTAGGGTTTCCTGTAAGGAGATAGGTTTTTCTAAAATTAATCTATGGTTCTCTTCCAATTTCTTTACATTTTTAAGTGAGTGTAGAAAATCCATAATCTTAGTTTGTTTGGGGTTTATTGATGAATACAAATTCGTGTAAAATTCTTTAAATACTTGTAAAATTGATTTGGAATCATGGCAATTTACTTTATTTTCATCTTGAAGTAAGTGAATGTTATTTTTCAAATTCTTCTGTTTTATTTTATTCGATAGAGTTCTTAGGGCTTTTGGAGTATTAAACCAATATCTTTGCTTAGACTTAATTAAACTTCTATGTACGTTGTTACTGTCAAGCGTTTCTAAAATTTTACGTTGGGCAGTTAATATTTGGTATGTTTTTTTGCTTCCTGTCAATTTATGCTCTTCCTCCGAACTTTTAATGGACTCTGCTAAATCCTGTCTATATTTTAATTTTTCTTTGTTTATATTCACTGAAAGCGCTATAATATGTCCTCTTGATCGTATCCCAGAGTATATTAGCCTTTATTTCTTCAGAGTTATTATCAGCTATGACTCTTTCTAAGATCCTTTCTATTTCTTTAGCTGCTTGGTGATTGTAGAGTAAATGTTTCGGCAAACACCATTGTTTGGAGCACTGTTTTTGTGTTTCTGATGCTATTAATACATTGACCCAGGAGTGATCAGAGATTAGGCACGATCCAATTTGGGAATCAATCGCTTGCTCAAACATTGATTCAGAAACTAAAATAAAGTCAATCCTGGTATATGTGTTGTGCCTTTGAGAGTAATAAGTATAATCCTTTTCCCCTACGTGTAGATGCCTCCATATGTCAATAAGGTTATGTCTTTTTAAGATGGGTGGCAACTTTGTCTTCCTATTTTTTTGAGTGGTTCTTTTCTCAAAATGTGTTCTGTCCCATTTGTAATCCATTATGTAATTTAGGTCCCCCCCCCCTACTATAAGATGACCTTCCTGAAATTTCTCCAGTTTTCCTAGCGTTTCTTCTATGAAATTTAATTGTTGATTATTAGGGACATAAATGGATGCGAAGGTGTAGTTTTGTTCTTCAATTGAACCTTTAACAAAAATGAATCTTCCTTTAGAATCTTTGAGGGTTTTTTTATGTTGAAATAGAAGATCCTTTGTACATAGTATTGCCACCCCCCCTCGATTTTGAATTACCTGCTGCATAGTATTGTGACTGAATCCAGCTTGCCTTTAAAATATCTGTATCATTATTTTTAGCATGAGTTTCCTGTAGAAAAATTACCTGAGATTTAGTTTTGGCCAACAATGAAATAACTCTTCTCCGCTTTATAGGGTTTCCCAAACCTCTTACATTCAGAGTGGTCATTTTAAATTTAGAAGCCATGATTTGAAATATATAATTCTGCTTCTCTTATATAACACAAGTTCCAATCTACTACAATAATATCAAACAGCAAAAAGCATACAATTTGGCACTTTGTTTTAATTCCACTCTCTTATTTCACAAACACTTATAGCTAATCCCTATAACTTATCTATGGGTTTTTTGTTTGTTTGTTTGTTTGTTTGTGTTTTTGGGGGGGGGGGAGTTTTCCCTTATTGTTTTCCTTATTAAATATAATTAACTAAGTAAATATATGAATTTTGTAATGCTTCCTTATAAACTTGTTTCCTCCTGTACTATACTAAACTATACAACCCTTCCCTTCCTTCCCCTAGTTGTTGAAACTTGCGTTAGTAATAAGCTTAAATCCCTAAATTCTCCCCCTCCCTTCCCTCCCTTTACCCCTAAGATATCAAATATCTTTATAAACACTCTTAACTAATTAACAATTTAACAATCTAACAATCAATTTACGTGCTACCAGCTATACAAGACAGGAATTTCCCCCCTCCCCTCCCCTCCTCTATCCCCTAGGATATCAACTAATGCTATGATTAACCTTAAATGACTTGAACACCTTTAACAAACTACTACCAGAATCTAATAGCTTTATAGAACTTACAAACTGGGTCGTTATATTCATGCCGCAGTTTTGGAAACTAAGTTCCCAAGTGTAAAGTTCTATATATGAGGAGCAGTGCTGAGACCCTTAACCCCCCCCCCCCCCGGCAACCTCCATTGTATAGTACATAGCATAAGAAACATAACCATAAGTTGTTCAGTAAGCTGAAACCGTTTGTCTTCCGTCTTCTATCAGGCGTTCCGTATCGGAATTTTGCTCCCTTTTTGGGGAGAGAGCAAGTCTGTTGATTTTCTCTTTTGATTTTGCTTGCTTGTTTCCATGGGTTCTTCCACACCAATTCTGTTCAATAGCTCAGTTCCTGTGTTTAGATCCGTCGCGACGTGATGTTTATCATTCAGGATCACTAAGATTTTAATGTGATTTAACCATTTGTATCTTACGTTTGCTCTTCTCAGGGCGTCTGTAATAGGTTTTAGCTCTTTCCTTATTTGTAAGGCCTCCCTTGGTAAGTCTGCGTATATTTGCACTGGAGTGCCATTGAACGGTATCGATCCTGATATTTTTGCAGTCTCTATTATTTTCCTTCTTATACTTTGATCAGGTATCTCTATGATGATATCTCTTGGCAATGATTCATTTCTGTGCTGCCTGGGTGTTCCAAGTCTATATGCTTTGGTAATAATGGGAGTTGTCTTTTCCTTTAGTTCCAGATGTTTGGCAAGCCAATTTGTGAGTGTGGGAATTAAGTCCTCATTTAGCAAAAAAGGGTCATTTATTCCCCTCAGTTTCAGAAGATGTTGCCTTGCTTGAATTTCCAAATTTATAATTCTTTCTTGTTGGTTAATGATGGTATCATGAATCTTTCCCACCTCCATTTGTGTGGTAGAGCTCACCTCCAGGGCTCTGTCAGCTTTCAAGCTCGTTGCTTGTAAATCCATTTTAATATCTGCTAATTGTGCCGTTAGAGGGGCAAGCATTTTAGACATATGATCCACTATGTCAGATTTTAATTTATTAAGTTGTGGGTCTAAGACCACCTCAGCTGTGCAAGCCGTTTCACTCACGAATGAGGGAGTTCTGTCCGCCATCTTTGTCCTCTCCCTTGCTTCTTTCCCGCCTTGGGATCCTTTTTCTGGGGCCGAGAAAAGCGGTTGCAAGTTTTTTACAGCTCCCAGTTCGATTTTCTTCTTTTTAGATGTGCGATTTTTCATAATACACAAAAAGAATTTCGGTTATGACGCTCAGTTTGGAGGATTGGGGGTTGGGAGGAGCGGAGCTTCTTCAGCACGCGTCCATCCCTAAGCCCGCGATGCCACGCCCCCTGATGTTCGTTTAAGAACATAAGAACATAAGCAAAGCCATGTTGGATCAGGCCAGTGGCCCATCCAGTCCAACATTCTGTCACACACAGTGGCTAGAAATCCAGTGCCATCTAAAGGACTGTCAGTGAGGCCAGGACACCAGAAGCCCTCCCACTGCCTTCCTTCCAGCACCAAGACAACAGAGCACCACCTCCCCACAAAGAGAATACCATCTATCTCCTGTGGCTAATAGCCACTGATGGACCTCTGCTCCATATATTTGTCCAGTCCCCTCTTGAAGCTGGCAATGCTTGTAGCTGCCACCACCTCCTGTGGCAACGAATTCCATGTGTTTATCACCCTTTGTGTAAAGTAGTATTTTCTTCTATCTGTTCTAACCCGACTGCTCAATAATTTCATAGAGTGCCCACGAGTTCTTGTATTGTGAGAAAGGGAGAAAAACACATCTTTCTCGACCTTCTCTAACCCGTGCATTATCTTGTAAACCTCTATCATGTCTCCCCTCAGTCGTCTTTTCTCCAGGCTAAAGAGCCCCAAGCGCCTCAATCTTTCCTCATAGGGAAAGTGTTCCAACCCTTTAATCATTTTAGTTGCCCTTCTCTGTACTTTTTCCAGTGCTATGATATCTTTTTTAAGGTGTGGCGACCAGAACTGTACACAGTACTCCAAATGAGGCCTCACCATCGATTTATACAGAGGCATTATGATACCGGCTGATTTGTTTTCAATCCCTTTCCTAATAACCCCTAGCATAGCATTAGCTTTTTTTATGGCAGTCGCACACTGTGCTGACGTTTTTAGTGAGTTATCTATCATGACTCCAAGATCTCTCTCTTGGTCAGTCTCCGCCAGTTCAGACCCCATCAACTTGTATTTATATTTTGGATTTTTGGTTCCAATGTGCATTACTTTGCACTTGGCTACATTGAACCTCATTTGCCACATGGATGCCCACTCTTCTAGCCTCGACAGATCCCTTTGGAGTGCCTCACAATCCTCTCTGGCTTTCACCACCCTGAACAATTTCGTGTCATCTGCAAATTTAGCCACTTCACTGCTTAATCCCAATTCCAAATCATTAATAAACAAGTTAAAAAGCATTGGACCCAATACCGACCCCTGTGGCACCCCACTGCTCACCGCCCTCCACTGTGAGAAGTGCCCGTTTATGCTCACTCTCTGTTTCCTATTAATTAGCCAGTTTTCGATCCACAAGAGGACTTGGCCCTTTATCCCATAGCTACTGAGCTTACTTAGGAGCCTTTGATGAGGAACTTTGTCAAAAGCTTTCTGGAAGTCAAGATAAACAATATCTATCGGGTCTCCCTTGTCCACTTGTTTGTTCACTCCCTCAAAGAACTCTAACAGATTGGTGAGACAAGATCTTCCCTTACAGAACCCATGCTGAGTTTTCCTCATCAGCTTTTGGTCATCAATGTGCCCACTAATTTTATTTTTGATAATAGTTTCCACCAACTTACCCGGTATTGACGTCAGGCTGACTGGCCTGTAATTTCCCGGATCTCCCCTGGAACCTTTTTTAAAGATGGGGACAACATTAGCTACCTTCCAGTCCTCAGGAACAGATGCAGAGTTTAATGACAGATTACATATTTTTGTGAGGAGATCTACAAGTTCACACTTGAGTTCTTTCAGAACTCTTGGATGTATGCCATCTGGGCCCGGTGATTTATCAGTTTTTAAATTATCTAGCAGTCGCATAACCTCCTCTCTCGTCACCTCAATGTGACTCAGGTCTTTCAAAACCCCTCCCAAAGTCAGTGCTTCCGGAGTGGGCATGCACTTCTTATCTTCCACAGTGAAGACAGAAGCAAAGAACGCATTCAGCTTCTCGGCCATTTCCCTATCACCCTTTAGTAATCCTTTTACGCCTTGGTCATCCAAGGGCCCCACGGCCTCCCTAGCTGGTTTCCTACTTCTAATATATTTAAAGAATTGTTTATTGTTTTTCTTTATGTTCTTTGCAATATGCTCCTCATATTCCCTTTTTGCCTGTCTGATCACAGACTTGCACTTTTTTTGCCACAGCTTATGCTCCTTTTTATCAACCTCACTCCGACTAGTTTTCCACTGCCTAAAAGAATCCTTTTTACCTTTTACAGCTTCTATTACATTGCTTGTTAACCATGCTGGCCTTTTCCTAAACCTATTTGTGCCTTTCCTAACCAGCGGTATATATTTAATTTGAGCTTCCAGGATTGTAGTTTTAAATAGTCTCCAAGATTCCCCAAGTGTTTTGACCTTTTTTACTTTCCCTTTCAGTTTCTTCTTCACGTACCCCCTCATCTCAGAAAAGTTACCCCTTTTGAAGTTAAACATGGCTGTGTTGGTCTTATTTGGCAATTTCCTATTTATACATATGTTGTACTCAATAACATTATGGTCACTGTTCCCAAGTGGTGCAATCACATTTACATCTCTCACCAGGTCTTCAGCATTACTGAGGACCAAATCCAGGATCACCTCTCCCCTAGTAGGTTCTGTAACCATCTGTTCCATAGCACAGTCATTGAGACAGTCTAGAAACTCACTTTCTCTCCCCCGATTCGAACACCCATTGGCCCAGTCAATGTGTGGGTAGTTAAAATCACCCATTACAACACAGTTTTTTTTGTTTAGCAGCCATCTTTAATCCTGTCATCATTTTATAATCCTCCTCTATTTTCTGATCTGGAGGGCGATAACAAACTCCCACAGTTAAGTTTCCATTTGGGCCCGTAATTTCAACCCATAGCATTTCCAGAAGCGAATCTAATTCAGTTACCTTCTCAATCTTACTGGAATGTATACCTTCTCTGACATATAGAGCCACCCCACCACCAACCCTTCCCTCCCTATCCTTCCGATATAATTTATATCCAGGAATCACCGTGTCCCACTGATTTTCCTCATCCCACCAAGTTTCTGATATGCCCACAATGTCTATGGATTCGCCCAACACTAAACATTCCAGCTCCCCAATTTTACCTCGGACACTTCTAGCATTTGTATATAAACACCTGTAACTTCCCCGGCACACTTTGCCTCGAGACGTAGTTAGGTCATCTGCACTGTTTGTCTCCATCTCAGTTGACAACTCTAATCTATCTCCCTGTAGAAGTGTTATACCTAGCCCTTCATCTCTCTGAGATGAACCATCCTGAACCAGAGACACTTTATCTCTTGTCGGCTTTCCCCTAGCATTTAGTTTAAAAACTGCTCTGCCACCTTTTTGATTTTAAGTGCCAGCAGCCGGGTTCCTTCTCGGGACAAGTGGAGACCGTCTCTCTTGTACAGCTCCCGCTTGTCCCAAAAAGAATCCCAGTGCCTAACAAACTTGAACCCTTCCTCCCTACACCATCGTCTCATCCACGCATTGAGACTCCTGATCTGCGTTTGTCTCTCTGGCCCTGCGCGTGGAACAGGTAGCACTTCTGAGAAGGCTACCTTGGAGGTCCTGGCCTTGAGTCTCCTGCCTAACAGCCTAAATTTTTGTTCCAAGACCTCACGACTGCATTTCCCAACATCGTTGGTTCCAACATGGACCACGACCGCTGACTCTTCCCCAGCACTATCTACCAGCCTATCTATAACACGCGTAATGTCCGCTACCTTCGCACCAGGCAGGCAAGTCACCATACGGTCAGAACGCGGTTGTGCCACCCAGCTATCTACTTGTCTAAGGATCGAATCACCAACTACCAAGAGCCTCCCTCCCGCCCCACCCAAGGATGGTTCCTTGATGCGAAAGGAAACCTGCTCACCAACTGAAGAAGAGGTCCCTTCTGAGGGCATGTTCCCCTTATCCTCAATACGGTGCCCTAATTCCACAAGATCCTCATTCTCCTTGACAACAAGAACGCTGCCATTTTTAGAGTGGGACACATCTGTCCTGTCCCTGAGAATCTTGTCCTCGTGCCTATCTAACTGTCTCCGCTTCTCCAGGTCAGCCACCTTGGCCTCAAGGGTACGTACTCGTTCCCTGAGAACCAGGAGCTCCTTGCAGCGAGCACACATCCAGGACTTCTGACCAGAAGGCAGATAGTCATACATGTGACACTCAGTGCAATACACTGGAAAGCCCCCAACCCCCTGCTGGCATTCTGACTTCATTATTCTGTTTTAGGAATAACACACTAAGAGGAAAGAAAACGGCTATGATCCCCCGGCTAAGAGCCACAGGCCAAGAGCCCTTTAGCTCTCGCCCTTCGGCTCGCGCCAAAGGCTCGCGCCCCTGCCCAGCAGTTGCCTTTTCAATGCAAAAGGTCACTTCCTGCTAAGCACAGGAGGTGAGCACAAAGGGGGGGTGTGGCTTGTACTCCAGCAACCCCCAGCAGCCTTACAAACACACTCACCCTCAAACACAATCAAGCCCAAACACACTCAGCCTCAAAACTACACTCAAATCAACACAAAACTACACACAAAAAGCCCCAAAGCTAGAGAGGACCACCCTTAGCTTCTCAGCTTAACCCACCACAGCCAAGAAAGGCAAAAAGCCCTTACCTCCTCTAGCAGCTGCAGACCATGTGCTCCTGAGCCCAGGTGACTCTGCTCTTGATGGTTCTTCAAGGAGTTTAGGGTGCTGTGGCGGGAGGGATGGTTTGTTGCTGGCAGTCTTCTCTTGAGGGCCTGGGCAGGCTGTAGATTCCCAGAGTGAGGGGACCTTGTCTGGGGTCTTCTGGCCACTCTCTGTCCTGGTCCCTTTGCCACCTGCTAGCTTCTGCTGTGTGCTTTGTTGGTTTCCAAGGCTTCTAGTCATGGACTCACTTTCCCCTCTTCCTACAGATGTATATATCTCAGTTCTGACCCAGACAGGTCTTTGAGGCAGCTTATGACAAAATCCATATTAATGGGTGAAAAGCATTTGCAGTATTAAAAGCAGTAAACAATCAAAATATCAGTGACCTGGAATTCCCAGACTTACAAAGCAGAAGTACCAGACAGCAGAACTGAAGATGGATATTAACAGCAGCCATGCACCAAAATTCTATGGCACCACCATTTTTGCCATCTTTCTGATGGCCATAGACCACTTCCCAAATTTCTGCTAGCCCGAACTCTCCTCTGAATTAAAGTTTGCTTAATTTGTTTGAATACCTTAAAAGTTTTTCTTCTGGTATGTGTGAAAATCAGAATTTTCTGTCCCCTTCTGTGAATCTTTCTTTGCAGAGATGTGGCAAAACTATTTGCCCTAGTAGGAAGGAAATGAGGCAAGGCTGGAGCAGTGACTCATGCAGAGATGCCCAAGCCAGCCTCCTTTGTGCTTGGATATATTTGGGGGGCCTTTAATTGTCTTATATATCTTGTGGCTCATGGCTTGGAATTGTTGAGAATGGCCTGGCTTGGTGAGCTGTCAGAGGAGGGAATAGCTCCCAGAACCGTGACTGGGAAGGCCCTGCACCTAGTTCTCCAGCCTTGCTGGTGAAGACCCAGTGCTTCAGCTAATCCCCTGGGCGGATGTGTCCTGCCTGGGTTTGTAAATCATTTGATAGCTGCCAGTGTTGGGTGAAACTTTAGAATTTATGGGTAACTTAAAGAAAAGACTCTTTGTTTCTTGAAAAGCCATGAATCTTTGCAAAGCTGAATTGCTCCCTCCTTCCATGCCCCACTGACTGGTTTAAGATTCCTCCCCTAACACACAGCTGCTCTTTTTTTGCTTGCCTGCCATTCTCTTCTCTCTTCCTTTCCCTTCACAGTACAGTGTGTGTTAATGTGTGTATAGCATGGAAGGCTGTCCGCAGTTAGGCCTGCTGGGAGCCAGGACAGGCCAGATAGTGTGTCCAGATTTCTGCACCTTCAGGTCACCTCTCCGGCCAAGGGACAGACCTGCTGCAGCCACATTGCTTCTCTCAGAAATTCCCAGCTGGTTTTGATGTCAGTAGGAATGCGTTCCACCTCCACACCATTAAAAACTGAATCACTTCAGGGCACTCTGGATGGCCACATTAAGGCCAGGCCTGGGCTGTGGGCAGCTCTTCCCAAATCCATACTTTAAAAGTGTGTTTTCCAGCCCAGGCTTCCTGAGGTCAGTTTCTGGAGCTGGAGTCTTGGTCACGCTAGGTCTTGGGATGAGGGGCCACCAGCAGAAAGTCCTGCTCTGAGAAGGCTGCACTTCCAGTGTCAGCCAGACTAGAGGATTCATACTGCCTCCCATGGCAGGGACTGATGCTGTATTGCCTGAGACTGTCCTCAGAGGGCCGCTAGCTTCAGGCCACTGGCTCCAGCCTCCGATTCCCTGATCTCGCTCCCTCCCCCGAGTCACTGCTTCTCTTCTTCCCTGACAGTGTATGTGCACACAGCAAGGAGAACCTGATGTCTCCATCCAACATGGCAGTGATATTTGGTCCCACGCTCATGCGGGCTCAGGAGGACACTGTTGCGGCAATGATGAATATCAAGTTCCAGAACATCGTGGTGGAGATCCTTATAGAGCACTTTGACAAGGTACGGCAACTCCAGAGGGGAAGCACCTGCCTTTGCTGTCTGTTTCCATGGAGAATTATTCTTTTAAAACATCTAAAGTGGAACAAAATCTGAGTCCAGTAGCACTTAGAGTCCGAAAACGTTTTCTAGAGTAGAAGCTTCCATGATTCAAAACTTAGATACTGGCAGGGCTTTTTTTCCAGCTGGAACGCAGTGGAACGGAGTTGCGGAACCTCTTGAAAATGGTCACATGGCTGGTGGTCCCGCCCCCTGATCTCCAGACAGAGGGGAGTTGAGATGGCCCTCCGCGGCGCTGAGCGGCGCGGAGGGCAATCTCAACTCCCCTCCTTCTGGAGATCAGGGGGCGGGGCCACCAGCCATGTGACCATTTTCTCCGAGGGCAACCCACTGAGTTCCGCCACCTCTTTCCCCAGAAAAAAAGCCCTCAAGAATGAAGATCCATCAACTCTTGTATCCAGGTCAGAGGGAGGCGGGGGGGTGTTACCGAGAAGAGCAGTTGGAGTCAGGATGCAGAGGTACGATACAAAATGTAATCAGCTTGATTAGTACAAGGAGATATGTGTAGAGGTGGGGAATGCAGAAAATTAGTAACAAGGTAAGGATCCTGTGTCCCTGTTGCGCCTACGGAGATAGAACTTGTAGTCTCACTTCGTAATCTCCCTTTGAACCTTCTCTGTGGGAGAACTGCCGCTCTTAGGTCAGCAGTGGGAGATTGCTGAACCAAAATTAGTTAATAGGTTCATCAGGCTGTTGTTCCATCTAGATCCGTATGTCCGCTCTGGTCGTGGCCTCCTCTCCTCCAGCAGAGAGAGGGTCTTTCTTGGTGACCTTCTACCTGCAGGTGCTCATCCTGCATTGAACTCTGATCCCAAAACAGGTGCCCTATTCAGGATTCCACCCTATTCTCATGTTTCTCTTAATGGGCTTGAGGTGAAACCTTCTTCCCTGGTAGGATGTGCGTTCCTTCATTTTTCTGTTGCTGAATTTCTTTGCATCTGGTACTGGTTTTTGAAAAGGAAGTGGGACCAGCTTGTCTGCAGGCATCCTGGTTCCAGAAGCAGGCAAGTTTTTCAACTCTGAACCACTGGACTGGGATGCCAGATTCCAGTCTGCTGAAAGCTGCAACCTCCTTGCAGTAGATGATAGGACAGGGACCACAGGCAACGCGTGAAGGTTGGGACGAAAGGCCATGCAAATTAGGGAAAGATCTGTGGAGTATTTTTAATTGAGCACTTTTATTTGCTCTCAGGGACTAATTAGAAGTAGTCATTTGTGAGTGCTTTGCAATGACTTAAGTTGCTCCCAAGAAATGGTAGTGACTAGCTGTGTGTTGAAATAAGAGAAAGTCTTACCCTTGTCTCCATCCATCTCAACACAGTCTCTTAAGCATATGGCTCAGAGCAAGTTGTTATGGCCAGTAGAAGGAGGTGAATGGTATAACTAGCTATTTCTAATCTCCGGAATGAGGTTTTTTAATTAAAAAGTCAGACTTCTTCCTGGCCTTTAATTTTTGCAGTGATAAGGTTAAGCTAGTTACATTTTATTAGACTTGGGGCTTATAAGTGTGGGTTTAGAATCAAAAATGTTTCAGCTCACACATAAGCAAACACTTGAAATGAGTTTGAAGCAGATATGATATATTATTTATGCGGTGAATTATGAAGAATCAAAGGACAGGGAAATTGTTCACTGACTCAAGGTAGGTAATTATTGTTTTGACAGCTTAAATTTGAGCACTACAGTTAAATTAAAAACTTGATCCTTCTAGTAACAACTCCCAACATTACACAAACCCTCATCTGCAAAGTTGAGATTAGGTCAATAGCTCTACATCTTTGAATAGTTTAAATGCAACTTTCACTTCACCTAGCACAAATCCAACTTGGGAAATGCCAGTGTCCCAGAGAGGTAATGGTGGTGGCAACTTTTTAATCTGGTTGTTGTGGGTTTTCCGGGCTGCATTGCCGTGGTCTCGGCATTGTAGTTCCTGACGTTTCGCAAGCAGCTGTGGCTGGCATCTTCAGAGGTGTAGCACCAAAAGACAGAGATCTCTCAGTGTCTTTTGGTGCTACACCTCTGAAGATGCCAGCCACAGCTGCTGGCGAAACGTCAGGAACTACAATGGCGAGACCACGGCTATTCAGCCTGGAAAATCCACAACAACCATCGTTCTCCGGCCGTGAAAGCCTTCGACAATACATTTTTAATCTGGCTTTCAAAAAAGGGGATTGGTTGGGGGGGGGTCAGCACAACTGTTTAAATGCAACTCTTTATCCTTCGTGCTTCTGTTGCCACCCTTCTCCGTGTCACACAGCTGTTTTCCAAAGCACACTTGCTGTTGAACTTCTAATAGTGCCAAGGATGTGGGCCATGAATGTAAATGGGGAGACTGTGGCTGCGGTCCTACACAGAGATGCATGTCTATTAAATCTTGAAATGTATGAGTGTACAAGAAGCAGTGCATACGGGATACCAACTTCAGCTGCGAAACTCACCAAAATGGAAGCACCCAACAGACCCAGAGAGGAGCAAATCAAATAAAAAGGATGAGTGTGTATTAAGAAACTAATACAAACATTTATTTATTTATATTTGATTTATATTTGATTTATATTCTGCCCTCCCCACATCAGCAGGCTCCGAGCAGATTACAATTAAAATTTAAATTACATATCACGATTTATACGATATAAAACCATAAAACATTTAAATACCGTAGTTAAAATTCATATATATATAAACACAGCGGCACAATGATCTAGCCGACCACCTTTTTAGCCATCTTCAGAGCCCTTTGGCAGGGAAATGTGTCGGAGATGGAGGGCGTCACTAGAAGGGAGACCCCCCGCTGGCCTGTCTGCTGGGGCCTCGAGCCTTGAAAGTGGCTGGAAGGCTTCCCTGACACCTGTTCTCTGTGGGTTTTGACCAGTGACACCACTGGCTGGCGCCCTGTTGCTGGCTGCTTAGCCGGGGATCTCAGGCTCTTGTCGCTGCTCCTGGGGGCCAGCTGCCACTCACCCCCAGTGTCAAAATCCTTCAAGGGACCTGCTGCCGTCTCCTGATGAATAGACCTTGCCCAGGTCTCTTCACTGGGCATTCTGCCAGCTGCGAGGGAGACGCAGTGAGCCTCTCCAAGCCGTGTACAGGCCAGCGCTTGGCCCCAAACAAATAATATTCAGTAATTTGGTGCAATCATTGGAAATACCTATTGTTCATGATCATTCTTCTGTGCAGTCCCACATGGGGACTGTGCATGCGTGCAGGCCAGCCGCTCGGAAGAATCTTTATAGCTTTATTTATTCATTTATGAAGAGATTGGCTCCGCCTCCTCTATTGGTTTAGCCTGGTAACCTCCCATGTGGGACTGCACAGAAGAACGATGATGAAAACAGGGTTGTACATACCTGTAACTATTGTTCATTGGGTTCTTCTGTCCAGGCACACACACCCTCCTTCCTGCCCCGCTGTGAACTCGCTGGTTGTAGCCAGTTGTAGCTCGCGGCGGCTCAGGAGAACTGGAGAGGAGAGGAGTTGCTCGTCCCTTACCATGTACCCATTTTGGCGGGAAAATGGGTTACTATGGCAGGAGAAGCGGCCCCTAAAGGAGCTTTTTAAAAGCTATAAAGATTCTTCCGAGCAGCTGGCCTGCATGCATGTGCAGTCCCCATGTGTGCCTGCACAGCATAACTCGATGAACAATAGTTACAGGCAGGGCTCATTTGGAGGGGGAAATAGTAGTTGGTAGTTCCCCCAACAGTCAGGTGGCCCCGCCCACCTGACTGAAAAATTTTGGGCCGTTTAGGCCTCGATTGGGGCTGAAATGGCCTGGATTGGGTTGATGCCAGGTGGGGGAATTCTCCCCTGCCTGGCACCAACCCGATCCCGGCCATTTAGGCCCTGGTCCGGGCTGAAAAGGGACAAAAATGGAGGCTTCCCCCTCCCGGCACTGACCTGTTCCGGATGGTTTGGGCCCCAAAATGGCCATTTTTGGCTATTTGTGGCCCACTTCGGCCTGGATCGGGGCTGAAACCATTCGAATCAGGTTGGTGCCAGGAAGGGGAAGCTTGCCCCTGCACCAACCCGGTCCAGCCCATTTTGGCCTCGATTCTGGTCCAAAATGACCATTTTTGTTCATTTTGCCCCCCTTTTACACTGGGATTGGTCTGGAACTGCCAGGATCAGGTCAGTGCCAGGTGGGGGAACCCTCCCCTGCACGGCACTGACTTGGTCCGGGCTGTTTCAGCCCTGATCCAGGCCAAAACAGGCCCCAAATGGCCATATTTGGCCATTTAGGGACCGTTTCGGCCAGGATCAGGGCCAAAACCACCAAGATTGGGTCGGTGCCTGGCAGGGAACCCCTCCCCTGCCCAGCTCAGACCCGATCTGGGCCATTTTGGGCCTGATCCAGACCAAAACATGCCCAAAATGGCCGTTTTGAGCCTTTGGGGCCCCTTTCGGCCTGGATTGGGGCCAAATTGCCCTGATCGGGCCGCTTCCAGGTGGGAGAACGCTCTCCCCTCTGGCAGCAGCCGAATCCCGGCCATTTTGGCCTGGTCAAGGCGTGTGCCATAATGACCCCTGGTTACAGGTATGTTCAGCCCTTTTTTATGGCACCTTGCTGTCTGTTTTTCATAGTTGCCCAAGGGGAAGGAAGCAAAGTAATACTCTGAAGACAGGTGCTGAAGACTAGAAAGAGGGCAGCGTAGAAGCAGGGTTACTTTCTCTCCCACCACCACCCCTGGGGTGAGTAGTGTGACTGCAGGCAGCAGATGCCGACATGGGTGTTCGTGCCCTCTGGAAGACAGGCTGCTGTAGAAAGGATGAGGGTGGAAGACAACGCTTCCTGCCCTCCAACAAAAGCAGAGCCAAACCAGGTAAGACGCACAGATGTGTGGATCAAATGTCCGAGACTTTTCACACTATGCTGTTTGGTATTTTGTCCCCCTCAGATATATTCCGGGCCCCCTGAAGACAATGCTGCTCCGCCAGTGCCTCCTCCACGGGTGGCCACTCGGAGGCACAAACCCATCACCATCTCCAAACGCCCTTTGAGGGAGAGGCCTGTCTTTTTTGGAGGATCTGTGGAAGAAAATGAAGGTTAGTTGAGCTGCTTGGCAGATGCTCTCTCTCTCTGTTTCCAGACTTACCCGTGGTTTGCTTCAGTGTTGTCCTGCTGGTTCTCAGTGAAGTATTTGAGATGGACACAGCAGATGACATAAACCCACAAACAGTTGAACAGACAGGAAGGAGGCAAGTGGCACCCACTCCAAGGGGAGCACATCTTACAGAAAAGGGTGAAAGAGAGCTCAGGCTGTATCTGACATAATTATGAGGATGCAGGGGATTGATTGGGTGAGCCTGAAGAGGCCTGAGATTTCTGCTTCTCAAGCAGCCCCTCCCCACATAAAACTGCAGTGTTAAAAGCCGTTTGTGACAGGGCTTGGGAGGTAGAAGATAAGTCAGCTGGTCAAAGCAGAAAAGTGCACCATTCCAGCAAGCTACTTGCGCCAGCCTTAAGCGCTTCTTTGACACTCTGCCCACATTTTATTTTATTTAAAACTGTGTGTGCGTGCACGCGCGCATGTATATTGATAGGGTCGCTCACAACATACTGAATAACAATAAAATATCCTCTAAGTGTATAAAAATAGAAGCAGCACAAGATAAAAGAAATGGCAATTTTTAATTAGATTAACTTAGGATAAAGATCTTGGAACATTCTAAAAGCAGTACTGCATGAAACTTTCTAAAAACCTTTAGAGGATGTAAAAACAGACAGCAGCTGAAAACTTAACTGGAAGAGAGTTCTAAAAGACTTGAGGAAATAAAAATATCTGCCAAGCATCTAAAAGACTGCAAACTCAGTGTCTGGCAAGCCACTCTGGGAGAGAATTCCGATGCCTAGACGTCGCTGCTGAAAATGTTCACCCACTTTGCCTGTGAAAGTGGAGACACGCAGAGCAGGGCCTCTGGGGATGACCACGGCTAGTCGGTAGGATCATACAGGAGAAGAGGATCTCACAGGTACCTTGGGTCCCAGAGCAGTGTCAAAGGTAATAGTCAATACTGAGTTAACTCTCTGGACACGGGGTCAGCAGCCAGTGGGGATCTTTTAAAACAGGAGAGAGATGATTGCTGTAACCTGTACCTGCTAACAGCATAACTGGTGGCTGCATTTTGAGCAAGTTGAAACTTCTGTGCAGTTTTCATAGGTAGCCCCACACAGGGTGCCTTGCTGTAGTCTAATCTGGATGTAAACAGAGAATGGGTAACTGTGGCCAAATCCCTCTCCAGGAAAGACCGGAGCTGACAGACATACCACAGCTGGTCAAAGGCACTGTGTGTTGCCGAGCTTCACTCCTTTGCTTGCTGCTTCAGGTGTAAGAGCACCGCCAACTGTGTAGCTGTTCTTCATGGGGAGTGCACCTTGTCTGCAGTCCTTGCTTAGTTTTGGGATCTGCCACTAGCACCTCCATTATCTGTACAGAGATTCAGTTTATTGGCCCTCAGCCAGCCTATCTCCTCTGCCAGGCACAAGTTCAGGTCATCCCGTTCAGTTGGTAACAAAAAAGAAACAGAGCAGCAAGTCATCTCCATATTAAGGACACCTCACTCCAAATCACTGCAGGACCTTCCCCAGGAATATCATGTAGATGTGGAATAGCCTGGGGTGGGCAAAAGGATCCCTGTGAAACTTGCATTCTAGGTGGCCTGGGGTCCGGTCTGTTGTCCCCGGCGTGTCCTCTTGGAACCAGCCACCAAAGGCAGTACTTCGGGCACAGCTTTTTTGTAACTGGGTGTTTCCAAATGAAATATCCTTGTCCAAGGAGCAGAGGCCACACAGATCCACAGATGCAAAACCACCTTTGCAGCCTCAGCATAACTTACGTAGCACGGCAAGCCGAGCTGGAGGGGAATCAGGTGGGGTTGCGCAATAGCCTGCCGCAGGACAAGCAGGGCTGGGCTGGTGCTGCTGCAGAGTCACGTGCTGAGCTTCCCATGCAGAGAGGGAATCTTCTTGTGAGAACTTGGACGGGTGGCTCCGTGGCTTGGCAACCCAGGCCAGGCACCATTCGGAAAATACTCCGAGCGAAGGGGTGAGTCATGGCCTCAGGAATGCCGATGGGAGCTCTTTCCCAGCCAAGGGGTGGGAGAGCCGTTTGTTTACTTGGAAGGATCTTGCCACGTTGACAGCAATTTTTTGTCTTCCAGTTGCATTTCTGTCAGCTTTACCTGCTGATGCTGACAGGAACTAGACATTTCTGCGTTAATGGGAATGAGAAAAGTTGGTTTTTCTCTGGCACCCCTCCCCGCCCCTACTTCCCTAACTTGGCGTCCTGTTAATGGAGCAAAGTGTCGTGTTAATGGAGCACCCGCTGACTCTTGCCACCAGCAGCTCCTGTCCTGTATGCAATTGGTTGCTCCTTCCACAAGTCAAGCTCTCCTTACTGACGCCATTTGTCTCCCTTCTCGGATCTGTGCAGCCGTCCAGTGGCTCCATGCCTGGTCACCTGGTCCCTAAGACACCCCGGCATCTTGCATATTCTCCCCCCTTCCTTCCTCCTCCTCCCCTCTTGCATAGTTGATGCTTGGCACAGACTGAAGAGGGACCTGACAGTGGGTGGAAAAGAGATTGTAAATACCCTGTTTGACTATGGAACCGCACTTGTGCGTCGAATAGCCAAGGACAGAGTGCAGAGCTGTCTGAAAGAGCAAACTTCTTATTGCTGAAGAGGGTGGCGGATGCAGACTCCTTGTAAGATCCATTCTCTTTTGACTGCAGTAAATGCATGAGTAATAGTAATGTGCTATATATATTTTTCCACATCCGTTTTTAGCCCACAGTGTTCATTTTGAGCTTTCAGGGCTGATTCTTTTTTAATTTGGTTGTGGAGATGGTAACTGTTTCATATCTAACAGTGCAATCCTAAGAAGAGTTGCTCCAGTCTAAGCCCATTGGTTTCAATAGGCTTAGACTGGAGTAACTCTTCTTAGGATAGCAATGTAAGCTTCATAATGGAACAGTTTAAACTAAACTTTGTTATGATGTAGTGTGTAATTTTTATTAGGAAGTATATAGCTTAGATGGTGATTTTATGCTTGGTATCTCTAATTTGCACTGAGAGATCCTTTAAAGCAAAGGGAAACCCAATGGTCTCAATGCAAATTAGCCAAAGCTTGTAAAAATCACCAATCCGGTCAGTGACATCTGTGCGGTAATCTTCCCTGGACTGCACCACCAGATATGAAGGAAAAATATTTCACTTTTGGAATGCAAAATCAAAAAGAGTCCAGTAGCACCTTTAAGGCTAACCCATTTTATTGTAGCATAAGCTTTCGAGAATGGTCTCCCATGGGAAATTTGCTTTCTTGCACATAAAAAGGTTCCAGCCTAGGCCGGTCCCTGATGAGCTAATTTTCTCCAGGAGAGAGTTTTTGCGTGCAGCCCCCACCTCCCAGTCTAAATTGGTAGTCCAGGAAGGATCACTGTGTGATTCTACTGAATATGAAAATCACCTCTGGTTATTCAGGGAATCTCAATCTGGACGTAAACAGTAGGTTGGAACCTGCAGATTCCGTCCGCTGATGGCTGCTTCCTTGTGATGAAAGGCACCTTCTGATGAGGCAAGAGGGTCTTCCCCTGTAGAGAATGTATTAAGAAAACTAGACGCTGAGTTGAAATTATGGGACATATCTCAATGAGTGGGCAGCCCACCTGTCTGTGTCTCTCCGGGCATATTTAGTGAAGAAGGCATTTGAGCCGACTCGATCTTGCTCAGGGTCGGCCCGCTATTACTCCACATCTGATGAAGGCAGCAAAATTGAGCATGATGATATCAAGTCACACATCTTTCAACTGAAAGTTCACCTGGGAGATCAGAAGAGAACTGCTCAGCAGCCGCTGGCCCCCATAGCATGCAATCGGGGCCATAGGTAAATTATTTCCAGTGGCAAAAATAACCTGTGCAACTTCTTCACATCTTACGTTGCCCTTTTCATAAATAGCAGAAGGTTTTTTGTCGACTGTCAGTTCCCAGCTAGTTAAATATCCTTAGGTAGAGCCAAACTGAGACTTGGCTCAGAGGAGGTAAGCTGCCGGATGATTTGTGAATGTTTGACTCCTTATTTCACGAGCTTGCCGATCACTGTCCACTACTAGGAACTGCTTTGTGTACTTCGTGGAAGATCTTGACTGTGAGTATGATCCAGGTTTTCTTTTACCAGGTGGCAGCCACAATGCAACTCCCAATGGCCTAATCCTGCCTAATTACTCAGAAGCTCCTAGGCCATTGCAGCGCAGCCGGCTGCCAGCACAGAGGGCGGGAGAGCTTGATTCTGGGAAGCTCAGCTTAGAAAGCAAGCCTGAACAGTGTGCGGAGGTGGACGTGGGAAGGCTAGTGTCCCGGCTGCTGGATGGGGGATCAAAGTCAGCCAGCAAAGCTGCCAATGGCGTTGTGCCTGGCGCTGCCTCTCTAAAGGTGTCCACTGCTCACACAAAGAGGCCTGCTCCAAGACCCGGAGTTTGTGGAAAGGAGGGTAAGTCTCTTTTTTTAAAAAAAAACTTGCTTGGTGACTTGCGCTCCATCTAGTCTACTCTCTTAGCTTGCCCCAAGTCCCTTGCTTCTGTGTTTATTCTACCATTTCCTCTAGCTTTGCGTTACTCCAAGAGCATCCTTTCCAGAACAACTGTGTAATACTATATCAGCATCCTGTAACTTGGTTATATACAACAGAATTGGTACCTAGCATTCTCAGCTTTAAAGCCTGAAGAGGGGCCACCGTTCCTTTTTCCTAAGTCCATTCATGCAGTTATAAGCTCAGTGTCTTCTTGATACCTCCTGCTCTCACCTCTTTCACATCCTTTCTCTCTTCATTTTAATTGCATAGAAGTTGATTCTTCAGCATTCCTCAGACCTAGTATGACATTTTGCACAGTTCCTGCTGTAGCTATTTACCTAACAAAAAAATTAGTTGATCAATTGTGCATGTTGCAGAAAATTCAATATATCTTTTTGAGAATGTAACAATTTTCTATCCAAAAACTACAATTCTTTTTTGGTTTTTTTTATTCCACAGGTTGCTCTCACTGATTAAAGCTGACCGCAGACTAACTAATCATGTTAAGCTTGAGTTGATTTTAAAACTTTCTATTTTTATCCCACAAAGCAAGGTTCTCATGGTTGCTGGGTTTAAGCTGATGCCGAGCCAGTTGATCTGAGGTCCCTTAAATGAACCAGTATATTCTTAAAAAGCAAAACCTCAAGCCAGAATAGAACTTCAGAGGCATCAGAGCGGAAGTTTAGAAGCTTCATAGAATCATAGGGTGGGAAGGTACCTCTAAGGTCATCTAGTCCAACCCCCTACACAGTGCAAGAAATTCACAACCACCACCCCCAGCTGCCCAGTGACCCCTGCTCCATGCCCAGAAGATGGCAAAACACCTCCAGGATCCCTAGCTATCCATTATGCTGTCATTTGGAGGAGGGCAAGGAGCTGTTCCAGTTGGCAGCAGAGGATAGAACTTGAAGCAACGAGCTTCAATTACAGGCAGAAAGGTACCAGCTGGATATTAGGAAAAACTTTTTCATGGTCAGAGTAGTTCAAAAGAGGAATCAGCTGCCTAGGGAGGTGGTGAGCTCCCCCTCACTGGCAGTTTTCAAGAGGAGGCTGGGTGGATCTTTGTCAGAGATGCTTTAGGCTGATCCTGCACTGGGCAGGGGGTTGGACTAGATGGCCTGTATGGCCCCTTCCAACTCTATGATTCTATGAACCTTATCAAAAGTTTTACTGAAATCGAGATAAACTATGTCTAGAGCATTCCCCTGATCCAGCAAGATAGTAACTTTCTCAAAAAAACATATAGGGTTAGTCTGACATGTCTTGTTCTTGAGAAATCCATGCTGGGTCTTAGTAAGCACAGCCATCCTTTCTAAATGCTCAAGGACTGACTGATTATTTGTTCTAAGACTTCCAGGTATAGATGTCAAGCTGACGGGTCGGTAGTTACCTGGATCCTCCTTTTTCCCCTTCTTGAAGATTGGGGACAACATTTGCCTGCCTCCAATCTTCTGGCACCTCACCTGATCTCCAAGAATTCTCAAAAATAATGGACAGAGGCTCAGAAATTACATCTGCGAGTTCTTTTAGTACCCTTGGGAGCAATTCATCTGGCCCTGAGGACTTAGTTCCATTTAAAGAAACTAGGTGTTTACGTACTACCTCTGTGCTGATCCTAGGCTGTAACTCCCTTCCTCCATCATGTGTTCTGTTATTGCCATGTTGAGCACCATTTCCCTCGCAGGAGAAGATTGAGGAAGAGTAACATCGCCTGTTACAATTTCACTTCTGTGTCCCTGCAATGGGCCTACCATAACCTTGCTCTTTTTCTTTCTTTGAACATAAGCAAAGAACACTTTTTTGTTGTTTTTAGCCTCTCTTGCTAGCCTATGCTCATACTGAGCTTTAGCTTCTCTAACACTTTCCCTGCAAGCATTGGTTATTTGTTTATATTCATCCTTGGTTATAAGGCCCTCCTTCCATTTCCTAAATGAGTCTTTTTTATTTCTCAGTTCATTAGAAAGCTGTTTATGGAGCCACCTTGGCTTCTTTAGGGTCCTCTCATTTTTCCTTCTCATAGGAATCTTTTGTGATTGTGCTTTCAATATTTCACTTTTAAGAAATTCCCATCCCTCTTGAAGTCCCTTCTCCTTAAGTATTTCTGACCATGGGATTCTACCCAGCATAGCTCTCAGTTTGTTAAAATTTGCTTTCCTGAAGTCCCGCCTATGTGTCTGACTACGTACAGCTTTTCCCTTCCCCAAGACTGTAAATTCCAAAATTACATGGTCACTGCTACCCAGGGTGCCCACTACTTTCACCTCGTCAGCCAGTTCTTCCCTCTTGGTGAGTATCAAGTCCAAGATAGCAGAACCCCTTGTTTCCTTCTCTACTTTCTGAAAAATGAAGTTGTCAGCAAGACAAGTCAGGAATTTTTTTGACCTTTCATTTTTAGCAGAGTTAGACTTCCAACAGATATTCGGGTAATTGAAATCTCCCATGACCACTGTGTCTCGGCTCTCTGTGAACTTCGTAATTTGTTCTAGAAGTTTCTCATCCAAGTCCTCTGCTTGGCTTGGTGGTCTATAGCAGACCCCCACCATAGTATCAATATTATTTCTTATTCCTTTTATTTTTACCCAGAAATTCTCAACTGAATTTCCATGCTCAATTACATGTATTTCCTCGCAAGATACATGTACTTCCTTTACATATAATGCTACTCCTCCCCCCTTCCTTACTTGTCTATCCCTTTTGAACAAGTTGTATCCCTCAATCCTAGTATTCCAGTTGTGAGTGTCATTCCACCAGGTTTCAGTGATGCCTATTATGCCATAGTCCCCTTCCTGTGTTAGGACTTCAAGTTTCTCCTGCTTGTTTCCCATACTCTGTGCATTAGTGGAGAGACATCAGAAGCCATGAGTCATATGCCCTGAGGTTTTTGCTTCTGTGCTTACTTGTGAGTTAATGTTTCCTGGCATATGTTTCACTCCCTTCAGGTCTTCAGTGTTCCCTTCTCCAGTTATAGGCTTTGAATTTTTGTCTCTCTCCCCCGTAGGATTTAGTTTAAAGTCCACCTTATCAGGTTTGCAAGGCTCTTTCCAAACACATTTTTTCCTACCCTCGTGAGGTGCAAACCATCTCTTGATAGAAGAGTTTCATCTCGAAAGCATAAGCCATGGTCCAAGAAACCAAATCGCTCCTGATGACACCATCTGCATAGCCAGTCATTTATTTGCAACATTCTCCTCATCTTTAATTTCTGTTTGAGGTGGTGTATTGAGTGACTGATTTTAAAGGTTTTTAGATGGCTATTTGTCTGATAGTGTGTAGACAAAATTTCTTCTGTAATGATCCTGCATGATGATGACAATTTTTACGTACGATAATTTAAACATCAGAGTTTTACATTCTACAGTTTATGTCCGCTAAGACTGGGGTGGCCGTCTGGCAGCCTGTGAACACCCCCCCCCATGACCTTGTGTGGCCCTTGATGGCAGTCAGGATGTGCCTGAAAGTTTTTCCAGAGTTTCACTCATAAGTGGAAAAATGGTTTACACACATGTGAGAGAGTTTGTCGCTGAATAATACCTACCTCTTGCTTTCCGGCTATGTATGTTAGGCATGACTGCATGTTCAAAAATAGCGATGCTCTTTCTACTAGATAATGTGAGTTCTTTTATGGGGGCAGACCATCTGTGGGAAGAGGGGGGGGTCAGTCCTGGCAGCAAAAGTGTTCCCCAGACCACTGTACAGAGAATATATCCGATCTCTGGACTGCTACAGGTTGCCATCCCCCCACCTTTAGGAAAAGGAAGGGCCACGTATGGTTTTCCTGGCTGTAAGGATGCTTTGCTCCAAAGAGACCGCTTTTTTCAAAGCACTTTGAGATTATTATTATTGTGTGCAGCTGCTGAAGGAAAGCTCTTCTCCTTGCCCGTCTGGATCCTCTGCTTCTGCTCATTTCTTCGCTGGTATTGTAACTGTCAGTTAACTGTGTGTTGTTTTTCAATGTTAGGGGATTACGAAGGCTTCACTCGAGTGCGGTCTCCCGGAGAGAAACCAACTATAACACGTCCTCCAGTGAGACCCCCAGACCCTCCTTGCAAAGCTCCCCCACCTCAGAAACTGGAGCCGAAGCTAGAGCTGCTAACCGGCGGACCAGGAGAAGTTCCTCCTTCTGTGTGAGTAGTAAGCCTGGTTCACACAAGTAAGTGAATGAGGCGGCAGGGACCGGAAGCACGCGGATGGCGTGTGCCAGACTATAGATGAACTTTCCGGAAGGATTACATTTGGGAATGCTTCCCTCTGTGTAAAAGCTCCCTTTCCGTGCTGGTTTTCTATTTGATCCTCCAGTTTTTATGCAAAAGGACATTCAAAGCTGAAATCTACCACCTGTGGTCTCAAGTGGCATGTTCTGTGGCTCCAGCTCATTCTCCTGCATGTGTGAACCAGGCCTGAGTCCAATGGAGTGAATAATGTGGTGGGATCTGCTTCCGTGCAAGAAGAAGGACTAGAAAAGGCTGCTGGAAGTCTGGATTAAGTGTCAGGGCCGAGCAAGGATATCAGCAAACTTCCACTGGGTGAACAAAAAGGCAGGACAACACAGCTGAGCGCAGCGGACCTGGATCTTTCTAGGAAGCCTCTCATGTACCAAAACCTGTTTCCTTCCAGCCTTCTCGTAAAAGGCATGTGCCCAGCTCAGCCCTCCCTTCTGCACCACACATCAAAAAGCATCAGGCTTGTCCCAAGTAGAATCAGGAGACTGAATTACTCCAGGCTTCTGGGTGCTGTCACTCAGATCCTAGCAGGGGAAGCCCTTGTACAAGTAACAGCTATGAACTAGAGAATCCCTACCTCCCACACACAGTGCTCAAGAAGGGCTTTGTGGGTTTAGAAGCCAAGAACGCATTCCCTGCAGCTGATGCTGCTGTAACTTGGCCGCAGAGCTTAAATGCTTGGAGTGTGTGTCATCCTTTCACTACCTCGAGAGAGAGGCCCTGTAGTGATGGTGACAGCTGTCGGTGTCAGGCTTCACTGTCAGCTTGTGCACTGATGTTTCCTCCTCTGGTATCAAAATGGCAGCTATAGTGCAACACAGAGAGCACAACCCTGGAACGACAAAGCAGAACACTCGGATGACGGGAAGCCACACTTGGTGCTGGCGTGGCTGGCCCACGAATCCCTTGTTGCTCTGCCAGGTGCTATTCTGGATACAAAACTGATGCAGAATACTTGAATACTTCGTCTGCAGTCCTGCACAGTCTCAGGTGGGGGGCTCCTGGGGTGGGGGGCTCGTCCTGCTCATTTAGTCAGAGCAATATGCAAAGAAAGAAAAAGGAATCTGCACTCGGGTAATCCAGATTCGAGAAACACGATGTGAATAATGTACCTCAAGCAACTGAACACAATGGTAGTTATTTGACTAATAATCAGAGGCTGAGAGGTGCTCAGAGCACTTAAGCCCTGCTGGTTGGCTGCTTAAATTTCTCCCGCTTGCCCACACTTTCAAGCATATCTAAGAGAGCCAGTTTGGTGTAGTGGTTAAGAGCACGGGACTCTAATCTGGAGAGTCGGGTTTGATCCTCCCTCTTCCTTGAAGCCAGCTGGGTGACCTTGGGCCAGTCACAGCTTCTAGGAGCTCTCTCAGCCCCACCCACCTCACAGCGTGTTTTGTTGTGGGCAGGGGTCATTTAGTAGAAAAAGAGCTGCAGGAACTCAGAGGGGTCCCCTGCCAGACACCAGCTCAATCCTGGTGGTTTTGGCCCTAACCCTGGCTGAAACGGGCCCCAAAAGGCCCAAAATAGCAATTTTGGGCCTGCCAAAACAGCCTGGACCTGGTCAGTGCCGGGCAGGGTAGGGTTTCCCCACCCAGCACCGACCCAATCCCGGCTGTTCCGGCCCTGATCCTTGCGGAAATGGGCCCCAAATGGCCAAAAATGGCTATTTTGGGCCCATTTGGGCTCAGATTGGGGCCAAAACAGCCAGGACAGGATCGGAGCCAGGTGGGGGAGGCTTCCCCCGCCCAGCAACGACCCAATCCAGGCGTTTCTGCCCGGATTCTGGCAAAAATGGCCCCAAATGGCCCAAAGTGCCCCAGTCCAGGCCGAAACAGGCCCCAAATGGCCAAAAATGGCCATTTTAGGCCCGTTTAGGTCCGGATCAGTGTTACCGGAACTGCTCTTTTTGAATGGGGAATTAGCTTAGCAGTCCAGAACTAAATTTAGCGCGGATCTAACCATCTATACCAAGGTCCCTTCTCCAGACACTCACGTAATAAAGAGGCAGACTACAAATATTCAATCAATAACGTGTATTTACTAATAGTGTGGCGTAAGCCTGAACTTGCACGTACACACAAGATAGCATACAAAGACTAGGAAACATAGAGTAGGAAATATAGAGATGGTTGCATGAGCAGGTACCCATGATGATAAGGGATGTACTTACAATCCTGAAGCAGAGTAGAGACACAGCAGCGAGGTGTGCCAGCACTGGATCCACAGAGAGACAGCAAGGGGTCTAGACAGGGAAGGCGTACGCACCATGTGGCCGGGGCGGCCAGCTTAAATACCCCAAAATGCACCCTGGGGCTGGTGCTGTACCTTGTGGTTCTCACGGGTTGGAACAAAGGTCTTAATGGTTCTCTGAATGTCTTGGATGGGCCACTTTAGTAATCAGATTGTGTTATAGTGACACCTTAGGAAGAGGGGACAAAGGAGGGAGGGGGAGATCCGGGCGTGTTGAATGGATGTTCCAGCGGACGGGGCTTGCCCTGATGGCATCAGCTCTGGAACGCGGAGGCTTCTTTGAGATGCATTCTCTAAGTGCTTGGGATGGTCGGCACTTAGTTCCTTCTCCGGGGCGGCTCTCAAGATATGCAGAGCAGGGCAAGGTTCTCTCGCTGCAGATGTGGTGTGCTCGCTTCACAGTAATGGCTTCCCAAAGCAGGCTTCTTCTCTAGGTCTTCTGGCTGCCTAAGAACATGGCTGCCGGCTGGGCACGGCTGGGGCTTGCTAGCAGGCTGCCCGGTAGCGAGGGCAAGCTGGGTGACTGGCCCGCGGGAGTCTCCGGACGGGGACTGGCCAGGGGGTGCCTGGTCAGGCTCGCTGGAGGTCTTCCCCGGCTGGCACCTGGCTGCTAACAGTGCGGCTGGGGCCCAGGTGAGGCAGGCTTCCATGGAGGCAGGGAGACAGCTCGTAAAACGCAGTCCATAGCAGGGAACAAGCACAGCCCGTGGTGGATGGCAAGGCAGGCACGGAGCACACGTGTAATAAAGTCCAAACACACACAGGGAGGTCCAGATATAGGCTTGGGCAAGGCTGCCCAGAAAGAGAGTCCTTAGTGTAGTTGTCCAGGCATGGATTCAGGAAACTAACACAGTCCATTGCAGCGGCAGGATAATAAACAGACAGGCAGGAAACTGACACGTGTATAAAGGTGCACACGTGCAGGGCAGTCTTTGGTGCAGCAGTAAAACAGCAACGCGGGAAACTCCAACACAGTTCATGGCAGGCCTCAAAGCGGGAGAGGGGGCTGCTTGGCAACATCAGGGCCCCGCCCGGCGCTGACCCGATCCCGGCCGTTTCGGCCCCATTCAAGTCTGAAAAGGCCCAAAATGGCCAAAAGTCAGGTGGGCGGGGCCACCTGACTGTTGGGGGATCTGCCAGAATGGTGTTCCCCCTCCAAATAAGCCCTGGTTGTGGGGATAATAATATACTTTGTAAACCACTCTTGAGTGGGCGTTAAGTTGTCCTGAAGGGCAGTATGTAAATCAAATGTTATTATTAACTAAAAAGAGTTACCAGGGTTCCATCAGATCCAGGTTCCTATCCTGCTCAGTGGCCAACCAGTTATTCTGCAGAGCCAACATCAGAGGCCTTCTCTGTTGCCTCCTGGCACTGATATTCAGAGGTTTACTACCTGTCAATAAGGAGGTTCCTTTCAGTCACAATGGCTACTATCCATTATTGGACCTGGTGGTGGTGGTGGTGGTGGTGGAAAGTGTCATCAAGTCATAGCTGACTTACGGAGACCCCTGCTGGATTTTTCAAAGCAAAAGACTATCAGAGGTGGTTTGTCATTGCCTGCCTCTGCAACCCTTGTCATCTTTGGAGGTCTCCTATCCAATAACTAACCAAAGCTGACCCTGCTTAGCTTCTGAGAGCTGATGAGATCAGGTTTGCCTGAGCTAAACAGGTCAGGGCATCTAATCTCCTTTTAAAGTCATATCTTTTAAAGTCATATCTTTGTAAGGCCTAGACCCTTGTTGTTAATAAATATTTTTGTTTTGGTACTTTTACCCCACTTTTCTCCACTAAATGTGGACTCAAAGTAGCTTACCATGTGAAAGAACACCAGCCACAAGAACCCATGGAAACGCAACAAATCTACCTGTCGGCAGGAGACTGATGCCTGGCTTGGGGTGGGGTGGAGCAGTGTGGCTGGAGGCAGCTCTGCCCTCAGTGGAAACCATTCCTTCCCCCAATGGGAGAGCATCAAGAAATCACATGGGCTCTCCTGCAGTCAGGCGCCTGCTCCCTTCCAAGGGTACCGCAGACACATTTTCATGCAGAGCTTCTTAATGCAGATCCCTCTCCCCAGACCCAGGGGAAATTGTCCTTTTTTTTTTTTTTGAGGAGTATGAAATTCTGAAACTCGCTGCGCAGTGGTGTTGAGTGGCGGTCAGTTTAGCACTATTCCACAATCTGCCTTGGCCCATGGCCTGTGCTCTTTCTGCCACACTCCACTGAAGCGCGGGCAGTTGTGTTTCAGCTTCCCATGTGCACTGTGAGGTAGGCTAGGATGAAAAAGATTGACCTGCATGTCGTTTTGCAGCTGACCTGGAAATGGATGGTGGCTTCCCTGTGTCCAGGCCCCAAGCTCTACCCACTGTACCTCACTGGCACTAAATGCATGATCCTTTTCTTATTGAGTCTGTTCTGCCCTCTGACTGGCAGTGGCTCTTCAGGTCCTCTGACAACGGTAGCTTGTCTAAGAGTCAAAACACATGAGATGAAAAACCTAGATTCAACTCGTGTTCTCTTACCTAAAGGTTTGTCGGGAACTGTAGGCATCCTTGCAGCTTAAAGTTTAGCATTTACAGAGCAGCAGGGAGAGATGTGCAGGTGTCCTTGCAGCTTAAAGTTTAGCATTTACAGAGCAGCAGAGAGGGATGTGCGGGGGTCCTTGCAGCTTAAAGTCTCCCGGTGCAGCCAGGCGTCGCTCTGCAGGGCCAGGTCGGGTGAGGGGAAGGGAAAATGCTGTGATGCACCTTGAGAGTGGGAGGAAAGGCGCCCCACACCTGCACTTCCCTCCCTGCTGCTCTGTAAATGCTAAACTTTAAGCTGCAAGGATGCCTACAGTTCCCGACAAACCTTTAGGTAAGAGAACACGAGTTGAATCTAGGTTTCTCGTCTTGTGTGTGTTTTGAGTCTAAGCTACATCACCAGCAGCACACGGCACATGAGGAAAAGAGGCAAAGTAAGAATCTGTCCTGGGGCCCCCAGCTCCACGTGTGCATGAGGTGTAGCTCTAAACCCAGGACTGGACAGGCCTGCATTGTCTACTCGGCCTTGGCCCGTGGATTGCCACAGTCTTTCTATCAAGGCTTTCGTGATTTGATGGATCAGTAATCTTTGGTAATGCAATTCAGTTTGGCACTGGGAAGCATATGAAAGGGAGAGGAGGAAGATGGACGGGGGGTGAGCCAGATCAGTTATTTGCAAACGGAACTTGGTGTGGGAGGCGGAGAGAAGAACGGTAAACAAGGAAAACAATAGAGAGTTACATAAAGCATGTGTGTGTATGTTGCAGTGAATGTCATATTCACACATAAATGTCTCGTAATGTTTGTTTCCCAAACATACTAGTAAATGCTGACATTACATTTGGGTGATTCATCATATTCTTGGGCATATCAGAATTTTTGGACAACAGAATGCCTGCATATTCTCATGTTCATGACATTTCAGACATTCCTGGTAACATAATATACATTCAAATAACTTGGCAATGGCCAGAGTAGCACATCAAAGTGCTACAAACGTCTATGTCTTTTCCTTGCTCCTCATTTTGTTGTACCCAATATAGAGAGTCACGGAGAACGTACCGAATACAAAAACAAACCGTGACTTACTGACTAATCCAATTAAAGATACAAGATAACAAAATATACAATAAAGTCTATTATATCATTCAATGAATATCAATCTTAAAGAAACTCTTAAGTTGGTTATATTGCTGGCAACGGTCGATATATGGGGGATACAGCACATGAAGCAAATTACAGCTATGTACATACAGAAATTCAAAGTGCAAAACTGCTTGTAAGTTTCATAACCTAAAGTGCAAGTGCTAGCTTCAATGGCCCAAACCTCCTATAACCATATAGTACAAACCAAAAGTATTTAGGTAACAAACCAGAATACAGCAGTATAAACAAATGCCAGTAACAGCTATGAGCTTGTTCATGAGAGTTTCAAATGAATGAGCAGTAACTGCAACGGGTTTGCTAGCAAGGAATCCCATTTCCGATATCCCCTTCCTCCTGGCAGTTACCAAGAAAAATGTATCACAGGTAAGTTACATGTCAATTTCCATGCACAGTGGCCATTCGCCGGGCTTTACCGCTGCAGAATGCAAGTGCAGGATTGTATGTTTGGATCCTGTTTCGCCTCCTACTCTGTTTCCCCTTCTCACTATAGGGGAAGATTATACTAAGTGCTGGCTTTCCCCAACAAGGGGATTTTGAAGTGTTTGGCCGCGTAGCTCCACACCTGCATTCTGCCAGTGATACAGTCTAGGAAAGCTAGCTTGGCCCACTGAAAAGGACAAGAGAAGATTATCCCCCAGGTAGAAAGGAAATGGCCAGATATCCTGGTGGGATGACTGAGTGCAGCAGGACTTGTAACATTGACCTGGAACTGAATTTCAAAGCCAGGTGTAATAAAGCAAAGGTTGAAAGAGCTGAAAAGCAAAAATACGAAAGTTAAAGTTCCTTTGACAAGATAAGTAGCTTTAAGAGCCTCATTGTGGACTTGCAGCGAAGCTTCTTCTGATAGCGTTCCTTTGCAGTCGTAGGCCTGTCACAAATAGCAGCAGGATCTATCCATGAAAAAGGCCACACCTTGGACTTAATCCTTTGCTCTGACCCTTTGAGGGGAAGTCTTTCGGGATTGGAGATTCAGCCTGAACCATGGACTGACCATTACCTGATGAAGTCAGGGGTGAATATGGCCCTGACATCCAACAAAATGGGGGGCTCAGCTAAAATGATCTGCCCCCGAAGGCTCATAGGTCCTGTTGGATTCCAAAACGCTTCAGGAGATTTTAGAATTCCAAACACAGGCTCTCTTAAAGTAGGAGCGTGGAGCTCCTTGAAGCTATCGACAAGATTGATCATCACTGACCTCTCCCACTCTCACAGCCAACCCCATGGTTCACCACAGAGTTGGGTGATCTAAAGAGTGCTGGAAAATGTCCCCTGCCCATCCTGGCTTCTAAAATCTTGTAAAGACTACACAAAGGAGTCTTTGATGTCTATCATAAATCGGTTACTAACTCAAGGCACCTTCCTTCTCAAAGGTTAAAAAAAAGCATCCTTAGACAAAAATGATGTGACCAATTACTGCTCAGTCTCTAACCTACTCTTTCTGAGCAGAGAGTGGTTCAGATAGTAGCAGCCGGCCGACTCCAGGCCTTCTTGGACAGCTCTTGTGCTCAGGATCCTTTTCGGTCTGGCTTTTGGCCAGGCTACGGGTCAGGGACAGCTCTGGTGGCTCTAGCTGATGACCTCTGCCTGAATGCAGACAAAGAGAGACTGGAGAATGCAGACTGGAGAGCCAGTTTGGTGTAGTGGTTAAGAGCGCGGCACTCTAATCTGGAGAGCTGGGTTTGATTCCCCGCTCCTCCACTTGAAGCCAGCTGGGTGACCTTGAGCTAGTCACGGCTCTCTGGAGCTCTCTCACCTCCAACCACCTCACAGGGTGTTTTGTTGTGGGGATAATAGTAACATACTTTGTAAACCGCTCTGAGTGGGCATTAAGTTGTCCTGAAGGACGGTATATAAATTGAGTGTTGTTGTTGTTAAAGTCCATGCTTCGTTTTTGCTCCTCCTGGATCTGACTGCAGCCTTTGATACAGTAGACCATGCCATCCTGTTGAAGCGTTGGAGGCAGAAACTGGTACCGGAGGACATGCTTTGGACTGGTTTAAATTGTTCCTCATGGGATGGACTCCAAGGGTTGCTATTGGAGACCAGCCTCGGTGTGGGAATTGTCTTGTGGGGTTCCACAAGGTGCAATCTTATCCCCCGTTTTATTCAACTTCTACATAAAGTCTTTAGGAGAAATCATTTGTAGCTATGGAACTGGGTACCATCAATATGCAGATGACTCCCAGTTATACACCTCACTATCCAAATCCTCTAGTGATGCTGTTGTTAGGTGTTCACCTGTCATACACCACAAGACCCTGTGTAATGTTTGTTTGTGCTCTGATGCTGTGGGTATAACTACAGGCTGAAACTATTGTCTGACTGTGAGGTGAAAGTATGCAAGGGAGAGTCTGTCTCGACTGTTACCTGTCTGTTCTCCTACACTCCTCTTGCCTGAACCTGGGGTGAAGTGCTGGCACGCGCACTCACGGCCCTGGCAACCCTTACAGCCAGAGAGGTTCTGAGTTGCTACTTGACAGTTGTTGTCAACTGGCTCAAAGCAAACAAACTGAAATTGAACTCTGACAAGATGGAAGTGATGCTGGTTGTAAAAGCAGAGACCTTGGAGGATATTGTGCTTCCAACCTTTCTTGGGGGTCCATTTGACCTGGCTGACTCGGTGAAAAGCCTAGGGGTTATATTGGATCCAGCACTGTTGGCTAGAAAAGCAAGTAAATTCAGTGGCAAAAAAGACCTTCTTCCAAATTAGCCTGGAAGATGGCCCCCCTACCTCAACATGGCTGATCTGGCCACCTGGATTCATGCCACAGTAACATCAAGACTAGACTACTGTAATTCATTCTACATAGGTCTCCCCTCAGAATCATCTCAGAGACTCCAGCTGGTGCAATATGTTGCAGCTTGTTTTATTTTCAGGAGCTAGATGGAGCATGCATATCTCTTCCATTCTGCGGTCACTTCATTGGCTGCCCATGAACTACCGGACTCACGTTATGTTCAAAACCTTCATGGCCTTGGTCCCTCATCGCAACTGCCTCTCTCCTTTTGTTCTGCCGTGGCAGCCTTGCTTATCTAAATAGGGCCTTCTGCAGATACCACTAGGGATGTGCAAATCGGATTCCGATTCGGGTAAAACACCCAAATCCGACCCGCTTCGCAAAGATTCATGATTTCCAGATCTGACACAGCATCTGGGCCCAATTCAGAAACCCCAAATCTAAACTTCCTGAAGCGATTTGTATCGCTTCGGTTAGCTTCGGGGCACGGGGTTTTAAATGTCACTTTCTGTGCCACTACACAGCGGCAGGGAAAGGGGCATTTAAACCATGGATCCGTGCTGACAGCTGCAACAGCGACGGAAGGGCCCTTCCGCGCTCCACCTGGGTTGTAGGGGGTTTCCTCCATGCCCAGATGGAGTTTAAAGGGTCATTTCACCACCACTTGCATTGGGAATCCATTATTTCTTACCCTTTTTTCTGCTTCGGGTTTCCCGAAGTGGGAAACAATTTTTTTTTGTGCACACCCCTAGATACCACCCTGCAGTTGGGTTAATCAAAAACACATGCCTGTATACGTGCTTTCTCTGTGGTGGCCCCCCATCTTTGTGGAATAGCCTACCTGAGAAGGAAAGCTCCCACTCTCCTGGCTTTCTGCAAACTGAATTATTCAGGATGGGTTTCTACTCTGATTATAGGGCTGTGTCATAAAAAAAAGCTCAAAAATATACCTTGCCTAGGGACAGGGACTATAGACTAGGCTACTGGGTACTGTCTGCTGATGTACTCCTACTGAGTAGTTTGAGGTTGCTAAAGATGTCATGTGAATTACTTATAATTTAACTCAGAAACGTTTCATCTATGTTTTCAGCTTTATGCTAGTTTTCAAATTTGCAGCTATCATACCCTGCTGTATCTTTTTTCATTGAATTGCCATAACTAGATAATATATTTTTGCTCTGGGGATGCCCTAGATATTGATGATATCATATTCCCTTGCGGTATAATGTAGTACACCTTGGGTGTCCGAGAGAAAGGCTGGTTATAAATAAACAGCAATAATAATAGTAACAATTGTATGGACTGGGGGTGGGGAGCTGGACATGTTTCTCCATCCTTTGGCATTAGAATTCTGCTGTTGGCCGTCTGAGGGTTCGTCCACTGCCTCGGTCAGAGTTTCTCCCCCAAAGCCATTCCGTCACTGATGAATGTATGTGCTGGTTCCTTTTGCAGAGTGGCTTCCAGAACCAAGTTCTTTGAGACAGCGTCCTTCAGGACCAGCAGGTAGGAGAGGGCTGTTGCCGTTCTTCCTCGTGTGGACTGGGGTGCCTGGGGCTGGAAGGGCATTTACAGACAACTCCTATTCCCCTGAGTAGCCCTGAGCCTTTTGCAGAAGGGGAGTAAGGAAGGCGCGGGGGGCCTTGCTGGCAAGTGATGTCAAGACATTGTTGCCTGTTACTGCAGGGTCTTGATCTTTTCGAAATCTGCTTTGTAGAGGGAATCTTGCACTTGCTGTTGCCACTGCACCCCCCCCCCCCCCAGCTCTTCTCCTCGCCCTCCTTATGCAGCTGAGCTATGGTATTGTATCAACTTGACATTTGATAGTATAACATTGTTACACTCTTCTAACTTCACTATAAGAGCTTCAAGTTATGGTTGCATCGTTGCAATCCTGGGCTTGCCCAACTTCTCGGGAAAGATTGCAGTGCTATTTTTTGCACTGATGTTTTTTCTTTCTTTTTTCAGTTCTTCATCACCTCAAGGCAGACTCCAAAGTGATGAAAGCTGAGAGGCTAAAAGGTATTGTTATGTAGTTCAAAAAGAAGCCACCAGCTCTCTGAGGATCTCATTGCACTCTGAGTGGTACAGTCCTCTCTGAGGATCTCATTGCACTCTGAGTGGCACAGTCCCACCAAGTCTGTATCACATGGCATTTGCAAGTGTTCTGTTCAGCTGTCGTAGATCTTGCTTTTGTTCCTTCTCCAGATTTTCATAGCACTCGCCCTGGCTGGTTCCAGAGAGGCTGCCAGCATCATTTCTCCTGCTTCCCAGTGTGTGTGTGGTGCGCTGCCCAGATCAGCCTTCTGCAAGATTGAGTCCTTGGAGCATACCATTGTGAATAGTTTGCATTGTTTGAAGAGGAGATATTGCCATGGAAGAGAATATCTCCACCTCACCATTAATTTAAAACCCACACCTTGGTTTCTGCTCTCTCCTCTCCTCTGCTTCCAAGCCTTCCCATTGCCAGTGGCCAAAGAACATTCCTTGTTTTTCCATTTGCCGTTCGGAGAGGCCAACTTGATGTGACACAGTTGGCTAGAGGACAGTTGATGGATTTTGGAGCCAATAAAAGGGACCAGTTTCGCAGCAGCCTTTTTCTGAATGAAAAGGTTCCGTCAGCGGATTTTCCCAGGCCTTGTGGTTGACCTCCACATATTCTATTTCAGTCAGAAGACTCCTGCAGTTGATACACTTGCTGTGCTAAGATGAGGCTTTGAAGTACTTTTAAGAAACAGCAGTGGTGTGAGTGAGTGTGTGTGTGTTTTTCAGTCTGCTGCAACAGCGGGACCTGCTTGTGCAGTTCAAAGAAATGCTGAAAATGTCTTGCCCAGATAGTTGTCTCCGCCCATTTGTCCCTTGTGCTCTGCTTCATTAAGCAAGCCCAGTGGACTGTGGGAGTGGAGCTTATTGATTCCTTTTGTACCTGCTTTGTAGGAATGTGAGGATATTTACAGTGGCATTCTCCTGTGCAGTGAGAACAGCAGTTGTTTGTGCCTCCCTTTGATGGTGCTGCCTGTAAGCACCAAGACACCTCCCTGTGGCTTTCTCTTGCTCTCGTGTGGCACCTCCTTCCATTCTTCCTCCGGCTACGTTCTGCTCTTGGAGCTATTCCACTGGAATAGCTATTGGCCTGAGGCTGGACTGCCAGTGCTGCGGCAAAGGAGGGCCACGGGGAATTGGATTCCGAACGGGAGGGTGACCCTTTTGCTTTTGTGAGCATGCAATAAACTCTGCCATTGATGTTTTCTCTGGACTGTGGGAGGGAGGAGATGTTGGAGTGGCTTTAAAAGCCTCAGAGACCCTCATTTTCTTAGCTCAGTGGAGTCCATAGCAGCCTTTTGTCTAGAGTAATTGTAGCAATGTCTTCCTTCCTTCCTGGGATGCTAGCATGTTCTGCTTATCAGCATCATGGGTAGATTACTCCTTCAGGTGCCAGTGCTTTGCAGGTCTGAGCTCACATATATTCTGGGACCAAAACCGAAAAATCGCCACCATCACATCACATTATGCCAAGAGAGATCCTAGCCTTGTGTGTCCCTTTAGCCATATCCCTGGTTGCCTGCCTTTTGGTGTCATTGGTGCAAATGCTGTTTTCTGTCCAAGTGCAGTGCTGGCTTTGTCAATGTTGTCTTCAAGTGATATGAGCCCTTCTGCACACTTGGAACGACAAAGAGTTGCTGTCAAATATGAAAATGTAATCCATTCCATTTTGTCCAACTTGTGACAGCAAGAGCAAGTCAGGTAACACAGTTGCAGGTAACTCTAGTGAAATGAATCAACTGTCATGCTTAAGAGGGCCCAGTGGGGCACTGGCAGTCTGTCTGAAGGCCTTTGATCAAAACTTGCTTGTGGTCAGGTTGGGGGGGGTGTTCTTCAGGCGCAGCGACGGGTGGTTGTGACCAAGCTGAAAAGTAAAGATCAGGATGATTTTTTAATGTACTCAATCTATGGTTCCAACTAACTGTTGAATGCGAGGAGGAAGGGGACACAAATACTAATAGTCGGCATGTGGGAGATGACTAGGGAGGAATTTGAAATACAATCAGTGCTCGAGAGTGGCATGTGGTATGGGAGAAGTGTACAGCTTGGGAAGATCCTGCTCCTGTGGACACTTCCTCTCCACAAAGTTTCCAGCCACCTCATCTATAGTCAAGTGGATCTTTCTGTATGTCTGTATACATCACAAGCTAAGCTACCTAAAGATGTCCAACAATTCAACGTGTTTTTCTGTGAGTTTCAAGGCACTAAAGGTATTTTCTAATGTATTTTGTCCAATTAGTCATTATGTTCATAAAGTTTCTATGGGTTAAAAAACATGACTTGTCTTTGTTGATTCAATTGTCTGCATTTTACTTTGCACTTTTTATTGTTGCCAGGGCTAGCCAACAGGAATGCATCTTGCCTGTTTTAAACATCTACACTGGTTACTACAGACCGTGTAGAGTGCATTGCGGTAGTTCTTTTCTAAGTTCAATTCAGGGTGCTGGTTATAACCTGCAGAGCCTTTCATGGCCTGGATGGGCTGTCTCCTCTCTCTCCCCACACGACCCTGTGTGTCAACTGTCGTCCTCTGGTATTGACCAGGGCTTGTGGCTTCTGTCTGGTGGCTCCCACCTTGTGGGAAGGGAACCCTGAGGAGATGATGGGTGCACTGTCTTTAGAAGATTTACGGCAAGGCCATTATATTTGTGAAAACTTTTAATGGGGTTGAAACTACATTAATCCTGGAATTTATTTATTTATTTTACAGTCCACCTTTCTCACTGAGACTCACACCAGATTACATCATATAAAACAATGCAGTCCAGTTGCATGGGGAATCTAATAAGCAAGGCAATAACACTGTAGGATTGTACATTAGAAGCAGTGCAAAAGTATTAGATACGATATATCAAAAAGTGCAGAAATGGATTTCCAAAAGTAGAAAAATGTAGCAAGAGCCAGGAATGTACAATAAACAAAAACAGAGTCCAGCCCTATTCCATGAAAGTGCCTTCCTGAATCATTCTATAGCCCGTTTATAAAAATGCTCTCCTGAACTTTTCTGTTCTGTTTAGTTTCTAGAACGGCAAAAGTGTGGGAGCCTGTCTGATGTCCTCAGGCAGGCCATGCCTCAAGGTGGGAGCTGCAACAGAAAGTGCATTTGGTGGTGGTTGATCTCGCCCATATGCAGGGTGGTACCTCCAAAAGGCTTTGCTCAGAGGAGCAGCGTTCTCACAGTGGAGTGTAGCAGGACAGGTGGTCCTGTAGAAATGAGGGTCGAAGGCCATGAGGGACTTCATATATGATAACCTGTATGGGAACTGAACCTGGAAACTGATAGGTAGCCGTTGTGTCAAGCAGGCAAGCCAGCCAGCCTGCCATAACTATGAATGCATACCTCCGGGCAGGGCTTTTTTTCTGGGAAAAGAGGTGGTGGAACTCAGTGGGTTGCCCTCGGAGAAAATGGTCACATGGCTGGTGGCCCCGCCCCCTGATCTGCAGACAGAGGGGAGTTGAGATTGCCGAGCGGCACGGAGGGCAATCTAATCTCCCCTCTATCTAGAGATCGGGGGGCGGGGCCACCAGCCATGTGACCATTTTCAAGAGGTTCCGGAACTCCGTTCCGCTGCGTTCCTGCTGAAAAAAAGCCCTGCCTACTGGGCGGGAGGGGGGGCTTTGTACTCAATCTATGAGTACTGGATGAGTACTACTTCTTGTAGTGTAACTTTTCTCTTTCACTGCATCTTGGTTACGCTTTGCAGAGTGTTATCAGTCTGGGAACCGACCTTGGGAAATTCAGCTTTGCATCTCTTTCAGGATTTTCGCTGACTTCAACTGACTTGTTTAGACTGTGGGGGAGGGGACTGGGGGGTATAACCTCTTGGGGGAGACTTTGCTTCAGCATTCCAGGCAAGTACCATGTATCAGTGCACTTCTAGGGAGTTTTATCTGAATTGAGTTAAAGAACTCATACAACCGTGTTGGATGAAGTGGCAAGTCTGAGAGAATCTCCTAGCCAGGCCTGACACATTGGAGTGACGGCAGGATGAGTGTAATATGAATAATCTGCCTCACTTCTGATAGGAACTGAGCCCTGGCAACTCTGTCTCTGAGTTGATTTCACACAGTCCGGCATTGCGTTCGTCTAATCTCAAGGGCACCATGGCATAGATCCAAGTGACTGCATTAGCTGAGTCAAAACCGAATCAAGGCTACATCTAGTAGGGCTTATACTGGACATCCAGCATTGCTATTACTGCAAAAACTGCCTTCTTCCAACTCAGTATAGACTGAAAGATGGCCCCCTACCTCAACAGAGCCAATCTAGCCACTTGGACCCATTTATTTATTTATTTTTTTAATTTATATACCGCCCATCCCCAGGGGCTCTGGGCAGTGAACAGTTAAAATCGATAAAAACAAAAACTAAAATCAATATACAAATAATAAAACAAATTAACAAGGTGCAGTGGTGGGGAGAACCCTCCCCCACCCCAAAGGTGGGAGGCCATGACATGGTAACACTGAGACTAGTCTCCTGTAATGCAGTTTGCATATTTCCTGCATTGGACACATTTCCTGGCAACTTGACTCTACCTTCAGTTCAAGCTGAGGCTTCTCTGCCAGCTTATCCAAGTGTGGTTGGAGTTGAGAAGCCTAGCCTATAGTGTTGACATGCCCTCTGGCCTGAGACTGGCATCCCCCAGACAATGTCCTTCCAGCTCCCCCTCTTCTGCATAAGTGCCACGCTCAAACCCAGAGTTGTGGGGGGTGGTCTTCAGGATCAGCCTGCTCTCTGTGTAAGGGGGCCTGGACATACCATAGAACAGCTAAGTGGGAGTCTGGGCTGGTCTGAGAATTCATAGAGCGGTTCTGGGTAATGGGCTGGTCTCTCCTAGAGTGATGCTCCGCTTTCATTTGCTGATCTGCACCTTTTGTCATAGGCCACAAAATTGCACACATATCCATGTGGCCTGTGGTCTGTGTGCTGTGTGATCTACAGTGCCCCCATTGGGTTGAGGGAGAGAGGCGCCCGCACTTCCACCTTAGGCAGGGGCTATTTCAGTCTCAGGCCTGCCCTTGGGGAACAGAGGGTGTTGTGCCAGGAGCTGCTCCCACGGCACTTTGTAGTGCCACCGTGGAGGGTCGGTGCAATGCGTCCTCAGCTCCGCCCTTCCACCCCAGGAGATGCAGCAGAGATTCTCTCCCCCCCCCCCCGCTGCTGATCCTTTTGTGCATTCTCCTCCTCCCCCATGCAGGCTCAGTCCCAGTGCTTGAGGAGGAAAGGGGGGGGGAAATGGAGGTACAAGTTTATACCTTTTCCCACACTGTAATTGGTTGAACTAATCATGAATTAGATAAACTAATCATGAATTACATAATACATTTCAACATACAATGAAACAAACAGAATACAATATGACATCAAATATAAGGATACCCGATTTTTTTTTAAGTAAAGGTCCAAATGTTCATGTCCTTTTTATCAGACTTTAAATAAAATTGAAAACTTCTAATTAAACCAGACTCGTCTGGTTTAATTCTATTCCAAACTATAATAAAAGGACAGGGTGCTTTAATAAATTGATCTTGGGAAAATCTATTTCCTTCCCAAGATTTCCTGTATGCTGATATCTTTCCTATTAACGTTGTGAACGATACTTTCCTGGACCATTTCTCAATCTCAGGATTTTTAATTGTTTCCATGCCCATGCTAGTAGCATCCGAGCTGCTGTAAATAAATTCATAGTTATACGTTTCATGCAAGCTGATAACTTGAACAAGACTTCTGTGCCTGATTGGGCCAGCAGATACATTCTAAAGAACCAATTTCCATGTCCTCCTCTGCAATTCCTGGTAGAATCAGAGTTCCACTGCACAACACGGTCCCAAAGCTAGGCAGTTTGTGTGGTGATGTATAATGGGAGAAGAGGGCTAACAAGAAGACCTCCAGCTACTGTATTATGTAGGTATATATGTATATGCTGTCAAGTCGCAGCCAACGTATAGCAACCTCACCAAGCAGTTTTCAAGGCAAATGAGAAGCAAAGGTGACTTGCTATTGCGTTCCTCTGCAGGGTCTTCCTTGGTGGCCCCCATCCAAGTACTGACCCTGCTTAGCTTCCGAATTTGATGAGCTCTGGCTATACTGTGCTACCTTTTCTCCTAGCTACTGCATGAGATGTATTTATGTGCATCAAAGCTCACGCCTTTATGTGCATCAAAGCTCACGGAATGTGGAGCACAGTAAAAATGAATAAGGTATCTTCTCATTCATCTCAACTTTATCACAAGTGAATAAACCAACAAGCTCACAACTGATTGTGATTAAAAATGAAAACGTGAAAGCATTTGGCTTGCACTTACACTCAGTCTGTTAAATGAAGCTTCCAAGATTGCTGTTCCTCTCCTGCGCAAGGGATAACTTAAAGAGAAGAGGGAAGGAACTCTTAAAAATCATTGCCGCAGGCAACAAAAGATCTCTCTGACCAGCAGCTGCCCACTTTTTTTTGTTTGGTATGAAACACAAATTATGCCACCCAACATGGTTATCCAAGCAGTATTCACAGAGCAGTGAAGAGCATAACATTTTTCAAAGTAATTCCACTCTCTTGGGCTGCAGCCCCAAAATATGCCTTTAGGAAGTCAGAACTTAATTCCAAGGAGTTCTTTCACAATCAGATCTGGCTAATGCAAATTTTGCCACAAGCTGGTAAAGAGACGGCAATGGCTATAGTGGTCTCCCAGTACTGAAATATATTTTTATATTTGTTGCAAAACCAATATAACAACAGAGATTGTTTTCTGGAATCACTACTTTTTCTTGTACAAGTATTCTTGTATCTAACTGGGCCACACTTCTGGAGTTCAATTCCGTTTGCTGAGGTCTATTTTCTTTTTGTTTGCATTTGTGCTGATTTTCAACTGTTAAACGATATATTCTGTATTCATAATTGTTGCTGCTGTTAGCACAGGGCCACTCTCTCAAGGCTGGAGCCCAAATGACTGAGACAAGCAGCCCGATGGGCTCGGAGCAACAGCAGTTCCAGAAGACTGACGAGAAGAGGAGGAGGAACAGGCCTGCCTGCAGTCACGGGACCAATGGGCTGGGCCAGCTAGGGGGCTGCAAGAGAACAGGACTGGGGAGGGCAGCCCACTGGTTTTCAAGCAGGCATGAGAGCTGGTCACAGGCCATGAGTCAGTGTCTCCCTCTCTCTCTCTCTCTCTCTCTCACACACACACACACCTTTTTTCATGTCTTTCTTCAGTAGCAGATCACAATACCATGAAATGCAACATCTCCAGTAAAGATTCACACCACCAACAACTACAAATGTACATAACTCTAAGGTTGCTATGACAGGAAACATCCAGTTGGCTACCCCCTCGCCCTGCTTCCACTTGGAACAGCAGTGGGAGGGGAAAAAACTGCAGTCGGGTCAATGCCGTGACATCACTTCCGGGGAAACTCAGAGATGAAGTCACTCCTGTCTAGGAATCACAGAAACCCTTCATTGATTTGTAGAGAGGCATAAAATCATTTCTGGGTTTTCTCCAGAAGTGACATGAAACGTGTTGCTGACAGTGCCCCCCCCCCATGTACTCTTGCCTGTTGCCAGACGACTCTAGATCACTCCCATAAGAAAAGGGGTTCCGATGGAGGTTCACAAGGATAAAAACCCTTTTCAGAAAGGAGAAAAACCCTTTTCAGAAAAGAGAATCATCAGTTGGCTGCTTGGCCTTTTGCTCTATACCAGGGGTGGCCAAACTGCAGCTTGGGAGCCACAGGTGGCTCTTCTAGACATATTGTGTCGCTCCTGGAGGTCTCCGAGTACCGCTGTGACCATACACTTTAGTTTATTGCCCTCCCCTCCCTTTTCCTTTTTTCCTCCTTTCTTTCCATGTCTTTCCCTCCCTTTTCCTTTTTTCCTCCTTTCCATGTCTTTCCCTCCTTTTTCCTTTTTTCCTTCTTTCTTTCCATGTCTTTCATATTTTCAATAAAAGTGTTGGGGTTGCCAGGTCTGACTCAGAAAATACCTGGGGATTTTGGGGGTGAAGCCTAGCAAGGATGTGACATCACTTTTGTAATGTCACTTCCAAGTCAAAGGTCAGGTGATGGCTCTTCCCAAGGTCCATCCCTTCCAATGATGTCACTTCTAGCATACTGCCCCAAAAGCCCACCCCTTCCTGTGATGTCACTTTCAGGACACTCCCCAAACTCGCCTCTTCCTCTAAAGTCACTTCAATGCATCTTGTCTTGTGGCTCTCAAACATCTGACGTTTATTCTATGTGGCTCTTACATTAAGCAAGTTTGGCGACCCCTTCTCTATACCACGTTGTTTCAATTGGAGGGCTTTATCACGCAGGGGAAAGTGAAGTGTTCTACCTTGTGGCAAGGGCAGTTTCGCCTCCCACTGCTGCATGTTGCAGCTGTCACTGCCGTAGCTCCTTTAGCTGGGTGTAAATGAAATGCACAAGTCCTTAATCTTCACACACATTGTGATGATGGACTTTGACTAGTAAAAACAAGAGATTTAAATCAATATGCTTTAAAACAGTGTGTATTGGGATGTACAAAAGCAACCTATGTATCCCTGGACAGAGTTGGGGTGGTGTTACTCGAATCATTCCCCATGACATTTATAGCCCTTTGAAGTTGTGTACAACCACACACACATTCTGGGGTAATTATTTGGGGCCATTTCAGTTTATACTATACATGGATCCCTTTCTAGAATGATACCCTTAGAAACAAGAGATGGAGAGAGAAAATCTTAAATAAGAAAATATTCCCCTACAGAGATAGAAGGCTAAAAGAATGAAATGGGAGGGAAAGCAAAAGCACAAATCCACAACTGCAACACAGCAACACAACCAAAGCGATGTCGCCCTTTGTTGGTGCCTAATTAAGCTGTGTGAAATAAAGGGAGAAGGAAATTAATGTTTTGAGCGCCCTGAAGAGAAGAGACTGATGAGTCCCAGGACAGAAGAATCAGAATAAAGTTTATTGGCATTGACCAAAGACCATCCTAATTAAGCAAATAAAACATGAACAATAAACAATAAAACTAAAATTTCAAGCCTGGATCTACTTAGCTGCCCGGGCAAACTGCTACTGTATGAGAGATGTATGGATACAAATCAGAAAGGAGGATTAGTTTTCCCACTACAGGAGAAGAATCAATGTTTTTAAGGATTTCACCAAGAAATTTATTTTAGGGCTCCATGTAGAAAGGGCAGAACAAAATATAGTGTGGAAGGTCTGCAGGGACTGATGCTCCGTGAATTCGTAAATTCATGGATACCAATTGGTATTTGTGTGTCATGACTATCTAGAATGGCTGAGGGCTTGTTTGAAACCTCAGAGACGTTAAATCCAATCTAAGATTAGGAAAGGAGATTTTGGTCAAATAAGAGGTTCCAAGGCAGAAGAAAAAGTCCAGATCCAAAACCAATTATGAACTTGGGGATCCAGGTGATCAATTAACATTCCGGAGAGTAAGAAGGGTATTGAGTGGTTCAGCAAACAAAGTGCAGAGTTGAAGAAGGAAGCTTGGGTGTGGAATCAACCACGAAGCTGGAGTGGAGTGACTTCAGCAGGAAAAGGTCCAGTAGCAGAATTATCTACAAAGGTTTGAAACCCTCGTTTAATGGGATCTGAAATGACTAAGCTTCACTGGAAACTTGGGGATTGGCCCGATTCTGTATAGGGTTTAGGATCCACAGCGGGACTGGGTAAGTGGAGCAGTGTTTTGATTCCTAGTAATGAGTGTGAATTTTGGGTGAGTGATGAACACCCCACCCCTCGAGCCATTTTCCAGTATGGAAGCATTGTGGGGGAGGTCATTTCCCCATTTATACTGCTACAGTGTGCAGGTTTCTGCACAGGAAAACAGCTCAGAGGGGCCAGAGGAAGCCCCCTCCTCTTGACGACCTTCCCAGCCCTTTTCCGCTCTTCTTTATTATATTTTTTAAACAAAAAAAAACCCATTATCCCCAGCTGCTACGTCGCTGTAGGGAACCTGACTGTGGTCCAAGGAACCCTGGCCCAACCCTTTGCAAACCCAGACCTGTGTGTAGGCGGCCCTGAGTTGCCTGAGCAGCACAAATGAAGACAAAAAAACCTAAAACTTCTGGAGGAGCCTTTCAGTCTTCCTGTGCGTTCCATAATAGATGTAAAGGCCCTCGGTACTTCGGCAGAATGGACTCCGGAGGAAATCCGTCAAGAGGGTCCAGGGTTAAAATTCCATGTACAGATTTGGACTTCAACTCACCAGGGTCTGGAGATGATTCGCTCACTGTAGCAAATAACTCTCCTTCCTTGCTGGATTTTGGGCCCAATTCTCCCTCCTTTGCTAAATCATTAATGGCTGGGGGGGTCTACACCCATCCTGAGTAGATCTTGAGTGGATCTTTTATTCTTGTGACTGGGTATGAATGTGCAAGTTCGATGTTGCGGTCTCTGTCTCATGAAAACTCCCACCACAATCCACTAGTCAGCCTTTACGGTGCTCCAAGACCCTCTTGTTTGCCTGCTGCCTGCTAACTAAACCAGCTACCCCTAGGCTAGCAAGCATCCAATGACCTTGGAAGGAACAGGTTTGTATTCCCTCCTATGGTTAATATCTGGCCATCCAGTGTAACAACATTGATTGATTGATTGATTGATTGATTGATATTGATTGATTGATTGATTGATTGATTGATTGATTGATCGATCGATCGATCGATCGATCGATTGATCGATTGATATCCTGTCTTCCCCCTCCAGTGGGGACCCAAAGCTGCTTATACCGTTTCCGTGTCCTCCGTTCGATCCAATTCTGTGAAGGTTAGGCTGAGAGTGCGTGACTGGCCCAAGTTCGCTCAGTGAGCTGCCATGTGATCTGAACCTGGTTCTCCCAGATTGCAGTTGGACACTCTAACAGCTAAACCACACTGGCTGCAGATCCGAGCTGCAGGATGCACCCAACACTAAAATATGCTGCATACTCCCAAGCCACGAAACCCGCTTTCCCCATGGACTGGTCCCTGCCAGCTTGCTTTCCCCAATCATGCCTGACTTGTTCAGCCCAGATGTAAACAGCAGCAACGACAACAACGTGAGCCGCGCGGTCCTCCGTAAGGAACTCTTGGGGGTTTCTGGGCAGCTGAGTGGCAAATCCCCCAGCAATGCCCAGAACTCTGGACGCAAAACTAGGGCTGTGGAGGCCCAGAAAGCCTGGTGAAATGTGGTTTTCTTTAAGGCCTTGTTTTCAGTTTTTCCAGTGTTAAAAAATGAGAAATTTTGGGAAAGACTGAAAAAGCTTCTGTGGGTTGTCTTTTGCTGTGTATTGGGTGCATTTGTCTGTTGGCATGTAGAAACAAAGGTACTGATACTTTTAAATTCCACTGCTGTGCCAATCAATGCAATTTCATATGCTAACTAACATTACAAATGAGGCATTTGATGTTGTTATACCAGCAAAACAAGTTTACATTTGATAGGAAAATAGCTATTGCAAAATCATATAATTCCCCTTTTAAAAAACCCACCCGTGGCTGCAACATTCCCTGAAATATTACCTCTATATGTCAGACCAGTGTGCTACCAGAAGAACCCCCCCCCCCCCGACAGGCCCACTGGGGCTAAATAAGTGTTGCAGCTCTGTGAGGAAATTGCAGAGAAGCTCTGGAGTGTCCTGTTTGAAAGCCTCTGAGTCACAGCATTCTTGGCTCCCACCTTTTAGATTTCCATTTGGAATCATTTTAATTATGGGTTTATTTTATTGGGAATGTGTCTTGGTTGTAAAGGTGGAAGAGCTTGCATAACTGAGGGGCATGATGCACAATTCCCACTCAAGGAGCAGGTTGCGTGCTGCCTGGCAGGAGACAGGAAGGACAAGCAGGCAGCTCTGAGGACCTGCTCTGGGCCCAGAATGCATTAGGGTTGCCAGCCCCCCACCCTCCCCCACCTGTCCCTGCTTACCTGGCTGGCTGGGGGCGACACACCTCCCTAGGCATACTCCCGGGCTACGCAGAATGCTTCTACGCACCGCAGCGGCCTGATTCGGGCCCATTTCAGCCCATTTTGGTCTGAATTGGGCCAGATGCAGGCCGTATCCAGCCCAAATTGGGCTGCTGTGGAATGTGGGAGAATTTCCATGCTCCGTAGCAGCCAGATTCGGGCCAAATTGGGCTGCTGCAGGTGTGCTCCCATGCTCTGCAGCACCCCGAGTTGGGCCCAAGTCAAGGCCAAATTGGGGCTGAATTGGCCCCCTGCGGAGTGTAGGAGCGCTCCCAAGGCGGCACGTTACCCCAGCGATGATGTCACTTCTGGGAAGTGCCAAGGCTCCAGGTAACCAGGATGTTGAGGGGTCCTGGCAACCCTAAATGGGGTCCTCCTTGACAGCAGAGCTTGGAGCCCATGTATGGAAACAACCACCTAGCAGAGCTGATGGGCTTCTGCTCTAGAGCTGCCAGGAGAGGCAGGGGCTCCTTTCTTTCTTTTTCTTTTTTTTTAAAAAATAATTTTTTTAATTAAGCTTTATAACATACAACAAATAGAAATCAACGATGAACATCAACTGTAACACAACAACTAATCAATAATAGTTTACAAGTTTTGAAGAATATGAACATTACAATAACTTTTAAACAAAGCATACATAATATTACCAAATATCAGAAAACTGAGTCAACGTCTGAGCAATTCTTATTTTGGGATGTAAATCGTGCATGTCTATAAATTCAAGAAAAGGGAACCATTTCTCATAGAAATTGGAACTGGCGGGAAAGCGTTCAGCATTGAGGATATTGTCATCAATTTTATCCAGGATGAAACGGTCCCATGTCTTAGAGAGCCACATCTCTTTAGTTGGCACTTTCTTTAGTTTCCAGACTGAAGCTGTCGCTGATTTCGCTGCAACTAACAAAATTGCTATAAGATTCCTGATAGCTTTTGGGATCTGCGGAATATTCCATTGGTCTAGAAATATAATTGAAGGCGATAATGGAATATCGTAACTCGTAATCTGTTTTATTACTTCCAATATTTCTTTCCAAAATGTGGCTATCCGTGGACAACCCCACCAACAATGAGAGAAGGATCCTACCTCATTGCAACCCTTCCAACACAGGGGAGAGCAAGAGGATGATACTGTAGACAATCTTTTAGGCATCAAGTGCCACCTGTGAATAATTTTAAACGTTTGGAGCCTTATAGAAATTACTTTTGATGTAAATATTGAAGATGACCAGATTTCCTCCCATTTTTCCTGTGTTTTTTCAGTATTGCAATCCTGATGCCATTTGGATTGGCAAGGTAAATCAGTACTTTTTAAACAAGAGAGCAGAATAGCATATATTTTAGATACCATCCCCTTTTTCTCCCTCTGTGTATAGTTTAAAATTTGTTCAAAATCAGTCAAAGGGGTACTCATAATTTTTTTAAGATTTATACTCTCTGTCATGTTTTTAATCTGCATGTAAACAGGGGCTCCTTTCTGACCTAGCGAGGCAGAGAGGAAGAGGCCGGGGACCTGCTGGGCCCCAGAGTGAGGCCCCTGCAACACTGTTTGAACTGCATTTTACTTACGGCTTTCATTCGCTTCGCCAAGAGAATCCAGTAGGAGGGAAAGACTTGCTGGCACGTGCAACACTTCACCTTTGCACGCTGCTGGTCCAGCATTGTCCTTGTTACCATAGCAACCCAGGGGCCCGACAGGCCTAGTCTGAAAGGCACTGGCCACAGACCTGCACAGGCACACACGGGCCTGTGTTCACGCAATGCCTAGAGATGCCAGCCTCTCAGCCTCTTCTTGAGCAATGCCTGAGCTTAATGCGTGTGGATGGATGCAAGCGGGACTTTCTGGCCTAGAGGCAAGAATGATCCAGCAGGTGCAGGTGGAGTATATGAAATGCTTCATCCTTGTGTCGTCTGCCTCCAAGAAACCGGTTGCGAGCTTTCCAAGGACAGCTTGAGTGCTTATATTTCAAATTAAAAACAAGAAATACAAACCGTCCCCCATCTTGCTTTGAACAATCACCACCTTCACTCCAGAGTTCTCAAATGTAGCTGGAGACAGACCAAAGAGTCTCTGCATCAAGAAACAAGCAATGTGAGCCTGTCCGAGGATACTGGGGACCAAACATCTGTCAGAACTCACGCTCGCCCAGAACGTCCATCTGTGCTGATAATGGAAGGGGAAGGGAGCAGGGCGTTTCATGAAGTCCCCATGAAGGGAGGAGGCCTGCAAAACGTAGAGCATCACTCCGGCGGGCCCCAGGCCGGCTGTTCAGTGCAGCATATGCTGCTCCCTGGGTGCGCATACACACACACACACACACACCGCCCCGGTCTGGAGCGAGGGAAGGATGAAGATGGCACAGCTCGGCCCACCCTTCCAATTTGATTCAAATGGTGAGTCAGTGCCTTCTCTCCGGATTTATGCATAACACCCGGTATGCTTTTAGGCGCTGCTTATAATAAGATGCACCTAAGACTGGCTTTTGATTTACCGTGGCAGCTGAACTCAAGGGATCAAGTCTCCCAAATTGGCAGCACCTCGGTCAAGAGGGCCATCTGGCCAAGATTTTTCCGCTTTCTTGGATTGTTAGAGTCTCTTGTTACAATAGGCAATGCAGGCCCCGTGGAAGCTTTGATCTCCCTCTCCCAGCGGAACTTCCCGTGTGCTAATGCTTTCTAGGCCTCAGATGAGTGTCTCTGAGTCTTGCACATTGTGCCACATGGCATGTTTACAAAATAATTGCTCCCCACTCCCTGCTCTGCACAGGACATCAAAGCAGTACATGGAAATGTCTCGATGTTGATGTAACTAACATCACAATTTGAGGCACTGTCCTGCCTGATGCCCCTCTTGACCACTCCAGCTGTGATATGCCCCAGAGTACAAGATTTCTTAACACAGCTGGATTGCATACTTGAACCCGCCTTGATTTAAAGGCAAAGGGGCTGTTTTGTTGTTTCTGGTGAAAGACCTAACATTTCGGGTGTAGTGCAACTGCCCACTTAATATGTCACCATCAGTTGATAATGAACCCCGCCTGCAGCAGCCTCTGCCATGGTGGCACGTATCTTACACGTTCTCTCGTGGTTTTGTACATGAAGGTCAGCCTGCCTTGGAACTTCTCTGCTTGACAATTCCAGTTGTAGACACTCACGAGAGGCAACGCTAAGCAACTCTCACTAACCAAATTTGAAAAGTCACCCCCAAATTCTCCCCATAGCACAACATGGGGCACTGTTTTTTCTAGAATATGTATCAGAAAACAGATTGTCTCTAGCATATGCAAAATACTGGAGCAGGTGGTGCACCCTGGAAAACCTGTGGAAGGCCATCAGAATGGAGTTTGGATGGAGCTCTGATGGCTGGTGTGTGCCTAAAGTTGGCGACGCAAGTGAGAAGGCTCCGGCCTCACCCAAACCTCCTTCTTTGGTAGGTGAAACTGAAGGGGGAGGGCACGGCCACCCATTTATAAAGGAGAGGGCTAAAGCTGCTCACCTGGCTTGCAGAAGCAATTGCAGCGGCCTGTTGAGAGAGGGGTGTGTGGCAGTTCAGGCACGGGGATCCCAGCTGAGGTCAGGAGTTAGAAAGAAGGAACGTGGGCTGGAACCACCCTGGCCTTGGCCACTGGAGAGAGGTTGGCACACGGGCGTAACTGCCGTGGCTCTGGCCTGCACGCCACCGGTGTGGTTGTGGCAGCTGAGGGGTCTGTTTGACAAAGCAGCAAATCCCGTCAGACGCTCACATCTCCCTTTCCATGCTTCTCTTATGCGCTCCAAGTCTCAAACCTCTCTGCAATGCCTCCTTAGTGGCCAAGGGTGAGCATTAAGGACTGGTGATCTTTGGCTTGTGAGCACATTGGCGCCTGCAGATCAGTAAATGTTGGAGTTTGAAACAAAGAAACAATTGTTATTGAAGGAGGGGGGCAGAGCCCACTGCAGCAATGAGAAGGCATTGGTTTCACTCAGCTTATGCCACAATGGAGGTAAGGAAGGGGCATGGTCAAGCTCTGGTGGTCCCGGGAGGGCCGTCATAACCCGTGAGAACCAACAAGAGCTTCTTGTGGGAGGGCTTCTCTCCCAGTCTTCCAGTTTCCGTTCTGTCTAGTGTGCAGACAGGTTGAAGAGTGCGGGGACTCCTCTCTCCACCGCGTTTTTTCTTTCCTGCCATTGCAGGAGCCAGTACTGGGCCCTTCTTTTGAACAAAGCCTCCCTCCCAGTTGCTCTTCCCTGCAGGGAGTTTGTGCTCGGCCGGGAGCTTCCCCTGTTGCTCCCTCCAAGGCAGCGGAGGAGGAGGAGCCCCTTCACCCAGGCCAGGCCATGGTGAACTCATTCCGACACTTGGGTCAGACTGGCAGGTTCCAGGGCTGCACTATCCCCACTGCACTGGCCCACATTCCTAGGAGCCTGCAGCAGAGCTTTCCTCCCACCGCTGCTGTGCTGTCTGGACTGGGAAAGCCAGAACTGCAGTTTGGCAGGCAGTGAAAGAGGGAGGGGGCCTAAACTCCCTCCCTTTCCTTTGGATCAAGCCAGAAAAAAACGGACAAAATGGCAGCAGGTGCTCTTTGGGTCAATTTTGACATGCAGCAGAGCTTGGGGGAAGGAGGGCGCTCATCTACGGTGTTCAGTGCAGTCCCACATTGGGACTGCGCATGTGCAGGCCTGCTGGCCAGAAAAGATTCCTTAGCTCCAAACAACCGGAAGGGGGCGCTCTGCCCCTACTGCGCACTCACAGGAGTTTCCCAGGAGTGCCCCCATTGCCCTCAGTTCTTTTTTTGCCACTGTTAGGAGAGGTTCTCCTTAGCTCTACTCCTCGGATCTCGTCATGACTCAAGGTCATTTTAAAGGAAATGTTTACAACGTTAAATAAAGATGCCTCTCGCCATGAAATGGTTGTTGTTTGCTGCGTCTTGGTGAAACTCATAATGTTTCAGGAGGCAGCCTTTGCCAGGGGATCACGCCTAGGCCAGGGATGAGGGATCTTCTTGGCTCAAGCGGCGTTATGGGAGAAGGTGCTCCCTGGCTCATAAATGCCAGCAGCAAAGATACCTGCTGTGCTGAAGCCGGCAGCCCTCTCCAACCAGGAACCGGTTCTGAAGGCCAGATCCGGCAGCAAAGATTTCTGCCACAATGAAGACAGCCCACTCGAACCGTGAACTCTAGTTCTGAGGGCCAGATCTGGCAGCAAAGTATTCCACTCCGACGGAGCCACTGGCCCATCCTGAACCGTGAACTCTGGTTTCGGGCCAGATCCAGCTGCAAAGTTATCCACTCGGATGGAACTGCCAGCCAATTTGAAACGTCACTCCAGTTCTGAGGGATGCATCCAATAGCAAAGCTATCTGCTACGTTGGAGCAGTCAGCGCACTTTGAACCATCTGCTGGTTCTGCGGGCCACATTTCAAATCTAAACAGGAGGCTCTGACTGCCGGTTCCGACTAAGCCCTGTTGGATGCTCGTCAGATGATGAGCAATTCCACCCCCCCCCCCACACACACACACACACCTTTCCTCTCTCTGGCAGAGAACGTAATTCACCAGATCGGACTCATCTGGAATGCTCCACCTGCTTAAAACCTGACTTAACCCTTTGCTGTATAGGCAGTAGACATGGGCACGAACAGCAATATGAACAAAAAACCTCCGCGAACAAGCCGTTCGTCTGTTCGCGAACAAGCCGTTCGTGAGGCGCCATTGTAAATGAACAAGTGGTCATCGCAAGTCTGGTTCATTGCATTCGTCCACTGTTCGTGAAGCCAGACAGTCAGGCACCTTCAATCATTTCCCTTGGCAACAGAGGCAGGGACTGCCTGAACTCTGTCTGCGCTCCTTCTGTCGCCCTGGAAACCCCAATCTAAGCCCAACTTAGCTTGATGGGCAGATCTTCCTTCCAAGTGTGGAGCTCCAAATTGGTTACAATTGGTTACATGGGACCAGAGACTAGGGGGAAGGGAGGGGGGCAGGGGTGTTCTGTAGCCATGGTCACTCCAATCTCATCCCTGCAAAACCCTGTTAGGCAGTTCTGACTGCCAACCACAGACCTCCTGCTTTTCTCTATGAGACCTCTGGTTATAAAAGGGCACTGTGCTCCCAGTTCTGGCTTTCAGTTTCAGCAGGCAGTGGAGTGGGACAGAGCTGTTGATAGCCTTTTGGGAGAGAGACAGGGAGAGTGCATTGGAGCTGGGATTTTTTCTGTGAGTGGTGGGTGGGATAGGGATCTATCCCCTCTGGTTCCAGGGCTGCTGCCAGGTCCGGGGGCCAAGCTCAGTGGGCACCTTGGCTGACGGCTCACGTTATTATTAGTGTGTCATGTCTGTACCCCTACATCCGTAACATTGTTCTATGTGTTGAACCATTGCTAATGCTGTACCTTGTTTTCATTTTGCAAATGCTCTAACACTTTCGTTTCTGTAACAGCCTGAGAACCCAGCTGTGTTATCTCGTTTCTTTGAAGCTCACTGGAGTGACCTTGTACCATCTGAAATGTTACAGTTTACTCTCATGCATTCCCAGGCCATTTCCCCGCACAAACCTGTGGTCTAGCTGGGAGGGGGGAAGTGAGTGGGTATTTAGAGTTGTACTTTCCTCAGGTCTTTATTCCTGTCAAGGAAATATGTACTGCTGAGATGCTTTCTTGCCTCTGAGTAACTCTATGGAAATATATATGGAAAAGATTGGATTTCTGAATAAAATCATTTGACCAAGAGCTTGGACTCCTTGTTGCAATGGTGCAGGGACCTGTCTACCATACCCTGTCACCCATAGCCTGACATAGCGCCTGATCTGGTCAGGTTTCTGGGAGTGCTGGGCTAGGGCTCTAGCCCCTCCCTCTAGTTCCAGGGCTGCTGCCAGGCCCTGGGGCCAAGCTCTGAATGCAGTTGTCTGGCACATCAGCCTCAAATTCCACCCAAATGTGGTGTCAGAATTTCAGCTGTTTTTTCCCCTAATGGTGCAGAACATAAATTACACAGATTTAATATAAAGAAGTGATTTTTGTAGCAATTAGAAGAACCAAAGGGTTCACAAACCTGAATGCTTTCTTGTGTTGTCAGGGCATCATATGGGACATCATATGTATGGGTCTCCCAAGTCCTTCCAAACCTTATGTGGACGGATAGTGTCCGTTATTAAACTCTGCTCTGATGAGGTTAAGGTCACTTGAACCATGGAGATCAGAATATACTCGACTATGATACAAGCCTCGTTGGCAGTTTTTTCATGAAGGATCCCTCTTCAGCACATCTGGCAGGCTGCTATGTGGTCTGCAGCTGATATAACTTGGTAAAACACTACGTTGGCAACACAAATGCCCAAAAGCGTCAGCAGTGGGAACAGCTGTCCTGCATTCCTTGGTTGGCTGACCCACTCACACCCTCCTCCATTGGTGAGAAGCTTGCTATTCTCCCAATGTGGGACTGCACTGAAGACCACAGATGAAAACTGTGTTGCACTTACCTGTAACCGTTGTTCTTCTAGGTCTTTGTGCAGGCACACATTCCCTCCCTCCTGCCCCGCTGTGAGTGTGTTTGCTTGTATTATATCATACCTCTGGCCGCTCAGGAGAAATGAGGGGAATGGGGGCACTCCGCCTCTACTTGCATTCGGCGGGAAACTCCTGCGCATGCACAGTAGGGGTGGAGCACCCCCTTCTGGTTGTTTAAAGCTAAAGAATATTTTCCGGTCGGCAGGCCTGCGTGTGCTCAGTCCCGATGTGTGCCTGCATGAAGACCTAGATGAACAACAGTTACAGGTAAGTGCAACACTGTTTTCTTCCTTCCAGTTTAGCCCCTCTCCATCCAGGAGAGACGGTCCATCCAGGAAAAATGGGGGACTTGCCAATGCCCGGTCAAGCAGCAAGAACTCTAACCTCCTTGCCTGGATTAAGGAAGAGATGCAGAAGGAGATTAGCTCTTTCATTCTTTCTGCTCTGGCAGGCGTCCAATACACAGGGACCAAATGCAAAAATCTAGAAACAGAAACCAGTCCTGCTCCGCTTCCAGATCCGCTGGGGGAGGGAGAGAGGAAGAGTCTGCCCTATCTTCTCGGTGTGCCAGCCCCTCCTGCTCAGAAGAGCTCCAGCTACTGTAGGCACCGGTCCTTCTCCTCGGCACATCGCAGACAGCAATGCCCTTTGCTAGACCCAGACTCCAAAGATCTGGCGCATGCAGACTCCTCATATAGGGAGGGTAGAGAGCGCTTAGAGGAAGAGGAGCCTCTGGTGACAGCCACGCAAACGTCACTTTTTCCACAGGAGGTTTTCCTTAAAACTGCTTCCCAGGATTCGCCATACCCTGGAGATCTCATGCAGCAAGACGATGTAAGAAGAGGGCCGAATGCTGTCTCTTATTCAGGTTTCAGAGGGGGACAAATCAGAGAGAAAGAGAGAGAGATCAGGGGTCTGTTTATTCACTGCTCTTTACTCCCCTGGCGCTGTCCTTTGATGTATTGATGCTATTCCCAGGGACTTGCTATTTGATGCTTTGATGCTATTCCCAGGGACTTCCTCTTTGTGACACCTCATCATCCTCTCTTTGCCACATTCTCGACTCTCTCCTTCATCTTGGCACTGTGGGCGCAGGTCTTGCCATCCACAGGCATCCTTAGACTAGACAGGTAGATCAAGATCTCTCTCTCCTCTTTCCCATCTTGTATGGTGTTCTTACAGTAAAGAGCTCATTTTGTTTCTAAAGCTTATCAAGACTCTGCGTGCAAGTTTGTTTCTCTCTTCCACACGCACTCTGCAATGCCAGCTCCCACGCCCCACCTTGCTGTGCTTACTAAGCAACTCTGCTAATAGAAGGAGCTGGAGGAAGCAGACCTAGCTAGACCCACTGGGTTGGCTAGAACTTTCTTTTCCCATAATGTTTTTGACAAGGATGTCAGGACACAATGGGCAGGAAACAATGGCACGCCCCGCCCCCCGCCCCCAGTTTGTCTCTTACCTTGAAAATCCTATGGGAGCGTCGTCATAAATTGGCTGTGACTTGACTGCACTTGACACACACCCTCTCATGAATCAGACTGCAAGTGAGTCAAGAATGCACTTCAGACCAAATACTTATGATCAAATCAATTAGTTGTGATCATCATTTTTACACCTTTTGTTTTAGAGTTCCTTCTTAAATCAGTACACAACACACCAAGCATCAAACCACGTAGTTCAGGGCCTTGTTTAAGAATCTCTTCTATTTGTGTGTAGGCATGGAATCCGCCAACATGGGGCACTATGGCACCCTCTGATACCTTTGGCGCTCACCAATTGTTTTTAGGTGGGGCCAGGTGAGCTCTTCCCCAGCAGGTCTTCTGATTGGCCACTGAATATCGGATTGGCTATGCAGATATTTTATAACATTGTTTCAGCAGCAGCTGTCCCCACAGTATTTGTTTTATTCTCTCTCACGCCTCACTCCCAGTGTATTTTTTCAGTCACCTGCCTTCTCCCTTTCTCTTGAGCTTCCTCTGTGTGGCTCCACCTCCTGCAGCCATCATTTTGAGGTTTCCTCTACCTCCGTCATGGCCTCCCAGACCTGCCCAGTTGCTTGTGACTCTGAGGTAAACTGCTAGTGCTTCTGCTGTTTGCCTTGCTTGCTAATTTATTTAGAACAGTCTACCCTTTCCATAAAATGTCCATGGTAGCAAACAATCACAACATAGTACACTATCAAATATAATAAATACCACAATCAATAAAACCTTAAAAAACAGCAACAATCATGTTAAAATAAGATATGATCAAAAAATAATTAAAAGAGCCGCAACAACAATAAAAGACAGCAATAAAGCAACAACTTTATAGAAGATTATTTAAGCAGCACTTGTTAAAATATTCTAACCAGCATCTCTACCTCACAGCGGTAACAAATAGAGATGTAAAATTCCTAGACACTTTGAAGCCATGGGGAAAAAATTTCCCCATAGGTGTGTGTATGGAAATTTTGGAGGAAATTGAGATATATGCAATACTAATTTTCATAATCAAACCTGAACTTCTTTTGCCAATTGAACAACATAAAATATGTAATTTATTTCCTAGTTAGTGTATCATATTGTATTATTTAGTTATATTTAGGAATTTAAAAGCATAAAGAAAGCTATAAGAAAAATGGCAAGTATGCCCAGTACTTGAGAAACAGTTGCCAACTGCTACACCCTGTGCTAAAACGAGCACACATATCTATAATTTTTACTCTAGAAGGGGTAGGAAAAAATGAAAATTGCAGCTAGAAAACAAATCATGCAGTCAACAAATGGAAGTGTATCACTTGCCCAGAATCTCCCATAAAGTAGAAGAAACTGCCCAGATGATTAGATCTTAAGCTCAACATTAGGACATTGAAAATACTGAACTCTTTAATAACAATATATTACTAAATACAGTAAGCGAATTAATTGTTCCCAAACATGCTTTATTTAAGTAAAAAAAATGAAAATGTTTTATACATCTACATCATATGATTGTTTCCACACACACCCAGGACTCCCCAAAATGTCCTAATTTTCCACTAGATACACTGAGCAAGTCCTTCCCAGCGTGACAAGGAAGTGAAGGCACTATTTGGGTCTGATTGACAGCACTGGCATTGAGTAGGGACCAGAGGTTTGCTTTACACTGGGGAGGGGAGAAGCAGATGGCATGGGGCCATGGTACAATGCAAGGAAAGGCCAGCCACATGTAGATTTGAGGAGGGAGGGATCTCCTTCTGCCTCTGAGCTCTCGGCTGCGACAAAGGCTCATGTTATGCATATTAGGGTGAAAATTGGAAAGAAAAAGCTATTATTAACGGAAAGCCAGAAAGTCCCAGGCCTGTGGAGCCGGTTCATGCCAATTCAGTGGCCTTCTGCTGCTGCTGCTGTCCTTCGCTTAGGGGCCATGGTGCCAGGGCCACTCAAAGTGACTAAAGAAGTCCTCCAAAGACAGAGGTCAAGAAGCACCAGGAGGAATTTCATCAAGCTCAGAAAACCTTCTGGCAGGCCTTATGGGCTTCTCTGATTAAAACTGTTACCCCAGTGTTAAATGATGGGGAGGTAGCGGGTGTCTGTGAACACACACACATACCAAAGTCTTTCCAGATCAGTATTCCATGTGGAAAGACTGAGGGCCAAACTACAAGTGACGAATGACTCAGGTTGGACACTTGTCAGCTTCCCTCAAGTTTTGATGGGAAATGTAGGCAGCTTGGTGGAATGTTGGACAAGTGATAGTTGAAAAGTCCATTGGGCAGCAGTCGGAGAGCCAAGCTACAAGACCAGGATGCTTACATTTCCCATCAAAACTTGAGGGAAGCTGACAAGTGTCCAACCTGTGTCAGGCGTCACTTATAGCTTGGCCCTGATCTGGTCAGGTTTTTTTTCTTTCTGCTTATCTTCTTGTGATTTCTCCTTTTTCAACTCTGGGTTAACAGTCTTAGTTGGACAAGGAGACAGGCAGCCAGCAACCTTCTTGAGGGGGTCTATTGTTGTATGAGCTGTCATGTGCTTGAGAAGAGACTCATTGGATTGAAGGGTTTTGGACAATGAAGTTTTTGGTTAAGTGTGAATAGAGCCTTATTTCCCCAACTTGGCCCTCCCTGAAAACAACAGTGTGTGCCTGTGTGCACACTGCGCAGCATAACACTCGCCTTGATACGCTCCTTCCCCAAGCATTCCTTGGGATCCATAAATATGAAACCCCGCTCTCAAACTTCGTGGGTGGATTGTTTAGAGGGAAGATTGTATTCTGTGTGATTTTGTTGCTGTTGCGTGCAAAAACAGCTGCCCTAGAACTTCATTTTCCCACCCCCACCTCTTAAAAAGAAAAGTGCACATTTGTGCAAGCATGGTCAATGTGTGCACAATGGGTTGAAACGCATGAGAATGAAAGAAACAAATGGATCAGTTCCAAGCTGGCACTGGCAGACCCAAAACATATCAGTAATGGAACACAATTATCCCAGAACTCCTGGAACTGAAACTGAAACAAAAATTTTCTCAGTGTATACCCCTAACTGGCAATAATTGGTAGGGATGTGTGATTCAGGTTCAGGGTTTGGTAAAAACACACACACACACACACAAATTTTATCTGCAACTGGAACTCAACTTGCAACTGGAAACACAGTTAATTAAGTCTAGACAAAGTGTTCAACCCCAGCTTCCTACATCATAACACTTTTCAGTCCAATTTATTTCAACAGAAAAGATGCAAGACAGGCTTCTGTCCCTGAAACCAATGACTAAAAGAGCTTAACTGGCCGGAACTTTTAAAATAAACATGTTATTCCATATGCTACAAAAGAGAAAAGGAAAAAAAAGTCTAGCTTGATTTGGGAAGGGAAAAAGAAGTTCATAAAAATAAGCATTTGCTAACTTCAAAACAGATCTAGAAATTACTGTTCTAATTTTCCGTTATTTATTTGAACGGTTCCCTTTGCATAAGTTTGGTTCGGGGGTGGGGGATTCAATGGCTTGCTTGAGTTGTAAGACTCTCCCTTGCTTCATTTTGGTTTGGGTGATTTTCTGGTGTGATGTTGGTCCTCATAGGGAACAATGGAGAGGGGCAGGTCAGCCTGCTCAAGGGGTGCTGGGGTGTTTGGAGAGGCTTCGATTTGGTTCTGTTGTGCTGTCTAGTGTGTAGATTGTAATTGGGAGTGTGTCTGTGGCCATGAAAGCCACGGTCAGTGTGTTCCTGCAATGGGAGTCATTTTTTCCCACAATATGAACAATTAGAGTTGGCTGAGGGCTAAAGCGGCCTCCCAGGATCCAAATCTCATTGAAACTTGTTGGGGGGGGGGATCTTTAGAGGACAGTTAGGAATAGGTCTCCTGCAAATTTGGTGGATTTTTCTTGCTAAATGCCACCCCAACCCTCTAGATAGCTCTCCTAGTTTCCCCCATGAAGAATAATGAAGATTTGAGGTGGCTGGGAGCACCTTCTTGGGGGGGGGGGCATAAAATTGCCCCCAGGAATCATCTTCATGAAACTTGGGGGTTCTTTAGAGGACAGTCAGGGGTATGTCCACTGAAATATTTGTGGATTTTTCTTGCAAAATACCACCCCATACCCCTGAACAGCCCCATAGTTTTCCCCATATGGAATAATAGAAATTGGAGTCTCAAAGTCTAATATTCATTAAACTTTGGGGGTCATTAGAGGACAGTTAGAGGACATTTCCAGCAATTTTGGTAAAATTTGGTCCAAAAATGTCCCCCTCGGGCCCCAGAAAGCCCTGAATTGCTTTTCCCATTGAAAACAATGGCTGAATTTTACCGAATTTGCTCTGTATTGCCAAGCCAAACTGGAGAATGAATTCAGCATTCAGGCAATGCTAAAAAAAATTTCCAAACCTGAATCAGCCGAATTTTTTTTTAGTGTACACTTGTCATCGTCGCTGTCATCGTCATCATCATCATCAACCTTTATTGGCATGACAACAATCACTAGATTGGTAAGGTATCCGGTCCATATCATACAAAAACTTGCAAATGTACAAATCCATACAGACTACTAATTAAAATTACTTTTAAGTTTAAGAACTTCCACAAGAAAATTAGCAACTGCTTCAGTAATTTCAGGAGCCAAATCATTTAAAAGAACCTGACATTTGAGGTTATTGCTCAGATGACTTTTAGAACGTAACAGTCAGGCTTCACTTGTAGACTGATGGTGCAAGTGCTGAAGTTGCTCATGTATTTCTCTGTATGCTGAAATCTGGGGCATACCATTCCCATTTGTACATTTCACCTTCAACATGGGAGACTCAAAGTGGGCCCTAGGCAGGGCAAGCCACATGGGAATGGAATAGATGTGTGCATAATGGAAAAAAAAGAGCAGAAAGTACACATGGAACTTGCTGATTCAGCCCATTAAAGTAGCTTCCAGAATACTGAACCAAATCCAGGAAACTAATTTGTAACTTGTCCACCCCACCAAAAAGTTAATGTCTTTCATTTCAGTCCATACCTTCCAACAGCAGGCAGGCACTGGGCTCGCCTGGCAGCCAGCGGCTTGTTTTCCTGAACAAAGGCAATCAGATCCCAAGGGGAGAGAGACTTTATGTTGTTAAGTAACTCTGTTGGCAGGAAGGGAGAATGAGATGAATGTGCATGGTGTGAGTGCATCCCCCATAGCTACTCAGGAAATGGCATTCTCTGCCTCCCTGATAATCCAGTCCTCACAAGGGTAAGCCCCTCTTCTCTCCTCCTATCAGCTTTTGAAGCATTTAGGAGGGAGACATCAATGATATGCTGCAATGTGAAAGACACTTCACTGGGAGTAAGCACTACTGAATAACATGGGACTTACATCTGAGTAGACTTGTTTAGGATTACTTCTATAGTTTTTCAGGGCTCCCTCTTTTTCTGAGTCAAATGGCAAACATGTACCTGCTCCCCCTTTCAAAAACAATCCTGCCTGCCCCCACAGAAAAAGGAAAACTTAGATCTGTCTGGGTGCATGCACATTGGGGGGGGGGGGGGTTCAGACAATCATTCTGCCTGCCTGCCTGCACACACTGGGGCAATGGGCAAGACTGGTAGTGAGAACGCTCCATTTTGCAGCTGAATGCTGAGCATCAAAAGGAAGTATTTGGATTCGCCCAAGAACAAGGAAACATGATACCAACAGGCAACCGCAGAATGCAAAGGAAATGTTATCGGCACTATAGAAAAAAGTAGACATGAAGCAGGATTTTTTTTTTTTTTGCACTTGCTGCACTGCACTTGTTGGAGCGCTCTCTTACTTGGGAACACCCCATTGCCACTGCTCCACCCACTGGCAGTCTCCTTCTATGATGTCTGTTTTTGTTGTGTGTGTTATTTTGCTTGAGGAACTACTCAGTGGATCAATGATTTAGACTAGGAAGGGGATGAATGGTTGATGCTGTTTTTTGTTAAGTGCAAAAACAGCTGTCCCACAGCCTCATGCAGCCATATGCAGCCAATGTGCATGCAACATCTGAAATGAAAACAACCAAATGGATCAGTTCTGAGCCAGCACTGGATAACCCAGAAGAAACAAGTAATGAAATAGAATTATTCCAGAACCCCCTGGAACCAAAACTGAAATGGAAACTTTCTTGGTTTAGAATGGAATGGTGGGGGCTCTTCAGGCTTGGATTTGTGCTAACCAGATTTATGGGATTCAAGCTTCTTTTGCTAATAATCACTTGTTTGTTTAGAAACTTTCTAAGCTACCTCTCCAGAGAACCAGCTCAAGGTAGCTCCTTACTTCTATCAACATATTCTGTAAATACTCCTCAGTAAAATTATTCACATAAATTATTAGGTTTTAAAGAGGAAGACTGCACCATCTCAAAACACAGAGATCTGATCCCTACGAATGGAACGTTCATTGTTACTCGTCTTCAAATGTGCATTTCTTTCATTCCAATGGGGGCTGTTGTGTTTCCCCCCCTTCCAGTTCCCTAAGCCACATAAAAGGCTGTCCTCCAACTGTCATGGCTTTGTTGAACTCAATAATTGTAGAGTTGGAACTACTTCCATGGCCGAACCAGAGATGTCCAACACATGCACCCTGAGAAGTAATAAAAAATAGGCACAGAGCTCTAAGATGTTCCTCAGAATACTGTGGTAATGTGGAAAACTTCTGGCTTGGGTTTCAAAAAAGAAAAGCCGCTTCAAACCCTACAAGTTTTCAGCTTTCCCCCATTTCTTTTGGACACCAATTCTCCTCCAAGTCCAAGATGCGAATGATTTCTCATCTTTTTGAAAACGCGGGCCAGATGGCTTTCCAAAGTCTCAAGATGTACACTGTCTTGCTGCTTAGTATTACTCACTTGACATTGTTCCATGTTGACTTTGGCTCAAGGGCTTCACTTTGGAAGGTAGAAATTACGGGGTTTATACATTCTTTGCAAAATCTAGGCACTTTTAAAATACAAACCTCCAGTCTTGAAAGAAAAACAAATAAAACGGCACAGCTATGTGTCAGAGACGATTTACAGGTCACTCCTCATAATACGTCATTCTAAGCCCATTGACTTCCATGGGCTTACAAGGTTGTACTGTGCTCAAGATGGCACTATTTCTGCTCTTTTTATTTTTAATAGGGATGAGTTGTGATGGGAAGATTTCTAAACAGACTCATCTTTAGAGACGGCACTATCATAGTGCTTGTTGTCAATGGCTCCTACAGGGTGCTTTTGGGAGACCAGCTGAGAAAAAAGACAGGAAGAGGAAAACATGAGCTTATTTCTACTTGAATAGCAGCCACAAAATTATCAGTCGCCCAGTTATGGGGGAAGCTGAATACAATCTGGAACATAAAGCAAATTGGAAAGGTGAGATCGTTAACTAAATTTAGGGAAGGGAAAATTTTTCAGTTACTACAGCTAACTTTACCAAATCAATTTTTCCAGTGGGAAGGATTTTTACATAAAATGTAATTTATTGTGTATAATTGCTGTGCAATTACTATTGCTGTATAATTACTATATAATTACTGTATAATTACTATATTCTTCTGAATACCGTCTACAATCAGAGATTTGGAAACTAATTCTGTAGTAAGCTTCTACACAAAATAAAGAAAATAAAAAGAGATCCCATATGAATGCAGACTGCAAGGTTAGAGGGAAGAATGTCCCCTTCCAGGCTCTCAGCATTTGGCAGGCCCAGCTGTGGTGAGGTCAGGGCAGAGTCAGATGGGTCCACAATCACACCTGGGTCACAGGTTGGCCCTTGGTGGCAAGGCTGAGCCAACAGTCCTGTCGATACCTTGCATTTGAAGCCCTGGTTCCATTTTCTAAAGAAGATGCTTTGCTCCTGCGATCATGGTGAGAGTCAGGGCTTTTTTTCTGGGAAAAGAGGTGGTGGAACTCAGTGGGTTGCCCTCAGAGAAAATGGTCACATGGCCGGTGGCCCCGCCCCCCTGATCTCCAGACAGAGGGGAGTTGAGATTGCCCTCCATGCTGCTGAGTGGCGTGGAGGGCAATCTCAACTCCCCTCTGTCTGGAGATCAGGGGGTGGGGCCACCAGCCATGTGACCATTTTCAAGAGGTTCCGGAACTCCGTTCCCCCGTGTTCCCCCTGAACAAAAGCCCTGGTGAGGGTTAAACAAGTCACAAAGGGACTGGACTTGAAATCGGCCGCTTTATTCTCCACAAAGCTTCATAAAAGAATAACGGTGCTTTCCAGAACCCCGTCTTCAGCCTTGCCCTTCACACAATTTGTCCCTTGATCTCCCCCTAGTTCCACACACACTCCAAGTCTGACGTGCGTCAGATGGACCTCCCAGCAGAATGGATTTGCAGCTTCATCCAATAAAGAAGGGGGACAGAGAAGGAAAACAAAGAGGAGGTCAAGAAGACTCAATGTGCAGAAAGCACAACTGCCTGCCAGTGACACTCAGAGCCAAGCTACAAGTGACGAATGACACTTGCCTGGCAAGTGAACAGACTCACGTGTATTCCTCCCTGTTCACTTGCCCTCCACTTGCCCTCCACTTCGTGATCAAGTGGAGGGCAAGTGGAGCGCAAGTGAACAGGGAGGAATACATGTGAGTCTGTTCACCTGCCAGGCAAGTGTCATTCGTCACTTGTAGCTTGGCCCTCAGTGCCCACCCCCCTTGCCTTTGCTGTCCCAGCATTGCTCTCCCACTTGTGCGGTAGCCAACTGACTGGGGGGAAGTGCCGCTTGCCTGGTCTTGAAAACAGAAACAAATGTGAGGAGCTAAGCCTTTCTGTGCCGGATGTTAGGTTTTGTTTCATTTTTTTAATTATAGCACCATCTTCCGCACTTCGTAATATAATTTTTTCACATGTGAAGTGGCAAAACAAAATTAATTAAACACAGTTCTAGAAAACAACTTTTCAAGAATCTGAAGTGAAAATTAGGTAACACTCATAGTATTGCACAGTTAATAGCTCTTAAAACCATTACAAGGGCAACAGTTTTAATTTGTAATTGAGAATTAAAATTATCTATTATTAATAAGAATTTGCATCATCTTGACAACTTCCCATATGGAAATCTAAAATGCTTTTTTATTATTATAAGTGCAAAATGCCTATATAAAAACAGCTCCCTGATAGAGAATGAGTTCTTTTCAGAGCAGAGAAAGGAGACCCATTTCTGTGACCCTGATGGACATTGATGTTAGACATCTTTTGTTCATCATGGTTTTTTTAATGAATGCATTTAGAGACCTTAAATCCAGGATGGGTCTTTCCTCCCCTCCTTCATCATTTTGGTCTGTATCGGGACTCAGTGCCCTTTGGAACATATTGAGTGGTGACTCTTTTTGCAGCATTATGCTAGTTATTGTGTTTGAGATGGGTGGTGGTGGGAGGTTGTCCTCAGGTATTTCTGTGAACTCTGCAGCAGCACCGTTGTCATAGGCGAGTCAGCATACATGGATATTGGGGAGGCGGGGGCACGGCATCTCTCTCTCTCTCCCTCCCTCTCTCTGTTTTTCCTGATCAGCAAAATACCTCTCTTTGCCCAAGGCGGCAACACCTCCCTGACTCTTTCTCCTCTCCCTGTGTCCATTGTGAGAGTTTTTCTCTCTTGCCTCATGGTCTTCCAAGGAGGAGAATGCACCTTTTTAGAATAATGGCTTTTTAAAAAAAAAGTGCGCTGACCGTAGCATGCAACGGGTGCAGCCTGGCAATCGCAACCAATGCCCAACGTGCCTAGGGGGGGCTCGTAATGGAGCTACCTGCAGTATTTGCCACCAATTTACTCCAAAGGCCTGGCCTGAAAGTGGCTCTGTGGGAAAAGGCCCTGGGGCCACCACAAACCCTTCGGAGCCCGAAAAAGACACTAGAAATTCATCTGACGCATCTGCTCTGTTGGGTCCCAGTAAAGATCCAGATTGCCCTGCCTCCAAAAGCTTGACCTCAGTTCCAAGAAGCATATTGGAACTGCTGCCAAAGAAGGCAAAAGAAAAGAAAGAGCGTAAGGAACTGAGAGCCTCATCATTGGCTCCGAGACAATATCCGCTCTGAGAGTGTTCAACTCCACCACGTACTCTCTCTCCACTGTCAAAATCACACTCGCCTTCGTCTTCAGATGACAATGACGTTGTGGAACTGTGTTCTTTATCCATGTCACCTCAGCCTCTCAACCAGCAATGCCTCAACTGCCCATTTCGGGGCACCCTGGTATCCTTACCCTCCGACCTCTTCACCTGCATTCTTTCCTCGGTGGGCACCGTGGGATCGCCAGTTTCTGCCACGTGTCCAAGTCAAAACATTGAGACGTTACTCAACTACATCCTTCATCACTGAAAAAGTTCCCACCATCAGTTCCATGTAGGGACCCAAATGAGCCTGAATCCCAGGAGGATCAGCCCCCAATGTGCCCTCTGAGCCACCTCCTGACGATGCAGTGGGCTAGAAAATTATGCAGTATGTATCAAGTACATGAAGAAGGATGCAAATTTCTCTTTATAGACCCTCAAGCTAACTCTATGGTTGCAGATGTCATCCTCTCCAGGCAAAGGGGAGGGCCTCATACTGCCCCACTGGACCTTGAGGGATGTAAACTTGATGGCCGGGCATGAAAGGTTTGTTTGTTTGGAGCTCTGGCTAATTTTACTGCCATTATGGGAAGATATCAAACGTTTTTATGGAATTGTATGGAACAATATATGGATACCCTTCCTGAAGACAAAAGTGCTCTGGCAAAAGTGCTGCATATTGAGGGAGTCAGACTGGGCAATGCAGCTAGACATGCCACTGACTGCTCTAGCAGAGCAATCGCTTAAGCAGTTGTGCCTCGATGTCACTCTTGGTTGTGCAATACTGCCTTACCCAGTGGCACCAGAGCTGGACTGGAAGATATGCCCTTTGAGGGCAAAGATTTATTCAGTGCCTAAATAGATGTCATGTTAGATAGTCTACATAAAACCAAACTCCACAGCTAAATCCCAACCAGCCTCAACCTACAAACCCAAGAATTTCCCTACACAGAGCCGTCAGTCTCACTATCAGGCACAGTATCAGAAGCTCTACAGGTGCCATCCTGCCCAACCGCACCCCGCTTAGCATCCTCTGTATAAGGTGCAGCCCCAGGGGAGAAAACAGGGTCAACAGAGGACCAAACGTCCTTCCCAATCACCTAGGGACCCTCCTGCCAATGGGGAATCATAGCAATGACTACCTGTTCACCAGTCAGAGACATCTTTTTCTAATCGTCTCTACTCAGTTCAGCCTGGGCCTCAATTGCCGAGGACTCGTGGGTTTTATATGTAGTTAGGGAGTACTGAGCATCCACCCTCCACACTCACTGAAGTACAGTCTAAAGCATTAGATGAAGAAGTTGCTCAGCTTTTACTTCAAGGGGCAAAGGAAGTTGTCCCAAGTTCTCAAGTTTGTCAGGGGTTTATTCCAGGTATTTTATTGTTGATGAGGAGGAGGATAGGAGAAGGCCCATACAGGACCTCAGAGATTGCAGTACTCACCTGGAAGTTGTGTTGCTAGATGTTTTACCTTTGTTGAAAATAAATTCATGGTGCACAGTCCTGGATTTCCACATATCCATTCATACTGAATGCAGGTACGGCCTCCTCTTCCAATGGGGGATGTACTCTAGCAGGATACACTTTGGGGTTTTCTACAGCCCTTCGGGTATTTACTAAATGCATGTCCATTGTGGTAGCTTTCCTCCGGTTGCAAAGGTGCCTCATATTCCCTTATTTGGATGACTGGCTACTCTCTGCCTCTTCCAAGTCCACCTGGGAGAAGCATTCCAATTACCATCTCCACCTTGGCCGTCGTCACACGGGCATAAATTTAGCGCGAAAATGGCGCAATTTCCCGGCAAATCCCCACCTTATTCCAACACTGATGCGAGTTTCTCTCTTCTACTTTGATCTTGATATTCGCGATATTATCCGTCTCAGTGTGAATGTCCCGCATCGATGTTTATCACCTCGCCACACCATAGGCCCATCCCTCCATCATTCTTTTCCGCTTCTCAATCCCAGAAGCCATTTCACGCGCATCTCGAGTGCACCGATTTTTTTTTTAAACAAAGGTCCCTATATCGCTATTGCGACATTACACAATAAAAGATTGCAAACTACTGAAGATAACAACTCAAACCAACTGAATTGCCTAAGAGACCTTTTCCCTTTTACCCAAAACCATACTTCGAGAAAAAGGCTGTGTTTAGTCATGTTCAGGTTTGCGTTTTTAATTTTTTTTTATAACAGTATAATGGAATAGCAATATAATGCATACTTTTATCTGCCCTTTTTGGCAGACAAAGGGCTATTTATGGAATTTTAAAATTGGAAAATAAAAGGGTCAACCAATGTTCTGGCCACTCCATGGGCGGGAAAACTGGGCAACCTATCAGGCTCGTTCAGGGTTAGGCTACTGTCATGTTTATATAATGAAATTTCGTTATAGCAGAATTATATGGAAAAAAAATTTTTTTTAAGGGGGAGGAGTTGCTTCTGTGCCCATTCGCGAGAACGGCACAGAGCGCTAAGGTGTGAACAGCTGGAAGCGTGAAGAGGCGCGAGGTGATGGAAGGAAACATTATGGTGCTGATAGCAACGAGGACGCTATTTGCTGGAAATTTAACGGAACAGATGCCCATGTGACGACGGCCCTTGTCTGGATGGGGGGCTCATTGGGGGGACTTGTGTACCAGTGGCCCTTTAACACAATCTGAGGCTACATTGCATATTAACTTACTAGAGTCAGGGAAATCAGACCTGCCTTGTCTTCTTTTGCGGCCACCCTGCAGGGGAAGTGTGTTGTACTAGCAATGGACAACACAACTGCAAAATATTATGTCAACAAATGAGGCACATATTCCTGTGCAGTGTCTGCAGAGGCTAAAAGCATTTGGAAATGGGCTATTCAAAGAGGCATTTCTCTTCAGGTTATTCATATTGTGAGATACTCCAACACCACAGCAGGTGCCCTAAGCAGACTGTCCCCCTCAAACCACAGATGGTCACTCTAGGAGTGCAACTTAATCCCTAGTTTTCAATCCTGGGCCTTCCTGTCCATTGAGCATTTTGCATCACACAACAATACTCCCTAGAGACAACACACCTGGACTCTCTAAGAGATGCCTTCCAAATTTCCTGGAGTGTTAGTCTAACATGCTTTTCCTCCTCTACCACTCATTCTCAGGGTAATAACCAAACTTAAACTAGATCAAACCATGAGTACTCTCATAACCCCTTTTTGGCCCCATCAGATTTGGTTCTCTATCCTTTGGGATTTAGCCAGGGGGAGATTTCTGTCTCTTCCTCCCACAATCTTATCAGTGCAGGCACCATCCTCCATCACAATGTGAAATCTCTTCATCTGACAGCCTGGCTCCTCGGGCAAACCTCCTCTGGCCAGACAGGGTAGCTCAGGTCTTACTTGCGTCCCTTAAACCCTCCAGTCATATGCTGGCAAATGTCAAAGTTTCATATACTGGTCAATTTCCCAAGGCACATCACCTTGTCCCTTACCCATACCTATTCACTCTTAAAAATAGTGGTCTAGCAGTGTCATCCATCAGAGTTCACTTAGCTGCCATCTCAACTGTTCATAATTCAATTGATGGGGCTACTGTTTTTTCCTTGCAACTATCCAAAAAATTCTTAAAGGGGTTGCTGAACTTCTATTCCCCCTGAGTTTCCCCTGCACTTTTATGGAGTTTAATTTTAGTAAGTTTAATGCACAAACCTTTTGAACCTTTGGCCAAATGCAATATATCTATTCTCTCTTTTAAAACAGCATTTTTTAAAAAAGATTTTTTATTCTTTTTATTAACTACATTAACTAACAATACAAAGGAAAGGAAGGGGAACAAGGGAAGGAAAGAAAAAAAAAACCCAGCAACAACATATAACAACTACACTACACAGAATGCTTTCCCTTCATACTGCCATTATTAAAAAAATTAAAGCTTTGTATAATATTGATGGAGTGGTTGACCTTACAAAATGCAGATTACAATTCAAATTCAAATTAAGTTTTCCTCCCACTCCTGGGTCCTGGACGCAATTCCCTCTGAGCAACTGCAGCCGCAGTGCTCGTTTCCTCCCCCCCCCCCTCAGACTTCTCCTTTTCTTCTTGCTTGGTGTCTCGCTGAAATTCCGGATTTTTGTCCTCAAAATCCCTTAGTTGATCTTCTGATAATATCTTGTAAGCTTGATCTTTGTAACTGAACCAGATATCTTCTGGAAATAGCCATTTATACTTTATTCCACGTTCCCTCAGAAGAGCTGCGAGCTTTTTATACTTAAATCGTCTTTTCCGAACTAAAAATGGGACGTCTTTCAGTATCTTGACTTTGTTACCCAAAAAGTCCAGATCCGCATTGTATGAGTTGTATAGGATAGTGTCTCGGATCCTTTTAGATGAAAAATCGATGATGATCTCACGAGGCAGCTGACGCTTCGTAGCATATTTTGAAGAAGCCCAGCGGACTTCCAAAATGGTGCTTTTAACCTCTTCTTTAGTTGCCTTCGCGGGTGTCGCCAATAGTTCCGAGACCAGACCCCATAAATCCTCATTTTCCTCCTCTTTCACGTTCTGGAGGCGCAAAATTGTCTGTGTTCGTTCCACTTGTAGCCCGATCAGCTGGTTCTCCACCAGCTTTAACTCTTTATTCGTAGCCTTCACGAGTGACGCACTTTCCCGAGCAGACTTCTCTGCCCCCCCGCTACTTCCTTAATGGTTTTCACTTCGCTCTCAATTAAGCCCACCCTTTGATCTGTTTCGTTCAGCTTGTCAACAAAGGGTTTTATGGCTTCGATAACCGCCCTCCGCACCAATTCCTCGAGCAACTCTCCTTTCCCCTGCAGGGCAGCCGAAATTGACTTGCCCAGAGCGGGACTCTGTTTTTTCGCTGCCATTTTAGGGGGGGGGGGGACCGCCAGCCGGATTCTGAAACTCAGCGAGGGGGAAGAACTAGCCTTCTTAGCTTCAGATCCCACCACTCCTTCACGTGCGCTTGTAATAACAGAAGGGATTCGATTACTTACAGGCTTCCGCCTAGTTCTGCTCTTTGCCATTTTCCATGGCCCGGCAGCACTCGAGGCGCCGCGCACGTCTGCCGGCCTCCATAGGGACAAACGGGCAATTTACCCCCCGCATTGATTTTCGAGGGGCTCTTCCCGCAGCGTCCCGGACCCTGCCTCCCTCACTGGGAGTCCTGGGGGCTAATCTTCGCAGATCAGCCGCCCGGTCAGGGTGCTCGGGCGCTTCCTCCCGGACCTGCGGAGAGGAGCGTCCGACATGGCCGAGAAAACGAAACCGAATCTTAAAAAACAGCATTTTTAGTTGCCACCTCCTCTGCAAGAAGGGTGGGTGAGCTGAGAGCCCTTAGAGCCCTTTAACTTTCATTCAGACAATAGTGATCCTTAGACCCAGCCTTGACTTCATACCTAAAGCGGTGTCCAACTTACACTTAGCTCAAGATGTGGCGCGTTGACTGTATTTCTCCCTGCCCCAGTACCAATGCAGAAGGTTGACTTCAAACTCTGGATGTATGAACAGCTTTGCTTTTTTATTTGGATTGTACCAATGACATTTGGAAAGACAAGAACATATTTACATGTTTTGCTGGCCCGAGCAAAGGTAGGACAGTCTCTTCACAAACTCTTTCAAGGTAAGTTGTTTCTGCTATTTATTTAGCCAACTTCACTGTGAAGGTGCCCGGGCAATTTCCCATTCAGGCCTATTTGACAAGAGCGCAAACTTCTTCAGCAGCTCTTTGAAGATGCGTTCTGATTTGATATATGCAGAGCTGCCACTTGGTCATCTCCACTTATACTAGTGGCCAAAATTGTGGAAACATTTTGGGAAAAGTGTATTTTTGAGGTTTGATGGCTCATAACACCATTTTTTTTGGAGTAATACCATAAAATTATATATCACTTGAAAGATAATTTAATCAAGAATGTAATGCAATAACTTTTAGGAAGGAAGTTTTTTTAGAACAGTAGTTATAAAGAAGAAAATTGAAACACACAGAAAAAATGAGTTATACAACAATTCTCACCATATCAGTTAATACTTAGTTGGGTAACCTTTTGCTTTAATTACAGCCTTACAATGCCTTCCCATGGAGTGAACCAAGTTTTTTAGTTCTGCAGCTGTTATAATGTGAAACCACGATTGAGTTATTGCTTCTATTAATTGCGTTTTATTGCTGGGTTGCTTCTCACTAACCAGTTTCTTTAGTCGGCTCCATAGATTTTCGATGGGGTTAAGGTCTGGGCTATTCCCAGGCCATTCCAACAGCGGAATATGATTATCTTGAAACCACTTTTTGCACCAGCAGCAACATGACATGGAGCTGAATCTTGTTGAAATATAAATGCTTCATTATCTTGGAAAAGATCACGTGTGGAAGGCTTCAGTTTGAGCTCAAGTATTTCATTTATATATTTTTGGGCATTTATATTGCCATTTATCACGCAAATTCTGCCCACACCATTTGATGTCATACAACCCCATATCATAACACTAACTGGGTGTTTCATGGTAGGTGTAATGCAATCAGAATGTAAATCTCCGATTCTTCTTCTCACGTATTTTATGCCATCACTACCAAACAGGGAGATTTTGGTCTCATCACTCCAAATAACACTGTCTCATTGTTCCGCTGTCCAGTTAACATGTGCTTTAGCCCAGTTTAATCTTTTCAACCTTTGTTTGAGAGATAACAATGGCTTTTTTCATGGAATTCTAGCATTAAGACCAAATTCCTCCAGTCTGCGCCAAACAGTCCTTGCACTCAACTTCACATTGAATTGCGTCATTTTGTTCTGTATACACCCTGATGATTTTCTTCTTTCATCTAGGCTCAGTCTCTCAATTCTTCTACCATCCCTTGCTTGTGTGCACCTTTTCCTGCCTTTACCAGTCTGGTTTTGTAGTGACTGAGTTGCCTTCTACCTCTTCAAAAATTTAGAAATGCCACCTTTGGTTAAGTTTTCACCAATTTTTCTTCTAATTTCTTCATAACTGTAGCCTTGTTCACTTAATAGTACTATTTTACATTGCTTTCTGGGTGACCAGTCAACTCTTTGTGCCATTTCTTTAATTGTATTATGTTGAATGGCTACATTCAAATGAAGGAAAGCTACTTCATATCAACCTAAGCAAGTTGTGCTTCCTTTTCCTGGTTATTTGGCTATAACATTTGATAGAATACAGACAATTGAACAAACTTTGTTGCATTACATTCTTGATCAAATTATCTTTCCATTGATATATAATTTTATGGTATTACTCCAAAAAAAGGTAGTGTTATTATGAGCCATCAAACCACAAAAAATGCACTTTTCCCAAAAGGTTTCCACAATTTTGGCCACGAGTGTACCTTCATGAAGCAATACTCCATCGATATGGGCCCCAGGAATGAAACGTCTGTGCAAAAAGTAGTGTTACGATTAGGGGTGTGCACTGCCAAAAAATTCAGGTTTCCTGCTTCAGGTTTACCCGAAGTGGGGGAAAAAAATCCGGAATTACTAGAATTCTGGTATTCAGCTTGCTTCATTATGCTCCATAAAGATGTGGAGCATACTGAAGTGAAGGGGAGCAAGCCCCCTGCCCCACCCTCGGGGCAAACCCCCAACCCAACCCACTTACCTGGCAGGCAGGGAGAGGGGAAGCTGATCAGTTGGGTGGCGCAGAAGCGCTGAGACAGCTCCTGCAGGGCCTGTGCTGCTTCCTCTGCTGCCGCAGTGGCCAACTGGGTGGTGCGGAAGTGCAGATCCAGCTCCTGTGGGGGCCATGCTGCCTCCTCCGCTGCTGTGTGGCCCCACAGGGTGGCAGGGAAGCCTGGAGCCGGCTTCTCCAGCCCTTCCTGCCCGTCAAATGGCCACTGCAGTGCCTGAACAGAAGACCACTCGACAAACAACAGTTCCAGGTAAGTGCAACCCTGTTTTCCCTGTCAAGCCAAGCTTCCTCTCCTCTTTGCCTGCTAGGGTGTGTTCTTTCCATAAGGTTTTACAGCTACTTAGCCTTGGGTGACTGAGATATGTGAACAGAAAAGAACTCCCATCCTGATTTCTGTTTTACAAACTGATGGTGGAGATGAACCTGCTTTTACACGTCCCCTTGGATACGAAGAAATGCTATTGGTCCATTAGATTCTATGTGTATTTATTTATCTACTTCACTGAAACCTCACTTTTCTCCCAAAGCAGCTTATGTTGGCCCCTTTCAAATTTCCATTTTAACCCAATTGTTATTCATTGCTGCTCTGATCATGTGAAGCAACATGAGGACAGCACTTCAAACAGCATCTCCATCCATTTCTGAAGCTTCTGCATATTGTTGTGGACATTTCAAAGACTGCCAGTTTTCTGGCACCAGAAGCAGCTGCCGCTGCCCCTCCTTGGCCACCGGGGCTTTTGCCATTAAACAAAAATCAGCACAAAAATACAGCGGGTTCTCTGAAGTCCCAGCTTTCATTTTTTAAAAAAAGTAAGTCTCTAGCCCTTTGCAGAAAGGAAGGGGCTAGAGATTCTTTCTTTTTAAAAAAAGGAATTCAGACAACCTGCTATACCTATCAGTACAATGCTATAGCATTAAGCTATATATATATATTTAAAAGAACACACTGGAATTGAGCAGAAAAATAAGAAGCGGCAGTTGCCCCAGAGACAACTTCACAATCCTTTGTCTCGCCACAGGACCAACTACTCAAGCCTTTGTTTTTGGGGTAGGATCCATTGTATAAAGTAGACTGCGTCTCAGCCCCAAAATATGTGTGTGCTTGGATCCAGCATTCTACCTTCGAACCTCTGTTTGAGTCTCTTCCACCTGGAAGCACAGGCTGCTCAGCGCTGCTCCTCTCTCTCTCAGATGTCTGGATAGGTAAATATCTCCTAAACCCTCAAGCCTGGGGGTTGGCAACCCTGATTAATTGCCAGAGTGGGAGCAGAGGAGCATTGCTTGTTCTGGACAGGGTCACGCGTTCCACCCCACCCCCAAAGAGCAACGTGCACCGATTGTGGGTGCTCTTGGGCTGGACTTTGCTCCTAGAACTCAGGTTGCCGTTGTGGCCTGCAGTGAATCTTTGGCAGACATCGTAAGGACAGTTAAATTGATAACTGGTGTAAATTGGTGACATAAACAGGAAGCTGGTGTTAATGAAATGAAACAGTGAATTTCCAGCATATTTGTTTCATTTTGCACACTTCTGCTTAAAATTTGCTCATGGTCCAAAACTTATGGGAATTGTAAATTAAGGCTGTATCTTTAACTTCCACGCCACTATGCTGGGTTCTCTCAAAATGGCCAAATCTAGGACGCCTGCCCATGCTGGTGTCATGTGGCGGCTGCAGTGCTGGATTCCAATCTGGGAGATCCAGTTTCATTTCCTCCACTGTTTTGAGGGGAAGGGAGGACCAAACAGGCCTCCTTGAGCTCCTTGGGGAAAGGGTGGGGTACAAATGGGATGCACAGATGTGGGCCACTGAGAAGCTGTGGCAGGTTGGCAATTCAGAGCCACTTCCGAGTTAAGCTCCCCTCCAGCAAGACCTCTTGGGGCAATAGAGGGGGAAGCAGAAGAATCCGTTCCGTTTGGCCGATTCACCCCCAGGTTGAAGGCCTGGGCCATTGGACTGTGAGTGGTTTGAATGGCGTGAGCTGGGGTGTATAATCCTTGGGGCAGTCACATAGGTCGTGGCAATCTTTTTGCAGGGTTGCCACCTTTTCAGTTGGCTAATGCAGCTCTGTCTTTCCACAGAAGCTTGATGCTCCAAGGACAATGTTTATCTCTGAGGTCTAGAAATAAGCAGATTGAAAATCTCATGGCAAATGAGAGTAGGCCAGATGGGAATTTTTGGTCAAGTGGCCTGAGAACTTGCAGTTTAATAAAACTTCTATTCCTTGAAAGAAATGCCACTTTAAATGTTTTATTTTTCATACCCTGCTAGTTTGGTGTAGTGGTTAAGAGCGCGAGTCTCTAATCTGGAGAGCCGGGTTTGATTCCCCACTCCTCCTCTTGAAGCCAGCTGGGTGACCTTGGGTCAGTCACAGCTCTCTCAGAGCTCTCTCAGCCCCTCCCAGCTCACAGAGTTTGTTGTTGTGGGGATAATAATGACATACTTTGTAAACCGCTCTGAGTGGGCGTTAAGTCATCCTGAAGGGTGGTATATAAATTGAATGTTATTATTATTATTACACCCCTGAAACAAATTAACCTAAAAATTAATAGGTGTGTTCCTAATTCACGAACTAAAATTGGCCCACTGATGACAGTTTGCCACTCAAGTGCTGATTGATGAGTGAGAGACCATGATCTCTTCCTGGCAACTGCCTGTCGAATCTCAGCATGGCATAAGAACTGTCCCCCACCCTTTTCAATAACCTGTACATTGAAGGTAGCACTGCCAACTCTTGGAAGGCAGAAATCCAGCGAAGGCTGGGACACTCCCTGGGAGTGGGCACAGAGGGGTGAAGGGGCAGGGCCCAGTTAAAAGGGCCTCGTGACAGACCTCTGCCAGTGAATCAGAGAGAGAGTAACCCCAACCTGCCAGTGAGAGCCAACAATACTGAGCTTGATGGATCCAGGTGCGAACTCATTAAGAAGCAAGTATCTGTCGCCCTGTGTTCAAAACCCTGGCTGAGACTGGCTCTCAGGCAGAATGCGAAAGTCAGGCCTTTTCTCTCGCAGAGCTGATTCTCCTTTTCTAGCAGCTTTGAAGGGTGCCAAACAACCCTTCTAAGAACCTTCCGGGTTTTTCTTCAGTTTTTCTCAAGCTTGCTTTGCTGACAGCTGTGAAGTTTTGGGAAAGATTGTAGGAAAGCCTTGGTGATTGCTCCCACTGTGTGGGTGGGGAATTTCTTTTTTAAAGGGAGGTGCACTTAGCAGCCAACTGAGCCAAAACATGAGCACAGTGCATAGTCAAATTCCTAATTTAAATTCAATCTGTCCAGGGCCATTATGTGGTTAATTAAATCCAGAGACTAGAACCATGAACAGACAAGACCGATATTTCTACGAACCTGAAAACACCAGGTTTGCAGAACAATCTGAAATTTAAAAACCAGCCAAACAAAAACCCAAAACATTGGGTGTTAACCCTCCCCCCAAATGCCTACAGCTTTAAAAAATGAATGCCCTCTGTGGCTCTTGCTAGGGACCCACAGCTGCATTATCAGTCCCCAGGCTTTGTTTTCTGTGCGGAAAAGGCAGGGAGAGGGCGCCAGGCCCCTTCCTTCCCAGGCTGTTTTGGCCTTAGAGGGAGGGCATCTGGATAGACCTGGCAGCGGCCGCCAGGGCAACTTGTTCTCACATGAGTTCCAGGACTGACTCAGGCTCCACCAGAAAGACAAAAATTCCCCATGGAGATAAGCACAAGTACAAAACTTACATAAACCATTTCTATTTAAATGCAAAGTACTCAATTACAAATTATCCCTGAAAAATCAATGAAACTATAACCAGCTCCAATGTATAATTAGTAATGTCAATCCTTATCAAAATGTTTCACAAACTTTCATAAATAGCCAATCATAAATTGCATCAATATCATATAGACCACGATTACAATGAGATGCAACCAGTAAATTCTTGTGGGTCTCTTCTTTGCCTGCTTGCTTGTCTAGAATGCCCAAATACACACACACACACACACACACTGGTCTGTGCACTTTCTAGGGTTACTAGCTTTGAGCTGAGAAATACCTGGAGATTTGGGGGTGGGGCCTGGGGAAGGAGAAACTGCTCAGTGCTGATTGTGACACCATGCAGTCCACCTTCCCAAACAGCCTTTCCTCCATGATAGCTGATCTCTACAGTATGGAAAGCACTCGTAATTCTGGGAGATCTCCAGGTGCCACCAGGAGGTTGGCAACCAAAACATTTTCATGACCAAAAGGTTTGGTTTTGTGTGTGTGTGTGGGGGGGGGGTATGCTTCATTTTGCCACATGGTTGTTCTGAGAGGAGGTTAGAGAGTCCTGAGAGTCCCATTGCTTAGCTTGCAATGGGTCAGTTACTCCAATCCCTTCCTGTACCGGCCAGGAGCTGGCAACCTGCAGTTCCAAGGAAGGTTGGTGGCCACGATGGCAACAGAGGAGGATGAGGAGGCGCTCGTTCCCCCCCCTCCCCGGTCTTTGACCCAGTCTTCTCTCCCTCCCTCCTTTCTTGTTATCAGCTCCCATTTCCTTCGTATGCCTCTTGCCAGCCCTGTATAGCACCTGCCACCCTGCATTTCTTCTCCTCACGTGCTTTTCTTCTTTGCTTTTCTCTCCCCCCTGCCAAATTCGTGGAAGGCAGCACGGGCAGCCTCCCCACCCAGCCACCGACTCTGGTGCCTGCTTGCCAACACCAAGGGTCGAGGTTGAATGCAGCGGGCACAGCAAACGTGCCAGAAAATGTGCCAGACGGGAGAGAGCGTGTGTCTGTCGTGCCCAGGTGGGTTTGGGATTCTCTGCTATGGTCTCCCTTGCTCTGCGGTTAGTTCATTTTTTCCAGAAATTTGTTGCTTTATTTAGTTTTGAATACTCTTGCCACGCGTGCATTCAGTGATCTGCAGCCTGGCTCATTTTTTTGAGTTAAATGGATTCACTGATTATCTTTTGAACTAGAGACTCATAGCCTTGGTGTTCCCCATCTATTAAATGGAAGAACTGTTTCTAAATGCTTTCAGTTGTTTCTAAATGCTGTATATTTAGGTCCTCAATAATGTGTTGCATATGTATTTGTGAACCTGTGAACAATAGGGCTGCATCTGTTTGTGTAAAAAGGTTTGTGCTTGTGGTATAATATGAATCTGGACTGTGACAGGTTTATCGGTGTTGGCCTCCTATTATATATGGGTGTCTATTGCTTGGTGGGACTTGTAAACATGTGGAAGGATAGCACGTGTAAGCCCCTTAGATGAATATTATGTTTCCCTGTTGGCTCCATCCTGTGACTCATCTGCCCCCATACCGCCCCTTGCACTTTCCCAGGGCTGGTGACCCGAGTAGATCACTTGCCTATCTCATCTTAACAAATAAGGGACTGGAAGAATTGAACCAGAACTTAACAGTTCTTCATGCAGAATTTCCTCCCACCTGGAGTCCTGTAACAGACTGCACGCTGTCAAGAGAACCTGGAAATTTAATTCAAACCAAACAGTGAAAGGCCATTTCCACACGGCTTCCCTCTGCCTGTAACGACCCGGTAGATCGTGCAAAAGAAGCGGAAGATCGCGTTTTCTCGTGCGAGATTTGCGCGACATCACGTGACGTCGCGCAAATCTCACGTGAGAAAATGTGATCTTCCGCATTTTTTGCGCGATCTACCGGGTCGTTACGGGCAGAGGGAAGCCGTGTGGAAACGGCCAAAGTCTCTAAAAGAGTTCATTTGAAAGCTGCAGATTTTTCTTTGGTGCTTTAATTCCCCCCCCTACCAGATTTCTCTGTATTTTGACATTTTGGGAAGCAAGCTTTCTATGGAAGGAGGGCATCCTCCCAAGCTGCATTCAAGGTATTTTCTAGCCCGGACTTTGAAAGGAGCGGCACATCGAGTTGCCTTCCTGAGGCCCTGTCTCCTTGGGGTGGGCCTGCTCCAGCCTGCAATCCAAGGTGGCTTGCTGGGTTTGATGAGCCTCCAGACACAGAAGTGCTGGCGACTTCTGTTGGGTCCATTTGCTGGCTGACCCGGCCCTGGCTGTCTGCAGGAGCTGGCAGTGTGCAAAAACCTTGAGCACCCAACACCGGCTGCCTTCCCCCTTCCCTTTTCTTCGCTCCAATCTTTTTTTAATAAGCTAAAGAGGTTTAGTGCCTATACGGTTTAGCCTTCATGAAATGCAATCTGCAAGCTGCTCCTCTGTGGACATATGCTGCAATAAGGTTGCTAAATGGGAGCCTGTCTCTGGCTCGGGATTCTCCATGGAAAGGTTAGTCTGTACCTGCAAGTGTGTACTTTTGATTAAGTTGCCTGCTTTGCAAGTACACTCTGGCAAAAGCACATTTGTGGCGTTGGTGAGATCAAGGCTGGTGGGGGATTAGAGAGGGCCGATGGCTGAAATAGAAGAGACTGAAATAATAGCGGGGAGGGGGCTGAGACATGTAGCCTTGTGCATTTGTGGCCTTGTAAAGGTTTTGCTTTAGGGCTATTTCGTAAACAAACTGCTAAGGCTCAGCAGCTGTGAAGAAGCCCCCGGTTCAAACCATTTCAAGGAACGGATAATCTACCCGAGGGAGTGGTCAGGATTTCTAAGGTAACTCCTCCAGCGTGCTTGGCTACTCTGAAGGCAGCATCAATGTGCTGTTCAAAACAAGGCATACAAGCTCATGTGGCCTTGTGGCGGCAGCTCCGCCTTCTGTCCTGAACATTTCTGTGGGGAAATGTCCTGTTCACCCATAACCATTATGCAGCTGACTACACATGAGCCAGGCTGGTTCTCATTTTATTTTTAAAACTAAGTTTTAAAAGAGTTCCTTTAAAAATAACTTTTAAATATCGTTAGATTGAATTTTAAATATTGTTAGATTGAATTTTACTATTGTTAGATTGAATTTTACTGAATTTTAAAAGACTGCCATGGTAGCGAGGGGAAAAAAAGATTGCGTGAAGGGTTGCGTTGGTGATTTCTCTAGGTGAGGCTGATAGCAGTGTTCTTTGCAATCTTTTCCTGGTGGAAAAGGGCAGACAACCTGTGCTGGCATTACGCAGGCACCCCAGTCAGCCCAAAGGGTCCAGGCTCCACGCACCCGCCTCTGGGCACTGCCGAACTGCTGGCTTCAGCTGATGTGCTGCACATTAGTGGCAAGAGTGGACTGCCCATTATAAGTGCATGCTGGCAAAGGGGGGGCACTGTCATCTCTGTTCATGTCTGTGGACACCAAACTGGAGTGTGTGGGGTGGACTTTTACATTTAAACTAAAAAGACAGCAACCTCCTCAGCACAGCAGTAGCAGAAGCCTCCAGAGTGTCAGCACGTGTGGCCACTGCCCTGCACTCGCACGGTGCTTCCCAAAGGCCACAGATAGGCTCCTCTTCCACTGCAGAGTCACTGTGCCTCTGAGCTAGAGCTGGGCACAGGCTGCAGCCAGCCGGAGAAGAGCTGCAGGTCCCTGGGGCCCTCCGACGTCTGGCCAGGCTGTGCGCCTCTAGCCCTTGTGGCCTCCTTGCCATGGAATGTCTGCACATGGAGGCCAGAGTCACGCAGCTCCTGACATGCCTCCTGGAACAGAACACCCTGGATGTGAGTAGATCCATCTTGCCCCACTTTGGGGCAGGAGCGGCCAGCCCAACTGCTCTCTCAGCTTTCCGCACCCAAACTACACTCTGTGCCCCACCCCGCTTTTCCTGTCTGAAAGTCTCCCACTTTAGCACCCAAACCTCCTTCCCACGTCTGCCTCCCTGAAATTGCACATGATGCTTTGTCAGTGTTTGTTGGCGTCCTCCCTGAATGCCGCAACTATTTACATTTCTCCTGAGAAAGCAGATTTGATGGAATGATGGGTACTTCAGGCTGTGACCCGAGGCAGGGCTGGCGCTGGCTTTTCCTCCCCCAAGGGACCCACCTGCCACCCAGGTGGCTGTTCGCTTGCTCTGCTTCATCGCCAGGAGATGCACATCACGGGGCTTCCCAAAACAGAGACCTCTTTCCCAGCTGCGAGGTTAGCAGAAGGCGTCTGTGAGGATCTCACTACACAATACGTTTCTGCATGGGCATGCACTGCCTGGTTTTAACATGCTCTCTGCAGTTACACATCAGTTGAAGGAAATGGCTTCTTTTAAAAAACTCCCCTTGCACACAGATGTCATGTGAGAAAATGGCATTGGGGGGGGGGCAGCAGGAGCCTTTCCTCGCCCTGCGGTGCCATTCTGAGCTTGCTTGAGCTCTTGGTTTCTTAGCTCCCCTCAGCTGATGTGTGTCTGCAGGGAGCTTGCTGACACCAGCGCATGCTTGTGCAGAAACTGATCATGTGCCAAAGAGGGTGGCTGTGGCTTGGTGGCAGCATTTTCTTTGTCTTGTTGAACAGTGAACACACCCCAACTTCTTTTAAAAGTATCTCCAATGCTTTGAACTACGTATGTCTGATGAACACAATGTTCTTTATTACGTGGAGATCAGAGGTCATTCTTCGAATGAAGCCAGAGCCAATGAATGTTCAGAAGTACACCATGATTTACTTGAGGGGAGGGGAGGGAAGGCCCTGGTGCCTGTATTTGGCAAAGACAGAAACACACAAACAAAAACCCAGTTGTAGAGAATCTTATAGGCGCTCCTCCGACCCAAATAGTCATTTTTTGTCTGAACCAGTAATCAAGTTAAGATGGTTTTCCATAACAGCTTTTGTTCAAAGAAAAGGGTGGAGGGAAGCAACACATGATACCCCCAACTCATGAAAACAGGCCAGTTTCTTTTTCCTCCCCCACCCCTGTGCTTGGAAAAAGTCAGTAGATGCTGTATCGACATGGAGAAAAAGAAAAACCACACAGCCAAATCCACACAAGTATAATCCAACAAAGTTTTGCTTTTTTATTATAATTGGAGCAACCAGAAAATCCAAGATTACAAAAAATGAGCTCTTAAGTACAGCATTGGACGTGCCCTCCTCCCAGTCCAGTGATGGCTGGTCACCCTCCCTTGAAGCCAGCCAGGGACTGCAGCCATGAGAACCCACAGGCTTCTTTTGTAACTCTAGGCCTCTTAGTACGGTACTCTGCTCATTGCGCCCCACGCCACCTGGTTGCTTTCTGCCAAGCCAAAATGAAAGCAATTCAATACAGGTGGGTGGGGGAGGGGCCTCCAGCCGCCCTAGATAGCTTTTGGGGACGGAGTGCTTTGATTTCCAAGGGTACAACTCACCAAGGAACACCCTTCCTTCCTTTCAACAAAGCCTGTACAGCAGCTGTTCCCATGGCACTGCACCCAGCGGCTCCATCTGGGGGTTCCTTCAGTGCCACATGCTGGCTCTGCAGAAGTCCACCCCAAGCTCCCCCACCAGATTCAGCAGGAGAACTTGCGGGTGGGGTTTGGCACCACAAGGTAAAGGCAACTCTCTGAAACAAGCCACAGTTGTGTGTGACCAGCCAACTGAACACAAATCCTTGCGGAGGAACATGCCAGGCGGTTTGGCTGGCATGTCACCAGGCCTGGGGCAAGGCACAGCAGAATAAATCTGCTGCTATTGACTGAATTTTTACAACAACCCACTTTTCTTTAAAGTTGAGAGGAAAAAAACCCACACCCCAGCTTATGAAATTGTCTATATATTATACATTTCAGCTGCCTTGCTGATTTTGAGATTTTATTAGCTTCACAAGTTTATTTGGCTTTATTAAGACAACTGAAAACTTAACATTCTACTCCCCTCCTTTCACAGATAGCCCGCCCCCTCACACACACACACACACACACTCACGCACACACTACAATCAACATCTCCTGTCTCCCTATCTAACAAACAAAAACATATGCATGTGAAGATTTTTTTTAAAAAAAAGATGGAAACAAGCTAACAAATAAAAGTTTTTTTTGTTTAAAAGGTGCTGCAATCTTCCAAATCCACCCTTTATAGCACAAAATGCTGAGCAGGGTATGGGCTTCTTGCCAGCACCAGTGGACACTGATCACAGCTCTCAAAGCTTTCCAAAAGGGTCTGCAGCTTACCCCAAGAAGGCAGAGCACGTTTCCACCACCTGAGAGAAGAGCTGATCCAGTCCCTTTCTCTATTCCATCTGCTACAAAGGCAAGAACAATTACACTTCTTGCAACTGCAAAGCTGGCTAGCAAGCAAAAGATTTGTGCTTGACTCAACTACCTCTGAGCAATAGCACATCTAAACACGCCCTCTTCCCAACTTTACGCCTGAGAAAGCCTGACAGTGCAACCAGAAGCAGACCCTTCTAAATCCTTTGATGCCAGCTGACTGAGAAGGGTGTCACTCCACTTGGGATTGTACTGTGTGTGCACTGGGTCTCCAGAACACCCCCAAAGCTCAGGAATGGCTTCTCTTTTCAGCCGGTGTGTGCAAAAGGCCAAAGGCCCCACTGTCTCCACCCTCTCCCACTTGATCCTAGGCTTCCTTATGGTTTCTTGCTTCACTTTCAAGGTGTAATATGAAGGTTGCAAAATGGGTGGGGGGGTTAAGCAATCTGGTAATTGTTCAAATAAAGCATCCCCTGAATGTATAAAAAAACCCCAAGGTGCTGTAGCAGCCACCACTCATTCACAATACATTCTGGACACTCTGAACACTCCGTATGCAAACAGACCCTTCATGCTATTGAAAGGGAAGCAGAAACGGGCCGGTCTTCCTGCTATCCCTCTAGTGCAAGTTATGTCCCTTAAACCAAATGCGATTCCTTCTGCAGTAGAAGACTTTGGCAGCTCTGGGCACACCAAAATTGGAGGCATAGTTTACAGCCACACAATCAGCTCCACTACAGGAACACAGAGAAGAAAAAACCTCAGACAGTGACACATATGTTAGACCCATTCTCCTCTCGCCACACATGCCTTAAAGTGGCGAATGGCCTCCTTCCCCTTTGATTATAGTCCTTGTGATATGTGGAGGTGGGGGGGAGGCCTTGGTTTTTACAGCTGTCGTTCTTTGGCAATAGCACCATCAATGTATCCTCTGGGGAAGTGTTGCAACTGAAAAGGAAAGGCAAGCAAAGTTTGCAAGGTGATTGTGGGCAGCTCCTGTGGCTACAATATGGCACAGGAAAAACGCTTCCAAAACCAGAGAGAGAGACAGAGAATGAGCAAAGGATACTGATACATATAAGGCATCTTTAAGTGCAGATTTTTAAAATATGTATTATGGAGGGATGTTGTTATCTGTGCGGTACACTCAACTATAGCCTTTCTTTGCTTCTAGTCAATTGGCAAAAATGTAAACAGGCTGCGATTTGCCTCCGTTGATGTGCCCTCTGCTTTCATAGAAGCCAAAGAGCAGAGGCCAGCATCACAAGAGGAACAGAACTGAGGAGCAATGAGTCCTTTCCGTAGCTGCTAGGCACCCAGTATTATGTCCCCGGGGATGCTGTCATGTGTAAAGGGGTGATGTATGCCTCTCCAAATAGGGGGTCTGGCTGTGGCTCTGTCCTGTGCTTCAAAATACTCCCCTTCCCTTCACATCCTCCGATGTTCACCATGGCATACCCTGACCTCTTATGGAAAATGGGTCTCCCGAAAGTGCATAAATCCTAAAGGGGCTTCTCCAGAAATCTGAAATCACTTTGTTGCCCAGACCACTTCGGTCATCCCAGGGACACCCAACTGAACGCGTGCCAGCTCCATCCTGCCGTGCCCAGCAAGCAACAGCCTGGGAAAGTGCACCACTGTTTTGTATCTGGGGGATGTTTCCCTTCCACTGCTTCCTCATCCCGAGTCAGGAGGGTGGTGGGACTGCAGGACCTTCAAGAACGTGAAAGTCCAAATGGAGACCCAGACCCAGCAAGCAAAATGCCTAAACAACCTGCATAGTGTTCAGAAGGGCAACTTTCAAACAGCTGAATAAAATGTTCTCAAGCAATAAGTAAAACATTAAAAATGCATAACAATACATAATTAAAACAAGGACGGCTAAGACGTTGCCAGGTGCTTTTGGTATTTCCCAAGCTCTTTTTTTAAAAACTGCGACTGCAGCAGCAGCCGTGAAAAGTAAACTGAAGAAAGTAAATACTTTACCCCTTCCCCCTAGTAATATTGACATCGTTTTCATTGGAGGCAGCAGCTGCCCGTTCTCTTCCGAGCCACATGCCTGATATGTTGCCTGATGGTAGAGAGAAGGGTGGGTCCTGAAAGACCAGCTACGTATTCTGTCAGAGCAACAAATTACAAAGCATCTTGTGGCCTTTTTGACTGGCAAGTTTATGGTGGCTGCTTCTGTAGGTCCGAAGTGACTTCCTCAGATGCAGGAAGCTGCCTGCCATGTAGAAGATCGCTATCAGATGCCACCTCAACCTTCCCGTCAGTCTTTCGGTTGCTGGAGGACTGTGGCATTCTTGCAGGATGTGGTGCCACTTTCCCTGGTATGCATCGGCATACCCAGATTGAAGAATCTGCCTTGGTAGAACCAGTTAATTGTTAGGGGGGGGGCCCACCTTGAGACTTATGAGCTATGGAACTAGAAAGTACGCTACTCCCCACTGCTAGGTCTGAACAGGCAAACACAAATAAAAGTTCAGCAGAGAGAACTTCAGTCAGTGGATGGCACTTCAAGTTGGCACATATACCTTTTCCAAAGAATTCACAGTTGATTTCAAAAATTTCATTTTTGATTTCATTATTGTTTGTGTATAAAATTGAACTCTGTTATTTCTCACCCCCCCAGTCTGCAGGGGTAACAAGGGGTGCTGATGGCTTCCAACTAACAAATTCTGCATCTGTAGAGGAAAAACTAAATCTGTGTTTGATCCAAACAATGGATGCTTCAGGATGGACAGCGCTTGTCACCCGTTCTGCTGAATTTCAAAGGTGGCTATTTCTGCACCAAGCAGCCAAAACTTTCACATGGAGAGCTGAGCAGTTATCTGTGCGCCCCCCCCCCCCCCCGCTGAAGAAGCCCAAACAAGACTTTCCACTAACTTCTCAGCGCAACGATATAGACTCGGTGTAATGCAGGGAAGCCAGGAAAGGGGGTCAACTATTTGCTACCACAAAGGACAGCACAGATGATAGATAGTAAGCAATGGAAAAACTCTGCAAACCTTGAAAAGCATCAGCCAGGTTATGTTACTCTGGGGCCAGCGGTAGTTTTAACAATGCATCTCCACAATGATTAACTGAGATTCTGGGCTGTTGCTTCTAATGACCTTCAGAGCATGCCAGAAAGCAGCAACGTCACCGGATTACCACTGAAGAGAAGCGGCAACTTAAAACTGCTGAGGATGGACCAACTTCCACCCGCCAGGCTGAGACAAAAGCTTTACTGCTCAGGGGTAGTGGATGGACTACAGCGAACATGCTGGGCAACTGGCACCACGATGGTACTCCGAGGAGATGGCAAACAAGGTTTTTTTTGCAGGAGGGGGAGAGGTTAAACAAGATACACATCACTGTGGTTCTTAATCGAACCAACGTGCTTTTAGCACATTAAACTGCACTGTCCGATGGTGTTTCTCAAATCACTGCATTCTTTTAAACGCAGCAAAACAAGAAGCCCGTGTGTGTGTTGGTTTTTTTCTGAGAGAGTCTTGAGCACTCCAAGGCGTCCTGCCTGAAATACATTTTCCTTGCCTGGCTTAGCACCCAGGGTCAGCCTGTGACACTCGGCAGTCAGCGATCACACGGGGGGGGGGGGGGCGCGTGAGCCTCCTTCTTCCCAGCAGAGGCGGCTTCAGCTGCCGGGGGTTGGCAAACGGCAGTTTCAAGGAGCATCTCACAAGAACAGCAGGAAGGCAACGGGGGCCCAAGGGCCTCTCCCCCACCAGGCACCAGCAGACTCAGGCCAGTTTCTAAAAAAAGATTCCCCAGTGGGGAGTTGGCTTTGATGAAATGCTATATAGTTTCTCAGGAGTCCAAAAGGCTGAGTTCTGGCTGTGCGTTGCTTCTGGGACCTCCACCTGCTGCTGGTTGAAAGGGCAAGTCGAGCAAGGAGGTGTCTCCAGGTGAGCCCAGCTGAGCAAGAGGCACCCTGGGGCGAAGGCCTCGGGCACAGGCAGGGGAGAGGGACAAGAAGGGCAGCCGGCACTCGGAGCCAAAGGCCTGCTTTCTCAAAAGAGCACCTTCCTGTGTGACGTGGATGAGAAAGTTAGCCTAATGGAATGTGATCAGTCACTGGGCAAGCTTTCGTTTGGACTCAAGGTCCACAGAAGAAAAAATGGTTGCCAAACAGTCCCCTGTAGTCTTCGGGGCACTGGCAACCCCCTCAAACTCTTCGGGTTGTTTTTCTTTTGATGAACACAAGAATCACAGTGCAGATCTGACATGTCCCCTGTCAAGTAAATGCTGCTGCAAGCACCTTGAAGCCAACAGAGATGCCCGGGTAGCCACGGCAGGGCAGCACCCGGCACTGCAGGCAAGAACATGGCAGTGAGTCTGTTGGGAGGCGAAGGGTTGGCGCTGCTGGTCTGAATGGCGGCTGCATGGCTCTCTATGCATAGTTTGCTCAGCAAGGGTGCCCGGGGCTTTCTGTGCATGCAGAAATGTAGCCCCAGTTGCACAGGCACGCTCTTGCAGAATCAGGGCTGGTGTGATGTCCACAGCTGCAAAAAGAGATCTTTCTATTGTCTGTTGGGTTTGTTCCGCTACAATCTCACGGGCTGATTTTTTGGCACAGGACTTGCAGGTACGTGTTCCGTTCTCACATTCTCTGAGGAAATCCTCCTGCATCTTGTAGATGTGGGTGACCCCACTGAGAAAACAATAATAGTAAGAAAAATTTACCCGCTCCCAATATGTTCTTTTTTCATTTCAACTTGCTTGTCAGCTTGTGTTTTTTTTTAAAAAAAGAATAAAATAAACAACAACAGCAACAATAGCCAAAAGGAGATGTGTGTGTTTTGTGTGCGTGTTTCAAAGCTTCCAGGGCAGCACAGGCGGCCACAGAAACCATGGTGGGAAATGCACTAGTGCAAGCATGTAAACAAATGTCTCTGGGCATCATGCCACATTGTTACCCTGCTCGAATTCCACCCCCACCCCCCAAAACAACAACAACTGGGGTGGGGGTGGGGGTGGGGGTGGGGGGGAGACACACCATTCAAAGCAGGGCAAAAGCCAGGACACAAAACTCAGCTTGCAGAATACCTCAAGAAGGGGGAAAAGGGTTAATCAAAACTGAAAGAAATCTCAGCAGGTAGTGTTTTGTTACTGTATATCTTTGTAAGGTACAGTATTCCAAGGCACTGCAGTGCTGTAGTGCAGAGAGGACAGGCAGGCGATGGCTGAAAGGGCATCGGCGGGGGCGGGGTCTTGGCTCCCTTTCCATCACTGGCTGTGAAAGTAGATCGGCTTCACTTTTCCAGAGAGGATCTTGGGGACTTGCACGGAAATGATCTCAGCCATCATTTCTGGATAGTCCACACTGACCATGTGGGACTTAACCAAGAGGTCAAATGTAAACTGATGCAGCTCTCGGGCAATCTAGGAAAGAGGGAGAGAAAACAAAGAAGCATCAGGTGAGGGTCCATTTTCTGAGGGGGTGGCGGCATCTCTTCCCTGGCAACTACTGGGGCAAGGGCAGCAACCATGAGCTGGTGCCTCTCTGAAATCTCAAGGAGGGGCGCGAGGTACCGTCACTTAAGACTGAACTGTGGCCTTTTCATGCGCTTATGAAAAGCTGTTTTGCTTTGTAAAGTAGGTGGTGACTGGAAACTATACCTGAGACCTTTTGTCTAACAGCATACATGCCATTTGAATCTCTAGTTTAGACTAGTTACATTTCTGGGGTCACTATATTTCAGGGTAAAAACGGAGAAACCATTTTAATTCATCTTGAGTGTGATGAATGCAGAAGTCTTGCACCTTGAACTGAATTCTGAGGTTTTGCTTTTCTAAGAATGAAAATGGCTGACAAAGATACAGTTTTGTTAATTTCTGTATATCATGCTGCACAGGAATTTGGTTCAAATTTGTTAAACTAAAAATTGACTACCTAGTTCAGAGGTCGAGGTAATGGTAATTATTTTCTTACTTATTTTCCATCCAATAGTTCTTGGATAGTTCCTCAGGACAGCTGCAGAATATTGGACTCTCTTTCCCTCACGTATGAGTATGTATATGTGTGTATTGAGGCAACACTGAATGTATGTATACTCCAGATACCAATACATGTATGTGTATAGATATGTATATTTTGCCAAGAACAGAAGACAACCAAGAAGAAAGAAAGAAAGGAAGAAGCTGGGGAGGGTGACATGGAAAAGCTGAGAGAGGCGGTGAGGCACAGAGAGGCAACTGTCTGGGACCTGCCGCCACCATCTTGTTCCCGTGCTGACAGCTCTGACGTCACGGAGAACACGGGTCCTGGGGCAGCCATTCCGTAGAAGGCGACACGTCCCTCTGAGGACGAACAGCTAATCCTGGTGCTCAAGGAGGAAGGGACTTTGGGTGATTCAAGAGGGATGTTGTCTAGATAAGCTGGTACATTGTGTGGAGAAGAGACATCCGTGTTGGGCAGTGTTGCTCAGTGGCTCTGCAGGCAACATTTAGGTTACTAGGCAGAGGTCCTACCTAGTCCTGGACCTCCCAGGTAATGTTTTTGGAAATGGTACCTATCCCACAGGCAGGGACAGCTAAACAGGTGGAAATTAGGAGTCTCAACTAATGGATGAATGGTGCTAGGAGAAAGGGTTTAAAACTGTGGGAATGTTTTGGGAGGAGCCTTGAAGTGAAATGGAACCAGACTGCTGGTGTGTAATATAAAAAATATTGCAATGCATTTTTTAAAATTAACTCTTGGAGGTTGCTGAAGAGCCTTCAGTTCAGGATAATCATCCTGAAGAGAGAATGTAAGAAACATTTTCAGTCATCAAAATGAGGACAGACTAAAACTTGACAGAGGGTCTGTGGCAGGAAATGATGATCAAAGGGACACTGGGAAAAATATACACATGGGGGAATCTCAGAGAAAGAAACAAGATGGAGGTATTTATATGCCAATGCTAGAGACCTCCACATTGAGATTTTTAAAAATTGATTTGTCATTTTTATTAACTTTTTATAGATTTGTTTTGTTTTATTGTTTTATTAGTTGGTTGTGTTTTTAACATATTATGTGGTGAGCCACCACAAGCAGGTGCTAGAAAGGCAGCATAAATTTTTTATAGACAGATAGATAAATAAGATGGGGACCCAGAGTACTGGGTAGTAAAAGAGAACACAGATGCAACGACAGATTCAAAAATCTGGTAGAAAGGGGGAAATCAGTAGGATACCATTATTAAAGCTACAGAAAGGCCCGGGAAGGACCTTCAGGGGCTGTTCTGTCTGTCAAAGAGGGCAGACCGTTAAATAAGCTAGAAAAAGGAATACACTTTCCCACAGAATTGCGAAGGGCACAGAAACCATGCCTGAGCGAGTCCGTACTGAGTGAGGTAAGCTGAGATGGAAAAAGGGAGAAGGGAGGTGAACAAAGGAGAAACTTGTGAAAGAACGGGCAATTCCCACCCTCCCATTGTGTGGGTACACTCCTATTACAGTCGTGACCAAGAGACCCACATGATGGCACCTTGGAACAGCTAATTACAGAACTGACTAGAAGGGAGGTGGCCCTTGACTTGATCCTGAAGGGTGCACCTGGGGCGAGAGGAATCCGATGGGAACAGAGCGAGGTGGCATCCGGCCTTCAGACAGATGGAAAGGTGTCCTAAAAGTCCAGCACAGTTACGCTTGATGCCAGAAAGGGAAACTTCTCAAAAGTTAGGGTATTAGTCAAAAGGAAGCTGAAAGGGAGAATAAAGAGGGCCAGGTCTCTTCAGTAGGCTTAGAATAACTGAAACTGGTAGAATGTATTCTACAGATAAGGAAAGCTTCCACTAAATCTCATAGGGTTTCAGGGTGGTTAAGAAATAACCAAAGAAGCCAAAAAAGGCAAGAGGACATCTTTTAAAAGGGGGCAAATTTACCCTGCATGAGGAATATAAAGGGGAATACAGTTGGCAATAAACTCCACACGTTAAGTTCATGATCAGGTGGGCAAAACAACAATATGAGGAGCATCCTGCTAAACCCATTGAGATGGATAAGAAGAATTTTTTTATATTAGAAAACCGGCCATGGAGGCAGCTGGGTCATTAGATGACAAAGGAGTGAAAGGATTGCTGAAGGAAGACAAGATTGTAGAGGAGCTGAATGAATTCTTTGTGTCAGTCTTTACTGTGGGAGATGGGGGGGGGGTAGCTACCTCACAACCACGACTTTCAAGGGGGATGGCTAAAGAACGTAGTCAAATTAAAAGATGACAAATTAAAAGCAGTCACCAGGACTGCATGTTTTACTCTCACGGGCGCTTAATAAACTCAGAGGTCTTAACATGCAAGCTGTTTCTAAAACTGCTCTCCCTGCCAAAGAATTGGAAGGTAACAAAACATGCTGCCAATTTTTAAAACGGGATCCCAAGGAGTACAGCTTAGAGGCTAGTGGGCTTAACATGTATTTTGGGGAAACTGGTGGAAAATGTTATTCAAGTTAGAATTATACACATGTAGAAGAACAAGCTCCACTGAAGCAAAACATATGTGGTCTTTACAAAGTGAAATCCTGCCTCACGGACATTTTTGAGTTCTTTAGGAAGGTTAACAAACATGTGGACAAGGGTGATGCGGGAGACGCGACCTACATGGGCTTCCAAAAACATCGTCAAAGGTTCCTATGTAAACCTCGCAGTTCAGAGATAAAAGGATGAGTCTTCTTGTGGTTTAGAAACTGGATAAATGACAGGAAGTGGAGAGTATAAATAAAGGGGCAGTTCTTGCAATAGAGGGAAATAGGCAGCGCTCAGTATTATGACTGGTGTTATTTAATTTGTTTGTTAATGATCTGGGATTGTGGGAAAAAGCAATGAAGTGATCAAGCTTGTAGCTAGGACCAGTTTGCAAAGGCTCCTCTTATATCCTTATTTGCTTACTCATTTTATGTCTAGTAAGTACCTGCTCTCTGAAATGGCTGAACAACAGAAACATCAACGAGAGAACACGGACATTTGCCTTCCACAGAGAATACTGACCTGCCCAGTAACTACCCCACAGCTTTGCTCTGAGTTGAGAGTATTTACTTCTCTGTAGGGCAGAGCAAGGGCAAGGCCGTCATATGCTAAAGGAGAAGCGGCAAACTAAAGCCAAAAAGGAAACCCACTGTGGCCACAAGTTGTAAGAGAGAACTTATTTGGGGCCACGAGTAGTAAACTGGCTAAAAATGTAATGTATTCTCTATCCTTTATAAAACAGTAAGTATTTAAACAAATTATTAAGTTGCATAAAAGCTTTATTCAGTTTTATATCAAGGTTTTTATGGTTATAGCAACCAATGAGCATGTACTTTTATTTGGGTGGGTGGTGGAGAGTGCCCTCAAGTCATAGCTGACTTATGGCGACCCCTGTTGGGGTTTTCATGGCAAGAGACTAACAGAGGTGGTTGGCCATGGCCTGCCTCTGCCGCCCTGGTCTTCGCTGGAGGTCTCCCATCTCATTACTAACCAAGGCTGACCTTGCTTAGCTTCTGAGATCTGACAAGATCAGGCTCACCTGGCCTATCTTTTATTTAGGAATCCTATAAAGAGTACACAGATTTTAAAACGTTGAACTAGGCCTTTCCCGGTGATTTGCATTGGTTTGATGTAGTCCTTCCACAGTGTGCTCATCTGATCTTGGCAACAGCCACAAGGAGGCAGTGAGGCACCCTGAGAACATGGGAGGGAGCCTCTTGTGGCTCTAATATGTGTGTGTGCGCGCGTGCGTGCATGTGCACGTGCATCAAATGGAAATTAGTGCGTGGTAGTTATTTATTTCTTAGGCAAGATCTAGATGCTGTTATTCCAAATTGCACTTCTGTTGAAGAAACACGGTATTTCCCCCCAGTACTGTAACTCTAATATCTGATGCTGGGGGACAGAGTTGCCTGGTTTTCTTAGACTGACAGGGTCTCCATGCCCTATAACAGTTGCAAAAGCCAGGATAAGTCAACAGGTGAAGTTTTCTGCCTTGTACCCTGGGAGTTTGGGGGCAGGGCAAGGGGAGGACATGACACTGAGCTACAAGGCAATGTCAGGTCTGAGCGATAACCTGGATGTGACACTGGCGCATCAGCCATGCTCTAGAAACTCTATGGTAATCCCCCCCCCCCCGCCCAAGGTCCTCCTGTTCACACCAGCAGTGAGGACTGGTAGGGGCCAGTAGCAGGAGAATGCCTGCCAGAAGAGGACAACTGGCGTCCCTAAGATGGTGACCACCGTATTCTGAGAACTGCTTCTGTTGTGCCAGATGTTGCGCGCCTCTTAAAGAAGACACCTCCACCCCCCATGGCAATCCCATTTGAAAACGGCTATTGCACTGCCTTCGCTGTAGTCAGTCATGTGAAATGCACTTGCTGAGCCTGTCCCCACAGCTGCCACCTTCTCACCCAGGGATCCCTCGGCTCTTGTTTTCTGCCACGGTGTTTGCCCAAATGCTAAAATGTCCCTTGCAATGCAGTGGCATCAGAGGGCAGCATGTCGCTGCTGGTGTCATCATGTTGCCAGCGAGCCCCCCCCTCTTTCACTGGGCAGTCCCTATGAAGTTACCAATGAGGAATAGTATAGCTAGTCATAAAGGCACACGGCAACTAGTTAACATGTATTTTCAGTCAAGAAGCATCTCTAATCTACGTTTTTGTTACAAAACTGGAAGGATTATAAAGCCCTGGTGGGTGAGGACGTGATGCTGGTGGGCTGTGCTCAGACCTGTCATGATCCAGGTGGGTGAATTAGATGACACTGGATCCCTCCCGCTCCCCGTTTCTGGACTGGGCCTGAGGCAGTGGAGTGGGGCGTTCTGCAGGCCTCAGGGCAGCCTTTCCCTCAGGCACAGGCCTGCCAAGTGCTTATGGCAGGCAATTTCCTGCCAATCCCTCTGAGGCCTGTTGATGCCTCAGACACGAGCAGGAGAAACTGGGAAAGGAGCAAAGAGGGGAGGGCTGGCAAGAGATGTCCGGGCATTCTGCATAGGCTCTGTGATAAAACCAGAGTTTTATGATAAAACAGAGTGTTCCCAGGGTTGCACTGACAAGCGCTTCTGGTCATGCTGCCAGTGATGTGAGCACATTGACAACAAGCCCCCCCCACCCCCCCACGGGTAAGTCTCCCACCGGTTGCAAAGGGGGGCCTGGCAGCCTTCCTTCAAGCCTGGCCGCACATTTCCCTGCAGGCTTACATTTCCCAGGTAACCTCCAAGCGTCAGGACTGGACTGAGGGCCAAGCTACAAGTGACGCCTGACACAGGTTGGACACTTGTCAGCTTACCTCAAGTTTTGATGGGAAATGTAGGCGTCCTGATTTTGCAGCTTGGCTCTCCATTACAGCTGCAAGACCAGGATGCCTACATTTCCCATTGAAACTTGAGGGAAGCTGACAAGTGTCCAACCGGTGTCAGGCGTCACTTGTAGCTTGGCTCTGAGGAAATGGAGGGAAAAGCAGGAGACAGTTTCTGATGAGTTGGCAGAGCCAAGAGAGAGAGAGTGAGAGAGAGAGAGAAAGCGGGCCAAGGCGGCCTGGAGGGAGGGAGGCTGGGGGGTGGGTCACCCATGTGTTTGTTTAATAAAGTGGTCTTTCGTCTTCACTCTGCCTGGGTCCTTCAGGCCTCATATTCGGTCATGCAGCAGGGTATTAATAAAGTGACCGGAGGGAGTAGCCTAGGACTATTTGCTTTCTACTAAGAGTACCTGAACAACATGGAGCAATCTTTTGGTAGCTTTGCAGTAGGAATGCAGGTGACTTGCATCAGAAGGCTGTCAAGTCTCCCATGGGCCTTTGGCTGCACGGTCCCAGGTCTGAGAAAAACGCTGCCATGTCACAGCTGCCTTTCCCAAGACTGAGCCCCACATTCAGCCTGGGCTTCTTGGCCCATCTATGTTTCCCTCTCAGGGCACCCGGAGTGTAACAAAAGCCTCAGCCTCAACAGACTCGACAAGACTTCCGTCCCTTCCTGCCACACGGGTGGTCAAGCCCCCTTCCCCCATCTCTCACTCACAGGCTGCACAGAGTCCAGGAGTTTGGTGAGCTGATAGAAACGGCGAGAGCAGGATGTGGGATTCTTCCTCTTGCAAGCGATGATACGATCAAGTTCCTTTATGTAGTTCATCCGAAGTTCATCAAAGAATTTCTGATTCTTCAGGCCATCCACTGGAACTGGGACAGAAAGAAAGAGGAAACAGCAATAAATGGGGAAACAAAGAGCAAAAGGGACCTGGGACACATAAATATGAGCATACATGGCCCTCTTCCATCCGTGATTGCGAGAGAGCCATCGCTGGACTGCAACCTTAAGTCCAAACATAATTCTCACGACGGCAGAACTTGTTTTCAGAAGATAAGAATCAGAGCCATAACTTATCAGAGCATATGCTTCAACTACAGCCGCCATGTCTGACTGCCATCGGCACCATTTCGCCTCTTCCTTTTTCAAATGCACACGGAAAGGGTGCTACTTACTAATGCTGAAGAGGAGAAGCGCTTTCATGCAGAGAAATTCCTGAGGAGTGATCTGAAGCCATCCAAACTCTTGTGACAGATGCCGCATCCTGACACACTGGCTATACATTCTAGATTTGTGCATCCGGTACCTTGGAAGGGTAGGAGTGGGGAGATGAGGAGACAAAAGCAAACGTTAAAAATGAAGCAATTAACCACCTTTTCCTTCCTTCCTTCCTTCCTTCCTTCCTCCCTCCCTCCCCTCCCTCCCTCCACCCCCTAATGCTGCATTCCATTTTGCAAACTCCTAGATAATGTTGCAATCTTGATGGCGGTCTGTCCTGGCTCCGAGAGAGGAGAATGTTCTAAACTGTCAGATTATGGATGATCACATGACATGCTGAGGTCTCCTTGACCTCTGTTTTCTTGAAAAAAGATTGGCAACATTTAAAAGTTGACCAAGTCAACGGCATCATCCAAACAGATGGGCAGGTGCAGAGGCACTCCATCGAGCCCTTGAACGGCTGTTGCCTCAGCCTCCAGCAAGTCAACAAGAGGGTTAACCAGCTGAGCTGGAAGGAAGTACACTGATGCTGATTTGCTAAACTGCCATACGGAGACATTACTATTGTTAGGTTGTTGGCACTAAGCGGCCTCTCTGGTTCAAACTACAGTTTAGTCCCACTAGTTCCTCGGCTATGAACCGATCTTTCTACATAAAAGGCAAGCCATATTGCTGACAATGCACTTCTTATCCTGGTGTGCCTGCCTGCAAGCAAGACGGGCCGGGCCGGGCCGTCCCTCCGGAGGGCGCCGCAGCGGGAGGGCCAGCGTTCCTGGGTTTTCTAGGGCCTGTTGGTTTTTTTAATTGATATCAAACAGATTACCAGTTACAGAATACATGTGACAAATGACAGATAATGTGTAACAAGTATTAAGAGCATCAAGAAACCACTGGATGTGAGCTTGGCTAAGGTCTAGAGATGGGGACCAGCATTTGATACACCCTTCCCAAGCCTCACGGCTTGGGTTTTCACATCTCTGGCCTGTTCAAAACAGGACAGAGAGTGTGGGATTTACCGTCTTGCCCTTCTGTGGGGATACTTCTACATTTCTTCCTTTCCGGATGTTTCCCTACACTGTTTAACCTTACCTTAGAAAACAGTCTCCCTTCCGCCAGTGATCCTGTGCCTCTCTTGTGTGGCAGTGAAACAGTGAGGACCTGGGGCCTGTTGACGTGCCTGGTGCCGTCACTAGAGGGTCCGACTGGGCCCTAGAAAGCCCAGGAAAACTCTCTGCCATAAGTGACCTAACGTACCTCGCAGGGTTGTTGTGAGCATTAATGGAGGGGAGGATAACAATGTAAGTCACTTTGGGTGCCCCCAACAGGGAAGAGGGATATAAATGAAGTAAAATAAACAAATTAATTCCTGACGACCGATGTGAATATCTGAAAATGCAGCGATATTCTAGCGAATGTTTACCAGTGCATGTCTAAAGAGTAGGGAAATCTTGGCTGAAAACAAGACCGCTAACTGGGATTGTCAGGAGTGAAAACCGAAGAAAACCACCCAGTGCAGACTGATTCTATGTCAGGGACCAGACCTCGGGGACACGGAGCAGAACCCCCCCCCCCGGTGCCGTTCTGCTTGGGAACTGCCAGAAGCACGCTACTGGTGAGGCCAGCAAAAGGCTGGACTCAGTCGATGGACGATTCTTCTGATCGCACAAATCAGTTGTGATATGTGTTGCCGACTCCAGGAAGGGAAATTCGTGGAGATTTGGGGGTGGCGTCTGGGAAGGGCAGACTTTGGGGAGGGAGCTCAACGGCGGCGTGTAATGCCACAGAATCCACCCTCTGAAGCAGGTGAACTGACCTCTGTAGTCTGGAGATGAGTTATAATTCTGGGCAATCTTCAGGCCCTGCCTGGAAGCTGAAAACTCTCGTCCTGACTTCCTTGTGAGCACAGCAGCGCCTGGTGTTCTGGTTGGGGTGCACACATTGCCCCCTCTAGTGGAAGCTCTGACAGCAAGGAAAGGCCGAGCCACTTAGTGACAGGAGCAGATTTTGACCTGCGGCAACTCCCCCCCCCCCCAGTCCTTTCCTTTTGCTCGTAAGAAATAAGCAGCAGTGAATCACTTCTGTGCGCGAGAACGCAGGCATTCGCTCAGTGCAGCGTCAGGGAAGAGCTGCTTCTGTCCCCCATCTCTGGCACCCACCTACGAAGCACCCCTTCTCTACCCAGCCCCAGGCTGGAGTCGGTTTCTTGGTTACTGATGGAATTTTGGAATCTGGTTTTCGTATAGAAGGACCACACGTTGCAGCCACTGGCGAAATGAACCGGGAGAGATTTTTTTGCCACTCTCATGTCCTCCCCACCTCAATATCAGAGTTTAGCATAGCCAGGGTTTATCTTTGTAGGGCACTTCTCTTCCAGGATTTGTGCCCATCCCATAATCAGCATTTTGCATGCTGTTTTGGCTTATTCTTCATGTGCACACTTCAGATCATGCAGATCTGAATGAAGGTTCACACAAAGGAGCAGGGGGAGAAAAGGCAAAGACTGAGATGGAGTTATGGGAATTAACTCTGCTAGAATACAATTTTCAGGAAAGCCCCAGGGGATATAAAATGGAGCTGCTTCCCCCTCTTCTTTCCAGAAGGTGTTATAAAAATGCTGTTCTTAGTTTGGGATGTTAACACCTAACTTAGAGAGTGAGTGCCCGTGCAGGGAGGTTTGATAGATGCGGCTCTACTTGAATATTCACAGAACATTTGCTCCTTGCAGGCAGCCGGGGACTCCCTGCTTCCTTCCTGTATCAGTTCACAAGAACCAGAATGTGCATTTCCTACAGTGTGGTTGGGCAGCAAAACTGTCTTGAGAATCCCCATGCCAACCAAATAATTCAGGAGACCCTTAACTATTGGATCTTGGAAACTGTTGATTCTCAAACAGTATCTTGGGTACCGACAGAGCAACTTTAAAAAAAAATCTTCACAGCCAGTCAGATCTCCAGAGGCCAATCAGAAGCCCTGCTGCACAAAAGCCCCACCTGACCCCACCAACACTTTTCCAGGCACCTGCCCAAGTACTTTGGGAAGTGGGTGGGACCAGGTGAGGCTTTTGTCCAGCAGGGCTTCTGATTGGCCACCAGAAATCTGATTGGCTGTGAAGATTATTGCTTCAGCCACGGCTGCCACCATGACACAAGGATCTTCACTCCATCACCGTGTGTGTACAAGGAAATATTTTTAAACAATGTGTTCATTTTAAAAGTAATCCTGTTAAAGACAGCTTCTAGCTGAAATGCTGAAGTGGCACCCTTAACCTCCCTGACGTTTTGCGGCTGGGCACCCTTGTTCTAATGAGTTCACACACTCAAGAGATTGTGTTCTTACTGTGGTTGTCAGTTCAAATCCTGCTGCAACCTGCTTCCAGGAGATGCAAAAGACTTAGGGAAAGGCGGCTTAGGTCAAAAAGAGGCCAGAACTCAAGCCCAGTGAACAGGATTTGCACGGAAAAGGCCTCGGGACCAATCCCCGCATTTCCACTTAAAAGGTCTCTGGCAGGGCCAGTAAGGGCTGGGAAAGCCTTTGACCCACCAGAGAGACTGAAGAGCAGCTGCTGAGCAACGTGATGATTCTGCACAACGTGGTCTCACTTTGACCCAGTTACAGTGATAGATATGGACAGGATTTTGGCATCTGTGAAGGCCACTATTTGTGCACTGGACCCTTGCCCGCCTTGGCTGCTAGAATCATGTAAACGAGCCTCTGATGCCTATTATAAATCAGTCGCTAAACGACGGCACCTTCCCCCGACCGCTCAAGGAGGTGGTGATCCCACTATGTAAGAAACCACCCCGAGACAAACTTGATGTGGCCAATTATTGCCCAATTTCTAATCTGCCCTTTGTGGGCAAAGGGATCAAGGGAGCAGTAGCAGACCAGCTCCAGGTCTTCTTGGATAACTCTGGACCCTCTCAGTCTGGTTTCAGGCCAGGCAATGGGACGGAGACGGCTCTGGTGGCTCTACGTTGATGACCTCCACCGGAATGTATACAAAGGCCATGCTTCCTTGTTGCTCCTTCTGGATCTATCTGCAGCCTTTGATGCAGTAAGACCCATGCCATCCTACTGTGGTGCTTAGAGGCAGAAGTAGGTTTCAGGGGCTGTGCCTTGGACGGGTTAATTCGTTCCTCGTGGGACAAACTCAAAGGGTTGGTGCTGAAGACCGGCTATCTTCAGTGTGGGAATTATCTGTGGGGTTCCATGGGGCGCAGTCTTATCCTCTATGTTATTCAATATCTATGTAAAGCCTATAGGAGAAATTATTTGAAGCTATGGAACTGGATGTCATCAGTATGCATCAATATGCAGATGACACCTAACTGTGTATCTATCCCAATCCTCAGCTGATGCTATAGAGGTTCTGAGTCGCTGCCTGACAGCTACAGTTAAATTGCTGAAAGCCAACAAATTGAAACTCAACCCAGACAAGATGGAAGTGACGCTGGCTGGAAAAGCAGAGACGTTGAAAGACATTTTGCTCCCCCCTTTTGATGGGGTTTAATTAGAGCCTAGGGGCTATACTGGACCCAGCATTGCTGCTGGAGAAGCAAGTTAAGACAGCTGCAAAAAATGCCTTCTGCCAACTCAGTCTAGCCTAGAAGATGGCTCCCTCCCTTGACATGGTTGATCTTGCCGCCTGGATCCACGGCATGGTAACGTCGAGGCTAGACTGCTGTAATGCACTTTGTAATCCCCTCAAAGTCCACTTGTGGACTCCAGTTGGTGCAGAAAGCCACAGTTTGGTTATTATCCGGAGCTAAGCGGAGCGTGCATTTTACTCTCACTGGTCATGCTCAAAGCCCTTTCTGGCATTGGTCCCTCATATCTGCAGGATGCCCCCTCTGCCTGTGCTCTTCCATGGCAGCTTCATCTGCCAGAACGTTGCCTTTTGCAGGGGCTACCCTGTAAATGGTCAAAATCAACAACTGCCTACGCACACACACGTTCTTCGTTGTGGCCCCACCTTATGGAATGGCTTGCCTGGTGAGGTTAGGCAGGCCCCCACTCTCCTGGCTTTCCCCCAAGTATGAAAACTTGAATTACTTAGGAGGGTTTTTTTACACTAGCAGGAGGGCTGTGCTGTAAGGAAATGGTTCAAAGAGATGTTTTGGTAAAGGGATGGGCTGTAGGCTATTCTACTGGGCACTGTCTGCTGCTACTTCGTCTAATATGCCAGGTTTAATTGCTAATGATTCGTTTCAGCATTGTTTCACCTCTAAGTTGGATTTTTGATTGTTTTCTAATATCTGCAAATTTGCCTTTGCATACCCTATTTTATTGTTCGTTGACTGTCCCAGCAGTTGATTGTCTTGAATTACTCTGTGTAATCCACCTTGAGTCTCAGTGAGAAAGGCAGACTATAAATAACATAAATAAAATAATAAAATAATATACATGTCCATGTTTGAGACTGAAACACGAAGTTATCTGTGAAGTGGTCACCCCAGATGCAGGCCTCACATCACTGGAGCTTGTCTATGAAAGCGGTTCAAAAATCAGCCATGGATAATCAAAGCCAACCACGGACGGGTTCCTGAGGAATGTCCCCACAGGCACAAACCAAGTGTTACCATGTAAGCATTTGCTCACTTGCTCTTGAAGGCCAAGAACCGGAGCAGGCTTCCCATCCAAGTGGAAAATCTGAAGGAATTCCTGCTGTTACTCAGGAGCCCCCTTAAAATATGACAGCACTTTATCCCAGCTATCTTCTATCCCGTTCCTTTTAACAACATGAAAGAGGCAGGCGAACAGTGCAAATGAAAGCTAGGACTTACTCGTTGAAGACCAAATCTGGAGCAAAATACAGCATCCGCGAGTTCACATTGGTGAATGATCTCCACCCCATAGCAAAAATCATCAGACCCATCCAGGAGTACTGAATGATTGCCATTTGGTCATCCACATGCAGGTTACGGAATCCTAGAGCAAGGAAAGGAAACGGGCAACAGGAGGTCAGCGTGGGGACAAAGCACCTCAGGGGCATAAAAGGACGTGTGTGTGTGTGTGTGTGTGTGTGTGTGTGCATCCAGGCACGGCATCCAGGCGTCTCCAAATGTAGTGCCGCTTTCTGCAATTTGTATAATCGATGTCATTTCATTTGGGAAGCTGAGAGGGAAAGAAAGAGAATGCCGCACTCTTTGTCATGGGAGAAAGTAGCTCAGTAGAGCATGAAACTCATAACGGAGTTATTTTTGTTACTATTGTAACAGATGTTACTTTTCAATTTATACTGCAACACCCAGCAAAAAAACACAATTCACATTCTTGGGCGCGAATTGGGCCACAAACTGGAGTCATGTCGGGAAATTGCGTCAGGAAGACGCCGTCGTTCCGGGAGTTTTGCGCGATTTTGCGCCGCTGGTAAGACACGTGAAAATGGCCTATTCTGACTGCTCCGTTCCCTGGTCTTGAACATACATGTAAATCTTATGAAACAGGCAGAGGCAGCCATCAGGAGCAAAATGAAAGTTCTCACAGGCCCTAGTTAAACCACAGCAAACTGGGAAGGATACATGCTTTGCTAGGGTAGAATAAAAGTAAAACATTTATGTCACTCAACGTTATCGAGCCTGGAAAAAGTTGTAAGTTAGCCTCACATCCTGCGGATACATTCTCAAGAGCCCCAACTCATAATTCCACGCGAGGAATTGCTCTGGATATTCCCCACCCATGTTCTGTCGCCCTCTGACTCATCCGAGGACAGAAATAGGCAAATGAAGGCCTGGGGTTTATTTATTTATTTTATTTTTAACCCGCCCTCCCTGCAAGCGGGCTCAGGGCGAGGTACAACATTGATTAAAGAACAACTTAAAACCAATTATAAAAACAGGTTGAGGCCTGAGGCCCGAGGGAGTTTTTGTCCGGCCCCTCAAGCTGGGCAACCGGGTGCTGAAAGCATTCGGCTGCTGGAGTGTGTGTGTGTGTGTGTGGGGGGGGGGCAGGAAGCTCAAGCTTCTGAAAAACTGCGGAACAGCTTAAGGACCCCGAAGAGTGTCCCAGTGGGAGGGAGGACCGCGCCGGGGTTTCTGGTCACTCTTAAGGACTCTTGTGTCGCCTGCCATTTCGTTGCCCGTTAACCAAATTTAGAGAGGTCCTTTTGGAGCACCTCACAATCCATTGTGTTTTCACCATCCGGAACAATGTGGCGTCATTTGCAAAATTTGCAACCTATTTAATAACAACAACAACAACAACATTCGATTTATATACCGCCCTTCAGGACAACTTAATGCCCACTCAGAGCGGTTTACGAAGTGTTATTATTACCCCACAACAACAACCACCCTGCGAGGTGGGTGGGGCTGAGAGAGCTCCAGAGAGCCGTGACTCGCCCAAGGTCACCCAGCGGGCTTCGTGGAGGAGTCAGCTGGGTGACCTTGGGCGAGTCACAGTTCTCTGGAGCTCTCTCTGCTTTATTTTTATTGTTTGTATTATTGTTATTAACTAGGGTTGCCAGTCTCCAGGTGGTGGCTGGAGATCTCCCAGAATTACAACTGATCTCCAGACCACAGAGATCAGTTCCCCTGGAGAAAATGGCTGCTTGGAGGGTAGACTCTATGGCATTATATCCCATTGAAGTCCCTCCCCAAACTCCACTCTTTCCAGGCTCCAACCCCTTTATCTCACTGAATTTCCCAACCTGGACCTGTCCTGTTATTGATTAACCCACCTTTCTCAGTAGGACTGGAAGATTTTATTCCTCAGCCCTGCTCCAATTCATCAGACATCAAATGTGATAAATCTCCAGGCAGTACTAATATTAATAACAAGGATTATTAAAAGAAAAAAAGCCTGAAATTAGTTGCCAGCTCTTTCTGTTTCATGAGCAAGCCACAAAATCAGATACGGCTGTCAGGCTGAAAAAACTGCCCACATCCATTTTAGCTGATGTCTTATTCCACTGATTCTTAAATGAGCTTTTAAGCTTAATGGGGAAATGTTTCGTTTCTAATGACAGCTGTGAAATCTCAGCTTCTGCTTCTTGTCTTAGAAGTTACCAGTTTCCCAAAGCAAGTGCCCGTCATGCATTACGCATGTCAATGCTGAGTAGATGGTCCTGGGTTATCATGGCTCATGTGTGTCCCTCTGTTTTTGAGGACATGAAACCTCAGCTGTCAATTTAAAAAAAAGGGGAGGAGTTGTTTTTTTTCCAAATTCCATGTTAAAATCCACATTTGATCAGTGGAAATCTGCAAATCTACACTTGTGAGTCATGTGACTCTTGAGTAGAGATGGGCACGATCTGCTTGCGATCGAAAACCCCCCACAATAATGGCAATCGCGCGATTAGGACCCAGCGGATCGTGCTCGGCCACGGCCAACGATCCAGCGATCGGGGGGGGGGGGGGGCTGGATCGAGGCTTGATCGGGTCAATTGTGCTCGGATCGGGAAGCCAGACACTCAGGCGCCAGCAATCTATTCCCCTGGCAACAGAGCCAGGGGAATGCCTGAGCTGTGTTTGCCCTCCTTCTGTCGCCCTGGAAACCCAAATGGAAGCCCAGCTTTCCTTGATCAGCAGGGCTTCCTTCCAACCATGGAGCAGCAACGCACTCACCACCAGTTGGGAGAAGACAGCCAGGGGAGGGAGGGGGAAGGGGGTGTTCTGTAGCCATGGGCACTCCAATCTCATCCCTGCAAACCCTGATAGGCAGCTCTGATGGCCAAACACAAGCCAGACCCCCCGCCCCCTGAGGGGAGGCGGCTCGTCGCCGTCTCCCCGTGCCCGCCGACCGCCGCCAACATCCACCTTCCCACATAGCTGGGAATAGCAGCGCGTCCTGCTTTGGCCTCCATGATCCACAATCTACAGATCGGGAACGGGAGATGATTGGTGTGGATCGTTTATTGGGGATCGTCGCTGGTGCCGATCCATGATCAGCTGGATCGTTAATTTATTTTGGATCGTGCCCATCTCTACTCTTGAGAACTTTCAGTAATGGCAGGATATGTCAGCTGGGTTGCCAGCTTCCAGGTGGGGGCTGGAGATCTCCCAGAATTCTAACTTCTCTCCAGGCCACAGAAATCAGTTCCCCTGGGGAAAAGGCTGTTTTGGAGTGTGAAGTATGGCATTATACCCCACTGATGCCACGTCCTTCCTCAGTTTCCATCCCCAATTATCCCGGAATTTCCTAACATGGAGTTGGCAACCCAAATGCCAAAAAATAGTTTTAGACCAACCAGAGTCTTGAAAATAGGTACCACATTTTCCATCCTCAGACACCCCCAAAGACTCAGCATCTAAATATTATTCAGATCTAATACATTAGATATATGCCACAAAGTCTTCATACTTTAAGCAGAGGCTCCAGAGCCAGAGTTTAAATTGGAAAAGGACCAAAAGGCTATTTGGAGTATGAAAATACACATATAAAAGGCTGTTGTGGTTCATCCAATAAAGGCAATGTGTGTACGAATTTTCTGTACTGTAGTTTAATGTAAGCTCACATTTCTGCTGTAACTCTAACACAAATGTGTGCTCACTAACCCAAAATACTAAAATACACCTAACTAAACAACTGATAATCCTGGATTTTAGGGAAGTAAAGCTGAGTTTCAACTTGCAGAAAACTGGGAAAGAGAAATATTGTTCAGCACCTGCAGGATTAGTTTTACAGGGGGGGGGGTCTTTTATTTCTTTTTGTGAGTGCATTCTGGGAATTCAACTTCAGAAGAATCCTAGAATTCAACATGATGAGCTTCTCTCTGGTAAATGCCTCTGATCATTCGGAATCCAAAAATCCAAGGAGGATTTCATAAGCATCCCTATTTTGTGGTTACGTATCCCTGTGTTTTTTTAAAAAAGATTACGCATACTTATTCAAATGTATCTTTAGCCGATGGGGAGGAAGCCAGGTTCTAGGAAGAGCAAACCGAGCCCAGCAGTTACTTTATCAGCAAGGCTTCTGAAAGTAAGTTTTTGTCCCCATAGGCTAAAAATACGTTTTCTGAAGCTGGGTACTTTCACATTTTGTTGGTGTTAGAATCTACAGTTTGCTTGGTTGGCAACACATGGATTTCAGTGAATGTAAAGGAGACAAAAAGATTGCCACAGTTACTCTAGACCACTCTGCTCTGGACATGGCAGTAAGCCTTTATTACCAACCAGCAGCCTTGTAGCTCTTGAGTTAGATGGGGGCTATTAAGCGGGGGGGGGGGGGATCCCCACTCGTGATCCATGCCAACTCTGCGTTGAGCAGACATGTAGCTGTGCTGTTCTGAGGGGACTGTGGCCTCAATGATGTAAACTTGTATAACTGCAAAACTTACAGGGAACACCTATGAAGGGAACTGCCATCAATACACACAAGATACAATTCTATTCTCTTTTTCTTCTGAGCCTGATGTAAACTATTTCAAACCAGCATGTGGAATTGACAGGGCTAAAAGGAAGCTGGTATAGGATGGTACGGAAGAGCAAGAAGAAAGTAGCTAAAGCGGTACTTCCCATCTTGCTTTGAGCCCTCTAAAGAGAGTACTGGTAAGAAATCTAAGTTACTTTCACTCCTGGGAGATGGTAATGGACAGGATGAAGGCTGATAAATAAAAACTTAATCTAGACAAGACTGTTGCATTGTTTGTAAGGCTAACCAGGGGCTAAGCCCACCCTAGATGGAGCTATTCTCTCCCTGACACAGCAGATTTGCAGCTTGGAAGTGCTATTACAGATGGGAGCACAGGTTCCCTCTGTGGCTTGCAAAGTGTTTGCCCAACTTTTCCTGTGGCCCTTCCTGGAAGAGCATGAACGAGCAATTCCTTCCCCTGGCGAACTGCACAGGTTGCCCATTCATTCCCAAACACAATTCACAACATCACACTATTACATGAAAGGCCTCTGTGGTCTGGGACCAGAGCACTGAAAGAAAGAAAGAAAGAAAGAAAGAAAGAAAGAAAGAAAGAAAGAAAGAAAGAAAGAAAGAAAGAAAGAAAGAAAGAAAGAAAGGCTTCCTCCCATTTGATGACCCGCTTGGTGTCCACCTACCTTCTGATGAGAGGTGGGTATTCTCTGTAATGGCACTTTGGTTATGGAATGCGCTCATCACTGCTCGCCATCTCAGGCTGGGCACACTCGGCTTTAGGTGTTAGGCTGACATGTTTTTGTTCAGCCCCCCCCCCCCCCCAATTCTGTGGATTCTGGCCTGATGCTTTCTACATCTTGATGTTTTAATTCTATGTCGTGGATGGCAAATTTAACTGCAATTTGATTTGGAATGGTTTTTAATTAACATTTTACTGATTTTTTAATAATCTGTTTTGTTTTAATGGATGTTGTAAACAGCCTTTGTGCTGAAAAGAGAGGCATAATTTTTAAAAACATAAGGCACAAATTTGTGCTTTTGAGTTGATCTTGTTTTTATATGTGCCCTGCAGTGTAACACAACTGTTTGACCTCCTGGCCTCATTTTGTACTAACTTCTCTCTTTTATGTGTAGTGACATGTATTTCTGCAGACTGATGAAGTGGGATCTGCCCTTTGGAAGCTTCTGCCACAATAAATCTATTAGTCTTTAAGGTGCTGCAAGATTCTCTTACTTTGGCTGTACCAGTCTAACATGGCCTCTTCTTTGAAATTTATTTTAATAATACGTTTGATGTCCTGGAGGGTTCCCATATATTTTGAAATACTGAATTTTTTCATCCAAACTTTCTACTGGGCTTGAGGAATATTTTCTTTTTTATATTACTGGGGACTTTTTAAACATTTCATTCTTGTACTCAACTCCTTTTTTGTCAGATTCTTCAAATAACATATTGCAATTAATGTCAGAAGAATAAACTGTGCAACGACATGCAGTTTACTACCTTTGTATAAAGTACAGCAGTGAACTTGTCTTGTGGTTTTTTGTGTATTACAGAACAAATTCAGCCCCATTTATAAGAATTCGTAGGAAATCCTTTGAGGCAAAGAACTCAGTGGCCCTGAACTTCTCTGACCAAGTCAGAGGGGTCAGGCACGAGTTCGGGTAGAAGACTAAAGTGCCTGAGGACTAGATTGGAGTTGTGAAGGGCTCCTTGTTTTTGTGGCAAAAGCAATGGACATCTCATCACCATCTGAGGGAATCCAACCTGAATTTTCAAGTCCAAGCTCTTAGCAGAAATTGATGAAGCTTTGGGGGTGAGATTTTGTGCCAGTGTGAGGTCTGACTCTGTGTGGGTGGGAGGTGGGATTAGGAGAATGCAGAAGCTCTTCCTTACCTGGTAAGGCTTTGGCCCATTTCACCACATGCACCAGCTGCCTCTCACCAAGCTCATTCAAGCTGGTCAGCAGGGCAGCGAAGGAGTCAGGCTGGTTGTTGTCGTGGCCTGCACAAACCACACCGGGCTCAATGGCTTCCAGGACATTGAGGAAGATGGGCTGGCATTCCAGGCTCTCGATACGGGTCATGGTCATCTTTGGGGCTTGCTCCTCTGTGGGGCTTGAAGGCCCGGCCGCTTCTCCTTCCTCCTGCATCTTCAGGTTGCCCAGTTTCTTCAGTTTGCGGGCTGCAGAGAATAAGAAGATTACTCAGAAAAGTCCCCCCCGCTTGTTTGGTGAGGGGCCTCTTCAGCTGACTTGCAGACATGTGGCAGTCTTAGGCTTGGCTCTTTACAAGCCCTCTCACATCTCAGCTCTTGTCTAGCGGCAAAAAGGCCTCTGCTGTATGCAGAATCCAGGCTTGGGCAAGTTATCGTAACTGCTTAGATAGCTAATGGGCAATGCTACCTGAATTCTGCGCCCTGCTGCAGAGTCAGCCTAGCGGCAGCCGCACACAAAAGCCAGGCTAACGCAGGACTTACTGTAGTGGCCTTGCTCCTGAATGGTTGCATGACATACCCTCAAGTGAGCAACTTGGCTTCCTGCCGTATCTGTCTTTTTTCACATCCACTCCTAACTATTGACAGCTATTGCTATGAACTGCTGAATGGAACTGAAACCTCAGAACACGAGTCGAGGGGAATGGCAGCAGGGAAGACGTGTCTTCATGCCCTGTCTGTAGGTTTCAAAGAGGCATGCAGCTGGGCACTATGGGAAACAGGCTGCGGGACTGCCATTCGGGTTGATCCAGCAAGGCGCTTCTTACCTCCTTATGGAAACTACATGGAACTCCCCATATCTGCTTCTGAAAATTTGCCAAATGGGCATCTTCTCTGGGAAATGAATGGAAATGTTGCCTTCTTATGCAACAGTTGCACACGTCATTGGTTGGGAAAGCATGTAATGCTGGAAAAGTCTTTCCGTATAAATGGTTGAGCATTATGAACCAGCCACAAGCATGCTTTCTCAGAATCTGGCTTGCCACAAGCATATGGCAGGTACAGACATGTTCGCAAGTTAGGCTGCTCAGCACAGACTAGTTATGGTTGCGTTCCACGGCCCAGTGGGCTGCAATGTTTCAGCGCTATGACAAGAACAGGTGTGAGCTTACCCTTGTGAATAAATACTTGACCGGTAACAATCACCAAGAGGTGTGCGGCTGGATGTCTCTGTGCTGCACAGCTCCAAAAAATGCAGCATCGCTCGCTTGCTCACAGTGGGAAAAGAACTGGCTCTGGCTGAACACTGAAGAAGACGCTGAGCTGCGAGGATTTAGGGCCGCCCCCCCGCCCAGACCACAACCCTCCCGCGCAGACCAGGCAGCCTGCAGCACACAGGCCACGGACAAAACACCAGGAAGCCTGGGATTTTGACTCTTCAGTACTCTGTAACCAATGGTTTATTACGTCTTTTTATTCTTTTATTTTATTCACTTTTCACTCCTTGGTGTCTGCTTTATCAATTGTTATACTTATAACCACAAAGCCTGCACAGCCAAATTTGGTTGATCTAGAGGATAAAGTCTCCCATGCCCTGTTCCCAGATTCCCTGGCAGACAACTTGGAAGAGGGAAAAAAATTAATTATGAGCTGGGGTGGTGGTGGTGAATCCTGATCGCTGGGTTTCAGCACGAGAAAAATAAAATGGAATCTGCCGTCCTTGGGGTTCTGGCTCCCTACATTAAATGATACTTATCTGAAACTTCCTTTGGCCATAATTAGAAAAATAAGCCGCCAAACGTAAAAATGTCAAATCAAAGAGCAGCTCAGTAAATCAATGCAAAAGCTGATCTTTAAATAATATGCTTTGGATGATCTACAGTAAGAGCAATTAAGGGAGGCTGCTTTGAAAAATGGGAACACAGCAATAAAAATGAGAGTGAGTAAGCTTTGGAAAAACAAGAGCAAAGTGCAGTGTGACATATCCTAGCAATTATTTGAGCGGGTCACAACCAAGGCGGGGGCGGGGTAGGGATCTACTCATCTCTGGCTCCCACAAAGTTCTGAAAACAGCCAGAGGAGACGGCTCCCGAGGACAGCAGCTGGCACTCCGTTTAGCCTTGAGACTGTTTCCCCTTGAACTCCGTTTTCAGTGGGGAGGGGCCTATTTGTACTCCACAAAGCAGCAAATGTCAGTTGTTTTCGCTAAAAGAAGAGAAGAACTGGGAGACACAAGGCCGTCACTGAACCAAAGTTCAGAGGAGCTCAGACAGGGTAGGATAAATAGGAGATCACAGCACCCTTCCGGTCAGAAGAACCATCCACTGGCAAAGAAGGCAGCTCCCGGGGTTCTGTTCTGAAGACCCAGCTCTGTCCAGCCCAGAATGTAAGCATATTGAAGAGAGCACACGCCTGTCTCCCAGAGGAGATGCCCACGAGGAACATCTCCAGAAGCAGATGCAGACAGAACATGTCTTTTATGATCACTGGCTCTCATTTTGTTTCCGTCTGGTGCAACAAATGGGTTAGTATAACCCACGTCCTCAAATACATTGTGGTAGAAGAAGCCTCCGCAAAGACGACAGAATGTCAATACACAGCCAAACCTGTCTTGGAACTATAATGGATAGGAAACTGGTAACTTTTCAGGGCTCCCGTGGGATCCGAGATTAGAGAGCCCAAACTGAAGGCCACCTTTTATTAGAAGAAGGAGGAGGAGGAGAAGGAGAAGAACGCACCATTGAATTGCAACTGACTCAGGGCAACTTCCGCTACAAGGCATTCCAGACAAGAGATGAGCAGAGGTGCCTGCCATCCCCCCTTCCTCCGCCTGGCAGCCCCAGGCCTTCCTTGGAGGTGTCCCATCTAAGTACTAACCATGGCCGACCCGACTTAACTTCCAAGTGCTGAGGAACCTGAGTTATGCTGGGTTACTTGAGCTGTTCTTTCATTAGAACCAATCAAAATAACACAGAATAATGTGCAAGCTTTCAAGTTCTCCAGAACTCTTCATCTGGCTGGATGTTAAAAGAGAAAAAAGGGGAGGGGAGGGGAGGGGAGGGGAGGGGAGAGAAGGCTGATCTCTCAGGCCATCCCGTGTAGAATGCCAGTCAGATATGACCAGTAAAAGAGGGGCACTGGGTGGATCTGATGCCAGGGGGCACTCTTGGCTTTCCTGGAAGAGGCAAGGACAATTACAACTTCCATTTGCAAATATAAAACCAGAAGTTAATAAAATTATTTATGTCATCATAAACATGTCCCTGTGTGGCTCAAAAAAATTGGCAAGGGAGCCATTAAGGGTTGGTGAGATTTTCCTACAAACCTTAGGTTTGCCAGCTTGGGTTGCCCTCCCAGCGGGAAGGGGGGGACTTGGTGTTCATCTTCTCTTCGCTCCTTGTGTGCTCTTCATGCCTGTGCATGAAGTGGGAGTGGGGGATCCCCTGGGAGTGGGCATGGGAGTGGGGGATCCCCTGCCCCCACTAGGGGACCTGGGATCCCTATTGCCAACCCCCTGCCCCCCCAATAAACCTGAAACTGAGAAAAGAGGTGAAGAGAGTTTAACCCCTCTCCCAACTGCTGAAACAAAGTTTGCATTCACACAGGAACGGTAAGTTAAAGGAAAAAAAGAATCTTGCCACATAGCATGGAGAGCTCTTACCCAAACTGCGCCAGTAGGGGTAAGAAGGCAGAAGCCAGTGGAACTCATTGCCAGGGAAGGGGGGGGGGTTGAGAAAGATGGGAAGAGACAGCTGCCACCGGTGGGGCTGGGGGGGGGGAGCAAGCAAGCAGGCGGCAGTGAGTGGGTGGGAAGAGAAGGCACGAGGGTGAGACAGGGAAGGAAGGGAGGAGACGCAATAATGGCCGTTTGAGGGCTGGGTGGAAAGGAGGCTGAGCAAGACGAAAGGAAGGAGGCGGCGGCACGGGGGTCAGATTTCTCCTCCCCCAGGAGCTCCTCATGGGTCCACATTTGTGTCTCTCCAACCACTAGAAACTGAGAAGAAACGTGGTAGTTGTCAAAGGAACCCAACTGGCAATTAATCCCGACAGCACACGCAGTAGAGCCCATGGACACTTCCCATTTGGACCCACACAGCACCCGGCAGCTTGGCCTATGATCAGAAATGTGATCCTTCTCGCACCCACGATCCCTTTCTCTTCTCAAATGGTTTTTCACTGCACAGTTATCCTTCAGGCCAAAAGCTGAAGGAAGGTAAGAAGGAAGTCTGTGACAGGTCTGCCTTCCCACTGAGGGAACCCACACAGCTTCCTACAGTTTGGGGAACAAGGTTTGTTTTGAAATGTACCCTTACCCTCAGAGCTAAGCTACAAGTGACGCCTGACACAGGTTGGACACTTGTCAGCTTCCCTCAAGTTTTGATGGGAAATGTAGGCGTCCTGGTCTTGCGGCTGTAATGGAGAGCCAAGCTGTAAAACCAGGACGCCTACATTTCCCATCACAACTTGAGGGAAGCTGACAAGTGTTCAACCTGTGTCAGGCGTCACTTGTAGCTTGGCTCTCAGTGGCTAGATGTTCATATAGTAGTGAGTGTTTGTGGTCACTGCCATGAGGTAAGTTTTGTGGTAAGGATTCAAAGATTATTGAAGCAGGCTTATAAAAATCACAAGTAAGATTTATTCATGTCCAGGTTGTTGTTAAAGAACCAATCAGCAGTCCTAGTCTCCCAACATTCAAAAAAGGCGCTTAAACTTGAACAACTTATGGTTTCAGGTTATTGTTTTAATTTCCTTTAAGGCTTTCAGTACAAAGAGGATTTCGTTGCCTAGCCACCGGATTGGAACCTTTCAAACACGCACCGGGTTCCATCCACACCCGCCTGCCCTTTCTCAAGAGTCAGACTCAAGGGTACGAGGGCTGCTCATCCCCAGAGGCTGGGCTCACGACGACTCTGTCCCCCCACCCGAGGCACAGCTCACTCCCTCAGCCACACTACCCAGCAGGGCCACCCTTGCTCCTGCCTGGTGTCTCCCGGGGGCAGCCCCAAACTGAACGGCTGCTCAGGTTCCCCCCCCACCTTCCGTTCCCCCTCTGACAGGGGACTGGATGCTGGGGGCAGCCCTCTCGTAGGCTCAGGGAGGAAACAGTCGAGTGGCTGTTTTACCTCTTGTCCGTCACAGATGAAAACAAGTGCGGTTGACCTGAAGACAAATAAAGGCCAAACACTGGCTTCAATTTGCTGCCTTTTAAAATGTCTACATAAGTTATGAGCAGAAAGTCCCGTTGGGCTAAGAGGGCTAAAAATCAGACTGAGGCCCACAGTCAAATACCCAAGACAAATGTGCAAAGTGCAGCTGGCATTGACTGCAGCATTACTTACGTAAACGTCAGGCTTTGGCGTACAGAATCCAAACTAGATTTCTGCGGCAGTGGCACGTGGGCATGTTGGCTAGCTCAGTGCTTGGCAGACAGGTCCAGTCCTGCACCTCCAGTTTAAAGGATCTCGGACTCTGTCTGAGGCCCTGCACAGCCAGCCACACAATGAACAGTTCTGCGCTGAAGGGGCCAAGGGGCAGGCTCGGCCACAGAAAGCTTTGCACGTTCACTTCCTCTGTGGAGCTTCCCGTATGCCGAGGGTGGAAAGCTCCTTGAGTTGGACACTTATTTGACTGGTGACATTTTCATCCCGGCCTCTCTTGACAGAGCTCAGAGCAGCATTTTCAACCTCACAACAATCCTGTGAGACTCTGGAGAGGGAGGGGCACTCGCCTCGGGCTGCCCAGTGGCTTTGGCTGGCTGGCTTTGGCCCTGGAGGCCCTGCACTTTGCCTTACAACCAGGTAAGAATCTTGGATGCCACATGAGGGTGGGTGGCGCCAATAAACTGGGAAAACACCAGCTGTGGGTGAATGTGTGAGACTCCTAAACGCCACCACTCTTTCCTTCCAGATACGCGGTGAGTGCGAAGCCTTGTCTGCACCTGCAGCACAATGAGACGGAAAGCCGGGGGCAGAGTCCTGGGGGGGGGGGGCGGCTCTGCAGACCACGGGAGCCACCTTTTAAAATGCTCCCTTGCATTACGAACACCCCATATAAGTAGGCGACTCCCCTGGCATGGAGAGGCCGTCTCCAAAACCTTTGCCCTGACCGTTCACATGTTTAGATGCGCCGGTTGCTTTTTACACATGGAGAGGATAATTTAAAAAACAGCAACTCCTCTCTCAGTGCTAAGCAGCACAGGCTGCTCTGTCACCTCAGACTTGGCTTCAGTGCGACAAGGCAAGGGACAGGACTTCAGCCTCCCTTCTGTCTGCTCTTTCTGTGACCCCAAACGGTGTTGCTAGCAGGATGCCTCTTGCACACGAAGGCGGGGCAGCATCCCGAGCGATTCTATGGGATCCCTCTCACACATCAACATGGACTTCTCGGGCAGGACATTTCCCTCACAGCCGTCGGCCTGCAGTCTTTATTTACAGTCTGCCTATTAGTCTTTGAGTCCTTGGGGGAAAGTGGTCTAGAGAACAAGGAGAAAGGCACTGCATTATTCTACTGGGTGCTGAAGCGATCTTAGGGAGCCTAAAAATCAACTGAAAACAGCATCCTTTCTTTGGAGGTGGTACAAGACTGAGGTGGGAAAGACAGACCTGTAACCTTTCACTTTGCCTTTTTTCTTGAAAACAGGAGAGGTTATTTTAGTGGGAAACTGGTTAGGCTCCCCAAAATTTGCACAAATACAGTATTTGGGCCAGGTGTCCCCCTCCTGTCAGCTCAGAGCAGCACCACTGCTCTAAATGTTTAGATTTTGCTTTACTTTAACACGATGCGGATTCCTGCAGATGGTGAGTGGACGTTTGCTTACGGATGTGACAAGGTGGAAATTTCATGTGGGCCCCAGAGGAGAATTCTGATCTCCCAAATGTGTCAGAGGCGCAGCTTACGAGGACAATCGTTGCATATGTTAGACAAGGAAAGATCCAAGTTGTGATGGGAAACAAAGAGGGAGGGAAAAATGACCACCTTGTAATTCATATATTGGCCTCCCATCTGCTTGCTGAAGTACAAAATCCGCTGCAGGCTGAAAACAACCATCACAGCACAGACAGTATTCCTGTCCATCACATGGCATGATATGATTGAAAATCTGGTCACAAGAGCCTTGGGCAAGAGGTAGGGCAGGTCAGGAATGGAGTGCATCTGAAAATATTTGGCGATCCCAGAGCAAACATAAGTGTGTTCTGTAAGATGAGACAAACCCATTAAGCAGCCAGCCACAACGGCTATAAAACTGGAATGTTCTGTTTGGGACTGCTACTTCTGCCAGAGGGGAGAAGGCCATTATTCATTTTGAATGCATTTTAAATCAGAAAACAAAATGTGCCCTGAGATGGGATGGGCAGGCTCCTCAAAGTCACCCTTGACTTTTAAGCAGCACCTCCTTATCAGTCAGCCCTTGACAATGCCAAGCATAGCAGTAATACTTCTGGAGGAGAGACACCACTGCCATGAATAGCGCCCTGCCTGGTGGCCCTCTTGGGGCGGCCAGGCCATGCCCGACTGCCCTTGGCGTGCCAGAGAATCAGTATCTGGGGTTACATCTAAGGTGTTGGCTTATCTCGGCCTTGCTCTCTACTGCACGACTGGTAGAATTCTGACCATCACGATCAGCAAGTATTCTAAAAACAGTGTCATGCTTGGGCGTGGCGCAACTGATGGCCTTTGGGAAAACAGCCCAGTCGTTGGATGCCATAAGAGGCGAAAAGCCTGCCTCACCCAATGCTGCCAGGTCTTTTCCTGACTAAGGAGGAGGAGGAGGAACAGCAATAGTTTGTTTCCCCATTCTGAAGATGCAATGCCAGGAAAGGTAGCAACGGCTGGATTTTTCCCTGTCAAGCTGCAGCCATGAAAGGCACAGGAGGAGTTTGCAATACCAGCATTGTGTAAATAAGGGAACACTTTAGAAACAGAATGACCTTCACCAGCAAAGACTTAGTGGGAACTTCATGCTATAAGTAACACAGGGCTGCTGAAGAAAATGGTAGCCTCGTGTCCTCCTCTGCTTCTGTCATGTGCAGTATGGGGAGCAGGGCTAAGCACAGAGGCCCAATATGGTCCGCAATCCCTCTCTTACACGCCACACCATCTTATTGTTTTCAGAGCCAAGATGCCCCCAGCAGCAGCCACCTCCCCTCCCCTGGCCATCAAGGAATTCGCACTTTAAAAAAAATTATTGGCACTAGGATATTGGTAGAGCAATATACTGTTCTATCAACAGGTGTAACAGATGCTGCGAATTCCTGGCTTTCATTTTTTAATAAAGTCAAGTCTCTATCCCCTTCTGTTGCAAACATATGCCTTTCCCTTTATATTCCTGCAAGGAAAGAGGGCAGATACTTGAATTTTTTTTTAAAAAAATGAAAGCTGGAAATTTAGAGAACCTGCTGCACCTATCGATGCAATGGTATATTGATATAACAACATTCTAGTGCTGATTTTTTAAACAAAATTAAAAAGCCCCTTGGTGGCAGGAAGAGGAAATAGCTGTTGGATGGACAGGGTCAAAGAAAATGATGATTATGGGAGTGGGAAAATCTGAATTTTCCCACACAAGCAGCAGCCTTCCAGGCTTTACTGCGATCTTTCCCAAAACTTTGGAGTGAAGCAGGTTTGATAAAGTTCAGCAAAAAGCCAGGCAACCCCCCCCCCCCGCCCCCAAGGCACATTAATGCACCACGACGCAGCGGGGAAGCATCCCAGCAGCGCTGGACCTGGGACAGACCCAGCAAATGCCTCGCCATCTCCACCGTGCTTCCCTCCCCTCCACCAGGAAGGGAAATGCTTGTGGGGAGGGCATGAGGAAGTGGAATGTACAGAACTGACAATCATCCTATTGAGATGAAATTGCTATTTTGGGGGGAAAGCTGGTCTTCTGCTTGGTGGAGAAGTCGTTCCTCCATCTTTCGACTTTGCACCCGGGAGTTACATGGCTAACCTCAAATCTGGAGGTCGCTCACTATGCCTAAATACTGTTGTGCTTTACTGGCTGTCGCTGAAGGGATATGGAGCTCACTGGAGCAACACAGGGTTGCAAGGTAACCTGAACTTCCCGCGTGCGAGGAAGAGAGGCCCTGATGTGGGGTTACTCTTTGGGGCAGCAGTCTCACGTCTGATCACACAGGGGGTCCTGCTCGGAGGAGTACTGAAGAGAGAAACAGAAAGGGTCCCTGCAGATGAGGAGAACGAAGCACTCCAGGCAATGGTACTCCTACGAGGCAGGAGCAAGTTTCTTAGGCATTACCGTGGGTGGATTTTGGCCACAAATCTGCCAGCGTTCGCTCGTGCTGATTAACCGCCTTGCTTCCCTATTTTTGCTTCTATTGGTTAGATGCAAGTGGTGGATTGGAAACATTTTCCTGTTTCTCTTTTAATGGCTTTCAGGCCTAATGTTAGAAAGAACTAAATCAACAAGTGCTTTCTTCTTCTTCTTCTTCTTCTTCTTCTTCTTCTTCTTCTTCTTCTTCTTCTTCTTCTTCTTCTTCTTCTTCTTCTTCTTCTTCTTCTTCTTCTTCAGGGAACCATTTGGTGCTGCGACGTGGAATCCGCAGAAGACGAGTGTGCGCTGCACGCCCTTTTCCGCACCAACGGCCAGCAGGCGGAATCCTTCCTCCCGGTTCATCCAACTCAAGGGGCTGGCGATGAACCGCAGAGGGCAGCAGCCCAGCTGCTGAAGTGCTCCTGAACATGCTGCCCCCTTCCATGGGGCAGGCAGGGGCACAGGCACAGGGAGAGAGGGAAGGGCTCTGAGGAGCTTTAGGCCTCAACACCTGCTTCCACAATCAGTTTTGAGCTAACATTAAAAACAAACCAAAAACAGACCATGCAGAACAGGTCAGAGTGACCTATAAATAAATGAATAAATAATAAATATAAACAGTTGTTAAGAGCATGCATTTTGTCAGTCTGTCCAACTGAAAACACAGCCCTGCCTGATGTAAACAGGCAAGCTCAATCAAGAAAGCATCCTAGCTTTGGGAATAAACAGGCAAAGGACATTCCTGTTGGCCTGGATCCGTGTCAAACTCCTGAGGGAATCAACTCCTTCCCTCTGACTCCCCCCTGCCTTCATGCACCTTTTGGTCCCTGTGCCGGCTTTTTCCAGTGGCCTTCGTGCTCCAGTCCCTCCCATAATCATGCCAATGACAACAGCCTGGAGTTGCAAGGGCCGGGAAGATGGTGAGCACGGCAGGGCACTGGGATCAGGCCAGCAATCTGCCTGGGCAGGCGGGGTGCCAGGGGCAACTGGGCCAGGTGGAGAAACAGGAGCCGAGCCCCCTGCACGGCAACTGGGCAGTGTGCTGGTGCTGGAGCTGTGAAATTGGCCTGTGAAACTGGATAAACAACACTGGCACCCACAGACGAAAAGAGCAAGCGCTGCTCCCGGCCTCACCAAGATCCAGTTTGTAAGCATCCTTCACGGGCAGCCTGTCAGATATTCCACCTCACCTTAGAGCTTGAAGTCATTCATGGGAGAACTAGGAAAGGGCCCTGCCCCCTCCCCTCTCCTGCCCCCTCCCCCCGCAATGGAGGAAGGAAGAGCCCATGGAGGAAAGAAGGGGCTGCAGGGCTTCTTCCAGCAAAACTGGGTCCTGTGCCCCTTCTTGCTGGCCCCAACAGGTCCAAGCTAGGAAAAGCCAGGGGCCACAACCTCTTTTCACACAGGCCCTGCTTTTGGGGGGGGGGGGAATCTGCAGTTATTTCTTTATATTCTACTTTCCCCCCAACAGGGACCCAAAGAACCTTGGAGTATTTTTCTCCCCTCCTCCATTTTCTCACAACTACCTTGTAAGGTAGGTTAGGCCAAGTGTGTGTGACTGGCCCAAGATCACCCGGCCAGCTGCCAAGGCAGAGTGGGGGTTTGAACTTGGGTCTCCTACTCAGACCCTCTATCCACTAGCAGGGAGGCCACGGCCACTGTGGCCACCCGCTGCCTGGTGGCAAGCACATACACAACTAAGCTGGCCTGGTATTGGTTCCAATGTACTATTTTCTGTGCATGACAGGGAGGAGAGGAAAAAACGCACCTTTCTAGTTGTCCACACTATTTGTCGTTTTGCAAAACTCGTCTGTGTGCTCCTTGGCCATTTTCTAACTTGGGTGGAATCAGGAGGACCTGTAGTGCAACAACTCCACCATCAGACTGGAGCGAGGGAAACGTGGGTCGCGGTGCTGGCAGCTGGAGCTGTGAAGAAGCCCTGGCTCAGTGCTTGAGGAAGGAGGAAGCCTCCCAGCCACGGGGCATTTGGGGTTTTCTCTCCCCTCCAGCTCTTCTGAGCAGTTCACTTCCCCTATTACTGCCTGCCTGCATTGAAGCGGACTAATGGGAAGGGCTCCATTTGTCCCTTGCCCATCCATCCCTGGCCTTGTTCTGGTGAAAGAGACTGACGGTCTTTTAAATGTAGCCAGTTTAAGTACCTGACAAAGACAGACAACATCACCCCAAAGTACCATTTCAGACTCACCTTGGAGACAGTGCAAATCCCAAACACGGGATGCCTCTCAACAACCCGTTCTTTGGAACAACTTGCAATGCCCGTTTCCCACCTTAACAGACCTGCTAAGGCACACCCACTGCTCAGAGTCTGGCCAGCCATTTCCTCCCCCGTCTAACAGACAGGACAACTAAACAGCAAGCCAGACCATGCAGGCTAATCCCGCTGCGTGCCAGAAAAAAGATTTTTCTCCCCCTTTTTAGTCCTCAGACTCCCTGAATGTGCAGGAGAATTGGTTATGGGTAACCTCCCCCTCTTCTACCATACTGTGTTGCCATCACCTCTGCTGTGCAAATGCATTGCCAGCTGCTACCCAAGGGGACAGGGTAAGGACTGCCCTACTACGTATGCGCAATGGCTGGGCAAGGAGAAAAGATTTGCATGGTGCTGAGGGCAACATGGGAGGCCCAGGTGTTTGTTTACTTAGGGCACTTGTTATCCCACTCTCTTGCCATTCACGGGACACCCAGAGAGGCTTACAAAAATAACCCTTAGTCCACTACAGGGAGTTAAAGAGCTGGGAGGTTATAGGGGCCTGGCAACCCTAGCCCAGAGTCCCCTTGGCTCTTACCCTTCAACTCACTCCTCTGGCTATGCCCAGGCCTTAGGTCCCTGCCACAGGAGGGAAAGGGGCAAAATGACACGTTAGGTGGAACTTCCGATTGTCATGGGGACTTGAACAAGAACTCAATCCCAAAAGACCACGGGGCCCAGACTGGCTCAGGACCACGGCGCAGAGGGAGGAGAGGCTTTAGCCTTCCCCACTGTGCCATGTTCACAAGCTGAAATGTCCTCCGCAGTGCTATTAGCTGGGGGGTAGCTGGGGGGGGGGCTCCACTTGCACAGAATACTTGTATGTGCAGCTCCCCTCATGGAGCAAATTGCACCTCACGGAGCTGCACCTCACAGAGCCTGAAGGCCCTCTTCTCCCTGCACCTTGGTCTCAATCCTCATTTGTCCTTGCAATACTTTAGGGAACCAGCAAGGGTGGCACTTTGCCAGCAATATAATGACATTACCAGCAATGCTCTAGCATTTGGTCAAAACCCTATGGTTTAACCATAGAATTTTGACCAAATGCTAGAGCATCACTGGCCACACTGGAAGTGACAGCAGTGAGTCAAGTTGCAATCACTGGCAATCACTCCCTACTAGTCCACCCCTGTTCTTCTCCTGCTGCAGCTCAACTGGGTGGTGGGCAGGGCCTGCTGGGGCAGGAGATTCCCCATCCCACCATGAAAATGGCAGCCTTACTGCAAGTCTCTGTACTGCTCACGTTACACGTAACATAGCATTTTGGTGAAATCATCCTGGACCTTACGCAGACTACACGTTACACTAACAGGGTTCCCAACCATCTCCATGAGAATACTGCAGTCCTACAGTGATATAGCCGCAGAGCAAATTAGCAAGTGTTTGGGTGTCTACCAACCCTGAATGACGGCTCCTATGTCTTGTATCGTGCAGGGCTTCCGAGCTGCCAGGCGCTGTTGTCAGCCAAAGGGGCTGCACCACTTGCACCAGCTGTTAGGTGCCTTTCCATCATAGGCCGGCGGGGTCTGCTTGGCTTGAGGCTGTGCTGTAACCTCCAACAGCAATTCCAAATGGACATCCAGGGTTGCCACAGATGATTAATCAACAACAGTTTTGAAAATAACAGCATTTATAAATATGAGACCTTTTGAGGCAGAAATAAATGGGAGAAGTTCTTTGGTGTATTGATCTTTTTGTTAATGTGGCCCAGAAAAGATGTCAAAGTGGTTAGTTGTTGAGAGCAAGTAACAGCTAAAGACGCGGCTTCAAAGGAGCCCAAGAATGTGCAAGCCTTTAAAAACAAAACAACCCCCCACTCAGTCAAATCTGAAGTGAGTGCAGACAATCCTGGATACTCCTGACACCCGGACATTTTCCAGGTAAGACCCCCCCACCCCCCGCCCCCTTTGGCGCACACACATTTCCACTGCGTGAAAAATTGAAAGATTTTAAAAAATATAATCAAAGCTGTATTAACAAGGGCTTAAATAAAAATGCATGGTTCCTGAAACAAAACAAAAAATGAAATTCAAAGCTTATAAAAAAAAAACTCCACATGGTTCTTGAAACTGAGAGCCAAGCTACAAGTGACGAATTACACTTGCCAGACAAGTGAACAGACTCACGTGTATTCCTCCCTGTTCACTTGCCCTCCACTTTCGCTCCACTTGATCACGTAGTGATCATGTAGCTTGGCTCTGAGCAGCTTCAGAGTTCTACTGTTAGTACCATGAGATTTCCTGGATATTAAAAAAATGCCGCATCCGTGAACTAGTTAACATGCTTAATGACAGCTGGATAGTCGAGGGAAGCAAAATGGTGTGAATATTGTCTCTGCTGGATGAGATCACAGGTCTCTGCAGTCCAGCAATCTGTCTCCAACAGTAGCCACAGTAAGATCCAGGCAGTCAACGCTTCAGCTTTGCCCCAGGAATCTGGAACCAACACTTCCGCTAAAAAGGAAGGCTGCCTGTAGCTGTCATGAGACAAGCGATTGACAGGCCTTCCTGCAGATCCTCTAGGAATTGATTTCAGTTTAATCTGCTGAATCAATGAACCACTTATGCTCCGTATGCATTGTGTGAAGCCATATTTGCAACACTGGCTTTCCATGCTTATATGAATTGGAACTTTTAGTATTTACTAAGAGGCTAGAAGATGCTACTGGCAAGAACATTACAGGAGTCTTTGCGGTACAGAGATTACATAGGCCATCTATATACTGGGAGTCTCAGTACTGATTTTTGTGTTATCATTTGCATGCTCTGGGCCAATATGACAAGTATGTCGTCACTTTATTGAATAGAGGATGTGCATAGTCCCCTTACCAGCATCACAAATAGTGGCACTCCCATCAGAACATGTGTGTCAACCTCACATTAATGGCCCCTCCTCCATCTATGTCTTTGTTTTTCTCTTTGGAAGTCAATGGCATGACTATGACTCCATTGACCTATATGGATATAGTGAAGGGTTTCCAGGCATGGATATCAATGAATGGTCTCTTGGGCCAGCCCCCTTCTCAGGGTCCCTACAGGAATATCTGAAGCTACTTTATACCATCTGCTTATTGGGACATTTAGCTGGCTGCTTAGACTGAATGTGGAATTGTTTGCATGCCACACATACTCGGTACTTCTGTGTTATGCCTCCTTCCATGCACTCTCCAATCTAGCGGGGGATGCACTCTCCAATCTAATGGGGGGGGGATGCACTCTCCAATCTAACGGGGGGATGCACTCTCCGATCTAGCGCGGGGGGTGCACTCTCTGATCTAACGGGGTGTACACTCTCCAATCTAATGGGGGATGCACTCTCCAATCTAATGGGGGATGCACTCTCCAATCTAATGGGGAATGCTCTCTCCAATCTAGCGGGGGATGCATTCTCCGATCTAACAGAGGGATGCACTCTCCGATCTAGTGGGGGATGCACTCACCAATCTAACGGGGAGATGCACTCTCTGATCTAACGGGGGGATGCCCTCTCTGATCTAAGGGGGGGATGCACTCGCCAATCTAATGGGGGGATGCACTCTCCAATCTAGTGGGGGATGCACTCTCCGATCTAATGGGGGGATGCACTCTCTGATCTAATGGGGGGATGCACTCACCAATCTAACGGGGAGATGCACTCTCTGATCTAACGGGGGGATGCACTCTCTGATCTAACGGGGGATGCACTCTCCGATCTAGTGGGGGATGCACTCGCCAATCTAATGGGGGGATGCAATCTCTCTGATCTAATGGGGGGATGCACTCTCCGATCTAGTGGGGGATGCACTCACCAATCTAACGGGGAGATGCACTCTCTGATCTAATGGGGGGATGCACTCTCCGATCTAGTGGGGGATGCACTCACCAATCTAACGGGGAGATGCACTCTCTGATCTAACGGGGGGATCCACTCTCCGATCTAACGGGGGATGCACTCTCCGATCTAGTGGGGGATGCACTCACCAATCTAAGGGGGAGATGCACTCTCTGATCTAACGGGGGGATGCACTCTCCGATCTAGTGGGGGGATGCACTCACCAATCTAACGGGGAGATGCACTCACCAATCTAACGGGGAGATACACTCTCTGATCGAACGGGGGGATGCACTCTCTGATCTAACGGGGGGATGCACTCTCCGATCTAGTGGGGGATGCACTCGCCAATCTAATGGGGGGATGCACTCTCCGATCTAGTGGGAGATGCACTCACCAATCTAACGGGGAGATGCACTCTCTGATCTAACGGGGGATGCACTCTCTGATCTAACGGGGGATGCACTCTCCAATCTAGTGGGGGATGCACTCGCCAATCTAATGGGGGGATGCACTCTCTGATCTAATGGGGGGATGCACTCTCCAATCTAGTGGGGGATGCACTCACCAATCTAACGGGGAGATGCACTCTCTGATCTAACGGGGGGATGCACTCTCTGATCTAATGGGGGATGCACTCTCTGATCTAGTGGGGGATGCACTCGCCAATCTAATGGGGGGATGCACTCTCTGATCTAATGTGGGGATGCACTCTCCGATCTAGTGGGGGATGCACTCACCAATCTAACGGGGAGATGCACTCTCCGATCTAGTGGGGGATGCACTCACCAATCTAACAGGGAGATGTACTCTCTGATCTAACGGGGGATGCACTCTCCGATCTAGTGGGGGATGCACTCACCAATCTAACAGGGAGATGTACTCTCTGATCTAACGGGGGATGCACTCTCCGATCTAGTGGGGGATGCACTCACCAATCTAACGTGGAGATGCACTCTCCGATCTAGTGGGAGATGCACTCACCAATCTAACGGGGAGATGCACTCTCTGATCTAACGGGGGATGCACTCTCTGATCTAACGGGGGGATGCACTCTCTGATCTAATGTGGGGATGCACTCTCCGATCTAGTGGGGGATGCACTCACCAATCTAACGGGGAGATGCACTCTCTGATCTAACGGGGGAATGCACTCTCCGATCTAGTGGGGGATGCACTCGCCAATCGAATGGGGGGGATGCACTCTCTGATCTAGTGGGGGGATGCACTCTCCAATCTAACGGGGAGATGCACTCTCTGATCTAACGGGGGATGCACTCTCTGATCTAACGAGGGGATGCACTTTCCGATCTAGTGGAAGATGCACTCACCAATCTAATGGGGGGATGCACTCTCTGATCTAACGGGGGGATGCACTCTCTGATCTAATGGGGGATGCACTCTCCGATCTAGTGGGGGATGCACTCACCAATCGAAGAGGGAGATGCACTCTCTGATCTAACGGGGGGATGCACTCTCCGATCTAGTGGGGGATGCACTCGCCAATCTAATGGGGGGATGCACTCTCCGATCTAGTGGGGGATGCACTCACCAATCTAAGGGGGAGATGCACTCTCTGATCTAACGGGGGGATGCACTCTCCGATCTAGTGGGGGGATGCACTCACCAATCTAACGGGGAGATGCACTCACCAATCTAACGGGGAGATACACTCTCTGATCGAACGGGAGGATGCACTCTCTGATCTAACGGGGGGATGCACTCTCCGATCTAGTGGGGGATGCACTCGCCAATCTAATGGGGGGATGCACTCTCCGATCTAGTGGGAGATGCACTCACCAATCTAACGGGGAGATGCACTCTCTGATCTAACGGGGGATGCACTCTCTGATCTAACGGGGGATGCACTCTCCAATCTAGTGGGGGATGCACTCGCCAATCTAATGGGGGGATGCACTCTCTGATCTAATGGGGGGATGCACTCTCCAATCTAGTGGGGGATGCACTCACCAATCTAACGGGGAGATGCACTCTCTGATCTAACGGGGGGATGCACTCTCTGATCTAATGGGGGATGCACTCTCTGATCTAGTGGGGGATGCACTCATCAATCTAATAGGGGGATGCACTCTCTGATCTAATGTGGGGATGCACTCTCCGATCTAGTGGGGGATGCACTCACCAATCTAACGGGGAGATGCACTCTCCGATCTAGTGGGGGATGCACTCACCAATCTAACGGGGAGATGCACTCTCTGATCTAACGGGGGATGCACTCTCCGATCTAGTGGGGGATGCACTCACCAATCTAACGGGGAGATGCACTCTCTGATCTAACGGGAGATGCACTCTCTGATCTAACGGGGGGATGCACTCTCCGATCTAGTGGGGGATGCACTTTCTGATCTAATGGGGGGATGCACTCTCTGATCTAATGTGGGGATGCACTCTCCGATCTAGTGGGGGATGCACTCGCCAATCTAATGGGGGGGATGCACTCTCTGATCTAGTGGGGGGATGCACTCTCCGATCTAATGGGGAGATGCACTCTCTGATCTAACGGGGGATGCACTCTCTGATCTAACGAGGGGATACACTTTACGATCTAGTGGGGGATGCACTCACCAATCTAACGGGGAGATGCACTCTCTGATCTAACGGGGGAATGCACTCTCCGATCTAGTGGGGGATGCACTCGCCAATCTAATGGGGGGGATGCACTCTCTGATCTAGTGGGGGGATGCACTCTCCGATCTAATGGGGAGATGCACTCTCTGATCTAACGGGGGATGCACTCTCTGATCTAACGAGGGGATACACTTTACGATCTAGTGGGGGATGCACTCACCAATCTAACGGGGAGATGCACTCTCTGATCTAATGGGGGGATGCACTCCCCGATCTAGTGGGGGATGCACTCACCAATCTAACGGGGGGAATGCACTCTCTGATCTAACGGGGGGATGCACTCTCTGATCTAATGGGGGATGCACTCTCCGATCTAGTGGGGGATGCACTCACCAATCGAAGGGGGAGATGCACTCTCTGATCTAACGGGGGGATGCACTCTCCGATCTAGTGGGGGATGCACTCGCCAATCTAATGGGGGGATGCACTCTCCGATCTAGTGGGGGATGCACTCACCAATCTAACGGGGAGATGCACTCTCTGATCTAACGGGGGGATGCACTCTCTGATCTAATGGGGGGATGCACTCTCTGATCTAGTGGGGGATGCACTCGCCAATCTAATGGGGGGGATGCACTCTCTGATCTATTGGGGGGATGCACTCTCCGATCTAGTGGGGGATGCACTCACCAATCTAATGGGGAGATGCACTCTCTGATCTAACGGGGGGATGCACTGTCTGATCTAATGGGAGATCCACTCTCCGATCTAGTGGGAGATGCACTCTCCAATCTAGTGGGGGATGCACTCACCAATCTAACGGGGAGATGCACTCTCTGATCTAACGGGGGGATGCACTGATCTAATGGAGGGATGCACTCCCCGATCTAATGGGGGTTTGCACTCTCTGATCTAGCAGGGGATGCACTCTCCAATCTAATGGGGGGATGCACTCTCCAATCCAGCAGGGGATGCACTCTCCAATCTAATTTTTATTTCATCTTCTCCTGTCATCTTGCTCTGATGGGATCGTAACAAATCACATGATTCCTCTACAGCTGTGAAAAGGCATGGCAGTGCTCTAAATCTCAAGACCCTCCAAACCACCTGGTATATTTAAGGGTTTGTTTCTAATTTATTATGGTCCTTTCTGTGGTCCCTCTGCAAACAGAGGGGAGTCTGCTGGTATGACAGAAGGGTGGTGATCATAAAGTTTTTGTGGTCTCTTGCTGCACTCTCCAGTGGATTGTGGAATCTACAGCCTAGTCCACAACCCGCTCCATAGATCTGACAGCACAGGATGGATTTGTTCCACCAAAATTTTCTCTAAGAAGATTCAAGAGCCGTTCTGGTCATCAAAGTATGTGTTTCCTGGGCACTCTGCACGTGCCAAGAGAGTGCAGCAGGACTCTGTTGGAAAACTCCTCTGTTCATTGTAGGAAGGTGGGAAGAGGAGAGGGACAAAAACATCTGCCCCAAATCATCTGTTAAGCCACAAGGTGCTGCAAAATTCTACTTTGTTTTTTGCTGTAACAAAAATAAAGCTAAGTGTCTGGAATCTATTCCCTCCACAAACAACAGCTGCCTGTGACTTGTGCGAGGAGCACAGTGACCTGGTAATAGCCTCAACCAAACAAAGCAGCTGCAGCAGAATCTGCTCTCACTCTTCAGCCCCACAGCCAGCATCTGAGCTCTGGGGAGCAATGGGGCAGGGCCTGACCTTTCTCTCCTGCTTAAAGCTGCCACACATGCTATGTTCCAAAGAGTGTTGGTGCTGGCTTTGGCGCAGCATACATTTGAGTAATTTGAGCGCATTTATCAGTTAATTCTGGGCAATTATAGAAAGTGTTCTGCCACTCGCTTCTGTCTCTGGTGAGTGAGGTGACGGTATGGCCCACGGTCCTGATGGGCTGGCAAAAAACATCCCCAAAAGGGAAATATCTCTTCTGCTCCTTGAAAGTACGAGGAGAAATAATGGAGAAAAGGAGTAACTTCTCCGAACACTGGGCCTGGAGCCCACTGCCTCTGACTCCTTTGCAAGAGTGGTCTCCTCGTGGACCTATGGCATGGCACTGAGTTGATTGTAAAGTCTCCCCAAAATACTTGGGCACTCAGAGCTGTTGCTGTGGCTAAAATTCATAATATTACTCTTGGGTTACACTGCTAATGTAAGGAGACAGCACACATGAGGTAAAACCCTAACCCACAAATATTTTCAGTTGTACAAAGTAGAGTAGTGATGCCCATTAGCCTAGCCCCCGCCCTTTGAACTTGTGGGCACCTCTGGCATTCTGACATAGGGCACAACCACAAAATGGCTACCATGGGAGGGAGAGACCACAACATGTCAAGGAGGAAGGCTATGCAGAACTCTAATCGATATTATTCAACATTTCAGGAAGGAGTTGTGTTTAACAGGATGCCTTTTAAAACAAACATATTGTTTAAAAATATTTTCCTGCATGCAAACAGTTTAACTTCAGTCACACAGTGAAGAACCTGATGCTGTGGTGGCAGCGGCTGCCAAAGCAAAGGTTTTTTTAAAAAAACATCTCCACAGCCAATTGAATGTCCAGTGACCAATCAGAAGCTCTCCTGGGCCAAGGCCACCCTTGCCCCTCCCACTTTCTAAAAAGGTGTGCCAGATGCCTGGAAATGTGTTGGTGGGCACCAGGGTGCCCACAGGAACCATGTTGGGCACCCCACCTCTCAGCACCTCTGTAGCCGCACCCCCAGAAAGACTGTACAAGCAAAACACAACCTTTCGATTTCTTCCCTTCCTCAGAGTTCCTTGGAATGAATGAGAAGGCCGGCATGAAGGTATGTCCCAGACGGAACCCCAGCCTCTGGGAAGCCCATCACAACCATCTGGGCTCTGAGAGGGAGCAGGAAAGAGAGCTGCCGGAGTCTTTTTCTGTTGCCTTCCTTCACTACTGGGGGGAATTAACTGAGGTTACTGTGAGGGAGGACAGTGTTTGGGAAGGGGGGTGAGTGTGTTGAGCCTGCTGCAAAGTGGTGCCAGCAGGGGGCAGGGGAATTATCAGGGAAGTACCATGAAACCTGAACTACCTCTGAAATGGAGTGCAGCAGCCTGGCTGGTGAGAGAGCCGAGGCAGTGACATGTTCAGGCTGTGGCATGTTTGCATTCTTACCTGAGGGTAACAGCAACTACACTTGCAGCAAGTGTAAGTGGGTAGCCCTACTGGAGGAGAAGATACAGGGACTTAAGGCACGCTTGCCACACTCAATTTAATAAGGGAAGGTGAAGAGTACATGGGAAGAAAGCATGAAGCACTTTTCAGAGGGCAACATGCGGAGGGAAAGGTATCTCAGCATTTGGAGGAGCACCCAATACAAGAGGTGGGCACGAGGAAGAAAGTGACCCACAGGAGCAGGATAATCAGGAGACATTCTGAGCCTCTGATGCTAAGCAATCGGTTCCAGGATCTCCACATAGATGTTGATTCTGGACCACTGGATCAAGAGCTACTTCCCCAGACTCCTTGAACCTTGATAGAAATTTCTTAGGCCCCTGTGGATGAGAAGACTTGAGCTTCCATTCCTTAATATAGGAGAAGGCATGTGCTGGTAGTTGGGGACTCCCTACTGAAAGGAGTAGAGGGTAAAGTGTGCCAATCAGAGTTGTTGTCTCGAGAGGTATAGTATCTACCTGGTGCACGCATCCAGGATGTGACAGAAAGGGTAGAAAGACTTGTCAAGCCCAAAGATTATTATCCCTTCTTCCTAATACATGTGGGAACAAATGATATTGCCTGGCACAGTCCAGAACACATTAAAAAAGGCTATGTGGCTTTGGGTAAAAGAGTTAAGGACCTGGGAGTACGGGTTGTGTTTTCATCAGTTTTTCCTGTCACAGGCTGTGGTTTAGGAAGGGAAAGAATAATGCTGCATGCTACGTAGATGGTGGCATTGGGAGTAGTTTGGTTTTTTGGACCATGGCTTACACTTCCAAGATGAAGTTCTTCTATTGAAAGATGGTTTGCACCTCACGAGGGTAGGAAAAAAATGTGTTTGGAAAGAGCCTTGCAAACCTGATAAGGAGGGCTTTAAACTAAATCCTATGGGGGAGGAGAGACAAAAATGCAAAGCCTGTAACTGGAGAAGGGAGCACTGAAGACCTGTAGGGAGTGAAACATATGCTAGGAAATATTAACTCGCAGGTAAGCACAGAAGCAAAAACCTCAGGACATATAACTCATGGCTTCCAATGTCTCTACACTAATGCACAGAGTATGGGAAACAAGCAGGAGGAACTTGAAGTCCTAACACAGGAAGGGGACTATGACATAATAGGCATTACTGAAACCTGGTGGAATGACACTCACAACTGGAATACTAGGATTGAGGGATACAACTAGTTCAAAAGGGATAGACAAGTAAGGAAGGGGGGAGAAGTAGCATTATATGTAAAGGACTTGTCTAGACTTGTGAGGAAATACATGTAACTGAGCATGGAAATTCAGTTGAGAATTTCTGGGTAAAAATAAAAGGAGTAAGAAATAATATTGATACTATGGTGGGGGTCTGCTATAGACCGCCAAGCCAAGCAGAGGACTTGGATGAGAAACTTCTAGAACAAATTACGAAGTTCACAGAGAGATAGGACACAGTGGTCATGGGAGATTTCAATTACATGGATATCTGTTGGAAGTCTAACTGCTAAAAATGAAAGGTCAAATAAATTCCTGACTTGTCTTGCTGACAACTTCATTTTTCAGAAAGTAGAGAAGGAAACAAGGGGTTCTGCTATCTTGGACTTGATACTCACCAAGAGGGAAGAACTGGTTGACGAGGTGAAAGTAGGGGCACCTGGGTAGCAGTGACCATGTGATTTTGGAATTTATAGTCTTGGGGAAGGGAAAAGCTGTATGTAGTCAGACACATAGGTGGGACTTCAGGAAAGCAAATTTTAACAAACTGAGAGCTATGCTGGGTAGAATCCCATGGTCAGAAATACTTAAGGAGGAGTTCAAGAGGGGTGGGAGTTTCTTAAAAGCGAAATATTGAAAGCACAATCACAAACGATTCCTATGAGAAGAAAAAATGGGACGAGCTTAAAGAAGCCATGGTGGGTTCATAAACAGCTTTCTAATGAACTGAGAAATAAAAAAGACTCATTTAGGAAATGGAAGGAGGGCCTTGTAACCAAGGCTGAATATAAACAAATAACCAATGCTTGTAGGGAGAGTGTTTGAAAAGCTAAGGCTCAGTACGAGCATAGGCTAACAAGAGAGGCTAAAAACAACAAAAAAGGGTCCGTTGCTTATGTTCAAAGAAAGAAAAAGAGCAAGGTTATGGTAGGCCCATTGCAGGGACAGGGAAGTGAAATTGTAACAGGTGATGAAGAGAGGGCAGAACTTTTCAATTCCTACTTTTCCTCAGTCTTCTCCTGCGAGGGAAATGGTGCTCATCAGGGCAATAACAGAACACCTGATGGGGGGAATTACAGCCTAGGATCAGCATAGAGGTAGTACGTAAACATCTAGTTTCTTTAAATGGAACTAAGTCCTCAGGGCCAGATGAACTGTACCCAAGGATACTAAAAGAACTCGCAGATGTAATTTCTGAGACTCTTTATTTTTGAGAATTCTTGGACATCAGGCGAGGTGCCAGAAGATTGGAGGCAGGCAAATGTTGTGTCCATCTTCAAGAAGGGGAAAAAGGAGGATCCAGGTAACTATTGACGTGTCAGCTTGACATCTTTACCTGGAAAAATCTTAGAAATCATCATACGGTCAGTCCTTGAGCATTTAGAGAGGAAGGCTGTGATTACTAAGACCCAGCACGGGTTTCTCAAGAACAAGTCATGTCAGACTAACCTTCTCTTTTTTTTTAGAAAGTTATTACCTTGCTGGATCAGGGGAATGCTTGTAGACATCGTTTATCTCAATTTCAGTAAAGCTTTTGGATAAGGTTCCATATAATATCCTTGTTAACAAGTTGGTAAAATGTGATTTGGATCCTATTACTATTAGGTGGGTGTGTAACTGGTTGACAGATCGCACCCAAAGAGTGCTAGTTATTGGTTCCTCATCCTTTTGAGAAGACTGACACGTGGCGTTCCTCAGAGATCAGTCGTGGGACCTGTTCTCTTCAACATTTTAATAAATTATTTGGATGAAGGAAAAGATGGAATGCTTATTAAATCTGCAGATGATACTAAATTGGGAGGGATAGCAAATACGGTCAAAGACAGAGTCAGGTTACAGGATGATCTTGACAGGCTGGAAAACTGGGCTAAAACAAATAAAATGAATTCCAGCAGAGATAAATGCAAAGTTCTGCATTTAGGAAGGAAAAATCAAATGCATAATTATAGGATGGAGGAGACTTGTCTTGGCAGTAGTATGTGCGAAAATGATCTAGGGGTCTTAGTAGACCATACACTGAACATGAGTCAGCAGCGTGGTAGCTAAAATGTGGTAGCTAAAAAGACAAATGCAGTTTTGGGCTGTATCAACAGAAGCATAGTGTCCAGATCACAAGAAGTGATGGTATCGCTCTACTCTGCTCTGGTTAGACAGCACCTAGAGTGTTGTGTTCACTTTTGGACACCACAATTTAAGAAGGATATAGACAAGCTTGAACACGTCCAGAGGAGGGCAATGAAGACGGTGAGGGCTCTGGAGACCAAGTCCTATGAGGAAAGCCTGAAGGAGCTCGGACTGTTTAGCTTGGAGAGGAGATGACTGAGAGGTGATAGGATAACCATCTACAAGTACTTGAAGGGCTGTCATATAGAGGATGGTGCAGAGTTGTTTTCTGCTGCCCCGAGAGGTTGGACCAGAACCAACAGTTTGAAATTAAATCGAAAGACCTTTTGGCTAAATATTAGGAAGAACTTCCTGACAGTTAGAGCAGTCCCTCAGTGGAATAGGCTTCCTTGGGAGGTGGTGGGCTCTCCTTCTTTGGAGGTTTTTAAGCAGAGGCTAGATGGCCATCTGACAGCAATGCTGTTTCTGTGAACCTGGGCAGATCATGAGGGGGAGGGCAGAATGGGTAACATCAGTGCTTAGTTCTCGTAGCCTTCTTACATGCATTACCAGGGTAATGCTGATCGCCACCTTGAGGTGGTGATCGGCTTCCTGGAAGTCCACAAGCACAATATGGAGACAATGGCTGAGCCTCGAAAGTGCCTTTAAAAAGCCATGTGAAATGTAGATGCCAATATTAATGGCCCAGACTCATGCAGTGCTTTGGGGAGCGTTTAAGGCCCGCCACCACTCTGCCAGTATTTTCTTTCCAAAGCTTCCCCCTTGCCCCCCCTGCATTTCCAACGGTGTGAAGGATCCCCCCCCCCACACACACACTGGGTTTTCCCTGAGCACCACTTTCAGTGCTTTGTCTTTAGAGCTTTAGGAACACATGTGGACTCTACGTAAAAGGGCGAGGACTTGGTTGGGTCCACCAGGGCAGCTCCATATTCACTATCCTTAAGCAGATCAAGGCTGTGGAAGTCCCTCTCCTTTAAACTTCCAGAAGGCAGGTGAAGGCTATCCTTTTCCTGTCTGGTTTGAGTTAATAGTGATGGTGGTGGAGAGATTCTGTCCAGGATTAATTTGAATTCTTGCTGATGCTGAGTTTTGGCTGTGTTTTGCTGGAGTAGTCTTTGATTTACCTTTTATTTTGTTTTTGATGGTTCCCCCACCCCTGTATTTTCTTTTATTGAATCTTGTAATGTTTGGTTTACATTTGTTATAATCAGTTTGAGGAGCTTTCACCAAATATAATAAATAAAGAGAGGGTTTGAAGATCGGAGGAGAGGGCACTTGGTGCATGTGCTGATTGTTTTAAAAGGAAAGAAATGAGTCCCACCATTCTGCACGGCAGAGGCTGGTGGCAGCTTCTTCCAATTAGTTCCGATGCTGTGCAATTCTTCATGCCAACCTGCCCATTTTGTTCTTTCCCTAAAAAGGATCAAGGTACTTCCTCACCAGGATGCTGTAAGTCTTTGAGTGTCAATATTTATGCATTAGAACAAAAGCACTTAGCAGGCTTATTATTATCATTCTGTGGGTGGGATTCACCAGCACTGATCATGTTCCAGAAAAGAAAACTCTTATTTAAGGTCTCAGCTACGGAAGCAATACCAGCAGGCGCCCTGAGCAGCTGGAAGAGACGGTTCCAGCAAACATGACTCAGCAGCTCTGGAGACAGGGCCAGGTGCATATTTCAGCGTGTTGCTCATTTTTCTTTTGGAGCCAATGCATGATAAGTAAATGAGCAGTAGCCCCTCAATTACAGCTTACAGGGGAAGCTCATCCCCTTCCTCCAGCTTTCCTTTAGGAAGAGAAAGAAGGTGAGCCAATTAGTTAGAACTTCCCACAACTGAGATGGACCAACATGGTGTGTGTGGGGGGAGGGAGGGGGGATTCAGTAACATTGATAGAGAAAACAGAATAACAAGGGGAAGAACAGACGAGCCACGAATGGCTCCATTTATGTTATGAAACACTGAAGGAAGGGGACTCTTCGAAAGAGTTCCCCTTGTGCAAAGCCCCCTCAAAGCCCCCTTGTACCCCAGCGTGCAAGGGAGATCCTTCATTACAGGTAGCTATTGAAATGGAAATGGAGGATGGCATGAGGAGGGTTACTTTTCTGCCTTCTAAAGACTCATCTGGTGGTGAAACGGATGCCTGTGTGACCGCTGAGCCAGCTGTTTAGAATATGGGTGCCAACCTCTAGGTGGGGACTAGAGATCTTCCAGAATTACAACTGATCTCCAGACAGTGGAGATCCATTCCTCCAGAGAAAACGGGTGCTTAGGAGAGTTGATTCTATGGTATGTAGGGCTGGAGATCTCCCAGAAGTATAACTGATCCCCAGACTACAGAAATCAATTCCCCTGGGAAACATGGCTGCTTTGGAGGGTGGACTCTATGGCATTAGATCTCCGCTGAGGCCCCTCCCCTCCCCAGACTCCGCCCTCCATGTGCTTCACACCAAATCTCTAGGAATTTCTCAACCCAGAGTTGACAAACCTGGCTGAGAAAGAACTTGGGCTTACCAAGTGCCCGCTGGTGGCAGCCAAGCTCCTGGTGATTCTTGCCTCTGCCCACGATTCACAGAATCACAGCATCAGCTGATCAGCAGGAAAGGAGGCAGGCCTGGGAGAAGTGCCCGTGCAGGAGGGGGCAAGCAGCAAAGTGAGCCCGTGTGTCCGAGGCCCCTGCCACTGATGTGATTTCCCCACCATGTCCCTGAAGCAAGGGCATCGTGCCAGGGCCTGTTCTTTAAAAATCAGCTCAAAACATGGCATTTGAGGCCAATTTATACTGAATTGGCATTGCCCTGGAAATAACATCATCGGTAAGGGCTGCAAGCATGTGTGCAAAGTGCCGCGGGAAGCATCCTTACCCCCCCCCTCCCTCCCACCAGTTGCCAGGGGAGACCTAGCAACTCTAAAGGGACTCCCCAGGAGGTTGAGTCCAGGCTGAACTGCTCGTTACCTTGTCAAATGTGTGGCTGAGGGAACATAAATGTGGTGGGGGGGGGAGGTGCTGCGTAGCCCTGCAAATGGGTGTGTGTGTGTGTGTGTGTGTGTGTGTGTGTGACTGAGCTGCTTTTTTGCCCAGCTGAATTCTACAGCCTGAGTGCTTTTAGCTCAGGGAGCAAAGGGTTAAGCCTCCCCCCACCCCCCATTCTCACCTGCCATGCTTCTTGCACTTGGCTTATGAGGGAAAGCACAGCATTAAGCACGAGGTGCTAATGCTGTGAGACTGGGATAATAAATTCAGCAGGTAATACATACTACAGCCCACAGTCCTGCTCCCTTTATTAAAGCATCTTCCTGAAACCGCCCGTTATACTAAATAGCACGGCAATATAGTATTACACTGTATGGTGGAGGAGGTGAAGAGTGCCCTCAAGTCATAGCTGACATATGGTGATCCCTGGCGGGGTTTTCATGGCAAGAGACTAACGGAGGTGGTTGGCCATGGCCTGCCTCTGCAGCCCTGGCCTTCGTTGGAGGTCTCCCATTCAACTGCTAACCAAGGCTGCTCCTGCTTAGCTTCTGAGATCCGAAGAGATCAGGCTCTCCTGGGCTATCCAGGTCAGGGTACACTATATGGTACTCCAGTATTACTATTACTCTTCTGCTCTGTGTCTTCCTTGTAATGCCAATGCAGGGGAGGAGCAGCCATTGGGGGGGGGGCGGAGTGTGCGTAGCCACTTGGGGCCGCTGACCTGCGCCTAGTGCTGGAGTGCACAGCAGCCGTGAACGAAAGAAGCCCAGCTCTTCGTGCTGCTCAATGCTGAAGGCACCACCACAACCCCACAGAGCTGCTCCTGTGATGCACCGTGGAATCCTTTGCTCTCCTTAAGGCGCTGCGATGGATTCCTTTCTGGGCAGGGCTGGCTCAGAGGCACAGGCAGTCAAGCAGCCACCTTGCCCGGGCTGGCCCTGGTGAAAGGATTTCCGTGGCTGCTAAGAAGGTGTGTCCAGCCAGGCCTGGCTGCTGATGTGAATGTCCCAGCAGAGAACTGGAGGTGCCGTGCAAGTGAGGGGGAGCCCTGGTTTCCGAACTGCTCTGCATGCCATCTTCATTCCTCCCTTGCTCTGTCCTTCCACCCAGTTTTTATCTGCTCCACGAGACAGGATAATTCTGTTTCTGATTGGGGGGCGGGGGGGGGGATAGGAAGAGAAGAAGAACTGCCTCACTTCTGTGGATTATGACTAATTATTTAATTAACCTTTTTAAAAAATCATCTTTATGACTCTATTCCTATAGGGAGTGGGAACCTCCTGTTGTAGGGCAAAGCTGTACCAAGAGAGATTACAAAACCTCTTTAAAGTGATTTTAATTAAAGAGCATGTCACACGATTGATCCTTTGCCCAGACCAAGTGAATCCCGGTCAGTTTCAAAACTGCCTTTCCAGCCAGGTCTGGGATGGGATAATCCGTGATTGCCGCTTTTCCCACCTGTTCTTACATCAGAAAAAACCATTACGCACTGTGTGTTTAGCAGCTCTGAAGTGTGCACCTTTGGCATTGATTTGGCTCAGGTAGGAGAGCACTGTGCCGATACACCGGGTTAATCCAAGCCTGAGTGCAATAACTGAGCAGGGGGCTCAGAATGCCAGGGCACCTGGTGGAAACCCCTGGCCTCAAACCAGCTTGCTCACTGCTCTGCTGCTGCAATCACAGGCAGGTAGGGCGCTGGCTAAGAAGAGCGGCTCCCCTTCAGTCTTGTGGGCCCCCTGCTTCCCCTGTTCCACTACTGACTGAGGTGTGCATGCTGGGAAATGGAGTTTCCAGGCCGTCATTTCCCAGTACGCACTGGGAGGGAACAGGTGAGGTGCTGGGATGAGGAGGAGGAGGGAGGGGGACTCGTCCATCCTCCTGCCAAGCTAGCCAGCTCGCTGCCACCACTGCAGCATGGCATAGCAGCCGGTAATCTGGAGAGGGGGTGGAATCCTTCTTTGGCTCACATCTACTGTCTGAGCCAGAGATGATTTTTGTAGGCTGTGGGGCTCAGATAAGCAAACAAGACTTACTGATTGAAAATGTTTATATTTCTGCCTGACTGGGACTTGAGGCAAATACTCGAATAAAAACCATATAAAACACAGAAAGTTTCAAATACTCAGGTGTTAAAAGAGCCTGCGGCAACCTCCTAAATGGCATTCAAAACAGAGCCTCGCAGGCCACAGAAGCCCCCAAGAGACACCGAAGGCACTCTTAAGAAGTTTCCCTTGCAGCCCTTATGGAACTGTGAAAGAAACGGGACGCTTGTTGCCCCCCGTCCTTCCAGGAGGTGGCTCCCCAGAGCTGGGGCAACTCCACTGAAAGCAACTGCAGGTGCTCTTAGCACACGGAGTGCGAACTTCAGTGGCATCATCAGAACCCGTCGATGTGTCAAAGAACTCCGGTGGTCATGTTCTTCCAGCTAAAGCCGGTCTCAGCCATTTTACCCATCTTCAGTTTTTGCAGAAAAATCAGAACAGTTTTTTAAAAAAATTAAAAACCAACTAACCAGCCAGAGGAGCAGTGTGCGTCTGCTTGCACAGACATGGCAACTCAAGCAAAAAGATGCTGACCATGACCTTGTGGGATCACTGCTGGTATCATAACTAGGCATTTTAAAAACATTAAAATCAGACCAGGGTGAGAGAGAAAGAAAGCAGCCAAAGGAGGAGGCCCCAGCAAGGGGAGGCGGAGATGCAGGCAGGGTGGAGAAGGGAGGCGGCGGCGGCAGGACTGAGGTGGGGGACACAGGAGGAGTAGACAGTGAGGGCGGGGCAGGGGCAGAAAGGGACTGGCGGGGACTGGATTTCCCCTCTCCCACAATTCCTTGTAGGTCTATCCTTTGAAGCCACCCCCTCCCCCGGGTTAGAGAATAGCCAGTGCTGGGACTGGCCCAGCTGGTGCTGTTGAAGCACTGAGGAGGGCAGCAGGGGGCAGCCGTCCTCAAGCCAGCTGAAACACACAGCAACGTTTTGCTGTAGATCTCCACTTGTCTCCCCTTGATTTCTTACACAAGATTCTTTCAAAAAGACCCCCTTTCCCTCCTGTTCTTTGCTTGTTGCACACGAACACTTGCCCGGATCAAGTCTCTTTTGACCTTCTGGCTGACACCCTGAGGCCTGGCAGCCTGCAGAAAAATGGATCAAAAAGGGCAGAGTGCACAGACATTCCAGCCAAGAGAACTCTTGCGTCAGCTGAGAATCTGTCAGCCGGCCCATTTACAGCCTTATCTAGGTGAATGACACATAAGCAGCAAAAGAGCTATGCCGAAAGAAGCAAAGGTTCCTGAGCGCAGCACTGATTACCTCCAAGGGTCATCCCTGCTTCATAGCATTTTCGCAGACGGCAGGAAGGGCAGTTTTTCCTTCTGAACTTATCAATGGTGCAGTCATTTCGGCTGGCGCAGAGGTATTTCTGTTTGCCTAAAAAAACAAAACCAGAGACAATGAGTGTATAACAATAGTCCTTACGTTACTACAAATGCTTGAGCAGCCCTGAGCCAAGAAGAAAGACAGGGTATAAATATTTTAATCAATAAATAAACACATCATCAGATCAGAGCTATATGCTGTAGAAATATCCTCATTTATACTGCCAAGGTCGTATGCTTTTTGAAAATAAAATGAAATCAAAAATTTCACCAAGATAACCCAAATTGTGTTTAAAGCAAAATTCTTTGACACACAAAATCATGCAGGAGCAATCAATTTGCTATATTTTTTCTGCATTTTCCTGGATAAGGGCAAAGATTGGGAGGATCCCACCATGTTCTCCAACTCCTGCAAATCCAGAGGAAGACAGCCAAGGTGCCCAGCATGCAGACCTCTACTGCGTTTTATTGTGGGATGGAAGCCAGAGTCCCGCTTTGTTGTTGTGTGATGCCAGCTGTGCTGGATGCAGGAACAGACTCCTCAGACGATGATGACCAGGACGAGGCAAGGAATAACCTGGAGAAGATCTGGAGGCCCCAGGGACATCCATCCAGACCCAAATCTCCTGGATTCCAAGGTTTCAGTTGAAGAATCTGAAGGCTTAGATCGAGAAGATGCTGCCAGCATACCAGACCCCGAAGTAGCAAGCCCCGGACTTGTGCGGGCAGATCCCGGACTACCAACCCCAGAGCGTCTTCCCGCCTCGCAGGAGTGACAGAGGCAGCAAGCCCACAATGAGGCAGCACAGCAACAACCAAGCACCAGGGTGGCGGCTCAGGCTCCAGCTATCGAGCCAGATCACACGCATATACTCAGGGCTTTGTGGAACTGGGAGTCAATCAAGCCCTGCCCACATGAAGCCCAGGAATTGGGGGGGGGGTCCTTGACCCCCAGGACATTTAAGCCCTGAGGAAAACAGAGAGCCATTCTGCATGCTCTTCTGCTATTTGCAAGCTGGGGCACAGCAGTCTAGACTGCAAGCCTCTTCAGAAGAGGGCACCCAGCCTCCAGCTAGGCTCCTGACCCCTTGCTTCAAAGGAAACCATTAACTGGGGTTCCAGTTGGTATAGAATGCCTCCACTCGGTTACTATCAGGGCCTAGATGGGAGCATGCACATCACACATGACTGCAATCAGGATTTACTGTAGCTGGGATGGGCTGGATCCAGCCAGCTTTTTCACTCCATGGTTTTCCACACACTCAACTTATTCCTCATTTTCTTACCAGTCCATTCCAAGCCCTGGAATCGGTTTGGGTACGGTTCTTCTGTAAGTGTGCCCTCCCTCCGCATTTTTAGATTTGTGTAGTCAATTTATTTTGTTCTGCACGTGCCTTAAAATGAAATCTGAGAATTCAGAGAATCTGCTGCATCTATTAATACAACAGTTGGTGGATAAAGTGGTATGAAAATGAGAATTAAAAAAAAGAAAAAGAAAAGAAAGCCAGGAGGAGGGAAGGAAGGTGGGGGAGGAGTGGTTCAATGATGAAGGAATGTCCAATCATCAAAAAGTGGGCTGGAGGTGGGTGGGAGTGGGTGGGACAAACAAAACCAAAATAAATATTATGCACGAGGCAAAAAAATGGATTCAAAACCAGCTTCCAGAAAAAAAATTCAGGTAAAAGTGGTCTAACCCCCCCCCCCCCCCAAGAAACCTGGGGAAAAACCAAACCAAACAAAAAACCAAACTGAAAACTAAAGGCAAAAAACCTGCACATAGAGCTCAGGGGATAAATCAAAGTACTATGGGGCTAGAACTTACATGAAAAGGTTTCGGGCGATCCCTCTTCTTATGTCAGCCCCTGTCCCACACGGCTTTTTATCCACAGAATACCCATGATCCCCAGCATAGGCTTTCTGGTGGGATCCACTCCTTTTTCTCCAGCTAGTGGGATGTAACCCATTTCACAGAATCCCAGAGCTGGAAGGGACCACAGAGACCTTCTCGTCCAACCCCCTGCCCAAGGCAGGGTGAGCCTGAAGCATCCCTGACCAAGATTCACCCAGCCTCTCCTTGGAAACTGCCAGGGACAGTCTCTCTTACCAAAGAAAGGTCATTCTAGCTGTTCTTGCAGCAGTAGCTAAAATGGGTTCTTTTGGCCACACCCTGGTTGAAGGTGTATTTGGGGAAGGGCAATGTGAAAACGGAGTATTTCCCCAAAGCCAACCTTCCGACAAGTGAAAGGGCCAAAGACTCTTCAACTGCGTCCTCAAGTTACTATGTAAAAGTATGGCCACCAGAAAGACTTACTCAGATTCTTGTACAAGAATATAGTTTTTATTATTGCAAGGAATCTTGTTAAGACTTATAAGCTGAATTTTAAAATATGGCAAGTTAACCTGACAGGCTCCACGACCAAAACTTTTCTTTGTCTATGCTAAGTCTGGACCACTAGTGATTTAATTCCTGCTATCATTTATATCCTACTATATAATAGGCTAAGCGTGTTACAGACAACTAACTTCCTACCCCACCCACCCCTTCACCCAACTGGGATCAGGCATGGAGCAGGAGGCAAGGGCCGCCCCCCCCCCTTCCGCCTGGTTGGTATCAGGGCACAGAGGAAGAAGCAATGCCGGCTTCCCCGCCCACTCCTTTCTAGAGCCCGTTGTATTTTTCCCCCACAATGGGCTTTGTTTCTAGTAAATTCATAAAACCACATTGTGGCTAATTTTAATACTTTCTTTCATTGGCTGAAATATAAGTTTGCAAGATATTCCAGACTGGCTAGACTCCAAATCCCCATGTCAGGAAAAAATATGAGTTGGTTCAATTGAGAAGGGCCCATGTTCTGGTGTTTCTTTGGCAAAACATGGGAAAGCTGGCATTTCATGGAGAGCCATAGGGTAGAGTTTTATGATTTGCTGATGATGATATTTTTGCCTGAATTTGGGATCAAGCAAGCCACATTAAAAAAAATGCACAGAGAGAAAGGAAAAATGTATGTGTTGTGTGTGTGTGGGTGCATGACAGGAAAAACCTTAACCCCCCCCCCCCAGAGGCTCTGTGGACAGTTTGAACCCCACAAGGTGCAAGCCAACCCCAGGAGAGGCTGAGGGTAACCCTTAAGCAGAGGTGAGGTAACCCAGTGCCTTGCCGGGCAGCTTTTCCTAGCAAGAGGTTTTTGTTGTATCCCAAACAGAGGGACTCAGGGCAGTGGTTTTGCAGCGTTTTGCCCTAACTGGAGTCTCCTAGTTACCTTAGACGAGCAACCTATATATGGTGCATTACGATACTCGAGTCTTGATGTTACCATAGCATGGATCCAGGTGGCCAGATTGGCCATGTCAGTGTAGGAAGCCATCTTCCAGGCTAAAGTGAGATTGTTGAAAGCATTTTTTGTGGCTGCCTTAACTTGCTTTTCTAGCAGTAGTGCTGAATCCAGTATAACCCCTGGGCTCTTACCTGAGTCTGCAAGGGTCAGACAAACTCCATCAAAAGTGGGGAGTACAACGTCCTTCAAGATCTCTGCCTTCCCAGTGAATATCACTTCTGGCATGTCTGTGTTCAATTCCAATTTGTTTTTTTTCAACCATTTCACTACGGCTGTCAGGCAGTGATCTAAGATTTCTACTGCATCCTGCAAGGACCTGGATAGCGAGATACAGAGTTGAGTGTCGTCTGCATATTGATGACACTCAGCTCCATAGCTGCGAATGAGTTGTCCTAAAGGTTTTATGAAGAGGTTGAATAACATGGGAGATAAGATTGTGCCCTGCAGAATCCCGCAAGATAGTTCCCATTCTGGAGATAGCTGATCTCCAACGGCAACCCTTTGACTCCTCTCCAAGAGAAACAATTTAAACCAGTCCAGGGCACATCCTTTGATGCCCACTTCTGTTTCTAAACACCTCAACAGGATGGCATGGTCTACTGTATCAAAGGCTGCAGACAGATCCAATAGAAGCAATAAGGAGGCACGGCCTTTGACTATATGCAGAGGGAGATCATCCTCTAAAACTATTAGTGCAATCTCTGTCCCATGCCCTGGTCTGAAACCTGATTGGAAAGGGTCCAGAGCATTAGAGTTATCCAAGAAGGTCTGGAGTTGGTCAGCTACTGCTCTCTCAATCACTTTGCCCAGAAAGGGCAGACTGAGCGATAATTGGCCACATGATTTTTGTCCAGGGATTTTTTTAAATTAGTGGGTGGATAACCATCTCTTTGAGTGGCTGGGGGAAGGTGCTCTGAGTTAGCGACTGATTTACAATAGACTTCAATGGTTAACTTATGTGGCCCTTCCTTGATTTTAATAGCTAAGTAGGACAAGAATCCAGGCACAAGTAGTGGCTTTCATAGATGTCAGGATCCTGTTAAGATCTGTCATTGTAACTGGTTCAAGGCAGTCCATATGTGAGCCAGATGATGTATTAAGCATTTCTTCCATCTCATCTGTATTTCAGCTAGCATCTAGATCAGAGCATATTCATGCTATTTTATCAGTGAAAAACTTAGCAAAGGCCTCACAACGAATTGTCTTTTTCTTGAGACTGTAAAGGTTCAGATTGCGGGGTTAGGATGGGGGTGTCAAGATTCCTTAAACAATTTCTACCTGTGTCAGAAGACTCTTAGATATCCAACACATATCTATTCTGGGGTACGCTTGATGTCTATCTGAGAAGAATGTATAATTTCTATCCTTTTTATATAGTGATCTCCAGGCGTTCTCTGCTTCCAAAATTGACATGTAACTGAATACATATTTAGACAGGTTTCATCCTACCCTTGTCGATCTATCAATCTCACAGTTCAAAACACCATTCATGTCACCAAAAATTAGAGTCTCTCCTTCTTGAAAATCTAGCAATTTCTGGAAGAATCTCTCAGAATTTCTTTTGGCCATCATTTGGTGAATATAAAGAGATCAAAGTCCAAATTTGTTCATGAGAAAGTCTTATTTTTAAGACCCTATATCGCCTCGTCTTTTAATTCTTGTAGGATTTCAAAGTTTTGATTATTGAGATATACCGCCACACCATTTTTCTTCAGTTGCAATGAAGATGCATAAAACTTGCTAATTTTTACAATTTAGTAAATATTCTTGGTCTTTTTGATGTGAGTTTCTTGAATGCAGATAATACGTATCTGCCCTTAATTTCTTCGATTGATTGAATATTCTTGATCTTTTAGTAGGAGAATTCAATTCATTCACATTAACAGAAATTATTGTAATCCCAAGGATCATAGCAGATCATAATCCAACAGAGATAGTATGTCAAATAGGCAATAAGAGAGAAAGAAGATGAAGATTGGACGATACTTTATTTACAAACGAGGATCTATTGCAAAAATGCGGGCAAGAATTGACTATTTTAGAATAAATACGACAAATGATGCCAAACCTATAATAATTTGGGAAGCAAATAAAGCCTATCTAAGAGGAATATTGATGGCAATAGCGTCCAAAAAGAAGAAAATTAAGTTTGAAGAAAGAAATAATTTAACCCCCAAATTGAAAAAAATGGAACAGGACCATAAAAGAACAAGGGATAGAGAAAAATGGGAAGTAATTAAGCAGCTGAAGAACAAATTGGATCTATCGGAGACAGAAGAAATTCAGAAAAAGTTGAAGTCCTAGTCTCTCAGAATGGAGACATAAGATTTATGAATATGCTTCAATGGCCAAGCTATCTACTTACAAAGTAGACCAATAACCGAGTTCTGGAAAAAATGGAAGGATTTCTTTGATTACTTAGGCTAAACTAATTGACACAGAAGCTTAGAGAGAGGGAGGGAGGGAGAAGGAGAAATGTTATGTAGTTAGGTTTAAGGAAACTTGAATGTATTGCTTGTTTTACTCCCAAAGTTATTATACCTATATTGTTTATATGTTTATTGGTTGTATAAGATTATATAACTTTCAAATCAAATTTATTATTACGGTCCTAGACCAGCAAAAGAATTACAGGAATGATCAGTATTACAGAGATAAACTAGAGAATACAGATTAAAAGATTCCTCAAGGTAACTGCAAGACGGATATAAGTGACTTCTCCAATCAACAACTGGCGATGCCCACTAGAAGACAATATGAATCAACAGACAATGTCTCAGTCAAGGCCAATGAACCCTCAAATGGCCGTCGTCTTATTGATGGCTGTGTTTACCATGATCCTGAAGGGGACCTGGATAGGATTACGACAGCCTGACAACCAAAGAGCCCTTGAGGAATACTGATATGTGCAGACAAGAACTCTCTATACTGTCATGGAATGTTATGGGGTGGTGTAATAGGAGAAAGGAGAATAGCACTATCAACTATGTTTCTATATAACTTTCAACTTACTGTCTAATTTAGAATCTGTATAACTTTTATATTATGCACTTACTTTATTTTAATTTCTTTGCTTTAATAAAATTCTTAATTCTTAATTTTTTTAAAAAAAAATTCCTTAAAAAATTGGGATGGTCGTGAACAAGCTGACACAATGGTTCCTGAGAAATAACGTTTCTTTGCTGCTTTAATTTTTGCTTCAGAGGTCCTCTGATGGGTTCTGTAGCATATTCTATCAGTTTTTGCATGGGTTTTCTGCCAGCGTCTTTCTAGGCGTCTTCCAACCCTCTTTAGGTCAGCTGGCTCCATGGAAAACCACGGAGGCTGGCTTCCATCCCAAAGGCCGGAGGGATAGACAAGGAGCAATGGTATCAATAGCTTCAAGGGGCTTCATGTTCCCCATGCTGCGGAATATGCTATCTCGACAATAAAAGTGCTTGTGAGTCACCATACATTCCAATCTCCCGTCTTTGCACTGATTAAGTCCTATCCCACGATTGAGGACCATCAATCCATTCTGATTAAGTTTGTAACTCCTTCCTGGGAACATTTAATCAAAACTCTAAAGTCATTAGCCAAGCTCTAGGAACATTTAATTAACACCGTTTCTTCAGAAAGGGTGCTTATTGGGGAGCTGGGTGGTCTGTAAACAAGCAGGATACCCAGTCTATCTTTAATTTCCAAAGACAGGAGCATACAGTCAATATCAGACATAGCTTGCACAGGAAGTCTATGGAAGTTGAAGGACTCATGAAGAATAACAGCAACATCTCCTCCCCGGCTACCACAGCCAGGTTGGTGTAGGACCACATAGCCAGGAGGAGTTAGTTGGGACAGATACACCACGTCATTTTCCTGCAGCCACATTTCTGTTATGCAAGCCGCATCAATTTCTTCTTCCTGCAACATCCCAGCAATGCATGCAACCTTGTTCCTAACAGATCTGTTATTGTATAGTATTAGTGTAGCAGTGGGGGTGGAAGTGGCCCCATTGTCAGCACGTGGAATGCTAGAGAGGCATGCAATAAAGGCCTTCTCTATTGTGGTCCAAAAGACCTTCAACGCCTGGTTCCTAGAGACTTGGTTTCCCTCCTCATTTATGGTCTTCTGGAGATTGGTAAAAACAGTTCTTTTCTGGAAGAGGGTAGTCAGCTTTTCTCCATAATCAGACTATTTTCTTACCAGCCTTTAAAATATCATTTACAAATCTTATCTTTTTTCTGATGCTATGCATTTAATATTTAATTTCATAATATAGAATACACAACCCCTAGCTGATCTATTTGGGGGACTCTATCTAGTACTTTTGCTTTAGTTTTATTAGCCAGAAAAACTGGTGGCAGTTTGGTAGAGGATGCAGGCTAATAAACTGAAGCTTAATCCTGACAAGCCAGAAGTCCTACTTGTGAGTGGAAGATCTGACCCAGGATTTAAGGGGTCACCTGTGCTGGACAGGGTCCCGTTCCCCTTGAAGAAACAGGTTCGTAGCTCTTGGACCATGCCTACTGCTGGATGAGGAGGTGGCAGCTGTGGCCAGGAGTACCTTGTACCAGTTTTGGCTAACAACTTGTTAATAATAATAGCAGCAACAACAACAGCATGAAATTCCAGTGGCAACATAGATCGAGTTGAATGGAACGGTCCCGTATTTTCCAGCCAAGTCAACAACATGAGCAGAATGTAAGTGCAAATTCTGAGCAGTCTTCAACACTAGCCGTTCATGGGCAGAATTTTCTACTACATCACAATGGCTCAAGGGATTGGTTCTTTGGTGTCCTTCTCTCATGTTTGCCTCACTGCTGCCATGTAAGGTAGATTACATTAAGAGACAAGAAGATGCCCAAGGCTGTGGAGAGCCCCTTCCAACATGTCTTTAACAGTGTAGAGAACCTGCGAGAGACATAGGAGAAATCCTCAGTGCAGTTCCTTCCCATGCCAGAATTGCTCCAGGTCCCATCTTGGTGTGACCTACTGGACAGAACAGTTGGAGTGGAGCGGGAAGACGGGCTCCTGTGGTTTCTTGCCCCTGATGTACTCAGAAGTAGCTTCTGATGTACTCTCAACTTGCCTCTAGTCAACCATCTATGCTTGCTTGCTTGCTTGCTTGCTTGCTTGCTTTCTTTCTTTCTTTCTTTCTTTCTTTCTTTCTTTCTTTCTTTCTTTCTTTCTTTCTTTCTTTCTTTCTTTCTTTCTTTCTTTCTTTCTTTCTTTCTTTCTTTCTTTTCTTACTTACTTACTTACCTCATTTATATCCTGCCTTTCTTCCTTGTTGGTACCTAAAGTGGTTTACATCAGTGTCATCTCCTCCAAGTTATCACCACTACAACCCTGTAAGGTAGTGTGTGTGACTGGCCCAAACTCACCCAGCAAGCTTTCATGGCAGAGTAGGGATTTGAACCTGGGTCTCCACACACTGGCTCTCAACCACCTGATCCACTGGGATCAGCGGCTAACTTGGCCAGAGGGACACTTTGACAGGAAATGGGAAGGGGGATTGGTGGGTCAAGACCTCGTGCGCTTCTCTTCAAACAGGCCCGGTCCCAGTACGACAGCTTAACCACCCACTTCTCTGAGGTCCAGAAGGGACCACTCGTGAGCCCAGAACTGGCCTGGGACCACAGTACTGTAGTCCTTGATCTACAGGGGCAGGAGAAAAGACAGCCAAGGGAACATGCGTGTTCCTGCCAGTCCCCAAGGCCACATCTGATTCCTGCAATTTCATCCAAGCGTTTAAGAAGAGCTCCTTGCAGACTATTAGAATCAGCAGTATCCCAGGTAACTGTTGTGCCCCTGACAAGCACTCCCATTTTCCTGCCTTCGGCCTCCTGGCATTACACAACTGTGCTCTTTGTTTGACACTGTTGACCTCCACTGGCAAAAATCACATCAACAACCTGTAATCAAGGTCTTGTATAGAAGTCATTATAAGGCTTTTTTTAAAAAATAATGCTCTCGCTCTCTCAAGATGCATAGCGTGAAGTTATGGCACAGGCCTGAAAAACAACCCTGTGTTTAAAAAAAAACCAACAACAACCCCTTGTAATTGCCCTTATTAGAACTTGCTTCTAACACCCAAGACCCTTGGCTGCCAGGAAAAGAAACATAATGGGCATTGAGTGCATTAATGTGATATTTCACCAAGTTCTTTTAACACAACCGACTCTCAGCAGCGCCTCTCTTGTCCACCCCCCCCCCCGCTCATTCTTTTCCATCCTCAGCTTTAAGGATACTTGTTTGACTCGGGGAGGGGAGCCTAGGGCCAGCAACATCTGTGTACTTTTTAGATAGGACATGAGGGCAGATGGAGCAGGGGGTGGGGGGGGGGGACCAAGCCTTCCCAGGACCCTCTGGGGTACTTTGGCATTGGGGACCCTGGGCTACTGTTCTCTGTTCGCTTTCTTTTTAGATTTTGACAATGGTTTTCACCCTTCATTTTTAATGTGGCAAATTAATTTGTATGGGTATGCATGTTTAGAATTGCCAGATGGTTTCAACAAAAATACTGGACACACTTGATAAAACTTTGTTGATCAGCACACCAATGTTGTTGACTTTGTTGACCAGCACATCAGTGCACACGTACAGGCGCACTCACACACACGATAAAAAAGAAAAATGCCCTGTCCCCTTAATAGAGGCTTACATGTGGAAACGAGCTGTTGAAGCTTTTAATGGCATGGATCCTATTAAGCCTCTATTACTGGGACAACGCATTTTTCTCCAGGCAGTTGGCAACCCCAAACAGGATCTACCCTGTCCATGCCCGAGCTCTTCTATATCACTCCACCCCCCATTTCATACATACAAATACACCCAGGGTTTTCTGGGTTTAAAATGGTTGTGCAACAGGTAGAAATTCAACAGACAAAGCTAACAATACAGGTTAAGGTTTCTTTATACTGCTATTTTATATCTTCTAAAAAAAAAAAAAACAACTACTGAGTTCCAGATCATATTATGGTCTTCAGAGGAGAAGTAGTAAAATGTAAAGATATATTTAAGTGCTGTACACGTTTTGCCACACCTGCTGGTTCACGTCCGTTTCTCTCAAACCCTTGTTCTCCCCACCAACTTTATTCAAATTGGGGAGGGGACATAACATGGCATCAATGTCTGTGCAGAGACCTTTGCACGTAACATGTGTAGAAAAACAGCATGCCAGAAAAAAGCCAAAGCTGGAGCTATTCTCCCTGATTTCCAGTTTTCTATATGCCTAAGGGTTTAGTTGTTTTATTTTATTTATTTACTTCCCCAACAGGGCTCCAAAGCGGCTTACGTCATTCTCTTCTCCTCCATTTTATCCTCACAACAACCTTGCGGGGTAGGTTGATTATATTTAATATTATGTACAGTTCAATCCTATGCAGTTACTTTCAGTCTAAGTCCATTTAAATCAATGAAATAATTTCAAAGGTGTGTATCTGCATATGATTACAAAGATAGTCTAGCAAATTATATTTTAAACAGTATAAAAAGAGCATATTAAGAGAGACAATCCATCCAGAGCAAAGCATTTTAAACTCCCCATTGTCCTGAAAGGGAAGCAGCATTTGCTTAACCAGTGCTTTTTGGTTTTTTAAAAGGTGCCAGTATGCATGGATAAGGTTGCACTGATTTCCACCCATTCCTCCCTCAGGACTTGGGAAAGCCCCAGAAAGGTGCTGTACTCAGTAGCCGTGAGTACCAGTACCCCAAAGCCCTGTGCTTAACTCTTCCACTGAAATTACTAGGAGAATTTATACCAGTACCTTGGAATCCTAACCATGTTTACTCAGAAGCAACCCTCAATAAGCTCAGTGGCACTTACTCATGGGTAAATGCACATAGTATTGCTGCCTTAAAGTACTTAGTAGTACTGAAGTGCCGGCTCAGGGCTGGACACCATGTGGATGCTGCCCTCTCAGAGATATGCTGCCTCCATTGGCCACAAAAATGTCTCTCTGTCCAGCTTTCTTCTGTCAATCCAATGGGATTTCTCCACTAGCATCCTTGTGGCTGCTGAGTGATGTATATGGTTCTTTCAAGCCCTGCCGGCTGCTACGGAAAACAAGCGGAGGGAGGGGCACAGCCTTAGCAAGCCGGAGGGGAAGGAAAGAGCTCGTGCACGGAGGTTGGCCACGGTGGTTGCAGGCTTAATTAACTGGAAAATACTGGACATATATATATACAGTATTTTCTTCATTTTTTATTGGAAAATATTGGACAGTTCAGAACTAAACACCTGGTAAGCCTATGCATGTTGTAGGCTTTTATACACAATGTATATGTACAAAGTATGTCATTTTTTTATCTGTTAATATAAAGTATAAGGTTTGATACGTATATTGACCCACAAGTAACATTAAAATGAGCAACTTTTCTAGGAAAATTATGTTTCAGGAAAAAGCAATTGGTGCACAATAAAGAAAAGTAGATTTGTTTGGCTCAAAAATGAAAGGGGTGGGGGCAAGCGACAGGGACGAGACATGTGGAAGCACCCTCCGCTTGATGCTGCCTTCTGCTGCCAAAGAACACAAGGAACGTGCGGGCGGAATGAGAGCCAAGCCTGCCCAGTGCTGAATCCTGGCCCTAGGAGGGGCTTGCCAGGTGATGAAACATGAACTCTAAGGGCCAAACTACACGTGACAATGGTCACGGGTCCATCCCATGGGCACTGTAGCCTTTTTAGAAGCTTTTGTAGTTCTTTGAAAATGGCTGCGGGGCCCCAATCCAAAGTGAGCATGTGGCAGTCCTTGGAGGTCTTGTCTACCACCTGTGCCTTTGCAGGTTCCCAAACACCCCCCACTGCCTCTCTGCACCCACATGCTGCTTCTTTTCCAAAACTGCAGGTGAAGGACCACGGGGAAGACTGCTGCCTGGCAGAAGCTGCTTGGGAAGACATGCCTGGAAAGCACTGCTGGGCTTGACTTCTTGCCTGACACCCTTCCTGCAGGCCACAGTCTAAACAGCTCCCAGAAAACCTACCCAACACCTTTCAAGAGAATGTGAAATTGGCAGGGTGGGGTGGATGGAAGGCAGATCAAGGCAACTTTATCTTACCCTGAAGGAAGATAAAGCAGGAAAAATGCAAGGCTGCTCCAGGGTTACTGTTATCCACAGTTTTGTGCAAAGTTCAACAGATCCTTCAGCCCTTTCCCTTGATATAGACAGATGACTAACCCTTGAGACACGCGTCTTTGTTTGCCTCCCATGTTCTATGTCTGCTCCCACCCTCTTCTTTCTCACGATGCTTGCTGCTCGCTACACCCTCTCACTACTGCTGCTCACAACTCATCTCACCAACCTGTACTGTCTCAGTCCATTTGGGGCAGCAACTAACCCCAAGGGGGACTGTGTTGATCCAATCCTTTTTGATCTGAGCGCCAAACAGACTCTAGGAGAGTGCCCAGAAGAGAACGGAGCCTTAATACACCTAATGGTAGCAAGACATCTACTGGGGAAGATGGTTGTGTGTGGCAAACAAAGGTTTTGCAACAAAAGGGTGGGGGAAAGAAAGATGTAAGGGTTGCACACGGTGAGAGACACTGGAGCAAGCCAGGGGCCAGCACCTCAGGGACTCACCCTGCCTGCCACTGGTTACCATGCATACTAACGGCTGCCTGCCCCTGTAGAAGAACTTCACATTACATAATGAAGCTGATTCTCTTGGAACATTTCCATTCTCCCCCCTCCTGCCCGTTATTTTACTTTGAATGCTTTATTTGACTTTAAAGGGGCCCTGGAGCCAGACCCACATTCAAGTAAATTGATGAGGGGGGTGACACAAAATGCAGCATTTACAAATTATGGGGGACATTCAATGACAGCTTCTTTTGTTATGCTGATGCAACAATGTAAAAGAAGAATTTTTTTTTTGCAATTCATGCCAATAGTTCATTCAATGATATTATGGGGGGCATTTAGTGACAGCTTCTTTTGTTATGATGATGAGACAACGTAAAAGAGGAAGGGTTTTTTTGCAATTCCCAGACTGGTAGACAGACTCTAGGAGAGTGCCCAGAAGAGAACGGAGCCTTAATACACCTAATGGTAGCAAGACATTTCTTGGGTGTCAGTGGGAAAGGGAGGATGCAAAGATCCCACCACAACTGGAGAGGTGGTCCCGGGTTTCAAACTGAAACACGAATTGTGTGTCTGTGTTTAAGCAAAAGAAGATTAGAAAATGCTGTTTTTCTTCTGTCTTTGTGAGAGACTATATTAAAGAAATGTAAGACATGGTGAAAGAATGCTTGTATGCAGCAGACCTAATTGGAAAGTTTAGACTGTGTGGAACAGTCCTTCTCTCTCTGCCAGTATGAAGAGAGGATTTATCCCCGAGATACCTTGGCATCTGTCCACTTGCCATGGCTTTGCCTGGTCACCAATTAACCCTAACAATCTGGGGCAGCTTTGCAGTTGAAGTTCATGAGTAAGGTCCAGGGGCCTGGGAGATCTCACAGGAAACAGCATTACAAGCCGCAGGTGCCATTTTTATACAGCCGACAGCTCTGTACTACACATACACAATAACTCTTAATACACGTGCATATTTTTAAGTGAGGTACAAGGGATCAAATACAATATCAAGTGCAACTATTTAATTAAAGACAAGTTTCAGGTGGGTAGCCGTGTTGGCCTGCAGTCAAGGAGTATGATCAGGTTCCTACAGCACCTTAAAGATCAACTAGATTTCCAAAATACGAGCATTCGGGAGTCTCAGAACTCCCTTCATCAGATATAGCTAATGAAGATGGCCTGCTGAAGGGAGCTTTGACTCCCAAAAGCACACACCTTGGAAATCTAGTTGTCTTTAAGGTGCCATTGGAACTGGATCTTATCTATTTTTTTAAAGCAACGATTTCGGAGGGGTCTATTTGATCCCCCATATCAGATTAGTCATGGGCATTGCTCCAAGTATAGGAAAAAGTATCCTTCCCTCCTTCAGAAGCTGGGCCGCCAGTCTCCCGCAGCGGCCTAGGCTGTTCCTGGAGTAACAACTGTGGCCTCCAGACTGCAGACTCCAGTGCCCCTGGAGCAAAGGGCAGCTCCGGAGGGTGTGCGCTGTGGCATCACATCTCTCCCCCGAACTCCTCCCCCTACCCAAACTCTGCCCTCCCCAGGAACTGCCCCCAAACTCCAGGGATTCCCCCACCTGGAGGGCGCAGCCCTCACGAGACTGCAATGACCGCCCACAACATGCACGTGCTGGACTGCAGGACAGAATGCGTTCTTCACATGGTTGAAGAGTGTCCCTGCCAAAAGGACAGGATTCCTCACAGCCCTGCCCAGACACCTCTAAGCAACGATCAACACACAACAAATGACAAGCAAGAGGCCTGACATGAACGGCTGCCTTCAGAGGTGGCCTCGGTAAAGAAGAGGGTGCTGTTGTGACTATCACAATGGAACATTTCTGGGCAGCTCAGACGTGGGAGGGGGCATTGGAAAAAACATGGCCAAAACAGAAGCGGGACCAAAGCGGTGGGGGGGGGCATGCCCAACAGCTAGAAGTGTGTGGAGTTGCTGTCCTCACTGTGCACTCTTTGAACAAATGAGCAGAATCATCTTGATGTATCAAAGGCACATCAGAGCAAATTAAGTTTTGGCTTCTCTTCTGGGACTCTGTATCCCAAAGAAACCCTTGCTGAAGGCAGCGTAATCAAACAAAAATACGTATTTTAAATTTCCCCAACATTAATGTCTGGGAAAGCCTGGAGCCAAAGATGGCAAGGGTCAGGCATGGCTGTGCCCAAATCCAGACGTAGGAAGTTGGGGTTGGTTGGTTATTGGTTTGCTTGGTAACCCTGCAGTCTTTTTGTGGAACAGGAGCTGGGGTGGGATCCTGGCCAGAAGACAACACAATGGTTGCTTCCACACACGTGGGTTAATGCACTTTCAGCGCTCTTTAGAGATCATTTGGAACCGGGATTTTGTGTGTGAAACAAAAAATCCACTTCCAAAGGATTTCTAATGTGTATTGAAAGTGCATTATTCAAAGTGTGTGGAATCAGCCTTCTTGGTCTTTCTACCAGGCCCAGCTGATCCAGAGGCTGCCCGATTGTCTATTTAATGCAGACATTGCGTTGAAGATCCCTCCCCTCCTGAGGAAAGCCCTGGAATGTAAGCGCACGCAGTCTACAGTAGCTCAACTGGCCAGTATGCCTGTCCTGTTTTCTCCATGGCAAGACCGAGCTTCTGTTCGATGGGCAACATAAAGGAAAAACTCCCCAGAGCCCAGGCCATGTGATGAGCCATTCTAGATGAGAAACTGCTTGCCAGATGGAAACAACCAGGGCTTTTTTTCAGCGGGAACGCAGTGGAACGGACTTCTGGAACCTCTTGAAAATGGTCACATGGCTGGTGGCCCCGCCCCCTGATCTCCAGACAGTGGGGAGTTGAGATGGCCCTCCGCAGCACTGAGCGGCGCGGAGGGCCTTCTCAACTCCCCTCTGTCTGGAGATTAGGGGGCGGGGCCACCAGCCATGTGACCATTTTCTCCGAGGGCAACCCACTGAGTTCCGCCACCTCTTTTCCCAGAAAAAAAGCCCTGGAAACAACCAACACAGCAATCAGGTCCCCATGTGAGTGTTCACCTGTGCAATGACACAAAATAGTAAAAAATCAAGAGAAGATCTAAAAATGTATAAACCTCAGAATAGTTCTCGATCATAACTCTTCTTATATCGATGCTTACTATTCTCGGGATGACTCATTCTCAGCACTTCAAAACAAGCTGAATACTCAGCTAGCCATCCTTTAAAAGATACAGAACTGAAAATGGCATTTATTTAATCCTGAGGGTCCTCCCCCTCCTTCTCTGCTTGCTTGTAAAACCTTTCAATGGCTTGATGACAAGGTTTAATTTCAGAAGGGTCCAATCCTTTCCCATTTTGCAAGTAATAAATTATCATGGACTTCTCTACATCGAGAGCCCAAACAATTACGCATCTCAATTTACCTCCCTTGCCAATGCTGCTGTCTCATCAAGGGCATCAGGAAAAAGCTTTTTCTATCTCAGCAGCATTCTCAGAAGCGGAAGTAAACATCGAGAAAGGAGGGGCTGAAAATGTCTGCTAATCATTGCAACAGGAGAAGCCGCCTCATACCGATTCAGACCCGCGGTGCATCTAGTCTCCTCTTGGTGTTTCCCAGATTGCAGCTGGTTTTTCCTTGCCTCCAGGGCACCTCCAATCACAGTGCATTCAAGGTGATTGTTTCACATTGCAGGTTTTTACATGGAAATTCCCTGTGTGTGTGTCCTACCTTTCTTTACCGACTGTTTAGTTTGCAGCCTTTTCTACTTTATTTTTCTTTGCACTTGTACCGACGCAATGGTATGACCTATCAAACACAATCCGTGTGCACGCGCGCTTATCACTGTGCAGCTTGATCAGTTACTGCCTGCACAGCTCACCTTGCATATGTGTCTGCCTTTAATTGGTTAGCTGCTTTCCCATGTTTGATTCGCTGTTTTCATTGGCTATGCTGTCCTTCCTTCCCTTTTTGAATTATGGATAGCAGCTAAAGAATTCAGGACCAGAGCTATGATCTTGCAGGACTAGGGGATATTGCTTGGGAAGGGTGTTGTTGAGGGCACCCTTCACTGTTTGCTTGCCCCTTTTGTTCATCAAGAAGGAACTTTGTGGTGCTTTTGCTCCCTCGGTCAAGATAGAATTCCTTGTTAATGCGCACAAATTTTATTCACAGAAAGTGTGAGTGAATGTATGTGAGGGTGTGTGTGAGTGTGTGTGTGTGGGGGGGTAATGGTTAATCCAATGCAAATTCTGCTTCAGAATCACCTATTCACGAGTAAATCATCTTTATGTGTGAAATATCCACAATGCTCTTGATACATTTGGTTACCATATTATGGGAACGGGGGAACGTGTGAGAGACAGTGTCGTGTAGGGGTGCCAGAGTAGGATCTGGGAGACCCAGGTTCAAATTCCCACTCTGCATGGAAGCTCACCGGGGGACCAGCTACACACTCTCAGCTGAACCTGCTTCACAGTGTTGTGAGGATAAAGCAGAGGAGAATGATGTAAGTTGGTTTTGGTCCCAACTGGGGGAAAAGGGCAGGGTATAAATTAAGTAAGTAAGTAAGTAAATTAAATTTTGTTTGGGTATTCAGCTTTGGTAAACACAACCACCCCTCCCAATCCAGTAGCTAGATCACGCATACCAAAGCTGTACATGCATACAAAATGCACATGTTGCCGCTGTTCAGACAACATAGCAACTGTGCATAGCAGAATGATCTACACGTTTGTGAGGTTCCCAATACACATGGGTAATGTCTGAAAAGGGCTCAGGTGGATCTATACCGTCACTGTCCAGTCTGCAGTGGCTGTTGCCGTCATCAAGAGATGACCTTGTATTTGTGAATGAAGCCGTTGATACACCAGAGATGCACAACATGAATTCCTAGACATCCCCATTTGTCATACTGGTCTGGATACGGGTCTCCATTTTTGAAGCAGCATTTTAATAGGTCTGACATTGCAAATGAAAACTCTTTCTAAAGTGCATTCGATTCAACAAATCCAATTTAAGCCAATTCTAAGAGTGTCCTAATCCATTTAACTCTACAGCATTATGCTGGGGTGCAGGTTTTTAGTTATAATGACATTACAAGAGATGCAGAACTCTTGAACGCACAGCTAAATTGCACTACTTTAGCTGGATAACACTCATCATTATTTGGTCATATTAATTGGGATGATACAAAGCATCTCAACTTTTGAGTCCTGAAGAGAATCTAGTTATCTCACAGAATTCTTACTGGGGTATAAAAACAGGCCTGTCTCAAGCAAGTCTTGTTTTAAAATTTAAGGTGTACAATCTGAAAACAATTGGTAAAATTTGGATTTGGAATTTAGGTGGGAGGACTAATTGTTTGGGTGTCCCCAGGGCTTTTTTTCAGTTGGAATGCAGTGGAACGGAGTTCCGGAACCTCTTGAAAATGGTCACATGGCTGGTGGCCCCGCCCCCTGATCTCCAGACAGAGGGAAGTTGAGATCGCTGAGTGGTGTGGAGGGCCATCTCAACTCCCCTCTGCCTGGAGATCAGGGGGCGGGGCCTCCAGCCATGTGACTATTTTCTCTGAGGGCAACCCACAGAATTCCACCACCTCTATTCCCAGAAAAAAGCCCTGGGTGTCCCTAAACTCATTTGGGTTTATTTTGGACTTCTGGATCTTTGGCCCATTGCTCCCTATAGGAGAACAGGGGATCTTTCTAGGGGTCTGAAGACAGTGTTTGTAGATGAAATGGCACCATATTTGCAGGGGACCTATTGTATATTGAGATTAACAGCTCTTTATTATAATAAACATCTTTATTGGAGACTGGAAGCAGACAGACTGAAGACTCAGGCTCAACAGTAACCAATTTATACTTGTAGAAACCCCTCCCACTAGTGTTTCTGAACACTTTGCAATGGCCGCCCCACGTCCAACACATGATTGAAATGCAGTAAGTGTGACAGTTTGTGACAAGGAAGGAAATTCTCATGGTCTGAACCTTGCCTTGGCCACAAACACACACACTCGGGGCCTTAAGTAAGGGATGGTTTATACTGCTATCCCTGTTATGACAGTATGAGAACATTTCTGTCCAAATAATACATTTATTATTTCCCCCTACTTTTCAGACTTCAAAAACTAGAATATATGGGCTATGAGGACAACAGGGATAGCAGCATTTTCAGTTCTGTGTCCGTCTTATGTGTTTGTTTATATTATTTAATTTATTTATACCCCACCTTCCTCCTAATTGGGACCCAAGGGGGCTTACAGTGTTCTCTTCTTCTCCACCTTATCCTCACAACAACCCTGGGAGGTAGACTTGGCTGCGAGGATGTGATTGGTCCAGGGATTCGGACCTGGGTCGCTCAGATCCCAGTCCAGTGTTCTAACCACTATATCACATCACCTCTCTGGGTCTTGGGATATATTGACAATTTATTTCTAGAAGACTAAGGCATTTATACTTTTAAATTTCATAAAGACATCAAAATACATTTTTATAATTCAGTTATAAATGATGTACTTTATTTAGGTGTGATAAGAAAGTTGGTATTGCACATATTTCCATTCATCCTCAAATTCTCGTTTTGGTGCAGGGACAGAAAAAGTGTCCCCCCAAAAGGCCTCAATGTTTCCAGAAATTCTGTATCTCCGGGTGAGAAGACTGATAGCTCTGTGGGAACAATCCTGTCTGATTCAGCAGCAATTTCACTGTAGTGAGAGATCTTGGACTGCCCAGCCCTCTGGCACACCCTCGAGTTTTCCTAGACGTCTCCTCAGGCTCCAGTGGGGTGAGGGAAAAGTAAGCCTGCCAGTCACTGGTCACAGCTACACTGCAAACATATTTGGATTTTATATATGCTTTTATCCGGCTGGCTTTTCCCAGAGAATTCTGGGAACTTTTGTTTGGTAAGATTGCTGAGACTGGGGTCATCCTTGTGATTCAGACCCCTGGGCAAAAGTCCAGGACGGGCCCCCCAAATCACTAGCACTTCCCCCTCCCTCAAGCAAGGAGGCTGTGTGGATGCTGCCCAGCTGCTGCCCAGATGGGCTGGCATATGGGGGAGGGAGTGGGAGGTCAGAGGCTGGTGCCAGCAGCCTGGTGGCTAAGCCCACCACCGGTGTTGGAACTTCTGCTCTCACAACTGCAGTTCCCAGGGTTCTCTGGAGAGAAAGTAAGACTCGGCTAAGTTAGTTTAAGCCTGTGTTCATTGCTGGAGGAAAAAGCTCATGAATAGTAGACTTGTGAGCTTAAGAGACTTCTGGGCCTTTGCAAATGGTTTTATATGTATTGGTCGCAGACTGTAATAATAAACTTGACTTGACTTCTGGGCTGAGAGCCTAACACGCTCATGTCTTCTGATATTCCCCATCACTGTGGTTTGCCTAGATGATGCACCTCAAGCACATTTTCAGATCTGTTTGGACATTCTATTAATTTGGGCAGAAGAAAAGAGTCATGCTGGTCACCAAAGTCCTTCCCCTCGACCATTCAAAATCCCACTGAAATTCCCTTTACTCTCTCCAGATTTAACCAGGCATACCTTCGATGCCACTTGGTATATTACGGGGGGCACGCGTTGTGCCTGGGGTCCCCACCCTGGGCCCTGTGTAACAGTCAGAAGTCAGCTGTGGATTCTCCTCAGTTTCTGTGCCCGTGGAGGTGTCCGGTTCAGCTCACCACGGCGGCACGCTGGAGAAGGACTAGCTCCCGCTGGAGCCATTTTAGGCCATTAAAACAACTCTGAAAACACTGAACACTTTAATATATTTTTATCACAAACATTATAGCATATTAATTGTTGGCAAAATGATTTACATTTAAACATAAATATTCCTGAAAATGTTGTATATGCCATATACTTAGGAATGATCATTATATACTACTCTAGATAATCTTACGTACAAATTTTCATACTATTAAATTTGATTAAAACCTTGTCTTTCATGTCTGTCATTCCAAAAAGGGTTTAAAAAAATCATAGGAATTTTTTCGGTGCTCCCTGAAATGTCCCAATTTTTCCACTAGAAAAACTGAAAAAGTCCTCCAACTTTTCCATGCTCTACAGATCCACAAATCATGCGTGTACAGCCTGATAACGTCACACCCTGCGCTGTGTGGGCAGCCCCTGTGCCTGTGTTTGACATAACCCTGTCCAAGGTTGCTCTGTCAGGGTTGCTGCCAGGTTGGCACATCACTTAAGCCTTCCCAGGGCCCCTCCTGTACGGCTGTGTCTTTCCCTGCACCTGCAGTGCCCAGGAGACGTTCACAACTTGCAAGCAGAAATGGTCCTTTCAAATGCTGTTAGAAACTACCCCTTTCCAAACTTGATTATTTTTGCTCACAAAACTCCCACAACATTTCACATCACAGCTACAATTTAATTACCTCCTCTAAGGCAAACTGCACCACACCCAAACAGGTACTACATAATGTGTAAAGAGGCATTTCAAAACTGATGTTGCAGCTGGCAACTCACTGGGAGAAACTGAGGGGCAAGGACAGGCTCAGATGCCACTTTTGGCACAAAACTGGAAGTGATAACATCACTCCAGAGCTATTCTCTAGGCTTTGTCCTAATCTCTATAGTTAAATCATAGAGTTTTGGGTGAATCCTATAGGATCACCACAACATGATGATGTCACTGCTGGTTTTGCACTACAGGCAAACACTGCATTTCTGTGTGACATTGACATGCCTCCATCTCCCCCCATCAGCCTGAGAACTGGCAGCCGGGAATAAGAGAGGGGGGGGGGCGGGTAATGTTGTAGTGGGAGACCTACATGATTGGGCCTACATTTTCTAGACACCATTGTGCAAATACATAGTGGTGGAGAGTGCCCTCAAGTCAGAGTTGACTTATGATGATCCCTAGTGCGGTTTTCAAGGCAAGACAGTAACAGAGGTGGTTTGCCATTGCCTGCCTCTGTAACCCTGGTCTTCGTTGGAGGTCTCCCATCTAATTACTAACCAAAGCCGACCCTGCTTAGCTTCTGAGCTCTGAGGAGATCAGGCTCACCTGGCCTATCCAGGTCTGGGCATGGAGCAGGGGTCACTGGGGCAGTCGGGGGAGGGTATTTGTGAATTTCCTGCATTGTGCAGGGGGTTGGACTAGATGACCCTAGAGGTACCTTCCAACCCTATGATTCTATGATGGAAGAGCCAGTTTGGTGTAATGGCGGAACCCTAATCTGGAGAGCTGGGTTTGATTCCCCACTCCTCCACTTGAAGCCAGCTGGGTGACCTTGGGACAGTGACAGCTCTCCTGAGTTCTCTCAGCCCCTCCCCCCCACCTCACAGGGTGATTGTTGTGGGGATAATAATAATGTACTTTGTAAACTGTAAAATTAAAGCCATTTTGCCGCTGGCATTTCCTCCTATAGTCAGAATGTTCTTCGGATGAAAACCATGCAATATGTAATGTGTGTACTGGGTGTACAATATTTGGGGGTGTTGTGCTATAAATATGATCAGACTGGAAGCAGCTGATTGCTTCTGAGAATTGGGGGGGGGGCGAGTCTGGAAGGCCACTGGAAAGCCAGGGTCTGCCCAGATGGGCTTGCCCATAACTCTTGCCAGGGTCCACTCTTGTGGTTAAGTAGCAAAGGCTGCAGGCAGGTACGCCTCAGTGCTTAGTCAGGTGAAAGCCACACAGAAAAAGCCGCCTCCAGTGAATCACTTCCCCAGCAGTTTTGCCTGCAAGCGGCCATTTGCTTGTGCGATGGGGAAGGCACTGCTGTGTCCTTAACGCCACAGGCACCTATTTGCTGACCAATTTCTGTCTGCTGCACTCTAAATCACGCGCCCGCATTTTAGCAAATAGTGTTTTGAGCCAATTTTAGAATTCTCCCTTCTTCTGAAATTCATACATTTTCAAAAAGTTGGCTGGGGATTATGATCTGCTTATGTTATGTTATTGATTTGCCATACTGGATATTTTTACTTTTCCTAAAACTGACACGTGCAATATAATCTTTAATCACACATGCTTAGAAAAATATGAGCGGGAGATTCTAAATTTGAAATTGCAAAGAGTAGTTCCAAGGAGGCTCCCTCCCCCTCGTCCCTCCCTGGGTCCATGTTACATTCGCATTACTGGAGTGATTTTACCAAGCTGTGTCACTGCGGGTTCCCTGCTCTCTGCCTTTCCACTATATACTACAAAGAGAGAAAGCCCATGTAATCACCACTATTACTCCAATCGTGGCTCATTAGCTGACCTCACAATTAAAAGCAGGAACAAGTGAAGCCTTCCTCTCCATCAGGAACAAAGATGCACATCAAGAGATGCACGCCACAAACAAGGACAATTATCTCAGGCCTGTCTGTCACTTCCATTTATCAATGAATTCCACACAGCAACATCCTCCACAAGCCAAATGGTTCTAAGACGAAAGCTATAATTGCATTAAACGCTAATGGCTGACTCGGGTTTCGGGAGCCTACGGTTAGGTCTTTGTGGCTCCATGCTCAGGCCAAAACAGTCTTTATGAGGAGGAACGTGGTGTTTGTGCTCTGAGCCTCTGTGGCCAGGTGTGATATTGAGACTTGGCCCTAACTATGGAGAAACCAGGAAGCCCTCCCCAATCAGAGGTCCCTCAGGGTTCTCACCCCCAAGGTCTGAAATGTGCTGGGGTTGTCAACTCTGGGTTTGGAAATTCCTGGATTCCGATGACCTTGTAAGACGGCCATTTGGCTGCATTCTCCCAACCAGTTAATGTAATCTCTATGTAAAGCCTTCAGGAGAAATCACTTGCAGCTATGGAACTGCGTGCCTCAATATGCAGGTGACACCCAGCTCTACATCTCGCTATCCAAATCACTGCGGGATGCAGTAGAGGTCTTGAGTCACTATTGCACAGCTGTGCTCAAATGGCTGAAAGGAAACAAGCTGAAGCCGAATCCAGACAAGACAGAAGCGATGCTGGCTGGAGAAGCAGAAGTCTTGTGAAGGACACTGTGCTCCCCAAGGTTGATGGGGTTCAGTTGACCTGGCTGACTCGGTTAGGAGCCAAGGGGTCACCCCAGACCCAGCTCCGCTGTCCCTCTTGTCTGCGAGACCACCCCTCTCCCTATGCTCTGTCACAGCAGCTTTGCGCATCTGAACAGAGCTTTATGCAGGTGCTGTCCTACAAATGGGCAAAGTCAACAAACACGCACACACACATTCTCTGTGGCGGCCCCTGCCCTAGGGAACGGCCTGCCTGAGGAGATCAGGAGAGCCCCCACTCTACTTGCTTTCTGCAAACTCTCCCAAATTAAATTATTCAGGAGGGGTTTTTTAAACTCAGGTAATAGGATTAAGCTGCAAGAAATGCCTTGGCAAAGGTACAAGGATTGTAGACTATTCCACTGGGTGCTTGGAGATATGCTCCTACTGGGTAGTTTCTGCATCGTTAAAGCTGTTGTGCTTAATTATTTATGCTGCGTTTCAGAAATGTTTCATCTCTGTGGTTGGATTTATGCTCGGTTTCAAATTTCTGCAACCTGTACCCTATTGAGCGTTGTAGCTGTTGTGCATACTAAAAGTTCATTGGAATTTGTAGCTGATGTTCTTACTAACTTGCACTGTGTAATCTGCCTTTAGTCTTAGTGAAAAGGGCAAACTACAAATAAACAACAACAACAACAACATTTGATTTATACCACCCTTCAGGACAACTTAACACCCACTCCGAGCCGTTTACAAAGCATGTTATTAGTAGCGGCAGAGCCCATTGTGAAGGAATCCCACGGGTTCTAGCAGTGGAGGCTGGGCCGGGCCGGGCCATGGATCAGCTGGGCAGGGAGAAAGTGGCAGTTTGCCTCTGCCTTCTCACTGCCAAACTGAGAAACCCCAAGGCAGCAGAAGGCCCGGCTCCACAGCACTGGGCCTTCCCACAGCCGTGCAGTGAGTGGGGGCAACTCAGTTTGCCTTTTATGTTTTAGGATTATCCCCACAACAATCACCCTGCGAGATGGGGGAGGCTGAGAGAGCTTCAGAGAGCTGTGACTGACTCAAGGTCACCCAGCTGGCATCAAGTGGAGGAGTGGGGAATCAAACCCCGTTCACCAGATTAGAATCCCGTCACTCTTAACCACTACACCAAACTGGCAGCTTGCCTGCTTGCTCTGTGTCAGAAAACATCCTCCAAAGGCATCAGGTTACCAATCTAGACACGTGCCAATTATTTCCGCTAAGTCGCCCTGTCTCCTGGATGAAGTGGCTGGCTACTATCAGCCCAAGGCTGGCCTAATGCTCTCCTTGAGGTTTCCAGATTTTGAACAAGACATTTTTGTCTTCAGCCAATTTTTTCCAAACCAGTTTCAAGAGCAGAGGACAGTCAGCAGTATATGCGGTCATTATCCCACATTCCTTTCCAGGAAATCCAGTAACTCGGTCCAGGATTTTCAGCCTCAGCCAGCTATGAGTATACTGGGAATGGCAGTCAAGGGAAAGAGAGGAATCCCTTTGCCTCTCAACCCTCTCTTCAGCTCTGGGCAAGTCTGGGGGCACTCCTTTGACTCAGACCTGAGCTATGCACTCACAGAAGAATCCCATGGTGCAGCTCTTCCGTAAATGTGATAGGCAGGGCAACAGACAGAATACACCTCTCCAGAATTAAAAGGGAGGGTTCCTGTGTCTGTATGCTCCCTTTTCTGCATGTAGAAAATTAACACACTGCAGAAAAAGTTGTATTTTCCCAAGCCTTGGTCAATGTGCAGTTGCCTCGTATATGGTGCACACAGTCCTTCTTCTCAGCACGTTAGTTTTCAATATCCAAAAAATGTCTCAGCATTTGGTCATGCAGACCTCACCCTCCTCGTTGCATTCTGGATTGGTTCTGACTTGGAAGACTCTAACACAGATCAGCCTCAGAGTGTGATCTGAGAAGCAAAATTGCATAATATGGGTCAAGTTCTCCACTGACTCACCAAGTTGGCTTCCCACCCAGCCATTGGCACTGTGATTCTACTTCCGTGAGGCAAGCATCTTGCACAGTCATCCACAGATGGGATGGCCAAAATGTGAAGCATTTGGGACATGGAGCAAAAAACATACAATTAAGAGGGGGGGGGGGGGAAACCCTGCCTGGCTGCACAAGGGAGCCACAGCTTTCTATCATCCCAACTTTATCTCAGCCACTGGCATTTCCATACAACTGCATATGAACAAAGAGCAATATGTGGACAAGCCAAGAAGTATTTGCCTGGCACCACAAACACACTTGTAATAATTAATAAACTGTGGCACCATTTTTGTTTGTGGGACTATCATTTAAAGGAGCTCATATCAACTGAACTTCCTTGCTCTTCGGATGGAACTGCCAGAGACGGTCACTGACTAGTTTGTTCAGAAAGACTTCAGCAGGCAGAGCAGCGGGCGCAGCAGCAGACCAAGAGTGCCCTCTGGGGCTAAAGGCTGGGCTGGAAAAGGCCCCGCAGGGAGTTTGCACTCTTAGAGACTGTATAGGAGGCAACTGCACACTGGCCAAGGCCTGAGCAATCCCTCTCTGCCACTGCCCTTAGGCCTCGCTTGGAAACCGGGACAGACTGGTTGCTCTGGCGGATGATCTCCATTTGCTGGCTAACAAGGTGGTAATATTGAGAGACTTTGCAGTTGACATGGTCAACAACTCAGTATTATTAGAAGACCTAGAAATGAAAGTAAGGATTCGGTGTAGTTCTTTTTCTAACTGAACAGGTTCAGAGGGCTGTGGTTGAGGAAACTGCAGGTGCGTCGTGAGATTTATCTAGTGGGGTTCCACAGGGTCCTATGGGATCACCCAGCTTTTCAATATTTAAGTGAAAACTTTAAAATGGGATCCTCTGTAGCTGTGGGGCTGGGTGTCATCAATATGCTGATGGGACTCCCAGATATAAATAACTGTATTTAAGCCTCCAGAAGTGGGCCAGGGGCTGTCTGCCACTGTCAGTGGGGTGAGGGGAAACAAGCTGCGGTTGAATCCAGGTAAGATATCAGCCAGCATCAAGAGAGAACCTCTACGGAAGAAAGGCTGAGAGAACCTCTATGGAAGAAGGATGCCGGGACACGTTCTAGAGCAGGGGCCCCACCCTTTTCCAGATTGTGGGCACCTTCAGAATCCTGGTACAGGATGGGGGAGGGCGCAACCACAAAACGGCCACTGTGGGAAGCGGAGCCACACAGACACAAACTCTCTCTTTCTCTCTCTCTCACACACACACACTCAAAGAAGCCAAAGTGCAGGGGGGAGGGGGAGTAAGTTTTAAAGATGCTCCGAAAAAGAGGAGAGGAAGTGAATAAAACCCACTCTGGAGCAGTGGCAGTGTAACCCTTGCCCACTAGAGGGAGATAGACAGTTGGGGTATTCCTTATAAGGGAAAAAAGGCACAATTTCCCCTGAGAGATGGGAAGGCCTGAGACTGCAGGGAGAAGCCCCCTCTCGCCTCAGAAGCACTCCTTTCTATGAACTCTCTATTAATGGGACAGGACTCCTGTGAAGAACAGAAGGCATCTCAACGCAGAGCACAGCTACAAGTGGCTGCATTTCAAGGGACTGACCACCATGCAGAAGTCAGAAAGACTGAGACTTGGGCCTGCTTGAGTTTGTTACATGATTGTTGTTATATATGCTTTATTATTGTATTGTTCCAAATAAAATGGTTTTTTTCTCAAAGACGCAGAGGAGTTAGCCGTGTTAGTCTGTAGTAGCAAAAACAAAAAGAGTCCAGTAGCACCTTTAAGACTAACCAACTTTATTGTAGCATAAGCTTTCGAGAATCACGGTTCTCTTCGTCAGATGCATCACAGTTGATTCTCGAAAGCTTATGCTACAATAAAGTTGGTTAGTCTTAAAGGTGCTACTGGACTCTTTTTGTTTTTTCTCAAGTTTGTTCATTGTAATCTTTTATAAACGCACGTGTCACAAGGTGGGATCGCACTGTCATAGACATGAACTCTCCCAGTTCTCAAATTAGATAAATCTATTTATTTGATATTGCCCTTGAACCAAACAGGTTACAGCAGCTCCCGTGAAAACAATGTTATTTTAATCTGCACTGCCAATCAGATCTCCAATGCCCAATCAGAAGCCCTGCTGGGCAGGAGCTCTCCCTGGCCCAACAACCCTAGGGTTCCCAGGCCCCCTTACCATCCCAGCGGGAGTGGGGGACCTGGCACTCACCTTCTCTTCATTCCTTGACTGCTCGTGTGGGTGCCTCATGATGATGTCAGTTCCTGGAAGTGATGTCAAATTGGCCTGCTGAGAAGTGTGGGAGTGCCCGGAAGTAATGTCATGCTGTCCCAGGAGTGCACCCAGGAGCCCCATTCCCCCACTGTTCCCTCCCACTGCCCAGGTGAGTAGTGACGGGGGTGGAGGGTGGGAGTGGGGGATACCCCACCTCCACTGGGGGCCTGGAATCCCTACCATACCCATTTTCCAGAAACACTTGGCAGCTGCCAGGAAAGATGTTGACAGGCACACCACAGACACCACTTTGGAGACCTCTGTTCTAGAGTACACAGTCCATTCGTGCCAGCTACCAGTCTGGGCCTCCTGCTCGTACCATGTGAATGCATGTTAGAGCAAACCCAACGTCCTGCAGTGGGGCAAGCTAGTAGTGGCGAGCAGGCCATTTATGACCTTCTAATTGAGAAATTTCAGATAAGCTTCCAGGAAGCCCCTATTTCCTGGAACAAAGTTTGCAAACAACTCCTCCTCACATTCAAAGCCTGCATGTAAGACAATGTTCCAAACAAATAATTGTTTGGTCTCTATGTCACCCCCTACTTCAGTTCAGCTTTAGAGCTCCTAAGCAAAGGACACCCTTTCCCATTCAATGCAACAACTTGGACGTTTCAATGCAAACCTGACCTGGACGTGGATGTGAGCGAGAAAGCCTTTCAGGAGCAGCAGTCTGGGGGAGGGAGACCAGAGCACTGGGGGGGCCTTTGTGTCAGGCGTATTCAAGGCTGCTCCCAGTAAATGGAAAAAAAAATGATGCTGTCTGAAAGTCCTCTTGCTGTCACTTTCTGGTAGGGAGTGCTGCTGGGGCACAAGGTGGTAAGCGCTGCCGAGGGTCACCTGCGCGAGCATCGTCTCTGACCAGGCACATTCTGAAAGGGTGGCTGCGTTGTGTGTCTGGCTACACGCACGAGAGGCAGCTGAGGGAGAAGTGTCACTACTTGCTGGCGGTGCTGAAAAGGGCACTCGTGGGGAGTGGCTGCTGCGCTCCGCCGGAAGGCGACACCGTTTGCCGTTATCGTTGCTTTTGGTTCCTGACCATGTTGGTATTGCGTTTGTCACCTCCACGCCTGGGCGTAGCTACACCTGATGCCTTACTGCCTGGCGGGGGCCTTCCAGCATCTGCCTTGCCCCCCCCCCTGGCCGGGTCCCTGCTGCTCTGTGCATGGGTGCGCCTGCCCTGAAGCAAGTGCAAAGTCTTTCCCCCCCTTGCTCTGCTTCGCTTCCGTTCTCTTATTCTCTCTTAAATTACTTGAAAGACCTGCAGGAGTAGAAAATTGCGCAGAGTTCATGGATTCATGGCTATTATTCTGGCCACAGAACATGGGATTGCTTTGCGCTGATTATACCTGACCCTGGAAATTATCAATAGCAGGAAGGCCCCTTGCAGCATCCAAAAAGATTCCCAGAGGTGCTCCAACCAGAAGTGGGAAAGCACAAAGCTCTGCAAACCAGCTTGCCTGAATGGCCCGTGAAGCAGAACTGAACCACGACAGAAATTGAAAGGGATGCGATCAACAACCGGAAAGAAACCCCAGGCTGTTCAGCTTTGGCTGTGGAGTCCTCTAGGTGGACTGAGCAACCCCTGTATTTAAGCCGGATCGTTCAGGTGGGGAGCCACGTTGGTCTGCAGCAGAACAGCAGGGCTGAGTCCAGTGGGCCCTTAGAGACCAACCAGATTTCCAGAGTGCAAGCTTTCGAGAGTCAGAGCTCCCTTCTTCAGACACGAGTAGGTATCCCGTTGGACTCAAATCCTGCTGGATTTAAGTGGGGCCACCCCATCTCTTGGAAGAACTATAGATTCAAAGAGAACTGCCGGGGTAGCACGGAAGTAAAGGAAGTTGTGTAGTGGAAAAAACTATGCTAGACAGAATCAGGAGGCCAAGTTCACCACATCAGCTTGAGCAGGAGCGCTCGATGGGGAGGAGTATCAGGGAATCAGTACAGACGAGAAAGAGAAGTGCAGCAAGCCCTCAGCAGGACAACAACGCAGCCCCCCCCTCCGAAGACAGGACAGACAACTGCGGGGGGTGGGGGGTGGGGGGCAGGAATAGCAGGGCACCAGTCAGAGTCCCTGGCAAGATCTCTGCGCTGGAAATCCCAACTCCCTTTTCACAGTGATTTTGTCTCCAGCAAATTCTTGTCCTGGCTTTGCCTCTAGGGGGAGATTTTCAGGCTGCCTTTTTAATAAGGGCTTGAGTTGGCCTTTTTCCTCTCCAAGACTCCGGCTGGCGAAGTCACCCTTAGGGACCAGAAACAAGGACGCAATGGGAAGAAGCCCTTCCAGGCAGCTGCGAATCCTCAAGCAAGGGCCTGCACAAGCTGCAGCCCTTTCCAAGACTGCTGGAGCCCCGTGGGGGCCCCACGGCCCTCCCAAACCCAGATGGGAGAGCCCCCGTCTACTTAGGTTGGCCTGGGGCAAAGGGCTGAGGTGGCCGCTTGTGGCAGGGGAAAGGCATAGGGTGGGATGAAGGGCAGGAGCGCCAGCATCGGCTCTTGCATCGGCACTGGAGGCTGGGCTGGGATTCGTGAGCACCAATGCCAGGATAGCCACTGAAGTTCACTTTGCCCACTCTGGTGTAGCCTGTATGGGCCCCTGCTGGCAGGCCTTTGCCTAAGGAGGTGAGGCCAGCAGGGAGAAGATGCCGGGGACTGGAAGCCAGAGCCCGAAGGGTTTCCCATCAGTTTCTGGAGAAGGTGCAACAGCACTGAGCCCGCTTGCTGAACTTTGGGAAACTGGGCAAGTTTGGTTCGGCTGGCATTGGCCACAGCAGGCAGTAAGTCCCATTGGAATAAGCAGGGCTTTTTGTTAAGCAGAACCAGATTGTGTGAGAGCACATGATGGAGGTTCTTAAAGAGGAAGCTGCCCCTTCCCTATTTTTATCTGGGGCCAGTTAGGTTTCCTCCCCCACTGCAGCCAAGCAGCCAGTTATGCATGCAAAAGCAGATCTGCTAAGTGACTTGCACACATTGGTCTAGTAGAGGATTTCAGGCGGAAGCAGGATGTTTTAGGGTTCCCAGATCCGAATCTGCCACAGAGCTCCCTAATGCCACAAGCTGAACAGCATGACACAGGAACTTCAGGACACCTTCTGACCCCAGAGAGCGGTGCTTTGCAAAAGAAAATGGATGAGAATTCAAGACAGCAGCCAAAGAGGTCACACTTACATCCTCACTTACTAAATATAGACAAACCCACCACCAACAGCACCACCAGGTACTGAAAATAGCACACCCAGAAAGGTCTTCCAGCTTCTAGCGGCTACTTGGCAACTTGGCAGCTTGTTACTTCATCCTGACAACTCTTTCAAGGGAAAGGCAGAGACGGGTTGGAACCCAAACCGCCTGGGTGCCTGCAAAATGCGTTGGCCATCTATACAAACCCCTCCGGTTTTGGTGACAGATACCCCCCACATGTCTTCTGCAATGCAACACTGAAACCCCACCAGGCAAAATATCCCTTGCAGAAGCTCCAAAGAGGAGAAAGGATTGACCAGGCCTCACAGGGTATAAAAACAGCGAAACCTCTCCCTGCCCCCCCCCCCCGACACTTCCTGCTGCCAACCTCTGGCTTTACTTGCAGGGATCTACGGACGCCCTTTAGCTCGTGTCCCCCTGGCCCTAAGTGATTTTGTTCCTGGGGTCTCTGAGCATGACTCCTGAACAATTCAAAAAGGCTTTGTACTCAAATGGGAGGGCTGTATTGTAGGGAGGGGGTCTCAGATGCTTCACTAATGGGTTAGGGACCATAAACCTCATCACTATATTGCCTTACATGTTATCTGCTGCTTTAAATATGTACTCCTATGTACCACCAGTGCTCCATGTTGTCTAATGTTAGTCCTAGAATTGATTATGTTCTGCTTCAGTATTTTTTCTACTCTGTATTGGATTCTTGCTAATACTATGCTTTTTAAACTCTTTTAGACTCTGCCAATGAAACCAGACCTTGAAATCTGGAGGAAGCAGGAAACTGTCCCAGCCCCTGCGCTGCTCTAGACCTTATGCAGCACAGTTAGGTGTTATGTTGTCAACGTGCAAACGATTCACGGGCTCCAGACAGCAAGTCAGCATGCAGAGGAGTTAGCCGTGTTAGTCTGTGGTAGCAAAATCAAAAACAGTCCAGTAGCACTTTTAAGACTAACCAATTTTATTGTAGCATAAGCTTTCGAGAATCAAGTTCTCTTCGTCAGATGCATGATATCATGCATCTGACGAAGAGAACTTGATTCTCGAAAGCTTATGCTACAATAAAATTGGTTAGTCTTAAAGGTGCTACTGGACTCTTTTTGATTTTGCAAGTCAGCATGACCAGCTATGCACCCACCTGCCTGGCTCTCGCAGACACATCACACCTTAACTTTTCAGCATCCAATATCCTCCCACGTAACCCAGATTCACCTCTGTTTAGTGTGTTAAATTATAAAATTATAAATCTGATGGGGAAATCTGGGTTTGTCACTGAATTGTGTGTGAAATGGCTCTTATGCGAACCACTGCATTGTCTTTTTGGCAACTCATCGGGCAGTCAGAGCACAGCTGGATTAACCAAAAAATTAAGCCCATTTGTTATGCAAGGTCTGAGCCCAACTTCTCACTCCCAACCCCTAAACAGGTATAACTGAGATCAACAGTCTACAGACTTTGACTTCCCTTTGAATTTATTCCTTTTTAATTTTTTAATCAATGACAAATGATCAGGGGCTGATAAATACACTCTGCCCTGGGAAATTCACTTTGGAGGTAGGCACCCAAATCCTTGCAGTAAAAGGTATACTGCCTTTGAACATGGAGATTCCACTCTTAGCAGACATGGCCAAGTGCCATGGATTTGTCTAGTAAAGGCCATCACTGACTGTGGCCACCACAATATTCTGTGGCAATGAACTCTGCAAAGTAATTGTGTGCTGCATGAATAAACCATTCTACTGATTTATCACCACCAGCTTCTGAGGATGATATCAAACTCCGTACACTGAGAGGCAGAGAGCTCTTTCTATCCACTCGGCTCATAATTTTGTAAACTTTACAGAGTTTTGTTTTGTAAAAGTTCCACTGTCTTTCTGAGAACAAGGCTGTATCACGCTAATCATTTAATTACTCTATCAAAATTTTCTCTAGCTTTTCAACACCCCTTTTGAGAGAAGGTGACCAGAACCCCACACAGTAGTCCACAAGCAGGAAAAGGGGCAAAGACTCCTCTGGAGATGCCCTCAAAGTCCAGATAGGTCTGTGTGGGATAAGTTGCAGTTTCCAAGAACTCTTTGAAGGCAGCCCCACTTACAGCGTTAGAGCAGTTCTGTACTAAGGCATCAGTACAGCTGCTCCAAGCCTTCTTGTCTAGGAAGGGATACAGAGCTGGGGGGGGGGGTGAATGAGCAGATGCTGATAAAGCCTTCCTCCCTTTATAACTGTTGCTCTCTGGCTAGCTGAAAACATAGACAGCTCCAGAAGCATCCCCCAAGATGCAACCCTCAACTTGTTGCCTTCCTTGTTTATCCCATCCAGTCCACCAGTGACCTCAGTCTCAGAGTTTCCGTGGTCTCCTTCCTAGCTACATATAGGAAAGAGACACAGAAGTGAGGCATCAGCTCCACAACAACGACAACAAAGCTGAGACTTGACCCCCCTGCCCCAGTTTCTTGTTAATATTAAACATCATAAGACAGTGTTCTGCCAAGATGCAACCTTCAACTTTCAGGCAAGACATGATGCCAGCTAAAGGTACCTCCATCTTGTCTGAAGGTTGCCACAATCTCTTAGTGATGAAATTTTCCCCAAAAGACTGGATTAAAGTAGGTTTTGGAAAGAATGTCAAAAAGAAAAGAAAACCCAAGGGAAAGGGGAATTGCATCAAAGCTGCACAATACTGTGATGAAGCAGGAAAGATATAAAAGGGTTGAACATGTAAGTGGCTGGCCTGATCTCTGGAAGGATCCAGGCAACACCCTGTGTGGACCAGCCGAAAGACAGCCGACGAAGCCAGGAAAAGGGCAACGTGGTTCGTTCTTGTAGGCCACACAGTGTAGTGCTGGAATGCACGAGAGCCCTGCTTTTTGCAAAAAGGCCCCTGAAAAGGCATCTTCTACGTCTGCCTGTGTGGTCCGTTGTAACCGGCACTGAACTACAGAGAAAAGCTGCACTGAATGGCTTTGTGCAGATGCAAAGGGGTGGGGAGAGGAACTTCCGTGGCCAGCGTCACAGTCCCAGAGGAGGGTCTCCCTTGTGCCCCGGCTCATGTCTGCTCACATTCCTTCCGTGTGTCCTGCCACTGCCCCCTAGCTATTGTCCCAATATTGCCTCATTGTCCCAAGGAGCCAGCAGGGCTCTGCTAAGTGGGAGGGGGCCGTTGGAGCTCTCAGGACAACCAGACTGTCACCCAGTTCTAGACATCAGCTGCAATCCAGCAGCTTGGAAGCTCTGATAAAAAGGCCAGGAGGAGGAGGAGGAGGAGGAGAAACAGGGAAAGGGAAAGGGAAGGCAACGGAGTTGAAACCTGGCTGGAGAACTTAGAAAGGAATGTGAAAATGGGTTGTGTTATGAACAGAGTGGGTACGGCTAATCAAGTCGCACTCCCAGAACTGTGGAAATTCATATTGTTAAAGCTTTCCCATGTAATATATTTCCTCCTTATAGCAAATTACAAACAATAGCCAAGTTTGGCACAATTTACTACTTGGTGTTCAATTTACTACCTGCAGGGAGCTTTTTACATGGGTGAGCATTTGTAGATATGAGATGCAGGCAGACCCCCCCCCCCTGAAAATAATGCAGTCTGGGATTCAATCTCCCCATCTTGCTGATTTGTTGTGTTAGTTCCGCTGCTCTGGGTGGCTGCAGAAGCTCTCAGTTGAGTGGCTCCACCGCAATTGCAGACACTGCACAACATGTACTTCTGCACAGAGCAACCTGAAAAGCAGGAGCCACAGAAACCTTCCATGATGAGCTAGAGAACATATATTTGAAGGAACAACACAGCTGGTTCCCAAGTGCCAGAGTGTCGGCTGGCGGACCGAGAAGTACCTTTTTGCTAAATTATATCATAAAACCTAGCAAATGACTTATTACCTGCAGCAGCCTGCGCATTGAGTAGATGTCCCCACTAGCAGAAAAATTACAACTGGCATTAGTCAGGTGCCCTCTGAAAATCCCAGCTGGGTTTCAAAGATTCACAGCCTTGCCGGGACACGTTTACAATCCACAGTCTTTTCTTACCCTTCAGTCTAATGAAATTTCTCACTTGCCTGCATTTTCTAAATGAAAAACAAAGTCTGTCCTTACTGTAAATGAATCCACTACACTAAACCACCGAAGGGGCGCAGTCACACCTGGGGCTTTGGAGAAGGTGCTCCTGTCATTTAGACGTAAGGTCCAGTAACCACGTACAGGCCTGTCATGTTTCGTGAGGGGAGGGGGAGAGGCCTCTCCCCCACCTCCTCTCCTGTTGCTCAGTACAGAGACTGCAAAACTCAAAGGGAGCCACGGAGGTCCAAGCCCGCTCAGCCCCGTCTTCATCACCAGAGTGGGAGGGTAAGATGAGAACTCAAGCTTGGGTATGTTAAGATGCAGTTGTGGCGGAACAGCAATGATAAGGCAGTAGAACTCAAGGCTGGGGCCTAGATGAGAGGACCTGACCAAAGGGAACACAGCACCACTTGGCCATGCATCTTTCTTTTCTCTAAACTCAGTTCCTACCCATACTGTGACGGGCAGCTGACTGGGAGAGTTGACCCTACTGAACTGAGCTTCATATTCTTGGCCTCCAGGGCTTTTTTTCAGCAGGAACGCGGGGGAACGGAGTTCCGGAACTGCTTGAAAATGGTCACATGGCCGGTGGCCCCGCCCCCTGATCTCCAGACAGAGGGGAGTTGAGATTGCCCTCAGTGCCGCTCGGTGGCATGGAGGGCAATCTAAACTCCCCTCTGTCTGGAGATAAGAGGGTGGGCCACCAGCCATGTAATCATTTCTGCCTAGGGTGATTTAAACTTTTTAAAAGTCCCACCTTGTTCCAGCTGACCGCAAGGGACATCATTGTGTGGTCCTGGGACCATTGTGTGGTTCTGGGACCATGCGCGCACTTTGCGCACACGCATGTGGTACCAGGGGTACCACCTCCCGCCAGGAGTTGCCCCCTGTGCTGGCAACCCACAGAGTTCCACCACCTCTTTCCCCAGAAAATAAGCCCTGTTGGTGTGAGGAAACCAGAAGCCAATGAGGAAGGTGAGACAGTTCAGAAGCCTCAGACAAGTATAAGTAGCAACGGGGCAGCTATTACTGTGGACCTTGGGGATCAACGGTTAGTTCAACAGGGAAGGGACTCCACTAATGAGGAAACTGGTCACTCTGGCTCAGGGCACTTCTTAGCTGGTCCCCTGGATGGTTTCAACAAATGGAGGAGCAGAAACTGCTGTTTCACTGCTTCCCTAGACCATAGGTCTAACACAGATCTCTGGCACAATTCTCCTCTTCCTCTGACAGGACAGAAAGCTGACTCACCAAACAGTCACAACAAACAGTGTGGTTAAATTATCACTGGATAAATGGCTGCCTGTATTCACTCCAAATGGCTGAGAACACAGCTCAGTGAAGAGGTCTGGGAATGAAAAATCACTGGCCTGAGTGCCCCAAGTTTGAGGGACTATTGTGCTGATGCTAGTCAGGGCGAGTTCCTTTTATCCAGGCTTCTGAAGGGAGCAGGGATTTAAACCAGGGACTCCCTCCTCAGTCCAGCACTCAAGAACTGGCTTTGGGAGGGAGGATACAGGGCCAGAAGAGAACCTAGGCAAGAGGCAAGGTGGGGTGGAGGGAGAAGATGAGGCCATGTTAGAAAAGAGCTGTTATGGGCTTGATGACAAAGCTGCGTGTGAACATCCGTAGTTTCTCCTCAACAGAAACACGTAGCCATGACCAGGTAAAGAGAGGCAACCACAAGGCTTCAACCTGCCACAGGCATTCTTGACTGGTAACCTATCCTTGGGTGATCTCCAGGTAGATACATCCAGGATCATGTTCCAATCTGCACTCTCCCCATTCGCTCAACAAAAGACGCATTACCTTCAGCTGCTCTTTTGAAAAAGACTTTGCAACTCCCACAGGTGAGGGCTCCATAGTGGCACCCAGAAGCTTCGTCCCCACAGATCAAGCACGTCTTCTGTGGTGGGAAGTAATAGTCAATGGGCAGCATGTGGTCCCTGGCCGACTCCAACCTTTGGATACAAAAGGAAAGAAAAACAAAGCATCAACAGAGGTGGCACTGCCATGGGTGAGCAAGGCAGGCACTTGTGGGCTCAACCATTATTAGTGAGCAGAGTTTGGTGAACAGGAAGCCAGAGCTGGACTGGTGGTCTGCACCTGTGTGCAGCATGCGACCCACCAAGCTGAACGCCCCTCCCACCCCCCTGCACTGGTCCAGCAAGAGCTTCTTCAACCATGTTTGGGTTGCCTGCCCAGGGTCAAAAAGCTGAAAAGCTCTCAAGCACCTGGCAAGCGGCAGTACGCGGCTAATTGCCACAGGGGTGGCCAGAAGGCCCAGATGTGGTTCTACTGCAATTGCGCAGAGGGCAGTTTATTTCATTCCACTCCAGCACCTCTCTGGAGTAGAAGAAAGAGGCTGGAACAGGTCCTGGCATTCCTTCTGATCCTGCAAGTGGGAGACGAGACAGGCACTCCGGGCTGGATTAGGCTTCCACGTTTGAAAGGTTCTTGCTAGACACCCGTCATATTCAAAGGAGTCCAGTTCAGTGAGGGATGCGTTTGTCTCTCACTGGTTTAGAGGGCTTCCATCTTGAGGGGGGGGGGTTACTAGGTCCTTTAATGGGCTGTCAGAAAAGAGCATCCTGTATTTTCCCTTAACCTACTGTGAACTGCATAAGGGCCATAAAAAGGACACAAGAACACTAATGTATAATTTGAGTACATATGATTCAATAAAATATACATAACAGAAAAATAATTTTACACCACTGGTGCAACTAACTTGCCACATTCCCCCCCCCCGGAGCGGATTTCTGCAACTTCACCTCTTCAGTTTCTGCCACAGAAAAACAGGGAACCCCTACACCCTAAACACAGAGCCCTACAAATCCAGTTGCAGCACCAATACGGATTCTGTTTTCAGGTGCTAAGTATGGATTCCAAGCAGCACTCAGAGTTTCGCCTCTGCTGTCTAATAACAAGACTAAGTTTATGGGGTGAACAGGAACCCAAATCTCCACCTCACAGTCAGAGCTTCATTCAGGTTGCCACCTGGGCTCTCTGGCATGAAGACCTCAGCTTTGCCCCAGCCTGCGATGAGCACCTGGGACAGCAGGGGAAAGCTCAGACCTGGATCTCCAAGGTCACCAAGAGCAGATTTCTAAGTGGGCCTCAGCTCCAAATGGGTCACTGGTGACTAGGTGTTTGAAACGTTTGCTGTTAAACTCTGCAAAACCAGGCCCAGAATGGTTCATGCACAGTAACAAATATGGCTCTGCTGGTTGCCAAAAATTCTGGGAAATGAGAAATGCAGGTTTCCTTAAGCGCATTAATACATCCTAGTCCAACAGCTGTACAGCTCAGAGCTAAATTACACGAGATGCCCGAAAGGTGTCCAGTTCCCGTAAGCTTACCTAGGAAATGTAGTCCTGCTCCGCACCAAGAGCGCCTCTTGCAAAAATCTCCTCTGCTTGGGTTTTTCTCCGAGAGATTGGGCGGGGGAGGGGGGCATGTTAGAGCAGCAGAGCCAGAAGGTGGGGAAAGAAAATGTCAGCGAGGAGCGCTCAAAGAGAGCCAGGCCCCAAACTGACAGGCAGCTAGCGGCAGCAGCAGCAGGAGCGGCCGAGGCTGCTGCCACTGCCGCAGCTGCTAGACAGCCATTCCTTCTCACAGAGAGGGGAAGGAGACTTGAGTCCCCCAAGCACGGAGCTCTGTGGTAAGGGAGGTTTGAGTCTAGCAGCTGTGATGACAGCCGTAGCCTCAGCAGCTCCTTCTGCCACTGCTCGCCACCTGGCAGCTTCAGGCCTGGCTCTCCTCGGGCTCCCCTCGCTGATTCCTTCCCTTCTGTCCTTCTGGCCCTGCTGCTGCTGCTGCTCTGACATGCCCCGCCCCACCCCCAAGGTCTTGGAGGAAAACCCAAGTGGAGCAGATTTTGGCAAGAGTGTCTCTTACAAAAATCTGCTCTGTTTGGGTTTTCCTCCAGGAGCTCGGGAACTGGGCCCAACTACACTTCCTAGGTAAGCCTGCGGGAACTCAACTTGTGTTGGTCATCTTAGAATCATATGGTTGGAAGGGACCTCATCTAGTCCAGCCCCCTGCACAATGCAGGAACTTCACATCTATTCCACCAACTGCCCCAGTGATCCCTGCTCCATGCTCAGAAGATGGCGAAACACCATCAGGATCCCTAGCCAAACTGGCCTGGGGAAAATTGCTACCTGACCCCAAGGTGGCGCTGTAAGAAGGCCACGAGAACTAAGCACTGATGTAACCCATTCTGCCCTCCCCCTCATGATCTGCCTGGGTTCACAGAATAAAGCATTGCTGTCAGATGGCCATCTAGCCTCTGCTTAAAAACCTCCAAAGGAGAGCCCACCACCTCCTGAGGAAGCTTGTTCCGCTGAGGGACCACTCTAACTTCCAGAAAGTTCTTGTGTAGTTTAGCTCCCAGTCTCTTTCTCCCAGGAGTGGTTTCTCACGAAATTGAAAGTGAATGCTCATTATTACAGAATGCTGTTTTTCTGGAACCTGGACAGCAAATTCTGTGCGTAGTTCCCTAATACTTGTAAGTGTGGTCTCGGGAAGCTCATTGCCCAGCGCACCTGACTTGGAATCCTAAAGAAGGATGACAGCGGGCAGGTTTTAAACAAGCAGTAAGTAAAAAGTGATGAGATAGATTATAGGGAGACAGTATGACAAGATTACTGAACAAACTGGGTTTTTTCATAAAAAACTTACATACAGGGTAAGCATTTATGATGGTTTCAATCAGACTGTTTGAAATGTCTTGCAATTTCAGATGTGAGCGCTGAAGATTCAGAAATGCTGCCAGCAATTTCAGAACAATAGGAGGGCCTGAAGAACCCTTTTCTTTGACTGAATTCTGATAGCTTCAAATATCACAGCTACCCTTATTTTAAGTGCTACCCACCACTCCTTCACCAGAGTTTAGTGGCACCAGCATTTCTGACTGTTCCTCCAGCCTTCTGCTTTCAGAGCAAATCCCTTTGGGAGCAAAGGAAGCATGTCTGAAAGTATAATGCTGATTCCTATCAACTAACTTCCTCCATGTTAATTAAAGAAAAACAGAGCCATGCTCCTAAATAAGTGGTAAGAGTTGGAATTGCCAAGAAAACACTTCCTGATGTGCGCAGGTCCTTGGTTTCTTATACAATCAGCACGGCACTCAGTTCTGTACAACTCTGTCAAAACATGTCCTGCATACGGCTGAGCTGCAGGCACTGCACAGGTGGGGTAGTCGGTGCCACTTCTTGAGCCACCACTGGAGCCATAGACTAGAGAGGGGCAACCATGAACCAGTGCCTCCAGCCTGCCGTCCAATGTTCACACCTACCTTTCTTCATCAACTCCTCTGATACTGAGAATTGACACTGGAAAGGCTCAAAGCGTAATTCACATCAAGCCTTGATGCCTCCCCCTTTCCAAACTATCCCATGAAATTCCTCAGTATGGTCTTCCATCACACTCACAAATCTACCTGATGAAGTGGGCTGTGACCCACAAAACCTCATATGGAAATAAAGGCTGTTAGTCTTTAGGGTGCCACTAGATTTTTAAAAGTTTTTGCTACAAAAAAACTAACAGACCACCCCTTTGCCATCATCTTGAGCGCTATTGCCAGGCTGATAGGCCCAGTCTAGTGACAGAAGAGGCCAATGGGGGTCTCCTTTCCCCCTGCAAAGACCAGGATTGTGCCCCCCCATTTCTTCCATCTGGCCAAGCAGCTGCTGTCCTAGCCACCCTTTGCATCTGCAGCACACTCACCTTGTCCTATGGACTGTTGACTGGGTTATCACTAGAGGCGGGGGGGGGGGGGGGCGGGGGAGACAAGGCTGCCAGCAAGGACGAAAGCATCACTAAAGTAGAGTCAGGGTTTGTTATCTTTGTACAAGTTCCGGAAATAAACTGAGACTGCTGGGAAAGATGTTTTTGCCTCCTCTCCGTACCTTGAAATATGCGAAGGTGCAACACTGCCCCTTCTATCTGCACTCCAAGATTCAGAAAGAAAAAGGACGTACCCACCACACGCACACACACGCACGCACACACACACACACGCACAGAATGGGAACTTCCAGGTGCTGGAGGGTACAGCATGACTTCGGAGCTCTCTGGACTCTTCTGAAGTTCTCAGAGCCAAGCTACAAGTGACACCTTACCCAGGTTGGACACTTGTCATCTTCCCTCAAGTTGTGATGGGAAATGTAGGCATCCTGGTTTTAGAGCTTGGCTCTCCATTACAGCTGCAAGACCAGGATGCCTACATTTCCCATCAAAACTTGAGGGAAGCTGACAAGTGTCCAACCTGGGTAAGGTGTCACTTGTAGCTTGGCTCTCAGATGTAACCAAGGGAGAGTTTCCAGGTCTGTGTTGCCACCAATTGCAGCTCACAAATGATCCTTGTGCTTATTTGTATACTTTACATTTTTGCACAGAAATGTCACAACCCAAGCCTTTGGGCCCCATACCTGCGTCTCACCCCCTTTCCTCTCTTCGTGTATGAAAATCTCCCTGACTGAGCCAGAAGAAATGTCTTAGTGGCATTTCTCACATCTTAAAAATACTTGCAGAACTGCTCCAAGGATTTAACAGTATGTGGGATGGGGGAGGGGGGCGGGTGTCTTGGTGATGCTGTCGGCAGCCCTGGGAGGTGCCCCACCTATGTCTCCAATTAACTTTGCTGGAAACCACACAACTTCCCCCAGAGAATGGAAGGCTGTGCCACAAGTTCTACCCTTGAACACCTACGTCACATGGAGACATTCCAATCTGCTACTCGGTTGCCTCTGGGAGGCTTCGTGAGCACGTAATGAGAACATCAAATGCCCAGCCTGAAAAGATGTCACGCGCTTGAAAGTCAAATGTTACAGACATAACTGCAGGCAGCTTTGGAGTAGTAAACACCTTTGATATTCACACGGATAAGCAGAAGCCCGAGAGAACAGTGCTGGATAGAAATGAGTGGTAAATGGCCGCTGCAAAGTCAGATTCTTCTTCCAAGCAGGTGTGTCAGGGCCATCTGCTGAGCCAATGGAATCCAGCGAGATAAACAGTTTTGCTTCCACTGCACTCCATCCTGGTCTGAAGTTAGCACGATGCGGCTTGGTTAAACCATGAGTTGGCAGCTTCTCTCCAGTTTGGCTGGAAACTGGTGGTGCCACTGAGGGTTGCCATCTCAGGGTAGAGAAATTCCTGGTTGAGTTTTTGGGAGGGGACTTGGGGAGGGCAAGGTTTGGGCAGGGGAAGGACCTCAGGTGAGTACAATGCCATGGAGTCCACCTTCCAAGGTAGCCGTTATCTTCAGGAAAACTGATCTCTGCCACCCGGAGATTGTATTTCTGGAAGAGCTCCAGGCCCTGCTTGGAGGATGGCACCCCTAAGTGAGCAGGGCCCAGTTGCATGGTGGGGAACCTGCAAGCACTTGTGGGGGTACTTCATTTCCCCCTATATTCCTTTCCCCACACTATTTCCTCTTTCCGTCCTCCCGGCAGCTTCTATATGCTCACCTTTCCCTATGTCCAGCTATCCTTCAAACCCACTAAACTTACCTTTTATCTGCCCCCAGTTTCATTTATATATCTTGATTTTCTTCATTTATATATTGCCTTTCTTCACAATGGGGACCCAAAGCAGCTTACATCATTCTCCTTGCCTCCACATTATCCTCACAACAACCTTGAAAGGTAGGTTAGGCTAAGTGTGTGTGACTGGATCAAAGTCAACCAGTGAGCTTCCACAGCAGACTGGTGATTCAACCCTGGGTCTCCCAGAGCCTACTCTAAAACTCTAACCACTACACTACACTGGCTGGAGGGGGGGGCTGCTTTTGAACAGTAGCAAGCAGTCAGGCCTGGGTGAGTCATACAAGTCATGTGTTATATCACCTAGTGGTTGCTGGAGGGTCCAATAAACCCTCTCTCAAAAGCCAAAACAGCTCTGGAAAGGCCCCTGCTTTTATTGACAAAAACTAAGCCTGGAATACTGGCTGAACTATCATGGTTACCTAGCAACAACCATTGAGGGCATCTGATTAATGCTACAGGAGCTCCTTTTATCATTTTTTTTTTAAAAAATGTGTGTATATATATTTAGATTTCAGATTTTTCTGCAAACCCAGGACATTTTTTCAGGTGTGCAGGAAGATCTGTCTTGTCCATTCATAGCTACAATCTCCAGATTTAAGTCTCCTCAGATCAGGGCCACTTGGCTATTAGTACATAAGATATCCACCAAGTGCAGGAGGCTTTCCAAAAGACAGGGAGAGTTCACAAAGGCAGTGGAGCAGGAGGGCAAGGGTCTCCATTGTCTCTATTAGCAGCTGACTGAGACATTCTTGCACCCCTGTTGCACGTGGCCTTCCAAACAGCAATGGAAGAGTTGCCTGTGGGAGAGCACGGTTCGCCCATGATGGCGTTTGAGTGTCATTTAAATGTTGGGAAGGCATAATCTTGCTCACCAGAGCAGAATGAACTGGAAGAAAGAGATTTCCTCCCTCTGAAGCAGCCAAGCAATGACTGGACATCCAGAAAGGCCAGTACTGCTGACCCCAGGAGTAGGCCTCCCAGCTCATGCTATTCCCAACCAATTCCAGGGCATGATAAGTCCCCTCCCAAAACTTTTATGCAACAGTTATACTGTCCTCTTCAGAAATCCATTATGAGGATCTGACTCTCCCTCAAGCAGCAGGGCAGTCCTCTTTACCCAGGAACCACCGAGTCTCTGTGTAAATGCTTCATGCAAGCAATTCTTGGCTGGCAGTCAAGTACACCAAACCTTCCTGTGACAAACTCAGTTTGGAAGGTTCACTTAGCATTTTCTGTGGCAAACAGACTTAACAGCTGCAGCAACAGATCTGCCACTATCTTCCAAATGCTTGGATATCTCAGACGCAAAGCACCTTCAAGAACACAGTCGAAAACCAATGGCCATTGTCCCAGAAGTGCCTCTGTGTGCAAACAAGCCCCTCTGTGGGTGGAATCCTGGCCACTCACACTGTCCAGAGATGATCAACAAATGTGGTTTTGCTTCTTGTTCTGCAATACACACCTGTTAACTTTTTTCTCCCTCACCATGCTGTATATGCCTGTTAAACTACAGAATAAACTAGCCTATTCCATAATTTTCTTCTCAACTTTCCTCAAAAAAAAGGTGCCCACATTGGCCTGTCTGGAAATGGGGTGCTCTGTCTTGGGAGCCTGTCCTCCTAATGAATGATGTACCCAAGATCTCAATTACACCCTCTTTGTAGGGGGTGGGACGCCTGGAGGGGGAAGACGCCAAGTTGCAGGGAGAGGACTCCAAGGCTGAAGCGCTCCTGCCCTCATCAGCACGGCTCGAGTGGGCTCAACACCCTCTAGCAGGAGGAGACGGGCATTTATTGACATGGAGTTAAACTTGCCCCACCACCTCAGCCGCATTTGCTCAGTCCTGTTTTGCTGTGTGTGGTCGCAGGTGGGGGCCACATTTGTCTTTTTTCCTTCCTCTTTCTAATTCCAAAGCTCGGACCAGCACTCCAGCCCACAGATCATGGCACGCTCCACGCAACCTGCGTGCAAGAAGGCTCTAGTTGATGCTGGGAGACGGAAGAACAAGCTGAGCATGAGGGAGCCAAGTTTGAAAAGTTGGAGAAACATTGAAGAAAGATGCTCTGTACATATCCAAAGGCACTTGCTCCTTCCGCATTGCTTTATTGCTCCATGGCTGGATCCTGACATTAAAAAGTGATTCTGCAGCTGAGCACGGACTCCAATTATATCCCACAAATGTGTCTGGTAGAAATTAATAGAACATGGAACCCTCCTGCCTCACTCACCATCTGCATAGCAGTAGAAATTGCAATTTATGGGTTACACACAAAGAAATTTGAATTCGAATTATGATTTAATTGCTGAAAGCTAAACAAACTAAGAACTACTTGAAAGGGGAACACAGAGCTAAAATGGAAAAGTTCAAAATTACTTATTTTTTCCAGTAATAATTTTGACATTTGCTCATGTACGGGCATGCTCTTCATTTTATCAAGACTGTTTGTACTTGCTTTCATGAAATATTTTCTCTGTGAACTTCACTTCAGATTCTAAATTCTGAGTATGTCTAGTTAACTCTGGTTAACCCTTAAATGCACTCTATGCGGAGTTACAGCCTTCTAAATCCACTGAAATTCATGCACCATTAGGTTAGGATCCTAAATCATTAGTTGGAACTACAGTCATCTTTCTTTTCACTCAACAGACTGGTTTAAATATGATTAAGAGGATTAGAGTTTTCCAAGGAAGTGTAATTGATGGAGTAGACTTTCTAATCCACGTTCCTACTCTTGAATACATACTAGATCTCCTAATCTGGAATTAAAAAAATAAGACTACTGTACAACTGTGAGAAAAGCAGAGTAAGCCTGCTTTTAAACGAGATCTTATTCTTTTTGTTAGGCGTAAACCTCTTTCTGTGATTGAGGTTCAAAAGAACACCAGGGACAAACAAGCTCAGCAGTCTTCAGGCCTCAGGGAGGTTGCCAAGAGCCTCTGCAGAACTGCAAAATTTGGGCTGCTCTTTGGAAGGACCTGTTGCTAGTGCTCATGTGCAAAGCACAACTGCTCCATGTGGCCTCCTGTTTCTCTTTGCATGCGTAATCAGAGGAGCACCAGGACAGCCAAGACAGGCCACTTGGGGCTGAAGAGGACTTCTGTTTTGGCACAAACAGGTTCACTGACCCTTCCCTACCCAAAAGCTCTTCCACAGCTTCTCTTTCTTCCCCTACTCCAGCCCACCCACCTCCAGTGTTCCATGAGTGCTTGTGGGGTGCACAGCCCTCACTGAGGTCCTAACTCTGGTTCTTCTTCTTCCTGATGTCACATAACTTTATGCCATGTAGTTGCAACTCAGTGGTTTTCAGGCTGCCTCCTGAGGGGTGAAAGCGGGCCTGGAAAGTCCGAAGTCTGCTGAATGAGTCTGCCGTATCTGGTGCTGAGAGTGGATCGAAAGCTCTCTCCCTACAGAAGCTCTTTCTGCTCCCTCCACCCCAGCCTCACACAGCAGTATTCAGCCACTAAAGCAATCCCCAAATTGGGCCAGCACTTATTGGTGCGCTGCCAGAGGACTGGGCTGCAGCCAGCCTCCACCACCACAAAAATGAATGGAAATTCCATAACTTCCAAATCGAGGGCTCTGACTGCTTCAGAAATTCTCCTCGGCTGTATTTCTCCCTGGATCTTGGAGTTCCGTGTTACCTGGTCTTGTTTCTGATACGGAATCAAGGCATTGGGGGAATCCCCTGACGGTTCTGAATTTTGAACAGACACAGATGCATGAGCCATTTGCCAAAGTTCATAATGACTAGGGTATACAGATAAACCGATATAAAATCTACAAATAATTGTCTTCATGCACATTGTGTTTCAGAATTAGCTTTTGTGCAGTGTTGTAGCTTCACTTGCTTACATTGACAAGCCATCACAAACAGCCTTCCAGTCATTGTTCAGCATGTTTTTTCTTTTTGTGCAATGTTTTTTCTGCTGTTGAAGAGGAGACCTTTTGTACAGCAGCAAAACACCACAAATAGGTCACAAAGGGGATACAAATAGTGCAAGGGAAGAAGAGCAACAAGAGGAGATGTTGAGGAGTAGAATCCCAGGCTGAGCAAGCCCACAGAACAAGAACAGAATAAGAATGCACAGGTAACCTTCAATCATGTTTACAAGACCTCTCACAAGGCCGTTTCCACGTGGCTTACCTGAAGCCGGGCCATGCCGCAATGTTGCAGATTGTGCCGGGGAAAACGCAAAATATTGCGTTTTCTCGCGCGACTTTCGCACAACGTCACGCAAAAATCGCGCGAGAAAATGCAATATTTCGCATTTTCCCTGGCACGATCCACAACGTTGTGGCATGGCCCGGCTTCAGGTAAGCCGTGTGGAAACGGCCCAAGTGTCATTTGTGCATTTAGTGTCTAAGAATTGCTAAAAGAAATATAAAATATCAGAAGCTTTTGGCTGCTTCAATAATAAGGTTGCCAACTACCAGATGCAAGCCTGGAGATCTCCCAGAACTGAAACTGATCTCTAGACTGCAGAGATTAGTTCTCAGGGAGGAAATGGCAGCTTTGGGGGGGTGGACTCTGTGGCAGTAGATCCCACTGAAGTCCCCTCCTCAAACTCTGCCGTCCCCAGGCTCCACCTCCCAATCTCCAGGCATTCCCCAACTCAGACCCGGCGGCCACTTCTCCTTTTATCCCTCACCCCCCTTTAAACAGCTGGGCATGCTCAGAACCACTGGAGCTAACAGCAGATTTTCTCAGTCAGTCAGTCCGTCCGTCAGTCAGTCCCTTTATTGACATAAAACAAAATTAAACAAACCTGTATTTAAATAACATTGAAACAGGGGCAGAATGTGGTGCTGTGAGCTGTGTAAAATAATTAGCTGATTTTTTTTAACATCAAGATGGGGCAAACTCTTGCACATCAGCTAAAATAATGAATTATAGAAAGGCTTTCTTATTGATTTATTTATTTATTTAGATTTTTATTCCACCCTCTCCTGCATAGGCAGGCTCAGGGCAGATTACATTTATAAAACAGTCATAATAAAACTTACAGCTTAAAACAGGATAGTCAATCCTGCCAGGCCCGGGTTCCACCAGGTTGGAGCCAGGACCAAAAAGGTCCTGTTTCATCTCTGCTCATAGATCTGAAGGCATTTCCAGATCAGAAATGGAAAGGGGTGCTAATCTCCTCTCAGACATGCAATTCTTAGGCAAATGATATGTTACATGCAAATCTATGTAACAAAAGCCAGCAGTATTTTTTAAAAAATGTTATGATTTAAGGAATGATAAGATTTAACCCAGTTTTCCCAGTCCACATAATTGCCACACAAGTTGCTTTTCCCACCATGGAGGGAGGGGGGTACCCAGATGCCCGTGGCTGGGGGGGGGGGCAAACTCCTGGAAGTTTGCTTCTGTGCCTGCTGATCACCAGTGAGCAGTGGGAGAGGGTAAGATGCTTGGCAATCACCTGCCATTGGCAGGCAACCTGGACAAATGAGCAGTGCCCACAAGCTCCTGGCTGGCTGCAACATTAGTTCTACAAGTGACAGCATCACACTGCCTGTGGGAGGGCTCCTGAGTTTTGCGCAGGGCCGATTTCAGTCCCAAACAGGGCAATTCTTAAAGAACTGGCCCTGCACAAAGTGCAGGGGCACTCCCTCAGCCAGAGCAAGAATACCACCTCCAGAAGTGATGCTGTCATGTGCAGACCGGGTGTGCATGTGAATGACGGAAAGAACATCAGTGAGTACTGACCCCCCCCCACACACACACACCAGTTGCCAGGGAGACCTAGTGACCTTTGAGGGGGCAGAGGGGTGTCCAGGTGAAACAATGAAATATTGTTTTAGGAATGTTTCTGAATGAAAAAGCAGCTGGGGGAGGGGTTGAACAAAAAATGGCTCGTGGGGAAAGGACATCTACGCATGGCATTAAGTCAGGCTTACAATGGGAAACACCCAGTCTGCAGTTTTCAAGAGAAAAGAACTGAACTGCAGGTTTAAGCCAGACAGACTTATAGTAAAGCTCAAAACTCAACTGGGCTCAGAGTTTCAAGGGAAATGTCATGATTATTGTCCACTTTTCTCACTGGGACTCAAGGCAGATTACACAGAGTAAATCAGTATAATTAATATGATGAGACATGCAAAGAAATGTAGTAAGATCTGGACTGTGAATACTTCATTATTATCAAAAGAGAAACTGAGACAGTGGCTTATCTACCGCCACGTAATGAGTCTATGGCAGTGTCAGGATTCGAATCTAGATCCTGATGACATTTTCAAAATCCATCCCATGCAAGTTCTTCTCTTCTCCTTTGCATGAAAACATCGACAACTCTCCACCATTTACACAACTGGCAAGCACACATTCCGAGCCAGATAAGTAGAGAAGCCCGTAGGGACAAGGGGTGCGAGGAGAGAGGCCAGGCCACTCAGACCCAAAGGTGGCATCTGATTTTATTTTTGCATCTGCCTCATGGCAACAGACACTGCAAATGCTGTCTAAAAAATGCACAGCAATTCTTCTGGCAGAGCTGGCAAGTCCAGAAAATGAAGATAAGGCAGCGCGAAGCAAACCCGGGTGGTGCCGGAATGACGTCGGCCAGAGATTCCTCACCCGGTTCATGACTGGAAAGTCAAGGTCGGAGGCATTCACATCGCTTTAGGAAGGAAAGAAAGAAACAAACTTGCCCTGTCTTTTTCCTTGGTGCAAGATGGAAGACCCTGATTAGGATGCTCTCTGCAGCTCTAAGGGGACATGGAAACGTGGCGCACAGTACAGGCATTTTCCAGCAGCCAAGAACCGCTCAGCTAGCCCGGTAACAATCACCAGGGTGTCAATAGTTTATTGCAGCGATCCGCCTGTTTTCTCTGAGGGCAATCTTGAATAAACAGGCATTTCAGCCCCCCCCCCCCCCGCTACCTCGTCCACTCCCTCCTGCCACTGCTTGGATTAACAATTTACACCTGAACAATAAAAGAGGAGAGAGGAGTCGAACATCCTTTTCAAGGGCAGCCGCATCGCAGACATCTGTAATTTGTGTGTTCACACACAGGATTTCTTCGACTGGCTTCTTCCTGCGTGTGGGATTTTGCGATCCTTACAGTGGGCCAGGGGAAAGCATCGGGTACTTCGCTATCGGCAGCACCGTGAGAGACGTGCGCTCACGCTTGGGGTCCTGCCTCCCAACATTCTACACACGCCACATTCTGTTTGAATTACGAGCAACAGGCTCAGTCCCCTTCTAAATGCTGTCAGCAGCGGCATCCCTACCCAATACTTAAGGCGCCGGGTATCCGGAGACCTCTGGCTTCCTCTACCATACAGACTTGGAATAAAAGGGTGACATAAATTCTCTCCCTAAAGGAGGAATGGTCAACTGGAGGATACAAGACCAAAGCAATTTGATTTCCAAGTCTGAGTCAAATCCAGACCTAAGAGCAAAGTGCCACCCTGTATTAAGACCAACTAAAAATGACACAAAGCCCAGTGCAAGTGTTTGAATTTTCTAGGATCCGAAACCCAGGTTTAAATCCCTACTGCCACGAAAGCTTGCTGGGTGACCTTGGATCAGTCACGCACTCTCAACCTAACCTACGTCACAAGGTTGTTATACGACTATAAGATGGAGGACAGGAGAACACAACAAGGAGCTGCCTTATACTGGTCTATCAAAGTCCGTATCATCTACTCAGAACTGCCACTCCCCAGCACTTCAGGTACGGGACTTTCCCATCACCACCTACCACCTAATTCCTTTAACTAGAGTTGTTGAGGACTGAACCTCCTCGGACCTTCTACATGCCAAGGAGATGCTCCACCACTGAGCAGCACTTCCCATCGGGAATAAAGGTGGGGTAGAAACAAACACATAAAAAGCATACAAGCCGAGGGCTCACAAGGAATTGTGTATGTGGGGGGCTGTAATTTGGAAATCTCCCCCCTGCTCTTCAAATCTTCTCCTCCAGGATTATGTGAGGCCCTCCTGGAATCCCCCTTCCCTTTTCTCTGCTGAACCAACTCTCAACAGCTCTCAACGTTCTAGAGCTTGCCCAGTCAGTCTTCAACAGGCCAGGGCACTGGAGAGCAGAGGGGCCGAAGACGTAAGGGGTTGGGTTAATCTACAAAGTCCTACTTTTCCTGCACACCCAGGGCATTCTCCAAGAATGTACAGATGGCTTTGCATGGAGCCAACTACTTTCCTCTGGGGACTGGCTTCTATAAAAAACAAGAGGGCAAATGGGCTTGGAAAGCTGCCGCCAGGGGAGGGAGGGTTCCTGCCTTTCTCCCAAGTTTTTTTTCCCACCAAGCCAAAGTAGAGCTGGGAAGGAGAGTTTTCCCCTTTCTGCTGCCGCGTGTACACACAGTACCTCCACATGGAGCAGCAGAAATGGGGAAATCTCTCCCCTCCAAACTGTTTTTGCACAGGGAAAAAAAGCTTGGGAAAAAGACGTGAGCTCTCCCTCCCACAGCAGTGGCTTTCTGAGACCATGTGCGCTCTCGTTTTTTTAACAGAAGCCAGTCCCCAGAGCTTACATGTGTCTGCGTGGAGCATGCGTTGGCTCTGTGGAGAACTTGTAAAAGAAGTAATGAAAAGAAGTAAAGAACCTCCAAACAAGCTCAAGTAATGTGTAGAGTGATCCACCTCGCCCCCCCCCCTTGTGATAGCCTTTTCCTCTTTCTGGATTCTGTTTACAGTGTCAATGCAGGTATTTAGATGTAGCTCCATTGGCTGCAGCCCACAGATCAGAGAGTGTTCCCTGGAGACCAGACTGGCCCCAAAAATCCAGAGGCTGCAGAAGTAGGAAAATAGCACTGAATTCTGCACTGCTGATGGGAGTTGCTTTGTTTAACATCAAACAAACGCCCTGTCTGTGAAGGCATCTGAGATCAGGGCTGAATCTTGCCGCATACAGGGCCGTTTCAACTCTGCTCTGGTTGTTCTACTCACAAAAGAATGGCCTTCCGTTTTCTGGGATTCTGACACTTTGAGTGGTCAATAAATCCCTGAAATTTGTTCCCCTCGTGACCCCCGTGGCTGGTTTGACCACCACTGTTTTATGGCAAATACAGGCACTGGCCAAGTTATGTTTAACATGTGTTGCTATACAATAAAGTAACACCCTTCATAAAAACTGGGAGGGTCTTGCCAAACTAGAATCTTATTTTTATTTCATCAGCTTGAATTCTCTTCTCTTCTTATTTTTAACAAATTAGCACATGCTGTAATTTTATACTACAATCTGCACTGCATGCTGATTTGACATCCAATGACTGTTACAGGCAGGGCTTTTTTCTGGTAAAAGAGGTGGCGGAACTCAGTGGGTTGCCCTCGGAGAAAATGGTCACATGGCTGGTGGCCCCGCCCCCTGATCTCCAGACAGAGGGGAGTTGAGATGGCCCTCAGCGCGGAGGGAAATCTCAACTCCCCTCTGTCTGGAGATCAGGGGGCGGGGCCACCAGCCATGTGACCATTTTCAAGAGGTTCCGGAACTCCGTTCCCCCGCGTTCCCCCTGAAAAAAAGCCCGATGTCTGCACCTTCTCCACACCTTCACTCCCACTGCCAGAACCCTTGTCCCCCTCTAGTCTCAGCAGCCCCTGGCTCCCCAGTTTTGGCCACGGTCCATGCCAGTGTTCTGGTACCATGTTTTTGAGAGGTGAGACATTAGAAAACAGGGTAGCCGAGTCTGGATTTCTAGCAGCCAGTGAAAGCAAACCAGTTTATGAGAAAGGCGATAATTCAAAGCTGGTTTCAGCTGAATATTATTGAGAATTCATCTCAAAGTTTGCATCAATTGTGTCTGCACTCTGTACAGGCTCAGAGATTACAAGGAGCATTTTTGCAAGGTAACAGGTACAAAAGGGAGAATACAGGCTAGAGTCACACTCAAGCCACAAAGCTGGGAGGTCTAAAGGGACAAAGAAGATCATCCTCTTGAGGTTAGGGAAAAATCAGGGTTGCCATTCCCCTGCTGGGGGTGGGGAATCTTCTGTTCCCATCCTCCACCCCCCGTCCCCACTTACCTGGCCGGTGGGGAGGCACAGGCCTCCTGGATGCACACTCCCGCAGGACCAATTTGGGTCTGAATCGGGCCCAAATCGACCTGAAACAGGCTGCTGTGGAGTGCAGGAGCGCTCCCACACCACACAGCGGCCCGATTCAGCCCAAATTGGGCCCAATTCAGCCTGAACAGGACCCCCATGGAGTGTGGGAACACTGCCGGGGACAGCAGTGAGCCGCACGATGATGTCACTTCCCAGAAGTGACATCATCGCGCGGCTGGGGGCCCCACCTCCCACCAGGAGGACCGGGGGACCTGGCACCCCTAGAAAAAACATGACGACCCACAAACGGCAGGCAAAGGAGAAATTACTTAAACTCAGACATGAATGAGAAGCTGTCTTGTTATTTCTCTCTTGCTGTTATTTCTCTCTTGCTCTCAGTGATAACTCCATTTTGAGCATATGTAGCTGAACAGAGGAAATCCCCAGACCCTGAGAACCCAGGTAATGGGTGATTTCTAAATGCTTGCAACTCTGAGACTAGGGACCCTGTCCTGATTTAACATCTGTTAGGGCATGTACAGAGTTAGGGGCTGTGTGCTATTGCTCTGATGTGATTTCAAATTGCTGTCCGCGCTAGTTATTTCTTTATTAAATTTGGAACATTGGTAAACTGATTTCTTCACCTACATTTAGCCCAATTCAGTCACACTTACCACGGAGAAGGAAGGTGAGGGAGCAGCAGTCACTCATCACCACCATTGTGCTCAACAGCATTTTAGTCCCCACAGCAAGTCACAAAAGCAAAACCAATGCTGAGCCTTTAAGTGGCCATAGGGTAAGGAGTGCTAAAGAGGTTTAGCAGAAGATACTCTTCAAGGTCAGCTAGTGGCAACAGGTTACCCAGAGTGAAACAACACACACCAGGTGTAAATAAGGAGAAAGCCCTGATGGGCTGAGACCTGGAATGGCCATTAAACTTCCAAGCTCCTGCATGGACAGAAACGGGGCTTGCAAGACAGTGTCCCTGCAGCCTCCTTTTCCAAGCACAGCTGCTGCTGCGTCGGCAGTTCATCCCATTCTGATCTGTCGTCGTGTTTCTTTCTCACTGTGCTGCCTATGGAGAATTTTGACCACCCCATGGCTTCCCGGTTTGTGTGCCAGTCCTACAAGCTGTAACATTCCCGAGGCGCCAGGTATCACTGGAGTGATTGGCAAGGCTGCCCCCATGCCTCTGCTCTTCTGCTGGCCCAGGAAGACGCAAAGACTTCTACCTTTACAAATGACTCAAGGACACCTCAAGCCTGTGGCTTGAATGAGATGTCAGTGTGTCAGGCAGCTGAATGACATGTGTGGAAGTCTCCACGTGTACCTGAACTGGCAAGGGGAAAACAAAGAAGCAACATCAAGCAGTCGTGTGTACCTGTGGTCTTCGACTAGGCTCAGTGACATGTGATAATGAGCCTGTACAAACGACCACAGGTCTAATCACCCATCCACACTTGATGTTTGGGGTAAGCATGCTTACTGCCTGCAGGGATGAAACGATGTCTACCTTATTTTTACCAGTCCCTGAGCGTGAGACTAGATGTGTCACAATTTCCAGCTGATTTTTCAAGCTCCTGGTGCGTCACAATGCACGGCCTGTTAGGTCATGTGCTTTTTGCATTATATGCAAGACATGTGTGGAGGCTTCAGCCTCAACGAGAACGGGAGACTATCAATGAAGTTAATAATGATAACAATACACCAATTCTCTATATCTCATCGGTTTGTATGAGTACGGAAATGCTTGCATTTCTGAAAGGGGGACTGGGAAAGACTGGTTGACTTCGGTGGGAAGAAGGTTGCTTCTATATTCTCTGCCAGATGCTTGGCTGAAAAGAGCCAGTTTTGCCAGGTTTTCTATTCTGTCAATCACTCTGCATTCAGTCTGCAAACATACTGAATTTTGTTTCTCTTTTCCGCCACAGCCTTGAGTATGTTTCCAGATGAATCCCCCCTTGTCTGTTTGTGCCGCCAGGAAGGCAGAAGTGCAAGATAGCATCTCTGGGAGACAGAAACTGTGTTCTGACCTGCAGGGGGGCAGCTGCAGTAAACACACTGAAAGAAATTGGGTTTTTCCATTTAGTCACTTACAAATATTGGCAGGGGTGCTAGCAATGTTTCAGCCAGCGCTGATAATAAGAAAAGGGATCAAACAGACCTAGAACAATTGGGATGATGGCCACTGCACTTTTCAAAGGCAGCATCAGTTATTCTAATGAATACCTCTGTAATTTTTAAAGCCTGCTTGCACCCTTACTTAGTCTGAAATTGCAACCTCTTGATTCACTTAAATATTGCATTTGTTTATATCATCAATAAGATAATCTGAGGCTGCAGCAATTTAAAAGGAGAGAAAAAGGCCTGAATCAATTTGACAATCTTTTCTCAGCTTCACTGAATGAAAAGATGTCCCCCTCTGTCTACAAATCCAAGCTGTACTTTTAAAGATGAGATGAGATGCAATTTGAGGACAGAGATTAATGAATGCACAGAAGGGGGCATTTCTTAGATCTGTGAGGATGAGGCTGTGAAGGGCTGTAAAGGTTAGATCCGATATCCTGAACAGAACCAAGAAACAAATCAACAACTAGTGCAGTTACCTTAGAAACGACATAAGGAACAGGGAAGAAGAGAAAGCGCCCCCCCGGAGAACAGCTGTTAGGCCAGGCCCACCCCCATTGAAAATAATGGCCCTTTAAAAGACGAAGCATATATTTGCTGCTGAACAGCTGGGGGTGTGCTGACGGAGCCTACTCCCGGCCTCCAAGGACAGGTCTGCTGCCCATAGGAAATCATGCACCGCAGAACAGCTGGGAGCCAGGGCCCACTTCCTCCCCCTCACTCCCTTCTTCCTACACCTCCCCAAAAGTGAAACATTTGAAATTCTGGGACATAATTTATCATTACTCTTAGAATTTCACAAGTGTTTTGAGTCAAGCTGACCTGAAACAACCAATTTCAGGTTTAATTTGGGCTTGGGCATACCCAAATATCCCCTAATCAGACTGGCCTGATCAGTCAAGTCTATAAGGGAGAATATTCTTTTCACTATGCACAACTAAACAAATAATTTCCTGGCCACCTCCTGCACTTGATTCTCACGTAACAATTATGCCCAGCAACAAATTATCTGTGAACCATTTTAAACCACCGAAGGTTCAGTAAATCAATCTCATGAGAGCACCAGCTGTGCCAACTGTATCACCTCCATCTATTTACCTCCTCGGCCAGGATATCTAAGCACTGATTTTAGATTGTGATAGCTGCATTTAGAAGCTTAAATTAACACTGTAGAAGTTATATAAAGTTGAGTGTCACCTGTGTACTGACACCCAACCGCAAGATCCAGATGTTGTTATTTCAAGGTCTAATATAAATGCTGAAGAACACTGGACAGCCGACAGAACCTTGAGGCTCACCACAGGGCAGCCCACTGAGTCGGCAGGGAGACTTTCCGCATTATATACAATGAGAAGGACTGAAACCAGCAGCGCCGTGCCTATAGACCCCGTCTTCTTTTCTAGGTGATGGAACAAACGAGCGGGGTCCAGAGGCTACAGAAGGATTTAGTATTATCAAAAGATAGGATATGATGAATATCCCTGTATTTATTTGAAGTCTAAGAACATCTATCAGCATGATTAAAGCAGCCTCCACCCCCTAACCAGGCATAAAACAAGTTTGAAAGTGATCAAAGGGAGAAGGACCCTTCAGGTATGCCTGGAGCTACTCAACCACCTGTTCAAAAGCCTTACGCCCATAAAGCAAATCTCACACAGGCCTATAAATTACTCTTTGGAACACTAGGCGTCTTCAACAGAAAGTTTCACTCTTTCCTCCATAAAAAGATTAAGGAAAATTCCCTCTATGAAGGCTGAATCCTGGCCAAAGATGCGCCTGTCGTATCTTGGCAATATTTCAATAGGCAGGAAGGACAAGTGTCTGCTTTGCAGATGCTGAACTTCACTTAAGTCAGGGGGATCTCTCTGAAACCATCCACACCAGCTCTAGATTTCACTATCCAAATCCCCTGGTGATGCCATAGAGACCTTGAGTTACTGCCTGACAGCTGTGCTCAAATTGCTGAAAGTGAACAAACTGAAACTGAACCCAGACGAAACAGAGGGGATGCTGGTTGGGAAGAGGGGCATCTTGAAGGACACTGTACTCCCCACTTTCAGTGGAGTTTAACTAACCCTTGTTGACTCAGTTAAGAGCCTAGGGGCTATACTGGATTGAGCTTTACTGCTAGAGAGGCAAGTTAATGCAACTGCAAAAAAATGCCTTCTGCCAACTCAGCCCAGAAGATGGCCCCCTTTCTTGACACGGCTGATTTGGCCACCTGAATCCACGCCCCACTAACATCGACTAGACTACTGTAGTGCACTTTACCTAGGTCTCCCTTCGAAGTCAACTTGGAGATTCCAGTTGGCGCAGAATGCCGGAATTCAGCTATTATCAAGAGCTAGGCATACGGCTTCCAATCTGCAGTCACTCCGTCAGCTTCCCATCAGTTACTAGGCTCAATTCAAGGTACTGGCTCTCAAATACAAATCCTGTTATTACCTTGGCCCCTCCTCATATCTGCAGGACCGCCTCTCTCCCTATGCTCTGACACGGCAGCTTTGCTCATCTGAACTGAGCCTTATGTAGGTGCCACCCTGCAAATAGGCAAAATCAACACATGCTTGTAGATGCACATTCTCGTGACCCGCTTTATGGAATGGGCTGCTTGACAATGTTAGGAGCGTCCCTACTCTCTCCGCTTTCTGCAAACTATGCCAAATTGAATGATTCAGGAGGATTTTTTTACACAGGTAATCAGGCTGTGCTATAAGAAAACAGTTCAAAGAGATGCACTAGTAGAGGGACAGGGACTATAGAGTATATTACTGTTTACTGTCTGTTGATCTAAGTATATTCCTATCAGATAATTTGTGTGCTGTTTAATATGTCATGTTTAAATACATTGTCTCAGCTCTACATCAGATTTCTACTTGTTTTCAAATTTCTGCACATTTGTATTTGCATTCCAACTATTTCATTATTCATGGAATGTTCCAGTTGTTGATTATATTGACTTCTAATGTGAAATCCACCTTGAGTCTCAGTGAGAAGGCAGACAATATATAATACAAATAAATATTGACAAGAGCATATTTCTGGCAGACATTGTCAATCACTTAAATCTGGTTGTTGTGGACTTTCCAGGCTGTATCGCCGTGGTCTTGGCGTTGTAGTTCCTGACGTTTTGCCAGCTGCTGGCGAAACATCAGGAACTACAACGCCAAGACCACGGCGATACAGCCCGGAAAATCCACAACAACCATTGTTCTCCGGCCGTGAAAGCCATAGACAATATACTTAAATCTGCCTTATATTAATGTATCCCTGCTTCACAAAAAGGGTTACCCCGGTAGGAGCTACTAAAAGACATCACCATAGCAATTCTTTAACTTTAAACGTGAACCTTAATCAGTATATTATCCATCAAAGAGCAAAGTTGTTAATTATTTTCCTCTTCTGCATCAGAAGCATACAAACTGTCTGACTGAGCACAACTGCCTGATGCTCAATAGTAGCAAGCCACGCCGTGGCATTTCCTAAAGTGCACTGGAGGCAGAACAAATTCAAATCAAAACCAAACCCTCTAATGATGTGGCTTAATGTTGCATCGCTTACTGTATTAATTAAAGTATGCAACCCAACTTTTTTGCGTGGGGGTGGTGGTGGTGGGTTCTGCTGCAAATTTAATAACCCGTTCACAAAACCCATAATTTTGTGCAGCAGCGCTAACTATCAACTTGTCCACAAGACTCTGGTTCTGACCCTTGGCTAAGATGATCCAGGCTGTCAGAGCAATGCAAGAAAAAAAGAAAAGGGAGGATGAAACTGAGAGCAGCCTTCAAAGCGGTCACCCGGCTGCCACATCTGAACACTGTTGTTATCCTTGTGACTTGAGAGCTACCTGACTCGCCAAGGAGAGGACCTTGGGGTTGCCTTCAGTGTTCCAAGAGTCCTAACCAGTTCCCAAGGAAACAACCTGAACCTGTCCTGTCTAATCTTTTCTAATTTCATTTCACTCCAACTGCAGGCTTCCAATTCTATAAACTCCAGTCCCTGCTGGCAATGTAAAGGGAGTGTGAGTGTCAGAGAGATCACAAGAAACAAAATAGTTTTAATCCCAGTCTTCCATGCCCTGGAGAGGCCCTGCCAGAATGACAGAAAGAACATTTGCTAAAGATCAGACAAAAGCCATTAGCAGGGTGTTATTTTATTTTGCATGCTACAAAAAGGATTACATTATTGCTTAACAGCATGCTATTCTTATGGGAGAAGGCACAGTTACTCTCCCCTATTAAATCATTAAGCCTGGTAATATTTACTCAATGAGACCAGTGGAGAAGCAAAGAGCGGCCAGCCAGGAGCTCCAGGCACAGAGAACAGCCTCTTGCCTGCCTGCCTCTGGCTTTCCACACAATCAGCTTATTCCTGATTTTCTTAGCAGTCAATCCACAAACACGGGAATCAGTTTGGGTGCAGTTCTTCCCCCCCTCTACATTGTGGAGTGGGTTTATTTTCTTCCTCTTGTTTCCTACACGCGCGCAGGATTTCCAAACAAGGGTGAAGTCATCATCAGTGATGTGACAGTGCCCCTCCGCTTTTATATTTTTAGCACATGCAATTTGTGAAAACGTTTTTATAACGTTACAATGACCTAACACTGTAACGGCAGATGCAGCAGGTTCTCTGAATCCCCAGCTTTCATTTAAAGAAGTCTCCACCCCCTTCACTTGTGATGTGCCCTTTCCCTTATACCTCATCCGTGGAAAGGGCTAGAGCCTTACTTTTTTGAAAGCTGGGAATTCAGAGAACCTGCTGCACCTGTTATTAGAAGATCATCATAACATTATGAAAATGATGATTTAAGAAAAAAAAGACTGAAAGTGAAGCCAGGAGAGGGAAGGAAGGCAGAGGGAGGGAGGAGTGGTTTGACTATGATGAATAACAAATAATCAAAAAGTGAGTTAGAGGTAGGTGGGCAATGGCAGGACAAACAAAATCGAAAGAAGCATTCCACACAGGGAAAACAAGTGAGAATCAGCTTTCTAAAACAGGATTGGGGTAAAAGTGGTCTCAAAAGAACCACTCAAAAGAATAAAACACACAAACACACAAAGCATAGGTGAAAACTAAGGGCCAAAAAAAATATGTCTGTGGAAACCCGTGGATAGATCAAAGCTGTAAAGATCAAAGCTAGACTAGCAAAGGCTTCACTTGCTCACCCCAAAAGGGCTCTGCTCCAGGCACAGAAGTTTGGAGAGCTCCCAAACCCTGATCTTGTCTGAATGCTGCTCCCAAAACTACATAGAGAGACGGGGGGGGGGGGGGGGGCTTCTGTTTAGCCACCATCTTCTTAAAGCCACACTTGCCCGCCTTTCTCCTTGAGCTGCCTGCAGAGGATTCTGGGCCCCTTCTGGAGTTCACACAAGACAATGGCTAGAGTTCAATGTGAACTGCGCACGTATCCTGCATCCTCCCCCTTGCTGCTGGATGTTATCCTAGTAGACGGGTCATGATGGGCAGTCTGGGGATTTCTTGGTCCTTAAGCTAAACCTGGCTTTAAATTGATGATTAACACTAACTCCCCGCTCCCCGCCCCCAATTCTCAAGCATGCAGTGCCTTCCATCTTGAACAAGAACATACTGGAAAGAAGCAAGGGAAGAAGCAACACAGAAAATGTGGAACAAATGCTGTGAATTTTAGGTCAATGTACTGCGCTTGCAAATGATCTGCACCTACCGGCCCCACTCCTCAGAACTGCTTTGCAAACATTCCCGGTCCACATGTTTTGAAAGAGGCAGTAACCTTGCCCTGTGGATGACCTCTGCGGTCAGAAGCAGACGCCTGATTGAGTGACTGTCAATCAAAGCTTGCATCCAAACACACCTGGGGCTTGCTTCAGACGATGCTGTCAGCGAAGTCGCTAATATTGATGTTTGTCCCATGTATGCAGAGGTTAGAGCTAAATTTCTTGCTAACTTGTTAGTGGGGCGTAACTTTACCTCTGATATTGACAAATTAGTTTTTTTGTTATCTGATACTGATTCATTTGTCACTAGCAGAGTATCCCTGTTTGCCTTAGCTGCAAAAAAGATTAGGGCCAAGATGGTTTCCACAGAAACATAACTTTTTTCATAACTATCTGTTATTTATTAAGGTCCCATTTTAATTGTATTGTATTTTTATTATTTTAATAACTGTATTTTATGCTTGTAAGGTGGATTTCTATTTTTACTTTTCTTAACTTTGTATCGTGATGGCCTTTGGCCATATACAATTAAACCTACAATTCAATGCAATGTTGTGTGTTTGGGGAGTATGTCACAAGGAGGCAGAGATTCGTCCCAAAATGAGCTATAACTAGATCCAATCAAAGCAACCAGCATGCTCCAAAGGGGTTGGAGACAGATATGGTGGCACTCCATAGGTCAAGTGGGAGGAGGGAGCACCAAGAAACGTCGACTTCTTGTAATCATCTTGCTGATCTGTCAGGTCCCCCCTACAAGTGATGCACAGCACACCTGCACAGCACAGTTCCAAAAACAAAATCTGTGGGAGGTCTTTTCAAAGTGCATCGCTCTACAGAGTTTTTATTGTTCCAGTTTATGTTGTTACCCACACTGGGGCCCATATTGCTTGGAGAAAGGTGGGCCTGTAACTCTTCCAAATAAATTAAACAAACACACACACACCATTTATAGGCCATTTTTCAATAACTGCAAAGCAGGCACGCACAAAGAAATACACAAAATTTCAAAAGCCCTCAAAATATAATCATAAAAAAGAATCGAACAATATACAACGTTGCACAATATTATAGCAGCAGCAGTTGTGAAAGACCAGTAACCAGGACCTAAAAATGTCTTTAAATTCTTTTGAAACAACTAGAAAGAGGGAACAGCACTGCTCTGGTACCACTGCTGTTCATAGAAGACAATCTCTTGGGCCGAATCCACGCTTCCCTGCCTTCCCGGTTTTCCTGTGCATTTATTGCGCTGGATTCTAACCCGCAATGCCCCAGGCTGTGTTCACAATCCCTTTCTTACTGAGTGAGCGTCACGCTATGCTTCATTCACATCCCTGAAAGAAAAGCAGGATAAGGGGCAGGCCTAGATCCACTGTCGGGGTCTAGATCCGCCGTCGCCGATGAGATGACATTTTTTTAAAAAAAAATATGAGAGATTTCCGCTATATCGATTTTCCACTGTATTGCAAATACGTTTGATTTATAGAAAACGCCACGCTGCATCGTATGCTCAGGCCATGTGAGACTGAAGGAGCATTTTCTGTTGATCAGAGAGCCCCAGGAGAGCACAATGGGTCACTGAAAAAGACTGCAGACATTGGTGGGACACAGGTGTTCGCATGGCCAATTGCCACAGACTACTGTGTTACTGCTCAACTATATTTATAGGACAGCGATTTTTCGCTATACCGATAATTTAAATTAAAAAAAAAAACCTGGAAAGAGTCCAGCTTTGCAGCCACAGTCCACTTATCGGAAACTACCGAGGCTCTCCTTCTGCAGTAAAACATTATTCACTGTAATAAAAATGGCAACTCCACGGCCTCCGTGGGCTTTTTACAACGCCACTTCCCAAACCGCTTGGGAATTGAAACAGGATTGCGCAATAGCGCCAGGAAAGCACCCGTTGAAAAAAATAAACTGGACGGGGGGCATGCCTTGGACAGAGTTGGGACCATAAGAATGGCTTGGCAAAGAGGGACGGTATTCCAGAAAGGCAAGAAACAAGGAAGTAGGGGACGGTTAAGAGGGGGCGATCTCTTTCGGAACCGCTTCTTTTTGTTCACATCCATGGTGAGAACAGCGCAAGAGAAGCGTTGGAAAGCATAGATCCTGAGGAGTTAGCCGTGTTAGTCTGTAGTAGCAAAATCAAAAAGAGTCCAGTAGCACCTTTAAGACTAACCAATTTTATTATAGCATAAGCTTTCGAGAATCAAGTTCTCTTCATCAGATGCCTGATGATGTTTTGATCAGGCATCTGATGAAGAGAACTTGATTCTCAAAAGCTTATGCTATAATAAAATTGGTTAGTCTTAAAGGTGCTACTGGACTCTTTTTGATTTTGTTGGAAAGCATGACAAACTCGTCTGAGGTGCAGCGCAACAGATGCGAAAGAATGGCGGGACTGAGGTGAGAGTATGTGAACAGCCCTCTGAGAAGCGCATAAATTGTGGGGGGAAAGCGGCAAACTTGAGCCATGTGGATTCGGCCTTGGTGTGTCTAGTGGGAGCCAAAGCAGGGCTTCACTGGCTGACCTGAGAACATTGGCAAGAGCAGACCCTCTCCTGCCGGTCTTTCCTGGAAGAGAGTTAAATTTAAAACGTGTGCCAACAATGTCCTTCTGCTCTGTACATTGGACAAACCAGCCAACCTCTACGCAAAAGAATAAATGGACACAAATCTGACATTAGAAATGGAAACGTCCAGAAACCAGTGGGAGAACACTTCAATCTACCAGGACATTCCATCAAAGACTTAAAGGTCACTGTAGTTCAACAGAAACCTTTCAAAAACAAAATCCAACGGGAGGCTGCTGAACTGGAATTCATATGCAAATTTGACTCTGTCAAGCTGGGACTGAATAGGGACTATGAATGGTTATCACATTACCACAGGTAACAGATTTCCTTTACAGAGGTGGGGTCTGGGGGAGCTCAGTGGCACCTGGTGTGGGCTTTCGGGAACCACAGATCTCTTTGTCAGATGCATCTGGCAGGGAGAGCTGTGGTTGTCGAAGGCCCATACTACATTGGAATTGGATGGTCTAGCTGTTTGGCTGCTACAAACTAACAGGGCAAACTCCTTTGAAGCCAACTGATACACACACCAAAAGGAGATGTTTACATATACTAGCAAAGGAATGTTTTGGTTGCTCCCTCCCCCTCCCCCCCTAATGGCCTCTTCCCTCTCCTGCTCTTCTGTGTTTGACCAGTCACTGTATCAGGCATCTGACGAAGAGAGCTTGATTCTCGAAAGCTTATGCTACAATAAAATTGGTTAGTCTTAAAGGTGCTACTGGACTCTTTTTGATTTTGCTACCACAGACTAACACGGCTAACTCCTCTGCAAATTTAAAACGGACTGTGTTAAATGCCCATCATTTATTTATTTGTTGACTGGAGCCAGAGGCCCCAAATTATACCTAGCAAATGAACTCAGGGACTGGAGGGCACTTCTTACGTTGCAGGCCTCTGCTTACCTGGACCAAAGACATCTCTCCCCGGGGCGGCATTCCTCAAGGGGCTGCAACATATGTCAGCACCTCCGGGTGTGGGGTGGCACCCCCTTGGCCCTTTCCCTCTCGCTTTGTCTGCCGGTCCAAGGGAGGCTTGCTTGAGCTGGCTCTCCTGCCCAAAAGGCTGCCCGCCTCTCATGCCCAGGGAGTGTCCAAGCTGCCTGATGCCCCCAAGTTCGCCCTGGGGATGTGGTGACTGGTGACATTTTGTAGAGTGAGTCCCTACTGGAGAACTCTTTTTAACAGTGCAGCAGCCCCCCCCCCCCCGTAGTGCAGGGTTAGGATATGGCATTTTTCCAAGTGGAAAAAGTGATGGGGTGAGGGGCAAACTCGGGGGCGCTCTCTTGTCTAGTTTGCCCCAAGCTGGAGACTCTGATAGAGAGGATCACGCCCATTTGATATCCTATGCTCTCCCATATGATGCTTGCTTGCAGCTTGGCTACATGTCCTCTTGGTCTTTGCTGGGTGCAGCTGTTGTGTAAAAGGCATGTCAGCCCAAACGCTAGATGCGTAGGAGAGCCAATCAGAATGGCTGTCCCCTCCCCCCTGGGGAACGTGCAATGTCCTATGCAGTGTCTCCTATGTATGTGCCCAGTTGGCCAAGTGGTTAGGGAGCTGGCATCAAATGATGCGGGTTCGACCTCTGCCCTGTGTTTTTCTGCCACTCAGTCCTCTGCTTTGCCTTTTGGCCAAGTTCCTGCTTCCAGGGACTCGAACTCTTGTCTCCCATTTGTGAAATGTGTGCCCTTCTCCAGTGAGTTTGGGCGGGAAGGGGGACAGGATGGCTTTGCTGAGGGTGTGGTTGTGTGTTGCCTTGTGGATGCCTCAATGTTTGTGTTCCCCTGCCAGGCAAAAGGAAACTTGGCTGCAGGTGTGAATCCAAACCATTCCTACAGCACTGCTCCTGGACTCCACCGCTTGCTTGCACCATCGGCATCTCTGGCAGCCCTCGTTTCCCCTGCTTCTGAAGCTCTGCCTGTGGGTGGAGGCAACATGGCATTGGGGGCGGTGGTTGCACTGGCTGGCAGTGTTTAGCTGTGCCCACCCATGCAGCTCAGGGCACACTGTGCATCCAGATTGGTGGGTGTAGTCTGCCTCAGTTGCCAGGGGCTCTGGTATGCTTGCCAGGCAGCCTGGACTTTGCAGAGGGGTATTTGCCGTTTCTTTCCTCTCTGGGCAATGGTTGCAAATCAAATAAAATTTAGTGAATCAGCCAAATTCATTATAAATAATTTAGATGGAAAGCATTGCAACATCACAAAGATGGCTGAACCCAAAAAGAACTTGAAAATGTACAGGCTCATGCACTAGACATTCTGGGAAGTTAGTCATGATGAACACAGTCTCCAGGCAAGCATAGCTTGACTGAACTCCCTAGATTACAAATCCCCGTCCCTAGATGACAGACAAGGTGAGATTCCAATTGTTCCCTGTCAAATTTCCTTCTAAGCACCATCCCATGCGGAGCACCTCTGCGCTTGCATAGGGGCCGGCTGTGCCCGGAGGCTAGGCTGCCGCAGTCCCGGGACTAAAATCAGCAAAAAGGCATCAGCTCCCATGGCTGGTGTTGGGCCGAGACATGCCATCCTAAAGCTGGCCCTTTGCTGGAGTTAATTCATTTACTTTTACCTTTGAATGGTTTCTGTACTGCCCTGTTGAATCTGCTTAATGAGTCTCATGCTGTACATCTCATAATTAGACTTGTTCTGATCTATCAACAGCTCCTTGAATGGATTCACTACTCTCTAATTGGTCTGACGCTGGCCTCTCCTTGTAATCCCTCCCTGCCCCCATCCTCTTTGGTTGCTTTGAGTATAAATTTAGCTGCTTTAGATGGATACTCCATGCATGTAATGAAGTGGGCTCTGACTCACAGAAGTTTAAATAGGAATAAGTTTTGTTAACCTTTAAAATGCTAATGGGCTTCTTTTCAATAATCCTCAACACAGTGACACACTTCTGCGTATACTGAATTCAATGGGATTAGAAAGATGTCTCAGATTGCCCTGTAAACCAACCAACCAACCAACTTGTACTGTAACGCATGGAACTGCTTGCAGTTCCTCCCTTCTTTGCAACTTTAGCAGTAGATGTGGGATTGCCTTCCTTTTTGCGCATGCATAGTCTCAAGCACCTATTGGAAAAGTGATCACAAGAACTGCTTAAAAGTTGAGCTGGGCTTCCGGGCAGATACTGAAGGCACACACATAAGTAGTAAGTTCCAATTCAAAAATATCAAACTTGGATTTCTTTTCACTGCGTGCTTTTGAAAAAGTAGAGATGGCAGTAGCAGATATTTTGGTACACCCTCATCAACTGATCCAAGACTGTCATTCAAGGTGGACACTTCAATACATGATGACATAGCAGGGGAAAACTGATGCAGAGGAGTTAGCCGTGTTAGTCTGTGGTAGCAAAATCAAAAAGAGTCCAGTAGCACCTTTAAGACTAACCAATTTTATTGTAGCATAAGCTTTCGAGAATCAAGGGGGAAACTGGGTGTTACAGCATACTGAGTGACACTCTGCTCATACCTCTAATATTCTCACATAGCAACTCTATGCGGATGTTAAACAGTGTGGGAGACATTGCAGAACAGATCTGCAGAACAGCGGTGGAATTACTGCAAAGCTTCCAGCTCTCATTACATGCAGGCAGATCACAATAATACTGTGGATGAGGACATCAAAAGCCAAAGGGCTCCTCCCCCCTCCTTTCTGGTACAAATCATCTAAGGCAGTTCCTATCTTGAATCCAAGACAGATGAGAAATTGAAATGGAAGTAGGCAGGGGTCATTTCGTAGAAAAAGAGCTGGAGGAACTCATTAGCATAACTCATTAGCATATGCCACACCCCTTGACATCACTGGAAGTGTGTCATTAGCATAACTGATTTGCATTTGCCACACCCCCAGAGATCACCTATCCTGGCTGTTTTGGGCCCAATCCTGGCCATTCGGGGCCGAAACTGGGCCCAAAATGGCAAAAAAGGGCTGAAAATGGCCAAAAAGGGGCCCAAAATGGTCAGGATTGGGCCGCTGTTGAGTGGGAGAGTGATCCACCACCTGTCAGAGGCCTGATCTGGGCTGTTTCGGCTCCAATCCAGGTTGAAACGGGCCCAAAATGGCCGAGTGTCAGGTGGGTGGGGCCACCTGACATGTGACTTCTTTGGGGAACTGACGGAACTGCGTTCCTGCACGTTCCCCCCCGAAATGAGCTCTGGAAGTAGGGGATCTATTTCATCCCAAACAATCTGAGGTTGAAACACACCACCATTTTAACTGCATGGACAGGAATGGGAGGTTAAAAATGGGTCTGTAGTTCCCCAAAGACAGGCATGCAGATGGACTGACTCATAACATTGCCAACTGAATGCTTGTTATGTGACCATGGTCGACTACTGTCAAGTATTCCCTGAAGCCCTGAATGCCCCCCCCCTGCAGCTGGCAACTTCCCTTCTCTTTCACTCCGGTGTCTTTTAGCCAGTGTGTGTGTGGGGGGGAGTTTACCTTTTAAGGGGAGGGGGGAGCAGCTGTAGCAGCACATCAGAGCCAGATGGCTACTGAAAGGGGGTTCGGCAGATCCATGGAGGGGAGGCCCATCAATGGCTATCAGCCAAGGTGCGTAAATGGAATCGCCATATTCAGAGGCAGCAAAGCAGGGCCAGGAGGCAGCAGAAGGGGGGGCCGTGGATTCCGTGCCCTGCTGTTGGCCCTCCAGGGTAACTGGTTGGCCGCTGTGTGAGACAGGAGGCTGGGCTAGACGGACCACCAATCAGACCCAGCAGGGCTCTTCTTACGGGCAAAGGGAGGTTAATTGCTCTCAAGCACCCCATCCTATTGAGGGCTCTCACAAGCACCCAATAATTAAGGTTTGGCTAGGCAAATGTGTCTAGGCAGCTGAGAACAATAAAAGGCCATGTTACACCCTGGCAAGAATATGACACCTAGGAGGAGACAGAGAGGCGAGGATGCCAAATGTTGTATTGTCTGCCTTCCTAGAAATAACAGAAAAAGGAGGACGGACCCCAAGGGGTGGGAGAACAGAGGAGATAAAATTCCCTTGACAGGAGAAAAACGAGGTCCACTTTGGAGGTGCCAGAGGGAGGGAGGCAGCTGATCAACAGATCACTATATCCCCAGAGTGCACAAATGCAGTAAGCTATCCCTGTGGTAGTTCATCAGAGCAAGTAGGAGATGGATGCACTAATCTCATGCACTAACTTTTTTATTTCACAGCTCTTTAGAAAGCTGTTTATGGAGCCACCTTGGCTTCTTTAGGTTCCTCCCTTTTTCCTTCTCATAGGAATCGTTTGTGATTGTGCTTTCAATATTTCACTTTTAAGAAACTCCCACCCCTCTTGAACTCCCTTCTCCTTAAGTATTTCTGACCATGGGATTTCTGACCATGTGATTCTACCCAGCATAACTTTCAGTTTGTTAAAATTTCCTTTTCTGAAGTCCAGCCTATATGTCTGACTACGTACAGCTTTTCCCTTCCCCAAGACTGTACATTCCAAAATCACATGGTCACTCACTGCTACCCGGGGTGCCCACTACTTTCACCTCGTCAACCAGTTCTTCCCTGTTGGTGAGAATCAGGTCCAAGATAGCAGAACCCCTTGTTTCCCTCTCTACTTTCTGAAGAATGAAGTTGTCAGCAAGACAAGTCAAGAATTTATTTGACTTTTCATCTTTAGCAGAGTCAGACTGCCAACAGCTATCCCATTGCAACTGTGTCCCATCTCTTTGTTCTAAGAGTTTCTCACCTAAGTATGCTATAGACCTCCTGGCTTGGAGGTCTATAGCAGACCCCAACCATAATATCACTATTATTTCTTACTCCTTTTATTTTTTCCAAGAGAACTGAACTTTAATGCTCAGATACATGTATTTCCTCACATGTATATACCTCCTTTACATATAATGCTGCTCCTCCCCCTTTCCTTATTTGTCTATCCCTTTTGAACAAGTTGTATCCCTCAATCCTAGTATTCCAATTGTGAGTGTCATTCCAAGAAGTTTCAGTAATGCCTATGATGTCATAGTCCCCTTCCTCTATTAGGAAGTTCCTCCTGCTTGTTTCCCATACTCTGTGCATTAGCGTAGAGACATCGGAATCCATGAGTTATATGCCCTGAGGTTTTTGCTTCTGTGCTTACCCACAAGTTGATGTTTCCTAGCATGTGTTCCACTCCCTGCAAATCTTCAGTGTTCTCATCTCCAGTTATAGGCTTTGAATTTTTGTCTCTCTCTCTCCCCCATAGGATTTAGTTTAAAGCCTTTTGTATCAGGTTTGCAGCTCTACCAATTAAGTCTTTAATAGAAATCAATGGGCTTAGACTGGAGTAACTCAGTTTAAGATTTAAGTTTAAGTAAGTGTGTACTTCTTTGCGGCAGAAACAGTGGCATGAGCAGTCAGGACTGGACAAACTGCCCACTCTGTCAAAGGCCAAGAAAACCTCTCATAAAGCCCTTGAGGTGGGGATCATGGGCATGCAGAGGGCACACCATGAGCCAATGGAAAAAGACAGAAACTTGCCCTAAAGTTAGGGCAAAGAGGGCCTGAACAGCCAGTGCCTGAAACAACAGACTGCCATATCTGCATTGCACATTACTTTGCATTTAGAATCATGTGGGCAGTGGAATGGGGCGGGGGGGGGGGGCTCAGCAAACGTTTCACCCTATGTATTCAGGTATTTGCTCTGCCCATTGATCACTGATTTTTAATCAATTTGAAAAACTCCCTGCAAACATCAAGACCAGGGCATTTGTAACTTAAGTGTTCTCTTTCAAATCAAACACATTTCAAAAGCCTTTAATTGCCTGTATGTTTTTATGTTCCTCCAGGAAGGGAGAATTCTCCCCCAGATTATGCAGATTGCTTTGTTAAGGAAAATAGTGCATGATTAGTTGTGACATAAGAAGTTCAAAAACTGAGCTAATCCTGCGCTGAAGTGCACAAATGGGGTGGGCAGCATACATGGGAAGGGAATTTGCATGCTTAAAAACCAGGAAAACATAAATGACACACATAATGGGGGAAAAATCCTTGCCAGACAATCAAAATACTCTTAGCACAGCCAAGGTAATGGAAGCTTAATTAATTGCACCATTATTAACTTTTCATAGCACCAGCAGCAGGCTGAGCGCTTGCACAGTTTTCAAGGCTGCAATTACCGTGTGTTAAGTAAACATCATTTGTTCAGTCATGTTCACATGGCTGAAAAGTCAGCCCTTGCAAGGATGCCCCACCCCTCCTTCCCAAGCACTCCCTTTCAAGAGCCGGACCCCCAGGAAATGGCTTGGGTACAAGCCCTGGGGGGCAAGAACTGAAAACTGACACCCCTATCAGGGCAGCAGCAGCTACACCCATAGGGTTCTGTCAGAGGGTAGAAGAGTTAATAATTTTCAGTTCTGAATTTTAGCAACTGCTTTAATGTGTATATTTTATATAATTAAAAATGAGGCCAAATTCAGGGAACCCCAATGTTCATCAAAGATTATTATGCTTGTATTCATTTTGTACTGATTTCCCGCTTGCTCAAAATGTACAAGTATTTGGCAGACATGAATTGGCAGCAGGAAAGGTACGGCTGACTGAGGTAACAGGAAGCAAAAGCTTCAGAGGAGAACTTGGCCTCGTCTTTAGTGAGGAGATTTGCTCCTCAACGCGCGGCTGCCAAGTCCTCCTGCTCCATCAGGGGGCATCCTGCGGGCCAGTCTCACTGCCCTCCACAGCTCTGAGAGGAGCAAAGAAAAATCCGAAAAAGCCCCCCGTTGGTGCAATGGGGGTAATGCAGGGGAAATGGCTGTAAAGTGTGCAGAAAATGCACATGTGGCAGCTCTATTCCAAATGCGCAAACCTCTGCATTCATAGCAGCAATTAATGCAAAATGCAGAATCTTCACTGTGTGAATACAGCCACTGTCAACCTGCACTTACTGAGAGTGTAAGAGCAGAGCAGGACAAACTTGACACTTCTCTACAACTACTAACTGAGACCGTTTCTGGGGGAAATCCAAAAGTGATGTTACGCAGCTCCAGGAATCACTGGGGAAACTGTTTTTTGACATACTTGCCAGGCTGTGCTTGGCAACTGGTGGGAGGGGTAGAGGTGGGGACATGGAGATGGGCTGCAATGTCGCCTAGGCCACTGTTCTTGGAGCCACCCCACATCACTTCTGGGTTTCCTCTGGAAACGGTGCAGCATTCTAGCCAACATTGCCCTTTAAAAAAACATTTTCTCAATTTTTTGTCTCCCGCCATAGCAGGAGGCCTGACAGTCCTAGGCTTTACCACAGAATTTCCCGCAATTCCTAGAGCTACGCGACACGACACCTCGGTTTGCTCAGAAGGGACACTGGGGTGCACTCAAAGCAGCACCCCCCCCCCCTTGTTCCCACCTCCCCAGGACCCGCTGGCTGCCAGGTGGAGTGCTGCCACCTCACCTCCACCACTGGAGTCATCGTGATTAACAGCCTCCAGGAGGGGGGGGGGCTCCCCTGCTACGGCATGGAAAGAAAAGCCCCCCCGCCCCGCCCCCCCCCCATGCATTTCAGCTGAGGCATTTGAACCTGGGTTTCAGTCTAAGCTCTGCCGTGCAACTTGGTGGGTGCCTTTGGGCCTGGCGCACTCTCTCAGCCTAAGCTCCTTCACAGGGTTGTGGCACGGATGCAATGGGGGAGGGGCACATGCATCACCCTGAACTCCTCGGAGGAAGAACACGGAAGGAGGCTGTGCTGGCCCGTCACTATCGGTTATGATCTAGCTTCGTATCCGAAGCACGGCAAGCAGCCCATCCACCTCGACATGTTTTTGCTTTCGGTTTGTGGCTCACAAGATGGAAAGCGCTGCCTTCGTAAATCACAGTGTGATTCTTCTTCTTCGCTTCTAGGTTCTGCTCCAGAACTGTCCTCACTGCTCTTTTTAAGCAGCCCACAGAAACAGCAAGAAGCTACTCTTGCTGTAAATCCAGGTGATTTACCTGAATTTCAGTAAAGCCTTTGATAAGGTTTCCCGTGACATTCTAATGGGTAAACTGGAAGACTGCGGACTGGACTGTAGGACAGTTTTGTGGGTAGGGAACTGGTTAGAGGACCACACCCAAAGAGTGGTGGTCAGTGGCGTTTCATCAGATTGGAGGGAAGTGTCCAGTGGGGTGCCGCAGGGCTCGGTTTTGGGCCCGGTACTTTTCAATATTTTTATCTGGATGAAGGGGTAAACGGGCTACTCATTACATTTGCTGATGATACCAAATTGGGAGTGGCAAACATCCAAGAAGAGAGAGTTAAAATTCAACAAGACCTAAATACTCTGGAGAAGTGAGCGGTTGTGAACAGGATGCAATTCAACATAGATAAGTGCACAGTATTACATCTGGGCCACAAAAATGTGAAGTACAAATACTGGATGGGGGATACACTTCTGGGTAGTAGTGTATGCGAAAGAGATCTTGGGGTAAGAGTGGACTGTAAACTAAATATGAGCAGTCAGTGTGATGCGGTGGCAAAAAAGGCAAACTGAGTCTTGGGTTGTATCAAAAGGGCCATTGCATCGAAATTGCAGGAGGTCATAGCCCCTCTCTATACTGCCTTGGTCAGGCTGCACCTGGAGTACTGTGTGCAGTTCTGGAGGCCTCACTTCAAAAAGGATGTGGACAAAATTGAGAGGGTGCAGAAGAGAGCAACAAGAATGATCAGGGGTCTGGAGACTGAGCCCTACAAGGAGAGGCTGAGAGCCTTGGGAATGTTTAGTTTGGAGAAGAGGAGATTGCCGGGGGGTGGGGGGACATGATGGCTCTCTTTAAATATTTGAAAGGCTGTCATTTGGAGGAGGGCAGGGAGCTGTTCCAGTTGGCAGCAGAGGGTAGGACCCGAATCAACGGGCTTACATTACATGCAGAAAGGTACCGGCTGGATATTAGGAAGAACTTTTTCACAGTCAGAGTAGTTCAAAGGTGGAATCAGCTGCCTAGGGAGGTGGTGAGCTCCCCTTCACTGGCAGTTTTCAAGAAGAGGCTGGATGGATCTTTGTCAGGGATGCTTTAGGCTCATCCGCCTTGGGCAGGGGGGTGGACTAGATGGTCTGTTTGGCCCCTTCCAACTCTGTGATTCTGTGAGCAGTAATTTAAGGCAGCTGGTCAAATGCAAACTGGGCAGGGCTGGAGCCACCTCCAGGAGCCAGTCTGGCAGTAAACGAGCTGCATCCTCTCACAAGCAGATCATTAAAGACTCTTCATGCAAGAGGCCAGTTTGCAGGAACTCATGCCCTAGTTTCTTCACTGGTGGCCTTAAAAACAGTCTACGGCTATTCCAGGAATAGGATGGTGGCAATATCCGGTGACAAGGGTCTGGATCCTACCCAACTGTGAAAACACAGTAAACCGCCTCCCAGGTTGAATGGGGTGTGATTTGATTTGATTGATTGATTTCTATCCTACTTTTCTCCCCAACCCTATTTATTTGATTTAGATTTGATTTGATTTATTTCTATCCTACTTTTCTCCTACCCAAAGCAGCTTACAACTCCATTTTCCTCTCCTCCATTTCATCCTTACGAAACCCCTGTGTGCAGGTGAGGCTGAGAGAGGGAGTGGCCCAGGCTCACCCAGCCAGCTTCATGGTGTGGGGGGGGTCCAACTGGGTCTCCCAAATCCTAGTCCAGCACTCTAACCATCGGCCTCTCTGGCTGGGCTTAAGAACGATGATCCAGAACTGCATCAATCAGGTGCCGAGCTCACTGCAGGCACATGCCCCCCCCACCCCCACCCCAGGGCCTCTGAAGGCCTTGCCAAAGATGGTTTCCTGGAAATGGGGGGGACAGTCACAGGGCGCCTCCCACATCGTCCTTTCGTTTCCCCTTGAAGCTCAGCGCCTCCCGGATTGTACCAGCTGAAGCTGAGTTCGCACTGAGTTCGCACGTTCTCCCTGCCCACATCCAGGTGCAGGTTGGATGCAGAGCTTCCTTTAAAAAAAAAATGGCCAAACTCAGAAGCAACGAGGTTTGGCCAAAAAGTGCGAAACTCGGAAACGGAGCATCAAATAGAAACACAGCAATTTGGGTGCTGCTATGAACTGCCTCGCCAAAGCCAGGCAGGTGACTGCACAGCACCCTGGGTTCTTCACAGGAGCAGCTGGCCACACTCAGTTTGGCACGTAGACAGGACTGAAGCGCGCAGTGAAAACAGCCCCAGAGCAAGCCAAGCCAAGCCAAGCCAAGCGGCTGCTGCGGCACAAGTCAGCACTGCAGTGCTGCTCGGCTCAGTGGGCCAACCAAGGGCATTCGCTCTCCCACTGCATCATTCCCTAAACTGGAAGCAGTGCAGGAGGAGACAGGTGGTGAGCTGACCCAGGACCATGGCTGGTGAGGGGTCCGGGCCAAGGGAGCCCCTGAGGCTTTGGCAGAGCCGCTGGGGCTTGGTGGTGCTGGCTCCTGGCCACCGTTCCCCCCGGGGCAATGGCCCACCGGGAAACTTCTCTGCAAGTTAAATGGCCACTCTGCCCTGGCACGAAGAGCTGCTGCCTGCTCCAAGGAAGCTCTACCCTCTACCCGCCAGCTTGCGCCTCGCTCACAGGTGGCAGTCATGGGTACCAAATTTTCCAACCCAGGATTTGTCTATACCTGAACAGGCTGAGAAGAGGAAAACATCACTGCATCTGCTTTGCACCAGCCGCTGTCCCCACTGCCCCCTCTAGGGTTGCCAGCCTCCAGGTGGTGACTGGAGATCTCCCGGAATTACAACTGATCTACAGGTGACAAAGATCAGTTCCCCTGGAGAAAATGGCTGCTTTGGAGGGTGGACTCTCTGGCATTATACCCCACTATGATCCCTTCCCTCGCCAAACACCACCATCTCCAGGCTCCATCCCTAAAACTCCAGGAATTTCCCAACCTGGACCTGGCACCCATAGCCCCCTCCCCTGCATCTTCTGTCGCCATTAAAAGCATTATGTGAGGTTTTTTGAGAGACAGACTGTTTTGGTGTTTCCGTCTGTTATATGATAGCATTGCTCAGTCGATACCCACCAGATTAATTAGCAAGTCATCAACTGTACAGGCACAAAACCGGCCACAAATAAGCTACAAACTTGGCTTATTTATCGGCCACGCCCCAGCCCTGACCCAGAAGCATAAGCAACTACTGTGTGGATGCTGAGCTGCTCAGCAGTGCGGCTGATCTCAATTCAAGCCACTGCAATGAGGGGACCAGCCCAGCAGGCTGGAGGGACTTGTAAGCGAGGCGTTCGGCCCTGCGAGTCCAGCTCCCAGTTACAGTCGGCATTTGGCCTGCAGCAGCATTCTAGACGGGCTTTACAACATGGCAGATTGTGACGGCCTATGGCTACAGACAATAAACTCTTTCGACTTTTTGAACATGGCAGATCAGACCACGATCAAAGCTCTGTTGAGTGAAGCAGGGGTTTTTGGGGGGGAGGGGGGTACCTGTGATTTCTGCAGAGAACAATGTAAAAAACAAAAACCCTGGCACAGTTCCTGGTTCCTTCTTGCTGACCCGCACTCTACAGGCTGGCCAGGTTTGGGCTCTTCTGGAGTAGTGCTGCCCGGTTGGCTAGCTAGACTTGGAAATGTAGACAGGAGCCTGGAGCAGCAGGTAGGGAGCTGGGACCCGGGGCTTATGTGTCGTAGACTGGGTGATCCAGCCGTGCAGCCTTCTGGCTCAGCAGCACTGGCTGGCAGGTGTTGAGGCTCCTGAGACCAAAGTGTGCCCTGGCCAGGATCCTGCAAAACAGCACTACTCTCAGAGCCTGGTTCTGGGTCCAGGCGGGGACTGCGTGTTGCCTCTTTGCTTCCTTTGCATTATCTCACCCTGGGGCCTTCCACCAATGCTGCTCTTGCAGAGTGGGTTCATGTCCTGGCTGGAGGAGGCTGAGTGGTTATCTCCAAGGCTGGTGGCAAGGTCTCACTCGCAGACTCGAGTAGAGGGTCCCTGGCCGTCGTCACACGGGCTTTTATTTAGCGCTAAAATGGCGCTATTTCCCAGCAAACACCCACCTTATTCCAACACTGTAGCGATTTTCTCTCTTCTGCTTTGTGCTTGATAGTCGCGCTATTTTGTGCCTCAGTGTGAATGCCTCACATCGATGTATTTCGCCTCGCAACGTCCTATGCCCTCCCTTCAATCCCAGAATCCATTTCTTCCTGCGACTCCCCTTTTTTTTATTTTATTATGTCCTTATAACGCCATAACGACATAACACAATGCAAAATTTCTGCTGAAGTAAAAATGACTCAATCGCCATGGCAGAGTCTTCAGCGATGGGGATCACGTCAGACAGGGAGTTTTCTGCGGGCAAAGGGCTATTTATATAATTTCAAAGTTGGAAAAACAAAAAGGTCGTAATGTTTTGCTCTAACGGAATGTTTATATGCTGTTATTCCGTTATAGCGGAATTAAACCCCAGAATAATTTTAAAAAGCGGGGGAGGAGCTGCTTCTGCGCGGTTAGAGAGAACAGAACAGAGTGCTTCGGTGTGGACAGCTGGTGGCGCAAAGAGCCGTTAGATGACCCAAAGAAACGTTACTGTGCCGATAACAGGTAGGACGCTATATGCTGTAAATTTAACGGAAGAGATGCCCGTGTGACGACGGCCCCTCAGGCACCGCTGCGGCGTCAGGCCCTCACTGACCCCTCTGGCCCTCTGGGCTCCCCGGCCTTGGCTTCTCAGGTTCTTCTTCTGAGCACTCCAAGTCACCGGGCGAGTCAGCGGGCTGGCCAGAGGGGTCCTCACGGCAGTCCAAAATGGCATCGTTATGGAGGACTGAAGAAATACTATGGTAAAGTCAATGGAAAGGCCAAACCACCTCATAAACGAGCGATACGCCTTTCCCTCTCCCTTACACAAACACACACTTTTATCTCACACTTCCTCTACAGAGACATCTGTGTTTCTCCCAATTTACAGCCTCATAAGAACTCTTTAAAGTTGGCTAAGTGGACAGAACGCAACTGGCCAAGTCACCAAGCGGGCGCAGGCCCTGAGCCCAGCCCTAACCATGACGCTGCGTGGACGACAGATGCGCCACGACAGAAATATGATGCACACACTGAATGTTATGAAAAGCTGGTGAGACTGGGGCAGAAATGTTCGTGGAGCCTTAAGGGAGGAAATATCCCGCTGAATATTTCATATCACAAAGAAGTCAAGTCACATATATAGTACCCCTTTGCACATTACATTCACAGGCAACAATTCTGCAGGCATCTTACGCAAACGCTTTAGAAGAACCTGTAATGTGAACAAATGTGCAACACAGGCAGAGGCCACAGCTCAGTGGGAAAGCACTTTGCATGCAGCTTGACCTACATTCAATCCCTAGAATCTATCCCTGAAGGACCAGGTAGGAGATGACACGAGAGACCTTCCCATGCCACGAGAAACGAGACTGGGCTATGGGGACTAACGGTCCAACGCAGTCTAGGGCAGGCTTGTTTCTGCCACACTGTTCAGGTACTGAGCACTGCCTTGTTATCGTCCCTATCTCATAGAGAGCCAGGATTTGGGGAAAGTATTGCTAATACTGCAACGTGGAAACTGCAATTGGTTCAGAACGCAGCAGCTCAAGTGCTGCCAGGAACTAGCCGACAGGATCCCCCCTCATTTGTTGAAAACAGATGGACTGGCAGCCAGTTTGGTTGAGTTTAGTTCCAGGCACTGCTTGAAAGTTCTCCATGGCCTAGGAACCACACACCCAAAGGACTGTGGCCACCTTCTGCCCCCCCCCCAGCTTAAGGTTGCCCACTCGGCGCCTACTGGAGCCCAATGCTTTCCTACAAGAGGCTCCCTGAGGAGGCGAGGCAGGTGCCATTTTCACAAGGCGCTGGATTTGCTCCAATTTTTAATGGGATCTGGGTTACAGGCTTTTTTTGCACAGGGTTGTTTCATCTGGGTTTTTTGGAACTGAAAGCTGCTTTGGCCCACAAGGGAAAGGTGGCAGCAGAGGGGTGTGTGTGGCTCTTTTAATAAATGAAAAACAAACCAACATGCCAGAAAGGAGCCTGTGGCCGCCACCCTTCCGCCGGAGGTGGCTCAAGAAAGTGCTGGTGGCATCCTGCCTGCCTGCCGAGCTGCCGCTCTGCCCATGCCCGTTTTAGGCAGGCGAGTGAAGGGTCATTGCATTCGTGTGGGTTGGAAGCTGCTCTGAGGGCTGCTTTAGCCGAAAAGCCACGAAAAAGAGGCACTGAGTGAATAAATATCACAGTCCTCCTTGCTGTAAGGCCTGTAAGGAAGAACCCTGGTGCTGGGCTTGAGTCTGGGCCATCCCCAGGGCTAGCACTCCACCCATTGGAAGGAGATCAATACGCTGCCTGCTCTCTGCAAGCTGATTCACACGTGCATCTCCGTCTCTGCACAACTGCAGCATCAGGCAGAGACATGTCCGTGGGCTTCCACTTGAGCCTGTCCCAGAGATGGAGAAATCAAGGGCTGCTGATGTGTTTCTGAGACAGGCTGCTGTTTCAGCAATAAGTTGTTGCCCCACCGCACCTGATGTTTTCCTGCACGCAACACAACATAAATCTCCTGGACAGCATTCAATCCATAGCTCTTGCCCAACACTTACATTAAATTGCCAAGCTTCCCATAAGTCTCCTGCAAAATGGTGGCAAGAACTTACCCTGCCATTTTGCAGGCACAGGTCTCCAGGCCCTTTCCACCCTCAAGACCAAACTCCAGGAGCAGCCTTGCCCCTCTGCAGGGCAGGAAAGAAGGGGGCATTTGACAAAGTGTTTACCGAACAGTAACCACTCAGCCCCTCAAGGCAAACACTCTGAGTAAGCAAATGTATTATTTTCATCTAAGCAATAGCATAACATTTCACCAGAGCATTTCACCATCTAGTTGCACCATACTAATTAACTCTTGCCGTCACTTATATGGCGCTGGGCCATATAGAAGAGACTTCAGGGCAGGAGACTGTGGTGATGGCGATGGTGATGATCAGAATAACAAGTGTGCTTAGATACTGCCCTTCTGGACAGACTAGTGCCCCATGCAGAGCAGAGAACAAAGTCAGTGTTGTTCTTATCCCCACCATGCAGCTGGGGAGCTGCTGGGGCTGAGAGGAGGGGCTCACCCAAGGCCACCTGCTGAGCTCGGGGCAGTCGTGGGAGTCGAACCAGCAGAGTGCTGACTTGCAGCTCAGCCACTTAACCACCAGGCTACAGCAACACTCTGTTTTGTGGGAAATGGTCCCAGCCGTGGGCTACCCCAGTCCACGCCCTGAGCTCTCTCACAGTATCCTTATGTTTCAAAAACCTGCCTCCAGGAATGATGATCCCTGTCCTCAAACTGTAAGGAACGTAAACATGCCAAACAAGGATGGCCAGCTGGCGGTGCTGGGGCAGCCTAACCTACAGAGCAGCGCTACCGAGCACGGCTGGCGTGCCTTTGGCCACACACCTGTTTGCCAGGGCAAGAATCAGGCATCTCTCACCTTGTGTTGGTTTAATGGCCAGCCTGACAAATGGTTCTAGAGAACTTGAAGCTCACACACAGGTTTTTAGGGTTGGTTGATCCTAATAAATGGCATTACACGGCTTCTGTTTTTCCAGAGGAGTTAACCGTGTTAGTCTGTATTAGCAAAATAGTAAGAGAGTTCAGTAGCACCTTTAAGACTCACCAACTTTATTACACCGACAGCTTTCGAGACCTACAGCTCTCTTTGTCAGATGCATCAACAGCTTTTGAGAAGAGATCTGTAGCTCTCGAAAGCTGTTGATGCATCTGACGAAGAAAGCTTATTCTTCAATAAAGTTGGTTAGCCTTAAAGGTGCTACTTATTATTTTGCTTCTGTTTTCTGACTTTGCTTTGTGCTATTTTGCAAAGAGTTTATTAGCCGATAAAGATTGTTTTGCTGGAAGAAAAAGATCTGAGCATGGAGCTGTGCTTGTGGGGTTTTCTCTAACACGAATACTACCCATTTTGTATTGACCCTTGACTTAAAATTAATCTGTTATGCCGAGGCCGACTATGTTTCCCCGCTGTTTCTAGGGAGCTGTGTATTCTGTGAGGTATCAGAGAGACACCAGAGCAGCCGTTGTTTTTATGTTTTCATTTGGTGGCTTCCAGGTTTCCTCCTCTTCCCCAGAAGACCGAAGGCACAACCTTTCACCAGCTTCACCCAATCACCGTTTTACCCGTTCAAATCTTCCCAGCAGTTTACTCAGGAGGCCTCAAGGCCGCAGCCGGAGCCACCTCCCCCTTGCCCCCGTTTTTGCTTTTTAACATCCAACCAGATTGAGAGATCTGGAGAATTCAAAATCTTGCGCACCATGCTCTGAGGGTTTGGTTGATACCCCACATTTTATGGGTGCATCTCTCTCGTGGCCTCTGTGTAAGTCTTCCAGACCACGTAAGAAAGGCAACCGCTTGGTTCTTTTCATGACTGAGAGGGCACAACCAGAAATGGAAGAACAGCCTCTTTATTCCTTTCCAAGGCCTCACGAAGGTGTCCATCTCTTTCATGAGGGAAACAGTATGAAGTTACTAGGGTTGCCAACCTCCTGGTGGGAACTGGAAGTCTCCCAGAATTACAACTGATCTCCAGACAACAGAGAGACGTTCCCCGGGAGAAAGTGGATGCCGTGGCGCCCCCTCCCCCCCAAGACTCCGCCCCAAACTCCAGGAATTTCCAAGCCCAGATGCTGGCAACCTTCCCCATGACACCTTCCGAGGCTGTGACGGAACCCTCTGATTCCATACGGCTCAAGGGTGCCCTCTAGAGCGCCTGCGTTCCTGGACCCCTGGAGCTCGCACGAAAATAAAGCGTCATACTCCATTCCACAGCAGGGCTCCCCGGCCAACAATCCTTTTCTGACACAGGGCCGCTGGTTTGGGCTAGAATCCGTTTTTGTCACGTTAGTGCAGAGCCATTCAAATGGCAGGACCATCCTGTAATAATTCTCTGATTGGTAGAAATAGGCTCTGACATCAGAGATGGAGCTTTGCTTGGGATTGATTTTATCTGCCAATCAATCTCACCGAGAAGGCTGGCTTTGGTCAGACTCTATTGCCCATAAATACCTGGGAGCTCTGGACTTTTCTTTGTCCCTACTTTGGAGTATATGGAGACCCCAAGACCAGCGGGCCAGAGGTTAAGGACTCCTCCACTACACAAGGAACTCTGTGCATGCTCTGAGGAACCTTCTGCAACTTAGGTAAAGTGTGCTTAGCTGAGTTAGCTCAGCATCATTGTTCTATTTGATAGACCGTGTGCGCTTTGTGGCAGTGTGCTTTCCCCTGGATTTTGTATTTTGTCCTGCTTCTTAACCCTTTTGAATCCACCCACACTTTCCTCTTTTTTCTTCTTCTTAGAATTAAACCTTCTTTCTATAAAGGCGTTTTTGGCTTCCTTGATACGTTTCTCTGGGATATTTCTCTGACTCTCTTCCCTATGTGCCAGGCCGTTTGGGTGCTACCCAGTTTGCTATAAGGTAGTTCTTCAGGGTTTCCACCCTGTTCCTTTGTTATTTTGCTAGGACTGAGCTAGAAGGGCAGCTTCCCAGTGGGTCAGTCTAGCTGTTCTCAGCAGGTACCTGAGTGGTGGCAAGCAACTACCAGAATGCTTTCCAGGGAACCCTTGGTCAAAGGTTGTTCCCAACAAGGAAAGCCCCTTTCCCCGCTTTCCTAACCATAACAGAAGCCCATGGGGAGGGATTCATCGCAGCCACATGAGTGTCTGCGGGGGGGGGGGCAGGGGGTAACTGCCCCCCAGAATTCTAAATGTGCTGTTTTTTTAAAAAAACATACCTGACACATGCATACTTCCCGCTAGCCAGCAAGAGGTCTAGAGTGATCTCTGAGCAACCTTCAAACAATTTCTGAAGACATCCTTGTACAGGCAAAGGACCTGCACAGAGCAGCTCTCACAGAGCCCCCCACCCCAGGTCACAGTGAAGAGGCAGGGCCTGTCCTGTGGTCAGAAAAGGGGCTGCCTTGAAGCGGTGATGCAAACCCACCTTGATTTCAAGTGGAATACCGGCGGCCCTCAGTGGTGTGTTTGTTACTCCTCGCCTCCTTTGAAGCCAGTATTTCGGGAAGAAACCCCAGGGATGTCTGCTTTGTTTTGTGGCCTTTATTGCGAAAACCCTACAGCACTCCTGCCTCTTTCTGGACTTGAGCACTCCATCAAACAGATCCTTGGAGCTTCATGCCTGGCAAGGAGTCAAAAGCTGAGCAGCCACATAAGATGCAGCTGTGCGCAGGCAATTATTGCAAGCCACATGTATAACATTTCACCAATCTCATAAAATAGGCTGGAATGGAGAATGCTCCCACATAACTGCAACAAAACTCTGACAATATGGGCCAGACTACAAGCTCCGTTTTCCCTGGGGCTGCATAACCAACAGTACATTGCAAGTTCCACCACAGGAACTTAATCCCAGACAAATGGGTCCTCGATTTGGACTGGGACCACAGGGCTCAGGGAGAGGGGGCTTCAGTCTACTCCCCTGCATTGTTTCCCCAACCTGTAACAGACCCAAAGCGTTCTATTTTCCATGTTGGGGAACTTGGTGTGCCCCGTGAGTACATGTCGAGTAACTACTGGGACCAATAAGAGGTCCCCCGGGATCATTTCAGGCTGGGAGAACAGCACAGGCAGGAAGACTGAAGACCCTGCTCCCCATATGCCGCATCCTGATCTGAACTGGGCTCATTTGTGCCTGCGCAGGACCACAGGAGAAACATCAGGGAAATCCAACCAATAGCTTTGCTTTCCGACTTTTCAAGGGGGCTTTATCTTTCCATATCAAGTTGTTTTATTTAAGAAGTATCGCCATAAATGAGTAATGACCACAATGTAGGCAATCACCCTATGGGTCTGCATGGCACCACTGTAAGTTCCACAGTCTCCAGCCATCTGCAATGTGGGACATGTTCTCCCTGAATTCCTCTTCAGATATGAACCTGACAAGATACAAAAGGAAGCGGTGGGCTCACCTGGGGAGATGCAGAGGCAATGGCTATTTTTCTCATGGCGAGGAGCTAGAAAAGGCTCCACCTGTCCGAAAGCAAACTGAGTTTCAGTGGGGGGAGGAGTACACAAATGCCTCTCCATGAAATCATGCGCAAGTACATCTGATTCTGTGGGGGAGGGGGGTGTCCTTTGCACTTTGCAGATACAAATTGTTCCAGTTTCTTGTTCGGGCTTCCTTCTGTGTAAACCACTGTGCAAAGAATTCATGCTGCAAACTTTGATTAAACAATCAGGGAGAGAAGTATTGAGATCATTTGCCTTGCCCGCCTGCCTGCCAGCAGCCTCCTGGCCCGGCACCATGGCCACATCTCCAGTCCAGCTTGACCACACCAGCCCTACACCACGCCCACCTGCTGTTGGTCCAGCCACCCAGCCAGGGGATGGGGAAGGGGCACGCGTGCATGCCTCGCCTGACTGGCCGACTGGCTCCCCAGATCACCTCTCGCTGCCACTGCAGCTGGGGGCACATGCAGCCTTCAGACATGAGATCCCTCACTGAGCGATGTGGTTGTGCACTCTCCTTTCCCACTTGGTCTTTCCTCCTGGAGGACTCTTGTGGAGGCGAGGGGCTTGCAAGCTGGCCTATTTCTCTTTCCTTCCCCACTAAAACTGTATGGCCACGGCTGCGATGCTCAGAGACCTCTGGGAGCCACATGACTTGTCTGCTAGAGCTGCCTGTGGCTCCTGAGCTGCAGTTTGGCCACCCCTGTTCTAGCCTCTTCACCACGCTTGGTCTCACTAAAGGCTTCAGAAAGAAACAGTGGACTACCACAAAGGAGAATTGGGCGCCTGTCGCTTGAAGTGAAACTGGAGGCTCCTGTTCCTTCCAGTTGGCTCAACCGCCTGCAGCAGTAACTGAACCTCTATAATGCTCAGCTACTGAAGCAAAGAGAGAACAGAGTTGGTGGCCAGAAGAAAAGGGGCAATACAATGCATTGCTGGAGAAAATCTTTCGTTACAATTAAATGCTCTTAACTCCCTAATTGCCTGTGAGTGGGAACTGGACGTCCTTGAGGCAAAAGACTGTTCTCCAGAGGAACAAGAGGAGAATTAACAACTAGGTTAAAACTATTCAACCCTGCCTCATGAAAACCAGTCCCTGAACTATGCTTTACAAGGGGCAGGCTATTATTACGTGCCCTTATTATGTCGCCTCTTAAGAGTACATGATTTCAAGAGCGTGCCGTCCAAGATCCACTCCCTCACCAGGCCAAAGCCCACAGGTAGAGATGGGAGAGCGAACAGCCAAGTCAGTGACGATCCGTCTGCTGATGGACTTCTGGCAAGTTGCTTGTAGCTCAGATCAAAAGAGCTCCCCGAGTCCCACAATGCTCGCTTACACGTCTGTAGCCTAGTGGTTAAGTGGCTGGGGGGCAAAACAGCACTCTGTATGTCCAGAGGCCACAACTGCCATGAACTTAGCAAGTGGCCCTCCCCTGCCTACGCTGCTCTTCTCAACCTAGCTCTCCCGCTGTCTTATGGGGATAGTAACAAAACTGAATTGCTGTCTAGAAGAGTGGTATACAAGCATAGTTATTATTATTTTAAAATTAAAATACTCCAAGAAAGAGCACATGAAATAATTTATACATATTTACATTATACTGAAATGTGGTATTCCAGTATGTTATAAATAAATTCTAATTTTTTCAGAAAAGTATGTTTTAAATTTAACCTCGCATAGCCTTCTTGCAATTAGGTGATGTATTTATTATTTATTTCCCCTTCTGTCAGAAAATGGAAGCTCAAAAGAGCTTACAAAATAAAAAGTACAATTTAAACCAATATATACACCTGCACACACACACACAAGATGGGGCAACGTCCTGAGCTGGTGCTGGCCCTTCTAGTCCAGTTCCATAAGGCCACAGGCTACAAGCCGTGGGCCAGGAGCCGAGGACCCTTCAGCTCCTGCCGTGCGGCTCCCATCAAAGGCTCCTGCCTCTGGCCACGCCCAGCATTGCAAGCACGGTGGAAGGGAGACAGTTACCCGCTCCAGGCCTCCCCGAGGACAGAACTAGATGGTACAAGCAACATGTACACATTTAACTGCTTCTAATTGTTAGCTGCCTTGGATGTTTTTCAGATTAAAAGTTATCTACATAAACACATTCAAAGAAAAAATTTGACAGTTCATTTCTAAAGTTGTTTCTTGAAGCTATACAGTGATATAGATGCTATAATAATGACTTAATTTTAAAAGGACAAACCTTGTTCATAGCCTTATAAAGAAAAGACCTGTCTGGTGTTTGCTCTGAATGGCTGACTCCAATTTACAATATTTGAAAACGAAAGAAAACCCTTTCCCCCTCTTTGCTTCCTTCTCACCATGCACAATTTTGTATGTTTCTATCAGGTTGCCCTGATGCATGGTTAATTATTCTGCAAAGTACCAATTCTCCAGTTAAGGGCCTTTCCCTGATCATTTTCAGGTAGGACTGAACTTCACACAGGATTTGCAAGCGTGGAAACCCAATGGTTGTTGAGAGCATCATGCTTTTTTCAGACCCATCATTTCTAACATGCAGTTGGCATCTTCTTCCTGCCAGAGCGCAAGGCATTGCTACTTTGGGCTATGATTCTGAACATCTCCTTACTGCTTCCAAAGCAGCCACCCCCTGCTTACAGACGGAGCTGGGGAGTGAGCTGTATCAACGTGTCCCTCCCTGCACTTGAGTTTAATCGCATCAGCCATTCTTTTGCTCGGTTATTTAGTGTGATCAGGGGCTTGAGGGTCAGCTCCAGAGCCTGCCACAGCCTCAGCAGCTCCCTCCAAAGTTGACCGCCCAAACCAAAAGTCAAGTCACTGCAGAGTGACCGTGATGATGTCACACCCAGCCGAGAATGCAATGCCCTCCCCCAGCCCTTTTGGGGCCGTGACCACTGCAGATGAACCAAGAACAGGGATCCCATTCTCCTGGAGGGGGCTGGGGTTCCCCCACTCCCAGCCTCTGCCCCCAGCCACCTCTCTCACGGCTGCCAGGGGGAAAGGTGCAGGCACTGGGGGAGAACCCCCTGGAGCGTGCGTCAGAACTCTTCCATGTCGCACCAGGAACGACACCATTCCAGGCGTGACACAGAAGCAAGGGGTCGCACCAGGAGCTGATTTGGATAAAAATCAGCCCCAAACTCTAGGATTGTGGGCCGAATTTTACCCAACTGGCTCCCAGCGAGACCCATTGCTTCTTCATCACGCTGGGAAAGACTTCATTCATGGCACAACGCAGAAGTGCTCCAGAGCACAAGCTCTGCGCACGTACGAGGTAAGTCCTCCCAGCGAGTGCCTGCCCCCCCTCCCATTTCCTGCTTTCTAGCTCTGGGGACACACATGGCACCCCGACCCCAGAGGAAGGGCAGAACTGGGAAGTGGAAAGCAGTACAGTAGAGTACAATCTTTATTGCGGCCTACAAGCCATGCAAATACAAAAACTATCAACAATTAATAACCTGTACAAATGCCAGTTACATTCATCCAAAATCAACCCTATTTTAAGCGGAAAGTAGAAAGCGAGGAGGAGGCTGGTCCCAACAGGCAGCCCCTCCGCTAGAGTAAGGGAAGGGAAGGGCCTGCCTTGGCTGAAGTCCTCCCTGCAAGATAGCCCTTCACTAGAGAAACTAGAAAACTGTGTGAATTCACATGGGGGGAGTATTGAAACCTGGATCCCAGAAGGACAGGACAGGCCCTGTGGGGCTCGGCACTCTGGACAGAGGAGAGGAACCATAATGCCACACGCGACTCTTCCGGCAGTGTGCATAGCCAGTGGTAGGGTTGCCAATTCCAGGTTGGGAAATTCCTGCCTGGAGAGGGTGGGGTTTGGGGAGGGGAGGGACCTCAGCTGGATATAATGCCATAGAGCCCACCTTCCAAGACAGCCATTGTCTCCAGGGGAACTGAGCTCTGATGCCTGGAGATGAGCTGCAATTCCAGGAGATCTCCAGCTGGCAACCCTAGCCAGTGGTGAGGTAAGCCACTCCTTCCGTAGGGGGCCTACAGGGTCCGGGCTCTGTAGCCAGAGCAGCCCTAAGCTCTCTGAGATCCTGGCATCGTCATGAAAACGGGTAAACTTGGTGACATCATTTTCCATCTCTGATTTTGGAAAATGTGTACGGTGAATGGCAGCAATTCCCAAAATGAGACTTTGCTATATATTTACATCCATTGTGAAATCCTCCAAATTGCCAAGTAATTGCCAAGTAAAAAGAACCAGACATCCAGGCTCCAGGGCACTCTGCTGCCTGGGATATTTTCAACCTTGCCTTGAGCAAATCACAGCTATGCCTTGATGTTAAAACTCTCATACGTTTGCCTTTGGCACGGGCATAAAGTTTTAGAGGGAGGGCTGACAAGATTCAGGTCACGCCAGTTTGCCTCCCACCCCAGCCGCCGTGCATCATCCGCAGGCTCCCCATGTGATACCCTCAGGCTGCCTCCGCTTCCTCCTGGCTTGGGCTATCCAAGAGCAAAGTGACCTGACAACACAGAGTGACTCCTCAAAAGGTTGACTTTGTCTTCCCTTCCCTGCTCTCTACCCGCCAGTCACTCAAGGGTAGAACCTTTCAACAACCACAACTGCACCAAGGAATGGGACACCTTCCGTAACAATATGCCTGGAAGTCTCTCTGTTGTCCACTGAATATTGTTAACCAGTAACCTAAATGGTGCTGGAGTGAAACTTCTCCTCCTCTGTTGTCTGCCTTCAGTATTGATGGCCCCCTTTTGCCTGACAAGTTCAGATTCTTTCTGATTTGGCTTCCAGAACCTCATTTATTTATTTATGTATTTGTTTTGATTTCTATGCCCCCTCCCCACATTAGCAGGCTCAGGGCGGATTACATTTATGCACATTAAAAATTTACACTTAAAAACACAATAAATACAATATAAATATTTAAAATACAAATACAGTACAGTACTAAATTAATTCAGTTAAACCATTTCCACGGTAACTAAAGTTTCTTTGGAGGTGGATGTTCTGATAGGGAGGGCTCTGCCCTACCCTATTCGGCCGGCAGGGGGCCGACCCTGCATCAACCATACGCCTGGCGGAACCACTCCGTCTCACAGCCCGGCGGAACAGTAACAGTTCCTGCTGGGCCCTGGTCTCATTAGACAAAGCGTCCCACCAGGCTGGAGCTCTGGTTGATGCTAGGCGGGCCTCCCTCTGGTTGATGCTAGGCGTTGACTGATCTTAACGTGTAAAATCACACCAAGCAGAATTAGTCAGTCCTCTGTTATACAGTTGACCAAATTATGGCAAGTGATGTGTGTCAAGCCCTAAGAGACTCTGGCTGAAGAGGTGTGCCTGGTAAGGCAGTGCCTTTCTCCCCCCCCCCCCCAAACCAGCTCAGCCAAGAGCTGAGTTAGCCTGAACCCCCCTCCTCAGATCTGGCACCCTCCTCCGGAAGATGACTGCCGAAGTGACACAGGGGAGCCATGGGAAGTTCTCCAACAGTTTTTCCTCCCCTGGCACAGAGCCTGGCCTATTCTTCTCTGCCCCCCACACAGTCACATAAGACCACCCTGACAGCAAAACATTTGGACTGAGGCAGTCCACTCTCCCTAGATTCAGAAAACATGGATGCTGATGGCCCTTCTGGTTTAGTAGTTAGAGTGACAGGCCCGGATCTGAGAAAACCAGGTTCAGATTCTCACATGTCATGAAGTCTGCCAGACGACCTTGGCCTAGTCGCTCCCCCTTGGCCTAACCTATTTCACAGGGCTGTTGTGAGGACAGAATGGAGGAAAGGGAAATGATCAGTGCCCACTAGGGAAACAGGCGAGGCATCAAATAAATAAATAAATAAATAAATAAATAAATAAATAAATAAATAAAGACAGTCAGACAGGCCGACAGACCTGTTGGGTTTGAAATTCACCAATTTGGAGTTCTACAGCAAAACATTTCATGAAGTTTCTGGAAACAGTTGCAGGCATCTGCATGATTCATTTTCCACAGACGTGTGCCAACACATAAGCAAACCTGAAAAGTTAGCTGAAAGTGATAGTTGATGATAGCGCATGCATTGCAACCTTTTACATAATTGACTAGGGTGTGAATCTTCACTGTGATATGTGGATCCAACAGCATAACATACTGAAGTGGTTCCGGAGACGCAGCCAAGCCAGTTGTGCAAAAGCCTGCAATGCACGTGACGTCATCCTTACCCATGGCAAATTCTAGTGAGCTGCAAGTTCAGGATGAGCTCTGTCTTCTGAGTGGGAACAAGATAAACATCTTTGAAGGCTACCACCAGAAATGCTTTTGAACTGATTCATAGCATTCCTCATAGATCAAACTCCAAGGGTCACCACTGGAGAGCAGTTATCTTTAGGACGAGACCTCTTCCACAGGGCACAATCCTATCTCTTGTAGTTTTGGGGTTGTTTGTCATCAATATGCTGATAATAGTTCTCTCTCTCTCTAACTATATCTATATTACATTATTTATAGTCCACCTTTCTCACTGAAACTCAAGGAGAATCACACAGCGTAAGTCAATACTGTCAACAGCATGGATAGTCAATAAACAATGCAACAGCCGGGGTAATACAGATTTGCCCAGATTTAAAAACAACCAGAAATCTGATAGAGGAAACAAAGCTGAAAGTATTAGGTATCTTCTGACTAGCTCCTGATAATAGTTGAGCTGCAACATTTTGCACCCACGGGAGCGCCTGAGTTGACTTTGAGGGGAAATCTCTGTGGAGTACATTACAGTAGCCCCGTCTCGACATCACCAAGGTGTGGATCCAGATTGGCCATGTCAAGGCAGGGGGGCCTCCTCAGAGCTGGACTGAGTTTGAAGAAGGCACTTTCTGCAACTGCATTGACCTGCTGCTCATGCAACCCCTATAAGGTCCTTGCTTTAGCCCAGTAGGGCGAAGTCTGTAGCTAGAGCCAGGAGCTGAGGAAGAAGCTGGTTGCCGGGGAGCTTGATAGCAACTTTTGTGCTCTTAGCACCTTGAATAAGGTAATCAGATGTTGCATGTGAGCAACACGGCTTAGTGTTTGTGTATTATGTTTGGTTGGTGTCACTGGGGTTGTGTTATTTTGGCAGGGCTGTAGAAGAGGACAGAAGCCTGGGCTACAGTTACTTCGAATTGGAAGGATGGTGGGGAATGGGATTCAGAGGACCCTCGCTGACTCACTTAAGAGCTAGAGATGCAAGTTAATCTCATCCGAAATAACTGAAAAGGTAGCCCTATTTTTAAGCCTGGTAATCAAGGATCAACTGAAAAACGCCTAACTGCTTTCACTCAGATTTCCCTTGTTACCATTATGTCAGGGCTTGCCACCGCTGCCACTGGGCGTGGCACTGGGCGGTCTGCTCCTGACGTCATAGGGGGGCCAGGGATTCTGCAGGACCCTGCTCTGTGGAAGGAGGGGCGGTATACCTCACCCAGACTCCCTCTCAGTCCACTCGCTGGCCTGCTCAACCTGACCTGCTTACCCTCTGCGTCCTCTTTCACTTCCTCCTCCCAGAGCTCTCCTCCAAACCTCCACGCTTGCATCGCACCGCTCTTGCTCCACATCATCACTCCCTACTCACACCCACCACCCCAGGGCTCTTCCCAGCCAGCTTTTATAGGGCTTCCTTCTACTGTCCCACCCCTCTTCCAGCCTGGTCTTGGGCTGCACCAAGCAGTTGCAGCTGGGGTAGCTGATCTGGCCCCACTGACCAGCACCAGCTGTGCCTTGTTCCCTGGCTGCCCAGCCTCCCTGCCTTGGCTGATTGCTGCAGGCCTGTCCAGCTGCAGTCCCCTGGCTAGCAGCCCGGCCTGCCTGGCTGAGCTGATGGCTGAAGGTGGGTCCAGCTGCGGCTCCTTGGCTGGTTGCCCAGGGCTCCCTGCAGAGTGCCTCCAATAGCCCCACCTGGAGTGGCTTGGCTTTTGGCAACTCCTGGGCCAGGCTACTATTTTCTAGCTGGGGCGTGGCTTTGGGTTGTTGGGGCTGCTGCTGCTTCTCCTCCTCAGGTAAGGTTTTTGGGTGGGTGACTGCTGGGCCCCCAATCCCTCTGCCCTTGCCCCCTTCTGCCTTGCTTAGTCCCCTTTCCTTCCCCAGGGGAGTGGGACTCGCTGGCCTCCTTCTGTCTCCCCCTGCCTCCTGAGGCCCTGGGCCTTTGCCCCTTGCCCCTGGCACAGGCAGGTTCTGGCTCCATTTGCCCATGGGAGGGGTTGACCTGCTGTCCCCCGGCTGCGCCCTCTGCTTGCCAGTCAGACCGGTTGACCTACTGTCTGCTGGCTGACCAGTTGACCTGCTGGCTGCTGGCTGCCCCCTCTGTTTGCCCGTCGGCCCGGCTGACCTGCTATTCCCTCTTGTCAAGTCTGGGGGCTGAGGCTCAGACCCCGGACACACCCCCCCACTTGGCTTTGAGTTGTGGGGGTCCGGTTCAGCCTCGAACATGCGGGACATGAAGTCCGCGTCCACATGCCGTGCCCCCTGGCGGTATTTGATGGTGAATTGGAAGGGTAGGAGGGAGAGGTACCACCGCAGCACCCTGGGGTTGTGCGCCTTCATGCGATGGAGCCACTGCAGGGGTGCATGGTCTGTCAGCAGTACAAAGGGGTTGTTGGCCAGGTAGTACTGCAGGGCCCCCACCGCCCACTTGACCGCTAGGGCCTCCCGCTCCACTGTGGCATAGCGCTTCTCGGCGGGCTGGAGCTTCCGGCTTAGGAACAGAATTGGGACATCCACGCCATCCCGCTCCTGGGTCAGCACAGCCCCGAGGCCGGTGTCCGAGGCGTCTGTGGCCAGTGTGAAGGGCTGGTCAAAGTCCGGGTTCCATAGGGCCGTGGCATTGGAGAGGGCTAACCGCAGGTCCTTAAAAGCTGCTTCTAGATCTGGGGTCCACCGGACTTGGTTGGGCAGCCCCTTCCTTAAGCTGTCCGTCAGGGGCGCCGCTCGGGAGGCAAAGTGGGGGATGAACCGCCCGTAATACCCCAGCAGTCCTAGGAATCGCCGAACCTGCTTCTTGGTCTTGGGCTGTGGGGCATCGGCTATTGAGGCCACCTTGTCCGGTGGTGGCCTGACTCGTCCTCCCCCGACCACAAAGCCCAGGTATTGGAGTTCCTGGAACCCCAGGTGGCTCTTTTTTGGGTTCGCCCTTAGTCCAGCTCGTTGGAGGGCCCTTAAGACGGCTTCCAGGTGTTGGAGGTGGGTGGGCCAGTCGGGGCTGAAGATAATAATATCATCAATGTACGCCATGGCGTACGCCCGGCACTCTCCCAGCACCTGGTCCACCAGCCGCTGAAAGGTGGCTGCTGCCCCATGCAGGCCAAACGGCATCTTCTTGAATTGGAAGAGGCCTTGGGGGGTGGCAAAGGCCGTCTTCTCCCGGTCCTCCGGCCGTACGGGCACCTGCCAGTAGCCCTTTGTTAAGTCCAGGGCCGACAGGTAGCGGGCGGACCCCAGGTGGTCCACCAGCACGTCTGCTCGGGGCATGGGGTAGGCGTCGAACTGGGCCACCTTATTCAGTTCACGATAGTCAATGCAAAACCGGGTGGTCCCATCTGGCTTGGGCACCAGGACTATCGGGCTCCTCCAGGCACTTCGTGAGGGTTCGATTACACCCAGCCGGAGCATCTCGTTTGTCTCCTTCTCCACTGCCTCCCACCGCTTCCTGGGGATGGGGCGCCAGGTAGCCCGGGCTGTCTGCCCCGGGCTGGTTGGGATGGCATGTTGAATCAGGCTGGTGCTGCCCGGCCTGCGGGAGAAGACCCCGGTAACCCGTGCACAGAGGTCTCGTAGCTGGGCCCGTTGAGCTGGATCAAGCTGGGGGTCTACCTTGGGCTCCTCGAACTCCGGGGCTTCGGAGGTCCATGGCAGCTCACTGTCAGGAAGCTCCAACGGGTCCTCAGCCACGTCACACTCCTCTTCTGGGCGCTCATGCCATCGCTTCAGGAGATTCACGTGCAGGGTCCTCCGCCGACGCCGGCCAACCCCACACTGGACTTCGTAAGTAGTGGGGCCCAGCACCCTCCGAATCGGGTAGGGGCCCCTCCATGGGTCCCCTTCCTCTCTGGGGAATACCGAGTGGTGCACCAGGACCTTCTCTCCCGCCTGGAAGGCCCTCATCCGTGCACCCCGGTCGTAGGTGGCTTTCTGCTTCGCCTGGGTGCGAGTCAGTCTGCGGTTCGCCTCGGCTTGGGACTGTTGCACCCGGTTACGGAGTTGGCTTATGTACTCCCGTGCGGTGGGCGCAGGGCTGCTGGCCTGGGGCGCCCAGCGTTCTGTCAGCCGGGAGAGCATCCCTCTTGGCTTGCGCCCATACAGCAGCTCGAACGGGCTGAAGCCAGTGGAGGCCTGCGGGGTCTCCCTGAGGGCAAACATGAGTGGGTCGATGTACAGGTCCCACTGATGAGGCTTCTCCCGTGTCATCTTCTTCAGGGCCTCTTTGATGGTCTGGTTCAGCCGCTCTGCCAAACCGTCTGTCTGAGGGTGGTAAGCCGAGGTGAACACCTGCCGGATCCCCAAACTCTGGCAGAGTTGGCGCATGGCGGTGGCACGGAACGGGCCTCCTCGATCTGTCAAGATTTCATCCGGCAGCCCCACCATCGCGAAGAACTTGGACAGTGCCCGGACCACCCCCGGGGTCTGCATGGTCCTCAGCGGGATGACCTCAGGGAACCGTGTGGCGTAGTCCACAATCACCAGGGCAAAGCGGTGGCCCCGGGGTGTGCGTGGCAGCGGTCCGATGAAGTCCATCGCGATGCGTTGGAAGGGCGTCCCCATGACGGGTAGTGGGGAGAGGGGGGCCTTCGGTGGGCGGCGGGCTGCCACCCGCTGGCAGGTGGGACACGAGCGGCAGTGGGCCTTCACGTCGGCATTCACGGAGGGCCAGTAGAACTGCTCAAGGATCTTCTTCAGGGTCTTGTGGTGCCCCAGATGCCCGGCCCACGCATGCTCATGGGCCGTGCGGAGGACTTCGGCCCGGTAGGCAGTCGGCACCAATAGCTGGCGGACCTCCCCCTGGCCACTTGGGGCGCGAGCTATGCGAACCCAAACCCCTCCTTGCTTCTCGATGCGCGGGAGCCGTTGGGACCTCCGCTCATCCCGCACTAGCTCCTCCTCACGAGCTGCCGTCTCTCGTAAGCGCTGCAAGGACTCATCTGTCCCTTGGGCGTCACAGAATGGGCGATCGGCCGGGGGCCCAGCTGGGTCTCCAGTCCGTGGTTCTGCCCCTGGTCTGGTAGAGGGACCCTCTCCCGGGTCGTCGGCCTCCTCCACTTGCAGAGCGGTGGCAACTTGGGGGTCTGTCAATTCCCCTGCTGCCTTCAGCCGAGACCCGGCGATCCCTGGGGTGTCTCCTCCCAATTTCTTCGCTGCCTGCTGGAGGAGCCTGAAGAACCCCGGGGCATCTCTTCCCAGCAGCATTGGCACGGGTAGGTGAGCTAACTGGGCAACTTCCATTTGGTGGCGGACCCCTAGGTACTCTATCGTGATTAGGGCCGTAGGGTACGGCTGGGTGCGGCCCATCACATCCGTCACCGGGATCCAGCGGTGCACTGGGGTAGCAGCTGGGAGGAGCTGGGGCCGAATTGCTGAGACTGCACTCCCAGTGTCTAACAGGGCTTGTAGGATCAGCCGGCCTATCTTCACGGTGGCGCATAGACTCTGCACCTGCTTGCCAGGCGGTGGGTTATTTTCCCAAACGAGGGCACAAACCCTTGGCAAGGCCTCCGTGAGCGCGCCGGCTTGCAACCGCAGCTCCGCTGTCTGTGCTAGTTCCACTGGAGCGGCTGGGTAGGCTGCCTCCAGCTTTCCCCACATCCTATCCTGGCGTTCCTCCAGCCACAGTCCAAGCTCCGCTGGGGTGGCGGCCTTGGGAGGCCGCCCCTTGACTGGCGCCTGCGTTGGAACGTCTCTCCCCGTACGGGCCACCAACTTGTCAGGGCTTGCCACCGCTGCCACTGGGCGTGGCACTGGGCGGTCTGCTCCTGACGTCATAGGGGGGCCAGGGATTCTGCAGGACCCTGCTCTGTGGAAGGAGGGGCGGTATACCTCACCCAGACTCCCTCTCAGTCCACTCGCTGGCCTGCTCAACCTGACCTGCTTACCCTCTGCGTCCTCTTTCACTTCCTCCTCCCAGAGCTCTCCTCCAAACCTCCACGCTTGCATCGCACCGCTCTTGCTCCACATCATCACTCCCTACTCACACCCACCACCCCAGGGCTCTTCCCAGCCAGCTTTTATAGGGCTTCCTTCTACTGTCCCACCCCTCTTCCAGCCTGGTCTTGGGCTGCACCAAGCAGTTGCAGCTGGGGTAGCTGATCTGGCCCCACTGACCAGCACCAGCTGTGCCTTGTTCCCTGGCTGCCCAGCCTCCCTGCCTTGGCTGATTGCTGCAGGCCTGTCCAGCTGCAGTCCCCTGGCTAGCAGCCCGGCCTGCCTGGCTGAGCTGATGGCTGAAGGTGGGTCCAGCTGCGGCTCCTTGGCTGGTTGCCCAGGGCTCCCTGCAGAGTGCCTCCAATAGCCCCACCTGGAGTGGCTTGGCTTTTGGCAACTCCTGGGCCAGGCTACTATTTTCTAGCTGGGGCGTGGCTTTGGGTTGTTGGGGCTGCTGCTGCTTCTCCTCCTCAGGTAAGGTTTTTGGGTGGGTGACTGCTGGGCCCCCAATCCCTCTGCCCTTGCCCCCTTCTGCCTTGCTTAGTCCCCTTTCCTTCCCCAGGGGAGTGGGACTCGCTGGCCTCCTTCTGTCTCCCCCTGCCTCCTGAGGCCCTGGGCCTTTGCCCCTTGCCCCTGGCACAGGCAGGTTCTGGCTCCATTTGCCCATGGGAGGGGTTGACCTGCTGTCCCCCGGCTGCGCCCTCTGCTTGCCAGTCAGACCGGTTGACCTACTGTCTGCTGGCTGACCAGTTGACCTGCTGGCTGCTGGCTGCCCCCTCTGTTTGCCCGTCGGCCCGGCTGACCTGCTATTCCCTCTTGTCAAGTCTGGGGGCTGAGGCTCAGACCCCGGACACATTATATTTGTTTACTGCCTGTATCGATAACCTGAGATATGCCAATAAAGGCTTTGCTGTTGTTGTAAGTTAATGCAACTGCAAAAAATGCTTTCTTCCAACTCAGCGTAGCAGAAAAGATGGCCCCCTGTCTTGATATGGCTAATCTGGCCATCTGGATCCATACCACGACAACATCAAGGCTAGACTACTGTAATGCATTTTATATTGGTGTCTCCTCAAAATCAACTTGGAGGCTCCAGTTAGTGCAGGACGCTGCAGTCCGGCCATTATCAGGAGCTAGATGGAGCAGGCACAGGACTCGTATTCTATCGCCATCCCACCAGCTTTGCTTCAGTTCCTGGGCTCAGTTCAAGTTATTGGCTGTTACATACAAAGCCCGTCATAGCCTGGGACTCCCTCTCTCCTCTTGCTCCGTCATGATAGGTGTGCAGGCACCACCATGTAAACAGGCAAAATCAACAGCTGCCCATACATGTGCATTCTCTGTTGTGCCCCCCCCCCTTTATGGAACTGCCTGCCGGAAGAGGTCAGGAAGGCTCCTGCTCTCCTGGCTTACCACCAACTATTATTCAAAGGGGGTTTTCTACACAGACGATAAAGCTTTACTGTAACAAAATGGTTCAGAAAGACGTTTTGGTAAAGAGTTGGTGACTGTGGTGTATACCGAGGTGTGAAGTTCGTTCAGTGTGTTCTAAGTAGCATCCTATCATGTAGTTTCTGCATCATTTAACATGCCATATTCATGCTTAATGTTTTGCTTCAGTTCTGTTTATATTTCTGGTTGGTTCTGGATTCCAGCCCTCCTGATCCTGCTGCGCATTGTCTGATGTTCCGTCCCGTTCACTGTATTGACACTATCTGTGTAATTTGCCGTGAGTTCCAGTGAGAAAGGTGGACTACAAATAGTGTTTTACCTGGCATATCAGAAAGGCCATTCTCCGGCCTTCACAGCATAAAGGCTTTCCTGCCCTCAGCCAAGGGGCAACTTCATAGCTCTTCTGCTTCTCAAGATCATTTAACTACACCCCTCCCATCTAATCAAGCTGCACTGTAACTTCACAACCTGATGCCCTCCCTTGTAACACCCCACCCAATCGCCATTCCTTCTCCTATCTGAAGAAGGGAGCTGTGACTCCTGAAAGCTTACACCCTGAAAATCTTGGTCTCTAAGGTGCCACTGGACTCAAATCCTGTTCTTTAAGAAGGATCATATTATAGCTAATGGGATCTGAAGAAATACATTCAGGCTGAAAGAAATTTTAGCAATGTGCACACTGAATGTATTTCTTCTGATTAGCAACAGTTCATCTAATTTGTGTTTAATTTTGTCATTCAGATCTTTTTTCTTGATTGTTTTTGCTGACTCTTGGGCTTTGGTCTTCCATTTTGTGGATTCAGGGTATACAGTCTAGTACAGTCTAGGACTCTCCATGCATTTGGGTTTGTGGCTTCTCAAGGTACGGCCCAGTCGGAGCCCCCTCTAGGAGACTGAAAAATCTACACATCTAGATCAGCCTCCTACAATGAGCTTTCTATAGGGCTATTCTTGAAGGGGGCCTGAGGGCTACAGTGCTGTGTCCAGAATGCTGACCGGAGCAGGCTGAAGAGGCAGCTTCACTCCAGCCTTATTCCACCCTGCACTGGCTCCTAATTTGCTTCTGGGTGCCTTGAAAGGCGGAAATGGCCTGAGACCCACCTAAGGACTGCCCGACCCCACCTGAACTCATTCAACTGCTAAGGTCACCTGCGGAGGCCCCGTCTTGTGTGCCCTTGCTATTTGAGGCTCACCAGGTGGCAAGCTGAGGACGGGCATTCTCAGCCATGGCACTAAACTTAGGGAATGTCCTCCCCAAGGAGATTCGTTTGTTCCCTCTAGCACTTTCTTCCATCAGAAAGTGGAGACTTTTTTTGTTGCCTTGGGGACGCTGAACTTGATGGAAAGAAAGAATAGAAATGTTTTTTAAAAATAAATACAAATACCCTTAAGGGTTATCTGGAGGATATTAAAGGGACGGGACTTTTTTCTCCAGACTTGTTGGCAACCCTAGGCCCTTAGGTAAGAGCTACGTAAAGTTTATTTTGATACAAGATCAGCTTAAAAGAACAATTTTAAAAGAATATGCCTGCCACATACAATAAAGGAATTACGTCTGCCATCATATTCAAGCACTCCTGGGTTTCAGCTCACATATCACATTGAAGATGTTCATTTGATGACTTAACCAGCTGCTTTCATATTACACAGGCCATCCTACTATATAAAAGGCAAACTACATTCCTGACAGCTCAGCTCCTACCCTGGTGCACCTCCAGAGGGCGCTGCCGTGGAGGGAATTCCAGACAAGGCGGCCTGTTTCTCCAGAGAGTGTTCTGAGGTGGGAAGTCCTGGCTGGGATCAGGCACAGAGCAGGTGGCAAAGCCCGGGCTCTCTTCACCCAGCTGGGATCAGGAGAGAAGCAGGTGGCAATGCCTACTCCCCACCTTCACCCAGCTGGCATCAGGAGTGGAGGAGGTGGCAATGCCCACGCCCCTTCACTCAGCTGGGATCAGGAGCAGAGCAGGTGGCAATGCCCACCCCCTGCCTTTACCCAACTGGGATCAGGCACAAAGCTTGGATCAAGAGCGGAGAAGATGGCAATGCCTGCCCCCCCCCTTCATCCAGCTGGGATCAGGAACGAAGCAGGTGGAAACATCCACTACACTTTCAACCTGCTGGAATCAGGTGCAGAGAAGGTGGCACTCCTGCCACCCCCATTCACCCAGCCGGGATCAGACACAAAGCACGCAGTAATGACCACTCCCTTCACCTGGACGGAATCAGGCACAGCGCAGGAGGCAATGTCCAACCCCTCTTTACCTGGCTGGGATCAGGAGCAGAGCAGGCGGTAATGCCCACCCCATCCCCACCTTCACCCGGCTGGCATCAGGGGCAGGGCAGGCAGCAATGGCCACCCACCCTTCACCCATCCAAGATCAGGAGCGCAGCAGGTGGCAATGCCCACTCCCCCTTCAACCCACTGGAATCAGGCGCAGAGCAGGTGGCAATGCCTGCCTACCCATCTTCCATCCAAGATCGGGAGTGGAGCAGGTGGCAATGCCCTCCCCCCTTCATCAACCCTTTAACAGTCAAATAGCAAGAAAATACTTTGTTTGAAGGACATGGCATCATCCTAGAAAGTGTGCAGATTTTGTTCTAGACATAAAAAAATGAAGGAAATATTTATGCAGTTGATTATTCTCTCACACCCGCACACACATAAACACACAATTCCACACAAGGAACCAAGGACATGGCATTCTGATTTGCAAAGAAGCCAATGCAGTTGAACTATATATCTCTGAAAGGAGCTGTCGAAGCATCTGCTAGAGAATATCGGATAAAGTTAAAATACTCAAGGAAAGGAAACAACTAAAGAGAGTAAATCTCAAAAGAATTGGCTGGTGGGGGGGTCTGAAGATACTCTGTGGAGCTCGTTTCTGGTGGGTAACAGTGTTTAGCAGCAGAACAAAATGTAAGTCTAATTGCACCTGAAAGATGAACAAAATTTTCCAGGGCATAAGCTTTCATGATTCAAAGATCACTCAGTTGCCTGTGGATCTAACCCCCCAACCAGCTCCTTGTTCTTAACTCTTAGGAGCTAAACATTTGCAGAAATGGCCGAAAAGGAGTTCAGAGAGCTGAGTTTGGTGGGTGTGGTTAATTCCACACAAACCAATCAGCTCCCAGGGAAAAGGAGAGGGGGGGGGGAGTGCTGCGAAATGTTCACATTGGCATTAATTGAGTCAGCCCCGACTGGGCAGCTGATTAAAAATTAAGATTGAGGTATGCCCGCAGGGAGAAAAATCAGGGTAATGGGGGGGGGAAGAGCGGCACCGCGTCCCATGACTAGCTTGCAAGTTTGAAACCCCTGCAAATATGGGATGCAGAACAGGTATAGACACACTTTAAAATCCTAGTGCAAAAAGTACCTAAGAGTAACTTAGTTTGTGTCAGTTAGGAAGATTGGGTGCGGGGGGAGAGCTGAAAACGGAGACCATGAGCTGTGTGATTAGTAAATACACCTCACGCATCATGTTCTGTATCAAACTAACTCTCTGAAAAGAAAACAAAACACGTGCCTGTCTCGGCTACTAACAATAAATCTAGCTATTGAGATAAATTTTAGAATATCCCTGACCACTTTGACAAGCAACAACAACACGAACAGACTACATTCAGATGTCATTCCAGCTCCCCTCTGCTGCCACTGGTGAGGCCAGAGGCAGGAGAGGAAGCTGCTATAGCCTCCACTGTGCCTGCACAGAGGAAGAGGAGCCTCACCCCCCCGAACAAGAGCCAGAGGACCAGCAGCAAGAAGCTCTTGAGGAGAGGAGAGGGAAACTTCTTTCCAGCAGCTCAGCATGCGTCCTGCCAGTTCGTTGTACTCTTAGTGGATTTTCTAAGCCACTTTGAGGCCGTATTTGGTGGAAAGGTGAAAATCTTTTCTATAAGCAATATATCCAAATAATCAGGTCTATGGAAATCTTCATCTTGACCTAGGTAGCCCAGGTGAGCCTGATCTCATTAGATCTCAGCAGGATCAGCCTTGGTTAGTAATTGGATGGGAGACCTCCAGCGAAGACCAGGGCTGCAGAAGCAGGCAATGGCCAACCACCTCTGTTAGACTCTTGCCATGGAAACCCCAACAGGGGTCGCCATAAGTCAGCTAAGACTTGAGGGCACAAAGAAAAGAATGGAAATCTTCAGTTCCCAAGCTGCAAGTGAGAACAGGAGGGAGCCAAGACTCATTCTCCTGACAACAGGCCCTGGTCTGTCATTATTTCTGAATGTAGCTTTAACAGCTAACTACAAAATTAGCCATGTGTCATTGAAACAATACATAATATATCATAATCATACTACTGAAAATACTTGTTTCTAAGCAGCATGGCCTTCTAAAAGATCACCGGCTTCTGTTCTCAAAATTATATTTCAACTAACATCAGGATGTTATAGATTGCCTTTCATAGTTATTAGAAAGCATTTTGAGGGAGTAAAGGGCCTCCAAGCCCCAGCAAAGCAGTTAATTCATCAGTCTAAAAGAGAACATGTTTCAGAAGACATTTTCCTTTCCCTCTAAAGCATCCCCATTGGGGTTTTCCAGCCCCACAAAACTGCGCCTTAGGGGGCCTTTGCATCAGCACACAAGAGGGCCTAAGAGCCCCCCCTCCTTCTCCAGGCCCCTACAGCGTAAGCCCTCCTGCCTAACTGAATGTAGACGCTCAACATATGGGGGGGGGGGCGGGGGTCTGCCCAGGCCTCAATCAGCCTCCTGCAGTTGCTGCCCTCCTCGGACAGCAGAAGCAAAGGGAGCAAAGAACCTGACAGGTGAGTGGGCTCCTACTGACTTGTGCAGCCTTTTTAGCACAGATAGTCACAACCGTCCCAAGGATGACACCTGAAGCTCACCTTCAGAGGCACCAGAGGGAAAGGCAGAGACAAAGGGCCAATCCAGGCCAGCCAATCCAGGCCCCACCCCTGAGAAACCAGCCAACCGGGCCAGGCTTTGTACCACCTGGAGCCTGCAAAGGCTCTTCAAGGGCAAGGCTGCATGGAGTGCCTCAAAGTCATCCAGTTTCCTATTTAAACAAAAAGCACACATGACAGCTACCAGTTCAGACTCTTCAACAAAGATTCAGGTGGAGATACTAAGAAATGCCACTACATAGCATCTGAGCCCCCCCCCCCAACCATTCTGAGGCTGTAAACCAGAGGAAGAGGGGGGCCCTGACCCGCCTGGGTGCCTCTGCTTCCTCCAGACACAGGTCAGGCAGCCGTCACGGGCCCAGTCTGGGTGCAATGTCAGCAGGCTGAAAGGCCTCCATTTTCCTCCCCGGGCCAGGTATTAACTAAGGCCTACAGGGCTGTGGCCAGATGAAAACAAGACTCGGGACTGGGTGCTATACTGACATGGTATTACTCAGCAGCTTCAAGTACATGAGGAATGAAACAAGCTGAAAAGATGACGCGTCTCCGTCATGCTGTGGGCCTTTCTGCCAGGGATGTCAGAAGCCTGGAGATACCAGTTCCGTGAACAGGGGCCAGATTTTTACATTGTATTGATAATACTCCCTGGATAGTGCAAGAAAGATACCAAGTTCTAGACCAACTCCTCAACTGAAATCCTGTAATTACATCCATGTCGGAATTTGACGCCATCTAGGCGCACCTCCAGCTCATTCCAGACAAACAGCCCAAAAGGTATAACCAAACTGAAAAGCAGCTGGTTCAGTTCTTCAGCCACGGCATTCCAATTCTTGGGATGCCCAGCCCTTCGGCATCCCAAGCTCCTGACAGATAGCCTCCACTTTATGGAATGACCTACCTGGCAACTGGCCCAACTGCTGGTTGGGCCAGCAGTGAGAGTAGCACTTCTTGGGCTGCAGTCGCAATCGAGCATGCACCCCTGCCAAGCCTTACAAAGCCTGCCAATGGCCATTAGCCATGGATCATGCCCCTCACTATTCCAACAATCACAGCAGAAAAGGTATCTGAGAAGGGAAGTAGAGCTTGCTGAGCTCCGCAAATCATGTGGATTTTGGCAGCAGAACAAGCACCTGGCTTGGGTGCGCATCAGAGAAGGGAAAGCCCTACCCAAAGGTCTGGGAAGTGGGAGCACATCTGGATGCTCAGCCTGGGTAAAAATGCTGCCTCATCCAGCTCTACATGACATCTGGCTACAGTTCCATTCCTGCACATCTCCCTGACACATCTGAACAGGTTTCAAACCAGTTCAACCACCATTACTGTTCCCGAAGGTCCCTAGCAATTACAGTTTCATGACCATGCAAAGATCTGTTGTTAGCTTTGAACATACATTTCCAAAACACAAGACATCACCACTATCACACAGCAAGCTATTTCTGCAGTTCAAGGAAGCTTGAAAAGCAGTTTCTAATAAAGCAAGTGGGAAAGAGGAGGGCTGCAATTCAGAGCCACAAACCGCCCTAGCCACCTGCAAGCCCATGATTTTCAATTAGAGATACGGTCTGGAGCTACCCAGAATATAAAGTTTAACTTTGCACAGTAAAGCAAAGAGAAGTCAGGTTAGTGGTAAAGCCTTTATTCCAAGACAAAAGCCTGGAGTTTTGTGTGTAGGCAATGGGTTAGACCCAGCCACCCTTTAGCTCAGTCATGCCCAATTCTCCTCCTTACTATAGCATCCATCCTACGTGGCTTTTGTCAATGCAGGTCCCAGGATTTCAAGCACAGCATTTTTCGTCACCAAAGACACCCTCTTCCGTTTTCCACCAGGTGAAAAGTGGGATGGATCCCACCTAATTGTAGTAACAACATCAGGCAACACTCAGGAGTTCTCAAAGCAACTTTATCTCAATGACCCCTAGAGGAGGCCTCCAAGTTAAGCCACTGCTAATGAATCTATATCTCAGGCACAGGGTCTGAGTTTGGAAAATAGAGTTTAGGAAAGTAAGATTTTTTTTATTTGGCAAACCTTGGCGACAGCGTAAGTCTGCCTGGGCCGAATCCACACGGCTCAAGTTTGCCACTATTTACCTGCTATTTATGCGCTTCTCAGAGGGCTGTTCACATACTCTCACCTCAATCCCGCCATTCTTTCGCATCCGCGCCTCAGACGAGATTGTCACGCTTTCAAATGTTTCTCTTGCGCAGTTCTCACCATGGATGTGAACAAATAGAAGCGGTTCCCAAAGAGACGGCCCCCTCTTAACCGCCCCCACTTCCTTGTTTCTTGCCTTTCCGGAACACCGTCCCTCTTTGCCAAGCAATTCTTATGGTCCCAACTCTGTCTGAGGCATGCCCGCACCCCCATCCGGTTGACTTTTTTTTTTAAAAAAAGGGGGGGGCATTCCTAGCGCTATTGCACAATCCCCTTCATGAAGATCACTGACAAGCGGTTTGGGAAGTGGCGTTGTAAAAAGTCCGTGGAGGCATCGGGGAGGGGGGCATTTCCCCCCCAGTAAATAATGTTTCACTGCCGAAGGAGAGCCTAGGTAATTTCTGATAAGTGGACTGTGCCTGCAAAAGTTGACTCTTTCCGTCTTTTTTTTTAAAAAAATATTAAAATTATCGGTATAGCGAAAAATTGCTATCCTATAATTATAGTTGAGCGGTAACATTAACCAATCGTAGGTGTGGCCCCACCATTGCAACTGAGCAGAAAATCGATATAGTGAAAATCTAGCATTAATTTTTTTTAAAAAAGGCTACGTGATGTCGTCATTAGCGATGGTGGATCTAAACCCGTCTCGTATTGCACGATTCTCCCAGGAATGTGAACGGAGTATAGCGCAACGCTGGCGCAGTAAAAGAGGGGTTGTGAACACAGACTGGGACATTGCGGGATAGAATCCAGCGCAATTATAGCGTATGAAAAGAGGAAGATAGGGAAGTGTGGATTCGGCCCTGGTGAGTTTATTGCTTGAATGAGATTTAAACCAGGGGCCTCCTGGCTCTTGTTTTTAGCATCTGCATCACATCGCACCACCTTTCACTCACACTTTGTGCATGTGTCACACATTTTTCATTCCACATCTGGAGACTCTGGGTTTGAATTCTTTCTCTGTACTTAACACAATTATTGATATGTTCAAGCAAGAGATTTACAGTCTTGTATCGCTGAAAACTTTCTACCATTTGAAATGGGCCTTGACAGACAAATGAACCAACCGAGGCCTCTCTGGATGCGTTCCTGATCCTGACCCAGCGAGAAAGGAAGCCTCGGGCCCCACACAGCTACCACTCGTCAGAACTGGGCTTTGGGGGAGAATTCTTCTGTTGGGTTGGGTACTCTAGAAATTAAACAAGTGAAGAAGATAAGGCATACGGAGAGAAAAAACACACTGAGCAAACACTGGAGCTGCAAGCCAGGAAGTAGAAAATGCACATAAAGAATAACTCCTCTTCTTGCCATGACAACCCGGACTGATTCCTTCTATTCCAGTGGCCTTAGTCATGTCACAGCAAGAGCTAATAAAGGCAATTAAGTTTCATGGTGAGCTAGTAAATAATCATGCCAAAATAAACTGCACATTTGATTTTAAGCCTGATGTGAGGAAATGTCTCTTTTTCAATAAATGGAGAGAACAAAAACAAAATAAAAACTTTATTTCCCTATCGAGACTGTCTGGCATTAAAGTGTTTATCCATGGGGCTAGAGTTGCCAGATCCCCCAGGCTTGGAAGCTGGTTATAAGGGGTGACGGGAGGACTCACCTTGTGCGCGTGGGAGCACTTCTGCATCACACTTGGAAGGGCATCCTTCCCAGCGGGACACAGAAATGCTCCCGGGGTCCTTTGCCTGTTCCGGTGCCTTCCCCCCACCTGCCAGCCAGGTGAGTGGTGGCGGGGGGGTGGAGGCTGGAAGTGGGGGACTGGTAACCCTGCACGGGGCAGAGAAATCAAATCACAGAGCTTGTATAACGACCTCTATCTGCTTTGATATGGAGTCCTACATGTGCCCTAAAGCATACGTGGAACTTCTGTGTGGACAGGGTTACCCATTCATTTCAAATGTGGAGGGTAGAGCTATGAGCACCAAGGAATGTGACACAGATTTGCTCTGCTGCCTCCATCAAAATGACTGGCTGCAGGAAAAGGAGTTCCATGCATGCACTGGCACTTCTAAAAATGTAAGAAACTGATGGATTTGGAAGAAACCTGGCAATTTGCTTAGTTATGCAACAATTAGCCAATAAATCCCTTATATCATGAATGGTGTACAGCATTCACATCTTTTCCAGTATTAAAGTGGAGGTTCATTCCACTCTTATTTCCCACCTCCTGCCCAATTATTTTGCAGTGCAGAAGGTGAAAGAATACCACCCATGTTTAGTTAACATTACAATAAACAACAGTTCTAGGTATGCCTCCTGTCTTTTGGGCTTCACTGGGGAGAAAGGTGAGGTATAAATGGAGTAAATAAATAAAATGTCTCCCAGTGGTAGAGGATGCTTTCCTACTGAAGGATGCATGGCTCAGCAGCGTCTGTTAACAGATTTCCTTTTGTTTTTATTTTTTGCTGGTAACTATATCTTCCCACACTCCAACTGGGTTTTAAAATATTCAGACAACTGAAGGCTTGCCAAATGGTTATATTGCCCCACCACCGGCACAGACATGTTTATTAGCACGATATATACTGGCCATAGAAACTGGTATCCTTGCAGGATTTGGAACGGTTTTGTCAGTACATCCACGAGGAGAGGAAAGACAGATTGCTGTACAGACTGAAGACACTGCAGCTGGGCAGATTAGGACAGAATATTTAGAACGATGCTTTCGTAGCATTTAGAAGAATTGACAGTGGAAGATGCTGCAAGTTTCTGCTTCTCCAGCTTTTAAAAGGAGACTGGAGGAGCATCTTTCGGGAATGTTTTAGGTATAGCTTGTACTAAAAGATTAACATTCTGTGCCAAGATAAACTGAATGAATTATAATGAATTATAACTAATTAAATTAGCAGGGCTCAGAAGTCCCAACCCGACCAACAGAAATGGTGCTCATATATGTACTTATACTACAGAGATCTGTCCGGGTATTGCCCACAGACTTCCAAAATCTGTCTTCACTACCTTAAGTTTTTACTGAGACACAGAATCAGCATCGCTGACAGATGGCCATCTAGTCTTTACTTAAAGACCTCCAAAGAAGGAGAGCCCAGGATGCAAACTGCAGGATCCACTTTGCCCTGGATTGTTTATAGAACTTCCCATGTTAAGGACACAGTTTTGAACTCACTAGATAGCTCCTGTAGTATCTTCCAGTTCTGGTTTTCTGGTAAGTAACAGCCTTTTGATCGCTGAGAGTGCCACACAGGTTCCCTCTTGTTCCTGAGCTTTTTAATGAATTCCTCCGGCTTTTGCCCACAAATGAGAAATAGATTTTTTTTAAAGCAACGAGAACTAAAATTCTGAGTACAGGGCGGGTGGGGGGTGGGGGTAGTTTACAACTCTGCGTTCCCTGCTTGAAAACTGTTTGTTACACATTACTTCAGCCAGGGATTTCTGCTGGTTTTCAAATTACTGAAATACATATCCTATTACACTGTTTATTGAACGCACCAGCCATTGAACGTATAGATGGACACTGTAAACCTCCTTGAGAAAGGCAGACTACAAATAGCATAAATCCCAGCTTTCTCAGACTACAAACATGTCTGAAAGGAGGAAGAGAGGTGTGCCTCACTATAAACTGCTACCAAATTTCCTATAGACCAAAATTTTAGACATATTTAAAGGTATGCACTAGAGGAATTTTGAGAGAAATTAAAAGTTGGGTAAGACTAGCAACATTTCTTAAGGGATTTCACGTGTTCCCTGATCATATCTCAAAGCTGTACACTCTTGTATGCGATCAAGAAACCCAGTAGGCTGATGTACAGAGTAAGAGACATATTTCATTTTTTTACATTTTAACAGTTCCATTACTTATTTTACAACATCAGGCTGTAAATTGTGCCTGGCTGTATATACCAGGAAAAAATCAGAGTCCAGAATGTTTATGGCAGGTGTAAATAAGCATGACAGCTGATCCTTAATGAACAAGCAGTAAACTTCTGTACGAACAGGTTCGAAGGCTTAATTTTTAAAAAACATTTGTCATTTTTCCTTTTAGCCATAAACTCACTGCAGTCTTTCAGATTTCAACCAAGCCAGTCTGTCTCTGTTGGATCAATGCAACATCATTTTTTTTGAGCCAGTGGCTAACAAAGGTCAGGCTACGATTATTAGAAAAGGGTAAGAGCCACCTGGAAAAGCCCACAAGCACCATTTGTGGCAGGAGAAGAATCCACAGCAGCTGCTGAGGAAGGCTAAAGGCTGGGAGAGGAGAGAGCAGGGTGTCTCAAGCAAGACCAGGAGGACTCAGAATCACCTCCAGAAATGGAAGCTTTAGTGGCCTGAAAAGAGAGTCTTCTGAGGCTGTTTATTTTCTGAGGCCGCTTGCCTGCCACAAATATGTGCCCCATACCTGGCTCTAGTCCAATTTCGCCACAGCCATGAGTGCATGACCCTCCACCAGTGCAGACAGAACCCTTTTGCACGTGCTGCTCAAGAGATCAGTGGGAATACACGCTCCTCCCTCTCAGCTCCCTCACCCTACCCCTGGCTCCTCCAATCAGGCAGGAGTGGAAGAGTTGCTGGGGTATTTTTGAAAAAAGAATAACAAGCCTGTAAACTTATTTGACGTGCTGTAAAAGTGAAGATGAGATGCAATTTATGTTATACTAATTTCAACTCTGCAGGGAAAAAGCCCCACTTGATCATCTGCCTCGATCCCTCAAGAAGATTGCACTGTCCCTGCTGCAGGAGAACACATCCAGGGAGAGACAATGCACCACACGCTGGCAACCCAAAGCCAATGTCTGGAACTACTGGGAACCACACATGCGGCCCAGGAGATCCATCCTGCAATACCAGAAGGCAGAGACCACCAGTGGGAGAGACGCTTCCAGATCAACCTGCAAAGGAAGCCCCTGACTTCAGCAGGTGGGGAAAGGCGCTCTCGGCAACCCACTCTAGTTGCCTAGGAGGGATTCTAAAGTGAATAACTAGTTGGCTATGACATCTGCTTCTTCCCTTCCTTCTTCCTCATTTTCCTTCATATTTCCCGGAACAAGACAACTGGCAGATGAAGGAATGGGCGAGAGAAAAGGGCTGTGTAGTTTGAAATATAAAACTTTCAAAAGCAAGCCCACTCCAGCCCCTCCAACGGGCTTGCTAGTCTGTAAGGTTAACAAGCAAGATCTCACGAGCGAGGCTCCTCTACCGAGAACTGTGTGAACACAAGGCCCCGCGGAGCAGCAGCAAGAGGAGTTACTGTTCAGTAGGGTTATTTTTCAAGAATCGAGGCACCAGCTCCATTTGGCTATCCAAACTGGAACTTCTGCCTTATATTTCAAACGCATATCAAGAGTACACAAAACTAACCCATCCCCCTTTAAGCAATTTTAATAACATGTAATGAGTGAAATGCACCAACTTGGCCGCAGGTAATGGCGTTATCAAAAACCGCCATCAGGGCTCCTTTTCAACTGGCAACACAGGCTTTGCTTCAAACACAAAGATATTTTCACTGAATTATCAGGAGCCAAAATATTACATTTGGTATAGTCCCAAAAGACATCATTCAAAAAGAAAGCAAATGTTTCCCTGGCTTTGCCTCTGTGTGCAACAGAAAACAATTTTGTATCCCAGTGGAAATGTACAAAGTTTACTCCTGGCTCACAGTTCAGACTCAGTCAGCCATTTGTTTATACAGCCAAAGTTTTCTACACTTTACAACACAGTAGGATTGTGCGGGGATATGTCCTTTGTGGCACTGTTCAATTACTCTCTTTCACTTACCATTTCTGTTGCACAACGTTGTTGAAAACACCTCTCTCATGCGCCCACACAATTCAGCAGGTAAGGGCGGCAACTCGTCAACGACTGGTCAAACGTTGTCATTATTTGATAGTAATCAGTTACTCCTCTCAAATATTCCTTGACCTTAAAAAGCCTGGGAGCAAGGGGGAGGTTCTCTTTTTCTGGTTCATTCTAGTGTCATTTGTGAGCTGGAGCGCAGACATGCGGATGGCTAAGCCTAAGGCCTTTGTATTCAGGGCAAACCTCACAGCACAGTGCTCCTTCTCTGGCTTGAACAAAGGTATCCAAGCATCTTGGGCCAGGAGTCCACCTGAGAAGATGTCGGCTGGCCTGCAAGCAAGGGAGAAAGGGAGGAGGGAGGAGATAGCTGCCCTTGGCCAGGAACCCCGGGAGCAAGGCAAGGTGAGTTCAGCTCAGAGCCGCGGGAGGCTGTGCAGGACCAGCAGGCAATGAGGGGCGTAAACCATACTGGCTGCCTTCTCCCACGCTGCCATTCCCAGTAAGCAGTGCCAGCACCCCCGTTTCTTGGGCCCATCTTTCAAGAAAATAGCCTGGCATCCCACCATTTGGCGTTCGTTCCAGGGTTGCCGGCATTGCACAACAACTCCTGGCTGGCTTCTCCAAACAAGAAGAATTGGTCTCCTACGTAGCACAACTGCCTTTAACCCTGACTTTCCTTTTGCCAGTAGTTGCTGCTACTGTGCTGCACATCTATTTTAAATTTCACTTTTTTAATGGAAATTGTGGGCTGATCCTGGTGTTCCAAGATAAAAGTCAGAGAGAAGGATCATTCACTGAATAGTCTTTCCCTCTGAATGGTTCAGAAATCTTACCTACACTTTTAAAAGATATAATAATTCATTCCTTTTTTAATACAAAGGTATCTTCATGATTAGTGTCATTTTGTTACTTTAATATAGTTAAAATACTTGAAAATATGTAAGATTCAACAGGCCAATTTTGACCAGTTAAATGCCCAACCTTACCAATAAGGGAAATCACTGACTGGTTTAATTTTACAGATGGTAAAATAAGGTGAGATTGCGTAAGGTGGACGGCTTGAACGCTGGGATTCTGGAACTGGATAGAAATGTTCAAACATGAACTCTGCTGAACAGAACTTAACCAATTCTGCAAATAACATTTCATATCAAGATTTGGCCCACCATCAGAATTTGATTATTTTGGTTTAAGTTATTAATTTGCAATTTATAAGCAAATTGCTTGGTATTCTTTCCCCTGATTTCTCTTTTCCTTTTGCACTGGAGAGGATCGTTCCCTGAACCTATCACTCAGCTGAACAAAATTTATGCATCAATTTATCAAAATATTTATAACTCGTCTTTCATTTCTCCTTGTTTAAAGTCCTTCTCCAGCTGAAGATGTCCTCTAGCTTAAGTGGAGGAAGTTGGAGGAAGACCCCCTTGGAGAATGGCTGGATTCACACCACTGTGTCTATTGCATTATGCACATTCTTTTAAGTTGTAAACCAGTTTGGATAGAATGACAATATACCAGATCAGTCAGCCAAGAAGAAATACCAAATTGTGTCCTCACTGTATTCATAAATAAATGGATTCAACTAGTACTACCATATTTACTCAAAAGTACTACTAGTACTAACATATGTAGTCAAAAAGAAGGTGACCCTGAACATAAGATATACACACCCTAAATATGGGCATGGAGCAGGGGTCACTGGGGCAGTTGGGGGGGGGGGGGTGTTATTTGTGAATTTCCTGCATTGTACAAGGGGTTGGACTAGATGACACTAGTGGTCCCTTCCAACCCTATGATTCTATGATTCTACAGCAAACATTGTAAATACTACTGCAAATCAGCTACTACTTACTATCACATGCAGACTGTTACTGTGTGTCGGCTCTGAGGTACTACATCTGTTCTCAGACCTCTTCATGCCCAATATTACCAGATGCTGAGAGATGCAGCATATCAGTTCTCACATCATGCATGTGTCTGTAAGTATAGTGTCATATATGCCTCCTGCATATCTGTCGTGCATCACCCCAATAAAAATCGGAAGTTTGTGGTGCAGGTAGACGCTAGTGACGTGGCCATGGGAGGAGTTACCTTACAGGCAGATGAGGAGGGGAAGCTGCACCTCTGTGCCTATGTATCAAAAAAATTCTCTGAGGCTGAACGGCACTAGTCAGTGTGGGACAAAGAAGCTTCAGCAGTCAAACTGGCTTTATGTACTTGGAGACATTGGCTGGAGGGGGCAAAGGTGCCATTTGAAATTTGGACTGGTCATAAAAATGTAGAAACATTACGCACCCTGTGAAAATTAGGCGCTAAGCACCTCTGGTGGGCGGAGTTCTTTTCCAAATTTAACCTCATGCTGAAGCATCTCCCTGGCAAATCTAACTTCCTGGCAGACGCCCTTTCGCGCATGCCCCAACATGAGAGCGAGAGAGAAGTAGTAGTAGACACAATGTTTTCACCGGCCCAGTTGGGGCGGGGGGCAGTAACCACCTGCAGCCAGGCAAAGCCAGTGAAACATAAGTCTCCAGTCATGGACTGGGAGGAGAAAGCGAAAAAGGAAGCAGAGAAGGAGGGGGATGCCTTGCCTAAGGATGAACTGGAAAAGGGAGAGGGAGGCGGATGGTACCATCACGGCAAACTATACATAGCAGCTAGTTTGAGGGGGGAGGTGCTAGAGCACTGTCACGATTCTAAACTGGCCAGCCACTTTGGCTATTTAAAGACACTGCATTTGGTTCAAAGACAATTTTGGTGGCCAAACATGAGGAAAGACATCTCTCAATACGTATCCATGTGCCAAGTGTGCTTGATGGGTAAAACCGGGGGCGGGGGGAACCACCAGGTCTCCTCCAGGCCCCGGAAACCCCACCTCGGCCCTGGTCAGTGATCTGAATGGACTTTATAACTGATCTCCCCCTGGCCAAAGGGAAGACTGTAGTTCTGGTGGTGGTTGATTTATTTTCTAAGAAAGCTCATTTCATTCCGTGCTGTAAAATCCCAACCAAGAAATTAGCCACTCTTCATGCAAAAAGATAGTCAGGCTACACTCGTTTCCAGACAAGGTGATATCAGATTGTGGAGTCCCGTTTGTTGCCAACTTTTGGCGGGAGCTATTGAAACTGGCTGGAATTGAACAAGGGCTTAGCTCCACCCATCATCCTGAGACCGACGGGCAAACCGAAAAGGTTAATAAAGTATTAGAACATTTTTTAAGATGCTACATTAATTACCAAGAAGACAATTGAACTGATTTTCTGTGTTTTGCCGAACATTGTTATAACAACATGGTACACAGCTCCACAGGAGCCTCCCCTTTTATGGTAGCACATGGTTATGAAGGCAAAGCAATGCCCTCTGTAAAGACCCCAGGCAGCGATGCACCAGAGGACCTAAGAGAATGGTAGTCTAAGTTAAAGACTCAATGGGAAATAATTAAAAATACTTTGGAAAAAGCCAAAGAGGATTACACAAGACAGGCTGACAAAAAACAACCAGCTCCATGGAAACTGCAAACAGGGGACTATGTGTATGTTTCCACTAAAAATCTAAGGGGGGGGGAACAACCCAACAAAAACTGGGGTGGAAATTTCTGGGACCCTTTCCAGTAAAAAAGATAATCAATGAAGTCACTGTAGAGGTGAGTCTACCCAATAACTTAAAAAATGTCCACCCCGTATTCCATTTCAGCCTCCTGAAGAAAGCACCCCCTCCCGACAAATGGCATCCGGATCGAGGAACTCCCCCCCCCCATAGTGGATGGACAACTGCACTACGAAGTGAAGGACATTCTGGACTCTAAGTTAAAATGGGGAGAATTGTTTTACTTAATTCGCTGGGAGCACTTTGATGAGGGACAAAATGAGTAGGTAAAAGCCTCAGATGTAAATGCTCCCAAACTGATATGTAAATTTCATAAGGCTTATCCCAATAAGCCAAATCCTTTGTGAAGATGGGAGGGCTTTCTTGGGGAGGGCAGTATGTCATATATGACTCTTGCACATCTGCCACGAATGTATATTGGCTCTGCCTCTGGTCTCTGAGAGTATGGGAAGTTCTTTATTGCGGCAATGCCAGTATGTTGTCTCACAAATGTTTACTTTATCTTTCTCGCTCCGCTGAGCCAGTGTCCTTGACTACCAGCTGAAACTGGCTCGAAATGTATCCTTCTTGAGAACCAAAGATAAGTTCATCTTTCTCACTGTCTGCTCTAAAACAATGTTTCACTCCAACCCCAACCCCCATTAACGGTCCTCTTTCCCAAGGTGGGAATATTCCCTATAACTAACAATGCTAGCCCCATATACTTCACGTCTGCCAATTTCACTGTCTAAGCACCTTGTACTGAATGGATCTCTAATAAAGTTACTTCTACTGGAACACCTGTGTGTTAACTGTGGAGAACTTGGGGATTTAACTGCCAGAGACTGACATATAGACTCATGTACAGATCAAAACATCTGAAGGGGGAGCACACAGGTCCTACAAGATAGACTTCTACACACTTAGGGGAAACCCCCTAGGCTTGCAGAAAAATATGGAAGATTTTATCAAAAAAGTGGATTAAAATCCCACCCAAAGGGGGGGGGGCATAAAAGAGGAGAGTGGGAGAGAGCCAGGAAAGAAGATAAGGCCAGCCTTTAAGAGGAACAAAGGAAGTAGAGCAGGTCTGGGAAAAACTAGGACCCAGCAGAGCAGAAGAGACAGGGAGGAATGGAGGACAGTGCGGGGTGGGGTGGGGGTGGAGAATAGTTGGACTCAGATGGGAGAGACGGATGGAGGCAAACACAGAGGTAGTGGGGAACAAAGCTGGGGCTGGCGATGGTGGAAGGAATTGGGAAACCAAGGAAGTGGAGCCGGGAAGCAGAGTGAAGCATGAGAAAAGCAGGCCAAAGGGGAGAGGAGCAGGCAAAGCAAAAAGGATAGCGGTGTGGGCGGGGGGGGGTAGGATGGGGATCTCACAGGCCCTGTATTCAGTAAAACAAATTGGTACTGCACCTCGTCAATTAATACCACATATTTAAACAAAAGTCAAATATCATCGGGTGGCGATGGTGAATATCATATATTTACACATCCACGGAATTATCTGCCAAGGAGACTTGTTTTGGGTAGTGGGGTACATGGGATTAATTTGCCCTTTGATATTAAAGTGCTGCTGGAAGATCAGGGCATGCTTTGCGGCTATTTTTCTAATATTTTGTATTAATACACAGCACTCTGTTAAGCTTGATATCCCTGTAAAGCTGACAACCACATCAAGGAAAGATTACAAGACCGTCTAATGAAATCACCACTTCAAAAGTATACTTTTGAAGTGGTGATTTCGTTAGACGGTCTTGTAATCTTTCCTTGTTAATTCTACTCAAGACCCTCCTTGTTTGTGACAACCACATCAGGCAGTTTACATCAGGAGATCCCGCTGAAAGGCTTGAGCTGTTTGCAAACAGTTCCACTGCACAAGGAGGAGCAGAACATGAGCCCAAGTGGCAGGTGTGCTTCGAGCCTCTCTTCTGTCTGTCATGCTTACATGCAGAGGGTTAAAGAGGATAACAGCCGACTTGGATGTGGTCTAATAGGGGCTGCCGCAAGAGTGACCTGAGAGGCTGTGAAGCACGCTGCTTACTACACACTGGTCAGGATTCAGAGGGCTAGGGTTGCAATCCTAGGGATTCCTTTTCCTGGGAGTAAGCCCCACTGAGGCATGAGGAGGGCTGAGTAGACCTGCTTGGGATTGCTCTCCAGTGCTCTCAACCAGCAATGCTTTAGACATGCCTCTCACACACAGCAGCCTCTCTCACACAGGGGAAACAGGTTCCAGAGCTGAGGAGAGTGTTCAAGGCAGTTCGGAATATGGGACTGGGTTTCTCCTGTTTTAAAGGTGAGGGGAATCTCACTGCTTGGGTATGTTTAAGATGCTCTTTGTATTCCATCTGCGAAAATTTAGTAGTGAGTAAAAGGGAAGGCATGGGGCTACTCCATCATAATCCGCCCAAGATCGTCAGTCAAATTTCAGTGAACTTCACGGAACAAAACCCACAGATTAAATTTTATTTACTTATGAAAATTTTTCTTCTTTCCCCACACTAAAGGTGCTCGAGGCTCCCAACAGAGATTTCTCCCCCACTCCTAGTGTCCATGGGAAAAGAAATCCTGTCCCATCAGCGGATTTCTTGAGTGGATCTTGAAAAAAAGGCACCAATCTGTTGCAGCATGGAAGTAACAATATAAAAAAAAACCCCAAGCCTTTGTTTGCCCAAAATATCCTCTTAAAATATAGGTTTGGGGGCACACAACAAGGCCTCGCTTCAACCAGGGCCAGGGCCTTTTCAGTCCTGGCCCCAGCCTGGTGGAACGCTCTGTCAATGGAAACCTGGGCCCAGCGGGACATATTATCGTTCCGCCGGGCCTGTAAGACAGAGCCGTTCCGCCAGGCGTTTGGTGATTGAAGGGGGCGGTGCCATGTCGGCCTCCCACCTTTGGGTGGGGAAGGTTCTCCCCACCACTGCACCTTGTTAATTTGTTTTATTATTTGTGTATTGATTTTAGTTTTTGTTTTTATCTATTTTAACTGTTCACCGCCCAGAGGCTCTGGGGATGGGCGGTATATAAATTGAAAAAATAAAATAAATAAATAAATAAATAAATAAATAAATAAATAAATAAATAAATAAATAAATAAATAAATAAATAAATAAATAAATAAAAGGTTCTTTTTTTGTCCTTTTCTTCAACAGACAAAAAAGCCCATTCAAAGTCAACTCCTTGTGCAAAAAAATGCTAAAGATAACTCTGGTCCACAAAGGGCTAATTTTGAAGGTGCGTCTAATAATTTTGTGTTTTTCCTCCCTATGTGCAGATGTGCCTTTTTCCCCTAGGACCCTTAAACTTTGTAGCTGCAGACGAGCACAACGTATGGAACTCCAAAGGAAAAAAAACTCCTCCGTGTTCACAATCTGACTCTTGCAGTGCAATCCTATGGCGAGCTACTCCAGTCTAAGCCCATTGAAGTCAATGAGCTTAGACTGGAGTAACTCTCCATTAGGACTGCACTGTTGGGGTGGGGAGAATCAAGATACCCCAAAATGACTTCTGTGACTTCTCTTTAGATCTTCCGTAAACTGAAATTCAATCCTTGAAGGTGTACAATGGGACAGAGCCAACATCAGATGGCAAAATCTGCCCAAAGTGGATTTCACACTCAACCCTAATTTAGAATAAAAAATTGGTGTGGTGAAGATGGCATGAACATGCTGGGTTCTATTAGAACAAGGAAGAAGCAAAATCAGAATAGGGATTGTTTTGGTGAAATGTCATAAAACATGAAGACTTCCCAAATTGTTTCCCCACAGATATTCTGCCATCAGCGAGAAGCAGCCCGGCTTTGATCTGCAAGGATAGGGTTCTCCAATAGGTAGGATCGTTTTTTAGCTCAGAACCTACTATTAATTGCTATTGTTCTCCACTCAGTTCAATGTTCAAAGATTATTTTTAAGCTTTTTTTTTTTAGAATCACACCTTTGCACATCCATCTCCGACTTAAAAAAAAAGTGAGAAATTATTCTTGATAGGGGAAGGTGGCTTAGAGGAATCAGGTTCCCTTAAAAAAACCCTCCCAGTATAAACACAGCAGGCTCAACTGTGCAGCGCTTTGCAGAAGGCATCATTTTGGCCCTTTTCATCATGGATGATCGGTCACAATTCCGTATGAAGGCCACCAAGATTTGGTGCAGGCCAGCACAAAGAAATAATAGAAAGACAGACCTCACCAGCCAGGTCTTTCAGACATGATCTTCCAGATGTAAGTTAACGAAACCTTAATGGCCTTAGGCAGGAAAGGAGGGCAGAACACCATGAGAGTCTCTTGAGAGGCTTACGAAGAAGGCCCTCGTTGCTTTTATCCCTTTTTAAAAATCCATCATAAAAATTCCATCAGTTGCTTATAAAACTGATCATTCGGCAGCAAGAAGCACTCGGAGTTCCTCTTCTTCCCCCACATAGTTTCTATGAGTGAAATACTGCAATATAACTGTTCTCCTTGAGACTGGGACCAGGAGAAAAATGAGAAGGGCCGAGACAGAAGGCCGTGCACTTTGGTCGGCGAAGTGCATGGAGACAGCACGCCTGCTTCTTATTACCTAAATGTTTATGGAAAGGAAATCTCTTTGTGAAACAAGAGCCGGCCCAACTGTCCTACTCCTCTGCATCGATGAAAAGGCCCTGTTCCATTTAGCAAAAGCCGAGGCCAAAAACGAACCAGGCAGGAGAGAGACAATCAATCCCTGGCAGGCAGCTCACCTGTCACGGGATACCTGTCACAGCCCATCACATCGCAGGAGGAGATCATTTCCAACAGAGAGTTTCATCGCCTCTTCTGGGAGTGGGTCACCAGTTCAAATACTGGCTGGGTCAGGAGTTGAAACAGCTTTCGATTTATCATTTATACGACACATCTGGTTTGAAAAGTGGTTTACAGTCTTTAACTGAGTTCACAAGGGTTGGAAAAACTCTTTCAAATCCCTCAGAGTCAGCAGCAAAGGCACAGGCCAATATGAGGCTGTACAAATCCTTCAGACTTCCAAGCACCAAAGGCACACATTCTGCTTTCCCCCTAACCCTTCCACGAACTCTGAGATGACCATGATCCCCACTGTACAACTAGGGAACTGTGGGTCGCCTATCCCCAGCATCACCAGGAGCTGGGAAGGAGCTGAGGCTCAACGCTGGAGCATCGGTTTGACAGGCGGAAGGCCCCACGTCCAGCCCCCCCTCCCCCCCGGCACCTCCAGTTAAGGGTCAGGCAGCAGATGACGGGAAAGACCTGGAGTGCTGCTGCCAGTCTGAGCAGACCATCCTGTCCTGTACGGTCTGATTCAGGTTAAGGCAGCTTCACGTGTGTGATTATATTAGCCCACGGCAGGGCTGGAGCTTAGACTGAAGACTCGTTTCTTCCTGCACAGAAAGGAATGTGGGAATGGGAGATTTTAACATATTTTGAAAGGAGAAACACCAGAGTCTCATTTCTTCAACCGTATGGTAGTCTGGCCCGGATGATGCAGACTCTAACAGCAGGACAAGAAAACAGAAAACAGATATACAGAAGTAGACAGATTGCTGCAGAATGGGCTGTGCTTAACTAGGATAGCCAGAGAGACAATCCTTTGTTTCCATTTTATAGGAAAAAGTGCTGCACCTGTTACTTAAAAAAAAAATCCAGACGTCCTTCGAGCTATCCATGTGCTTAAAAAGCCAACATGCAAAGCCAAACCCTTCCAAGCAGGGCACAGTAATGGATCAGGACGGCCCTTTGCTCACCTACAAGGTATCTGGCTGTAAAATGCCACTCGTGCCCACAAAGCCACCTTTTCAGAGCACAGCACTTGCTGTTCAGGCAGCAGCCTTAAGCAGGGAAGACGAGTGGGGACCTGCAAGGACTTGCGCGCGGGGGGGGGATCTTGTGTCTCCTCCCAGCCCACGTTGCTCTTTCCCTTTTCTGCCCCCCTCCCCGCTTCTCCCCTTTCCTGCTTCCTTCTCTCCTTCCCACCCACCTTTGCCTGTCCCCATTTTACTTTTCCTCCTCCCACCCCAGGCAGCCTCTTCCCTACAGCCCACTTGCATGGCGCTGGCTGAGCAGGCCCAGTTGCAGGGGGGGGGGCGACTTCTAAGGACTTGTGGGGGGGGCGTTACTCCACTTCCCCGTCTCCCTTTCCCCATCTCATTCCCTTCTCCTGGCAGCCCCTATACGCTCCTTCAAAACTATTAAACAGCTTCCTTTTTTCTGTCCCCCATCTTCATCTGTATTTACTAATTTACTTCATTTACGTCCACCTTTCTCTGCAGTGGGACCCAAAACCGCTTGCATCATGCTTCTCGTCTCCATATTATCCTCACAATGACCCTGAGAGGAAGGTTAGGCAGAGGGTGTGTGACTGGATCAAAGTCACCCAGTGAGCTTCCAAAGCAGGGCGGGGATTCAAACCTGGGCCCCCCACACCCTCCTCTGAAACTCTAACCACTATGCTACACTGGCTTTCGGTGGGGTGGGGGCTGCTGTTGAGCAGTAGCAAGCAGCTGGGCCTGGGTGAGTCATGCAAGCTGCGTAGCATTAAGTTGCCCAGGGGCTGCTTCTGGGCCTGGCCCCACTGAGTCCTCCCTCAAAGGCCAGAACAGCCCTGGAAAGGGCCCTGCCCCTCCCCCTGCCTTTTCTGGACAGAACCCAAGCCCGGAAAACTGACCCGACTGTTATTTGGTTGCCCAGCAATAGCCCCGAAGGCATCTGGTTAAAGCCACAGGAGCCCCTTTAATCATTTTGGAGTTTTTTTTAAAAAAAAACATTGCATTTTTTTTTTAGATTTCAGATTTTTTTTTCAAACCTGGGGCATTTTTCAGGTGTGCAGGAAGAGCTGCCTTGTCCGTTCACGGCTTCAGTCTCTGGACTTGAGTCTCCTCAGATCAGGGCCACTTGGCTATTAGTACATAAGATACTGACAGGCCACCCTTTCCGGCTAAGCTCAGCTTTATCTGGAAGAGCGAGAGGCACAGCAATCCGCAGCTCTCCTCAGCAAGTCCACGGCCAAGCATCATTAAAATTCCCAGACAGAGGTCTCAAGTGGGACTGCCTGCCAGTACAAAATTTCAAATGGGGGGCGGGGGGGGAATACATCTGGAGGCCGCCCTCTGGAGGAAGAGACCTCTTCTAAAGAGAGAAGCTGCCAACTTGCCACTCTTAGCTTAACTGGCGGTGGCACGCAGAGTCTCTGAATAGTGCATATGTTGACTGACTATCACTGGCAAAAAGCTCTGTAGGGCCATCCTATACATGGTGCCCACTCACCCAACTGCATCAAAATGCCAGGTGTTTTATTCAGGTCAGAAAGCGAGTCCTACAGATTTCAACGGCATCAAAGTTTATTGCCGTCATAGACCAGCAAGTAGCTTTCAGCATGACTTCAGTGAGGTTCAGAGGTTCAATATACACAGAACTAAAACCTAAGAAAAACTGGAACTACAGGTCAAGTACAAGACATCAGTTGGCCGTTCTGAGCTTGGGCTTCAGTTAATCTGGAATCCCAGCCTAGACTGGGGCTCTGTGAGCCACGTGGCCGTCTAAGCGGAACATGATGGGACCTGAAGCCTGAGCCTGATGAAGCACCCCTCTGCTGCACTGGGGAGCAGGAAGAAAACAGGGCCGATTCCAGACGGCCCTCCCCACCCTGAAACGTCGCGCGTCGTCGTGCGGAAAACGCGAAATATCGCATTTTCTCGCGCGAGTTTTGCATGACATCGCGCAAAACTCACGCGAGAAAACACGATATTTCATGTTTTCCGCACGACGTTTCGGGGTGGGGAGGGCCGTCTGGAATCGGCCCAGCAGAAGCCGTCCTGATGTCCTGTTTTTGAATGCTCCTTGTTTGGGGCCACAGTTTGAACTGCTTCCATATCCTCCCCAAATGGTCATTTTGTTTATTTTTCCAGTTTGGTCAGAACTGGATTTTAAAATGTGTGCGCATGAATGTTCTCACATACTTCCATTGTCCCCCTGTCCTTTCTGCACCACCTTTATTGTATATTAAATAGTGGTGACATGAAAGAGGTGTGTTTCGAGCCTGATGAAATGGGGAGGGGGGAAGGAACTAGGCTGCTTGCCTAGTCACGTGGCATTTTAACTGTCCAAATCCTTTAGGCTTCTTCATCCAGTTTTCCCATAAGGATTGGAAATATTCGGTGCATGGCACATTCTCATAATGCCTTGCCGTTGCTGTCCTTCTCCCAATCATAGAATCACAGGAGAGAATCATAAAATCACAGTGTGGGACCATGTAGTCCCACCCCCTGCCCAATGCAGGAGCAGTATTCGTTCACCCAAAGCACATGGCAGGGGGGAAAGCCTTGCTTACAAAGAAGACACTTTTCTTTGTCCTCTTAGTCCCGATTTGGTGTCTCTCATTTTCTGACCATGCTCACTCTGCCTGCCTGATAAATCTTTAAACACACACACACACACACCAAACACGTTCTCATATTACCAGCTCAGAATTCATTTGATCCTACATTTTTCAGCCATGTTCCAGCTTGGTGAAATCATGAAGGGATGGATGCCACCAGCCGTGCAGATCTGGAAACAGCACATAGGTTCTCACACTGCTGATGTCGCCATGAGCTCAGCAGGTGGTCTTGGGTCAGTCCCTCTTCTCAGCCCCAGAAGAAGTCTGTCAGGAGCCAGCCAGACCCCACGCCAGAGCTGAGTTCTAGTGAGGACTATTCGGGTGCAGAGGAGAGGATGAACCTACAGGAGAGGTGATGAAGCGCTGCTCACCTCCTGAGTCGACACCAGCGGCTCCTGGAGAGCGATGCTCAGTGGAGCAAGCCTGGCTCTCACACAGCTGCCCATGATCATCCTTCCCACACAGCTGGCTGTGATCAGCACACAGCTATAAAGAGCAGCCCAGGAGACCTGCAGGGCCTGGAGGCAACAAGTCTGAATCCCTGATGCTGCAGCTGCCACCTGCATCTTGCCTGAACCATTTGTTATGCCAATATAGATTAAAATCATATGCCAATAATCAATACTGAACAATACTAGGCCTAGCTTCTGTATTCTCTAGATGAACTTTTAAACTTTGCATGAACTTTCAGTGTATTTTTTCTATGTGTAAGGTAATTCAGCAGGTGTGCTTTCATCCTTTGACAATTAATTAAAATAGTGGACTCTACCGAGATTGATGTTCCTCTATCAGAGATTCAACCAATGGTGATTGCCCAACTTAACTTTTTTTGACACTTGTTAGAGAGTAATAGTTTTCTCTTGCAGATCAGACTATGACTTAATTTTTTAACTAATTGGAAGGCTGTACTATGAAATTATGAATATTCAGTGAAGTGTCAAACCAATCATTGTTTGTGCTATCATGTGAATAGGCCTTAAATATTTGCATATGATTAGGTATATAATTACAAACACAGATAGAATAAGCAGGGTACTGATGGAAGAGATCTCTTGGGAGAATCTAGGTGAGAACTTATTCTACCTATGTATTTCACAGAAACTTTGAGCAATGTTAAATTTAGGATTTATTAAGAAATGTTAGTGAACTTATTTCTTATTGCCTTTCTGTATTCTGTTGTTATAGGATTCATATTAATAGCCATTTATATTTTGATTACTTGCTTCATTAAAAAACTAGGGTGTAATTTCAATAAAGTGAAATAAACTCTAGATTGGTGTCTGTGTGTTTGATGAGGAGCTGCAAAGCAATATTAAACCCTATATAAATACATGTACTGATAAACAGCTGGTTCAAAGAACTTATCTGTTTGACAGGTCTAAAGACTAACTGCTTTCGGCCTCCTGGGAGAGAGATCCATCTTTCTCCTGGCTAGTTGAAGCTTAGTTTTAGACACGGGCAACGGCCTGTTACACATTGTGACTCCAGACTGTGTTGACCTCACTCTTGCCTGACTCTGTATACTTACTGGCATCTGACCTTCCAGACCCCTTGAACTTGCTGTATGGATTTGCCCTAGGACTTTTTTTAACAGCTATGTGAAATCAGTGCCTGAACCACCCTCGCTACCAGGTATCACCAGCACGCCACTGCACGCTCAGTGGCCCCCACTTTTGTTGGCCGGCCCGGCCCATGAATGGCTGTACCGGAAGGTCACCCATTCAACGGTCCTTCCCACATTGGCACTATTTTACTTCTGGCAGCCTCTTGTGGCTGCCATTTTCCCAGCCATACTATCATTTTTTTGAGAACTTTCTGAAAACAAAATGAGTAATTGCTATAGTACTGAAACAATATAGTAATGTATAGTTTTTAATTTAAAATAATAACTCATTTCAGAAGAGTAGCCATCTTAATAATAGCTTGCATATTCCCCCCCAATAGTTGTTAATTTGTTCTCTCATTTCTTCTTGCGTTAGATTTGATGTTCTTGCTGCTTTGCAGCGGTTGGTTGAGTGTTTCAGACCTGTTCTAGGTGAACTGATTTCTCTTCTGACTGGAGATTTTTTACATCAGCCTTTCTTTGTAACCTCTCCCCCTTCTTCTGAGTTTTTAATCCAACCTAATGGATGTACATTTCCAAGCATCTGAGCAAGTGAGCTCTGACTCAAAAAAGCTCATGCTGAAATAAACTCTATTAGTCTTTAAGGAACTACTCACACCTGAATGGGTTTTTTAAAGCCCCCCGTTGGTGCAATGGGGGTAATGCAGGGGAAATGGCTGTAAAGTGTGCAGAAAATGCACATGTGGCAGCTCTATTCCAAATGCGCAAACCTCTGCATTCATAGCAGCAATTAATGCAAAATGCAGAATCTTCACTGTGTGAATACAGCCACTGTCAACCTGCACTTACTGAGAGTGTAAGAGCAGAGCAGGACAAACTTGACACTTCTCTACAACTACTAACTGCAGGAAAAAATCAATTGTAGTAGCCAAGCTAATGATCAGAGAAGGGTTTTTTCCCCCATTTCTGATCTTCATGGGAAGGAATGTGTGTTGTTTCAAAGGAACCGCAGGCAACCCCAGAATGGACCAGTGGGGAACATTCCAGTCTGCTCTAGAACGCTGGGAGCACTTGCAATACTTAATCTCAGTACTCCTCACAACAACCCTGTAGAACAGGCCAGGATTATCCCAAACTACGCTGAGAAGCAGCAGCTTGACTAAGGCCACTTAATGCATTTGCAGCTAAGGTGAAATTTGTACACAAACTTCCAGCTTCTCCCATACAAGTTCTTAACCCAAAAGAGGCGTTGCAGTAGAAGTGATTTTGTATCTATTTACTTGTTTTGAATCACTGATTCCACTTTCAACATATAGGCTTACTAGGAATTGAGAGACTTTGAACATTCTTTTGACTTGCAAATTAGACAGACAAGAAAAAAAGAGTGTGAAGATTCACAAAGGCTCATGGGACGGGGGGGGGGGGAGGGGGAATCTTATTTTCCTATTTCCTGTCACTTTTTCCTCTTTGCACCCCCCCCCCCCCAATCTGGTAGTGCCTGCAGCCTCTCCCTGTCTTTGTTCCCACCTACCCCTTTCCTCTTTCTTTTTCTGGCAGCTTCTTCCCTGCATTCACTTAACCACCAATCTTTTTGTGTTCCCCTCCCCTTTTCCCATTTTTGTTCTTCCCCCTCCAGCTTTATCTTCCTTCTATCTTTTACCTTTTTGAGTTTGTGTCCTCCCCCTCACCCCCCCCCCACTCACACACAATGATGCTAACTGAGGTTCGAAAGTCTCAGAAATTTTGGTTGGGGAGTTGCCTGGCAATTTCCAAAATGACTGCTAAGATCTCCCAATAAAGTCTTGTAAGATCTCAGTGGCATTGTTTCTTCATAAAGTAGACATTGTTTTTATTATTTTTCTTGGGGGAGAGGGTCTAAATCACACAATGTATTCTTTTACATTTTGTATTTTTCTGCAAACGTGGGGCGTTTGTACATGGCCCCATTGTGCAGAGATTTCGATCAACATTCAGAATTCAATATAATGCCATAGGTAGGCAGTTTAAGTAGGGCTGTGCGCATGCTGCAACTCTGTAGGAAAAGCAGTGCTCGCTCAGTGGTACAGCAGTTAAGGGTCCCAGATTCAGTGCTGGGTAGCAGGTGTAAGGAAATGCTGTTCTCTTCCCGAACCCCAGGAGAGCTACTGCCATTCAGAACATACAAGACTAAACATACAAGACTATTAAATAAACCAATGGATTTACTTTGAGTAAAGCAACTTCATTTGTAAAGCAGTGTGGGACAGAAGACTCGTCCCCCTCCTGCCTCACCCCTCTTTGAAAGTGGACAGGCTGCATGCACTCGCTCTCTCCTTATACACACCCACACACCCACATGTGTGCACACCGGTACATATTCTTGCACTCTAAGGGAAATATGGTGAATAAAGGCCAGGATAAAACAACTGAAGGTTCAGGATGCCAGACGTTGCCCTGGAGTGGAGAATCCACAAATGTTGTGAATACATGCAGCTATGGTGATAAATGCTTAAAGCCCCTGATGACCAGGAGATGGAGGGATAAAATTAATATAAGCTCAATACAAAAGGCTTCCTACCATCAGTACATTAGCCACTAAATCTTGGTTTTAAAACTTCAAAATGTATGGGCACGGTCTTTGCTCAAAGGGTACGTAAGAACTGGAGTCCACTGATATCAGGGACATCTTAATCACAGCCTCTGCTACTCTCCCACCTCACTGTTAGTTATCTTTACAAAACACAGCAATGAGAGACACACACACACACCTCAGTGTCCAACCTGTGCCTTTTGTCACTTGTAGTTCCGCCGTCAGGCTTCGGGTTGGGTTTTTTTTAAAATAGTGGGTGGGTCACATGTTTGAGGTCCTTGCATTTCAAGAATATTTTCCCTGTCATCTAGTTTTCTGTCTATTCTTCTCCCTGACATACTGATTTTTACATGCAAGAATATTTTTTCATGGAAGAATATTCAGTCATCTGATATACCACATTAATTCTGAAATGTATAATTCTGCTGTATATTTAGGCCAAAGATGTTGCATTTAAAGTAAGAATATGGTGTCTACCACTTAAAAAAATATGAACAATGTATTGTGTGCTAAAGCTAAGCATCTTTGTTAGAGTACAACAGTAAAAGTAGCCCAGATCTCATCCGGAATTTGAAGAAAGCAGGTCAGAGAAAGATTATGTGAGCATCCAGGAGGGACTTCAAGAAAATGTATATCTTATAAGCAATTTGGATGTTTCATTTGACTTCCTGTACATCACAGTAAGATTCAGACAACTGCTTCCCACACGTCTGTCTTGATTGATGCTCGGTAGAATTCTCCTGACTCCACTTGGCTTCCTGCTGTGGTAAGTGTCCATCCTCTGCCAGTGAGTGGCTTGATTGGGGAGGGAAAGCCGGGGCACTGCCCTTCCTGGAGGAGTCTGGAGGGAGCTCACACGTGTCTCTTAGCATCTGCCTGTACTCTTTGGGACGCCTGGTGCAGGCATTCTTGAGCCGGAAGGAATGATGCGCAGGTGAGCGGGCACAGGCTGATAGTTGCCGCATGTCTCCCACACAAGTGAGGTATTTACACCACTCCACCGTGAGCGCATTTCTGCTTGGCTGCTGAAGGGCAGATGAATCTTGAAGGCGGAAAGCCCTTGGGGAGTGTAGCAGTGATGATGGAAGAAAACTCATACACACAATTTTGCTAGTCTGAAGGATCACTGCCACGGTCTCTAGGAAACACGTGAAGGCCGTAGTAAAACAAATAAGGAGGTTGGTTAAAATGCAAGACTTGCTAGGCCCCAGGTAGCCCCCATTCTCTCCCCTCAGAGTCCCCCCACACTAAGAAAGAGGCTTTTGCTGCCGTGCAGCTCTTCAGTGCTGTAAAGGGTGCAGGATATCTGTCAAGGAAAGCAGTTGGCTTCCACAGCAAAGGGGGCCGCCCCACGATTTCTGTAAAACAGTTACCTTTTAGTATGGTGCTTTATGAGGTGAAGGTAGCTCAGGATTAGCCTCCCTGTATCACAGTGGAGGGGCTGAGGGGCATGGCAGTGGCTTGCACAAGGCTCCCCCGGGAGACCATGGCTGGGGTAAGATATAACTGCTTTTCCCCAGCGTTGTAGTCCTTGTGTTGAGAGCAGCCAAAGCGGCTTCCATTCTCTGCCAGCTGAACCCTTTGTTCATCACTTTCGTGCTGTTGTGGCCGTGATTCCTGGCATCTGTTGACAGGCACTAGCCAGGCCTCCTTGCGTCCCTCTCAGGCTTACCCCACGCTTGGGAGCCTGAGGGCTCATTCAAGATAAGGAAATGGGAGAGAAGCGGCCAGAAGGGAAATATGGAAGGGCCTTTTGGGTGGAAGCTGCTCTGAGCCTCAGAATTACTTGTCAGATTAGTACATTTTTTTGTCCTTTCCTTTGTCCAAGGAGTGACATGTGTGGTCCTAGTTCTCCATTAACTTAACTAAAAATCAGCTGTCTGTGTGTGTCTACGATAGATAACTATGGAAATAATTCTTTACCACCACCACCACCACTCCATTTGTGGCATAGTTACTTTTAACAAGAGACGCAAATGCCCTCGGGGGGGGGGGGAGCTGTAAAGATGCACAAAGACGTTCTTTGGGAAGGCTTTGGAGAGATTGCTGGGGCGGCTTCTGGAAGCCCCCCTGTGCCTCTTTCTTGTGCTTCTCTTACCGTCTCTGAGGTGCGGCACTTGCTTTGAACTTGGCTATCTCCTGACTCCTCACAGAGAGAGTTGGCAGGTCACTGAGGCGAAGGCTTCCTTCCATGGCAGAGTGAGTTAATTATTACTAAGTCTGGTTGTGTCACTGAGTCAGGCTAGGGCAAGTCACAAGCCTTTAAAAGTTAGTTCTATACCAAGTGAATTTTGAAGCATGATTTCTTGCTCTAGATAAATCTAACAAGGAAGTTTTAGTTTGGCACCCTCTGCCCCACCCTCAAGGGCCATGTAAAGCCCCCCCCCCTTTCGTCAAAGGAAATGATTATATTCTGTGATTCTACTCAGCTTTTTGCCTAGACCAAAAGCTTAAGACAAATTGGAGAGTAACAAAACCAATTCCCGTATCAATTTGCTTATTAGCTAAGAACTGCCTCCAAGGTTCTTAAAATGGGCGGCAACCAGAGACAGGGCCTTTTCAGTGGTAGCATCCTTAGTGTGGAATGCTGTCCTTACAGAAACTCACCTGGTCTCTAGACTTCAAGGTTTTAGGCACCAGGTGGAGACATTTTTATTTATCCAGAGCTTTTAATGAATTTTTAGTGGAAGACCCCACAGAAACTCTTTATGTTTCTGTAAATTCTAAGGACACGTCTTTCAGTTTTACTGTAATTTTAATGTCTTACCACCTTTTTATTCCTACTGTTGATGTTTCTTGTTTTTGTGTGTGTGTGCGATTTTATCGTCTTTTCCTTTGGATGAATTTTCAGAGGCACTATCAGATTTTTATATCGCTGCATGGTGTTCTAGCTACCCGCCTTGCTTTTATCTTTCTGCTCAGTGTCATTGATGACCTTCTGACTGATTGGGGGGGGGATTTTTCTTGCTGATGCTGCTGTCTATAATGATTTAACTACTTGGCAAATTGGTCTGCTTTTTAAAATCTCTGCCATTAAATTGTTCTACATTATTTGTTATGGAACGAGAGATCGTTGTGGGTGTGCTGCAGCTCCCTCTGTTTGCATTGTTGTTTTGGTGACGATTTCATTGATTTTATTTGGTGATTGAAATTATAAATTTTATATTGTGACTACTAAATTTTATAGTGGGAATTTTGCATGGAGTCAGTAGAATAGTCTAGAAAAATAAGTAAAATTTTCAGCAAGGCTAGTAAAATGTCTCAAGAGGGTTCTTCACACCTTTGTGGTGCTACCCGGCTTGGTCGGAAGCAGAATTCACATCCATGGAATGTTGAGGGCAGCAAATTAATGAAATTTCTCGGACGGGTTCTCGTGTCCCTCAGGGGTACTGGCAATTCTTGAGTGTGGGGTTATACGTCTGAGCTGTGTGAATACTGCAGTAAAGTAATTCCGAGTCCTAGAAACTTGTTTGTTTGTTTGTTTGTTTGTTTAAGAACGTTAACCATGAGTCTCAGAAAGTGCAATTCTGTTTCCGTTTTCATGCTCTGTCTTTGTGTGTTTGTGTGTGTTTGTGTGTGTGTGTGTGCGCGCGCACACACACATGCTGCATGGAATCATGCATACTTTCTTTCTTCCATGTTGCCCTGGTGGAAATGCACCAACCTGGTAGATGGTTCGTGGCTGTGGCTGAAGCGCTGGCAGGAATGCTCTTGGTTTTAGTCTCTCAGATGGATAGTGACAGTGACTCTTTGGTTTTCCAGTTGCTGAGATGACTACTTTGCATTAGTAAATTCTTTTTCATATTTTCTTCTTATTCATTTCTTTGTTTTAGTGACGTTGATTTCCACACTGGTGTTTCGTTGATAATTGAGATGCTTCTATATTTGATCTCTTGATCTCCTGACATCTGCCTGCAGCAAGTATAAGGTAGAAGCTGGTTTTGTTTTTGAGAGCTGATTTCAGATAAATTCTTGAGAATCCAAAGATTGAACCTGACTGGCTCAGCAACAGTCGAGCGTATTCTGCTCTCTGCTCAAAGGATAAAAAGGCTTAATCTCTTTATAGGATGGGGTCTCTTTCTATTGCTGTTGGTAGGCCTGAGGCGAAAAAATTAATAACACAAACAGTTGAGTTATTTTGGATGTCATTCCCAATTTGTCACAGGGAAGGTGGTGATATACTGAAAAAAGTATGTTGCTCCTGCTTGAAAAAAACAAAACCTTTCTTTCTTCCTTTGGCTTGGTGGAGAAAAGCCTTTGTTTGAGGCGCTCACAGCAGTCCCTGCCTGTATGATGTGTCTTGTCTTATATTTCATTTGTCACTGCAAATGTTGTTTCTCCCCCCTTCTGCTTTCAAATAGTTCTCCCTGTTTGGCTGGTATGAGACGTGGGGTCAGGGGTGCCAACTGTCCGGCCTAGTGGGATGTTATTTGCCGGGTGAGATTGTTTACCTCAATGCTATGCAAACCTGCAGCTGCCCATTTCCATGCATTGTCTCTATTAAAGGGAGGGGACATTTTTCTCCAGGCCCTTTGGCAGCTCTGGGTGGTCTTGATTGGCCAGTAAGTCTTTGATGAAACCTGTGCTGTGGATCGATCATTCCATTGATTACGGGCCAAAGGCGGTTGCAACAATTTTGTGTTTTGTAAACCTGTCTTGGACTTTTACAGCTCCTCCTCACGTGACCTTAGACTTCGACCTCAGGAGGGCCCTGGCCACAACCAACGCTTCTTTTATTTCCACAGACACAGAGCTGCAGGTGCGCTGTATTTTTCCCAGGCCTTTCACCTCAAGAACACCTTCCCTTTGGGGTTTGAACCCCACTGCTAACACCACCTGTGGCATTTGCCCTGTTTGTATGACCTATATACTGCTGCTTCCTTTTTGCCTTAGATCTCTTTTGTTTAGTAGGAGCCCCGTGGCGCAGAGTGATAAGCGGCAGTGCTGCAGCCCAAGCTCTGCTCACGACCTGAGTTCGGGTTCAGGTAGCCAGCTCAAGGTTGACTCAGCCTTCCATCCTTCCAAGGTCGGTAAAATGAGTACCCAGTTTCCTGGGGGTAAAGTGTAGATGACTGGGGAAGGCAATGGCAAGCCACCCCGTAACAATATTCTGCCAAGAAAACATCGTGATGTGACGTCCTCCCCCCACCCCCTTGGGTCAGCAATGACTCAGTGCTTGCACAGGGGACTACCTTTACTTTTTTAACGTCTTTTGTTTAACTGGTATTGTAGGAAGGTTTTGCTATAAATAGTATTATGACAGAATGGTCAGCATGTGGCAGGGGGGGGGTGTCTGTCAGGGAAAATAGGGTCCTTTGGTTTATAAGAACATAAGCATGACGGCTGCAGAGTTTTGATAAGCATATTGATTTCAGGATAGCTTATAAGCTTGATGTTTTCAAAAATAGCTATATATTTATTCACAGACCCAGCTACAGTAGGGTTGTTAACTTCCAGGGGGTAGCTAGAGATATCCTGAGATTATAACTGATTTCCCAGCCACAGATTATTGTTGTTTCTAATCCGCTCTCCCCGTGAATGGGCTCAGAGTGGAATACAACATATATAAAATGCGTAAACATATTACTTTAAAAACATCAATAATCAATTCTTCAATTCCCCTGAAGAAAATGGCTGTTTTGGAGGGTGGACTCTGTGGAATTACACCCTGCTGAAATCCCTCTAAACTCCCTAAAACTCACCACCTCCTGGTTTCACCCCCCCCCCCCAAATCTCCAGGAATTTCCCAACCTGGAGGTGGCAACCTTTAGTCAGGAAAAACTAACTTTCCACACTAACAGAATAAAAATTCCTCTCATCCCCACAGACACAGATTCCCTCAGGCCAGGCTTGCCAGGTCCCCTTGCCCTCCCAGCAGGAGAGGGGGGGCAGGCATTCACCTTCCCTGAGTCTTTGGATGTACATAACCTGTGTGTGCACTCCCCACGGGTGTGAGCATGCTCACCACCAGGCGTAGGGTTGCCAGGTCCAGGTTGGGAAATTCCTGGAGATTTTGGGGGTGGAGCCTGGAGAGGATGGGGTTTGGGGAGGGGAGGGGCCTCCGAATGGTATAATGCCGTAAAGTCCACCCTCCAAAGCAGCCATTTTCTCCAGGGGAACTGATTTATGTCACCTGGAGATCAGTTGTAATTCCGGGAGATCTCCAGCCACCACCTGGAGGCTGGCAACCCTAACCAGGCATAATGACCTCACCCCTGAAAGTGACATCATTGCACCTGTGGAGAGTGCTCCTACTGCACTCTAGTCTGGGAGGGCTTTTTTTGCCTCCCAGGCCTGTTCCCCGCGCCTTTTCCCTCCACCAACCTGGTGAGTGGTGGCAGTAGGTCACCCTACCGTAGGTCTTTCCACACAACTTGCCTGTCCTAGATAGAATAACCTCTTTCTGACACTGCCTCTCTCAGGCCCCACGAGATAGGCATTCATGGAGGAGGATAAACCAATCACACTGTCTGTTAGACGTGGTGGCCCAGTGGAAGCTATTGGGAGGGGGAGAGCACAGCTTAGAGGCCAAAGTGCTTGCTTGGCATGCTGACAGTTCCAGATAAAATTCCTGGAATTTCCAGTGAAAAGTGTCTTTTGAGTGTCAGGACTGGGGAAAACCCTGGCCCGTGATTTTGGGGAACTGTAGCTAGGCCATATTGGCTAGAAGGGCTGTGGGCAGAAGGCGACTTGATTCTGTTTTCGCATGGGATCTTCATGTCATTCACCTCTGGATAGGAGATGCTGGACATGAGCAGCAGAGAAAGTGTGCTGTGACGCCGTCCTTGTGTGCTCTTGGTGGCAGTGAGTTGTTCATGGTCTGAAACAAGTCAAGGATTTGGTGGAGCTTATTAAGCATCTCCTGGTACTCGTCTCCAGAGCCAGGCAATCAGAGCGGTAGACTGTCTCTGAACATCAGGCCGCATGGCTACGGTGACAGCTGTGCTCTATGGCTTTGTCAGATGCTTTTAAAAATCCTGTGTCCTATTGCCACATGTTCCAGCAGTGAATTTCGTAAGTTAATTATGCATTGTAGAGCAATAGTGGTGGACTGTGGTGGGATAAGAAGTCAAAGGGATATTTCTGCTGGAAGACAGTAATAATTTAGCATGTTGCTATAATGATTCTTACCAGGAACCCAAGAGAATAGTCACCAAGAACAGAAATACCATCACTGGAGGTTAGGTTGGCTGTTTGCCTGTCTGTGTGTGGCAGGGGGTCCTGGTGAGTAAATTGCCAAGAGAGGCTTTGAGAGAGCTCCTTTGATATTTGCTTGGGACAGAGCTCTCCCCCCCCTGCCCCGCCCAGCATCTCTGCGGTACTCATTGAACCAAGGCAGCTTGGCGGAATGTTGGACAAGTGACAGTTGGAAAGTCCATTGGACAGCAGTCAGAGAGCCAAGCTGCAAGACCAGGATGCCTACATTTCCCATCAAAACTTGAGGGAAGCTGACAAGGGTCCAACCTGTGCCTTTTGTCACTTGTAGCCTGGCTCTGAGATGGTCCAGTCCAGGAACCCTTTCACCATATGATCTGTTCTTGTGAATTTGACAAAGTGAGCCATCTTTAAACAGATACCCTCAGAGGAGATGCTCATTACATTGCAAACCATGGTCACTTGTATGGAGATTCAGAACAATTTGGAAGTTTCCCTCCTGCCTTATTAAAGATGGCTCACTTTGTCAAATTCTGAGAACCTCCTAATGAAAGGAAGAGAGGGACTCCAGAGGATCATGGGACTCCTCACAGAGGCAGTATCTTCCATACTTACAATGTATTTGGGTTGAACTAAAACCTCCATTCAAATCCTTGGCTCAGTTACCTTTTGGCAAGCACTTTTGTTCTTAGCATCAAATTGCAATTAGAAAATAGGAGAACAACAACTTTACAAGCTTGCTAACAGATGTATTAGATAAGAATTATAATCCTCTGTAGTCTCTTACCTAAACAAAATGCATTTTAACATTCCAGTTATCTTACTCTTTCCCTCCCTATTACTGCTGGCTACCAAAACCAAGCCCCCCTTTCCCCTGCAGCTAACACTGTTTCTGGAAGACACCCAGGCCAAGACTTCAGTGAGTCTCCAAGTGAAAAAGAACACTAGAGAGGCAACCACTGTAAACTCCTCTCTGCATGAATCTCTGTGCATCAAATCAGGTCCACAATGCATTTGAAATAATGTTTCCAGGCAACGCCTGCCTCATTGGGGGATTCCAAATGGTCAGCAAAGACATCCCAGTATAAAGCACATTAAAGTACATCAAATAGGCCGTACAAATAATGACCGTGATGCAGGAACACAGACACACCCAAATAAATAAATAAAACAGATAAACTTTGTCTTCCCTGCTCAGCTCATTCCTATATTTATACCAGCTCTCCATATCGGGCTCCAAAGTTCTTCCTGACTACAAGACCTGCTGGGGACAAAGGAAAAGTGGGGAGGCGAAGCATAACTGCAAAGACAATGTGACCTAGACATTCTGCTTGTTAATTTGCACTAATAAAGGTTAAAAAGAGGTGATGAGGAAGAGATGGACCCAAACATTTTCTGCTACAAAAGACAGGATTTATCACATCAATGATTTTCACCATTACCTGGAATTCACAGGACATAAAATTGGTCCTAGCAACCACGGACTTTGAGAGTGTATCCGAAAGCCAGCCAGAAGGGCAGGTTTCAGAAGCAGCATTCCTCCATGCACCACTGATCTTCAAAAGAAGTATCTGCATACTATTGCCATTAAATTGAAAGAAAAAGGTCAGAGGCACCCATTAGAAAACAGGGCATTCCTATTTTTATAGACACCAACAGGAAAATATTTGAAAAAAATTATCTTCTTGAATTCAAACTGAAAACTCCTACGGAACTAGTTTCACTTTCCCCTCATCCCTGCCCCATGCACAAAAACCTACATGCAACTTTAAAAGATTCCTATTTTCAAAATTTTGAATTATCTTCAACTAACAATTTCATTGCAGATACGTAAGTTAGACCAACATATTCCCAAAAGCTTCAGAATTCTTAAAGACTTCATTACTTGCAACATAAACACGATTCTCAGTATTATTTGCTTTATTCAAATGATACTCAAAGCCTACTTAAAGTGATGTGGGTAAATAAAAAGGAGGGACATGATCAAATTCAAGATTTTGTTAAACAAACAAACAAACACTACAGCTACAGCTCACATACATTTTTCAGCACTTCTGATCAAACACCCCAATCCAGAGAGAGCAAATCAAATGTGTTTAAAATTTCACTGAAATCAATTGGACAGATTACTTGTGATTAACTGACCACTCCATTTATTTCAATGCTACTTATGACTATCTCTGGATGAAGGCCTTATTACAGGATACCAGACACTAATCAGGCAACCTGAATAAACCAAAGATTAATGTATTGCCCCACAATGGAGAACCAAAGAGACACCACCTCCTGACACTGGTTTACAGACCACTTTCACTAGTATACTCAAACAGGGACCGGCTGAAGGATTGGTTCATATAAAAATGTGGTTAATATTTCTGGGGGAAAGTTTTAATGGAGAAAAAAAGATCAAAAACAACCCCCTTTTCATTCGTTCTGGTATCTTGCTCTCATCGCTATTCCTCTGTTATTATCATTTCTTCAAGTACATTTATTAGAGTACAGATATGATCCATTCGTATTATAGTTACTCCAGAAATAATATGTTTAATGTTGCAAACACACACACACTGTGAGGCAGCAGTCACTCTGGAAAGATAGCAATCTACTTTACAGCAGAACATAAAAAATCAAGGTATAATTATCAAATAAATGGCAGAGGCGGGGAACGGAGCACCATAACAGAGTCAGGAAAAATGTGGTTATGAAGACTAGACGTGTGCCCGCCGCCATGGTTTCATCTTGTTGTCTCTCCCTCTAATTTGTTTAATCCACTTAGCCCCGTCCCTAGTCTGTCCTGCTGTTTCAAACCAAGCAACGCTGTTTAGAACAAATAGGAGTAAGTCCGCAATTTATTTCGTGCTGCCTGTCCATACAATGATGATCTCGTAGAAATCACGGCAGCTTTGCTTCTGAACAGCTCCGTTACTTGAACGGGCTGAAAGGACGTTCATCACAACTTTTGAAGGAGAGTGCGCTAATCTGACGAAGATTGCTGTTGACACTAAATACCCCAAAGAACTGAAAAGTAACGCTGAGGGCCACTGATCTATTCCCTATCTTCTCTTCGTTAATTTTTAAGTGTAGTTACCTGGCTGGCTAAACTGAGATCCCCTTTGTGGCTGAGGAAATTCTGGGCAAGCAGCTCTAGTGTGTGGAAACCTGAACCTTTCAACAGAACTCAACCCCCTCCAAACACACACACACACACACACAGTTTGCTCTCCTTCCCACCCGTCTCTCGCCAAGCCCCATCTTACAGGCAAGGTTCAACAGCAGTATCAAGGGACAAGGCTCTCTGTCACAAAGCAAATGGTTTTTTCACACGCAATCTGGCTGATTCCAGAAGCGAATTCAGCAGGCACTACAGGTGAAAAGTAACCATTTATTGTGCAGAAGGCACAGAAGTTGACCCAGATATATGGCCTGCAGGTGAAAAAGGCCCCACTGGCAAACTGTTACGCCAACAAGTTCTCTTCTACGGCACTAAAGAAAGACAAAGGAAGCAGCTGCTAAAATAAAGCCTGGTGCAAAGTGGCAGGGGACAGACAATGAATGCGAATTAGACAGAATGCTGTTCCCAGGTGAAACAGTAATGAGTGGGCAAGTGAAACAGCACGGCAAAAGCAACAGGGTGTGTGTGCGCGTGCGTGTGTTCTGTTTCATCTCCCAAAGGAGAGCAGACAGAGCGACAGAGTCAGCATCAAATACTGAGGCACCACTGGACACTGAGCCTCCAAGGGGAAATGCCAAAACATCCTTCAATGCCAGCATCAATTTCTTGGGTGCCTGAGATTGTTTCCAATCTGGTCTTTAATGACGCATGCGATGGAGCTTGGCCGGCTGAAACTCTAGGAGCCCCCATATCTACTTCTTTTCCTTCTGCTCTGTGGAACGCAGCAGGCAGGTCTCTTAATCAATAGTGTACAGCTTATTTGTGATGTGCCTCAAGTAGTTCTCTGGAGAGGCCATTGTATACATGTTCTAAATTCATAACAAAAGAAATACCGAGCTGAAGGAATTATCCCAGGATCTATGGGGACTTAATCCTGACAGTAAGTCTTCCAGTCTAGAAACAGTTTAGAGCTAACACGTCAGCATAGCTTGAATGCAGACCGGACACTGAGCATCAAGAGAATGTCCAGCCCTTGGCGCTGCGCATAAGAGCCAGAAGAAAGCTCTCCTGCCATGCTGTACCTGCCACGCTGTACCTGACAGCGGGCAACTGATGTCCTGGACCCATTATTTAAAGTGCTCTTTGGCCATACAGAGCCTTGCCCATGTCCCAAGTGGTGGGTTCTCTCAATAGAGGAAGTTGTGGAAAAGAGGAAACAAAGAAAAATGCCTTAACCACAGCAACACTCTGCCTTTGTACCAGTTCTTTGCTTAAAAGGGGGGCTGTGTGTATAAATCAGAAACTCTTATCACAGCACTGACAATTTATTCACTACTTATCTCCTTCCATCAGGGGAGTAAATCAAAAGCCACTCAACAGGCAGCTAATCATAAAGTTACACAGCAAGTATAAGAGAATAAATAACCTCTGTGGAGACTGATCTGTATAATAGCAACAAGAGAAAGACCACACGCAATTTTCTCTGCTCTTTACTTAAACACCGAAGAGAAGCGAAAAAGCTAAATATAAAGCAGTTGCACGGTCAGATGCAATTCAAAATTTCTGAAGAAGGGGGGCAGGGGGAGGGGGGGCAGAATCACCTGACAGTCATGCAAGGCTGCTGCCTTAATCTCTGCTTAGGCCACTGACTACATGGATGGGACCCTCATCAGCATCAGCGTATTTAATATTATTATCATTATTGCCCTCATGGAGAAGGAAAAAAGTTGTTAGAAGCAACCAAAGAAAAAAGACCAATAAGATAAATAACTAAAAGCTGAACATATTTAGTGGTTGTCTGTTGATGTAGGTAGGCACCTGTGGGTTAGTTTCTGCATCATTTAATATGTCACGTCAAATTGCTTATGTTTTGTTTCATCCCTATAGTCAGATTTATGCTTGTATTTGGATTCAGGCTGTCCATATCCTATTGTATTTTGTACTGAACATCCTAACTGTTGATCATATTAACCTACACTGTGTAATCTGCTTCGGGTCTCAGTGAGAAAGGTGGATTTATACATAAACCAACTAACTAACTAACTAACTAATAATTAAATCAATATATATATATCAGCAGAAAGGGAGAGAGGGACATCCCAGCGCAACTTTAGGGCTGTGCATTTGCATATTCTGCCATACGGACTCGCAGGTACCATTTCTGCAGTTCCTCCAAAGAGACATTACTGAGCTGTGTGTCTGGCAAGGGGGGTGGTGGCGTTTCTCTCTTTAAAGGAAAGTTTGCTTCCAGTTACTTGCTTTCATTGGAAAACATGAACTTGCTGAACTTTGCCACTGAAATTAATAGGAAAGGTGCTGCAACTTTGGAAGGATTCAAAATAAAAGTATTTTAATCATTATGATATATAAGGGGGAAAAAAGCAGGCGGTTTCCTAGCAAACTGCCTGGAGAGAAATAAATCTACTCTTGGTTTCCAATATCACAGCCAGAGACTGGGCTGATTGAGAGTACGTGGGCACTTGGTCTGTAATTTTAATGTGTAATTTTATTTTATCAACAAAATTGAATATATTAGACTATTTGCATTTAAGTTTTCACTACTTTATGCACACACACACACACCCCGCTGCTGCTGCTCCTGCATTCTCAGGCCACTGAGCCACAAAACCTTTTGCTGTTCTGGCTGTTTGATAAGGTACGAAACGGCAAAATGATGGGCGGGGGGGGGGATGTATCCCAATGGTTAAAATGGGGCTTCAATACAAGGTCACGGGAAGCCACGGGAGCTTCACCGCCAATTATTACAAGGAGGACGCTGTGCTGAATGTGCACATAAGACCAAGTTTCCCAGGCTGACCCAACTAGACCGACAGTAAGTAACACTTTACAAACAGCAACGGAATGGACCACCACACTTGAACTCAGCAACGGGTCTTTATAATCATAAAATGTAAAGGGATAATCCAGGTCCACTGACGTCAATGGGAGGCTTTCCATTAGATTCTGTGGACAGCAGGATGAGGCCCAAGGGAAAGGTTAAGGAGGGAAAGGATAGTCCACTGCATTCAATATAGCGAGGTTTGTTTTGTTTCGTTTAAACCTGGGCAGGCCAGAGTTGGCTCCTCCACGCAAGTCTATCCGATTTCTACATGTCTGGCTCCCATCCTATAAACCATAGGGGCATTGTGAGGTTAATCTGAGCACAAATGTGATGCACAAGCAATCTTTGGAGCATCGAAAATCACTTGCCCCATAATTTAAGTCGAAACGTCTTCTTCAGAATTATTCGCAGGTCTTTTGTTGAGATCTGTGCATGAAATCCTATCCTGTTCAATTTTTTTCACTTTGTAACATACTCCATCTCATCGACTGGACAATTCTGATTCTTGCAACTGATATGGAAGGCATGTAAATCTGATAGAGTTTTCATCCCCTAGAGACTTGGATTTAAATTCCTATTTTTCAGACAACAATGGCTACAGGCATTCAGCATCAAAGCACCGTCAAGAAAGAAAATCTGTGTCTGTGGGTGTTCACTTGTACCGAACAGCGAGCCTCTGCAACAGTTCAACACTACTACGGACACTGTCCCTAAACCCCAAATGGGTGCTGTGGGGTGCAAAGGATGCCACAAGGAACTGGCACAAGGAACTGGCAGAACTTCTTACTTACACGATTGTTACATTTAGAGAAGTCTGGAGAAAACGGTGGACTGTTCAAACTTTCTACACAAGCTTCATACAGACACAAAAACACACACTTGGACATTACAGAAACTCCTGTCTTCTTTAGCAATATTATTCTTTATGCTTCCCAAACCGGTAAAAAGCAGCGCCTGATTCGAATGTGAGCGTGCATCATATTGGGGGTGGGTTTAGGTTACAGTTTGCATACAAACAAATCTGAGCTTCGTTTTATTATATCTCTTAAATTTTGTAATGCTTGATGAGGAATCTAAAGTACAGAAGTGCTGCAACAACTTTGTACAAAGTTGCATTTGGTTTTGCTGTTTTGCTACTCCTACTGTTTCTCCAGTCCCTGTTGATTCCGGGCCACGGAACCAGGGATCCGTTTTTGCGGCTCCTGCTGCTGTTATGCCTGCAAAGCTCACTGAGAGCCTCTGAATCAGGTGGGGCCCCAATCTAATTACTTAGCTAAGGGCTTCAATCAACTGCAAATCATCAGCTCTGTAGCAAACAGTCCAAAGCACACCTCAGCAAAGCTTAACTGCTAGAATTGTAGGTCCGTGACATGTGGAAATAAATTCGACTGAAATCAAGAGGCTTAGAGTGGAGTAACTCTTCTTAGGACTGCACGGCTACAGAGCAATCCTAACTAGAGCTACTCCACTCTAAACTCACTGCAGTCTCCTTAGGGCTGCACGTTAGGATCATTTGCCAATCACCAACCTTACTGTAGCCAATGGGAATGAACAGGCTCAGCTTCTAGTTGATCCGCTTAACTGGCTTGTAGCCCGGGCTCAAGCATTTGCAATACTTAAGTAACTGAAAATAAGATGGAGGTGCCCAGCTGCAATCTCAAGGTTCCTTCACTTTCCAATAAATCAGTTAAGACCAGACAACTCCGATATCTAATAAGCTGCCTCTGCTTCCAAAATACCTTACTTTTGAGCATGGCTAATACTCCCTTGCAAAAAAATATTGAAATGTCAATGGGGGATTTATTGCTTGTGACAGATTCTTTACCACCTGGGCAAATGAAAGTCATTCTTACATCAGGAGATGTAAGACTTAGGGAATGATAAATAAAGTCTGAGTTGTTTGCAACTGGATTCTGGGAAGAAACTTGCCCAGTCTCCATTTTAACTCATGGCACAGCTGCTGAGAATGAATGTCAATCTGGGCGCCAGTGGCAACATGGAGACTGGCTAAATAGGACCTGTGCCGAGAATCTCCAAACTAGTTCTGAATTGGTGACCTCAAAGCTAGAAACACGTTACTTAAGTTTCAAAGCAGCACACAAGATTTAAAGGGGGGGGGGTATAAGAACCTGTAATGATGCCATCTTATTAAGCAAATTAGCTAGTTGTGGGAGAATGTGGGAAATTGGCGGAAGCAGGCAGGTAAGAGCTGAATGGTCTCCAGTCCATTAAGCGGAGTAGAGTGCAGCGAAATCATTGCTACAGCACCAGAGATAATGGTGTCTTATTTGGCCTCATTAACTGAAAGGCAGCATTTTTACGCCACAGGAACTTACACATGCGCACGTATCTATGGCATGCATAAGTCATTATTTAGCTAATTTCCATCCATTGCATTATTTTGTTCCCTTAGAAAGAACTGGATAAAGATAAAACAAAAATTTCACTGCAACCTGTTACTTGTTGAAACATCAAAGAAGTTTTATCTCTCTTCTTTAGCATAAAGAGGACACTGGGAAAATGTGTGCATGATAAAATTAAATATACATTCTTAACTCAATGTTAAAACTCAGAGCAGCAAAACATATTCCTGAAAGCAAATTTGGAGGGTTCGCTTTCTCCTAGGGCCACTGTCAGCGGTTCTAAAGACGTGCCAATACACTTTGTTTCTTAGTCTCTTGCTGAAAAACAAAGGGCGCCCTGACAACTGAAATAATTTATTTTAGCATAAGCTTCAAAATCAGTTCTTCGCATATCATGCTATAATAAATTTGCTAATATTTAAAGTGTCACGGGATTCTTGTTTTTCCAACACAACTAGGAAAATGGGGGGAGTGAAACACAACTAAACTCAAAAAGAGTCCAGTAGCACCTTTAAGACTAACCAATTTTATTGTAGCAATTTTATTGCTACAATAAAATTGGTTAGTCTTAAAGGTGCTACTGGACTCTTTTTGATTTTGCGGCCACAGACTAACACGGCTAACCCCTCTGCATCCACAACTAAACTGTTATCAAAAAAAATCAGAACTACACTTGCACATATTACAAAAACGGGTAGCTCATTGAAACACCTGTCATCAAAGCTAACCTATCTCCACGGAATCGCTAAGTCACCTTGCAGTGGATTAAGTTTCAACATGGAGCTTCTGGAGCAGCCGCCTTCCTGCCTGAGTCATGAGAAGCAAGAAAAGCGGCGCTGGAGCTGTGGACCGCGCCGAGCAAAAGTTCAGGCGATGCGGCCAAGGGTTTGCATCGAGACCCCCGGGCCCTTCTCAAAAGCAAACTGTGCACGGGGCCCAGGCAGTTGCGCCGGCGCGGAGGCAGCCCGGATTCCGGACGCGCTCCGCGCTCCCCGGGCAGGAGCCGGCCCCTGGCTCCGCGGGCGCCTCCGCCTGCCCAGCGCGCGCCGGGCGCTCCTTGGCGGCCCCGCCGCTTCCCCGCTCAGCTCCTCCACGAGGCTGCAGGGGCCGCCGCGGGCTGCCGCGAGGAGGCCCAGCTGGCCCGGGCGCTGCGCGCGCCCCTCCCGGTCCCCCTCCCGCTCCCGCTCCCGCTCCGCCGCTCACCTGACGTCTCCGTAGGCGCCCGCGTAGCCCTCCAGCCAGGGGCTGAGCTCGGTCTTGATGCAGCCGGCGCCGGGCGCGAAGGGCATCCTGCCCACCACGCCGCCCGGGTACCACACCTCGGCGGGGAGGTCGCCCCCTTCCTGCCCGGGCGGGCCCGGGCTCCTGCCGTAGCCGAAGGGGCCGGCGGCGCCGCTCTCGCCGCCGGCGCACGGGCCGTAGAGCTGCCCTTCGTCGGCGAAGAAGGGGTGCCAGGCCGGGCCGGGCGGGCCGGCGTAATGGGGCGGCAGCGGGGGCATCTCCGCGGCGCGCCGGCACTGCGCGCCCCAGACGCTGCCGGCCGCGTAGTCCAGCGGGCTCTCCAGCTTGATGCGGCCGTGCGGGGCGAGCGCCAGCTGGAAGTTGTAGTACTCGCGGCCAGGGAAGGCGGCGGCCAGCGGCTCGTCCAGCTCGGGCGAGCCCTTGTAGAGGCTTAGGCTGCCCGGCACGTCCATGGCCAGCGCGCCCTCGCCAGCCCGCCCGCCGGCGCCCTCCTCGTCGGCCTCGACGATCTTGCAGCTGCCCAGCGTCAGCGGGCGTGCGTGCGCGCCGGGCAGCGCGAACATGCAGTCGCCGCGGGCCGCCAGCAGCTCGCCGCCGGGCGCCTCCAGCGCTTCCACCGCCAGGCCCATGGAGGCGGACACGGCTTTGCACAGCTCCTTGGCGCTCTCGCCCAGAAAGTCCTCCTTGCCCGGCGCGGCTTCGCCACTGCCGCCGCCGCCGCGCGCCTCGCCTTCCGCCGGCGGCAGCAGCTGCAGGGCGCCGCTCTCGGCCAGCAGGTCTTTGAGGTCCCCGGGACAGCTCTGGAAGGCCGGGCCCAGCAGGGGCAGCGGCGGCGCGGCCGGGGCCGAAGAGGCGGCGGCCGGCAGCGGCTCCCGGTCGTCGGGCTGCAGCGCTTTGCTCACCTGCGGCGGCTCGTCCAGCGGCAGGTAGGTGGGAGAGCCGGGCGCCGGCGGCTGGTGCCGCGGGCTGGCGGCGGCGGGGGCCTGCTGGCTGGGCCCGGGCGCGGGCTCCTCTCGCGCTGCGCCGGGCCCGGGGCTCTGGAACGCCTCGCGCACGCTCTGGAAGAGGCTCTGGAAGGCGCCGCGGAAGGTCCTGCCCTGCGGCCGGGCGTACACCCTGCCCAGCCCGACGTGCACCTCCATGGCTGGCGCGGCGGGACGGCGGCGGGCGAGCGGGTTCTCGGCGGGGAGAAGCGGCCGCGAGCCGGCTTGCCTACCTGCGTGGGGCTCTAGCAGGGGCGGCGGCGGGCGCCGAGCGCGGCCATCGCGGGCGGCGGAGCAGGTGCGGCGGCGGTGGGCTTGTCGGGCTGAGCTCGGGGCTGGCCCCTTGACGGCCTGCCTGCCCGCCCGCCCGGGAAGGCTGGCGCGATGGCCGCGAGCCGCGGAGCAGAGCAGAGCTGCCGGTGCCGCGCTGCAGAGCGAGCTCCGCCGGGGATTTGGCAATGATTAACTCCTCGGCAACTTTCACAACCGGGGCTGGAGCCGCCCGCCTCGTTCAGGCGCTGCGATTGCGAACTGACGTTTCTCGCCCGGCCGGGCGAGCCGAGGTTGCGGCCCCGAGTGGCCGGCGGGAGGCGAGGCGAAGCTGGGCGGCCCGTCTCAGAACCACCACGCCAGCTGCTTGCGGGCCCGGCGCTCGGCTGCCTCTGGCTGCGGCGGGCGGGCGGGCGTTCGGGGTCGGCTCGGCCCGAGGGAGCCGCGAGCGGGCGGCCGGCTCCTTCCCCGCCCCCTCCGCTCCGGCCCTGCGGAGAGCGAAGCAACAAGTGGGCTGGAGAGCGCGGCGAGCGGACGGGCGGGCGGGCGGGGGACTGCCTGGGCCGCCCTGCCCGAGGCTTCGGCGGGGACTTGGCGCGGCGCTTGGCCGGAGTTGCGGCGCTCCCCTTTCGCCTGCTTCGCTGGTTCCGGCTCGGCTCTCGGCTCGGCTCCGCTCCGCCCCGCTGGAATGCCGCCGCGCTTCCAAATCCGGGCGTTGGGGGTTTGGCTTCTCGCGCTGCTCGAGCCTGGAAATAGCTTCCCTTCCGTCCCGCGATTCCCGCCGGCTGGAAGCCTGCAGAGGGCCGCCGCCGCCGCCGCCGCCTCGTGACCCGGCGCGCCCCGTCCCTCCCGGCTCGCAGCCTGGAAGCGGCGCAGGCGAGCGCTGCCCGCCTTATGTACCCGCCGCCCGGCGCTGCTGCCGGCAAGCGCACGCCCCGCCGCACGTGCCCCCGGGCGGCTCTCCTCCAAGCCCGCCGGCCGGGCCGCGCGCACGCCTACCCGCCCGGCCGCGGTGCCGACGCCGCTGGCTGCGACCGGGGCGCCCGCCTGGCTGCTGCGCGGAGCCTGGGCGTCGACTCGGGGGGCTTTCCTGGAAGGCCCTCGCCAGCGCCACAGGTGCTCCTCGGTTACTTCTGTGCGGCACGGGATGCTGCCATCTTCCCCGCAGGTAATCCCGATGGTGCGCAAATCTGACTGTGCAAGGCACGCAGGTACTATGCGAACCGGGAACGGGTCAGTGGCTGCGCCCCTAGCTACGGCTGCCCGCCTCCCTTCCCCACTCTGCAAGGATGAGGGGCGCAGTGGGGCCTGTGCCTCCAGAGCCCCGCTGGCCCTTCAAGACCTACACGGGGCTTGCTTGGGCTGGCCAAAGGCCCTCCAAAGACTGGGGCGAGGGGCTGTTGCAGAGACCCTGCCTGAGGGCACTCATCGGCATGCAAAGGATGGCCATGCCAGCCAAGCCAACCGAATGGCAGCCTCTCATTGGGTTTATTGCCAAATTAATCAACTGAAACTTTAGTCAATTAGTAGAAGCCCTTTTTAATGAGTGGAAACAAATTGTGATCAATGGGGATAAGAGGTAAGTTTGAGGCCGTTTTGGTTTGGGTGCCGGCCATTGCTGCCAGAAGATGAAACAGGGACCTTTCTCATAGGGAGTTTATCAAACTGTAAATTGCCTTCATAGCGTGTTCATTTAATCCTGGTTGGATTAAAGGCAGGTAATTAACTTATTTGTTTACTTAAACCATTTGGTGGCTTAATTAAAAGAGAAACAAAACAACCATCCGTGTTACCAGAACTGCTAATGGTGACCAGCCAGACTCGACTTGATCTTCTTGCAAGGGCAGAAATTACAGGGACATTTCCTGGTGGGCCTGGAGGGTTGCAGCTAGCCAGGGCTAAGCAGACTGCCGCCCCAGCAGCTCTGCCGACCCCCAGGGGCCAGGTGGCCTGGACCTGTCAGCAGCAGAGAGTGCTGGGGGCAATTCGCCATTGGCCTCCTGAGTACTGCGGGCAGCTTGCAGGCGGAGGCAGCTGTGGGTGAGCCAGGGGCCGTGGTGGGCCCCGCAGGGCTGGCTTGCTGCCCAGGGGGCTCTGTGCTGGGCTGGCTCCAGGGCTGTGTTCTCGTTCCCATCCTGCCCGCCCTCTTGCTCATGCAGGAGTCCAGCCCCCTTGGCAGATCGGCCGACTCTTGTTGTTCGGTGTCCGTGCTAGGTAGTCCAGGGTGATGGCCTGGTTGTGCGTTGTCAAATAAGTAGTTGTGTGTTGTTAATAAGTAGTGTTGCAGCATGCAGTCACTTTTGCACTCTGTGATCTAAATCTTCCCATCATCTGGGAAAACGCACATTTCCCTGGGGTCTCGCTCTGGTCGCCTGCGCACAAGAAGCCACCGTATGCTGAGCCAGACCGGTTGGGCCCTCGAGATCAGCACCATCAACTCAGGCTGGCGGAGACTCGCCAGAGTCCAGGCCTTCCACGTCACCTGCTGCCCGATCCTTTAACTGGAGATGATCAGGGTTGAGCCTGGGACCCTCTGCACATAGAGCGGGTGCTCTTCCACTGAGACACAGACCCTCCCACTAAGCGACCCACTTGTGCAGCCAGAATCTCTCCCCCCTTTTGTGCGTTACCCTCAAATGATAGACAGTAGACAGGTTGTATGCGTTTGCTCTTGCAGACTCACATACTGGATACCTGGCCAGCCCCACCCCCCCAGTGGCAGCTCTGCCTCCATCACCCAGCCTGGCCAAGTGCCCAGCTGCCCTGCTGGGGCTGTGCAGTGCCAGTGGGAATGGTCTGCCAACCCAGGCGCCTGGCTGGCCTCCTGCAGCTTTCTTGTGCCATCCCGGAGTGGCTGGCCACTCAGACGGGTGCCTGTGCAGCACTGCCTGGCTGGCCGCCTGGCCTCCTCTGCGGCATCACCCGGGAGTGGCTGGCCAGGCCACCTACCCTGGGAGTGGGGCCTGAATTCAAGCAATCATGCTAATCATGCCCCACCGAACTATTCAAAAAGGCTTTTTACTCAAATGGGAGGGCTGCATTGTAGGGAAGATGCTTCGAGTTAGGGACCATAGACTCCATCACTATATTGCCTTACATGTTATCTGCTGCTTTAAATATGTGGACAAGGAAAGTTAGAGACCTTGGATCATATAATAGTTTTTTGCCCTAAGTGGAGTAAGGAAAGAGAGATTTATTATTCCTATTATGTTAAAAGAAAAGCTTCCCTTCCTTCCTTGGGCAATCTCAGTGTTATTGTCTGATAACTTTCCTGACAATCAAACCTCTGCTATAGTGGCTTCCTTTTTAGCCACGGTAATAAAGAAACAAGATTTTCATGAGTTTAGATAGTTTAAAGTGATAATGACAAGTTATGTCTATGTGAATTGGGTATGTTCAAGTGTACAGTTCTTATTTTGTTGGTGTTTGTATGGCTTATGGCTTCGGCTGGAAAAGCAATAAACATATTATTATTACTATAAATATGTACTCCTCTGTACCACCAGTGGTCCATGCTGTCTAATGTTAGTCCTAGAATTGATTATGTTCTGCTTATGTTCTGCTTCAGTATTTTTTCTACTCTGCATTGGATTCTTGCTAACACTATGTTTTTTAAACTTGTATCTATTTACCCTATGGCATAGTTTATGGAAATGTCCTTGACACTGTACGGAAATGGACTTGCTACTGATTGCACTAATCTCATACTGTGTAATCCACCTTGAGTCTCAGTGAGAAAGGCGGATTATAAATGACATAAATAAAATAAATAAAAATACTAGTGTAATTAAGCTATGGTTTTACATGACGTTGGAACTCAGTATCTAGCATGTATCTCATGATCCCAAGAACTAATCACTATATTCATCGCTTGTGTTCCTGGGTGGGCCCTGCACTTTTGTTTAAAGAAGTCGTCTGAGCGATCAGCTACCAATCAGGCCAAAAGAAAATGAACCCATCACTTTAAAAGTCTTTGCATTCTACCCACAGCAACCATCAATGAGATGTCAGGGGGTTTGAAGAAGGTGAGCCTTGAGGGCTCTAGAAGTCCTCCCGCCTGTTGTGCTATTGGGACCTTTGCTTATTTTGGAACAGAGAATTGCCACCAGAAATGGAAAGGACTGAGAACAAGAAAGGACCCAGCGCTAGAGAGGCGTCACGACCAAGGAAGACCAGAGAGACGCGGATCTGGAGGGCAAGAGAAGAACACCCAAACCTCCAGGACAGACGGCGGCTTGCAAAGCAGGGCCCCCTGGTAGGAGTTGGGCTTCCTTTCAGGGAGAGGGGATGTGGAATGTTTCCACTTGGGTTCAGTCCGCTGTGCCAGGAAAAGTGGATGTTTCAGCCTGGCTTTGTTTCCTTGAAGATTTCTTAACACCTGGGGCTGGGAGGTGGAGAGAGAGCTTTGTTTTTGTGTGTCCCCCCAGGTGAACACGGTGCTCGTTTCCCAATGGGAGAGGAGGCACGAGGCTTGGATATCTGAGGGTCTCCAAGCTTGTCCAGTGAAGCGCTTTCTCTGAGTTTTTCCTACTCCTGTTCTTGACATTCCTTTTGCTCTTGTGCAGGTGCCCGGGGGGGGGCGGCAATGGGCAGAGGCTCTTTGCTGTGACATAAGTTGTACCTCCCCCTTGCTTGCTGCTGTTTTTCCTTCCCGTGCAGCTTGCATCAGCTCTGCCTTTCGGCCCCAAAGCTTGCTTGCTCAGGTCCAGGCCGTGCACCTAGAAGCAGGTGAAAGGTGGCTGGGAATCCTTTCTTGAGACCCTGATCTCGCTTAATTGCAGAAGTCGTGTCTGGACATGGCCGACCTCCCAACCATGGGCAAAGATACAATCTGAATCTGGGGCTCGTCAGCTGACCTTGGCTGCTCCCAGTTGTTCCAGCTACAACACCATCCAGAGCAGAGCAGCAAGAAACCATGTTGAGGGCAAAGGAGTGCCCTTCCAGATGCTCATGGGGGCATTCTTACAGGAGTTGGTGTGAGAGAGCGATGCATCTGATGTGGCAGCAGAGCATGTTCAAGAGCAGCCAGAGGAGGGCACCCTTTCTCGTGCATCGTCAACATTCATTCCTCAGAGGCCCAGGCCCCACCACCACCACAGTACCTGCTGCATTTCCCACAGGACTACATTTGAGGTCCATCCACCCACTCTTGCTGCTGTTCAAAGGGCCTCCCTGCAGTGACAGATCCAGAACTGCCAGCAAGTTGTCACCAGCATCTACCTGCACCACTTTCTGGGCCAGCGGTCTGTGTTCTCCTGCTTCTCCGCTCCTTGTCAGAAATGCGTGTGCTGCTAAGCATGGCAGGATGTCCACCGTGTGGGATCATTTCACATCCTGAAATGGCAGGCAGTTATTCTGCAAAAGCCTGCAGCTCTAGCCCATCACTGATGAACCCTCTCCCCACCCCATCACCTTTTCATCCACGTGCCTCCTTCCTGGAAGATTCCACCTAGGAGCTCCTTCCCAGGTGGGCCTTTCCTGGTTCCTTGCCAGAGAGAAGAGCCCTCTGAAGCCACTGGGGGAGTCCCCCTTGACCTCTGGACCAGCTGCCAGGTCCTGGGTTGCATGTCTGACGTAGGATGCTGGACCTCCGTTGGCGAGTCTGGCTCTCTCATTCGTCAGCAGGCAGTGTTGGATCTGTCTGGCTTCGGATGACTACGTATCTCAGCAAGACCGGAAGAAGTGGTCCAAGAGTGTTCTGAAGGCTGGACGTGAGTCCACAAACAATTCCACCAACATCCCACCAATTCCAAATGCCCCAAGAGCATCCACGGTGACAACTACATCCCAGAACACAAGTTCAAATAAGACATGGCCGTGCACCGCAAGAGCAGGCTGCACATGACTGAGAGGCTGAGTGAAGAGTGGAAGCTTATTTTGAGGGCTCGGGAGACATCCGTCTCCCCGTGGGGTGGTGCGTTCTCTTCAAGGACCCGATGGGTGCCTCTGGTGCAGCAGCTACGGACCTGAGGCAGGGCCCTGGGGTGCCTAGGATGCATTGGGTGGGGGTGGGGGTGCAGGAGGAACATGCAGCAGCACCAGGCAGTTCATTGGGCACTGCAGGGTGGGCCTAGACTTCGGGCCTACAGTCCAGCTGACAGAGCAGCAGACAACTGCAGGAGGGGCTTGCTGGGCAGCTACCTTTCTCAGCTGCAGGCTCTGGGACACATTTGTCAGGCAGGGGTTGCTACCAAGCTCCAGTCTCTCTGGATGTTCCTTGGGCTGCATAGTGGACAGAGGAAACAGCTGCAGTTAGCTTCCAGTGTGTTAAGCTGAAGGGGCAAAAATCAGTGACTGTGACTATTGAAGTAACATATCCGGTCAGTGTTTTGGTAAAAATATGCCCCCTCGATGCTTTGGTGCTGAGGCAGCTGAACGTGCAAAGAACAGGGCTGCAGGAGGCTTGTGGGAAGAGCAGCAGCAGCAGAAGCTGCCTGGAGTCAAACTGGCAGTTGCGCCTTTAGGCAGCCAGTGGGCAGCACCAGCTGGTGGCCGTGACCTGCAGGCAGGAGGAGATTCAGCGTAATGGTTTTTATAGAACACCCCCAGCTGTGGCAATAGTGGCAAAATGTGGCATCTATCAGTGGGACAATGTGGGGGACAGTGCAGCATCCAGCGGCAGTTGTACTGAGTACTGGGAGCTGTGGTGCCACATGCGACCATCTCTATACTCTATGACTGCAGCCTACACGGCCGTTCAAGGAGGGTCTACTTGGAGAAGGTCTTCATAGTAATTCAGAGACTGCTGCAGACATGGGTACTTCTGCTTTGTCTGCATGAAGAGTCCAACTGCAGGAATCCAGTTAGAACCTCCTGCACATTTTTGGCAAACTGTGCAGGGGAAGGCCATGTACACCTGGTGAGCCTGCAGAGAGGGGGCAGGCATCCCGCGCAGAGAGGAGGATAGCACACCTGTGCTCCAGAGACTGCTCAAATAAGGACAGCTTCTGCTGAAAGAAAATGATGGTTCAGCAGGGGTTTATAAAGCAAATGCTATTGTTTATTGAAGATTGCCAACGTGAGCCTCGTCTTGTTTGGATCTGGGATTCTCTAATTTGATCTGGGAACGCCGGATTTAGTTGAACTGGCAGAAATCCAGCTTTTTTCACCTGGCTCCCAGATTGCACACACCTAATCCATTGTCCCTCTCTCTGTTCATGGGCTCTGCTCTTGGGCCCTAGCTGGGCTTATTCTAAGGCATCTTCAGAGGTGTAGCACCGAAAGGCAGAAATCACATTGACACTGAGAGATCTCTGTCTTTTGGTGCTACACCTCTGAAGATGCCAGCCACAGCTGCTGGCGAAACGTCAGGAACTACAATGCCAAGACCACGGCAATACAGCCCAGAAAACCCACAACAACCATAGAACCAGGTAGACATTTCCTGCTTGTTATGATAAGCCCTTCGGTGTTCTGACTGCTGCATAATGACCCGGCTGAAGTTTCTGGACCAGTTTCTGGAAGGCAGATCCATACAAAGTAGTAGTCCAGCCGGGATGTTATTACTGAGGCAAGTGTGAATAGGACCAGGCCCATCTCCTCTCGGAATGTGCTGATGACAGGAAAGGCTCTTCTAGCCACCTCCACCTCCTGGGTGTCGAGGGCCAGAGAAGAATCCGTGTTGTGTAGATTAAATTGCAGTTTGTTCCCCTTCATGCACCCCTGGCTGCTGCTCTCAGATACTTCTTAAAGGCACATTTACCATCTTCCTGGAGTGTTACGGAAAGGGGAGTTGAGTGTCATTGGTATAGTAATGACTGCTCACTCCAGATCTCTGGATGATCTCTTCCAGAGGTTTTATGTGAATGCTTAACAGTGTGAGGGACAAGATGGAACCCCATATGCCAGCGGTCTAAAGGGAAAAGTCCTGCAGCACCATTTTCTAGAACTTCCCCTCCAGGAAAGATCAAAGCCTCTCTAGCATAAGATAGTTGATGGTCCTGGTGCATGAACAGGAATGGATGGCCTCTATCTGTAGACCAGTATAGATCCACCGTGGGTCTCACGGGCAGCTCAGGCAGGGAGGCAGGCAGCAGAATGGGCAGCACTCCAACAGGCTCTGTCATGGGAGCCCAATATAAGGAAGAAGCACTCGGCATTTGGTGAACATGGAACAGTGGGAAATGGTGGGCCAAGGCACCCCCCCCCTCCCAGGCAACTAGGTTGAGCCTGCCACTGCTGAAAAACCTGGCCACCGTGACAGTTCTCTTCCACCACTGGTGTCCAGCCAGGTAACGTATGCCAGGTCAGCTTGTTCATCCAGGATTGTCCTGGAAGGTGGATGTTCTACCATTTACTGGCCTGGCATTCAACAACTGGATTTTCAGGCCTGGTGATTCACTGGTATGGCACCCCGAATTGCTGTGATGGGGAAAGGGGTCAGTAGGGAGCAAAACTCACGGCTGGCTTCGCTCCCTGTCTCCTCATCTGGCCACTCCGGTTTCCTCCACAATCCCTGCCTCAGCTTGACTAAAATATAACCACTCATCATTAAAAATACTAATCTAACAGAAGTACCAGCTCAATATCCAGTCAATAGAAGAACCACAGATGGAATAACATTTTGAAATGTAAAAATGGGAGTGCATATTAGAAATAGTTATAAAAATATTTAAAGTGTTGAAACTCACAGGGTCAGCCCCCCCTCCCCCACTCAAACAAAACTCCCGGCGTGGACAAACGGGAACATTTCCCACTTGCTGTTTAAACCCAGCCGGTGAGACAGGCGGTACCTGCGGCTCTTGTGAGGGGCTTCCACAACAGAGGCGCCGTGACTTAAACTGAGAAGTGGTCTACAGAGAGATTGTGGAACAAAGTCAGACAGCATTTTTTGCTGTTTTTTGTTCCAGCAGTCTTGTGAACAAGTAGTTGACATTCACTGTGTCTTTAAAACATTTGAAACGTGAATTGACCATCCTGATCAGTGCTGGCTCACGAAGACTCAGAATTATGCCAAACAAAGGGAAACGGTGAGAGTCCTTGCAATTAAAGGAGGGTACTTTGCTCAGTAGCTCTTTGAACCTTGGGAGGTCCCCAATTTAGTCTGAGGCTTCTTCAGGTAGCAAGGCCAGGACAGACCTCTGTTTCAGAACTGGAAATCTCTTGCTACACCATGATTCACTGATCTGTCTTAGCAGGGCTTTTTTTCTGGGAAAAGAGGTGGTGGAACTCCGTGGTGGAACTCAGGACCACACAATGACGTCACTTGGGGTCAGCTGGAACAAGGGGGGAGTTTTTTAAAGTTTAAATCGCCCTAGGAGAAAACGGTCACATGGTCAGTGGCCCCGCCCCCTGATCTCCAGACAGAGGGGAGTTTAGATTGCTCTCCATGCTGCCGAGCGGCGCACGGGGCAATCTCAACTCCCCTCTGTCTGGAGATCAGGGGGCGGGGCCACCAGCCACGTGACCTTTTTTAAGAGGTACCAGAACTCCGTTCCACCACGTTCCCGCTGAAAAAAAGCCCTGTGCCTTAGTGTAGGACAGCCTCTGTACAAAACAAAGTTGTGTGAATCAGGTACATGACCTGGGCACCACCCCAAACACAAACAATAATATATAGTAGAACCCTTTTAATTACCTCTGAGCATCTCGAGTGGTCTTTCCCCAGTACTAGGAGCTTTGTTTTAATGGTTTGTATTCAACAGTGGTTTGCTGTTGTGCCTGCATGTGAAGTAAGTCCTCCTGGAAACCCATCAGTTACTGGGTTTAATTAAAGGTTTTGGCCACCACGTACAAAGCCCTTCACAGCCTCAGCCCCTCGTATCTGTGCAGTCACCTCTCCCCCCCCCCCTATTCTCCACCATGGCAGCTTCACTCATCTGAACGGGGCCTTCTGCAGATACCACTCTGCAAGCGGGCAAAGTCAACAGCTGCCCATAAGGTGGTAGCGCCCACCTTATGGAATGGTCTGCCTGAAGAGGTCAGGAAAAAACCCACTCTCTTGGCTCTCCACAAACTATGCAAAACTGAATTATCCAGGAGGGTCTTTCTACTCACATAATAGGGCTATGCTGTAAAAAATGACCTTAAGAGATGCTTTGGGAAAGGCAGGGACTGTAGGCTATGCTACTGGGTACTGTCTGTTGATGGGAGCTAAGCTCCTACTAGGTAGTTTCTGGGTCGTTTAATTTGTCACATGAAATTAGAATAATAGAATCATAGAGCTGGAAGGGGCCTTACAGACTATCTAGTCCAACCCTCCACCAAAAGCTGGAACATCCCAAAGCTATTCTTCTATTCTTCTAGCTGCTCCTTGAAGACTGCCAATGAGGGGGAACCAACCACATCCCTAGGCAGTCCATTCCACAGCTGAAATTACATGTTTTGTTTCGGCAATATTCCATGTCTATTTCTTTATTCACATTTATGCTTCTCATCAAATTTCTGCAGCGCTTGCCCTATTGTATTAATTATTGAATTCCCTGTTATCGATTGTGTTGACTCACACTGTGTAATCTACCTTGAGTTTCAGTGAGAAAGATGGACAATAAATAAATAAACCAATCAGATGATATCTCTACTTAAGAGAAGTTTCACTATTCCCTTTGATTTATGTGTAGTAATCACAAGGCAGAGCAATTCCAGCTAAAAAATCTTTGTTATACTCTCCTGTTTTGAAATTCAAACACCCAGAGATTGCACATTGTTTACATTTCAGCATTTAAAAAACCCTCCTAGAGAACCAGCAGAGATGGTGCCAGCATCTTGAGGAGTTAGTTAAAAAGCAATGGCCTTAATTTGGAAACATTCCTCCTTACTGTTTTCTATTAACAATTAAAGCAGAGCATAGCCATTTGTGTGTGTCTGCGTGTGTGTTAACTTTGGATGTATCCAAATAGGGCAGTTTCAAGCAGACATTGAGTACAGGTTTTTTTTGCAGGAATTGCTTTGAGGCTTGGAGATTGGGCTACTGTTGGACATGAGGCTTATCTTGCTGGCCAAAGTACAGCTTTCGCTTTTATTCCACTCTGCTGGTAAACAGTAAGCTTCAGCTGTTTCTCCCAAACGCAAAGCTCAACTGTGTCAGTGCCTGTCATTGGCTGCTTTTGCCCCCCTGATGTCTGCTTCTTGTAGCAGTTTTTGATGAAGCCAACGGCTTCCCAAAGATGGACCGCTAGAGGGAGGCCCAGGAACCTTTCCAGAGCTGGGGGAGGGGGAGTCCTGGGGAAGGTGGGTATTCCTGTTCCTTGGAAGAGAGGAATATCTCTCCAGATGTGTACAGCTGTATTCCAACTGAACCTGAATAGTTACGGCTGTTTTTTCCAAGGAAAGCTCTTTCTGCATTGTGAGGGTACCTTTGCTAGACTGAACGTTCTCGTCTGGCCATTCTTCATCGCCCGTCAATTCAACCACCTTCAGCTCTCTCGCCTGAAACTAGCTGGGTCACACCCCTGCCTCTTTCCTATGGCTGGAATAGTGTCTAAACATTTAAGCAGCCATGCCATGGGGGGGGGGCGGCAGTGGGGGGGAGTGGCCTAGCACTCTTGAGGGATAGACACCATCTGCCAATCTAAACATCAGATGCACCTGGGGGCGTTTGGAGAAGGAGGGAGTCCAGCAAAAGCACCGATACTGTCAGGAGCCTCCTCCTAGACCCAGAAGGACTGGCCAGGAAGAGCAAGCTGCCCACCAAGAGAGAGCCAGGCAGCGGGAGGCAGGTGGCCAGCACACCCCAGATCCTGGATTAGCTCATGCTCAGAAGATACTCTTCAGTTTCCGTGTGTGTGTGTATTTTAAAATTATTTTTGTTTTTAAAATACTGTTACTCAGCCTTTCTCCTGCCCTTCCCCACCACAATCTCTCATTGTGGGTGTGTTTCTTCTACATTTTTAATTTTTAAATTATAGATGTTTAATGGAGTATACTTCTGACCTGCTCTAGGATGCCAGAGGAAAAGCAAGTTCCAAGGAAGTAATGTGGTTTATTGCCGAAATCTATCTTGCGCCCCTGTAGAGCAGCAGAAGGCTTGCCCGGTTGGATCAGCTTGAAGGGGCATCTGCTCCAGCATTCTTCTCTCCAGTGGTTGCTGGTCAGGTGGCCATGGGAAGCTCAGGAAGCAGGGAATGGTAGGAAAGCAGCCCTTCTGGTCATTTGTCTCTGCTGCTTAGAGGCGGACAGACTGCTTCTGAACCACCGTCTGGGACCAAGCAAGCGGTGTGTTATGGGGAAGCACATGGGCGTCAGCCAGCCTGTATCTCCATGTTCCACATGTGTGAAGGAAGAAGTGCATGAAATGACATCATGGCATTTGTTGTTCCCTTCCCCCTCCTCAACATGGGGCATCCCACAAAGGGGAAGAGGATGGGGAAGTGTTAATCATGCAGTGATGTAACACCTTGAAAGCTATACATTAAATAGATAGATATAGATAGGCTACATCCACACAGGCAGGCTGTTTGGGCCCCAGTGGCTACAGCTAATTGCATGGGACTAAAATTTGTCCGACACAACACCAGGCAGTATCAAGGCAGCAAAGAGCAGCTAGGTTGGATTTGAGATGAGGAAAACGGGGGACAGGAAGCGAATGGGAGGATATGTCAGGTGCTTAGCATCACCTGCCATACCCAGCAACACGCTACTGTTACGATTGTAGTCTAATGCTTTATGTTTATGGTTAAATGCTGAGGCTATTCTTTGACTGGACTGCAAATGTTACTTGCCTTGTCTTTTGGACCAGCAGTGTGAAACTATGCAAGGGAGGCGTTTGTTCCTGCTGTTATCTGTATGCACCAGACAATACGACCTTGAAAATCCCATACATCAGTTCTGCTGTTTTCCCTTTTAGATGCTTTCCTGCTTAGTTGACCACTAGACTGCGGGTGGCGATTTTAGAATTTGCCCATGCTTTGGAAGCCTATATATGTTTGGTGCTTGCATGTGAATGTTATTCCTGGCAAAGATGGCGTGAACTCATGATACCAGCAGCATTTCAATAAAGTTCTTTTACTGCTTGCAGTGAAATCTTTTGAGAGTTGCTTGGCAGATCCTTACAGGATAAAGACTTTCCAGCCCCCTTGCCAGGCAGGGCAGATATAATTCTGAGAATAGCATAGAATGAATTGTGGAGAGCTGCAATTGTCCACAGCTCCTTTGCTTTGAGTGGCTGTGTAGAAAAAAGGAACCAGTGAAAGGAATGGCCGGAGGAGGGAGTTTCTCCATAACTCAAAAGAGGTGCCACGTGGTCTGCATGCAGCTCTGTTGAGCTCTGCTTCCCTGCTAGTCATTGGCCGGTGGAATGAGTCCCTCCCGCAACAGAGGTGCTGAAGCCCTGACCACAGCAGAAGAAGGATTCTGGTTGCCAAGATCAGCTGTGCAGCTCCAGGTGGGGCGCAGCCGAACCCTGAGCTGGGATTGCAGAGGGGAGAGACACGCCCTTCCCCCCATTGCACCCGGCACACTCCTTCCTGGGGGTGGGGGTGAGATTTCCTTACCCGTAACATGCTCCGCTGCCTTGAAAACACCCATATGTCTTTTAGAATCCTGAAAAGTTTTTTTAAAAACTGCAAGGTCCTAATCTTCATGGATTTGAAGGAAATGGGCTTGATATTAGAAACTAGAAGGGTCTGGAAGTGTTGGAGCCTCAGCCCCCCCCCCCCCCGGGCTCCAGTGAGCTCCCTTCTCTGCCCAATCTGCTTGCCTTGTCCAAGAATAAAGGGGAGGGAGGTTAGAAGATCTAGATTAAAAATACATATATTACAGCCAGGATTGTTAATTGATAAGAAAAAGGCTGTCTTGCCTTTTAACAGCCACCTGATTTGTAGAAATGAGTAGGCAAAGCTTTGTACTGAAAGAAGCAGAGCCCTCTAACGTCTGCAAAGCAAGCTGCCCTTAAAAGCAGAGGAGACAGATCCTCAAAGCAAAACTCAGAGCAAGCTTTATAGCCAGCAGACGTCTTCTTCTTGTGTCCAGTTCTGAAGCCATGACAGCTGGCTGCACCAGAGGAGCCTGCACCATGTTCAGGAGGGCATGTTTGTAAAGAGAATTAAGGCTGCAGTGCACCCCTCTAAAGCAGACCCCCCTCTAAGACTTGAGTGAGTGGCCAGACTGGCCAGCTGCAGCACTGTTTCTTTTCTGCCCCTAGCGGTGATCACATTTTCTGCTTTGATTCCCACCAGCAAATATGGGCACCTTGCATGTTATGAAGCAGCAGCCTGTGGCATTCGACTCCACTGAGGTCCCATCTCTCCCCACACCCCGCCTTCCTCAGTCTCCATCCCCATATCTCCAGAAATTCCCACCGTGGTTGGCAACCATATCCATGCTAGAGCCCCAAACCATGGGACTGAATCCACCATGGTTGAGTGTCTGCAGGGCTTTTTTTCTGGGAAAAGAGGTGGTGGAACTCAGTGGGTTGCCCTCGAAGAAAATGGTCACATGGGTAGTGGCCCCACCCCCTGATCTCCAGACAGAGGGGAGTTGAGATTGCTGTCCGCATTGCCGAGTGGCGCGGAGAGCAATCTCAACTCCCCTCTGTCTGGAGATCAGGGGGTGGGGCCACCAGCCATGTGACCATTTTCAAGAGGTTCCGGAACTCCGTTCCACCGCGTTCCCGCTAAAAAAAAGCCCTGAGTGTCTGTTGTCCAGCAAGCCAAGCACGGCTCTCTTGACCAGGCAAGAACACAAGGCCAGCCCTCCCGTGTTTAGAGCAGGCTTGGCCGATGCAGAGGCTGTCTCGGGCCTACCAGTCACAAGGGCTGGTCCTGCCCACTCCGGATTCCCTTGTGTGCTTGAAGAGGGCTCAGCACACACAGTTCTTCCAGGCCACACATGGGTGTCACCTCAGCCCCACAGAGGCCTCCTTCAATAGTACCCAAATGAATGTTCTCATTTGCTTGTTCACCTGCAGTGTCATATAGGACTTTGTGTGTTCTCAGGGCTCTTAAGAGGTCAGCCCTTACACAAAAGACTAAACAGACACAAATATAGAATTGCCACACCCCTCACTTTCAAACTTGGTGGGCAGGGGGATTCTGATCAGGCAGTGGGGAGTTGCCACTCCTCCTCTGAGTGCCCGACATTGCTATGTTTGGGACCAGTTTGGCCCACTGTCCCTGTGATGTCAGGGGAAGGCCCTGCCCCTTTGCTCTGTGCTCTGGGGTCAGGAGAGTGGGGGGTGGGGCATCCCCTGCCCCACGGAGGAGGTGCTGGCAGTGGCAACCCTACAACTAAGGCATTCAAGCCCAGTGAGTGGTGGAACCATAACCCTTCCAAGGCATTCTGCTGTTACCCAGTCTTAAAGTCACTGTTCTACAGAATGCCTGCAAAGGCTGAATTAACTTGCATCAAGAGGTTTAACAAGATCTTTCAGCCAGGCCTTAACTGGATTTCTTGCTTGCAGCAGGTGCTTAATGTCTTGCATATTCCACCCCCTACAGACGTTAATTACTTCAGATCTACTTCTGTAACTTCCTACTGGATCTGCTTATTTCATCCGGCACTAGCTGTGACATTTTGGTTGCCACGCTAAGGACACTTTCCTGGAAATGAGCCCCATCTAATAACATGGAAGGTTACTTTTGAGGAGACCTGATTATTTCTTTAAAATCATTTTATACTGCCTTTCCATCCAAATAGGGTCTCCAAGGCAGCAAACATCAAAACATTTCAACATTCAAACATTTGATGAGACATTAAAACCACATTTAAAATCAAGTATATATAAAATAATTAAACCATTAAATAAAACATATAAACACAAACACTCATAACACAACCAGGTAGGACCGTGTAGGATTGCTCACTTTGACTGTCTAGCAACCGCTGGGCATGTCTCACACCCATGCTGAGTAAACCTATTAATCTTTGACCTGGATCTGTTTTGAAACTGCCTCTCTGCTGCTGCTGCTGCCGCTGCCGCTGCCGCATGGGTTTACACTCCAATGCACCAGATAAAGGGAGCTCCGTCTCACCAAAAGTGATGCCAGAAAAAACTTCGTTTTTCTTGAAAATGTCTCCAGGCTTTTGTTTTATTTTCTTACATGGCTGGAGTACAAAGGAGCCACTATCATGGATCGTAACCATGAAGCAGCATCCTCACGTGGTGAGGTGGGTGGGTTATTTAAACATTATCCCAACTGTGGGAGCTGCTCGCAAAACAAGCAATTCCCACCCATCTGGGGAAAAGTCCAGAGGACCCCAGCGGCCCCTCTGTCTCCGCCTGCATCTTGAGCTGACTGACAGCATTAAGGGCCTTTTCTGGACCGCTTTCTTTGGGAACTTTTCCGCACATGACAGCCCTTCCTTCTCTTTGATCTGTCTGGATCTGGAGTGGAAAGGGACCCCCCCTCCCCCCCCCGAGAAGCTGACTGCCTCTGTTTTTTTTATTAATGTTTGTTTATTTGTGTATTTATTTTATGGACGAATTTTTAACTCATTCTCAGAGTACTGGGCTGGTTTAAAGACCAAATTCCTCCCTCTGCTGCCCCCACCAATCAAAAGCTGAGATCTTGTATCTTCAAAGAAAAAACAGAGAAAAGACAATCTTCATCCCAAACCAAAATGCAAGCAGAAAAACATTTCATTTTTAGTAGTTAATATGATTTTACTGGTTTTATTATAGTCAATACTATTTATTACCACACGTCATTCGCAATACCTTCAAAGAACATAAACTATCATATATAATAGCTCCAAAGAATGAAAGGGAAATGGGGCTTTTGCCTGTAGATGAACTACACGGGACTGTTATCATTCGAATGTCATAATGCCTAAAAGCTCAACTCCTCAAAACCCCAGGTATTCCCCCCCCCCCCCCGTCAGGCTGAAATCTGGCACTTACCGTTTCTCTAGTGAGGAGTGTAATAGGATGAAAATTCAGGCAGATCTATTAAAAATAGCTAAGTTACATCAGCTTATTTTTTGCTTCAAACTAGAGATTTTTTGCTGCTTGTGATGTGTGTGTGCGTGTGCGCAAACAGAAAATAACTCAAATATTTCCAGTTTCCAGTTTCAATTACCTCCAATTGAGAAATGTCCCAGACGTACCACTGTTAGTCTGGTTGAAAACTGTTCTGTATTAATAAAGTTGTGAGGTTTCCCTCTCCATTGTAATTTTGTATCTAAGTCATGACAAGCTAACAATAGTTGAAGTAAAGTCTTTTCTGTGGAATAGATACCTTTAAGAAAAATGGTTGCTGCTTGGTTCCAGAAGAGCCCGCCCCAGTCATAGTAACAAAACGTCTTCTCCCTGGTTTGTTCTCTGACTGGTGTGGGCGTATCGGGCCAGGGTCTCCTGTGAGGTAATAAAAACTCCAGTCTGAAGTCTTAGCTGGCCCAGATTCTGCGTTCCTAACAGGGTGTGGTTATTATTGCAAAAATCAAATTATATGAAACCAGGACAGTTTAGGCTGATGCCAAACTGTAACAGGGTATTTAGATGTTCATAGTTTGTGTGGTGAAAGAGCAGATGCAGATATTTATATCAAACATTTTTCCTGGATATTAGTTCTCTCTCTGTGTGTGTCCATCCTGTGCCTGCTCTATCTTCTGTTTGTGTAGTGGAAGAGGTCTTTGTGAAGAGCAGGGCTTGCGCTTAAGAACTTAAGAATTCTCTGGCACGGTCATCCGGATTGCCCTTGGGCTCGTTGCTTATCGTTCCTTACGGATGCCTCACACAGCCGTTCATTAGGTCTGCCTGTAACAAGCGATTGGGAAAGCTGGCTCCTCTGAATTTCTGCCATGTCCACAGAGTCCAGTGTCAAACTGAATGATTTAGGCTAAAAGTGAGCATAATGTATTTATATTTATATTTATATTTATATTTATATTTATATTTATATTTATATTTATATTTATATTTATATTTATATTTATATTTATATTTATATTTATATTTATTTATATATGCCCACCTTGGTCCTGGGCATTTCAGGACCTTTGGCAGGTAACAACAATATAAAAACAATTTAATAGCACAAACATTAAAACAACAGATATAAAAACTGTTACAAGCCAGTCAAAAGCACCTTATTCCCCCACCAGCAGGTTAGGTTGCCAGTTCCAAGTGGAAAATTCCTGGAGATTTGTGGGTAGAACCTGGAGATTTGTGGGGGTGGCTGAGTCTGAGGAAGGGAGGCAGCTCAGCAGAATTATGATGGCAGACAGTCCACCCTCCAAAGCTGCCAGTTTGGTGCCAGTTTGATGTAGTGGTTAAGAGTGGCAGGACTCAGATCAGGAGAGCCGGGTTTGATTCCCCGCTCCTCCCCTTGAAGCCAGCTGGGTGACCTTGGGCTAGTCACGGCTCTCTGGAGCTCTCTCAGCCCCACCCACCTCACAGGGTGTTTTGTTGTGGGGATATATATATCCCCCAAGAGAACTGACCTCTGTAGTCTGGAGATCAGTTATAATTTCAAGAGACCTCCAAGTCTCAACTGGAGGTTGGCAACCGAACTAGCAGGGTATTTGCTGTTTGTCCAGGTATTTGCTGTTTGCCCCCCCCCCCAGCTCTCTGGAACAGGTCTCTTTTTCAGCCTCTCTGGAAAGTCCCTGTGGACATGTCCCAGGAAGCTGGTCCAGAGGCCTGGGGGAGCCGCGGACAAAGCCCAAGCCCAGACGGTCACAGAATACGGCGCCCTGATGACAGGCCTTACTGGGAAGATTGGCACAAAGACATGGGAGCCTAAGCCCGACACTTTGAGTTCATGAAGGACTTTAAGAGTGAGCATCTTGAACTGGACTCAGAAACTACCCGGCAGCCATTGAAGGGACCTTAGAAGAGGAGCGCTACAATCCTGCTGGCTAAGCCCTGACAGCAAGGGGTTGTCTTGAATTGCAGCCTCTTAGGCAGCCTTGTTACAGTCATCTAGTCTCGAGGTCAGGACTCAGCGTATGGGTCAGTGTGGCCAGATCAGGCCTGGGCAGTAAGGAGCCCCTTCTTGATTAAATGAAGCTGGGGGAAAGCATTTTTTGCTGCCATGGATACCTATTTCTCCTGTGGGAGACTAGGATCCGGCCAGACTCCCAAGCTCTTCGCAGAGTCTTTCAGCAGATGCTGTGCACCACTAATGGTATGAAAAGCACTTCCAGCCATTGGACGACTGCAGGGCCAGCACAGAGACAGCAGTCCTCATTAGTTCAGGGTAATGTCTAGCTGGGTGTCATCTGTATATTGAAGACAACCTACTGCAAAACCGTGGACATTCTCATTATGGAGCCTTACATAGCTAGTAAATAATGTAGGAGATCAAACAGAGTCCCGTGGCACACACACACCCCTTCCCCACCATATCCATATCAGCTCCTCAGGGGATGATTCCGCATCTCCCAGTGCAGCCTGTTGTGAGCGCACTCTGAGAAAAGACGAGGACTCTTTTGACATGCTCTGCCCTGACTCTGCTCAGCAGCAGCCTCGAGTCCAGTGTGTTAACAGCAACCACAAGATCTAACAGTTTCATCCTTCTGTAAAACAGGCCATCCACAGGCTCCACAAGCGTATGAGAACATGAAATGGCTTACATGGTGTGGAGGCTAAGGCATGGCTGAATTTGCAACGTCCATTTTCTTTAGCAAAAATTAACAGCAGTCATTCAAAGACGAACAAAATTTTATTCCAACATTTGTTTTTGTGGTGCTGAGCCCACCTACAGATGCGTTCTTGCTAGGCAGACAGTTATTATATAGGCAAAGAAAAAAAAACTAACGGTGGAGTCAAAAGGCCACAAAATGCAGAAAGCATAAGATGAGATGTAATTATGCAAAATTCAAGAAAAGTACAGAGACCATTCCTAGCAGCAGGAACCAGAAATGACTGTGCGATTCAGCCGGGCAGCAGTACCCCTTGCCCTGTACTCCTTGTGTTTCGTGGCTCCACCACCACCCTGCTGTTTTCACATCCTCAGATTCGTTCTTGGAGCCACTGTTGGCTTCACTGCAAAACTCATTTTATTGGTATCACTGCTCATCATTTTTACGATGGATCCAACAGTGACACCATGGGGGCAGTTGGGGGATGCCAAAGTGCCATGGGAGGGAAGGCTGAAGTAGCTTCTCCCCATATATCATATGGCCATTGCAGAAAACAGCTGGCGAGCACCTGGGATGCACAGAAAACTCCCACATCTCACGCAAAGTCATGGCATTGCCCCCCAACACACACAGGGACTTTTAATGCAAAGATTGGTCCCAGGTAGAGAGGAGCTTTTAGTAAAGTGCAAAGTAGAGATCAGTTTCAGGCAGGTAGCTGTGTTGGACTGCAATAAAACAGCTGGCTAGAGATCAATTACTGAATGTGAGGGGGTGGGCATAAAAAATATCAAATAGGTTTCCCTTTTTCATCTTTGACATGTTCGACGGTCTGTGATTGCAAAAGGTCCATTTCTTTTTGGCTCCCTAAATTGCCCTGTGTGTTGGCACTGCCCTTGAAACACGAAGCAGAAGAGGCCCTTAATTCTTTCTTCACCCTGTGCTGGATTTTTGCGTTAAGACTTTCCAATTCATACTTCCAGGGTTTCCATCTCTGGATTCTTATGTTAAGCACTACATAAAAAAGGAAGGCAGACAGAAAAAAATTGTTTTGTCTGGGGGTAAGTGTATCTCACAATAAATCCAGGAGTATTTTTTCCCTCCTGAATGCAAATAGCCTAGAAAATTAGCACATTTCCTCTGCTTTTTTACAATCTTACCACAGACAGTAAAGTTTATTGCACATAATCATACAAGTTAGAATTGCAAGTCACTCCAGTCTGAAATCTTCATGCATCTGACTGGAACTGAGAGGCTACACGGCTACTAATTCTTGTCCACAAGCCCATTGTTAACTCACAGGTCACTATTACGTGGCCCAGTCTGATCTTTCTTCAAAATGTAGACTTTTACTTTTCAGGATTTCACACAGTGAACGTATCGGGCACGTAACATTAACACTGACAATCTCACCTCTCACATTCTGCGTCACAGAGATGTTTGTCAGTCAAGAATCTGACACACTCAGGGCTGAGCAAGAACCAACACACAATTTGATCACACAGAGCAGTTGCCAACTGGTCCTTCCACCGTGTCAGTTCGTTTATTTTAAATATTGAGATTCTTCCTCTCCATGAGCTTAGGGCAAATCCTAACATTTAAAATGACTTCTTCCATTATTTCTGTCATGGTCTCAGGAATCCCTTGAACTGTAGACCAGTTTAAAGAATTGTTACGCTCAGGGCTTTTTTCTGGGAAAAGAGGTGGTGGAACTCAGTGGGCTGCCATCATTGAAAATGGTCACATGGCCCCGGCAGTGGGGTCTGCGACCCCAGGATAGCCGAGAGAGACATCATGGAATGATGTTTTCTCGCTCTATGATTGACTCCAGTTTAGCCCCAGTGTCGGAAGGCCTGGGGACCACTGAAGGTCCGGTTTGGGAAACCGGCCAGACGTCGTCTACGTTGTCTGCGGGAGCTGCCAGAATAAGCACCCTTCCCCAGTATCGCTGGGATGAGGCTGCGGGTTGCTTAGTGGAGTGTTCCCCACCAGGTGAAGGGGGAAGTTTCCAGGATTGGACCGCACCCTGGATGGAATTAATGAGCTGGGACTGTGCCGATGTAGGTTCGGTCAGAACCTGGGATAGTGACGCGGGGGCCTCGGCGGGCAAAGAGCATTGGAACGCCCTGCAAGACCAGGCCCAGGTGTTGCAATATCAGATGCTAGCGGTGACCGGGATTGTCAAAGGCTGGGTCGCGAGTGTTTTGGAGATGCCTGGTCCGTCCATGTCGGAGACCTCTGTGGCTCCCGACCCCCAGGTAGCCAGTTTTCCGAAGGAGGAGATACAGTGTGCTGACCGCGCACAGAGAGCCTGGGAGGAAGGGTTGTTGCAGACGGCTGGAAGGGATGCTGAGGAAGGCCTGAACGGCAAAGAAGAAGACCGCTACCGAGCTTTGGAAGCACAAATGGAAGCAATGCGAGAGGATCTGGCACAGGCCACCTATCTCATAGGTCTGATGGTCCAGGGATCGATGGGAGATGCGGTGGGGGTGACGGGCCTTCAGGGTACCGATGGCGCCACTGGACCAGCACAACCTGCAAGGCCAGCCCCAATGGCCCCCGCCCCAGCGGCCCCTCACCCGCTCCTAGCCCTACTGGCTCTGCCAGCCCCTGTCCCGCCGCCTGCATAGCCCGTCCCAAGGGCACCAATACCGCTGCCACCTCCGCCGGCCCCAGCCTCTCCCGCCGCGCCGGGAGGTCCAGCGCCAGCAGTTCCAGCCGGGCCAGTAGCCCCTGTGATTCCACCTGCAGTCCCAGTGGTGCCAGCAGGGGGAGGTCCGATAGCACCAGTGGCTCCAGCGGGACCGGGCCCCGCTGCACCAGCGGCATCAGCACCTCGCATGTTTCCGGACCCCTTTCCGGCACCTCGCTTGCCACAGCCAAGGGCTCCACCACCGCCCGGAGGAGCGGGGCCACACGTCCATCCGCATGCTCCTCTCCGGCCACAACCCGGCCCTCAGGGGTGCCGCTGAGACCAGCACCGAGAGCAGGGGCACCATTTCAACCGCCACAGCCCGCTCCGCCACGAGCTCGAGGCCCTGTGCCCCAGTTACTGCCCCGTCAACCAGCCCAACCTATTGAAGCATTAGTCGCTGGGGGGACAGAGCTACCCATGAGTTGGATAAAGCTGGAAGCTATTTTTGATGGGGAGCAGCATAAGCTGGGATTTTTCATGGTACAAGCCTTGCAATTCTTCAATCAGTGGGGCCTTCCCAAATGAGGCAAGCCAAGTCATGCATCTAGCGGCCCTCCTGGAAGGCATAGTGGCAGAATGGTATGTAACTCTCTATGATATGGGGGCCCCGAAATTGGGAAGCTTACAAGCCTTCACAGCAGCGCTGAGAGCCCAATACGAAGACCCGCTGGAGGGCGGGAGGGCCCACACTGAACTTCGAACCATTCATCAAGGGTCTCAATCTGTAAGAGAGTACGCAGCTAAGTTCCGACAGCCGCCAAATGCCCGCATTATGAAGAAGCAGTGAAAGTTGAACTGTTTCGTAACGGAATGAATCCTAAACTTCTAGATTGGGCGCTAATGCAAGATGATCCACCAACTCTCTTGGGTTGGATCCAACTGGCTTGTGAAGTGGAGAACCACACCCAAGTAATCCGCCTGGTAGAGCAGCAACAAGCCACTGGATCTCGTCGGGTCCCTCCAACCCCAGGAAGAGGACAGGGTGCTCCAGTCATAAGAGGAGCCAGGGAGACTCAATGGAGACAGGGGCTATGTCTGCAATGCGGGAGCAGTGGACATTTTGTCGCGCAGTGCCCTTGTCGGGTGCAGAACCCCCAGCTTCCACCGACCCAATCCATCCCTGCTCCACGGACTGGAAGGGGTCGAGGACAGTCCAAGAGAGGACGTCCCGATACTGGATTAGAGGCTGAGGAGGTATTAATAGAGTTTGAAGCCCCAACACAAGACAGTGAAACCAGCTTCGGGCAGCCAGGAAACGAGGAGGATCTGTCGTGAGGAGGCCCCAGCAGCAGATCAAAGAGACAACCACCCCAGAGGAGGTGAGAGAAAGAGGGGTCATATTATTCATCCCCGTAAAATTAGTTAATCCAAAGAGGGGTACTCATGTAAGAGTACAAGCCTTAATAGACTCTGGGTGCTCATGAGACATTATTGCGCCGGCACTTGTAAATGGGTTAGGGTTGGAAACCGATGAGCTAGAGCCCCCTATAATCTTCGAGCAAATGGACGGCTCTAACATGAACCCAGCAGTACTGGAAACCGAGTTAGTACCTACCAGGATGGGCAAGCACTGGGAAAACCACCCCTACATGGTCAGTCAAGTAGCCAAGTACCCGCTCATTTTAGGCAGTAGATGGCTGTGGGACCACAATCCCTACATCAGCTGGGAAAAGAGGATGATAGTCTTTAACCGAGAATATTGCCAAAAGCAACACTGGAGGTCTGAGTGCGGGGAAGAAGCACCGGCGAATTTGGAGGTTGCTCTCCTTATGACGGAGAAACTTAATCTAATTCCACCAGAGTACCGAAAAATGGCCCGAGCATTTAGTGAGGAGGAGGCGGCTGAATTACCTCCCCATCGCAACACGGACTGTGCCATAGAGCTGGTTCTAGGCGAAAAGCTCCCCAAGGGAAAGTTATACTCCATGAGCCCAGCTGAACAGCAAGAACTCAGAAAGTTTATAGATACGAACTTGGAAAGAGGCTTTATTCGACCCGCCAGCTCCCCACATGCCGCCCCGGTGTTGTTCGTGAAGAAGGATGGGGGACTCAGACTTTGCATGGATTTTCAAGGCATTAACGCTGTGTCTATGTCCAACGCCTACCCCATCCCTTTGATTCGAGACCTGCTCAGTGTGGTGGCGCAGGGTAAGATCTTTTCGAAATTAGATCTCAAAGATGCTTATTTTCATGTCAGAATAAGGGAAGGGGATGAATGGAAAACCATGTTCAACACCCCCTTAGGCCAATATGAATGTCTCGTAATGCCTTTTGGCTTAAAAGGGGCCCCTGCGGTTTACATGACGATGATCAATGAAGTTTTGCATGAATTCCTCTACAAAGAAGTAGTTGATTACCTTGATCACATGTTAATTTATTCAGAAAATAAAGAATCTCATGTAAAATTGGTCAGGAAAGTGTTGGCAACCCTTATGCACCACAAACTGCCAATCAAATTATCTAAATGTGAGTTCCACAAGGAGGAATTGGACTATCTGGGCTATCGTGTCTCAGGGCAAGGGCTAAAAAGGGACCCCGCTAAGATTAAAGCAGTACAAGATTGGCAGGCGCCTTCAGTGCGGAAGCAGTTGCAGTCCTTCCTAGGCTTTGCAATTTTCTACAGGCCGTTTATTGAGGGTTTCGCTCAGATTGCTGTCCCTCTAACTGATTTGCTGAAAACAAAAGGGAAAGGAGATCAAGCCACAAAGCCATTGGTGAAGCTAAGGTGGGGGCCAGACTGTCAGCTAGTGTTTGAAAAATTGAAGGACCAATTCACTACAGAGCCGGTCCTACAGCACCCCGATGAGAATTGACCCTTTATAGTGCAAGTGGATGCCAGTGATTCAGCCATTGGGGGGTCCTCATGCAAAAGGGGGAAGATAATAAAATAAGGCCATGTGCTTATTTATCCAGAAAGTTTACAGAAGCGGAAAGGAATTGGAATGTGTGGGAGAAGGAGGCGTTTGCAGTAAAAATAGCTTTCTCCACTTGGCGCCACTGGTTGGAGGGATCCACCCTTCCAGGTGTGGACTGATCATAAAAACCGAGAAGCGCTTCGCATTCCCTGGCGCCTTAATGCTAAACAACTTCGGTGAGCCGAATTCTTTTCAAAGTTTGATTTCACTTTAAACTTTCTGCCCGGTAAATCCAGTTTCCTGGCGGATGCTCTTTCACGCATGCCCCAACATCAGAGCAAGAGAGAGGAGACTATCGACACTGTATTCTCCCCTAGCCAATTGGCAGGTGTAGTGACTACGCGTAGCCAGGCAACCAAGGAACAAATGAGAAAGCAGGAAAGCCTCGAGGGGTGGAGAGGAAAAGTGAAAAGCGAAGTGGAAAAGGAGGGGGAGGAAGCGCCCACAGGAAAAATGGCACAAACGGCAAGCGGAGAGTGGTTTAAAGGAGACAAACTTTACATCCCGTCTAGCTTAAGAAAAGAAGTCTTACAACAATGCCACAACGCCAAAACTGCAGGCCATTTCGGTTACTTAAAAACCCTGTACCTAGTGCAAAGGCAATTCTGGTGGCCCAGTATTAGAAAGGATGTCTCCCAATATGTAGCCTTCTGCCCGACTTGCATAATGGCAAAACCCAGAAGAGGCAAACCCCCAGGGCTTCTGCAACCACTGGGAACCCCCTCCCGGCCCTGGGAAGTCATTTCTATGGATTTTATCACAGACCTACCCCCCTCCAAAGGTTGTACGTGCATATTAGTGGTGGTAGATCTGTTCTCCAAACAAGCTCACTTTATTCCTTGTACAACAGTGCCTACCACAAAAAAGCTCTCCAGCTTGTTCATGAAACATATTGTAAGGCTGCATTCTCTTCCTTCCAAGGTAATATCGGATTGAGGAGTACAATTTGTTGCCAACTTCTGGCGGGAGCTTTTACAAGTAGCTGGAATTGAACAAGGATTAAGCTCCGCCCATCATCCCGAGAGCGACAATCAGAAAGAATTAATCAAATTTTAGAACAATTCCTCCGATGTTATATTAATTTTCAACAAAAAAATTGGACTCAATTTCTTCATTTTGCCAAATATGCGTATAATAACTCGATCCACAGCTCCACCCTGTTCAAAATTGTTCATGGATATGAAGGTTTAGCCTTCCCCTTTGAAACTAGCCCAGAATCAAAGAGATCGGGAGATCTAGGGGAGTGGTGGACCTCCCTCTCGGAGCAGTGGACTGTGATTCAAAAAACTTTAACTAAAGCTAAAGCGGACTACAAGAAATATGCCAACCGCCATCGTGTGGAGCAATGGGAATTGCGCCCAGGAGACAAAGTATATGTATCCACCAAGAACTTCAGAGTAGAGCAAACAAGTAAAAAATTGGGACTGAAGTATCTAGGGCCCTTCCCAATAAAGAAAGTTATCAATAAAGTGACTGTGGAATTAGAATTGCCAAAGAACCTCCGTCAAGTCCACCCTACTTTCCACATTAGTCTCCTCAAAAACACACCTCTCCCAGATGACTGGCACCCTGAGAGGTCAGTGCCTCACCCAACTCTTGTGGAAGGCCAAATACATTATGAAATAGAGGAGATTTTGGACTCAAAACACAAACATAACAAAATCTTTTACCTGGTCAGGTGGAAGGACTTTGAGGAGGGGTTCAGAGAGTGGGTGGAAGCCTCCCATGTAAACGCCCCAAAACTGGTTGCTAAATTCCATAAAAAATACCCTGACAATGTTGGGGCTGAAGGATGAAGGGGGGGTCTTAAGGGGGGCAGAATGTCAGGATGTCAATTCTCTAGCCAGAGTAATGCCATATTAGCTTGTGTTATAATCAGTAGTTGTCTAGTTTTCCTCCCTTCAGGCCCAGGTGTCGACCAGGCCGCTCATATCCATGGGAGCGAAGAGCCTTATCTATCCAGTCCAGCCAACGACCTTGATGTTCTCGTTTTCTCATGCCTTCGCAGACAGGACTAGGGGGGAGGCTGGGAATGGGTGTTTGAAGTGTTGTAACTTTCCTTTTACATGCCATTCTCAACAAAGCTCTCGTTCAGCCAAGGCCTCATCAACCTTTGGAGTATGGACACCTGTATCATGAGCATAGTCTTTCAATAAACCTTTTGGAATCGAGAAACCTTGTGCTTCTTGCAAGAAGGGGGGGGGGGGAGACGAACTTTGGATAACTGGGATTCCATAGTCTGACACCAAGTTACCTATTCCCCCTTTTAGATGTTCCATTCAGTTAGAAAAGATTTTCCCACCCAAGACTCCTGCGAGCCAATGCGAGCTCCACAAGAAAGCCGAATATTTTTTTTTTAAAAGGGGTGCTTTATTGCCCAATTGCGATGTACTGTTAGTCAAGAACCAACCACTCCACTGAAGAATCCTGCCGTACATACAGATATGTTTCTTATTTGAAAAATATCTTCTCATTTAGCCGTTGTTTCTGTGCTGCGCAGTGCTGCCTGATAAATTTAAAAATATTATTTTTAAATTATTTATAAATTATAAATTATTAAGATTTGCGCAGTAGCGCAAATCTTAATTGCAGACCATTACTTTTTTGCATGGGAACAAAACAGCAGTTAAGATTTCGTGGAGTATGCCAGTGAGCTCTGCACCAGATATCCAACCAGTTGTGCCAACAGAAGCAACAACACTCTTTGTATGGCCATGGTTGAGTCTTAGGAGAGGAGGATCTTGTCAGACAAGGTGATTTTGGAAGCCCCAAGGCTATTTAAAGGTGTTCAAATTTGGCAAAAATTTGGTTCGACTAATGTTTGCAGCAGTTCATGGGCGGGAAAACTCTGCTGCCTATCACAAGGAGCGTTGGGGGTGGGTGCATGCAAATTTGGTATTAGAAAAGTGCGATATAGTGCAAAAGTGTGCAAAAATTAAAAAAAATTAAGTGGGCAGGAATGTGCTTTTGTGTGCAGTGACACGAGCACTTCACCCGCCCCCTCTTGCACTTCTGCCTCTGAAATGTGAACTTGTGGAAGCGCAACACGTCTTTACAAGTTGGGACAGCACAGGAAATGATTCGTGGCGCTAAACTGGCGGAATAAACAGCCATGTGAAACAGCCATTATCTCTTTCAGGCAAATTAAGACAGTTTTCAACTCAAATATTTGTAAATGGAAGACATTAAACATTGGACACCTCCAGTCAAGAGCACAATGGAAAGCAGCCCAGCCCTGACAAGCAAAGAAGAAATCCTATTCAGCAGTAATTCTGAATTTTTACAATCCAGCATATTCTAAGACTACTAAGTAAAATAAAAAGTCCACCTCTCTTCCATGCTAGGATCTCAGCACCAGGAAATAAAGCCCCCAAATGTGTGTCACCTCAGCTGCAGAAGATGTTTAAGGACAGCAACGAATGGGGGCAGAAAAAGTCTCTGCTGGATGCTGGAACGGCTTGTTCGGCTGGTCAGAGCTTTGCTCCCTAGCCTAAGGCCTCCGGTGGTGCCACTGGGCTCCTGGCTTTGGGGCAACGCAAGAACTGCCTTCTCTCGCATGTTTCCAGCATGGGTCAGCTGGACCAAGGAAGAGTGCTTTCCCTAAGCTGTATCCCTTCATAATGTGGGTCTCTGAGACTGCTGTGAGGCAGCTGTGGACCTATGGACCCTGAGTTGTGGGGGGCCAAGGCCTTGACTGACAGTGGACCAGTGATGGAAGCCGTCAGCCCAGAAGAGGACATTGCTTAGTCACTGGAGGATGCTGGGAGTAGGTAAGGTAGCCCCTCTTTGAGTTAGGGGTCTCCTAGAAACAAAAGGGCACAGTCCTGGGGGGCGGGGTGGGAAGCAACCATACTACATCAGCTCCCTAGTACTAGAAGTATTTGACCACAAGCAAAGTCATACCATTTGGTGTTTACCTGAATCCATTTTCTCAACATTATTTCAGGCATATACATTTTTGACAGGCACAACTGCTTGTGAACTGAGCCTTGGATCTCCCTGCCTCACCCCCACCTCACTCAAGCAGTTGCCAAACAACTTTGTGGCTGTACGGTAGCTTCATGTCTTTTTGCTTTTGTATCCTCACCAAAGGCAAAATCCACTTTTCCCCAGAGTCAAGGATGGTTGGTTCAGGTAATTAAACATGGGCAGGTTACTATGACTTCCATAGGTTTGTACAAAAACCATGTGTGTGCAGAGTGACTTTGATAATATGGGCTTAGACAAACACCAAACAATAAGTCTTTCTGAAAAACACCCAGTGTTTATTTCAGATCACCAACCTATGGATGGCTTTGCTCACTCTTTATTTAACTGGCTGCCAAGCAATGACAGGTCTGGTGCGGGGAAGAGAACAAGGATTCGTATTGGGGTTTGTAACATGCATGCATGAAAGATGACTTTGTGCACTTTGAGTACACACAAAGCAACTCACTGAACTTGTGAACAGCTAAACTGCTTGAGGAAAAATTGCTCAGGACTGACAAGCAGAATCTGGGTCACGCTGGTGGGTATTTGAGCATGCCTACCTAATGCTGGACTATGGGGTCGCTGTAGGACTTAAGATCCCCTGAAAAGGAGGAAAACATCTTCATGGAAGCTGAGCTGAGAGAACACAATATGCAGTATCATTGCCTACAAACCAGGCTGCTGCTGGTAGCCAAAACGCAGCCTAGCTAAAGATCCCTGAGCAATTTGGGAAGGGCTTCGAAAACAATGGCATGACTTCTGGTAAAAAGTGGGAGAAATGTGCACAGCACTAGGAAAGAGTTGTGGGTCAGTGGCAATCCAGGGTCAATTTCCCAAGTTAGAGGATCCACTAGCTGGCAATCTTAGAGCTCTTGGCAGCCAGTACAGCAGAAACTCACAAGCAAAGAAGCTGACAGTTTGACTCAGAAAAATGGAAAGACCTGCATGGGACTGGGTGGGGAAACCCATCCAGCAAAAGCATGCAAGGCGGTGCTCAGCGGTGGCTAGGGGAAGTAGCCATGCGATGCTGCCGGGCCTTCTTCGTGTTTATAGGAATGTCAGGAATTCCCAAAGGTTACCTTTGAATCCTGCTCCTTTGGACATTTTACACCTGGATACATTTGCTTGTTGCAAAGTGTGAATCTCATGATATTTCTTTTCTTTTTTATGAACTTGCATAGACTTAAAACTTTGGCAATAAAATAAAGGAGACCACCCAAGACAATCTCTGCTGTTTTGGTTGCCTTTGTATTTTAAAATTTAAATGGTAAAAAGTTGTTATAAATGCAATAAATAAATAAGACTCAGAAGAATAGAGTTAAGATAAAGTGGGGTGGGCAACATGGAGATGGTGGAAGGTTGATTAGGTTTTAATATTCGTGAAGAAAATGGTCGTTTTGTTAAAGTTTTGAAGCTGAGCATTTGAAACTAAACCACAAAAATGAAATTTGGAATGTTGGCAGGCAGAATCTATCAGCAGCACTTGATTGGCTTTCCAAAGGGCCAAGTATTAAAACATGTCAGTGTTGCAAGCCGATCTGAATTTGGTGTTCATTCCAGAAATCCAAGGCCTGTCCATTTGGCATTTTGATGCACTTAAAATGCTCTTTGGCATTTCCTATTTCTTCTGGGCCATTTTCTATCAACTGTTTGCTATTCTGCACAAAGAAGGACTTCGAAGAGCTGCATCTCTCCACTATTCCAAAGCCATCACTGACAATCCTCCCCCCCCCCAAAAAGTGACGAATGAGGCAAAACAATATTCTACATGACCTTCTGTAGCTTTTCTGGCTCCTCTGATGCACCAACAACCATAATTCAATTAAAAAAAAAACAGCAATCATGACTCAAATTACATAGGAGAAATTACCAAAACCTATTTTTACAAAGATTTTTCCTGACCTAGAACCCATTGGAAAGTGCTTACTACCCGGTTTTAGAACTTTAAAAAGTACTCTTGGGCAATTTTTTTTTTTAAAAAAAATAATATATTTGCTCGAGTAGATTGCAAGCCAGTGTGTTCTAATCTTTTTCCCCTGTCAATAAACCAACAACTATATTTCCAGAAACGCAGATGTTCACTATTCTTTACCAACAGCTAGGAGAGTCCCCTCACTGCAGTGGCTTTATACAGGCCCCGATCGGGGGAACAGCAGTCACTTGTGGCTCACCTACTCAGTGAGTATCCCTACTATGTTGTTTCCTGGGATAATTTTTTTGGAAATTTGGTGCCGTTTGCCCCGCGCCCAGCAGAGAAAGAAGCATCCTCTTTCAAGTTTGCCCCAAGATGTTCCATACAGTGTCCGAATGAGCAAACTCCCACCGAGAGCAGCAACAGAATGTTCTGAGGTGAGGGCAGGCAAGGAGGGGGTCCCTTGACTCCCCTCCTCCTAGGAGTTGATGCAATCTGCACATACCCTAAGATATACTCATTGCAGTAGAGCTGATATAATGTGGCTACCCTGTTAGGCTGGTAGGTTGGTTTCTATCTGTCCCCAGTTCTAGAAGATGATCGGCATTATCAGAGTGGTAAAAAGTCCAGTTGCGCCTTTAAGACTAACCAACTTTATTGAGGCATAAGCTTTTGAGAGCCACAGCAGCTAACTCCTCTGGGCCTATTCTCAGAGTGGCGAGCAATGGCCCTGCTGCATGATGGCCCGGGGGGGGGGGCACAGCTGCCTGAGGTGACTGGCTCACTTGGAGGCCTCACTTGAAGGCTCAGCATCGCTATAGCTACAGAGATGGGCATCGTGGGGGGTGGGGGTGGAGAATGTGCCCTGGCAGCAGCAGAGCAGAAGGAGAAGGGCATCATGTGAACTTGACATCGTCCTGTGGGCCAGAGCTGGCACTTCAGCCTGCCTTTTCCATGTTGCACTGCAGGGAAGTAGAAGAGGAAACCCCAACAAGGCACAGAGGGTTACATGAACTGGGGGTGGGGGGTGGGAAGGAGAGCTGGTAGCCACACTGGTCCTTAGGAATCCATGTAGTGCCTTTTATTAGGGCCAACCGAACTAGCACAACACATTGCGCAAGCTTTTGAGAATGCAGTTGAGTCTTCCGCATTTGGGGAAATTATAGGGGTCAGCAGCACACGGAAAGTGTAGTCCATGGCCCCACCCCACACAGGGAGTCCCACTTTGCTGACTGCAGGAGAACTTCCCCTGCCAGGTGAGTAGCACACGCACTGGACTAGAGCATGGATAGGTATTGTAAAAGCGGGGAGTTTGATGTGCAGCATGCTCAGTGCACCAGGCATGTGCAAATGGGGTGACCTGGCAGTAACCATGGCCCCTGGCATTGGCCACCCCTGGCCTTGACGTCCTTGTCATAGCCAGCTGTGGCTTCTTTCTGCTTTATTCAGAAAGGAAGTCATAGGAAAAGGAAGAATATTGCATTCTTAAAATATCACACCATTGTAGCCAGGAGGACCCTGCTGTGGGCGGCCTGCTTCCAACCGTGCTCTGTCACTTGAGTTCACCAGTCTTTGCCACAAGCTCCTCAGGGGAGTCCTGCAGCGCTCGTAAACAGAAGCAGATGTTTTATTTGTCTGAAGCATTATGAAACCAGAGAAGCCAGAGAAAAAGAAAAAACACTTTCCCATTTTGAAGTCAGTGGGATTTCTCACAGGCTGAAACTTAAGCATGTGCTTAAGAGCTTTGTTGGACCTTTGCCCAACTGGATAGTTTAAGGGTACAGATCAGACAGCGGAGAGAAGAGGAAAGTATCTATTTTTCCCAGCTAATTTTTTTTACCGCAGATTATGATACTTAGTCTTGCCAGGTGCTGAATGGAACAGCAGCAGGTGCAAAATGTTCAGTTAAATGAGATTTAAGAACATAACTTGATCTGCCAGGTCAGACCAAGGAAGGTCCATGAAGTTCAGCATCCCAGTGCTAAGAGTGGCCAGGCAGACACCTTCCCACACCGTTGTGTATCTCCAGCACCCGTTATTCAGAAATAGGCTGCTCCTGAACATGGAGGTTCGGACTAGTTCTACATGATGGTGATGGCTTGGAGTTCTTGGGGGTCCAGGTAAGATAGTGGCAGTCAGCACCCTTGCGCCCAAGTGGGTGAGATAACACAAGTATTTAAAGAACTCCTTTCCAAATTCTACAACACTAAAATTTTCTAACAATGAAGTAATCATAAGTCAGACACAGGAAGAAATATCCAAAATGTCCCTTCAGTAAAAAAAGTAGTAATGGGATTCATCATCAAGAGCTCAAGGGAGGAATGGAGGATTTGGTGGAGGTAAGCGAGCTGTGCGTACCCAAAAAATGTAGAAGAGTCCTGTGCTACTGGCTGACTTAGAATTTCATAATGCCCTGTTCCGCTGGAGCCTGGCTATTGACAATGCCCCAGAGGGCTCTGGGATTGCTCCAGGGTGTGTGTGGATCAGGGTGTAAAGTGAAACACATGCATGCACACACACACGTTGCTGACAAAAAAGACAACAGAATGATTGAATGGGGGGGGCGGGGCTGAGATGCCTGGAGATTGGCAACCCTCATCCTGGTAGGTCTTTCATTTGCTGCTCTTGACGTGTGGCAGCACTTGCCTTCCTTTGACGTGAGTAGAAGCTGACGTCGTCCTCCCAGCAGATGAGGTGCAAGCACGCACTGCTCAGGTTCTAAGCTATACCTCCCTAGCATTACCCCAAAGTGTTAAGTTAGTCATTTTTTTAGTATTTAGTATTTTTAGTATTTAGTGGCCCCTCAGAAACTGAGGATCTAAGCTGATGCCTACTTAGCTTGTACATAAGTTCAGCTCTGGACAAAAGCCCTTTCCAGTGGGACTTTGTTCTTGCAGTATCTAAGGTTGCCAATTTCCAGGTGAGCCTGGAGTTCTCCTGAAATGGCAACTGATCTCCAAACTGTAAGGATCAGTTCCCCTGGAGAGGATGGCAGCCTCAGTGGCTAAACTCTATGGTGTCACATCCCTGCTGAGATCCTATCCCTCCCCAATCTCTGTCCTCCCCAGGGGGTGCCCCCAAGTGTCCAGGAATTTCTCAACCTGTGTTTGGCAATCATAGCAGTGTCTCACTGAACCTGGGCTGCTCCCTGAGGAAAGCAGCTATGGAGAACCATAGAATCATAGGGCTGGAAGGTACCTCTAGGGTCATCTATTCCAACCCCCTGCACAATGCAGGAAATTCACAACTACCCCCCCCAACTGCCCCAGTGACCCCTACTCCATGCCCAGAAATGGCAAAACACCATCAGGATCCCTAGCCAAACTGGCCTGGGGAAAATTGCTGCCTGACCCCAAGGTGATGATCAGCATTACACTGGGCATGTAAGAAAGGGCCACGAGAACTAAGCACTGATGTAACCCTTCCTGCCCTCCCTCTCATGATCTGCCCAGGTTCACAGAATCAGACCAAAATAGAACTGGAAACCCACAACTAGGAGTAAATATCAAAAGTACGAAATTTTTATAAGTTCAAAGTACTACATGCTATTTCAACTATTATATATAAATACAATATGATTTCATACACAATAAATATTTAAAAGACCTACAAAATATCCACAATCCAATATGATAAATAATTAATAATTAATAAATAGATGGCCAATAAAGTCCATGAATGGTGATATGAAGCTGCCATCTAAAAAAGCCTTGTCTTTGGTTCTTTCTTTACCACTGTAAGTGCGCGGAGGAAACAAGAACGTCAGCAGGTAGTTGTCCACACAAATGTCATAAATTATTCATCATATTATATTTTTCTTCCCCACTGCAGGTAGAGCCAGATGTGGAGGAAAAGGAGTTCCAAGATCCAACAAGAGGATGGCTAATGTGTATCTTGTTTCATATATACAACTTCATCAGGGAATATTAAATAAATCCACCATGCATCCACTGGCACAATGTCAGATAGGCTTTCACCATATCTGCCATGCTTCATGCATCATATGTATTCTGGATGTATGTATTACTTCAGTGCCTCTGCGTGTGTGTGGAATAGAGCCAAAGTTGTGTAGACTTGTTGCTGCCTTCCAAGCAAGGTGTTTTGGTTATGAGTTCCTGCCGGAGCCTGAGAATGTGACCTTGAAGTTACTACAGAGACTGAACTGAGCTCATCCTCTCCCCGCTCCCTTCTTCCCATGCAATGTACACCAAAACTCCTAATGGCCTCTTCTTCCTACTGCGAGGGGGAGGAGACATTGACCTATAACTGATCAGACTTTCCCACCTTTAGGCATTCCAGCCAATCCCCTTGTTACAGCATCTTGATACTTACCTTAATAAAACATCTTTAACTCATACACTGGAATGATGCAGTGAAGGGTTTGGCAAGACGAGAGACACATGCAATCTCCTGTATGTCAATTTTTGGCACACTCTGTGCTCTGGCACAGCTTCTATTTTTTTGCTGCAGGTTCACAGAGTCAGCATTGCTGTCGGATGGGCATCTAATTTCTGCTTTAAGACTAGTTATGTCTGTGTGAATTAGGTATGTTCAAGTGTACAGTTCATATTTTGTTGGTGTTTGTATGGCTTATGGCTTCGGCCGGAAAAGCAATAAACATATTATTATTAATATTATTTCTGCTTTAAAACCTCCAAAGAAGGCGAGCCCACCACCTCCCGAGGAAGTTTGTTCCACTGAGGGACCGCATTAACTGTCAGGAAGTTCTTCTTAATGTTTAGCCGAAAACTCTTTTAATTTCAAGTCATTGGTTCTGGTCCAACATTCTGGGGCAGCGGAAAACAACTCTGCACCATCTTGTATATGACTTAAAGATGGTTATCATATCACCTCCAGGCTAAACATTCTGAGCTCCTTCAACCTTTCCCCATAGGACTTGGTCTCCAGACCCCTCACCATCTTCATTGCCCTCTTCTGGACACGTTCCAGCTTGTTGATATTCTTCTTAAATTGTAGTGCCAAAAACTGAGCACAATACTCAAGATGAGGACCAACAAGAGCAGAGTAGATTGATACCATCACTTCTCGTGATCTGGACACTATGCTTCTGTTGATACAGCCCAAAACCACATTTGCCTTTTTAGCTACCACATCACACTGCTGACTCATGTTCAATGTATGGTCTACTAAGACCTCTAGATCCTTTTCACACATACTACTGCCAAGACAAGTCTCCCCCACCCTATAATTATGCATTTCATTTTTTTCTACTTAAATGCAGAACTTAGCATTTATCTCTGTTGAAATTCATGTTGTTTTAGCCCAGTTTTCCAGCCTGTCAAGATCATCCTGTATCCTGACTCTGTCTTCAACCGTATTTGCTATGCCTCCCAATTTAGTATCATCTGCAAATTTAATAAGCATTCCTTCTATTCCTTCATTCAAATCATTTATAAAAATGTTGACCAGAACAGGTCCCAGGACTGATCCCTGAGGAATGCCACTTGTTACTCTTCTCCAAGAGGAACCATTAACTAGCACTCTTTGGGTGCGATCTGTCAACCAGTTACAGATCCACCTAATAGTAGTAAATTACCTAAAAGTAATCGGATCCAAACCACTTTTTATCAACTTGTTGACAAGGATATTATGTGGAACCTTATCAAAAGCCTTACTGAGATTGAGAGAAACTATGTCTAGAGCATTCCCCTGATCCAGCAAGGTAGTAACTTACTCAAAAAAAGAGAGAAGGTTATTCCAACATGACTTGTTCTTGAGAAACCTGTGCTGGCTCTTAGTAATCACCGCCTTCCTTCCTAAATACCCAAGGACTGACTGACTGAGGATTTGTTCTAAGACTTTTCCATGTATAGATGTCAAGCTGATGTATCCTCCTTTTTCCCCTTCTTGAAGATGGGGACAACATTTGCCCACCCTCCAGTCTTCTGGCACCTCGTCTGATCTCCAAGAATTCTCAAAAATAATGGACAGAGGCTCAGGAATTACATCTGCGAGTTCTTTTAGTACCCTTGGGAACAATTCATCTGGCCCTGAGGACTTAGTTTCATTTAAGGAAATTAGGTGTTTACATACTACCTCTATGCTGATCCTAGGCTGTAACTCCCTTCCTCTATCATGTGTTCTATTTTTGCCCTGTTGAGCACCATTTCCCTCACAGGAGAAGACTGAGGAAAAGCAGGAACTGAACAGTTCTGCCCTCTCTTCATTGCCTGTTACATTTTCAATTCCCTGTCCCTGCAATGGGCCTGCCATGTCCTTGCTCTTTTTTTTACTTTGAACAAAAGAACACTTTGTTTTGTTTTTAGTATCCCTTGCTAGCACAAGCTCATACTGAGCTTTAGCTTTTCTGACACTCTTCCCACAAGCATTGGTTATTTGTTTATATTCATCCTTGGTTATAAGGCCCTCCTTCCATTTCCTAAATGAGTCTTTTTTATTTCTCAGTTCATTAGAAAGCTGTTTATGGAGCCACCTTGGCTTCTTTAAGCAACTCCTGTTTTTCCTTCTCATAGGAATCATTTGTGATTGTGCTTTCAATATTTTGCATTTAAGAAACTCCCACCCCTCTTGAACTCCTTTCTCCTTAAGTATTTCTGACTATGGGATTCTACCCAGCATAGCTTTGAGTTTGTTAAAATTTGCTTTCCTGAAGTCCAACCTATATGTCTGACTACGTACAGCTTTTCCCTTCCCCAAGACTGTGAATTCCACAATCACATGGTCACTGCTACCCAGGGTGCCCACTACTTTCACCTCGTCAGCCAGTTCTTCCCTGTTGGTATCAAGTCCAGGATCGCAGAACCCCTTGTTTCCCTCTCTACTTTCTATAGAATGAAGTTGTCAGTAAGACGTCAGGAATTTATTTGACCTTTCATCTTTAGAAGAGTTAGACTTCCAACAGATATCTGGGTAATTGAAATCTCCCATGACCACTGTGTCCTGTCTCTTTGTGAACTTTGTAATTTGTTCTAGGAGTTTCTTATCCAAGCCCTCTGCTTGGCTTGGTGGTCTATGTCAGACCCCTACCAAAGTATCACTATTATTTCTTATTCCTTTTATTTTTACCCAGAGACTCAACTGAATTTCCATGCTCAGATACAGGTATTTCCTCACAAGATACATGTACTTCGATGGTTGTTGTGGGTTTTCAGTGTCACCTGAGAGATCTCTGTCTTTTGGTGCTACACCTCTGAAGATGCCAGCCACAGCTGCTGGCGAAACATCAGGAACTACAATGCCAAGACCACGGCAATACAGCCTGGAAAACCCACAACAACCATCGTTCTCCGGCCGTGAAAGCCTTCGACAATACATGTACTTCCTTTACATATAATGCTACTCCCCTTTCTTTCTTGTCTTTCTCTTTTGAACAAGTTGTATCCCTCAATCCTAGTATTCCAATTGTTCAACTAAGTTTCAGTAATGCCTATTATGTCATAGTCCCCTTCCTCTATTAGGACTTCAAGTTCCTCCTGCTTGTTTCCCATACTCTGTGCATTAGTGGAGAGACATCGGAAGCCATGAGTTATATGCCCTGAGGTTTTTGCTTCTGTGCTTACCTGTGAGTTAATGTTTCCTGGCATATGTTCCACTCCCTGCTGGTCTTCAGTGTTCTCATCTCCAGTTATAGGCTTTGAATTTTTTTGTCTCTCCCCCTTAGGATTTAGTATAAAGCCTTCCTTATCAGGTTTGCAAGGCTCTTACCAAACACATTTTTCCCTATCCTTGTGAGGTGCAAATAATCTCTTTTTTATATATATTTTTTATTTTTTAATTACTAACATCAAAACTACAAACAGAAAGAGGAAAAAGGAAACAAGGGGAGAGGGAAAAAACAACATAAGAACACAGACTACAACTACAAGTACTGAATTCCCTTCATAATACAATTATTTAAAGTTAAACCTCCTAATATGCTATTAGATTGGTAGATCTTATAGGATACGAACTACAGTCAGGATCAGGTCTTCTTCCCCCCGCCCTGCGTCTCGGTCTCAGTTCTCTTTGAACAGCTACAATAGCTGCACTCACTCCCTCCTCCCCACTCCCCCCTTCAGATTCTGGATCTTCTTCTTGCTCGAACGCTTGATGATTAAGCACAAAATCCTTCAGCTGTACTTCCGATATTATCTTGTAGGCTTGGTCTTTATATCTAAACCAGATGCCTTCCGGAAATAACCATCTGTATTTTATATCACGCTTTCTCAGAAGAGCTGCAAACCTTTTGTATTTGAACCTTCTTTTTCGAGCTAAAAATGGAACGTCCTTCAATATCTTAACCTTGTTGCCAAGAAAGTCCAAGTCCACGTTAGTCGAATTGTATAAAATGGTGTCCCGAGTCTTCTTAGATGAAAAATCAATAATAATCTCGCGAGGCAGCTGACGCTTCATTACATATTTTGAAGATGTCCGACGGACTTCCAGAATATCGCTTTTTAACTCTTCTTTAGTTGCCTTTGCAAATGACGCCAAAAGTTCTGACACCAAATCCTTTAAATTTTCACTTTCCTCCTCCTTCACATTCTGTAAACGCAATACCGTCTGAGCACGATCCACTTGTAGTCCTATCAACTGATTCTCCAAAAGCTTTACTTCTTTGTTTGTAGCTCTCATGAGTGTTGCATTTTCACGAGCAGATTTCTCTGCCTCGAGCACTACATCTTTAATGGTTTTCACTTCATTTTCAACTGAATCAACCCTTTGTCCGATTTCATTTAGCTTATCAACAAAGGGCTTCATAGCTTCAACAACCAACCGTTTAACCACCTCTTCAAGAGTCTCTCCCTTCCCCTGCAATGCAGCCGAAACTGATTTGCCCACAGCCGGGCTCTGCTTTTTCGTCGCCATCTTAGGGGGGGGGGAGTCCACCAACTAAGTTCCAAAACTCAATGAAGGGGAAGATATCCGAGCCTTCATAAGCTTCAACTCCCACCAATCCTTCGCATACGCTTAGAGTAACAGAAGGGATCCGCTTACTTACAGGTTTTCACCTTAAATCTGCTTGTTGCCGTTCTCCATGGCCTGGCAGCACGCGATGTGCTGTGCAAGTCTGCTGGCCTCCATAGGAGCAGACGGGCTATTTACCCCCTGGATCGACTTCAGGGGGCTCTTCCCGCAGTGCTCCGGACCCTAACCCCCTACCTGGGAGTCCTGGGGGTTAACCCTCGCAGGTCAACCACCCGGTCAGGCTGCTCGGCTGCTTCCTCCTGGACCTGCGGAGAGGAGCGTCCGACATGGCCGGGAAAACGAAACCGAATCCTGAGGTGCAAATAATCTCTTGATAGAATAGCTTCCTCTTGAAAGCGTAAGCCATGGTCCAAAACCAAACATAACACCTGTAATGCTATACAACACATGTAGCTGCTTTGTTTCCCAAACTGCTACCCATGTCTGCATCCCCTTCCCTAATGGCAGTACTCTGAGCATCTCTTAGAGTGTAGATAAGCACCTAAAGGATAGAAGAGGGAATCTCTTCCTATGTATATCAGATTCCTGTGGATGACGCTAATTCTCCTTACTAGGAAATGGTAGTGGAGGGAAGGGTGAGTCCTGGACTCACTGCCTCCTGGTAGCTTGACTAATACAGTGGGAAATTAACCAAACAAAAGAATTTACAATGAAGAATTAACAAGACACAACACTTAAGGACTATAGACTTTACTACTACTAAATAGACAAACAATGAAAAAACAGATCAGGAAACACACTACAAACATTACAGAACAACACAGAGGAGCTAGCCTTCCTGCTTCCCATATCACAGAAAACTACAAATCTAGACTTAAACTATTAAGAACTGGAATAAAGTTTTACTACAATCAGATAATTGAACAGTCAAATTGAAACTAGAGTACAAACTGTAAAGAAAACAATGAAAAACACACAGGAAAAACAGTGGAATATTCACCTGCACACAGTCCAAACCACAAGCAGCTATAGATCTAGACCTGCCATACTTCAGAGATGATAAAGTTTAGGTGTTATGTGGGTGTGCTCTTGTATGTTTAAGTGAAGGTGCGGGTTGGAGGAAAGGTGTCCTCCACAGGAACTCCAAAGGGGTAGATTGGGGTCTCCAGGTAGATAAAAGGATCCTGAGAAAAATAGCATTGGAGAAAGAGGGGCCAACAGCTAGGGGGATCTGCAGCTGCCACGGGTGGAGTAGAGCCCCCAAACTCAGAAAACATAAAGCGGGGGAGCACAAAAGCACAGAACTGATGGGTTGCCCCGTTAGTCTGACATAGCAGAACAAGTCCAGTAGCACCTTAAGGACCACCAAAATTTTCCAGTACATGTACTTTTGTGAGTCAAAGCTCAGTTTGTCAGATGCAAGTACATACGAAGATCCATCAGCCCTTATATCCAGATCTGTGTGTGTGTGTGTGTGTTGCCAAGAAGGGTCAGCTGGAGTCAGGATGCAGAAGTACAATGCAAAATGTAATCAATTTGTTTAGAACAAGGAGATAACACAATTATCAGACCTAACGACACCCTTCGTAAAAGAATAAATGGACATAAATCCAGTATTAAAAACCGCAGTTCTCAGAAACTAGTGGGAGAACTATTTTGTTGGGCTCTGTGGTGCTGCTGGACTCATAGATGGATAATGTGCATTGTGCATGCTAAAGACATCCTGATCTCAATATCTTCCCACATAGAAATGGTATTTAAGGGTAGACAGATAACACCAAATCAGGGCTGCCAGTCTCAAGGTGGGTGTCCTGGAACTGACCTCCAGGCCACAGAGATCACTTCCCCTGGAGGAAATGGCCGTGATGGTGGGCGGGTGGCCTCTATGGCATGATGCTCCCCTGAGCCCCCTCCCCTCCCCAGACCCCACCCACCCCAGGCTCCACCCCGAAATCTTCACGAGTTTCCCAGCTTGGAGTCAGCAACCCTAAGCCCCGGTCAGACCACCTTTTCCTCACCTCACAGCCTCGTTAATGGTTTATCCACTTGCATTCCTACCACAGAGAGTTAAGCATCAAGAATCCTAGCAGGGATTACACAAACACAAATGGGGAGTCATTTCACTCACAAATATATGTTTCAAGTACAAGTTAGCATATATATTAAAAGCAGGCTAAATTTATATATGCTAATGATGTTTATTCCAGTCCAATAAAATAAGACAGGAGCAGACGGGTGGCCTTACCCGGTTCTTACCCCTTCCCTTTTTGCCTCTTGGAGTATTATGGTCTTTCATGAGAGCTACAGTTTGCCACACTTTCATCCCTCAGGGTTGTCAGCTCCAGGTTGGGAGCCTGGAAAGGGTGAGGTTGCGGGGGGGAGTGCCCTAGAGCCCACCTTCCAAGGTAGCCATTTTCTCTGTCACCTGGAGATCAGCTGGGATTCTGGGAGATCTCCAGGCCCCACTTGGAGGTTGGCAACCCTACTCTCAGAGCACGGCCCATTGTGGCACAATATTCTGTGGACCAAAACTTCAAGGACCAAATCATTCGCAAGATTCATCTGCTGGTTGCTTCCAAGTGCTGCCCACTGTCCCAACCAAGCGCAATACAAGACAGGTTAGCAAAGGTCATACTGTAGCTGGAGATCGATGAGGACAATTCCCAAGAGAAGGTCTCATTCCCTTGAGCAAATGTCTTGTTCTTGCTGTCTTCATCTCGCACGGGATGAACGCTCAGGGGTTTCTAAAGAGGCAGCTTCTGTTTCCAGCCAGCTGGCATGAAGGAGAAGGACGCAGGCTACGGGTTGTGAAGGCAAGCGGCCACAGCTACATTTTTAATAGCTGGTTGGCTTTTTACAATTCTGATTCTGTTTTATGACTTGGATGTTTTCTGCATGGCACACTGAAACCGGAGTATATTTTGCTTTGCCAACAGATTCACTAGAGAGGCAGCACAGAAATTTTCTAAATAACTAAAAGCACAGCTTCTAGGGTGGAAGAAACCCTGCAAGCATTTTTGGTTGTTCCTATATCAGGTGGGGGAGAGAGGGAAGGAGAGGGAGGGTGGGAGAGGGAGGAAGGGGGGGAAAGGGTGGAGGGATGAGGAAAAGAGAGGCAGAGATGCACAAAGAAAAAGCATGTTCCCTGGTAATGCTCTTCATGTGATCTTTCCTAAATGCTTTCACAGTGTTCCTGTGTCATTGTATTGTATTTGTTGTACTATTGCATATGCCACCCTTGGATGGAAAGATGGGATATAAATGTTTTAAATGAATAATAAAAGGAAGAGAGAAAGAGAACAGGAAAGAGGGGAGGAAAAGTGAAAGGAGGAGGGAGGGGGGAGGGGGGAAGAGCCGGGGCATGTGTGCAGAAACTGTGGAGGGTGCAGGGGGGAAAGGGGGGAATATTGATTTTCAAAGTTTCTTGTCCTTAGCCTTCATGAAAACCCAGACGCTATTAGGACAGGCAGGCAGGAACTGCAGGAAGAATTGCCCAACAGTCTGAAAACCTCACCATCATCCTCCAACAATCTCCTCCTCGCAATGTTGCACCTAAACACAAAGTACATGCAAGGCTGTTCACCATCTAATCTTTTTTGTGATTATTCCAGTTAGAGAGGTGTCAAATTTTTGCCAACATAACATTCTGAAACAATTTGTCAAAGGGGAGAAAAGTTTACACGCTCATTATCTTATTGTTGTGCCGTGTGACCCACCTGTCTCTTTCCTCAGTATGCAGGTTTGGTACCTTTTTGTATGAAAAGGAGGCTTCTTCGTGAGGCAATCACAGCCAGTCAGGGATCACATAGGCAAGATGCCGATGACGCCACATCACTTAGCTCCATCATGGCAGCACAAAGCCCATCAGAACAAGGTCTGAATAGATTTCCTCACAATGCCCCGTAGACCATCAGATTTGGTTATGTTAATTCACAACATTACAAAGACAAATTAGAGTGTTTCTTGTTGTCATTCTGAACGGACAAGCATTTCCACTCCACTTCATAAGATGTGGCAGTGTATTTTGCAAGGGAGAGAAGTTTTTTGCAAAACGTGTCCCTCCCAGCTCCTGTCTGAATCGGTTCCAGACAAACCAATAAATCCATGTTCTGTCAGGGAGGCAATACTGGCAGTCAAAACTCAGTAATCTTTCAACCCTGCCAGGCATCGCCATGGCCAGCTAGTTTCTGCCTGACTGTGAACCACATCCAGTGACTTCTGCCCAGGGACCTGCTAACACATCCAACTTCTCTAGAGCCTGCCCTGCCTCTCGGCTCTGCCAGCATTTGGCCAGTGCTTTTGAAGTAAACGTTGGCATTACTTCTCCTTCATATGGCCAAAAGATGGGTGCCGTTTATTATTCTAGCAGCAGGGGAACGGATTCTGATACTCTTTTTCTATATTTGTGATAGACAGACTTTCCAAAACCAGATATATGGGCCTCTTTGTCAATTATTGCCATATACAGCAGCAAAGGAGGGGGAGAATACGCCTGGCGACTTAGCAACCAAGAAGGAAATACAGAACTGCCGCAGGGGGGGGGGGGGAAATGGCAAAGCATTACCGTAGCCTTTAAGCCCCTTCATTAGCACATTTTCTAAGCAGAATAAATGTCCATCCCTTAGATTAACACTAATCACAGCAGCTGTTTGGTAAAATTTACTGGAATTGTTACAACTGCTCAATTTCTCTTATCCTTTAGGAAACTCTGAGCACCGTCAGCTTCCCCAGACGACCTCCTCCTACTGCCCGTCCAAATGGACTTGAATGGGGCCTCTTATTTCCTCTCCACCACTATTTCCTCTTTCGCCCCCTTCCCCTCCCCTCTTTTCCTGCTTCCTTCTCTCCTTCCCGTCCACCATTAAACCTACCTTCACCTGCCTCTTTGTCTTCAGCTTTCCCTTCTTTCCTCACCTGGCAGCCTTGCCTAGGAAAACTACAGCCCAACTGCACAGAGCGCGTCATTGGGCCAGGCCCAGTTGCATGGTGGGGGATCTGCAAGGACTGGTGGAGAGCAACTCATTTCCCCCTGTATCCTTTCCCCCATACGATTTCCTTTCCCCTCCTCCTGGCAACTCCCCATATCCCCCCTCTTTTCCTACTTCCTTCTCTGCTTCCCATTTTCCCTTTTTAATCTGGGCTCCCATGTCTTCAGCTGTCCCTCCTTCCCTGCTTCTGGTAACCAGTCTCCCTGGGAAAATGCTGCATGTTCTAGATACCAGGGCAGGCCCAGTTGTGTAGTGCCAGCAGCTGGGCTAACTACGGCTGCCAGGCCCCCTGGTGGGGGCAAAGGACACCCCACCCCCACTCTCCATCTCCTGCCACTTGGGTTGCCAGTCCCCCACTCCCACCCTCCATCCCCCACGCCCATTTATCTGGCCAGCGGGGGGCGGGGGGGAGCCTCCTAGGGTGCACTCCTGGGCCGCATGGCATGCTATTGTGCACCACAGCAGTCCAATCTAGGCCTGAATTGGCCTGGGTCGGGCTACTGTGAAGCACTGCAGCACTCCCACACTCTGCAACAGTCCAATCCTGTCTGAATAGGCCTGATCCCGGCCAGATCGGGCCCGAATCTGCTCGGGAGTGCTCCCAGGTTGGTCTAAGGCCTGTGCGATGATGTCACTTCCTGGAAGTGATGTCATCATGCAGGCTGGGAGTGCATGCACACATGGCCAGTGAAGAGAAGGTAAGTGCCAGGCCTTCAACCTCCTGCCCAGGAGGGGATAGGGGGAGCTGGCCTCACTACCTGGCTGTCACCACTTACTTGGCTGCTTGGTGGAGAAATGCAGGGAGGAACAGGCCTTTTGGGTGCATTTCCAGTATGGTGCAATAGTGTCACTCCTAGGAGTGACGTCATCACGCAGGCCCTGGGAGTGCTACTACTCTTCGGGCCCATTTGGGCCCCAAATATCACTCCTAGAAATGATGTCATCGTGCCATGCCAGGAGTGTGCACACAAGAGGGAATCAATAAGGTAAGTGTGGGGTCCCTGCCATCCTACCAGGAGGGCAAGGGGACCTGGGCCACCCTGTACCAGACCCTGTTGTGCAGTCGGGAACCCACAAGGACTTGTGGGGGCACCTCATTTTTGCTCGTATTCTACTCCCCACACTATTTCTTCTTTTCATTCTCCTGGCAACACTCATATCCTCATCTTCCTTCTCTGCCGAGCAGCGCGGAGGAAAATCTCAACTCCCCTCTGTCTGGAGATCAGGGGGCGGGGCCACCAGCCATGTGACCATTTTCAAGAGGTGCCGGAACTCCATTCCACCGCGTTCCAGCAGAAAAAAAGCCCTGCCTTTAACCACAGTACAGTCGTAACTGGGGACTAGCCTGGGATCCATCAGGGGGCCTTTGGCTCGCAGCAGCTGCAGGAGCATTTGGGCAAGTGAGTGCCAGGTGAGGAGGGTCGTTCTCTGCAAAAAAATAAAATAAAAGAGGCTTACCATAATAGAAGATGTTCTGGGGTGGGCCTTCACGCTTGCTTCTCCTCTCATTCTTAGGAGGTAGGCCTCTTGCTGACAACAGTTCTTGTTTTTTTTTTAAAGAGGATGAGCCAAGACTTTGGGGGAGGGGTTTACCAGGAAGACATATTTTCCATTTATTTAAAGTGAAATAGTGATTAAGAATCATTAATGGGGAGTTTATTTCCTTCTTCAACATTCACCGAAGGCATCTTACCAACTCCTCAATGCAGAGGCATGAGAGGAGACAAGCAAGAAAAGGGCAAGAACTGAGCGAGAGAGACAAATTTTATGGTGCATTTTCAAAGTGAAAATCTTGTGTTTCAATACCAGAATCTTGATGAGATACTGGCTCCTGTCCAGGAGTATAATGTTGGAAATCATTTGGCAATAAAGTACTGGCTTTACTTGCACTCAATGACTGTCTGTTTCCAACAGAAGATGTGCTTCTCGTCTGAACAGAGCCTCTGGATTAGAAACACAGAAACATAGATCTGGAACGGACCTCAAGGGTCATCAAGTCCAGCCCCCTGCACAACGCAAGAAATTCATAGCTATGCTTTCTCCCTCACCTTCCTCAGTGACCCCTCTATGCCTAGAGGAAGACAAAAAACCTCCAGGATCCCTGGCCAATCTGGCCTGGAGGAAAATCCCTTCCTGACCCCCAAAAGTGGCGATTGGCATTACCCGGGGCATGTAAGAAAGGGCCAAAAGAGCCCAGCACCAGCTCATCCCTTCATGCACTCCCTCTCTTGATCTGCATATATTCATGTTAAGTCAGAGGATCATCATAGCTGTCAGGTGACCATCTAGCCTCTTAAATGCCTCCATGGAAGGAGAGCCCCCCACCTCCCGAGGAAGCCTGTTCCATTGAGGAACTGCTCTGTGAGGAAGTTCTTCCTAATATTTAGCCTAAAAGTCTTTTGCTTTCATTTTAACCCTTTGTTTCTGGTCCAACCCACTGGGGCAACAGAAAACAACTCCCCTCCATCCTCTATGTGAGAGTCCTTCAAATACTTGAAGAGGGCTATCACATCACCTTTCAGGTGCCTCCTCTCCAGGTTAAACATTCCCAGCTCATTCCACTTTTCCTCAGAACATTTGGTCTCCAGACCCCTCACCATCTTAGTTGCCCAACTTTGGACATGTTCCAGCTTGTCAACATCCTTCTTAAACTGTGGTGCCCAAAACTATACATAGTACTCCAAATGAGGTCTAACCAGAGCAGAGTAAAACGAAACCATCACCACATGTGATCTGGACACTAAACTCCTGTTGATACAGCCTAAAATTGCATTTGCCTTTTTAGCTACAAAATAACCAAAGAACCTGTTTTTGTGCTGCTTAGCATCTCTCACTAGCCTAAGCTCATACTGAGCTTCAGCCTTTCTAACACTCTACAAGCACTGGCAAGTTATTTATATCCATCTTCGGTCATGTAGCCCTCCTTCCATTTCTTAAACATTTCTTTTTTTAATTTTCAGATATTTAGAAAGCTGTTTATGGAGCCCCCCTGGCTTCTTTAGGTACTTCCCATTTTTCTTTCCCATTGAAATGTTTTATGATTGTGCCTACAATATCTTGCTTATAAGAAACTCCCACCCATTTTGAAGTCCTTTCTCCTTGAATTTTTCTGACCATGGGATTCTCCCCAGCATGACTTAGAGCTTGTTAAAATTAACTTTTCTAAAAGCCAACCCATATGTCCAGCTTTTCCCTTAACCAAGATCTTAAACCCCAAAATCACATGGTCACTACTTCCCAGGGTGCCCACAACTTTTACCTCATCAACTAGTTCTTCCCTGTTGGTGAGAATCAAGTCCAAGACCGCAAACCTTCCTTCTGCACTTCCACAAGACAAGTCAGGAATTTATTAGACCTGATGTTTTTAGCAGAGTTCGACTTCCAGCAGGTATCAGGGTAATTGAAATCTCCCACAACGACTATGTTCCATCTCTTTGAAAATTTGTAATCCGTACTAGACCCCGTAATCCATAATCCGTAGCAGACCCCCACCCTGATATCACTATTATTTTTTTCTCCTTTTATTTTTACCCCTCCGCTCTCAACTGACCTTACATCCTCAGATCCTGGTATTTCCTCACAAGTTTATACCTCCTTGACATATAATGCTACTCTTCCACTCTTCCTTACTGGTCTGTTCCTTTTAAACAAGCTGTGCCCCTCAATCCCAATATTCCCGTTGTGCTTCTCATCCCACCAAGTTTCAGCCATGCCTATTAGGTCATAGTTTCCCTCCTGTATTAAGACTTCAAGTTCCACTTGTTTGTTTCCCATACTTTGCATATTAGTATAGAGATGTCAGAATCCATGGTTTATGTACCCAGGTTGCTTCATCTAATTAATTAATTAAACAAATTTAATTTCTGGCTCTCCCTCCCTGCTGGGTTTCTCATGGGTTTCAATGGGAGACAAACACTCCCCTTTTGTCCCGGCGCAGACTCACACGGGCAGCAGGCAAGGGGAAACTCCCAAGTGGTCCGAGCAGGGCAGCACCCAGTTCCAAGGTTCAGGCACCAACTGGGCACACTCACAGCTTCAAGTCCAAAGGGGGCTTCCAGAAACACATCCACAGGGACAGGCCAAGGTCAGGGACAAGAGAATCAGTTCCAAACACAGCAGCAAGGTCAGCAGTGAGCGGACTTGTTGCTTCCACACAGCCACTCCCTCTTCGGCTGCTTTTAACCCTCACAGTGCTCAGCTGCTTGTGCTACAGCAAGCACCTGCCGGCTGTCTCAGTCCTGCTCCTGCGAGCACTCATCATCACTAACGATGCTGGGCCGGTGCTGTGCTGCTAGCCTGGCACTGCGCCTTCTGGCTTGGAGGGCTCTTCTAGCCCTCCTCTGGCAGCGCTCCCAAGGCTCTGGTGAGGAAGGGGGAGAGCTGGCCTGCCCCTGGCTTTCTGTTGCCAGCCCAGGGCTGGGAAGCCGAGGAACCGATGTGCCGGGACCTGGCTGTGGATCAGTATCTGAGCCTTCAGGGCCTGCCTCCTCCTGCAGTGCCTCTGCCACTGGCTGTGGATCTGGGTCAGGTTCACCAGCTGCCTCTTCCTCAGAAGAGTTCTCTGAGTCTCTCTGCTCCGCTGGGACAGGTTGGTCCATGACACCTTTCTGGCATCATTACCTTCATAGTTTCCCATCCAAAATAGACAAAACTCAAGGGAAATGTGGTGGTGGAGTTGAAAAGAGCCCTCAAGACTTAGTGTGACCCCTGCTGGGGTTTGCAAGGTAAGAGACATTCAGAGGTGGTTTGCCATTGCCTGCTTCTGCATAGTGACTCTGGTCTTCCTTGGAGGTCTCCCATCCAATTACTAAACAAGGCAAACCCTGCTTAGTTTCTGAGATCTGACAACATTGGGCTTGCCTGGGTTATGGACTCAAAGGGTTGCCAGCGGAGATCAGCTATCCCCAGAATGGGAATTGTCTTGCAGGATTTCGCAGGGTGCAAGCCTATCTCCTACAACCTCTACGTAAATTCTTTAGGAGAACTCATGTGCGGCTATGGAGTTGGATATCATCAATATGCAGATGACAGCCAACTCTATATCTCACTATCCAGGTCCCTACAGGATACAGTAAAAATCTTAGATCGCTGCTTGACAGTCATGGTGAAATGGTTGAAAAAAAACAAATTGAAATTGAACCCAGACAAGACTGAAGTGATGCTTGTTGGGATGGCAGAGATCTTGAAGGACACTGTACTCCTCACTTTCAAGGGAGTTTGTCTGACCCTTGCTGACTCAGGAGCCTAGGGGTTATACTGGATCCAGTGCTATTACTAGAAAAGCAAGTTAAGGCAGCTACAAAAAATGTTTTCTACAACCTCACTCTAGCCTGGAAGATAGCTTCTTATCTTGACATAGCTGATCTGGCCCTCTGGTCTCAGTGAGAAAGGCGGACTATAAATTACATAAGTAAACAGGCAGCTTGCCCCTTATTTGTCCCCTCACGACTTGACTACAGTGGTCCAAGCAATGGTCACTTCTAGGCTGGACTACTGTAATGTGCTCTACGCTGGGCTTCCCATGGGCCTGATCCGGCGGTTACAGCTGGTACAGAATGCAGCTGCGCGGGTTATTACTGGAGCACCGGTGTGGGAGCATATTACGCCGGTGTTACGCCAGCTGCATTGGTTACCAGTGGAGTACCGAATCAGGTTCAAGGTTTTGGTGTTAACCTAATAAAGCCCTACGCGGACTGGGACCAACGTATCTGCGGGACCGTCTCTCACCGTATGAGCCCCGGAGGACTCTTCGATCAGGTGTAAAACATCTTTTAAGGGTCCCTGGCCCTAGGACGGCCCACCTAGCATTGACCAGGGCCAGGGCCTTTTTGGTCCTGGCCCCAGCCTGGTGGAATGCTCTGCCTTACGAGATTAGGGCCTGGCAAGATTTGTTTGCATTTCGCCGGGCCTGTAAGACGGAGCTATTCCGCCAGGCATATGGCTGACGCTGGGCGGTGCATCCCCCCCGTGGAGGGGGGGTTAATCCGTTGCCCATATGCGAATTCAGATGCTGTTGCCCCCACCTACTCCGCACTACTACATGTATTTGCTCTGGAAGAACCGCTGTGTGGAATATCAAATTTATATTATGTGTTGCTTATAAATATGTAAATATATATTTTTGTTTTTGCATAGTTGTAAATTAATTGATTAGATGTAGTGTTTTTAAATGTTTTAAATGGTATGCAATGTTTGTATTTCTGTTATCCGCTCTGAGCCTGTGAAAGCGGGGAGGGCGGAATACAAATGTAATAAATTAAATTAAATTAAATTAAACAAACAAACAAACAAAACACGTAATACCAAGATGGCCCAACTTGACCCTTCTCCCAGCACTTGCATGGGTCACACTTTTGTTCTGCCACTGTTCCAGCTAGAGACTGCTGCTGCTAGCTGTCACGGGAACCCTGTTACACAAGTGGCATACCCACCAGTTGGTGCTCTTCACTGCCTGGGTCAGCAACTGTCTCCATTTGACTCAGGTTGCTGCTTCAAGTGCTATCATGCTGTAGAAGTGTGGTTAAGTGGCTGGGCTGCACTCTGCTGGTTCGAATTTCACTACTGCCATGAGCTCAGCAGGTGTCCTCAGGGTAGGCCACTCTTCCCAGCCCATCTCCCCAGCTGTGTTGTGAAGGTAATAATAACAGACTTTGTTCAGTGTCCTAAGTGAGGCACTAATCTGTCCAGAAGGGCAGTATATAAGTGTACTGTTGACGTTCTTATTGTCCTCTGCCAGGCTCTCTGCCACCACCCTCCCCATTGGAGGCCTTCAGCACAATTCTGACCTCAACAGCTTAGAACTCTTTGAGGATTAGCACCTTAACTATTTGTATTCTGTGTTTCCAGTGTGTATATCCTTCACCCATTTGCAATAGCACTTTAAGAATTTACTCACTTTGGGTACAGAGACCTTCTATGACAGACATAGAACTATACATTTCTATATTAGAATATTTTCCACAGAAGGATTCGTTGTCTTCTTTGCTTTATTGCTCTATTGACTGTGTCTTATTACATCCTAGTCAGTATATCGCAGGTAATCTTGCTTTTGTTTCTGCCAGTTCCCACCGCGATCCTCTCTCCTGTTGTGCTGTGCCCTTGTAAGCATGGCAATACATTGAACAGACTGTATAGCCATTTCCTTTGTCCCCTTAACTGTACTTTACATCACTTTACAGCCCAAGGAAGATCCACAGAGAAAGATCAGAGTTTGGTAGCAACCCCTGCCTGGCAAATGTGTCCCAGAGCCTGCAGCTGAGAAAGGTAGCTGCCCAGCAAGCCCCTCCTGCAGTTGTCTGCTGCTCTGTCAGCTGGACTGTAGGCCCGAAGTCTAGGCCCACCCTGCAGTGCCCAATGAACTGCCTGGTGCTGCTGCATGTTCCTCCTGCACCCCCACCCCCACCCAATGCATCCTAGGCACCCCAGGGCCCTGCCTCAGGTCCGTAGCTGCTGCACCAGAGGCACCCATCGGGTCCTTGAAGAGAACGCACCACCCCACGGGGAGACGGATGTCTCCCGAGCCCTCAAAATAAGCTTCCACTCTTCACTCAGCCTCTCAGTCATGTGCAGCCTGCTCTTGCGGTGCACGGCCATGTCTTATTTGAACTTGTGTTCTGGGATGTAGTTGTCACCTTGGGGCAGTTGGAATTGGTGGGATGTTGGTGGAATTGTTTGTGTCCTCTCGTCCAGCCTTCAGAACACTCTTGGACCACTTCTTCCGGTCTTGCTGAGATACGTGGTCATCCGAAGCCAGACAGATCCAACACTGCCTGCTGACGAATGAGAGAGCCAGACTCACCAACGGAGGTCCAGCGTCCTACGTCAGACATGCAACCCAGGACCTGGCAGCTGGTCCAGAGGTCAAGGGGGACTCCCCCAGTGGCTTCAGAGGGCTCTTCTCTCTGGCAAGGAACCAGGAAAGGCCCACCTGGGAAGGAGCTCCTAGGTGGAATCTTCCAGGAAGGAGGCACGTGGATGAAAAGGTGATGGGGTGGGGAGAGGATTCATCAGTGATGGGCTAGAGCTGCAGGCTTTTGCAGAATAACTGCCTGCCATTTCAGGATGTGAAATGAACCCACATGGTGGACATCCTGCCATTCTTGGCCTCTGAGTCATTAGCAGTACAATCCTATGGAGAGTTACTCCAGTCTAAGTCCATTGAGACTCAAGGCAGATTGTGAAAACCAAAGCAAATTGTTAGGCATTTTAAGAGGAACTTTCCAAACTGGAGAAGCAACACGGTAAATGAAGTTTAATATAAATAAATCAGTGATGAACATTAGGATAAAAATTCTTAACTTTGCATATATGCTGCTGAGGTCTGTACTGGTTGTGACTGACCAGGAGAGAGACCTTGGGGTTATGGGGGATAGCTTGATGAAATATCTACTCAAGGCACAGCAGTCTTTAAAAGGCAAATTCTGCACTAGAGATAACTGGAGATAAAAAACAAGACCGCCAATCCCGTCATACCCTTGAATAGATCTATGTGCTCCTCTTGCTCCCCTAAATGCCAGTGGGAGTCAAGTGTGCTGGCAGCACTGAGAGGGAGAAGGAGAAGGAGCCTATTGCCACTGCCAGCTCCCTCTGACTGCTGCCCGCACACTCAGCTCCCTCTGGCTGCAGAGTGCTTTTAGGGGAGCAAGGGGAGCTGGCGGCAGCAAGAGGGAGCCAAGCGGACTAGACGAGACGCCTAGAGAAAGAATCTCTGCCAGGGGGAAGAGGGATTCTCTCCCTCTTCTCCCTGGCAGAGGTTCTTTTTCACTACACTTCCCATGGAACCTTGCGGGAAACTGACGCGTGTCCTCCATGCTCCAGGCATCTCATCTGTTTTGGCTGTTAGTCCAGTGCTTTCAGCCTACATGCTAAGGAACCCCGGGGCTCCTGGCAGGTTTGTCAGTGATCCCTTAATAATGTGGGCAAGGTTCTCAAAAGGACACCTAGCATGCCTTTGTTCAATCTGCCCTTCCAGTACACAGCTACAGAAGATTGTCTGTGGAAGACGGAGCATAAGCAAGGCCCAAGGAGCCTGGGCAATGCCTTGAGCCTTGGTCTTGGAACATGGTCTAATGCCTTCCATGTTGCTCCAGAGGTTCCTCAGTGTTTGAAAGCCGCATTCAGAGGTCTGGTATTAGCATATTTTTAGACAGCCTATCAGAGAACATTAAAAAGAAATTCTGTTCAATGAATCAAAACGGCTAGGACAAGTGTTTTGCAACATGGTTTCTTTGGGGAGGAGAGACATCTTGAAAGGAAATGTAGCTAAGTTCAAACTCTTTGATCTGGAACAGCTGTACTGAAGTTTTTCAATGTAGAAAAGCAAACTAAGCCACTGGCAAACCCATCTCCCTGTGGCATACCTTTGGTTAAATACCAATTTTCCTTCCTTCCTTGGTTCATTTACGTGTTGCTGTTGTTGTGGTGGACTTTTGTCATGGGCTGGTTTCATCATTTTAGGACACCGTATAGCCTACAAACGTGTTTTAAATGTATAAAGCAGGAGTCTCTGTAACAGTTGAGGCATAGCTGGCCTACGTTAAGTGCTTTTAAGCCGTGCACATAAAAAGTGGGAGGGGGGGGGTTCTACTGTGTCTGGCAGGGTCCTACACAATCCAGTCTCCTTTGTACAACCTAGCAGCCATCAGGCACTCTTGGCCCTCACTCTGTCGGTGGACTATGAACACCTTCTGTTCATCTTTGCGTTGAAGCAGTCGAGTTTGTATCTACTGATGAATTGTTGTCAGCCACTGAGCCCTTGACACAGAGCAAGATTTTAAGTCAGACACAAAAGCATCTGCCTTTCCAGTGCTGTGCTTCTGCCTGCTCTGCAGCTCAACAGAACTCAGACCAAAATTGTTTGGAGGGAGAACATGTTCTCAATGAAGAAATAATCCCATAACTGCCATGTGCAGGGGAGCATGGACGAGCCCATCAGGCTAGGAAGGGAGGCCTTGCTACCTCGGGGATAAGCACATCCATTTCTGGGGAGCGGCCATTTCTTCTGGCTCCCACTGGTAGCAGCAGGCTGCCCAAAGAAGCAATACTGAAGGGGGCTACCGCACTGGGGGTGCCAGTCTGGGGATGCTGTGAGGGCAAGGTGGCGGTTGGCTCAACATCTGGAACATTTCCTGGTCAGAAGTAAAACTATCGATGACTGAGGGGAAGTGTGAGGAAGATTATTGTTCAATGTTTTATTCTTTACTGTTTTGAAGGATTTGAAATTCTTTCTCTGCGACGACTTTCTTGATTGCAGTATTAGAAACATTATGCTGCTGCTACTTGCACTGTTTTATTGGGCTTTTATTGTGTTTTCAGGGGGTTATTTGGAACTGGGAGGGTGCAGTTGATAGGATCTCAGCCAGATCTTGAGCTGAAGGAAGAATGGAGATGAGATTGGTCAGTGCAGCAGCCATTAGCCAAGCAGTTGCTAGGGAAAGATTCACAGAGATACCACTCAATTTGTCTCAGGGCCCAGCTGGACGTGATGACGTGAGATTCACATGTTCAAATGCTTGTCTATTCACATGTAATGTCAGGACCAGCTTTCCTCTTCTTCTTTTTACAGAAAAAGTACCAGAACTGAGCTCAGAGGTAGGAAAATGCTTGAAAATCTTGACCACAGGGTAGTGTGAAGGGGGAGGCATGCTCCCCATTCTTGCACACTCCATTTTCTGTATAGAAGTAGAAGATACACACACACACACACACACACCGCATGCACACACACTCACACTCTCTCTCACACACACACACACGTACAGAGCTTTACATGTGAAGAGATGCGGGCCCTTCACATCCTGTTAGGCCTTCAATCAGTTTGCCGGAAAGAAAACACCTGGTCATATTCCCACAATTTTAATTTCACCATTTATTCTGACTCAAAGCTCTTCTACAACACAAGGACAGTTTTTGATTGATTTATTTTTTTTGCCCTACAAAACGTCTTGTTTGCTTTCAATAAGCAATGAATTTGCTTTCATCTTGAAAGTATTGATAACTGAAGGCTTTGCGTGGAGGCAGCCAGCGCAGCAGACACCCTTACCTGCAGGTTCAGTTCAGAAAACGCAGACGAAGGAAGCTGGAAACCAGCAGATAAAATGCAGATTGTTCGAGGTCACTTTGTTTTTCTTGTTCTTGTGGTAAGCCTTAGCCTTCAGATTTTTAAAAAATGTATTATCCATATTTTCTATCTTTCTCTGGCTTAGTGCAGGAGCTGTAATCTTATAATGGCCTCGAAGCCTTCAGAGACGGGCCCTTTCCTGTAGACAAAACAACCACGCCCACCTCTCCACCTGCTGCTGTTCTTACACTCTCACATTCTTGTCCCTCAGACGCTTTCCCTTCTCATTAGAATACGCTGGAGGATTCCTCAAGGTGGATGGCCAAAGAGGCCGTTTCCTTTCTACACCCCAATCTTGCTTTCCCTCTACAGCACAAATCTATCTAAAGAGGAGCAGAAATGAGATAAACAGGGAGCCAGAAGTGCCTGTGTGCTGGAGCATGAAAACATTGGACTCGGAGGCCCGGGTTTAAATGCCCACCCTTCCCTGAAGCTTGCTGGGCGTCCTTGGGCCAGCCACTTTCTCACAGCCTAACCTGCCTCTCAAGGTTTTCCTAAGTGGGGGAGAAGGAAGTGCACCCCTCTGGGTCCTTGGAGGAAAGGTGGGATTAAAATGTGGTAGTCAGATAGCAAGGCGGTAGACCAGACGCTTTAGATGTAAGCATTTGGGGAAAGATTAGACACAGACATTTTTTATACCAGTATCAGGTTGGACAGAAATAGATGGCAATGATACGTCCTGAAAAGTGGAAATGAGAGCAGAGAAAAACTGACAGAAGTACAGAAAATATCCGAAAAGGAATCCTGCAGGACCTTAAAAACAAATAGATTTATTCTCTATTGTAAACTTTTGTGGTTTGTTCCATCAGAGTAGCTCCGGGTTGGTTTCAGCGGAGTCCCTGCAGAAACAGTACATGGGGCAAGATTCAAAGTGAACGGGGCGGGGGCTCTTCCTCAAGAGGAATGTTCAGATCTCAAAGGAAGTCAAAAGGCATTCAGTAGGAAGCTTCTTTGGACTGGGCTGCATGTTTAGCACCTGTCAAAGCTGCCACTGGCTTTTACTTAAATTGGAACCAATAAGGGGGCTCCAGTGAGTTATCAGTCCTCAGAGAGTCATCATGATTCACAATCTGATTATCACAGCTGTTCTCTCCTCCTCCTCCCTTGGTTTCACTGTGACAATGGCTGGCCCCTTCCCAGCACACAGCCGTTCTAAATCGACTCAACTCAAGGATGCTTTTCATATCATAGAAATTGGTTGTAATAATCAGTATGAAACCCATGAGTAGGTAAGACATTATGTGTGAAGTTTTTGCATCTGGATTTTTTTGCTTCATCTTGGAAGTTGCAGTTGGCCATGATACTCTAAAATGTTTCTGCCTAGTACTATGGAATGTGGAGTTCATGGGGCTCTCTGCATATGCCCCAAGCAAATGCTATACATTTTCACAACATCATGGATGCAATACAAGTGTGACACATCTCTGTGCCCTCTACTTCAGTAGAGAAAGCTTTTCATTCATCTACATGTCACTTTTGCATAGAAAGTTGCCCTCCATTGATGTCAACAGGGAACCCCTGGAAGGGGAAAGGCTGAACCAATCCATCCAGCCCTGCACAGTGAACAACTCACTGTACTGGAGCAAAATGCAGTCCCATCAGCCCAAAGAAAAATAGAATGCAAAAGCCATGTGAGTTGGAAGATCCCACCACACATGGAGGTGTGATAGCCAGTGACTTAATATTGGCCAGTGGTTCTGAAGCACAGGATACTTTCCCAGATAGTGAAGTTTAAACCTGCCTCTGTGCATGCACACATTATGATCTTCTGTGCCCCAGAACAACAACGGTTCCTCTCTGCTTTGTATCTGGTTGTTAAATATTTGAAAGTTGTTAGCATTGTGCTTCTTCCTATTCCTTTTATGAAGGCAAAATGTGTCAGTTTCCTCACATTTCATGCATTCCCTGCATTTCTGGTTCATTGTTAACTGAGCTGCCAGGTGTTAAGCCCTTTTGGGCCCAACCTGGACTTCAGCAGTTGCTGGGCTGGCGGGGCTAACACGAGAGTGTCTTCAGGATCAGTCCAGAATGCTTGTTGGTTTGTAGCAAGCTGGAAAGTGGCAGAAACTGAGGAAGAAACAAGCCAAGGCACTCTCAACTGAGCAGGAAAGTTGCAGGAGGAGGAGGAGGAGGAGGAGGAGGAGGAGGTGGTGGAATTCAGCCAAGAAGCAGCACATTGAGGTCTCCAAAATCGCTTATACATTAGGACCTCACAAAATATTAGCCAACTGACTCCCACAATAATTTCTACTTCAAACAAGAGCTGTGCAGATGTCACATTCTGTTCCATTCACAAGAGTCAGAAGCTTATCAGCTACACATCATGGGAGCATGCGGGCCCCCGTGATGCACCCAATCCATGCTGTCTCAGTTGGGCAACATGTGGATCTTCTGCATGGGCACAACGCCCATTAACTCTCGTTCCATAAATATACTTGTGTGGAAAATGCACTCTTGCCCAATGCACACAACATGGCAACCATGCAGATCAGGTGCATTGTAGAGACCCACATACTCCCAAGTATGCACATCTGCTAGGATTCTGGTCCTTGTGGACAGAATGGAATGTCTGTAGAGTGCTCTTGATAAAACAATATTTAAGTGAATAAACTTCTTAGTATCGTTTAAACACAAAAACTTCTAACAGAGCACAACTTTTAAAAAATGTTATTTACAATCCCTCTTTCTCAAAAGATTAGGAAGAACTTTTTGACAGTTAGAGCAGTCCCTCAGTGGAACAGGGTTCCTTGGGAGTTGGTGGGCTCTCCTTCTTTGGAGGTTTTTAAACAGAGGCTGGATGACCATCTGACAACAATATTGATTGTGTGAATCAAGGCAGATCATGAGAGGGAGGGCAAGGAAATGTTGCATCAGTGCTTAGTTCTCGTGGCCCCTTCTTACATGCCCAGGGTAAATGCCAAACACCACTTTGGCGTCAGGAAGCAATTTTGTCCTGGCTAGTTTGACTAGGTATCCTGGAGGTTTTTTGCCATCTTTTGGACATGCATCAGGGGTCACTAGATAAGTGTGTGGGGGGACGTAGTTGTGAATTTCCTGCATTGTGCAGGGGATTGGACTAGATGACCCTGGAGATCCCTTCCAACTCTATGATTCTATGATTCTAAGCTCATCAAAGCTTTTATGAGAAGGAACTTGATAGCTTTGACCTCAAAGAAACGGAAGGAGAAAGCAAAACAGATGAGTGAAATCACAGCCAAAATTCAATTTTTGGAAGAACAGCACAAAAAATCCCCTAAAAATAGCAATATTAGTTGAAATTAAGCAATTAAGAAATCAACTGAACTTACTACAAGTTGAAGAAATGCAGAAGAAATTGTTTCGTGAAGCAGAAACATTTTGAACATGCAAATAAACCAGGTTGCTTTTTGGCCCATTGTTTAAGGAAAGAATCTGAAAGAAGGAGGATAATAGGAGTTAAAATCAGATGGAATTACGCATATAGAAAAAGAAATACATCAACAATTTATTTCCTTCTTTTCTAAATTATATTAGAAAGAAATCCCCAAAGAACAAGGAATAGGAGGTTATATTCAAGATACGTTAATTCCAAAGTTTAAATCAGAAGATTCCAAAGTTTAAATCAGAAGATAAGGAGCTGATGGATTGTATTACAGTACAAGAGATTTCACAAGCAATAAGGAAAATAAAAAAAGATAAAGCTCCGGGTCCAGATGGATTAACAGCTATGGACTATACATGCTTGGAAGAAGAACTGATACTGCCACTTAAAAAAGTGATGAATAAAATAAGATAAGATTTTTCCTCCAACATGGCAGGAGGCCCATATAGCCTTGATCTAATGCTGCCCCAATGCTGCCCCCATCATATACGCCTATCTCATTATTAAATGTGGATTACAAATTGTTTACTTCTATATTGGCGGAAAGGCTTAGAAAATGTATAACATAATATGCCCAGATCAGACAGAATTTGTCTCAAAGAGATATATGAAAGAAAATGTTCAATTTGTAATTGACACAATGGAATTAGTGGGGGGGGGGGGAGGACATAAGACTGCATTTATTTTCTTGGACGCTGAGAAAGCATTTTTTTACACAAAGTAATACAGAATTTAAATTGCAGCTCAAAGTTTGAGAATTGGATTCAAGGAATTTATACAAAGCAAAAGTCCAAGATTTTAATTAATGGGGTATTAACAGAAGAATTACAAATCGAAAAGGGTACAAGACAAGGCTGTCCATTGACACTACAATTATTCATTTTAGCAATGGAAATTTTCACTTCAAAGACAGGACTTTAAAATCAAAGGCTTGAAAGTGGATGATGAAGAATTTAAATTGAAATGTTATGCAGATGACATTGTTTTGATGATTTTGAATCCACGTGAGATGCTGCAACACATTATGGAACATCTTGTAAGCTTTGGAAATTTTTCGGGATTTAAAGTTAACATAAAAAAAATTAAAATAATCCCCAAGTTGTTAACAAGGCAAGAACGAAAAAAAGATTAATTATTGGGATGTGAAATAACAACAACAACAACAACAACATCTGATTTATATACCGCCCTTCAGGACAACTTAATACCCACTCAGAGAGGTTTACAAAGTATGTTACTATTATCCCCACAACAAAACACTTTGTGAGGTGGTTGGAGCTGAGAGAGCTCCAGAGAGCCGTGACTAGCCCAAGGTCACCCAGCTGGCTTCAAGTGGAGGAGTAGGGAATCAAATCCAGCTGTCCAGATTAGAGTCCCGCACTCTTAACCACTACACCAAACTGGCTCTCAGTTGAATCCTGTGAAATATCTGGGTATAGATATATATAACAGGACAAAAAGAAACATTATTTAAAGATAATTATGAAGTACTATGGAGGAGGATTCAAAAGGATCTTGATTGTCAAAGTTAAAACTATTTTGGATAGGAAGAATTTCTGCAATCAAAATGAATACCTTACCAAAAATTATTTTTTTTATTTTGAATATTACCAGTCAGTATAAAAGATAAGACACTTCAAAGCTGGCAAAGACAGATAAACCAATTTATCTGGGATGGCAAAAAAATGAGCGTAAGATTTAAGGTACTACAAGATGAAAAAAGAAGAGGAGGATTGGCAGTGCTAAACATGGTTATATTATAAAGCAGCCATCTTGGCTTGGATTATAGACTGGTTTAAAAACCCAGAAGACAGATTAATACGACTAGAAGCTGCTGATTTATTTGAAGGACTGCATAACTACCTTTGGGTGAACAGAAGAGCAAGGACTAAACATAAAAGTCATGTGATAAGAGATAGCTTGATTCAAATCTGGGATTCAGTAAGAACGAGGATAAGCTCTCTAATATCACCAGTACTGTCACCAATTGATGTCTTTTGTGATAAGAATCAGAGAAAAGTCAATGACTTTATAACTTATCAAGATATGATAAATTCTCAAGGACAGATTAAAATCATGGCATGAAATTTGTGATGAAGGAAAGAAAATACAACGGCTGATATATCTTCAAGCGGCTTCCAGATTGAAGGAAGCTCTTAAGGATTATAGAGGTCAATTGAGGGATCTTACTGATTTTGAAAAGATAATCATGCAGAAAAAAAATATATTTTGGGCCACATTTACAAACTTTTACTTCAATACGATAAAGAAACAGAACAAATTAAAACTTGTATGATAAAATTGATGCAAAATTTTGGAGAAGAAATAATATTTCTACAGTGGGAAAATTTATGGACTAAGGGCATAAAATTTACAGCAAGCCAAACACTCAGAGAAATTGGTATAAGATGTTTTTTAGATGGTACATTACACCAAAAGATATTGAAAAAACGGATAAGAAATATGTAGCGTCATTTGAATATTTACAAATCAAACATCTCACAGAAGATAAAGAAATTAAAAAGCTCTTAAAAAAACCCTCACAGAATTTGAAAAATTGTTAAGAAATGATACAGATAAACAAAATGGGCTAATTTCTAAAATTTACCATATCCTTATTAATGTAAAGCAGGGAAACAAATTGCTGTCCTATCAAAGAATATGGCAAAAAGAATGTAACATAGATCCTTCCAACAACAACTGGAAATCTGGAAATCTCACATCTATACTTCTAGAATTATAAATATTAAAATGCAGACTGTAAAAATATAAAAAAGAGTCCAGTAGCACCTTTAAGACTAACCAATTTTATTGTAGCATAAGTTTTCGAGAATCAAGTTCTCTTCGTCAGATGCATGATACAAACTGGTCAAATACAGAAGAGAAGGTGCTACTGGACTCTTTTTGATTTTGCTACTACAGACTAACACGGCTAACTCCTCTGTAAAAATATACTCTCACTGGTATCTGATGCCAGTCAAACTCAATCATGTAAACCATGCTATTTCTCCTAAATGTTGGAAGAATTGTGGCGAGCTGGGGACCTTTCTCCACTGCCGGTGGGAGTGCAAATATGTAAAAGCATTCTGGGATAAAGTAATTAAGGAAATACAGTTTATTTGGGGATATGTAATACCTAGAACATATGAAGTAATTTTATTGAGCCACTGGAAAGATCCAAGGATTCCAAAAATCAGAATAAATCTCATGCTCACATTATTAGCGATTGCAAAACTAATTATAGCTTCTAATTGGAAACAAAAATCCACACCGACAATCTCTAATTGGCAAGCCCGAATTTGGGACCATTTTATAATGGAAAAACTTTCAGATCAACTTGCCCAAAGAGAAAACAAAAACTATAAATCTGACCTTCTGGAGCAATGGTCCCCAATTCTAGATTAAGGTGAAAGTATGACAAATGCAAGCAGGAAACATGACCTCTACTATTCCCTAGCATATTTATGATATCGGTTGGCGCATTAATAGGATCATCACTAAGCAGTAACCAAACCTGGAAAAATTTTGTTTAACGGAGCTTTTCCTATATATTTTTGTTACGTAACAGCCACTCAAATAACTGAATAACGAGCATTGAACCATGTAAAAGGAGGTATACTTTTCTGATTGTTGTATGTAATATACTGTTGTTACTTGGTTCTTGTTGTTTTAAAAAAATTATTGAAAACGTTGAATAAAATATAATTTTTTAAAAAAGAAATATGTAGGGTCATACTGGAAGTGTAAGGAAGCAGACGGTTCTTTCTTTCATATGTGGTGGACATGTAAAAAAAGTAAAAAAAAAATGGAAAGATATACATGCTGAGATTCAGAAGATTCTAAAAATAAATTTTGCTATGAAAACCCAGACCATGTTGTTGGGATTTATACCAGACAATGTGGACAGAACATTACATGAACTATTTCTATATTTGCTGATGGCGGCAAGAGTGGTAATGGCAAGTAAATGGAAAAGTAAAAGGAGAATGCCGAACCAGGGAAACTTGGAAGGACAAAATGTAAGAATACACAGTGATGGCAAAATTGACAAATTACATAAATAGAAGGGCAATTAAAGAATTTGAAGAGAAATAGGAAAAATATTTTGCCTATAAGGGATAAAATTTATAAGAGGTCTTAGTCCTACAGATTTGAAAATGATTGCATATTGATATATTTGACAATCTGATTGTAAGATAATTATTTATATAAAGATAATAGATGATATAATATTGAAATACTGGCAAAAAGGTAATGAAGATGAGGAGTAGAAATACGTTAGAATTCTTAATAGTACTTTAAGGTTCTTAAAGGTTATGATAATCAGTTATATTAAGTAATAAGCAGTGTTTGAGTTAATTATTTTTCCCCCTTTATTATTACTAAAATAATGAGTAGAAATAGGTTTGAATTTTGCATGTGTTGTTTATTTTGGAAAAATATTTAATCACTATTTTAATATCTGTTAAGGTCATGATGACTTTGGTACTTTGCATATTAATAATCTTTGTAGTACACAGCTTTATATCTGCTTTGTTTGTCCCCTTTTTCTCCTTTTCTGTACCCCATTTTTGCTTTAATAAAATAAAAATTTAAAAAATCATCGGGTGTGCCTGCATGACTAGTCATAAATGTACAAGCAATTCTGACCAAAAACACACACTTAAACACACACGCACACGCACACACACACACACACATGAAAATCACACAGACAATGGTTGAGGAAGTAAGTCATTCTAGCCAGAGTTCCGAATAGAGACTCCTTTCAGAACACCTGGGAAAGAAGTATTACAAAACTGAAGGTATGACACTGAGTTGCTAAACCTGTTGCAACAATTTGGGGAACAATGCAAAGATACGAATTGGGGATCCTCAGCCATCACAGAGCTCTTAATGTCCAGATTACAATAATGGTAAGTGATTGCATGCCGTGAACAAGATAATGAAGGGAGAGGAGTGTGTGTCTTCCAGCCTGATGGGGCTTGATTTCATTAGTCCTGCTTTGCATCTTCCCAGTTTCTCCAGTAAAAAGGTTTTTTCCTTCAAAAGGTGTCACTGATGCAAGATCCAGCCTGAGACACAAAACATTGCATTTGATCCTAGTGTTCTGTGCCTGCTTCTCAAAGACTGAATTAAAATGTGAATTTTGCACTACACCCTCTCGTATGGTTTCTTTAGATCACTTTTAAATGCATATATATTTTAATACACGTGCATAAATATATTATCTTCCAAAATACGTCACATCACATTGGGAGTACTCATTATTAATTTGATCATTTGGTGTATGATTATATGGATATAAGTGTAAGGGTACAGATTGCTGGTTGTGATCATTTTGGCATAAATTTTTAATTTTTTCAGTTGTGACACTGACTTCCTTGAAGTATTGCTGATCTATGCTGATTTATAGCCAATCCAATTCCATAGCATTGCAGGTATTTTCTGTGCCTGAAGAGGTAGATTCCAGTTTTGAATTCAAAGTTGGACTCTGATATTATTAAGAATGCTCTGTTAGCAGTATGAGAATAATTGACACTGGTGGGAAAGAATTACAGGATTCACAGTTCTAAAGCAATCTGCAAGTTTTGTTTGCATGTCTGAAAATCCTGCTTGTTATTCACCCTGATGAACAAGGTCAAGCCACAAGAATGTCTGTTCATGTCACTGCAGAACAGCATGTCAGAGGGAAATGGTCCCCCACCCCCCACCCCCCTCAGAATAAAAACATCCACTTTTGTTTCCGGAAAAGCTCAAAAGGGCTGCAGGACTGGTCGTGCATTTCTCACGCATGTTTTTTCATATAAAGCGAGCAATGAACAATTGGTTGAAATGAGTCCAGATTATTATTAATTTTTAATTGTGGGAAGTTGGTGACATTGAGAAATGCTTCTGTTATATTTTTATCAGAAGTTTTCTGATTCTGGAGATTTTGGAAATGGGGAATGTGAGAACAGCAGAGAGGGACTGAAAGAGTCAGACTCCGGACAGCAAGACAGCTCTGAGGAGACGCTGCCTTAGGTGCCGCTGCTGCTGACTCATTTTGGAGGATGTGTGTGCGTATGGGGTTTTCCACAAACGGGTGTCCCCCCCCCCCCCGTGGCTCTGGTGCCTTACTGCTTTTATTTACCACTTGATTTCTGCATGCATTTCTTTGCCTTTAGTTATGGGGATTTTCTGCATTTTTTCTGGTTCTTTTGAGACCACTTTTACCCTGGTCTTTTTCTGGAAGCCAATTTTGATTCCCCCCCCCCCATGTGTAATGTTTCTTTTGGTTTTGTTTTTCACTCTCCCACCCTCCGCTGATCATGGTCTAAAGGGGGGCACTGTCACAACTTTATGGGCTTGGCGTTTTTTGAGGCATTGGGCCGGATCCCAACAGGGTGAGTGGGCCTTCGGGACTGCTCACCCCGACGGATCTGGAAGCAAGGGTCACCAGGCAGGGCCGGCGACAGAACAACGTGTGCCAAGGTGTGCCAGCGGGAGGTGGGTGGGCGGGTGATGCATCAGTCGGCAGCCAGGCCTCCGATGCCAATGGGGATCCATGCCCAGATGCCAGGCCAACGCTCCATCCAGCTGTAATCAATAAAGTTGTGGCCATTCCTAACCCAAACAAGTGTCTGGTGTGATTCATTAGCTGAAACACAGTCTGACATAGCACATAGGTGACAAAAGGCTCTACACAAATTGGGAGCCGGAAGTTGGCAAAGGTATACCACCTTTTCTTTTCTTTTTTATTGTCATTTTCATAACGCTGCATCGACCGACTGTTCTAATAATAGATGCAGGAGATTCTCTGACTTCTCAGCTCTCTCTCTCTTTCTTAAAGAAGCCTCTTGCCCCTTCCTTTTTTTGCAAGGGAAGTGGCTTAGAGACTTACTTTTGTGAAAAATGTGAAAGCTGGGAATTTAGACAAAGTTCTGTATCCATTATTATGACTGTAGGTGGATATAGCATTATGAAATGATGATTTAAAAATTCAAAAGTCCTACTGGCCCAGTGGACAGGGGCACTTCTGGCACCAGAAAAAGCCACGTGGTTTCAAAAGCATGGAGCCCCTTCTGCTGCATGCTCCATCCCAACAGAGGTCAGTTTGGTGCACTGGTGCTGGCCAAAGATGAGGCCACCGGTGAGGAAAGCTGCCTCACTTGAAAATCCTGATTATTTAAGGTACATGCAAAACAAAATAAAGCTACCCCCAAACTGTAAAAAAGCCAAGGGAGGGTACACATGCAGAATAACTGTCCCCAAACCGACTCCTGTGCTTGAGGATTGGCTGCTAAGAAAATCAGGAGCAAGTCGAGTGTGTGGCGAAGTCCTCCCACAGCTTCCAGAGCCACTGGGTGCACACCAGTTGCAGGCGTGCCACGTCACTCCAGCCCAGCGGCTCACTCTGTCCTGTTCGCACTCATCCAGTTGCTCTGAGGCTGTTGGGCTGAGTCACCCAGACGCAGATGATGCAGCCTTCGCTCTCTTTAGCGGCAGATCTCGGCTTGGCCATCTCCGGCAGGCCACCTGCCGCTTTCCCTCTCGGGCAAGGCACCTATTAAGTACTGGGGTAGGCCCCGCAAGTGATTCAGCCAGACAGTGACTTCAGCTCATAGCATCGTTTATTGGTACAAGAGAAGAACAACAGGCCCCCGAGGGGGCCACAATATATACACTCCCAACTCCACCCCATATCCGTAACTGCCCAATAAGAACACGGACCGTAGGATCCCTCATTTGCATGCACTAGACAAAGGGCAACATGTTTACTTGATTGCAATTGGCTCACGTCCAAGGGATTGACGATTGGTTGCTGATATCCCAATTCCTAATAGGATTGGCTAACTGAGGAGCCTTGTTTCCCTTGAAGCTAGGCCAATACATAACAGCACCTACGCATCTCGTTCTGCATTCTCAAGAGCCACTGTGTACAGTATGTCTCTAGCAGCTATTCTGACGAATGCCTTCCTTCAGCACTGTTCACACTTGTGGTGCATGCAGGACTACATTGCCCTGTTGTTCCTCGCATTGGAGAAACACCTGAGCATTGGGTCCTTTCTCAAGAGGAACCGGCTCTTCTTCTGTGGTAGACAGAGGCATTATCATTTGTTCTCAGCAGGGAGGCAGGTGCTTTGGGTTTCAAGGCAACCACTCACCTGCACACCCTTATACAAATACCCCCTGCCCCCTTCAGTAGTCCCAAGTGTCTCCTTCTGCCTTTCTGGGCACATGTGCTGGCTTTGGAGTTCTCTGACATCTATCTATCCTAACATCTCTGTCTTTTGCTGAGCATGGTGGTTTTGGATTAAGGAAATGTTCCTTCCCCTAAGGAGTCTGAACGTCATTTATTTGAGCTTCCTCAACAAGGGAACATTTTAAGGCTGCCAGAAGCACAGCACCCGGAGCATTGGCAGCCGCAATGCTGAGAGTTCCTTCTGAGCACAGGAATTTGAACCTAAACGGCCTCGGTATGTCCACTTACTCCCAAAGTAAGAGAAAATCCTCAGCATTAATGTGGCTTTTTGAAGAGTGTTCTGTCCTTTACTCACACCCCCTGGGGAAAATGTATTCAGTAGGACAAAGGGAGGCAGGGGCTGCATTCATGGCCATGTCCATATCAGCAGTGCTCTCAGAACACCAGAACCAGCCTGCTGGATCACACCATGAATTCTGTTCCCAGCAGCAGCTGGCCATGCACCTCCAGGACGCCTGGAAGCAAGGGGTGAAGGTGAAGGCTTGCAGTCAGTTATTCATACATATGCTGCCTCTGGACCTGGAGATTCAATACAGTCATGGCTAGTAGCATTTGACAGATTTATCCTCCACGAACTTGCTTAACTCTTTCTAAACACCTCATCCTATGGCAGTGTGATCTGTAAGTTAATTATGTGTAGTGGGAAGAAGTGCTTCCTTTTGCCAGCTGTAAATGAATGCCAACACTAGTCTGATGGGTCTTGGAAGTATGGTATAGCGTGACCTCGTCAGGTCACGGAAACTAAGTAGGGTTGGTGTTTGGATGGAAAACCACCAAGGAAGGCACTGGCAAACCGCCTCTGCTTCTCACTTGCCTTGAAAGCCCCTTGCTGGGGCTGCCATAAGTAGGTTGCAACTTGATGGAGGGCGCACACATGCATGTACACGTGTACACATTCATGCACACACACACTTGTCTAACACTTGCATAGGAGTATGCTGCAAAAAGAAATTTGGCTTAATTCAAATCTAGTATTCAGGAATACCATAAATAGTTGGCATTCCTGATATCTGGGTCAGATTCTTGATTCAGGTTTGGTGTTAACTGGGAATACTGAAAATAGTCAGTCGTTATTATTCCCCATGGAGGGAAATATCTGGGAAGCTGGGAGGGGAGGGGGGAGCAGTTTCCAAGCAAACTCCACCAAATTTGCAGAGAACCTAGTCCTTCCTGTCCACTAAGGACCCCCTCTCCATGTTTCAGGAATATTGGAGCCAGGGGTCCAGTTCTCTGGACCCCTGAACAATGTGTCCCCAGACACTATTGTTTCCTATGGGAGAAGCATTTCCAAGGCAAAGACATCTCAAGCGAAGGAGCAAGTCCCAATGCAAGCTGAATCAACAAAGCCCAACAGAACCAGACTGAAGCAAGGAAGGACACTGTTGCAAGCCCAACAGAAGCAACAACCAACATCAAATTATTGCCAGACTACTCTGAGAAGCCTGCAAATGGGGAAGTGGGGGACCTCACTCATTCCCCCCCACCTTCTTACCTCACTCCCCACTTCCCTGAGCGAAAAAGCCCAGGAAAGCCTTGAAAATTTGGGAGGGGAAAAAAAAGAGTTTGCAAGAAGAGCAAGCCAGCTTTTAAAAGGTTGTAGCTGTGTTTGCTGGATAAACCCAAATATATTCAGGTTTATCTGGCACCGATTTTATTCAGGATTCTCTACTGTTATTTGGTATACCTGGACAGTACTGAATTGGCAATTATTCAGTATATATGTGGTATGCTGAATACTGAATCGCACACCCCTACACTTGACCCTGAAATCTAGTACAGACAGAGGAAAAACTTCTCTCTACTTACCTGGCAAAATCTATGATTGTTTATACCTCTGCCACATCTCACATTCTACTATATGAAATGCTAAGGATATTCAAGATAACTCACTTCCTACCCCGGTGTGCCACTAGAGGGCACTGCTGTGGAGGGAAGCCCAGATGAGGCAGCCAGACCTCCACAGAGCATGCCACAGCAGGAAGCCCAGGCTGGGGTCAGGAGCGGAGAAGGCGGCAATGCCCGCCTGCCCTTCACCCAGCTGGGATCAGTAGTAGAGCAGGTGGCAATGCCCGCCCTTTACATTCACCTAACTGGGATCAGGAGCAGAGCAGGTGGCAATGCCCGCCCTCCACATTCACCTAACTGGGAACAGGAGCAGAGCAGGTGGCAATGCCCACCTGCCCTACGCCCAGCTGGGAGAAGGTAACAATACCCACCCCCTTCACCCAGCTGGGGTCAGGAGCGGAGCATGAGGCAATGCCCATTCCCCTTCACCCAGCCTGGATCAGGCACCAAGCAGGAAGCAATGCCAGCCCCTGTTCAACATGCCAGAATCAGGTGCGGAGCAGGCAGCCATGCCCCCTCCATTTCACCCAGCCAGAATCAGGTGCAGAGTAGGAGGCAATGCCCATCTCTTCTTCACCCAGCCAAGATCAGGAGTGGAGCAGGTGGCAATGCCTGCCCCCCCCTCACCCAGTTGGGATCAGGTGCAGAGCAGGAGGCCATGCCCCCCCCCCCCAATTCACCTGGCCGGGATCAGGTGCAGAGGAGGTGGCCATGCCCGCCCCCCTGCTTTCATCCAGCTTGGACTAGTGACGGAGGAGGAGGGAATGCCCGTCTGCCCGCCCTCCCCTTTCTAGAGCCCATTGTATTTTTCCCCACAATGGGCTTTGTTGCTAGTGTAGCCATATTTTTTTAAACTAAAAAAACTTAAACTTTTGGGTACTCCTTTCTGCTCACAGCCATCCAAAATAGATTAATATAAAGGCATTATGATAAAAGAGACATCTTATTTCCAGTCCTTTGAAAATGAATTGGCAGCTAACATAATGCAATTATTTGATGTGTGTTTGTCTAAACTCTTCTCAGAATTCCTGGCGTTTAATGACATGCCCCTCCTTCCAAATGCTATCTAATAGCACACCCATCACAATAGGGAGAATATTTGATGGATCCTTCATTCAGTATGCAAGTTTACATCCTGCCATTCCAGGTTTGCACTAGAACAGGATATGCAATCAGAAATATATTAATCAAACCCATTAAAAATACTGGAGCTGTTACAAATCCAATCAAAACTATTTCAGCTGTAAGAAAGCTTCCCATCTGATGATTTATTATGGCACCTCGCTGCCTGGCTTCATTTCTCTGACCAGTGGGGCGCTGGGGGGAGGGAGCAGCTCATCATCACTGATATGTGGGTGGATTGGATAAAAGGGACAGGATCCTCCCGAGGGGTATTTCGGTGCTCAGCACTTCTACTTCTTACCACTTTGACAGATGTGAGGTAGAGTTTAACCCCCTCCTCCCCCGCCACCATTGTGGTGGAGGGAAGCCGTTTCAAAGAGGAGAATCATGGAATCATGGGGGTGGGGGGGTGGGGGTGGGGGGGTTTCAGCTTCCCTTCTTGCCTGCCTACGTGGCATTTTCAGTTTCTTCCCTGTCCCCCTTTGAGGGATTTGGTGGTACAGTGGACAACAATGTGGAAGAGGAAGTTTGTGCAGGTAGTGTCAGGCAATGCACACTAATCTTAAATTAGTTCACTACTGTTGCTTGAGTTAATGTTGTGCTCACCTGTTGCTGTTGTGGGGAATGGAGAGTATGCTGGATGATGGTGAACATAGGGCGGAGGGCCGGCATGGGGTCAGGGATCCCAGTCCTCTGGGGACGTGGGAGGTATGACGGTGGGAGCTGGTCTCAGTTGAGAAGGGCACGGAGATATGGAATGGCTCGGTGCCCTTCTAACCTGCGTCCCATCCTGAGAAACGCTGGTGATGGAGCTAGGAAAAAGAACCTTCCTTCGACACTGATGCTGTGCAATGCCAGATCCATAAACAATAAGAGCGCAATCCTGCAAGATATCTTTGCGGTGAGGGTATGCGTGACCGAAACCTGGGTGAGGGAGGGTGAAACAGTTGCCCTGGGAGAACTGACCCCCCCCCCAGGATATTCGGTCCTTCACCAGTCCCGAATAGGAGGTTGGGGGGGGGAGGGGTAGCAATCCTTGCCCGAGAATCTTTCTCCTTCAGGCCGCTCCCTGCCCCTGAGATCTCTGGCATTGAATGTGTAGGCCTGGTGTAGGGTGCCAAGGAGAGTTGGGCCACCTGTCTGGTGTACTGACCACCTAGCGCACCAGCAGATACCCTGTCGTGCCTGCTGGAGGTGGTAGCGGGGTGGGCCTTGGAGTACTCCAGACTGATGGTGCTGGGGGACTTCAACATCCATGTCGATGATGCCTCCTCTGTGCAGGCTGCGGACCTGGGGTCTTCCATGGCAGCACTGGGACTCTCCCAATTTGTATCGACCCCTACACATCAAGCAGGTCACACACTAGATTTGATCTTCGGGATGGGGTTGAATGTGGATCTGGAAGTGGTAGAACTGGTGCCATGGTCAGACCACTTGGTCCTGAAGGCTCGGCTGGGGATACCACCCCCCCTCGCAAGGGTGGTGAGCTGATTTATGCTCCCCTGCAGAGACTTATGGACCCAATTGGGTTCCAGAATGCTTTGTGGGATCCATTGCTCCATGGCAGTTTGTTAGAGCAGTGCTGACTCTCCGAAGCCATCAATGAAATTGCCCCTTGTTGCCCTCTTTGCCCCCATGCAAGATGGGCTCCCTGGTATATAGAGGAGCTCTAATGGAAGAAGCGGGAGCTAAGACAGCTTGAGCGAGTGCGGCGATGATCTCGAGACAAAGAGGCAAGATCATCTTATAGGATGTTTATGAAAGCCTATGAGATGGTGGTGAAGGCTGTGAAGAAAGAGTTTTATGCAGCCTCCATCGCGTCAGCTAGCTCACGCCCAGCAAAATTGTTTAATGTAGTTCGGTCATTGGTCTCCTTGCCAGAGGGAGGCTGTCAAATTTTGAACGTAGTACTCATGAAAGCAACAAGTAAAGAAGTGAAGCTCTTGGAGAATCAAATAATAGGATTGCAAGTGGACCATGCCCAAACGGTACTGCGTCTTCAGAATGTAAAAGAGGAGCAAAGTGAAAATTTAAAAGATTTGGTGTCGGGACTTTTGGCGTCAGTCGCAAAGGCAACTAAAGAAGAGTTAAAAAGCGATGTTTTGGAAGTCCGTCAGACATCTTCAAAGTATGCAACGAAGCGTCAGCTGCCTCGCGAGACTATTATTGATTTTTCATCTAAGAAGACTCGGGACACCATCTTATATAATTCGAACAATGTGGACTTGGACTATTTGGGCAACAAGGTTAAAATATTGAAGGATGTTCCATTTTTGGCTCGTAAAAGAAGATTTAAGTATAAAAGACTTGCGGTTTTCCTGAGGAAATGTGATGTAAAATACAAATGGTTGTTTCCGGAAGGCATTTGGTTCAGATATAAGGATCAAACCTACAAGATTACATCGGAAGTACAGCTGACAGACTTTTTGTTCAACCATCAGGAGTTTCAGCAAGAAGAAAGTTCAAAGTCTGAAGGGGAAAGTGGGCGGGGGGAGGAGAGAACGAGCGCAGCTGCTGCAGCTGCGCAGAGACAACTGAGACCGAGACGCGGGGGAAGAAGACCTGATCCTGAATATAGTCTGTATTGTATAAGATCTACCAATCTGATAGCATATTAGAAAGTTAACTTTTAAGAAAAATTGCAGCATGAAGGGAATACAAGACATGTAGAGTAGTGGGCGTTTTTTGTTTATATGTTGTTCTTCCCTTTTCCCCAGTCCCCCCTCTTTCCCTTATATCTTTGTAGTCTTTTGTAGTTTTTTATGTTAGATATTAAAAAAATTTTTTTAAAAAAATTTGAATTCGGAAATTAGCTGTGAGGCTTTTGGGAGCTTTTTTGCTGATAAAATCTTGTCTCTCTGCCACGACTTGCCAGTAGACATGGGCATGAACCAAAAAAAGATTATTGAACCAGCAGATCATGGTTTGGTGCGGACCACGATCTTGAATTCCCGAACAGCAACGACCATCTCCCATCCCCGAACCGAACCCGGATCGTGGAACATGGAAAACGCAGTGGGGTGCGCCGCTGTTCCCAGCCCATGGCTATTTATAAGCATGGGTCCCATTCAGCAACACAGGAGGTCTGTGTTTGGCCGTCAGAGCTGCCTATCAGGGTTTGCAGGGATGAGATTGGAGTGCCCATAGCTACAGAACACCCCCTTCCCCCTCCCTCCCTGGGTGTCTTCTCCCAACTTGTAACTGCTTTGCAGCTCTGTGGTTAGAAGGAAGCCCTGCTGATCAAGGAAAGCTGGGCTTCCATTTGGGTTTCCAGGGCGACAGAAGGAGGGCAGACAGAGCTCAGGCATTCCCCTGGCTCCATTGCCAGGGGAATAGATTGTTGGCATCTGAGTGTCTGGATTCCCAAACCGAGCCCGAACGGCACGATCCAGGCCTCTCCCGACTGCTGGATCATTGGCCGTGGACGATCACGATCCACTGGGTCACGATCGCACGATCGCCATTTTCGTGGGTTTTTGATGCTCATAATGCGGTTCATGCCCATCTCTACTTGCCAGCCACAGTTGATTCAGTGAATGAGCTAGAGACCCCTTGGCCGTCTTCAGGGCCAATATTTGATCATTTCAGCCCACTCTTTGGGGAGGAGATTGACAGGACCCTGTGATCAGTTAGGCCCATCATTATTGTTTAACATCTATATGCACCCCCTTGCCCAGTTGGTGCGAAGTTTCAGGCTTGGGTGTCATTAATATGCAGATGACACCCAGTTGTATCTGATGATGGACGGACAGCCCATGTCAGCCCCAAATGTCCTGGAACATGCTTTTGCAGCCATGACTGGTTGAAGCAGAGTCGGCTGAAACTGAACCCGATGAAGATGGAGGTCCTGTACTTGAGCCATGGGGGATTAAGTTTGGGACTCTGGCTCCCGGCCCTCAATGGGGCACCGTTAGTGCTAGTTCTGAGGGTTAAGAGCCTGGGGGTGATCTTGGATGCCTCCCTGAAAACGGAGGCACAGGCCACAGCGGTTGTCAGGTCCTCTTTTTTCCATCTGTGGCAGACCAGGCAACTTGTCCCTTACCTGTCAATCCGTGACTTAACTACAGTGATCCAAGCAACGGTCATCTCTAGGCGAGATTACTGTAACTTGCTCTACACGGGGTTGCCCTTGAGCCTGACCCGGAGATTACAGCTGGTACAAAATGCAGCAGTGTGTGTTATTATGAGAGTGCCAAATAAGGCGCATATAACACTGTTCTTATGTGAGCTGCATTGGTTGCCAGTGGAGTACCGGATCAGATTCAAGGTTCTGGTATTGACCTATAAGGCCCTGTGCGGACTGGGACCAGCATATCTATGGGACCATCTCTCCCCATATATTCCCCGGAGGACACTCCGATCAGGGGACAAACAGCTGTTGGTGGTCCCTGGCCCCAAGGAGGCCTGTGTAGCCTCAACTAGAGCCAGGGCCTTTTCGATCCTGGCTCCTACCTGGTGGAATGCTCTGTCTGCTGAGATCAGGGCCCAGCAGGACCTACTATCCTTCCACTGGGCCTGCAAGACAGAGTTGTTCCACCAGGCATATGGTGATGCTGGGCCTCCGCCAGCCTGAAAAAAGGGGTGTATAAAATCTTGACCCTCTCTGTGAAGGCTGCCCACCGTCCTGTTTTAAATGTGTATTAATAGAAATACACTGCTGTTTTAATGATGTTTTAATGTAGATGATTTTTATTGTATTTTAATATGTTGTTATCCACCCTGAGCCCGCTCGTGGGGAGGGTGGAATAGAAATGTGAAACAAACAAACAAACAAACAAACAAACAAACAAACAAACAAACAAACAAACAAACAAACAAACAAACAAACAAACAAACAAACAAACAAACAAACAAACACTGATGGAGAGAGGAAGAGCTCTTGGGGGTGTAGTAGATAGATTGTACTTTGGTCCCATCATGAGAAGAAAAGAATCTCTTAATAAGTCAATAATGCTAGGAAAAGTAGAAGGCAGTAGGAAAAGAGGAAGACCTAAAACGAGATGGCTTGACTCAATAAAAGAAGCCACGTCCTCCAGTTTGCAGGATCTGAGCAAGTCTGTTAATGATAGGATGTTTTGGAGGTCTTTCTCTCAAACGGCCACCATAGGTCAGAGGTGACTTGACAGCACATAACACACACGCACACAGTAGATAGTTCAATGAAAATGTTGACTCTGTGTTGGGCAGTGGTGAAAAAGAAAAACTCCATGCTAGACATTATTAGGAAAGAGATTAAAAATAAAACAGTCAATATTGTAGTGTCCTTGTATAGAGCTACAATGCAGCCTCATTTAAAATACTGTGTGCAGTTCTGGTGGCCTTATCTCAAAAAGGCCACTGCAGAGCTAGAAAAAGTGCAAAGGAAGGCAGCCAAGATGGTCAAGGGTTTGGATCACCTTTCCTTTGAAGAAAGGCTGGATAATCTGGGATTTTGCAGTCTAGAAAAAAAAGATGGCTGAGGGGAGACATGTGAGAGGTTTATAAAATTATGCACGGGTACAGGAAGTGGTTAGAGAGCGCTTTTTTCCTTTCCCAAAATACTAGAACTCGAGGGCATCCAATGAAGCTGAGGAGTAGTGGATTCAAGATATACAAAAGGAAATACTTCTAGACTCAATGAGTGATTAAAATGAGGAATCAGCTGTCAGAGGGTGTAGTGATGGCCACCGGCATAGGCAGCTTTAAAAGGGGATGAGGCAGATTCACAAATGATATTGGAAGTTACACTAGCCCTGGTGACTAAAGGAAGCCTCCACATTCCGAGGCAGTCAACCTTTGAACACCAGCGCCAGGAAGCAACATCAGGGGAAGGCCTTGGCCTCTGGCCTGCTTGCTCGGGTCTCCTGTAAGACAGAATGCTGGACTAGACAAACCTGCTGGATCAGACCAGTGGTTTCTATGTTCTTATGCAGCGGTACTCATGCCATGGCTCATGGAGAATGACATTTACCTTTACCATCAACCCAAATAGCCACATGATTACAGTACGCCCTGTGTAACAGGCATCCAAACACACACACATACACATGCAATAGTACAGAGCTATTGATCAAATACGGAACGACAACCTTTTCAATGACCAGAGTCCCTCTCCGCATCACCACTGAACCTGGGCAGCCCTTGTGTTTCTGGAGTGAGGGTGAAGGGCTTCCTCTCCGCCTTCCGGCTCTCTCCTCAGCACGACACAAATCAGCCCAGGTAAGAGGGTGCGGTTGCCAAGGCGGCCAGAGGAGAGCAAGCTGGCTGTGCAGAAAGGGAGTAAAATTGCCACCGCCTCACTGTGGGCAGCGAGGTGCCCTTTCCTGGGTGGCTGCCACGCACGTAGTTTTACTCTCTCTTCACTGCAGCCAGCTCTGTGGCCCTTCAGATAGCCCACTGGATGCTGGAAGAAGGAGCACAAAGTCTCTGGACAAGGGTGGTGGTGGGGTTGTTAAAGAGGCCTACACTTCAGGGAGGCTTGCAGCTTACCTGTCCTCCAGTCCCTGCAATGTTTCACGGTAGCCACCACAAGCCCTACCAGGTAGTAGCCTTACCCACTTTCCTGAAACATGGGTTGGTGCCCCTTGGCGATCAATGGGGAACTGTGCTCGAAAGAGCCACAAATGATAGTCAAAGAGCCACATGTGGCTCCCAAGCCACCGAGTATCACTCTTATTATGCTATGTTTACATCACTTTGGGATCACCCTCACTGTGTCAATGCCTCATTAGGGGTGCACCTCCTCCTCCTTCTCACCAACACTTATTATTTCTAGAATGTCTAATGCAGATCAAGCATCTAATTTAGGTTGAAACATACCAGGGAGCCTGTGTGTGGCTGGCATGAAACTAACACTAATAAAGCTATCCACAATGGGATTTGGCAGGTCCCTTCAGGTACTGGTCCAAAGATTGGCAGCAACAGCCTATGTTATCCCTCACCTTCAAGGGGGCAGTTCTCCAGTTTACAGAGGTGTGTGAGAGAAGGGAAAGGCTGCTTCCCAGACCATGGAGGAATGGTCCAGAAAGAGCCCTTGGACATCAGAGGCCTGGCTGGTGTTCAAGAGAAAGATCTCAGTAACCTTTGCAAAACAAGCCCTGGAGAATCCAGAATCTCTGGGGCTTCTGGAGCTCAGGCTTCTGTTCTGAGTGAATGATTAATGGGCTGATAGAGATCTGACAACCTGACAAGCCCTCTTGGTACTGGTGAAATTGCCCTTATACAGTACGGCCAAAGGGCTGTTTGAGCACCAGATCAAACGGTGTTTATTCAAGCTAGACCACTCCTTCCCCTCTGCCAAACCAACATATGCAATTGAAGCGCAGGAAGCAATGCTTGCTAGGGGTGAGGGGAGACATGGCAAGGAGGGAATGATTTCTCCCATGCCCAGAGCCCAAAATGAATAAATGGGGAGGGGGATTCACCTTTAGTGCTGAAGAAAGTCCCAGCCCTCCTCCTGCTTCATGTAAATTCCAGGGAGAGTTTGCTTTATCAAACGATAACTTCTGTGCACCGGAACAAATGACATTTGGAAAATGACCAAAAAGGCAAACAAACAAAAATCCACCCTTCAGCTCTCTGCTAGGGAAGTTTGCCGTCTATTCGCAGTCTGACTGCCAATCAGAAGCTAGAAGGAGATATTTCCCTAAGCTGCTTGGGAAAAGACAAAGATGAAGGCAGACGCCCAGCGTTGAATATCAGTGAGTGACCTGATATTTAACAGAGTTTAGAAATGTTTGTGTGCCAGATGATGAATTTTTCCAGAAATCCCAAATACCGCAGCAGCAATTCCTTGTCTGAGCTGCCTTTCCTAAGAAACTTGGTTGAGTTTGTTTCTTGGGGGGGGGGGGGGGGCGGGACACAATAGAGGCCATCAGATGGTGCCGCGTCTTGAACACAGAATCCTGGGGGGGCAGGCTTTCCGCAGGCCTTCCTGCCCGGGACTCGCTTTCTCATTTTCAACCCCCTTCCTGTCATTACCCCTCCACCCCACGCTGACAGGATTTAATACATCTCTTCCCAATACTAACAATGAACCAATCAGGGGATGGTAAAAATTCTTCAAGGGCCCTTATTACCGAGGTTTTGGTACAAAACACCTGTTTTTGAGAGTGGATCCTGGCTTATTTTTCTTCTGATGTTCATCTTATATATATATTATTTCAATTTCCAAGCATACAAATATACAGACATAAATTATACACTATGATAAAATAAAAACGACATGCATACACTTAAGTGGAACTTACTTAAACCTACTCTTGATATTTCACTTCTGTTTTAATATCTTATTCTATCTTTACCATCTGTCTTCGTATCTAATAACATTTTATCAACGAATAACATTTTATTATAAACACGTATTATTGAACTCTTTCTATCATTCTCTTTGTTAATTTAATTTTGTTCTTAATTTTCAGCTATATAAAAAAAGCTTTCAATTTTTTTGGAAATTCTAAAGTCGGTCTATTATGTATAAGAGAAGTTAATTTTGCCGTTGTTACATAGTCATTTAATTTATTCTTCCATTCCTTCAAGTCCAAGTATTTCACCGCTTTCCATTTTGCTGCATATATTACTCTTGCTGCTGTAACCATATATTTAAACAGTTCACTGTGTATTTTTGCATTTTTACCATTTAATAGCATATTTTTTGGATCCGCTGGAAACTTGAATTCTAGTATCTTTTGCATTTCTTCATGTATCTCTATCTAATATTTTCTTGCTTCCTTGCATGTTCACCACATGCAATAAAACGTTGCATCTGTATTCTGCCAATTCCAACACTTCTCATTATAGTCTTTATTTGTTTTTGCTATATCTTTAGGGGAAATATACCATCTAAAAACAGTTTTTACTAGTTCTCCCTTAATATTTGACATTCAGTAAACCTATTTTCTTTTGTCCATAAATTTTCCCACTGACTCATGTCTATGTTTTCTCCAAGGTTTTGCATCCATTTTATCATGCAGTTTTTTACTTGTTTTGTTTCAGTATCATATTGTAATAACATTTTATAATTTTTTCCTAATAGGTGTCTTAAATCTCTCATGATTATTTGTTCAAAGATGGTTTTCTTTCATCATCCCCCCTCTTAAGCTATTTGTTCTTCAGTTCAGACACCATTGAATGATATAACAATCATGAAATATTTTTTCCTTCTTCTTGAACTTCTTGCCAAGATTTTATTTTTCCTTCTTTGTCCATCAGATATTTATAAGCGGCATGGTCAAATTTCTTTCTTGTCACAGTAAACGTCAGCTGGGGATGTCAATGATGAGTTGGTGGAATCACTCTGTGTCTGCACTGAAATCTTATCCTTGGCTTCTTTTCTCCCCATACAAAATTGTTAAACATTTTTTGCCATTTTTTAAAAATTCTATTTATATGAATTGGTAACGTCTGAAACAAAAAAGTCAACTTTGGTAATATATTCATTTTGACTGTGGAAATTTTTCCGAGCCACAATTTTTTCCATCTTTCCCATCTTCATAGGTCTTCAAGGATAGTTGCCCAGACTTTTTGATAATTATCTCTATAAAGATTTTCATTTTGTTCTGTTACATATATTCACAAATATTGTATTGATTTTTTATGACACATTCTGTTCTTCTTCTACTACTACTTTGGTTGCTGCTAATAACATTATCTTTGTCTTCTTTTTTCAGTTTATATCTGGAATAAATTCCAAATGTAAATATTTGCTCCATTATATATAGTTCTTTTGGCAATTTTTTCTGTTACTTTATTTTTAATTTTCATCTCCCCTTGTGCATGCACATACAGACACACAGAGATGAGCGTGTCCCTCATAAGTGTGTCTGCACAGTTAGACACAAAATAATAAGTAATCAACAAACAAAAACCAGAGAGGCCCATGGGCTTCTATTTTCATTCACTGGGCATGGAAAGCAAACCCAGTCAGCTAGTGGTGAATAGCTCAGTAGTTCAAACTGCTTCTCGTCTTCAGACCAAGTTATAGTTAGCTTATTAATGGAGTATACAGTTTTCTCGTAGGGATCATTTCCTCAATTTCTTTTGCTTCCTTTGTCATGGGCATTTTTCTACTGTTAGTTTTTAAAAATACCATTAAAACAATTTTGTGAAAAAGCAATTGCTTTCTTGTTTTAAATTAAGAAGCCTTGTTAGAACATAGTGAGCTGCATCATCCAAAGCAATGGGACATGACTTTAAGCCTGTTTACACCTGTTGCCTTAAGCTGCGACTTACTTAGAAAAATTACGTTTAGGGTGTATTGGACACCACAGCACCTTCTTAATAAAAGATTAGGTACAGTGTCCAATTGTTGTCACTATAATTTACAAGATATTAGGAAAAACTTCTCCACTTTAACAGTGCAATCCTAACCTCCCCAAGCTGCGCCATCGCTCGTGCGCCGGTGTAAATGGGGTGGCGCTGGACGGCACCCTAATGACTTTCACAGGATAGTCCCGCCAGCGCCCGAGTGTGGCAAGGCGAAATGCAGCGGCCCCTGGAAGGTCCCGCCCACCGTTCCCCTGACAACCCCACTCACACCAGCCAATGGCCACACCCTGCCCCTCACATCCAGGCGAGAGAACAGCGGCGGTGCAGCCAATGGGGAGGCTGTGATCCCCACCGCCGCTGCTGCCGCCACCAATAGGCCCCCGTCAGAGGGCAGGCATTCCTGCCAGGGAGGGGGCAGAGGTGACAGTGCAGGTCCAGATCAAACACCTCCCCCTCGCCTGTCCAGGCCCCATTTCTGATAAGGGCCAGGCCGGTAGCCACAGTTCAGTGTGCCTGCACATACCCACTTCCACCACCAAAAGAAAAAGGCCCCCCCCCCCTGAAAAGTAGGGCCAGACAGTAGGGAGCTGTTCTCTGTTGCCTAGAGAGCAGTTGTACGTCCGGGAGATCTCCAGCTACCACCTGGACACCAGCAACCCTAATCAGTCCCCAGTTTCCATAGAAGCAGGTGGGGGGGGGGGAGGCAGGGCTGCCAATGAGTGACAGGAACACCCATTTGGAACCACATGGGAGGCCAGGAAGCCGTTTGGAAACGAGGGGGATGAAAAGCACGCTCAGACTTGCTGCCGCGCAACGGGAACACATCACTGCATCTCTAAAAAGTGAGAGCGGGGGCCGGACCTTGACAGCCATGTCCCAGTACTGGGGAGATGCCCCCCCAGAGTGAACTGAGAGACCCTCCCCATACCAAGCCCATCCCTGCCTCTGCAAACACAACCCCTACCCCCTGGCAGCAGCTTTCCACCTGCACCCGGTCTTCCTGGCTTATCAGATGCCAGCCACTCAGCCTACCAGAGAATGAAAGTCCTCGGTGCCTCCCCCCTCCTCACAGACATTCCTGGGTCACGGTTCAAGTCCCACCCCTCTGCCTGACGTTTCATTGGGGGGAGGAAGGGGGCGGGGAGGCTGAACGGGGTCTGCTTGATACATTTGTAGGGATGTGAGAGTGGAAATGTGTGATGGGGTGTTGGGGGAGGGGCTAAGGACAAAGTCAGGCGTGCAAACACAGAAGTTTGTTGTTTTTCAACTTGTTTTATTAAACTGGAACAAGCACCCTTGTTTCTAGGCTGGAAAGGGAGCCAAGGCGTTTCACACAGCCCTCAGTCTTGCTCCCAGGGACGAGGTTGAGATGCGGACTGCGGTGAGATATTGCTTCCTGGGCTGGATCCGCATGTCACTCACAGAGGGTTCGGGGGGCGGGGCGGGGAGGATCGGACATGCTCGGGACGTGCCTGCAAGAAAAAGACAAACATGTGGGTTTTGCCTCGGTCCACAGCTGAGGCAAACCCCACACTCCAGCATCTGAGAAGATGCACATAGTAGAGAGTGGCAGCGGCAGCGATCAGCTGATTCAAGGCCGTCTGGTGAGGATGCATTCTGCCTTGGGGTGCTTTTACCTTTAAGGAAGGAAACGAGCTGGTAGTTACAAACACCTGGCCAAGAGTAGTTTTCGGGGCAACTGCCTCTGGGGCGGGCAGGGGCGGCCACCATTGCCCCCTCCTCTGCCGAGCCTCACCTGAAGAGGCTAGTGGTCAGATGGGTTCAGGGGATGGGGCGGTTAGTACTAATCAGCGGGACGGGTTCGCCGTCGCCCCATCTCTTCCTTACCTGTCAGCGCTCCCTCACTTCTTACCGAGCTGGAACTCCAGAGTCAGGACACCTGCAAGGAAACAGGAGTGGCTGCTGTGGACTTTGCCCTTCTTCCCTTCAGCGAGTGCACAGTTCTCCAACTTTTCTCACAAAGTCCCCAAAATGCAATCAGTGCCTGCCACCGTGAGCACCCTCTCCCCCACCTCCTGTTCAAAGTGGCCATGGCACACAGCAAATGGGCGGAGCTTCCTGCCATGTGCTCACTTACCTGAAGAGTGTGGACGGCACTGGCCAGATGTTTTATAGGGTGCTTTTGTGGGTGATTGGGTGTGGGGAGGAGGGCTCGTCCACGCCGGGGATGCACGCTGATTGGTCCCCAGGATAGTTCCCATCCTATGCTCCTTCGGGCCATGGGGGTGGGTCGCTTGGAGAGGGGGCGAGTTTTCGCCATTCAATGGGCGCCTATGGGCTACACCTTCTTTCGTGCTGTAGCTCTTTTGCACCGCTATGGGCATTCCCGCTTCTGGAAGGGCTTAGGGAGCAAACTAACTCCAGCCCCGCCCTCCTCCCCGCCCCCTCCTGCGCCGACGCGGGGCTCTACGCCGCTTCTCCACCTTCGCCCGGCCGCCTCTTGCTTGCGCCTGTGCCAGCCCGCCAGCGGTGCAACGCCTCGTGCCACCGCTGATGGAAGGCTATTTACGCGCACGTAAGAGCCAGTTGCGTCATCACAAGCCTTAGTTCGGTTCCTATTCACTTTCCCCACCCCCGTTAGGATTGCACTGCCCGAGTAATTCAGCAGTGGAACTGACTGCCCAAGGATGAGTTAGGTTCCCCCTCACTGGCAGTCTTCCAGGAGTTCCTGGACAAATACTTGTCGGGATGCTTTAGCCCGTTCTTGCATTGAGCTGGGGGTTGGACTAGATAGTCTATGTCCCCTTCCAATTCTAGGATTCTATAAGACGCCTCTCTTAAGCATAGGCTTTGGATATGTCTTTTGGGGAGGAAGTTATTACTCGTATTAATTTTGTAGTAGAATACTCATTTATTTTGAGGATGTTTATGAATTTTAAACTATTTGCCTGTCTTTTGTAATCTAAGTGACTGTCAATAGAAATAGGCCCTCTACACCCTTTCAGTTGCTAAAAGGCTTATATTACAACAGTACCCATCAGATTGAGGACCTGATAAACTGATCAATATTTGAACATATTGCATTGCATATGGATTTATTTTTAGATACGTGGAGATTTTTTTTAGAAGCTAATGTATAGGTTCACCAGGATTGATTCATTTTTGTTGTTGTTGCTTCTTTCCTCCAGGTTTTTTTGCTTTGCACAAATATATAACAAATCTAATTTTTAAAAAAACTCTTATTATACCATATTCCAGAATAAGAATACTTTCAATGTTTAAAACTAGGAGTAGGCTATGATAAACAGAACTATTTCATCTCTCTACTCCTGTCCTCCAAACACTGTAAATATGATTAGTGAGACAAAACTACAAGGAGATGTGTAATCAAATGTTAATTTTATTAGGTCAGATGGAGAAGAGTCTGGGAAGGAAACAGGGTTGAAGAAGTATGAAGAACTTAATAGTGGCAGCTGTAAGGATCTGCCGGGTGATTCTCAAAAAGGACTTCACTGTGAGCAGTAAAAGTATCTTTATTGATAAGTTACTAGTATAATGAACTTACTCCATCTTTGCCAGGAATAACGGTAACATGTAAACATCAAGCAGATAAAGATTCCAAAAGCACGGGTAACTTCCAAGCCCTCCCCCCTCCCCCAGTCTAACGTCATCTAGCTTCAGTGAAAGAACAGTTAAGTGGGGAAACAGCAGGAATGGATGGGGTTTTCAAGATCGTGCCAGAGTCTCTTCCCAGACTAAGGAGAAAGGTTTCTGGTGTAGTTCAAAGGAGTGTACAGGTAACGGGAGAACAAACACTTCCCTTGCATAGTTTCCCTTGCGGGTCCAAGAGGCAAGGCCAGCAACATCTGCAGGTCGCGCAAAGCATTTCAAGTAAAGCATACCTTTAGCCTTTAACTATAACAGTAAGCATAAGTATCAGATCCCAATTACAACAGCAGGGCAGGACTGAGCCTGATTATGACAGGTGAGGCCAAGCACCTGACATCCTGCCCCTCCCCCACTCAACTTCCTCCCAGCTTCCCTGGGTATTGTTTATGGAATGCCCAAATTAATTTGCCAGCCCGAACATCAGTTGATTTAACCCACTCAGCCTGGCTTTTCGAGAAATGCTTTCATTGGATCAGGTAATACAACTCCCCCCACTTCCATTTAGAGTCCACGATGAATTCGACCTCCTGGTGTGGTTGCCCCTCTATCATAATCGGAGGTGGAGTTGCCGGTTCCAAGCGCCATTTGTCCGGTCCAGGGTCTCTCTTGAGTAGGCTAAGTGGAAAACTGAGTTGCCTAGATTCTTAGGCAACTCAAGCTCAACAGTAACATCATTAATCAAATGAGTTACATTGAAGGGTCTGAGGTATTTCCAACCCAATTTTACTCAGCTGCTCCCCCTTTAAGTTCTTTGTGGAGACATAAATGGCATCTCCTGGTTTCAAATCCCAAGTTGGGGGGAGCATTTTTTGTCCACTTGATTTTTGTAATCCAATTTGGCTTTCTCCAGCGTTTGCCTTGCCAGGTCCCACTGAGTTACTATCTCAGTCCACCAGTCTCTCAAACCTCCCCCCTCCACCTTTGACCCTGCCTCCAACATTGGCATCACCTTCTTTTCAAAGCCCTGGTTCACCTGAAACGGAGAGGCCCCAATAGAGCTGTGTACACTGTTACTGTAGCAATATTTTGCATAGGGCAGGAAGTCGACACAATCGTCCTTTTGATAATTAATGTAACATCTCAGGTATTGTTCCAATATTTGGTTTGTGTGTTCTGTTTGCCCATCGGTTTCCGGGTGGTACCCTGAGCGAAACCCCTGCTTGATTCCTGTCACTTTTATAAGTTTCCGCCAGAAGTTGGCAACAAACTGGCTACCCCAATTAGAAATTATCTTATTTGGGAAAGAATGTAAATGCACCACGTTCTGCATGATGAGATTAGCCAGTTTTTTCCCCTGGAGAGTTTGGTGCATGGGATGAAATTGGCTTGCTTTGAAAACAAATCTACCACCACTAAAATCATGGTTTTCCCCTTGCTAGGGGGAAGGTCAGTGATAAAAATCCATAGAGATCATAGACCACAGGCAAGGGAAGGTTTTCAACGGTTGCAGCAGTCCTGGGGTTTCCCTCCCCTCTTTTTCCCCGTTAAGCAAACTTGACAAGTTGTCACATATTGTCCTTTCTCATATCCTGCCACCAAAATTGCCTCTGGGCCAGATGTAAATTCTTTACAAACTCAAAATGCCCCCATCAACTTGTTATCATGACATTTTTTCAACACCTCCCCACGAAAGGCTTCTGTAACATTCAGTTTACCATTTCTATACCAGCACCCATCCCCCCCCTTCACAAGCGGTTCCTGCAAGGCCCCTTCCCCCTCCTTTTCCACTTCTGCTATAACTTTCTCCAGCCAGGGGTTGGGTGGGGTTGAAAGAAGTTTGCGTGCTTGTTGCCACATCATCACCGCCCCTCCCAGCTGGGCTGGTGTGAACATAGTGTCTATAATCTCCTCCCTCTGGTTTCATGTTGTGGGACACGGGACAAGAGTGAATTGAAACTTTGAAAAGAACTCTGCCCAGTGGAGCTGTTTCACACCCAGCTTCCGGGGTGATCGGAGGGCTTCCAGATTTTTATGATCAGCCCACACCTCAAAAGGTACCTTTGCTCCTTCCAGCCAGTGTCACCAAGTGGAGCGGGCCAGTTTGATAGCGGCTGCCTCTTTATCCCACACTGACCAGTTTCTCTCTGCCTCTGAGAATTTCTGGGAGACATAAGCGCAGGGGTGCAGTTTCCCTTTCAAGCCCCCTTGTAGAATCGCCCCTCCCACCACCACATCACTGGCATCCACTTGTACAATGAACTGTTTATTCTCATCTGGGTGGACCAGGATGGGTTCAGAGGTAAATAAAGTTTTTGACTTTTCAAATGCCTGTTGGCACTACTCAGTCCAGACCATCTTGGTACTCGGCTTTGCCATGCCCCGTCCTTTCCCTTTTGTCTTTAACAGATCGCAGGCATCAAAGGGGGTGTGGCCTCGCCATAGCAATTGAGCGAAAAATCGCTATAACGGTAATCCGGTATTAAAAAATAGTGTGTGATGTCATCATGGGCTACAGCGGATCTAAACCCGCCCCGTATTGCGTAATTCTCCTAGGGACGTGGACAAAGTATAGCACAGCGCTGCCGCAGTAAGAGAGGGGATGTGAACACAGACTGAGACATCGTGGGATAGAATCCAGTGCAATTATTGCATATGAAAAGCGGAAGGTAGGGAAGTGTGGATTCGGCCCCTATCTTGTAAAAGGTTGCCATAATTGCCTGTCTCCACTCCTCTGGTATACAACCAATGGAATTTAGATGGGAGAATACAGCTGCCAGTACCATTGCCCATCAATCCATGTTGTCCTTCAGCAGGTCTGGCAGTATAAGTTCTGGCCCGGGGGCTTTCCCGCTTTTGAGGTGGTCAATAAGCAATATAACTTCTTGTTTGGAAGCTGGAGGCCACTCAGAGAGATCTACAAGCTCTTGCAACAGGGGGTCATGAGATGATTCCTCATAAATCTTTTGAAAGAAAGTTTCCCATGTCCAAGCTGTTAAGTTTGAGTCCATTGGGGAGGAATTTTTTGATAAATAATTTGATGTTAACTTCCAAAATTGGGTACAGTTTTTTGTTCTGGCTGAGCTGAATAAGCCTACCTCAGGTTGGTTGTTGTGGGTTTTCCGGGCTGTATTGCCGTGGTCTTGGCATTGTAGTTCCTGACATTTCGCCAGCAGCTGTGGCTGGCATCTTCAGAGGTGTAACACCAAAAGACAGAGATCTCTCAGTGTCACAGTGTGGAAAAGATGTTGGCAGGTCGTTTGTATCTACTCAGGAGGGGTGGGGTTGGGGTAAGTCATCCTGTAAGAGTTTCCCAGGGTGTGGAATGCTAATGGCGGGAGGCTTCACTGTATCCTGAGGAGGTACTTTTGCATATGGATTGGTGCTTGAGGTGCTAATCTTCTCTGCAGGGCTATTGTCGAGTATAGAGTGTTTTGTTAGCCTGGTGTTTTTCAGAACTGGAAACCATGCTCTGTTCATCTCCTGCAGGACCACATCGGGAAAACCTCGTCTTACATCAAAGATTCAGCAGATTTCATCAACAAAATCAGTTCTCTGAAACTCAATCCACAAGACATACTTGTCAGTTTTGATGTTGTATCCCTGTTTACCAAGGTTCCAGTAAAAGACACTATTGCACTTATTAATCAGATTTTCCCAGAGGATGTAACAGCCTTATTCCATCATTGTCTGACAACCAGTTACTTCCAATGGGATAACGAATTCTATGAACAGATGGATGGGGTGGCCATGGGGAGCCCTCTCAGCCCAGTTATAGCAAACTTCTACATGGAACATTTTGAAAAAACAGCTCTAGAATCAGCACCCCACAAACCCAGTGTATGGTTCCGGTTTGTGGATGATACATTTATCATTTGGAGCCATGGGGAGGAAGAATTGATGGGGTTTTTGAATCATCTCAACAACATCCACCGGAACATACAATTCACAATGGAGAAAGAAATCAAGGGAAAACTCCCATTTCTGGATACCTTGGTCATCCGCAAAGCAAACTTGCAGTTAGGTCACAAGGTCTACAGGAAACCAATTCACACTGATCGGTACTTACACAAAAACTCCAATCACCACCCCCGACAGAAAAGAGGCATAATGAAAACATTAGTGGATCACGCAAGACGGATATGTGAGCCGCACTTTCTCAATGAGGAAATTAATCATCTAAACCACGCACTTCAGGCAAATGGCTACTCCAGAAATGAAATCCGAAGAGCAATCAAACCCAGGATGAATCAAACAACCAAGGAAAAACAGTCTCCTACAGGAAAAGTGTTTTTGCCATATATCAAAGGAATTACTGATCAGATGGGAAAGCTTATGAAAAAGCATAACCTTCAAGCAGTATTCAGACCCACCCGAAAAATACAACAGATGCTAAGATCAGCAAAAGACAGTAGAGACCCCCTCACCTCTGCAGGAGTATACCGTATACCCTGCAGCTGTGGACAAGTTTACATCGGGACCACAAAGCATAGCATCCAGACAAGAATAAAAGAACATGAAAGACACTGCAGACTTGGACAACCTGAAAAATCAGCAGTGGCTGAACATAACCTAACTCAAACAGGGCACAGTATCTTATTCCAGGACACCAAAAGACTGGACAACACTTCCAACTACTTTGTCAGACTGCACAGGGAAGCCATTGAAATTCACAAGCATAAGCAAAACTTCAACAGGAAAGAAGAAACCTTAAGAATGAACAGAGCATGGTTTCCAGTTCTGAAAAACACCAGGCTAACAAAACACTCTATACTCGACAAGTTTGGGATCTTATTACAGACACTCCTGCTTAGCTGCAGCTGACACAGAAGACACACGCACAAACCATTAAAATGCCCATAACCTTCTCTGCTGAAACAAAATCTTCTTCCTGCTTGACTGGTACAGGCTGTATTCTGATTGACTATCCTGGTGCATAAAAAGTCCATCTTGTTATTAGACAAAGCACAAACCCATCACCATGAATATGCACACCAAATACCTCCCAGGCATCACTGGCGGAAATTGTTATAACAGGAAGGACATTGTAACTTTTATTGAGAGGAAGGCTGAGCCAAAGGTATTCATTCTTTTCCTGAATGCGTTGGTCACTTCTGAAGAACACGTTTTTTGATGATTTTTACAATACCTCTTTAAAATTGTTACCTGTTCTTTTGAATTGTCTTTATTTACTGCCACTGTCAATTGCAGTCATTTACCATAAAACAGACAAGTTTGATCTGCTACACAGCACATGGGCTACACACCATTCATTACATCATCCCTGACTGAGTGGAGTCTCCCATGTGACCAACTAAGAAACACTAAGAAGCGACGGTGGTGGTGGTTTAGGCGGGTAGCTGTCTGGATCTGCAGTACAACTGCAAGACTGGAGACTCCACTGGACTCAAATCAGGGGGGGTGGGTGGTGATTGACATGATGATTGTTGTCAGAATTTGTTAGTGGGTTGGAACCAGGCCTTTTTGGCCCATGTTAGAAATAGAGAACCAGCTATAGTTTGGGAAAAAGAAAGCTTCCAAAAGCTCTCCCTCCCTCTCTGCAGAATAAAGTTGCATTTCCTGACAAGATTTCACCCTCTGTGACAGGGAACAGATAAGGCCATAAAAGTTGTTAGTTGTTTGGGACCTTTGAAGGGTCTTCTGGCCTTTTGCATATAAATCACCAAAAGAGCAAGAAGGACCAGGAGAAACAGCAAACAGCTTATCTCCAGGAAAATCAAAAAGAGTCCAGTAGCACCTTTAAGACTAACCAACTTTATTGTAGCATAAGCTTTCGAGAATCACAGTTCTCTTCATCAGATGCATCTGACGAAGAGAACTGTGATTCTCGAAAGCTTATGCTACAATAAAGTTGGTTAGTCTTAAAGGTGCTACTGGACTCTTTTTGATTTTGCTACTACAGACTAACACAGCTAACTCCTCTGGATCTATCTCCAGGAAGAACAGGATATCTCAAACCTATAGCTAGTGAGGTGTGAACATTCCTTTGCAATTTACAATGTAGCCAAATGTGTATCAAAGATGCAGTCTATCTTAGAGGTAAAGGATGTGTAGACTTGTGTTTACACGAAAGACCCTCAATGGAACTGTCTTTCAAGAACAAAGACAATGTAATTGACTAGGATGGGGTTTTTTTTGATTTTTTTTTAATTTTTTAATTACTAGAACTACAAAAGTACAAAAAGGAAAAAGTGGGAACAGGGAGAAGGGGAAGAAACAACACATAACAACACAAACACTACGTCTACAAGTAATGCATTCCCTTCATACTGGAATTATTTAACATTAGAACTTTGTAAAATGCTGTTAGATTGGTAGATCTTATAAAATACAAACTACAATCAGGATTAGGTCTTCTTCCCCCCTCTGGGTCTCGGTCGTAATTCTCTCTGAACAGCTACAGTCACTGTGCTTGTTCCCTCCTCCCCTCCCCCTTCAGGCTTGAAATCCTCTTCTTCTTGCTGAAAATCTTGGTGTTTACACACAAAGCTGATCTTCTGATGTTATCTTGTGAGCTTGATCTTTATAGCTAAACCAAATACCTTCCGGAAATAACCATTTGTACTTTATTTCACGTTTCCTCAGAAGAGCTGCAAACCTTTTATATTTAAATCTTCTTTTCCGAGCTAAAAATGGAACGTCCTTCAATATCTTGACCTTATTGCCCAGAAAGTCCAAGTCCGCATTGTATGATTTATATAGGATGGTGTCCCGGATCTTCTTAGATGAAAAGTCAATAATAATCTCGCGAGGCAGCTGACGCTTCGTTGCATATTTTGAAGAAGCCCGACGGACTTCCAAAATGGCGCTTTTTGTAATTGACTAGGATGTTAATAAAGCAAGCCTTTGATATCTCCCTATAAGAGAGGGACGAAACAGGCACTCGGTACCCTTCACTTGCCAACACGCAGAGACTAGCTAAGTCTCTTGGCTGTGCAACGGAGGGGTCCCAGAACTCTGGAATGGGGGAAAAGTTTTTTTTGTAGTTATCTTATAATATTGTTGTGCCTTGCATGCTAACTTGTATTCTGTATCTGTCTCTATAGCGCTCTAGTGGTCAGTGGGTCGGGCCCAGGTCTGGTGCCTTGCCCAACTGCTTGTATTCTCTCTTATTCTTTTAAAATAAAATTACCAGCTTTGGTTAAGAACTTTTCTGTGCTGTGTACATCACTTTCAGCCAGATACTTAGACCAGCAACAGGGAAAGAGCAGGCAGGCTTTATTCCATCCCAAGCCTTTGGTGAGGGGCTACCCTAGCAAGAACCGAACTCTGCTGGTGGGACCCGATCCCAGCAGAGATTTCCGGCCACAATGATGAGTGACAGAAAGAACAAGTATGTACAAATATTGCACTCCAGTTGCTTAGGTGTTTGTGTGTGTGAAATTTCCACCAAAATTAAAGGTTTTGTTTTTTGTAACCACAAATCACAAGTGGAGAATATCTGATACAGCCTGAATGGAAAGTACTGAAGACAACATATTTACAACATATCTGATGAACTTGATGATTTCTGATGCAGTGCTTTGTCCCTTTAACTGTCCCCGTGGCATTATATAAGCAGAAGACCATCTGGTGGGGGCAGGATAACACAGCGAACAGATAATGCATTCTATATGGAGTAGTCTGGCCCACAATCTTATTCTTTGTTCTTATTCTTATTCTTTGAGCACCTCCATTGTAATATAGCCCATCCTGGAAAATTCTTTTTTACTTAGTTTGCGAAAAGATGGTAACCTGACCTCCTTAGGCAGGCCCTTCCACATGGTAGGGACCACCACAGAGAATGCCTGAGCATGGGCTGCTGTTGATCTTGCCCATTTGCAGGGCAGCACCCCAAAAGGCCCTGCTTGGACAAAGGAAGCTGTGGTGGAGGATTACATAAGAAACAGTTCTGCAGATATGAGGGTCCAAGGCCTCGAAGTGCCTTATGTGTGAAAGTACCTTGAACTGCAGTGGTAACTGATAGGCAAGTAGTGATGTCATGGAGTGGCTGCAGAATGGCTATGATACGCATACTCTGCAAAGCTCCTGGTAATAACTGAGCTGCAGCATTCTGTACCAACTGGAGTTTCTGATTCTGAGCTGACTGCAAGGACAGGCCCACATAGAGTGCTTTACAATAGACCAGTCTCAGAGTTACTGTAGCTTGGATCCAGGTGGCCAGATTGCCTGAGACAAGGTAGTGGCCATCAGCTAGGCTAAACCAAGTTGGAAGAAAACATTTTTTGCAGCTACATTAACTTGCTTCTTTACAGTATAAGCCCTAAAGCATCCATTAGAAGCCCTAAAGCACAAACTTCTATCTTCCCAACCAGCGTTGCTTCTGTCTTGTTAGGATTTAGTTTCAGTTTTTTGACTCTTAGCTATTTGACCACATCAGTCAGCACTGGCTCTATATCACATCACCAGGAGATTTGAATAAAGAGATATAGACATGGGTGTCATCAGCATATTGATGACAGCCAACCCTAAAACTATAAATGATTTGTCCTTAGAGCTTTGCATATATGGCTCTCAGATTGGTCCCTTTGTCAACCTAAAGTCCCTTGAAATTGTCCAATCTAAATTTCTTAGATCCCTATTTGGTGTACCTAAATGAATATCCAATGTAATACTCAGGCAAGAGGCCGGTCTACCCAGAGTAGAAACAAAAGTTTGGGAATAAGCAATATCACTCTGGTTAAAAATTCACTACAAACCGAAGGGCCTAATACCCTTCCTTCTGGCCTCGGACCCCTATCCCATTTGGTCTACACAAATTCTTAATCAGATTAAACGGGTTGGTTTAGTCCCAGAAGATCTCTTTCATGGAAGCCTACAAATGGCAAGAACTTCCACCACACAGAGATTTCTTTTTTTTTTTTATAAAATTTTTTATTGGATTAGATGTCATTAAATTGTACATTACAATCAGTTTCCTTTAATTTTTCCAATTCTAACCCCCTCCCTTTCCCCCCCTTTTGTTGACTTCCAACAGTTTTCCAACCCCTTGTCCCTTTTCCCTTACTCATTTTAAATTTATTCTATCTGTCAAACGTAGACTTTCACTTTCTCCTAAGCTTATCTATATAACACAGTGTTCCTTCTGTCTTCCTACTTACTTTAACAACTAAATAATACATAACTAAATAATACATTCTTGGCATATTTTCTTTTGATAATAATCATTTAGCTAATTTTGGTACTCTATACTCTATCTTATAATCTCATCTTCAATATGGGACAAACAATTTATCCCTCATTTAGCATAATTTTAGATACTTCTATAAACAGTACATTCAATATAAGTCAACCAATTTAACTTTTACTCTATATATTACTTTTTCTACATATCTTATCTTCATACTGTTTTAATTATATACACCACACAGAGATTTCTTGATATTAAATTACAAAATTAAGAAGCTCTGCTGCCCAAGAACTTCAAATGTCTAAAATCCAGCCCCAGTTTTACTGCTGCTCCTTACCTTTCCAATATCACTCACGAGCCTTATAGATGGGCATTCTCCAGAGCCCGATTTGAGGCACTTCCTTCTGCCGTATTGCAGGGTAAATTTGCTTGTGTGCCAATGCATGAACGCCTATGCCCATGCATGACCAACATGGTGGAATCGGTCACTCATGTCCTCTTATTCTGCGAACTATATCAAGAGGAACGGGCTTGCCTTATATTGCCTCGCTTGTCTAAATTCAATCCCTTGCAGTCTTATCTCGACTTCAGACCAGAATTTTTGCGCAATTTCCTTTTAGAAGACATTCAGAGTTCAATGCCTTATGCCTTGGCCAGATTTTGTTCTTTAGCCATTAGGAAACGCAGACTCCTTTTAGCTGAAAATGTGGTATAATTGCTTTTGCCATTTTTTCTTAACTCTCTTTTATCTTCATTGTTTTTATTTCATCAATTCTTCCAGCACTAATGCTCTAATCTTATTATTATGCCCTGATGCAATAACTTATTTTTTATCGCAGATTTGTTTTGTTTTACTGGCTTTTGCTGTAATAAATGACTGACTGACTGAGCTTTGCATATATTCCCCAGAGGACACTCTGATCAGGGGACAAACAGCTGTTGGTGGTCCCTGGCCCCAAAGAGGCCCACCTAGCCTCGACTAGAGCCAGGGCCTTTTTGGTCCTGGCTCCCACCTGGTGGAACGCTCTGTCTGCTGAAATCAGGGCCCGGCAGGACCTGCTATCTTTTCACCAGGCCTGCAAGACAGAGTTGGTCTGCCAGGCATATGGCTGAGGCTGGGCCTCTGCCGGCCTGGAAAAAGGTGTGCATAAATCTTAACCCTCCCTGTGAAGGCTGTCCACTGTCCTGTTTTAAATGTGTTGTTTTTAATGTACATGAATTTTTAAATTGTATTTTTAATATGTTGATATCTGCCCTGAGCCAGCTTGCAGGGAGGTCGGAATACAAATCTTAAATAAATAAATAAATAGAGATTGAATAGCAATGATTGTGCCGTGTGGAGCTCCATTGGCTAAATCTCATAGTGATGACAAGTGGACTGTAATGGCAATTCTTTGAGACCAAACCACGAAGAATGACTTAAACCAGGCCAAAGCATAACCCCTGATGCCTACTTCTGCCTTCAAATGCCTTAACAAGATGATACGGTCCGCTGTATCAAAGGCTGTAGGTAAGCCCAGTAGGAGTAGCAAAGCGGCATGGCTTTTGTCGATACTCGGGTGGAGGCCATCAACTAAAGCCACCAGCAGCACCATCTCTGCCCCGTGGCCTTACCTGAGGACAAACTCAAAAGGGCCCAGACTCGGAGCGCAAGAGCTTTCCAAGAAGACCTGGGGAGTTGGTCTACTACTGTTCTCTCATTCATTTTACCCAGAAAGGGCACGTTTTAGATTAGAGGTGATAATTGTTCACATCATTTTTGTCTAGGGATGGGATCAGACTCCTGACAGTATTGCCCCTCACTGGTTCTGTCACTGCCACAGACGTTTCCATTCACATTGAACTTCTACAAATCTTTGCATCCTGCATCTGCACTAAAATTGCTGCATCACCATGACAACATTGTGCTACGCTGCACAACTTACACTGTTGCAAAAGCTCCTGCATCTCTCTAATTGTACTTGGGATGTTTGTTGCATGTCCATGAGCACATGCTTTAATTTGTCCTTCCTCACATTGGTTGTGCAAATGACAAAAGAAGAGTGTGATAGTGAATTCCAAATTCATGGAAAGCTTTGAATTTTGTTTTTAAAAGAAACAGTGTAGCTTTCATGGTGTATGTGTGTTATGCACCATCAAGTCACTTTTGACTTACGGTGAACCTATGATGAACGGTGAACCTCCAAAACATCTGATCATTAACAGACTTACTCAAATCTTGCAAACTGGAGGACGTCAAGGCATCTCATTTTGGGGCTTCCTCTTTTCCTGCTGCCTTCTACTTTTCCTAGCATTATTGACTTTTCCAGAAAGTCTTGTCTTCTCGTAATGTGACCAAAGCATGATAGCCTCAGTTTTGTCATCTTAGCTTCTAGGGAGAATTCAGGCTTGGTTTGATCTAGAACATGCTTATTTGTTTTTTGGCTATCCATGGTATCTGTAAAACTCTCTTCCAGCACCCCATTTCAAAAAAATAAATTTTCTTCCTCTCTGCTTTATTCACTGTCCAGCTGGGGAATACCATAGTGTCAATTACCTTGATCTTGGTTCCTAGCTACACATCCTTATACTTAAGGATCTTTTCTAGTTCCTTCATGGCTGCCCTTCCAAGTCTCAATCTCCTTATTTCTTGGTTGCAGTTTCCCTTTTCAGCCAAGAAATAGAAAATCTTTAACAATTTTAATTTCTTCATTGTCAACCTTAAAATTGTTTAATTCAATAAGTATTACTTTTGTCTTCTTGATGATCAGCTGTAATCCTGCTTTGGCACTTTCTCCTTTAACCTTCATCTGTATTCATTTTAAGTCTTCACTATTTTCTGCCGGTTATGTGGTGTCATCTGCATATCTCAAATTGCTAAAGTACCTTCCACCAATTTTCAGTGCAGCTTCTTCTAAATCTAATCCAACTTTTCTTATGATATGTTTTGCATATAGATTAAATACATAGGGATATAATATACATATTCTGTCCAACAGGAGCTTTTTATCCAGAATAGAAGTTGCACATCAAAACAATCAGATGATGTAGCATAACACCATCCATAGCTTTTTATGATTCACAGTCAAAAGCTTTGCTGTAATCTATAAAACACAAGCTAATTTTCTTCTGAAATTCCATGGAATGCTCCATTAGCCACCGTAAATATGCATTGTGATCTCTTGTCTCTCTTCCTTTTCTGAATCCAGCCTGAACATTTGGAATTTCTCATTCCATACATTGTAAGAGACTTTGTTGAAGAATGTTTACCATCATTTTGCTTGCATGGGAAATTAATGTGATGCTCCGATAATTGCTGCACTCTTTGGCATCCCATTTTTCGGAACTGGAATGTAGAAAGAATGTTTCCAGTCTGTGAGCCATTGTTTTGTTTTTCCTGTTTGTTGACATATTCTTCTTATGGTTTTGATGGACTCAGTTTCTGTAGCTTGAAATAGCTCTATTAGCAGAATCAAAAAATGTTGGAAAATTTGGACTAGGGTTACAAAATGAAACAGGAGAGTGATTCCACATGTTGTCCATTGCAAAGACATGCTTCAGGAAACTAATAGAAAATTGTATACATGGAAATTACTGGACAGCCAATACAAGAACCAAATAGATTACATAACCAGAAACAGAAGATGGAGGAGCTCTATTCTCTCTGCTAAAACAAGACCAAGAGCTGATTGTGGTACAAACCATGAATTGTTTATATCAAAGATTAGAATACAACTGAAGAGAAACACTAATGTCATGTCTGTACCTCTACATCCATAACATTGTTCTATGTGTTGAACCATTTCTAATGCTGTAATGTTGTACCTTGTTTGCATTTTGCAAATGCTCTAAAACTTTTGTTTCTCTCACAGCCTGAGAACCCAGCTGCGTTATCTCGTTTCTTTGAAGCTCACGGAAGTGACCTTGTACCATCTGAAATGTTACAGTTTACTTTCATGCATTCCCAGACTCTTTTGCGAGCAAACCTGTGGTCTAGTTGGGAGGGGGAAATGAGTGGGTATTTAGAGTTGTATTTTCCTCAAGTCTTTATTCCTATCAAGGAAGTGTGTACTGCTGAGATGCTTTCTTGCCTCTGAGTAACTCTATGGAAATACATATGGAAAAGATTGGATTTCTGAATAAAACCATTTTTCTAAGAGCTTGGACTTCTTGTTGCAATGGTGCAGGGACCTGACTACCATATCCTGTCATCCATAGCCTGACGACTAAAAGAATCATAGTGTTAAATTTGCGTTACTAAGTTTAATTGACTGTGAACCAAAACTGTGGGCTGAAACCATAGATATTATCAGGGAAGAATGTGCAAAGACTAGTCCTGTAGCCAAAAGAAAGGAGATGTCTTGATGGATGACTGATGAAACTCCTAAAATTGTTGAAGCAGATGAGAAACAAAAGAAAAAGGCAATAGAAACAGAATCAGAATTCTAAATGTAGCTTTTCAGCAACTTGCATGCAGAGACAAGGAGATCTATTATAATAACCAGTTCAAAGAAATAGAACCCCCCCAAAAAAGGGAGGGAAAAAAAGAACTGATGATCTATTCCACAAAATCCAGAAAATCAAAGTGAAATTCAAACCACAGCTAGAGATACTGAAAGATCAACATGGTACTACAGTATCCAATTAGGACAAAATAAAGATGAAAACAATACACTGAAGAACTATACAGAAGACATGGAAGGATGACACGTTACTTCAAAAAGGAATCTTTTGACAAAAACCTTGCAATCTTAGAAAGTGATACTTTCATGGTATAGGAAAAATATCCAGGGCTCCTCTTTCAATACAAATTGAAGAAATGTAGCAAAAATGTATGACAATAATCAGAGAAAATGGACTTAACAACACAGTTCTTCCCAGAGCTTTTGCTCACCTCTGTACCAAAGTCAGAAGAATCATGAAGGGCCCCATAAGTATTTCCACACAAATAGGAAAAAAAGATCTTGATACTCTCAAAACTTTTTTTAAAAATTCCCTCGAAACTTCTCAGGCATTTTCCTTGAAGAAGAACCTCCAAATTCTCCTTTGATTACTTAGGCAAAATACAGTAAGAACCTGGAGATGCACAGAACTCTTAAGTCACTGTACTGCTCTTGCTGAATTTAGTTTCAGTTCTCCCAAAACGTTTCAGGTCCAACAGAGATGATATGCAAGTAGCACGGGCACCACTGTCACTGTGACTGCCCCAGGATTGTTCCCACTTTGTTGCTGTTGCTGGTTTGTTCCAGCAAACTCCAGAGACCAGTTTCCGAGGCTGCTGCATGTAGGACTGAATCAAGGAGGCTGGAAGGATCATAGAGGCAGTGAGGGCCTGAGGACAGACATTGCCGATTGGCTTGAGGATCCACAGAGGAAACCTGTTTGCGGTGTGGCCCATAAATCCTCCCAGCAGCACTGCCTGGCCAAAGAGGGGTGTGCTGAAAGATCATTTTATGAGCACAGTCAGTAAACGCTGGCCAGGATGGGTGGGAGGAGAAATTCACCCTGCAAATATCCCTGAAGCAAATTCCACTATGGAGCCACACCTGATGGGCTTCTTGTCATGCTCTCATTCTCAGCTCCTTCTGACTTCCCAATTGCCTGTAAAGAACTGCCTTCATTTGGAGCTGTTACTGCCATGAATATGAAATATATTACACAATATGTTGAGGTCTGCAGCTCTGCTGATTTACTACTGCAGTTTGCATATGTGTAAACAAGCTTTCCTGGTTTCATGAGTATCTGTGTTTTATTTATTTTTATATTTATTTTAATTCTTTTTTACCTGACTTCCTACTAATTCAGGATCTTGGCTTAAAGTCCTCCATCTCCAGATCAGGATACTAAAGAGTGTAAAATGTTATAGAACAGCAATATTTCTTAAAAAGGAAAAGAACAAATGAGTAGCTAGCAAGCTTACCTGTTCTTCAAACGACCAGAAATCTGGTACCTGGAAGGAGTTTCCTGACTCAGAGGATGGTGTACAGAGTAGACCCAAGTTGGGAGCTGGGATCCAGATTCCAAAGGTTTTTGGCAGGTTAGCCCCATCACAAAGTATTTATGTGCACCAATATAGATTAAAAACAAGTTTAAAACATAAGGCCTCAAGATACAGATGATGGTACAGGGCAATGACCAACACAAATAGACCAAAGTACAGTACAAAACTGACCAGACGTGTTTCAGCCCTGATCAAACACACCCACACATATAGAAACCAATCATGCAATGCTCCCGGGTGTTTTATCTATATGAGCTGTAGAGCTGTTTTATCTATATTTATCTGGTTTCTATATGTGTGGGTGTGTTTAATCATAAATTGTTTACAATTGATCACCGAGGAAGGCTTTTGTACTGTACCTTGGTCTATTTGTGTTGGTCACTGCACTGCACCATCATCTGTATTTTGAGATGTTTTAGCAAGTTTTAGTATGTATATGTAGCCTGCCATTCAGGCCTTATGTTTTAAACTTGTTTTTAATCTATGTTGGTGCACATCTATAATAAATACGCTTATATATATAGATATATATATTTAGGTTGTTACTTAACCCCTCTATTCCCCCCCCACGCTTGTTTGGGTTGAGTTTGTGGGGATTTCCCCCCCAACCCCCCCTTTTCATCCTTGCTGTAACCCCATCACAAAACCTGTCCAGTCACCTCAGATATATGTATACCCCTTCAACAGATGGAGGAGGAGGAAAGAGCCAGACCCTTTGCTTTTTTGACTACTGGTCCTACTGCAAAAACAAAAATAAAAAACAGAACAAAAAAGGAGGGACCAACAAAGCCCACTAGGGCACTAGGCAAGCCAAGGACTCATAGTGTTGGAAGGGTCCCTAAAGACCATCTAGTCCAGTCTCCTGCACATTGCAGGAACAGCCTAAAGCATCCCCGATAAGGATTAGTCCAGCTGCTCCTTGAAGACTGCCAATGAGTGGGAACCCATCACATCCCTAGGCAGCCAATCCCACTGCTGAATTGCTCTTAACGTGATGTGTACATTGGATCAAAAGCCCTCCCACTTAAGAGGGTCTTTACAATCTAATGAGGTGCAATGGTCAGAGTGTCAAACTAGGTTCAGATCCCTGTTTGGCCATGGAAGCTTGCTGGGTGACCTTGGCTGGTCACTCTCTCTAAGCCTGTCCTACTTCACAGGACTGTTGTGAAGATAAAGTGGAGGAGGGAGAAACAATGTCCATTTCTCTGAGCTGTCTGGGGAAGGGTGGACCAAAGTGCATGAAATAAATCCAAATGCCTTCTAAGCCTTGGGAGGGACGGAGCTCCCAAGACACTTCAGGGACAGCCTTCTCTTTCAGTGCTGCAAAAGAAGGCACAGGGGGCAGGTCCTGCGCTGCATATACCAAAGCAGGGGGAGAGATGATTCGGGACTGCTGCTATAAGCTTTACTACCATCGTTTCTATTGTATTATACCTCATAGCAAAGTGAGTAGCCCATGCCAGTCACAAAGTGGGGCCACTTACAGACAAGGGAAGTCCCTCTGTGGGACTTCCCAAGTGTGCCAAAAAAAACATGATTTTGAATATTGCAGCTTGAGTTTGGTTTAACCTGGTTTGATTATCAGGTTTTTGAGATGACGACAACGACGACGACTAGATCACTAAGGCCATTCTAGTAGGAGAAACACTTATTTATCCAGAGTGGAAGAGATTCACCTCATCTTTCAACAAGCCTTAAGGCCCTCAGTAATGAAGGCATCAAAGAAATATTATGGCAGAAATGGCAGACCTTTTCCCAGACTGCAGCACCATTTGCCAGTTATGCACCATGTTGTTCCACTTGCAATGTCAATCAGATGAAGATCTATATACAGACAATGACATGAAGGATAAGAGAGCAGCAGATAAAAGGCCCAGGTAATGGAAGGCAAAGGACTCTGTGAGGTTCTGATGCCTGATATTTGAAATGTCGCAGGACAATTCCCATCAGCTTGTTTCTCTGCATACAAAGCCCTTCAGGATATAAACGTCTATGTCTATGTGCTTCTGTAAAAAACAAATAGGGCTAGACCCAAATTGCATGCTATTTGAGAGACCTGTGATGAGACCTCCTGATCATTTTACAATTAAAGAAAATCCCCTACGTCAGGACTGTGATGGTGCAGTGGCAAGGTTTGACTTTATGTCCAAATTAAACAAATCCCATGGATCTGTCTGAACAGTGTTTATACCATATAACAATAACAATAATAATGTTTGAACTAGGGGGTGGCACCCCCTCCAGGTTGTCCCCTTACTCCCCTTTCAGCAAGGTGAGGGGAGCCTCAAATATGGGGGGGAGGAGGGGGGTTTACAGCACCCTCAACCCTCTCTCCCTCCACTGTACAGGCAGGGCTCTCTTTCCCTTCGCTCTTTCTCTCTTGCTCACATCTTCTGCCTCTTTTCCGTTACTCCTCATCACCCCCTCCCCTCAGTTGCCCGCTTTTATGGGGCTCTTCTCAGAACTTTCCCGTCCCCTGGTTTTGCCCAATCTCCTTCCTTCCTGAGTGATGACCACCTCACTTGACCTCATGATGGTCCACCAGGACATCAGTCCTGGGCATGGGATAGGCATCAAAGCAAGTGACCTTATTCAATTCCCGATAATCTACACAGAAGCAGATGGAGCCATCAGGTTTGGGTACCAATACTATCGGGCTCTTCCAGGCACTCTGTGAGGGTTCAGTGACTCCTAATCTTAGCATCTCCTCTGTCTCGTGATCCATGGCCTCCCACTGCTTCTGGGGTATAGATCTCCAAATGGCATGCGCCGTCTGGCCCGGTTCGGTGGAGATGGCATGCTGTATCAATGTAGTGGACCCCGGCTGCCTAGAGAACACTCCTGGTGGTAAGGGTGGTAAGCTGAGTCCACTGCTCCGGCATGAGTCCAGGGTCTAGCTGGGGGGCCTCCGATGCCGGGGCAGAAGAGCTCCAGAGTAAGTTGCTGTCTGGCAACTCCAGCGGGTCAGTGGCCAAGCGACAGCTTTCAATTGGTCGTTCGTACCAGCCCTTCAGGAGGTTCACATGGAGGGTCTTCTGATCCCAAATGTGGGGCCCGCACTTGACCTCATAGGAGATAGCCCCCAGCACCCACTTCCCTGCATATGGGCCCCTCCACGGGTCCCCGCCTTCCTCGGGAATGCCGTATGGTGCACCAGGACCTTGTCTCCCCTGCCGAATGTCCGCAACCAAGCCCCTCGATCGTAAGCCGTTTTCTGTTGTCTTTGAGCCAGAGCCAGCTGATAAGCAGCCTCCTCCTGGGACCACTCCAGCCACTCTTTTAATTGCCTTATGTGCTTACTGGCTGGCAGGCTCGGGTCTTCTTCACAGTGGGGCCCACTGGTCCTCTAGGAGGTCAAGCAATCTTTAGGGTTGGCGTCTGTAGAGGAGCTCAAAGGGGCTAAACCCTCAAAGGGCAAAGAAGAGAGGGTCCACATACAGATCCCACTGCTGGGGTCAGTCATGGGCTAGTTTCTGTAGGGCCTCCTTTACTGTCTGATTCAAGTGCTCAACGAGGCCATCCGTCTGAGGGTGATACGCCGATGTAAGTATCTGTTGAATACCCAGGTTGCGGCACAAATGTTGAATCAATAAGGCCCGGAATGGGGTGCCAGGGTCGGTCAGGATTTCTGTGGGTAGCCCCACCATGGAAAAAAACCGCAGGAGGACCTTGATTATTCCAGGGGTCTGCATAGTGTGGATGGGTGTTACCTCAGGGAATCAAGTCGCATAATCTATAATTACCAGGATGTACCAGAGGCCTTGTGGTGTTCGGGGGAAAGGCCCCATGAAATCCATGGCGATCCTCTGGAACGGGGTCTGGATCAGAGGCAGAGGTGCTAGCAGAGCCCATCGAGGCCACCACACTGCAACTTTCTGGCAGGTGGCACAAGATCGGCAGTGGGCCTTGACATCAGCTGCAAACGATGGCCAGAAAAACGGCTCTAAAATTTTAGCTATGGTCTTCTAGGCCCTCAGGTGGGCCACCCAGGCATTTTCGTGTGCTACTGGAGCCCCTCAGCGTGGAAGGGGGCTGGAACCAGGAGCTGCTGCACCTCCCCTGTCTCTCTAGCAGCCCTCACCACCCTGTACCACACTCTCCCCTTTCTTTTGATGTGGGGTAGTCACGTGGCCCAGTGAGCATCTTGGACTTGTCCCTCACTCACCGCTACAGACTCTCGAAGATCACACAGAGTCAGATCAGTGTCTTGGGCCGCCAGGAAGGCTAGATCTGCTTGCCAATTGAGGTCATCTCTGGTGGGTCTCCTCGCATGCTTGGACTCATCCTGTGTCCTAGATGGCCAAGGGTCTTCATTCTCCTCACCCCACAATGCAGTGGCAGGCTCTAGAGCCTCCCTTAGTAGGTCTGGGAACTCGGGCGCATCTCCGCCCAATAGCACCTGGTAGGGTAAATCTGGGACCTTAGATACTTCTAAGGTATGAAGGCTCCTGCAGTATTCCAAGGTTACAGTAACAATAGGCCAGTGCATGCAGGCCTGTGCATGCAGGAAATCTGGGTCCACCGGTGCACCCGGCCATTCGGAGGCAGAAGGTGGGCCCTTCTCATGGAGATGGTACTCACCAAATCCCACAGGTTCCATCCCCCACAGGTTCCATCCCCGCAATCACACCATAGCCAGGAATACTGGGGTGTGGGCCATCCCTCCTGCTGTAGAGGGCATAGACATCTCCCAGCCCAAGTCACACTCTATGAGGGGGCTCTCATGGTGGAAGTGACCCAGTTGACCACATGAGAAGCCCGCAACCATTTTGGTTGCAGGCCCTGCCCCATGGGAGTTGCTTCAGGTGTTACTTCTGCCCCTGAGAGTGTGAGGCTTGTTGGTCTTGGGGTTCTCACTGGTGGGGTCTAGTGGAATGTGAGGGCTAGGTATTGGGCCCGGCCCAGAGTCTTGGGCTGACATTCATTACTAGGGGCCAAGCGGGAGATGGTATCGAGGTTCCCTGAACTGCGCGGATGTCTCATACTCGGGAGACCCAGGCTCGCCTGTTCCAACAAGTACCCTGCCGTCTCTGCGGACAGGAAATTCTCCAGCAATGTCACTGTCCTTGAGGGCTTCTGGCTTGTTCCAGAGAGTCTGGCCCTGACCTCTGGCAGAACTATCTGGAAGAGTTGCTCTGCCACCACCTTGTCCACAATGGCTGCCTCCCCTGGTGTCTTGGGGGTAAGCTACCAGGTTCCTTCAATTCCGCCGCCACGAGAAGAGGCCAGTCGGAACCACTGGCGGAAGGTCTCCATGGTGATCTCATAGCGATCTACTTTAGTGGCCTTGAGGATATCATAATCAGCTGCTTGATCCTTTGGGAGGGCATGTAGGGCAGCCCAGGCCCCTCTGGTGAGGTAGGGACTGCTGATATAAGGCCACTGGGCTTTCAGCCACTGCGCCATCTCAGCCGTCCTTTTGACTATCTCTGAGTAGGCCCCTACATCCTCATCTGGACCTAACTGCCTCAGGGTGAAGGGTGGAGCCTTGGGAATCGTTCCCCCCAGGGCCAAAGTCGCAGCGGCATGGGTGGTTTCCCAGCTGTGGCACAGGTCCCTTGCCAATGAGGTCTGAGCCTCCTGCTGCTGGGTCATCATATCTTGCATCAGTTGTTCCTGCCGCTTGGCCAGCCACTGCCCGAACTGGGTTAAGTCGATGGCGGCTGGCTGGGAGGTCTCTGATGCTGTCATCGCATTAGTCTCTGGTGTATTAGCAGGGAGGGGGCTTGCCTCTGCCGTGGCCATGGCTACAGGCCACTGAAGCTTGCCCAGGGAGAGAACCCGGGAGGTCTGCAGAGTCCAACCAGCCCGGACAGAAAGATGGGGCTGGGGTCAGGCTGTAGTCCCCATACGGGCGACCAACTTTTGAGCCTCAGCCTTCTGGGTGTTGGAACTATGGGGTGGCGTCCCCTCCAGGTTGTCCCCTTACTCCCCTTTCAGCAAGGCGAGGGGGGCCTCAGATATGGGGGGGAGTAGGGGGGTTTACAGCACCCTCAACTCTCTCCCCCTCCACTGTACAGGCAGGGCTCTCTTTCTCTTTGCTCTTTCTCTTACGCTCACGTCTTCTGCCTCCTTCCCGCTACTCCTCATCACCCTCCCCCTCAGTTGCCCGCTTTTATGGGGCTCTTCTCAGAACGTTCCCGCCTTCTGGTTCTGCCCTATCTCCTTCCTTCCTGAGTGATGGCCACCTCACTCAGCCTCTCAGGATGCTTCCTTCAGCCGTCCCTCCTTCAGGGCTCCTCCCCCCTTCATGCTCTCCTGGCCTCCCTGCAGGGCAGGGCTGGCCGGGCCATGCCAGGCTCAGCACAAATATGCCACTGGAGGTGGAGCCCTGTGTTCCTGCGGCCCTGTTGAGCCAGGCAGCTGCAGTGCCCTTGTTCCCTGGCTTGGCTGCCTCCTACCCTGTCTCAGCCATCATGGTGCGGGCCTCTGTGGCGGCGCTTTTCTTGGTTTCCCCTGCCCGCTTCCCCCAGCCATGAGCCCTTTGCCTGCCCTGGCTGCTACCCTGGGGCTCAGCTGAGCCGTCGTCACCACCTCGGACCCGTCCTTGCTTTCTGGGGCCACTGTTGTCACCACTACCAGGACTGCTGCTCGGGGCCTGTCGGTGTCTCTCCCTTCAGACTCCCTGCCGGGCTCTCTTGGTAAGTCCGGGGGAAGGGGGATGCTCGACCTCAGACAAATGTATTAGGGGGAAATAATTGCAATACATACATAAGAGTTGTTGGGTCACAAACCCAGCAAGGGTCTTTGAAGGCAAGTGAGAAGCAAAGGTGGTTTGTTATTGCCTTCCTCTGCAGAGTCTTCCTTTCCTTGGTGGTCGCCCATCCAATTACTAACCAAAGCCAACCCTGCTTAGCTTCCAATATCTGATGAGATGGGGCTATACCATGCTGACATCTCTCTCCGTAACTACACTAGCTCTTCCTAAATCACATTGTGCTTTTTGTGTATGTTTGTGAAATTTGATCTCAAAGATGAATAAGTGGGCCTTTGTCCTCAGTCTTACTGAAAAGTATTTCTGCCACCAATTGGAAATGCAGTCTGGGAGGGAAGGAAAGAAAGCCCTTTGACCCTGGCCTCTTCCCTCACTTCTCCTCCAGAAACCACTATGCACACCTTAAGGGTTTTTTTTTTCTAGAACTGAGACAACATAACCAAAATTTGTCTAAAGCGACACGTTGAACAGAATTTCAAACTTCCTGAGTGTACTAAACATTCAAGATTTTTGAGATAGCAAAAAAAGAGATGAAAGGAATTTCTAACGGGATCCATCCAGTCCTACACATTGGCACCTCCAAGCTGTGTCTAAAGTGACCTTTCAAAGTACATTTAGCGATCAGGAGAAACACTCAAAGCATCGAAAGGAAATCCAAAGGAGTTTTAATGATTTTTAAAGTTTCCCTACAGGGAAGCCTGTGCAGGGAGGCAGGGGGTGAGGAAGCAAATATCTCTGGCTACTAGTTCCTTTATAGTTTATACTTAACAATTGTAATAGTTTAGTTTATTGTTGTTGTAGCCATACCATGTAACAAACCAGCATATACACCATGTAACTAAAAGTAACAAAATGCCACATATTTACATGGCAAGATAAAGCTTAAAATTTAAAACTAAAATGATAAAAAGGTAGAGGCTGCAAAAGGAAGCAGGAAAAGACCATAAAAATTACAGTTAGGCTAAAATTCTTACAGAAATAGGAAAAAAATAATTTCTTCCTTATGATTGTTGAATGAACGGTAAAAATAGCCACTTTAAGAGTAGTCAGAGGGAAAACATCAGCTACTAAAATTTTTATACATTCCTTATCCAAACCAGAAAAGTACAAGAAATTGGTTCAGTAGTTGTCGCAAATGGACCCATAGAAGGAGCAATGTAAAACAATGTCCCCCACCTGGTTAAGACCACATGGGCAGAGGCCTTGTTCCACTGGTATTTTTTGAAACCTGCCCTGTAAATACTCAGTTAGCCTAGTTTGGAAAAGCACTAGTGAAAGTCTTTCTTAATGTTACATTAGAAAAGTAAGTAGCAAGAGAAGAACTTATTTTTCTTAATCTGGGGGTACTACAGAGAGAATTTAGATTGTCGAACCAGACCAATATTGTGGAGGGTGTCTTTTTCAAAGAGCCAGTGACATATTTTGCTTGAGTCTCAAAACTTTAAAGCCTCTAAGAGCCAAGCTACAAGTGACGAATTACACTTGCCTGGCAAGTGAATAGACTCACGTGTATTCCTCTCTATTCACTTGCCATTGATCAAGTGGAGAGAAAGTGACTGGCAAGTGAATAGAGAGGAATACATGTGAGTCTGTTCACTTGCCAGGCAAGTGTAATTCGTCACTTGTAGCTTGGCTCTAACAAAGCCAAAGAGTATAACAGCAGAATAGAGGACTGCGAATTAAGCCACTGATTCCCTTCCGTATAGTACCAAATGGTCTTCGGAAATACTGTCAAGTTTCTTATACTATTTTAATAATTTCAAGTGGACTCTTGCCGTAATGGATGCTAGACCAACTTATAACCTTAGATGTGCAGCAGAAGTACCCTGGGAGAGTCCCAAATGTTCCTTAAAATGTTGTTCTGGATAATTTCAAGATGGTCAGGAATATTCTCATTCTACCCCCATATTTCAGAGCCATGCAAGACCTGTGTAGTTTCCAAAAAGTCCTGGAATACTTTAAGGGCAGGGGCTTTCAGTGCCCTTCCCTTGAACAGAATAATTTAAAAATAGCTCACAATGTACTGTAGATAGGAGATAAGTTGGCTGTAAGATGTGCTTGCCAAAACAGAGAGCCATGAAATATGGTGCCTAGGTATTTACAAAGGTGCGTTGTTCTATATTGTGAGCATTGATAGTCCATCTATGTTGCGTCTATTATTACTGAAGACTATGATATTAGTTTTATTATAGTTGATCCTTAGTTTCTATCACAATAATCAGTCAAACTAACTAGCATCCTTCTAAGCCCAATTTTAGCAAAAGACATAATAGCCAAGTCATCTACATACAGCAACACTGAGATTTTCTGTCCAGCCAATGAGGAGGAAAAGAAATTCTGAGATTCCAGGGCCTGGACAAAATCATTAATATAGAAATTAAACAAAAAAGAGGGGCAACAGACAGCCCTGTTTTACACTCTTCTTTAATGGATAGGGTCCATAAGAGAGCCATGTGAGCCCACTCTAACCCTGACTGTGAGATTGGAATGTGCCCTCAAAATCCTAAAAAGTCTTTGTTTTATCAAAAATAAAATATTTATTTTATCAAGTTTGTCCCAAAGTCTTGACTGCTCTATAGAGTCAAAGGCTGAGGTAAGATCAACAAAAGTAATGCAAAGACGTATGCTTTTTGGTATATTTCTGAATCAGAGCCATCAATGTCATACAGTGATCGACTGTACTATGACCTTTATGAAAACCTGCTGGTTCAGGGTTGAAAAGGTTAGATGATTCAGCCCAATCTTCCAGTTCGAGTAAAAGATGGCATGTATATAAGACTAACAGGGCAGTAATTGGCAGGGTCTTGCCTATTGCCCTTTTTATAAATAGGAACTATAATAATGGTTGTTGGGGGTTTTCCGGGCTGTATTGCCGTGGTCTTGGCATTGTAGTTCCTGACGTTTCGCCAGCAGCTGTGGCTGGCATCTTCAGAGGTGTAGCACCAAAAGACAGAGATCTCTCAGTGTCACAGTGTGGAAAAGATGTAGGTCATTTGTATCTACTCAGGAGGGGTGGGGTTGAGCTGAGTCATTCTGTAAGAGTTTCCCAGGGTGTGGAATGCTAATGGCGGGAGGCTTCACTGTAACCTGAGGAGGTTCTTTTGCATATGGATTGGTGCTTGATGTGCTAATCTTCTCTGCAGGGCTATTGTCGGGTGTGGAGTGTTTTGTTGGCCTGGTGTTTTTCAGAACTGGAGCCCATGCTCTGTTCATTCTTAAGGTTTCTTCTTTCCTGTTGAAGTTTTGCTTATGCTTGTGAATTTCAATGGCTTCCCTTTTCCACACTGTGACACTGAGAGATCTCTGTCTTTTGGTGCTACACCTCTGAAGATGCCAGCCACAGCTGCTGGCGAAACGTCAGGAACTACAATGCCAAGACCACGGCAATACAGCCCGGAAAACCCCCAACAGCCATCGTTCTCCGGCCGTGAAAGCCTTCGACAATACATCGAACACCTCTACGGGGAGGAAACATTCCAACAGGAACTATAATACTTTGTTTCCAGTTAAAGAGGATATTACAGGTATAATCAGTTTCCCAAAACGTCTTGCTAAATTGGATACCACCAATGAGCATTCAGCTTAAAGACCCCTTAAAGGGGGCACCGAGTCTTCCCCAGGAGCTTTTCCAAAGGACAGAGTGTCAATCAGCTGGAATCAGGCCCCAGGTTAAAAGAGGGTCCAAATCTGTAATTGTGTACTCAGAAAACGGCTTGGTTTATGTGTTGGTAAGACCAGAAAAATGACAAAAGAGGGTTTCTGCGGGGATGCATACGCCAGGATTATGATTGCTAACTTGGTTGACTAGTTCCTTGATTGAGGAGATTTATATCTTTTGTTGATGAACAAGGACTTCCTGGTTTTCAGTACAAGCCAATATCAACAGGTGAGCATTTCTCCATCTTCATTGTCTTTCTGTGGCCCTTAAAATGTTATTGGTTAATTTTTGGCTGTTTTGTGCTGCTATGAAAAGTCCTTGGTCTCTGCTCATAGCAATGGACAACCCCAAAAGCAAACATGGCTCCGTCTGGCCAAGGTGGGCCCCTGGCCATGCAGCAAGGCATGGTGGCAGAGACTGGCGAGAATGAAATGTCCTTGTATATTTCTGTCTGCTGTGGAGACAGAGTGGGCACTTCTATTTGAACTAAAGAATCTTTGTAATTTAATTACCCTCCCTGTATACAAAGAGTTTTAATACACTGGAGGGAATTTACTTAGCCTAGGCCATTGACAGATTTATAGGTTTTAATGGAATGCTGGAAGGCTGTTGGCACTTGGGGAATCCTGGTTTGTTCTTTCATAATCTCTTATTTATGGTTCCCACAGTGGATTGTTCTCCTCATGTAGCTCATTCTTTCAGGTCTATTAAGCTGTCACAGCTTTTCTTCAAGACATTGTGAGCTGGAGTTCACCGTCCTGCATTGCATCTGGGGCCATTCCTAACAGGGGGCCTATTCATTCACTTCTAGATATGGGAGGCGGTTCTGTGATGCTTGCATTGGCCTTTGCACGGAAAATCAGGGGAGCAGCTCAGGAGTACAGCAAATCACGCACTGAGTTGCACAGAACTCCCACCATGTTTTTTGCAATACCCCAAAACGCTCCCTCTCCTGGGACTGGCACCCATTCTGGAAAGTGTTCATTTATTCAGGGCTGGTTTGGATGAGTCAGAACTAAATCTGCTGAGGAGGACAGGAGCTGTAGAAGGTAGTGGGGCACAGAACTAGTCAGCAAGTGATTATCTTTAGGGGAACTGGTGAAGGGCATCTGACGAGAGGAGGGTTTGGGAACAAGGATCAGTCAAGCTTGGTTTGCAGGACCATGGATAACTCCAGCAATGGACAGAGCTGAATCAAGTGGTGACCTGAAGTGCTCAGGAGGAATCCAGGGGTAAAGGCAGGTCAGCTCATCCAGAGTGAAGCCTGTCACACCTTGAATCCCTGCAAGGTAGAAAGGCAGCTAATAAATGTTTTAAATAAACAGTTCGGCTTCTTCTGTAAAACAGATCTACTTAATGTAAATTTATGATAAAACCAAGATAATGGTTTTTAGTAGAAGAGCACATCATTATAAACGGACAAGGGATGAGAAACCACTTGGATGAGAAACCTCTAGAACGGGTGTTTAGCTTTACATATTGAGGGGTGACATTCCATCAATCAAGCTCTTGGACTGCCCGTATTGACTATGTTAAGCGTAACCTCGAAAAAGCTGTCCTTGGTATTCTTAGACTTTATAGGATAAGAGGACGTTGCCTGATTTCTCCAACCTTGGAAATTTACAAAATTAACTTACTGCCCCAGCTTCAACATCTTCAACTGCGATTAGAGCAGAATTATCTCTGCCCCCAATAACAAACATAGTCTATAAACTAGCTATTAACTATTGGCTGAGAATGATCTTTTGCGCTTCTCCAGGCCTTTGGTGTATGGGGTGATGAAGGATAATGCATGGCAGTTTTGTACTGAGATTAGTGGCTCGCCTTGGCTTCTCAGAAGAATACTTGAGGACCTTCAAATTCTATTCAGCCAAGCTTTTAGTAACACAAAGATTGTTAGACCAGAGTGTGCAAACTGATGCTGGACTAGTAGGCACCATGAGAACAACCCTATTTGATAGGCAGTTGCTTCCTTCTCCCCTAACTCTTCTAGTGTACCTTACCAATATAATGATTTATGAGCACAGAAAGGCCTTCACAAAGGCACGCCTAGATATTCTACTGCTTACAGTCTTGGAAGGCTGCTTCTATGGGATGCCATATAGTAAAAAGAGTTTGTTCCTATGATTAAATGTTGGGGTGTACACCAAAAAAAAATTCCAGGGAATCTGGATCCAGGTTTCAGGGATTAAAAAAAAAAAGGATTCCTGAGAAAGATTTTTGATCCAGTTGAGAAAGAGTAGAGAATCCCAGATTTATCCAGCAATTATTCTCTATGGGGAAATCTATCTGCGGGCTATCCAAGGAGGTTGGGAGGGGTTGTTTTTCAAGAAAACGCCATGAAATTTGCAAACTTGCAGAGGACTTACTCCTGACTGTCCTGTAAAGACCCACCAAGTTTCAGGAAGATTGGAGCCTGGAGTCCAATTCTGTGGTCTCCTGAAGAAGGTGTCCACAGCCACTCTCCATTGTTACCTATGGAGGAAACATTTCCAAGCTGGCTCTCAGGAAAGGCTGACACTGGCCAAAGGCACAGTCCCAAATGCAAGCTCAACCCAGAGAAAGCCCAACAGAACCAAATGGAAGCAAGGGAATGGAAACCCCCCATAACCGAAGTGAAGCAAGGGGACCAACACATCATATCACACCAGACAATCATCAATTCTACCACAACTAAACTGAAGCAAGGGAATGGAATCCCCCTAGAACCAAAGTGAAGCAAGGGGATCAACTTCAGACTAGAGAATCAAGTCAAAACAGAATGCCACCCAAACCTAACTGAAGCAAGGGATACTGTTGCAACTTAGCCCAACTGAGCCAGTGTCACTTACAGAAGCTAGGCAGACAAGGAGAGCTCCTGCATGGATTGGTCACTCACACACCCCTCCTTGCCTCTCTCCCACTCCCTTCTGCCTCTGCCTCATTTCCCCTCCCTGCTCTCCCCTCCCCTCTTGGAAAAAAGAAGATCTCGGTATGTTTGGGACCCAAATTGGCCCCAGTGCAAAGCGTGGCAGTGCTCCTGGTCTGCCTGCATGATGACATCATTCCGGGAAGTGACATCATTGCACCGCACCAGTAGAGCACATGAGGAAAGAGAAAAGGTGAGCACTGCCCCCCCCCCCTGCTCCGCTAGGAGGGTAAGGGGTCCTGGCAACCGTATTATAAGGATCATTGTAAAAACCAGTGTTCATCTGTGACTGTCTTCTTTACCTCTTGGGCAGCTCCTCCCTGCCCACACTAGCTCTTGTTTTTGACACTTGGATTTCTGCTGACTTCGTCCTCTTTCGTTTGGTCACCTTCTCTGTCCTTGGCCTGCTGCTCCTCTTCCTCCTCCATCCTTAGCCCCCTCCTTCTTGCACAGCAAATCAGCCAATGGCAACCAGATATCTTGCTGCCTACCCCTCTCTATAATCCAGTTTTCACCAGTTTTTTGATAAACCATTTCCAGGGGAAACTGGTACTTTTACAATGACTGGGGTGGGTGGGAGACAAGCCCTGTGGCACCTTGAAGGTTAACGGATTTATTGAAGCTGAAGGCCGCTTTGTCTGGCACATGCCATGAATTCTCCACCTGCAGATCTGCATGCGGCAAAGTAAGCTGTAGATTCTGCTTTGATCAGTCTGTGAGTCTTCAAGGTTCCATAAGACTCCTTTCTTTGCCTTTGCTGAACCGTATCCTGCAGCCCCCCTGCCAGGATTTGAAATCCAATGGCTCAAAAGTAGGCAAGATTTCTTCATGCAGCTCTGTTGCTACAGATCCAGTCCCTGCCTTTGCCTTCTCTTGTTGATTTTATATCTGGCTTGCTCTCTTCATCTAGGCCATTTATAATAGGCCAAAATATAATAATAATAATGATGATGATGATGATGATGATGATAAACCATTTTATTAGCCTTTGAGGCAATTTGCCTCAATCCTGACCTCCCTGCTTACCTTTCCTGCTATGAATCTTCTAATATATCTTACTGTATTTCGGTCCACCAATTGTGTTGCTTCCCTTTTCACTGTTGTGCAACAATTTTTGCTTTAAGAACTGCCTGTATGTCATAAAACACTCGACTGGGAACAGTCAATGAAGCCTCCCAACATGTTGAGTTCCTCAGAAAAATATGTGCAATGCATTGGGGTGGGGTGGGGTGGGGTGGGGTGGGGGACACACAGCCTTCTCTTTCCTTCATTGGAGCCCCAGGATGCGATCACACTTGTATACTTATATAGGCTCTCAGCCCATTTCTCTCTTTCTATAGCTAGGAGTGCATATAATAATACCACATTTATTAAACATAAACTATCACTTCTGCGGAACTTAACCATTATTAGAGGAGAAACACACGACAGGCCCAAGAATAAAAACTAGGGTTGGAGATACGTTCATCATCACTAGCCAAAGATCAAATTATGCCCAACCCAATTGAAGGGGGGAAAAAACCCCCCAGAGCAATAGCATCTTCTGTTGCACTGGTATTTTGGCATGTTTAAGAGATGAGAAAAATAGCTTTCAGAAATGTATATTTTCCAAAGTCACTTAAAAGAGTTGCAGTTACTCACATGTTCTGCACACTTTGCCACCTATCTTGGCTGGGTTTTAACAGTTACCAGTTAGTTATCACGAGTTTTCTACAAGTGACAGAATGATCCGGTCTGCTGTTCTTTCTTTGGATTCGAACAAGTAGGAGGTTGTAGAGATGAGGCAGGCAGGCTTCTGAGGTGACCTGCCCTCTGGGCTGAAGACTGTCCACTTCCTGGTCCCTCCTTTTATTTGTTTAAACCCCAGCTGCCAAAATCAGAAAAAATGGGGACACGAGCTTTAATTAGCTGGTTGGTAATGTGTAAGCTTTGTGTTCCCTAAGGGGCTGTCATTTGGGGCCCTACTAGAATATGGTACTTAATTGTGAGATAAGTATAACCCGCCCCCCCCCCCTTTCACAGCTACTTTGACTGGACAGACAAGACATAGATGGTGATGAACAACAGGCATGTATTTACAGACAATAAGATGTGTAACAAGGTAAAAGTTTTGTGTGGAATACCTTAGTATAGAATGTCCAGCTGGCTCTCAGCTTCACTCCTCAGAGATTATAAGCTTAACACATACACTGATTCTCCTTTCCCCAGACAGGTCATCTCAAAAGTGTTGGTTTACCCTTCTACCTCACAGTCTGGTTCTCTGAAAGCAACCAGGTAGATCTGGTACTTCTGGCTTTTATTGATGACCTAAAAATGGGGTCGAATCCACATTCACCCATTACCCGCATGTTTATCGGATATCTTCCGTTTGCCTCCAATCCGTGATTTTTTCCTCTTCGTTCACATCCCTGCTTCCAATCCGTCTTTCTTGCGCGTCCCTCCGGTCACATGGCCACTCAAAAACCGCTTTTTTGGGCGGGACCTTTTTTTCCCCGCCCATTTTTAAAAAAATTTTTTGAGCACACTTTTCCGTTATTTCGATCTTGCCTTATAAAGAAACATCATTGAAGATAATGATGCCTCTCTTTCCCCCACTGACAGCACTGATGGCTCTCTCCCATTTCTTTTTTGGAAATTTGGAAGCATGTGGGAAGCTTTCGTGGGCATTTCCTATGCAGGACAGTTCAGTGCCTGAATTTTACTGAAGTTTCACTTCCTTGGAGTGTCATTATTTCGATATTTCATAATTTCGATATTACAGTAATATAAAATAAAAAAATAAAAAACAGTTAAAAAGGAAGTTTTGCGAGTCCGTTCTGAAAATGGATTCACCCCAAAATGATTTTTCAAACTACCAGATTTGATTCAGAAACAGCATAATCAATAAATCCAATGCTATGAAGTCAAAAACAGTCTTTTGCAGACTACGGAGCACTTGCAAGTTGAATCAGCCAATAGGAACTCTCAGAACGGCCGGAGAGACAGGAAGGGTTTTTTTAAAAAAAAAACGCATAAATTGTGCATTGGCCCGTTCACGGCCACTGTGAAACTCCTGTTGAAAACCTGAGACTACATATTCGGGAGAAATGCGAATGAAATGCGTCTGTTTAATGAGGTAATGTGACCTCATTATGCGGGGAATGCGGGGAACATGCGACTTAGAATGAGTAATGTGGATTCGACCTAAGCTTTCTTCCTTAAGCCTATCCCAAAACCTACCTAAAAGCTAACTAAAAATCCTGTTTAAACTGAAAGCCAAACTACAAGTGACGTCTTACACAGGTTGGACACTAGTCAGCTTCCCTCTTGATGGGAAATGTAGGCATCCTGGTCTTGCAGCTGTAATGGAGAGCCAAGCTGTAAAACCAGGGTGCCTACATTTCCCATCAAAACTTGAGGGAAGCTGACTAGTGTCCAACCTGTGTAAGACGTCACTTGTAGTTTGGCTCTGACACTCTTATCCAGAGCTGCAGTACCCTGCCTGAGGGAAAGTTTCTCCTCCCCCTTTTAAAATTGGAATTCAGAGATTTCAGTGCAGGTTAGACCAATTTACTATTCAAACTGGAATGCTACAAAACTATTCCACCCAGACAGACAGACAGACAGACATACGGGCTGAAGTTGGCCTAAGCCTTTGCCAAATGGCAGGAAAGTAAAAAGCAGTCCTTGAGGGCATTTGTGTGGAGAGGGTCTCAGCTGTAACCCAGAGGTGTACTAGCAGCCTCTGTAGCTAGGGAAGGCTCTCAGTTCTGTGCCTCTCCACCCCCTTCCTGGGAATGATAATTTAGGTAAGGGTGACAACACATATGGACCACAGAAGACAAGGAAGTAGCTCTCTGTTTAGAATTAAATGCCACGTCTCTGCCCCCCCCGCCCCAACAGTTTGAATCATTGAGTACAGCAGGAGAAATGGTTCTTCAAAGATCTCTCCTGCTCCCCTTGGCAGGGAACTCATCTTGCAGCGGGTCAGCCTTTAGCGGTTAGAGTTTCGGGCTGGGATCTGGGACTTTTAGTTTCAAAGCCTCATTTGCTGTGGTAGCTCATTGGGTGACTTTGGGTCAGTTACACACTTGTAGCCTAACCTACCCCACAGGGTTGTTGTAGGAATAAAAAGGAGGCAAGGACAATGATGTAAGCTGTTTTTGGTGGGCTGGGGAGGGGGGAAGAGAAGCTAGAATGTGTCTTCCTGGAGATTTCAGGAAAGAATTCTTTGACTCACAAAGCATTGACAAACAGTGATAATAACATTCCTTGGCAAGGATCGAGTGATTCCATTTTGGTTGATTCCATCTTGTGGAAAGGGTTCTCACACCTGAGCTCCAGCTGAAGGCTGCTGTTGCCATATGGAAGAGACAAAAGGCTGCCGGCCTGAACAAACACACTAGGGCAGGGGTGGGCAAATTGCGGCCCGCGGGCCACATGCGGCCCGCTACAGAGTTTTTTGTGGCCCGCCAAGACAGTAGAAAAGTGTGATAGGGTACATTTGTCTCATTAAACTAATTCTAAAAATAAATGTGCTTGCAGCTATAGATGATATGAAATTAGCACAATAAATAAATAGAATAAAACTACCACTATTTTCTTTAATTTATATTTATTGATTTTTATGATACAATTTATACCTTTTCTGAAATGCAAAGTTAACTAATGAATGCAATCATTTTAAAAGGTGCGGCCCTTCGCTAACCTCCACTCCCACAAAGTGGCCCCCGAGCCAAAACAATTGCCCACCCCTGCACTAGGGTAATGGGAAACTTTTTAGAGTTCTGTAACTTCTAAATTAATTTTCTTCATTTATACCCCACCTTCCTCCCCAAGGAGGACACAACGTGGCTTACATCATTCTGCTGTCCTCCATTTTATCCTCAAAACAACAACACGAGGAAGGTTCGGCCAGCGTATGAGTGGCTCAGGGTCACCCAGGGAGCTTCTATGGCACAGTGGGAAGTTGAACTCGGTGCTCCCAGATCCCAGTCCAACACTAACCACTACACCACACTCATTCTCCAAGGGGCAGAGGAATTGTGCCATTATCTTTTCTTATTCCTCGCTCGGTCCGTTGCTGTGCTCAGAGTACGTGTGGGAACATTTTACTTTCAATAAATTCTTTACTATTTTGAATGCCTGTAGTTGTTTTCTGTACCCCATAGACCTCCGCTGCTAGTTAGTTAGTTGGTTTATTCAAATTTGATTAAATCGAGCACTCCCTGGGGAGTGCTCAAGTGTGGTAAATGGTCCCTTGGTAACCAGTTACTGGGAAGCAGGAGATGCATGTAGTAGATAGCGCCTTAGAATGGCAGTGCAGGAAGGGAACCTGGGAGCACTGGTACTGTTGGTGGGTAGTTCCTAAAATGGTCAGTTAAGAAAAATGGCCAGAGAGAAAACCTTTATGGTGGTCCCGCCCCCTGATCTCCAGTCAGGGGGGAGTTGAGATCGCTGAGCGGCGCAGAGGGCAATCTCAACTCCCCTCTGTCTGGAGATCAGGGGGCGGGGCCACCAGCCATGTGAACATTTTCTCCGAGGGCAACCCACTGAGTTCCACCTCCTCTTTTCCTAGAATAAAATCCCTGGAACAACCTATGGTCCAGGAAGGAGCATTCTGAGATGCCTAGAGCATCAGTTGTTGCTTTAGCAGTAGCACCACGATTCTGTAGGCCTCCAAACTGTATTCTGTACCTAAATGGGTTCTTAATTTGTGAACTGCGTTGTTGAGTGTTCAAGAACTGCAACAGAAAGCATTCTTTTTCTCACCAAGGCAAGGGCCTGATGAGGTGAGGTGATTGGTGATCAAGGACCGGGTCTTCTCAAGGTTTTTCAAATCAAACAGCAGTTGCTTGGTGTCTGATGCAGATGGAAGCTGCGTTGGGGAGGGGGGATTTCAACACTTCCATCCCCCCAGTGTTTCACCACTTGAAATCATCCCCCTCTCCTGAATTTTTAGCCTAGAAAGGGACTGACAAGGAGTGGCCCCCCACTTTCCCCTTTCCAGGGCTATTAAAAGCACTGGGGGAGGGCAATTGGCACCCATTGGTATAACCTTTTTAGGCCCCCCTTTCCGTGGACATGATCTGAACTGAAACCCCCTACAGAACCCCTCTAATTTTGTTATTAAAACCGCCAGGAATTAAAATGTCCACAGGTCTTCCAGGGTTTTGTCTAGTTAGGCCCTAAATCCTAACTTGCAAATGGGTTAGGCAAGAGCATCCCCTTGCACTTAATTATTTCTTTTTTCATTTCTAGGAGAGCTGCCTCCTAGAATCACTGGAGCTGAAATTCTTTGAAAAATCAGATTGTCTGCTGATTGACCAAGATATATTTGTCATCACACTTTTAATCTCTTGTAAGCATCTCTGACGGATTGCTCCACAGAAGAGAGCATTCCTGTCTTCAAACAGCTGTTGGATTCTTTGGGTCAATGCTAATTCAGCTTGAGTCAGTTCCTCGAAAGCAGAAACGTTTCTATCCATCATCCATTCCCTAGGCAAAGTATGGCTGGCTGGAATTTATTAGGAACTTGATGATAAACTCTGTTCTCATAAAATAGCAGGAGGACAGAATGAACTACAATTGACATCATGCCCTTTGCAGCAGAGTTGAAGTCCATTCAGTCTACAAGTCGATGTGCTGTAAGATGCGGGTGCTTCGGCTCAGGAGGTTTTCTGGAGCTGCACAAGTGGCCTGAGGCTGTGCCAGGTGTATTTCGGGCTAGAAGATCCCTAAAGAGGGCTTGTGGCCTGCTTCAAGCCTGCAGGTAATGATGACCAGGGGCTGGACTTATCTTCAGCTTCCCACATGCAAGGAAGTTGCGGCCCCCTTCTTTCATGCTTCCGAGAGAGCAGCTTCATGAATGTGGAAGTGCTGCCAAGAAGTCCTCAGCTCAATGCATGTGGAACGTTTAAGGATCTCAAACATCCACCAATTCAGTTCATCACCTATTCCCTGGTTGCTAATAGCTGATAATAATTTCTCACATATGCCTGCTAGTAGTCCTGCACTCCCTGCCCCTCTCCCAAACCTGTTATCACTGCATGCCACTTGGCAACAAATGCTATAAATATACAATAAGAAAATCAATCAGTCAGCTGGTGTTTATGTTCTTAAGAAGTTCTACCACTTGATGTTCCTGTAAGCCCATGTTGTCAACACTATTTTGCACATGCACATTTTCACATAGCCTTATGGGAGGCACAGCAATGACAAGCCCAGTAGAATCAATCTCACCTATTTTGTAGATGCATTATTGTTTAACATTGGCAGACCAGGCAGCTTGCCCCTTACTTTTCGTCCCACGACTTGACTACAGTGGTCCAGGCAACAGTCACCTCTAGGTTAGACTACTGTAACACACTCTACGCTGGGCTTCCCTTGAACCTGATCCAGCGGTTACAGCTGGTGTAGAATGCAGCGGCATGGGTAATCACTGGAACACCAGGGAGTGCGCACATAACGCCAGTATTGCGTCAGCTGCACTGGTTACCAGTGGAGTACCGAGTCAGGTTCAAGGTTTTGGTATTAACCTATAAAGCCCAATGCGGACTGGGACCGGTGTATCTGCGGGACCCCCTCTCTCCATATGAATGCCGGAGGACTCTTTGCTCCAATGATAAATATCTGCTGAAGGTCCCTGGCCCCAGGGAGGCCCGCCTGGCATCGTCCTGGCCCCAGCCTGGTGGAACACTCTGAGGCCAGGTAGGCGGTGGCCTCAGGGCGTGAGGGCACTGGAGAGGCGCCGGAGGGGGTGTCGGGGGCAGAGGCGCGCGCTGTGGAGCTGATGTGGCTGGCCCGCAGCTGCTGCAGCCAGCCAGCCCTGTGCCACTGCCGCTGCTGCTGCCACACGCCCCCAGCCGGGAGCAGCAGCCACGAGCCGCTGCTGGGGCCACGTGCGGAGCGCAGAGCAGCTTCTGCCCACCACCCCAGCCATCTGCCAGTGAATGCCCCGGGCTGCGCTGCGTGATGACGTCATCACACGATGTCATCACAGTCCGTGGCGTGTGCACGCACAGCGCGCACACATGGGGGTTGCTGCAGGCGCCAGAAACCCTGGCACTGGAAGTGCCCACAGCAGCTTATGTTGTTCTGGGTTTTATCTACAGAATAACTCTGTGAGGTTGTAGAAAAGAGCAAGAGTCCAGTAGCACCTATAGGACTAACAAAATACCTGAAGAAATGAGCTGTGACGCACAAATTTTGTTAGTCTTACAGGTGCTGCTGGACTCTTGCTCTTTTCTACTGCCACAGACAAACTAATACGGCAACCCATCTTGATCTATCTCTGTGAGGCTGGTTAGGCTAAGAGAGTGTAACAGTCTCAAGGTCAGCTGTGAGCTTCTGTGGCAGAGTAGGGGGGATTCAAACCTGGGTCTCCCAGATCCTAGCCTGACACTCTAAATACTACATTACAGTGACTCTGAATGAATGAAACATCACTGCCACAGCTACCGTGTAGGGGCAGCATTGTTCAACAGCAGTTAAATTGGATGTTCATCTCACAGGTGATGGATTGTGGATGTCAAACAAGCGATGTTCAACTTCTGATCGTGTTCATCGCGAAATTTATGACCTCTAAAGAGGATGATCTTAGGATTGCAGCAGGAAACAAATAAGGAAAGACTTTATTGTAAGCTTGAAGCGGGAGCCCCATGGCCTTAAGATGGGACTCAGCCTACTGAGCCACGTGGTGCTGCATACACTCCTATGTCTAAGGTTCAGGTCCAGATGGGAAGAGGCACGTGCAGCCTGGCCAGTTGAGCTGGCAAGAGACCCTAGGGACCCTAGCCTGGAGAAGACACAGGGTCAAGGCACGCCAAATCTCCATGCATCGAAGGCACATTGCACATATGGGCCACTCCCCTTGGATCAGGGAGGGCTGCAGAGAGAGGGGCGACCTTTCAACTCCTTCCTCACTCCCTCTTTCTACTCAAAGCTGCCTCGCTGTGTTATTAGCACTTTATAGGGAGGGGGGGATATAGTATTTCTTTCCTTCTGTAAAATGCTGATGAAAGCGCAGGGAGCCTGCTTATGGTGATCAAAACTGAGCATGGGCTGTGTGGCGGAACGGGCGCTGGCTCTCAGTCCGGGCAACTGAGCCGCTGTCAATGGCCTGCTAGCCCCGCTATCCGCCTCCCACCATCCCTGATGGGCGTGGCTCACCCTCTTCATCGCCCAATCTTTGGGTGGGCCCTGGAGAATTGGCAACCCACCAAGGTCTGGCCTGATCAGTTCTCCTGGGCTCCCTCCCTTCCTGTAGCGTGCCAAGTGGGGAAGCTTATGTAGTCAGAGCACCACAAGGTCCTTTATATTCCAAAAGAGTATAATTTAATAACTATATACAGAGCACTATATACAAAGCAGGTAAAGGCACCACACATAGCGGTAGACCCCCCCCCCCCTGTTCAGAACTCGTAGGGCAGAAACTTAAACAGAAGAGAACCGCCGTCTGCTTCCCCTACCACACTGTTCCCTGCTCTACCTTAAAAGGGGGGGGGGGGTCCTGAGGGAAAGTTCACCTTTTATTCCCTTTCTGCTGCCTCCCAGGCCCTCCACATTTAAAGCCTAGGCACCCGGGTTTCACCCAGCAGCAGGCGCCTCTCCCTCTGCAACCAAGAAGGAGCCTAACTGACCTTTTTTCCCCTCAGGATCAGCTCTCAATTCAGGCTCCACCCCTTATTTTTCCCGCCCTTTCTTGGCCCGGGGCAGCTGGGAGTTGTAGTCCAGGAAGAAGGGCGTCCCACGCCAAGACTCCTGCAGGCCCCTCCCCGGCCCCACAGCCCACCAGACCCCATGGGGAACATTTCCTCCCCCTTCTCCAAAGACAGATTAACAGCAACTGGCACTCATTTCACCCCTGGAAACCATTTCGTTACAGGCTGAAAGGTTAACTCCTACATGGGCGCAACTGGAATCATGGCTATGCACACGTACAATTAATGTGGATTCAGGTCGGGCTGTGTCAACTTTTTTTTTGATTTGCAAGCACTGCTTTTGGAATGGAAAGCAGAAATATTTCCCTTAAACTTCATTAGGACAATTTTACCTTTATTCAGGTCTGTTCATCTATTGCTGCATTGTTATTCTAACGGCACACATGTGTGTGGGGAGAATTTCTGCCTGGACCCGATCCCACAGGCAGACACTGGTTTTTGCCCTGGTCAGCCCCATACCCAGGGCTTTTTTCCTGGGAAAAGAGGTGGTGGAACTCAGTGGGTTGCCCTTGGCGAAAATGGTCACATGGCTGGTGGCCCCGCCCCCTGATCTCCAGACAGAGGGGAGTTTTGATTGGCAGCGCGGAGGGCAATCTAAACTCCCTTCTGTCTGGAGATCAGGGGGTGGGGCCACTGGCCATGTGACCATTTTCAAGAGGTTCCGGAACTCTGTTCCACCGCGTTCCTCCTGAAAAAAAGCCCTGCCCGTACCAAAGGCACAATGCGAACATTTAAAGCAGCCTCAAACTGGCCCAGAATTGTCTCCCGTGACTGGCTGTGGATCTCTGGGGTGTCATCAGAGATGGGTCTTTCCCACTACCTATGAACTGCAAATTACCAAAGATTGGATCAGGGATCTTCTCCATGCCACATGGGTGCTTAGCCACTGAGCCAGGGACCTCTCCCCGCCAACACACCCATCTTATTGAATCATCTTTTTTTCTAGATTAGTCACTGCGGCAATCTCAGCCAATCAGGGATCCGGAATGAATGGGATGTCAGAAAGCGTTGTAGCCAATGAGATTTGAAGGCAAAGAGTGTCAATTCCGAATAAGGGCAATACTTACTCCAGATCAGACCTATGGATGATACACAGAAAGCAGTCAGATATCATGATGCTGTTTAGCCAAATTGAAATATGGGTATGAAATGGGCCTTGCTGAATTCTGGCATTAAAATTGGGATCTGCCATGGGGTCCAGGTGAACCTTCATGCAAATACCAGACATTTTAAAAACTCACTGTGGACATGTCTGTACCCCAGGCCACAGCTGCTTTGATAGTCATTCTTCTTTCCCAGGGGGAAAGGGAGGGCAGGGGAGCAGCTAGGCATCCCTTCAGAGAACTGTTAGTTCTCCCACTGTTCTATAATGACCCACATGTTTAAGGAAGAGACAGGCTTTTTTCCCAAAGGGGGCAATTGGCACTCACCTTTTTCTATGTCTTTGCGTGCACAGGCCCCGTTTAGGGCCCAAATGGGCCTGCTGTGCAGTGCTTCTGGCCCTGTGTGCACTGATGTCATTCCTGGGAGCGCCGCTGTCATGCTGCTCCAGGAACGCCCCCGGGATGCCTATTTCCCTGCCTTTCCCCACCCCCACCGGCCAGGTGAGTGGTGGCCGGGGGTGAGGGGAGGGAGCAGGGGATCTCCTAGGGGCAACGCTTTGGGGCTTCATTCATTGACAAAGTCCTCTGCATTTCTGTTTGAAATGATTAGTTTATTTCAGGGTCAATGAAACTAGAATAAAATACAACTTTGGGACTAGGGTGTGTGCCACTCTCCATTTACTGGGCCATTGATTTCATTGTTTTACTTGGCTGGCACATTTAATTAACATATCTCTGATTATCTGTTTCTTTCTCCTCTCCAGCAGACTCCAGCCAAGCTGGAGGATGAGATGATGGAGCCCCAACCCTGCCTCAGGCAGCAGCAGCAGCAGCAGCAAGAAGCACTTGGCTGGCTCAGCCTCACTTCCTGTTAGGCTACGTTGACAACTATTTTTTTTTTCAGAATCTCATTAACTTGGGTCCCACTGAATATGGGAAGGATCAGATTAGCTGTTGTATATTGCTAGCAAATCCAATTTTCTTTCTTTCTTTCTTTCTTTCTTTCTTTCTTTCTTTCTTTCTTTCTTTCTTTCTTTCTTTCTTTCTTTCTTTCTTTCTTTCTTTCTTTCTTTCTTTCTTTCTTTCTTTTTGCTTTAAACTTTCAGATCATAAACTCTTAACATACTAAATTTTAATATTAAGTAAATACAGTGCTTTTTTGGCCTTTTTTTAAAAAAAGGCGCTGGTACTCATATATAAGGCTGCTCCAATTTCCACCGACTCCTGCCTCAGGACTTTGGAGACCCCCCTGCAAAAGACGCAGAGTATTCAGTGCTGGCGAGTTCCCAAACACACACACACACACACTTGCACACACACACACGGGTACAAGCCTGGGTATAGATGTTTTTTGAAAACAGCATGCATGTATCATTTTTTTCAAGTTAGGAAACAATGACATTGACAGCAAGTGCAGTGAGAAGGAAGCAGGACCCCAAAGGAAATCTCTACCCCCAGGCTGCAGAGCTTTAAGGAGGGCTAGGAGGAGGAACTGCTACCATTTCTCTATTTATTGCACTGCATTCCTGTCCCTCCTAGTCAGGGCAGAACACAAGTTTCTTCTCTATCCATTTTATTTTCACAACAACCTTTGAGGTAGGTTATGTTGGGAGAAAAAGTAATGGATACCCGGTGGGGATGTGGGCCTGACTCCCCATTGTTAGGCTTCCAGGTAGTCCGCTGATGGCAAGCCATCTTCCTGGGGTTTGCCCCATTGCCTGCTCATTGCTGGCTGTTGGTGGTAGATGGCAACCCCCCCTAGTGATTGCCCACCATTGGCAGGCAACCCAGGAAAGCCTGAAGTGCCATGGTTGCACCAGCTGCAGGTGTGCTCCTACGCTTCACACTGGGGCCAATTGTGGCTGTAAACGGGCTGAGCTGGCTCTGCGCAAAGTGCAGGAGCATGCACAGTGGCTGATGTGATGATGATGTCACTTCCCAGAAGAGAGCGCATGCATGAGAGAAGACAACTCCCGGTAAGTCCAGGTCCCCCCCCCCCCGCACCCGCCTGCCAGGAAGGCATAGGAGGCTGGGTACCCTGCCCATCATTGAACTCTCACAAAGCCTGTACGTTATGCCATAAAGCCATCCACGTGGACTCAGTGGAAGCAAATGAAGGCCACAGCCTTGGTTTTCAAAAAGTAATCCATGAAAAAAGAATGATCAAAGCGACTGTCCAGACATTGCTCACAGATACAAGCAATATTTTACTAACCACTTCCACTTCCGGGCACTTTAGATGTTTTTCAGAACAATTCCAGTTCCAAGTTGACCCTGTTTGTTTAAGGGCTTCTTCATCTCCGATGCAGCCCTTTTCTTTCTTTTTTAAAATATGAGGCAGAACAATCTCTTTCCATCAAGCTCTTTGACTGGCAGCACTAGTGGCAAGATGTGAACAAATCGGTTTAATGTCAGAGAGATGTTTTTATTGCACTGAGTAATATCCCATAAAACAGAGTGCATTGTGTTTCAAGTATTTTTATTGATTCTCAATTGCTGTGCGGCCATCTCTGCTTCCCGTGTTTTAACACAAAGGCTGGCCTCCCAAGAAACTGCGCCTCAGTGCGGATGCCGCTTCCCTCCCTGCCTTACAGGGATCTCTCTGCTTTGTGGGAATGGAGCACTTTTCACAAAGCCCTCTGGGGCTCTGCAGCTGGGAAATTAACTTGGACCTCAGGGAGACCCGGCCACTTTGCGCCCAGAGGTTTGGGCAGTTGATTGGAAAGAGTTTGTCCAGAGATTTTGACTGGCACCAACTATGTGCCAAGAAAGTTCCCAAGACCACATCCGTGTGAAAGGGGTAGAAAAGTGGCACCAGGGAACAAAAGAGAGACTCCTGTTGTACATAGTTTACTTCATAAACATAATGTAACAAAGCATTTTATGTTTAATCTAGTATGTAAAATTGTTTGAATTTGAATTTTAAAAAGCAGCGTCAAAAGGAAAAACAGAGGCTCCCCTGAGCAGTGTGATGATGTCACTTCTGGGAGTGACATCATTGCGCAAGCCCTGGGAGAGCTGCTGTACTTTGCACCAGGCCGATTTGGACCCCAAGTGCGGGAATGCTCCCGGGGCCTTGGTGACGATGTCTTTCCTGGGAGTGACATCATTGGCCCACTCCTGGAGTACGACCAGGAGGTCTGTCCCCCCACCTTCCCATCCACTGGCCAAGTAAGTGGTGACGGGGGACAGAGGGTGGGAGCAGGGGATCCTTTGCCCCCCCCCCCCCGGGGGGACCTGGCAGCCCTAGGCAGAGACGTGATTTACAGTGGGATGGAGAAAACAACAGAGAGAGACAGTGAAGTGCAGAGTAAGAGAGAGCTTTTGCTCTGTCAGTTGTATATCGTGGGGCACGTGGCGGCAGCCAGTGTCTTCCACTAGGGATCCCATTCTCCCGGTGCTGGAGAGGGATCCCCTGCTTTCACCCTCCACCCCACCTGCCTCCACTTACCTGGCTGGAGGGGGAGAAAGGCACGAGAATGGGCTTCGCAGGCTCACTCCCGGGGCAGTGTGATGACGACATCACCGGGAGTGATATTACTGGAAATGACGTCATCATGCAGTTGCCGTACAGTGTGCGCAAGTAAAACAGGAAGAAGGCAAGAAGAAGGCAAAGCCTTTGGTTGAGGACCAGCGGGTGTCTCCCCTTATTCCGCCGAAGTTCACCACCTCTTCTGTGGCTGCCCTCGGCTATGCGTTCTGCCCACAGCTATGACCTGTGCAGGTTTTTGATCAGTATCGAAAGTCGCCTATGCATAATGGCGCCTGGAGTATTTTAGTGTAAGTTTTAAGTGTGTTTTTAAAGTTGATTATTAACTTGTTGTATTTTATTGCTGATGTGAGCCTCCCTGAGCCCAATCGTGAGGAGGGCGGGATATAAGTCAAATTAAATAAATATATAAATAAGAGCCAGGTCTCCCAACCCTCCCATGAGGAGGGCAAGGGGACCTGGAAATCCTATCTTCCACAGAAGGACTTGGGCTACACACATTTTAAGAAATAGGTCTGACATACATACAAAGAACTATTCCTTGTGACGTGGGCCTGTAGTCTGTGGAAGAAAATGAAGAGCCAGTTATTGGATGTCTGGGAGGGAGGCGTAAGAGAAGACCTCTGAAGTTAACGGGCTAGGAGCACAGGGCCACTGGCACAAGCACCACTGGGGGGACGTGGATGCCCTGAACCTTCCCTGGCATCTCTAGTGGAAAAGCCACAGAAAGCAGCTCCGAAAACACTTCTTCCACTCACAAATGGCTGAGGGCAAGGGCGGATTTACAGGCACAATAGAACTAAGCGAGGAATAATCTTTGAGCAATTATTTATTAATGTTGCATCTTTTGCCAGTTCCATGAAACATGAAAGACAGAGATATGAAACCAAATTGCCTGGCCGACTTTAAGAAGCATCACTCTCAGCACCTCTGTGGGCAGCATCGGGAACAAGGCCATAAAGAGGAAACACTAATCTTCCCTCCACAAGAGCTATAATTGGAAACAATAGTTTGATCTGCCTAGGAGAGTGGCCCAGAGCCCAGGGCGGAAGTACTACAGGTGCTGTTCTCCCTTGCCTCCCCTCAACCCTGACTGGTGGGCAGTCGGGATTGATTCCTTGACAAAATGTGTTATTAACATGGCCGCTCAGCTGCCCAGCCTTCCTTTCTGCCCTCTTTTCTCTGGCCTCCTCCTCCACCATGCCCGTGCATGAGCCCCTCCTCCAGCTGCTCCTGCAAGCCAAACTCAGCCACTCTCCCCCTCCCCTTCCTTTCCCACCCCAGCCTGAGAACTGACCTGCTTCTCTGCTGCACCCTAGAAAGGTGGCTGGCAAAGGCCATGTTGATCTTCCCCTCTGCTCTGTGTGCGGAAGAAGGGAGTGAGTCCCAGTGTCAGAGCAGCCCGAGGGGCTTGGGCAAGGGGGAGAAAACCTTGACTTGGGGGTCCAGAATAGCCAGGAATTGGGCAGCTGCAAGACTGTTGTCAAGAAGGGAAAATGCAAGCGGATTGTGCAAGATCTGCCTATGATGCAAACCTATTTCCCTGCTTCCAGGCAATCCTGACCTTGTGGGATTTATTGGAGTCATACAGAAGCCATGTTAGACCTCATGGAACAAGCAGTGTCTTGAACCCTGCTGCCACTTACATTTCCTTTATCACCTACATTTTTATATTATGTTCAGAGTTTTAAACAAGTAATCCAAGCAACATTGCCCTAACTACATACCCTATCCTTCTAACTCAGCAGTCTGAAACAAAGTTTTTAAAATGCATTGAATGAAAATGCAAGCAGGTTAATTATCCTCATTCCTAATTTTCTCCAGGACAATTTTTTACCATTGTCAGAACCATCATAGAGACTAGGGGTGTGCACCCGAAAAATCTTCGGTGTTCCCGCTTCAAGTTTATCCAAAGTGGTAAAAAGGTTCAGAAAAAGCCCCGAAATCCAAAGTGGCATGCTGCTTTGGATTCGGGTTTCCAAGTTGCTTCAGTATGCTCTGGAAAGATTCTGAGCATACTGAAGTGATAGGGAGGGGGGAGAGGGAGGCCCACCCCACCCTTAAACTCCTACCCCCACCTTTAAACCCCACTCCCACCCCCCTTACCTGGTCAGGTGGAAGGCTGGAGCGGCCCAACACTGCGCTGGCCAACCGGCCAGTGGGGAAGGCCTTCCCTGTTGCCGTCGCTGCTCAGCTGCGGCCGTCGCAGCTGGCTGGCAGAAAGGGCCTTCCCTGCCACCATCGCCACGCAGCTGTGGCCGGCATGGCCGGCTGGCAAACAGGGCCTTCCCTGCTGCTGTTGCCATGGCCAGAGCAGCTTGCCGGCAGAGGAGGCTGCCACCACCAGAGGCCAGTGAGCAGGAAAGAGGCTGCCTTTTCCAGCGGTAAGTGGGAGTGGGGAGAAGTGGGGGTGGTGGGTGGTGGGGTAAGGGTGGGAAATGGGTAAGTTTAAAGGGCCCTGCCGCTTGCCAGTCCCCTGGTGGGGGAGTAAGGGTTCTCAGGTCCCTAAACCCTCCTTGCAGGAGGTGGGGGACCCAGGACCCAGCTTGGAGTCTCTTTGCATGCATACTTTGTGTGCACATGCTACTGGAGAGGCATGATGACATCACTTCTGGGAAGTGATATCATCAGGCCAGCCATGGGAGTTCTCCTGTACTTTGTATGGGGCTAATTCTGGCCCATTTGGGAGGACCTGGTACTCACTTTCCTGGGTTGCTGGCTAGTGGCAGGCAATCACTGGGAGATTTGCTACAACCGGGCAAACCTCTGGGAGATTGCCCACCATCGGCAGTCAACTGGTAAGCCTACCCCTGGCAAGCAACTGGTAAGCCTACTCCTAGCCTCCACCCACTGCCACCTCTCACCTGGCCAGCAGGGGGGAAAGAGGAGTGGGATCACGGTGGAGAGGGTGAAGTGCACTCCTGCTTGCTCCCATATTGCACCAGGAATGATGTCATTGCTGGTATGACCTGGAAGAATTTATGAGGAAAGGGATGTCTTTCTTGCCCCTTTCTCTACAGATCTGATTTACTCAGACTCTGTGAATATGGTTCTCAGGAGCTTTGGGGACAAGGCCCTGGGCAGGGGGAGCGTTGCAGATGTCACGGTCCCCCTAGGGATCCCCTTTCCCCAGTAGGGGTGGGAGAACCCCCTCTCCCAGCCTCTGCCTGCCACCAAAGCTAACCTGGCCAGCAAAGGGGGGAAAGTGCAGGGAATGGGCCCTGCATGGAGGTGTTCACTCCCTAGTCATGTCCAGAATGAGGTCATTCTCAGTGTGACAAGGAAGTCTTCCAGAGCATGTGTGCGCTCTGCATGGATGCAAGGTAAGTTCCCTCCAAGCGCATCCCCCCACGACCTCCCTCTCCTGGTTTGGGCTGCGGGGGACCTGGCAACCCTAGCGCCGCCGCCCCCCACCCTAACAACACTCTAGGAATGTCCTCAATCTCTGTGTTGAAGACCATTGTTTTCCACCTCCGTTTTTGCCTGCTGCTCCAGCACTGGTGATGGAGAGGAGAGGCAGGAACTTACTCTCTGTGGGCGGACAAACAGTAAACTATTGAGCATGCAGGACTATATTTCCCATCATGCTTTAGATGCCCATAAGGCATGAGCCAGTGTTTCCACTGAGCCATAGACATTGATAACCTAAAATAACAGAATCATAGAGTTGGAAGGGGCCATACAGACCTTCTAGTCCAACCCCCTGCCCAATGCAGGATGAGCCTAAAGCATCCCTGACAAAGATTCATCCAGCCTCTTCTTGAAAACTGCCAGTGAGGGGGAGCTCACCACCTCCCTAGGCAGCTGATTCCACCTTTGAACTATTCTGACCGTGAAAAAGTTTTTCCCAATATCCAGCCTTTGTGCCTGTAATTGAAGCCCGTTGCTTCGAGTCCTGTCCTCGCTGCAAAGTGGAACAGCTCCTTGCCCTCCTCCAAATGACAGCCTTTCAAATATTTAAAGAGAGCAATCATGTCCCCCACTCAATCAGGGCCGGATCTAGGGTTGCCGGTGCCCGGTGCAACCCGTGTCTGGCTGCCTGCACGATGTCCTGTGATGTCATCACGCAGGGTGGGAGGCCTGTCGCCCACATGGCAAGCTGGCCACCCCAGCACCCGGTGTGCCACAGAGCTGGTGGTGGCAGTGTGGGCGTGTGCTGGGGTGGCCAGCTTGCCATGTGGGCGGCTGAACGCAGGGCTAGGAGGCCCTCTGTGAGGTTCGCCTGCCCCGTGCCACCCGCACGGCAAGCCGGTCGCTCCAGTGCACGGTGCGCCACAGAGCTGGTGGCAGCAGCGGAGGTGGTGCATGCATGTGCTGGGGCAGCGGGCTTGCCATGTGGGTGGCTGAGCGCAGGGCTGGGAGGTCCTGTGTGTGTGGCAAGCCAGCTGCCCCATCGGCAGGGCAGGCGAGGGCTTTCCCACCTCAGCCTCCTGCACTGCAAGCCGTAGCGTGCTCCCAGCGGCTGGCAGCTGCGCCCGGTGCCCCCTCCTTGGCAGCGCCGGGGGCAGGCTATCCCCGTGCCCCCTCTCGATCTGGCCCTGCCTTCAATCTCCTTTTCTCCAAACTAAACATTCCCAAGGCCCTCAGCTTTTCCTTGTAGGGCTCAGTCTCCAGACCCCTGATCATCTTCGTCACTCTCCTCTGCACCCTCTCAATTTTGTCCACATCCTTTTTGAAGTGAGGCCTCCAGAACTGCACACAGTACTCCAGGTGCGGCCTGACCAGGACAGTATAGAGAGGGGCTATGACCTCCTGCGATTTCGATGCAATGGCCCTTTTGATACAACCCAAGACTGAGTTCGCCTGAGTTTGCCTTTTTTGCCACCGCATCACACTGACTGCTCATATTTAGTTTACAGTCCACTCTTACCCCAAGATCTCTTTTGCATACACTACTACCCAGAAGTGTATTCCCCATCCTGTATTTGTGCTTCACATTTTTGTGGCTCAGATGTAACACTGTGCACTTATCTAGGTTGAATTGCATCCTGTTCACAACCACCCACTTCTCCGGAGTATTCAGGTCTTGTTGAATTTTAACTCTCTCTTCTTGGATGTTTGCCACTCCTCCCAATTTGGTATGATCAGCAAATTTAATGAGTAGCCCATTTACCCCTTCATCCAGATCATTGATAAAAATATTGAAAAAGTACCAGACCCAAAAATGAGCCCTGCGGCACCCCACTGGACACCTCCCTCCAATCTGATAAAACACCTTTGACCACCATTCTTCGGGTGCGATCCTCTAACCAGTTCCCTATCCACTGAACTGTCCTATAGTCCAGTCCACAGTCTTCTAGTTTACCCATTAGAATGTCATGGGGAACTTTATCAAAAGCTTTACTGAAATCCAGGTAAATCGCATGGACAGATTTCCCATGATCCAGTAAGCTGGTCACTCGATCAAAGAAGGAAACCATGTTGATCTGACAAGATCTGTTGGGGACAAAACCATGCTGACTTCCCCGGATCACTGAGTGGTCCTTCAGATGCTTACAGATTGATCCCTTTAAAATCTGTTCAAATATCTTCCCAGCAACAGAAGTCAGACTGACCGGCCTGTTGTTTTCCGGGTCATCCTTCCTCCCTTTCTTAAAGATTGGGATAACATTCACTCTTCTCCCATCTTGTGGCACATCCCCAGTCCTCCAGGAGGCCTTGAAGATGATGGACAGGGGTTCTGCAAGTTCTCTAGAAAGTTCTTTCAGCACCCCATCCAGCCCAGGAGGTTTGTATTCATCCAGTTCAGCCAGGTGCCTCTCCACAACCTCTCTGTCAATGTCAACTAGCCACACAGGTGTCCTGCCACATTTTCTACTATCTCTAGATGTGCCTGAGTTCTTCAGGGAGAAAACAGAGGCAAAAAAGTCATTAAGCCTGTCTGCTTTTTCTCTGTCCTGCATCAGAGTTTCTCCATCTACTCCCAACAGCGGTCCAATTACCTCTTTTACCTTACGTTTGCTTCTCACATATCCGTAGAAGTTTTTCTTATTGTAGCGAGCCCTCCTGGCCAGACCCAGCTCGTACTGAGCTTTGGCCTCTCTGATGGCTGATCTGCAGTGCCTAGTAACCCTCGTATACTCCTCTTTAGAGGCCTGTCCTTCTCTCCATTTCCTGAACATTTCCTTTTTCTCCCTTAGCTTATTCTGGAACTCTCTGTTCATCCACATCGGTTTCTCTGTTCATCCACATCTTCTTTTCCTATTGTTTTTCAGCTCCACAATATGTTTTCCCCCTCCTCTCAAGTAGGGCTATCAAGATGGGGCCTGGAGCTCCCTTGGAATGCCAACTGACCTCCAAGCAACAGAAACTAGTTCCCCTAAAGGAAATGGCTGCTGTGGAGGGTGGACTTCAGAGCATTAAACTTTGCTGAGGTCCCTCCCCAAATCCCATCCTTCCCAGGATCCACTCCCAAATCTCTAAAAATTTGCCACCCAGAATGGCATCCCTAGCCCAAATAATAAAAATACCCCTCACACACACATACACACACTTTTTGTGAAGAATTACTCCTCGGGTTTTCTCTTTGGCTGTACCCCGCTACTGTTCTTAACCCCTACTTGTTCCAGCAGTCCCAGAAATATTTGTTGGTCCAAGTCTCAAAAGCTGCAAGAGAAAGTTATTTGGCCACAAAGCACATGCAAAGCTTCAGCTTTTGCCTCCATTACAGCTTAAGGACTGCTGAGGCCACCAAAGGTGGGCCGAAGCCTATGAGCTCATCAACATGCTGAGCCCCTTTACTGCATAGAACTGTGGCCGTGGATTCTCTGTGGTGCAGCAGCCCCATCTCATTCCGGTTGCTGGCATGGATTCTAAATGCCTCTTCTCTTGATGTGTACCAGCTTCAGTGATACAGCAGAAGTTCTCTTTCTAGGGAAGGAAAAGAGAATGGGGATTGAGTTACCAAAGGGTTCCTGTGGAGAGCACGTAAAGAGGCACTATGCATTGCCCACAATACCTCTGGATGCTTTACTCCCTTGCGCAGAACTGCCACCAATCTGAGAAGGGGGGGTTAACACTTTGTGGCACTGACGGATTGCTCCCGAACTATCCTGCATCTCTGCTGTGGGCACATACCTGTGTATGAATGAATTAGACCCAGTGATGTCCTAGGAAGGAGAATCAGGTGATTTCTTGCCTGTCTTTCTCTCCTCAACCTTTCCTGTAATGTGAGCTGAGCAGCTGGCTCATGAGGGAAATTTTGCGCAGAAAGTCTCACAGAGCTAAGATCCAATTTTAAATTTTTTTGGAAAGTACAGCCTGAAGGTTCAGCATAGGTGTGAACTAGTATGATGTAAGGTAGTCAGGTCCCTGAAAAGGGTTGCCAACCTCCAGGTGGGCCTGGAGATCTCCCCGAATTAAAACTTATCTCCAATCAAAAGAGATCAGTTCCCCTGCAGAAAATGGCAGCTTAAAAAGGTGAACTGTATGGCATTGCACGGCTGCTTGGCACCTTCTGAAGGCCCCACTCCCAAATCTCCAGAAGTTTCCCTACATGGAGTTGGCAACCTTATCCCTGAAATATATATTTATTTATTGGGAAAGTTGTATCCTGCTTGTTTCCCCCTGCAAGAAGGGACTCAAAGTGGGACTGGCTAATCTGAAACGCTTCTACAGAGTGCAATTGTGGGAATGTCTATTATAATAATAGTGGCAGTTCTATTATTTTATTTACGTTACTACATTACTAGCTTGATACCCGTGCTTCACTATGGTATTTAACTACGTTAAATCCAGTTATAATACTTATGGGTATGTAACATTTTTTGGTTTGTGGGTTTTTTGTGTGGGGGGAGTTGGTTTTATAGTATAATAGCATAGTACCAACTATCTTGGGAGGGGGGATGAGGTGTGGAATGTTGTGAGCCCCAATCAGCCCGCATATGCAAATGACCTTGAAAGGCTGGCCCAATCAGGGAAGAGTGGTCGAGCTGGCAGTGGGTAGGCGGGGATTCAAGTAAGCAGCAGCCTGCCAGCCACACAGGGAAGCTGTACCCCTTTAGGAAAACACAATTTTCCCTTTTTTACCCCCTTGGGGGGCAAATTTCTTAAAAATCCCTTCTTAGTGGGTGTTCACATCATGAAAGGAATGCCCTCCCCAAATTTCACGTTTTTAGGTCCAAGAGTTTGGACTGGGCGTTGATGAGTCAGTCAGGACACTTGTCTTTATATATATAGACTAGCTTGATGCCCATGCTTCGCTACGGTGTTTAACTACTTTGAATCCAGTTATAATATTTATGGGTATGTAATGTTTTTTGGTTTGGGTGGTGGTGGTTTGAATTGGTTTTGTGGTATAATAGCATAGTACCCGAGCTTCAAAAAAGTGTTTGAATAAAGTGAAGCATGTTAATGCCTAAAACTGATGGAGTGAATTTCGAAATGTAACATTTATTGAAGAGATTTTTAAAAGGAAAAGATTGTAGTGCAATAAATAAAATGAAAAAATACGTACAACCAGGTTTTTTTCTTCTGAAGGACCTCTTTGTAGACCTTGTTGGTGATTTCCCCCCACTTTGGAGCCCCCGCTTTGAGAAGAAGCTTGTGGGCTTGGAAGCCAGGAGGGTTGAGCATGTTGAGGAACTCCACAGGGTAGTGGACCGCATCATCCATTTGCACCACTGAGTCCACAGATCTGTACTCCATTTCTGCCCCTTCAAGGGAGTTAAGTTGTGTTTCATTAATGATGGCAGCCTTGTCATTCTTGGGGGTCAGAATGGCATGCTTGCACAGCCAGTCCATGGACTACTCCCTGATAATGGCAATATCAGGGTATCTCGTGGCCGTTAGGTCTCCTAGGGTCATCACTACTGTGCCCAGGCCTGCAGGGATGGTCACCTTTCCCTTGGACTCAGAACTTGCTCGTACTTGGCCACTGCTGCTCGGTGCACTGCAGGAGAAGGATGTGCATATTTGTTTGCCGCATCTCTAAGTTGCTTCCTCCTTTTAGCATCGGTTTATCTTGCACAAGGTCTGCCAGGAGGCTTCTTGGGGGCAGTAAGAGGTGATGGCTGCAAGAGGAGTGAGGTGTTGGACTGAGGGAGGGGTGGTGTGGTGGGCCCTTCGGCAGGTTCATGTGAGAGGTTCACATTGAACCATCTCCCCAGGAACATTTAAAAACTAATTTGCCATATGACTTTTATATAAAATCCCTTTTCAGGAGTCTTGTACTATCTTTCTTCAACTGTCTACACTTTCCTTGACGTAATTTTTACCTCAGAACACAGAGTTCCACAGCTGACCCATCAGGATGCCAGCCACACAGGAAAGCCAGGCCCCACAGGGAGATGGGCAACCCTAGACTTGGAGGTGTATTTTTACCTCAGGACGCGTTCAATGAATGGGAGTCACTGAATGTGTCCTGAGGTGCTGCATGTGTCCTGCATACTCTTTAGAATGTTGGGATGATGACCAATCAAGAGCACATATGCAAATGACCTCAGGGCAGAGTGGCTGAGTTGGCAGCTGGCGGAGGGGGGAGGGGGACGAGCACCCTGCCAGCCACACAGGGAAGCTGTATCCCTATGTGAAAACACATTTGACCCCTTTTTACACCCTTAGGGGGTGAATTTCTTAAAATCCCTTCTTAGTGAGCCTCTATACCACAAAAGGAATGTCCTCCCCAAATTTCACGCTTCTAGGTCCAGGGGTTTGGGCTGGGTGTTGATGAGTCAGTCAGGACACTTGTCTTTATATATATAGATTTATAGTCCACCTTTCTCGTTGAGACTCAAGGCTAATTACACAGTGTAAGTCAATATGATCATCTACTGTGACATTCAGTAAACATCACAATAAGGTAACTCAGATCAAAACAATGGAGCTACCAGACAGAAGCCTCACAAGCCCCACCTGGACTTCCATCTGTTGGGTAAGATGATGTTTGGGGTTAATGCAGGTGCTGAGATATGTATGGCTTGGCCGAGGGAAAGAGGGCAGTTGACCATTCCACCACAGTTAGCTAGATCAGGGTGAACCTTTTCCACCACATCTGGGTCTCTGCCTACTTTTGAGAGCTCTGACCTGGAAGCCAGCTCTTCTGGTTTCCAGCACCCTGAACAGGAAAAGCAGGACTCTAACATGGTGCCCTCAAAAGCAGCTGAGACCCAGATGTGAATCTCCCTTGCTGCTCTTAAGGACCCTTAACAGCAGCAAAGGGGCTCACCTTACCTATGGGGCAACTAATGGCTGGTGGGGGTGATAGAAAATGGTGGTGGAAAAAAGAGAAAAGTCAAAACGCAAGCTGTGGCACATCATTGATGAGATACACATTGTGAAAACTGGGTACTTTATTCCAGTTCAGGGTTGGTTGGTAGGAAGAAAAAGGGTGTAGGTGCAGTCTGATTTATGGCTGGATCCAGAGTGGAGAAACAAGAGATGAGCATTTTGGTTTTAGACATCTCCAAAGCAGAGGCCTTACGTTTGCTGTTTTTGTCTTAAGGCTGCTACACTTTGGCTTGCAATCCCCAAATCAGTATGAAGACACTGTTTGTGTAAAATTGATTGTCTCCCTCAATTATATTTCCGCTTCATACATTTAAAATGACTTTGCGAGTGGCTTCCGCACGGGCTGTGTTTGTTCCAATAAGCACATTTGATACTGTCTAGTGGTTTCAGGTTCTTAGGCAGCCACATTCCCCTCCCGTTGAAGCTCTGCAGATTCCACTCGCCCACTCCCACAACCCTCTCCCCACTCAGGGAATGAGAGAGAGAAATTTGATTTCTCTTCAGTCAATGCCTTAGGAAAATAATTTAAAAGTTAATGGATAACTCAAGGCTGCACAGTTTTTTGCAAGCGGGTAAAAATAAAATACCAGTTATTCCTGTCTACAAAAGAGAAGAGAAGGGCTCTTAACCATTCATGAATGATTGTAACCAACAACTGAGAGAAACCAGTGCTGCAAAAAGACCCCACTTATGTGCAGAAGTAAATCAAACTGTAAGAAGCAGGTGAAAAATATCAGGACAATGAACCATAATCTCTGGAAAGTGTATAAAAGTGGTAAGGAGGAAACAGAACGAAAAATCACAAGCTATTTGGGCCACACTCCATCACCGATAATGAAAGCTTTTCCAGAGCTTGAAACTGAAATTTACTTTGATAGCATTGACTGTTGGACAGAAAAATATAAAGAGCTTGCTTGCTTGCTTGCTTGCTTTCCACCCTCCTCTTCTGAGATGAAAATGTCTTAATCCATAAAGTGTTTTCCAGGGATTAATTAAACCTCATATAAAGGAAGAACAAAGTGCCGTCCATTTCACAGAAGGAAGCGCTGATATAGATGCTTTAATCATTCCAGTCCAAGGCCCACTTAAATGGATGCGCTTGTGGAAGGAGGGATTTTGCAGTTACAGTTCTTGACATGGAGCAGCAGATTTAAAGAGGTCCCCTTGGTAAAGTCTAAGCAGTAGGGTTGCCAACACCATGGATAAAAATGCCCTATCCTTTTACGGGTCTGAGCAAGGGAGCTCTGACTCTTGAAAGCTTCCAATAGGGCTGCCGTTCCCCCACCTGCTCCCACCTTTCCCCACCGTGCCCACTTACTTGGCTGGTGGGGGAGCACGCTCCCTGGGGTGCCACCCTCGAGCAGTGTAGCGTGCTCCCACACCCACAGCAGCCTGGTTCGGGCCAAAACAGACCCTGCAGCAGGCCAGTTTCAGGCCAAATTGTGCCCCGCAGCAGGCTGATCCAGCTCGTGGGAGTGCTCCCAGCTGCCCTTTGACCCTGCACAATGATGTCGTTGCACAAGCTGGGAGTGCAAGCCATTTTCACACACTAAGCTGCAAGGATCTCCTGCCTGGAGCTTGGCATCCACAGGAACGCCTAAGATCCGGTAAAATGCAGTATAGATAGGGTTTCCAGGTCCCTCTCCCCTCTCACCAGGAGGTAAGGTCCTTGGCACTTACCTCGTGCCAGGCATATGGTATCCTTCGCATGCACACTTTGTGCATGTGCCCCGAGGCTGATGTGGTGACATCACTTCTGGAAGTGATGTCTCTGTGCTGGCCGTGCAAACGCTCCTGCATTTTGCATGGTGCCAATTTGGCCCATTTGGGGCTCAAATCAGCCCCCAACGATGCACAGGAATCCTCCCAGAGCCGACACCATGACATCACTTCCGGAATTGACATTACTGTACACCCAGGGAGTGCGCACACGGTGCATGTTCGCTGGGTGCCTGCCAGGGCCGGGCAACCTCTGGGGGGCTTGCTACCTCCCACCAATCACTGGGTGATTAGCGGATGTGGGGGGGCAAATCTCTGGGTGTTTGCCCACCACCGGTGGGCACCCGCAAATCCTAAGTATAGAACAAACAAGTACAAACTCATCCTGACTGAGCTGGTGTCCACTAGGAGAGTCTTCGGACGGCCTCGGCCATCAGACATTGTGAGCCACGGGCAAAGATCCAGGCCCAAGAATTAAATTAAATCTCAATTATTTGGTTTCATTATAGCACCATGTGAAGGTTTTCTCTCTCCCACACTGTGAGACAATCTTCCTGGATTCCCTAGCAAAGTGTAGTGATTCTCCAGCAACTCGACTCCAACTCAGTGGCATTCTACTCCCTCCCGTCGCAGCTCTCTGAGCAGAGTCTGCCCTCCTGGCTGCTCCCTGCTGAGGTGGGGCCTCCACTCAGCTGCCATCTAGCCAGGCATCAGTCAAACTACTGGTGTATCCGGGACTGTGGTACATTGTGGTGCATTTGGGACTCTGGGGATTTTCCTGGCTTTTCTCTAATCTTTCTCAAACTTGCTTTGCCCCAAAGTTTGGGGAAAGTAAAGACTGGATGGCTGCTGTGTGGGTGAGAAAATTTTCCGGTTCATATGGCAGACACTTTCCCCCTTCGGCAGACATTTTCTCCCCCTGCCACCAGAGGGGAGGGGTTATTTTTTTTAATTGGCACTCAAATTGGTGTTGCCAGCTGTGGGCTGGGAAATTCCTGGAAACTGGGGGAGTGGAATCTGGGGACGGCATGGTTTGGGGCAGGAAGGGACCTCAGCAGGGCATCATGCCACAGAGTTCACCCACCAAAGCAGCCATTTGCTTCAGGGTCATAGATCCAGAGGAGTTCGCCGTGTTAGTCTGTAGTTGCAAAATAGTAAAGAGTCCAGTAGCACCTTTAGGACTAATCAACTTTATTGTAACATAAGCTTTTGAGGACAACAGTTTTCTTTGTTGCATGCAGCTGACGAAGAGACCTGTGGTTTTTCCAGGGAAACTGATCTCTGTAGTCTGGACTCTGTTACAGTTCAGGGAGATCTCTAGGCCCCATCAGAAGGTTGGGAATTTTAACTAGAATATTGTTCTATCAACATACCAATTGCACGAAGACGCATCTTTTCTTTGCATTTCTGCAAGCGCACAGGTCAGACACTCACTTTTTTAAACCGAAAGGTGAGGATTCAAATAACTTGATACACCAATTGTTAGAACAGGATATCGATATAACAATATTCTAGTACCTTTTTTTTAAAAAAATGTAAAAGCCAGTTCGGCCCAGAAGAGGGGGGTGGTGAGTGGTGACCACTTCCAAAGAACCGCATCAGGGAAACTGCACGGAAACTCCCTGTGTGGGAGCACCACTGCTCCCCTGCTTTATCTGCAGCCACACCCGGAACAGGGGGGGGGCACAAAATCCCGCCTCTGTGTGGGAGACACCAAATGCTTGCTTGTCAGTCTTTGTGTGCTCCTTCCCTCCTCATGTGCAGCCTAAGACAATTCTGGTTCTGGTTGTGCATGGAATCATAGATTCATAGACTCATAGGGTTGGAAGGTACCTCTAGGGTCATCTAGTCCAACCCCCTACACAATGCAGGAAATTCACAACTGCGTCCCCCCACACTCCCACTGACCCCTGCTCCATGCCCAGAAGATGGCCAAACGCCATCTTGGATTCCTGGCCATAATGGCCTGGGGAAAATTGCTTTCTGACCCCAAAGTAGCAATTGGCATTACCCTGGGCATGTAAGAAGGGCCACAAGAACTGATGTAACCCATTCTGCCCTCCCCCTCATGATCTGCCCAAGTTCACAGAATCAGTATTGCTGTCAGATGGCCATCTAACCTCTGCTTTAAAACCTTTAAAGAAGGAGAGCCCACCACCTCCCGAGGAAGCCTGTTTCACTGAGGGACTGCATTAACTGTCAGGAAGTTCTTCCTACTGTTTAGCCAAAAACTCCTTTAATGGCAAGCCATTGGTTCTGGCCCAATCTTCTAGGGCAGCGGAAAACAACTCTGCACCATCCTCTATATGGCAGCCCTTCAAGTACTTGAAGATGGTTATCATATCACCTTTCAGTCGTCTCCTCTCCAGGCTAAACATTCTGAGCTCCTTCAAACTTTCCTCATAGGACTTGGTCTCCAGACCCCTCACCACCTTCGTTGCCCTCCTCTGGATACATTCCAGCTTGTCAATATCCTTCTTAAATTGGGGTGCCCAAAACTGAATGCAATACTCTAGATGAGATCTAACCAGAGCAGAGCAGAGCGATACCAGCACTTCACATGATCTGGTCACTATGCTTCTGTGGATACAGCCCAAGACTGCATTTGCCTTTTTAGCTACTACATCACACTGCTGACTCATGTTCAGTGTATGGTCTACTAAGACCCCTAGATCCCTTTCACACATACTACTGCTAAGACAAGTCTCCCCCATCCTATAATTATGCTTTTGATTTTTCCTTCCTAAACGCAGAACTTTACATTTATCTCTGTTGAAATTCATTTCATTTGTTATAGCCCAGTTTTCCAGCCTGTCAAGATCACCCTGTATCCTGACTCTGTCTTCACCCGTATTTGCTACCCCTCCCCATTTAGTACCATCTGGGCATGCTTCCTGTGCACTGTGACCACAGGCTGCCTGGAGTGACCGGCACATGTGCTGGCCACACAAGGGTGAAAGGAAGAGCCAGTGCATGACTGAGCAAAGAGAGCCTGCCCGAGGGAGCTGGCCAAGCACATCTCCTGTCAAGCAGCCTTAGCTCAAAGCTTCGACTGTAATAAACCAAGTGAAAATAGCACTAGGCAAGATGAGGGCTGAACCTGGCCATACACCCTGCCCTGGAATGCTGCTGTGGACAGTTGAGCACGGAAGCAGACTTGTGCAGGGATTTCCACTCTGGGATGCAAACGCATCAAATGGGAAATGCAAGTGTGTTGCAAGAGAGAAAGCAAGCTTCTATATATGTGCCTGGAAATCATTCTTCATCATTTCTTAAGTGCTAATAGATCACTCTCCACTTCTGTTCAGTTAATAGGATTCTTAGGTAGGATTTAAACTGCAATTGTAGCAATTTATTCTCAAGACATAGAAGTAGGGTTTAACCTTTTTCACATACATGAATGAATTACTGTCTCCCTCCCGCCCCCCGAACCATCTCTGCTTTCACTAGGGAAGAAAAGCCTTTGAGAAAACGGTTCTTTCTTTGAATAATAAAATCGGTACTTCTTGGTGGGTTCAGGAGAATAATGGCACTGCAAATGCATGATACTGAGATCAAAAATATGGAATGAATTGTAGAGTGATGATGAGGCTACTTGAAGTTAGAACCAAACTCTACAGCCAAGGCTCTTGTGCTACTGTGCACTGAGCAGGTTTAGGCCAAGAACTTGGACTGGACGTTTTATTTTAACACCAAACCCACTTTCCTAGACGGAGAACGTCCATGGGACGCTCTGATGCCCACACCAAGGCCATACAAAAGACCTGGAAATTGCCCTGTTTGCCAATGAATCACACTCCTGCCCTTATCCCTTGACAGCTGCCCAAAACCTTGGGATTAGGGCTAAAGGACTGAAATAGCAGACCACTAAGGTATGCTTAAACACCAGAACCTTTCACAACAGAAAATGAGGTCTTTCACTAGAGAAGGCCAAAGGGCTGAGGGGACAAAATATCCCCACAGTGTTAAGTCCCGTTACCTCTCTGACTAAGGAAAAAGCAAGATATTTGAAGCAAATTGCTTGGAGGCCTCCAGCCATAAGTGGGCAACTGGTAACCCTATTCAGGTAATAGGGCTATTCTGTAACAAAATGATTCAGAAAGATGCTTTAATAAAGGGGCAGGGACAGACTATACTACTTGGTATTGTACTACTGTGTATAATTAGCACATACTATTGGGTGCTGTATGTATGATTCCGCTGTGTAATTTCTGCATCATTTAATATATCATGTTAATGCTTATGCTTCATTTCAGCTCTGTTTCAGATTTCTACAATCCTACTCCTATTGCATTGCTTATTGGGTGCTCTGTCCTGTTGATTGTATTGACCCACGCTTTGGTTTTTTTTTTAAAAAAAAATTTTATTGGATGGGTTAACAAATATAAACATACAAGTCATTACCATTTTCCACCCCATTACATTTTCCCCATCCTTCCCCCCCCCCTTTTCTGGTGACTCCCAACAGTTTTCCATCCCCAACTTAATCTAAAGAATATATCATATCCTATAATCTATAATAATATATATCATGTATATCTAGTCTATTTACTTATATTAACTATCATAATATAATACTTATCTAAATTAAGAGTATGAAAATTATATAACCATATAATAAGTACATATATATATATAAAATATACTATTCTTTAACTCCCTATTATCTGTATTATAAATCTATTGACCCACGCTTTGTAATCCACTTTGAGTCTCAGCGAGAAAGGCAGATTGTAAATAAATAAATAACAACATTTGATTTATATACCGCCCTTCAGGAAATTTAACACAAATTCAGAGTGGTTTACAAAGTGTGTTGCTATTATCCTCACAACAATCGTGTGAGATGGGTGGGGCTGAGAGAGCTCAGAGAGAGCTGTGACTGACCCAAGGTCACCCAGCTGGCTTCAAGCAGAGGAGCTGGGAATCAAAGCTGGCTCTCTAGATTAGAGTCCTGCTGCTCTTAACTGCTTCACCAAACTGACCCTCCTGGCAGGAAAATTCCGTGGTTGTAATTCAAGTTATAGCAGCAGTGAGCCCTTCAGCACTCAACTTCTCCGCTACGTAGTGGTCCCAGTTATCTGGAGGAGAGGGTGAAGTGGCAAAGGTATGACAGCTGGCCCATTGGTTCAGCATTTGGCATCAGATTCCCTCCCTGGCCTCTGGTTTCCATATAAGAAGATGCTCCGGTTCAGGGAACTGGACTCTAGCCAGGGTTGGCTCTACTTATTGTGCTCCCCCTCAAGGCAGGCACAGTGGCCCAGGGTGGGGAGGGGAGCACCTCTTCCATGCCCTCTCACCAGCTCGGCAGGCTTGCCCAATTGTGTTGTTCAGTTACTGGCTGCAGACTCTCTACAGCCCCCTGGAAGGCTGGGAGGCGACAAACAAACGCAAGCTGTCCCAGTGGCTTCCTCACCCGTGGCACCCTTGCCAACTGGATGCCTCAAGTGACTCGGCCAGCCTTGCCACACAAGCAGAGCCCAGTGCATTCCCACTCCTTTCCACCGCATGGGACTCTATTTCCATTCAGCTCAGACAGGAAGCAGCACTGGCTATTTTACAAAGTGGTTTTCGTTTCTTCTAAACGGCATGGCGGGAAAAGAATTTAAAACACAAGCTTTAGACATACACCTGGAACTAGCATGCATTTCTCTTTATAGCCATTGTGGCTGTTTAATTGGGGTGGGTGGGTTGGGGTTTCTTTGTAAAATTCCAGTTTCTTTTCCTAACCCAACACTTGAACAACTGTCACAGGGATTTAAAATAACCACCAACTCTCTTGGGACTGTCACTTGGAATTGTTCTGGTTGCTCCAACATCTTTTTCAAAAGAAAAACAGCCAAATAATAATAATAACAATAGGCATCTTATGGGAAAATGTGGACAGCAAATGGCTAATAAATCTGCCATACTGGCCCACCATGAAGTTCTGGGGGAGCTGTGAAATTTTAAAAGCAACGAAAGCTAACTGTTAGTGCATCCTAACTGTGCCAGAGTAACAGCTTTGCACACTGGAATCTTTGCCTATACATGCAGCATCACAGCAGCATAAGCAGGTAAGTGCAAGCGATGGCTACAATGTCCGTCCTTCCATGCAAGTCTGAAACTTAGATGTGTGAACTGGATTAATTACGGCCCCTGAGAAAGCTTGGAATAAGCGAAACAATTCCTGCTGGCGTTTTGTTGGGCTATTTAAAACATCTTGGATACGATATAAAGTAGGATATTTTCCACAACAACATTTCACCACGTCGTTGAATTGAGGATTACATCTTTTGAAACTTGGAAAACATAAGACTTATCTTACTGTGTATACCACGGACCTTGGAAAGGGACTTGCATTCTGCAGAGACTTACACAACCTTATCTTTCCGGGCGTGTTATGATTAGATGAAACTGGTCATGTGCAACTCTTTATTCAAACAGCCGAGGGGAATATGTGTATATATTAATGCATTGTATTATTTGTATGTAAGTTGAGAAAATATATTTATTGCAACCTTAGAATATTAGCACTTTGCACCTTGCATGAAATTGATTAACAGCTTAATATATTTATTTGCTGAATTGTTGACTGCTGTTCATGTTTTGAGAAGAAGGACCTTTGCATTTAGTACGTGTGCCAGTCCTTCCTGTTGCCTTTTTGTTGTCGATAGCTCTTAACAACTACACCAAACTGGCTCATGCAGAGATACACTGGGCGGCTGCCATCTAGATTCTTTTTCCAGAATTGAAAAAGCAAGTTCTTGACTTCTCTAAGATGCGCTCACAGAAAGCAGCTCCTGTTTGCATCGGCTGCAGAAAGAGTAGGTGCTCCCCCTGCCAACACCCATCTCCTCTTTACCACGCATGGCTGGGTCTGCCCATGAGAACTCCTCACACGCTTCCACCTCCAAGAAGCGTGTTAAAAGTGAGGGTGCCTTGCTGCACACTGTGAACTGGTCAAGAATACCTTGAATACAGCGCATGAGGAAACCTAAAGAAACTGGTATGCATTGGAATTTTCATCTGTAGTGTGTCTACTAGGAATCCTATCTAAAAGGATTAAAGGACAACAGAATTATTCCATCAAGAATTGCAAAGAGGATCGATACAGTCCAGGTATGGCAAAAACAGGTAACTCCAGAAAGGACAATGGCTGGGAAGACAATGGAATGGCATGGAATTGAAATGACCATTAAATATATAAATATATATGGGAGAGAGCAAAATGGGTCACAGGCAACCTCTGTAGAAATCTGGCTTCCTTTTATAAGATGTTGAAATTTAAGTAATACATTTGATAGAACTGGGGCGGGGAGTAAGAGGTAAAGGTAGTCCCCCTGTGCAACCACCGAGTCATTACTGACCCATGGGGGGATGTCGCATCACAACATTTTCTTGGCAGACTTTTTACGGGGTGGTTTGCCATTGCCTTCCCCAGTCATCTACACTTTACCCCCCAGGAAACTGGGGTGTATTTCATATAAGGCTTGGATATGTTGATACTTCTTCAATTTCATTATTCCTTAGTGCTACAGTGATTTGAATATGTACAAATGTGCCCAACTTCATTTTTGGGGAGTGTGTGTGTAAATAATATAAATGTGTGCCTTCCTGTATAATAATAGTTTTTTAAAACTCCCATCACCCTGTTTCATTTTTGTTCTCCCACAATTGTGTGGTTACAAATGCTCAACAGATTTTCTCTGAAGGATTCAGTTAATAATTGTAAATCTGGTTCTGCTGCTACTGACTTTTTATTTGACCATAACGGGGGAAGAATCTTCTTGTGTGTTAATCTGGACTGTTGCATGCTTTTAACCTGGCTGTCATGCTAGAGAGGGGTGAAGTCATATTTGTTCTTTCATAAATCACTGACTTAGGAGAAGCCAAGCCATGCTCTTACTCCAACCCCTCCAGAAGACCTGTGGGAGCCCCACCGGAAATCTCAGATTGACCCACACAAATACAGACATAGGCTTGATGTTATCCTCACAACAATCTTTTGAGGTATGTTAGGTTGAGAATATGTGACTGGCCCTAGGTCACCCATCAAGCTTCTATGGCAGAGGGGGGATTCAAACCTGAGTTACCTAGATCCTAGTCCACCACTCTAGCCACCATACCACACTGGCTGGCTGTGCTAGAACTGTGCTGGAAGGATAGCTTTTTAGCAGGGGGTATAGACGTTCTCAGGAGATACCTGAGTTCTGGCAGCTGGTTACCAGGAAGCTTTCCAGGGAGCCTTTGTTCCAAGGGAGTTTCCCAGCCAGGAAAGCCACCTTTCCCCCCTTCTTTATGTAACACAAACAAAACAGCTTTAGCTAGCTCAAGCTTTTAATAAAGACACAATGGCTGCAATTCTAAGGCCCCTTTCCTAGCAGTAAATGTTGGAAGAGGAGGATTAAACACTGTCCATTTCCTCAGGTTTCAGAGGGGGACAAACCAAAGAGAAAGATAGAGAGGTCAGGGCACTCTGTTTACTGTTTGGGCATGGATGGGCATGTCTCTCCTCCTTTCCTATCAGAGTATGGAGTTCCTACAATAAAGAATGCTCATTTCTTTTCTAAATATAAACCAAGTGTATGCTTTTATTATTTTTTCTCCTGCACCCACAGCAGCCAGCAGAACCAGCTCACAACCACCTATAATCACGCTTCCTATGCCAAACGATAGACTCTGCTAACAGCCCAAACATGGAATCCTTTAATTAGGTTTCTGGGGCCTACATAACAATTTATTGATCAGTTATGGGCTTCAGATTATGGGCAATCAGGTCATGGTGCCCAGATTTGCTCATTGACTAACTTAAAGGTGGAAAAGAGCAAAACTAAAGCTGAGCTGAGCGCTTTACTAATTAAGCAGAGAAACTGCAATTTAAAGAACCCCAGAATGCAATAGGAAAAGATGAGCTCAGGAAACAAAGGTGCTGGGGCTGCATCTTCCAGCAGTTTCCAGCCAAACTCCAATTCCACTCCCTCAGATGAGAGGTCGAGCTGCAAGGATCTCCTGCCTGGAGCTTGGCATCCACAGGAACGCCTAAGAAATGGCAACTATGAGTTGCCTGGAAAGAAGCCTTGGAACTCTCCCTGAAACTTCATGGCATGCTTGAGGTAAGTGCTGATGAACCCCCTACTCCTGCAAATCCCCAGTGGGAATTTAAAGATCAGAAGGCAATTATCTAATGAATGGCACCCTTAATGAGCAACAAAAGGCAGTCATCCAGTGCCAAAACTGTCAAATAGAAATTTGATTTATTAACTTCGAGGCATAAGACCTCTGGTTGGCCTTATATAAGTCAATTCAGAAGAGAAGTGGAAGATATAAATTATAAAGAGACACAATCCATTGACAACTATGTTGGGAAGTTAATGCATGTCTTCAACCAGTGATGCTGGAAAACCCGTCTCAGAGGAGGACCAGCTGTCTGCATTACACATATCCTTACCAAGCAGCTTTGCGAATGTGATCTGTCAATCAGAAATGAATAATATTACTTTATTTGCCCAGGTAGTAAATTTTCTGTGGCAAGAATGCGATAGAAGGTGTGAACTGCATGATATTGATAAAGGCATGTCTGTTGGATTTGCAAACAAGCTCCATTTTTGGAGCGGGGTGGGGGGGATGCACATTTCAGAGAGAGAAAGGGAATGGATCAGGTTTCAAGTGAGCTCAGCCCTCCATGGCCAGAGAGGCAGAGGGAAGGAATAAGTCGTTGTTCAATTTGCATGCGAATTGGTCACAGAGCCACTGAGTGCTATACTGAACACTAGCCTGCCAGACAGATTTTGGAACACAGCAGAGAGCAAGTATGTTTGGGAGAAAGCATGTTGCTGAGGAAATTAAAGGGAAATCACACTATTCCTACAATGTTGTTACTAGTAATGAGTTTAAAAGTAAAAAATTCCTTTTGGACTCGGGTTCAAGCTCTCATTTCATATTAGATGCACCTCTGTATGATGAACGGGAAAATATTACTGCAATTCCTATTGAAACTGCTGAAGGGAAAACTTGTCTAGATTCTAAAATAGGGAATATTGTTTTAGACCGTAAACTCCCAGAACGGGGAACATCTGAACTGCTTCTGAAGGATGTACTTTATGTACCTGATCTGAATTCAAAATTAATAATCCCAATCAAAGCTTGATTTGGAAAGCTATGAATTTAAATGCAAAGATGGAATATGTACACTCTCCCTAGATGGAGAAGTTTATGCAATGGCTACATTAGGCAGAAGTCTCCATACAGTAATTTAGGGCCTGCCAAGGAGCAAGCCAATCTAATTCAGCCCTGTGCTGAAAAACTTTGACTCCATCAATGGCATAAAAGATTTTCACATGCAAGTTATGAATGTATTTTGCAAATGCAAAGGGAAGGTCTAGCAAATGGACTTGATCGAGAAAATTGTCATGTACGTAACCAGAGATGTGAATGCTGCATAATTTCTAAGTCCATTAAACTGCCTTTTCCAAAGCAAAGTGAATATAAAACAAGGAAGCCACTTGATTTGATTCATTTAAATATCTGTGGCCCTTAATCTGTACGAACTCTGGGAAAGAATAAATATTTCGTTACATTCCTTGATGACTTTTCAAGATACACAGTTGTTCATCAGAGAGAAATCCCAGATATTGGACCACCTTAAAGAATTTGTAGCTGTGGTCCAGAATAGGTTTGGAAGGAAACCACAGATCCTCCACTCAGATAATGGTGCAGAATACATGTCTAATGCCATGCAGCAATTCCTGAGACAGGAAGACATAGAACACCAGGCCACAGTGGCCTGTACCCCTGAGCAAAATGGAGTGGCAGAGAGGAAGAATAGGACTCTGCTAGACATGGTGAGATGTATGTTGCATGATGCTCAACTACCAAACCAGTTTGGGGAGAAGCAGTTGTGACTGCCACGTATACGTAGAACAGACTGCCAACAAAAGCTACTGAAGCTACTTCATTTGAACTTTGTCATGGCTATGTACCAAGTGTAAAGCACTTGAGAGTCTTTGGATGCAAGGCCTACTCTTACATTCCAAAGGAGAAGAGAGGCAAACTAGATGATGGAGCTTCACTAGGAATTATTGTTGGATATGCTGCACAAAGCAAAGGATACAGGATCTATGATCCACAAACCAGAAGAATCATTGTGAGCAGAGCTCACTTTCAACCAAAGTGAGAAGGCTATACTTGGAGAGGGGGCCACCACTGAAGAGAACAGCCAAATCACATTCAGATGAAGAACCAGTAGACTCTATGATACACATCAATGGCACACCAAGTGCAATTATAGTACCAGATGGTTCACCACTGGAGACACCTAGCCCACGAGAAGTCCAGAGTCCAGAGACACCTGCCCCATAAGAGGAACAGTGTCCAGAGACATCTGACCAACCAGAGGCACAGAGTGCAGAAGTGGAACCAAGACAATCAACACAGTCAGCTAAGGTGTTCCAGCCCCACGACTGTCCTATCTTGCAAGAACGGCAGAAATACCTGAACCTACTTCATGGGATGAATTATCCCAGCTACCACCAGAGGAAGCTGAGAAATGGAGAAGAGCTGCACAAGAAGAACTTGAAGCTCTACATAAGAACAAGACATGGACACTTGCGCCGCTACCTTGGACGAGGAAAGCAGTGGGGTGCAAATAGGTTTTCAAAGTCAAGCATGATGAACATGGCTCAGTCCAAAGATACAAAGCAAAACTAGTTGCTAAAGGCTACTCTCAGAAATATGGAGAGGATTTTGATGAAACTTTTACACCTGTTGTGGGACACACCACGGTAAGAACACTACTAAGTGTTGCTGCAAGCAAGAACATGCATGTGGAACATCTTGATGTCAAGGCAGCATTTCTACATGGCAAACTGGAAGAGGATATCTACATGCTCCAAGCCCCTGGCTTTAAGAAAGCAGGACAAGGACACCTTGTGTGCAAACTACAGAAGAGCATCCATGGACTTAAACAAGCTACTTGAGTTTGGAACTTAAAGCTGCATGATCTGCTCATCCAAGCAGGATTCAAGAGAAGTGAAAGTGACCTTTGCCTATACACCAAGCAGAAGAATGCCAAATGGATTTATCTTCTGATTTATGTAGATGATTTGATTCTGGCTTATGAAAATCCAGATGACAGCAAGGAAGTTGTACAACACCTAAGCAAACATGTTGAGATCACGCAGCTAGGTAATATCACTGATAAATAAATCATTCTGTAGGCCCCAAAACCTAATTAAAGGATTCCATGTTTGTGCCATTAGCAGAGTCTATTGTTAGGCATAGGAAGCATGATTATAGGTGGTTGTGAGCTGGTTTTACTGGCTGGTGTGTTTGCAAGACAGAAAATAACAGAAGTATATATTTCATTTATATTTAGAAAAGAAATGAGAGTTCTTTATTGTAGGAACTCCATACTCTCTGATAGGAAAGGAGGAGAGACAGATCCTAACTACCTATCTAGTTTAAGGATGGGCATGGATTGCAGGGCAAGGCCTGCATCCATGCTGCCAAGACAGAGGAAGGAGAAGGAGAGAGGTGTTGCCTGGAACAAAGCCAGGAAGAAAGGAAGTGAGAGGGAGGAAGTCAGGAGGAGGAAATCCTGAGAATAACAATCTACATATCAAAGGACAGTCAGAGCAGTAAACAGCAAACAGTAAACAGAGTGCCCTGATCTCTCTATCCTAGCCAGGAAAAGCCACTCTATCTAGTGGCTTTCCTGGCTGGGAAAGACTTCTCTGCAGACAAATGCTCTTAAGAGGACTGACTGATCAGTTGTTTGACTGACTCAGAACATTTCTGTGCTGCCTCTCCAAAGAACTTGCTCAACTTACAAGCAACAAAAACTCTTGTCCACCCATAAAGGAAATGCTTGAAACTGAACCAGCTGGTTGCAAGAGTTGGTCTGATTTGACTTGAGGTTGCTTCCCAGAGCTCAAGTCCCCATCGCTTCCTCAGCTTTCTGTATGTGCATCAGGACATGGTGAGGTGGGGCAGCTACCAGGACCTGAAGCAACTGGTGGGGCCTGACTCCCTACTCACACATCTCCTCTAATGCCTGCACTCATGCCATTCCACTGCCTGCTTGTGAGTACTTTGTCACCTCTGCTCCCAGCTGCCACTGGAGAAGGGCGTGTTGGTGGTGCACAAAGCGTCAGCATTCCTGGTGGCCATGGCAGTGGCGCTCCTAGCTGCACCCCAACGAGCACCATCAGGGAAAGGGCAGGCAGGCAGCATGGGCAGCTGTGGCTGCAGGTGGTGGGAGAGCTTGCAAAGGGGGCAAAGGAAGGGCACCCAGGCAGGCAGAGGCACGTGGGTGGGAGGGCAAGAAGGGGAGCCTAGTAGTGGCACCAGGAATCCTCTCTGCTCAGCCCCCCCCCTCAAAGTCCTGAAACCAGCCAATGACACTATGTTACCGGAACTGGTCTCCTTACAATAAAAGAATTGGGGGGCTGGGGAATTAGCAGGCAAGAAAAACAGCTATGCAAGTGGCCGGTAACCTCAGGGATCTATCACCAATTTTTACGAGGTCCCTTCAGTTGTAACAAACGAGGCGGATGCTTAAAGTCAAACAACTTGTGAGTACTTTGTCACCTCTGCTCCCAGCTGCCACTGGAGAGCCAGTTTGGTGTAGTGGTTAAGAGTATGAGAATCTAATCTGGAGAGCTGGGCTTGATTCCCCATTCCTCCACTTGAAGCCAGCTGGGTGACCTTGGGCTAGTTATGGCTCTCTGGAGCTCTCTCAGCCCCACCCACCTTACAGAGTGTTTTATTGTGGGGATAATAATAACATACTTTGTAAACCACTCTGAGTGGGCATTAAGTTGTCCTGAAGGGCGGTATATAAATTGAATGTTGTTGTTGTTATAACAACTTTTATTAAGAGAACAAGACTTCATGCGCATACACACACAGAATTATGGGGCAAAATGGTCACACACACACACAGAGTCCTAGGAAGCTTAGCCAGAAGTTGGGAATAGAGAGGGAATAAGTATATCTACCTATCTGAAGAGTAGTCCAGTCCGCGGGAGAAGAGAGTAGCTTCAAATGCCAGCGTTCTTGGCCAGGACAGCAAGAGGCTTGGTGTCATGGCCCAGTCTGAGAGTGAGGTCTCCTCTGGAGGAGAGGAGCCTCGTGTAGCCAGCCAGGACTCCTCAGGAGGAGAGGAGCCCTGTGTAGCCAGCCCTAGCCCTGCTTCAGCAAAAGCCAGCAATCAGGAGCAACAGCTGCTGGCTGATCAGAGGTTGCAGCCAGCAGCTGAGACACCAGCACCCTCTAGCTCCTACACCACAGGGGAAGCTCAGCCAGGGACTTCTACAGGTGCAGCGCAGCCAAGAGCCTCCACCCCCCCCCAGGTTCACCCACGCCCTAGGAATGCCGCAGGCAGCACCAGAGACTGGAACTGCAGGAGAGACGGCGCAGTGCTCGCCTCTTGAGCCAACGCCAGCTGCTGGAGAGTGATGATGAGTAGTGTCAGAATGGAGCCCCAGCAGCTGGCTGAAAACCACACCTGGCTATAAGAGCCAGTCTGGAGGAACTGCCGGGCGTGGAAGCACTGTGTCTATTGCCTGCAACCACTCCGTGTTCTGTGAACCTTGCCCGTGCCTGTGCCTGCTTTTGGACCTGACACTACCGGTAAATGACCTTGGATTGTACCTGACCTTGCTCTTGGACTCTGGACTCACTCCGGGCATTATCTTGTGCTCTGACCACCGGTTTGACCTGGCTTTTGCTCTTGGAACTCCCCTCAGACTCTGCCATTAAGGTTTGGACTTGAACCCTGCTTGGGCTGGCCCAGCCCGTGACACTTAGGGCAAACCTCAAGGGAACAGCGCTTTGGATCCGGTGTGTACAAAGAGAGAGAGGCTTAGGAAAACGACCCAAAGAGAGCAGCTAGGAAGCATACGCAATTTGAATGGGCCAAGGCACTCCTCTTATAGAGTAAAATGTGCCCTGAGGTGGGATGGCCCACCTAGCTGTTAGAACAAAGACTCCAACGCTCAGTTCCTGGGACCAACAAAAGCCTTGATTACCTTGATTGGTAGCTGCCGAGGTGTGTGAAAGAGAATGCAAAATTTGTTCTAGCACTGCACAAAAAGGATAGTTTGTTAATGAAGTCCACCAGAGCTAAGTTGATGAATTTAGTTGGGGAATGTACTTTCCCAAGAACGAACTGTAAATACTTATTAATGTCATTTGATTATCTCCTAAAACAAGGACAGGAGATCTCATCATGGGAGGAGGGAAAGGAATGTGTTCAGTGGGGATGACTCTGCGAGCCCTTTGTTGCACGGGATTCCTTAGGAGCTGGAGAGACGGCAAATCCAATCACCGTGAATCTCTCCGCATTCCTAAGCAGCATTCCATTCATGCCTGGATCTCCCGGGCAGGACTCGGCAACTGTTAGCTGGAGTTCCTCTGGCTGCAATACAAACTGCCATTTTAAATCCAGAGGCCTGGTACCATTTAGTATCACTGGCAGCCATGTTTAAATGGCTTTTAAAGATGGCAGAGGCCAGGCCGACTGCTTACAATTACTCCTTATTTCTGTTCTGATAATTTAATTTTTGTTTGGATGCCCTTCTTTTAGCTGGTTGGGGGGGGGGTGTCATTTAGGTTGTTCTCCCTAATTTGATTTTTTGTTCACTCTCCCATTCCCATTAGGGCACCAGGGACCTTCACAGCTAACAATGACAACTTCCCGGTGGCTTTTAAACAACAACAACAACAACAACAACAACAACTTCCCGGTGGCTTTTATTTTAGCAGCCTGCTTTCTAGTGTCTGGGTCAATTGTCAGTCAAAGCAACCCAAACACAAACGAAGGGCTCCTCCAAAACACTAGCAAGTAACAAGAAGGCAACTGCCCACCGGAGGATAAAGATGGTTTGGAGTCTTGAAATTTTGAGTATAATTTCTAAGGTGATTAAAGTGCTTAACAGTGCAAAGATGATATAAATAGCACAATCAATAAACACAATCAATACAATTAATCACAATACAAAAATATATCTTCGGGAGAGATAAATATTCAAACACAAATTTTTCGTGGGATGGGAGTTTCAAGCAGATTAATTTTTTGGATGTCATGGTATATAAGATCAAGGAAGGAGAACCGGACGCGTGTCCTTACAAAAAATTTACAGACAGAGGATCATACTTACATTTTTCATCTTTTCACCTGGGTCCTTTAAATAGAAAATCCTGGTGGGACAATTGTTAAGAATGAAGAATGCACCAATGATGAGGACTTCATCCAGAGCACTAAAGATCTTGCAGAGACTTTTTGAGGTAGGGGTTATCCCAGTCAGATGGTGACCAAAGCCCAAAAGAGAGCTTCTCAGATGCAGCGCAGTCCTTTATTGCAAGCAAAAAATAGGAACACGTAATAATATTAAACAGGCTATTGATTATACTTCTCTTTCATTTAAAATTAGTAAAATTGTCAATAAACTTTGGCACATCATTAGTGATCTTCCTGGCTATGAACAAACTCCCTCGATAGGTTACCGATGTACTCAAAATTTGCAAGATATATTAGTACATTCTAATTATCAAGAGACTAATGTAAGAAAAATGGAACCTGTTCTGTGTGTAAGTTTTCTGTTAAGGCATCGGATATAGTAAATCTGAGCACTGATGTTTCCTTCCGAGATGCTTCTTTCTCCACTTGTAAAACAGCTTTTGTGATTTATGTTATACAATGCCCTTGTTCAAAGTTATGTATTGGAAGCACAACAAAATACCTGAAAATACACATACAAGAACATAGATCCAGAATTTAAAAAAATCTGGACACTCCCTTAGTCTCCCATTATGTAGATCAACACCTGGAAAACCGTAAATTTAAGTTTTCAGTTCTGTCTGTGATTAAACCAAATGACGATATAGATCTCCAATGTAAATTGCTACAAAATGAAACAGAATGGATTTACAAAACAAATTCTTTAATCCCAGATGGTCTGAACTGCAGCACTGATTATTCATGTTTCTTATGAAATTTCATGTAGGACTGTTTCTTTAATATTTGTAATACTAAGACCTGTTTCTTTAAATGCTATTTGAATGTAAAGGCTCTATGACGTATAAAGCATGATGATGAAAGTCGCCCCTTGTGGTGAATATCCCGTTGTGAAAGGACACCAACTAGAGAATATATGATGTAGTTTTGTATGTAAGTAATGTATGTAGCATTCTTTAATGGTACATTGTATATGCATTTAGTTTCTAAAATATGGATCATATTTTCCAATGATTGTCATGGCCAAGATGAGTCTGAAAAAATGTTTATTACGAAATGGGATTATAATGCTGGCGAACGCCCATCAGGCTCCACCCACTTCGTTTAGGATGTAATTATAGTTATAACAACAACGTTTCATTGTTCTGGGAAAGGTTCTGTTTATTGATAAATATCTCCTAAGAATTTGACAACGTTGGTCTTGTTGGTCTTCTTGGTGGCACTTGACATCACGTTGACAACCAATCATCTGAAAAATAAGAAGAAATAATTATTGGTTAATTAAAACATAATAAATAATGGATTACTTACCTGATGTTTACTTGTCCTTGGACTTTTACCAGTGCTGTTTGAATATTCATCTCTCCTGAAGATATATTTTTGTATTGTGATTAATTGTATTGATTGTATTTATTGATTGTACTATTTATATCATTTTGCGCTGTTAAGCACTTTAATCACCTTAGAAATTATACTCAATAGATAATCAATTTCAAGGCTCCAAACAGTCTTTATCCTCCAGTGGGCAGTTACCTTCTTGTTGCTTGCTTGTCAAAGCAAACCAACAAAGCTGGAAATAGCGAGAGCGTTCTTAAGAGAACAGTAGGTGGACTAATAGAAGCACACCTCATGGTGTACACCTTTCTGTTCAAGCTGGGTTTGCAGATATCTGAACCATCAAAAAGACACATTTACACTACAAATTTTAATCAGTTTAATTCTGGATTCATGCTCAGAGCTACCCTAAAAAATCCTTATAATTCGGGAAAGAGTGCAAGAGATTCTTTGCTCTCTGAGCATAGCAACTTATGGGTTGTTTTTCTTTCATGCATTAGAACTTAATTTGTTATTGCATTCATTCATTTTTGGGTTTGTTCCACATTCAATTTCAGCTGGAAGGCCGTGGCTTCTTTGTTTCCAGGTGCTGCACACTTCACCACAGAAACGTGCCCTGCTCCATTTCACGCAGAGAGCCTCAAGTGTCCAAGTTTTATAAGCAGTTAAAAGGATCTTGTGGTAAAGTGTGCAGAGGAGAGTTCTTGGCGTGACAAGGAAGGCAGAGTTGCACAGTGGCCTTGGATGATCAAATGGCATTCTGTGACCACTCTGCAACTCTGCCTTCCTTGTCACGCCAAAGTCAATGCAAGCTCTGTGCCAAAGCGGGAGTACAGAGCGGCTGGCCAGCTTGGAACGAGCAGCAATTGCTGTGCTGCAATGTAAAGTGTGTGTGCGTGCTGGGCAAAAGTGAAAAGCAGTGATGCTTGACCAAAAAGGTAGAACAGAGGAGAAGCGACTGAAGCGGGCCAGGTGAGGAAAAGGAACAGGAATTCCCTAACGTGAGAATAACAACAACAACAACAACATTCGATTTATATACCTCTCTTCGGGACAACTTAACACTCACTCAGAGCAGTTTACAAAGTATGTCATCATTATCCCCACAACAAAACACGCTGTGAGGTGGGTGGGGCTGAGAGAGCTCTGAGAGAGCTGTGACTAGCCCAAGGTCACCCAGCTGGCTTCAAGCAGAGGAGTGAAGAATCAAACCCGGCTCTCCAGCCCCGCGCTCCTAACCACTATACCAAACTGGCTCAAGAAAACTGAGCTTATTTCTCGAACTTATATGCTGGTGGTGGTGGTGAGCCAGATAATTCCAGTGTGTTTGTTTAAGGGACTGATTGTGTAGCAATGCTCGGGGCTTTGGTAGAAGTCCAGGGAACCTTTCCCGTGATCTCCTGGAGCTCATGTTTTCCATTTGCAGCACGCTTCTCTCTAATTTTTTCCCTTCACTGTGTTTAGGGGAGCGGCGGCTGGTTCTTCTTCAGGCTGGGGATTAAAGGGTGCTGAAGGCAGGGCGTCCTTCGGTAAGGGCTGGAAGGAAGCGGGGCTTGGGAGATCTGGGGGAGTTTCAGGGTGAACAGAGGCTAGCGGGTGGTCTGGAGTCCTAGCTTCTGCTTTAAGGAACGGATCTCTTGCTGCCATGCATCGTGGCTAACTTCTGCACGTTGCTATCTCACCCGTCCAGAAAGGAATTGAGCCGCCTGTCTTGCTTCGTCAAGTGGTTCCTGGAGCTCGGCTACCTGGAGCTCAAGTTCCGTAACGAGGGCTTGGGCTTCATTGTACTTTTCTTCATTTTTCTGGGCAGCTGAGGCAAAGGTGTTTTTGTCCACTAACAGGTCGAGTCTTTCGGCTCTCAGTTTATCTAATTCAGCGGCCTGATTCTTGACTGTTTCCTGTGCTTCCGGTGCCATGTGGGCACAGTCATTAAGGGTGATCCACAACCCCCGGGGCTGTACAGGCATCTTTCTTTGAGCTTCTAAGTTTCTTTTCCTTGCATTGCTTTTTAAAAGCTTCTCTTAGTACTACATCGTGATTTGGGCCTTTAAAGGATCCCACCTTTCAGGGATTCAGACCCCATTTCACGATCCACTTCTTGATCTTATCAAGACGGGGACTCTGCTTGAACATGCTGACTTCTCTTAAACTGGTGGCTGTCTGCAATGAAAAATCTAGGCGGGAGAGGGTCCGCACCAATGTTCCCTCTGAGCGGTGCAGTGTTGTGAGCCAGAAATCTACTTTTGTGAGCAGCAACTTGCAAGTTTTGAGCACACCTTTTCTAAAACCAGAATCCATTTGATTAAAAGACTTGAATTGTTTGAGGCATTATTGGGTGCTATCAGTGGGCACTCTTTCTTAGAGATCACTTTCACTTATTTGGTCTATTTGGGCAGCCTCTAATTCCTAATGCCTATTCTATTTGTCCTCAACTGTCCAACTCCTCTCTGATAACAGAGTCAAAAATGAAGAATGCTCCTTTCCCCACAATTTTGATTTTTGTTTGCTGGCTATACGTTCTATTTATCTCCAGTACCTCATGCCTTCATATAAAATCAAGCTTCTGTTGTCTTTTCAGTCTTTCTGAAGTTTAATGCGCTGGAGTTTCTGCTGCAATTAACAAAGTCCAGCACTCTTGTTGTACAGCTGTCAGATGAAAGGTGTTTTTCACAGTCTCATGTGTTTTTCAGTGTCTCCATTGCAACTTCATGATAAACCGGTCCTCTGAATATATGCATACAAATTAATAAATCTTGGTATCCTACAAGCATTATGAGAGATCACAGATAATGCTTGTGTGTTAAACATGCTAGCAAATGTGATGTATATTGCTTAACACAGTCCACATGTACAGCTTTAACCTATTGATGGGGGCCTTGTTAAATGGATCATGTTAATTGTTGGTATCACCTGTTCCTGTCACACTGTGTGTCACAGAATGAAAATAAAAGCAACCAGCTTTTCTTTTAAATTGAAAGGGTGAATCTGTTCTCCCAAACTGAGACCTTGTGTGCCCAATTGCAGCCTAGAGCACCTTTTTATGGCTCAGTTGTAAACCTCTGGCAAAATGGGATTTTGTAATGGAAATGGGAGACTTAATGAACTGTCACTCTATTTACTTTAGTGTTCTTTTATCCTCCTCCCATTCCCCTACTCCTTGGCTACAAGAAATGCTCTGCCAGTTCTTCTTCTCTTCTCTGTGCCATCTCTTCTCTGCCTCTTATTATCCTCTGTATATCCGCAGGTCCAGAAAGAGGACATTTTTTATTGGTAGTAATGAGAAAAGAGACACAGGGAAAGAAAACATGAAGAAAACATCGTCAACCTCCACCCTCTCTAGCTCCCAAATCTTCAGGAGCTGCCAACCATTGTTTCTATGAGAGCCAGATGAGGCCAGGACGCAACTGCCCATTCGATCTTGGCCATTTGCCCAACTTTGCTGCCTCCTCTGGCTCCTGTAGCCACAGGAGAAAGGACACTCAGCCGCCCACCGCCACCTCCTCCTCTAGCTCTCTGTGAGAAGAAGGAGGGGTGGCTCGGTGGGCCACCTGAGAGGCCATATGGATGCCTGCTTGCTGAGGCCGCAAGCCCCACACCGCCGCCGGCTCCCGGAGCAGTGGGGCTGAGGGGAAAGGCCGCGAGGCCCTCACCCCACACTGCAGCTTTTGGCTCCTGGAGCTGTGGGGCAAAGACATCCCAAGGCTACCCGCCTGCCGCCGCTGCCGCCTCCTCTAGCTCCCGTAAGGGGAAGGTGAGGTGGCTCAGCAGGCCAGCTAAGAGGCCATGCAGGCGCCCACTCCGCAGGGCTGCTAGCCCCATGTCGCCGGCTCCAATGGCTCCCGGAGCAGTGGGGCTGAGGGAAAAGGCTGCGAGGCCCTCGCTGCTGCCACCGCTGCCACCTCTGGCTCCTGGAGCTGCGGGCGCACAGCGGACTGCAGAGAGGCCCCAAGGCTGCCCGTCCACCACCGCTTCTGACTCGACTCTGGCTTCCTTCCTCTGCACCATGGCTGGGGCCGCAATAGGCCCTTCCAGCAGGAAACAGGGAAGCTGGGGGGCGGGGCTGGGGCTGCGGCTGGGACTGCGCAAGGCACACCAGGCCGGGCCACATCAAGGTGAGGCCAGGGTCTCACCAGGCAGGCCCTCGGGGCAGGAAACAGGGAGGGCGAGGCCCAGGGCACCCCTCTGTGCGCTGGGCTTCTCACCTGTGCACTGGGGGGGGGGGTTAAAATTCATGCGCGATTGCGCAGAGTGCACCTTAACGGGAACCCTGGTCCGCACTCTATTGGCCAAGGAGCCCTGCTCACACTACACAAATGCTCATCTCTAAAGCCCTTAGCAATTTCATGCACCACTGCTGGCTTCTTCCCAGGAGTGAACCGAGACAAAATGGACCAGATCCAGGGATGGAAAAGCTTATCCTAGCTGGAAAAATCTTGATGCTACTATCCCGTAGGGTTGTCAAGGGAAAGAATGAACTCAGCAAAACTTTAAATCTGTGGTTTGATGGGGTTTGATGGAGTGCGGGGGGAAAAGGGCTTTTAGGAACCAAACTGGACAACTGGTCAAGTATATTAAATTGTCTAATTTTCAGAAGAGAGTTGGCCCTCCTCTACAACTGGGACAATTGCTGACCCTATTGAAGCAAACTCTGCAGCCTAGAGGCTGATTTTTAAAGCTATGCCGCTCGGTGGCCGATTTAAAGTCACGTGGCTCAAGTTTAAATTTTTCTGCGGCTTTTCGAGAGTCCCATCCCAACCTCTAAACAACTGGTGGGGAATCTTTCCTGATCCCTAATGGCTGGGTACTAACTTCTACAATGGAGGGGGCTGGGGAAAGCTTTTCCTTACCTTTTCCCAACTCACAGATAGCCTGGAACAAGGATGGGCTCCCAAGGACAGATCCGTACTTGCCCACTTGCTTTCTACTCAGACTCACAGTCCTAGTGACATGTGGAATGCAGGGGAGTCTTGACAGCATGGTCCAAAGTTGTGAAATGGGATAAGAGTCCAACTCAAATCAGGGGAGACTAAAGATTCATGCACACAAGATTCACAATTGCACACCAGCTCGAAAACACCTATGGGGAAGATGCCCTACATCTGTAGATCTATACCTTGGTGTTGTGTGGTCCCGATTTATAGAAGTACAGGGTGATGCCTGTGTGGTTACCTGAACTGGTCTCCTTGTGAGTAAGAGAATGTGGGGGAATTAGTGGCAAGAAAGACAGCTATATGAGAGGGGTAACTGCAGGAAATCTCCACCAATGTTTACGTGGTCCTTTTACCAAGATAGCAAATGAGACTGGAACTTTTAAAAGAAAATATTTTATTGAAAGAGAAAATTCACACACACACACACACACACACACACACACACACAAACACCAAAGATTGTTCACAAGTACACAAGATGCTTATGAAAAACAGGGGTGAAATAGATTTGAGGGATTTCAGGGCGATAATTACCTATCTGGAGAGTAGTGTAGTCCGCGGAGGAAGAGCTTCAAACATCCAGCATTCTTGGCCAGGAGAGAGAGAGAGTCTTAGGGAGAGTAATCCCAAGGGAGCAGTGCTTGGATGCAGGAGGTGTGCACAGTTTGAATGGGGCTAGAGCCCTGGTTTTTATAAAGCAAAACGTATCCTGATGCTGGGGAAGTCCCCTCAGCCATTGGAACAAAGACTGTAAAGGTCAGTCTCTGGGAATTACAAAGGTTTGATTACCTTGATTACTTGCTGCCGGGGTGTGTGAAAGGAAATGCAAAGTCTCTCCTGGAACTGCACAAAAGGGGCAGTTTGCTAATGAATCTACCGGAGCTGAGTTGATGAATTTAGATATGAAGAAACATAGGTTCCCAGAGAGAAATTAACTTACCAATGCTGATTGATTGCTTACAAGCTTGGAGTGGGAAATGTAATCATGGGGGCACTCAAACGAAACAACAGAGTGGACTTCGACTTGCAATAAGTTACCACCCCAATGGAAAGAACAAGAAATAATTTGGAACCCACCTACTAAACGGCCTAAAGGAATAAAGAATAATACCTTCCTTGATGCGATCCTACATATTTGGGATAGCACCAGAACTAAATTAATACCAGACATGTCGAGGCACTCTCCTATTTCTATACAAAACATATCAATAGACACTAAAACTCAAATAGCAAAAACACTGAAAACTACTGATATTATCACATTAAAAGATATAGCAACGAAGGACGGTCTCATAAGCAAAACTGAGATAGAACAAAAATTTCAAAGCTCAATTCCATGGTTCTTATATCTGCAATTACAAGCTGTCACCCAACAAATAAACATAAGAAAGGTTATGAATGCAACTCAGACAAGATTTGAGCAATTCATGGATGCTAAAAAATATCAAAAAAGGGCATGATTTCAAAAATATATGGCCTGCTATTGTCCTCTAACATCCCTAACAATTTTAATTATCAAACTAAATGGCATAAAGATCTTAATGAAGTACTGACATTAGACAACTGGGAAAAAGTATGGGCATCAAAATTAAATAAATCCGCACCTATATTAACTAAAATACAAAGCTATAAAATTATACATAGGTGGTACCTAACACCCAAAAAAATCTCCTTAATTTATTCTTCAGCATCGCCCTCTTGTTGGAAGAAATGCAATAATGAGGGTAATTTTGCTCACTGTTGGTGGGAATGTCCCTTGATATCTCGATTTTGGTCAGAAATACTAAATATTATTAAGGAAATAACAGGGTACAGTGTCCCAATGTCACCAAAAGTAATCTTCTTGGGACTGTGGGATCAGACATCAATCCCAAATGTTAGAAGAGACCTTATCAACTCTCTCCTGGTGGCAGCTAGGAGTGCAATAGCAACCAAATGTAAAGACCAATCTCCACCTACTACAGAACTTTGGTTTACAAAAATCTGGAACCATTTGATAATGGAAAAAATAACTGACAATCTACATCAGACGGAATATCAATCTTCGGGATCAAACTTCTGGGAAAAATGGATCCCATTTTACGAATTCATAGAAGCAAGAGATCTGCAACCTCCCTCTTCACACCACTCATTGTTAATGTATTAAAGTTGAAGCACTGTGTTAATATTTGTAAATGCAATGTATTATACTGGTTTGTTGTTTGATTATTGTTACAGTTCTAAAATTGAATTTTTTTTTTTAAAGGAAATGTAATCATGGGAAGAGGGCATTGTAATGTGCTAATGGGGTGACACAGTGAAGCCCCCTATTGTCACGAACTCAGGCCAGTTGCTGGGAAGATAGCAAATCCACTCACCCTAGTCCTTTGCATTTACATGCACATTCCAGGCATACCTGAATCTCTTGGGCTGCATCCAGCAATATTCTGCCTAGCCAGCTTGGAACTTCCCCTTATGTAGACCAAGCCGCATTCATCCAGGGGCCCTGTGACCTTTGATGTCACATGTCTGTATTAAAGGTGTATCAAATATGGCAAAGGCCAGGGCTGACTGTCAGTGTTGCTGGCACCTGAGGCAGCTTAAGGGCTGCCTCTGTATGTGTGCATGCAGGCGCGCACTCAAGGGCTGGGTGTGCGCACGAGGGGGCTTTCCAGCCCTCTTGTTCAGTTGTTTTGTGGGCCAGGCGCAGCCGGTCGCCCTGGCTGCCGGCTGCACCTGGCCCGCAGAGCAACTGAACAGGAGGCTGTCTGCTCAGCTGCCCCACACTGCCGCCACCAGCACACGCTCCTGGCTGGTGGTGGCGGAGGCAGCTCCATGGTGTGCGCCCCTGCCCCCGGGCCAGCGCCCTTCCAGCACCTTGGCGCCCTGAGGCGGCTGCCTCGCCGGCCTCAATGGGCGGGCTGGCCCTGGCCATAGCAGTGCATACTGGCACTGAAAATGTTCTGCTTACTTGCATTCTTATCTCTTCCTTCTTTCCTTTCTTTCTTGTTGGTTTTGTCTGCAGTAACAACTGAGAGCACTGGGCAGAAAACTTGAGTGAAAGTTTTACTATTCTGGGTTGCCTCTTCTGTATTCAGTGGGAAATTTGCCTAAGGATTAGGTGCAGACATGAAGGCAGGTATAGAAAATTAATGCCCATTCCATCCACCTGATAGCTGTAACTGAATGCTACATTTCCAGCTCTATGTTTCTATGTTTATACTTGTGATATTGAGGCACAGTATCAAGCACACTGTTGCAGCTACTGAATGTTCAGGGCTCTGGCCTGAGTCTTCTTGCTTAGGACTAATTTCAGCCACTTGGTATCACAATCGTGGGCGGATGTTGATGACTTGATGTTAGAGAACATTCTGAGACTAACTGCATTTGCTGAGGGGCTCAGGGAATGCCGAACACTTCATTAGTCCTGGACCCTTCCGTGCATCCCATCCTGAGGAAACTCAATTGTGTCCTATCTGTGCCTTGAGCAAGGCTTGATGTTGAACTTGAACAACTCAGAGCATTGCATATTTAGAAGCAGTGACACATCCTGTGTAGGAGACACCAGTTGTCACATCAATGAAGGCTGATTGTGGCATACATCTCTAGATCCTAACTGGGTCTGCAGTGCAGTGCTCTTCTCCCCCCTGCACACATTTTCAAGAGCTGAAAGAGCTGCAGGGGGCGGGGGAGGCCATTTTGGCTCCTGATAAGGTATGGGGGGGGGGGGACAAGAGCAGTCCACTGTTCTGCAGGCCCATGGCATTTTAAATGACTTCAAAATGGTGGTGGTGTTCTTGTGGCAGGCAGAAGGATGCTGTCAAGTTGAGTTTGACCCCAGAGTCATGCTTATTTTTACGGTCCCACAGTATTTTCTTGGATTGAATTTCAGCCAAAAACGTTTGAATAAGATGTTGCCTGATTATTAGGTAACTAGGCTCATCTATTGCTCTGTGAAAATGAAAAAGGCAGAGCTCAGCAATATCATAAGAAAATAGGTTAGGACTCGGAGTGAGACAACTTGATTGAGAAGAGCAAGATAGAAGTCCTCCAGGACCTTCAAGGACAACAAGATTTCCAAGGAATAAGATTTTGTGAATCATGCTCCCTTTGTCAGATGCAAGCAGGAAACAAATTGATTTCGTTCTCTTTCTGCTGCTGCCATTTGAAAACTAGTTTTCTTCATTCTTTTCCAAGCTTCTTTTTTATATTTTAACTGTTTGATCCTGCTCTGAAAAATTTGTACATATGTTGCCCTTGTGGGCATGACCATATGCAGCAATGAGGTTTTCTTTCTGGACACCGTTTGTTAGTGTGCAGGAGTGAGCAGATTCCAAGTTCCTGAGACAGCCTCCCAAGTCCTTGGGGGCGGGGGGGGGGGGGCTGTGATGACCTGGTTTATCTCAGCCCAAGCTAGACAAAACAGCGCTGGGAGAGTTATTTCCTTGGTTTTGCTGCTCTACATTGCTTTACAGTGTGGAAAGAGTTTAAGTTAGGTTCCTGAGTCAGTGATAATCTCTCTCTCTCCCCGACACCAGAGAGAGAGAGAGAGAGTGAAAAAAAACAAAGCCCCAATTTGTGTTGCACTTAGATGCTATTTCCATAACAGGAATTAGATTTAGGGACCCTACAAATCTGTTTTCTAGCATCCTGCCCTTCGAGCACCCTGGTGACAGTGCTGTTAGGCAGGGTGGTTGAACCTCTCTGGTATACAGGAGAGCAAGGTCAAGGCCATTCCCCAAGTAGCCAAAACATTAGCTTAGTGTGCACAGGAGGAGCAATAAAGAACCCCCATGCAAGAGAATTTGGAGAAGCAGAGTCATTTTGTCTAAATCAAGATTAATTTGCTGGAGGTAATTTTAGTCTTAAGGCAGCCTGTAGACACAGCAAGGCCAGTCACAAGGAATGTTTTTTTTCTCAAATAAATGAGTGAGAATGGGCACAATGGGCTGCTGCGCATTCTCCACTGGGGCCCCTGCCTTGTAGAATGGACTGTCTGAAGAGGTCAGGAGAGCTCGCGCTCCCTTGACTTTCCACAAACTATGCTAAACTGAATTATTCAGGAGGGGATTTTTACTCAGGTTAAGTGCTCAGAGAAAGATAGGGACTGTATACTACTGGATACTGTCTGATGATGTAGATATGCTCCTACTGGGCAGTTTCTGCATTGTTTAATATATCATGTCAAATTACTTAGGTTTTGTATTTCATCTCTGTATTCAGAATTATGTTTGTTTTCAAATTTCTGGAATCCATACTGTGTTGTATTATTTATTGAATGTCCCAGTCGTTGATTGTATTGACTTACACTGTGCCTTGAGCCTCAATGAGAAAGGTGGTCTATAAATAACATTTAAATAAATAACATATAAATAAAATGGGGGAAGCAAAGCATAAGACTAGTAAAAAGACCTCACTAGAAAGTGTGCTTGCTCACAAGCCCATTCATGTCTGGGGAAAACCATCTTCGCCTCCGTGTTATTCATATCTTGGGCTGCTTTTGCAGAGGATGAGGGAAGAGGCTCTTAATCCTCAGTTTCCCACCATTTCAAGGAAGCTTCCTCCAGTGCTATATAAAAGAAGAGCTTACAAAACCTGCTCCTGTCTTTAGGGCTCCCTGAGATATAACATGTATAATGTGAAACGCACCTCAGCTCCTGCTATGAAAATGGCCCTAGGGAAGGATCCCCACACTCAAAGAGATGGCTAGTGAAGAAAGACCTTTTCCCTGCCAATGGCGATGGATTGCAAGGAGGGATTCACACAGGGCTGGCATCTGCACAGGGCGAGGCGGGCAGCTGCCAGGTTCTGTGGCTTCAGGTGGGGCCCGCTGCTGCCGCCTCTTTGCTCATGCATCTCCTCGGAAGCAGCCTGCATCACACCCTTCTGCAGCCTGCTTGTGACTGCTTTGCCATCTCTGCTGCCAGCTGCATATGCTGCCTAGTACTTCTGGAGAAGGGCATGTGGGTGGTGCACAAAGCCTCAGCATTCCTGGTGGCCATGGTAGTGGCGCTCCTAGCTGCACCCCACCCAGCACCATCGGGGAAAGGGCTTGCAGGAACCATGGGCAGCTATGGCTGCAGTTGGTGGGAGAGCTTGCAAAGCGGGCAAAGGAAGGGCACCCAGGCAGGCAGAGGCACGTGGGTGGGAGGGCAAGAAGGGGAGCCTAGTAGTGGCACCAGGAACCTTCTCTGCCCAGCCCCCAGCCCCCCCCCCAATACTGAAACCGGCCCAAGACACTACTCCTTATTTCTGTTCTGATAATTTGATTTTTGTTTGGATGCCCTTCTTTTAGCTGGTTGGGGGGGGGCACTTAGGTCGTCCTCCCCTAATTTGATTTTTGTTCACTCTCCCATTTCCATTAGGGCACCAGGGACCTTCTCAGCTAACAATGACAACTTCCCGGTGGCTTTTATTTTAGCAGCCTGTTTTCTAGTGTCTGGGTCAATTGTCAGTCAAAGCAAACCAACAAAGCTGGAAATAGCGAGAGCGTTCTTAAGAGAACAGTAGGTGGACTAATAGAAGCACTCCTCCTGGTGTACACCTTTCTGTTCAAGCTGGGCTTGCAGATATCTGAACCATCAAAAAGACACATTTACACTACAAATTTTAATCAGTTTAATTCTAGATTCATGCTCAGAGCTACCCTAAAAAATCCTTATAATTCGGGAAAGAGTGCAAGAGATTCTTTGCTCTCTGAGCATAGCAACTTATGGGTTGTTTTTCTTTCATGCATTAGAACTTAATTTGTTATTGCATTCATTCATGTTTGGTTTTGTTCCACATTCAATTTCAGCTGGAAGGCCGTGGCTTCTTTGTTTCCAGGTACTGCACACTTCACCACAGAAACGTGCCCTGCTCCATTTCACGCAGAGAGCCTCAAGTGTCCAAGTTTTATAAGCAGTTAAAAGGATCTTGTGGTAAAGTGTGCAGAGGAGAGTTCTTGGCGTGACAAGGAAGGCAGAGCTGCACAGTGGCCTTGGATGATCAAATGGCATTCTGTGACCACTCTGCAACTCTGCCTTCCTTGTCACGCCAAAGTCAATGCAAGCTCTGTGCCAAAGCGGGAGTACAGAGCGGCTGGCCAGCTTGGAACGAGCAGCAATTGCTGTGCTGAAATGTAAAGTGTGTGTGCGTGCTGGGCAAAAGTGAAAAGCAGTGATGCTTGACCAAAAATGTAGAACAGAGGAGAAGCGACTGAAGCGGGCCAGGTGAGGAAAAGGAACAGGAATTCCCTAACGTGAGAAAACTGAGCTTATTTCTCTAACTTACTTATATGCTCCCTGACCCTTCTCTGGATTGGCTGGCATGGCTTACACTCACCTGCGCGAAGGTACACTTTCCATCTTCCTTAGCCAGCAGCCTCACACCTGAGCTCTGTAGTGGGGAGCTCTACAGGTTTTGACCAGTGCCTCTCTCAGTGGCAGTGTTTGGTGTCTTGCTTCCTGCCAAAGGTGGCTTGGGGTCAATTATGATGTGCTGAGTTGACCTGCAATGGAGAAGACAGGAAGAGAAGGATTAACCCCTTTCCAAAACAGTTCCATTAACACATGGCTACCGGTCCCCAAAAGATGCTCTGAGGATCTAGGGAGCTGCCTCGGTGATGAATAAAAAGTATAGCAAATGCAGAAATGTGGCAAAACCCAGGAAAAACCATGATGAATCTGTGGCATCCATGAGATTAGCTACAGTAACCACTAAGAAAAACACAGGCTCTTGGGTTTTATCAAATATTTATTTATTTATTTATAAATATTTATTTATTTATAAATAACAAAAATCATAAAAACAGTTTTACCAATCCTCCCTCATGGCATCATTTGTGGCATTGTGCTCCACGAAGAACAAACATAACTTCATGCTTCCACACTTCATTTGATACAAGCACATCAAGGAAAGGCCGTCTCCCTTTGTTGTGGTCCTACTAAAGCCCAGCCAGGTCAATAGCCAGATCTGACATTGGGGGCAGGAGGCCTGGACTGGCTGGCAGCCTGCGGGCTGCTAGGAGCTCCCCAAATCCACCCACCAGATAGGGTTGTTAATTCCGGGTTGGGAATTCCTGGAGATTTGGGAGTAGAGCTTGGAGAAGGCGGGGTTTGGGGAGGGGAGGGACCTCAGTTCGCTATAATGCCATCCAACCCACCCTCTGAAGCAGCCATTTTCTCAAGAGGAACTGTATCTGAAGATCAGTGGAAATTCCCGATTTCCAGGACCCAGCTGGTGGATAGCACCTTAGCTGATGTCACATTGACGAGCAGCAATATTATCTGAAGGAGAGGTGAGCTGTGGCTCACGAAAGCTCCTCCCCTACTACTGATTTTGTGAGTCTTACAGGTGCTACTGGACTCTTGCTCTTTTCCACTGCTACAGACAGACTAACTCGGCTACCCATCTTGAACAATATTAATATTAAATGGCAACTCTAGGCAGGAAGAGATGACTGGGATTAGGTGCCCTCTTTCTTCACCGCAGTCATAGCTCTGTTTCTATAGGAAGGCATAGCAGTTTGGTTCCTTGGGGTGAGGATGCAAAAGAGAGGAGACTCAGGTGAGAACTTGTATTTTAAATTAATGAATAAAATTAAGCAGTAGTAGATCAGTAGCTCAGAATATGGTTGACAACCTCAAGGTGGGCTGGAGCTCTTCTAGAATTACAACTGATCTCCAGATTACAGGGATCACTTCCCCCTAGGGTTGCCAGGTGCCCTTACCATTCTAGTGGGAGGTGGGAGACTCAGCACTCACCGTTTTTGTAGTGATTGTGCTCGCCTGCTCCTGGGCTGTGCAAAGACATCACTTCTGGGAAGTGATGTCAGCGGGCTGCTTTTGTCCCACTTGAGGCCGAATCAGGGCCATCTGGGGCCTAAATTGGCTCGCTGTGAAGCACAGGAGTTCACCAGGGCCCTCCGGGTCGTGCACCCACACTCTGCAGTGGGCTGAATTGGGCCCATTTAGGGCTGAAATTAGCCTGCTGTGGAGTGTGGGAGTGCCGCCAGGGCAGTGCAACATCATTGTGCAGGGCCCTGGAGTGCTCCTGCACTTCTCAGTGGGCTGATTCCAGCCCCAAACAGGCCTGATTCGGCCTGCTGTGGAGTATGATGGCACTGCTGGAAGGGCCCTAGAGAGCTCTTGTGCTTCACAGCAGGGCAATTTAGGCCCCAAGTGGGCCCAATTCTGTCTGTTTGGGGCCAAAATGGGCCCACTGCAGAGCACACCACGCCATTTGGAAGTATGACCTGGGAGGCGCATTCTCCTGCTCCCCCCCCTCCACTGTCCAGGTAAGTGTTGGCTGGAGGTGGAAGGTGGGAATGGGGGATCCCCTGCTCCCAGTGGGGGACTGGTAACCCTACTTCCTCAAGAGAAAATGGCTGCTCTGGAAGGTGGACTCTGTGGCATTATAGTGTGTTGAGATTCCTTGAGAGTTGCAACAACAGCTCAAAATGTCATTGTGTGCAAGAAGAGAGCTGGAGAAGAAAGGGATATTTGTAGCAGAAAAAATACTCGATCAGTGTTGTGAGCAAAGTGACACCGCAGAACAAATGGCTGCTTGTGCAGCTTAAGACTGCACACGGGCCACGTTAGTGTTGCTGAAAGACACGACTTAATGAGCATCGCTGTTGCGATGGGGCAGAGGCAGACATGCACAGTTGCCCATCCCCATGGAGCTTTGTGGAGGTGGGGGAGAAGGTCTGCTTCATGCAGCAGGTGAGCAACAGTCCCGGAAATGAGAGAAAATAAGAGAGGAAGGTGCATAATTCAACCCATTTAATTTTGCATGCTTTGTACATTTATTTACAAAAGTGAGCTTTTTCCAGTTCTCACGTTGTTGTGTTCCCCATTCAGGAGCATATGCTGTTTTAAGCAATTGTGAAATTGCACAAGTAATTGTGTGTGTTCTGCCTTAATAGTTCAACAATTGCACATCAAGTCGAGCCATTGAAAGTGCTGCAGACCCCAGGGAAAGAGGCCCCCGTTGGATGCCCTCCAGACCCCAGGGAGAGAGGCCCCCGTTGGATGCCCTCCAGACCCCAGGGAGAGAGGCCCCCGTTGGATGCCCTCCAGACCCCAGGGAGGGAGGCCCCCGTTGGATGCCCTCCAGACCTGTTGCCGGCTTGAATGGACAGTCGTGGCCTGGGAGGGTCAGTTTTCTGAACCAGCCAAAAACAACTTGGAGCATTCAAGGGATATTTTGGATGGGCAGCAGCATAATGTGGAAATGGGATTTATTGGCTGGTTTAGAACATTTCTATGCCACCTCTTCATAGTCTTGCTCAAAGCTGCTTACCATGAAAAACCGCAGTACAGAAACGCAAACCCTTAAATAACACAAGCCAAAAAACCCCACGTTCCAATTGCCCTGTTACAGGGTGTGTAGGCTGTTACTACCAGTAGAGGGTTACCACAGCTGGCTTCTTGTTGCTTGATGCTCAACTACGAGTTGGGAAATTCCTGGAAATTTTTTTGGGGGGGGGACCTGGAGAGAGCGGGGATTAGGGAGAGGAAGGACATCAATGGGGTATAATGCCATAGCATCCAACCTGCAAGGCAGCCATTTTTATCCGGAAAAACTGATCTCTATAGTCCTGAAATGTCCTTGAAATTGACTGTTGTCATCTCACATTGTGTAATCTGCCTTGAGTCTCAGTGAGAAAGGTGGACTATAAATGACATAAATAAATAAATGAGCTGTTGTTCTGGGAGCTCTCCAGTTTCCACCTGGAGGTTGGCAACCATAGGATGCTCAGCCTGCTGACACCCCCCCCCCCCCAAGGATTGGCAGCATCAAGGGCTCCCTCCTGGCCCTGGGCCACAAAAGGTGCCTGCATGGAACTGCCCCTTTCCGTTGTGCTGAATGAGGACACCTGCTGGTTCCCCATCTCCACGGGCACTCGGGCACCCAGGATCATGCAGAATCAAGGCCGAGACACAGAGGAGCCCACCGTTTTCTGGGTTTGTTTTCTTCATTTCTTTCCCACCTCCTCACCCGAGTCACATGCAGCACCTTGCAGATAGTTAAAGAACATGAAACAAGCATTGCTCATGGCAGTGCTGGGTAGAGAGGGGCATATGCTGAGGCCCACGTTGCAAACATCACAACACAGTTGTGTTAGCAGTTTTATTATTTTATGGAGATGAATGTTCTGCTCTCACCAAGATGCCAAGGGACAATTTGCCCTCTAATCACACATACTCTCTTTGTTAACAGCAAATCAGTGAACGTCAAGGAAAGCAGAAGCAGCTGGGCGGAGGCAAGAACACATGGTGGAGAGCTTCTGCTAGAAGGTAAGGGGTTGTTGTCTTTCTGCCTTTTGCCCTTTGCCTTTCCTAGCTACTGCGTGAGACGCTGAGGGTGAGTGGGCTCTGGGTAGCTTGCTAGAGAGTGGTTCTGGTTAAGTTCTGTGTGGGGCTGTCGGGGGCTGAGTGAATTGCTGTTGTTTGCTGCTGGTTGCTGTTGCTCTTGGTTACAAGCCCCGCCCCCTAGTGTCCTGGGGCCCTGCTGGGCTAGGCAGGAAGGCACCTTTTGAAACAAAAGGCTCCTCCTCGCCAGAGGCGCAAGCCTTTGGCACGAGCCTAAGGGCGAGAGCTAAAGGGCTCTTGGCCTGAGGATCTGCTGGGGGACCTGAAACTCGGCTGGTAAACTGGTTCTGCTGGTACTCTAGGTATATATCTGGAAGGCAATCATGTCTACTGAAGCCCCCTTCGCAGTCACCTGCATGGAGTGTGCCGTGTTTGTTTTCCTCCCAGAGGAGAAGACAGAGTTCACTTGCCAGAAGTGTAAGCTGGTCAGAGTTTTGGAAGAAAAGGTTCAGAGGCTGGAGGAGAGGATCACCACCCTTCAGGAGATCAAGGAGGGAGAGGATTTTACTGACAACAGCCTGGGGGCTCCGCACGGCCAAGAAGAGGAAAGTCAAGGAGGAGGGGAAAGAGTCGATCTCCCTTCTGAGCCTCCTCTCAGATCTACGGTACAAACCCGAAGATGTCAACGAAGAAGATGCTCTGGTCCACTTGAGCTCAAGAATCGTTTTGAAGTGCTAGAGATGGTGACGGAGATGAGAGTGGAAGGAGAACCGCAAAGATCTGGAAGAGGGTGTGCAGAAGACATGGGGCCACATGGAAGTGGGAAAAAACGGAAGGTGGTAGTCGTTGGGGACTCTTTGCTCAGGGGTATGGAACGCCATGTCTCTGGGCCAGATCCCCTATTCCAAGAGATGTGTTGCTTGCCGGGGGCCAGAATTCAGGATATTACCGACCGGCTGCCGAAACTCATCAAGCCTGCTGATAAGTACCCGTTTGTGCTGATTCATGTGGGAGCGAACAACACGGCTGCGAATACTGTTGCAAGAATTAAAGAGGATTATGAATCGCTTGAAAGGCAGTTGAAGACATTGGGAGCTCAGGTGGTATTCTATCCTTCCAGTCACAGGAAGAGGAACATGCAGGGAGCAGACCATACTCGAGGTGAATCGTTGGTTGAGTCGGTGGTGCCAGCAGGAGTGCTTTGGGTTCTGGGACCATGGGATAGGTTTTCTTAGAGAAGGCTTTCTAGCACATGATGGGCTTCACCTCTCAAGGGCAGGGGAGAAAACGTTTGGAACGAACCTGGAGAACTTCATCAGGAGAGCTTTAAACTGATACCGCAGGGGAAGGGGATGATCAACATGGTGATTTCAATGACGAAGTGAAAACAGTGGGGGCCCACCTGGGTAGGAGAGGTCAGACAAAGGTACAAGGCTACAAGTGTCTATATACCAATGCCCAAAGTATGGGCAATAAGAAAGAAGAGCTTGAGCTTCTATTGCAAACAGAGGGCTACGAAATAGTAGGAATTACTGAGACTTGGTGGGATGATTCCCATGACTGGAATGTGCTAGTGGATGGGTATGAGTTGTTCAAGAAAAACCGGAAGGGTAGAAGAGGAGGTGGAGTGGTGTTGTATGTGAGGAGAGGGCTTGATTGTCAAGAAGTTATGGAGAATGGAGCGGACAGCCCAGTGGAAAGCATATGGGTAGAAATAAGGGGAGGAAGGACAAAGGGTATTATTGTTGGAGTCTGCTACAGACCACCTGACCAGCGAGAAGAAACGGGTGCTGCCCTCTTTGAACAGATTGGTAGAGTATCCAGACATCAGAACCTTGTAATTATGGGTGACTTCAAATTCCCTGATGTGTGCTGGGAGACAGGCTCAGCAAAGCGTCATGAATCACGCAATTTCCTGACCTGCCTGGCCGATAACTTCCTTTTTCAAAAGGTGGAGGAAGCTACAAGGGGCTTGGCCATACTAGACTTGATATTAACCAACAGGGAAGAATTAGTAGATGAGATGAAGGTGGTGGGGACCTTAGGGGGAAGTGACCATGTCCTCCTTGAATTCCAGTTGCTGTGGGGGGCCAAGGAAGTTCATAGCCAGACTCGTAGGTTAGATTTTCGTAGGGCCAACTTCGATGAACTCAGAGGCTTGATGAGAGTCATTCCATGGGGGAATGTGCTGGAAGGAAAAGGAGCGAGTGAAGGGTGGGCCCATCTCAAACACGAGCTTTTGCAAGCTCAAGCCCTCACTATCCCAGCAAGACGGAAACATGGTAAGGGCTCCAAGAAACCAATGTGGATGTACAGAGAGCTCCAGAATAAGCTAAGGGAGAAAAATGAAATGTTCAGGAAATGGAGAGAAGGACATACCTCTAAAGAAGAGTATATGAGGGTTACTAGGTACTGCAGATCAGCCATCAGAGAGGCCAAAGCTCAGTACGAGCTGGGTCTGGCCAGGAGGGCTCGCTACAATAAGAAAAACTTCTACAGATGTGTGAGAAGCAAACGCAAGGTAAAAGAGGCAATTGGACCACTGTTGGGAGTAGATGGAGAAACTCTGATGCAGGACAGAGAAAAAGCAGACAGGCTTAATGACTTTTTTGCCTCTGTTTTCTCCCTGAAGAACTCAGGCACATCTAGAGATAGTAGAAAATGTGGCAGGACACCTGAGTGGCTAATTGACATTGTCAGAGAGGTTGTGGAGAGGCATCTGGCTGCACTGGATGAATACAAATCCCTTGGGCCGGATGGGGTGCACCCAAGAGTGCTGAAAGAACTTTCTAGAGAACTTGCAGAACCCCTGTCCATCATCTTCAAGGCCTCCTGGAGGACTGGGGATGTGCCACAAGATTGGAGAAGAGCAAATGTTATCCCAATCTTTAAGAAAGGGAAGAAGGATGACCCAGGAAACTACAGGCCGGTCAGTCTGACTTCTGTTGCTGGGAAGATATTAGAACAGATTTTAAAGGGATCAATCTGTAAGCCTCTGAAGGACCGCTCAGTGATCCGGGGAAGTCAGCATGGTTTTGTTCCTAACAGATCTTGCCAGACCAACCTGGTTTCCTTCTTTGATCGAGTGACCAGCTTACTGGATCGGGGGAACTCTGTTGACGTGATTTATCTGGATTTCAGTAAAGCTTTTGATAAGGTCCCCCATGACATTCTGATGGGCAAACTGGAAGACTGTGGAGTGGACTATAGGACAGTTCGGTGGATAGGGAACTGGTTGGAGGACCGCACTCAAAGAGTGGTGGTCAACAGCATCTCATCAGATTGGAGGGAGGTGTCCAGTGGGGTGCCGCAGGGCTCGGTTTGGGGCCCGGTACTTTTCAATATTTTTATCAATGATCTGGATGAAGGAGTGGAAGGGCTGCTCATTAAATTTGCTGATGATACCAAATTGGGAGGGGTAGCAAACACCCAAGAAGATAGAATTAAAATTCAACAAGACCTGAATACTCTGGAGAAGTGGGCAGCTGTGAATAGGATGCAATTCAACAAAGGCAAGTGCACAGTATTACATCTGGGCCACAAAAATGAGAAGCACAAATACTGGATGGGGGATACACTTCTGGGCAGTAGTATATGTGAAAGGGATCTTGGGGTAAGAGTGGACTGTAAACTAAAGATGAGCAGTCAGTGTGATGCGGTGGCAAAAAAGGCTAATTCAGTCTTGGGTTGTATCAAAGGGGCCATAGCGTCGAAATCGCAGGAGGTCATAGCCCCTCTCTATACTGCCTTGGTCAGGCCACACCTGGAGTATTGTGTGCAGTTCTGGAGGCCTCACTTCAAAAAGGATGTGGCAAAAATCGAGAGGGTGCAGAAGAGAACAACGAGAATGATCAGGGGTCTGGTGGAGACTGAGCCCTACTAGGAAAGGCTGAAGGGCCTTGGGAATGTTTAGTTTGGAGAAAAGGAGGTTGAGGGGGGACATGATTGCTCTCTTTAAATATTTGAAAGGCTGTCATTTGGAGGAGGGCAAGGAGCTGTTCCAGTTGGCAGCAGAGGGTAGGACCCGAGGCAATGGGCTTAAATTACATGCACAAAGGTACTGGCTGGATATTAGGAAAAACTTTTTCACGGTCAGAGTAGTTCAAAAGTGGAATCAGCTGCCTAGGGAGGTGGTGAGCTCCCCCTCACTGGCAGTTTTCAAGAAGAGGCTGGATGAATACTTGTCAGAGATGCTTTAGGCTGATCCTGCACTGGGCAGGGGGTTGGACTGGATGGTCTGTATGGCCCCTTCCAACTCTATGATTCTATGAAAATGTTTTGGAATTTCTGCGTGTTACAGACACAACAGGACAAGGACTTGCAAGCATCATGTTAGGCAGGGTGACAGAAAAATATGGATTGTTGATGTCTAATATTTGTGGACAGTGCTATGATGATGGTGCCCAAGAAGTGTAAGCTCTTCTTGATAAGTCTTGTCAGACCTAATTCAGATATAGGCATGCACTTAACAAGCCCTAAGCATCTAGTTAGCTTTCCTATATTAAATCATTTAATTCTGGCAAGAGTTACACCCCAAATAATGTTTTAAGTTTGTTACCAGGTCCTGTACACAAGTAAGACAGTGACAGAATATCTGCTTCCGTTCTAAGCCTTTATTATTAAAAAATTATTCTTCAACATTCTTAATATCATCTCAATTAACAGAAAATCATATCCATTATAATTACATAGATCATTAAAGGAAAGCAATTACACGAGTCCAAGAAAGTTTCTTATCCAAAGATCAGCAGGTCACAGGCAAGAAGCCCCTTCTAGGAAGAAACTCCTGATCAGTTCAGCTTCTCATATTTATGGGATTTTAGAATCATCTCCTAACAATAACTGTCCCATTTGAAAAGGGCTCACATTTATCAGCTGATTATCTTATAACTTCAAACACCAGATAAGGTTACCTACAGGGCTTTTTTTTCTGGGAAAAGTGGTGGTGGAACTCAGTGGGTTGCCCTCAGAGAAAATGGTCACATGGCTGGTGGCCCCGCCTCCTGATCTCCAGACAGAGGGGAGTTGAGATGGCGCAGAGGGCAATCTCAACTCCCCTCTGTCTGGAGATCAGGGGGCGGGGCCACCAGCCATGTGACCATTTTCAAGAGGTTCTGGAACTCCGTTCCCCCTGAAAAAAAGCCCTGGTTACCTATATTTGAAACATCTTCTTAAAACATATAAAAATTGTTAGTCCATCCTTGCTACATGTTACCTTAACATGTAAACTTAGTGATTACAAGTTCCTTGTCCATATTGATATCTTTTGTTCCACAACCAATACACCCATCCAACAACAGTTCCCCTGTATTTCTAGCTGCATCCGAGACAACGCCCTTCTTTTAGGGAAAAAAAAAGTCTTCAGGCTTTCTTTGTACCTTGCACTGCCTACAACTGGCTTCTTGCGTTGATGCATGTGGCAGCCAATTCTGTCCAGGCAATATTACATCATATTTATTCATTTTTTCTTGCAGCAGCAAAACTCTGGGAGGTGACCTCACAGCATTTGCTGCACCTGATCTTGACTGCTCTGTCTCGGACACAGTGGAGTGCTCGCCTAAACGCTGTCCGATCTCTTTTGCTGCAGTTGTTACAAGTAGTTGAGTATTCTCGTGCTACATTAATGATGGGTACACAGAGACAAAAAAAACCCAAACATTTAACCAGTTTGTACCCAACTAGGCCTTCAAAGCAACAAATAGTTAAAAATGAAAATGTAAACCCATTTTGCAAACAGCCCATACATATAAACCAACAGTCAAAAATTTAGATTGTGTCATTTCTTGGAGCATTAAATTCATTGCATCACAGATGTAACTTTTGGATTAAAAACCAAGTGATGCATTTCTCAGTATTAAAAACTCACCCACACCCCCTGTATTAGCTAAGTTACGTCTCCTTCTATCCAGTGTTGAGAGATAAAATTAAGTCGCCTTCTTTCTAATGGATGGTTCTGCATCAAAATCTTCAGTGTGCTGGGATTGTTCAGCTGCTTACGTGTTTTCGGGGGGCTTCCTCACTTCTGATGAAGAGAAACTTTTGTGCAGGCCTTGAGACCAATGTGGCCCCAGAACAACATTTGTGTTGCTTTTACACGAACGATGCCAACTGTATTGAAGAGCACCACAAATAAAATCATGGAAGGCATTTTTCCTCTCTCTGTTTTTACAAAGTGGTAAAAGGTAACAATTTCTTTTTACCAGAATAAGCAAACTGAAATGGAAAAGGAAGTGGTTCAAGAAAGGGGAGGGTCCAAATGGGAAGGGGTGTGCTTTGAGGAGACGGGAGCCAAAGAGGAAAGGAGGACAGAAACATGGAATTGGCCCTAAAAACAATTAAAAGCACAAGGTCACAACAACTTCCTATCAAGATCTCAGCAGTAAAACAGATGTCAGCGGCACTAAAATGGTAGCAGCCACAGTGCATTGCTTACCAACCTCAGAACACAGGAATTAAAAACTTAAACAAAGAGCTAAAAGAGTAGTAACATCAACATGAGAAGGGATTTTAAATGCTGTATTAAATTATTCAAAGTGATAGGGGATATTGCTTTACCTTGTTCCTGAGGTTGCCTTGCCACCTCATTACCTGGACTTGGCCCAGCTGACCTGCTATGGCTGGCCCTCCTGCTGAGCTGGCAGCTGCCAGACCTGGCCCTCTGGTGCACTGGGCAGGACTCCAGGGCTGCTGAAGAGTTTGGGCGGAAGAGGGGCAGCTGGTTTGGGAGGGAATGGCTATGCTCTAGCTGTGTGTTCTCTTGCTTCAGTAGAGGACACGATCCTAGGGACACTTTCCCAGGAGTAAGCCTCACTGAATAATATGGGACTTACTGTTGAGTAGACCTGCTTAGAGTTGCTCCCGGAAAGTCCCAAAAAGGGTGCTGGAGGGAATCCAGCTCTCTTCACACAGGAGGCTGTTAGTCCGACGCCAGCACAGGCCACCCCAAAGGTATACCGTCAGAACTGGGTGCCAGGCTAGTATGTAGCCACCGGATCTTTGTTTTCCAAACCCTTTCATGTTTTGTCCTGCATTTTGTGTCTGATTTTATTACATGCATGAATTATATAATATAATTAAAGTATGATGTCGAGGCCAGGTGCCTTTGGGCATCAGCTGCAATGTTTAGAAGTCACCAGAAAGAATGCTAATGATAACAGGGGTAAAAGCAATTATTATAATTTCCCCAGCTCTTTAATAAGTGGCTAATGATAGTAATAGTGCAACATACATTCACTTAGGCATACTCCCACTGTGTGAGAGGCGGAAGTGCCATCAGCCCGCGCCTGTCCACCGGATGGATTGTCTTTCAGTTTATCTTTGGAGGTTGCCTCTGGTGCTCTCACTGCAGATGTTTTCCGTACTGCTTAGAAGATATTTCCCAGCTTTAAATACCCAACACAAACATTGACATGAAGGGAACGGGTAGCTTTTAAACATCGGATGTCCAAGAGCTGAACGCATTCGTTCATGTACTGTAGGATGCCAGCGAGGCCTTCATGACCTGCTCTGTGGCAGAAGAGGGACCCGCTGTCCCTGTTACCTTTGGGGTCCATCATTACTGTATCTACAAGTAAAACATGAAATATTAGAATGGGTGAGATGGGAACAGGGAGAATCTGTATACAGTTTTGCCTCCATTGTAATGTTATCATTTCTTTGTTTATTTGAAAAATGTATATGTCAGCTCTCCACAGACCTGCTCAAGGTGGTTCACAAAGTACAAACAATATAATACAATCATAAAAGCAACAACCATCAAGTTATCAAGTCAAAAAAACAAGCCACAAGCCCACCAGGGGTGTAAAAACAGCAGCAACTGGACTAAAATGAAGATAATTTCAGGTAGGCAGCTGATCTGTAGAAGAAGAGCAAGATCCGGGTCCAGTAGCACCTTAAAGACCAACTCAGTGTTCAGGGGATGTTCTTCCAAGAGTCAGAGACCCTTCACCAGATATTTATAAAACAGCCCTCAGGCTAGAAGCAGACCTTAAAAACAGCTTTAGCAGACGGAGCTCCTCAGCGAGTGCCTGGATACAGATCAATGTTTCAGGGCATGTGTGTTCAAAAGCTGAGGCAGTACAACTGGGCAAGTCCTCTCTCTGGTTGGCCCCGGCCTCACCTCTGCAGGCTCAGGCACAGAGAGCCGGGCGCAAGAGGAGGGTCTTGACTGGCAGCCGGGACAAGCGGAGAGGATAGTGTCTTCTGCAGATGTCTCCTGGGATCAGTGGGAGGTAAACACTTCTCTGTTCAAACTGCAAATTGTGAGCAGCACCTGCATGCGCTCAAAAATGTTTACATTTTATTGAACTCTCGAAATTGTTCTAAATGTTTTGCACATGTACAAATGTTACATTGCAAATGTTTTGTACATGTGTGTCCTCACCAGGCTTTCCCTTCATTCTCACTGCCTCTCTCTACCAGCAACCCAACTCAATTAAATTACAGAAAGAGGTGCTTTTCTTAGTCCTTGATCCTGCTGGCGTAGCACTCCTGGGGAAGCTGTTGGGCTGGTCCCTCCGGCTTGCCAGCCTTGCTAATTTTGACTGTCTGGCTCCCACGGACTCTAATTCAATATGATGACCGGATGCGCCCCTCCCTCTTTCACCAATGGCTTAAATTTCATTAGCAAACTGTGACTCAGTTAACCTGCAGAATACATGTTTGTACATTACCACTTTTGAATATTGTTAGATATGCATTCTTACACAAGAATTGGGCATTGATGGTGATGTCCAACAGCAATAGCCACATCATCGAGACTTCTGGAAAAAGGGTTGCCATAATGACTAGACCTGCTGTGGGCCACATCTGTGATTGCTGATTTCAAAATTTGACTGTCTGTGCTTGTGCAAGGAAGGGATAACTTACATGGAGCCATCAGCTGGCAATCCTAAGCCAGCTTGCGTTTGGGTGCCGGAGCTTGAAATTGGCACAAAACACCAATCTAGCATCACATACTATCTGCCTTTACTAGTGAGAAATTTTTCATGTACGTTTTGAATCCGGGGTTTTCCCAATAAGCTATTTACCACTGTTGGTGTTTTCTGGGTGCAGCATTGCCAGTTCAACTCAGATACATTGGGGTGGGGGTGGGGGTTGTTATCAAGAGTTTTGGCTCTGTTCTTTGCAATGAGGCATTTGAGGCTCTTTGGAGTAGCTGTTTTTGCAATCAACAGTACCCAAATTGCACAGAAAGCCCTCCACCTGAACCATCAAGCCACCAAGTTTGAGCAAACACAACAATGCGGTTTGGTGTTTATGGACCCAAAGAATGCTTGGGGGTGGCGTCAAGGTGAGTGTTGGCTGCACAGGCACACACTGTTCTTTGTAAGGGGGGTGCTGGGGAAACAAGGATCTGGGGCAGCTGTTTTATCACTTAACCAAAAAACGCACTGACCATTAGTCTCCCTTCCCTCTAAACCATCGATTCATTGAGTTTTTCCTTAAGCTGCTCATGCACACACGCACGCACACACAACAACGATGGCAAGCATCTTCTCCAGTTCCTCCGGCATCCTCTGGGTCCCTGGGATGAGCTCAAGATCCAGAAGACTCATGTCCTCCAAGTCCACCCCAAAAGACACCTTGGGCTCCTCCTCCTCCCACTACTGAGTCACGACGGCTGGAGGAGCAGGACCATCAGCAGCAGGTCCCTCCCCAGAACCATCTCCTGCCTCGGGCACCTGTGGATGGGTGCTCCTGCAGCAGCCTCAGAAAAGAGGACCTTGCAAGCCCTCTTGCTGTCACCAGCCAAGCCTGAGGCTGGGATGGTGGAAGATTGTGCTGGGGCAGGCCTCTGAGTAGGTGGGAGGAAAACTGCAGCCCTGCCTTCCATAGTCTTCTTCGCCTTTCCTCCAGGGCCCCTCTGGACTCCTCTCGCTCTTTCTCCCCAACCCAACACCAGGTCAACCCTCCCCCATATGTCTATGATGACTCTCAAACCAGGCAGTAATTTCTCAGGTCACATCGACCTCTAGACAGGCATCAGCAGTAATCCAAAGCTCAAAGGCAATAAATCCGAAGGCAGACAGAATCCCAGAGCCGCCAGAAGCTAAAGGGCTCTCACAGCACAGTCTGCAAAAATCTCACTCACAAGAAAGTCTGCTCTGAGCCCGGTCTGCTTTTATTTTCTCACAAAGATTTGAAAGAGGCTTTCCCGTTAAGAATCCAAATTTGATTGGCCAAAAAACTAGAGCTCCTCCATCCATTAGTTACTATCTCACTCATCCCCCCTCTGTCCTGCCTCACTCCCCATTCCCCCCAGGAAAAGAACGGGGGGGGGGGGAGGGAAGGAAGAAGGCAGGCGGCCTGCCAGCTTTACAATGGCAGGTGCGGTGACTTACAGAGTTTATTCAGGAATCCATTATTCAGTATATTCAAATATATCCGAGTTTATCTGGAAATGCCAAATATAGCCAAATAATACTGGCAAGGTATCATTTAGGTATTTTTTTTTATCGAATTGCATACCCCTAGCTACTAGACCACTATGAGGAATTACCCTCTCCAGCTTTATCCACTCATTCCCTTTGGCATATATACTTTACTGTTTGTTGCCTCTTGCAGGCCATCAGAAGAATTGCATTCTTACAGCCTACACTCAGACTTTCTGTAAAGAAATCCGAATCCCTCCTTGATTCAGCCAATATAATAAAACTGCGCTTATATACCGCTCTTCTAGACAGATTAGTGTCTCACCCAGAGCGGGGAACAAGTTGGTGTTATTATTATCCCCACAATACAGCTGGGGAGCTGGGCTGAGAGGAGGGGCTTGCCCAAGGCCACCCCCTGAGCTCATGGCAGTAGTGGGATTCAAACCAGTAGAGTGCTGATTTGCAGCCAAACCACTTAACCACTGTGCTACAGCACAGTCGAGTGCTTGTCAGACTTATTCCCAGCTAGGTAGTCCTCACTCTGCTTATCCTTTGAAAAGCATGAGCCAAAGCATAAGGCTTTTTCTGTGGCTCCAAAGACCAAATGACACAAATTTCAGAAAAAGAAATGTTTATCTTAAAGAATATAAACAATCAACGGATATGATGAGTTAAAGCACACAGACTACAAGCATATGAGTGTGGGAAAATCAGATAGGTATACATGCCATCTGCTGTGCCTCGCCCCAACTGTATTGCTATGCTGTTAGAGCAGACTTGTGTGTTTCTCTCATTATTAAGAATGTCAAAAATGAGTTTTTCATAATTATCAAATGAATATGAAAACAAAACAAATTTCCCATCTAAAAAGCCTATAATGAAGACACCCCGCTCCCCATGATTTTCTTCCATTTCGTTCTGTTTCTTTCGCTTTTGCAGTCTTGCCCTTTCCCTGGCTCAAGTGGTTCCACTTTTACAAGGCAGCCAGTGCTTTCCTGGTAAGGATATCAGCTGTGGTCCTTAGGAGGGTGGGAGAGAGAGGCTCGGGACTCTTGCTTGAGTGCAAGCTGTAGCCACCAGCCACTGAAATCTGGCAGTGGGCAGTGTGAATGTCCTGGGGAAGTGATACAGTCCCTCTGAGTTTTGTTCAGTTTGGATGAGAGACTCAAGAAAGGGAGGGAGGGATTCTATTGAAACCAACGAGAAATAGAATTATTAAAACGGAACAACAATAAACATAAGAAACAATAACAAAACAAAACCATATGAAACAATCCAATAAGAAAAAAAAATCCCTTTTGGAATTAATAAAGGAAAGAAATGGAGCAAACTCCTGTGCACAAGGCTATTAAAGGGATAGGCAAAAATAACTTAATAGTTCCAGGTTTGTTGTTAGTCCCTGTCAATCTCCATTTACCTTCTTCTCCATCTTGATTCCGGATGGAATTCACACCAAACCTCTCTGCCTCAGCTCCTCCTCCTCCTCCTCTCTTCTAATCTCATCCATAAGAACAATTCCCAGTATCTTCTTCCCATCACATATCTAGAGAAGCGAGCTGTGTCTTTAGGATGGCCCTGGACTTTTGTTTTGTTGTGCTACAGCGGATTAATAGGACTGCCCCTTTGCAGTCACAAACCACATGCCTGTAAGAGTCTCCTACAGATTTTCCATGGAGTCTCCAGCATGTTTCCATCTTTCTCAAGCGCGACTGCCCTCCAAGCATGGCTGCCCCTCCCCTCAATGGAGAGCTGCTTCCCCCCACAGCCCGCAAAGCCATTCCCACAGTAAATTAACCAGTAAGGGAAGGAGAAAAGCTTCTGCCATCTGGTCACTTTGTGGTTCCTCTTGCCTATCTGCTGTCTCTTGGGTCGCCTTCATTAGCATTGGAGTAGCTTTACAGTCAGCACACTGCAGATGGAGTTTAGAAGAAATAGGGGGGTGGATTAGTGCTTTTCTTTGGCCAGACTGCCTGTAAGGTCAGTTTGAGCTTAACCCCTGAGCATTCACAGACTGTAAACCCAACATTCACAAGCAAAGTGGGAAAATGTTTATACAAATATCAGGGGTGTTGCATCATTTCACCATAATATGAACTGGCACCTACTTGAATGTCTAAAATGTCTCTTGGCTGTTTTGCTCACTACCAACTCATCCAATAAAAACGTGCTATCACTGAACTGCATATGGATCTAAATTTTAAAGTATATTATAATTGCCCAGTGAATAGTATTAAGACTAGCGATGATTCTATCAAAAGCGATGGAACACTTTCATGCACGTCTCCTTTAGATGCGTCTCTTGTAAAGCAAAGGAGCATATTCTCACAGCCACAACACTGCTGCATGATCTTAAAGCAGATGGGTGGATTATAAAGCACCAGCTGAGGGTGAGAAACATTTTGTAAACAGACACAATTGTGGTAAAGGAGGCCCATAAGCTGCGCAGAGCTGGGGAAAGGTGAAGGTGGGGCATGAGGCTTCCTAGGACCCTGGGCTGAGCTGCACAGATCTATCCAGGGGGTGATCTTTGTGATCTGGAGGTCAGTTGTGATTCTGCGAGATTGCCAGGCCTCCCCTGGAGGTTAGTAATGCTTTTGGATCCCCTCTCGTTTCCGCCCCTGCTTTTGGGCTGTCAGCAGAGGGGTGGCCAGGGAGACCAGATCCTGGGCCAAGTCATGGGATTGGCTTTCCCGGGGAGCTTGGGTTGGAGCTGGATGGTTAGAGGGTTGTCAGGTGTCCTCTGGTGGATGGTAAACTCTGGGAGGTTCACCCCTTGGCCTGTTGGTTGCTGGGGAATCGGTGGGAGGAGGCAAGTAGCCTACTGGGCAAATGGGCACGCACACCTCCATGCCTTGCCGTGATGACATCACTTCCAGAAGTGACATCATCATGGGGGCAGGAGCATGTGCATACTTCAGGCCAGGGACGATTCCTTAAGGACCAGCCCCAAAAACAGCATTTGGGGAGATTCTTAAGCAACCAGTCTTGGCACGGAGCAGGCATATCTGCCAATGTGATGACACCACTTCTAGATGTGATGTCCTTGTGGTGGGGCTCAGAGGCTGTGCATACATGCAAAGCATGGGCATGGGAGTAAACAGGTAAGTGCTACACCCTCCCTGCCCTTATGAGCTCCTGCAGACTGCCAGGGAGCCCGGAAGGAATCTTTCTCTGGGCTGCTGTTGGCTCTTGGCAACCCTCACAGTAGGGTTGCCGGGTTCCCACTGCCGGCAGGAGGCAGCTCAGCTCCCACCCTCCTTTCCTGCCACCACTCAGCTGAGCAGTGGGAGAGAAACTGGGGTGGGGGCGGACAGTTGTTGCTGGCCAAATGCTAGAACATTGTAGGTGACATCACTGTGTTGCCAAATGCCAGTGAGGGCTCCCTCCTCACTGGTGATTCTCTCACTGGTTTCCAGGCTGGTGCTGGCAAGTCTACTTGAATGTGAACTGATTGACAGTGTAATTTCACCTAACACACATTACAAAAAGGGAAAAGAGGACAAAGAGGAACCCCCACCCCCACCCCCGATTCTAATCCTTAGGCAACTTATGGGAGGGGTCTCGAATGATCAGCTGGAACAGCCCCTGCAGCCAAACGGCCTGGCTGGGTTTGCCACTCCTGCCTGTGTCATCTGCCAGCCCCCACTCCCCCTAGCAGTCTCTCCTGTTCAGCTAGCCTGACAGGCCTGATGCTTCCCACACTGCAGCTGCCCGGGCCAATAGGTGCACCCGGAGGATTGCTTAGGGCGGCAGAGGTGGAAGGGCGCCCACCCGCTCTGTTGCCACCCTGCTCACCCACAGCTTCAGGGTCTGCTACGGCAAGCCCAGCCCCAGTGAGAGTGGCATGAGCGGGGGTGGGCTTCCCTGCTGCATAGGGGAGGAGGGCAGAGGGCAGCTGCCCCATGGCTTGGGTGCAGGTGGCGAAATTCTACTCCTAAGGGGCCAAAAATCCTTGGGCTGGCCCTGGCAGCTTCACTAGCTGCCCACATTTTGAAAGTGGCCATTCTGGCTCAGCCGAAAACTTTAAAAGGGTGATCAAAAAAACAAAATAAATGACATTGAACGTATGGCAGTGCAAATGCATCCCGTTCCACTGGAGGGAAATAGACAGGAACTGGTTCTTATGAAGCAGAATGAGAAGGTCTTTCACGGACATACATCTTGCTCCGTGTTTCCCTTCCCTCAGCAGCTTCTTGCAACCTCTACAAAAACGGATGCCACAAGTCAGTAGCCGGAGAACAAGCGACACAGGGGGAAAGGGGAGGATTGCAGTGTGAGGGTACGTTGGCGGGGGCTTGTCAGAACTGGCCCTCCTCATTCAGTTGTGCACTGAGGGAGTTTCTTGTGCCAGCTGAAGTCCTAACCGTGGTTTCTCTCTTCAATGCGTACCTCAGAAAGTGTCCTTTTTATCTCCACCAGCCCTACGGATCCTTTTCATTGAAATGGGTTGTTCTGCAGGGAGAAGAGGGCTTCTAGGACATCAGCCAATGGCTAATTTAATTTTAATTTAATTTAATTTCTTACATTTATATTCCGCCCTCCCCGCTTTTGCAGGCTCAGGGCGGAGGTGTGCTGGGGCACGAGCAGCCAATTTTTATACCCTATTTTTATAACCATATAGAGATATAGCAATAGAGGCAGCTTGGGAGAGGCAGGACTGCTTTTGGTGCAATCCTGCCTTGATCTCACAGACCTTTGATCTCCAGAAGAAGCTCCATGGCTCTGTTCTGGCAATATTTTAACCACAAGTATCGAGTGTAGTCAGATCAAATGCATCCAACTGATTTTGGGAAGGGGAAAACAAAGACCCCTTTGGGCATCTACCACTAGGGGGTAAGTCTTGTAGTCCGTTTTCAAATAATTTGCAAATGACCAAATATATTGACACTCAAGCACTTGAGAGAAATTGTGATAGCGTATCACGTCCACCAAGACTCCTTAGGAGCTGGCCCTGTCCCAAAACAACCAAATCCGATGGCTTAAAACAAAGAGGCAGATTTAGAATTAAATGGTCCTCCCACATTAATGACAATTTTAGCTCTCGGATACAATCAGCAGATGGTCAGTTTCTCTTAGACACCCTAACCTCTAATAACACTAAAGGGAACTACCTAATTGATCAGTATAATTTATTGATTTCAAATCTTCAGCCATTGCTTTCAAGATCTGGAAGCCCTAAACATGATAGGATCCCCAATAACAAAAAATGGTTTGACCATGAATGCATCCAAGCAAAATTAACCCTTAGGGAATGCTTTAGGGTTTTCTACCAAAACCCAAACCCAATTACCAAACTTGAATTATAACTTAAAAAAAGAAATATAAAGAGCTGTTAAAAACTAAAAAAAGAGATGCTGATTTTCTTTTACGGCAGTCTCTTATCAAAGCCACCAAAGGAAAAGACACTGTTAGTTTCTGGAAGATTATTTCTAATCTCCAAACCAAAGCACCCAAGGTATCCAGGACTATCCCCGCAGATGTATGGGGGAAGCACAATGGCACATTGTTTAGGGGTCAGCGGCACTCTGCTCCTCCTGCCGTCTCAGTCATCAGATAACTCTACACAGTGGCCACCAGCCTCTGAATCTGAAATTTCCTTGTTAATTTCACAAGTGAAATCTGGTAAAGACCCAGGAAGAGACTTTATTGTTGCTGAGCTTCTGAAATCGCATATGAACTGGTGGGCCCCGGTCTTAGCAAATCCGTTCTCATACATAGATGCCTCAGCTCGATTTCCTAAGGACTGGGGCTTGGCCACAATTGTTCCCATATTTAAAAAGGGTAACCCCTCTGATCCGTCAAATTATAGGCCAGTTAGTCTCTTGAATGTGATCTGTAAGTTATACACGAAACATCTCTGTTTAAAACTGTGTGAATGGTTAGATCAAAATAATCTACTTGAGATTGAACAGGCCGGTTTTACACCTGGTCGCTCCACTATTGACCACTGCTTGGTGTTAGATTATTTTATTTATAAATATGTGAAACACTGGAAGACGACGCTGTATGGGGCTTTTGTGGATCTCAAGGCAGCCTTTGATTCTGTGTCTAGGGGAAGGCTCTGGGCTAAATTGCCTGACATGGGCATCAATAAAAGGCTATTATTTTTATTAATGAAGTTACATGAAAATAATAGCCTTCAGATAAGACTTACACAGGACGGCAGACTCTCAAAAAGAATTCCAGTCCAAAAAGGGGTCAGACAAGGTTGTCTACTGGCACCGTTCCTATTTAACATCTATGTCAATTCTCTAATCACAAGCTTTCATACAATTGACACTCATGCTCCTGTATTCTCTAGTGGCAGAAAAGTTCCAATTTTAATGTATGCTGATGATGCTGTCCTTTTATCTTAGACCAAAGTTGGCTTGAAGCGAGCTTTAGAAAAATTTAATGATCAATGTAACATTGAATTGTTAACAATTAATTTCTCTCAAACCAAAATTGTTCGTTTTGGCAGCTCATTTAGGAAGTATAGCTGGAATATGAAAGGAAATGTCATAGATCAAATTAAGAACTTTCAATATTTAGGCATAACTTTTTCCTATAATGCCAAATTCTCAGCACATCTGACCTCATCAGCCACTTCGGCAGAGAGAAGTGCAAATGCCATCCTTAAATTGTTTAGAAGGAAAGGCGCTGGCTTTCTCCCTATGGCCTTAAAAACTTACCAGGCAAAATCTTTGGCCCAACTTTTGTATGGCTCACAAATTGGACTCTCTGCCAATTTTAAGATTCTTGAAACAGTCCAATCAAAATTTCTTAGATCTCTATTTGGTGCTCCCAAGAGTACATCTAATGTAATACTTAGACAAGAGGCAGGATTACCCAGAGTTGAATTAAAAGTATGGGAACAGGCAATATACCTCTGGCTGAAAATTCATTATAATCCAAAGGGAATGATAACTCATCTCCTAGCTGTGGACCCTTCTCCACCTTGGTTCACACATATCTTTAACAAGATCAAGCAAATTGGCCTAAATCCTGAAGATCTTTTTAATGGAACCCTGAATATGGCAAAAACAGCTATTACTCAGAGGCTTCTTGATATTGAACTTCAAAATGAAGAAGCTCTACTTCCTAAGAACTTCAGGTGTTTAAAATCTTGGCCTAATTTTTCAGCTGCCCCATATTTATCCAGGATAACCCATGAGTCCTACAGATGGGCATTTTCTAGAGCCCGGTTTGAGGCACTGCCTTCAGCTGTATTGTATGGCAAATTCTGGCGGATACCAATGCATGAGCGCTTATGTCCATGCATGTCCAATATGGTGGAATCTGTTACTCACATACTTTTATTCTGTGAATTTTATTGTGAAGAACGGTCTCGCCTCATACTACCTCTTTTGTCTAAATTTATCTCCTTGCAATCCTATTTGGAATTTAGACCAGAAGTTCTGCGCAAATTTCTTTTAGAAGCTTCTCAGAGCTCAGTAACCTATGCTGTGGCCAAATTCTGCTCTTTAGCTATCAGAAAACGTAAACTTCTCTTAGTGAAAAACACATTATAATTTTTTTAAATTTTATTTTCATTACTGTTATTCCATTTTAACTCTTATCCCTTTTATGCCTTTGGTTTTCCTGTACTGATAATATTGATTTATTGCTTGTAGTCGTATTGTTTTATACTGCGGGCTTTTGCTGTAATAAATTGGATTTGGATTTGGATTGCGTATCATGCTATCTATGTGTGTTTCTGTCATGCCAGCATGATAGAGTGACTGGATCCACATTACTTCTGCGCATTCCAGTGTTGCACTAAATGTTCGCTAAACACCCGGAAGTATAGCGTCTTTCTAGTGCGATTCAGAATTCGCGCTTGAAAGATGCTATACTTCCGGGTGTTTAGCGAACATTTAGTGCAACACCGGGACGTGTGGAGGTAATGATTCAGCCGGTGTTTGGTATATTTCTTGGGGTGTTTTATCTCTCTCTCTCTCTCTCTCTCTCTCTCTCTCTCTCTCTCTCTCTCTCTCTCTCTCTCTCTCTCTCTCTCTCTCTCTCTCTCTCTCTCTCTCTCTATCTATCTATCTATCTATCTATCTATCTATCTATCTATCTATCTATCTATCTATCTGATTCGATTTTTAGTCCGCCCTCCCCGCCAGGTGGGCTCAGGGCGGAGTACAACATTTCAATTTACATAAATAATAGTTAAAAACAGATAAAACATTATACAAATGACATTAAAACAACTTTATACATGCGCTAGCATTAATTATGGTTTATTAAAGGAGAGCTCAGGGCTTTCTGGAAGCCAGACAGCCGGCTGAAGCATTTTCCCACTTCTCCTTTCTGACTGCAAGAGCATCATGTGAGAACAATGCGCTTTCCCAGAACTGAGCCATATTGTGCAATATCTGTGCATAGACATGTATGGGAGGCTCTGATCAAATCGTATGGGGTGAGGAAAACCTGTGGTAACAGCAGTGGTGTTCAAACGGACATGATGTAGCTGCAATCTATGCATTTCCAGAATCAAGTACACAGAGTGGTAAGCTGCAGTACTGCAGCCCAAGCTCTGCTCACGACCTGAGTTCAATCCTGGTGGAAGCCGGTTTCAAGTAGCCGGCTCAAGGTTGACTCAGCCTTCCATCCTTCTGAGGTTGGTAAAACGAGTACCCAGTTTCCTGCAGTGGTTTGCCATAGCCTGAGGAAGGCTATGGCAAACCACCACATAACAAAAGTCTGCCAAGAAAGTCTCCCTGCTGGAGCGTTGGAAGTACGGGAAGTTTTCTCTGTCATTAATGAAGATTTGTAAGCTGTCCCAAGAACCCCCAGTTAAGAGCCTGGCATGTATTAAACAAACAAATTAGAACAAATTTATGTTTGTAGAGATTTCAAGCACTCTAGAAGCACCCTCTAAATGCCCCGCGTGGCAAGTTCTTCTTCTAAGTCCCTGTGCCTGCTGGTTCCTTTTCAGCAGAGGCCCCCATCCCTTGGGAAGCCCTCCCCAGAGAGGTCCGTCAAGCTCCTTCACTGGCAGATGCTTCAGGCTGATGGCTGAGTAGTCAGCCCTTTCTAGAAACCGGGGCTTGGGAATCCCAAGAAAACATAGGTAAGCAGCAATAGAGAGATAGAGAGAGGACGAACTGGCCTTAGGGGTCCCTGGGGAATGCAGGCAAGGAAGCTGGGGACGCCATAGACTTCACAGCAAGCAGGCCTGGCGAGTATCGCTTTTGACAGCTCAGATCACTCATGAGCCGCTCCTCAGATGTCCTCAACTCACTCCCGTATGGTTGTCAAACCTGGGTTGGGAAATTCTGGAGATTTGAGGGTACAGCCTGGGGATGGAGCAGTTTAGGGAGGATCTCAGTGGAGTATAATGCTATCCAAAGCAGGCATTTTCTCCAGGGGAATGAATCTCCGTATTCTGGAGATCAGTTATAATTCTGAGAGGTCTCCAGGCCCTACCTGGAGGTTGGCAACCTCCCTACCATCCATCACGACCAATGGTTCAAGAGCTTTGCAGCAAAGAAGAAAGGTCACTAGCTGTTCAACTGGGGTGATCACATCATCTTTAATCGTTTAGAATAATTAGAAAACTAGAAAATCCGGTATAGTTAATTCTTGGATTATATTTTCCCTCCATTTGCTCAGAAATGCACAGATGCGATGCAAAACTGAGGGGTAGATTTCTGTGGCAAATAATCATCCAGAGGCTTATGGCTGCCCTCCGTGTAGGTGCTCTGGATAGTCACTGCGTGCTTCCATTTTGTTTCCATCTGCCTCACAAACTGCGGCTTCTTCTGCACTGCCAGTGATGAAACAGCGGCTTCCCCAGGTCCATGGCTGGCTGCGGGAAATAGCCTACAAATATTTTTTTATTTTTTATTACCCCCAGAAATGGGAAATATCCTGTTGGTGCTGCATAAGGGTTTTTAAAAAATGAGTGTAATGTATTTTAAATCTGTGGTTTTAATGATTGTTGTCTCATCCAATTGTTTTTTACTGTTTTATATCGCTATTACCTGTCTTGGATCATGAGATACTCAGGCGAGAACCAGGTACACACAGAAACTTTAAATAAATAAATAAATAAAATTAAACAAATGGTTGGTTGGGCAACTAATGACATGGTGCTACAGATCCTATCAAGCAGGAGCCCCCACCCTTTATGAGTCTGCAGGCACATTTGGAATGCTACTACAAGGTTGTGGGCACCACTACAAAATGGCTTCCACAGGAGGCAGAGAGGTTCTGCATAACTCTCATAGTAACTCTTCAGCATTTCAGTCAGAAATTCTGTTTAACAGGATGACTTTGACAGCCAATCAAATCTCCTGTGCCAATCAGAAGCACTTCTGGGCAAAACCCTCACCTGGCCCTTCCACTTCCTAAAAATACTTGGTGGGCACCAGGAAAGGTGTTGAGCTCCATGGCAACCACAGGTGCCCCTTTGGGCACACCTGTCTTATATTATTGTATGTGTGTGTTTGGGGGGGGATGCTGCACAAGGCATAGAGGCTGCTGTGGTACAGTGGTTAAGTGGCTTGGCTGTGAATCAGCACTCTACTGGTTCAAATCCCACTACCGCCATGAGCTCAGCACGTGGCCTTGGGCAAATCACTCCTCTCAGCCCAGCTCCCCAGCTATATTGTGGGGATAATAATAACACTAACTTGTTCACTGCTCTGGGTGAGGCACTAATCTGTCTAGAAGAGCGGTATGTAAGCACAGCTATTATTATTGTAGTAGTAGTAGTAGTAGTAGTAGTAGTAGTAGTAGTAGTAGTAGTAGTAGTAGTCCAGCAGTCCTTTGACTGAAGGCCATTGTGAATTTGGCTCACACGGAACGGCAGTGTGAACTCTTCTCTGCCCCCACCCCCAGAGAGCCCTTGTTTCCAATCCTGTGCATGTGTCCCTTGTGGCAGAACATGCCCCCTTACAAGGATATCCATGCAGTACTGTTACTGCTGCAGCTTTTTAAAACCAAGGATTCTTACCCACTATTTGAACCATGAGCAAGAGAGAGGCCAATTGAGAACACAGTGGGGCAAGCAGAAGGGGGGTTGTTCTGCAAGTTGGCAGCCGTCTGCAAAACTTCCACATGCCACTTTCAGGGAAGTCACAGAAGCCTTTCAAGAGCCCACCCACAGCAGGCCAGGCTACGAATGCCACTGGTGACATGGAGCAGTGAATCTCCCAAGCAGCCATTTTCTCCAGTGGAACTGATCTTTGTAGCCTGGAGATCAGCCATAACTCTGGGAGATCTCCAGGCCCCACTTGGAAGTTGGCATCCCTGTTCTGCAACTGCCTTTGGTATGCATGGCAGTGAAGTGTGGTGGGAAGGTATTTGGTCAGGGTCCTCCTTCCTAAACCAGCGTGGCAGCAACAGCAGGCATTTCTCCCTAGGGGGCTTTGGGGGAGATGACATTGGGGATGATAGTGAAGGGGATCAGGAGAATTTCGGAAAGGTCTTATTCATTTGCTCCTGACTGTTCCAATGGCTCCAACTTCACAGCAGGCTCTCTCTGCCTTTGTTGCTTCTTCACACCTGGTTTTGATGGGCAAGAAGGCAGAGCCACTCCCCAAGAGCCACGTCCCACTATTGATTTTCAGAGGATCAAGGTCCAAAAATTCCCACTTCCTGGCAGAGGCCTGTAACAGAGGTTCCAGGTGCAGATACTGCTGAGCTGGGCAGAGTCACCATGTGACATGGAAGAAGACCTTCTGCCTAAGGGAGCGTGGCACTTCAGCCTGCTTCTTTCTTTCAGCCACTAGACACTTGAGCAGGTGGTGACTAAAATATAGATAAGGTAGAGGAGAGACGGAGGGGGGTGGGGCCCACCGGCACCCTGGGCACCAGTGGCAATGCCGCCACTAGCTTCTGTGGCAGCATCGTTGCCACCACCAGCCTCATCTCTGCAGGGAAGCCTCCCTCTGCAGGGCTGTTGGGGCAGCTGAAGAACACTGACATGCCAGTTGCCTCCATCGTTTCTCCAGCATCCTTGCTGCTGGGTGCTCCTTTAATTCCATGTTACTGTTATTTTCTAAGAAGTGTATTTTCACATCGCCTTACGCACACAGTTCCCCAACATGGTGCCCACCCTGTTTTTCAGGAAAGTGGGCAAGGCGCTTACACAGTGGGGCTTGTGGTTGGAAAGTGGTTCCCACAGCACAAAGAGAGGTTCCAACCACTCCATCTCTGGCAATGCTAGGGTTCAACTTGTATGCTACTTTTACCACAGGAAAGCATTTATCTTGTAACATTATTCAGCCTAATAAAAATCTTGAAATCTTGCACACTGATTGGTGTCATAAGTCTGACCACACCAGATAACAAAGGGCTGGCTAAGTTTCAATGGAGGAAGAGAGAGACAAACCAACATGCCCAGAGGTACTTGGTAATTAAACAGCCTATAGTTATATACTTAATAGTTACATCCCAAAAGAGCCACAGGTGGCTCCGAGTCCCGAGCCACTAAGGGAGCATCACTGTGATGGGGGGAACCCCATGGTCTGTCCTCACAGCAGTGCTCGCTTAACCTACATTGAGTGGCTGATGTCACTATGATGGGGCTGGGAGAGATGGAGATGGAGAGAAACTGTGCAGGTGCAGTTGGGCAGCAGCCTGGGGGCCATTTGCCTGGGAGGGTCATGCTGCCTCCTGCATGCAGAGTACACTGCATCCTTAGTACAGAGCTGGGATGGTTAGCTGAGCTGGCGATATTTTAGCCTTAGAGATGTTGATGGATTCCCTCTAGGAACACAAGCTGTCCTTGTCCCGGCTTTGCTGCAATGAGTGATTAAGATGTGGAATTCACTGCCAAAGGATGTGGTGGTGGCCACAGGTTTTAATGGGGAACTAGACAGAGGCATGGAGAAGTCTATCAGTGGCAGACTTCCGGTTTGGGATTAATGGCAATCTGAAGGAGCCTAGAGATCTGGGCTGTCTGAGGCACTGTTTTTTTGGAAAGCAAGGCGCTAGAACACCTGCTACCGACCCAACTTCAGGGAGATGTTGGGCTTGAATGCTATGCACCTTGAGAGAGTGTGATCTCGGTGATGGGGGGTGGGGTCTGAATCAAGGATTCTCCCCACCACTTTGAGGTCCCCTTGGAGAAGAGCGAGCTACTAACTCTGCAGTCCCTCAGGAGTTATTTAATTAGCATAAGATCATCAGAAACCAAGCCTCAGCAACAGCTTTGACCAACATTAAATGAAGGAAACAACACAGACAACCCGAAAAATCATCGAAAGGTAAAGATTGTTATCGGACTTTGTAAATTGAAACGGAGGGAAAAGACCAAGAAAATTCAAAAAAAAGGCTTAATCTAATAGAGTAAACAACAAGGAACAATTATTGAGTAAAAACTTTGTCACTGGTGAAGTTTTAAGCATTAAAAAAGCGATAAGAAGCATTGTTTATACATACTTGCAGTCAGAGGAGAGATAGCCAGCGTGAGAGAGGAGGTGTGAGCTAGAGGAAACATCGCGAGACAGGAAGTAAACAAAGGAGGAGACAACTGGGTGCCTAGAGAGGACAGCAGAAGCCAGGAAGTAAGAAGACGAAGTAGAAGAAAGAAGACCTGGAAGCAAAAACAATGAAGCATCGAGAGACTACAAAGATTACAGGAACAGGAAGCACGCCATCTTAAGTGAGGCTTGAAGCGAAGCCAGTAATCATAGAGAAGCTGCAGGGAAACCATAGAGAAAAAAACGCCTGACATTTTGGAATTAAGAAAAATTATTTTTTAATTATTAAACTGGAGACGGGGAAATATATTGAGAGAAGATAAGAAGAAAAGAAGCCAAAACGGATCTAAGGAAAAGAGCAGATACGTGGGGAGGCACTAAGCCGAGTCCTACGATGGCGGGGAAAAAAGCAGACAAGGAATGGCAAGCCTCAGTGGATGCAGCGATTGAAGGTTTGGAAAAAAAAGTTACGGAGAGCCATAAGGAACTGAGTCAATCATTGCAAAAAATGCATGAAACTCTAGCAAAGGATTTAAAAGATATGAAAAACACAATTAGGGCGGAGGTAGCGGGACTGCCGAAAAATTTAGAAGGAATAAAAAATGAATTGCAAGCAACCAATAATAAAGTTGAAGAGGTAGAGCAGAAGACCAAAGATTTATTAGTGAGTATAAAGCAGGAAAACCAAGTGATGCAAGAAAGAATGGCACTAATGGAATGCAAAGCGACAGAGAGGCAACTAAGATTTAGGGGCATGCAAGAATCGGATGCGCAAAGTGTACAGGAACAAATGACAGAAATTCTAGCAGGATTTTTAGACAAAGAACCAGAAGAAATAACAGCAAACATGGATCTAGTATACAGAATCAATTCAGCTTATGCACAACAAAAGAAGATATCAAGAGATATTATTGTGCAATTAATAACAAAAAGAATGAAAGAAGAAATTATCAAATGGCATTTTGAAGATCCCTTATCAGTGGAGGGAAACAAGATCAAGATAATGAAAGAGATGCCAAAAAGGATTCTCCAAGAAAGAAAAAAATACAGGGAACTGACCCAAAAACTAAGAGAAAAGAATATCAGATACAGATGAGAGTTACCGGAAGGACTAAGCTTTTATTTTAATGGGCTAAGAGTTATAATCAAGACAAGAGAACAGATGGAAAAGTTTTTTGAAGAAAATCTAAAGGACTTTCCCAGATTATTAAGAATGTAACACAATGGAGTACAAACTACTATCGTGGAATGTAAATGGATTAAACTCACCCCAAAAGAGAAAAGCAATTTTTCACTGGCTAAAGAAACAAAATTGTAATATAATTTGTCTACAAGAAACACATATTAAGGATCAAGATATCAAATATTTGAAAAATAAACAATTAGGAAAAGAATATGCAGCATCGTCAAAACAAAAGAAAAAAGGAGTACTGATGTATATCAAAGAAAATATAGACTCTAAATTAATTTTTCAAGATCAGAATAGAAGGTATTTGGCTGTTGAAATTAATGTAAATGCAAAAAAAAACACGGATAATAGGTTTATATGCACCCAATAGCGCAAAAGACCAGTTTTATAGAGAAATAATAGAGAAATTGGATCAAGACTCATATGACCAGATGATAATGGCTGGAGACTTTAATGGTGTGGTGGATTTACAAATGGACAGGAAGTTAAAGGGAGGCAAGCAGAAATCTGGGAAATTACAGAAAGTATTTTTTGAATTAGTACAGCAAGAAAAGTTGGAGGATGTGTGGAGAAGAGAAAATCCTAAAGGTAAAGACTTTACATACTACTCCGCGAGGCATGCATCTTTTTCAAGAATAGATATGATTTGGACATCGAAAGAACTAGCTTTATGGACAAAAAAAGTAGAAATTTTGCCAAGGGTGAGTTCAGACCATAACCCAATATTATGGAAAACTATAATGGGCCGGAAAAAATTACAATGGAGAATAAATGAAGATTTATTGCAAAATCAGGAAAATATAAAACATTTAAAGGAAGAGACCAAGTAATTTTTTCGAATAAATAATAACAATGAAGTTTCAACCCAGATGGTATGGGATACATACAAGGCAGTAATAAGAGGAAATTTAATTTCATTAAATAACAAGGATAAGAAAAGAAAGCAAGAGAAGTGGCAAGAGATACAGGAGAAACTATATAAAAAAGAACAGGAGTTAAAGAAAAAACCTGGGAAAAAATCAATAAGACAAGAGATCAAAATACTGCAGGAACAAGTAAGAGCCATCAGTAACAAAGAACTAGAATGGAAATTAAAGACACTTCAGCAGAAATCATTTGAAGGAGCAAACAAACCAGGAAAGTACCTAGCCAGGCAACTGAAAAAGAAAAAAGAGAAGAAAATTATTAATAGGATAATGGAAGAAGGAAAGGAATTGAAAGACCAGCAAACAATTAAGTGTGCCTTTTACAAATATTATGCGAAATTATTTCAAAAGAAGGCAGTAAACTTGGAAGAAATAGACCGATATTTACAAAAAACAGATTTACCAAGGATATCAGAAAAAATGAAGCAGAGACTGAATGCTCCAGTAACAGAGGAAGAAATTATACAAGCAATAAAAGCAGCAAGCATGGTTTCCAGTTCTTTTTTTTTGAAAAATTTTTTATTGGGTTAGAACATTTTTATTTTTACATTACAATCAATTTTCCCCTAATTTTTCGTTTCTAACCCCCTCCCTTTCCCCCCCTTTTGTTGACTTCCAACAGCTTTCCCACCCTCTGTCCCTTTTCCCTTACTTCTATTAAATTCCTCTGTCTAAAACAGATATACATTCTCCATTATATTAAGCAGTGCATCATTAACTCCTTTAATTATTATACACCCAAACTATACGTCTTTAGATAAACAATTTATCCCATTTTCCAGTTTTGAATAATTCTATATAAACCTATATATCATAAACCATAAAAATTTCCCACATTTAAATCAAACAATTTGATTTGTTCTCTATATATTACTCATTTCAACTTTTTATGGTAATTCTATATAACTCCTCAGATACTCAATCAATTTAACTCTTCTATACATTCAGTTTGGTGCATATAAATCTTGTCAAAGAAAGAAAATATTGTTAGTTAGTCAATCCTCATGTTTAAACCTTATCATTAATTATTCTCTATCAGTTGACCTATACATATCTATATATATCTCAATCAATTAATCTAACTGCTTATAAATTCACATTTCTCTTCCTCCCCCGGTAAAGTCACCCCTCTCTTTTATACTTTTATTATATTTCAGTAGTTCTCAAACTGCCACAGTTTTCCTCCCACCTCCCATTTCTTCTCCAGGTATTGTTTCAGCTTCTCCCAGTCTGTGTTGAACTGCCCTGAGTCCAGATCTCTCAGTTTTCTTGTCATCTTGTCCATTTCAGCCATATACAGCAATTTGTAGATCCAATCTTCAATAGTTGGTACTTCTTGTACTTTCCATTTCTGCGCATACAAAAGTCTAGCTGCTGCAGTCATATAAAAAATCAACGTCCTATGATGGGCTGGAATTCCCTCCATTCCCAAGTTTAGCAGCAGGAGTTCTGGGTTCTTATTTATTTGAAACTGTAAAATTTCACTCATTTCTCTTATTATTTCCCCCCAGAACTGCCTAGCTACCTCACACGACCACCACATATGATAGAGGGAGCCCTCATGTTTCTTACATTTCCAGCATTTATTAGAAGTATTCAAATTCCCTAGCGCAATCTTCTTTGGTGTCATGTACCAACGATAGATCATTTTGAAAATGTTCTCTTTAATATTAATACATGTCGTTGTCTTCATTGTAGTTTTCCACAGGTATTCCCATGCCTCCATTGTTATTTCTTTATTGAAATTTATAGCCCATTTCACCATCTGTGTTTTAACTATCTCATCCTCAGTATACCATTTCAGCAATACTTGGTATACCTTGGATATTCTTTTCTTGTCTTCTTTAAGAAGGGTCTGCTCTAGTTCCGAGTTCTCTGTTCGTATGCCCCCTTTTGCAAAGTCTGAGTTGTATAAGTCTCTAATCTGTCTATACTGAAACCAATCATAATTAGGTGATAGTTCCTCTTGCGTCTTTATTCTAAGTTTAGATACTTCAATCTTAGTTATTTCTTTATACGTTAAACATTGTTGTTCATTATCCACAGCTCTCGGATCTATCACCTCATATGGAACCACCCACAAGGGGGTTCCTTCTTGTAAGTAAGTTCTATACTTCTTCCAGATTGTAAATAGACTTCTCCTTACAAAATGATGCAGGAACATCGAGTTGACCTTTACTTTGTCATGCCATAGGTATGCGTGCCATCCAAAAATTTTTTTATATCCCTCTAGGGCTAATAGTTTCTTATTCTTTAATGTCATCCACTCTTTTAGCCAAACTAGGCAGATTGCATCATGGTAAAGTCTCAGATTGGGCAGTTGCATTCCGCCTCTCTCCTTTGCATCTTGTAAAACTTTTACTTTCACTCGAGGCTTCTTGCCTGCCCAAACAAAATCTGATATTTTCCTCTGCCATTTTTCAAATTGTTTAGAGTCTCTGATGATTGGTATTGTCTGTAACAAAAACATTACTCTTGGTAACACATTCATCTTAACTGCTGCAATCCTGCCCAACCATGACAGGTTCAATCTATTCCATTTGATCAAGTCTCTCTCTATCTGAGTCCATAATTTTTCATAATTATTCTTGAACAAATCTATATTTTTTGCAGTCAGCTCAACTCCCAAGTATTTCACCTTACTAGTTACTTCACAATCCGTTGTTTCCATTAACAATTGTTTCTGCTTAGTCATGTTTTTGCATAATATCTTTGACTTCTTTTTGTTAATGAAGAAACCTGCCAAATCTCCAAACTCCTTGATCTTGCCTATCACTTTTGGCATGTTCTCCAGTGGGTCTTCTACAATTAACATTATGTCGTCTGCAAATGCTCTGACCTTATATGAGTAGTCCTTTATTTTTATTCCTCGTATTTCCTCATCTTGTCGAATTTGTATCATCAGAATCTCCAATACTAAAATGAACAACAATGGAGATAACGGGCAACCTTGTCTTGTTCCTTTACTAATCGTCAATTTTTTGGTCAATTCATCATTCACTACAATTGCTGCAGTCTGGTCTCTATAGATTTCCTTGATTGCTCTGACGAATCTTTCTCCCAGTTGTAGCTTTTCCATAGTGGCAAACATAAAATCCCAGTTTAAATTGTCAAACGCTTTTTCAGCGTCTACAAAGAAGAAACCAACCTCTTTGTCACAACGCTTGTCGTAGTATTCAATAGCATTGATCACTGTCCTTAAGTTGTCTCTTATTTGTCTGTCTGGCAAAAAGCCTGCTTGTTCCTCCTCTATGACTTCCGAGAGCCACCCCTTCAATCTCTCCGCCAATATCTTCGCAAAAATTTTATAGTCATTATTGAGTAGTGATATAGGCCTATAATTTTTCACGCTAGTCAGATCTTGGCCCTCTTTTGGGATCAATGATATATTCGCTTCGCTCCAAGTGTCTGGAATTCTTTGATCCCTAAAAACTCCGTTCATCACCTCTTTTAGGAATGGTGCCAGTTCATTGGCCATTGTCTTATAAAATTTAGCCGTAAGTCCATCTGGCCCTGGCGCCTTTCCTAGATTTGCGGATTGTATTGCCATATTTATTTCCTCATCAGTTACTTCACTGTTCAACTTATTTCTCCAAGCTTCCGAGATCTCTGGAAGTTTGGTTTTCTCCAAATATGATGCTATTGATTCTTTGTTTACTTCTTTTTTATTATACAGCTTAGCGTAAAATTTATAAAAGGCTCTGCTAATGGTAGTCTGCTCCAAATACGTTTTGTTTTCTTCACAAATTTTATTTATTATTTTCTTTTCCCTTTTCTTCTTTAATTGCCATGCCAAATATTTCCCAGGTTTATTAGCACCCTCAAAAGCTTTTTGATTCAGTCTTTTAAGGTTCCACTCCAATTCTTTGTTACTCATTGCTGTTAACTGTTCTTGAAGAATTTTGATTTCCTGATGTATTTTCTTTTTCCCTGGTCTCTTTTTTAACTGTACTTCTTTGGCCTTTATTTTCTCCTCAATCTCTTGTCTTTTCTCCTCTTTCTTTTTCCTTGCTCTACCATTTAAGTCCATTAGTATGCCCCTTACAACCGCCTTGTACGCGTCCCAAACTTTACTGGTTGGTACTTCTTTATTCACGTTGTATTGTATAAAAAACTTAGTCTCTCTTCTCAGTGTTTCCATATTCTCACTTTCCTGTAACAGGTCCTCATTTATTCTCCAGGCTTTCCTTTTTCTCCTTTTTCCAAATTTCCACATAATTGGGTTGTGATCTGAGCCTACCATCGGCATTATTTCTACCTCCTTAGTCCATAGCGCTAAGTCCTTTGAGGCCCAGATCATATCAATTCTTGATAATGTAAGATGCCTTGCAGAATAAAAAGTAAACTGTTTGGTTTTAGGATATTCTCTCCTCCATACGTCTTCGAGAGTCTCTTGTTGAATCAACTCAAAAAAAAGCTTTGGCAATAGTCCTCTTTTCTTTTGTGCTTTTGTAGTCTTTTTGTCTAATTCCAAATCTGTCACTCCATTGAAATCTCCAGCAAGAATTATCTGGTCATATACAAGATCGTCTAGGTGCTTCCTTAAGTCCTCAAAGAAGCTTTCCTTTGCACCGTTAGGTGCATAAAGTCCGACTACCAACACTCTCTTTAAGTTCCAATTACATTCCACTGCTACAAATCTAGCTTCCACATCTCTCATAACAAATTTTGGCTGCAGCTCCTCTTTTATATACAACACCACTCCTCTTTTTTTCTTGTTGGAAGCCGCTACAAATTCTTTGCCCAATTTTCCAGATTTTAAATATTTTACATCCTGTTTTCTAATGTGGGTCTCCTGCAAACAAACAATATCACATTTTTGTTTTAGTAGCCAATGAAAAATATTTTTTCTCTTATTCGGTGAGTTTAATCCATTTATATTCCAAGATAATACTTTACACTCCATATTCATGGTTTTGTTGGTAAGTCTTTTTCATTGTCCTTGATAAATCTCTCCATCTCCCGCTCAGATCTGATACGTTTTTTTGCCCCTCCAAACTCAAAGGACACTCCTTCCGGTAACTCCCATCTGTATCTGATATTCATGTCCTTCAAAGTCTGAATTAGCACTCTATATTTTTTCCTGTCCAATAACACTGATCTGGGCAGTTCCTTCATTATAATAATCGTCTTGCCATCAATCTCCAATGGATCTTGAAATTGTTTGGTCACAATCCTCTCTTTCATATTTCTAGTTGTAAACTGCACAATCACATCCCTTGGTAGTTTCCTCTGGGTTGCAATTCTCGAGTTCACACGATACGCCACATCTAGGATAGCCACAATTTCCTCCTCCTCCTTCCCCAGGTAATCAGCCAACACCTCAGTCATCTGTTCTTGCGCTGACTTCCCTTCCACTTCTGGCAGACCACGAAAACGAAGCTGCTTCTCCATGTGTTTAGTTTCTGCAACTGACATCCTCCCCTTCACCAGCCTCATCTCTGTTTGTTGCGTGTCTATTAAATTCTCCATCGCGTCTTCTACTGTTTTAACTCTCTGCTGCGTTCCTTGTAATTCACTGCTAATCGTTTCCACACCTTTTTTCACTTCTGACAGCTCCGACTTTACTGTCTGTGTAACTTCCTTGACCTCTTTAATAAGCTCCAATTTCGTGTCCTTAAGTTCTTTCATCATGTCTATAAGTTTTTTGTCCAAGTTTTCTATTGCCGATTGCCACTCTTTTTTCGACATCGTGGGGCTTGCTTTAGCTCGCTCCCACGAATCTGCTCTCTTCCTCAGCTCCGTGGCGTATAATTAAACGTTTTCCTTTTTTTTAAATGTCCCAATCTTTGCCAAAATTAATTTTTTATATCCAAAATGTCGGGCGTCTTTTCTCTATGGTTTCTCTATGTTATTATAATCCAAGATGGCCTACTTCCTCTTCCGCTGAAGCCACGACCCTTCCACTTTCAAAGATGGCGATTCCCCACTTCCTGTCCTTTGGCAAGGGCCGCTTCCCTCCAGCCACTCTATTGTTGTTACGCACTTCCTGTCTCCCGTCTTCCCACAGCAGGTCTCGCGATGGTGTCTTTTTCCCACAGCTCCAAAACCACAGGTATTCAAAACAATAGTCCGATTTTTGTAATAACTTCTTTAAACTTAGTCTCTTTTAAAATACAACTCCTGCCGAGTCTTCACCTCCTTTTCGCTAGTCTGTTGCAGTTTAAAAGTCTACTTTCTTTCCTCTCTGTTTTTGTCAATCTGTCCCGTTTCAAGAGATAGCGATCTTTACCTTCTCTCCAGCTTTCTCGGGTTGTAATCGCTGTTTCGATCTTAAATTCTCCTCTCGACTTCCCTCCCCGATCGAAGCTTGGGTATGTAGGTCTTATGCCAGCCGAATTGGCCCCAAAATTGCCGCAGAGATTATAGCCGACCCGTCGCAAGGTGGGACCTCAAGGATCGGGGGGGAGACTCCTTGTGTAGAGCCCCCCCTCGTCCGAGATCTAACTCACCCTAGGGTCTTGAGCGTTCTTTGCCTGCTCCCCGCCTGAGAGCAGTCGGCCGCGGGTTATTTTCACCCCTCCGGCCGGTTAAAACGGCAATCCGGTCAGCTCCACAAATGGAGCTGCGTTAGACCTCCATGAATCCCAAACCGGAAGTCCATGGTTTCCAGTTCTGAAAAACACCAGGCTAACAAAACATTCTATCCCCGACAATAGCCCTGCAGAGAAGATTAGCACATCAAGCACCAATCCATATGCAAAAGAACCTCCTCAGGATACAGTGAAGCCTCCCGCCATTAGCATTCCACACCCTGGGAAACTCTTACAGGATGACTCAGCTCAACCCCACCCCTCCTGAGTAGATACAAATGACCTACATCTTTTCCACACTGTGACACTGAGAGATCTCTGTCTTTTGGTGCTACACCTCTGAAGATGCCAGCCACAGCTGCTGGCGAAACGTCAGGAACTACAATGCCAAGACCACGGCAATACAGCCTGGAAAACCCACAACAGCCAAAAGCAGCAAAGATTGGAAAAGCACCAGGACCGGATGGGATCACAGCTAAATTTTATAAAGTAATGAAGGAAGACCTTGTACCAATATTAAAAAATATAATGAATGATATACTTCAAGGAAAAGGGCTTCCAGATACATGGAATGAAGCGAGCATCGCTCTGATCCCGAAAGAATCACAAGATTTGACAGATGTGAAGAATTATAGACCAATTTCGCTTATAAATAATGACTATAAAATATTGGCAAGAATATTAGCAGACAGACTTAAAATATGGCTAATGGACTTTATAGGAGAGGACCAGGCTGGATTCCTACCAAACAGACAACTAAAAGACAACTTGAGAGTGGTTATAAATGCCATTGAATATTTTGACAAGCGACCAGATAAAGAAGTTGGCTTTTTCTTTGCAGAAGCAGAGAAGGCCTTTGACAATTTGAACTGGGACTTTATGTTCGCATCAATGGAAAAATGGACTTAGGTAAAGAATTTATAGAAGCAGTAAAAACAATATATAAGGAACAAAGAGCGACAATCTGTGTCAATGACGACCTGACAGAGAAGTTTGAAATAAGGAAAGGTACAAGACAAGGATGTCCACTATCACCATTGTTATTTGTTATGGTCTTAGAAATATTACTAAGGCAGATTAGAGAAGATGACAACATAAAAGGAATAAAAATAAAGGGATCTTCATATAAGTTGAGAGCTTTTGCAGATGATGTGATGTTTATAGCAGAAGATCCACTACAAACTTTGCCAAGACTACTGCATAAAATTAAGGAATTTGGAGATTTGGCAGGCTTTTTTATAAATAAAAAGAAGTCAAAAATAATAACTAAGAATATGTCCAAGAAGAAGCAACAGGAACTGAGTGAATTAACAAATTGTGAAGTGGTACACAAGACTAAATATTTGGGAATAGAGCTCACAGCTAAAAATATTGATCTGTTCAAGAATAATTATGAAAAGCTCTGGACACAAATTGAAAGAGAGATATGATAAAATGGAATAAATTAAACTTATCGTGGTTTGGTCGGATTGCCACAGTTAAAATGAATGTGCTGCCTAGAATTGTGTTCCTAATGCAAACAATACCAATCATAAAAGACAAAAAACAATTTGAAAAAAGGCAGAAGAAAATATTGGAATTTGTGTGGGCAGGGAAGAAACCAAGAGTAAAGATGAAAGTACTTTGTGATGCAAAGGAAAGAGGTGGAATGCAATTACCTGATCTTCGACTTTACCATGAGGCGATATGTCTAGTCTGGTTAAAAGAATGGGTGTCTTTAGCCAATCATAAATTGTTAACTTTGGAAGGCTATAACAAACTTTTTGGATGGCATGCGTATATGTGGTACAATAAATACAAAATGGATGCAATGTTTCAGCACCACTATCTGAGAAGAAACTTATTGTTGACTTGGCTAAAGTATAAAAAATTTATAGATGAGAAGAAACCACTGTGGATTAAACCAGCTGAGGTGATCAACCCAAACCTAGAATATAAAGGAAAAGAATGGCTTACCCTCAAGGACTTAACAGAAGTAGTAGATAAGGAGGTAAAACTCAAACCAAATGAGGAGTTGCCATTTAAATATGGTTGGTTACAATACAGACAAATTAAAGACCTATTTGATACAGATCAAAGGAAGACAGGTTTTAGAATTAAGAATTCAGAATTTGAGGAACTTTTGTTAGGAGATAGTAATAAAGCAATTTCTAAAATGTATAAATTGTTATTGAAATGGTTCACAGAAGATGAAACAGTCAAGGTACAAATGGTAAAGTGGGCAATAAACTGTAACAATGAAATAATGATGGAAGCATGGGAACAATTGTGGAAAAATACGTTAAAAATATCAACATGTACCAGTATTAGCGAGAATGGCTATAAAATGTTATATAGATGGTATTTAACACCGAAAAAAATAGTCATAGCTAATAAGCAGCTATCTAATAAGTGCTGGAAATGTAAGGAGCATGAAGGTTCTCTATTTCATATGTGGTGGACTTGCCGTAAGGCTAGAGACTTTTGGGCTAAAATATGTGCTGAGATGTCTTTGATACTCCAGTATAATGTTGTTAAAAATCCAGAAATGCTGTTATTATCATGTTAATAGACATGATAAGACATTGTTATATTATATGATAACAGCAGCAAGAATATTATATGCTCAGTACTGGAAGAAAGAAGAAATACCTGAAATTGAAGAATGGACAAGGAAATTGTTGTACATGGCTGAAATGGACCAACTAACAAGAAACTTGAAGGATCAAGATCCAAAAGCATTTTTGGAAGATTGGAAAAAGTTGAAAAAATATATGCAAAAGAAATGGGATGTTAAGGGACAATTATGGTATTTTGAAGGGTTTTAACAATACTAAGTAAGATAAGATATAGTTAAGATCTTTACTAATAACAAGATAAGAACAACTATAATATAGAAATAATGTGATATTAATAGCGGGGGGTTCGAGTGCTGTTGGAAGTCAACATCGAAAAGGGGGAGGGGAGGGGGTGGGGAAATATACTTGTGGGAATTGAAATGGATTGTATTTGTGTTTTAATCTGACTATATATTGACCCATCCAATAAAAATTTATTAATTAAAAAAAAGAGAAGTCTATCAGTGGCTCCTAGTCATGGTGACTAAAGGGAACCTTCACATTCGGAGGCAATACCAGTGCAGGAAGGACACACCAGGGAAGGACTCAGGCTCAGTACCTTGTTGTTGGCCCTTCAGAGTAACTGGCTGGCAACCCTGTGAGTCAGGATGCTGGACTAGAGGCCCAGTGGTCTGATCCAGCAGAGCTCTTCCAGTGTGTGGCAGTGGAGGCCAGGAATGCCTTTCCCCAGTTCCAGCTGCTGCAGCCCTTTCCAAAGCTTGTTCCCTAATTCATGCAATAAGAATGTTTCATTTGATTTACTGCAATAATGCCTTGGAAAATGGTGGAATTTTTAGCTGAGGCATCTATCAACCTGTGGGAACTTTTGGTATTTGCATAGGAGATGGAGAGCACCACCCCTAGATGGCTGCCACAACAAGAGGCGGGGCCAAACATAGTATCTTTCTCCTCTCTTTGCAAAAGAATTGCAGATGGGGAATAAAAGGGAAGAAGGGAGAAAGGGAACCTGAAAGGAAACTGACTAAGGAAAGCCCAGGTGGATACTAGTCGTCCTGATCCCCAAGCGGCTACAGCTGTGATTGCAGCAGTCAAAAACCCTTGCCTTTGAACAAGGGCAGCCAGCAACAAGCCTTGCCTTACAGTGGCCTAGTCCACGTTCTGAAAAGTACGGGAGGCACTAAGGAAAGTACTGGCAAATGCCATGGCACCCACTGGCACCATATTTTAGCTGTTATTTAGCTGTTATTCCCATTTAACAGTTGAGAAACTGAATATGCCAGTGTCTCGCACAAGGCTGAGAAACTTCAAGCTCATCTGTAGCAGCAGCCAGAGGGGCTGCCCTCCGTTCGTTCGGAATGTAGGGAGGCGGCGGAAGTGGCCTCTCAAGTGATAACTTAGCTTCTGCCTTTGATGCTGAGTAAAAGGCTGTACAGCAGAGAGTGCCATTGCTGCTGGTGAGATTGACGTTGGAGTCACGCCTGAGGCCCTCAGCTACGCTGGCCCCTTTTGCTCCACTCCCAGAATTTAGAAATGAGCCAATTTTCCGGCCAAAGAATATTCCTGTTTCTGGCTTCTCAGAAGATCTTGAGTTCCACTGAGGGCGTTTCTTCTGACAACAGATCCCAGCAATGCAGCACCTGTTCGCCAACAGAAGAATCTTTTCCTTTTTGAAAAGTAACCTGCCCGTGCTTGATTTTAATTGTTAATGGCTCTACACCAAACTGTAATTACTTTGTAGTAATTGTGCTATAAATTTAAAAGTTTTTGGCCAGGCTGTGCAGCACTCACTCTTGAGCAAAGAGAAATCAGGGAACGGGGCTCAGCTCTTGTGCCGTCCGGCAGCAGTACTAAGGCCCCCTTGTATGCCATTAAAGGTATTTGAATTGAATTGAATACTAAGGCCCCCTTCCACTGCCTTGTTTTTCAATGAGGAAAAGGGGAACATCCGCTGGTTGTTTCCTGGGCCATTTCCAATGATAAGCAACCTCCATGCAAGCCCTGCTCCTAGACAATGTTTCAGGTTCAGCTGATACCTTAAATGTTTTGTGTGCCTGTTTGTTTTTAACCATCTAGATTGTGACCAGGTGCATTGCCCACCTCTGGAAATGATTCCATCAGCTCCATTTAAGCAAGGCTGTTGTGTGTGAGTGTGTGTGTGACCAGGACACATGTGGGGAACAAAGTGTAGCATAACCACGTGTCTCATTTAGTCACCTTGTTCATTAGGGCTGTGCTGGTTTCCTCTCCAAAAAGTGTAGTCCTCTGATCCAAACGGAGTCTTACATTCCCGAAGAAAGCATTGGGGGGCTGAAAGTGCATCGACCCCACAGTTACTTGCAGAGGGGCAAAGAGAAAGTAGGCCTGTGGAGTCTTCCTGATTAAGAAAAATACTTTTGCTTGAGGAGCTGGAAGAGGGGGAAGCATTGAGGAAATAGAGCTCGTTTGGCTAGACTTTGTTTTAAAAAACCCTCCAAGTATCTTGAGCCACGTTGGCAGGGGCTGGTGGGTAAAGTGCACTTTATTGGCTGGTGCACCCATGCACTTTATTTCACTCCTTGATCTTGTGTTTGCTAGCCTTACTTTCTTGAAGAGTTGTGATTCAAATAATTTCAAAGGTTCCTCACAGTACAACCTTATGCAGAGTTGCTCCAGTCTAAACCAGAGAGGCTGTGAATTTCATAGCAAACATGTTCAATATTTTGTTATTCAACAGCTGCAATCGCCTGTGCTTGCCTGTCCTCCAGCTACTTTAAAGGGCTATCAAACAGCTTTGCACCCGTGCAGGAGCACGAGGGCTGGAGTTTCATTTCTTTGCCTTGTGAGTTGGTGAGATTTCTACTCAGGGTCATGGATTGTTGGATCAAGTCATTAAATGATACTATGCTTCCCATAAGGCTGTGCAAAGCAGTGCATGCACAAAATAATGTTGCTGACACAGACTTACAGAGCACCAAATGTTAACACTTAAAAAAAAGTTTACTTATAATTGCTTCCTGACTGACTGATTGACTGACTGACTGACTGGCTTACTGATTATTTATACCATCATCGGTCAAGTGGAATGCACCAACGATAGGTTTGGGGCGGAGGAGAAAAGAGAACTGTCGCCGGGCCCTGTGAAAATGTGCATGCACTGTTGGTTCCTCTGTACTGTACTCTGCTGCTGTTTAGATACTTGAAAAGTAACCTGGCCAAGAGGTTCAAATTGTTCATAAACAGCTAACCGAGTAGTGGCCTGTTTGCAGCTGGCAAGCAGAAGGTGAGCCAAAAGGGTCTATGATTGAGCATCCCAAGGGTAAAACCATTTATTTCAGTGGCATGGACTGGAGTAATTTCACATGGATGGTGCTGCTAATCCCCCTAAAATGTGTCTTTGCTGAATTCAAAACGCAGTGCAATCAGATTCCTGTGCCAGCAAATACTGGTCCTAAGGACCTATACAAAAGTGAAAGTAAGCTGGTTACAGTCCAATGCACTGTATCAGAAGTAAAAGGCTGAGTCCCAGCCTGCAGAAACCTTTGAAATGGACCCCCAGCCCCTCCAGCAGCAGCAGCTGGGCAGTCAGATCAGGGCTGCTGCTCCTTTCAGGGTGGAGGGCTGGCTGGGGGGTGGAGCAAGCACCTGCTGGTCCCATCTGCTGAGCAGTGCGAGTGGCTCCAGCCCAGAACCTGCTGCCATGCCCAGCATCATTGGGCCAGGCAAGGAGGAAGCAGGGAGGTAGGGAAGGATGAATGGCACAGAGGCTATTTGCTTCCCTCTCCAAGTTGTCTCCCTGAGTGGCAGTGGAGGCAGAGGTCCCACTCACTGGTGGTGCAGAAGTTTGCCTCTCTGCTAGCAAACTGCCCAGTGATTGTCCGCCACCAGCAGGCATCCTAGGCAAACGTGCGGTGTGCGTATTCCTGGCCAGTCACAATCATGTCTCTCCCTGAAGTGACGTCATTGTGCTGGCCGTGGGAGCGCTTCTGCCCTGCACAAAGCAGGGGAGCATGCCCACGGTCAGGGAGATGATGTCGTTTCCAGAAGTGACATCATCAGACACTGGCTAGGAGGGGGAAGGAGACTGGCGAGTACTTGTATGCCCACTGGTTGAACGGCAACCCTAATACAGCCTCTGGTACTCTGGGTTTGCATTTGGAGTAACTGTCCTTTGTAGTAAGCACCTAGGATTGCTGGGAAGGAACCAATGATAAGATTAAAAAAGCCAAGGTGGGTTTTGTTGTTACCAAATATCAAATTGTACCACCAAGCATCAGCGTTGGTTTGGATAACAGACTGGATAATATTGGAGACAACTGATACCAAGGAAGGAATTCATAATTATTTATGGGTTAAGAAATCACTAAAAACTATTCAAAGTCAAGATGGCACTCATATTTTGAGAGATGGACTATTAAGAATATGGTTTAAAATGTAGAAACAGACTCAGTCCGCTAACTTTACCAGTGACATCACTATTAGACACCTACTATGATATTACTACAAGAAAGAGAATTGATCATGTAAATTATGAATATATGATGGATGAGCATGGAAAACTAAAAACACAGCAAGAAATTCACGCTCAAGGGAAAATCATTTCATGAATGATGTACCATCAAGTGGTGTCCAAATTCGAAGAGCAACTATCCCAAGAAGATGGTCGACTAAGAGCCAAACTCCAAGAGACGAATTACACAAGGAGGTGCATGTGAAGAGAGTTGCAATGGTAGCCGGGAAGCGGAGTTTTAAAACAGATCAGAAGGCCTTGTCAATTTCCCCTCTCTACAGAGCCAGCAAAGAAGATCCCTGCTCAGAGGGTTTGTTAATTTCCTCTTTGTCTCCAGAAGGCTCGTCAGTTTCACCTCCCCTTCTAAGAGGCGAAGAGGAAATAAACAAACCTTCTAAGCAGAGATCTGGCTGGCTCTGTAGAGAGGGGAAATTAACAAAGCCTTCCGATCTCTTTTAAAACTCAGCTTCCCGGCTAACATTTCAACTCCCTTCACGTGCTCGTCCTCATGTAATTCATCTCTTGTAGCTTAGCTCTAAGTAAAAAAACAGTGTTTGAACAACTAATCAGTGAAGATCCAAAACACTTGTTAGGAAAAGTATATAAAATCTTATTACAATATGAAACAGAATCAGAACAAGTTAAAACCTGTATGATAAAATGGATGCAAAATATCTGTATGAGTCAATAGGAATCTTTATGGACTAAAGAAATTAAATTTAAAGATTGTCAAATGTTAAGGAAGAATGGGTATAAAATGTTTTTAGATGATACATTACTCCAGAGGAAACTGCAAAAACTAGTAGGAACTATAGTGGAAAGTGCTGGAAATGTCAATGTATTGATGCAACATGTGGTGGGCATGCAAGAAAGCTAGAAGATATTGCATAAAAATACATGAAGAGATGCAAAAGATATTAAAGCTCCACTTTGTGCTAGACCCAAAAATACGTTATTAAATATTTTACCAAGTAATATTACCAAAGGACACAAGGAACTCTTTAAATATATGGTGATGGCAGCAAGAGTAGTCTATGCAACAAAATGGAAGGCAGAACTTTTTCCAGACGTGACTGACTGGATGAATAAATTGTATGTTTATGTGTCAATGGCTAAATTAACTCCTTATATACACAACAGATCAACTTCAGAATTTCAGGAAAAATTGGAAAGTTTTTTTTTTTAACTATGTGGCTGAAAGATAAGAATTTTTTTTTCTTAAAATGTTGAATATAAAATTAACAGTATCATCCTGAGGACAGGGACCCCCATCTAAATCCACTGGGAGACACCAAAGTCTTCTTAGGAGGAACGTGTTAGTGGCCAGGAATTTTTGAACAGAATTTCGGATGGGACAGGAATTCCTTTGCACGGCTAATCCCAGCTCTGAGGCGAGTCTATGAAGTAAAAGATTTATCTGTTTCTCTAACATGGTCCGGACTCAATCTTTCTTAGCATGGTTGGCCTTTGTGGGCTATTTTCTATAGTGAAAAATGCCCATCTTGAGCGTTTCTTGTAGGCAGAGTGTCTCTGTGACTTTGTGTTCTCAAAGAGAAAACGATGTTTGCTGCTGTGGGGAATGGCTCCAACCAAGCCAGCCACAGATTTGCAATGATTATCATGGGATCTGTGGAAGGAGCCGCAGCTTCCCAGGCTGGGAGTTGTGCAATGATTGAAATGGCATTAATTGATGCGGCTGTTCATGCTTTGAAATGGGCAGTCATTTGTATCCGTGTATGTGGAACTGAGAGAGTGAGGAAAATAGACAGGAGGAGTAACTCAGGAGCACAGCAAGAGAGAGTGCGAGGGAACAGGCACAGAAAGAGGCAGAGTGTTCGGGAGATTCAAGCAGATTTGTTTAATGGATCATAGAATCACAGGGTTGGAAGGGACCTCTAGGGTCATCTAGTCCAACCCCCTTCACAATGCAGGAAATTCACAACTCCCCCCCCCAACTGCCCCAGTGACCCCTGCTCCTTGCCCAGAAGATGGCAAAACACCTCCAGGATCCCTAGCCAAACTGGCCTGTGGAGTTTTCCATATGACTCCTGCCTGCCTCTCAATTAATTTCTACCCCACTTGAAACGTGGTGGGAGGGGCCAGCAGCAGAGTCCAGGTGAAGAAGGGTTTTGCCATGTGGAGCAAGGCCCCGAAGCCTCCAGCTCCACTGCCATTCACTGCAATCAATTGAACCCAGACACAGAAGCTCTGGAGGGAGTCATTTGAACTGGATCTGGATCTTGCCTTGGAGGGAGAGGAAGAAAAGACTGGATAGCCACTGGAGACCTCCCGGAATTACAACCAAACTCCATGTCACAGAGATCAGTTACCCTGGAGAAATGGGCTGCTTTGGAGGGTAGACGCTATGGTATTATACCCCACTGAGGTCCCACCCTCTCCATGTGCCACCCTCAAAACTCCAGGAGCTGGCAACCCTAACTCCCTGACAGGGGAGAAGGGAGGAGAGGCATGCAAGCCTCTTGGCTTCAACACTGGTTGCACCCTGGAGCAATTACTCAAGTCACTCGATGCATCTTGTATCCCCCGACAGCATGAAACTGGGATGCTATAATTTCTTTATGAGTCAGCAGAGTGCTGAAGAGGGACTGGATGCTCATGTAACTCTATCAAGGACTCTTGAGGAAAACTGTGATTTTAGGGTGCTCACAGACTCTTATCAAAGGCAGAATTGTGTGGGACAAGAGATTAGACGCTCCACAAACGCCTGTTGTCAGAAACAGATTTAACACTGATTTGTTCCATGGAAGTTGCCAGGGCAGCAAAAGATGGAACCAGAATGCTAATAGGCCCACCAGTAGGCTTGCCACGTGCCTTCCAATGGTGGGCAATATCCTGGCAATTCATGCCTCTGCCTGCAGATTGCCAGCTGATCAGCAGGAGGAGGTAGGTTGGAAAAACGGGTATGTGCCAGGGCCAATTCTTTAACACTCATCCCCAAACAGAGCAAAAATGGATGTCGCTGCAATTTCAAAACATGATGTGTGCATTCAATATTATCCAAGGCAATATCCAGTCATGACGTACACCATAAGCAGAGCTTACCTCATGAAGACTACTGAAGAGGACTGGGTAGAGGAGGACTTAGAATCAATAAATATGTTGCAGTGCCTACCACTTCCCTGGCCTTGCTTACTGGCCATACAGGAAGCCACAGCTCAAGACAGCTGTCTCCACATAGGTAAGCAGGTTGTCCTTGTAGGCTGGCCTGCAGAGACGCACAGGCTCATCACAGGAGAGGCTGCACCCTATCGCTCCATGAGGGATGAACTTAGTGTCCCAGAGGTAAGGGCAACAAAGCTAGCATCCTTGAAGCATTGTGACTGGACATATGAAACTGATACCCTCTTCACGCATGGGAATTGAGAATTGTCAGAGAAGAACGCAAGGATGTGTGTACTGGCCTGGCCTGCGTACCCAACTGAAAGCTTACATCGAACAATGTGAGAGCTGTAACTTGCTTAGAGACAGACAGGAAAAGGAGACTCTACTCCCACATGAGGTATCAAGCCAGCTTTGGGAAGACGTAGAATTAGACCTGTTTACGTGACAAAAGAAGGATTATTTTCTAATGGTGTACTACTACAGATTTTTGGGAGATACATCCGTTGCCAGACAGGAAATCTTAGACAGTTATTAGGTAGCTCAAGAAACATTTAGCACGGTATGGAACAGCTGGTGCGATTCTCAGCGAATGGACCTCAGTTTGTGTTAGAAGAATCCCGAGCCTTCCAGGCTCAGTAGAAATTTGATCACCTCTCCTGCCTATGGGAAAGCCGAATCAACAGTCAAAATGGTTAAGCAAATTTGGGTCAAAGCAAGTGTAATAATTCCATAAACACACCATGCCAGAAGGACCGAAAGTTTTATTGGAACAAAGGCAGGGATGAGTAGAAACAAACAGCCAACAACCAGAAGGGAAAGCGAAACTGAAACTACAGCACAGGCTTTTGGCTCTAGGGGATCAGGGCAAAATAACTAAACAGTTCAACAAGGGAACATTACCAGATTCACAGCTTGCCGTGATATAACAGCAAGAAAAGCAGGGGCGGATCCCTATCTGGCTGCCCTTGACCACTGGAAGATACCTTCACAAGGCTTGGATGGGAGTCCAGCTCAAGGCTTGATGTGTCAAAGAACAAGACTTTGTTGCCCAGGCAAGGCAACTTGTTCCAACCAGAGGGCCACAAGAGGCAATGTGAATGTATAGCAGAACATAAGTTAAAAGTAGGTTTGCCAGCCTCCAGGTAGTGGCTGGAGATCTCCCGGAATTACAACTGGTCTCCAGGCCACAGAGATCAGTTCACCTGGAGAAAATGGCTACTTTGGGTGGTCGATTCTATGGAATTATGCCATGCCAAGGTCCTTTCCCTCCCCAAACCCCACTTTCTCCAGGTTTCTCCAGGTTTCACCCACCAGATCTCCAGGAATTTCCCAACTTGGAGCTGGCAACCCTATTTAAAAGCCACAACAAATCAACTAAGGAACTTCCCAAGCTTCAAGTTGGTGAGCAGGCCTGGATACAGCCAACAGAAAGACATACTAAAGAGTGGAGAAAGGCTGAAGTTAAACATCAGGTGATCACACAATCATTTGAGGTGGTGACTCTGGCGGGGGCTAACCTCGAGGAGGAATAGAAGACACTTAGGGAACAGCGGAAAAGGATAGACAACTCCATGACGAACATATAGCCACTCCAGTTGTCAGTCTCCAGATGGGAGGTAGCCTAAATTTCCCAGATCCAGCTGCCCAAGAAAATGACAGACTGGCCGATACAACTTAACTTTTTCTAAACACTTATATAAACCTTAACTAGGGGAAGGAACAAATGGTGTCCCCTGCAGCACAACAGATTAAAACTCACGCAGGTTGAATGATGAGGAAACTTCCCCACTGTCTTTAAAAGACGGTCTTTAAATCCAAAGCAGTATCTGGGGAAATTGTGTTGGTTTAAAATCTCAGTATAGTTTTCTTCAGGGCTTTTTTTCAGCAGGAACGCGGTGGAACGGAGTTCCGGAACCTCTAGAAAATGGTCACATGGCCGGTGGCCCCACCCCCTGATCTCCAGACAGAGGGGAGTTGAGATTGCCATCCATGCCACTGAGCAGCACAGAGGGCCATCTCAACTCCCCTCCATCTGGAGATCAGGGGGCAGGGCCACCGGCCATGTGACCATTTTCTCCGAGGGCAACCCACTGAGTTCCACCGCCTCTTTTCCCAGAAAAAAAGCCCTGGTTTTCTTTGTTATCATAATAAGAGGATACATGGATACATACATGTGTCCATGTATGTAGAACTGAGATAGGAAAAGACAAAAGAAAGTGGACAAAGGGACTGAGGGACACAGGAAGAGAGGCCGAGGGAACAGCTACAGGAAGAGGCAAAGAGTTCAGGAGATACAAGTAGATTTGTTTAACGAAGAGTCTCCCACGTGACTCCTGCTTGCCCCTCAATTAATTACAACCCCACTTGAAACAATGATGGCAGTTGTGGAGAAATAACGCACACGCAGGAGGCCACAATGATTTGGCTGCAAAGGCCACATCCACCCTTTCAAGTGCTAGGAGGAGCGCTAAATACCTGCTTTGTCTTTTGTATTTCCAAGGGCTCCTTCAGGTACTGCTCTGACCTGAATAAACAGCACCTTTGGATGTCTTCCATAATACAACTGGTCCCAACTAGAAGGAAGATTCTTCCTTGCATGGATCTTACAAAATAAATCAAAGTCAAGGCTTGAGAAGAATTATTATTGTTTGTTTGCTTCTAAATTTATGTTGGCTTAATTTGAATCTCACAAGCTCATGCTGGCAAACTCAGACTTGAAAGTTGCTGCTCTCAGCTGGAGTTTAGCAAATATGCTCTAATAAATTTTCCCCCGTGACAGATGCCAGCAACATACACTGCCCATTGTAGAAAACTGTTCTGGCGCCTTTTCCTAGACCACACTAACTTGTGGGAGGTGGGGGCTTGAATATACACAGGTGTCCTCTGTATATGTATACTCTGCACTGATGAAAATTCTGCCAAGAAATGCTATATTTTGCAATTTGTATGCACGATGGAAATTAAACAAATTTTCATACGCATCTATGGTTTTGCATATTATAGGCTGCTTCTGCTCGTCAGGGGGATATTTAAAGCACTCTGCCAGCCACTGGCTCTCCTCTCTGCCGCCTGGTTTCTGGGATATCACACCTTGTGACCGGCGCTTCCTGTACTGTCCTTCACTTCTCATGTGATGCATAGAAATTTTTCGGGGAGGGGGGAGAGAAATATATGAAATACTTCCTTAACAAACGTAAACATTTATTGTATTGATTTAACCACATAAAATGTCTCATTTAGAATTTAGTTAGCATATAAAATTTGGCGTATATATGGAATTTAAAAGAATAAATCACTTAATTTCCTACAAGGATAATTATAAATATACCCAGTACTTCAAAGCACACTGCCGTACCTTAAGCTACTCTAGTGCATGTGTTCTACTTTTTGTAATCTGAGTGGTAGGAAACAATGCAAGTTGAAAACAGGAAAGAGAAATGCATTATTTGGACAGAGATAGTCTCATATCGTCACAGTGAGATTAGCAACAAATTTGTATACCAAGTTATGTTCATAACATTGAAAACATTGATCTCTTCAACAGTGTATTATCATCATATACATTAGTATATAAACTGAGGACAAAATTAGTCAAGTTCCATTTAAACAAGAAACGTACTTTTGAAAATATATCGCATATGTCTACAGTATACAGGAGGAACTATCATTATCTAATGCTATGAATTGTATTACGTAACGTTTTTCATCCCATACATTTTGAGTAAATAAAACCTTGTCTAGAAAGCATTTCACTCCTTTCAAAAGAGAAAATGTTCCACAGGAGTCTTTTTTAGGGCTCTCCCAAATTTAAAATAATTTAAAAATCCTTTAAAAACTCAGAATGCCCCCCACCCCCATTCCCATCTTTTCCCCACCCCCCACCCCCACCCCACAGACTTCCCATACCTCGATACAAGCCACTGGACCTGACCCAAACCTGGGGATAACAGACCAGGATTTCGTCCTGCACGGGCAGGGGGAGTTCCAGGGACATGAGCCACAGCAGGGGTCTCTGCTCACAGCTGACCCATGGGGCCTGGCTCCCAGGATATTCTCCTCCACAAGTCCCCATATAAATGAACAGGAGGACCTCTGGAGCTCCTGTGCAGCTCTTGTGTATTTCAGTGGCGTTTGTGCAGGACACCATTTGGGGTTTTGTCACCCAAAGTCATGAGCCTATGCTGAGCTCTCTGTTAGCCGATTTAGCTTCAAATATGCAGCCCCAACGAAGTGACAGTAGCAGTAATATTACTTACCTGCTACCCAGAGTTCTTGTTAAGATTAATCACTGTACGGTGGTTTGTAAGATGTTATGAATTATTATTCCTAAACTATCATGGTCTTTAATTAGATTAATCTAAATGGCTCCATCCTGCCAGGCGATGTTCATAAATATTCCGCATGACGGTTCTGTCAGTTGTGGTGTTCCATTAATAAATAACCTGATCAAAGGAAAACGGTTTCTTTGTGGGAGGGGTTACTGAAACTCCTTGGTATCTTTTAAGATGAGTCAGCCACTCAAAGCCTGTGCTACATTCCTTTAGAGGCTTGGAAAAGATAATATCAAAAAGAAGGCACCGTGAAGTTTTTATGGATTTTTGTTCCGAAGCTAGGAGGCTACATTTTCACATCCTCTACCAAAGTGTTTGAAACTTAAGGACTGATAATAAAAACCTGATTTCTAAGTTCAGGTCCCTAGTGGCTATCACATCAAGCAGTGGTTCGAGGAGCCGCTCAACAAGGCAGACTTTTCACAGACCATAAAGGAGGCGACAATCTGATTTCTCTGGACTGTACCACTTCACATTTGGGGTGAGGGCTCTTATCCTAGTTTCATTTAAAAAATCATTGAACACACTTCCATTCCTGTCAGAGAGAACATCTAAAGAAGCCTTTCTGCACACTGGCAAGTTTTTTTACAACACATGACCCCCCTCCCTGGTAGCCTACTGCACTATTTACCATCCCAGCTGCAGTTTGCAAGCGCACAGGTTGCCAGTCACGCCCCCCCCCCCGACTCCATCCCCCCAAATCCCAGGAACTTCCCAACCTGGAGCTGGCAAGCCTGCTTTCTGCTTATGTAAAGATACTCGGGTGCTCATGAGACCTGCTTGGCTTTATCACCAAGGGCCGAGTGCGCATATATCTGGTTCCAGTCTCAGGCCCCAGGAACCAGGTAGCCGGGTGTCTGGTTTTGAACTGGACAGTCCTGTATTTTCTCTCCCCATCCAGGAAATAAACTGAGAAAAGGCCAGACATATAACTGTCCAGTGTCTTCTCATTAAATCAGTTTAAGTCATTGAATAAGCATCCACATGCCTCCCAAAGTTACTCTGGTCAAGTGGTACAAACTCCAGCCAGGGCCAGCGCCAGCGTTTCTGGCGCCTGAGGCAGCTTCAGGGGTGTTGGTGTGCACGTGCTTTGTGTGCGCGCATGTGCACCCGGACTGCGTGATGACATCACTGTGTGTGACATCATCACACGGGGCAGGGACGGCACAAGGGTGGCCTTCCAGCCCTCCTGTTCAGTTGCCCCACACCGCCCTGGCTGCCTGCTGCGACTGGCCTGCAGCTGTGTGCTGGTGGTGGCGTGGCGGCGGCAGCACATAGCAACTAAGTGGGAGGGCTGGGAGGCTGCCCACTCAGCTGCCCCACGCTGCCGCCGCCAGCACACGCTCCTGGCTGGGCGCAGCAGCTGAGGGCCAGGCGCGGCAGGCGGCTGGGGCGGCGTGCATGCATTCTCCCTCTGGCTCAGTTGCTCCGCACGCCACCCCGGCCACCTGCCGCGCACCTGGCCCTCAGCTATGTGCTGCTGGCGGCAGCGGCAGCAGCATGGGGCAATTGAGCTCCGTGGTGCATGCCCCCGCCCCCAGTGCCCCGTCCGGTGCCCCCTCAGCGCCTTAGCGCTCGAGGTGGCTGCCAGCCCGGCCTCAATGGGCGTGCCAGCCCTGACTCCAGTTGTCAGTGCAACGGGCCTTCAGCAAGTTGGAGGGATTGCTGAGAATGGAGAGAGAGAGAAAGAAGGGAGGGAAAGCAGAGAGTGATGGCAATGAAGAAGCTCCTTCAGTCTGGCTGCAAAGCCACACACCATCACAACCCTGCTGTCCTTGTCCTTTCCGGAGTATTTCTGCATCTGTGCCGCTGCTTTCTCTCTCTGCATGCTTAAGGGCTCTGCTCTGCTCCGATACCTGTGAGGCTGACTTTCGAAACCTCCCTTGCAGTCCCTGAGCCTCCCTCCCTCTTTCCCACCCTCTTGACCCTCCCCCGTTTCCTTGCCATTCATCAGTTTAGCCAACTTTCTCTGGCTTGGCCTCTTCCTTTCACTTGGTCGCTGGCTCAAGAACAGAGATGTGCAAAGGAGACTGGGAAAGTATCCTCCATGCAGTGCAGTGGAGCCTTTTTGGAATGATCTTTTAACTCAAGGAAAGGAAGGCATGAAATAAAGTTGACATTTCAATAGAAGGCTGGTAGGTACAAACGGCTTGCAACGACCGCTTGTTCGTTTAGAAGGGGGCCTCACGAACGGCTTGTTTGCAAACAGACAAATGGGCTGTTCGTGGGTCTTTTCCGTTCGTAATGCTGTTCGTGCCCGTGTCTAGTCAGAGTTCAGGGCTCAACGGGTTGTTCTTGGGTGGAGTGCCAAGTGGTTTGGGATGAGCCTGGAATGGAATCCAGCAAAAAAAAGAACACCCAACCTACTTGTGTAACACCTCTACGAAACAAAATGAATGGGAGGAAGGAGAAATGGCCTTCCCTTCCCAAGGCTTTGGCAACCCTCAGGCAGACCCTAGCAGACAGGATTGGGGGCCTCTAAAGGGACTGTGATTCCCCATCTCTACCCTGGAATGTAGACTCAAGACAAATCAGAAAGCCGAAGTGATCCTTAAGAAAAGTTGGGGCAAGGGCAAGGATTTGCTTTCTACAAAATACGCCCCCACACACACTCACCACCACCCAAGTCATCTGTTTCCATATTCCAGTAGAGTAACTTAATCTTGGATGAAGTAAGTGTGACCACTAAACCATTTCCAGTCCTACTGAGTTTGCTGGTGTCTCATCTCATTTGTGTCTTACCAAGCAGTCAGAGAGACCATTTGTATTTATTTATTGTGAGATGGGCTGACTTCCAAGACCAAAAGAAGCAAATGATCCATTTAGGCTTGCACTGGACTACAATTTCTCATTTTTCCACTTCCATTTTTATTCTCCACCCACCCACCCACCCACCCGCCCCAATTTCATGGCTGGAATGAGTGCAAAGTTTTCCCCAGATGCCAATCAACACAAGACAGGAGGAGATAAGGAGGCACTGTATAAACACGTTTCCAGTATGAACATTTCCTCTTAGCCTTTCCCACCCCAGAGCTAGTGGAGAATGGTCTCCCTCTCATGAGTCTGGCTTATCTGAGTTCTTCAGAGAACTCTTGGACAAAGCTTGGGGTCATTCTGAGAGATCTTTGAAAAAGTCTGGAAAGACTCGTTTCTGAAAAGTTGTTTCCAGTTTGAATTAGGTATAGTAACTACTTTTACAAATCCAGTTCAGATTTATTAATTCATATCTAAATGCACATTTCCAGGGCTTTTTTTCAACTGAAAAGCGGTGGAATCGAGTTCCGGCACCTCTTGAAAATGGTCATATGGCCGGTCGCCACGCCCCTTGATCTCCAGACAGAGGGGAGTTTAGATTGCCCTCTGCGCAGCTGGAGTGGCACGGAGGGCAATCTAAACTCCCCTCTGTCTGGAGATCAGAGGGCGGAGCCACCAGCTATGTGACCATTTTTGCTGAGGGCGATTTAAACTTTTAAAAACTCCCCCCTTGTTCCAGCTTACCCAAAGTGACATCATAGGCCCTGGGAGCATGTGTGTACTTTGAGCGCGTACATGTGGTACCAGGGGCACCACCTCCCTCCAAGAGTTGCCCCCTGTGCTGGCAACCCACTGAGAGCCAAGAACTTGTAGTTTGGCTCGGTTCCACCACCTCTTTTCCCAGAAAAAAAGCCCTGCACATTTCTAATGCCTTGCAGCTTTCCAAACTGGTGAACTTCTGAATTTCTGTGCAACCCCCTTCCACTTCCTCCCCACCATTGCTTTATGGTAGGAAAAGGGACTGAGATCCTCTGATTATTAGAATTTAATAACAACAACAGCAACATTTGATTTATATACCTCCCTTCAGGACAACTTAATGCCTACTCAGAGCAGTTTACAAAGTATGTCATTATTATCTCCAGAACAAAACACCCTGTGAGGTGGGTGGGGCTGAGAGAGCTCCAGAGAGCTGTGACTAGCCCAGGTCACCCAGCTGGCTTCAAGTGGAGGAGTAGGGAATCGAACCCGGCTCTGCAGATTAGAGTCTCGCGCTCTTAACCACATGAAACTGGCTCCAAACTAGAATTTCTTCTAGTTTCCAAACAAGGATGCAGAGGAGTTAGCCGTGTTAGTCTGTGGTAGCAAAATCAAAAAGAGTCCAGTAGCACCTTTAAGACTAACCAATTTTATTGTAGCATAAGCTTTCGAGAATCAAGTTCTCTTCGTCAGATGCATGATACAGAGACTGGTCAAATACAGAAGAGGAGGGAGGAGAAGAGGAGGAGAGAGAAGAGGCAATTAGGGGGGGAGGGGGAGGGAGCAACCAAAACATTCCTTTGCTAGTATATGTAAACATCTCCTTTTGGTGTGTGGATCAGTTGGCTTCAAAGGAGTTTGCCCTGTTAGTTTGTAGCAGCCAAACAGCTAGACCATCCAATTCCAATGCAGTATAAGCCTTCGATAACCACAGCTCTCCCTGCCAGATGCATCTGACAAAGAGATCTGTGGTCCCCGAAAGCCCACTCCAGGTGCCGCTGAGCTCCCCCAGACCCCACCTCTGTAAAGGAAATCTGTTACCTGTGATAATGTGATAACCATTCATAGTCCCTATTCAGTCCCAGCTTGACAGAGTCAAATTTGCATATGAATTCCAGTTCAGCAGCCTCCCGTTGGATTTTGTTTTTGAAAGGTTTCTGTTGAACTACAGCGACCTTTAAGTCTTTGATGGAATGTCCGGGTAGATTGAAGTGTTCTCCCACTGGTTTCTGGACGTTTCCATTTCTAATGTCAGATTTGTGTCCATTTATTCTTTTGCGTAGAGGTTGGCTGGTTTGCCCAATGTACAGAGCAGAAGGACATCGTTGGCACATGAGGGCATATATCAGATTGGAGGATGAGCAGCTGTAAGAGCCAGAGACAGTGTAGTTGATGCCATTGGGTCCTGTAATTGTATTCCCTGGGTAGATATAGGGGCAGAGCTGGCATCTGGGTCTGTTGCAGGGCCTGGTACCTGTGCTGGTGACTCTGCTGGCCGATTCATGGTTGTGAGTGAGAAGTCGTTTAAGGTTGGGGGGCTGTCTGTAGGCAAGGAAAGGTCTTCCACCCAGGGCTTCTGAGAGAGAGGTATCATTTTCCAGGATGGGCTGTAGCTCACTGATGATACGTTGGATGGGTTTGAGCTGGGAGCTATAGGTGACAACCAGTGGTGTTCTGTTGTTAGTTCCTTTAGGTTTGTCCTGGAGCAGACTGTTTCTGGGTACTAGTCTGGCCTTGTTGATTTGTTTCTTCACTTCATTTGGTGGGTACTGTAGTCCCAAAAATGCTTGTTGTAAATCTCTTAAGTGTGAGTCTTGGTCGAGAGCATTGGAGCAGATATGGTTGTAACGTAAGGCTTGGCTGTAGACAATAGACCGAGTGGTATGTTTAGGGTGGTAGCTGGAGACATGTAGATATGAGTATCGGCCTGTTGGTTTCCGGTATAAGGTGGTATTTATTCGTCCATTATGTAGTTGTACAGTGGTGTCCAGGAAGTGTACCTGTTGTGTAGAGTGGTCCAGGCTTAGGTTGATAGTAGGGTGAAAGTTATTGAAGTCCTGATGAAATCTCTCAAGAGCTTCCTTCCCATGGGTCCAAATGATGAAGATGTCATCCAGGAATCTTAAGTATAGTAGTGGTTCCAGTGGATGGGAGCTGAGGAAGCGTTGTTCCAAGTCCGCCATGAATATGTTAGCATATTGTGGTGCCATGTGTGTGCCCATGGCTGTGCCATTAATCTGTAGATATAAGTTGTCACCAAATTCGAAGTACTTGTGAGTGAGTACGAAGTGACAAAGTTCAGTGGCGAGGTGTGCTGTGGTTTTGTCCGGGATAGTATTCCTTATGGCTAGTAGTCCATCTGCATGTGGGATATTGGTGTATAAAGCCTCCACATCCATGGTTGCTAGGATGGTGTCATCGGGTAGGTTGTCAATGGACTGTATTTTCCTGAGGAAGTCAGTGGTGTCCCGTAAATAGCTGGGTGTGCTGGTGGCATGGGGCCTGAGGATAGAGTCCATGTATCCTGAGACTCCTACCGTGATAGTGTCTCTTCCTGAGACAATGGGGCGTCCTGGGTTACCCGGTTTATGGATTTTGGGTAGTAGGTAGAATTTTCCTGGCCGTGGTTCCTGGGATGTGTCCGTATGGATGCATTCTTGTATGTCCATGGGAAGAGTCTTTAATATTTTATTGAGTTCTCTTTTATATTGCTCCGTAGGATCAGCAGGTAGTATTTTATAGAATGTTGTATTGGAGAGTTGTCTTTCTGCTTCCTGTATGTAGTTATGTTTGTCCATGATGACCACTGCTCCGCCTTTGTCGGCTTCCTTGATTACGATGCCAGAATTGTTTTGGAGGCTGTTTATGGCATCTCTTTCTGCATGGCTGAGGTTCTGCTTTAGGTGTTGTTGTTTGTCAATTATTTCAGCCTGGGTGCATCGACGGAAGCATTCAATGTAAAAGTCCAATGAAGAGTTCTGGCCCTCAGGGGGTGTCCATGTGGAATTCTTTTTTCTGGAGTTTTGTAACGATGATTGTGTATTGCTGGGTTGGGAGAGTGATGGCTGCTGTGATGGTGTCTGTTCAGTGCTTTGTTCCTCATTTTGTTCAGCAGAGTAGTTGAAGAATTCTTTCAGTCTTAGGCGTCTGAAATAGGCCTCCAGGTCTCTCTCTCTCTCTCTCTCTCTCTCTTTTTTTATTAACTACATTAACTAACAATACAAAGGAAAGGAAGGGGAACAAGGGAAGGAAAGAAAAAAAAAACCAACAACAACGTATAACAACTACACTACACAGAATGCTTTCCCTTCACACCGCCATTATTAAAAAAATTAAAGCTTTGTATAATATTGATGGAGTGGTTGACCTTACAAAATGCAAATTACAATTCAAATTCAAATTAAGTTTTCCTCCCCCTCCTGGGTCCCGGACGCAATTCTCTTTGAGCAACTGCAGCCGCAGTGCTTGTTTCCTCCCCCCCCCTCAGACTTCTCCTTTTCTTCTTGCTTGGTATCTCACTGAAATTCCGGATTTTTGTCCTCAAAATCCCTTAGTTGATCTTCTGATAATATCTTGTAAGCTTGATCTTTGTAACTAAACCAGATACCTTCCGGAAATAGCCATTTGTACTTTATTCCACGTTCCCTCAGAAGAGCTGCGAGCTTTTTATACTTAAATCGTCTTTTCCGAACTAAAAATGGGATGTCTTTCAGTATATTGACCTTGTTACCCAAAAAGTCCAGATCCGCGTTGTATGAGTTGTATAGGATAGTGTCTCGGATCCTTTTAGATTAAAAATCGATGATGATCTCGCGAGGCAGCTGACGCTTCGTTGCATATTTTGAAGAAGCCCGGCGGACTTCCAAAATGGCGCTTTTAACCTCTTCTTTAGTTGCCTTCGCGGGTGTCGCCAATAGTTCCGACACCAGACCCCATAAATCCTCATTTTCCTCCTCTTTCACGTTCTGGAGGCGCAAAATTGTCTGTGTTCGTTCCACTTGTAGCCCGATCAGCTGGTTCTCCACCAGCTTTAACTCTTTATTCGTAGCCTTCACAAGTGACGCACTTCCCCGAGCAGACTTCTCTGCCCCCCCCCGCTTCTTCCTTAATGGTTTTCACTTCGCTCTCAATTAAGCCCACCCTTTGATCTGTTTCGTTCAGCTTGTCAACAAAGGGTTTTATGGCTTCGATAACCGACCTCCGCACCAATTCCTCGAGCGACTCTCCTCTCCCCTGCAGGGCAGCCGAAATTGACTTGCCCAGAGCGGGACTCTGTTTTTTCGCTGCCATTTTAGCGGGGGGGGGGGACCGCCAGCCGGATTCTGAAACTCAGCGAGGGGGAAGAACTAGCCTTCTTAGCTTCAGATCCCACCACTCCTTCACGTGCGCTTGTAATAACAGAAGGGATTCGCTTACTTACAGGCTTCCGCCTAGTTCTGCTCTTTGCCATTTTCCATGGCCTGGCAGCACTCGAGGCGCCGCGCACGTCTGCCGGCCTCCATAGGGACAAACGGGCAATTTACCCCCCGCATTGATTTTCGGGGGGCTCTTCCCGCAGCATCCCAGACCCTGCCTCCCTCACTGGGAGTCCTGGGGGCTAATCTTCGCAGATCAGCCGCCCGGTCAGGATGCTCGGGCGCTTCCTCCCGGACCTGCGGAGAGGAGCGTCCGACATGGCCGAGAAAACGAAACCGAATCTCTGAAATAGGCCTCCAGGTCTCCACAAAGTTGTATGGTTTGTGTGGGTCTGGCTTGGCAAAAAGATAGTCCATGTGAGAGCTCAGCGGCACCTGGCATGGGCTTTCGGGGACCACAGATCTCTTTGTCAGATGCATCTGGCAGGGAGAGTTGTGGTTATCGAAGGCTCATACTGCATTGGAATTGGATGGTCTAGCTGTTTGGCTGCTACAAACTAACAGGGCAAACTCCTTTGAAGCCAACTGATCCACACACCAAAAGGAGATGTTTACATATACTAGCAAAGGAATGTTTTGGTTGCTCCCTCCCCCTCCCCCCCTAATTGCCTCTTCTCTCTCCTCCTCTTCTCCTCCCTCCTCTTCTGTATTTGACCAGTCTCTGTATCATGCATCTGACGAAGAGAACTTGATTCTCGAAAGCTTATGCTACAATAAAATTGGTTAGTCTTAAAGGTGCTACTGGACACTTTTTGATTTTCCAAACAAGGAGATTGTGGGAAGGTTGAAGTGGGACAAAAATGTGACTGAGGCCTGATTTAAATGTGGAACAAACATACTCAGCCATGTGACTTCGCATGACTTAGCCTCTCATTTACATTGAGCTGCTACCTGAGCAAAGAAGTGTCATGTGCTTAGTTTGCACACCAGCACCATGTATGGATCTCTGGCAGGGTAACAAAGCATATGCATCACGCTTTGCATGAGCTCAGATGAGAGGCTGTGTGAGCGCTGAGTCCACTAGTGAGATTTTTTCCTCATGGGGAATGAGAGGGGCTGTGGCTCAGAGGCAGAGCGCCTATTTGTTCCGCAGGTGGTTCCAGATCCATTCCCTGGCACCTCCTGTTAAATGGAGCAGGGAGTAGATGACGTGGAGCACTTCCACATGCGGAGCCACTGCCGGTTAGAGGAGACAAGCACAACCTTAATAGACCACAGGGTTATCACGCTGCGAGGCAACTTTGTGTGTGCTGGAGCGAGCAGAACAGAATCAGAAATAGAATTACTGGCACCTCCTTTTGCAAATATATCCAGACAAGCCCTTATCATAGAATCATAGAATCATAGAGTTGGAAGGGGCCATACAGACCATCTAGTCCAACCCCCTGCCCGGTGCAGGATCAGCCTAAAGCATCTCTGACAAGTATTCATCCAACCTCTTCTTGAAAACTGCCAGTGAGGGGGAGCTCACCACCTCCTTAGGCAGCTGATTCCACTTTTGAACTACTCTGACCGTGAAAAAGTTTTTCCTAATATCCTTTGTGCATGTAGTTTTAGCCCATTGCTTCGCGTCCTACCCTCTGCTGCCAACTGGAACAGCTCTTTGCCCTCCTCCAAATGACAGCCTTTCAAATATTTAAAGAGAGCAAACGTCCCCCCTCAACCTCCTCTTCTCCAAACTAAACATTCCCAAGGCCCTCAGCCTTTCCTAGTAGGGCTCAGTCTCCAGACCCCTGATCATTCTTGTCGCACTCCTCTGCACCCTCTCGATTTTGGCCACATCCTTTTTGAAGTGAGGCCTCCAGAACTGCACACAATACTCCAGGTGTGGCCTGACCAAGGCAGTATAGAGAGGGGCTATGACCTCCTGCGATTTCGATGCTATGGCCCCTTTGATACAACCCAGGATTGAATTAGCCTTTTTTGCCATTGCATCACACTGACTGCTCATATTCAGTTTACAGTCCACTCTTACCCCAAGATCCCTTTCACATATACTACTGCCCAGAAGTGTATCCCCCATCCAGTATTTGTACTTCTCATTTTTGTGGCCCAGATGTAATACTGTGCACTTGTCTTTGCTGAATTGCATCCTATTCACAGCTGCCCACTTCTCCAGAGTATTCAGGTCTTGTTGAATTTTAATTCTATCTTCTTGGGTGTTTGCTACCCCTCCCAATTTGGTATCATCAGCAAATTTAATGAGCAGCCCTTCCACTCCTTCATCCAGATCATTGATAAAAATATTGAAAAGTACCGGGCCCAAAACCAAGCCCTGCGGCACCCCACTGGACACCTCCCTCCAATCTGATGAGACGCTGTTGACCACCACTCTTTGAGTGCGGTCCTCTAACCAGTTCCCTATCCACCGAACTGTCCTATAGTCCACTCCACAGTCTTCCAGTTTGCCCATCAGAATGTCATGGGGGACCTTATCAAAAGCTTTACTGAAATCCAGATAAATCATGTCAACAGAGTTCCCCCGATCCAGTAAGCTGGTCACTCGATCAAAGAAGGAAACCAGGTTGGTCTGGCAAGATCTGTTAGGAACGGCAGGGACGGAATTCAAGACAGACCTATTTTAAAGGTTGGTCCCAGTTTTGTGATGGCACAGTGTCCATGTTGCTGACATACGCAAAGATATCATGACTGGAAGCTCCCATAGGGGAGCTGATATTCCAGAGAGAGCCCCTTCCACAATGCAGTCATGGGGTGCAGTGCACACATAGTGTCACCTTCACCCACTGTCCTGCATGTTGTGGGTCAGCTGAGACCCCCCCCCCCACGGACCTATGGAATCCACAGTGAAATTCAGCTCTCTAGAGGCAACGGCAGGGGAGGAAAAAGGATTCCAGAATTATGGACAAAAGAGACACGGACACTCCCTCCATCCCCCCCTCTTCTCTTCTCCACCTTCCTGCCTACAGGTACAAGAATCCAGCCTTTCAGTTCCCCAGGAAACGCTGCTCTTACCCAGGAAAATCACAGTCGTTTATATCCTTTCATTATACTTCATTGTTGAACCCATCTGGTTTATCAGAGGAGGGAAGTATTCCCCATCAGCCGTATCCACCCTGACATCCCATACCAAACATAGGGGAAATTTTGCAAGGAAGTCTTGCACACCAGTAATAAAATTCCTATCTCTGCCTGTACACCTGAGATTATTAAGTCACTCATCACTGACTGTAGCAGTAGAAAAGAGCAAGAATCAGGTAGCACCTCTAAGACTAACAAAATTGGTGGTAGGGTGTGAGCTTTCGTGAGTCACAGCTCACTTCTTTAGTCAGAAGAAATTGATCTGAATAATTCTCCACAGACGTGGAGAGCTGTGGCTGCTTTGGAGCACTGCTTGGTGTGCAGTAGTGGGTCACATTTAGAAGGCAATTAAGAGCGGTGGGTTCCCCCAGCAGAGGGAAGGGGGAATGGAGCCTTGCTCCTCCAAGCTTCCCCCCCCCCGGGCATCGGGGAGACCAGATCGCCTCTGGCTGCTGCCTCCTGTTCCCTGCAAGCCTCGTGATGGCACAGAGGTGGCCTCCCCTTTGCACCGCTGCCCTCTTGTTCACTGCTGCTCCCCTTCTGCCGCCTGCTTTTTTCTGCGGAGCGAGGGCTCCCTTCCGCCGGCCAGCCTGGCTCACAGCAGGTTGATAGTAGGGATCTTCCTGTGTTGGAATCCCATCATTTCCTAACAGCCCGATCCTATGCAGAGTGAGGGTCTCCAGTGCTGCTGTTTTGCCAAAAACACCCCCTGACACAGGCATACAGTGCAGGTTGAGCTGCTGCTGCTGCTGCCGTACAGCAGAGTCAATGCTCAGCCAACCCTCTTCAGAGCACATACGAAGAGCTAGTTGTCCTGTGGGATAGGGAAGTGATCTCTGTCCGGGGTCTGGGTCCCAGCCCCCAGACTTGGTAGGAGGGAACAGCGGGTCAGCCGGGCTGACGGGCAAACAGAGGGGGCAGCCAGCAGACAGCAGGTCAACTGGTCAGCCAGCTGACAGCAGGTCAACCAGTCTGACTGGCAGGCAGAGGGGGCAGCTGGGGTACAGCAGGTCAACCCCTCCCACAGGCAAATGGAGCCAGAACCTGCCAGTGCCAGGGGCAAGGGGCAAAAGCCCAGGGCCTCAGGAGGCAGAGGGAGATAGAGAGAGGCCAGCGAGTCCCACTCCCCTAGGAAGGGAAAGGGGGCTAGGCAAGGTGGAAGGGGGCAAGGGCAGAGGGACTGGGAGCCCAGCAGTCACCCACCCAAAGACCTTACCTGAGGAGGAGAAGCAGCAGCAGCCCCAACAACCCAAAGCCATGCCCCAGCTAGGAAATAGTAGCCTGGCCCAGGAGTTGCCAAAAGCCAAGCCACTCCAGGTGGGGCTATTGGAGGCACTCTGCAGGAAGCCCTGGGCAACCAGCCAAGGAGCCGCAGCTGGACCCACCTTCAGCCATCAGCTCTGCCAGGGAGGCTGGGCTGCTAGCCGGGGGACTGCAGCTGGACAGGCCTTCAGCAATCAGCCAAGGCAGGGAGGCTGGGCAGCCAGAGAACAAGGCACAGCTGGTGCTGGTCAGTGGGGCCAGATCAGCTACCCCAGCTGCAACTGCTTGGTGCAGCCCAAGACCAGGCTGGAAGAGGGGTGGGGCAGTAGAAGGAAGCCCTATAAAAGCTGGCTGGGAAGAGCCCTGTGGTGGTGGGTGTGAGTGAGGAGTGATGATGTGGAGTGAGAGCAGTAAGATGCAAGGGTGGAGGTTTGGAGGAGAGTTCTGGAAGGAGGAGATGAAGGAGGACGCAGAGGGTAAGCAGGCCAGGTTGAGCGGGCCAGCGAGTGGACCGAGAGGGAGTCTGGGTGAGGTATACCGCCCCTCCTTCCACAGAGCAGGGTCCTGCAGAATCCCTGGCCCCCCTGTGATGTCAGGAGCAGACCGCCCAGTGCCACGCCCAGCGGCAGCCGCGGCAAGCCCTGACAATCTCATCATCTCCAGCGGTCAGGCTGGACTTCCGACTCGTGTTTTCTAGGCCAGAAAGGGCTTCTGCTTCATGCTTAGGTACCCTTGCACGCATCAAGCCCAGAGGCAGAGCGCTTCTCTTTTATGGCGGCATTTTGTCTCCTTTTAAAGTGATGACAATTTGATCCCCGCTCTTGTTGCTGCATTTATAGGATTCTAACATGATGAAAAAGATACATCTGCTTTCCAGTTTGCTTTCCGTTTTAACTTACTTCAACAAAACCATGCCTCCCAGCTAATTCTCTCAGTTTAATGGAATATAAGGAATTGTTTGCAGAAAGGGGTAGGATTGCCAACTGGCCTGGAGAAAAAAGAAGCATATTGATCAGGTATATTTTATGTCATTTATAGTCCACCTTTCTCACTGAGGCTCAAGGCAGATTATACAGAGTGAGATTAGCACAGTCAGTATCAAGGACATTTCCATAAACAATGCCAAAGGGTAAATAAATGCAAGTTTGCAAAGACAGAGCATTAGCAAGAATCCAATACAAAGTTGAAGAAATGCTGGAACAGAACATGAGCAATTCTAGGACTGACATTAGACTACTCAGTTGGGTCATACTTAAAACAACAGGTAGTACATAGGAACACATGCTGAAAGCAACAGTATGGCAACTTAGTGGTGAAGTCTATGGTCCCTAACTCGTTGGTGAAACATCTCTTTGAGATCATCTCCCTATAATACAGCCCTCCTACCTGAGGAAAAGAGCCCCTTTGAATAATTCAGTTTTGCATCATTTGTGAAAAGCCAGGAGCGTGGGGGCTCTCCCGATCTCCTCAGGCAGGCCATTCCACAGGGCAGGGGCCACCACAGAGAATGCATGTGTATGGGCAGCTGTTGATTTTGCCTATGTGCAGGGTGGTGCCTGGGAGACCCTGTTCTGATGAGCAAAGCTGCAATGGAGGGACACAGGGAGGGAGGCAGTCCCATAGGTATGCTGGACCAAGGCCGTGAAGAGCTTTGTATGGGATAGCCAATACCTTGAACTGAGCCCGGTAATTGATAGGCAGCCAGCCAATGGAATGACTGCAGGATGGGAGGGATATTCATGCTTCTGCTTGCTCCTGTAGTAGTTTCTTCCAAATTGGAGTCTCCTAGTTAACTTAGATGAGAAGCCAGTGTATAATGCATTATGATAGTCAAGTGCTGATGTTTCCGTAGCCTGGATCCACATGGCCAGATTGACCATGTCGAGGTAGGAAGCCATCTTCCAGGCTAGAGTGAGGTTGTAGAAAGCATTTTCTGTGGCTGCCTAAACTTGCTTTTCTGTTAGTAGTGCTGGATCCAGTATAACTCCTAGGCTTAACTGGGTCTGCAAGGGTCAGACAAGCCTCATCAAAAGTGGGAAGTACAATGTCCTTCATGGTCTCTGCCTTCCCAACAAGCATCACCGCCATCTTGTCTGAGTTCAATTTCAATTTGTTTGTTTCCAGCCATTTGACCACAGCTGTCAGGCAGCAATCCAAGATTTCTACTGCATCCTGTGGGGGCCTGGATAGCGAGATATAGAGTTGGGTGTCATCTGCATATTGATGCCATCCCACTCAGTAGCTATGAATGGGTTTTCCTAAAGGTTTTACATAGAGGTTAAATAACATGGGAGATAGAATGGCACCCTGTGGAACTCCACAAGGTAATTCCCATTCTGGAGATAGCTGATCTCTGACAGCAACCCTTTGAGTCCATTCCATGAGGAACGAATTAAACCAGTCCAAGGCACATCCTTTGATGGTCACTTCCAACTCTAAACACCTGGTCTACCGTGTCAAAGGCTGCAGATAGATTCAGAAGGAGCAATAAGGAGGCATGGTCTTGGTCTATATTCAGACGAAAATCATCCACTAAAGCTATTAGTGAAGTCTCTGTCCCGTGACCTGGTTTGAATCCAGACTGAAAAGGGTCCAGAGTGCTAGATTTATCTAAGAAGATCTGGAGTTGGTCAGCTACTGCTCTCTCAATCACTTTGCCCAGAAAGGACAGACTGAGCGATAATTGGCCACATCATTTTTGTCCGGGGATAGTTTTTTAATTAGTTGGTGGATAACCATATCTTTGAGTGGTCTATTTACAATAGACCTCAGCGGTTCACTTATGTGGTCCTTACTTGATTTTAACAGGCAAGATGGACAAGGATCCAGGCACAAGTAGAGACTTTCATAGATGTGCTTCTAATGTCAGACCTAGAATTGCTTCTGTTCTGCTTCAGCATTTCTTGTATTGAGTTCTTGCTAATGCTATGTCTTTGTAAATTGTGTTTATTTACCCTATGGCATTGTTTATGGAAATGTCTTTGAAACTGACTGTACTAATCTCACACTGTGTAATCCACCTTGAGTCTCAGTGAGAAAGGTAGACTACAAATGAAATAAATAAATAATACCTGTAACTGGTTCAAGGTAGTCCATATATGAGCCAGATGCTGTATTAAGCATTTCTTCCATCTCATAACAATTAGCATTCAGATCAGAATGTATTTATGCTATTTTATCAATGAAAAGCTTAGCAAAGGCCTCACAGTTAATCGTCTGTTCTTGAGAATGTAAAAGTTCAGATTTAGGGGTTATGAGGTGTGGAGATACCTTAAACAATTGGGGTGATTGTGAACTAGCTGACACAATGGTTGCTGAGAAATAACGTTTCTTTGCCGCTTTCATTTCCGCTTCATAGCCCCTCCGCCATGTGTTCTGTGGCATGTTCTATCAGTTTCCATGCAAGTTTTCTGCCAGCATCTTTCTAGGCATCTTCCAACCCTCTTTAGTGCACCCAGCTCCATGGTAAACCATGTGGTTGTCTTCTGTCCCAAGGGCCGGAGAGGTCAACAAGGAGCAATGGTATCAGTATGTATGTATGTATGTATGTATGTATGTATGTATGTATGTATGTATGTATGTATGTATGTATGTATGTATGTATGTATGTATGTATGTATGTATTTATATTCCGCCTTTCTCACTGAGACTCAAGGCGGATTACATAGTGTGAGATTAGTACAATCAGTGTCAAGGACAAGGGCAGGCATTTCCATACAGCGTCAAGAACATTTCCATAAACAATGTCATGGGGTAAAAGAATATAAGTTTACAAAGATACTGTATTAGCAAAGATCCAGTCTGGGGTTGAGGAATTGCTGAAACAGAACATAGTCAATTCTAGGACTTACATGAAACAACATGAAGCACAGGTAATATATAGGAGTACATATTTAAAGCAGTAGAAAATATTTAAGGCAACATAATGGTGAAGCCTATGGTCCCTAACTCATTAACGAAGCATCTGGGATCCCTTTCCTACAATACAATACAGTAGCTTCAAGGAGCTTCACCAAAAGCTTCAGCTGCCCATTTCCACACACCAAGCCTGGAGAAAGCAAAGGAATCTTTCCACTAGTCGGCTCTTAAGGCAAAGCAACTCGCTGCTGCATTCAAATACCATTTGCTCCACTGGCTTTAACAATATCCTCCATCGTTATTCTCTGGTAGATGACTTTTGGGGTGTCCCCTTGCCTGGTCTTAATGTGAGGCTGGATCTTCAAGATAGATACTGCGTTGGACAGAAGAACAAAGAAGAAAATGGGGTGGGGGAACTCCCCCCCCCACAAACTCACCCCAAATAAGCAGGGGGGGAAGACAGAGGGGTCATGTTACAACCTGAAATGTAAAATATATTCCAAGAAAGTATTTATTAAATATAGGTTAAAAACATGTTAAGAACATAAGGCCAGAATGGCAGGCTACATGCATATGCTAAGAATTGCTAAAATGTTCTCCATTCATAGATCAGAATCACAGAATCACAGAGTTGGAAGGGGCCATACAGGCCTTCTCGTCCAACCCTCTGCCCAATGCAGGATGAGCCTAAAACATCTCTGACAAAGATTCATCCAGCTTCTTCTTGAAAACTGCCAGTGAGGGGGAGCTCACCACCTCCCTAGGCTGCTGATTCTACCTTTGAACTATTCTGACCGTGAAAAAGTTTTTCCTAATATCCAGCCAATACCTTTCTGCCTGTAATTGAAGCCCATTGCTTCGAGTTCTATCCTCTACTGCCAACAGGAACAGCTCCTTGCCCTCCTCCAAATGACAGCCTTTCAAATATTTAAAGAGAGCAATCATGTCCCCCCTCAATCTCCTTTTCTCCAAACTAAACATTCCCAAGGCCCTTCAGCCTTTCCTAGTAGGGCTCAGTCTCCACCAGACCCCTGATCATCCTCGTTACTCTCTTCTGCACCCTCTCGATTTTGTCCACATCCTTTTTGAAGTGAGGCCTCCAGAACAGCACACAGTACTCCAGGTGCAGCCTGACCAGGGCAGTATAGAGAGGGGCTATGACCTCCTGCAATTTCGATGCAATGGCCCTTTTGATACAGTCCCAGAATGAGTTTGCCTTTTTTGCCACCACATCACACTGACTGCTCATATTTAGATGATTATAAGGCCATTCAGGCCTTATGTTTTTAACTTCTTTTTAACTTAAATTTTGTGCGCATTCATAATAAATACTGCATTGGACAGAAGTACAACTTTCTGTTTCAAATGTTCTCCCTGGTTCAAGGTGTTCAAGAGGGACCATGGCAGAGCTTCTTACTAGACCAGCGAGATTCAGGTCCAGTAGCACCTTGAAGACAACTAGATTTCCAGTGTGTGAGCTTTCGAGAGTCACACAGCTCACCTTTCCTAATCTTAGAACGGCTTAAACATCTCTGTTTCAAACCAAGCCTTCAGCTATTCTAGATGGTTGTTATACACAAACACTGATTACTGCCCATTTTTGTATTTGTGAAGATTCAGTCCCTGAAGACCTTCCGCACTATATTTTGTTCTGTCCTTTCTATACTGAGCCCAGAAATAAATTCCTTGGAGAAATCTTAAAAGGCACTGATTCTTCTCCTGTGGTAGAAAAACTAATCCTCCTTTCCAATTTGGATTCAAACATCTCTTATAGAGTAGCACACTTCTTCTTGTCAGCTAAGAAATTTCAGACTTGAGCTATGCTTAATGGTGATTCCTTCACCTGCATATAACGAAGGTGCTAACGTATTTTGATATGTTACTTTATGTGCTTTTAACATTATGGTTTTATTGTTTGTTATTTGTTCATGTTTTAGTTGTGGTTTTATCTGCTTAATTATGATGGCCTTTGCCTCCATGCAATAAATGTTTTTCTGACTTTCTGTAAAAAGGCACATCCCCTCTCTGCTGTGCTGCAGCAGCAAAGCGTCTCAGGTCTGCACTAGGAATAAATGGTTTAATGTAAAGGCATTTAATGGGCCAGCTCAGAAAAAAACCTTTAAGACAGAGTAGACTTCTGCTTTTTTAACCCCCCGACCACCCCGCTTTAATTAGCATCCCTTGTTCAATTACCACAGCAGCTGACTCTCTCACACCCTTAGCTAAATCCCTGTTGTTGTTGTTGTTGTTGTTGTTGTTGTTGTTGTTGTTGTTGGCTACAAGCCTACAGTTAGGGTTGCCAACTCTGAGTTGGGCTACCCAGAGTTCCTGGAGACTTGGGAGTAGAGCTTAGGGAGAGCGGGGTTGGATGAGGGAAAGGACTTCAGTGGGGTCTAATGCCATGGAGTCCACCCTCCAAAGTAGCCATTGTCACCAGGGGAACTGCTCTCTGTAGTTTGGGAATCAGTTGTAATTCCAGTAGCTCTTTAGTCCCCACCAACCTGTCTACACTGGAAGCAGGAGGGTTCTCCTTGAGGATACATTTATGCCCCCTATCTGTGATTAAGGGAGCCCCATTAGCAGAACGTGTTTTTTCCTGAGGTCCATGCAGTCAAACATGCATTGTGTGTTGCAACCTTAATCCCAGGCATGCATGGTCTGATTCAGATCAGGACTGCAGTTCGTAGGGAGAGGGGGCTTCGGCCTCCCCCCAAAACTGTTTTCCTGAAATGGCCTGGACACTGTTTGCTAGAAGAGCCACATCTGCTCCTGGCTGGGTCCCCTCTTCCCCACCACTGCTTAACAGGCTGGTGGGGGGAAACGAAGAGGGCTCCTCCGATTTGGACTGACAAGCAATATCACTTCTGTTGGAAAAAAAACGAAGTAACATTATCTGGGGTGTGAAGAAAAAAAAAATCCAGTAAATTTGTTTCAGTAATACCAAACTAGAGAAAGAATTCAATAATCCTCAAATACCAAATTGATTATCTAGTTTGGTTCAGTAATACAGAGCAAATTCCGTGAGATTAAGCTATGGTTTCCTAAGGGAAACTCAGTTTGGGGCTATCCGGTGGCCTAGGTGTGTGTGTAGGTGTGGGTGTCAGCTTTTGACCAAACATCAAATTTTCAGGGAACCTACTACTAACTGTCCTCTAAACACCTCCCAAGTTTCATAAATATTGGACCCCAGAGCCAGATTTATGGGCCCCCAAAGTAGATGCCTCCAGCTACTCTCCATTATCTCCTATGGGGAAAACTATCTGGGGGCTATCCAGAGGGCTGGGGGTGAAATTTTGCAAGAAAAATCCAGCAAATTAGCACAGGACCTACTCCTGATTGTCCTCTCAAGACCCTCCAAGTTTCAGGAAGATTAGACCCCGAGGTCCAATTCTGTGGGCTCCTGAACAAGATGCCCCCAGGCACTCCGTTTGTTTCTATTGTTGGGGGGGAAGTCCAAACTGACTCCCACTGCCGAAACATATGAAGCATGGAGGTCCTGTACCTGGGCCATGGTGGGATATATATGGGGATTCAGCTCCCAGCCTTGGAAGGGGCACCACTTGTGCCTGTTTCATCGGTCAGGAGCCTTGGTGTGACGCTGGACTCCTCTGTGTCAATGGAGGCCCAGGTCAAGGCAGCTGCCAGAACTGCCCTTTTCCATCTTCAGCAGGCCAGGCAGCTTGCCCCCTATCTCTCAACCTATGACCCAACGACAGTGATCCATGCAACAGTCACCTCCAGATTAGATTACTGTAACTCGCTCTACGTAGGGCTTCCCTTGGGCCTGACTCGGAAACTGCAGCGGGTCCAAAATGCAGCTGCTCATGTCCTGACAGGAATTTCATTCAGGGCACATGTGACTCCAACTCTGCAGCAGCTGCATTGGCTCCCTGTGGAATTCCAGATCAGGTTCAAGGTTCTGGTTCTGGCCTATGAAGCCCTAAACGGACTGGGACCAGCATACCTGAGGGACCGCCTCTCCCCATATGTACCTCGGAGAGCTCTTAGATCTGCAAGTAAACACCTACTGGAGGTCCCTGGCCCCAGGGAGGCTTGGCTGGCCTCGACCAGGGCCAGGGCATTTTCTGTCCTGGCCCCAACCTGGTGGAACTCTCTGTCGGAAGACACTCGGGCCCACCAAGATCTTGTATCTTTTCGGTGGGCCTGTAAGACAGAGATGTTCCGCCAGGCATATGGTTGAGGCCAGCAAAGGATCCATCTAATTAGCCTCCCTGCTGGTGGCCTCCCTCCCTAATTAGCCTCCCTCCTGTCAGTGGGGGGAAGCATATGGTCCATCCACCTCCCCATGCTTGAAGAGTTAGAGATTCACCAACCCACACCTCCACCCTTTTCTTCCCTTGTGTATGGTGGGCAGGGAAAGGGGTGGATATCCATGGATATCCATGAGATGTTATTTTATTGGTTTTACTGATTGTATCTTATTTATGATTGTGACCCGCCCTGAGCCTGCTTGTGGGGAGGGCAGGCTAAAAATCCAATCAATCAATCAATCAATCAATCAATCAATCAATCAATCAATCAATCAATCAATCAATCAATCAATCAATCAATCAATCAATCAATCAATCAATCAGACTGCCATGGCCAAAGGCACATTCCCAAATGCAATCTCCACACACAGACAGTCCAACAGAACCAATCTGAAGCCCCCTCCCCCACTACCCAAGTGCCCCTGAACAAGCTGCCCACAGCTTGCAAATTAGCTGGTTCTTGGGGCACATACACAGGGCAAGCATGCCAGTGACCAGAAAACACCCCAAATGCAAGGTCATCCCTGGGGAAACCTAACAAAACCAAATTGATGTCCCCTCTCAAAACCCATGTGCCCTCTTAGCAAGCTGACCAGCCACTCTCTGTTGTTTCCAATGATAAGAAAGTTTTACATGCTGGTTCTTGGGACACATATGCACAGAGCAAGGATGTTACAGTTGAGGCATGCTCCCACATGCAAGCTCATCCTTGGGGAAGCCCAACAGAACCAAATTAATCCCCCCCCCCCAAGAAAAACCATGTACTCCCTTAGCAGGCTTACCAACCATTCTCCATTGTTCCCAATGATGGGAAGTTTTCCAAGTTCTTTTCTAGGGGCACAAACACACCAAAGGCTGCCACAGCAAGGCACACTCCCAAATGCAAGCTCATCCCTGAGAAATCCCAACAGAACGAAACTGATGCATCCCCCAAACCCCCTGAGCAGGCTGCCCAGCCACTTTCCATTATTCCCTGTGAGGACCAACTTCACACCAAAGAATCACATCCATTCCACCCAAACCAAACCAAACCGAGGGACAGATGTGCAACTTAACTCAGCTGAACCAGTGTCATTCACAGTAGCCAGATACTGGGTTCAGCCAGTGGGAGCACACCACAAAACAGAACTAAGCAGTACCCAGCCACAAGCACAAGACAACTGCAAGCAAGCACAGTTGCATAAGATGGATCCCACTTGACCTCAGGCTGAAAGTGACAGTGAGATGAGACACAGCAGTGTTATGTAGCTTCACAGGGATGTTTCTGTGGGGCTTCCTTTTGACACTTGGTGGGTCCATCGTGCTCCACTTTCCGTAACATCTCTTTGACTCTTCCCATCCCAGTGTCAAGAGAATATTTCTGGGGCCTCTTTTCTCAATTATCTGCTCAAATTTGCACTAACAAATTTTGTGGTGTGCATGCGGGGTTTGAAATTGGAGTTTATTGTGTCAACTGGATCAATTGTCCCTCTCCTGCTTTTAAGTCTTGGGAAGAATGTTTTTCCCCACCTCCCCAAGACAGAGTCACAGAGGATGCAGGCCATAAGGTGGGCTCACCTCATTCACCCTGGAGGTCAAGAGCTGGGAAATCAGAGAGGCATACTGACCTTCAGGAAGATCAACTGCTCAGCTTTCCAGGGGATGTACAAAATAGACAGAAAGAGGCACCCCCGGGAAATGCTAGGACAAAACATTGAGGGAATTCCCCACAACTGGACGTATAGATCAGATATAGAGCCTCAAAAATATCGTAAACACAGTATAATGAATATTAATCTGTTTTAAATGTAACCTCAAAGTAAGTGCAGAAATCTTAAGTGCTTACAATAAATAATCGACCCCATATTCCACAATATATATAATATCATATCCATACATATCAGTAAATACATCAGTCAGTTAATACTCAATAAATACTAGAATAAATATAATAATTCATGGCTGCAAAATTCAAAGCTGAGCTGAATCAGTGTAAATGTTATTAATCCATATTTTTCCTTTCTTTCCTGAAAGTACACCAAGATGGGAATCTCATGGCTGATAGAGGTATGGTTGTATCTTAATTCCAGGTCAAAAGCAGTAAATAATGGTAGTATATTATTTTCACAGGAAGGACCATAATATTATTCAGGGGCATGAAACCAAAGTTCAAAAGCCCCCAACCCAACGAGAGGCCAGCCAAGTTAGCTTGTTTCAGAAATAGACTTTGTCAAGGGCACCAGAATGATCCTGGAATTGAACTCTGCTTCTAACTTTGCGGCTTAGAGAGCTGCCTTCCCATTTGTAGTCCAAATCTACTGTAGAGTTCCTCTTTAATCTTAGGTACTGGCCATAGGGGATGTTATTTCTTAAGTGGCTGGGATGATGCAAGGTGTAATGAAGGTATGAATTGCGATCAGTACCTTTTTTGTATGGTCTAACACCAATTATATTATCACTGTTCCTGTACACCACGACATCCAAAAAGTTAATAATCATGCATGTGCCAAGTGTATTGAATGTTGGGATTCATGGAATTCATCCATTCTCCAAAACTGTTTATTAGATTGGGCCCTTTAAAGATGGCAAACAAGTCATCATTATACCGCTTTAACAGCAGGATCCTGTCCCCAAAGAGGTTATGCTCCTTATTAAGAATGTCTAACTGGGTATGGATGCTAATTGTTTCTCTCATGACTTTCTGAACTGGTTCAACACCCCTAATAGTCGGAGCATGGCATTTGCCTCCCTTTTATTATATTGGTGTTGTCAATCTTTTCCTTTGTTAGTTTTTCTTTGATGTTATATGTTTTGTATGTTGTGTTTTTTTAAAAATAAAAAGTTAAAGATTATTTTTAAAAAAGAATGCATAACTGCTCTAGCTGTGCCATAAAAAGATTGGCTATGCTTGGGGCTGTGGCACAATAAAAATGTACTAAGTAAATCAAACAGGTCACGAAAGTAGAAAGCCAATGGGGCGGAGGGGTGGATAGGAATTACCCAGCGTACAGTGCAGAGTGTGTCTCACATATGACTGCCCCCCAGCAATGGCTGTGAGCTTGATACAGAGAACTCCTGGCTCTGCAGAAATACATTTGTACCCTTGAGTTGGCCTGGAAAAAAATGACCTGTCCTTTTAAAAGAGGATTAATGTGTAGAAATGGGCAGTTGATGCTCTTCATGACAAGGAGGGTAAATAATATCACCTGGCAAATATCATTCCATTAAAAGGACAGGGCAATTTCCCCCCTCCAGGCAGCTGGCATCCCAGTCCTTGAGGCTAACGTCGCTGTCTTGAAGAAGCAGAGAGTGGCAGAGGTATGCAGGTGAGACTTTCAGGAGGCATCTTACCCCCATGGTGATGGCTCCTCAGAGAGAATGCGGGCCCCAGTCTTTTTGGTTAAAATATTCAAACTCTAAATAGGTTCACATCTGTCCATTGGTACCTGGCAGAGTGAAGCAGAACATGGTTGGTTGTTTTTTTTAATGATGTGGTGAAAGGGGGTTGGGTGAGCTTTGTGCCTCAGTCCTCATCTTCCTCTGGTATAGCCCTGCCAAGTTGCCTTAAATTTCATTTCTGTCTATTCTTATTGCATTGGGATGTGCCCTCCCTTTGCTCACCTTCTTTTTCACGCTGCCGTGCTCTGCATTCCTTCTTTCCCATTGCTCTTCATTCCCTCTTGTACTTTCCATTGTTTCCCATTTAGATACTTAAAATAAAATTTTATCATGTTAACCTGGGAGAGCTCAGTCTCAGGGCAGCAGAGAATTCTTGTTGCTGACAGGCAAGATTGCCCAATGCCCTAGGAGCCTTCGCTAATGGAAGATTTCCTCCCCTGGCATAACACAAGGGCCCTTCTTATGGCAATCCGTTTTCAGTGCAAAGGAGGTTGTTCAGCCAAACGCAAGAGCCAGATTAGCCCCTCCCCTCTTTCAGGAAACTTTGCAGCAATTCTGGATGAGACGGAGATGGGGAGGGAGAGCTTCACAAGGGGGATGCCCCTCAACACTAATACTAAGGTATTTTATGTGGCCTAGAGAAACCCTTAAAAATATTGATTAAAAGAATGGTAAAATAGCCCAGGAAGCCCCTGCAGGCTAGCACCATGGACACTCGAGAGGAGGTTGGTGTGCGTGGCACAACCTTGGTCCAGCCACCTCTTCCCAATCCTCTGCACAAGTCATATATGTAATTTTTTAAATACTCAAAATGTAATGATACAACGGTATCGAACATTATAAATGTTACAAAATAAGATAACAAGAGGAGTTGTAAAAGACGAGTCTCAGGACCTAAACGTATCTTTAAACTCTTTGAAACAATGAGAAAGAGGGGACCCGACCTGGACCGCCCAGGCTAGCTCAGATCTCAGAAGCTAAAGTAGATCCGCCCTTATTTGTACTTGGATGGGAGACTGCCAGGGAAGTCCAGGATTGCTACACAGAAGCAGGCAATAGCAAACCACCTCTGTTCATCTCTTGCCTTGAAAAGCCTACGGGCTCGCCACATGTCGGCTGTGATTTGAGAGCACTCTCCACCCCCACCAGAAAGAGGGGACAGCACGGCTCTGGTGCTACAACCTCTGCTGTTCCTAGAAGATTGTCTCGCTCCTTGTACATGTAGAGGAAGCCCAGAGCTGGCCAGCTCTGCTTTATACTGCCATGACAGCAAAATAAAACACAAAGAATCCTCAGTTAAAGGTACAATCCCTTCACTGAAAATAAGAAAAAAGGCTGCTAGACGAGATCCTCCAAACAGTGAGCCATCAGAGTGGTCAGGGGTATCTGGTGCTCACACAGATCTTGCCCATATCCTAAGGAATGTGCTTGAACAGAAGTCTCCAACCTTTCCAGAAATAGGAATGCCAGAGGCAGGTTGGGACATTCTTGGAGTTGTGGGGGTGGGGCCTGGGAAAGGTAGGGAGCTCAGCAGGGTATGATGCCATAGAGCCCACCCTCTGGAAGCAGCCGTTTTCTCCAGGGGAACTCATCTCTGTTACCTGAAATCAGGTGAATGTTGGCAGTCCCAAGCAAACTTTGGAAATGACCAAAAAATCCTGCCAGCAGTCCTCAAGTATCCACTGTGCTAGATAGAGATGGGTCAATATACATTCCTGACTGGAAAAGATCACATGATACATGGGGGTGGGCAAGACTACCTATAAATCTACCTATTCTGGGGGTCATTCCTGGGGCTGATTAATATATGCAAACAACAAGTAGTGATGAGTTGCATGTGCAAAACGGGTCAAGCACTGCAGACAAAGCTTTGTTTTCACTTCACACCCAAAGATATCAGTACAACAGGAGTTATTCATCGGCAAGCCAGAGAGTGACAAGACAGGTGGTACCCTGCTGTGTGTGCTCATGTGTGAACCAGCATTTTTCACTTCAAAGAGTGGAGGGCAGCTGATGCCTTTCATCTACTTTTCCTTTCCTGTCCAGCAGAAAGTCGCCCACCTAGTATGACCTGACCTCAGCTGTGGGGAAAGTAAGCCTCTCTATGACCCCTCATAGAAAATCCCCGTTGCGGTCTTTGTCACTCCTCCACTATTACATTAAGATCCACACAATGAGAAATGAAGGTACTGATCTATTCTCTTACTCTGTGGAGCTCTGTTTTCTAAAAAGATTAAAGGACTATCCAGAATTTCGCAAGCTCCCCCATTCCTCCAACCCACAAATGGACATTTAAATTTTAACTTGCTAATATCAGCTAGTTTCCTGCTTGCTGGCTGTTGCGTTACCAGCTCTTGCCAGACCCCCACGCAAACAGATCTGCGCAGTTTGTAGGTTGCAATGCTGCTCCTCTGCGGAGCTCACACTGACAGAAGTGCAGCTTTGATCAACTAACCATTGCAGGCATAGTTATTTATTTATTTATTTATTTAGCCTCTTGCATAGCAGACATGGTTTTGCAAGCAAAGGTCAGACAGAGAGACTGACCTGGCCCTTGGCCCAGTAGAAGAAGGCTGGCCAGGGGACACTGTGTTCTACTGTATTTGGCACCACAAGAATTCGGACAGCTTCTATTTGTTTTAATTTTTATCAATATTTTTAGTTATACTTTTTTTTTCAAGTAAGCCAGTTAAGTGGAACGGAGTTAATTTCCACCTGGGGAAGTTTGTTTTCCACAGCTATTGTGTTGGCACATTAGAAGATTTAACTTCTCTCCCTACCCTAGTTTTGAGAAAGGCAGCAGTGGAGGGATGAAGGACTCCGGGTGGAGGTCTCGTTGACTCAGGCACGAAGGCCCTCCAGGACACGTCACCAGGGCTCCCTGGCAGGCGGAGGGCAGGCCGAGGGCTGCTGTTGTCGCTCAGGAACACGCAGAGGCTCTTCTCAGGCAGAGTGTGACCTGATTCAGAACAAAGGAACATACCCGAAAGAAAAGAGGGTACAGCTCAACAACATCCTGCACATGGCCACCCCAAGAAGATCCAGCCTCTAGAGAGAGTCAAAAGTAACAACCTGGCTTGGAACGGTTCCCGATTCCGGTACCTTGCAACGATAATAAAACATGGAGCTTATGAATATTACAATTTCCCCATGGCAGAATGATAAAATAAATATCATTGCTTTGATATTTTTGACTAGAGATGATTCTACAGAGCTGTGTTGAAAGACTTTCTTACTGTGGGATTTGAGTCCAGTGGCGCCTTAGAGGCCAACAAGATTTTCAGGATACAAGCTTTTGGGAGTCAGACCTCCCTTCTTCTAATCATGCAGATTCGGCATGTCGTCCACAGATTTTCCACAGAATAGAGGAGACACAAATATCCTCCCCTGTGAGCATACATAGGGAAGGCTGGGCTAGACCTTCCTTTACCTCTGTTTAGTACATGTTGGCAGCGTACCAGAGATGGCCAGACAGTCTTTAAAGGCGCACAAGAAATGCTGGTGTGGTTTCTAGTGCTGCTTTGGTTTATGCAAGAGACGAGGGAATCTCTGGGACTGTCTCTTTGCAAAGTGCAGATGTAGGAACGTCATCCTTAAATTTTCCATCAGGTATCCCTAAGCAGGGTCGGCCTCGGTTAGTAATTGGATGGGAGACCTCCAAGGAAGACCAGGGCGGCAGAGGCAAGCAATGGCAAACCACCACCTCTGTGAGTCTCTTGCCGTGGAAACCTCCACAGCAGTTGCTGTAAGTCAGCTATGACCTGAGGGCACTCTCTACCACAACATCCCTCAAGAATCACACTTTTTTTGACTGAGGAGCCCCTGCTATGGGCTACTGAAAATTTGGAGTAACTCCAAAATGTGATTTTTAATAGGCACTCCAGTCAATACAGTTTTCTTGAAAAATAACTAATGCACAAGAAAAAAAGAAGAATTCCCAAACTAGCAGAAAATTAGTAAGAAATTTATAGGGTTATTTTTATTAAAGGTATATTTTTTCTTCTCTTTTTTGATGTTCTTGTGTGCTTTCTTTAGCATTACAAATCTGTTTCATATCAGGAGTGATGGCAGAAGTCTAGATTCTTATATCAGTTGCAGCTTCAATTCTTAAAAAAATATTTTGTTAATTAAAAAGAGAACACACCAAACAGCCAACACCATACATAACATTAAACTCCTCTAAACAGAAAAAAAACTCCTACCACTATATATCATATGAACATACACTTACCAGCCAATTGTTCATTTCAATTCAATCAAAATCACAGGGTCCCAGCTGGTACTAAACAAGTTCCAATATTTCTTGTTGAACATTACTGTATTCCAGTAGGTAAGAAATAGGGACCCCATGTCTCTATATTCTGAAACTAATCTTGGACTTTTTAACTATAAATCCTTATAAATTGAAATCTTATTCATTGCCCACATATAAAACAATCTTTGCATAACCATCGCTCCACAGAAAGTATTATTTGCAACTTCCAATTTTGCGCTAAGGACATTCTAATAATTAATTGTAGCTAGAGTTCTTCTATTGTAAATCCAGACCATTTCAAATTGCTTGCAACAGATATAAACTTGGAGTTTATTCAAAGGAGCATTTCGAAATTAATTCTGTCTCTCTATGTGCCATATCCCAAAATTCTTGTACTTTAGTGCAAGACCACCACATGCAACAATGTCCCCCCACTCATCACCACATTTCCAACATAAGTGTGTATCCCCCCCCCTTTTGCCATTCTTACAAGTGTCATGTACTATCTACTATGGACTTTCTTAAAATTGTATCTGATCCCCACATTCAAAGATAACTTAGGGATTTTCTGAATAGCCCTTTCCAATTCTTTCACTGTAACCATCAGATCGAATTCTTGTTCCCATTTGCTCTTGCATTTCCACCTTAAATTTCCTCTTGATGTAATTTGTACAACCTTTCTAAAAAGCTTTTATGCTGTTCACATCCTATCAAAATTTTCTCACCTCCATTCAATGGATTACATACATCCTCAGTTTTTAGAAGAGACTGTACTCCATGCCTTAACTGAAAAAAAACTGAAATATTAGATTTCCACTCTTCCAAACTTAAAAAAATATATACTGTTTTTGAAGGTCTATAAACCGTATAAGGCCTGCTTGGATCTAGTGATTAAAATTCCCAGATCTCTCATTCATGGGGCTCTTCCCAAGCTTGATACTTCTCTAGAGGCCCACAGTGAGCTTAATGAGGGAGGGCTGCACACCACGAATACTGACTGGTGGCAGGTCAGGGTTTCTCATCAGCTGGGCCAGGTGGCAGATCTCGTGCCAAACATATCTCATGTGGGTGGAACCTGAGCTCTCCCCGCCCCCCCCTGCAAAAAACCCCCCAGGGGCCTCTTTAGGGTCACAAACCAGGCAATAACTAGTTGCCTCCTCCATGTTTAGGAAATTGCAGTGCTGTGTCAGGTGCTGTAACTCTTCAATAGTCTTCAATATGGGCTAGGTAAAGTCCCCCCACCAACACCACTGAGTAAGACAGCATGCTTTCTGTCTGGATCTGTAAATCTGTGGCCTGTTAACTAAAACTCCAGTTTGGCGGCACAGTTTCCTCATGTGCTGGGGCTTGCAGGGTCAAGTGATCCAATATGCCTTTAGGGAGCTGTATTCGCAAGATAGCTCCACTGCTCTGCACTGCTGAGAACAAGATCCCGGAACTTGTGCTTTCTCTAGTCCGCAAGAAATCTTTCTGTATGCCTCAGGCAGCTCCCACCTTCATCAGCAGTGTTATAGATCATGGAGGCTGCAGAAAGGGCACATAACCAACTTTATTGTAACCACAATGTCTATCAGGAGGAAATCTTAGACCCAATTGGAAAGTGAGCTGCTCTTTCTGAGAGGCTCAATTTTAGCATTTCCCAGTATGGCAAGCTGGGAAGGCCTTTGGGTTGCCAGCCTCTTGCTGGGGGTGGGAGATCTGCCACCCCCACCTCCCACTGCCCACTGCCACTGCTGCAGCCAACAGGAAGAAACCATTTTTTTAGAAAAATCACTGATGGAGATAGTGTGATGTCGCTTCTGGGGAAAATCTGGAAGTGACTCTAGTCCTCTTTGGGAATTGCCAGAAACTATATGGTTTTTCCCAGAAGTGACATCATGTCGTCACCAACAGCACCCCAAGATCCGCTCCCTGGTTCTTCTGCTAGTTGCTGGGATATTCCTGCCACCCCTACTACAAACTCTATACTCAGAGAAAGCTATCAGGTATTCTAGCCCTAAAGTGATAGCTTTCTACAGTCAGGGAATTGCTTTTAATGTGAGGGAATACTCAAACCTACACCATCCAGCTGCATTCTAAACTGTGCCATTCCAAGAAGCTTTGCTATGTTCTTGTTCCATATATGCCTATCAGAGAGCCCACGGGGGGGTGGGGGGAGGCTGTGGACCCTGGCTGTGTTCAGCATGTTGATGGCAAACAGAGACTGATTCATATATCCACTCAATGATCTTATGACTTGACTTCTGTAAAAAGTACTCCTCCTTTTGGCAGGAAAGCTGTGTGTATTTGATCTACTGCATCACATAAAGGTTCAGGCAGCTGGCAAGAGATGCAGGTGGCTAAAGTTCTCCTTTCCAACCATACTTTCCGGGCTGGCGTTCAGAGCTTCAGAAGAGGGTTAGGCTATCATCTAGATCTCTCTCATTCTTCACAAGTTTGTGGTGCATTCTCCCTCTTGGCGCTTTCCAAATCTTTCTACTGTGGACGTGGCTTTCTCCTAATTTCCTGCACTTTGAATTGTCTTCATAACCGCTCCCCTCCCCTCCCCTAGCCCTGCTCTTGCCCCAGGATACTTTAGGATTTCCTAAGCAGAGATCTCCTGTGGATGTTTCCTATTCTTGCCAGCTGCCTTTGATCTCCCTTCCCAGTCTGCAGATGTGGAGACACTACCCCCCTACACATACGCATCATTGATAAGCTTATTAAAATACTTTCAACTTTCTCAAAAGTCCTATATGTTGATGCCAAATCATTGCTCGTTTCTTCCAATGTGAAATTCTGTTGCAAAAGGTGTGCAACCATTTGAAGAGGAGGTGTTCTATTAATTGTTTGATAAATAATATTAATCAAAGCTAAAATAATTAAAGTAGAAAGTCAGAGGGAAGGCAAAACTGGGAAAAGGGAAAATCAACATACAAACAACAAACACTACACTACATGTCTTGTATTCCCTTCATATTGCAATTTTTCTTAAAAGTTAACTTTCTAATATGCTATCAGATTGGTAGGTCTTATACAATACAGACTATATTCAGGATCAGAACTTCTCCCCCCCCCTTGCGTCTCGGTCCTAATTCTCTCAGCACAGCTGGAGCAGCTGCGCCCGCTCTTTCCTCCCCCCCCCCCACTTTCCCCTTCAGACTTCGAACTTTCTTCCTGCTGAAACTCCTGATGGTTGAACAAAAAGTCTGTCAGCTGCACGTCCGATATAATCTTGTAGGTTTGATCTTTATATCTGAACCAGACGCCTTCTGGAAACAGCCACTTATATTTTATATCACATTTCCTCAAGAAAGCCGCAAGTCCCTTATACTTGAATCTTCTTTTACTAGCCAAAAATGGAACATCCTTCAATATTTTAACCTTATTGCCCAAATAATCCAAGTCCACATTATACGAATTGTCTAAGATGGTGTCCCGAGTCTTCTTAGATGAAAAGTCAACAATAATCTCGCGAGGCAGCTGCCGCTTCATTGCATACTTTGAAGATGTCCGCTGGACTTCCAAAATATCATTTTTTATCTCTTCTTTAGTTGCCTTTGCGAATGGCGCCAAAAGTCCAGACACCAAATCTTTTAAATTTTCACTTTGCTCTTCTTTTACATTTTGAAGACGCAATACCGTTTGGGCACGGTCCACTTGTAATCCTATTATTTGATTCTCCAAAAGCTTCACTTCCTTGTTGCTTTCATGAGTACTGCGTTCTCGTGCTCAGACTGCTCTGCTCCGGTCGCTGTTTCTTTAATGGCTTTCACCTCGCTCTCCACTGAATCAACCTTTTGCCCCATTTCATTCAGTTTCGCTACAAAGGGCTGCACAGCATCGAAAACTGCTCGTCTCACCAGCTCTTCCAAAGTTTCCCCCTTCCCCTGTAATGTCGCCATCACCGATTTACTCATTGCTGGGCTCTGCTTTCTCGTCGCCATCTTAGGGGGGGGGCGCCAACTAAGTTCCAAAACTCGGTGCAGGGGAAGAAGTCTGCACCTTTTTAGCTTCAATTCCCACCGATCCTTCGCATACGCTTAAAAATCAGAAGGGATTCGCTTACTTACAGGTCTTCACCTTAAATCTGCTTATTGCCGTTCTCCATGGCCCGGCAGCACACGCGGTGCTGCGCAAGTCTGCCGGCCTCCATTGGAGCAAGTGGGCAATTTACCCCCTGCATTACTTCCAGAGGGTTCTTCCCGCGGCGCCCCGGATCCAGGCTCCCTCCCTGGGAGTCCTGGAGGTTAACCCTCGCGGGTCAACCGCCCAGTCAGCCTGCTCAGACAGTTCCCCCCGGACCTGCGGAGAGGAACGTCCGACATGGCCAGGAAAACGAAACCGAATCCAACCTTTAATGAAAACTTAATTGCATGGCTGACCTCATGGCTTGCAAAAGCACTTGATCTGGAAGAAGGGGTAGCTCCACTGATCATTAAAGCCTATCATGTAGGCTCTAAAAAACAAAGAGCAAAGCCAAGAGACATTTTGGCAGAGTTTGCTAATCAAAGATCTCGTAAGAAAATATTGTTGGAAGCAAGAAGCAGAGGCTCAATTCTCCTCAATAATACCCCCATACAAGTCTTTACAGATCTGCCTGGAGAAATCTTAAACAAAAGAAAAGAGCTTAAGGAAACAACAGAACTCTTGAATCAAGCTAAAATCCAGTACAGATGGCTAAATTACACCAAACTTTCAGTCCAATACCAAGGTAGACAATATATCGTGACTGACCCAGATTCAGGACTCTAACCCTTCTAAGAAATATAAACTTAAATTCTGAAATGGAGATTGACCAGACGTCGCAGAAAAGGAAGATGCCACAGGAATTCTCACCCAGCAAAGGGAGTAAAATCCCTGTCAGAAATAACTGAAGAGGATTTGTATTATGTACATTAAGCATTATAAGAAACGTTTTGAATTTTACCACTTTATATGTGTGCAATAGTAGCCAGGGCTGGGGGAAGGGGAGGATGAGGATCTCCTAAATGTAGCTCTCTGCAGTAAGTGATTACTTTTAAAATTGTTTAACACACAGTAAGTTGGAACTTTTAAATTTAATTTCAACTCCACTTGATTAGTTTGGTATAGTACCAACAGTTGGTGTGTGACTATTAACACACCAACTACACAGAGTTGGAATAGCATAGTTAAAGTTTATAATTGATTTAGATATAAGGAAAAAATATTTAATTTAAAATTGAATATTTAATCTTTACAATAAAAGTTTAAGCTATAAGTAGGGAATAAGTTTATTGAGGGGATTACTTTTAGGGAAAAGGGAAGGGAGGTGGGTAGTGGGAGGGGTAGGAAGTTAATATCTAACAATAAGAATTATCAGACACAAAAAGTATACAAATTTGATTAAGTGTTAATATCTGTTTATTGTTGACAGTGAAACCTTATTGCAAAACGGGTTTTCTCTTATTTTATATATAGCTATAGTGACAATTCATTTTTATTCTTAGACAATATAAAAAGAAATATATGTATATGTATATGTAAAATTAACATATATATATATTCAAGAATATTTTTAAAAAAGAATTTGATTTAAAAAAAAGAAGCAGAAGAAAGAAAGGTTGGTTATTATTAGCTAGTTTTTAGGAAAAACAATATTATATACAACTAATCGTTTACTACTGATCATTGGTTTTGATAATTGCAAGTAGTTGTTTGAAGGTTAAGCTGGTAGTATATATACAAAGGGATCTTGGTCAATATTAGTAAAATATAGTACTGCTAATTAGAGCAATACACAGGCTTAATCATAAGCAAACATTTCAAGATCCTAATACTTGTTAGACTTAGCTAAATAAATATTGTTATTTGCATTATAGATTGTTAATAGCTTACTACTGAAGCTATTTGCTAGTATTTGTTAATTGATAATATTTACAGATTTCGCTTGTTAACATAAGCTTTTGAATCAATATCCTATACAGATCTTGTTGTAAAAACTTGTTCTACACTACTGACTATCTACATTACATACTTAGAAATAGATTAATCTTTACTTACTTACTTATACCAAAATAATAGAAGACCAGTTACAAGCTCTTCAAATTTACAAAATTTACAATTACAATCTCATTGCACTTTCCCTAATTTAGACATGCCATCAAAAATTAATATAATATCTTATAACGTGAGAGGTCTCAATAATGTAATCAAAAGAAAGAAAATTTTGAACGATTTGGCCCAACAAAAAACAAACATTGCCCTTCTCCAAGAAACACATCTCCACTCCTCCAGAAATACATTACTAAAGGCAAAATGGATACAGCAGCAGTATAATGCGAAAGGCTCTTCAAAATCTAGAGGGGTATCAATACTAATATCTAAGTCAACCAATTACCAACACAAATCCTCTCTAATAGACCCTAAAGGGAGATACATATTTATAAAAGGCATCATTGACAACCAATTAATTACCCTGGGATCAATATACTCCCCAAACTCTAACCAATTAGAGTTTCTGAATGAGTGTTTGAAGAAACTAAACAATTTTCAAGAGGGTGAAACTATAATTGGGGGAGATCTTAACTACATATGCAACTATAAGCTAGACAAAACATCTCACATTCCCCCAAAACAAGGAAAAAAACTAGACACGGAACTACCAACAATTTTGAAAAAATTTCATTTAATTGATATGTGGCGTTTAATGCACTTAAATGAAAAGGACTACACATACTACTCATCTAGACATAAAACATACACCAGAATCGACTACATCTTAACAACAGACAATATAAGAAGCAAGGTTATCAGCTCTCAAATAGGCAACTTTACAAACTCAGACCATGCTTGGGTCTCTTGCACACTAACCATACAATCACCAGATACGTTTGAACGGCTCTGGAGTTTCAACAAGTTTCTTCTACGAAATGCTAACACCTCTAAACTCATAGAACAGGCTACCACAAACTGTCTCAAAGACAATGACTCACCAGAAATATTGCCCCATTTTAGATGGGACGCATTAAAAGCAGTATTAAGAGGACAACTAATTTCAATCTCAGCCCAAGTTAATAAAACTAAACAATTGCAAAAAAAGTCAATATTGGAAACTATTTCTTTATTAGAGAAATAACACAAAAAAACAGGCAGTAATAAAATTTACCGTAAATTACTAAACGAACGCAAGTTGTTGGAATCTTTAGAAACCAACCAAATTCAAACAAATGTATTATATTTAAAACAGAAATACTGGTTTCACTCACCAAGACAATTAAGATTACTGTCCTGGAAAATAAAAGAAAAAAGAGCATCTAGAATAATAAATGCTATTCAAGATAAAAATGGCAAAACATTATACAAATCAACAGATATTACCAACTGTTTTAAGGAGTTTTATAATATGTTGTATACTTCAACTAACCCAACCGCAGATAAAATAAGCAATTTTTTATCCACTTCAAAGCAGATTAAACAATTAAAAGAGGAACATAAACAGTTGCTAAACAGTCCAATCACAAACATAGAAGTACAAACTGTGATAAAAAATTTGAAAAATAACAAAGCAGGACCTGACGGCTTTCTGCCGGAGTTCTACAAAAAATTCAGCACAATTATAGTCCAACCATTGATGGACGCATGCAATCTTCTACTAAACACAGGAAAACAACCCCCCACATGGAAAGAAGCAAACATAATAGTTATACCAAAACCTGGCAAAAACCACCTCAATCCAGCATCATACCACCCTATTTCACTCCTCAATCAGGACTATAAAATTTTCACCTCTATAATAACCCATAGATTAAACTCTATAATTAAGCATTACATTCATCAGGACCAATCCGGCTGTATCTCAGGAACAACATACATAAAACTCTACACTTAATTTCCTTGAGTAAATCACAGAAATCAGAATTGTTGCTAGCATCATTAGATATTGAAAAAGCATTTGACACCCTTGATACATCATACTTGCACTCTTTACTACAGCATATGAACTTCGGATTTAAAATATGTCAAGCCCTGCAAGCAATATACTGCAAGCCAAAGCAAAAGTTCAAATAAATAACATAACATCAACAGAAATAAATCTTACTAGGGGTACTAGACAAGGGTGTCCTCTGTCACCACTTCTATTTGCATTAGCAATAGAACCCTTGGCCAATGAAATTCATTGCAACACACAAATTCACGGAATAAAAATCGCTTCTAAAACTTATAAGTTAAGCATGTTTGCTGACGACATGCTTATCTATATGACAAATCCAGAAACCTCACTAAAATACTTAGAAGCTACCCTTGACAAATTTACCCAGATATCTGGACTGAAAGCTAACATACAAAAATCGATATTAATGTCAATCAATCTCTCACGATCAGCAAAAAATAATTTCTCTTCAAAATACAATTTTCAATGGGTAAATAATTATCTTCTTTACCTAGGCATTAATATTCCATCTAATTTGACCCACCTAATAAAATATAATCACTTGTAATCAATCCAAGATATAAAAAAAGACATTTTAGCATGGAACAAACAACAGCACGGTTGGTACTCTAGATTCCACCTGATCAAGAACTTCTTACTTCCCAAATTAACATTTTTGTTTCGCACTATTCCGATATTGATACCGCATAAACTGATAAAACAGTGGCAATCAATTTTTAATAAGTTTTTATGGAGCTACAAAAAACCTAGGATAGCATTCCATATCTTACGTCAAAATCCAAATAATGGAAGCTTTAATTACCCTGATGTCGAACTTGACGCACATGCAACTTATCTCTCAACAATAGTACAGATATTGAGAACTACAGAAGAAACATTATGGTCACAAATTTTAGACCCACTACACTTTTCAATCTCAATACAGGAGATATTATGGTGTAAGCATCACCTCAGACCAACCCAAATTGTAAGCAATATATTCTGGGCAAATTAGCTCAAAATATGGGACCATTACAAACCCAAATTAACTCCAACAATATCACGACATTCAACCATACTTATGCAAAATTGGTTCCCACCAGGCTCTAACATGATTAACCATAAACACTGGAAATTTCTATCTGGTGTAAAACTTTGTGACATATCATCTCAAAAGGGAATTCTAACAAAAAATGAACTGGAATTGAAACTAAACAATACCATCCCATGGTTCTCTTATTTACAACTGACAAATATGACAAATAAAATCCACTTAAAAGACATCATATCAAAACCAAAAACTCAATTTGAAGACCTTTTGGAAACTAACAATCACCAAAGGAGAGGTCTGATCTCAAAAATCTATAAAACTATCAAAATCAAAAAGAGTCCAGTAGCACCTTTAAGACTAACCAATTTTATTAGTCTTTAAAGGTGCTACTGGACTCTTTTTGATTTTGCTACTACAGACTAACACGGCTAACTCCTCTGGATCTATAAAACTATCATGAGCTTTCAAAAGCCAAAGCAATATGCTTATCAAAATAAATGGCAACAAGAGTGCAACGTTCAGATCTCTCCTGACCAATGGAAAGAGATCTGGTCTTCCTCTACACTAAACTCCAAAGCAATAAATATCAAACTTCAATCATTCAAAATACTTACTCGCTGGTACCTAACCCCAAAGAAACTATCGATCACAACCTCAAAATATTCACCTATGTGTTAGAAAAATTGTGGCAACATAGACACATTTCCTCATCTTTGGTGGCAATGCCCTATAATAAATGCATTCTGGGTAGAAATATTAAAACAAATAAAACTAGTAACGAATTATGATATACCATTAGATCCCCTACTAATCTTTTTAAATCTTTGGCAAAATCAAAATGTACCATCTACACAGAAAGAGTTAATCAACAATTTACTAACTATAGCAAAATCTTCAATAGCTTACTTTTGGAAGAAACCAACACCACCATCAATCTCCTACTGGTTCTCTAAAGTATGGGACCAACTTATCATAGACAAAATAACAGAAAATTTATCAGCACCTCACCCACGTCCAATTTCTACGAAAAATGGTGGTATTTTTTAGACTATATAGACAGGACGGAAGCAAATCCCCCAAATCATCTATACCAAAATTTTTTGGATAGTTAGTCCACAAGCAAATCTATTTCAAAAGGAACCTATACATTACTTTTAGTTGTAAAGATTGAAAACCACTGTATTTTGGTGTTGAAACTTACTTGTAAACAACTTTCTTGTTACTTCACAACATTACCCTTTATATTCACTGTTTAACATTTAATGTTTACTGTTGTTTATTATTATGTTAATGAATAAAAAATGTTTTTTAAAAAATCAGGGGAACCCAATTAGGGTTGCCAGTTCTGGTTTGGGTAATTTCCTGGAGATCTGGGGGTGGTACAGACTGATGGCCTCAGATCTCAGAAGCTGGTCAGTATTTGGCTAGGAAATCATCAAGGAAGACCAGGTTGTTGCACAGAGGCAGGCAGGGACTTGAGTACACATGCACTCGCCCAGCTATACAACCCTGAACACACCCAGTCTTATATGATTTGGGGAAGGCGGGGTTTGGGACAAGGAACATGTGAATCCTGAACCTGCGTCTGCTCAGAACTTCAGCATGGGGGGAGGATGTAAAGCTTCACTTTGACTTCTATTCTCTTTTTATGACACTGTTATTAGGTCAAACCAGCTTGCCTTCACAGACAACTATGGTTGTCTTTTGGGACACATCAGCAGCCTGGGGTCGGGGGTATAATAAATACTTTCCCCTCCTTGACAAAACTTGATCGCCTGGAGGCAACGTATCTTCTCTATAGGCCTCAACTGTGCATTTCACAGGTACTGACCTTTCGCCATTTAAATACTGTTGCACAGTCCCTGTCATTGTCACAGACACATCTCAGAAAGAGATGTGCATTGTCAGAGCTCCAATCACATACACACACCTTTAATGGCACTCCCACTGACTCCAGGAATTTGATTTTCAGAAGCAGTGGCTGTTACCTTCACTCATTGGTCAATTCTGAGAGGCACAAGAGTGGAGAAAGACAGGGAAACGGTTGTGACCACAGATGAGATGGGGGGGGGGGTTTCCTTCTCTATCCTTGTATCCTGCTTATTTTGAGAGTTCTTCAAGCTGTGTTCTGTGTGCTGTCAGGGAACAGTGAACTCACTGCTCAACTCCTAAGTAGAGATGAGCATGAACTCAAATACGAACCAGAAAACCCCATGAATCAGCCTGATTCGTGGTTCGCCAACCAGTGGTTCGTGGAAGCTCGTTTCCACGAACTTCCACAAACTGGTCTACTGATTCGTTTGGTTCATATTAAAGAGGCAGTTTAAATGGCCATTTCCCCAGGGAAATGTCCATATAAACTTTTCACGGGAGGAGGTAGAGGACGCCGCAGGCCCGCAGGGTGGCTGGACAAGGTAAGTGTGGGGCTGGGGGGCTGGGAGTGGGGGCTGGGATTTGGGCCATTTAAAGGGCCCTGCCACTTGCAAGTGGCAGGTCTTTTTAAACGATCACCTGGCAGGCGGGGAATTCCTCCCCCCTCCCCCCGCCTGCCAGCTGATAGTTTAAAGGGACCTGCCTTTCCTTGCAAGGCAGGAAAGGGCCCTTTAAACTGTCAACTGCCCCTTTCCCTGCCACTGCTAAGCTGCTAGAAAGGGGCATTTAAACCCCATGAACCACGAACCACAAACTGGTTCATGAACTTGCCCAAGTTCGTGGTTCCTGGTTCGTGAAAACCCGCGAACCATGAACCTCATGGTTCGGTTTTTTTGTGGTTCGTGCCCATGTCTACTCCTGAGGAGCGAATGGATGCAGATAGGTTTACAACCTTGTTCTGTGGCATTTCCCATATTAGTAGTCCTGAGAGCTTCATAAACATTGAGAAATATCTTCACCTCCTTTGAAGTAGAAATGTAATAACGTCAAACATGCATATATGCAGCAAAGTCATAATTTGTCAAATTTTGTTATTTCTTCTGGCATAAATCCAGATGCCAGACCTTTTGTTATTCAGGAGCTTTGCCAGCCAACATTTTTTTCTTAGGCAATTAGCAGACGAGAAGGCCTCATTAAATCTGATCCAATGGCCAAATGGGATTCTATGAAGCTACCTTATACCAAGGCAGGCCAGCGTTCGTGCTGCCTGACATGCCAGTTTCTAACTCCAATTTTACAAGAACACTGACTGATGATTTGTTTCCAGATTCTATTGTTTACTTTCATGCCATGAAAAGCTTCAGCTTCCCATTGCCACACGTTACATCTCTGTTAAATGGACAGAATATTTTTCTCCAGGACTTTGGCAACCCTCTGTATAGACCACAAGTGTGTCCTCTGCTTTCTGGCCACTGAACAGGTATTGCAGTAGTACAGCTGGAAGGAATGAAAACTGCACAAGACTGCCCTTTCCCTTTCTTTGTTCATTTGTTGTATTTATGTATTTACTAACTAACTTACTTCATTTATCCTCACAACCACCTTGTAAGGTAGGTTAGACAGAGAGGGTGTGACCAGACCCATGACAGAGTGGGAACTGAGGTAAATAACAGCTCATTGAACCTCTATTAAAGGGACAGGATTTTTTTTCTTCCAGGCAGTTGACCACCTGTCCCTGCAGGCCTTCTTCAAGGGAATGTTTGCTCTTTAACGCAGCCACAGGGGTGTCAGGGCCAGGCTGCAGTGGCCATGGACAGCTGTGCCCCAATCCACACCAAGAAAGGTTCCAGCTCAGCATTCCTAAGTGGAGCCTGTACTCCAATGGATGGGAGCAACATTGGACTAGGTCAAGGGAAGAGCTTGGGCTGCTGATGTCTGTGGAAGGTTGGCCAATGTGGACTGCCAGTTGCAGGGGCTGGTAGTGCAGGCTCACATTTCCTTTTTACTTTACACCATTGATCCACAATGGCATTGTAAAAGGTGACTCAGCATGCCTGGATATTGGAGGGTGCTGCCAGATCTCTCTCTTTGCCCAAAGTAGAAATCCTGACCTCCTCCTCTTCCTGTGTCTATTGTGCGATTTTCTCTCTCTTGCTTCATGATCTTCCAAGGAGGATCATGTACTTTTCCAGAGATCTTGCCATGGAGGCCTAAACCTCATTGTCATGTCTACATTCACCCCTACATTCATGTCATTGTTCTAGGTGTTGAACCATTGCTAATACTGTGCCTTGATTTCAGTTTGTAAATGCTATAATCATCACTTTCGTTTCTCTCTCACACAGCCTGAGAACACAGCTGTGTTATCTCTTTCTTTGAAGCTCACTGAAGTGACCTTGCACTGTCTGAAATGTTGCCGTTTCTTTTATGCCTCTTTGTCCTGTATAGCTGATGTGTAAACTCCAGAAGAACTCCCAGACTCCTTTCCGTGCAAACTTGTGGTTTGGGAGGGGGAAATAATTGAGTATTTAGAGCTGTACTTTTCTCAAGTTTCTATTCCTATCAAGAAAGCGTGTACTGCTTGGATGCTTTCTTGCCTCTGAGTAATTCTACGGACATATATATGGAAAGATTGGATTTCTGAATAAAAGCCATTTAACCAAGAGCTTGGACTTCTTGTTGCAATGGTACAGAGACCATCAGTACTTACACAAAAACTCCAATCACCACCCTCGACAGAAAAGAGGCATAATGAAAACATTAGTAGACCGTGCAAGACGGATATGTGAACCGCACTTTCTCAACGAGGAAACTAATCATCTAAACCACGCACTCCAAGCAAATGGCTACTCCAGAAATGAAATCAGAAGAGTGATTAAACCAAAGATAAATCAAACAACCAAGGAAAAATAGTCTCCCACAGGAAAAGTGTTTTTGCCATATATCAAAGGAATCACTGATCAGATGGGAAAGCTTATGAAAAAGCACAACCTTCAAGCAGTATTCAGACCCACCAGAAAAGTACAACAGATGCTACGATCAGCAAAAGACAGCAGAGCCCCCCTCACCTCTGCAGGAGTATACTGCATACCCTGCAGCTGTGGACAAGTTTACATCAGGACCACACAGCGTAGCATCCAGACAAGAATAAAAGAACATGAAAGACACTGCAGACTTGGCCATCCGGAAAAATGAGCAGTGGCTGAACATAGCCTATCTCAAACACGACACAGTATCCTATTCCAGGACACTAAAATACTGGACAACACTTCCAACTACTTCGTCAGATTGCACAGGGAAGCCATTGAAATTCATAAGCATAAGCACAATTTCAACAGGAAAGAAGAGACTTTAAGAATGAATAGAGCATGGTTTCCAGTCCTGAAAAACACCAGGCTAACAAAAAACTCTATATCTGAAAATAGCCCTGCAGAGAAGCTTAGCATATCAAGCACCAATCCATATGCAAAAGAACCTCCTCAGGATACAGTGAAGCCTCCCTCCATTAGCATTCCACACCCTGGTAAACTCTTACAGGATGACTCAGCCCACCTTCCTGAGTAGATATAAATTACCTGCCAACATCTTTTCCACACTGTGACACTGAGAGATCTCTGTCTTTTGGTGCTACACCTCTGAAGATGCCAGTTACAGCTGCTGGCGAAACGTCAGGAACTACAATGCCAAGACCACAGCTATACAGCCCGGAAAATCCACAACAACCATCGCTCTCCAGCCATGAAAGCCTTCAACAATACATCGTACAGAGACCTGTTTACCATATCCTGTCATCCATAGCCTGACACTCATACCAGCATGCAGGTGTGATGTAAGAATAGCTGGCCATGCCTACTAGGGAAAGTTTGTTTTAGATATGGATTCTTTCCCCTTCTTTCCACAAGAAAAATGCTGTGAATGGAATCTACCTCAATGAAATGTTAAGTTCTATTTTCTTTAAAATTTAATTTCCTGATTATCAATATCTGTACACTAGGTTCTTGCTTCCTTTGATGATGGAACTCTGCTAGCAAACAAAATATAACTATTTCCAATAAGTAATTTGCCAGGGAAGGCTCCTACTCATTTGAGTTTCTGATATTAAAAAAGAAATTCAAAGCAGCTCCACTACCTTATATGGCCCTTCTGATTCCATCTATTCTGCACCATTTGTTTTCTGTTGCAACAAATGTGGACCAGTTCCTAACAATGTCTCACTGCCCCACCCAGGCTGCTAAGTGATGTTAGCACAGCTGGAGAGATCAGTCCTGCATATGCAGAGCAGCATTCAAAACAATTCACAGCAACAGTCAACTGGTATGTGTGCATTAGACTGAAGTCTTTTAGTGTGTGTATAGTGTTGTCCACCTGCAAGTGTTTCCTCGCAGTTGGGTACAAGCAAGAGAGCTGCTGCAGAAGCTCCCACTGTCTATTGCGTGTTGGCTACAGAGCAAGGCTGACGGGTGAACTGGGCAAGTCAGGTGTTGCACCATCGTGGTGGGATCCTTCCTGCCACTTGCACTAGTTCCCCACCCGTGATTCCAAAGCTGGCAGTAGAAAAGGGGGGGGGGCGGGAATAAACGTTGGCCCTATCATTTAAGACAGATTGAAGAGTAATGAGGCCAAAAGACAACCTTGCTAGGTACCTTTTGAAGTTTTAACTGTGTTGGAGAGCTGACCGTGGAACCTGTAATCTGATCTTTAAAGAAGTGTTAGTGTAAACGTCTATAATACAATCTACCATGACAATACATTAGACTTAAAACTGATTTGTTCTGATACTAGCAAGTGATTCCCCTCACCTCCTCTAACTTCAGGAACAGATGTCTGGTGTAAAGTTTTTTTATAACATCAAGCAAACCTATTAGTCTATAGTTTGCTAGGCTGGTTTATCCTCCCTTTTTATAAATGGGAACAATGATGGAACAAGTTCAGTCTTAGGAAATTCTATTTAGGGTTCCCAAGTTCCCACCAGTGGTGGGCAAACTCCCAGCAGTTTGTCCTGCTGCCCGCCAATTGCTGGCACTCGGTCAGAGTTGGCAAGCCACCTCGCGATCACCTACTACCAGCAGGCAACCCGGGCAAGCTGTCCCGTGTGAAGTAAGGGAATGGCCCAGCAGGCGGCACAATGACATCACTTCTGGAAGATCATCCTGGGGGTAAGCACCAGGGCACTTCCTGCTGGGAGATTATGGAGACCTGGCAATCCTAATTCTACCAGACTAGCTAAGGCAAGACCCCGCCAACTCGGGAAAGCTTTATGTGTATTGGGGTGTGTGTGTAATTTTCACCTGGTTTGGCTCCCATGACTGCCATGAGCTCAGCAGGTGGCTTTGAGTAAACCCCAAAATATAGCCCCAGCTGTATTTTGGGAATAATAATAACACTGACCTTGTTCACTGCTCTGAGTGGCACACTAATCTGTCTAGAAGAGTGGTTGATAAGTACTGTTATTGTTGTTTCTAGTAGACATATTGAAAAGAAATTCCTGAATCAGGAACAATAAAGGCTTTCATGGCCGGAGAACGATGGTTGTTGTGGATTTTCCGGGCTGTGTACAATGCCAAGACCACAGCTATACAGCCCGGAAAATCCACAACAACCAAGGAACAATAGATGTTTATCAATATTAGTGTCTGCTAGTTTCACTCACAATTGATTCCAATCTACTGAGTTAAAGGCAGCAGTTAGATCCACAAATGCAGCGAACATGGCCCTGGTGGGACCCTTAATACTCTGTGGAGCCAGCTGGTAAGGACTAGGAGTCAGGCAGTGACCAGTACTGCCTACCCCTTTCTTGAACCCTGCTTGCTCAGGATGGATAACATGATTGGAGGTCTCCCAGTGGCAAAAAATTGCTGAACAGCTTTGAGGCTATGTCCTATGGGCTAATTGGTTGATAATTTGGGGGGACTAATTTGCAGCCATTAAAGGTTGTATTTCACTAATTTTAACAGGTTGCTACCCTGACCTGGATGACCCCGGCTAGCCCAATCTTATCAGATCTTGGAAGGTAAGCAGAGCCGGCCCTGGTTAGTATTTGGATTGGAAGACCACCAAAGAATCCAGGGTTTCTAGGTAGACCCAGCAATGGCAAACCACGTCTGTTCACCTCTTGCCTTGAAAACCCTACAAGATCACCATAAGTTGGCTGAAACTTGATGGTACTTGATGGTACACATGCACAACAGGCGGCTAATGACATTTCCCTGGGTGATTCAAATATATTGCCCACCTGAGATGGACCATTAAATAATCTGAAGAACTATCATTCCCAGTGCTTCTCAGGAATATAAGAGTCTAGTGCATAGTACAGTCTCCCATCTGATTTTGCAGCTAGATGCCCAAACCACCACGTCCTTCTGTGCTAAAGCCAAGGCCAACCACTGCCATGACGTTTATGTTGCGACAAGCTTTTTTATTGAAGGAGTTATTTATATATATTACAGAGCTCAAAAAAGAACTTCGGCAAACAATTGGATTGGGTTCAGCACACCTCAGCAGCTTTTTCATATCCAAACATCCTCTAGCAAACCAATTATTATTAGTATGTCCAATCTCATTAGAAACTCATGTATTCTTAGCCAGAAATGGCCTCAAAGTTTTAGTTACGTCAAAATAAATTGCCACGGTAATAGTAGCACCTTAGGCTACAAGAATCTTGCAGTCACTTATGAACATTATCTGGGCCCCAGGGTATCTAACCTGTAGTTTGTAAATATACGTTTCCAAATCCAGCCTGTGGTAAAATGATGGTACAGTTAAGAAGGAGTTAACATTTGGAGGAGATGCCATCTGCCTCTCACTGGCGTCTGGGCAGAAGAAGCAGTGTTGAGGTGGTTAAGATGGCTGCTGGACAAGTGGCTGGGATCATTTCTTTGTGGAATCTGAACCTGAAGGGATCTTCCTAAATCCCCACTACATAACACTACCAACAATCCTAAGATATAAAAGGCAAACCTTGTTGCCTATGACTCACTTTTTATCCCCGTGCATGTGCAGAACGTGGGGATAAGAAGTGAGAGGGAGCAAAACTGTCTGCCTCCGCACCACCTCCTGGGGCCTCCAGAGGCCCAGTGCGGCTGCGGGAAGGCCTGGCGCAGTGGCACCAGGCCTTCCCGCTGCCTAGGAGCTTCTCAGCTGGGCAAAGAGAAAGTGGGCAAACTGCCACTTTCTCCCTGTCCTGCTGATCTGCAGGCAAGGGGGGCAGTGGCAGAGCCCACCGGCCTGCCCACTACTCAACTGGGCAGGCAGATGGTGGGCAAACCTGCTTTCTCCCTGCCCAGCTGATCCGCAGGAAAGGTGGGGGAGGGGGATGGCACTGGAGTGTGGCTGGTCTGCTGCAGCCCACGGCGGCCCGGCCTGCTGTGGCACGGGGCGACCAGGCCTGGCCTGGCCTGCTGCTAGAGCCCATGGTAGTCTTTCACAATGGGCTGTAGTGCTAGTGTTAATAATAAAAAGTGAGATGTAATGGGAAATATAAATATTGACAACTGCAGTTCTATAGCCACTAAATGCCAATAGACAAGCCATTGCCAAAGACTTTGGGGCAGAGGCAATACTACAGCACACTTTAATGAAATAGGTATCAAGTACACCCTGCCACTGGGCAGCCTTGAGAAGGGGGGGAGGTTATATTAAGTGTACAGGAGAGGAATTTGTTTTGAGTCACATCTGAAATTAACCAGGTCTCCTGAATGAAAACTGTATCACAGGATCTCATAAACTATAAAAACATTTTATCCTGAACTTGATTTGACCATCCTGACATATTCCAAGAGACACTTTTTAAATGATTGTCACTCTGGGTCTCTAAATTTCAGCCTAAAATAGAAGACTGAATAATCCGGGGCTGGCAGGCAGAGGCAGGCAAATGGCACGACACCTTCTGTCCATTTCTTGATGTGAAAACCTTACAGGGTCGCCATAAGTTGGCTGCGACTTGACAGTATCTTACACCACCACCCTTTACCTTGTCTGAATTATGAATCTCACTAGTTTCTATGGATTGATCGAAATGGTTCAGAGAGAGGATTCGTGGGGCCAACAGTGACTCCAGGTTTACTGGGCAATCTAACGCAAGTACCCTAGGAGTGTCTGTACTCAACAATGGGGCCCTGTTCAGGATTACACTTCTTACTGTGATATTGTATTGTAATCCAGATATGGATTACTCCTTTCCAAACACCGTGCTCTCTAGTGGATCGAAAGAGCTGTCAAGCAGCTGCTGCATCCTGGCTGACACTGGAAAATATTCTGCTAAGAAACAGCCTTTCCCTGACAGACAGTATTTGATTATATTTCACTCTCCTCTCACTTCTAGGTTTGCCAACCATTTCTTCTGGTTCTAATAAAACCACAGTAGAACTAGGCCAGAAGATCCAATAAGCTTTAGCTTCTGCCCTAACGCCAGATCCCATCACTGGTCTGCCAGATTCCACCTCTCCCCCCTCTCCCCAGCTCTGACCTGGCAATTCCAGGTTTGGCCTTCTGATCTCACGAGGGATCCCAGGTCCCCCAGTGGGGGCAGGGAACTCCCCCGCTCCCACTCTCTACCCCCTCCCACCACTCATCTGGCCAGTGGGGGCGGGGGAGGTGAGGGAATAGGCCTTCTGGGTGTGCTCCCAGGGTAACACGATGTCACTCTTGGGAATGATGTCATTGTGCCGTCCCACAAGTGCTCCCAAGCTTTGCAGTGGACCCATTTCGACCTCAAGTTGGCCACTACAAAATGTAGGAAAGCTCCTGCCCCCCACACAATGACATCACTTTCAGGAAGTGACATCATTGCACCACCTTGGGAGCAAACACATGCTCCACGCACAAAGACATCCAGTAAGGTGAGTGCTGGGTGTGTCCCCCCCCTTCCATTGGGAGGGTAAGAGGACCTGGCAACCCAGAGTCACGCCCAGCATTCTTCAGAGCTCATTAAAGTTCAAACATAAGCAAGGTACATCTTTATTGGTCCAGATTTGTTGTAGACAAGCGATAAATTCATTATGACTGTTGCATCCTTGAGGGAAAGGGTCCGAACAAAGGGGGGAAGAGGACCATAAAACCTTTTAACACCTTCACAGGAAGCCTACAATAAAACTTCTATATTGGAGGCGGGACTACAATTCCCATGAGTAGCAATTGTTAAAGGGACAGTACATAGTTCAGACTACACAGATACTGAGGCTTTCTAAGCTGTGGTTACAGTACACCTCTGATTTGTCCAACTGAACTTTTAGTAAATGGAATGGCCATTTTGGTCACTGCTAAAACATCGGGATCAGGAAGTTTTCTCATGAGCTAAAAGAGTTTCTGTTAGGTATTGGGCTAGCTTCAGGTCAAGCTGGGCTCCTCAGGTCTGAAATCCTATTGGGTAGTAAATTAGCAGCAGCCAATCGATTCTCTGGGATGCGGGCCAATTGCTGTTTGGCAAACAAGTTGCGTTGTATTCAGGGCATGCAAATGAAGGACCCTAGTTGCATGTGTTCCTATCAGTGGGTCACTGAAAAGGGACGTAGTTTGGGTGTATATATCTGGCTCTTTCGGGAGCGTGGAAATCAATGGTACCTGCAATAAAGATGTTCTGATGAGCTGAACCACTGCCTGGCTGAAATCAGTGTGGGCCGAAATCACCAACTTAATGGTTTCTAAAGCAAAAATGAGGCCTAGTGAAGGGAACTGAGGGAAGAGAAAGAAGAGCAATGAAATAAATGTACGGTATTGGGGGGAAACGGCCCAAGGAAGAAACGGTAAGCCGTTTCAGGATCAGGGGCCTACTAAACAGGGGGTGGCTTTGCAGGGTCATTGCAAGGGCTCCTGGTGCCCTAGGCCGGCCGTCACCTAGGACCCCCTCCTTTAACCAGGAGCCCCCCTCACCCTTGTACTTGTGGAGCTGCCGTAATACGGGCACACCCAAGCTGCTCCACTCCAAGAATGCACAAACCTGGGCAAGCTCTTCCTTCTGCTCCCTCTCTCGTGGAGGCAGGGTGGGATGGGGGAAGGCAAGCACGACCCAGCAGCTGCCAATCAGGACATGCACCTCGGCGATGGTACCGGGCTGCTGCTTATGTAACCCTGAGCCCACTCGGGGCCAAAGATTTGAGTTATTCCATACAAGCAAAAAAATAAGATTCAATCTTCCTAGAGTAATTGGAGGACTGGAAATAGCAGGGAGCTTGCCTCAGAGGGACTCTAGCTTCCTTATAAATGTATACATTAATATCTTAGAGACTACAAGGAACTCTTGAAAGGAAAGAGGACAGACAACTGCAGGCGAAGCAGAGCAGAGCTGCAGGTCTATTTGACCCTAAGGGACAGCTAGAAGAGTCACAGCAGAGACTGAGACTCCCAGGTCTGCTTGGGCTCAACAGGCCTGCACGCTTACACGTTAATTATTGTTCTATATGCCTTAAATATATAAATTATATTATGTACAAACAAAAGAAAGAAGAGATTTGAACTTATTTTTTTAATTAATAGAAGAATCATAAAGTGGGATCACGCTGACCAAAGTCTTGAACTCCCTCAATTGTTTAATTGAGGAAAGATTTCTTTTGAGATCCCTCTTTGAGTTTGTATTAAGGAGAAGACTCAGGGCCAAGCTACAAGCCTCCCCTGTCACTGGAGCCACAGGAGCACAGGCAGAAGAGCGTCCTGCATGAACTACTGGAGAGGAGGCCCAGGGTGTGATTAGCAACTCAAAGGCACCTGGAGATGCTCAAGGATGCGGCGGTGGGGGGGGGATGCATGCACTGGGCAGGTGCAGCTTGGCAGTGAAATGAGCACCTCTGCGATAAAAGACAGAAGGGGAGGAGCGACCAGTTGTGGAAGCAATGAGTCAAATTGCCCTCGACCCGCTGCCTCGGAACCTGACTCTGCCTAGCCCCTGCAACCTTGAACTGCCTTGGACTATGAGCGGAACTACAAGTGACAAAAGGCACAGGTTGGACACTTGTCAGCTTCCCTCAAGTTTTGATGGGAAATGTAGGCATCCTAGTCTTGCAGCTTGGCTTTCTGACTGCTGTCCAATGGACTTTTCAACTGTCACTTGTCCAACATTCTGCCAAGCTGCCTACATTTCCCATCAAAACTTGAGGGAAGCTGACAAGTGTCCAACCTGTGCCTTTTGTCACTTGTAGTTCCGCTCTATGTCTGCAGACTGTTTTGGATTGCGACTGGATCCTGCTGCCCAGTGAATGGATTCCTGGCTGCTGCTGCCTGTGCTGAGACCTGTTGGACCCAGGACTTCTGCTGGTGCCTGGTTTGAAAGTCATAGACTCACTGGTTTTTTTCTCTCTCTTTGGGGCGAGGGGGTTGGCTTGTTGTCTGGGAGGAACATGGTTGGGGGCAAAAGTGTAAACTATGGGGGGGATGAGGGGCTGAAGCCCCCCTGGATATGGCCAGGGGGGGCAAGCAGTGACAAACTCACACGAGGGACTCAGTTATAATGGCAGATGAAACACAGGACTGTCCACCCTTTCTGTTGTATCATTTTACAATTTTCATGATTCTTTGGGATTTGTTCCTGGTTTTGCTCTTATGTATTTGTGTTTATTAAGAATTTATAATTTTTTATTTATTTTATTTATTTCAAATTTGTATTCCGCCCTCCCCGCAAGCAGGCTCCTTTTAAAAGGACCTGCAGTTTATATAAACAATTTACAAATAAATGTTACAGAAGAATTAAGAGACTCTGATGGAAGATATATGATTTTGAAAATCAGGCTCCTGGAAGTCAAAATTTACACACTAGCAACAATATATACGCCAAAGACAAAAAATGTTATGAAAATGTTTTCCAATCCATTTTCAGTTTTCAAGAAGATAAGGATCTTTGGAAACATGAATGGGGCAATGGATCTAAAAAAAAAAAGACAGGTAAAAAACCCCCAAAGTAGTCAAACTTCCCAAAAATGTGTTTAATTATATGGAAATGTTACAATTGGAAGATGCTTGGAGGATCAAAAATCTGAATACTGGAAACTATACTTTCTTTTCTAACAGAGACCAAACACATTCAAGGATTGATATATGCTAGATATTAAAAAAAAAACCTGAGTTATTTATATTGTTTATTATATGTTTACTCTTTCTTTTCTTTTTTTTGATGTAATCATAATTATGCTATCATTTTTATTTTCTTTTTCTGTTCTGCTTATATTTATAAAAATAAATTTTATATAAAAAAAGAATTTATACACTGCCTTAAAATACCTATGGCTATGGCCCACACTAGGTTAGCTTAGTCCTTAACCGTGTCCTTAACCACTCTGTTCGACTATTACAAAGCACTACGCATACCGAGGGGATTGAGAATCCAGAAGCCCCCGGGAATGTTTGGCTATGATGAGGAGTTCAAATCAGACTGGGCAGCTATATTGAACAAATGCAGCTTGGATTTGATGCTCCTCATTATTAGACGATGCAAAAAAGAGAGTGGAGAACTAGTGAAAGAGATCGATAGTACAGCAGAAACCATCCAAGCATCTATCCCAGGGGTAGATTATGAGGAACGACTTAAAGAAATAGAACAGGAAGTTAAAGCATTTGAGCTTCGTACCAAGGAAATTAAGGTCAAAAATATAAAAGAGACTCCCTTGACTATGCAAATAATCGGGTGTATTATTGGTGGAATTCTTCTAACAATGGTAAAGATGCACAGCGCAGGGTAACTTGGGCAGAACCAGTGAAGACCTTCTCTGATTTGGAAACTTCAGAGCCTTCTGAGGAATCAGGAGATGAAGATCCTAGTGACCGACACCTCCGAAGTAGAGTTGTACATTCCTCTAATAACAGACAACCTTTTTTAGGACGAGGCAGACGGAGGAATTTCTTCAAACAGAAACAGAGAACCTAGTAATTAATTTATCTAAACGACCATTGGATTCGGCGGAACTCTCGGTCCTCAACAAGGGCTTGGGATTTGTACCCACTCCAACATACCAGCCCTTCCAGACCAGAATAGACGTGTTTAAATTAATCCGTCAAATTAAATTGAAAACTTATTTCGGCCAGTCAGAAACTAATACACAACACTTAGTGGAGGGAGTGCCAAAACGGCTCAGACAGAAATCTACCTTTGTCCCCCCCGTCTCAGACCACCGAATAGAGACATTTGAGTATATGATTACCAAAGAGATTGAGAGACTTGAAAGTAAACCCATACAATTTTGGCATAATTTTTCGAGAGAGGAGGCGTTGGCTATGAAAAGATTAAAGGAGGACAATAATATTGTGATCAAACAGGCAGAAAAAGGCGGAGGGACGGTGATTTTGGACAGACAAATATATGTGGAAGAAATTAACAAACAGCTGGCAGATAAGACGAACTATGCTAAAGTTCCCGTGGATCCTACCAACCACATCAGAAACATCATTAAGGTAGTTTTGAATGAGGCAAGGGAACTAGGAGAAATAGACGATAAATTATATGATGCCCTTACTGTAAAATCACCACGAGTTACAATCTTTTACATTCTGCCTAAAATCCATAAACAAATTTTTCCTCCGCCAGGCCGCCCGATTGTATCTGGGTGTGGGTCCTTATTAGAGCCACTTGCCATCCTCATCGATTCGGCACTACAGCCGGCAGTAGCTCAAATCGGCCCCTTGCTACAGGACACACATGATTTTATTAGTAAAATAGAAGGCACCGACATGGCTAAAGGGACCGGCTTCCTTACCATGGATGTCGTCTCCCTTTACACAATTATCCCCCACGAAATAGCAAGATTAGTTGTCGAGGAGGCCTTAGAGACCTATACAGGCACCCTATCTAAAAATCTTCTGCTCCAATTTTTGGATTTAATACTGGAGAAAAACTATTTTCGCATGGGAAACAATTTTTACTTTCAACTTAGGAGGGTGGCAATGGGCAGCTCTGCTGCCCCTTGCATAGCAAATCTTTTCATGAGCAGGTGGGAAAATCAATATATACTTGACCCATCTAACCCCTTCAGAATGCATATAGCACAATATTTCCAATTTATTGATTATCTATATTTTTTATACAAAGACATGGAAAAAGTGGAAGACTTCTGTATATGGGCTAATAGCAGGGACCCTAACGTAAAATTTACGTGGAAATTTCATGAATGTGAAATCAACTTCTTGGATGTCATTACCTATAAAAATATTGAAAGTAAGGTTGGCATTAGAACTTATCATAAAAGAACTGACCGTAATTCTTATTTGAATTACCAATCCTTTCACCCCCAACAGCTGAAATCTAACATACCTTTTAGTCAATTATTAAGAATCAGGCGGAATTCAACATTGGTAATGGACTTTGAAAGAGATGGCAGGAGGTTATGTGAACAATTCTATAAGAGGAATTACCCAGTAGGTGTTATTGACAAAGCATGGAATAAAGCAACTAAAGTGAGCCATGAATCACTATTTGAGAAACATGACAAGACACAGAGTAATAGAATTACAGTGGCATTTGATTTTACCCCTAGGGCAAATCAAATTAAAAAAATCATTAATCGGCATTGGGGGCGTATAGAGAGTATCAAAGGGTGTGAGATGAGACCTAGGATTGCCTATCGTAGGACGCGAAATTTGGCAAACTGCCTGGTTAGGGCAGATATCCACCAGGGACAAATAGCACAACAGCTACCTATTGGCAACTTTAAGTGCGGCCATTGCCAAGCCTGTAAGTATTTCCAAGAAGGGAAGGTCTTTACTCTTAAGGGCAGAGAGTGTGTCATCCGACATTTTGCTAACTGTAATATGAAGGGGACAATTTATGCTATAGAATGCCCATGCAGTTTGCTGTATATAGGGTGCACTCTCAGACCTACTAAGGTCCGCATTTTAGAACACATTGCACGCATTCGGAACAACACTTTAGAGGCCCCTCTAACTCACCACTATCAGGAGTTAGGGCACCAAGAAAGTGATCTCAAGGTTTTCATTTTGGAAGTCTGGAAGGGTAGTAACCGTGACCTAATAGAGACCCAACTTTTACAAAGGGAAGCATTATGGATATTTAGGCTTAATTCCAACAAGCCTAATGGCCTTAATAATGAATTGGTATTGAATTGTTTTCTTTGAAAACATAAACCGAACTGGGCTTGAAGCCTTGGACATGCTGTAACTTTAAAGGTTAACGAGAGGCGGGACCTGCTGGATTTTTAAAGGAGGTTGCTGGGAGGAGGAGGCACGCATGTAAAGAACATCGCTGCCCATACCGGGATGTATGAATGATTTACCTTATTTTGAACTTACGTTTGGTGGCATTGTAAGTATATTAAACATTGTTAAGACACTGGGAAAAATGTTTGTATGATGTGTAGCTGATTATAATTATAATCATGTTTAGTACAGAAAAAGAAGCTCCTGAAGAAGCAGGCGTGAAATCTGCTCGCAGCCGGCCTCAGATTGAGCATTGTTTGGGAGCACGATTCTCCTCGTTGCTCCAGGGGAAAGTGGGACCCCGCCAGTGTTTCCCTCGTGATTACCATACCTCCACCGGATTGGAAAGAAACTAAATTAAGAAAGCTACGGCCCCATATATGGGGGCTACTGTTATTTTCCCAGAATTGATGTATAGACTGCAGAGTTGGGAATGATACCGTATTTAACTGTAATTATGTATCAGTAGTTTCTTGTTTGAAACTGAAGTGTAGAAAATTTGTATAAGATACCTTTTGTATGAATTGTTATAAGCACATTGCACTTTGGAACTAATCTTACAAATACACATGAATTGATTTTTTACATCCTGTGGGTGTTTACCTTCGCTTTTCAGATAGTCCTTAACCGTGGCTGGCTGCACCCACTTTCAATGTAGCAACGGTAAGATTGCAAGGCCTCTGTTGGGCAAAATTGCAACATAATTGCTCGGCTCCAGTTGACATTTGGAAAACAAAACAATGGCCCACAGACTGGAAACACTCAGTCTACATTACAATTCCTCAAAAAGGGTATGCCAAAGAGTGCAGCAACTATCGAACTATCGTGTTAATTTCCCATGGAAGCAAAGTGATGCTCAAAATTCTAAAGCAAAGACTCTTACCATATATGGAACAAGAAATACCAAATTTCAAACTGGATTCAGAAAAGGAAGAGGCACCAGAGATCACATTGCAAATTTATGATGGCTAATGGAACATATCAGGGAATTTCAGAAGAAAATCAGCCTGTGTTGTATAGATTACAGCAAAGCTTTTGTCTGTGTGGATCATGAAAAGCTATGGAGAGTCTGAAAAGAAATGGGGGTACCACAACATCTGATTGTTTTGATGCACAATCTGTACTCTAGACAAGAGGCTACTGTCAGGACAGAACATGGGGAAACAGAATGCTTTCCAATTGGCACAGGTGTCAGACAAGGATGCATATTATCTCCCTACCTGTTCAACCTCTATGCCGAGCACATCATACAGAAAGCTGGATTTGATCTAGAAGAAGGGGGAATGAAAATTGATGGAAGGAACATTAACAATTTGAAATATGCAGATGACACCACATTACTGGCAGAAAATAGTGAAGACTTGAAATGACTACTGATTGGTGTGGTATTCAATTGTTGGTTGTTGGGCTGCTTGGTCCATGTGTTTCTGCCATGCGTGTCAGCTTGAAGTTTTTGCTCCATAACAGGAACAAATGGAGTGGCTGGGGGCCCACTGAATTTGACCCCAAGGTCTAATAGCCCTGAAACTTGGCAGGTCTTTAGATGACATTTAAGAGTTGGTTCCCTCCAAATGCAGTGGATTTTTTCTTGCAAAATTCTACACCCAGCCTCCTGGATAGTCTCCATAGCTTTCCCCATAGAGAATAATGAAGACTGGAGGTACCTGGGGGCACCTTCTTTGGAGGGGCTCCCAGAGTTCAATCTTAATGAAATTTGGGTGTGGTTAGAAGACAGATAGTAGTAGGTTGCCTGCAAATTTGGTGAAATTTGGTCCAAAAATGACCCCCTCCAGGTTACTGGATAGATCCAAATTGAGTTTCCCATAGGAAACAATGGCTGAATTTTACCAAATTTGCTCTATATTACCGAACCAAACTGGACAATGAATTTGGTATTCCCCAAATTCTTAATTTTTCCCCCAGTTCAGTATTACTGAACCAAATCAACTGAATTTTTTTCCTGTGCCTACCCGTACTTTGATCCAGTCTCACACTCTCAGCCTAAATTTCCTCTTAGGGCTGTTGTGAGGATAATGTGGAGGCATGGAGAATGCCGTAAGCTGCTTTGGGTCCCCATCATGGAGAAAGGCAGTATATAAATGACCTAAATTAAAAATATAGGGAAAGATGAGGGGAAGATAAAAGGTAAGTGAAGTACCCTCTGCAAGTTATTATAGGTTCCTTACCATGCAACTTGCCCTGGCTCAGCCAGCATCATGCAGCTGGGCCACAGGGGAGGGGCTGGAGATAGGGGAGGGGGAAAGTGAAGACCAGAGGGCAGCCAAAGGTGGCCGGGAAGGGGAAACGCAGAGAAGGAAGTAGGAGAGAGGCTGGGGGGAGGCAGAGAAGGGGAGGACCTGGTGGGGGAGGGGGAATGGGATTTCCACACAAGTCTTTGTGGGCCCCACTTATTTATCTCCAGACTACATATATCAGTTGCCCTGGAGAAAATGGCTACTTTGGAGGGTGGACACTATGGCATTATACCCTGCTGAGGTCCCTGCCCTTTCAAGGCTCCGCCCCTCAAATCTCCAAGAATTTCCTAATCTGGAGCTGGCAACCTAGGCTAAACTAATACTGCTGCTGGTAGGTAAAGACAATTGTGTTACTTTCAGAATGGAAAAGTTCATTGCCTTTGTTATGAAAACTGAAATCAAAAGATGTATATTACGACACTGGAGAGATGAATGCCCACTTTCCATTATTGAATGGATGGAGGACCTTATAGCCTTATCAATATTTGAATGCATGACATATAGACAACAATTTATATAGACAGATATTTTGAAACCTTTTATTGATGCTTATGTGTAGACCTGCCACTATTATTGTCCTATTTTTAGTTTTATTATACATGACGTTTGTTTTAATTTTTAAAATATTTTTTTACTTAAAAGAGGAAGTCAAGTAAAAAAAGTCATAAATCTGGCGGCGTATTAGTTTAATGGATCATTTGATGTTTGTCATATGATACTGGGTACTCGATATTTGTAATTATGTTGATAACAGATTGATAATTTTTTATTAAATCTGTAGTACTAGTTGTGTTCTAAATTGATATTATTAAATGTTGCTATGTTGTGTAGTATTTTTAATCTTTGGAAATGTTATTTATGATTTAGCTATTTCTATTTGTTTATTATTTACTTAGAATTTTATTATTGGCTATGGCGTCAGAGCTAAGGCAATAAAACTTTTCAATGAATGAACAAATGAATCTTAAGTAGAGTCATCTCCTCCTAGCCCATTGTTTTAGAAGGATACATTCAGGGCTTTTTTTCTGGGAAAAGAGGTGGTGGAACTCAGTGGGTTGCCAGCACAGGGGGAAGCTCTTGGTGGGAGGTAGTGCCCCTGGTACTACATGTGCGTGCACAAAGTACGCACATGCTCCCAGGACCGCACAATGACATCACTTTGAGTCAGCTGGAAGAAGTGGGAAGTTTTTAAAAGTTTAAATCACCCTCGTTGAAAATGGTCACATGGCCGGTGGCCCCGCCCCCTGATCTCCAGACAGAGGTGGAGTTTAGATTGCCCTCCACACTGCTGAGGACAATCTAAACTCCCCTCTGTCTGGAGATCAGGGGGCGGGGCCACTGGCCACGTGACCATTTTTAAGAGGTGCCGGAACTCCATTCCACTGTGTTCCAGCTGAAAAAAGCCCTGGATACAATTCTGTTTAGGATTGCACTGCGAGTATAATTCAACAAATTATTATGCTATTAATGTAGTGAGGCAGGAAATGAAGACCTAAGTGCACTTCAGGAGCTGAAAGCAAACCAGACTGCACAACGTTCAGAAACTGGGGAGGATCTGCTTCAGAATACAAAAATTGTTTACATGAGACTTGGCAAGTGGCCAGTTTTAGCTAACCCCGTGTTTACACATGCAAATGTTTACAGTATTGAAAAAATATTTACTATAATGACAGAATTGAATGTGACTTTGTAATACTTATATCCCAGGTTTTTTTTAAAAAAAAATCAAATGAAAGCATTCATTTGTTTTGTGCATTGCAGCTGAGTGAGGTGCAAGACTCCACTGCAGCCGGCCCTTTTCCGAAGGCGGCCAGCCCAGCCTGGGGTCTACTGCAGAGGGGCCATGGGCAGGCAGGGACACTTGTCTCCGCCCTCTTGCCCTCTGTTCTCAGCTGCCCTGTCCTGAGATTTGCTGATAACCAAGCAACTCTGGCTGTTTAAAGACTTTTTCCTGCGCAACCTGCCTTTGCTTTGGGCTGTTCTGACTGTGAGGGGCCACCAGCAAGAGAATCTCTCCCCCCCCCCCCCGCCGCCCCTTTTATGCTTTCCTTCTGGCTCCTTCAAGACCAGAATATTATGGATTTGTATGTGTGTTCATGAAGGCGCGCAAGATGCTTTGGGGGCTTTTGCCCACCCCTGTCAGTTCTGCAGTTGTTCAGCATAACCCACCAGTTTTCAGCATTGTGGGTATGATTTTCTAAGCAGCCTGTTTACACCTCAAAATCAAAAATAAAATAAATCTTCAATAATTATGCATGAATTCTAGAAAGCATTCATAATTTGGAAAAAACAAATAGTTTTAGGCAGAATACCAAAAAGAAATATGAAAAAGTATTGTGCTAATGAATCCTATGCCAGCAAAAAGCCTGGGCTTTTACTCCTTGGAATGGGTCTGGATCCAAGCATTTTTGGCACAGCCTGATAGGATCTTTCCATGATATCAGCGTCTTGAGGCAAATCTGGACTCCATTCTTGATACACAGCTCCAATTCAGGCTGTGTTATAGATTTCCCTGCAGCTTGGAAGTTCTTCTTTTTGACCCTGTCAGAATTTAGAGGTGCAGGTTCAAGCCTGCTGTCAGTTCCTGCCAGGTAGATCCCTCTGTCCCCCTCCAATGAACACACACTGATTCCAATAGGAAAGGCTTTATTCAGGATTTTACATTTCAGGTCTGAACTCCATCACGGAGCTTGGTAGAAGTGACAATTCAAAACAACAGGTCAATGCTATAGTTGAGTTTTCCCGCGTTCCAGCAATGGTTACATTTTGGCACGCAGGGCTACACTGGTTCTGTGAGAACCCATTATAGTTATGGCTAAGCAATGAGTATACAATAGTAGATTCTCAACATCTGGGCAAAGTAACAAAGTCTCCAAGGTCGTCCCTAGCTCAGAGAGGCATAGTTCTGTGAGATAACATGAGGCCCAGGCTCGGTCTTGAAAAGTAACAATTACAATATGGAAAGAACCTGGCTAAGGAAAAAATGCATCAGGTTAGAATTAAGGCAGTGTAACTGCAGTGTACTGTGACATCAGTGACAGAACAAACAAACACGGCATGGATATACACAGACATGGATATACACAGCATCCTGATCCATCCTGATCCGCCCGTGCCTCCCCTGCCAGCCAGGTAAGCAGAGGCAGGGGGTGGTGGGTGAGAATGGGGATCCCCCACCCTCAGCGGGAGACTGGCAACCCTAGTTCCCACAGATACCCCAGTGTTATTCTAAAGACTCATTGATCCTTTCATCACAGCATCACAGCATTGGCTGCTTGTCAATGGTATGCAAGGTTGTGGGGCCCATTGTGAGGTGGATCTTTTCCAGCTCAACTTTGGCTGATTCTGCACATGTTGGATAATGCACTTCCAATCCGCTTTAGAGATCATTTGGAGCTGAATTTTTCGAGTGTGAAACAAAAAATCCACTTCCAAACGATAGCTAAAGTGCATTGGAAGTGCATTATCCAACGTGTGTGGAATCAGCTCTGCCTGTAATCAGTGTGGTAGTGTTGTCATGGTGAGACTGGTGGTTGTAGCAGGGCTCTCCCAGCTGTGAGCTAAACAAGAACAGTGGTGGATCGCCTGTAGATCTCACATGTTGGAGGCATTTGGGAGGCATATGAAATAGCTTGCACACCTTAAATATCTGCTTTAACTGTCTGCTTTTAAAGATATCTTCTAATTATTGTACTAGACAGTTCTTTTCATATTGTTTCTATTGTTAAAATCCAAACTTGGTCTTGACTATGCCAGGAGAAAGATGGAATACATAAATACTCTTAACGCATATTCCAGAATTCATGAGCCAGAGTACATTGGCTCATGTACATATACAGAGTACATGGGGATAGGCCATGACTGAGTGGCAGAACGTCTGGTTTGTATGCAGAAGGCCCAGGTCTGATCTATGGCATCTCAAGTTAAAAGGGTCAGATGTGGGTGATGTGAATTGCCTCCACCTGGGGTCCTGGAGAGCTGCTGCCAGTCAGACCCCACCCCCCCACCCCTCCAAAGGCCTGTCTAAAAAGTTCTGACTTGCCGTTCTTGCTAAACTGCAAATAAAATGAAGTCTGCCTTAGTTCAACCCAGGCACTTCTCCATAGAACTGGGGTGGTTGCAGCCATTGAAAAAGGTTGTTAGCAAACAGCAGCAGGGGAAGCATTTACAGAGGTTAGATGACCAATCAACGCTGTTGACCAGAACACAGTTGCTGTACAGGCTCATTCTGTGAGAGGTGGTCCTTCAGGACAGTTGGTCTCACGACTTCCTGTTTGGGATCCATGGAGGTCTAACGCAGCTCTAACTGTGGAGCTGACCAGGCTGCCGTTTAAGTAGCCGGCGGGGCAAAACAAAGCCCGCGGCCAACTGTTCTCAGGCGGAGAACAGGCATAGAATGCTCAAGTACCTCAGGGTGCGTTGATCTCGGGCGAGGGGGGGTCCTACACAACGGATCCTCTCCCGACCCTTGAGGTCCCACCCTAAGACAGGTCGGCTATAATCTCTGCGGCAGTCCTGGTGCCAATGCGGTTGGCATAAGACCCCCATGCCCAAGCTTCAACAGGGGAAAGAAGAGCGGATGGGAATCTAAGATTGAAACAGCTATTACAACCCACAGAAAGTGAATGAGAAGGTAAAGATCACTATCTCTTGAAACGGGACAGATTACTTAAAGTAAAGAAGAATTAAAGTAGACTTTTAAACTGCAACAGACTCAGTATAAGGAGGGGAGGACCCGGCAAGAATTATATTAGAAAAAGGACTAAGTTAAACGAAGCTTTTAAAGAAATTGGACTATTGTTTTGAATACCTGTGGCTAGAAGGAGATATCAGGCTGTGAGAAAGTTTCACCATCGCGAGAGCTGCTGTGGGAAGTCGGGAAACAGGAAGTACGTAACAACGATAGAGTTGCTGGAGAGAAGCGGCCCTTGCCGGAGGGCAGGAAGAAGGGAATCGCCATCTTTGAAAGGGGAAGAGCCGCGGCTTCAGCGAAAGAGGAAGTAAGCCATATTGGATTACAAAAATCATAGAGGAACCATAGAGAAAATACGCCCGACATTTTGGACTATTTAAAAGTTTTTTTTGGAAAGACCGGGACATTTAAACTAAAAGGATATTAAATCAAACGCCACGGAGCTAAGGAAGAGAGTGGACTCGTGGGAGCGAGCCAAAGCAAGCCCCACGATGTTGAAAAAAGAGTGGCAATCGGCGATAGAGAATTTGGATAAAAAACTTTTAGAAGTGATTAAGGAGCTCAAGGACATGAAACCGGAGTTGGTGAAAGAGGTTAAAGAGGTTAAAGAGACAGTAAAAAATGAGCTGGCAGAAGTGAAGAAAGGTATGGAAACAATGCAAAACGATTTGCAGGGAACACAGCAAAGAGTCAAGGTAGTGGAAAGTGCGGTGGAGAATTTAGCAGACACGCAACGAACAGAGATGAAGGCGATGAGGGGGAGAATGGCGGTTGCGGAGAGTAAACATATGGAGAAGCAGCTGAGGTTTCGCGGTTTGCCGGAAGTGGAAGGAAAGACAGCTCAAGAACAGATTGCTGAGGTGTTAGCTGAATACCTGGGGAAGGAGGAGGAGGAAGTGATGGCTATCCTAGATGTGGTATACCGTGTAAATTCAAGATTTGCGACCCAGAGGAAACTACCAAGAGATGTGATTGTGCAATTCACAACCAGAAACATAAAAGAGAAGATCGTGACTAAACAATTTCAAGATCCATTGGAGATTGATGGCAAGACGATTATTATCATGAAGGAACTACCCAGATCGGTGTTGTTAGATCGGAAAAAATATAAAGCTCTAGTTCAGATTCTGAAGGACATGAAAATAAGGTACAGATGGGAATTACCAGAAGGAGTGTCCTTTGAATTTGGAGGAGTGAAAAAGCGCATTAGATCTGAATCAGAGATGGAACAGTTTATAAGGGACAATGAAAAGGACTTACCAGCAACAAGATTATGAAGATGGAGTGCAAAGTTTTATCTTGGAATGTAAATGGACTTAATTCACCGAATAAGAGAAAAAGTATTTTCCACTGGCTATTAAAACAAAAATGTGATATTGTGTGCCTGCAAGAGACTCATATCAGAAAGCAGGATGTAAAGTATTTAAAATTGAATAAATTGGGTAGTGACTTTGTAGCGGCCTCCAATAAGAAAAAAAGGGGAGTGGTATTGTATATAAAAGAGGAGCTACAGCCAAAGTTAGTGATGAGAGATGCGGAAGCCAGATTTATAGCAGTGGAATGTATATGGAATTTAAAGAGAGTATTGGTGATTGGAATTTATGCACCTAATGGAGCAAAAGAAAGCTTCTTTGAGGACTTGAGGAAGCAATTAGATGAACTTTCCTATGACCAGATAATTCTTGCAGGAGACTTCAATGGAGTGACAAACTTGGAATAAGATAAAAAGTCAGCAACTGCACAAAAGAAAAGAGGACTATTACCAAAGACGTTTTTCGTATTGACGCAACAGGAAACTTTAGAAGATGTATGGAGAAGACAAAATCCCAAAGGCAGACAATACACGTTTTTCTCTGCGAGACATTCTACGTTATCAAGAATTGATATGATCTGGGCCTCAAAAGACTTAGCGCTTTGGACTAAGGATGTGGAAATAATGCCTATGGTAGGCTCAGATCATAATCCAATTATGTGGAAGTTGGGGAAAAGGAGTAAAAGGAGAGGATGGAGAATAAATGAGGATTTGCTGCAAGAGGGAGAAAATATGGAGATGTTGAGAAGAGAAACAAAGTTTTTCATACAATATAACATGAATAGAGAAGTACCAACCAACAAGGTATGGGATACCTACAAGGCAGTAATTAGAGGCATATTAATGGACTTAAATGGAAGAGCCAGGAAAAAAAAAGAGGAGAAGAGACAGGAGATCATGGAGAAAATAAAAGCCAAAGAAATACAGTTAAAGAAAAGACCAGGGAAAAAGAAAATCTACCAGGACATTAAAATTCTTCAAGAACAGTTGACAGCAATGAATAACAAAGAATTGGAATGGAACCTAAAGAGAATGAATCAAAAGGCGTTTGAAGGCGCGAATAAACCTGGGAAATATTTGGCATGGCAATTGAAGAAGAGAAAGGAGAAGATAATAAATAAAATCTGTGAGGACAATAAAGTGTACCTGGAGCAGACAGCTATCAGCAGAGCCTTTTATAAATTTTATGCCAAATTGTATAATAAAAAAGAGGTGAACAAAGACTCAATAGCGACATATTTGGGGAAAATGAAGCTCCCAGTAATTTCGGAAGCTTGGAGAGACAAACTGAATAATGAAGTAACGGAGGAAGAAATAAGAAAGGCAATACAGTCAACAAATTTGGGAAAGGCGCCAGGACCGGATGGACTTACAGCCAAATTTTATAAGATAATGGCTAATGAACTGGCACCATTCCTAAAAGAAGTGATCAATGGTGTTTTAAAGGATCAGCGGATCCCAGATACTTGGAATGAAGCTAATATATCATTGATCCCCAAAGAAGGGCAAGATTTGACCAACGTAAAAAATTACAGACCTATATCGTTACTTAATAATAATTACAAAATTTTTGCGAAAATACTGGCGGAAAGAGTGAAGGGATGGCTTTCTGAAGTTATTGAGGAGGAGCAAGCTGGTTTTTTACCAAACAGACAAATTAAAGACAATTTAAGGACAGTTATAAATGCTATTGAATACTATGACAAACGTTGTGACAAGGAGGTCGGTTTCTTCTTTGTGGATGCTGAAAAAGCGTTTGACAATTTGAACTGGGATTTTATGTTTGCCACCATGGAAAAGCTTCAAATGGGAGAAAGATTCATAAGAGCAGTAAAGGAAATTTACAGAGACCAGAGTGCAGCAATTGTGGTGAATGATGAGGTAACCAAGAAATTGACTATAGGTAAAGGTACAAGACAAGGTTGCCCGTTGTCGCCATTGTTGTTTATTTTGGTTTTGGAAATATTGATGATACAGATACGAGAAGATAATGCAATCCGTGGAATAAAAATAAAGGACTTTTCCTATAAGGTCAGAGCTTTTGCGGATGATATAATGTTAATTGTGGAAGATCCAATGGAAAATATGCCAAAGGTAACAGAGAAAATAAAGGAATTTGGAGATTTGGCAGGATTTTATGTAAACAAAAAGAAGTCAAAGATACTATGTAAGAACATGACTAAACAAAAACAACAACTATTAACGGAAATAACAGACTGTGAAGTAACAAGTAAGGTGAAATATCTGGGAATTGAATTGACTGCAAAGAATATAGATTTATTTAAAAACAACTATGAGAAATTGTGGACTCAGATAGAGCAAGACTTGATTAAATGGAACAGATTGAACTTGTCATGGTTGGGAAGAATTGCAGTAATTAAGATGAATGTGTTGCCAAGAGTGATGTTTCTGTTACAGACAATACCAATTATTCGAGATTCTAAGCAGTTTGAAAAATGGCAGAAGAAAATATCAGACTTTGTTTGGGCAGGCAAAAAGCCTCGAGTGAAAATGAAAGTGTTACAAGATGCAAAAGAAAGAGGCGGAATGCAACTGCCCACCCTAAGACTTTATTATGATGCAATTTGTTTAGTGTGGTTGAAAGATTGGATGATGCTGAAAGACCGGAAATTACTGGCCTTAGAAGGATATAAAAAAAATTTCGGATGGCATGCATACTTATGGTATGAGAAAGTAAAAGCGGACTCTATGTTTTTACATCATTATATTCGGAGAAGCCTATTCACAATATGGAAGAAGTACAGAAATTACCTACAAAATGGAATCTCCTCATGGGTGGTTCCATATGAAGTAATAGATCCGAGAACTGTCGATAATGAACAACAGTGTTTAACATACAAGGAGATAACCCGAATGGAATTTTCTAAACCTAAAATAAAGACGCAAGATGAGTTATCTCCAAGCTACAATTGGTTTCAGTATAGACAGATCAGAGATCTTTATAACTCGGACTGTGTGAAGGGAGGGATAAGAATGGAGAATTCGGAACTAGAACAGGCACTCCTATAAGAGGACAAAAAGGAAATTTCTAAGGTATATAAAGTGCTGCTGAAATGGTATACTGAAGATGAGACAGTTAAAGTGCAAATGGTGAAGTGGGCTATTAATTTTAACAAAGAAATAACAATGGAGGCGTGGGAATACTTGTGGAAAAACACGCTGAAAATTACGACATGTTACCAATATTAAAGAGAATGTTCATAAAATGATTTACCGTTGGTACTTGACACCAAAGAAAATTGCGCTAGGGAATTTGAATATGTCTAATAAATGCTGGAAATGCAAGAAACATGAAGGATCTTTGTATCACATGTGGTGGACTTGTGAGGTAGCTAGGAAGTACTGGGGGGAAATAATAAAAGAGATAAGCGAGATTTTACAATTTCAAATAAATAAGAACCCAGAACTCCTGCTGCTGAACTTGGGAATGGAGAGCATTCCAGCACAATATAGGACATTGTTATTTTATATGACAGCAGCGGCTAGCCTTTTGTATGCGCAAAAATGGAAAGTGCAAGAAGTGCCAACTATTGAGGACGGGATTTACAAATTGCTGTACATGGCGGAAATGGACAAAATGACAAGGAAACTGAGAGACCTTGATCCAGGACAGTTTAACATGGATTGGGAGAAGCTGAAACAATATTTGGTGAAAAAATGGGAGGTGGGAGGAGAACTGTGGCAGTTTGAAAATTACTGAAATACAATAAAAGTAGAGGGAGGTGACTTTACCGGGGGGTGGAGAGTTAAATGAGAATTTCTAAGCAACTATTTTATTTGACTATTATATATAGTATTAAGTATCATAGGTGTTATTATAAGAATTATAATGATAGAAATTAATTAATATTAATTAATAGAAATTAATAATAACACTTTGTAAACCGCTCTGAGTGGGCATTAAGTTGTCCTGAAGGGCGGTATATAAATCGAATGTTATTATTATTATTATTAATTATAAGAATAGAAACTAATTAATTTCATTTTTGGCAATAATTGTATAATGGAGATATTTTATAATTGCAATGAAGAAACCTAAGCAAGGTGGGAAAATACATAGTAATAGACTATATGTATAGTATAGACTACATGTTAAATTGACTGACTGAGGTATATATGGGTCAAATTGGTTGACTACTTTTGGTGGATAGCTGCATAATGGAGGAATTATATAATTAAAATAGTACGAAGACAAGATGTGCAGAAAAAGTAATATATAGAATATAAGTTAAATTGGTTGACTTATATTGAATGTATTGTTTATAGAAGTACCTAAAATTATGCTAAATGAGGGATAAATTGTTTGTCCCATATTGAAGATGAGATTATAAGATAGAGAATAGAGTACCAAAATTAGTTAAATGACTATTATTAAAAGAATATATGCCAAGAATGTATTATTTAGTTATGCATTATTTAGTTGTTAAAGTAAGTAAGAAGACAGAGGAAGCACTGTGTTATATAGATAAGCTTAGAAGAAAGTGAAAGTTAATGTTTGACAGATAGAATAAATTTGAAATGAGTAAGGGATAAGGGACAAGGGGTTGGAAAACTGTTGGAAGTCAACAAAAGGGGGGGAAGGGAGGGGGTTAGAACTGGGGAAATTAAAGGAAATTGACTGTAATGTACAATTCAATGATTTCTAATCCAATAAAAATTTTAAAAAAAAAAAGGACAGTTGGTCTCACGTCATGGAGCATCTTAACAGTCAGCATAAGCATACAGCCGGGACTTGGAAACATACAAATAGTCAGTGCAATGATCATAAAATGAGCGATAGGTTCCCTCTTCTGAATCCTGATACGAGGTGGGCTGCTGCATTCGGCACCCAGTGAAGATTTTGAGTCATTGTCATGTACAGTTATCAAGCCTAACACTGTGGCCAGGTCACCGGTGACTAGATAAGGGGAAAGTTTGCAGGCCAAATGTACCTGGAAGAAGGCGTTCTTTGCCACCACCAGGGCTTTTTTTTCTGGGAAAAGAGGTGGTGGAACCCAGTGGGTTGCCCTTGGAGAAAATGGTCACATGGCTGGTGGCCCTGCCCCCTGATCTCCAGACAGAGGGGAGTTTAGATTGCCCTCCGTGAGCAGCGCAGAGGACAATCTAAACTCCCCTCTGTCTGGAGATCAGGGGGCGGGGCCACTAGCCATGTGACCATTTTCAAGAGGTGCCGGAACTCCATTCCACCCCGTTTCTGCTGAAAAAAAGCCCTCGCCACCACAGACCACCTTCTCCAGAAACAGAGCTGGGTTTAGATAAAAAGCCCAGGTTCTTTACAGTGTCTTTTAAATAGTCACACTCATCCCACACAGGGGTCCCTCCACCACAAGCCTTCATAACCAGCATCTTGTCAGAACTGAATTTCAGTTTATTCATTCCATGGCCACTGGAACACAGCAGTCATCCAGATATTGCTGAAGCTTGTCAGCTACAAATTGCTCAATAATCTTACCTGCAAAAGACAGTTGAGAAATTGGCAACTCGAGGTAAATCAGCTTTGGGTTCAGAGTTTCCCTCCTTTTTGTCCCCATTCTTAAGCCTCTCTCTTTCTAATTGTAATCTTTCTGCTTCCAAACTGGTGTGTCTTTCCATCTCTTGAACTCTAAATTCCATTTCAGCTTTCCACTTTCCCCTTTCAAACTGCAGAGAAGTTAGCCGTGTTAGTCTGTGGTAGCAGAATCAAAAAGAGTCCAGTAGCACCTTTAAGACTAACCAATTTTATTTTAGCATAAGCTTTCGAGAATCAAGTTCTCTTCAGGCATCTGACGAAGAGAACTTGATTCTCGAAAGCTTATGCTAAAATAAAATTGGTTAGTCTTAAAGGTGCTACTGGACTCTTTTTGATTCCCCTTTCAAACTGTTTTTGTTCTGCATCAACTTTCAGCTTTTCCCATTCAAGCTGTTTTTGTTCTGCTTCAACTTTCAACTTTTCCTTCTCAAGATGGTTTTTTTCTCTTAGAAACTCTAAATATTCTGGACTAGGATTATACATTCCCTCAGGGTTTCTCTCAGATGCAGTACTCCTAGGCTCCACACTGCTTTGTATCAGTATAACTCTCAGTTCTTCTACACTTTTCCCCTTCATGAGATAAATTTAACTCACTGCACTTCTGAATTGGAGCCTCCTTTTTCATCCCCATAAACTCTGCCTTTGCGTTGGAACCGAAGACCGGTGAGCGGTCGGGACCGACGGACAAGCCACAGGAACCGACGGTCGCAGAGGCAAGCCAGGAGGTGGAGGAGCGGATGCCGGGAGCCCGACTGGCTGAGCCGGAACGGAAACCATCGGAACCGAAGGATGCTGCAGGAAGGGCAGCGACTGTTGGAACCACGCCACAAAATCCTGCCAGGAGGTCATGTTCCCAATCCCTGCGACAGGCTGACAAGGGGGCAGAGGAGCAGGCACCGGGGCAGGCCAGCGAAGAGGCATCGGAACCGACGAGGTAGACGGCAATGGAACGGAGGCCTCCGAAGGCGCCGGGGCGGAAGGCAGGGAACGTTCGAATGACTGGAACGGTTCCGTGAAAGACGGGAACGGCACGAATTCCTCGGGAACCGACGGAGGAGGCGTGCAAGGAGGAGACGGGGTGTGGAGACTCACCACATCGTCAGGGATCAGGACCGGTCCAGATGGAGTACCAGGTTGCACAGTCGGAGCCGGGGATAAAGTACGGCCCTTGGTCCTCGATTTCGTCTTGGCCTTCTTGGGCTGGGGTTCCGAAGCAGCCTCTGCGGCCGAAGGCTTGGAGGAGGACTTCGGCTTGGATGCGGAACGCTTCTTGGCCTTCCGGTCGGAAGGACGATCCCCGGAACCGGAGTCAGGTCGGGCCTCCGGAACGGGTTGCCCTGTCGGTTCCGTGGGGAGCTGCTCTGGCGACTTACGAGACGGCGCCGGCGACGGAGCGGCGGAGCGGGGTCTATCTCCCGAAGAGCCCGATGGCTTGGGGGGGAGAAGGTTAGCATCCCACAAGAAGGCACGGAGCCTGGCCTTCCGATCACTCCTTGCCTTCGGGGTGAAGGACATACAGATGGAGCAGCGCTCGACAACATGCCCCTCGCCCAGGCAGATGAGGCAGAGCTCATGGCCGTCCGAGTGCGTCATTTTAGTGCCGCACTTAAGACACTTCTTAAACAAAGAAGTTTGGGACATAACGAACGGTATCTCCCACCGACAAGGGGAAAAAATACCGACTAGAAGATCACGATCCAAAAACTCCGAAGAGACGCTGAGAGAATAAACGCTAGACAATAGAACCTTTTCGTACGGCGGCGAAAAAGGAACTGAGGGAATGCCGGGGACGTTCGGATATATATGCATTCAAAATTGGCGGGAACACCGACGCGCATGCGCGGTGGATCCGAACGTCCCCTTCACATCTCTAAAAGCTAGAAAAATCTTTTCCGCGGCTGGCCTGCGCCTGCGCAGTCCCAATGTGGGGCTGCACAGAAGGACGAAGACGATCTCTCAGTTCTTCTACACTTTTCCCCTTCATGAGATAAATTTAACTCACTGCACTTCTGAATTGGAGCCTCCTTTTTCATCCCCATAAACTCTGCCATTTTGCTCTTTTACTTGTATTTCCTTCTACAATTTTACTAAACTTCACCAGATTATGTTCTCTCTTATAAATCCTACTAGTTCTTCTGAGTCTTTCCTTTATAACAGTTCTATATTCCACATAGGATTCAACTGAACGCTCTCTCTCTCTTTGGCTATCTGTCCCCTCAGAATGCCTTCTCTCAGAATGTTCCCTCCTCCCAGGCTATTATATCCCACTTAAAATATTTTCTTCTCCTCAGGATGTTTGAGATCCCACCGCTATGCCTCCACTTGTTATGACCTGTACTTTCTTTGGGGTAGATTTTTCTTTTAATCTTCCCCTTACACCCTCTGGGTAGTTTGCTGCCACCAGGAATATATTATTCCAAAATATTTTATTCAAATTTCCCCTTTGGTAACGTGTTTAAGCGTCAGGCTCCTTCGTGGTTCTATGTGGCCCTGAGGATATGAATGGGATATAGCAATGACAGCTACACTGGGATATAACAAAACAAAACAAATGTTTATTTTTCAAGAAGCGTATCGGTTTCATAAAAGTAGTTCTTAGTTCTTAAAGTTACTTCCTTTAGTCTCATTCACACAGCTGGCCTCTCCCTGACTGAGTGTCCTTTCACAAACATGCTCAGTTCAGGTTCCACACAGGTTATATTTCTCTCATAAATACTTCAGTATACTCAGGCAGCACACAGCCGGCCTGCTTTCCTCTGACTGAAACCTTTTCTCTCTGCCCTGTCAGTCTCAAACTGCCTTCACTCCGCCCACCCTCCCAGTCATCAACCAATCACATCACTCACTCTTCCCTCTCTCACCCCCACTCTTCACCTAGCAAAAACCAAGCATTTAAAGACACAGGCACACATTTACTTGGAATCATTACAATTATCATTGGATAAATCACTGCAAACTACAAGTTAAATATAATGGCAAGCTGCTCCATGCATCAGATCAAGATATGGAAATCCTTTTATCGCAAAAGTTGGCATATCAGTGCCTACGGAAACAGAGATCACTTCTCAGAAAAGAAAACAGAGCCAACCATCACCTCTGCAAAAGGGTAGCAAAATTCCTATCCACAATAACTGATAATGAAAGTAACACAGTAAATGAAAACAAGGAGGTATAGTTAAGAAAACACAGGAATGTGACTGCATAATTATGGCTAATTGCAATCTAGGGGTGGGGTCGAGGGGCATAAGTCTGCCTTATAGCCTCTGGAAGAGACAGTCCTTTTCACTCATTGGGTCATAAAGGACTGTTTAGCAAATTTGTTTTCAACTCATAAGAATAAGTAAAGCTGTGTTAAACTTAGGGAAATAATATACATAGTAATCAGTTATTTGTTAAATTGTTATTATTGTCATATTAAGAGATTACAGTGTAGGTTTTTCAGGCTGTATGGCCGTGGTCTTGGCATTGTAGTTCCTGATGTTTTGCCAGCAGCTGTGACAGGCATCTTCAGAGGTGTGGCACTGAAAGACAGAGATCTCTCTGTTTGACACAGAGATCTCTCTGTTTGACACTGAGAGATCTCTGTCTTTCAGTGCCACACCTCTGAAGATGCCAGTCACAGCTGCTGGCGAAACGTCAGGAACTACAATGCCAAGACCACAGCCATACAGCCCGGAAAATCCACAACAACCATCGTTCTCCAGCCGTGAAAGCCTTCAACAATATATAGATTATAGTGTACTTAGATTTTTTTTTAGTTAAAGGTTTTTTATTAGATTAACATTGTCTAAGTTAACTGTTTCACTAGCGTTAATATAAAAATCTCTTTTCTGTAGCTACTGTTCTTGTTTTAGTATAGGAAAACAGTGTTATTCAAGTAATTAGATGAGGGGTACGTATACTAGTTTGGGGAAGTTGTCTAATTGGTATAGTTTTGGCTGGTTTATATAGACAGATAGTTAAATAAATTAAAACTCTCTTTTTTACAAACATAAATATAGATATAAAAAAGTATCACAAAACCGACTAAAATTTTAAGTTTTTGCAGTTATATGTATGTATGTATGTATGTATGTATGTATGTATGTATGTATGAGATTAGTAATTATAACATATTTAAGCAAAGAAAATTGATAGTTGCTTGGAAATTTTGTCATTTAGAATGTAATTGTATATTTTAAAGAAACCAGTTAATTATAATTCATATAATTCATTATAAAGAAATCTGTTAATTATAATTCATTATTGTTGTAAGTGATTCTTCTAAAGAGACACCCCTCCCCCGGTTTCTCTGGGTACTTTTTGTGAAACTGACGTACAAGCTTAGGAGCATTCACATCGGAAGCTTTTACCCATTCCATATTATTCTTGTTGAAAGGAACCAATTGAATTAAGTAAAATAATCCCCCTTGCTTCAGTTTAGAGTCCAAAACCTCAACTTCATAGTGTGGTTGGCCATTCTGGGTGCCACACGTCAGGGCGCGGAGCCTTCTTCAGGAGGCTGAAATGGAACACAGGGTGAACATTCTTTAGGTTTTACGGCAGTTTTACTTCCACAGTCACATAACTGATCACCCGAATGACCTCAAAAGGTCCCAAATATTTCCACCCCAGTTTCTTGCTTGGCTGCCCCCCCATAGATGTTTAGTGGAGACGTAAACATAGTCTCCCACTTGTAGACTCAAGGGGGCAGAGCATTTCTGATCTGTTTGTTTCTTATAGTCCTCTTTGGCTTTGTCCAGGGTTTTTTTATCACTTCCCACTGGTCAGTTAATTTAGTCCACCACTCAATCAGATTCCCACCCCCACCCCCTTGTTCTCCTCCTGGGTGCGTATGAACGGCATGGCTTTGCCCTCAAACCCTTGAGCAACCATGAAGGGGGAGGCTCCCGTGAAGCTGTGTATGCTATTGTTGTAACAATATTATGCGAAAACCAGAAAGTCCATCCAGTCATTCTGCTGATAATTAATGTAGCACCTTAAAAATTGCTCCAACACCTGAATAACTCTTTCAGTTTGTCCATTGGTCTTGGGGCAATGAGTGGACCTTAGACCTTGCTCTAACCCTGCCACCTGTAGCAACTCCCTCCAGAACTTGGCTACGAATTGTACCCCCCTGTTGGAGATTACCTTCTCCGGAAACAAATGCAACCTGAACATATGCTGCATAAACAAAACAGCCAACTTTTTGGCTGTTGGTATTTTTGAGCAGGGTATGAAATGGGCCTGTTTTGAAAATAAATCCACCACTACTAGAATCACGGTTTTCTCCTAGGAGGGGGGAAGATCAGTAATAAAGTCCATAGAGATTGTGGCCTATGGCCAGGCGGTAGTTTCATGTGGCTGCAGTAACCCTCTTCTTCTTTCCCATCAGGCACACTTGGCAAATGGAAACATATTGCGACTCATCACACCTCATTTTGGGCCACCAAAATTGTCTTTGCACTATGTGCCCAGCCTAGTGCCCAGCCAACTTGGCATCATAGCAGTTTTTCAGCACCTCTCCTCTCAGGCTGGCAGGAACGTATAGTTTGCCTTGCCGGTACCAGCCTCCGTGCCCGACCTGCTCCAGTTCATCCTTGGGTACTTCCTCCTCCTCCTCCTCCACCTCAGCTTTCACTTTCTCCTCCTACTCCATGAGAACAGGCGGCGCTGCTTTGCTTCTCGCCTGCTGCCTAGTGACGACTGCCCCTCCCAGTTGGGTGGGCAAAATCATAGTGTCCACTACCTCCTCCTTTTGACTATCATGTTGGGGGAGGCATGAAAGGGCATCTGCCAGGAAGTTCAATTTGCTCAGGAGGTGTTTTAATACAAAGTTGAATCTAGAGAAAAACTCTGCTCACCGTAACTGTTTGGCACCCAATTTGCGAGGGGCATGTAACACTTCCAAATTCTTATGATCCATCCACACTTTGAATGGCATTTTAGCCCCCTCCAACCAATGTCTCCAAGTACACAAAGCCAGTTTAACTGTCACCGCCTCTTTATCCCAGATTGCCCAGTGGCGCTCAGAACCCAATTTTTTTTCCTGACACATAGGTGCAGGGGTGTAATTTTCCCTCCTCATCCTCCTGTAAAATCACGCCCCCCCCCCATCGCCACATCGCTAGCATCCACCTGCATTACAAACGGGCAATTCTCATCTGGGTGGCGCAGGACCGGCTCCAAGGTGAACAACTGCTTTAGGCACTTGAAAGCCTCCTGACACTCAGAAGTCCACGGGAGTTTAGCACTAGGCTTCATTCCCTGTGGCCCCTTCCTCTTGGTTTTCAACAGGTCAGTTAGCAGAGTGGAGATTTGGGCAAAGTTCTTTATGAAGGGTCAGTAAAAATTAGTGAAGCCCAGGAAGAACTACAGCTGCCATCGGGTCTTGGGGGCTTCCCACCCCACCACGGCTTGCACCTTTGCTGGGTCCATTTTCAGCCCTTGGCCCAAGACTCTGTATCCCAGAAAATCCAACTCTTTCTTATGGAATTCACATTTGGACAATTAAACTGGCAGCTGGTGGGCCTGCAGGGTTTTCAGCACCTCCCACACTAATTTCACATGCGATTCATAATCTTGCGAAAACAATAATACATCATCTAGGTAAACAACCACCCCCTTGTACAGGTATTTGTGCAGAACTTCATTAATTAAATTCATAAAAAAACACTGAGCCCCTTGCAAACTGAAAGATATGACCAAGTACTCATACTGCCCCAAAGAGGTGTTGAACGCTGCCTTCCATTCATCCCCCCCTTTGATTCTTACTCAAAAGTAAGCATCCCGCAAGTCCAGTTTAGAGAAGATCTTCCCTTGAGCCACCACTTCCAACAAGTCTCTGATGAGGGGTAGGGGGTAGGCATTAGACATCGAGACCGCATTGATCCCCCTATAATCCGTGCACAGTCGCAACCCCTCATCCTTTTTCTTGCAGAATAGCACCAGGGCGGCGTGGGGAGAGCTCGCAGGCCTAATGAACCCTCTCTCCAGATTTTTGCCAATGAACTTCCGGAGCTCCACTCTTTCCCCCGGGCAGTTTTTGTCTGGGGATCAGTTCAGTGGCACAATCGGTAGCCTGAGGGGGGGGGGGCTCATCTGGTTCTTTTTCATCAAACACTTGGCTCAAGTCCCGATACTCAGAGGGAATTTGCTCCTTCTCCTCTGTGGTCAACAGCACAGCTTCTGGGATGGGAGAGGCTGCTTTTCCCCACTCCGGGTTTCACACACATGTGTGTGACACTTCCCCTGGGAGGCACAGCTCATCTGCTCTCCAACGTACATATGGGTCATGATCACACAGCCAGCACACTCCCAACGCAAGGGGAAAAAAGTAGCTGTGCTAACTATAAAGGTTCGGGCTTCCCAATGGCTCCCCATCCCGGGAGGGGTAAGTTCAGTCTCATAGCTGGGAAGGTTCTCCTTCATTCAAGACCCATCCATTTGTTCGAACACAATGGGATGGGTGAGCTTGCTCACCTCTAGCCCCAATCCTGTCACCAACGTGGGGGCAATTAAGTCTCTAGTGCACCCTGAGTCAATTAGAGCTCTTACTCTGATGTGTGTCCCCCTCTGAGTGTTCACTAGGGTAACCGGCAAATAGAACAGGGCACTTTCGGGTCTCATCTCTTTAGTTGCTGATTTCTCCACGACCTGCTGGTAGGGCCTCCTTACAACAAGTCATCTTCGTTTTCCACCAGCAGCCTCTGGTCTTCCTCAGCCCTGTACGGGTCTCCACTGGACGACTCCAACTCCTCCTCCAATTTCAAGCCAGTGGCGGCTGTGTTCCTTGGCCGCCATGGCTTCTTAGTGGTCTTTGAAGGTTCTGCCAGGTTCCCCCAAGCCTTGCACCCTCTCTCTGGGACTTCCACTCTCAGCTCCAGGCAGTCAGTGGCAAAGTGGCCCGATCTCCCGCACTGTAAGCAGAAGCCCCATTTAAGGCAGAGGGCCCACTCAGTCACCGGGAGTTTACTTTATTAAAGAAGAATACCAGTATCAAGATGGTCAGACAGGATCATTGGCAGAAGTGACACAAGGTAGCAAAGCAAGGTTAATTATAGGGCAGACTCCCTGCCCCCAATGGGAAAGAAAGTCCATTAGGATTTTGGCATGTTGGGTCATGGAGCCAGGAGAGAGGGGAGGAGGGAAAGAATGACTGGGGGGGGGGGGAGTGGCAATACTTATTCAAGAGTCTTTCTCCTTTAGGACACTCCCCATTCCTAAGATCACTAGCATTGATTGTGTTGGTCTGTCCGGGGTCCGCAACCCAGCCCCCAGACTTACCTGGAGAAAAGGACGGGAGACCCCCGGGAGACATCCACCCAGCTGCTTCCACAGGCACTTGTCCAGGGGGGAACAGTCACAGCACCCCAGCAGCAGAGCCAGGGGGCTGGAACAGGCACAGCACCCCATTAGCAGAGCCAGGGGACCCAGAGGCTCCAGGGAAGGCAACACAGCCAGCAGCAAGTGTGGGAGGGGAAGAGCCAGGGGGGAAGCCTGCCAGGGAAGGGCAGCCGCACCCAGCATCAAGGGACAGGCCAGCGGCAGTGGACAGGCAGTCCAGATACCGGCCAGGGTGGCACCTCAGGAGCAAAGTCAGGGAAGCTCAGCCATGCCCAGCTCCAAGGGACAGGCAGCCCAGATGCTGGCTGGAAAGGCACCTTGTGAGCAGAGACAGCCAAGGCGCTGCACCTGGAAAGGCCCTGCCAGCCCAGTCCTGCAGGGGAGGTTAAAGGAGAATGAAGGAGGGAGAGAAGAAGGCACACCTGGAGGAAGCCTCAGCTGGGACACCTTTACATTCAGCCCCACCCTGCTAGAGAGGCAGGGAAGGCTGGGAGGAGTTAATGAAAGAGAAGGAACACCTGAGAGCAGACACAGTTGGGCAGCCTCAGGAGAGAGAAGGAGCTTGGAAGGAAGGGCAGAGGCAGCCAAGGGATACCCTATAAAAGCTGGCTCAGGAGAGCATTCAGGGTGGGTTGATTGAGTGGGAGTGATGGAGCGGGAGCGGAGGCAAGTAGGAAAGTTGATGGAAGAGGAGGAGATGGCAGAGGTCAAAGGGGAAGAGTGGTGCAGGTTGAGCAGGTCAGCAAGTGGACTGAGAGGGAGTCTGGGTGAAGTATACCGCCACTCCTTCCACAGAGCAGGGCCCTGGAGCATCCCTGGCACCCCTTTGACGTCAGGGCTGGACATGCCGGGGCCCCGCCCAGCAGCGGCCGCTGCAAGCCCTAACAGGTCTGGCATGGGATGCTGAGGAGAGTTTGGCTATCTACTAGGTGTACCGGCCGCCTAGCGCACCAGTAGCTACCCTGTCGAGCTTGTTAGAGGTGGTATTGGAGTGGGTGTCGGAGCACCCTGGGCTGTTGGTCTTGGGTGATTTGAATGACCATGTCGATGATGCCACCTCTTCCCAGGCTGCGGACCTGGTGTCTTCCATGGCAGCACTGGGACTCTCCCAATTTGTTTCAGCTCCTACACATCAAGCGGGCCACATGCTGGATCTGATCTTTGGGGCAGGGATTCAGGGGGACCAGGACACTATTAAAGCGGTGCAGTGGTCGGATCACCATGTCTTGAGGGCTCGTCTGGGTATGCCACCCCCTTCTTGTATAGGCAGCAGGCTAATTTATGCTCGCCCACGGAGACTTATGGATCCAATTGGTTTCCAGAATGCTCTGCGGGAGCCGGTGCCCCCTGGGGGTTCATTAGATGAGCTGGTGGGGGATTGGCATGGCTGTCTCTCAAAAGCCATTGACAAAATCGCTTCCCATCGCCCTCTCTGTCCCCATGTCAGACTGGCTCACTGGTACATGGAGGAGCTACGTCAGATGAAATGGGAACTGAGACGGCTAAAGCGGAATTGGGACGAAGAGGCGAGATCATCTTATAGAGCATTTATGAAGGTCTATGAGGTGGCTGTGAAGGCGATGAAGAAGGAGTATTTTGCCACCTCCATAGCATCTGCAAGCTCACGCCTGGCAAAATTGTTTCATGTAGTTCGCTCCTTGGTCTCCCTTTCGCAGGGGACTGCCAAATTAGAAATTCGGCCATCAGCTGTGAGGCTTTTGGGAGCTTTTTTGCAGACAAAATCTTGTCTCTCTGCCACGACCTGCCTGCCACAATTGATGCAGTAAGGAAACTGGAGACCCCTTTGCCATCTTCCGGTCCAACTTTGGATCACTTCAGCCTGGTCACCCAGGAAGAAGTGGACAGAATCTTGCAGCTGGTCAGGCCTACTATGTGCTCCCTGGACCCCTGCCCATTGTGGCTGGTGAAAGCCAGTGGCAACACGTTGGGGGCCCAATTGGAGGATATTATGAATTCATCATTGAGCTCTGGGGTTTTCTCCAGTACATTGAAGGAAGCCATAGTGAGGCCTCTTCTGAAAAAACCATCCTTGGACCCCACTGACCCGTCCAGTTACCGCCCAGTATCGAACCTCCCATTTCTGGGAAAGGTGATTGAGCGGGCAGTGGTGGAACAGCTGCAGGTTTTCCTGGAAGAGACCTCTGTCCTGGACCCATACCAGTCCGGTTTCTGTCCGGGCCATGGGACGGAGACAGTGTTGGTTGCCCTCATGGATGACCTCTGTAGGCACCTGGATCGTGGCAGGTCAGTGCTGCTGATTTTGTTAGACCTTTCAGTGGTGTTTGACATGGTCGACCATGAGTTGTTGGCCCACCACCTCGCCAACGTGGGGATTCGAGGGACGACCTTGCAGTGGCTTGTTTCTTTTCTCCGCGGTTGGAGACAGAGGGTGGCGCTGGGGGAGAGGTTGTCCACACGCCAGCCTTTGGTGTGTGGTGTCCCTCAGGCGGCGATAATCTTCCCCCTGTTGTTCAATCTTTATATGCGCCCCCTTGCCCAGCTGGTGTGAAGGTTTGGACTGAGTAGTCATCAATATGCGGCTGACACCTGGTTGTATCTGCTGATGGACGATCGACCTGACTCTGCCCCTGATGCCCTGTTGAGAGCTTTGGAGGCCGTGTCTGAATGGGTGGCACAGAGCAGGCTGAAGTTGAATCCCGTGAAGATGGAGGTCCTGTACTTGGGCCATGGGCAGTCGGAGGAGGGGATCCATCTCCCAGCCTTTGGGGGGGGCACCACTTGTGCCCGTACCATCAGTCACGAGTTTGGGAGTGATCCTGGATTCCTCCTTATCTATGGAGGCCCAGATTGTGACGGTTGCCTGGTCTGCTTTTTTCCATCTTCGGCAGGCCAGGCGACTAGCCCCCTATCTCTCAGCCCAGGACGTAACGACAGTGATCCATGCAACTGTCACCTCCAGGTTGGATTACTGTAACTCGCTCTATGCAGGGCTGCCCTTGGGTTCGATCCGGAGACTACAGCTGGTCCAGAATGCTGCTGGACGTGTTTTGACGGGTGTTCCTTATAGGATACATATTACACCAATTCTGCAGCAGCTCCACTGGCTTCATGTGGAATTCTGGATTCAGTTCAAGGTGCTGGTTTTGACCTATAAAGCCCTAAATGGACTGGGACCAGCATACCTAAGGGATCGCCTCTCCCCGTATGTGCCCCAGAGAATGCTCCACTCAGCTGGAAAACATCTGCTGGTGGTCCCTGGCCTCAGGGAGGCTCGGTTGGCCTCAACCAGGGCCAGGGCCTTTTCGGTCCCGGCCCCAACCTGGTGGAATTCTGTCTGAGGACACCCGGGCCCCGTCAGGATCTTCTATCATTTTGGCGGGCCTGTAAGACGAAGATGTTCCATCAGGCATATGGTTGAGGCCAGCATGAGATCTTCACTGAGCCTCCCACCAGCCTTCCACTAAGTGTGGGGTTATACAGTGTCCACCGGCCGGCTGCCCAACATATGGGTACAGCACGGGGCTATGTAGTGCCCATTCTTTAGCTGACCCACATATGGTTTGCAGTACATTATCTGTCTGCTTCCCTCCCCCTATATGATGATAGGCAGGAATCTGGAATTGACCCCATTGTGGGACAATTATTATCTGTTTGTTGATTTTATGATGAAGTGTTGTTTTATGAATTGTTTTTAATATTTATATTATATTTTTATAACTGCTGTACCTCACCCTGAGCCCGCTTGCGGGAAGGGCGGGTTAGAAATGTAATTAACAACAACAATAACAGTAACAATAATGAGCTCTGCTCAGTCTCTTAGGAGGTTGATGGAGTTTCGGCTGGAATTTCGAGGCCACATTCACAGGCCAGCCAGGAAATGGTAACCAAAACACCTGCAAGATAAGCAGCTAGCAACCAGCTAGCAAAACAGGTTCCCTCTGCATGTTCTCAGGGGTACACTACACACTGCAGCAAGAAATTCATAACACATGGCAGATATGCTGGAGGCGTATCTGACGTGATTGGGGGGGGAGGTTGGGCAAGGAGCTTGGCAATAATGTTTTCTGAACCTTTCTTACTTTCCATCCTTCTGTGGCCCTCCCAGTTCCAGTTTTCAGGGAGCTGCCAAGAGGCAAATGCAGTCAGTCTTTTGGTATTATGAGCTGAACTGGTTGCAGAAGTGAGCATGGTGCGCACTAAAAGTGTTGCCAGAAAGAAGTGGCTTGTGCAGCTTTTGAAAGCTTTGTTTTTCTTCTGTGGCAAAGCATTACAAACTCCGTTTGTCTCTATCTCAAGAAATGTTGTAATACTGAAATTGCTGGGGGGTTTTTCTCTAGAATGGTTTGCCTATTTATGTGTGCCAAAATGTTTGTGAATTTGCTTTCTTAGACAATTACTGCTCTTGCCATGCTAATCAAGCACATGCATAATTTGGAAAAATGTGTCTATCTTATTTGCAATTTATCCTGACCTGCTGAGATAAAACCAGTTTCCTGGAATAGGTATTTCATAATAACACCAAGTGTTACAGTTTTTGTTATTTCACTTTCATTTATGGTACTTTCAGGTAAGCGTTTTAAAAATCAGGTTTCATAATTTTGTTGTCATGTTTGCAAAAGAAGAACTCCAGTTCTCAAAACACAGTGTCCTCTTTCCTCTTCAGCAAACAGTAAGGAGACTTGAGCCAGCAGAGCGCTTAAAAACTAGAGTCTGCTGAGAGTAACACAGTCCGGAGCAGAGCACAGTTCCTAAACTTACTAGAAGCATATCAACGTTTGCTTAACTCTGTGTGAAACTTGAGTACCAGAGATGAACTGCCTGAACAGAAGGCAGAAAGGTCCCTTGGGTATTTGGGATGCAAGGCTTCCTTCGGAGGCGATTTGTCTGAGCTACTTCTTTCATAGACAGGTGCCTCATGTATCATGTTTTGCTCAGGTGTTATATGATCTTGTGTTCTAGAATCAAAAGGAAGAGAAAAATATCCTCTAACTTTTGTCTGGAAGAAGTTTAAAGATGGACCTTGGAGTTTGTAGCCGTGGGGACCAAACAGCTGGTGACATCAAAGCATTTTTGAGCCTATACGAGAAGAGATGAGAGGGAAGATGGCATGGTCTAGCCCACTCTTGTTACATCTTAGAAGCTAAGCAGAGTCAACACTTGGATGGGGGACCATCAAGAACAACCCTGAAGAGGAAGGCAATGGCAAACCACCTCTGCTGCTCACTTGCCTTGAAAGCTCCTTGCTTGGGTTGCCATAAGTAGGTTGTGACTTGACCGCACATATATATGTATGGGAAGGGACGATGGTTAAGGATTTGGGGGCATGAAGAACAAATAAAACTGATAATTTAAACATGTAGAGAGATGGCAAAGAGCAAAGAGACGGGATATAGGATTGAACGTTTGAGGCTGAGGGAAATGTTGGCTGGCCAAGGAAGAGCTCCCACTGTGGCAGACAGATAGATTTGGCATCCCATGCTGGGCTGAGATCTTGAACGTCACCCTCTAGGGGCAAATACAACAATCAAGCCGTGTCATGGTTACATGACTTACTCCATATTCTAAAGAGGAAAATTGTCATTTGGAAAGACATGTGGGGACTCCTGGAACTTCAAAGACATCGTGGTGTTTCAAGACATGGATGGGAGAATGTCTCTGAACAGAACAAAGATTGTGCTGAAGTCAGAGAAGTGTCCAGTTGGAAGGGGCTGCAAAGGTGTGTTGATGTTGATCCACTGCACCAAGGAAAGAAGCAACTGAGCTACGACTTGGCCCGCACCTGGTTCCTCTCTTGCCTCAGCCATGGAGTCACTAAGGAGTCTGGTGCAAGCAGCTTTCCCCTTTAGCTATGTGGATAATATACTGACCTACCTTAGTTGTTGTAAATGTTACAGAGATTATGCAAATTGCTTTTACGATTGTAAAGCACTATATAAACACCACATCCTCATTACCATTATTTATTATTATTACATAGCCATTTGGGTTCTAGATTGCATTGCATCATGCTTAATTTCAACTCATTTGAAATTATTCCAGAAAGTCCTGCATTAATACCTCTCAGCATCATCATCTCCCACAGCCAGTTTCTTTCCCTGGAAACTCCATAAAATCAGAGCTTGAAGATCTCTCAGAAACTTTGTGAGGCTTCATGTTTTGGCTGAAGGTTCTGCCAGAATGCTGGAGAGGGAAATTGCCCTTTTCATTGGTTTCAACAGGAAATGCAACTGTAGCCCCTACTGGAAAAGAATTGCATCCCGCCTATCTCGCAATCCCAAGGGCCATAGCAGGGGTCCTCAGCACGGTGTCCGCGGGCGTCATGGTGCTTGCTGGCATCTTCCCTGGTGCCCGCCAAATGTTATTGGGAAACGGTTGGAAAATCCCGTGGGAATTTTGCCCAGCCAGGCTTCTGACTGGCAATTTAAGAGCTGATTGGCCATGCAGATGTTTTCCTAATTTGCTTTGGCAGCAGCTGCCACCATAACACAAGGATCTTCACTGTCTGACTGAAGGTAAGCTGTGTGTATATAAGAAAATATTTTTTAAATCATTCATTCATTTTAAAAGGCATCTTGGTAAGCAGAGCTTCTACCTGAAATGTTGAAGAGTTACTATTAGACTTATACACAACCTTTCTCACTGATATTTTGTGGTTGGCTCTGTCACCCCGTGGCAGTCATTTTGCCATTGGCTCCAGCTCCTGCGCCAGCATTGCAAAAGTGCCCAGAGGTTTTAAAAGGTTGGGAACCCATGGGCTAAAACAGGAGTTCCCAAATAATTTAAAAACATGTAAAACACTATATTGAATTCAGTGGCCGGTATAGTTAAGCTTCCTTGTGGCCAGTAGAACCAGAGTTCTGAGGAAGGGGGCCAGCTGGATCTTGGAGAAGAAGTGCGCTGGCCCTCAGGCTTTCATTTCTTTTTGCTCTCCCTGGCAGTTTGGTGTTGTGGAGACTGCTCTCCAACTAGGGTTGACAACCACCAGGTGGGGCCCCACTGATGCAGCACTGCAATTTGCAATTTGAGCAGGGAACGATCACACACCTACCCTGGCGCGCTACCAGAGGCTGCTGTGCGGAGACAAGCCTAGATGAGACAGCCAGACTTCCAGAGAGTGTGCCATGGCAGGAAGCCTAGGCCAGGAACAGGCGGCAATGCCTGCCCCCCCACCACCCAGCTGTGATCAGAAGCAGAGCGGGTGGCAATGCCTGCCCTCTGCATTCACCCAACTGGGATCAGGAGCAGAGCAGGTGGCAATGCCTGTCTGCCCTTCACCCAGCTGGGAGCAGGGGAGCAGGAGGCAATGCCTTCTCCCCATCTTCACCCAGCTGGGATCAGGAGTGAAGCAAGTGGCAATGCCCGCCCTCCCATCTTCATCCAGTTAGGATCAAGAGCAGAGCAGGAGGCAATGCCCGCCCCTCTGCCTTCACCCAACTGGGAGAAGGTGACAATACCCACCCCCTTCACCTGGCTGGGGTCAGGAGCAGAGCAGGTGGCAATACCCCCTCCATTTCACCCAGCCAGAATCAGGCGCAGAGTAGGAGGCAATGCCTGTCCCTTCTTCACCCAGCCAGGATCAGGAGCAGAGCAGGTGGCAATGCCCACCCCTGCTTCACCTGGTCGGGATCAGGTGCGGAGCAGGAGGCAAGGCCTGCCCCCTTCACCCAGCCAGGATCAGAAGCAGAGCAGGTGGCAATGCCTGCCCCTCCTTCACCCAGTCGGGATCAGATGTGGAGCAGGAGCCAATGTCCCCCCCCCCATTCACCTGGCCAGGATCAGGCATAGAAAAGATGGCAATGCCCACCCCCCCTTCACTCAGCCAGGAACAGGTGCAGAGGAGGTGTCCATGCCCGCCCCCCTGCAAATGTACAATTTAAATGAACAAAGATATAGACAGTATGATGCTCCAACATGCTGTGCTGGTTTATAAGTCCAAAACTACTCAGGACGACAAATGACAAGTCGCAAGCCAAGAGCGCTTTGATTCCTGCCATCTGGCTTTTGATCTTTGGTTTATGCCCAGACTAAAGACTTGCAGCATAGGAAGACTGGAAACTCAGAATAGATCTCCTTCAACAAGCAAAAAGATCTTCCCAGTCCCACTCTCCATTTCCTCTGCAGCATACCCAGCTTGTATACCGGTATCTGCAAGCATAGATGCAGCCTAAAGGAGAACAGAATAGTGAGCAAACAGGCAAGAAGGAGGAAACAGCCATGGAAAAGGGCACTGCCCTCAGCCTGCCCTTGCCACCCCCAAAAGGAAGCTGAGCATGCCCAGCCAAATGCAAGCAGGACTTGCCTGGCAAAGCCCTGGGCTGGCATAGTGGCAGCTACCTGACTGCAGCAAACTTGGGCTGAACCAAGCACAAAGCCCCCACTGTGGTGAGACAAGGCCAGGCTAGGCATGTATTCCTTGCCATGGTGAAGCCAGGCTGGGCGTGTGGCAAGGTCTAGCTTAGCCAGCTGCCAAGAATGTTACCATAAATGGGGGTCTCCTTGTGAGCTGGGGGAATTAGCCATCAAGGAGACAAAGCGAGAGGGGGTAACTAGCAGGATCTCCACCTATGTATGCGAGGATCATTCTTTTTGAGAACTCTCAAGTAAACAGGCAGATGTTCAACAGGAACAGTTTTTTATTAGAGCAGCAGCAAGAGAGCAATCTTACGAAATACACACAACACACACACACAGAGCTAACTAGGAAATCAGTGAGGAAAAGGAAGAGAGATTCAGGGAAGGGCTATATTTACAAGTTCTGAGAGAGAACAACGTTCATGAAAGGAGCAAAGAGGATGGCCAGCATCTCATGGAGAGAAGAGGGGAGGGCTCAGATCTATCTGCGGGTGCATGCATGGGTTTAGAACACACACACAAACTCATCACATGACTGAAGAGTCCAATTAAACTGCAAAACGTATCCTGGGGCAAAACTGACATCTCTACCCCCAAAACAATAACTTAATGGCTGTTTCCGGAGGTGAGACAATAAAATTGGGAAAGGCTTGCTTGTGTATCTCTAGGCAGAACTATAGGTGAAAATGGTGACTGATGACCCACAATATTTGGATGAGAAGGGTCTATCAGGTCCCTGAACAGATCAGACTGGAAAGGAGGATGAGGGGAAATTTGTAAGGATGTGGATGTGATAAAGCAGGAGCTTCAGAAAGACCTCTTTTGTCTTAAATCTTTGCACTTCTCTGGGGTGTGGGGCTGATAGTCAGTCTTGCCTCATGACTCACATTCCAGTATCTTTTCACCTCCAGCTGGCATTGGAAAGTGTTCTTGCTTAGCCAGGCAGCATATCTTGTGCTTGAAACACGTGGGGAGGGGGGAGGTTTAGGAGATGTCCATATTCATAAGCTGTTCTTTCAGTGTGAGAGAGGGTATGACTGCTACCAGGAAGGGTGAGTCTGAGCTGGGTGCCTCTTTTCTGCAGCTCTGGCTCATAGCATGGGAGCTCATGCCGACCCCTCTCATTGGCTGTGGGGCCCCAGCACCGTAGGTGGCCCCCCAGCTGGAGTGCTGCTGGTATGGGGAGTGGGGTCCCCCTCAGGCCATTGACCCACTAGGGATTTTCCTGGTGGCCTTACTGGTCAATACCCTTCTGCATACTGGTATCTCTGTGTTTTTATGGCATCACATGAAAGCCCTTGTTCCAAGCCAGTGAGCCAGAAGCTGGACTAGTGAATATAAATTGCTTGTCAGTTATTTCAATAATTTCAATAATTTAAAGTGTTCAGTGCAAAAGTTTACTTAACACAATAATTCACAAGTATTACAATACAAAATTCAAGCATTAATAACAAAGTCAAATCTAGTCAAGTCCCTTTAAGGTAATCTCTCAGAGCTCCCTGAGTCCTTTAATTAGCGTCTATTCTTGCTTTAAGAGCTGGAGACTTTCCTAAAGATGGAAAGTCCTAAAGATGGTACAATATTTGTCCAAAATACAGTTTGAGATGAACATGGAACACCGACTAACATCAAAGAGATTCCTAAACAGCAAACTGCAGGAAAATATGGCGTAGTGGCCAAATGGAAATAGACTGATAATGTTCTATTCTTCTTTCTCTCTTTATACAGGTGAATTTCAAGGAAGGAGGGAGAGCCCAATCTGTCTAGAAGAGTGGTATATAAGCAGAGTTGTTATTAAAAACACAAAAGGTTTCCAATGTCATGCTTACTATCTATAGTCCCATAGCCGAAGAGAGCAAATAGTCTAATGTCATTGTAAAACTTAGCACTCAAAAAAACAAGTATTGCCCACTACTCTCCTTACTTTCCACTACTTTCCCTTCTCTATAATACATAGGTTTAGATACCACCATTTCTTTTGCTATGCAAGTACTGTTTGATAGATTTTACCTAGTACTGTCTTACCAGAGCTTTGTGATTCCAAAAGGCAAATTTAGTACACTCTCTAATGGAACCATATTTCGAATCCAATGCAAGTATCAAACACCAGACTTGAAAATGTTGAATTAGTTGTGGTTTACATAAAGCCGTCTTTTTATTTGCTGTATTAAGAAATTGTCTTGATGCCATAAATTCTTACTATGGTAAAACTTGCCCTTCTCCATTTTTTCAAGTTTCCTGATTTTTCTAATATAACTTGCTTATTATGATAAAATGCAGGTTTTAACTTAGATTTTTACTTTTTCATGTTGTGAAGAGTGGTCTAATAAATATAATTTACAGAATGGAGTAACTCAGATTGATGAGTGGATGCCCCTAGCAGGGCCGGCACGCCCATAGAGGCCAGGTAGGCGGTGGCCTCAGCTGCGAGGGCACTGGAGAGGCGCCGGAGGGGGTGTCGGGGGCAGAGGTACGCGCCGCGGAGCTGGCATAACTGGCTTGCAGCTGCTGCAGCCAGCCAGCCCTGTGCCGCCGCCGCCACGCCCCCAGCCGGGCGCAGCAGCCACGAGCCGCTGCCGGGGCAGCGTGCGGAGCGCGGAGCAGCCTCCGCCTGGCACCCCAGCCATCTGCCGGCGAATGGCCCTGGCTTGCGCTGCGCGATGACATCATCGCACGATGATGTCATCGCGCAGTCCGTGGCGCGCTTGAGGGTTGCCACAAGCGCCAGAAACCCTGACGCCGGCAGTGGCCCCTAGTGTAGAGATTCCTATTCTCCTCTTGCTTCCCTTCTGCTCCAGGCCCACCACACTTTCAGGAAAGCTCCGGCTGTAGACTTGGTACAAGATGGCAGCCCCCTGTTCTAACCATCATGGCCGGAGCACAGCTTTATCACCGCGAAGGAACTGTGTTCAGTGGTGCCTTCCTGGCAAGTGTAACAGGTGCCCCAGCCTTCGCGGGTGGAGTTTTGCCTTCCAGAAGTCCCATAATAGAGCTTTGGCTTAAACCCACATCTCCTCAGGCAAACACTGACGCCTTACTCTCTGGGTATGCTTACTGGCTGTTTGGCAAATATGTATTAATTCAACGCACATTTAAATTGCCTCATACTTGTAATTTGGTTTTGTAAATTTACTTTTGCAAGACTTGTCATTCTGTGGTAACATTGGAAGCTGACCGTGAATAACTCTGAAGCAAAGTTTGTAGTTTAAGTGCACCACGAGCAAGCATTCAGCTACCTGTTCTAATGCAGAAAACATCTTTCTTGCTTTTGTAAGCAGACACAGAAATAAGAAGTCATCATTTGCAGAATAGTTCTGGCATCATCTACTGTCCTCCATGGGGTTGGTTCTGGTAGGCACTACTCATGGAACAATGTTGTAAAGAGCGAAGTAGTTTCTCATTCCATCATTGACCTGAGTGCTATGCCTCCACTGACCACATGAGACAACAATGTGGCCTGAAAGTTCAAAGAAACACTTTACTGGCCATGTGCTACCTATCACTGATTAGGAATGATTCTTTGATTTAATGCTTTTGTTAAAAAAAAAAAAAGATCAAAGATGGAGCCCCCAAATACAGAATACCTTAAGCTTTCTACACACTGTTGCTGCTAATACAATTTTTTAAAATGTTTGCAATTGATACAGGAAATAAAGCAACGCGTCTTGTATACCTCCCAAGGATTCAACCCCAAACAGAAAAGCAACGTTTAATGCAGCTGATTCAATCCAGTCAAGCAGAGGCTTTTGTAGTTTTACAGCCACAGAGGTATAATTTGACATTTCAGCTTCTGCCTGCAACTTGCAGAATTACTAACAGTTATGCACAACCTCGTTCCCTGACCTTTCCTGGTTCCCTCTCCCTCCTGTGACAGTCCTTTTGGGGTTGCCCACCACCCACCGCCCTATGCCAGAATTCTAAAGACACGCACGTTCAAAAATGCTGGGAACCCCACTTCAAGATATGATCATCGTTACCTTCTTTTTAGTGCAGGCAAGACTCCGAAGCTGAGAGAGGTAAGCTTGTGTTGTGGGCTCCCAGCAGAGCTGAAATATGACTTTAGTGATTTCTTTAAGGATTTGTGCATTCATAGCTCAGTCCCTCTGCGATATCAGCCTCCTATAGCTGCAGAAGCCATCCCTGTACAAATGTTACTTAGTACAGGAGGCAGGGGGAGAGCAGGAGGATTGCACACACAACCATTTCCATGTCATCAGCTGGACAGAAATAATCCATGGATGACTCTAAGAGCTTAACAGCACAATCCTAAACAGAGGTACTCCAGTCTAAGCCCATTGATTTCAATACCCACTGATTTCAATGGGCTTAGACTGGAGTACCTCAGTTTAGGATTTCACTGTAAACCTTACTTTGTAGTTTGGAATCTTACTTTGCAGGATTCCTGATTACATGGAGAGAGTCCTGTGTGTGCATACAGTTAACATGTGTAGGAGCATTGCCTCACTTGCCTGTGTACACACATGCACCCAAGCATGTACAGAGAGAGAGAGAAAGAGGAACATGTGAAGGGCTTGTGTTATATAGCCCAAATAGGAAATATGGCATGTAGGGGCTGGATGTAGGATTTACCTAAGAGTGACCTTCTGATACCATTACATCACCTAACTGGAAGTGATGTCACTGAGTTGCAGGACACTGTAGGGGTCACTTGAAACTCTATGGTAAAGTTTTGGGTGAATCCTAGAATGTCCCATAATGTACTAGTGACATTACTTCTTGTTATGTATCTTGAAGAGAGGTTGTGCTGCTGGCATGTCGCTGTTTTACCTCCACCCCTCCCCTCCCCCTGCCCTGTTGAGGGCCAGAGAGGAGGGCTGGTGGAGGTTTCTTACCAACAGCGGGCAAATGGCAGGCCTAACAGTCTTCAGTGCTTGTGTATCTTTGAAAATGAAAGATTGTGCCACAATAACATTATTCATGTTTAAGACGAGACTCCTTTCTGGGTTTGATGTAACAGACTCACACAGCTACCACACAGGTATTTCTCTGTCATACAATTCTAGAAAACCATTTTCTTCTCACTTAGAAGTGAAAATGTCGACAAGCTTTTTACCACATGTTGATTAAAAGCTTGATAGCACCACCAGAGGCCAGACAAAATTCCATTTTGTTGTTCCTACTCTAATACATTTGTGGTCATTGCGCTCAGTTCAAAAAACAGTGAGTGGTGAGTGCATTGTAACCTTCTCCTTCAAACCTGGAAATCAGTAATTTCACCCAGTATGGAGGCAGGGGCCTTCCAAAGTCACATTTGCTCAATGACAAATGGAGGAGAAATTCCAGAGCATGTGGGAATTCTTTTTGGAATTATCCTACTATATAAAAGGCAAACTGTATTCCTGACAACTCACCTCCTACCCTGGTGCACATCTAGAGGGCGGTGCCATAGATGGAAGCCCAGTTGAGGCAGCTTGTCCCTCCAGAGAGCACGCCACGGCGGGAAGCCCAGGCCGGGATCAGGCACGGAGCAGGCAGCAATGCCTACCCCCTGCCTTCACCCAGCTGGTATCAGGAGCGGAGAAGGTGGCAACGCCTGCCCCACCCCCACCCCGGCCTTCACTCAGCTGGGTTCAGGAGCGGAGAGTTGGTATATAAGTTAAATAAAATAAATAAATAAAATGTTTCCTGTGTGTTATTTCTTTTTCTCGGTGGGTTGTTAGATTAGGTTGGGTGGGTGGAGATTGGATCAGTGAGAATGGTTACTGCTGAGTTAGATATCTGTTAAGAAAGACATATACAATTGAATAAAATCTTAAATGAAGAAGGAAACTATTTGTAACTCACAGAAATGCACTACTTCAAGAGCCAATGTAGCCTGGATTTGGAACTAGGGTTGCCAGCTCCAAGTTGGGAAATTCCTGGAGATCTGGTGGATGAAACCTGGAGAAACCTGGAGAAAGTGGGGTTTGGGGAGGGAAAGGACCTTGGCATGGCATAATTCCACAGAGTCCACCCCCCAAAAGTAGCCATTTTCTCCAGGTGAACTGATCTCTGTGGCCTGGAGACCGGTTGTAATTCCGGGAGATCTCCAGCCACTACCTGGAGGCTGGCAACCCTATTTGGAACAGATTATATATTGTTTAGGAATAACAACCAAATGAAATATAATTAATATTTGTATAAATAAAAATCTCCCCCCCCCCCCTTCCAATCAGATTTGGAAGCAAGTTTAGCTGCTGCAGAAGGAATTGGGAAAGGATCTTTCTGGGAAGGGCAGAGAGGACAGCCTGACCTGCCAGCAGCTGCTCGCCTGGAGCAAGAGAGCTCCCAGAATCCAACAAGAGGCAACACAACGGAACAAAGGGGTGTGTTGCGGAGGCCAAGGCAAGTCTGCCCTAGCCGTGTGCAGAGAGGTGGATGTTGCGGCCCAAAGAGACTGGTGGAGGAGGTAGTCAACCGAGGACCTGTGCAGAGGCCATTTTGCCCAACCAAGTCCATCCCAGGACAACTCCCAGTCATTGACACATCACACAAAATGAAGTAGTAGCATTCTGGGCAGCGACCCTTCAGCCTGCCAGGTAGGGAGGGGCAAAGTGTCCTGTATGGGAATGCTCTCCCATGAAAAAACACCTTGCTTTTAGTTAACCAGGGGCCTTTCTGCATGGGCTATCTGCCCCAGCTCCAGTGCTGCTGGGAAGCCTCCCCCCCTCCCCTGCTTCCTCACAGCGTTGTGATGCATTTGTGCACCTCATGCAGTTTCCCTGGATTTTCTCAGATTTTTCACTAACTTGTTTTGCTGCAAAGTTTTGGGAAAGTAAAGCCTCGATGGCGGCCATGTAGCAGCCATTTTCCCTGATGCTGTCCCCATGACAGCTAATTCCTCTCCCCGCCACCAGGGAGTGTCTTTGTTATTTTTAATTGGAAATTAAATGTCATTATAGTGCTGCTATGTTATATCAATATGTAGGTCAGGTGCTCTGAACTGGTAAGTTTCATTTTTTAAAATTCTAAGTCTGTAGTCCCTTTCATTGCAGAGATACAAGAGAAAACACCTATATCTGCAATGGAAAGAGCTAGAAACTTGCTTTTTAAAAAATGAAGCTGGAGATTCAGGCAACCTATTAAACGTATTGTTATAACATTATACAACTATAACAGTATTCAATTGCATTTTTTTTACAAAAGCTAGAAAAGCCCAATAGCCTAGAGCAGGGGTGGGCAATTGTTTTGGCTTGGGGGCCACTTTGTGGGAGCGGAGGTTAGCGGAGGGCTGCACCTTTTAAAATGATTGCATTCATTAGTTAACTTTGCATTTCAGAAAAGGTATAAATTGTATCATAAAAATCAATAAATATAAATTAAATAAAATAGTGGTAGTTTTATTCAATTTATTTATTGTGCTAATTTCATATCATCTATAGCTGCAAGCACATTTAATTTTAGAATCAGTTTAATGAGACAAATGTACCCTATCACACTTTTCTACTGTCATGGCGGGCCACAAAAAACTCTGTAGCGGGCCGCATGTGGCCCGCGGGCCGCAATTTGCCCACCCCTGGCCTAGAGAAAGGGTCATAGCCACTATTGGGGGACTGGGGCAGGGAAACTACAGGGAACCCTGCCATGTGGAGGCCTGTTGCTGCTGCCACAGCAGCCATGGGGGAACTACACAAGCCTGTCCCTCTGTGGAAACCACCCACCACTTTCAGAAACGAGTGTTAACTTACTACACAGAGGAAGACTTTTACATGGGTAACTATTAACCCACAGGATAACTCTTCACTTTGAGCTTTCTACCACCCCATTCTGCATAATGTGATTGAGAAGGAAAAGGGGCTCTGGCCATAATTACGGACAGTCTTATTATCTCCATTTCCAGAGTGTAAGTCCAACTGGAGCAAGAGAGTTGCATGGAAGCTTCACGGATTGGGGCGGCAGCAAAGTCATAGTTTGCCTAGAGCAACAGAAACCCTTGGGCCGGCTCTGGATTGTAGCTGAATACTGGAATGCCATTACTGTGTTTTATGTTTTTATTTATGTCATTTATAGTCCACCTTTCTTATTGAGACTCAAGGCGGATTACATGGTGTAAGTCAGTACAGTCAGTTTCAAAGTGACATAGTCTTAGCATCCCATGCCATACTTCAGGGGCTTGACAACCCCTGAACTGAGCCTGGGCAAAGGACTGGACTCTAATAGACACTGTGCTCTTATGATAGAAACTTGTCTCTGTGGAAACGTGCAGAGGAAGGTGCCCCTCCTTCTCTCGTATCAGCTTTCAGCCTGCGAAGCAGACCCATTGTCATGACTAACTAACCTTGGAACTCCTGAACTATCTAAGGAGAGCCAGTTTGGTGTAGTGGTTAAGAGCGTGGGACTCTAAATTGGAGAGCCGGTTTGATTCCCCACTCCTCAAATTGAAGCCAGCTGGGTGACCTTGAGCTAGTCACAGCTCTCTGGAGCTCTCTCAGCCCCACCCACCTCACAGGGTGATTGTTGTGGGGATAATAATAACATACTTCGTAAACTGCTCTGTGTGGGCATTAAGTTTTCCTGAAGGGTGGTATACAAATTGAATGTTGTTATCGTTATTATTATAAAACATCCTGCTTTCGCTCCTAGTTGCTTTGGCTTTACATAAACACTGTAGGTATTGGGGGAGGGGAAGAGGGGAACCTAGATGAAACTGTCAGCTAGAAGGTGGGAACTGGGCTGTACTTAGGCAGCAATATAGGCTTGGTGTAGAATTTCATTCCTGACAATGACTCTGTAGTTGATTGCTGAACACTTAGATTATCAATAAACCTTTAACTCATCCAGTTCTGGACTCATGTAGTGATTGAGATCGACCTGGAAGAACCTTACACAAACACAGTTCAATATACATGTAATGCATATATATGTGCAATTTGCAAGATTTAAAGAGAAAGAATGAAAGGAAAGGTTTAACGATTTAGTAGTGTTGAAACAGAGCACAGGCATATTCCATTATTCATATATTAGACCTAGGACCTACCCGGTAAGATCATACTTATAGCTATTAAAATCATAACTCCTGCTCACTGGTAGGAAAAGGTCATTCTTGCTGACATTCTCAAAGTCCTATCCCACTATTCTGTCTTATTCTAGAATTTAGATTTCCTAGCCCTTCAAGCATCTCAGAACTCAGAAGGAAATGCCCACACCCTTTCAAGCCCATCTGCAGGTGCTAGAAACATCTCAGATAGGAGGGCTGCATTGTAGGGAGGGGGTCTCAGATGCTTTGCTAATGAGTTAGGGACCAGAGACTTCACCACTATGCCGCCTTACATGTTATCTGTTGCTTTAAATATGTACTCCTATCCTGAGTACTACTCATGCTTTGTCTAATGTCAGTCCTATAATTGATTATATTCTGTTTCAGCATTTCTTCAACTCTGTATTGGATCCTTGCTAATACTATGCCTTTGTAAACTTGTATTTGTTTACCCTTCAGCATTGTTTATGGAAATGTCCTTGACACTATATGGAAATGTCTTTTATACTGATTGTATTAATCTCACACTGTGCAATCCACCTTGAGTCTCAGTGAGAAAGGTGGACGATAAATAAATACATAGCTACAGTAGTGAACTCTATGGTTCTTCATTGTTTACAGAAAGAGTAGTGAAGTCTGTGGTCCCTCCTTATCCCTTTACTGATGGATCTCTTCAAGCCACTTTCTTAGAGTACATCTGAGCAAAAAACCATCTTACCAATTCAGTTTTGCATGGTTTAAGGAAGGCCCAGAGAGTGGGAGCTTTCCTAACCTCTTCAGGAAGGTCATTCCATAAAGTGGGGGCCACCACAGAGAATGCCCATGTACAAGCAGCTAATGATTTTGCCCATACATATGGGCACCTGCAGAAGGCCCTGTTCAGATGAGTGAAATTGCCGTGGTGGAACATAGGGGGAGAAGTCGTCCCATAGATATGATGAATCAGGGCCATGGAGTCCTTTATAGATGATAGCCAATGCCTTGATAGGAAGCCAATGAATCATAATCATAGGGTTGGGAGGGGTCTCTAGGGTCATCTAGTCCAACCCCCTGCACAATGCATGAAATTCACAAATACCTCCCCACCCCCGGACTGGCCCAGTGACCCCTACTCCATGCCTAGAAGATACATATCTTGAATCAATATAATAATGGCTGCAACCATGTAAACAACAATCCAGCGCAAATAAACAAAGGTACAGAAGTCTTTCATTTTTTCTCTTAGATGCACTAAGAAGATAAGCTCTGGGGGGGGGGGGAATCCATGTACAAGGTAAGTATTCCAAATAATTATAAACAGCAACAATATCCAATATTCCAAGATTGATCTGAGGGATACATGGCTCCACTCTGCTCTCTCCAAGCATCCCAGGTTAGGTCAGGAAGTCATGTGCTGCAAACCCAGTGATTGTTAGCGAATCCCTGCAGTCTTCGGATGTGGGGGCTATGATTAAGGGTCTGCATAAACAGCAGAAAAATATTTAACAACAACAACGTTCCATTTATAAACTGCCCTTCAGGACAACTTAATGCCCACTCAGAGTGGTTTACAAAGTATGCCATTATTATCCCCACAACAAAACACCCTGTGAGGTGGGTGGGGCTGAGAGAGCTCAAGAGAGCCGTGACTCGCCCAAGGTCACCCAGCTGGCTTCAAGCGGAGGAGTGGGGAATCAAACCCGGCTCTCCAGATTAGAGTCCTGTGCTCTTAACCACTACACCAAACTGTTAATTTAAAACTTAATTATGACAATGATCAATGCACTTAATGTTTCACAAGCCCCAGTGCACACTGTGTACTTGTAGCACCCATGTTTGCATACTAAGGATCACTGCCAATCACTGACAACAATTACACATTGGGTAAGACTCTTTTCCACCTGCCACGTGCCTTCACTCTGCAGCAGCCTGCACTTGCGTGCTTGGAATTCTTTCTTTCTTTCCTTGAGTAACACTCCTTGAGTGTTAAGAATGTTCGAACACGGTACTGCCTATTTTCAGCACTAAGCAGCACTTCTCTGCTTCAGAAGTCCAAGCTGCTTGTGAGGAACCCAAAGAATGTGCCAAAGGAAAGAGCCCTTGTTTTGCACTGGCGGCCTCACCCCACTGAGCAGAGAGATGTCGTGGGATGGGTGTGAACGGTTTAAGTGAGCTCAGGTCCAACAGAAAGATGCTACTTCCAGGTATTTAAGCAACATAACAGGGAACAGGGGAAGTTTGCTAGATTAGTTAGCTCAGAAGAAGAAACAACAACGCGGGTGCTAAGTCAACATAGGAAGTGAGGGATGAAGCCCACCCCAGTCCTTTCCCCTTGCTGTGCCCAAAGGAATATGGTGAGGGCTGGGAAGCCTCTGGCAGGGATTGGCTGGCCTGCCCTGAGGGATGGACCAACTGAGGAGTCCTAGACTGCCAATTAGCTAGAGAGGAGGGCTAAAGGAGGGCGAGGGGTCCAGATTAGAACTGCCAACCTCCAGGTGGGGCCTGGGTATCTCCTGATCTCCAGACTGCAGCTCCCCTGGAGAAAATGGCTGCTTTGAAGGGTAGGACCTATGGCGTTATACTTGCTGAGATTCCTCCCCAAGCCCTGCCCCCCAATTTCCCAGCCTGGAGCTTGCAACCCTAGTCCAGAAGGAGGGCAAGAGATGAAAAGACGAGGCCTGCAGGAGGAAGGCCTGGCAAAGTTCACACACACTGGATAGCCATGTAGGCGGAGGAATTTGGCATGGAAAGCTGCCGTTACTGAAAAGCCCTCTTCGACATGGAGATGGTTAGGTGAGTAGCTGTGGCGGTCTGTAGGAGAACAGCGGGATTTTTGTCCATGTTCTGAGTGGGAGCTTTTGAGAGTCAGAGCCCCGGCTCTTGAAGGGAAGAAGGGAGCACTGACTCTCCAAAGCTCCTACCCTGGAAATCCTGTTGGTCTCTGAAGTGCCACTGGACAAAAGCCCGGTGTGGCTACCAGGGTGTGGCTACTCCCAAGTGCAGGCATCAGGCCTCACCTCAGCTGGGAGCTTCTGTCCCGTCACCAGACCCGCTTCCTGCCTGGGGCATTTAGGGTTGCCAGGTGTCTGGTTTTCCACCAAACAGTCTGGTGTTTTATTGGACTCTCCCAGGGAAAAATGGTTAAAATCCCGGGGGAGTGGCCAGCAGGCCCACCCAGCCTCTTGGGCCACCTGTGCTGCCACCCCCCACCCCCCACTTCCAGCCCGCTCACCCAGTCTCCTGTGTGGCACCTCCCGGGGGCAGCTGGCTAGGCTACCCACCCTTGAACTGGGAAGGTGTGATGACATCAGCCCAGTAGTGATGTCATCATGCTGGGGGCAGGGGGGGGGGATGGCAGAGCACACTCTTTGCCAGCGTGCACTACTGTAAATACAATCTGTATTTCTCCAGATCCCACCTGGCAGCCCTAGAGGCATTTGCTGAGCCGGCCTCTTTCCTCTTGACCCTGCTGAGCTTGCTCAGGCTTTTCTGCCTGTCTGTCCAGGACCCCCATCCAGCTAGGCCATCTGGCTTCTCTTGTAGCTGGCCCTGCCCTCCCCAGCTCCCGGCTCCTGGGAGCTGCAGGCAACCCTCACCTCTTCTGCCCAGCCAGGGCCCCTACAGGGTGGGCTGCAATCTTCTGCAGAAAAGGTAAGACCCGCGAGTTTCCAGGGGCTGGGCAGCAGTGCCTGCACCTGCCCTGGTGGCGGCTGTGGTGCTGGCTTGGTCACCGAGGCCTGGGACTGTGGATAAGTTGGGTGCTGGGGCCATGGCGGGAGCAGCATTGGGTTGGCTTCTGTGCCTAGCAGTGGCATTTCCAGACAATGGCATGCCAGTTCTGCAAGCAATACCAAGGGGCACTAAAGCAGTCTACTTGGCCAGATGTATGACATGCAGAGAGCTTTCAGGAGTGGTGTGGTGCTACGCAGAAGGCCTCGGGGTAAGCAGATGCTCTGAGGATGGCAGCTCACCGAGGGCTTGGCATGAGGAGGCAACAGCTTCGCCACCATCAAGCCCTGTTGAGAGGGAGGAAAATAAAATGATGATACTACTTCACTTCTGGGCACTGACCGGAAGTGACATGAGGTAGCTTTGGAATCCATGGAAACTCTTTGTTTTTACACCCCAGAAGTGACGTACAACCTGGAAGTGACATAGTGAAATCAGTGCTATTCACATCATAGGCACGCCCCTCGTCCCCACCGCCTGCCCTCCTGCCGGTTGCCGGGCTTGGCAAGAAGCCGCAGAGTGAACGAGGAGTGCCAGGAAGCAGCAGAGCGGCATTGTGAGTGGCTGGCTGCCGTTGCTGGCAGGAGTTGCCTAATTTGGCACCACATTTCTCCAATCCTCTCCCTAGGCTTACCATGTGCCCACTTATGGTGGGCAATCTCCCAGTGCAAAAGAACAAGAGTTCAGCAGCACCTACAAGACCAACAAAATTTGTGGTAGCTTTTGTGAGTCACAGCACACTTCTTCTGACAGGTGCCACTGAACTCTTGCTCTTTTCTACTGCTACAGACAGACTAACACAGCTACCCATTTTGATCCGTCGTCTCCCAGTGATTCGCTCCGTTCCTGCTGCTGCTCTGAGCAGTGGCAGAAGAAAAACAAAGGGGGAAAGGCTCTGGTCTAGGCTCCAGTATGTCACTTCTGGGTTGTACTGGAAGACTTGGCTGGTTAGGAGAAGACGATAGAGATGTACTTTCGCGAGTACCTTCTCCCACATGTATCCCTCTTCCGTGACTCCAGGAACTGGGAAGAGACATGAGGCCCTCCTTCTGACGCCTCCATCTCTGGAGTCCAAGCTGGCCATTCCTAGGGCAGGGGCAGCTGTGGTGTGCTCCTGGTGTGTCCTTCCCAAAGAAAATATGCCAGGAGGGGCCAACAAACATTTCTTTCTCTACACAATTCATCTGAAGATTTCTAAAACTGTTTCTTAATATTTTATAATAATGGTTCAGCTCGAAGATTCAAATGCTGGATTTTTAATTTTTCCAATGAATGGTTCTGTCCTACAAGCTTGGCTCCCGCCACTATGGGATCAAGCTATGAGTCTTTATCACATCTGAGCTGCCGTAGCTGGTTTCTAAGTCTCAGGAGAGGGTAACGGTGGCCAGGCAGCTTGGAGGAAGGGATGGGAAGGGTGACATTGTGTGAAAAGAAAGCCCAGCAATTTGGTTCTAGCTGGAGACTGAGAGCCAAGCTACAAGTGACGCCTGACACAGGTTGGACACTTGTCAGCTTCCCTCAAGTTTTGATGGGAAATGTAGGCATCCTGGTCTTACAGCTTGGCTCTCCATTTAATCGAAGTTTACAGAACCCCCCTTCACACACACACATACCCAACGGAAGGGAAGGGGGGCGCCCAGCAAGAGCCCGATGCCCGCACTCCCCTCCCGACCGCATGTTCTCCCTCCCATAGACTGCCGCTCTGTAAACTCCAATTAAATGGAGAGCCAAGCTGTAAAACCGGGATGCCTACATTTCCCATCAAAACTTGAGGGAAGCTGACAAGAGTCCAACCTGTGTCAGGCGTCACTTGTAGCTTGGCTCTGAGAAAGTAGCAGCCAGTTTTTGCTGAGCATCGGATGAAGCACTTGAGCAGTGCACGATCTTTTCCTCTTTCTCCCTTTCCCACTCTTTCAGAATCAGGGGAATGGATCTGCTGCTCTGCAGGAGTGCCTATGTATAAATAAAGTAAACATTGCAAACACACCATGAACCTGCAATGCGCTCTTCTACTGCAAATGAAACTTTCTCCAGTAAGGCCCCCCCCCCCATGGTGGCTACCGCACTGCTCTGAGAAGAGGGGCAAACAGAACTGTGTCACTGCATTTTGTTGTTAGAAGTCATTTTGAATCCACACCAGATCCTCAGTTTTCAAGCATGCTATAAATTTAAAATCCATCTTCATAGACTTTGAAAGAAGAACATTGTATAAAAATTGAGGAAACCCCCCCCCCCCCGCCAGCAAGCGTATATTGAATGTTGTGATAAACTAACCCAGTAGAAAGGAATTTGCTGGAAGATGAAAGCATCCCTGCCTTGGAGGGCCCAAACTAGAACCGCGGAGATCACGGTGACCTTGCCATGTTCCCTCCTCTAGTTCTGTGTTCTATTGTCAAATATGGTAACAGTGCCCAGAAAAAGCATACCTTGAACGGGGGGAGGGAATGGAGAAGAAGAAACTGCATTAAGTCCTTCACACAGCAGTCCTAAAGCAATATTAGCCCATGCTACTGTCTCTAAAGCAAAATGAGGGAGCACAGGCAATTCTGCCGTGGAAAAATGCATCATATTGCCCACCTCGGCTACGCTCAAGGAGCACCTTTCTGAAACATTAATGTGTCATCTTGCTGAGGCTGAAAATGCGCTGACTGTCACATCGCAAAGTAAATCCATTTGCGCCGCAGCAACTTTGAGTAGCAAATGTGTGCCTGATAAACATGACAAGTGGAACACCTGAAATTTGGCAGGCAAGCTTTGTGGCGATGAAGGTGTCTCTTTGGCATTTGCTTCTGGGAACAATGCAAAAAGGCATTTAGCTGAACGATTTGTCCAGGTAATGACATCTTTCTATCTTTGTTCACAGTTACTAGTGGAATGTTTTTCAAGAGCTAGGCTGCTGAGAACAAATCCTTCCCTATCTGTACGAGGAGAGGGCATTACTGCCAGATAAGGACTTTGATGGAAAGAAATGGAGGAGAAGAGCTGTTAAGTCTCTTGGGCTGATGGGAACAACACCAGCTTGCAAACGGCTGGCCATGCACACTGATGCTCTGCCTCATGGGAGAATTCAGTTCCAGAACTGAGGATGGTTCAAGGTGGGCTGAGAAAGTGCTGTGTCAATATTTGGGAGGTATATTGGAACATTGCAGAAGATCTGGAGTATATATGGATCTGTCGCACCCCACAACATACATGATCGGGGTATGCGGTGAGGGAACCCAGGATAGAGTTGCCAGGTCAGATGGGGGGGGGGGTAGGGGGTGCTGTCAGTCAACAGTGTAACACCACCTCCAGGAAAACCAAGAAGTGACATCACACCTCTCTCAGAATTGACTGAAACTTTATGTTAAAAACATCGAGATTTTGACCATTCCCAGACAGGACAGCCACTTCCAGGGAAAACCCTTGTGTGGGGCTTGGGCAGTCTGGACCCTGGCTCATCTCTCCTGGGGTGGGGCTCTGGCAGGCCAGTCTCAGTCCTTTGGTCATGGGGCTGGCCCAGCTCAGGTGGGAGGGAGACCATCCTGATGCTTTTAATGGCCCCTGCCTGTGAGGTAAGTTAGGATGAGAATGTGTAATCGCCAAAGGTCATCTAGCGAATTGCCATGGCTGAATGGAGTTATAAGGTTCTAATCTGAAACTCTAACCACTACACCACATTGGCTTTTGTGAGGTGGTTGCTGTTGGACAGTCACAAGCAGCCAAGCCTGGATGAGTCATGCAACCTGTGTGGTAGCAAGTTGCCTAGTGGCCCCGATGAGTCCTTCCTCAAAGGCCAAAACAGCCTTAAAGGGCTCCACTCCTCCCCTGCCTTTTCTGACAGAACCTAAGCCTGGAATGCTGGCAAAATTGTTGTGGTTGCCTAGCAACAGGCACTGAGGGCATCCACTTAAAGCTACAGACACTCCTTTTATCATTTGGGGGTTCTTTAACCCTCCATTTATTTATTTATTTATTTAGATTTCAGATTTTTCTGAAAACCTGGGGCATTATTCAGGTTTGTAAGAAAGATCTGCTGTCTGTTCACGGCTCCAATCTATTCATTTAAGTATCCTCAAATTTATCCAAGCTGAGGATTAGATATATTGATTGATGATTAATGTGGCCCTGGGTGCAATGGGTTCACATGCATTATCTCAGTAATCCTTACAACAACTCTGCAAGGCACTTACTGTGATCATTCCCACCCTGCAGAGCAGGATAGAGGTGGAAGAAGAGCAAGGTGTGTAAGGAAGTCTAGCAAGTTCACATCAAAGGCAAGATACAAAGTCTAGGGCCCAATGGAACTGTATGCTCATGGTGACAAGGGGTTCAATAAAAAGCAGCTGGGCTGGGCTGGCCCTTGTCAGGGTTAATAGGACAGGCAGCCACTTCCCTCCCTGCACCAGTCTTTGGGAGCGAAGGGGGAAGGAAGAAGAACTTACAGCTCCCGGGTGCTCCTACCTAAGCCCTGGTCTTTTGGGAGCAAAGGAGGAAGGAAGAAGAAGAGACATGGAAGAAGAGATGCACGCACGCACGCACACACGCACGCACACACACCAGAGTATTCTAGCATCCTATTCTAAAGCCTATCTTCCAGGAATAATTGGAGCCATTCTGTTGCAACTCCCCCCCCCCTCTCTCTCTTATACACACAACTCCATCCTTGATTGACATTCCATAAGACGTGATTGATGGTACCAAAAGCTGCTGAGATGTCAAGGAAGCAAGCATAGGATTGGGCAGGTGGTCAATGTCCATTCTTGTAATAGTCCTACACAAATGGTCCTATAATGCCTTCTACTTCAGGTACATGCTGAAGTGACTGACACATGTCCCTGTCCCCCTCAGTATGAGAATGGGGTACTTTTGGCATCCATTCTCGGCATGCATGGAGTAGGTGGCAGAGTAAAGATTCTTGTGTCTTACCGCATTTTTCAGAAGTGTGCATTTATAGCAGTTTTCCAGTAGATTCGCAGTGCTATAAGCCATAAGGAGCAGTAGTCAGTTGTTTTCATCTAAAGGTCACAGAACAGGCAGGGCACAAGCACAGCAAATGTTTTCTTGTTGATTGCTACCTACATTTTGACATAGTGTTTGCATATGGCAGATGTGCCTCCGTTTGCATATGCTGTTCCTTTAACATGGTAAGTTCAGAATACAGGAAGTCCTCCAGGCTACTCAGCTTTGCCCAGAGGTGTAACTGAGAACTGGAAAGGGCCTCAAGGCTGGTTCTTAAATAATCTAAAAATCCTCAGTAGAAAACAAGTGTTTGCTTATCACTATTTTTTACTGTAGTTGTTTTTACCTTCATTTGTCTGTGTTTAATTTTTTCTCTAAGGTCAGAACCTTTTAATACTGCTCCCTCCTTCTTTTTCTCTTTCATTACCAATAGCCAGAAGTGGCCATGATCAGTTCGTTCTCACTGGAAGTACCACAAACTCACAACTCAGAAGATACACTGAATTTCACCCCTTTTGCCTATCTTTTTGCAAATTATTATTTTATTTCGGGGCTCTCCTTCCCTCCCCCCTTCTTGGATACACACCTTAACGTGGTGAGAGGGTTTGAGTGTGTCAGTGATGCTAAGAGCAACACCGTCAGGAGCACAGGCTTGGTCAAGAGTCTAAACTTCTGGAAAAATCACTCAAGGCAGAATGGTCAAAGCTGGGACACCAGACTAAGATGTACCCACCGCCTTCTGGAATCAACGGTCACATCAGCAGAAGAGAATTGAATGTTCCAGTGGTGATGGGAGCAGAAGAATCCTTGAAGGTCAGCTACTGGGCAGCAGCAGAAGTGGAAGGTGACATTGGTGGAGGATCGTTCACAGACAACAGCAGTGTCACTTCAACTAACCCTGGTTAGTTCTGTGAAGCAGAAGAAGGCAATGGTAAACCACTTCTGCTAATCTCTTACCTTGAAAACCCTATGATGAGACAACCCAAAATGAAAAAAAGATATAGTGCTGGAAGACAGGACCCCCAGGTTGGATGGCACTCAACTGGCTACTGGGGAACAGCCAAGGAAGAGTATGAATAGCACTATTCTTAATGATGGGATTGGATTAAAGCTGAAAGGACGCCCAGCTGCGGACGTGAATAGATGCAAATGGAGCATCCAAAGCTGTGCGACATATATAATAGGAACATGGAACGTGAGAAGTATGAAAACAGGTAAGCTAGAAATAGTAAAACAAGAAATGGAATGGTTGTTGTGGATTTTCCGGGCTGTATAGCCATGATCTTGGCGTTGTAGTTCCAGAAGGGCTATACAGCCTGGAAAATCCACAACAATCATCGTTCTCTGGCCGTGAAAGCCTTCGACAATACAAAAAATGGAATGTTTAAACATTGCAGTCCTGGGTGTGAGTGAACTAATGTAGACTGACTCAGGACATTTTCAGTCTGAAAATCACAGTGTTTTATTGTGGAAATGAACTCAAAAGAAATGGTGTTGCTCTAACAGGGAGGCGAGACATAGCACAAGCAGTTAAGAGCTACAATGCATAGTCTGACCAAGTAATATCAATCAGACTTCAGGAAAAGCCTGTTAACATAACCATCGTTCAAGTTTATACTCCAACTATAGTTGCTGAGGAGGAAGAAATAGATAACATTTATGCAAGTGTCCAAGAAGAAATTGACCATACACCTAAACAAGATATGCTTATAATCATAGGCAACTGGAATGCAAAAGTAGGCAATAAAGCAGAATCAAACATAGTTGGAAAATTTGGATTAGGATCATGAAATGAAGCAGGAGAACAACTCATAGAATTTTGTGAAGCCAACAACCTGTTCATTGCTAATACATGCATCAGGCAACCAAAACAACGATTGTATATGTGGAAATCACCAGGTGACCAATACAGGAACCAAATAGATTACATAATTGGAAGCAAAAGATGGAGAAGCTCTGTTTTCTCAGCTAAAACAAGACCAGGAGCTGATTGCAATACAGATCATGAGTTACTAATATCAAAATTAGAATAAAGCTGAAGAGAAACACTAAAGGAATCATAGTACCAAAATACAATCTAAATAAGTTTAATTGATCGTAAGCCAGAAGAACTATGGGCTGAAACCAGAAATATTATCAAGGAAGAATGTACAAAGACTATCCCTGTAGCCAAAAGAAAGGAGAAGCCTAAATGGATGACTGAGGAAACTCTTAAAATTGCTAAAGACAGATGAGAAGCAAAAGCAAAAGCAGACAGAAATACGGTCAAAACTCTAAATGCAGCTTTTCAGAGGCTTGCATGCAGAGACAAAGAAATCTATTATAATAACCAGTGCAAAGAAATAGAAGAGAACAACAAAAAAGGAAGAACAAGAGACTTGTTCCAAAAGATGCAGAAATCAAAGGGAAATTCAAGCCACGGCTTGGGATGCTGAAAGATCAACATGGAAATACAGTATCTGATCAGGACAAAATAAAGGATAGATGGAAACAATACACTGAAGAACTATACAAAAGAGATGGAAGGATGATAGACACTTTTGACGAAGAATCTTTTGAGGAAGAACTAGAAATCCTAGAAAGCCAAGTAAAAGCTGCACTCAAACCAATTGAGAGAAACAAAGCACCTGGAGTAGATGGAATACCAATAGAGGTATTTCAAGCCACAGAAATGGAGACCATCAGAATCTTAACCAGAATATGTCAACAAATACGGAAAACAAAACAATGGCCCACCGACTGGAAACGCTCAGGCTACATTCCAATCCCCCAAAAGGGGATGCCAAGGAGTGCAATCACGTTAATTTCCCATGCAAGCAAAGTGATGCTCAAAATTATGCAGCAAAGACTCTTACCATATATGAAACGAGAAATGCCAGATGTTCAAGCTGGAATCAGAAAGAGGCACCAGAGATCACATTGCAAATTTATGATGGCTAGTGGAACACACCAGGGAATTTCAGAAGAAAATCAGACTGTTTTTTATAGATTACAGCAAAGCTTTTGACTGTGTAGATCATGAACAGCTATGGAGAGTCTTAAAAGAAATGGGGGTGCCACGACATCTGATTTGTTTAGATGCACAACCTGTACTCTGGACAAGAGGCTACTGTCAGGACAGAATATGGGGGAACAGAATGCTTTCCAATTGGCACAGGTGTCAGACAAGGATGCATATTATCTCCCTACCTGTTCAACCTCTGTGCAGAGTATATCATAAGGAAAGCTGGATTAGATCTAGAAGAAGATGGAGTGAAAATTGGTGGAAGGAACATTAACAATTTTAGACATGCAGATGATACCACATTACTAGCAGAAAATAGCGAAGACTTGAAATGACTACTGATGAAGGTTAAAGGAGAAAGCGCCAAAGCAGGACTACATCTGAACATCAAGAAGACAAAAGTAATGAGACTACCAAGGGATTACACAATTTTAAAGTTGACAATGAGGAAACTGAAGTTGTTCAAGATTTTTTACTCCTTGGCTCAATCATCAACCAATAGGGAGACTGCAATGAAGAAATCAGAAGAAGATACTTGGAAGAGCAGCTGTGAGGGAGCTAGATAAGATCCTTAACGATAAAGATGTCTCCCTGGGGACCAAAATCAAGATAATCCAAACTATGGTATTTCCCATTATGATGTATGGATGTGAATGTTGGACGGTAAAGAAAGCTGACAGGAAGAAAATGGATTAATTTGAAATGTGGTGCTGGAGGAGAGTTTTGCGGATACCATGGACAGCCAGAAAGACAAATAAGTGGGAACCAGATCAAATCAAGCCTGAATTCTCCCTAGAAGCTAAAATGACAAAACTGAGACTATCATTTTTGGTCACATCGTGAGAAGATCTGACAGAACTCTTTCACAAGAGTTCTGAAAGAACTCAAGTGTGAACTTGTAGATCTCCTCACAAAAATATGTAATCTGTCATTAAACTCTGTATCTGTTCCTGAGGACTGGAAGGTAGCTAATGTTGTCCCCATCTTTAAAAAAGGTTCCAGGGGAAATCCGGGAAATTACAGGCCAGTCAGCCTGACGTCAATACCGGGTAAGTTGGTGGAAACTATTATCAAAAATAAAATTAGTGGGCACATTGATGACCAAAAGCTGATGAGGAAAACTCAGCATGGGTTCTGTAAGGGAAGATCTTGTCTCACCAATCTGTTAGAGTTCTTTGAGGGAGTGAACAAACAAGTGGACAAGGGAGACCCGATAGATATTGTTTATCTTGACTTCCAGAAAGCTTTTGACAAAGTTCCTCATCAAAGGCTCCTAAGTAAGCTCAGTAGCTATGGGATAAAGGGCCAAGTCCTCTTGTGGATCGAAAACTGGCTAATTAATAGGAAACAGAGAGTGAGTATAAACGGGCACTTCTCACAGTGGAGGGTGGTGAGCAGTGGGGTGCCACAGGGGTCGGTATTGGGTCCAATGCGTTTTAACTTGTTTATTAATGATTTGGAATTGGGATTAAGCAGTGAAGTGGCTAAATTTGCAGATGACACGAAATTGTTCAGGGTGGTGAAAGCCAGAGAGGATTGTGAGGCACTCCAAAGGGATCTGTCGAGGCTAGAAGAGTGGGCATCCATGTGGCAAATGAGGTTCAATGTAGCCAAGTGCAAAGTAATGCACATTGGAACCAAAAATCCAAAATATAAATACAAGTTGATGGGGTCTGAACTGGCGGAGACTGACCAAGAGAGAGATCTTGGAGTCATGATAGATAACTCACTAAAAACGTCAGCACAGTGTGCGACTGCCATAAAAAAAGCTAATGCTATGCTAGGGGTTATTAGGAAAGGGATTGAAAACAAATCAGCCGGTATCATAATGCCTCTGTATAAATCGATGGTGAGGCCTCATTTGGAGTACTGTGTACAGTTCTGGTCGCCACACCTTAAAAAAGATATCATAGCACTGGAAAAAGTACAGAAAAGGGCAACTAAAATGATTAAAGGGTTGGAACACTTTCCCTATGAGGAAAGATTGAGGCGCTTGGGGCTCTTTAGCCTGGAGAAAAGACGACTGAGGGGAGACATGATAGAGGTTTATAAGATAATGCACGGGTTAGAGAAGGTAGAGAAAGATGTGTTTTTCTCCCTTTCTCACAATACAAGAACTCGTGGGCACTCTATGAAATTATTGAGCAGTCGGGTTAGAACAGATAGAAGAAAATACTACTTTACACAAAGGGTGATAAACACATGGAATTCGTTGCCACAGGAGGTGGTGGCAGCTACAAGCATTGCCAGCTTCAAGAGGGGACTGGACAAATATATGGAGCAGAGGTCCATCAGTGGCTATTAGCCACAGGAGATAGATGGTATTCTCTTTGTGGGGAGGTGGTGCTCTGTTGTCTTGGTGCTGGAAGGAAGGCAGTGGGAGGGCTTCTGGTGTCCTGGCCTCACTGACAGTCCTTTAGATGGCACTGGATTTCTAGCCACTGTGTGTGACAGAATGTTGGACTGGATGGGCCACTGGCCTGATCCAACATGGCTTTGCTTATGTTCTTATGTTCTTAAGATCAGACTCTCTGGAAAAGTCAAGAATGCTAGGAAAAGTGGAAGGTAGTAGGAAAAGAGGAAGACCTAAAATGAGATGACTTGACTCAATCAAAGAAGCCACGTCCTCCAGTTTGCAGGATCTGAGCAAGTGTGTTAATGATGTTTTGGAGGTCTTTCATTCATAGGGTCGCCATAGGTCGGAGACGACTTGACGGCACATAACACACAACACACTCCTGCCCCACCCCCACCTCCATTTAAATTACAGAAAGAGAGACTTGGATCAAACCTGATGTGATGCTGTAAGTTCAATGAACAAACTCCTTTTTAAGTTGGCTCCCAGTTCCTTATTTGCAAATTCACACACAGATATTAAGAAAAATTTTAAAAGCTCTGATAATTGTAGCAGCACACGTCACACAGTCCCACACTCAGAAGACTTTGCTCTCCAAGTGGACTTCCCTGCTTCCAGCTCCAAAGTTCCTGTGGCAACTGCCCCAAGATGGGGTGTCCCCAGGACAAATACATAAGGGGGAAAAGCTGCACCCTGAAACATTCTTTGGACCACTCCAGCTCTGCCCACACCACTTCCAGGTGAACGGGGAGTGAGACCGGCTTTCTGAGCGTGGGACCCCAATGCATAGGGGTGCTCATGCAGGGAAAGACTTTTGAGATGTCTCAAGAGCACTTGGGATTCCTAATGCAAGCTAAAGTCATCCTCTGCTTGGATATGAATGGCCACATCCTTGTGCCCAGCTTTTCTTCCACCATATGATGGGCATGTTTGCTTGGTCTAAGCTGATGCTACAATTCCTTTTTCCACATGGGGATTTTTCCTTGTGTAAAAAACAGCACCCACCTGCATTTATCGGGGAAATTCCACATGGTGTGTCTTTCTGAGCACAATTCCCAGAGCTCTACGGGCTTTCTCTTCTTTCCCCACCCCTTTGGGGTGGGGAAGGTTCTCCCCACCACTGCACCTTGTTAATTTGTTTTATTATTTGTATATTGATTTTAGTTTTTGTTTTTATCGATTTTAATTGTTCACCGCCCAGAGCCCCTGGGGATGGGCGGTATATAAATTGAATAAATAAATAAAATAAAATAAATTGGATGAAGAGAAACCCGCCCTGGATCTGATTCAAAGGAGGAAATGTGAGGTGGTGTTGAGTGCAGCATCTGTGCGGACGCTCTGCCCCCAGCCAGTCTGGAGAGGGGAGGAGCTAAATCCTTCCAAAGGGCAGAACTGAGCTTTGCACTCTCCACCTTTTCAGCCCTTTAACTGCCCCCCCCCGCCCGCCCGCCCGCCCCAGTTCACAGCTGAGCTGTGCTGTCTTTTCAACTGTGGCTCAGGTGTGAGAGGGGAAAGGGGGGCTTGCCTAGCGGTTTGGGGGCCTAGCATGATTGTTGATGCATTGGTGATTCTGCACTGATGTGACAAGGAGGGGAAGGGAGACTGGTGTAAGCGATGTGGATGTGAGGCATGTAGATGCGGTGCCAACCCACCTCTGCTTTTATTGATTGATTCAAATATTTATACCTCACCTTTCCTCTTGGCTAAAGGCAGGGATCCCACTCCCCTGGCGAGGATGGGGACCCCCCACTCCCAGTCTCCGACCCACCACTGCTTGCAGGGCTGGCATGGGGGGAAAGGTGCGGGGAATGGGTCTGAGAGTGCCAGCGCGTGCTCCTGTGCACTCTGGAGGTCTTCTTTGGAGAGTCAGGAATTGTGTCGTTGCTGAAGCGACAAACAAGTCCTCCAGAGCATGTGCACGTGAGAGGCAAGGCCTCCCTCAAATTAAAAACAACTAAAGCCCACAAATACTTCCCTTCCTGAAGAGGCCTGCTGCTCATATCCCAGCATGGCGTATTGGTCAGAGTGTTAGGCTAGAATCTGGGAGGCCCATGATCAAATCCTCGCTGTGTTATTATGGAATTTTGCTGGGTGACCTTGGACCACTCACATGTTCAGCCTAATCCACCTCACGGGGTTGTTGTGAGGATAAAATAGAGGATAGTTCAGTTCAGTTTGTTCAAGTTTAAGAGCCCATAGGCCATATACTATAAATGAAATTTAAGAATGAAAAATTACAGTAAAACAAAAGCTTGCCACATCCACAATGCAGCATTTGCAAAGGCTGCTCAGAAGGAGTTCTAATCTTTAAAAGCCAGGAACAGCCGAATGGAGGACAGGCAGCCTTGAGCCAGTGCTTGGCTCTCGTGGCCCCTTCTTACACCCCCGAGGACATGCTGATCCCCACTTTGGTGTTAGGAAGGCATTTTCCCCCCAGGCCAGAATGGCCAGGAATCCTGGAGTTTTTTGCCTTCCTCTGGGCATAGAGTAGGGGCCACTGAGGGAAGTGAGGGGGTGGGAGAGCTGTGGATTTCCTGTGTCGTGCTAGGGGCTGGACTAGAGGATCCTCGTGATCCTTCCAGCTCTATGCTTCTATGTTCCTAGATCGTAGGGTTGCCTCCTCCAGGCTGGGAAGTTCCTGAAGATGTGGGGATTGAGCCTGGGGGCGATGGGGTTTGGAAAGTGGAATGATTTCAGTGGGGTATAATGGCATAGAGTCCATGCTCCAAAGCTACGATTTTCTCCCGGGGAACTTATCTTTGTCATCTGGAGATCAGTTGTAATTCTGAGACATCTCCAGGCCCCGCCAGCACCTTGAACTGAACTCAGAAACAATCTGGCAAGGCAGCCAGTGGTGGGCAAGATATGGTCCCCTGACATCTACTGGGTGGCCACATTCTGGACCAGTTGCCCTTTCCAGGTTGTCTTCAAGAGCAGCCCATCTTGTTGAAGTAGCAGGAAGAGCAGCCGCTGAGAAACAAGCTGTTGCCAGTCTTTGTTATAAGCAGAAGCAAAAATCGATGGACAAGACCTGCTTATGTGTTCCTCTGTGGGGTACTATGGACCAAGGTCCCACGTCACTAAGCAGAGCCCCTCCCTTCGTTTTCAGGGGTCTTCTTGAGCAGGAGCAGCGGTCAAGAGAAGGCGACTCTGCTCCTTTGGCTTTGCTTTCCCTCCATTGTCATAATGATGGAATCAGGAACAGCAGAGAGGGAGCAACGTGGAAGGCTTCCATTTCATTTCATGCATGCTGATGTGTACCAGCATCTAATAGCAGGGGGAAATGTTTCACATATTAATTAGCAACCTTAATTTCAGTGCTAATCAGTGCATAGCAAGGTAAAGAAGCATATGCATGACAGTACAGGAGAGATTCAGGATAATGTGTTTTTGCTGGTTTCATTCTAATGAGTAAATAGAATTTCCTATTCATTATTTCTCCATGTTCTGTATTCTGCATGAATAATTTGAAAGGTTATTTATTAATTATTTCCATTATAAAGATCTGAAAGTTCAAGAAAGCGTGGCGTGCACCTTGTGAGGATTTCTGTTCTGTACACATCTGCCCACAAATAAAAGAATTATTTTTTAAAAAAATTGCTCCCAAGTAGAGATTGATGAAATGATTTCTTTGCTAAAAAAGTCTGATCAGAGGGCTACCCCACCCAGTAGGAATCGAGAAGAGAACCCTTCCTGTACTTCCAAGTTGTGTGTGTGTTGGTTCCCGTGCCGAGGCCCAGGCAAGAACGATGACTCAGCCACTGTACTCAAGTCCTCCTATTCATATTTTCTGGTACTCAATCTGCGTGTTTTCCATAGAAGCCAACAAAGTTTTAAAGAAAATATACCACTCAGTGTGTGGGCTTTCAAACACAAGTAGTCAGAAGAAGGGAGCTGTGACTCTAAAAAGCTTACACACTGAAAATCTTGTTGATCTCTAAGCAGCCACAGGACTCAAATCTTGCTATTCTACAGCAGAACAACACGGTTTAGAGTTGCCAGGTCCCCTAAAGCCCAATTCCAGGGGACAGGGGGCCGTGGGGGGGCATGTGTGGGTGAACTTACCTCACATGCATGTGCTCTGGAGCTTTTCCTTATCATGCTGGGAATGGCATCATTCCCGGGGCAACCAAGAAGGCGCTCTGGAGTGAGCAGGAGTGGGCGCTGGGGCTCCTGGGCCCATTCCCTGAGCTTCTCTCCCCCCCCCGCCCCGCCCCACCCACCGGCCAGGTGAGTGGTGGCAGGGGGAGGGGTCTTGGAGTGGGGGATCCGCTGCTTCCATCAGAGGACTGGGAACCCTAACGTGGCTATCTTCCTAAACATAAAATATTAATATATAAAAAGAATGGGAAAAACGATTTATGGAAAACAAGGTTTAAAAATAAAAATAAAAATTGCACTGTGCTGTCATGAAGGTACGATCCAGCTGAAGGGCCATATAAAATAAATAGCTAGAGCAAAAAAAAAAGTTTTTTCTCCCAGAGAAGTAGGGGGTTTATAAAAGTTTTTTTTATTTTAATGTTTTGAAATTATTAGTAGACACACACACACACACACACACACACACACACACACACACACACACACACACACACACACACACACACAAACTAGAGGAAAAAAATGCCCTGTCCCCTTAATAGAGGCTTACATGTGGAAACGAGCTGTTGAAGCTTTTAATGGCATGGATCCTATTAAGCCTCTATTACTGGGACAACGCATTTTTCTCCAGGCAGTTGGCAACCCCAAACAGGATCTACGCTGTCCGTGCCCCAGCTCTTCTATATCACTCCACCCCCCATTTCATACATACAAATACACCCAGGGTTTTCTGGGTTTAAAATGGTTGTGCAACAGGTAGAAATTCAACAGACAAAGCTAACAATGCAAGTTAAGGTTTCTTTATACTGCAATTTTATATCTTCTCAAAAAAAAAAAAACCTACTGAGTTCCAGATCATATTATGGTCTTCAGAGGAGAAGTAGTAAAATGTAAAGATATATTTAAGTGCTGTACACGTTTTGCCACACCTGCTGGTTCACGTCCGTTTCTCTCAAACCCTTGTTCTCCCCACCAACTTTATTCAAATTGGGGAGGGGACATAACATGGCATCAATGTCTGTGCAGAGACCTTTGCACGTAACATGTGTAGAAAAACAGCATGCCAGAAAAAAGCCGAAGCTGGAGCTATTCTCCCTGATTTCCAGTTTTCTATGAGCAGAATGGTTTATTTGTTTTATCGTATTTATTTTATATCCCACTTTATTTACTTCATTTATATCTGGGGTTTCCAGGTGCCCACCAGTGGTGGGCAAAGTCTCAGGGGTTTGCCCCATTGCCTACTGATCCACCAGCGATAGGCAGGGGGTGGCAAGCCCCCCCAGAAGTCACCCACCACTGGAAGGAACCTCGGGAAAAGGTGCAGCATGCTCTATGTCAGCATTTTGTATATAAAACACAGAGCGGAGCAGCGCTTTCATTTTTCCAGCCAGCAATTACCGAGCGAGGAGCTGCTTGCTGCGGCAGGTTTTTTTGCATTGCGCATCGTGAGAGGGAGGCTTGGGCTTGTGGTGTAGCAATGCTGTGGGAGCCAGCTTATATTGGGTTTCCTCGGCTGAGGGCTCACTGTTCTCTTTCTCTTTTTTCCTTTCTATTCTTATTGAATTGTGGGCTGGTGGGCTAGTGCAACCCCATCTCAGAGCTGCAAGAAGGCTCTGAGATGGGTGCATGCTTATTGGGCTTTTTGCAGGCTCAGTGTTCTCTTTCCTATTTTTTTTCCTGTTCTTATTGGACTGTGGGCTGGTGGGCTCCGCTGCCAGGATCAGTCACCTACAGTCAGGCTCTGGACCACCCCCAGTTCATAGCAGGCCACCAGGGTCTGACCACTCCCCAGACTCAATGCCACGCATGGGCCAACCCTTGTGGGTTCTTGCATCAAAGCTCAGAAGAACACGTGGGTGAGAATGCACCCACACAAGGGGAGAAGTAACCTCCTTCCACAGGGGTATGCTGGGGGAAAGCCTCCCTCGCTGCCACCATGTTGGCCAGGTGGGTTCTAGCGGTAGCAAACACACACACTCCTCCTCCCGCTAGGGCAACCAAACTTTCCTTCTCTCTTGGGTGGGGAAGGCCTCCTTCACGGCTACCCCGTCATAAAGGTGGGTTCCGGGGGTCTCCGCTCTCACCTTGAGGGGACAGTCTGTCCCTTCAGCATTTGCCAGCTCCTCTATCCATCCTCGTCTCAGCCACCCTGTAGGAGAGAGAGCTTCTCGGTCAACATTGCTGCTCTTTCGAAGAGGGGACGTTCTTCGGTTTCTATCTTCTCTCATTTCCCATGGGGGTGAGGGTCCCCCCCCCACAAGTGGACTTTTAACTTCCTTCCACAAGGGTGGGCAGAAGGCTTCCCTTGCATACACTCCATCGGAGAGGTGTCTTTGGTCGGGGTCCGACCCCTCCCCAGTCTCTGTGCCGCTGTCAGACTCACTCTTCGACAGCCAGGCTCCATGCCCCCCCCCCACTTCCTCATGGAGGAATGCCGTGTCAGTCTGTCTGCAGTGGCAGAGAAGAGCAGGAGCCCATGAACTGTGGGTGATTTCAACCTACTCATCCATGAGTCTGCTGGGGAAAGCCATCGTTGGTGCCCACCTTCCAGTGCCCCCTCGGGCAGCCCACTGGGGGGATTCCTCCAAGGACTCTCCATCCCCCCAGGATGGCCTCTGTCCTGTCCTGTATAGGGATATTCCTGTCTCCCCAAAGAAATCCACTCCCTCCCCCCAAATTTATCCTCCTCTCATAGATTGTCTCTGTCCTCATGTGCTTTAAAAGAATGTTCCTCCTGTCTCCACAAAAATATCTCCTTGGCTGTCCCCTCAAAGAGTACTTCCCTCCCTCCCCTTCCAGGTTTCCTGCTCCCAGGAACCATCATCCCGCTCTGGGGGCCGTCCTTCCGTTCTCGGAGGAGGATTCCCCAACTCCATCCCACGTTCTCATTGCAGCTTTTGGGTGCTGCAATGGAGCCAATCCTCGTTCCTGTTCTATCTAACGGAAGGTTCCTGGGGCAGCCGCTTTGGGGATCTGTAACTCAGACCTCCGACAGGCAATCTTGGCCAAACTTGGAGGGTGGCTGGAGGAGAGCCTGCTGAAGACTTGCTGTGAGTTTGGCATCTCTGTGTGCAAAGGGGGCAGCCCCAGGGCCCCCAGAAATGACAAACCACAGACCGACAAACCAGTCCACGAACTGGGATGGTCCATGAGTGGTCCGTGGCCCGTGAAAATCAATGGACCATGAGCCAACGGTCTGTGGCTTTTGTTGGAATAGGCGACTCAGCCTGCCTTTGGACACTGAGGGGTGCTGCATGTCTCTTTGAATGTAATGTATAAGTCTAGCAATCTGCCACGCTCTTGTATAAAGTGGGAATGCCTCCTGACTCCTCCTCTCTTGCCTCTGTGCCTCTTGGGAGATTTCACACCTTCCCTCATGCTCTTCCAAGAGAAAAGATGTAAAGCCACCATGCTCCTCATGGAGCCCTTCTCTTTGTCCACAAGCCTGCACCTACAACCTCGCTGCCTAGTTTCAGGCCGTGGTATTAGACTAGAGAACGTAACTCTTTAGAATAGGATCTTTCCCTTGTTATTACCAGAAGATATTGCTATGGAGAAATCTGCTACAATAAACAGTAAGTTCTACCTTTCTATGAATTTTGTCTGAGGATTAATTAATGCACGTTTGTAAGGGTTTAAACGCTTCTGACTAAATCACTCTGCTATGTTACTCTGCTAAATTACTAAACTAAATATATAAAATACCATAATCTCTAACAGCTTTTTCCCGGTCCGTGCCCACCTATACTCACAACAGCTCTATGAGGTAGGCCAGGCTGTGTGCGTGTAACTGACCCAAGATCATGCAATAAGCTTCCAAGGCAGAGTGGAGTTCATTATTTTAGGAACTCCATACTCTGATAGGAAAGGAGGAGAGACAAGTCCTACATCCATGCTTCTAAGATGGAGGTAGGAGAAGAGAGATGTTGCCTGGAACAATGCCTGAAAGAGGTAAGAGGGGGGAAGTCAGGAGGACGAAATCCTGAGAATAGCAATCTACATATCAAAGGGACAGTCAGAGCAGTAAATAGAGTGCCCGGACCTCTCTATCTTTCTAACTCTTTGGTTTGTCCCCTCTGAAACCTGAGGAAAGGGACAGCACTGAGTCCTCCTCTTCCAACACAAACCTTGTTGACTTCTATGGAAAACAAGTGGATGGGGGTATTAGCGCTTTAGGAAGCCTCAGGGGAAAGACATGCCTGGCGCTCAGTCATAGTGCTTTGCAGGCTTCCTTAATTAGAAAATACTGGACAGAAAGGGGGAAATACTGGACTGACCAGTTCAGAACTGGAAACCCTGCAACCCTACACACAAATGAGACCCACGTTTATATTGAACAAGAAAGTCCTCCCACAGCTAGTGAGAGGGCGTTGTGATTGGCCGGAAAGGGAAATAGTGATGATGACGTCAGCAGGAATAGAGATTGACTGTTTGGGCTGAACGATTCCCCTCTGCCTGGTGCATTCTCTAGCTTCCCTTCAGAATACTTGTCAGCTTCTCATTGTCAGAACAGATTATTCCTAAATGTCAGAAATAATTACATCCAGATTTTGAGCATTTGCTCTGTTCAAGTGGGACCATTGTTGGATCTCAGTAAGTGAACTTGGGGCTGTGCATCCCTCTCCCTGGACATATTGTTAAGCATAAGGCATCTGTTGCCCCCCCCCCCCCCCGCTGCACGCACGAGAAGGGAGGGAAGGCGGCATGGTACAGCCCGATCTCGTCAGATCTCAGAAGCTAAGCAGGGTCAATACTTGGATGCAAAACCGCCAAGGAAGGCTCTGCAGAGGAAGGCCATGGCAAACCACCTCTGCTGCCCACTCGCCTTGAAAGGCTCAGCAGGGTCTCCATAAGTCAGTTTTGACTTGATGGCACTTTACACACACACACACAGGAGAAACTGCCTGGGCAGCTTTGTATTTTGTATGATAGGCAACTTATATGGCTCGGTATAGTGTTGGGCACCTTTTCCTTTGAATGCTGACAATGTGACCTTTTAACCTAGCGCTGCCAGCATTGTTGCTGGAAGACATCTTGTCGGTTTCACAACTGCTGAAGTGGCAGTTGTTCAACAGGTGTCCCTTCTCCCTCACTGTCTGTTGAGGAAAGGAGCAGGAAAGGTGGGCCTCTTGCGTTTTCCTCTATTGTGGGAAAGCAGCCAGAAAAAGGCTGGTCACTCTGGCCATCTAAAGGGGCGTTTTTGCAATACTGTGCAGCCCTGGAAACAGGGTCTGTTCAAGACCTCTGCCCCCCTGATGCAACTCAGAGGGGGCCAGAAGGAAGGCCCCGCGGCTGCCATAAAGGCGCTGAGACCTCCAAGGTCTGAGGCAGGCCAATGGCGCCTCATCCATATTGGAGGTATTTGTGGGTTAATGCAGCAAAGTTGCACAGTCAGCAAAGCATGTGGCAAAACACCCTCCATGCCAGTATATTGCAATAAATAAAACTTACATTTATTGAAACTGAGTCACAAGCATTTTCAATTTTGTATTAGCAGAAGGAAAAGTAGACACTGAATCTAAATAACACTGTTCTCTCTTACAAGTTGCTGGCTAATCTGGCTGCATGTAAGTGGAAGTATGAGAATGCCTGTGTCATCTGTACCCCTACATCCATGCCATTGCTTTGTGTTGAACCATTGCTAATGCTGCACATTTCATTTTGCAAATGCTCTAACTATCACTTTCGTTTCTCCCTCTAGCAGCCTGAGAACGCAGCTGTCTTATCTTTTTTTTCTTTGAAGCTCACAGAGGTGACCCTTGTACTGTCTGCCATGTTGCCGTTGACTCTTATGCCTCTTTGTCCTGTCTAGGCTGATGTATAAACTCCAGAAGAAGTTCCCAGACCTTTTCCCGCCCAAACCAGTGGTCGAAGTGGGAGGGGGGGAAATGATTGAGTATTTTTAGAGCTGTGCTTTATTCAAGTTCCTATTCCTATCAAGGAAACGTGTACCGCTTAGATGCTTTCTTGCCTCTAAGTAATTCTATGGACATATATATGGAAATGATTGGATTTCTGAATAAAACCATTTAACCGAGAGCCTGGACTCCTTGCTGCGATGGTGCAGGGGCCCGTCTGCCATGTCCTCCTGTCACCCACAGCCTGACAGCCTCTTGCAAGTTTGCATAGGAATGTTTGGCAGAACCATCTTCCCTCTTGCAACACCAGCAGGAAAGAGGAAACAAAAGGCAGAGAAAGAGGAGGAGGAGGAGTCAGAGAAAAACTGTTAGCTCAGTCAAAGAGAAGCATTACACAGATACACATTTACAGTCTCGCTCTAGTAAAAGGGAAAATATAGTGCGCCCTCCCCACCCAGTGCCCAGGCATGCTGAGTCACTTCTGTTCCAACAACCAGCACGTGGCAGAGCAGAGTGGACCAAATCAGAGCACAGATCTAAGCAACATCCAGGGTGCCTCCAGGAAAGTAGTATGTCTAGCCTTGAATTTTGAAAAAAATAATAGTGGGGACAGAGTTTGCCCATCCCCAAACACCGATTCCAGGCTGCATCAGAGCCTTCTGGGTGATCTCTCACCTCCTAATGGGACAGCAGGGGGTGATGCTGGATTGTGAACTGAAGGCACTGGTTTGGATGTCAGAGACGCACCTCCTGGCAGGGAACACAAGGCGCCCCCCCCTCCCCGCTCAGCCAGGTACAGTGCAGCAGTGTGCCACACGCACTGGTGAGGGCTTGTAGGGAGCAAGAAAACCCAGGGCGGAATACAGATGTGGTCCATGGGCCATCTGTTGGCCATTCCTCACTTCTCTGTGCATCATAAAACAGTGCTGTGTTAAAAATGGCTTTGCAAGCACTTGGAACTTCCCCACAGAGAGAGCCAGGAAGGCTATTTGGGGCTGGCCGTGAGCTGGCAGCCTTGATCACCGGCCCCTGTGGTCTGCTGCAGAGTCAGAAGTGGGGCCCTGTTTACTCTTCCTGGCAAGCAAGTGAGAAGGGATGTTCCCAAGGCACCTCCTAACACAACACAGTGTGTGACATGCAACAAATGTATGCGGGCAGACGGCTTTTCAGCCTCAACAGAAAAAGAACATCATAAAAAACTGTAAGCCGGACTCCCCCCCCCCCCCATTCTGGGCAGTCTGACAGGCTCTCCATTAGCTTTCCCTCCAGCTGTGAATTTAGAGAACCCTAAAGCTTCCCAGCAGGGCCCAATCCTCCACCCCGCAAACTCAGAAGACTGCCTCCTAAGAGAATCCAGCAAACCAAAAGGAGGGGCTCCTCCATGGAGCAACAGCAACAGCCAAGCAGGAGAACACACACACACACACCCGCATCGGAGGAAAAGGCTATAAATCACAGTGTATAGAGTCAAATATGTCTATTTTAAAGTGACTAGTGCAACATGAATAAATATATCCCATATACAATTTCATACTTGTCAGGGCTTGCCGCAGCCACTGCTGGGCGGGGCACCGGGCGGTCTGCTCCTGACATCAGAGGGGTGCTGGGGATGCTGCAGGACCCTGCTCTGTGAAAGGAGGGGCGGTAGACATCACCCAGACTCCCTCTCAATCCACTCGCTGGTCTGCTCAACCTGTGCCACTCACCCCCCCCCCCCCCTTGGCCTCTGGTCTCTCCTCCTCCATCCACTCTCTTCCTGGTCTCATCTCCACTCCATCACTCCTACTCAAACCCACCACCTTAGAGCTCTCCCCAGCCATCCTTTATAGGGCTTCCTTTCTCTGCCCCGCCCTCCCTCCAGCCTGGTCTTGGGCTGCCCCAAGTAGTTGCAGCTGGGGTAGCTGACCTGGCTCCACTGACCAGCACCAGCTGTGCCTTGTTCTCTGGCTGCCAGGCCTCCCTGGCTGAGTTGATTGCTGAAGGCAGGCCCAGCTGTGGCCCCTTGGCTGGCTGCCCAGCTCCTCCAGCAGAGTGCCTCCAGCAGCTCCACCTGGAGGGGCTTGGCTCTTGGCATCTCCTGGGCCAGGCTACTATCCTCTAGCTGGGGTGTGGCTCTGGGCTGTTGGGGCTGCTGCTCCTTCTCCTCAGGTAAGGGATCTGTGTGGGTGACTGCTGGGTCCCCAATCCTGCTGTCCTGGCCCCCTTCCTCTGCTCTGCTTAGCCCCCTTTCCTCCCCCAGGGGGGTGGGACTAGCTGGGCTCCCTTTGTCTCCTCTCGCCTTCTGAGGCCTTGGGGCCACGCCCCTTCCCCCTGGCACAGGCAGGTTCTGGCTCTGTTTGCCAGTCAGAGCAGTTGAACTGCTGTCTCCTGGCTGCCCCCCGCCACTGCCTCCCGGCAAGTCCAGGGGCTGGGCTGCTGACCCCGGACAATACTAACATTCTAAAATCCCATATAAATAGCAATCATAACATTCTATACTAGGGGTGTGCACCCAAAAAACAATTAGGAATAACCTGAATCCTGACACGGCAAGCCACTTTAGGAATTGAATGTTTGAATTGCTTTGGTGTGCTCCGTAAAGAGTTGGAGCACACTGAAGCTCAAAGCAACACTTTTCTTGACACTCGTAAGTGGCGAGAAAAGTGAGGCTTTCAAACACTCGCTATGCCATTTGCTTCACCCGTTGTGAGATGGGGCCTCCTCCTCCTCCTCCTCCTCCTCCCCAATGCCCCTTTTGCAAGCACCCCTTTTCGTGCCACTTGCAAGGGTGGCTTTCAATCTTCCCACCCTGCTGCTTTTTTCCCCCATGGAAGAGGAAGGAGGTTCTGGAACGACTTCAACAATGTAGACCCACTGACTGCCTAAACAGAAGGACAGCAACATCTACATAAGAGTAATGATGGGATCCGGCTGGTAGCTAGAGCAGGAACACGGGAGTTCACCTCTGCTAAGTCCCCTGCAAAATCATTAATACAGAGATTGAATAAAAGAAGAGCCAACATGCAACCTGCTCGACTCCCCTGGACTTTGTCAGTTCTCTCTCGAGGCCACAGCAAACACAAGGAGTGGATTACATAACTACTGAAATGAGTACAAGTGTCTGCATTTGTATTTGATGTTTGCATTTGATGGAAGACACAAAGTTTGTCCCACAGACGCCCTCTAGGAATAGATTCAAATGTGGCCTTTAAGTCCATAAAGGCTGCACAAAGCAGACCATTTGAGTAAGCTATATACTTCTCTGCCAGGCAGAGAAGAATCAAGAATTTAGGAAGCAAACTTTCAACCCAAATATAAGTTAAGACAATTTCTTTACATCAAACCTTTCAAAAATAAGAACAATACAACTATTTTTTTTCAAACAAAACTCATAGGTGCAACAACAGCAAAGAAACTAGCAGCCAACAATGTCTTTTAAGTTCAGTCAAGTAACTGGTTGTCTTTGAAACCATTCACGGTAAGTAAGTTCAACTTTTCGGATCCCACCAAGTGATAAGAGTCCTTTGCCACAATCCTCCCGATTATGTAGCAATTGGAACCCAGGCTTCTGTCCTCTTCTTGGGAACTACAACCCTGCAAGAATAATATGATCCCAGTAATAATACCAACTAAATATAACACACACACACCACTATTAGTCACTATTGTTCACATACGTGTTTCTGCTTACCTGATTCAAGGTGCTAAGAGCACATTGATTGTCATCAAGCTCCCCGGCAACCAGCTTCTTCCTCGGCTCCTGGCTCTAGCTACAGACTTTGCCCTACTGGGCTAAACCAATTTGCTCATAGGGGTTACAGTTGCAAGAAATCTGGCCCAGAAGCCTTACCAGCCTTGAGACAATTATTAAACTTGTTACCTCCTGCTCTGTTACCAGAGGCCAAGCTGATATAACTGGGTTGATTAGGGATGGTGGTAAAAAGAGGAGGATCTTGCTAGCCCCAGAAGCACTGAAAAGGGCAGGGAAGCGGGCTTCCCGGATCTCCGCTGGAATACGAGAATATGGAACCCTAACAGGGGCAAGAGAATCAGAAACCAAGCTCCAGAAACTCCTAGCATCATTTTTACAAGGTATTATATTATTAATATAAGCTGGCGCCACTGGTCAGCAGAGTGCTGAGATTTCTTAAAAAGACTTTCTAGACGCTTTTTGTCAAAAGCAATCTGTACAATGCTGCCACTGAATTAACCTGCTGAAAACAGCCATGGGCGGCCTGCAGCACCCTCTCTCTTTGCTTGCTTCTTACACTCATCATCAAACCAACCCCCATCCTGCCCAAAGGAAGAGGAAAAGAGGACCCTCAAGTCACTAATGCAGGGCTCTTTTTCAGCTGGAACGTGGTGGAACGGAGTTCTAGAACCTCTTGAAAATGGCCACATGGCCGGTGGCCGCGCTGCAGCGCGGAGGGAAATCTAAACTCCCCTCTGTCTGGAGATCAGGGGGTGGGGCCACTGGCCATGTGACCATTCTCTCCGAGGGCAACCCACTGAGTTCCACCACCTCTTTTCCCAGAAAGAAAGCCCTGTACTAATGTAAAGAAGACACCAAACACCCAAGGAAACTAAAAAAGTCTGCAAAACTGCTGAAGAAATGTGAGGAGTAAGATCAATAAAAAAAAAAACCCTCAGCGTTTGCACATCCTTAAACCCATAGGAATTTCAAGGGAAGCCAAATTTCTCAGGGTTTGGGGGTTTTTTTGGCATAACCTAAATTGCGACTCAATGAAAAGGAGACAATCTCCAGCTTGCAAGAGAAGTTTCTCTAATGTTTGCATCCTTTCCACCAGCAGATGACATTTTGCCTGTTTTGTAGTTTGTTTGGTGCTCCCACCCCCCTACCCCGGTCCTCTCTGCTGCTATTACAGCTCTGGCTCACTCCATCATCTCTGCTTTGCTAGGACATTTGAAGACTTCCCGTCTCCTACTGTCTCTAAATGATACTCCCTGCAGGTGTCAGTGGTGCTCATCCTCTTTCCTTGCTGCGAGGGAAATGTTCCTCTTCCTGTGACTGCTGCGTGTGTTCTTGTTCTGTTGTGTCAGGCCATTCTTGGCAAGCAGCTTGCTTAGGGAAACAGCATTCGAAGACAAGCAGGCATGGGTGGTGGGCAGCAGCAGATCAGGCACAACCATTCAGAGAAGGCAACATAATTCTCTTGACTCCATGCCTGATCTTCCTCTGTGGAGCCAAGGCGGAACATGTTCCTGGATGCTTTATGGATATACAGCAAAGATGGTTGACGGTCTCCTTGTGCATACATTGTTAAGCGTGTGTTGTGAAACCGGAGTTGAGACTTTTACTGTAGATAAGAACAGGGTTTTTTTTCCTGGGAAAAGAGGTGATGGAACTCAGTGAGTTGCCCTCGGAGAAAATTGTCACATGGCTGGTGGCCCCACCCCCTGATCTCCAGACAGAGGGGAGTGTAGATTGCCCTCCATGCTCTGTCTGGAGATCAGGGGGCGGGGCCACCAGCCATGTGACCATTTTCAAGAGGTTCCGGAACTCCGTTCCACTGCGTTCCTGCTGAAAAAAAGCCCTGGATAAGAGCCCAGGCTCAGCGTTGCTTAGACATGCAGTTATTTTTGGAACGAGCTGGCTTTGGACACTGCCATGCCTCTTAGGAGGGGATATATACACCTGCATGTGCACAGAGGCATGTACATTGCCCTGTAGCTCACTGACGGGGAGGGCTGGGCTACACTGTACCCAGCATGGGGGGCATGTTTTCCTCTGACAACAGCATCTCTAGGTGTGATGCTTTTGATCAGAGGGGAAAGTGAAAGCGTGCACCCAGGGAAGTCCTCGGGAGGGCATGGGGTTAACCTTAAGACCAGAATCCAGCCTTTGGAAACCAAACCTGTTCCTTCCGTCTTCAAATTGTCATCTGCATTGCCCTATCCTGGGCGGTGTAATGGTCACCCAGGAATGTGACGGAACATTTGGAACTGGCTTCTCGCCATTTCCTTCCATCTCATCCTCCAAGGAGCTCAGAATGGGACTCATGCTTGGCTGTTTAAAGAAGCCAGAGGGGGAGAGGCCACATGAGTGATAAGGCCAGTCAGTGTCTCCCTGTCTGGGAAGATCTCTGCATGCTTATTAGGTAAGGTCTGATGCGTGGCAACTCCTTTTCAAAAGCGACATCTCCTACTCTTTTTTTGCCCATGGCTAGTAGGAAGGGCTTGCGTCATCGTGGGTCCCTACAAGGTTCCATCTTGTCTTTGCAGTTTAATAGCTACAAACATACAGGGTTATCCAGGCCTTTGGGGTGTGATGGAAGCAATAAGCAAATATTACCCTGCTCTACCCCTCCTTTTCCAACGTACGCAAAGAGGGCTGTGAATTTGTTGAGCCGGTGCCCAGATGTTTACTGCTGAATGAGGGTAAACAAGCTGAAGCTCTGTACCAGCATGATGAAATCACAGTTGGTAGGGAAGGTTATGGGTTGCAGCCTACACTAGATACAGAGAGTCTCTGAGCAGTTGAAGCATTCTGCTGGGCCTGGTCTTCTTGAAGTCAGGTGGCAGATGGATCCAAAAGAGCCTTTCACCAGGTTAGGTAACCTTCTCTGCAGAAATCTGATCTAGCATCAATAACTTCTAGATTGCATCATTGAAACATGCTTACTGTGCAGCTGTTTTTGAAAAGTTTCAGAAACATCTAGTGATCCAAAATGCAGCTGCCCACTTTTCAACAAAAGCTATATGGCTTGAAGGTATTACACATAGGGTTGCCGGTCCCCTGGTGGGGGGGGGGCTCTCCCACTACCAGCCTCCTTCCCCTGTCATCACTCACCTGCCCCATTGGGGGAAAGGCGCAGGAACAGGCCTCCTGGGGCTCACTCCCGGCGTGGTGTGAAGATGTCACTCCCAGGAGTGATGTCATCATGCAGGCCCCGGAAGTGCTCCCAAGGCCTGCATGATGATGTCACTCCTGGAAGTGACATCATCACGCCACGCCGGGAGTGCTCACGTGTGAGAAGGAACTCAAGGTAAGTGCTGGTTCCTCCGCTCTCAACTGGGAGGGTAAGGGTACCTGGCAACCCTAATTACAGGTATGCTTTTATACTGGCTCCCAGCTAGCCTTTGGGCCTAATCAGCTGCTCTTCTTCTTCCTCTTCTTCTCCTGCCTCCTTCAATGTGAATCTGCCCCTTCGCAGAGATCACCTGAAGAGACCCTGCCCCATGTTTCTACTACCTTCAGAAGTACAGCAGGCATTTCTTAGAGACAGAAGCTTTTCAGCGGCGGCAGAAATACTTTGAAACACTCATTTGTGAGGCTCACAATAAATGGACATTCTATTTAAGGAGGCTCTCTATCTACCAGTTTGGTGTAGTGGTTAAAAGCACAGGTCTCTAATCTGGAGAGCCAGGTTTGATTCCCCACTTCTCTGCTTGAAGCCTTGGGACAGTCACACAGCTCTCTCAGAGCTCTCTCAGCCCCACTCACCTCCCAGAATGATTGTTGTTGTGGGGATTATGACGACATACTTCGTAAACTGTTCTTTTTTTATATAAAATTTTTATTGGTGAGTACATAAAATATTATTCAATACACAAATTCCCCATCTTATCTAAATTATAACAGCCCCCCTTTCCCCCCTCCTTATTGACTTCCAACAGCTTTCCAACCCCTAACCCATCTTATTACTCAAATTACTCTTAACTATAATTTTTCTAAATCTTATATATATTGTATCACTTGTTCTAAGCATATTCGAATTCTTGTATATCTCCAATTTTCTAAGATATCGATCTACATTTCACTGTTTAAACTATCTATTTTTAATACAATCTCCTTATTACTACTATTAGCTTAGATTAATTAATAGCTAAGTTTCCCCATTAATGGTAAAGTTACTTCTCTCTCCCCTTTATAAAATCCCATATTAATAATTTTCAAACTGCCACAGTCCTCCTTTCACATCCCATTTTTTTCTATTGTTTCAATTTCCCCCAATCTGCAATGTATTCTCCTGGATCAAGATCTTTTAAGTTTTCTTGTCATTTTGTCCATTTCAGCCATGTACAGCAATTTGTATATCCAATCTTCTATAGTTGGTATTTCTTGCACTTTCCATTTCTGCGCGTACAAAAATCTTGTTGCTGTAATCATGTAAAATAACAATGTTCTGTACTGCATTGGGACATCCTCCATTCCCCAGTTCAGTAGCAACAATTCTGGGTTCTTATTTATTTGGGTTTGCAAAACCTCATTAATTATTTCTATTATATCTCCCCAGTATTGCTTAGCTACCTCACAAGTCCACCACATATGATACAATGATCCTTCATGCTTTTTGCATTTCCAGCATTTGTCTGACATATTTGTATTTCCAAGCGCAATCTTCTTAGGCATTAAATACCACCTATACATCATTTTGTATACATTCTCTTTAATATTGGTACATACTTTGTAAACTGTTCTGAGTGCATGTTAAGTCATCCTGAAGGGCGGTATATAAATTGAATGTTGTTGTTGTTGTTGTTGTTACTTTTTATTGAATATATGACCTCAAGGGTTTGCCTCCTGAGTCCTGCTAAATGGCTCTGTTCATTTTATAGACTTTGCTTGCTTTTTCCAGTTTAATGTTGGAGATAGTTGGGAATGATTGGTTATCATTTTAATTGATTGATCATTAATTATCATTGTTTCAGCTGTGAGCTTTTGTGACTAAGTGTAACAAATACTATGTGGGTTTTCCCTGTGTTACCTTGACTAAAATCTATGACTGGCTCAGCTATTTTGAAAACTGGGCCTAGAATGGGTTGGGGGGTGGGGCACAGCCAACGATGATGATACTGGAGAAAGCAGAGGGGCCTGGCTAGGAGAGCCGCTCTGTTCCCTTGCGCCATCTGTTGAGGACACTGCGATGTGCTCTTATGATGCAAGGCCTGATAAGTTTTATTTTATATTTTATTATTTATATCCATGGAAATGTTTGTTATTGTCCATTTAAATTTTTAAAATCTCCAAAAATCTTTGAAGTGGCTGGGAATAATAATAACCCCTACAGCCATCCCAAGTCTTTGCCTGGCAACAACGCTCTTTCCCATCTCTCCCAAGGATTGTCAAAACCAGAGTGGTATCCACCATTTGCCACCAACAACTCTGAGAGTATCACCTGCTAAATCAAGTTGCATATCTATCGCTCCATACCTGCATTGCCGTTTAAAGTCTCCACCTGGAGTGCTGCTCAAACCTGCATTGAACCATAAATTAGCATGGGGATGATTTATTGCAGCTCTGCATGTTCAAGCTATCATGACCCCAGGATAGTGCGCTAATCCACTGCCCCTCCCTGTTACCACACTCCTGATAGCAAGACCAAATAGGCACGGTATGTTTCAAAAGCATTAAAACAAGAGGAAGGTTAGTAAAGAAATAAAATAATACACACAATCTGTTCAAGCTTTTGCATTGAGCAAGGGAACCAAGGAAAGGAGACATGCAGCCCTCTTTCCCCACACTAGTTGCTTCCTAAATGAGGTCCACTTTAGGACAGGCTGGCTTTACTTGAACTCGCAGCAGTGTAAACTCAGGGCCGTATTATTCATAAGGCTGACCAGGCTGAAGCCCAGGGGCCCCGCAGGGACTAGGGACCCGTCAATGTAAATCACAATTAATTGATTCTCTTATATAACCTCTACTAATAACATAATTCACTGCTTCCTTATTGAAGTGAAACAAACTGTCTCTTATATTAAAACAATTATCCATAAATTATATATTTTTAATAAATAATAAAAAATTTATTCAATTCAAAATATTACAGTATTGAATTATACCCCCCAAAATGAGCTTTCCTGAAGAGTTCTACTCACGCAATAAAAAATATTTTTAAAATTGTGAATAGAATTCTTCAGGAGACCCTCAAAATGGATATAGGGCTATGTACTGCAGTCTAGTACCTACCGTACCAGGGTCAGGCTGTCAGCTGTAGTGGGGTGAAAGATTGAAGGGGAGGGGATTGCTGGAGGGGGCCTGAAATACCTGAAAACCTAGGGGCTCAACCATGGGTTAATACAGCCCTGTGTAAACATTTATTATTACCTTTGTGCTCATGGTTGGGTCTTCGGTCCATTGTCCCTGCCACATGGCCAAGATGGAGTCCCTACATAAGAGCTTCATCTGCCACTCATGGCTTGTGCTCCCAAGAACAGGATGCAAGAGGAAAAGAGCTTCTTCCTCTGTGCTGAGAATTTATAATCTGCCGTGGGGATTCCATCCCACCTGGGGTTCAGTTGGATCTTCCTGCCCCCCAAGGGAGAGTTTTCTCCCTCGGCTTTGGCTCCTAGCCATCTCTGCTCCTTTTGCAGCAGGCGGTGAGGTTGTAAGCCATTGTCCTGCTTCCGCCTGAATCGTTACCACAACCAAGAGCTCAAGGTCTCTGTGCTTGGAGCTTGAGGGCTCCAACTACAAACTACCCATCCCACGCCGTAAAATACATCACTGCGCATGGCAGGCCGGACAACTGGCTGCTCTGGATTCTGGTAAGTTGGCAGCATTTCCTGGAGCTGAGCCTTCAGGGTAAGTCCTTTGATTACGGGTTTAGGATCCAGGGGTCTTGGGTCTGGAAAAGGCTCTGGTTCTGGAAGGGGACCGATGTGGTTGGGGGACATCCAAGCCCCCTGGTCATCATTGGAGGAATCTCCCTCCTTCTGGTCATCACTGGAGGAATCTGCTTCCCAGTTTGGCTCAGGTGGGTCCATGACGTTTTTAAACAGTAATCAGCTTGTCTTGAAACAGAATTTGGATTGCTGCCTTTTCTTCACACCACCTCATTAGGTTCGTTTCTGCATGTTAAGATGCTGGTACAGCCCAGAAAAAAACAGGCAGTCGTCCCATTTAGATTACCTGAGCACAAGATCTGGATTCCTTTCCCTTCGTCTTGCTACAAAGCACCGGGAGTTTTGCAGGTGTGAACAGAGGGGCTCGGCTGGGGGCGGAGCCTGTGTGGGCAGTTGTTTTGATCAGAACCAGCCTGGGACCCGTTTGCTTTTGTTGTAGTGTGTTTTAATATTTTCATGTGATGCTGCGCTTCATAGATAAAAGATAAAAGTAAATGCCATAACTAAACAAATGAATAAGATTATGCAGAGAGACTGGGATGGAGGGTGGACAGAAAACAAGGATGTGTTCTATATTGTGCTGAAATAAAATGAACATCAGTGTGCTAAACCTAGCTGTAGGTAGTTCTCTGCCTCCCGAGCCCCAGTGGCCACTGCCACTAGGATTGCCAGATAGGGTCCGGAAGAATACTGCACCCTGGGGGGAGGGAGGGCGGTGCTCATGTTTTTATTGTCACGTATGCATGCAAAGCCAGCATACACTCCCAGCCCCCCAGCATGATGATGTTGCTAACGGAAGTGACGTCATCCCACCACCCACACTTCCAGGCAGCCCAGACTGGCTGGCCACTCCCAGGCAGTGCCCTGCAGGAGGCTGGGCGGGCGGGCTGACACTTCCCCAGGCTGGCGGTGTCACTCGGGAGGCTAGGTGGCCGGGCTGGGCAGGCATGCTACAGAGCTGTCTGGAAGCAGGGGGGAGGGGAGGAGGTGGCCCCAGGCATCTGGCATTTTAACTACGTTAACCCCAGACCGTCCACAAAAATGCTGGACTGCCCGGGTGAAAACAGGACACCTGGTAATCCTGTGGCAGGCAGGACCTGGCCTAGGATAAGAACGCTTAACCCCGTCCATTCTGTTTAGACATTGGCTCTTGCTGCGAATGGTCAGGATTTGGACAAGAAGGGCCAGCAGCCAGTGCAGGTGACCTCCAAGCCTGGTGGCCACCAACCGCTCCAAATAAGCTTCTTGATTTGGGCAGAACTCAAGGCACAGCTAATGGTACAGGGCCGGTTTGTAGCTAGTCTTCCTCAGTAGGTGGGGCTTTTTAAAATGATCTGAGCACCAGCCATTTCCTCATAACCAAAAACCAACTCAACACACACCAAGACCAAGCCTCTGTCTGTTGTATGTGTGTGAATTGTTAGCCTGGGCTAGGGACTGCGAGACCGCTGGGAGGCCAAGTGGAGGCTCCAAGGTCCAATGCAGCACTGCTCTTCACAGCAGTGCCTTTCTACACTGGACAGATGTGTTGGCTTCTGCATGAGCAAATCAATCAGTACTAACTGAACACATGAAGCAACATGATCCAGAAAACTGCTCCGTTGTCCGCTGCTGTGGTGTTGGTGGGCTGCTGAAGTTGGCCAAGAAGGACTGAAGGTCTTCAGAGGTGGAGAGGGTACAGCTTTTCTCCCTGGAATCGGCCAAGGGGTTTGGAGGGAGAGGAGAACAGAAGCTCCCATGCTTGGCATCATGATGGGTCACGATTTTATAGAAAATAACAGTTCTTTACCTGGACTAAAACTGCTTACTATGTATATAAATGTATAAATTATCTTCATGTTATTGCTGTACATTTATTTATTGAACCATCATGCTAAATATTGTAAACATACTTTCCTTGAAATTGTACTTAAATAACCAGACATGAATTCTTGTACTTTACTTGTACTTGTACTTTAGAAAGTTACAAATTGTTTTATTGTTATCTTTCGTTATATATTGTTTATTGTTATATATCGTTATCTTATTGTAACTTTGCACATTATAAAGTTTCAATAAAATTTTTAAAAAATGATGGGTCAGCGTTCTGAAGGGAAGGCACTGGCCCTGTGCAAGCCAAGGAGGAGGGAAGGGGCTGCTACTCGGGAGATTAGCCCAAAGGAGAGGAGAACAGCCCCCTCCCCTCTCCCATTCTGAGACCTGCAGGTCTTGCAGAGGAGGATTCTGGGCCCTCCCCCAGTGGGACCCCCCAGCTCAGCACCCCCTCTGAAACGACAGCCGCTGCGCCGCTGCAAAGGTGCTTGGCAGCTGCTCCAGTCAGATAGTAGAGAAAGGAAGGGAACTGTGGCCCAGAGATCATCGCTGTTGCAATGGGCACATTTGCCCGCCAGCTGTGTTCACGGTGAAGTTCACAGTACCTCTAGCCTTCAGCAGTGTCAAGTAGTGCTAGCCAATGGTTCTTGGTATGGCAGGAGGATTGTCATGAGTGTGTTCCTGTTTTCATCTGTGTAGTGTTGGAGGCATGACTTGAGCTGCTGCTAGTCAATAGTTATCTACACAGTCAACGAAAGACTTAATAAAAAGATGAGGCAGGAGGCTTGTGAGTGTCTTGTTGCCAAACAGCTAAGCTGAATTCCCAAACTGTGGGTGGTGTATGAGCACAGATACGACTCCAGAAGTATGTCTCAAACACCTCTTGGAACTCGACTGCTTAGAACCTCACACCGTTTGTTCTTGAAGCAGGCAGCCAAACACCCCAAAACAGACTTGCACGTATCCACAGCTCCGCAGGCTGTCCATATGTACATGCAGATATGATTACAACAGCAGAGAGACAGGAAGGTGATAATGATATCCAGCAGTGGATGAATCTCAGAATTTCAGGCCATGGAAGACATACAAAATAACATTCACTGCTTTCTTGAGAGCTGAGAATTTTGTCCGAATGGGATCCCTCTGCACTTCCAGCTGGGGCAAAGGAACAATCGTTCTCACAAGATTGGGGGGAGGACGGGGAGATGTTATCAGGAAGTGAATAACAGAAACTTATACTTACTATCTATGTATAAAATACTACTGTAATACTTTATGGCTTCACCCATGTAGGTTTCCCTAGACTAGAGCGTCCCCCCGACATCACCCCCTAAGCATCCCCTTTCCATGCTTCATTGCCCCCGTAGATGCCTCTGCATCTGTCTTGCCCTGGCAAGGAAAGCTACATGGAGAATCATCATCACTACGTGGAAGCAGCCCAAATCTCTCCCCCCCCCCTCTGGTATGCAGGGAAAGCAAAAACAATGAATTGACGTAAGTGCCTAAAAATTTCATGGATTGCAAGGATGGGAATATAAAAATGAATGTGTCAGAATCAAGAATATGTTGGAAGTTGCTGCAGGATAACCGGGGCAGCAGCATCGTTTCAGAGGACAGGTCAGAAGTTCAGGGTCTGGGGCTGCTATTTCACAGAAAAGTCTTCAGCTGGGGTCGCTGAGTTCTTAGCTGCTACGCTAAGTTTTGTTGATAATCCATGCAAGCTGATAGCATGCCGGAATGGGTAAGGGGACTAACGCCTGTCCCATTTTTATCTTCGCTTTCTGCATAATGCTTCTTGTAGCATTTCCCAGCCCAGTTCAGTTATCCAAAGTTGGTGGATGGGGTAGGGAGAACAGAGTAGGGAAACGAGCGCAGGCAGAAAAGACAAGGAAGGAAGCCGAACACGTTCATCCCAAGCTCTGTTGTTTAAAGATGACCCTTCCCATCTCCTAATTTAGATCTCGATAGACTCATATATTTTTGTTCATTTGCTTAAATATTTTATGCCAGTTTTCCACCCAGTTCAGGGTCCTCAAGATGGCCAGCAGCCAAAACATTAACATTTTTTGTAAAATGCACATATATAAAACAATTTTTAAAATTCAGCAAAACATAAACTCGTGAACTCATACACAAAAACACATAAAGGGAAAGGTGAGTCAATGAGGGTTGCTGAGGGAACACCAAACAAAACAGAAAAGCCATTACCTGCTAGCAAAGGCAGTGGTAGAGAGGGACAAACGAATCTTCCCGGGGAAGGAACTGCGATGACCAAGAAGGCCCATTCTCAGGGGGCTACCTGTCTGACCTCAGATGGGGGGGGGGGCACCTGAAGCAGACCCTCTGAAGATGATGCTCTTACCCCGCTGCCACTTGGTAGAGGGGCATTGGGGGGGGGAGAATAAGCCTCCCTCAAATAAACCTCCCTTCTTGAAAGTCCTTTAGAATCAACCATGAGGAGATGGCGTTTAGAGTGCTTTACTTAGACCCCCCCCCCCCCCAAGCCACAGGCCATGGTGCTTAACTCTCCTCAGGGCAAACAAATTCTAATAGACTCAAAATATATTTGTCTTTCACTTTGTCTATTTAGGGTCTAGCCTGCCTTTCCATTAAGGCTCAGGGGAGGTTGCTTCAGAGGTAAGTGTGAACAGTGCCGAAGGTCACAGGTGGCAGGCATCGGCTTCAGGACCAGGCCTGTTTTTTTTTAGTCGGGCTCTTTGGCCTTTCACAGCTGTGTGCCTGGCAGAAACTGAAAGGTGTACTGGGACAGACAGGGTCCCACGGAGAAAGTGTCACCTGTTGAATTTTTGCCAGCAGAGCAACCCTTGCAGATGAAATAACTCAGCATTTACCATTTTTGTTCTCATATGTTGAACTTTTTATGCAAACAATCCATACTTTTTTATGACTGAGAAGTGAGAAGAGGAGGGGAAATGAATCGTGTGGAAAACAGTTGTGTTTTGTTGAGTGCTGTGCTTCTGTCCTTGGGCCCTTGACTGTAGTGAGTTCTTCTAAGTAGCATTTAATTTTTTAGTACTTATTTGGCTGGCATTGTTAGGAGGGATTAATTTCTTGTTTTCTTAATTTCTCCCACTTTCCCTCATAAAAAAGAAAATGGGCCACCAGTGGAGGCAGATACTTTAATTATCCTAGCCACAGTTTTTTAAGAAGCAAAACACTCAAACAAGAAAATAATTAGGCTGTCTGCTAAGGAGAAATGTCCAAAACTCTGACCAGTTAGGCTGTAAAAGAGACACACGTGGAATGTGAAGAAGACTAACATGGGATACCCTAAAGGGGGCTGCAAAGGTCAGTGACAGAGAAGTTCTCCATCGAGTTCTCTCACTCGGTCCTCAGGGAGACGAAGGAGACCTTTCCCAGCCCTGTAGATGATAGAACAAATATGATGCACAATCTCTTTGTTTTGTCTGCCGCCGGGGCTTTGGGATTTTTAGGACGCTACCGTTAGTATCTCTTCTGCTATGACTGTTGCTTTTGATGTTTATGTGTTGGTTTGTATCAGCAAGGAATAACACAAAATGTAGTTGTTGTTTTTTGAAGAGGTAGCAGCCAAACAGACTGGTTGCCTTGTACCTTGTGTTGCATAGCAAGACATATCAAAAGCCTGGCCAATGAAACCACCGCCCTGTTGTTCCGAGGCCAAACCAACTGGCATCTGACGCTCCTGGCTCTCCCCTTCTGGCCTTTGGGGCACGTCTTTGCTTTCCAACGGGGGGCTCAGGCCTGCTGATCTTGGGATGAAATAAAGAAGCTGACAGCAGAACGCTTGTGGGCATGTCTGGATGGGCAGAACAGACCAGGCAGGCTTGTGCAGGATCCTTCCCATCCCTGCACTGTGTACCCATTACACTTCCTACAAGGAACTCAAAGTGAGATTTTGGCTTCACAACAACACTGTGAGGAAGGTCAGACTGAGCAAGTGACTCGCCTCACCTCAGTGAGAGTTTAAACTGGCCAGGAAAAAGCCTGGCTTGCCGTTGGGCCTTTAGAATCAGCTTTATCTCTGTGAAACACTAAATTCTGCAGTTGGTCAGCAACATCAGAAAGAGAGGCAGCCAGGGCTTTTTTTCAGCTGGAACACAGTGGAACGGAGTTCCAGAACCTCTTGAAAATGGTCACATGGCTAGTGGCCCCGCCCCCTGATCTCCAGACAGAGGGGAGTTGAGCGGTGCGGAGGGCCATCTCAACTCCCCTCTGTCTGGAGATCAGGGGGCGGGGCCACCAGCCATGTGACCATTTTCTCCGAGGGCAACCCACTGAGTTCCACCACCTCTTTTCCCAGAAAAAAAAGCCCTGGAGGAGGCGATGCCCGGCTCCTTCTCCAGCTGGGCTCCCTTCGCCCAGGTGAGTGAGCAGCCAGGCAACCTGCCAATGTGCTTGGACCAAGATGCCTCTCCATCTAAGATATCGTATGTAAGACGAGGTTTTCCTGATGTGGTCCTGCAGGAGATCGGCCAGATGTCTAGTTAATTCATATGTCAGTGAACCAATGGCACTCACATTGCTGGGCCCAGCAAGGCGCAGAGCTGGCAATCCACAAGACATACTTGTCAGTTTTGATGTTTTACACCAGATGCTACGATCAGCAAAAGACAGTAGAGACCCCCTCACCTCTGCAGGAGTATACCGTATACCCTGCAGCTGTGGACAAGTTTACATCGGGACCACACAGCGTAGCATCCAGACAAGAATAAAAGAACATGAAAGACACTGCAGACTTGGACAACCTGAAAAATCAGCAGTGGCTGAACATAGCCTAACTCAAACAAGGCACAGTATCTTATTCCAGGACACCAAAATACTGGACAACACTTCCAACTACTTTGTCAGACTGCACAGGGAAGCCATTGAAATTCACAAGCATAAGCAAAACTTCAACAGGAAAGAAGAAACCTTAAGAATGAACAGAGCATGGTTTCCAGTTCTGAAAAACACCAGGCTAACAAAACACTCTATACCCGACAATAGCCCTGCAGAGAAGATTAGCACATCAAGCACCAATCCATATGCAAAAGAACCTCCTCAGGATACAGTGAAGCCTCCCTCCATTAACATTCCACACCCTGGGAAACTCTCACAGGATGACTCAGCTCAACCCCACCCCTTCTGAGTAGATACAAATGACCTACATCTTTTCCACACTGTGACACTGAGAGATCTCTGTCTTTTGGTGCTACACCTCTGAAGATGCCAGCCACAGCTGCTGGCGAAACGTCAGGAACTACAATGCCAAGACCACAGCAATACAGCCCGGAAAACCCACATCAACCATAGATTTAAATTTAGTTGCAGAGGAAAGAATTGTGTCTGTTCAGTAGTTGTAATGTGCACATGTGGAAGTCAAGTGTGTACACATGCTGTTGTATATGCACCAAGAAATGGCTTGGTAACTAGTTAATATAATCATCAATAAATTGGTGGCACATTTGCAACAGGTGATTACAAGGTGATTAGAACCTGCAGGAATTTGGCGATCTCTCCACAGGAGCAGAGCTGGCAAAAATTTGGCATCTCCAGCTTGGGGAAGAATCAGAATTTGTACAGAAACCCATTATTCTATCAGCCACAATACTGCCCATAGACAATGGAGAAAAACTAAGGCATGCGATAAGCAAGGATTGGCCCAACCAAACCATTCCATTCCTGTAGCCGCTGCGCAACATTTTTACCACCTGGAGAAGAAGCATTTCCCTTTAACTGAACCAATCAAGCAGCACTCACTCCCTGCCCCCCACCCCGGTCCTTTGACTGCCCTCTTCTCTGCCTGCAACACAGAGTGTTTCCTTCCTGGGGGCAGGGGAAGGGGCAGGCGGAAAAATGAGGGGAGATGTGTGGCACCAGCCTTGGCTACCACCTCAGTTCCCACTATGTGACGTATTTACCAAGTCAGCACTCTTTTTCAGCGCCGCAACCTGACAACTTCAATTCCAGCAACTACTACGAAGCATCTTATGAAATCTGCCCCAGGTCTCATCTCGCTAAAGATTTCCACCGACAGAATTGTCTTAATCTTATCAAAATGTTGCTTAGTTCTCAGAATGTCCTTCCCTTCCTGCCAGCTACACCTTAACCCCCCCTTTTTCTGCTAACCCTCCTTTATTGTGGCCCCCCCTTCCAAAGCCATGCATGCATGCATGCATCCATCCATCCATCTATCTTTCTATCTATCTAGGGCTTTTTTTCTGGGAAAAGAGGTAGTGGAACTCAGTGGGTTGCCCTTGGAGAAAATGGTCACATGGCTGGTGGCTCCGCCCCCTGATCTCCAGACAGAGGGGAGTTGAGATGGTCCTCCGCGGCGCTGTCTGGAGATCAGGGGGCGGGGTCACCAGCCATGTGACCATTTTCCAGAGGTTCCGGAACTCCGTTCCACTGCTTTCCAGCTGAAAAAAAGCCCTATCTATCTGTCTGTCTGTCCGTCCGTTCGTCCGTCTAGTACTGCTCATATAGCTATTGCCTTAAGCAGAAATTAAAATGGGAAGAATTTTACTTAAGTCATATCGCTGATGTTTAATTATTGCCCATATATATTTTGCTACAGAATAAGTAACGGAATCATTTTTATCCAATAGTAACCACGTCACCTGCACTCTCATATTAAAGCCAACTATGCAAACATTTGCCTTTCCCCTGTTTTCTAAAACCAATAAGCCATTGTGCGGCTAGATTTTTTTTTCTCTGTATTTTTCCACCTGATTATGACCGTCAATGCTTCTTATAAACTGTCTTGGACACAATCCCCCACACCCACTCCGCTATTACAAGCAAACAGACAGAAGCCCATTGTTTTTATTTTGTTTCTCTCACAGCAACAAAGCGACCTGAGACATTACTAGAGGAATTAATTCAGGATTTATTATGTATACAGCAAAAGTGGACATAAGACAAATTACCTTGTCAGACAGCCCTGAAGTCACAACTATTACTTTGCACAGCCCCTGTGCCAGGTTGTATAGACAGCATCAGTGATGAGAAAAGCAACATGCAAAGTTTCATATAGCATGAATACATCCCAGGCTCACTCCTCAATGACTAATGAAAACCACTGCCTTCATTTCAAGACTGCTTGTTCCAAAAGGCTGCCTGGGACAATTCTCTAGTGGGGGCAGGGTGGGGGCTATGCTTTCATCACAGGAAGCACTATCGGAGGAGAAGTGGTGCACAGTCAGCTCCAGGAAGCGCAAGACCAGGCCAGAGCAGAACCTCGAGGTTGACTTGCCACCAACATCCTCCTCTCAAGAAAACTTCAAGCAGCCCTTCTTCCCCTCCAAGTCAAAACGGTGGCTTGCCGCTTCCTTTCTTGTCTCAGGAATGTCCACCCTCCTCCTACTCAGCCAGTTGGTGTGAGGGGATCAGCCATCCAAATGGTCAAGGGGGGTCAGATTGATTTAAAGAATGTGCTTAAATAAGTGCTTTTTAGATTTAGTAACAAAGAATAGATTTTAGAAATTAAACCACCAAGTAGTTGTTAAGCGCTAATTGTCAGCTTACGGGCTGCTTTTGCTAATTCCTCAATAACATGTTTGCCAAAAGTCTGATTGGGGGAAAACCCCGGAAATAACATTTCTTTGTCTCCCTGATATTAAAATTACTTCTCCGTAACTCAACACCAGATTACTGTTCACCAGATTTTCCATCTAAATTATTATTCTTCCAATCTTTAAATACATCTAAATTCTGAATTTCCTATGATTGCTCATTAACTAAGGTTGTCTCTAGACATTCAGGTTTTTAAAGAGTTGTGTCTGCATTCCCCAGACCCAACTTGGGTTTCTGCAACCACAGCAGAAAAGTAAATGGCTGTTAAAAAATAAAAGGGAGCCCAAAGGCCTCAGAATGCCTCTGTGGGGGGAGGAGGGCCCCCTCAAGCTGTTTCCCCATGTCAAAATAGCATGGGGGGAATTTCCCCCCATTTTTACTGTTCCACATGCTCAGAATACTTCACATAGAACAGAAAAAAACAAGGGGAAAGAACCCTTCCTTTCCCTACTCTTTTCTCACCCCCCACAGGGATGGGGGGAGAAAATGGTGTTGGCTACAAAAACACTATTATCAAATCTATACATAAGTATCAATAAAAAGTTTCCAAATATCTAAAAATAAGTCCATGCACAATTGAGGTCTATATACGATACATTCAAATGTTGATAAGTTTATAAGGTCTTCAAGCCAGTAAATTACAATAAGTGGACTTTTGTCTTTCCAGTGTTGTGGTAAGGGCATGGGGAATTCTATATCCACTGACCATCACTTAGATTCCAAAAGTCAGGCAGATGATCCTACTATATAAAAGGCTAAGCATATTCAAGACAACTCACTTCCTACCCTGGTGTGCCACCAGAGGGTGCTGCTGTGGAGGGAAGACCAAATGAGGCAGCCAGACCTCCAGAGAGCGTGCCATGGTGGGAAGCCCATGCCAGGATCAGGCGGCATCTTTGAAAGAGCTAGATAGATTGTATCAGCATCACCCTCCGGTTTCCATGAGTGAATAAAGAAGGACATGGTGGTCCATTGATGCCCCTGAGGATGTCCGCAAGACGAAATTTGCAGTTTTGACAGCTGGTCCCAGTTTGGGCTTTGTATTTTTGGATCTCTGTCTTTCCACCGAGTCAACTAAAGATCTTTGAAAGAGACCTTAAAGAAAAGAAAAAAGACATTTACTTTGGGAACTTGCAGGAATCTTTGGATACTTACCTTTATGTGGTCCCAGAGCAACTACCCTGATTCCGATTGAAAATACAGGAGGGGAGTGTTCCATCTGTCATTGATTATGTCTTTTGTATGTATTGGATGCATTTCATAGAAATGATTTGTTGGAATTGTATAAATATAATGAAACGGTTTTTCCTGTAATGAATATAATTGGTTGAGCACTGGTCACTTTAATATATATTGAAGGTAAAAGACTTGATATTGTTAATTCCTGGGTGGGATTTCCCAAGATTAGGAGCAGAGCAGGTGGCAATGCCTGCACCCCACTTTCACCCGGGTGGGATCAGGAGCAGAGAGGGGGAAATGCCCACCTGCCTTTCACCCAGCTGGGATCAGGAGGAGAGCAGGTGGAAATGTCTGCCCCTCTTCACCCAGTTGAGATCAGGAGCAGACTAGGTGGTAATGTCCGCCCCCCTTCACCCTGCCTGGATCAGGTGCAGAGCAGGAAGTAATGCCCACTCCCCTTCACCCAGCCGGGAGCAGGCTCAGAACAGGTGGCAATGCCAGCCCCCAAATTCACCCAGCAGGGTTTGGGAGCGGAGCAGATGGCAATTCCTGCCCCCCACCTTCACTCGGCTGGGATCAGGTGTGGAGCAGGAGGCAATGCCCACTCCTCGTTCAGCCTGCCAGAATCAGGTGAGAAACAGGCGTCAATGCCCCCTCTACTTCACCCAGTCAGAATCAGGCACAGAGCAGGATGCAATGCCAGCACCTTCTTCACCCAGCCACTATCAGGAGCAGAACTACCAATAAGGGCTCACACGGGTATCTGGCCGAGATCAGGTGTGGAGTGGGCAGCAATGCCCACTCCTTCACCTAGCCGGGATCTGGTGCAGAGCAGGAGGCAATGCCCACCCCCCCTTCATGCAGCTGGGATCAGGCATGGAGCAGGTGGCAATCCCTGCCATCCCTTCACTCGGCTGGGATCAGGCACAGAGGAAGTGACCATGCCCACCCCCTGCCTTTATCCAGCCGGGATCAGTGATGGAGGAGGAGGGAATGTCCGCCCGCTCGCCCTTTCCTTTCTAGAGCCCGTTGTATTTTTTTCTCACAACAGGCTTTCTTGCTAATTTAACAATAATTTAACAATACATTAACATCCTCAAAAATAAATGTGTTTTCTAATATAAAATTAATATGACTTACATCCAAAAGAGCTGAGTGACTGAACATCTCTGAAGTATCTGCTTAAGAGATGCAGCTGGTGAGTTATGCTGCCAACAGTTAGACAATGTGCTTAAACCTTTAGTAAAAAAGTAATCGTAACAAAGTGCTTCAGAAAATAGCTTGGGCTAGGAGCTGTAGACTATGCTATCATCATTAAACACTGAATTAAAATATTTCTCCCACTCTGTAACTGAACAAGTAGAAGGCATAAAATGTCCTTGATCTCTAGAGTTCATCAAACTTCAAAATTTACAGAAATCCTGCACAGAAAAGATCTGAAGTAATTTCATCCAACAATGCTTGTGATAAACCCTTAAATGACTATATTTAGGGTTTATTGTCCCTTAAATGACTATATTGAGGTTTATTTATTTTATTTACATTATTTATATTCCGCCTTTCTCACTAAGATTCAAGGCAGATTCAAGACATTGTTTAGACTTTGTTTCAGAAACCTAGGCTGGAAGCTGCCTTTCGAAAACTAACAGCTGAAATTTCCTCCTCATCAAAGTGCTGCATAATGATGAAATCCTTACCCTTTGGGCAGAATCAAAAGCAATAACTAGCAAAGGTCCCCTATAACAAATTTAAACTATAAATTGGTCTCAAGAAGTTCTTTTTAGATTCAAAGTGCAAAGTGTGCAAACATTACATCCACAACAATTAATTGCAATTCATTACTACTAATACAATAACATTACAATAACATTTCACACGCTCACAGACGCGTGTGAACCATCAGCGCCGTCTGGTATAATTAGGAGCAATATGTACAAAGTCAATGTCCCACTGTAAACATAAGCACTAAAGTGCAAGAGGTGCTGTGCAAATAGCAAAAAACAAAAGCCAAGGCTTCTGTCTGTGCTGTCTACAAATGATGTTGCTGCCCTATGGACAATCGGCCGCCTCCGTTTTGCACATGATGCTCTCACGCCGTGCTTCCTCAGGGGCAAAATCCAGTTAGTACAGGTTACAACCAATTATGCCACTGCATTACTCCATTGCATTACTCCACTTCAGCTCCAACAATTCATTGAGGTCGAAAACAAGCAAGTCTCCTGGTCCTGAAGAAGTGAGCTGTGGCTCACGAAAGCTCCTACCCTACCACAAATTTTGTTAGTCTTATAGGTGCTACTGGACTCTTGTTCTTTTCTACCAATAAATAAAAGATTACTATTGTTAATTAAATCTTCATATTCCGCATCTTGTGCCAAGATCAGATGTCTCTCTACAGGAAATTATTCTCATCTAATCCCAGTAATGAAAGGTATTCAACAGGGCTATATTCTGCCCCTCAACCTTTTAAATTTGTATCTATATGACCTCCCTTCTAAGTTAAATCATAGACATGCCCATTTTCCTAAACTCAACCCTCCTCATCTGCTGATTTTATTGTGTGCAGATAATGCTGTTTTATCTTGCATGAGAGCTGGGTTGAATCATATTCTTTGCGCTACGGTGAATTTTTGTCAGGCCCGTTATTAATTATGGCAAATTAAAGATCTTAGTTTTTCAGAAAGGAGTATTCATAGAAAAGTTAGCCAGTCCTGGATTCTTAAAGGACATTTGATACAGTGAGTTTGTTTTGCTAACTTGGACTCCATTTTACCGTTTCCAATACTTGCTCTACCCATCTTAATCATGCTAAAGTTCATTTAGCTTCCTTATGAGATTCTTTTTTCAATTAGGAGGTCAATCCATTCCAATAGTATTGGAGGTATGTCAAACAAAAATTCTGTCTTTTTTATTTTATAGAGTCCCTATCTGTATTTCAGCAGCCCCAGCTACACTAGAGTCTGTGCAGTTTTCCTTTTTGCATGCTCTTTTATGTATTTCAAATTCTAACTTATTCTTTTATGCATTTCAAATTCTAACTTATTCTTTTATGCATTTCAAATTCTAACTTATTCTTTTATGTAGTTCATATTCTAACTTATTGTTGAAAACAGGCTGTAGTCAAATTTCTCTCTTAACTTGGTAGCTGCTGTAGAATTTACTATTTTTTCATTAGATTGTGAGTCTTTACCTGAGCTTTTAAAATGGACCCAGTTTGATTCCCATAAACCCTATTGGGATAAATTAATGGAGAAAAAGTTGTTGAGTTTAAGGTTTGGTTTGCCCTTCTCTTCTATTGATATATTAAAAGCCAGAGATATGGTTTTGGATTAATTAAGGAAACTAGAAAGGAGATTCTTAATTTAGATCCTAGGAGACATTGTTCTTCCTTATTTTGGGACTTCTCAGCCCCTCTTTTTCTTGTTCTACCAAGTTATTTTTCCTTTTTAACAGTCCCAATTTTTCATCTACTTTTTTTTCTTGGTTAGAGAATATGCTTTAACATTTGCAGAATTGTTGGGCAGCTGCGAGAGTATTAGTCGTCCCCAGAGATTCTGTCCTTGTTGTAGAGATATAATTAAAACTTTACCACATTTTGTATCTAGTTGTAAATTGTATTCATCTGTAAGAGCCAAATTTATACTGCCCTTACTGAGCAGCTTTCCTTGTTGCTCATATGATTTCTATTTGTTATATCTTTTGGCTGGTACAGATAGGCACATTACTTTGTGGCAAAGTTTGTGTTTTTATCCTTAGAATTTGGCAGGCACATATATCTGGGATTAAGTATTAGTAGGCTGTTATTATATTTATTTTTTTCACCAAGGGGCCTTGGTGCCTGTAGGCATTCTGATTTTGGAAAAGAAATGAGACTGTAGACTGTACTACTAAACACTGGTCATATCTGTTGCAGTAAGTAGGTTCCTACTACGTAATTTTTGCATTGTTGAGCATGTCATGTCAATGGTTACGCTTTGCTTCACCCACAGTTTAGAACTCTGATTGGTTCCGGATTTCTACAAAATCAATCCTATTGCATTGTCTATGGAATGTCCCATCCTGTTCATTGTATTGTGTTATTCTGTGTAATCCACCTTGAGTCCTGGTGAAAGAAGTGGGCAATAAATAAACAAACAAAGGTGTAGGACTTTGACTTCCTGTCTCCTCCTGGCACTTGCCCTTCTGTGACAAATTTCCTCTTGCAGTCTGCATTCCTTGGCTCGCCTGTTGCTCTCCAAACCATATTCTCTATCCAACCAAGCCTACCTTAAGGTCATTCTGCCCGCCCAGGGGCCTTATCCTCCTTTTGTCACCAAATGCCCTTGCCTTGACCGCCTGCCTCTTCCTTATGCTCCTGTTCTTCACGCTGGGCAGCTGCAGTGGTGTCTGGGTTACAGTTTGGAATCTTACCTATCGATTCTCCCATAAATGGGGGCCCTTTATCTGTCTGAAATTTGGCAGTGTGGGAAGTACTACAATTCCTCAGAGTTTTGTCCAATTTGGATGGAAAACCATGAAAGCTCAAGAAAGAGGAGGGAAATCACCCACTGAAACTAATGGGAAGTAATAATGAAATAGAATTATGAAAATTCAACAAGTACAGCAGAAGAAAAAAATAACAAAACTATATGAAACAATTTTTAAAAACCTTTCTGAAAGTGAAACAAACTCCCAGGCTTCATCTTACAACTAGAAACAACCCCAAGTAGTTGGGCAGTACAATCCTGAGGTCCACTGTGGCAGAGGCAGATAGCCACCAACATACCCTTGTGCCTCTAAACCATTCCCTAAAGGGTTTTGGCAGAGGCTGGGAAGTGCACAAAAAAGGACTCAGAAGGCCACTCCTGTTCAATTGCTTCCAACATGGAGGGGACTGGAAGGGTGCTGCATTGGCTGTGGGCCCCATGTCCCCAGCCCACTCACCTCTGTCTCCCACCCCGGCAGCCGCCATCCCATAGTTGAACTCCATCCACTTCTGACTCAGCAATTGAGGGGGGCTACCATGAGTCAGCCTCAGCCTCAGCCTCGCTTGGCCACCTTACCTCTTGTCCCAGAGTCTTCCTCAGAGGATGAGCTGGAAGAGCCAGCAGGGTCTACTTTAGAGCCAGCTGTGACAGCTGCTGCACCAGAGGAAACCAAGGAAGACCAGCCAGGGACCTCAGGGGAAGCTGGTGTAAACGCAGACTCCCACAGAGCAAAGGAGAGACCTGAGCCTCCTGAGCCGGCTGAGAGAAGGAAGAATAAAGCAAAGGCAGCTGTGTGGGAGAGGAGAAGACATGCTCGTTTGCAGACACAACACGGGCTGGGGCTGTCAGGCAAAGAGACAACACCTGCTCCTCCTTAGGACAGTATAAGAGAGAGAAGATGAAGGAAGCCAAGTGTGGAAGCAACTTCACTTACCACTCCCTGCAATCAAAGCCCTGTGCCTGGAAGCTCCTTGTACCTCGCCCTGCTGAATGATTTACCAGATTCTGACCTTGGCCTGCCTGCCTCTTGGACTCTCTTCTGCCTGCTCCTCTCTCTGACCCCTGGCTTGTGTATTGGACTCACATTTGTCTGCTCCTCTGCTGGACTGACTCCTTGGCTCTGGTCCTTGGCTTGCTGTGACCACTCGCCTGCTTGCCCCTCAGTTGGACTGCTTTCTCTGGCCAGAAACTGGATCACTGACTTTCCTTCTGTCTGATGGACTATCTTGGTATGGAGCCAACCTGCCTTGTTGCTGCCTAGAAAAGGAAGCTCTGGCCTGACTGTGACACACGCCATCATCAGATCATCACACCAGGGCAGATGAGGGCATCTTCCTCCTCATCCCCTTGGCCTGAAGCTGGCACAATGCTCTGTCCTAGCCACCTCCTTGTCCCTGGCAGCTGATGGTCCATTGACTGTGTCCCTGCTGAGTGACTAACGTGCACAGGAGAGGGGTAGGTGAGAGTGGATACCAAGATGGGGACATGGCAAGGGGTGAGATAGTCCTCTCCACCCCATAGTTGTGGCATGCCTACAAGGTCACAGACCTACCAGACAAGACCTCGATGCTATGGCTGCCCACCATTACAAGTGGTATCACTGTGTGTATGATGGCCTCAGCACTGGGCAGACTCTTCTCCACCATCCACTTGTATGAGATACCCAGAGCCATGACAGCATGCACATGCCTGCAAACTGGCCCAAAGGAATCATTGCAACTCTTCAGAGTGGATATTTGAGCTAAGTGATAGCCACGTTTCCCCTTGTGGTCATGTGGGCCATACTGGCATGCTCCACTACTAGCCCAGACAGCAGCAAGTGGTGATCCTCACCACCACTAGAGTCCAGCATGGCCACCTCCACACAGGGGAATGTGCAAGTGAGACCAGAAACCATGGGAACCCATGCACCCAGGAATGCATTCTGGCTTGTCCCCCTGAAATGCACAGAGCATGGACATGGGGCATCAAGAAGCCACAGCAGGGCCTTGGAGCATGGGAAGGGGGTGGGGAGAAGTAAGGATCTGGGCCCAGGGGGAGGCTAACCACCTCCCCTTCCCTGCAGGCATCACCCAGACCACATTTGGCTGCTGCCTACTTCTTTATATATATATATATATATAAAATATATATATTTTAAATAGAAAATAGGGACTAAAAAGTAAAGGGAGGGGGGATAGAAAGAAAAGAGAGAACCAAAAAAAAAAGAAAATGTGTATCTATTACATTGCACCATTCACTCTAATACATGTCTTAGTATTCTGCTAATCAGCTCTCTATTTGCAAATTTTTCCATTTATCTTCTATAATGTCCATAAAGGACCACATCTTAGTTGAAAATTAAATTTCTCCAAACTTACCTTGTATCCATTTGTAAAAAGGCTCCCAAACGTCATTATAGGTTGTAATGTCCAATTCTTTCAATAAACTCGACAATTTGTCCATTTCAGCCTTCTCAAGTATTTTTTCGACCAGGTTTTCTTGTGTTGGGATAGTTGTCATTTTCCAAAGTCTCGCATATGCAATCCTAGCTGTTGTAATTATATTCAACATCAAATGCTTTTGCTCTTTATTGACCGGGACCAATATGTGGTTTAATAAAAAAAGTTCTGGTTTCAAAGGTAGTGGAGTCATGAGTATCTGTTGTAACATGGTATGTCCATCTTCCAGAACGCCACTGCTTTTTTGCATGTCCACCACGTATGGTAATAAGATCCCAGTATCTTCTCACACTTCCAGCAATTATTTGACATATTTAAGTGGGATTTAGCTAACCTAATTGGGGTTAGGTGCCACCTATAAAACATTTTATATCCATTTTCCTTCAATGAGGCTGATTTTGTCATCTTTAAATTACTTTTCCACATTTGTGACCATTGCTCTAAGTCTATTGTATGTCCCACATTCTCTCGGCCCATTTTATCATAGTATCTTTGACCTCCTCCCCCTGTAATTTTGCCTCTATAAGTATAGCATATATTTTCTTTATCATTTTAACATTGGTACCACATAGTATCACATCAATATTTTCATCCTTTTCGTAAAAACCCACTGTTTTGTCTTTTTTATATCTAGATTCTAGTTGTGCCTGGCCCCACCATCCCAGCTCAATGTCTAACTCTGCCATTTCTTTTGGATTTTTAATAGCCCAGCTGGTTTCAGTAAGATCTTATAGGTAGGAGTTTTCCCCTCTTTTTTCAACGAAGGATGTGTAAAAGCTTCAATTGGGGAAACCCACAAAGGAATTTTCTCATAAAAAGTAGATCTTATTCTTGCCCAGGCCAGTACTAGTGCTTTCCTTATCCAGTGATTTTTAAAATATTTATGATTTTCCCATTTTTTATACCAAAGCAACGCGTGCCAGCCCATCAACAGATCATGTCCTTCCATGTTTAAAAGTCTTTCATTTTCCAAGGTAATCCACTCTCTCAGCCAGGTCAGCACACAAGCCTTATAATGTAGGAACCAATCTGGTAGGGCAAAGCCTGCTTTTTCCTTAGTATCTTGTAGGGCTTTCAGCTTAATTCATGTTTTTTTGTTCTGCCAGATAAAAGATTGTACAGCCCGGTTAAGGTCTTTAAAGAATACTTGGGGTATTCCTAATGGAATATTTTGAAACAGAAATAGAACTCTTGGAAGAACATTAATTTTTATCGCTGCTATTCTTCCCGTCGATAGCTGAAGATCTTTCCAAGTCTTTTTTGATTGCTTTTATCAGTATCCCATAATTATCTTCATATAAGGAGCTACATCTATTAGTCATCCAAATTCCTAAATATTTTATCTTCTTTTCAATTACTAGTTGCGATTTTTGAGTTAATTCTTCCATCTGTCATTTTTGGATATTTTTAGTAATCAACTTTGTCTTTTGAATATTTATTTTTAATCCTGCCAAAGCTCCATATTCTTTGATTTCCTGCAAGAGCTTCTGTATTGACATTAAAGGCTCTTCTAAAATAAAAACTAAGTCATCTGCGAATGCTTGTACTTTGTATTATTGCTTCTTAATTTTGGCTCCTCTGATCTCATCTGAGTTTCGGATCTTGTCCATAAGTGGTTCCAGTGTCAGTATAAACAAGAGAGGAGATAATGGACAACCTTGTCTTGTTCCTTTTTCAATTTCTATTGGTTCTGTTAGTTGGCCATTAGTTGAGATTCTAGTCCTTTGTTTATCATAAATTCCTCGTATTATTCTAAGAAAGTTTTCTCCACACTGCATCTCATCTAGTTGTTTAAACATAAATTGCCAATTGAGATTGTCAAATGCCTTCTCTGCATCAAGGAACATCAGAGTCATTTGTTTTTCTGGATGGGCTTCATAATACTCCAAAATGTTTAATTTTTTTTATATTATGGCTAGTCTGTCGTCCTGTTAAAAAGCCGGCCTGATCTTGGTGGATCATCTGGTCCATTAGTTTCCTCATTCTCCTTGATAATATAGTTGCAAAGATTTTATAATCTACATTCAGCAGGGAGATTGGTCTATAGTTTTTGATTTCCTTCAAATCTGTTCCATCCTTTGGTATTAAGGATATTGTAGCTTCCTTTCATGTTTCTGGTATGGATTCTGTAACCCATATTTCTTCCATCAGCTTCTTAAAGGGAGGAATTAAGGTTTCTTCAAAGCATTGATAATATTCAGCTGGTATACCATCTGGGCCTGGAGAATTCCCCTTGTTTTGCTTTTTATAGGCCTGTATTATTTCATTCATAGTGATTGGGCCATTTAGAATTTTCCTCTGTTCCTCACTGAATTTCTTTAATCTCATTTTTTTCAAATAGACATCTTGTTGTTCTGGTTGGGCAGTCATTTTCCCATAGAGCTTCTTATAGTAGGATTCAACCACCTTCTTTATTTCTTCCTGAAGAACTTTCTCCTCTCCTTTTTCATCATTCAGTGACATTATTTGTCTTTTGGTATTTTCTTTCCTTAGCTTGTAAGCTAACCATCTTGTAGGCTTGTTTACATTTTCAAAGTAATTTAGTTTGGCATATTTAATTTTCTTCTCCATCTCCTCCGTTAACATCAAATTAAGTTTATGTTGAAGTATCTTTATCTTCATTTTTGATGTACTGTTTTCAGGAGCATTTTTTAAGTTATATTCCTCTTTTTTTTAGGTTTGTTTCCAGATTTTGATATTCTTTGTTTCTCCCTTTCTTTTTACTTGCCGCCTATCTAATTGCTAGTCCTCTAAAGAAAGCCTTACTTGCATCCCATACTATATCTATGGTAGTTTCATTATTTAAATTTTGTTTGAAATACCATTCCATTTGGTTGTTGGGGGTTTTTCGGGCTGTATTGCCGTGGTCTTGGCATTGTAGTTCCTGACGTTTCGCCAGCAGCTGTGGCTGGCATCTTCAGAGGTGTAGCACCAAAAGACAGAGATCTCTCAGTGTCACAGTGTGGAAAAGATGTAGGTCATTTGTATCTACTCAGGAGGGGTCATACAAATGACCTACATCTTTTCCACACTGTGACACTGAGAGATCTCTGTCTTTTGGTGCTACACCTCTGAAGATGCCAGCCACAGCTGCTGGCGAAACGTCAGGAACTACAATGCCAAGACCACGGCAATACAGCCCGAAAAACCCCCAACGACCATCGTTCTCCGGCCGTGAAAGCCTTCGACAATACACCATTCCATTTCTTTGGAAATTGTTTCTTTAATGTTTTTGTCTTTTAATAAACTTGTATTTAGTCTCCCCCTAAATGGTCTTTTTTCCTCTTTTATCTTTATTAACAGAGGGTTGTAGTCTCCAATCACTTGTGGCAAAATGTCTATTTCTTCCATATCCGCCACTTGCGATGTTGAGGCCCAACACATATCTATTCGTGACCAAGATTTGTGTCTGTCAGAGTAGAAAGTATAATTAGTTGAGTTCAAGTTTCATGTTCTCCATAGATCTACAAGGGCCATTTCTTCAGCCATTTCAAAGAATTTTTTAGGAAGCACTTTCTCCCCTTTTTTCCCATTCTTCACATTTCCTATCCAGCTTTTTGTCCACTACTGCATTATACTCTCCCACAATGCATATGTCATTGTATTTCAATTTGGATATTTGCTCTGAAAGTCTTTGAAAGAATTTTTTTTGTTGCTCACTTGGGGCATATATATTCACTGCCAAGATTTTTCTTTGGCCTTTCTGGAGTTCAGTCATTAGAATTCTTCCCTGGTCACAGGCATAGATCAATTTTGAGTTCAATCTTCTCTGTATATATGTTACCAGACCTCTCTTTTTAACTTTGTCTGCTGCAATGAATGTGTGTCCCAGGTTCTTACAGTTCAGGAGCCTTTCCTCTTTATCTCTGATATGAGTTTCTTGAAGGCATATAATCTCTGCTTTGAACTTTTTCAGGTATGTAAATGTTCTTCTTTTTTTAGGGGAATTCAATCCATTAATATTCATTGAGAGTATTTCTAGAGAGTGGCCATTACTTCTTGCCTTTCTTACTACCTTGTTTATTTTCTTCTCTGTTTTGCTTCCTGGTCTGTATTCCTCCTCTTGCTCCATCTTCTGTTTCTAGTTCTGATTCAGACTGTGGGCTTACATTTTCTTCTTCTCCCTTGCCTTCCTTGGATTTCTGGCCCACCATCAAATTCTTTTGAACAAATGCTTGTGCTTTAAGAATCGAGTTGATGTTGAACCTTTGTCCATTGAAGTTAAAAAGTAGTCCCTCTGGTATCAACCATCTATATTGTATTCCATTTGTGCGTAGTAAATCTGTCAGAAATCCATATTCCCTTCGCTTCATTCACACCTCCCATGGAATATTTCATAGGATTATCACATCTTCATCTTGGCACTTCAAGGTAGTCTCTCGTGTTGCTTTAAGAATATCATCTCTGATTCTGCATCTGATAAATCTCACATGGATTTCCCATGGTTTTTTGTTCTTTTTTGCATAGGATGAACTGATCCTATAGGCCGTGTCTATCTCTGTTTCCATTTCTTCTGGTTGAATATTTAGTGCTATTGCCAATAGCCCTGATGCCACCTTTAAGGTATTTTCTCCTTCTTCCTCCTTCACATTCTGCAAACGCAGCATCAATGCTGCTTTCTCCATCTGTAAGGATATCAGTTTAGTTTCCATCGTCAACTGGCTTTTGGACTTATCTTCATTCTGTTGAGTCTTCTCCACTTTTTGCACCTTAGATGTTAGTTCGGCTGCCTCCTTTTTGGTTTCTCTCATCTCATTCTGGAACTCTTCAAACCTATCATTCATAGTTTTCATTTTGTCAAGCAACTGGGCCATGCTAGCCTGTATTGGCTGGATTGATGCCTGTGTGGATATAGATGTCTGTGCCATAGCTGATGTCACAGATTTGAGGCTTCCAGGGGATGGTTTTTGGCCTTTTTCTTTTTCTTTACCTGGCAATGTCTTTAAACAAATATCTCCGCTCTATTATTTTTACTATCTATCCTCAGCTCAGTAACTTAAAAATAGACAGGTCTCATTTACCCCACTCCCTCCTTCTAGCCGCTTAAGATAGGGGAAAAAATGTTTTGTTTCATAAACCACAATGTTCCCAAACAGTTCCCTTCCCAGCCAGATAATATTTAAATATCTTTCTAGGAGAAAAAACACAACATTCTCTCTTGCTGAACCAATTTATGCCCCGGAAGTTACAGTCTTGGGAGATCTTCTTCCTCCTTTTGAAGCTACAAGAAATGGGAGAGGCACTACACAGATTCAATTACTTTGCACTCCATTTTGGGAGCCCCCCCAAAAGAAACAAAAAATAAAGAATGAAGAATGAAGATCCAACCAAGTAGAGGTCCAGCCAAACTTCAGCAATAAAAAATAATCCACCATTAAGAAAAAGAAAGGATGAAAAGGAACAAAAAACATAAAAACATATGTTTATATCCTGGAATGGGAGAAAGAAAAAATACAGGGACCAAAATCACAGAAGGCAAAATGGAAACAAACAAAAAACATGCAGGCAAAAATCACACTGTAATCCAGAGAGTCTTGATCAGTAGTTCAGAGGTCTTTCTCTTTTTCTGTCAATCCCAAAACTTTTCTGAAAATTGGCAACGTAGATCATATGTTACTAAATATTACTAAATATGTTACTAAATATTAATTGGTGACCATATAGAAGTCTATTGAGCCTCTTCTCTTATTTTAAGGGTAGTCTTAATTTGTCACTTAGTATAGAATAAGCAAAAGTCTGTCCTTATGGTACCTTGGATCTTAAGCAATTAGTTTCTTCTCCTCCCCACCCCCCGTGATTCAAACAAGGTAAAAAGAGAAGCACAAAAAGAGAAAGGGGGGGATACTTGAAACTTCTCTAGGTTGGTAGCCGCTTCAGTTAGGTTGAAAAGAAAAAAGATTAGATCTCACCTGTACGTTCGGAACGTATTAAAACGTTTGCTGTTGCAGATTCATGGTGCTTGTCATTTTCAGTCGTGCTAAGTTATGCAGAGTTCGGGATTCCCAGCTCGCGGGCCACAAGGCTTCCTCTTCACCCTCCACCAAACGAGCAGACTGGGGGTCACAAGCCAAGCTGCCGCTCCGCCTGATGCCCCCTGCTGCACTCCAGCTTAGCCCCCCTCTCCGGGGGGGGGGACGACGACTTTTGAGGCTCAAGAGCTGAGCTTCAAAGAGGATGTGAGGATTGGGTTTCTGAGCTGAAGCTCAGCAAGCCCAACAGTGCTGCGCCATTTCCCGGAAACCACTACTGCCTACTTCTGCTGTTATTGTTGGAGTCCACATCATCCATCTGCTGCCTGTACAGTATGTGTAGGTATCACAGTTAGGTGTGCACATAATGGAAAAAACAAGCCAATAATACACCCCAAAATCATTGGTTCAGCTCATTAAAGCAGGTTCTGGAAGGCTGAACCAAATCTGGCAAACTAAATTGTTTTTTTTTTTTTGAAAAATTTTTATTGGGTTAGAATCCATTATTTCCACATTTACATTCAATTTTCCCCAATTTTTTCATCTCTAACCCCCTCCCTTTCCCCCCCCTTTTTGTTGACTTCCAACAGCTTTCCAACCCTTTGTCCCCTTTCCCTTACTTTTATTAGCTTCCTCTATCTAAAACAAATATATATTCTCCATTATTCTAAGCAGTACATCCTTAACTATTTTTAACATTATATGCCCAAACTGTAAGCCTTTGTTTCTATCTTAGATAAACAATTTATCCCAATTTTTCAATTTCAGGTATTTCTATATATCATAAACCATATAGATCATACATTCGTTTATATCAAACAATTTGACTTATTCTCTATATATATTACTCATTCTATCTTTTTATAATAGTTCTATATATCTCTCCTCACGTAGTCAATCAATTTGACCCATCTATATCTTCAGACATTCAGTTTGGTACAAAACTTGTCAGAAAAAAAAGAAAATATTGTTAGTTAATCGCTCCTTATATTTAGTCCTTATAATTAATTATTTTCTCTATGTTCTGTTTGTTAACCTATATATATCTATTTATATGTCAATCTATTAATCTGACTGCTTATTAATTCACATTTATCTCTTCTCCCCCCGGTAAAGTCTCCCCCCTCTACTTCAATACTTCAGTAGTTCTCAAACTGCCACAGTTTTCCTCCCACCTCCCATTTCTTCTCCAGGTATTGTTTCAGCTTCTCCCAGTCTGTGTTGAACTGCCCTGAGTCCAGATCTCTCAATTTTCTTGTCATCTTATCCATTTCAGCCATATACAGCAATTTGTAAGTCCAATCTTCAATAGTTGGCACTTCTTGTACTTTCCATTTTTGCGCATACAAAAGTCTAGCTGCTGCTGTCATATAAAATATCAACGTCCTGTGTTGGGCTGGAATTCCCTCCATTCCCAAGTTCAGTAGCAGGAGTTCTGGGTTCTTATTAATTTGAAATTGTAAAATTTCACTCATTTCTCTTATTATTTCCCCCCAGTACTGCCTGGCTACCTCACACGACCACCACATATGATAGAGGGAGCCCTCATGCTTCTTACATTTCCAGCATTTATTAGAAGTATTCAAATTCCCTAGCGCAATCTTCTTTGGTGTCATGTACCAACGATAGATCATTTTATGAATGTTCTCTTTGATATTAATACATGTCGTTGTCTTCATTGTAGTTTTCCACAAGTATTCCCATGCCTCCATTGTTATTTCTTTATTAAAGTTTATAGCCCATTTCACCATTTGTGTTTTAACTATCTCATCCTCGGTATACCACTTCAACAGTACTTGGTATACCTTGGATATTCTTTTCTTATCTTCTTTAAGAAGGGTCTGCTCTAGTTCCGAATTCTCTATTCGTATACCTCCCTTTACAGAGTCCGAATTATATAAGTCTCTGATCTGTCTATACTGGAACCAATCGTAGTTAGGTGATAGTTCCTCTTGTGTCTTTATTCTAAGTTTGGATGCTTCAGTTTTAGTTATTTCTTTATACGTTAAACATTGTTGTTCATTATCAACAGCTCTCGGGTCTATCACCTCATATGGAACCACCCACAAAGGGGTTCCTTCTTGTAGATAAATTCTGTACTTCTTCCAGATTATGTATAGACTTCTCCGAACAAAGTGATGCAGGAACATCGAGTTGACCTTTACTTTGTCATGCCATAAATATGCGTGCCATCCAAATATTTTTTTATATCCCTCTAGGGCTAATAGTTTCTTGTTCTTTAATGTCATCCATTCTTTCAACCAAACTAGGCAGATTGCATCATGATAAAGTCTCAGATTGGGCAGTTGCATTCCGCCTCTTTCCTTTGCATCTTGTAAAACTTTCACTTTCACTCGAGGCTTCTTGCCTGCCCAAACAAAATCTGATATTTTCCTCTGCCATTTTTCAAATTGTTTGGAGTCTCTGATGATTGGTATTGTCTGTAGCAAAAACATTACTCTTGGTAACACATTCATCTTAACTGCTGCAATCCTACCCAACCATGACAAATTCAATCTATTCCATTTAATCAAGTCTCTCTCTATCTGAGTCCATAGTTTTTCATAATTGTTTTTGAATAGATCTATGTTCTTTGCAGTTAATTCGACTCCCAAATATTTCACTTTACTTGTTACTTCACAATCCGTTGTTTCCATTAACAATTGTTGTTTCTGCTTAGTCATATTTTTGCATAATATCTTTGACTTCTTTTTGTTAATGAAGAAACCTGCCAAGTCTCCAAACTCCTTGATCTTATCTATCACTCTTGGCATGTTCTCCAATGGGTCCTCTACAATTAACATTATGTCATCCGCAAATGCTCTGACCTTGTATGAATAGTCCTTTATTTTTATTCCACGAATTTCATCATCTTGACGTATTTGTATCATCAGAATCTCCAATACTAAAATGAACAACAATGGAGATAACGGGCAACCTTGTCTTGTTCCTTTACTTATCGTCAATTTCTTGGTCAATTCATCATTCACCACAATTGCTGCAGTCTGGTCTCTATAAATTTCCTTAATTGCTCTGATGAATCTTTCTCCCAATTGTAGCTTTTCCATAGTGGCAAACATAAAGTCCCAGTTTAAATTGTCAAACGCTTTTTCAGCGTCAACAAAGAAGAAACCAACCTCTTTGTCACAACGCTTGTCATAATATTCAATAGCATTGATCACTGTCCTTAAGTTGTCTCTTATTTGTCTGTCTGGCAAAAAGCCTGCTTGTTCCTCCTCTATGACTTCCGAGAGCCACCCCTTCAATCTCTCCGCCAATATCTTCGCAAAAATTTTGTAGTCATTGTTGAGTAGCGATATAGGTCTATAATTTTTCACATTAGTCAGGTCTTGGCCCTCTTTTGGGATCAATGATATATTCGCTTCACTCCAAGTTTCTGGAATCCTTTGATCCCTTAAAACCCCATTCATCACCTCTTTTAGGAATGGTGCCAGTTCATTAGCCATTGTCTTATAGAATTTAGCCGTAAGTCCATCTGGCCCTGGCGCCTTTCCTAGATTTGCAGATTGTATTGCCTTACTTATTTCCTCGTCAGTTACTTCACTATTCAACTTATTTCTCCAAGCTTCCGAGATTTCTGGAAGTTTGGTTTTCTCCAAATATGACGCTATTGATTCTTTGTTTACTTCTTTTTTATTATACAGCTTAGCGTAAAATTTATAAAAGGCTCTACTAATGGTAGCCTGCTCCAAATACGTTTTGTTATCTTCGCAAATTTTATTTATTATCTTCTTTTCCCTTTTCTTCTTCAATTGCCATGCCAGGTACTTCCCAGGTTTATTAGCACCCTCAAACGCTTTTTGATTCAGTCTTTTGAGATTCCACTCCAATTCTTTATTGCTCATTGCTGTTAGCTGTTCTTGAAGTATTTTAATTTCCTGGTATACCTTCTTTTTCCCTGGTCTCTTTTTTAGCTGTGTTTCTTTGGCTTTTATTTTCTCCTCAATCTCTTGTCTTTTCTCCTCTTTCTTCTTTCTTGCTCTACCATTTAAGTCCATTAGTATGCCCCTTACAACCGCCTTGTAAGCATCCCAAACTTTATTGGTTGGTACTTCTTTATTCACGTTGTATTGTATAAAAAACTTTGTCTCTCTTCTCAGTATTTCCATATTCTCTCTTTCCTGTAACAAGTCCTCATTTATTCTCCATGCTTTCCTTTTTCTCTTTTTTCCAAATTTCCACATAATTGGGTTGTGATCTGAGCCTACCATAGGCATTATTTCTACCTCCTTAGTCCATAATGCTAAGTCTTTTGAGGCCCAGATCATATCAATTCTTGATAATGTAGAATGCCTTGCAGAATAAAAAGTAAACTGTCTGCTTTTAGGATATTCTCTCCTCCATACATCTTCAAGAGTCTCTTGTTGAATCAACTCAAAAAAAAGCTTTGGTAATAGTCCTCTTTTCTTTTGTGCCGTTGTAGTCTTTTTGTCTAGTTCCAAGTCTGTCACTCCATTGAAGTCTCCAGCAAGAATTATCTGGTCGTATGCAAGATCGTCTAAATGCTTCCTTAAATCCTCAAAGAAGCTTTCTTTTGCACCGTTAGGTGCATAAAGTCCGACTACCAACACTCTCTTTAAATTCCAAATACATTCCACTGCTACAAATCTAGCTTCCACATCTCTCATAACAAATTTTGGCTGTAGCTCCTCTTTTATGTACAACACCACTCCTCTTTTTTTCTTGTTGGAGGCCGCTACATATTCTTTGCCCAATTTTCCAGATTTTAAATATTTTACATCCTGCTTTCTGATATGGGTCTCTTGCAAACAAACAATGTCACATTTTTGTTTTAGTAGCCAGTGAAAAGTATTTTTCCTCTTATTCGGTGAGTTTAGTCCATTTACATTCCAAGATAATACTTTACACTCCATACTCATGATCTTGTTGGTAAGTCTTTTTCATTGTCCTTAATAAATCGCTCCATCTCTCGCTCAGATCTGATGCGTTTTTTGGCCCCTCCAAACTCAAAGGACACTCCTTCCGGTAACTCCCATCTGTACCTGATTTTCATGTCCTTCAAAATCTGAATTAGCACTTTATATTTTTTCCGGTCCAGTAACACTGATCTGGGCAGTTCCTTCATTATAATAATCGTCTTGCCATCAATCTCCAATGGATCTTGAAACTGTTTTGTCACAATCCTCTCTTTCATATTTCGTGTTGTAAACTGCACAATCACATCTCTTGGTAGTTTCCTCTGGGTTGCTATTCTCGAATTCACACGGTATGCCACATCTAGGATAGCCACAACTTCCTCCTCCTCCTTCCCCAGGTACTCAGCCAACACCTCAGTCATCTGTTCTTGCGCTGACTTTCCTTCCACTTCTGGCAAGCCACGAAAACGTAGCTGCTTCTCCATATGTTTAGTTTCTGCAACTGACATTCTCCCCTTCACCAATCTCATCTCTGTTTGTTGCGTGTCTGCTAAATTCTCCATCGCGTCTTCTACTGTTTTAACTCTCTGCTGCGTTCCTTGTAATTCACTTCGTATTGTTTCCATACCTTTTTTCACTTCTGACAGCTCCGATTTTACTGTCTGTGTAACCTCTTTAACCTCTTTTATCAGCTCCAATTTCGTGTCCTTAAGTTCTTTAATCATATCTAAAAGTTTTTTGTCCAGGTTTTTATCCAGGTTTTCTATTGCCGATTGCCACTCTTTTTTTGACATCGTGGGGCTTGCTTTAGCTCGCTCCCACGAATCCGCTCTCTTCCTTAACTCCGTGGCGTAAAATTTAACGTTTTTCTATTTTAAATGTCCCGGTCTTCTTATAGAAATTAAGTTTTAAAGAGTCCAAAATGTCGGGCGTCTTTTCTCTATGGTTTCTCTATGATTTTGTAATCCAAGATGGCCTACTTCCTCTTCCGCTGAAGCCGCGACCCTTCCCCTTTCAAAAATGGCGATTCCCTACTTCCTGCCCTCCAGCAAGGGCCGCTTCTCTCCAGCCACTCTATTGTTATTACGCACTTCCTGTCTCCCGTCTTCCCACAGCAGATCTCGCGATGGTGTCTTTTTCTCACAGCTCCAAAGCCACAGGTATTCAAAACAATAGTCCCATTTCTTTAATAACTTCTTTAAACTTAGTCTCTTTTTAAATTCGATTCCTGCCGAGTCTTCCCCTCCTTTTCACTAGTCTGTTGCAGTTTAAAAATCTACTTTTTTTTCCTCTCTGTTTTTATCAATCTGTCCCGTCTCAGAAGATAATGATCTTTACCTTCTCTTCACTTTTCTCGGGTTGTAATCGCTGTTTCGATTTTAAGTTTCCCTCTCAGCTTCTTCCCCCAATCGATGCTTGGGTATGTAGGTCTTATGCCAGCCGAATTGGCCCCAAAACTGCCGCAGAGATTATAGCCGACCCGTCGCAAGGTGGGACCTCAAGGATCGGGGGGAGACTCGCTGTGTAGAGCCCCCCCTCGTCCGAGATCTAGCTCACCCTAGGGTCTTGAGCGTTCTTTGCCTGCTCCCCGCCTGAGAGCAGTCGGCCGCGGGCTATTTTCACCCCGCCGGCCGGTTAAAACGGCAGTCCGGTCAGCTCCGCAAGTGGAGCTGCGTTAGACCTCCATGGATCCCAAACAGGAAGTCCCTGGCAAACTAAATTGTAATGAGTCCCTCCTACCAAAAAGTTTGTGTGTTTCATTTCAGTTCATACTTCCCAGCAGCAGGCAGGCACTGGGCTCACCTTGCAGGGCAGCAGCTGAACAGTGTTCACCAATCAGATCCCAAGAGGAGAGAGACCTTATGTGATTAATTAACTCTATTGGTGAGAAGAGGAAATGAGACAAATGTGCGTGAGTGCATCTTCTCACCCCACCCCATTGCTACCCGGGAAATGGCATTTTCTCCCTCCCTGCCACTCAGGTCCTTGCAAGGGGAGACCCCTCCCCTCCGCACCAAGCCCCATCCTCAAGGCCTCCCCATCTTGCAGAAGTTGCTGCTCTCCCTTCAATTCGTGGCCACACGGTCCTACCAAGGGTCATTGTTGAGGTCCTCAATGTGACTCAGTCATCTCTGAGCTGGTGCCTGCATTGCTTCCTCGATGCCATGTTGGGGCACCTGCAGCAGCACATGGAGGAGGCTGAGCTGGCACCCATCCAGGCCATATTTGTCTCATTTGCAGGCCTCAAAAAGAAAAAGGGGGGGGATTCCAACTTCCTCCGAAACCAACACAAAAAAACAAAAGGAAGTGTGCTAATGCTAATATATATTACACAATGAAATACAATTCCAGGAATAATGAAAATCCAGTGAAATCACATCCCAATATTAAGGTCACATCTATTAACAATTCCTATAGACAGAGAGATATTCACAAGTAAAGTTCAGTCATTTAAGTCCATACAGATTCCATATAAGTCTGGCAGAATTACGGTTGCACGGCTTCGTGGTCAAGAATCCACCAGCTGACCTACAGACTTATATGTAATCTGTATGGACTTAAATGACTGAACTTTACTTGTGAATATCTCTCTGTCTATAGGAATTGTTAATAGATGTGACCTTAATATTGGGATGTGATTTCACTGGATTTTCATTATTCCTGGAATTGTATTTCATTGTGTAATATATATTAGCATTAGCACACTTCCTTTTGTTTTTTTGTGTTCATTTGCAGGCCTCCCAAACATCATGGGACTGTGGATAATGACAAGGGATGGCTGCTGGGTTAAGGAATCATCCTTAGCATGAAGTGCAAGTGCGCTCCAACCCCCAAGTGATGATGTCACTTCCAGAAAGGAAGGGATACTGGGCAAATGTAGCTTAGCCCTTATAGGCAAGCAAATTACAGCAAAAAGTGCAACAGCAAGCAAAGAAGTTGTTCTGACTGTGTACAGCCCTGCCATGATTGTTATGCCACTGATGCCACAGTATATTGAATGTCTATTGCTAGCCTGCTGTATTCTCTCCTTAGCCATGTTCTTTCCATATTATAACTGTTATTCCTCCAGACAGGATTGGGCCCCCTGTTATCTCACAGAACTAAGCATCTCCGAGCTGGAGACGACCTTGGAGACTCCAGGCGCCTGCATTTGTTACTTTGCTCAGATGCTGGGAATTCAGTATTGTGTACTCACTGTTTAGCCATAACTATAATGGGTTCTCACAGAACCAGTGTAACCCTGTGCACCAAAACGTAACTGTTGCTGGAGCGTGGGAAAATTCAAGTATAACATTGGCCTTTTGTTTTGAATTGTCACTTCTACCAAGCTCCGTGATGGAGTTCAGACCTGAACTGTAAAATCCTGAATAAAGCCTTTTCTATTGGAACCAATGTGTGTTCGCTGAAGAGGGGCTGAGGGATCTACCTGCCAGGAACTGACAGAAGTCCTACTTCTATTTAGCAAGAAAGCATTCCCAAAGGAGTGGGAACGTACAATGATTGCTAAAAACGCCATGCAGAGCAAAAGTTTTAGGTGACAAACCTCTTTGGCGGGAATGTTTGCTAACTGTTCTGGTTGGAAAACAACCTGACAGGTCACCCATTGACTCACAATTCCTTTCTTTTGTCTCATAGAAGTGCAAGAAGCAGTCAATGAGGGTCCAGAAGAATAGATAATTCTGAAGGTCCCCCATCATTATAGATTATCAGAATTTTTAGCAATCGGTTTCATTCGACATTTTCTGAGGGCCCATCCTTACTATATGGCTCTCCTCCAGACTACTCTGCTTTAATTGCATGAGAAGAATAAATTGCAGTGAACTCCAGAATAGCCCAGGAAGCAGCGACGCTAAACCAATTGCCACATGGCCGCAAAAACCTAAGAACTGTCGGGCAAGTTTTCCCAACAAGTCTGCAATACGAAGCACATTTCTTAGGATGTGGGTAATTTGCAGCACGACTGCTCCAGGGGCCAGAACTTCTAGCACTTCTCGAGAGGAACAGGAGAGTTCAGGCTGCTTGTACTTGGGCCTGCCTCCCCAGTGATGTGCTGAAGTTACTGCCTGCAGAAGCAAAATCCTCCCGGCGCACATCTCAGTGCACATGAGAGCATCAGCATCTATTATTTTGGCCTTGTGGCGTAAAAGGCTTCCCCCGCTATCTTGGTGTTGCATACATGTGTCTGTCCTAGGCTTTACTGGGACACCCTCTAAACGAAAGGCTTGGAGTCAGCATGTCACAATGAGCTCCTGACAGATCCATCCTCCCGGGTATGTTGTGTGTTCCTTGTGGCTGACCATTCACATCTTCATCACTTTGTTTCCTTTTAGACCTTGGTGACCTCTACAAGGGGAAAGGAGTTTGTGGTTTCCCCATTGGGTGCAGGTGTAGATAAAGGGCAGCAACAGGGCCTCCATATGGCAGATTTCCCTGCCATTTCCCTTCCTCAGACCCCCAGATGTGGCCACCCCTCCCCTGGGCCACTGAAGATTTTGCAATTTAAAAAAGGGGGCCAAGAATATCATTATATTGATATACCATTGTAACGACAGGTGTGGCAGATTCTCTGAATTCCCATCTGTGTTTGGTAAGTTTCTCTAAAACATTTGTATGTCACTTTCTACCCAAAATAAGTACCTTTCTACCCAAAATAAGTACCAAGATGGCAAACATTAAAACCCTAAAAACAATTTAAAACAACAGTTTAAAACCATTTGAATCTAAAACAATATTTAAAATAGTGTAAAAAAATTGAATAACACACACAAACATACAAGACAAAAGACAGGCCTTTCCCCTTATATCTCCACAAGGGAAAGGGCTAGAGACTTATTCTTTAAAAAATGAAAACTGAGAATTCAGAGAGCCTTCTATACATTTTGCAATCCCAGAGGCAGTGCTTGGGCTGTAACACCAAGCAAACACACTGGACTGGAGAAAAAATGGCCACAAGTTTATTTTTGGAGCCTTGGGGCAGCATACAGATGAATCTGGGCAGCAAATGACTTGCCTGCCATCCAGTGGCCACCCCTTCCAGCCCACCCGCTAGGAGCCCCCCACAAGGTGACACAGATGAACCCACCTGGGTGTGACTGCCCCGTGGCACCCTTGGCACCTAGGCGTGAAGGCAGACATCGGCTCCACACAATGGCTTTCCCCCAAGGCCCCAAAAGTACAAGATGGCCAGCCAGCACAATCTCCCCCTGGGTGGATCTATCTCAATACCCCCAATCCCCCCTGCAAAGTTGTGACAGCAATAAAGAAAATCAACATACCCCCCTTCATTACAAGCATGGGAGCAAGGAGCCAGTTGCTCCACGTGCCTCCAAACAATGGGTGGCAACAAGCTGGGGGAGCCCCCAGCCTTCCCCACCCCTCTACACAGCTAGCTGCACAGGATCAGGCACCACATCACAGTGCAGGGATTCCCACCCACCCCCCAATCACAACCCCTCCCCTGTGGCCAACAGCAGGCCAGGGTGTGAGGATCTGCCAAGCAACTCTCAAAACGACTCCACAGTCAGCAGTAAAAGCACTTTATTGAAAAGCTGCCAGTATCAGGATCTCACTCCATCTTTGCCAGGCATGACATTCACATGCGAGCATCAAACATATGTAGGTTTCTAGAGCGCAGGCAAATTCTAAGATCCTCCTCCTCCCGTTCTAATGGTCAGCTGAGCTCAGAGGGAAAACATCTAAGCAAGAAAGCAGCAGAAGGTAGGGGATTTTCAAGATCGCAGATGCCTTTTCTCAGGAGAAGGGAAGAGGCCCCGGGGCAGTTCAGAGGATCACAGAGATAACAGCAGGAACAAATGCCTCCCCTGCGTACTTTCACATTGCGGGTTCGAAAGACAAGTAACTTTAGCAGGCCAATAAAAGAATAGCATTCAACTATAACCATAACATGAAGCATTAGACTACAATCATGACCGCAGGATGTTGCTGGGTATGACAGGTGATGCCAAGCACTTGACACAGGGAGGGCAAAAGGGCAGTGCCAGCTTGCCATCCAGCCCCTCTCCCAAGAGCTGCAAACTGGCCCTCCATGGAAAGACGGGCCCGTAGCTTGTCACAGCGGCATGTTGATGCAATGATATTCTAGAGCCTGATTGTTTAAAAAACTGAAGTTTCCTGGGGGTGCAGGAAGGGAATCGCTGCCACAGGGATCTGGATTTTCCCACCTACATTGCAGCCCTCTCAGCTTTACTGCAGTTTTCCCCAAAATCCTGGAGCAAAGCAGGTTTGAGAAAAATCAGCAAACAGGTGGGGGAACTTTCAGAGGCGCACAAATACACCATGATGCTGTGGAGAAGCAGAGAAAAACCCCCACTTCCTAAAAGCGTTGAACCCAGGGAAGGTCAATGATGTGGAAATGGCCCTGTGGTTTCCATCTGGACCACAAGGTAGCGCTACCAGGGAGCGTGGAGAAAGCCTGCCCTCCTTGCCTCGTGCCAAAAACTTTTCTTGAGGCCAAGAAATGTTCCCTGTGAGTGAGCAGCTACAAAAGAAATTTTTTAATTAAGAATTAAGGCCATAAATCAGTAAGAGTTTGTTTTCACTACAGTTCAAAAGCCAAAACTGTTTGATATTTGCCTTGGAAAGTTCAACAGAGTCAAGGGCAGAAAAACAAATGCAGTGAATGAAATGACAGATGTCTTCATTGTTTTCTTTTCTGAGGGGCAAAGAAGGAAACCCGTGCAAAGCAGACTATAAGGGGCCTCTCCCTCCCCACAGGGTCCCAAGGCAAGCTGCCCCCCCCTGCTTAATGGGCAACCGTTTTAATAGCTGCCGGGGGCGGCGCTGCTTGCCCCACTCCTGCAACTTCACACCAGGGGAAGCTGCTCCAGCTGCAGGCCGCCCACCCTGGCCGAGGGGTCTCTCTCGTTTCACTTCCCAACTAATCCGGGCCAGTCTCCCTTGATCTTGATTCATCTGAATGACTTGGCAGAGACCAAAACTCACAGAGAGGAGGAAGTCTAGAGAGGTGGCAGTGCTGGGCTTGCACTGACTTGGGATTCATTGCCATCCATGCACGTCAGAATCTGCACATGTGCCAATGCTGCCGGGAAGCAGCCATGTGTGCAGGAAGGCAGGAAAGCCAGGGTTTAAGCACCACTGGCTCAAACTGGGAACACTGGAAACCAGGCACTGGTTCAATGCAGTGCCAAGAGGCCCGCTCAGAGGAAACAGCTACAGCCACTTCAGGTCCACAGGCAGAAACTGCTGGGCAGAACCCTGCAGAACAAAGTCCAGGTTGCCACAAGCAGCCAATCACACTGCACTGTGCAGTTGCCAGGAGCCCTGATGCGTCTGGACTGGGAGTTCCACCTCTGCTGACCAAGCCATGCTGCTGGCCGAGGCTTCAATGCACTCTAGGTTGGACGGCAGCAACCTGCTCTACCTGGAATTGCTTGGAAGTCGCTTGGAAACTACCCTTGGTGTGGCCTGGCTGCTCCCAGGCAAGGGGCTCTGCTGCCAGCATATATTCCCAAATCTGAAACGACGACGTTAGCTGCCTTCCTCTTTCCAAGCTCAATGGAAGTTTCTAGGTTTTAGAATTCTTGAGAAAAATCAGCAAACAGGTGGGGGAACTTTCAGAGGTGCACAAATACACCATGATGCTGTGGAGAAGCAGGGGGGAAACCCCACTTCCTAAAAGCGTTGAACCCAGGGAAGGTCAATGATGTGGAAATGGCCCTGTGGTTTCCATCTGGACCACAAGGTAGCGCTACCAGGGAGTGTGGAGAAAGCCTGCCCTCCTTGCCTCGTTAACTCAGGGCCAAGCTACAAGTGACGAATGACACTTGAACGGCAAGTGTATTTCTCCCTGTTCACTTGCCCTCCACTCAATCCACTTGCCGTTCAAGTGTCATTCGTCACTTGTAGCTTGGCCCTGAGGCGAAAGGCGAAAGCGCTGAGTTCCCTAGGGAACTGGGATCGTATAGCTGAGGCAGCACATCGCAGCTTCCCCCGCCTGGTTTAACAGGAAACCTCCACCCGCCGTTCCTCTCTTGGTCCAGGCACAAACACGGCAGTTCTGAGGCTCTGATGTCTTTCTCCACTCCCTGCCACTGTTTCCCCCTCTCTCACTTCCTTCTTCCTCATCAGCTTGAGTACAATTCTCTGATGACATCAACACATCTAAGGATTGTGGTTTCCATGATGGGTTATTTGGTGGGAGTGAAGACATTCCACCTCTTCCCAGAAAGTTCTTCTCATTTTCTCTGCAGATGTACTGCTTGAATCCATGAAAGGTGGCAGTTAACCCCTTCCACCTGTACAGTCTTCCCAGTGTACATCGTTTCCGGTGGGTGGCGGTCGAAGCGCAAGATCCGGTTCCAGTAGCCCCTTAAAGACCAGGGAACTTTGACTCTTGAAAGCTCATACCTTGGGAATCTACTCGGTCTTTAAAGTGCTACTGGACCCAAATCTTGCTCTTCCCATGTATATCTTATGTCTTCTCCAACCCTAAGCTGCTATTTGCCAAGAAGAGAAAACGTAAGAGCTGCCGTGCTGGTTTAGACTAACAAGCCACCTAGTCCAGCATCCTGTTTCCCATAGTGGCCATCACCTCCACCCCCAGTCTCCAAGCAGGTCACAGAGACCAAAATAGAAAAGAGTCCAGGAGCACCTTTAAGACTCGCCAATTTTATTGTAGCATAAGCTTTCGAGAATCACAGTTCTCTTCGTCAGATGCAACTTTACTGTAGCATAAGCTTTTGAGAACCACAGCTTTCTTCGTCAGATGCAACCTGACGATTGCATCTGATGAAGAGAGCTGTGGTTCTCAAAAGCTTATGCTACAATAAAGTTGGTGAGTCTTAAAGGTGCTCCTGGACTCTTTTCTATTTTGCTACTACAGACTTACACAGCTGACTCCCCTGGAGCAGAGACCAAAGCCTCCTCTGTTGCTCTCCCCACCCCCACCCCAGCACTGATAATTAGTTTCTGTGTCTGAACATGGAAATCCCATTAAGACCTTGTGGCTAAGAGCTGTTGATGGGCCTTTTCTCCATGATCGTGAGTGCAATCCTATGAAGTTACACCCTTCTGAGCCCATCGACCTCAATGGTCACCGGAGGGTATAACTCTGTTTAGGATTGTGCTGCCAGTCCTAGTCCCCTTTTAAGGCCAACTAGTCTAGTGACCGTCACCACATTCCAAGGCGAGGAATTGCACAGGCCAATGAGTCTGAGTGAAGGAGTCCTTCCTTTTGCCTGCCCTGAACCGACTGTCCATCAGCTTCACTGAGTGCCCCCAAGTACTAGTGCTGTGGGAGAAGCAGGAAAAGCTGCCTCCAGCCACTGTCTCCACCGCAGGCATAATTTTATAAGCTTCTGTCATGCCCATGTTGCTTTTCCCTCTAAATACCGAGCCCCACTCTCCTTAGCCTTTCTTGCGGGGAAGGTGCTGATGTACACCATGACCCACAGCTCCTCCCCTGCTCTGCTTACCAGCTTATCTAAACACTGTTAACCTCTGCAACTTTCACCCTCAGCAGGGAAGTCACTTTACAATCGAAACACCTTTTTCACACCAATAATAATCCTACTACATGAAAGGCTAAGCGTATGCAAGACAACTCACTTACTACCCTGGTGTGCCACCAGATAAAGCAGCTAGACTGCCAGAGAGCGCACCATGGTGGAAAGCCCATGTCAGTGCCCTGCCTTCACCCAGCAGGGATCAGAAACAGAGCAGGTGGCAATGCCCGCCCTCCCTTCACTCGGCCGGGACCAGGCGTAGAGAAGGTGGCCATGCCCACCCCCTCACATTTATCCGGTCAGGATCAGTGACGGAGGAGGAGAGAATGCCTGCCTGCCCCCCCTCTCCTTTCTAGAGCCTATTGTATTTTTTTCTCACAACGGTTTTTTTTGCTACTAATAATAATAACTGCACTTATATACTGCTCTTCTAGACAGATCAGTGCTCATCCAGAATGATGAACAAGTTAGTGTTATTATTATCCCCACAATGCAGCTGGGGTGCTAGTGGCTGACCCAAGGCCACCTCCTGAGCTCACGGCAGGAGTGGCATTCGAACCAGCAGAGTGCTGAGTTGCAGCCAAACCACTTAACCGCCAGGCTACAGCAGCTCTCCCAAAAATCAGATTTCCCACTAGCAAGAGCCCTACCCCAGAGGGATACCCTCAGCATAAGAGGCTAGCAGCTTGCAGCCCAATGAACGGGTCCCCTTTGAGATACCTGCTTCAGCCTGAGGGCCCCCTACCCCAGGACTTCCAAAGGAGCTGCCGCCAAGGTAGTGGGATGCCTCTACAAGGTCCCTGATATCCTCACTTACTGCTTGGTCATTTTGTGCTTCTCCACGCCAGCAATCTTAGCCTGTAGGAATTTATTTATTTATGGCATTTATTTTATGTCATTTATAGTCTGCAGTTCTCACTGAGATTCAAGGCAGATTACACAGTATGAGATTAGTGCGATCAGTGTCAAGGACATTTCCATAAACAATGCCATAGGGTAAATAGATACAAATTTAAAATACATCACATTAGCAAGAATCCAATACAGAGTAGAAAAAATACTGAAACAGAACATAAGCAATTCTAGGACTGACTTTAGACAACATGGAGCACAGGTGGTACATAGGAGTACCTATTTAAAGCAGCAGATAATATGAAAGGCAATATAGTGATGAATTCCACGGTCCCTAACTCATTAGTGAAGCATCTGAGACCCCTTCCCTACAATGCAGCCCTCCCATTTGAGTAAAAAGCCTTTTTGAATAATGCAGTGATGCAAACTACAACACCAAACATGAACTCACCCTGCTTGACTCCTTCAAACAGGTAAACAGAGAGCCCCGGATTAGATCTTGCTCGTCCTTGCTGAAGTTTCGAGTTGCCCCTTATGCTAAGGGCAAGGCCACGGCCTCCAAGGTTCCTGCCGTGCCGGTGTGATTGTCTTTTTCATTTTCATTTTTGAATGGCCACTATTACACCTTTCCATTATTTCTATAATTAGGCATTAGTCCTGGTGGCATGGCATAACAGTGCTAATTGGATCATACTGGGGGAAATTACATATACTTCCATTGCCATCAGTTAACAGAGGGGGAAGCAGATCTGTGATCCCACTGAGAAGAAACCAGAAGCACACAGAGAAACATCAATGGTACGTTTCCATTCAAACAAGATGCTTGCCTTTCAGCCACACATGCTGAAAACTGGAGGCTGTGTCAAGAAGAGGGGCGGCTGCCATGAAAAAGGGCTGTCCCTGTGACCTAACGGTGCTTCTCAACGGATGTAGGATTGTGTTTTAAGTTGGAGCCGCTTCGTGCTGTTTTGCCATGCCGCCAAGCCCAGTGCCTAACTGTGGAAACAGTGAGATTGTGACAATTCTTCATATCCCACCTTTTCTCCTTAGACTCAAGGCAACCAACAATGCAACAACAAGCTGCAAGGACACAAAAACATACCCATTAACAAGATAAAACAAGCAAACCAATACAGATTTGAAACAAAAATGTAACGCAATGCTGAGGTGGAGAGGAGGTGAGAGATTTTTAAAAACTGCACAGACTAAAACCACATCCCACTCTGTCGCGCACGTCATCCTGCCCCAATACTTGGTGAAACAGAACTTGTCTTGCAGGCCCTCCTAAACGGAGCCAAGGAAGGCCTGCTTTGCACCCATTCAGGCGGGCCATTCCAGAGGACGGGACCTAACACCAAAAAAGCCTGTGACTTGTTGTTGCCATATGGACAATCCTAGGAGAAGGAGCCACATGGAGAAGGAGGTCTGAAGAGCATAAACGGCACCTGGAAATGCATTGGGCTCCAGGCCATGAAAAGGCTTGTGAAGTGATAACCAGCACTTTGAACTGGGCCCAGAATAGCAACAACATTTGATTTATATGTGGCCCTCCAGGACAACTTAACACCCACTCAGAGCGGTTTATGAAGTATGTTATAATTATCCCCACAACAATCACCCTGTGAGGTGGGTGGGGCTGAGAGAGCTCTGAGAGAGCTGTGACTGACCCAAGGTCCCCCAGCTGGCTTCAAGTGGAGGAGTGGGGAATCAAACCCAGTTCTCCATATTAGAGTCTCGCCACACTTAACCACTACACAAAACTGGCAAATAACTATTGAGCGCACTGCAATTATACATTCTGAGAATCAAACAAGATGTGCACTTTTTTAAAGGGTCGGGTCTGGGTTCCCTACTAGTGTTGCCAGGCCCTCCACACTCCCAGCGGGGCTGGGGGGGGGGCCAGTACTTACCTGTTGGGTGGCCTCATGTGTGTGCTCGATGACATCACTTCTGGGAGTGACATCATCATGCAGGCCCCGGAGTGTTCCTGGGCTTTGTGCAGGGCTGATATAGGCCTCAAATGGGCCAAATTGGCCCAGCACAAAGACAGGAAGCGCCCCCGGAGCCTTTTAGGACACTAAAATACTGGACAACACTTCCAACTACTTTGTCAGACTGCACAGGGAAGCCATTGAAATTCATAAGCATAAGCACAATTTCAACAGGAAAGAAGAGACTTTAAGAATGAATAGAGCATGGTTTCCAGTCCTGAAAAACACCAGGCTAACAAAACACCCTATACCCGACAATATCCCTGCAGAGAAGATTAGCACATCAAGCACCAATCCATATGCAAAAGAACCTCCTCAGGATACAGTGAAGCCTCCCTCCATTAGCATTCCACACCCTGGGAAACTCTTACAGGATGACTCAGCTCAACCCCACCTCTCCTGAGTAGATACAAATGACCTACATCTTTTCCACACTGTGACACTGAGAGATCTCTGTCTTTTGGTGCTACACCTCTGAAGATGCCAGCCACAGCTGCTGGCGAAATGTCAGGAACTACAATGCCAAGACCACGGCAATACAGCCCGGAAAACCCACAACATCCAGCAAAGAACTTGTTTCAATTTCTCTTCCTCAGGAGACGAAAAAGCAGAGGAACACCTTAAACACAATAAAGCACCTAGAATCTCTGTTGTGGCAACATGATGCCTACAAAGCCAAAAGCCTCCCCATGTCTCCAGCAGCAATTTTTAGAAAGCTCTTTGCACTTTATCTTTATCGTCCCGAGATGCTTCCCCACTGGCAGTTTGATGTTGCTGAAGATGTCATGTTAATTCCTTACACTTAAGTTCAGAAAGGTGTTCAGCTTTCTGCTTGTTTTCACATTTGCTGCTGCCGTGTCCTGTTGTATCTGTTTTCGTTGATTGTTCTAACTGTTGATCAGGTTGTGTTTTTGCTCAGTGAATGTTCTAGCTATTGATTATGTTGTATTCACTTGCCGTATGGAATCCACCTTGGATCTCAGTGAGAAAAGTGGACTATAAACAACTACTGTAACAAGAATAATAATAAGTGTTATGTTTCCTAACTAGAGGGCTTTAGGCCTTTAAAATCTCTGCAGTCTCTAGAAATTGGTGGTGTTTGGCCATGGCTATTGAAGCATATGGACCGTAGGCACCATCTCAAGCACAGACAATGAATATTATGCAGCACCTCAGATAATTGTGCCCATCAAGTTCAGAGGTGATGCAATAAATCGCTGTACTCACAGGAGCTGCTGAATGCAACACTCTACTTCATTCTCAACCAAGAAGGAACTAACACAGAAAAGGAAAGTAAGAGAACAGTCTAGGGGGTGGAATTTTCCTCCATCCCATAATCAGGATCCAGTTAACTCTTTACTATCCATTTTACTGCAGGAGGGGGAAGAGAAAGAGGTGGCCCCACTGAGTGTTCTGGGAAGCAGTTCTGGGAAACAGCTGTTACTGCATCTTCTAAACACGTCTTCTACTTAACCTTCCATTCTTCTTTGACTCTCTCTTGACTTTCTGGCTGCCCAGGTCAATATGCTGAGACTGCCAACTGATGGTTTTGTGTTGCTTATAACCTACAACACTCTCCTTCTGTGTCTCTCTGTTCCTGTCCCAATCTGCATTGTACTTCCATGTGCAGATCACCTCCTTATTCATAGGTTATTCTAAAGTGTGAACAGTCTTTCCATGGTGGGAGGACAAGATCATACTCCCAGACTCCCTATTTCCAGCCTCCCTGGCTTACTTTTTAGCCACCTGTGGGGCTTATAACTTCAGCAATGGTCTGCATACACAGCACAATGTGCATAGATCTAATCAAAGCATTCCTTGCCCCTCAAGATTGAAAGGGCATTCATTACATGTCCACCTTACATACACTGGACATTTGAACACGGCTCAGAGGCAGATCTGCAACTCCCCGGCTTCATTCAGGTTTTGGATTGTTTGGAAGTACATGTATAAAAGATTGTATTACAAAGATGTACCAAACACACCACAAGGCCAAATCTTCCAACATGCTTTCTGCTCTCCCCCTGCACCACAACAATTATTGCCATCAAAACTGGTAACTTCTTCCCCAACGCTGAAGTTGAAGAATATGTGGCCCAGTTCTCTGACGCAGCTGTTTCCTCAGGGGCCTGGTCAAGGTGCTCTGTGACCGGCTTCCATCTGAGTTCACAAGAGACTGGATCCAGCGCGTAGGGACTGGGGTGGATTAATAGCCAAAGAGAGCTGGGACTGTTGAGATGCACCCAGCAAAGAGGCCAGAGGCAGGAAATGCCCGTGAAACTTGATCCAAGGCAGCATCTGGTCCACCTTTTCCTTGCCAAAGAAATTTTGAGAGAGGTTCACCCTTGAGGAGAGAAATAAAACCTACCAGGAGTTTCCCAATTACTTGAGACAGCTGGCCAGATAGCTGCCTTCTTCCAAAATATTCTGAACACACATTTGGTGTTCATGCAAGGAAAAATCCAGTTCCAAGCGGGAATGGGTGCTCTGAAGACTTTCTAGACATATTTTCTCTCCCGGAGGATTTGTAACTCCTGCTTTTCAGAATCTTTGGCTGTTCCCTGCATGCCAATAGCTCAACACCAGCCTTGACCTCACAGTACTGGTTGTTCTTTCAACCTTGGGCCCCATGTCAGCTGGGAAATGGGGGGGGGGGTCGGGCTCCACCCCCTCACTGTACTAGTATGTCTGGGTTTCTGAACTTAGGAGGCTCCTGCTGTGCAAGGTGACCCCAGAGCGCTCTGCCCCAGGGGCCTCTTGGCCCTTAGCCCATCCACTGTTTGAGCGCACCGTCCTGTGAAAGTGACCTGGAGTCGTCCCATGGTCCCAGCCTCTGGTTTCTATTACCCAGCAGAAAAGCCATTGTCATAAAGAAAGCGGGGGGGGGGGGGGAGTGGGGAGAGAGAACATAAAACATCCAAACAATAATTCAACCATAAATAAAAGCTACAAAGTGTAAACTCTGCAAATGACACTGTTTTCTGGTTTACACACACATGTTGTCCAGCTTGAAAATTGTCCCTGGTCACATAAATCATTCTTAGCCCATGGCAGAAGGCCAAGCAAAGAGCCTCACAATAATCACATCCACTTTCAAGAGCCTCAAAAGGAACTGAAAGCAAGATCTGCCCGAGTACTGCCTGGAAAACCTCTTGCAGCCACTTGCTGGATCTCTGACATTAGCCCCTAAAGGGACATTAGCCCCTAAAGGAACCCCCCTCCCATTTCTAGCTGAAGCTTTACTTGTGTCAGCAAATCGTGGTTGTCAACAGCTGCCAACAGGGCTTTTTTTCAGCTGGAACGTGATGGAACAGAGTTCCGGCACCTCTTAAAAATGGTCACATGGCTGGTGGCCCCGCCCCCTGATCTCCAGACAGAGGGAAGTTTAGATTGCCCTCCATGCCATGCAGCACGGAGGGCAATCTAAACTCCCCTCTGTCTGGAGATCAGGGAGCGGGGCCACCGGCCATGTGATAATTTTCGCTGAGGGTGATTTAAACGTTTAAAAACTCCCCCCTTGTTCCAGCTGACTCAAAGTAATGTCATTGTGTGGTCCTGAGTTCCGCCACTGAGTTCCACCACCTCTTTTCCCAGAAAAAAAGCCCTGGCTGCCAGAGAGCCAAACCCTGTGATACCCATGCCATAATTAAGTGGGGATCCCAGGTTCCCCCAGTGGGGGCAGGGGATCCCCCGATCCCACCCTTTGCCCCCCGTCACCACTCACCTGGCCAACAGGGGAGAAAGGTGCAGGAAGGGGCCTCCCAGCTGTACTCCTGGGATGGTGCAATGATGTCATGTCCCAGGGGTGATGTCATCGTGCCGTCCCAAGAGTGCCCCCATGTGTGGGACCCAAATCAGCCCACTGCGAAGGGCATGCGCACATGAGAAGTGAAGACAGCGTAAGTGCCAGCCCCCTCCCTTCTCACCGGGAGGGTAAGGGGACCTGGCAATCCTATAAAGGAGATCTTTTTTCCCCCGCTGTCCTTCAGGCAGAAATCCTACAAGAGCCACTCGAATGGATTAGTAACAGAATCAGGCCTTTGTACAGCTGAGCTCTAAATTCACACTGCGAGGGGAGAGAAGAGACCACCTTGCAGTTCTCTATAGACTCTTTATTGCTATGGCAGCAGATCTGCTGTTGCGATTCATCAGGAGAGGTGAAGGATCCAGAGATAAACTCTTGCAGTCACCTCACACCGCTGAGCTAATCAGCGAAGGCAAAACTCCTTTTCCTACTCAGACTACCGCCTAGGCGGCCTGTCCCAGAAGCTCTGTCCCTTGGCTGCTCCGGCTTCTTGTGAGCCCGGGTGGTCGTCCTCTGGTTCCCTCCTTTCAGCAGAGCTCAGTTGGAGTTGCACAAGTTACAGCAGCCAAATGAAAGGCAAAGGAGACTTTGATGGCTGGCTTCCACAGCCAGATCCAACAAAGAGAAGCAGACATTAACGCAGCGGGAATAATAGCCCCCAAACCGATGGTCGCTATAAACTAGTATAGAAAGTAGAAATAGGCTCAGGCTCAGTTGGTCACAGCCCATCCCAGGTGTTGGGTTTCCACCCAGGTAGTCCGGTGTTTGGGGAAAACACTCCCCAAATACCAGACACCCGGCCCCTCCCTCCCCCGCTTCGTCACCCAGCCTCCTGCAGCTGCGCAGCACCACCCAGCAGTGGCCAGTCAGCCGGGGGGGGGGGCAGCAGAAGTGGGTTGGTGGATGATGTCATTTCTGGTAGTGACGTTGTCGCACTGGATGGGAATGCGCATGCATGTAACACAGCAAATACTTTTTAAAAGGTTGGTGTCATTCCCCCGCTTCCCCAGGGTCCGATATAATTCCGGATCCCTTCTGCAAATTTCACCCTTCAGCAATCCTGTTCACTTGGGTCTCAAAAACAGAGCTGCCAATGGCATTCACAAGTCCAGAGCACAATCCAAACAGTTGCAGATCACTCCAGGGACAAAATAGCCCTCTTGAGCTGTGAATACAACCAGACTACCTTCAGTTGCTGCTTGCAACTTTCCATTCTAGGGTTGCAAACCTCCAGGTAGGAACTACAGAGCTCTTGGAATCACAACTATTGCTACTTTGATATTGCTACTTTGCTCTGGTGTTCAGTTAAAATAACCAAAACACTGCTGGGAACCCTGAGAATGTGAAATTGCTGGGAACAGGGAAGAAGGGCAAGAAAAATATTCAGACCAGGAGATCTGTTGGTGAAGAGCGGCGAACATGGGGAATTCTTCATGTTCTTAAACATCCTTCACTCCCATAATAGTAATAGATTAGAACTAGGAGGACATTCAAACAATTAATTGATGGATATAATGATGGGTCTTGTTTTGATTTGTTATGTTTCATATAAAGTAGTCATATGAGCAACTGTTGATGAATTGGCAATGGAGGGTGAGTTTAAAAGTGATAGTTAAAATACTCTAAAAACAGCCGCCTGGAACCGTAGATTGAACATCCAATATGTGATTGCCCATCAAAGAAAATGTCTGGTTCACTTAGAATGTGTCCATAAAAGCCCTTTGAAAATATGGACTGGAATGCCTTATTAAAGGCCATCAAAGGGAATGACTAAACTGAAAATGCCATTTTGTAACCATCACAGTCCACCAAGAAACTCCTTCAGTCCTTTCGTTTGTCGCAGGCTCTCCCCGCCCCAGCATGGTAGTTTAGGCTGTGCCCATAGATGAGACACAGTCCCAGTAGCCAGACTTAAAATTTACAACTTCATTATAGAAACTGAAGGGGGAGGGATCAGAGTTCGAGGTTCATGAAGCCACACGCCCTGCCTCCTGCGTCTTCTGAGGACTCTCTCCCCATCTCGCACAGAGACATAAGCATCAGCACAACGCAAGATTTATAGCAAGGAAGTGCCTCGGCACGGCAATGGCCCACAGGACCGTGTTGCCAGTTGATGCAGAGGCTCTTCTACATGCCAGAGCTGTCCATAAATCAGAGTGTTCTTTCGTCTACCAGAACAGGACAGGCACGGGAGTGTGTGTGAAAAGGGCATGAGCCAGACCAATGGCCCCACCACTGCTATGGGTTATGGCAGAGGTTTGGGGAAGCTGAACTCTTATTCTTGTGCTGTGAATTCAGGTTTACCTTCAGCAAGGCGGGAGTGTGATTTCCAATGTGAGAAATGCATGGGGTACACAAAGAATATAATCCTCCAACAGGTTGGACTTAGAGGTGTGCATAATCGGGGTGGGGGGGAGCCAAAAATTGTTGGTTCGGCTTGTTAAAGCAACTTTGAGAACAGGAGCACAAGTTTGGGGGCCGAGGCTGTAATGAAATCCCCCCCCCAATGAAAAATGTGTTCTTTGTTTCAATACTTACTGCACAGAGGCTGAGGGCTGTGTGGGCAGGCAAAGCAGAGGTGTGGGCCATCTGGCAGCGTCTTGTTTTCCTTAATGGCAAGTCTGCATTCATCATGCAACCAATTGGATCCAAAGAGGAGAGACTGGGCCTTTAACATTACCTCTGCTGGCAGGAAGGAAATACATGCAGCATGCATGAGGGCATTTTTTTCCTTCAGTGCTTCCTGAGCAATGGCATTGGCACTGAGTGGCTTGTAGGGATCCAGTTGTGAAAAGTTTGCTTTGCACTGGAGAGGGGAGCAGCAGACGGCACAGTGCGGTCAGTGCCAGTGTCACCATAGACTTTTCTGCGCATTATTACGCATAATGCAAGGAAAGGCCAGGAACATCCCCATGGGTATGCATACGTAAGTTTGAGGAGGGAGGGGTCTCCTTCAGCCTCTGCGTCCCCAGTTGCCACAAAGGCTCGTGTTATGCAGACTGGAAAGAAAACATAGTTATTAAAGGAGAACTGCACTGAGGAGACCCCAGGCCTGTGGAGCTGGTTCATGCCCATTCAGTGTCCTGCCGCTGCTGCCATCCTTCGCTTAGGCGCCATGGTGCCACTGGGTCTAAAGAAGCCCTCCAAAGAAAGTGGGTCAAGAAGCACCAGGATGAATTTCATCTGGCCAGAAAGCCTTCAGTCTTTTCGGATTTTTCTGATTAAAACTGTTAATCCAGCGTTAAATGATGGAGAGGTAGCAGACGTGTGCATTGCACATTTGCACATGCACGCACACCACGTCTTTGCAGATCAGTATTCTACGTGGAAGGACCCATCTGGTCAGATGTTTTGTTTTGGGGCACAACAATGGGACTCTCATTCCATTTCTCTTGTGATTCCTCCTTCTTTCTTTTCTTTCAACTCTGGATTAATGGTTTTAGTTGGAAAGGGAGTCTGGCAGCCAGCAACCTGTCTAGTCTCTCACTGTCCCTAGTAAAAAATAGGGGGGGAAGAGAGCCATCCTCTTTCTACTTCCCATGAAGGAAAAATCAACATCTAGCCCTCCCTTCCTGTGAGTTTTTACACATAGGCAGTTGGTGCATTTAAACAGGGAGTCCCAGACTGCAGCAAAGCAGATCAGGTAAGGAAGGGGGTTCACCCCTCATCATACTCAGAGAAACATGGCATAACCGCAGGACTTTAAAGTAACGATTTATTGACTTTGTCACTAAAGCAGGAATGTTGTTTTTTAAAATTTCATTGTGCTATGCTGGTTGGCAACGGAGCACTTGCCTGCGAGCTGTGCTGGGACCACTTGTTCCCTCCCATTGTGTGCACCCACCAGCACTTGCTGCCTTTGGGGTCCATGTGCTGTGTGAATTTTCATGTGCATGAGGGGCAACTCATTGGATCAATGTGTTTTTGGATGTTGCAAAAAAAAGTGTGGGCTTGTGTGCACAGCTACCCAATATGTGTCGTGGTGTGCACCTTCCCCAAATATTCTTCAGGGTCCATAATTATAGAACCCCATTGTTGCATGCTCTGAAGCTCAGTGGGTCAATGGTTTAGAGGGAGGACTGTGCTCTATGTAATTTTGGTGCCACTGTGTGCAAAAACAACTAACTTCCACCACCACCCAGGCAGGCAAGAGGCTGAAACGCATGAAAATGGGGGGGGGGCCCAAACGGATTAGTTCCAAGCCAGCAGCACCCCAGCTGGAACAAACAGTAATGGAATAGAATCAGGGCTCATTTCAAGGGGGAACACGTAGGAACGCAGTTCCGGCAGTTCTCCAAAGGGGTCACATGTCAGATGGCCCCACCCACCTGACTCTCGCCCATTTTGGGCCTGTTTCGGCCTGGATTGGGGCCGAAACAGCCCAGATGGGGCCTTTGACAGATGTTGGATCACTCTCCCGCTCAGCAGCGGCCCGATCCTGACCATTTTAGGCCCCTTTGGGGCCATTTTCAGCCCCTTTTTGCCATTTTCGGCCCAGTTTCGGATTGGGTCCAAAACAGCCAGGATAGGTGATGTCAGGGGATGTGGCATATGCAAATCAGTTATGCTAATGATACATTTCTGGTGATGTCAAGGGGCATGGCATACGCTAATGAGTTACGCTAATGAGCGATGTTAATGAGTTCCTCCAGCTCTTTTTCTACGAAATGAACCCTGAATAGAATTATGCTGGAACCCATTGGAACCAAAACTGAAACAGAAATTTTCTTGGTGCACACGCCTAGTTGGACTTCTTTCTCAGACAGAAGGCGCCTCTTTTTTGTCCAACCCTCAAAATCCACCCCATTGCTTATCAAAGGGCAGCAATTACTTTGCATCTTTTTCATAGTTCTGTCATATTCTCCATGCTATTTCTTTGATCATATCCCCCATAATTCGATCTTATCTCCCATGTTATTTAATATCTATATGAAGCCACTGAGAGAAGAACCACAAGTGACAAAAGGCACAGGTTGGACACTTGTCAGCTTCCCTCAAGTTTTGATGGGAAATGTAGGCATCCTGGTCTTGCAGCTTGGCTCTCTGACTGCTGTCCAGTGGACTTTTCAACTGTCACTTGTCCAACGTTCCTCCAAGCTGCCTACATTTCCCATCAAAACATGAGGGAAGCTGACAAGTGTCCAGTCTGTGCCTTTTGTCACTTGTGGTTCTGCTCTGAGAGAGGTTATCAGGAGGAGGGTTCGGCTTATGGTCTCAATATGCAGATGACGACATCCAACTCTACCGTTCTTTTTCACCTAATTCCAAGGATGCTGTTGATGTTTTGAGCTGGGGCTTGGAGCCAGTAATGAGCTGAATGAAGGTGAAGAAGCTGAAACTGAATCCTGACAAGAAAGAGGCTCCCTGGATTAGTAAAAAGGCAGACCAGGAACTTGAGATCTCTCCTGTCTTGGAAGGATTGTCCTTCCCTTGAAAAGCCAAGTATACAGCTTGGGAGTGATGCTCAGCGCAGCAAACATCTTGGAAAACCAGGTGACTCTGGTGGTTCCGAGTGCTTTTGTCCAGCTCCAGTTGATGTGTCAGCTGTGCCACCTCCTGGGTCAGTCATATCTAGCTACAGTGATCCATGCTTTAGTTACATCTAGATTGGACTATTGCAATGTTCAGACTGTTCGGGGCTGTTCAGAACTGTTTGGAAGCTTCAGCTGGATTGCTGGTTGGGGCCAGCTATCAGGAACATGTGACTCTAATGTTACACTGGCTACCAATCCGCACCCAAGCACTATCCAAGATGCTGGTTCTATCCTTCAAAGTGCATGAGAGAGGGCCTTGTGGGGCGGGGGGCAGGGCCAGGATTATGGAACAGCATCCCCAGGAAGATATGCCTGGCCCCCTCTCAGCCAATTTTCAGGAGGCAGCTGAAAATGTTTTTATTTAGGACTGCTTTTAATTAACTTTGTTGTCATTATTTTTAACAGTTCCTCCCTTCTCAATGGGACTCAAGGTTGATTAGAAGTATGAAACACTTGCAGTAGTTTAGCAAAACTATTTTAAAATAATGAGGGGAAACATCTCTTGCAGGTTTGTGGTTTTCTTTTATGTTGGCATCTGCCAGGTTTGCACAATATAAATTACTTAAAACTCATTCTCTCTATTGACAACTAAAAAGACAATTGGCCAGTTTATGAATCTGCATAATGGCATGGTAAACTTTCCCAGCATTGTCCCACTTTCTGCAAAAGGGAGAAATCCCACCCTTGAAGGATCTCTTATGTACGTATACCATCATGTACCATTGCCTTCCTCCGCAGAGTCTTCCCTGCTTAGCTTCTGAGATCTGACGAGATCGGACTATCTCATGCTGCCTTCCCACTGAAATCCCCCAGGGAAGAAATAATTATTTAAGCTGCACCTAGAAAAATACCAGAGCCAGGGGAAACGTCCAGCTTAGTCTCACCTCTTACATCCTATTTTTCTGTGAGTTAGGAAGAGTGTCCCCCACCAACCAGGAGGGACAGTGAGCATTCCAACAGGTAACCTCCTCCTCTCCTCATCAGACGAAAGCGGTACAGTCCAAAGAAAGCTTTATCTGTGTAGAGGCACTTCCCCACCCCACTCTAACACACACACACACCTCTCTCTCTCTCTCTCTCTCTTTTTGAAATTATATTTTATTGTAAGTATCACTATGTAAACAGGGTATAAAGTACAACAACCAACATTCAATAAAACTTGTGAACTTTTTCAGTGTGAAATTAACCATACATAATCATTAGTCTCAGTTAACAATTGACGACCAATCAGCACCGGTCCAACTGTTGTCGGTGTCTTGATCCAACTACATAAAAACACAAACCAAAAAAAAAACCCAAAAGGGGAAACAGAATTGTCACATCTCCCAATTCTGATATCTAGGTATCATTATAGTAAGCATTAAGTATATAACAATTAAAGATAGGCCATGGAAAAGTAGAGGTCTTGTTTCACCTTATTATTTGTCCATTTTTCCTCTTTAGTCAAGTATTCCAAAAGTGGAAGCCACTGTTCTAGGACATAAGATTTGTAATTTGGATTTTCCCTCTGTGCTATTTGTTCAGTAATTTTCTGCATGATGAAATGATCCCATATTCAGGCTTTCCAGCTCTCAACTGAAGGGGCAGATCTCTGTTTCCATCAGCAATTGACGATTTGGCGAGTGCCAAGAGTGAATAAATAAGATTTAGGCTCTTAGGTGGGATCCCTGGGTCTTCCCAGTAATTTAGTAGTATTATTTCAGGAGTCTTTGGAATCAGATGCCCTGTTATAGTTTTGATTTCTTTGATTATTTTGTCCCAGAATGAGCTTACATACTTGCATCCCCACCAGCAATGCATGTATGTGCCAAGCTCACTGCATTGTTTCCAGCAATTGGCCGACTGTGTCTGGTTGATGTGGTGTAGCTTGACTGGGGGTTGGCCAATGGGAAATCATTTTTAGAGTTTGCATTTTTATATTTACAATGTTTGTTCGAAAATTGTGTGATTTCCAAATCATTTTCCATCTGTTATTTGAGGGATCAAAATTGCATTACTTGGCCCACATTTTTTGATAAGACAAGGTTTTATGCTTCTGTTTGTTTTCTAACAGAATTGAATAAATTTTAGATAATATGCCCCTATGACTCTCTATACTTTCTTTCAGAATCCCTTCAAAATGTGTTAGGGGCTTATCCCGTGCTTCTTTAATTTTTGGAGATTCAACAAGATGCTTGACCTGCACATATTCGAACCACGGGACGTGTGCTATTGTATTACTTTCTAGCTGTGTCTTCTTTAAAAGCTTACCTTTATCCAGAATATCAATTATTCGTGATGTGTTGTTAAGCCTCCACCATTTATAAGACTGTATATTGAGAGCAGGTAGGAACCAGTGTTGTCCCACAAAGGGCGATACTAAGGAGCATGTCCGCGTCAATTTGCTTCTAAGATTGTCCCAGATTTTGATATCACTTAGCAAGAAAGGATTATTTCTTATATTGGGTGGGTGTTCAAAGCTCCTATTCCATATACATTCGTTTATAGGTCTTCCTAGTAAGTAGCTTTGCTCTATGGCCTTCCAGTCCGGCTCTGACTTAGTACTAGCTAACACTACCAAATTTTTAAGGTGAGAGGCTTCGTAATAGGCTGTGAGATCTGGTAGATTTAGTCCGCCCCTGTTTCTAGTTCTTTTTAGTGTCTCCATGGGTATTCTAGCCTTTTTATTATTCCATATGAATTTGCTAATTCTGGATTGCCAATGGTCAAAGAATTTCCTTGGGATTGTGATGGGGATTGCTCTGAACAGAAAAAGAAACTTTGGAAAAATGAAAGATTTGATGAGGTTTACCCTTTCTATCAAAAAGAGCCCAGATTTCTCCCACTCCCCTAATAGGGAGTTAATAGACTGATTTATTTCAGAGAAATTAATTGTCAGCAAATCGTTTCGTTTGGGAGGTATCTGAATCCCCAAATGTTTCCAGCTGTTTGTGATCCATTTGTAATTACAATTTGTTTCTATATAGTTAATTAGGTCTGGTTTTAGGTATATTGGGTAGATTTCACTTTTGTTTCCATTGATAGTAAGACCAGAGGCAATTGCAAATTCTCCTGTGATTCTCTCTAGTTCATTGATTGAAGGTACAGGATCAGATATGTAGAGTGTCATGTCGTCAGCAAACAGAAACAACTTGTACTCCTTGCTGCCGACACTGAGGCCTTTTATTCTTGGGGATTGCCTAATATAATTTGCCAGTGGTTCAATTGCCAACGCAAAAAGGAGCGGGGAAAGCAGGCACCCCTGCCTGGTGCCTCTGTGCAATTTGATCTTCTCTGATTTGTTCCCGTTAATTTTGATTTGGGTAGAGGGGTTAGCATATAGGGTATGGATTGCCCTTAAAAATTTGTCACCAAAATTCATGTTCCTTAATAACTTTTTAAGATAAGGGATTTCCACGCGATCAAAGGCTTTCTCAACATCGAGTGCCAGAATGAAAGAATTTAATTTGTTTTGTTTTCCGAAATTGATGATATTTAGGGTCTTTCTAATATTATCCGTTAATTGTCTGTTTGGTATAAATCCTGATTGGTCTAATTCAATATAATTGGAAATAATTTTATTCAATCTGGCTGTTAGAATGGCTGTAAATATTTTCATGTCTTGGTTCAACAATGTAATGGGCCTATATGATGAAGGGTTAGTGGCATCTTTACCTGGCTTTAGTATGACCACCATGTTTGATTCCGTCCAGGAAGGTGGCATTTTCCCACTCTCTAGAATGTTATTACAGATCTTAGTAATATATGGGGCTAACGGAAAAGAAAATTTTTTTATAGTATTCAGCGGGAAACCCATCGTTGCCTGGGGCTTTGTTATTTTTTAGGTTTCTAATTATTTCTTGGGTTTCTTTAACCGATATTTGTTGGTCTATTAATTGTTTGTGTGTTTCAGATATTTTTTTGTATCTCCCACTCCTTCCTAAATAATCATTGATTGCTTTCAAATTTGGGGTATCTAATGTGTACAACTTTTCGTAGAAATTATGAAAGACTTTGGTAATAGATTCCAATTTTACCTGAAGTTGCCCAGCCTCATCTCGTATGTGGTTTATGAGCCTATTAGCCTTCTTTTTACCTACCTTCCAGGAAAGTATTTTCAAGCTTTTGGAGTTGTTTTGCCAACATTTTTGTTTTAAAAAAATTAGGTTTTTCTGAATATCTGTAGTTTCCAATGCCTCTAATTTTTTCCTTTCAATTGATAGTTTTTTGTAGGTATTTTTACTACAAGTTTTTTTATGCATCTGTTCTAGGTGAGTTATTTTTTCCATTAGTTCCAATTTTGACCTCTCCTTTCCTTTCTTGTAGGCAGAGGCGATTGAAATACATTTCCCCCTGATTACCGCTTTCATTGAATCCCATACTATTTCGTCTGGGACCTCTCCGTTTGAATTGTTCAAAGAAATTTTGCATTTCTTCTAAAATACTCTTTTGAGCAGCTAAATCAAATAAAAGGAATTTATTTAAATGACAGTTTGGTGTCCTGGTTATATTTTCTGCTAAACTTATCGAGCATTCCACCCACGTGTGATCAGACCACAAAATTGGACCAATTTTTGAATTTGGGATTTGTTGTAATAAATTTGGTGACGCCAAAATGTAATCAATTCTGGTATATGTTTTGAACCTGGGTGAAAAATAGGTAAAGTCTTTTTCCTTTGGGTGATGATTTCTCCACACATCAATTAAATCGAATTGTTTCAAAATATTATCTAGTTGTCCAATCTTTATAGTGTTGGTCTCTTTCAATTTGGAGTTCTTTTGTTTAGGTTTAGAATGGTCTAGATTGGGATTAACTATTAAGTTCAGGTCTCCCCCCAAAATGATATCTCCAACCTGGAAGGCTTTTAATTTGGACAAGGTTTCTTTCAAAAATAGGTTTTATTATTTGGGGCATATACTGATGCTATTGTTAATTTCCGTGAGTCAAAGGTGCCTTTAAGAAACAAATACCTGCCATCCTTGTCCTGCTCTGTAGCTATGTTTTCAGATCTAACCCTTTTTGAAATAAGGACTGCCACCCCCCTCGATTTTGAATTTCCAGGCGCTAAATACTGGAGATCCCACCATTTGGATTTGAATACCTTTTCCACTTTTGAAGACAGGTGTGTTTCTTGTAAAAGAAGGAAATCTGGACGTTGTTTTGTCAGCATTGACTGGATTCTCTTGCATTTAATTACGTTATTAAGCCCTCTACAGTTCAGGGAAAGTACTTTGAGTTCCATTTCCTAGAGAATAACAATATAAGTTAATAGATCATGCAATTTGAATTGCTAGCGAATCTTTTGGTATCCCTTTGATTCTTCCCCTGATCAATAGAAATTTACCTATATACCCGTATATACTTAAGCTTATGTTTGAAAATGTTCCCATCTATAACAGATATTCCAGTTGGTTTCTTCTGTTTGCTCCTGTAACCACTTTTGTCTTATTTCAATTTTTTATTATTTATTTATTCATTTTTTATATATATATATATATATATATATATATATATATATATATATATATATATATATAAATACATATATACATATACACACATACACACACACATAAATTTACGGTCTATGCATATTCCTATCAATTGTTCAATGTGTTTTGAATTAAACGATTTTTAATCAATTTATTATATTTTTTTAAATTTAATTATTTTTTGTTATTTGTTATTTGTTATTTGTTATTTTTTAATTATTATTTTTCAATATAATAGATATGAGCCAATCAAACAAAAGCACCAGCAACACCAACAACTATATCAATTCAAACTTTTCGTTAATAACAATTATAAGTACTTATAAAATCTATCTAGGAAAATAGTTCAAGAAGGCGTCTGAGAAACTAAAACAAGGAAAGTGAGACAATAAAAGAAAACAAATAAATAAAACAAGTGAAGAAATGGAATAACAAAGAACAAGTGAAGTATAAACTCAACAAACCTCCCTTAGTACCACTAAGGAGGAAACCACCAGAATTCTTTCCTTATGGGAAAGAATATATCTTAAGCAAAATTCTTGTTTAGGCAATCCTCTGGCACTGGGCTAAAACTTGAAAGAAGAGCCCAGTCTCTGAGGTTTATTCCAAATCAGAGAGCTAATTAGAACTCACAATTGCCCACCCCCTCCCCCCACCCCGACCCAGCTTATCTTTGATTTATGCCTTATACACTGCGGATAAGTGTCAAATACATTAGCTTGAGATACTCAGATCCCTTCATGAGTCCTCCTATTATTGGCAGCTTGTTTCTTCTTTGCTGGAGGAGTCTACAGATGACAAGATAATTTCTCACTCCTTGCTTCCTTGAAATCCTTTCATATTGGTTCTCTGTGTGATCCTTTGTCGTCTTTCTTTATTGGTATTTTACTCCAGTTATTAAGAGGTGATCTTGCATTGTGAGAGTTAGTTGTATTTATGGGGGTGTCTTGACTATCCAACTGTAAAGCTTTAAGCAACAAGGAACCCGTCTCCATATCATGGGCTTGGTATGTTTTCCCTTGCCAGTGCACCAGGATTCTTACTGAGGATATCCAGCGATATCTTAAATCTGCTTCATTTAATTTGTTGATGATTGGTTTAAGCTCTCGTCTTTTTGCCAATGTCTCACTGGAGAGATCTTGGAATACATATATTTTTTTGTTCTGGTATAGAAAATGTCCTTTTGCTTTAGCTTCTCTCATAATTTTTTCTTTTGATCTGTAATCTGGGATATGTAATATTATGTCTCTTGGTTGTTGCTTCGCTCTTGCCTTATTGTAGGGGCCAATTCTGTAGGCTTGGTTGATTATAGGGACGATTCCCTCTTCAAGCTTTAATTCTTTCCCAAGCCACTCTGCCATGAATGCCCCCAGATCAGAGTTTTGTTCTGCATATTCATCAAAACCCCTGATCTTTATATTATTAGATCTCATTTTATTCTCAAGGTCCAATATTTTTTCTTGAAGTTGTTCATTTTTGTCATGCAGGGTTCTAAGTTCTGCTTGATTTTCAGCAGCTTGGCTTATAGCTCTTTCTGCCATCTGCGTAGCCTGGCTAATTGACTCTTTTAGTTCGCTGGTTTGATTTTTAATTATTCCCTCCAGCCTGTTCACTATTTTATGTTCTAGTTTTTCTAGTACTAGCTGGATTTCGCACTCCATCCCTAGGGTTTGATTTCCCTCCGTTTCTGCTGCCGATGTTGCGGCCGCCATTTTGGGCGGCGCGTTTTTATGTCCCAAAGGGGCTTTTTTTTGCTTCTGCCTGCTCAAAAAACTCATTTAGAGAGGAGCTGCACCGATCGGCAGGCTTGGCTTTCACTCCTCCGCTTTCCCCCATGTTTTGTGTTGCTTACCACATCAAAGGCACTTATTCAGGGCCGCGGGAGGAATCTGGGGCTCGGAGCGTGAGATCTAGGCGACCGCCAGCTTCGCGCGACCACACTTCTCTTCAGCTGTGGCTCAATCTTCTTTCTGGGCATCCAGGTCCTCCCCCCTGTCCCCGCACACTAAAACAACCATAAAATTATCCTAGGCAGACGCTTGGCCCTTGAGTCTGAACCCCCTGCATTGTGCCCTGCTTACTGGGTTCAGTGTCATCCTGCCCGGGATTTACATAGGAGGGAGTGACTGGGTGCTGGGGAGGGATTGGTTGCAACAGTAGCTGACATCCTGTGCTCCTCTGGGCCATTTGAGTGGGGTCATTAAGGGGGAGGGACTTTTCCCTTCCCATGGGTGTCATGGGTGCCTATGGGCTATGCCATCTTTTTCATGGTGTAACTGTCTACTGCTGTTTAGGGGCATAACCTAGCCTGGAGCAGCTTAGGAAGTTGACGGACACCTGGCTCACCACCCACCCACTCATTCCCACACTGGCGTAGAGCTTTATGCCCGAGGCCTGTTGGTGGCCTGCTGTGGCATGGCACTGCTGGTGCTCCAGCCTGGTAAAGTGTTGCTGTAGAGATGAGCTGGCACAACTCAGGCTTACATCAGTGTAAGTGCAAGGTACTTTGGCATAAGGGCTAGTCAACTTCTCCAGCACACACACACACCTCCTTTTAGGATTGCTCTGACAATCTTTCTTTTATTAATCTGTTAATGATAACAGATACAGTACTAGGGATGTTCACTGAGAAAATTTCCATTTCAACTTCAGATCCAGGGCTTCCAGATGAACTGAGGGCTGCCAGCCCCCCTGTGGGGGTGGGATCCTCCAGTCTCAGCCTCTGCCCCTCACTGCCCGTCACCTGGCCAACAAAGGGAAAAGGCCCCAAGGTACAGGCCCTGGAGGCAAAAAATCCTCCCAAGCCAGTTCTCCATGACATAATGACATCACTCCCAGAAGTGATGTCATTGCACCGTGCCAGAAGTCCACACACATAAGAAGTCTCACAAGGTGAGTGTCCCCTAAAGACCTTAATTTCAGTATCAGATTTCTTGTCACAGTGGAGAGACCTGCTGGAACTGTGATTGTCCCTTAACTCTATGCCCTCTGCCGCCCCATGCCTGTTGTTCTTCAAAATTTACTGTGTTTTTGACCACAGTGGACCATGCAAAACACATTCCCATGATCCATCACGTTTGGCCCTTGATCTTTCTTGGCTTGACTGGGCTATAATGTTGTTTCATACCACAACCAAAACATGACAGAGCACTGGCAGAGAAATGTTGTGGGGTGCTGCCATGCCATCCACAGGAGAGTCAGTGTTGTGTTTCACTCATAGCTCCTACACCAGTGATTCCTTCCTAAAACAATTCACCACAGTGAGATGGTTTTGTTTTATTGATGGGATGATGTAGTAATGAGGGCCCCTCTTTGCTTTCTCTATTTTTTACCAATAAAGGTGGGATACCAGGTAAATTGCCTAGTCTTCATTTCCTGACTGAAGACATTAACTTAGAGTTGAATGATGAAGGAGAAGAAGTTAAACTGAAGCCAAAGCCGGAGTCACAATAAAGAAAATGCAGAGAGTCCAGTCTTTAACCAGACAGGCCCATGTGGAATACTGATCTGGAAGACTTTGGAGTCTACATGGAATTGTGCACAGGGCACAGCCCTGCTATCTCCGCTCATTTCACACTGGGTTAACAGTTTTAAGCAGATCCCAGAAAGGATGAAGTCATCTTTTCTAGGCAAGATGAAGCATCTCCTGTTGCTCCTTGACCCATCAACTTAACATCGACAGTCACAGATGGCTTGTGGTGGCATGTAAGTAAAGGACAGCAGCAGCAGAAGGCCACTGAACAGGCAGCAGCCTGCTCCACTCGCCTGGGTCCTGTTCAATGTGGTTCTCCCATAATTCTTTATTATTTCCAATGTTCACCCTAATCTGCATTATATGAGCCTTTATGGCAGATGGGGATTTGGAGGCTGGAGGAGAGTCCTCCCACCTCAGACCCACATGTACATGCCGTGCACGAACGTTGGTTGCCTGCCAACCTTTCCTTGCATTATGCATAAAAGCGCACAGAATGGGAGGGATGACTCTTCGGTTTCCTTCACAGGAAGGGAAGGAGAGGGAGGATGACCCTCTCTTTTCTCCATCTTTCACTAGTAAAAATGGGAGACTGGACAGGTTGCCCAGTCTCTTTTTCCAACTAAAACTGTTAAGCCAGAGTTGAATGAAATATGAGGAGGCAAATTGAATGGCAGAGCAATATGATAAACTCTGACCAGATCGGTCCTTCCTCGTAGAATAAAATTCTGGAAAGAGGAGGGTGCATGCAACTGTGTCCAGCATCTGCTACCTCAACATCATTTAACACTTGGTAAGCAGTTTTAATCAGAAGAGTCCAGAGAAGACAAAAGTCTTTCCAGGCAGGGTAAATTTCCTGCTGGTGCTCCTTGACCCATTACCTTCAGGGGACTTCTGTAGCCACAGTGCTGGCTCCTAAGCAAAGAACAGCAGCAGAAGTCCACTGAATGGGCAACCAATCCATGCATGCCTAGGTCCTCCTTAATGCATTTCCGCTTTAATAATTCTTTATAATTTCCAGTTTTAACCCTGATTTGCCTTTGCAGCAGCCAGGGCCTCAGGGGCTGAAGGAGGAGACCCCAACTCCCCCATCCTCAAACCCACATGTGCATGCCCACATATATTTTTAAAATTAATCTTTCTTTTGAAAAAAAATGAAAGTATGTCTTTCCTTAAATTAATTTTGGTTAATGTAAATGGGTTGAATAGACCATTTAAAAGAAAAAAACTTTATATAACATTAAAGAAATACAAGCCAGACATCTGAAAAACAATCAGGAAAATTATCTAAGAGGTGTTGTTCAGGGTCCTGCTGTGGCCAGAAATAAAAACTGCAGAGTAATTATTGCGTTTCACAAAAATTCGGTAGAAATAACAGCAGTTACAAATGGTAAATGAATTTTTAAATGATTTGAGAAAAATTGATAGGCCAGAAAAGCCCAAGTTCAAATGGATAAAGCATTTCTTGCAGTCTGTCTCAATTTCAAAAATTTTGGAAGAACATTGAGAGTTCCTAAATAAGCCAATTACAAAAGTAGAAATAGTAAAAATAATTAAAGAGATGAAAACTGATAAATCACCAGGTCCAGATGGACTTTCCAATAAATTCTTTAAAGCCTACATGGCTCCACTTTTGTAGAAATTATATTAATAGATATTTGAGTCTGGGTTAGCTTCTAAATCAGGGACTGTAGCAGAAAGCCATAAGTGTAAAATGGCTCAAGATTGCCCCCTAAAGTGTCTTGAGCCCTGAGATTGAGATTAGAATAGCCCGTTCATTCCCATTCTACATTGGAACACCTTGTCAAACTTAATTCTTCTTAGAAAAAAGAAAAACAGTTCAGATGGGACAAACTGATTGTCATGGTGGTTCAGTCTCATTAACAGTTGCCTAATGGGTGGGACTATCATTCTGGTATTTTTCTTATTGGTAAAGTTAGTATCTGACATCGGAGTAGGGTTTTACACTAGACTGGCATAGCATAGTTCATCCTACTATATAAAAGGCTAAGCATATTCAAGACAACTCACTTCTGACCCTGGTGCGCTGCCAGAGGGTGCTGCTGTGGAGAGAAGTCCAGATGAGGCAGTCAGACCTCCAGAGAGCGCACAATGGGGGGAAGCCCATGCTGGGATCAGGAGCAGAGCAGGTGGCAATGCCCGTGCCCTGCCTTCACCCAGATGGGATCAGGAGTGGAGCAAGAGGCAATGCCTGCCCTCTGCCTTCACCCAGCTGGGATCTGAAGCAGAGCAGGCAGCAATGTCCACCTTCCACCTTCACCCAGCTGGGACCAGAAGCAAAGCAGATGGTAATGCCATCCCCTGCGTTCATCCAGCTGGGATTAGGAGCTGAGAGGGGGCAATGCCCGCCCCCCACCTTCACTTAGGTAGGATCAGGAGTGGAGCAGGTGGCAATGAACGCCTGTCCTTCACCCAGCTGGGATCAGAAGGGGAGCAGGTGGCCATGACCATCCCTGCCTTCACCCAGCTGAGATCAGAAGCAGAGCAGGTGACAATGCCCACCCTCCGCCTTCATCCAGCTAGGATAAGGAGGAAAGCAGGTGACAATGTCCGCCCTACGCCTTCACCCAGTTGGGATCAGGAGCAGAACAGGTGGCAATGCTCGCCCTCTGCCTTCACCCAGCAGGGATCCAAAGCAGAACATGTGGCAATGTCCACCCTCCACCTTCACTCAGCTGGGATCAGGAGCAAAGCAGATGGCAATGCCCTTTCCCCGCCTTCATCCAGCTGGGATTAGGAGCTGAGAGGGGCAATGCCCGCCCCCCACCTTCACCCAGCTGAGATCAGAAGAAGAGCAGGTGACAATGCCCGCCCTCCGCCTTCACCCAGCTAGGATCAGGAGTAGAGCAGGTGGCAATGCCCACCTGCCCGTCACCCAGCTGGGATCAAGTCAGGAGCAGATGGCAATGCCCTTCCTCCACCTTCACCCAGCAGGGATCCAAAGCAGAGCATGTGGCAAGGTCCACCCTCCACCTTCACCCAGCTGGGACCAAGAGCAAAGCAGATGGCAATGCCTTTCCCCCATCTTCATCCAGCTGGGATTAGGAGCTGAGAGGGGGCAATGCACTCCCCCCACCTTCACCCAGCTGAGATCAGAAGCAGAGCAGGTGACAATGCCTGCCCTCCACCTTTGCCCAGCTAGGATCAGGAGCAAAGCAGGTGACAATTTCCGCCCTCCACCTTCACCCAGCTGGGATCAGGAGCAGAACAGGTGGCAATGCCTGCCTGCCCTTCACCCAGCTGGGATCAAGTCAGGACAGATGGCAATGCCTACCCACCTTCATCCACCTGGGATAAGGAGCAAAGCAGGTGGCAATGCCCATCCCCTGCCTTCACCCACCTGGGACCAGGAGCAAAGCAGATGGCAATGCCCATCCCCTGCCTTCATTCAGCTGGGATTAGGAGCTGGGGGAGTAATGCCTGCCCCCCGCCTTCACCCAGCTGGGATCAGGTGCAGAGAAGGTGGCAATGCCTTTTCCCCACCTTCACCTATCTGGGATCAGGAGTGCAGCCTGTGGCAATGCCCATCCCCCATTCACCCAGCCAGGATCAGAAGCAGAGCAGGTGCAATGCCCACCCTCTTCATCCAGCTGGGATCAGGCAAGGAGCAGGTGGCAATGCCCACCCCCTTCATGTGGCCAGGGTCAGGAGCAGAGCATGAGGTAATGCCTGCCCCCCCTTCACCAAGCCTGGATCAGGCACGGAGAAGGAGGCTATGCCCACCACCCTTTCAGCCTGCCAGAATCAAGCATGGAGCAGGCAGCAAAGTCCCCCCCCCCCAACTTCATCCTGCTGGAATCAAGTGCAGAGTAGGAGGCAATGCCCATCTCTTTTTTACCTAGCCAGGATCAGGAGCACAACAGGTGGCAATGCCCTCCTCCACTTCACCCAGCTGGGATCAGGTGCCAACACCTGCCCATTCACCTGGCCGGGATCAGGAGTGGAGCAGGTGACAATGCCCTCCCCACTTCACCCACCCAGGATCAGGTGTGGAGGCAATGCCCACCCCCCACCCCCATTCACCTGGCCAGGATCAGGTGCACAGCAGGTGGCAATGCTGGCCCCTCCCTTCACTTGGCTGGGATTAGGTGCAGAGGAGGTGGTCATGCCCACTCCCCTGCCTTCATCCTCTGAGATCAGTGATGGAGGAAGAGGGAATGCCTGCCTGCCCGCCCTCCCCTTTCTAGGGTCCATTGTATTTTTTCCCCTGATTTGTTAATTCACACTTTATGGCCTGGTTCGGAATTAGATACATGGCTCAAAGTGTTCTTCTATACAGACACATTAATAAATCTTTAAAAAGATGCGCAGAGTGAGTGTCAGTCATTGGCAGGTAGAATCCCCAAGTTCTCCACAGCAAACACACAGGTGTATTGGTTGAAGTAACTTTGTTAGAGATCCAGCAAGTTCAAGGTGCTCAGACAAGTGCATGGGCAGAAGTGACGTAACTGGGGTTGGTGATGTTAGTTACAGGGAATGTTCCCGCCATCAGGATAAGGGCCGTTAAAGTTTTTGGGTGCGAAAGACCCAGGGAGGTTGTCAAGGAGAAGCTAGGTTTAGGCTATACAGAACAAAGAATGAAATCATCTCCCAAGATGATTGGGAGTTCCCAGTTCCCAGGAAAGATACATTTCGAGCTGGCCACAGCCAGCCTTCAAGGTCACTTCTGGAGGCAGCAGGGAAAGAGAAAGTAAATACTTGTGAGATAACTTACTGCCTTAACATCAATAAGAAACCTCTCATGCCCTCAGAGGACCAGTACATAACACAGAATACATTCATGGCAGATATGCAGACAGGCATATATGACAGTGAGTCTGGTCCAGCCTTGAATGGGGCTTTGGTTGAGTGTCGGCTCTACTCCCAACTGTTCAGCTCTTGGTGTGCCCGATGGTGGCAAAGTGCCAGCCTCTTGGTGCCTCTGGATGTGTTCATTCGGCTACTGGGAATGCTGGTGGGAACTACTACGGGTGGTCTTGTTTTTCCTCTTCTCCTTTCCCCTTTCCTCCCCTATGCCTTTGCACCTACTTCATTGTCTGCGGTTTCCAGTGGCTAAGGAAGGCAGAGGGTTTTTTTTTTAATATATAAACTTTGTTGAAACATATATCTCAGCTGCCTCGAGGTGGATCACACAGTGTAAGCCAATGCAGTCCAGAGGTTGAGATATCTAATAAGCAACGTAATAAGACTAGGAAAAGGCCAAGAAGAACCTTCTGCAGCCCCACCCGCCTCTCCATCATAAGGGAGTTCCGTCTCCGGTTCATGTCCTGCACAAAGCAGTGCTGCATCTGGAACTGCTCTGCTTCTCCACAGCAGTTGACCGGTATTGAGAGCGCTGGGCTGAGGTGAAGATGTGGGTGATGTAGCACAGATCCAAGGACTTCTCAGTCTCGTTCTCATTGCTGTTGCCACGATGATCCCCTGAATGGTGCCATCCTCTGCATAGGGGCAGGGGGTGTCATTGTTTTTGCTAGTCCTGTGGAAGGCAATAATGTGAAAATTCTGCGGTGCTTCTGGATGGCTTCGTTCAGCTGCTGTTCTTAAAGTGCTTTGAAACCTGACTTTGCAGAGGCTGGCACGCCATTTAGAAACAATGGCCCAGGATATGTTTGTGGTTTGTGGTCTAATTCCCAGTACAGACAACGCCTGCATCAGGAGATCAAAGGGAGGAACTTGCTTAGATGTACCCGAGGCGCTATAGTTCCTGATGCAAGTTGTTGTCTGTTACTTGTGAACTGTTGTAAATCATTGTTACTTGACATATACAGAGAACAGTCGAAGGCACGGAGCTGTAAAGCTATGAAAACCAAAAAGGACTTTTCTGCTGTTCATCTTCCCTGTAACTGATATGAAGATACTTGGGAAGAGGGCAATTTCACTAACCCATTGAAGCTAACACAACAGGCAGTTTATAAAAAGAATAAATTCATGTATTCTTATTTATTTATTCAGTACCATCAGCAAACTTCTTACCCAAGAATATTAAAAAAGGAGGATGGGCTGGCTTCCAAAAGGAGAGAAGTTTGAAAGGGGACTCATTAAACATTCTGCCACAAGATATAGGCTGGGTGCTGGCTACCTCCCTTCTGGGCTTATTTGTAAGGATCTTGCCAAGACACGTTTCCACAAGTCTCCACAAAATTTCTTTTTTCTTTTCTTTTTTTTAATAAAATGTTATTGGTGAGTGGAAAAACAAAAGAAAGTTTTCCAAATTTAACACATATAATCCCATTTTTCCCCCTTACTCTGTCCCCCACCCTTTTCCTCCCCCCTCCCTATTGACTTCCAACAGCTTTCCAACCCTTAACCCTTCTTATTACTTAAATCTATTTCATTTATATTTTCCTACCAACTTTGAATCATAATATCTCTTACTCTAAGCACATTCTTATTCTTTTACATAAACTCTATCAAACACACTATCAATATAGTATATTTCATATCAATATAACATAACAATATAGTATAATATATAGCAGGGATCACACTATCTCTTACTTTAAACTTATTCTATTTCTTTTCTTTTAGGCATATAATCCATCAAATACACTATCAATATAGTATATATTATAGTAATATATTATATATATATTGTATGCTATGCCACCAATGTAGCACAGCATACAACACCATATAGCATAACCACATAATATGTTATAATGTAACGTCTGATCCACTAACCCTTTATTTTATGTTATATATCATATATAGTATATCTCATTGAGATATCTATTTACCCCTTCTCATTATCTCATATATTAAATGTAAAATTCCCTTAAATATTATATTAGCTTAGAGTATAATTACATTCCCCCTAAATGGTAAGATCCCTTCTCTCTTCTCATTGCAACATTGTTTTTTTTAAAAAATTTCAAACTGCCACAGTTCTCCTTTTACATCCCACTTATTTTCCAAAAATTGTTTCAATTTCCCCCAATCAACAATATATTGTCCTAGGTCAAGATCTTTAAGTTTCCTTGTCATTTTATGCATTTCTGCCATGTACAGCAATTTATAAATCCAGTCTTCTACAGTTGGTATTTCTTGTGTCTTCCATTTCTGCACATACAAAAGTCTAGCTGCTGCAGTCATGTAAAATAACAATGTTCTATACTGCGTTGGAACTGCCTATAAAGAGACCTTTATAATGCGGACTGCCAGAGAGGAGGAATAAGATTGGAAAATTCGGAGTTAGAGGAAGTGATACTACAAGAAGGCAAGAAAGAAATATCCAAGATTTACAAATTACTTTTAAAATGGTTTACGGTGGACGAAACAGTAAAAGTCCAGATGGTGAAGTGGGCAATAAACTTTCATAAAGAAATAACAATGGAGGCATGGGAGTACCTATGGAAAAATACAGTGAAGATTTCAACTTGTACGAACATTAAAGAGAATGTGTACAAAATGATTTACAGATGGTATTTAACACCAAAGAAAATTGTGCTAGGAAATACTAATATGTCAGACAAATGCTGGAAATGTAAAAAGCATGAAGGATCATTTTATCATATGTGGTGGACATGTGAAGTAGCTAAACAGTACTGGGGAGAAATAATTGAAGCAATAAATGAGATTTTACAAATACAAATAAACAAGTCTCCACAAAATTTCCACAGTTTTATTAAACGAGTCTAGTATCATAATCTTACAATGGACATCCTACAATGGTCTTTGTACAGAATAAGGCGTTACAAGAGCATAGATACATAAATCCCTCCCAGGCTACCATCCCTCCCCCACTTACTGCTGGGAACTGTGTGTACAGGGCCTTGAAGCCTCCAAGACCACAGGGACTCCTTTCTTAGCGCTAGGAGCAAGTTAGTGAAAACAGTCAGCTCATGGGAACCTCCACCTCCCTGCTTCCAGCATGGCAATGACATATGTTAGCCTCTGACATTCGGCCGCCCCAAGAGTCACTCTCCTCCTGGTTTCTCTGGATACTTTCTGTGAAAGTATTTTAATAGTTTAGGGCCCTGAACATCAGTGGCTTTAACCCATTCAGCCTGGCTTTTGGTGAAGTATTTCCACTGGACAAGATAGTATAGATTTCCATATCTCAGTTTACAGTCTAATATAAGTTCGACTTCATGGTGGGGCTGCCCCTCCACCATAATGGGGGGAGGCGTTGCCAGTTCTGGGTGCCACTTTCTGGGCCCTTTTTCAGAAGGCTGAAAGGGAATACTGGGTGTACTTGCTTCAGACTTTTAGGTAAGTCTAATTCCACTGTAACCTCATTTATGAAACAAATTACTTTGAAGAGTCCCACAAACTTCCACCCCAATTTTTTGCTTGGTTGATTGCATCTCTGATGCTTGATAGAAATATACACCTTATCCCCCAACTTTAAGTCCCGGGGGGGGGGGGGAATCTTTTCTTGTCTGCTTGGTGTTTATAGTCCAGTTTAGCTTGCTCCAAGGTTTGCTTAATCACATCCCATTGCTTTACAATGTCTGTCCACCATTGCTGTAAATCACACACACCGCCGAATCAGGCTCCAATAAGGCCATGGGTTTCCCTTCAAACCTCCCTTTAAAGGGAGTAACTCCTGATGCCCAAAGTGGTGGTTGTTTTTTTGAAGACAACCACATCCAAGAAAGTAACACATTGGGAACTGCCCTGATAGGTAAATTTGATGTTAGGATCTATGCTGTTCATCCAATCCATAAGTCTCTCAACATATTTATCATTTTTTAATATGACAAAGACATCATCAATAAATCTTTTCAGACAGATAATTTGATTGTAAAAGGGATTTATTGCGCTGTTAAGGACCATCATTCTCTCTAGACTGGTCATAAATAAAATAGCGATACTCGGGGCTGCAGAACACCCCATCCGCTACCCCTTTAACTTGGTAGTAAAATTGACTACCAAATCTGAAATAATTCCTCTCCAGGATCAGGTCTAACAAGTCCAGTAAGAAATGAGTAGGGGGAAACTTATCAGGTCTTTGTTCTAGGGTCGCTTCTACCACCTGTCTAGCCTCCAAATGGGGAATGGAGGTGTACAAGGATTGCACGTCCATAGTTAATAAGTAAGCACCCTCTGGGAGATGGATATTTTCCACAAAGGTAATAAAGTCTGTGGTGTCCTTGACATATGAATCAACTTTCACCACAAAGGGTTGAAGGATACCGTCTAAGAAGATGGCCAGAGGCTCCAAGATAGAGTTTGATGTAGAGACTATTGGTCTCCCTGGGGGTGGTCTGATATTTTTATGGACTTTGGGAAGGCAGTAGAAAACTGGCACTTGGGGATTTTTATTTAATAGGTCACGATGAAAAGTTTGTTGAATGGTGTTATTGCCTAAAGCTTCATCAAGCACTATTTTAATGACCCTAAAGATATCATTTGTGGGGTCATGATCAATCGGCCGGTAATACTCCCTATCTGCAAGGTGTCTTTGCACTTCCAGTATATAGTCCTTTTTGTTTAATATTACAATACCACCCCCCTTGTGTGCTAGTTTTACTACAATCTGTTCATCTTCTCTTAGGTTAGTTAGGGCTAACCGTTCTTCTTTGGTAATATTCTGCCAAGTCCTATGATTTTTACTCTCTAGCTCAGCTACCTCTTTCAAAACCAATCTTTCAAATGTGTCTATTTGTGCATCTGATATCCTTGGGACAAAAGTGGAGCGGCATTTTAGTCTGCTACTAACAAATACATCAGACGTGCTGCCAAAATGTTTTTTTTTTTTTAATTTCAAAAGGCGAAATAGCTTGAACAGGTCAACTCGTGTGTCAAACGCATCATACTTTGGTGATGGAACATATCCCAAACCCTTATTGAGTAGCCTTAATTTGGTACCGGTTAATTGTTTACTAAGTTTTGAATTGGCCTCTCCTGGAGAGGCGACCCTTCCCTAAAAAAGGTCTCTTGGGTGGATATGTGGGCACTGTGCGATTTCTAAGCATGTGGCCTCCCTCATCCCCAGACTGTTCAGTGTCTGAGGGATCAGTAGTTTCGAAATCTGACCCCGTGGCAGCAGGTTTCGCCTAGGTGACCCTCTTATGGGGTTGATTCTCCTTCCAATTATAAATGTTTCCTGTGTTGTAATGATTCCTTGGACAATCATTTCCATGGATTTCATCACAGACCTTCCCCCATCCAAAAAGAAGACAGTAATTCTGGTAATCGTTGTTCTGTTTTCTAAGCAAGTTTATTTTGTTGCCTGCTCCAAAATCCCTACAGCAAAGAGTCCCCACTTGTTTATACAGCATGTAGTATGTTTACATTCCTTTCCTAACAGGGTAATCTCTGACAGGAGACCACAATTCGTTGCCACCTTCTGGTGGGAGTTACTAAAAGTAACTGGAATTGAGCAGGGACTGAGCTCCTCCCATCATCCAGAAACTGATGGACAAAGTGAAAGATTAAATCAAGTTTTGGAATAATTTTTAAGATGTGATATCAATTACCAACAGGATAATTGAGTGGACTATTTTGCATTTGCAGAGTACTGTTACAATAACACAGCTCTATTGGAGTTACTCCCTTTAAAGTTATGCAAGGGTTTGAAGGGAAACCCATGCCCTTATTGGAGCCTGATTCGGCGGTGTGTGTGATTTACAGCCATGGTGGACAGACATTGTAAAGCAATGGGATGTGATTAAGCAAACCTTGGAGCAAGCTAAACTGGACTATAAACACCAAGCAGACAAGAAAAGATTCCCCCCCACCCCCCACCCCACCCCCCGGGACTTAAAGTTGGGGGATAAGGTGTATATTTCTATCAAGCATCAGAGATGCAATCAACCAAGCAAAAAATTGGGGTGGAAGTTTGTGGGACTCTTCAAAGTAATTTGTTTCATAAATGAGGTTACAGTGGAACTAGACTTACCTAAAAGTCTGAAGCAAGTACACCCAGTATTCCCTTTCAGCCTTCTGAAAAAGGTCCCAGAAAGTGGCACCCAGAACTGGCAACACCTCCCCCCATTATGGTGGAGGGGCAGCCCCAGAACTGTTTGGTTCTGTTTGGCACTGATATAACCACATCATCTGTATAGCTTTTAATCTTATATACCATTTTCCCTTCCTTTATTCTAGTAATTCTGCTATCTTGTCTAATTCTCACTGCCAAAATTTCAAGCACGATGATAAACATACGTAAATTTGACTCAGTCAGACTTGGATTGAATAGACACTATGAATGGTTATCTCATTATCAGAAGTAACTGCCATTCAGGCATTCTATTCAGATTCAGCTATGGAGGGGAGGGGTCACACCCAGCCTGGATAGTGCACTCCACCTCTTTCATGACTTTTGCAACTGATTTGCATCTTCTCTTCCCTCCCCTCACCACCTATATATATCTGGCCAGTTTCTTCATACCTTCCGTGCATCTGATGAAGAAAACTGTGGTTCTCAAAAGCGTATGCTACAATAAAGTTAGTTAGTCCTAAAAGTGCTCTGGACTCTACTATTCTCATTTGCACAGTTTCATATTTCACTGGGGACAAGCAATTCTCAGCAAGCTTCAAGATATATTACAGATGAACATTACAGGGCAAACATGTTCTCAACAACTAGAAGAGAGTCAGAAAAACAGAGTGTACCCAGCAAGACTGAATATGTGATTCATAGATTGTTTTCATGTAAACCAACAATCGGCTCATTTGCCTGGATCTGTTGCTACATCCACAACCATGCCTCAAGAAAAAGGCCATGTGACAAATGATGCAAGGAAGCAAGATCCAGACCAGCAAATGTTGCTCACGTGTAATGCAAGAAATCTTCTATGCCATCATGTAATGTTGTGGAGAACAGAGGTTTGGAAAACTTTGGTGCCTCTCCAACAGATGGGCTGGGGAGAGAATGAGAGATACTATGACAGATGAAACAAGCTGGATAAAAGGAAGCAATTGTGTCAAGGAGAAGCAGTTCCAGTGGTGCCTAAGGCATGTTTTAAATGTTCTTGCAATTGCAAATCTCTCCAGAGGAAAAATTGCCCTTGGTATGCAGAAGCCCTGTTTACAAGTCAGAGTAAACATACATACAATCCATGTGTAGTCTTCACTTGTTCTTTATACATGCATTCCCGTCATTTTCATGGTATGTGCAGTACACATATTGCTCAGCATATGATTTAAGGTATAGATTTGAGGTATAGATGTACATGTAATGTGTAAATAAGGCTAGAGACATTCAAGTTCAAGCTACATATACGGTGGCAATTTTATTGATAGTATAAAGTCTTTGGGCAACTTAAAGAGCAAAGGGAGGGGGGGGTAATGGAGGAAAGGCCAGTTTGATAACAAAAAAGGCTGTGGTAGGGATCGTGAGACCTGAGTAAACAAATGCTGTTCAGGGTGGGAGCTGCTGGAGGAGAGACCCAACAGAAAAGTTGATAGGATCCCAACCTAACAGATGTATTGTGGTATAAGTGCTTATAGATTAGAAATTACTTTGTCAGATATGTGAAGAGGTGTCCTAAATGGTACGTGTAGGCACAAGGAGACAGAGAAATAAAAGCTGCTGAGAGTGGGGGGCCTGTCTACATGCCTGCCAATTTACAATAGTACTTAAGAACCTGCTGAAGTGCCTTTCTGTACGGCCCTCTTTACTTTCACAGCAAACTGCAGTCCAGCCACAGAGGCTGCATCAGCAACACATTCTGCCAAGAGAACTGGGTTGCCCAGGAACTATGGTCCCATCTTACAACATAAACCACATTCGATAAAGAACCATCAGCAATATGCTATGTGGACTTACATAAACAGCAAACGGAAACACTTTTTTTGAAAGTTTACTTATAATTACTAGCTGGGAGATGTGCTGCCTGTTTGTTTATACCACTGGTGGCTGAGTGGTGTAAAATGGCCACGTGTGGGGTTGGTGATGGGATTGCCATCAGGCTCCAAGAGAATGTGCCTGTGTGAGCCACTGATGATTGCTGTGCACTGGACCATACTGTGCTGCTTGAATGCTTGGATAGTAATACAACCCAAAAGCTCAAAGGGCTCACAAACAGCTAACTGACTGACAGAGAACCAGCTAACGAGGTCAGTAAAACCACAGGCCCCAGAGCATCCCCAGTTCCACCAGACTCCATGTCATGTCCGTGCCATCCATGCCACTGATTGATACTAGCCTGTTGTTCTGAACCAGTGTTTCATGTTGTAACTTGATGCCATGTTGCCAATGCCATAACTGTTTCTTTCACAGGCTTCTCTCACAGGTGCCTTATCTAACGGGCTGTAGAAACTTTCAGTGCCTTTGACCTTGTATACTGCTCACTCCCATGCACTGCTATGTCTCAACTTTGATCTCTTGCTTTCTCTGTGTCTCGACTTGATAGTACAAATATGCGAGACGTTCTCAGTGTCAGGGTTAGAGTGTATGTATGTGACCAAAGAGACTCCATATTAATTCTTTCAGTATTCTAAGTGCTTTGTTCACAGGTGCCAAGATGTTCCCAGAAGCTATCTCACAGAAGAGGATTGTTTTGGCTATCGCTTTTCCAGCCTTGGGAAACTTTCGCTTTCTCAGCTTCAAAGAGATTGTTTTGAGAACTATGGGGGGAGGTTGGGTCTGCTGGGATCTGATACTTTGTACCTCATGCTTTGCCTGTCATTCGTAACAATACACGTGTACCAGCCTGGATATTGTATCTAGGCCAGTGGACTATAATGAATACTTTCTTCAGTAAACTTTTTGAAAACAACGGACTCTTGTCTGATTGCAGAAGGTAGTCTGGAGTATAGACATTATCTAGCCACAGCTCTGACATTTTGTTACGAATCACAATTTTCCAATGCCTAAGCCGGAGCAGACGGATGCCAAAGCCGTTCCCGACAGGGACCCTTTGCTTGATCCATATGCCTCCCCCGGCTCTCAAGGACTGGAACCTCAAGGACCCGTTCCAAGGGGGACAGGGTCCTCCGTTATCACGATTTATACTCTCGCACCTAGCAGAACGGATACTCGGCCCATCGCCACAGCAGATCCGTTGATATCCTTGCCGACTCCGATGCAGTGGGGTTCGAGGCCAAGGGACGTGAGAAAAAGAAGGGCAAGTACAGTGTTCATGCAACCCCCGATGGAGGGCCGACGGAGTTTAGAAGTAATTGCAGAGCATTCCAGTAGCCAACCATGGTACTACTGGAACAGAGAAGCCGACCAGTCGGAGTGGGAAACGTCCCGCCGCGATGTATTAAGTTGGGACTATGCAGAAGTTACCCCGTGGACGGGGCAACAAGACCTGAGTGAACACACGTGGATACAATTACAAAGCCGAACCGTAGCGATTGACGCTGGAATTTCAGCAGTTACGGGATCAGCAAAAGGGATCTTGGCAGGGAGATCACAAGAAGAGCAAGGTGCAGGGGCCCAAGGCATGGGAGAAATAAGACCTTGGCCCGGGGCAGCCTGTGCGGAGTCATATGCTGAATATGTGGAGACCTCGCAAGCTACCGAGGAACCACCTTATAAGTATGCCGACACCGGAGCCACCGAAGGGAATTTGGGTCGTGTATAAATCTTAGAGGAAAGGCTGACGAGCATGGAAGAGAGTCTGGCCCATGCAGCCCACCTCCTGTCTGTACTCGTGTTTGGGGGTTCGGAAGAAAACCGTGAATTGCCAGCAGGCCTGCACAACATCAGTCAGAGCCTGTCTAATTTACAAAAGTATGTCCCAAGGACTGAGGTTGGGGCACCAATCCAACTGCTTCCAGTAGAGGATATACCGCAGCAACCCGATGAACCACCGGATCCCACCCCGGAAATAAGTGAGGATACCTGTGCTGACCCAGATGTGGAAGAAGTAGAAGACGAAGTGGAAGAGAACGGAGACGGTGGGGGATTGCCTTTAGAGGAACCTCCGACAACCCCGAGGGGTACACCGCAACGTCCACCAGGAGAAACTCCTGGCATCACACCGCCAATTATTCTGCCAACAACGTCCCAGGCGGGGGGGCAACCCTTTCTACTGAGATTGATGCCGCCGTTGCAAAGACGCACCACTCCGCGTCTAACTCCACTGCCGGGACCGATTGGAAGGGGAACCACTCCTCGGCCGCAACAAACACCTGGGCCAAGAGGAACCCCCATCCCAAGGCAACTGATCCCAAGAGGCCTTCCTCCCCCATTACAGCCTGTGCCGCTACAACCAGTACCACTATTGCCCGCACCACGAGGGACGCCCCCATCACCACTACAACCTGCGCTGCTGTTGCCCGCACCACGAGGGACTCCACCCCGTCCAACCAATACCGATACAACCAGCACCGTTACAACCAGCGCCGATGTTGCCCGCACCGAGAGGACCCCCCCCCCACCGCTTCAACCCGTCCCAAGAGGGCCCCCTCCGCCGGTACAACCAATTCCGGGGGGCCCTCCTCTGCGTCTCCCTCAACTGAGGCCCCAACAACCTCCGCTTCAACCACCGCTGCAACAGGTACCACTCGATTACTATCCGGTGCCAGCACCAGCAGCCAGACCACAGGAATTACCGATGGGTTGGGTAAAGCTGGAAGCCACATTTGATGGAGATCCTTCCAAGTTAGGATTTTTCCTCGTGCAAGCCTTACAATTCTTTAATCGGTGGGGACATTTGTTTGGAGATGAAGCCAGCCAAATTGAACACTTGGGATCCTGTCTTCAAGGAAAAGCTGCAGATTGGTATGTAGCTCTTTATGATGTAGGCGCCCCTGAGTTAAATACGCCCTCATGCAAGATAATCCTCCCACCCTCTTGGGGTGGATTCAGTTAACTTGTGAAGTAGAAAACCGCATGCAAGAAGTGCGCTTAGTTGAGCAACAGCAACACGCGGGACAAAGGCACTCTTCCGTACTAGTGAGAGGAAGCAGGGGTGCTGGATATGCTACCAGAGGAGCGAGAGATGCTAGATGGCAACAAGGGTTGTGCCTGCAGTGTGGCCAAAGCGGTCACTTTGCGGCGCAATGTCTGTACCGGCCTGTGCAAAGAACTCCGCTCCAACTAAGACGTCCAGCCCCCGCCGCTCTACCTGCGCCAACCCGCCCAACACCAGCTCCTAGAACAACAAGAGGCAGAGGGGCTTCTCGTAGAAATCCTCCCGAGAGAGGGTTAGAGTTAGAAGAAATTATGGACTATGATTCAACAGCTCTAACCGGGGAGGAAAATCCAGAGAGTCCTGCCTCGGGAAACGAAATGGATCTGTCGTAAAAGGACCCAAACGACAGATCAAATATCAGTCAGTTCCTACTTTGAATAGACCTCATGGGTCCATACTCTTCATACCATTAACATTGGTGAATCCAGATAGAAAAACGCATGTCCGCGTTCAAGCTCTCATAGACTCGGGCTGCTCTAGAGACATTATTGCACCGGCCCTAGTGAATGGATTAGTACTCCCCATTAAAGAGCTGGAAAGTCCAGTCATTTTTGAACAAATGGATGGCACTAACATGAACCTTGTCACTACTGAAACCGCGCCAGTCATCACAGGCATGGGACAGCATTGGGAGACAAGATCGTTCGTAATTAGTGCCACCGCCAAATATCCGTTAATTCTGGGAAGCAGATGGTTGTGGGATCACAACCCCTACATAGACTGGGCAGTTGGGAGTATCACTTTTTCCCATGATACTTGTAAAAATCACCGTTGGAATCAAAATTGGGGTAACAACCCTACCCTCAGTGAGCAAGCCCTTCTAACTCAAGAAGAAATCAACCAAATACCCAAACAGTACAGGGCTTACACCCAAGCTTTCACTGAAGAAGAAGCCAACTCTTTACCTCCCCACAGGAGGACGGACTGTGCAGTGGAGATATTACCGGGTGCATCTTTGCCCAAAGGCAGACTGTATCCCATGAGCCCTAACGAAAGGGAAGAACTCCATAAATTCATTGACACCAATCTTCAAAGAGGATTTATTCGAGCCGCTAACAGCCCGCATGCTGCTCCAGTACTTTTCGTTAAGAAGAAGGATGGGGGACTAAGACTTTGCACAGACTTTAGGGGACTAAACGCAGTATCCTCCAGCAATGCCTACTGCATCCCACTCATCCGAGATTTATTCAACGTCGTGGCGCAAGGTAAGATCTTTACAAAATTGGATTTAAAAGATGCTTACTTCCACGTTCGTATCAGAGCAGGCGATGAATGGAAAACTGCTTTTAATACGCCCCTCGGCCAGTATGAGTATTTGGTTATGCTGTTTGGCCTGGCCGGGGCCCCTTCGGTTTTCATGCCCATGATCAATGAAGTATTGCATGAATTCTTATACAAAGGAGTAGTAGTGTACCTAGATGATGTCTTAATTTATTCAGAATCGGAAGAAGAACATGTAGAGCTCGTGAAGAGAGTTCTGACTACTCTAATGTGTAACTACCCATTACACTGTCTAAATGTGAGTTTCACAAAACAGAACTCACTTATCTGGGATACTGTATCTCTAAAGATGGTCTGAAAATGGACCCGGGCAAAGTACAAGCCGTACAAAATTGGCAAACACCCACTATCCGCAAAGAATTACAATCCTTCTTGGGCTTTGCCAACTTCTACAGAGAATTTATAGCGAACTTTGCTCAAATAACACTCCCCCTAACCTAAGTGTTAAAAACCAAAGACAAGGGGGACGAAGCCAAAAAACCAAGTGCCAAATTGTCCTGGACGCCGGAGTGCCAAGCGGCGTTCAATCACCTTAAAACTCAGTTCGTTTCTGAACCCGTCCTACAACACCCCGATGAAAATTGCCCCTTCGTAGTACAGGTTGATGCCAGCGACACTGCGATTGGAGGCGTCCTCTTGCAGAGGGGGGAGGACGGTAAACTTAAGCCCTGTGCCTTTCTATCTCCGAAATTTTCTGAAACTGAAAGAAATTGGAATGTGTGGGAGAAGGAAGCTTTCGCTGTAAAAGCAGCACTCGCCGCCTGGAGGCACTGGCTAGAAGGAGCCCGTCATCCTTTTGAAGTGTGGACAGACCACAAAAATTTAGAAGCCTTACGCAGTCCCAGAAGACTAAATGCTAAACAACTGCGTTGGGCGGAATATTTCTCTAAATTCAATTTCACGTTAAATTTTTTGCCTGGCAAAACTAACTTCCTTGCCGATGCTCTATCGCGCATGCCCCAACACAAGAGCAAGAGGGAGGAGATGATAGACACCGTCTTTTCGCCTACGCAATTAGGGGGAGTGGTGACAACACGCAGTCGCGCAACCCAACTTCCCCAACCCAACCAAGGGTGGAGACTAAAACTGAAAGCTGAAGTGGAAAAGGAGGGGGAGAACGTACCCAAAAATAAATAACAAAAATCTGAACACGGAGAATAGCTTTGGGGAGATCGCTTCTATGTACCCAGCAGTTTGAGGAAAGAAGTATTACAACGCTGTCACGACGCCCCTACGGCTGGACACTATGGGTACTTAAAAACGCTCCATTTGGTACAACGGCAATTTTGGTGGCCGGGCATGCGCAAAGACATTTCTCAGTATGTAGCGTCATGCCCATTTGTCTTAGTGCTAAATCCCGCAAGGGCAAGCCGCCAGGACTGTTACAACCTTTAGAAACACCAAACAGACCATGGGAAACAATATCCATGGATTTTATTACCGACCTACCCCCCTCCAAGGGTCACAATTGTATTTTAGTCGTAGTGGATTTATTCTCCAAACAAGCTCATTTTATACCTTGCACCACTATACCTTCGGCTCAAAAACTGGCAGATATCTTTCTAAAACACATTGTAAAACTACATTCTTTTCCATCAAAGGTGATTTTGGATCGCGGTGGGCAATTCGTTGCCAACTTCTGGCGAGAGCTTCTACAATTTATAGGAATTGAGCAAGGTTTAAGTTCAAGTCATCATCCGCAAACTGACGGACAGTCTGAAAAAACTAATCAAATATTGGAACAATTCCTCCACTGTTATATTAACTTTCAACAGGACAACTGGGTTGATTTGCTTCCCCTAGCAGAATTCTCATATAATAACAGCATACATATCTCCACTGGAGAAACTCCCTTTAAGGTCATTTATGGCTTCCACTTCAAACCCTTCCCGTTTGAAGCGCTCCCCCCTCCTACTTCAGTGACCAAGGACGTTTCAGACTGGTGGGGGGAAGCTGCTCAACAATGGACTCTAATTAAAAAACACCTCGACAAAGCCAAACAGGATTACAAAAAATACGCAGACCGCCATCGTGTGGCCGAATGGGACTTACAACCAGGAGACCTTGTTTACCTCTCAACTAAAAACTTGAAAGTAACTCAAACCAGCTGCAAACTAGCTTTGAAATTTCTGGGACCCTTTCCTGTTCGTAAAGTAATCAACAAAGTGACTGTTGCCTTAGATTTGCCAAAGAACTTGCGCCATGTTCATGATACCTTCCATGTCAGCCTTTTAAAAAAGGCTCCACCAGCAGACCAATGGCACACTCGAACCCCTCCCATCCCAACCTTGATCGATGATCAAACCCATTATGAAGTACAACAAATTTTGGACTCTAAGCTTAAAAGAAATCAACTGTTTTATCTTATCAGGTGGAAGGACTTTGACTCTGGGTTTGATGAATGGGTGCACTCTGTACATGTTCATGCTCCTAGATTAATCAGGGCATTCCATAATCGTTATCCGCATAAGCCTGGGGGAGGGGCATCTTAGAGGGGGCAGAATGTCAGGGTTAGAGTGTATGTATGTGACCAAAGAGATTCCATATTAATTCTTTCAGTATTCTAAGTGCTTTGTTCACAGGTGCCAAGATGTTCCCAGAAGCTATCTCACAGAAGAGGATTGTTTTGGCTATTGCTTTTCCAGCCTTGGGAAACTTTCGCTTTCTCAGCTTCAAAGAGATTGTTTTGAGAACTATGGGGGGAGGTTGGGTCTGCTGGGATCTGATACTTTGTACCTCATGCTTTGCCTGTCATTCGTAACAATACATGTGTACCAGCCTGGATATTGTATCTAGGCCAGTGGACTATAATGAATACTTTCTTCAGTAAACTTTTTGAAAACAAACAGACTCTTGTCTGATTGCAGAAGGTAGTCTGGAGTATAGACATTATCTAGCCACAGCTCTGACACTCAGGACAAATTCACACCAAAAGTCCTGTTTTACTGTTGGGAGGGGGAAGGAGCAAACGTGTGAGTTAAGAGGAAGAATTTTCCCACATGTTACCATTCCAGTCAATCCTGTTCTTGCTGCTTAGATGTTTACCTTGCTTCTGAGTAACCCTATGGACATATCTGTGGAAATGATCTGATTTCTGAATAGAGCCATTTAACCAAGAGCCTGGATTTCTTGTTGCAATGGTACAGGGATCTATCTGCCATAGACTGTCATCCACATCCTAACACTGCAACCTTGTTGCTCGCTTGAAGGTCTGTGGTTACTCAAACATACCTGCCACCCTGAAAGCCTTTATTATTTAAAGCAAAAGGTCAATGAAGGCATTGCAGATTCTTACAGAAACCATAAATTTCTGATGCAGAAATCTCTGTGTTTAGCGATCTTATGGGCAGTCTGTGTGATGACCAGGTATACAGAGTTCAGGATGAGCCAATTCAGTACTTTCTCCTTGTGGGAATCTCCTCTGGGGCAGCCGGGGCCTGCAGGGGGCGCTAGCGTGGTCCCTCCTAGTAGGCTGATGCCGTGGGGCCTGGGCCTAGGGCTGCCTCCTTACGGCGGGGAAGGGGGTTAAGCAGCACCCCCCCTTTTGTGCCCATGCGGCCCTAACCTGCTGTCCTAAAGAGGAGGGGGGTCTGCTGCACCTGCTTCCCTCTCTCTCTCGCTACCCACTTGTTTAACACCAATGCCCTGCCTCTACCCCTCAGTCCCACCCCGCTCCAGCGCCAAGCGGCCCCTTCCTGCCTTCCTGAACCTCCCACCGCCTGTGTAACCCGTTCTTCCCTCCCCTTTTCACTCGCCCTCTTTCTCTCGCCTGGGCTTGTATCAGCTCCTTCTCTATCCTTCCCTTTTCACTCGCCCTCTTTCTCTCGCCTGGGCTTGCATCAGCTCCTTCTCTATCTTTCCCTTTTCACTCGCCTTCTTTCTCTCAAAAGATCCCGGTTCTCCCCTCCCCTTTCCATCCACCCCCGCACGCACACCCGCACCCACCCTGTGCTCTCAGCGTTCTGCTCTTTTATTCCCCCTTTCCGGTTCCTCCCGTCGTCCTTCCCTCGCCTCCTCTTCTGATGGGTGTCTCTCTCTTCCTCTGGGTGCAGCGTGCGGCTCGCACTCCCACCCCAGCACTCCTCCTCCTGGGCGAAGTGAGGGGCTGGCTGGCCCTGCCCACTGGAGCCGTTTGCGCTGCTGCGCCAAGCGTCCGTTGCGCTCGCCGTGCACCCCACCACCAGGCTGAAGTGCCTCTCCCTCCGCTGCAGGTGAGTAAGGAGGGGCGAGCCCAGCCGCATCCCGACACACCTCCCCCCTTGGTGCCGGCATGTCTTCGGGCTGGTCCTGCTCGAAAATCCTCGACATAAAATCGGCATCCACGTGCCGGGGTCCGGCCCTGTACTGAATAGAGAACCTAAAGAGGAGGAGGGAGAGATACCAGCGTAAGACCCGGGGGTTGTGGTCTTTCATCCTATGCAGTCACTGGAGGGGAGCGTGGTCCGTCAACAGGGTGAAGGGGTTATTTGTCAGGTAGTACTGGAGCACTCCTATGGCCCACTTAATGGTGAGGGCCTCGCGCTCCACAGTGACGTACCATTGCTCAGGGGGGTGCAACTTGCGGGTCAGGAACAGCACCAGGGTGGCTCCCCCGTCTCGGTCCTGGGTGAGGACGGCTCCCAGGCCGGTGGCCGACTCATCGGTGGCCAGGGTGAATGGCCTGTCGAAATCGGGGTTCCAGAGTGTCATACTCGTGGACAGGGCTCCCTTGAGGTCCTGGAAGGCAGCCTCCCTGCCTCCCATCCACCATACCCGGGTGGGTTCCCCTTTCCTTAAGCAGTCTGTAAGGGGAGCCGCCCTAGAGGCATAGTGGGGAATGAACCGGCTGTAGTAGCCCAGAAGGCCCAGAAACCGCTGCAACTGCCTCTTGGAGTGGGGCCGGGTTACCTCCACGATAGAGGCTACCTTGTCGGGTGGGGGGCGTAGTCGCCCTCCTCCCACTATGAAGCCCAGGTATTGTAATTCCCAGAACCCCAGGCTGCTCTTCTTTGGATTGGCCCGCAGCCCCACGGCCCTCAGGGCCTCCAGGACAGCTTTCACGTGCTGTACGTGGGAGGCCCAGTCCGAGCTAAAGATGATGATGTCGTCTATGTAGGCGAGGGCAAAGGCCCGGCAGTGTCCCAGGACTTGGTCTACCAGCCTCTGGAAGGTCGCCACCCCCCCGTGCAGCCCAAAAGGCATCTGCCGGCACTGGAACAGGCCACAGGGGGTGGCGAATGCCGTCTTCTCCTGGTCCTCCGGGCGGATGGGGATCTGCCAATAACCTTTGGTGAGGTCGAGGGCCAACAAATACTGGGCCGCCCAACCAGGATGTCCCCCCTGGGCATGGGGTATGCGTCGAATGCCGCAACCTTATTCAGCTCCCGGTAATTCAGCTCCAGGCAGAACCGGGTGGAGCCATCCGGTTTGGGTACCAGGACTATGGGGCTCTGCCAGGTGCTGCAGGACGGTTCTATCACCCTGAGTCGGAGCATGTCATTTGTTTCCTGGTCGACAGCCTCCCACTGCTTCCGGGGAATGGGGCGCCAGGTGGCCCGGGCTGTCTGGCCCGGTGTTGTGGGAATGGCATGCTGCACCATGCGGGTGGACCCCGGCCAGCATGAGAACACCCCGGGCACCCGTGCCCACACCTCCCGCAGCTGGGCCATTTGCGGGGCCGTAAGGCCGGGGTCCACCTGGGGGTCCTCTGCCTCCAGGGCATCCAAGGTCCACGGGAGCTCGCCCCCTGGCAGTTCCAGGGGGTCATTGGCCAGGTGGCAGCACGGGGTACCCCTCTTGTCAGGGCTGCCCTGCCCCAGGGTGCCCCAATCCGGCAGTGGCTGCCCCCCTCATCAAGGGCACCCTGCCCCAGGGTGCCTGGGTCCAGTGGTGGGGCCTCCCCCTCATCGGGGCTGCCCCGTCCTGGGGGTCCCAGAGTCGGCTCGCGCCACCCCTTTAGAAGGTTGACGTGGAGGGTCCGGCAGTCCCGGTGCCACGGGCCACATGGTACCATGTAGGTCTGGGGCCCCAGGACTCACACGATATCATATGGCCCTCTCCAAGGATCTCCCAGGGGATCTCCCAGGGGAACATGGTGTGGTAAACGAGCACCTGATCGCCAACCTCAAACCACCGTGCCCTCGTCCCCTGGTCGTAATTAGCCTTCTGCTGCCCCTGGGCCACCCGCAGCCGGCAGGCGGCCTGACCCCCGCATCCAGGTCAGCCGCTCATCCAGCCGGCGGATGTGGTTCCTGGCGGGCAGCCCAGGCTCCTCCCCTCGGGAGGCCCATTGGCCTTCTATCAGGTCGAGCAGCCCTCGGGGTTGCCGCCCATACAGCAGTTTGAACGGGCTGAACCCCATAGAGGCCTGAGGGGCCTCCCTCAGGGCAAAGAGGATGGGGTCGATATAGAGGTCCCACTGCTGGGGGCGGTCACGGGCCAGTTTGCACAGGGCCTCCTTGATAGTTTGGTTCATCCATTCCACCAACCCATCCATCTGGGGGTGATAGGCCAAGGTGAATATTTGGCGGACCCCCAGGTTGTTGCACAGGTGCCTCGTCAGGGTGGCCCTAAAGGGGGTCCCCCGGTCCGAGAGAATCTTGGCCAGCAGGCCTACCATGGCGAAGAGGTGCAACAGGGCATGGGCAACCCCTGGCATTTGCATGGTGCGCAGGGGTATGATCTCGGGGAACCGGGTGGCATAGTCCATTACGACCAGGGCGTACCGGAATCCCATGGGGGTCTGGGGCAGCAGCCCAAGAAAATTGATGGCTATACGGAAAAAGGGGACCCCGACTATAGGCAGGGGGGTCAGGGGGGCCCTGGGGGCCGCCGTTTGGACACCCACTGGCAGATGGGGCAAGTCTGGCAGTGGGCTTTCGCATCGGCAGCCACGGTGGGCCAATAGAACCACTCCAGAATCTTCCGGATGGTCTTTAGGGCCCCTAAGTGGCCAGCCCACTCGTGCTTGTGGGCAGTCTGCAACACCTGGCCCCTAAAGGATGCGGGGACCAGGAGCTGCTGCACCTCCCTGGGTCCCCTTGCCACGTGGGTGACCTGGTACCAGATGCCCCCCCTTCGCTCCACTCAGGACAAGCGCTGGGCTCAGCAGTTGTCACGGGGTTGCCCCTCATTCACTGCCACTGAGTCTCTCAGTCCTTGCAAAGAGGGGTCTGTTTCTTGCGCCGCCCAGAACTCGGGGTCCCCCTGAGGTCCAACGGGCAGGTGTCCGGGGCCGGGATCTGGTCCACGGGGTGCGGGACCAGCTTCATCCCTCATGGCCTCCGCTGCTTCCCCCCAACAGGTGATGTTCCGGCCCAGCGCCTCTCTCATCAGCTGAGAGAACTCCGGGGCATCTCGACCCAGCAGCACGGAGTAAGGCAGGTCGGGCACCTGGGCCACCTCCAGGGGGTGCCGGGTCCCTCAGTACTCCAGCTCAATGCCCACAACGAGCCATTTGTGGGCATGGCGGTAGACGCAGGCCACCTGGGTCCAGCGCCGCACGGGCAGGTTGGCTGGCAGCAGACTGGCCCTGGCCATTGAAATCATGCTCCCAGAGTCCAGGAGGGCACATAGGTAGCGGCCCTCAAGCCTGGCCCCTGCGAGCATTACGGCCAGGCGGGTGTGGCCCTCCGCCACGGGCATAGCCATCTCCCACCCTGCATCAAACTCCATCAGTGGGCACTCCCTTTTGAAGTGCCCCAGCTTCCCGCAGGAGAAGCAGGGCCCCTCTCCGTGCCGGGGCTACGCTCCGGCCCTGGCGGGCCAAGGGCGGGGCCTCCCCGTGCTCCCGGTCCCTGGGCCCGGGGGCCTTGGAAAGGGGGGACCCAGCAAAATGTAGGCGCCAGGGGCCGAGCTCGGGCTGGGGTGTGGGTCCTCCCCCCATGGGGGGACCCTCCATGCGCAGCCCCTCGTGGGTGGCCTCGGGAACACGGCTGCGCCCAGGCTCCACCGAGCCGGAGGCCCCCGCCTCCCCTACCTGGCCGGTGGCCTCAGCGGCCAGGATATTCTCCAGGAGGTGCACGAACTCCTTGAGGTCCCCGGGCTTGCCGCGGAGGGCCCATACCCGGACCTCCAGGGGTATGATTTGGAGCAGCTGCTCCGCCACCACCTTCTCCATGAGAGCCACCTCCCCAGGGTCGGTGGGCTTTAGCCACCGGCTGGCCAACTCTGACAGCTCAGCAGCCACTAATCGGGGCCGGTCCCCCTTCCTCCAAGGCCGTGAGCGAAACCGCTGCCTAAAGGTCTCCTCAGTAATGTCGTAGCGGTCTAAAATGGCTGCCTTCAGGGTAGCGTAATCGGCTGCCTGGTCCTTTGGCAGGGCTCTCAGTGCTGCCTGGGCCCCTCCTGTAAGGTAGGGCCCGATAATATAGGGCCACTGGGTGCTAGGCCACTGGACCATATCGGCCGTTCTCTCAAAGATCTCTAAGTAGGCCTCAACATCCTCCTCGGGCCCCAACTTTGTGAGGGAAAAAGGGGGAGCTCGCGGGAGCAGGCCCTGGGGTGCAGCTGCCCCTGCAGCGGCCTGGGACGCCTCCCAGGACCAGCAGAGGTCCCTGACTATAGAAGCCTGGGCCTCTTGCTGTTGGGCGACCACATCCCGCATTAGGCGCTCCTGCCGCTCCGCGAGCCACTGGCCAAACAGAGTCAGATCCATAGCACCGGCACCATGGCCGGCCGGGCTGGCGGGGTACGTGGCTGCAGGCTCTGTGCCCCTTGGGGGGTCAGGCTCTGTGCCCCTCAGGGTTCCGCCTGAGGGGGGGAGCAACTTAGCCGGGGTGAGCCTCGGGTAGCGCAACGTCCACCCTACAGGGGTGGGTAACCGTGGCATCGGGCATCCCTCAATCCCCGTACGGGGGGCCACCACTTTGTGGGAATCTCCTCTGGGGCAGCCGGGGCCTGCAGGGGGCGCTGTCACCAGCGTGGTCCATTCCGGCCGGCTGATGCCGCGGGGCCTGGTCCTACGGCTGCCTCCTTACGGCAGGGAAGGGGGTTAAGCAGCAACCCCCTTTTGTGCCCATGAGGCCCTACCCTGCTGTCCTAAAGAGGAGGGGGGTCTGCTGCACCCGCTTCCCTCTCTCTCTCTCTTGCTACCCACTTGTTTACCACCAATGCCCTGCCTCTACCCCTCAGTCCCACGCCGCTCCTGCACCAAGCGGCCCTTCCCTGCCTCCCTGAACCTCCCGCCGCCCGTGTAACCTGTTCTTCCCTCCCCTTGTCACTCGCCCTCTTTCTCTCGCCTGGGCTTGTATCAGCTCCTTCTCTATCTTTTCCTTTTCACTTGCCCTCTTTCTCTCAAAAGATCCCGGTTCTCCCCTCCTCTTTCCATCCACCCCCGCACGCACACCCGCACCCACCCTGTGCTCTCAGCGTTCTGCCCTTTTATTCCCCCTTTCCAGTTCCTCCCCTCGTCCTTTCCTTGCCTCCTCTTCTGACGGGCGTCTCTCTCTTCCTCTGGGTGCAGCGCACAGCTCGCACTCCCACCCCACTCCACCCAGCACTCCTCCTCCTGGGCGAAGCGAGGGGCTCCCTGGCCCTGCCCACTGGAGCCGCTTGCACTGCGGTGCCGAGCATCCGCTGCACCTGCCGTGCGCCCCACTGCAGGGCTGAAGTGCCTCTCCCTCCGCTGCAGGTGAGTAAGGAGGGGCAAGCCCGGCCACGTCCCGACACTTCTTCTGGAGAATTTTTGCTAATAACTCTTAGCAGTTAGAGTAGATTTATAATATGAGAGATGCCCATTCTGTCATGTGTATTGTTCCAGTACCCCAGAATAAAGGTTTGACACTAATGGCGGAGAGGGGAAGATTAACTTATTAATGGCTGATCTACATCAATTATACTTCCTTAAATGAGTGCAAATTGCTAAACTAGTTCAAGTCTCCAACCATAGCTACCACCTTTAGGAAAAACCCATCCAGTCTCCAAACTTAGCCAGTGATACTGCTGGCTTCATTACCCCTCCCCCCCCCACCCATGCGCATGCGCATGCAAAGCAGGTGCCAAGAGGGGTTGAGCCTCATCCTGCACCTCCTGCTTCAGGAACAAAAGGCTTTGTTGATGACACTCAAGCACCAGGTGCTTTCCCTCCCCAGCCCATCCAGCTGTCAATCAGCCCCACCTATATTGTAGCAGCTATTTCAGCAAAGACTAGTTACAGCCTAACCAGTCATAAGACCAGGACTAATCAGAAAATACCACCTCTTCCCAGAACACTGGTGAGGAGCAGGTGAGAAAAGATCCCATTCCCAGCCCCCCCCCCAAATTCTTCTTAGCCCCTCCAAAGAAAACCAGCTAACCCCACATTATTCACAGGGAGGGTGGGAGGGAGGCAGAGCACAATAACTTCTCCATTGGGATGGGCTGATCCACACTTGGCAGCAAATGGATCACCAGGAGCCAATGGTGTTATCTTGCTAGTGTGGTCCAAGAAAAAAATTCGTTATAATTTTTGCTCTGGGATTCAGGGAGGGAATTTTTAACATGATTTCTGATTGGAACTTTGGAACAGGAAACATATTTGATGGGGAAAGATCTCATCACATGATAGTTCTATGTCTTTCTCCCTGGTTAAAAGTGCTAGCAGCGTTGCATAGTGTGCAGAGATGTTCGTGTGCGTGAGCCTGTGTTGCAGAGTACATGCAATGGGGAAAGAAACAAACTCACAAAGAGCCTGATTACGCTTTAAAAAACAATATGAGTTCATTTATTGCTGGAACTCTATTATAGACAGAGGTAGGATTCTTTCTAGCTATCTAGTGTGGGACGCTGAGGGATTGTAGGATGACATCTTCTGCATCCATGTTACCTGAATTGGTCTCCTTGCAAGTAATAAAGAGTGGGGAAATTAGCAGCAAGGAAGACGGCCATGCGAGAGGTGGTAACAATGGGATCTCCACCAATAATTGATGGGGTCCTATCCCAAGGATCCACACGAAGCCAGTGTTCTTAATTAAAGGGTGATTTTATTCAAGGGACAAATTCATACACACACATAAAAGATTGCACTCAAACACGCAAGAGGCCTAGGAAAAGCAGTGGTGAAGGTGGAATAGATTTGAGGGATTGCAAGGTGATAATTACCTATCTGGAGAGCAGGAAAGTCCATGGAGTTCAAACGCCAGCGTTCTCAGCCAGGAGAGCAAGAGGCTTGGAGCAACCCCAAGGGAGCAGCGCTTTGGATCTGGTAAGTGTGCATGGAGAGAGAGGAGCTTAGGGAAGAGGCCCTAAGGGAGCAGCCAGGAAGCGTGCACAATTTGAATGTGGCCAGGGCGCTACTCTTATAGGGTAAAACGTGCCCTGAGGTAGGGTGGCTCACCCAGCCATTGGAACAGACTCCAATGGTCAGTTCCTGGGAGTAACAAAAGGTTACTCCCACAAATACAAACTCCAGAGACATTTCACAGCATAAATCGAAAGGGCAGAGAAAAGTGTACCAGAGGGCGGCAAAGAGTTTTCTAGTCACCATGACAATTTAGGACATTGGAAGAAGACGGGGCACTGAGTTCCAGTAGGAGCGCCTTTCAAGGGAAGGCTTCAGCCTTCAGAGTCAAAGCGGGCCGTTCACAGATGCGCAGTTGGCTAGATGAGAACTCCAATTCCGTATAAATATGGGAATCTCATCAGCATGGCTGAAATGTTGTAAAACCTGGGCCGCTTGGGTAGTATTATAAAAAATAGAAATCACCCTCTGCTTGCAGTCCTAATTGGCTCGGAATGCTGGAGTTATCTGACCCACAGGGTCTCAATTGGGGCCTGCCCATAAAAGTAAAAGAATAAAAAAGCCAAGAGAAGGAGACGGTAGTAGTAGAGACCAGGAGGAGGAATGGTGGCGGCAGTAGCCTAGGCAGTTCCCAATATCCCATAGCGGGCTGTGTTGGTCAGAGCCTCTAGGCGGGTCATCTGGCGGCGAACCCAACAAGTCAAAGTAATGAGAGAAAGAACAAGCAGGACTTGGAAAACAAGAATTACAACAATGGGGTGTGACTTTATATTATGCATGCCAGTGGCATGTTTGGACCAACCTAAGAGTGTTTCCCACCAGGCATGATGGCCAGTAGATTCAATGGCGGTGGACAGGGTGGCTATTTTGCCACCATTGTGGGAGACGATGAGAACGGCCTTCCATCCTGCTTCCTTAATCTTTTGGAGTTCCCGCTGGACGGAGGGAAGAGTGAGGAGGTCATGAATGAGTTCTAAGCCTAATCCAAGGGAAATGGGGGCAACAGAACAATACAAAACAGAGGACAAGAAGATTTCCTGCCTAGTCCAGACAGGTAGAGTAAATTCCAAGACACAATTTTTTATGATAGTTACGTTGAAGAAGCATCTATTTATGAGAGGCATCATAAGCTGTATTCACAGAATCACAAAGTTGGAAGGGGCCATACAGACCTTTTAGTCCAACCCCCTGTCCAATGCAGGATGAGCCTAAAGCATCCCTGACAAAGATTCATCCAGCCTCTTCTTGAAAACTGCCAGTGAGGGGGAGCTCACCACCTCCCTAGGCAGCTGATTCCACCTTTGAACTACTCTGACCGTGAAAAAGTTTTTCCTAATATCCAGCCGGTACCTTTCTGCATGTAATTTAAGTCTATTGCTTCAAGTTTGATCCTCTGCTGCCAACTGGAACAGCTCCTTGCCCCCCTCCAAATGACAGCCTTTCAAATATTTAAAAAGAGCAAGCATGTTCCCCCTCAATCTCTTCTTCTTCAAACTAAACATTCCCAAGGCCCTCAGCCTTTCTTTGTAGGGCTCAGTGTGCATACCCCTGATTATCCTCGTTGCTCTCTTCTGGACCCTCTCAATTTTGTCCACATACTTTGTGAAGTGAGGCCTCCAGAACAGCACACAGTACTCCAGGTGCGGCCTGACCAAGGCAGTATAGAGCGGGACTATGACCTCCTGCGATTTCGATGCAATGACCCTTTTGATACAACCCAAGACTGAGTTTGCCTTTTTTCCCCACTGCATCACACTGACTGCTCATATTTAGTTTACACTCCACTCTTACTCCAAGATCTCTTTCGCATACACTACTACCCAGAAGTGTATCCCCCATCCTGTATTTGTGCTTCACATTTTTGTGGCCCAGATGTAATACTGTGCAATACTATGTTGTATTGCATCCTGTTCACAACCACCCACTTCTCCAGAGTATTCAGGTCTTGTTGAATTTTAATTCTATCTTCTTGGGTGTTTGTCACTCCTCCCAATTTGGTATCATCAGCAAATTTAATGAGTAGCCCGTTTACCCCTTCATCCAGATCATTAATAAAAATATTGAAAAGTACCAGGCCTAAAACTGAGCCCTGTGGCATGCCACTTGACACCTCCCTCCAACCTGATGAAACGCCATTGACCACCACTCTTTGGGTGTAGTCTTCCTACCAGTTCCCTATCCACCAAACTGTCCTATAGTCCAGTCCGCAGTCTTCCAGTTTACCCATCAGAATGTCATGGGGGACCTTATCAAAAGCTTTACTGAAATCCTGGTAAATCACGTTGACAGAGTTCCCATGATCCAGTAAGCTCGTCACTTGATCAAAGAAGGAAACCAGGTTGGTCTGACAAGATCTGTTGGGGACAAAACCATGTTGACTTCCCCGGATCACTAAGCGGTCCTTCAGATGCTTACAGATTGATCCCTTTAAAATCTGTTCTAATATCTTCCCAGCAACAGAAGTCAGACTGACCGGCCTGTAGTTTCCCAGGTCATCATTCTTCCCTTTCTTACAGATTGGGATAACATTTGCTCTTCTCCAATCTTGCGGCACATCCACAGTCCTCCAGGATACCTTGAAGATGATGGACAGAGACTTTGTAAGTTCTCTAGAAAGTTTTTTTAGCACTCTTGGGTGCACACCATCTGGCCCTAGGGATTTGTATTCATCCAGTGCAGCCAGGTGCCTCTCCACAACCTCTCCAACAATGTCAACTAGCTACCCAGGTGTCCTGTCATGTCTCTAGATGGGCTCAAGTTCTTCAGGGAGAAAACAGAGGCAAAAAAGTCATTAAGCCTGTCTGCTTTTTCTCTGTTCTCCATCAGAGTTTCCCCTTTCGCTCCCAAGAGCAGTCCAGTTGCCTCTTTTACCTTATGTTTGCTTCTCATATATCTGTAGAAGTTTTTTTATTGTAGTGAGCCCCCGTGGCCAGACCAAGCTCATACTGAGCTCTGGCTTCTCTGATGGCTGATCTGCAGTACCTAGTAACCATGATATATCCCTCTTTAAAGGTCTGTCCTTCTCTCCATTTCCTGAACATTTCCTTTTTCTCCCTTAGCTTATTCTGGAGCTCTCTGTACATCCACATCAGTTTCTTGGAGCCCTTACCATGTTTCCGTCTTGCTGAGATAGTGAGGGCTTGAACTTGCAAAAGCTCATGTTTGAGAAGAGCCCACCCTTCACTTGCTCCTTTTCCTTCCAGCACACTCCCCCACGGAATGACTCTTGTCAAGCCTCTGAGTTCATTGAAGTCGACCCTACAAAAATCTAACCTACGAGTCTGGCTACGAACTTTCTTGGCCCACCATAGCAACTGAAATTCAAGGAGGACATGGTCACCTCTCCCTAAGGTCCCCACCACCTTTACCCCATCTACCAATTCTTCCCTGTTGGTTAAGATTAAGTCTGGTATGGCCGAGCCCCTTGTAGCTTCCTCCACCATTTGAAAAATGAAGTCATTGGCCAGGCAGGTCAGGAAATTGCATGATTCTTGTCACTTTGCTGAGCTTGTCTCCTAGCACACATCAGTGAAGTTGAAGCCACCCATAACTATAAGGTTCTGACGTATGGACACTCTACCAATCTGTTCAAGGAAGGCAGCATCCATTTCCCCTCCCTGCTCAGGTGGTCTGTAGCAGACTCCAACAACAATACCCTCTGTCCTTCCTCCCCTTATTCCCACCCATATACTCTCCACTGGGCTGTCCGCCCCATTCTCCAGAATTTCCTGACAATCAAGCCCTCTCCTCACATACAATGCCACTCTGCCCCCTCTTCTACCCTTCTGGTTTGCATAATTCCCCATCATTTTGCACAACAATTTTTCGTTTGGAGCACCTTGCAATGGTGGTCTGGAAGTAGTTGGCTGAGGGGCAGCATATATTGTAGTAACAACAATGAAGGAAGAAAGCACCACAGTGCGGGAGAGGGAAAATGGCACCCTTGCCTGTTCTGGTAGCTGTGCTTCTTAACTCGATATCCTACCTGAGGGAAAGGAGTTTTTTGCCTTCTGGTACACATTTATACACACATCTTTACACACACATTTCAACAGGAGTTTGCCCAGGCTCCCAAAACACTTATTTAGGCTAGCAGGAAGGCCCTTCTCTCCTCCCTCCCTTGTTTCAGAGACACAACAGGGCCAAGCTACACATGACGAATGACACTTGAACGGCAAGTGTATTTCTCCCTGTTCACTTGCCCTCCACTCAATCCACTTGCCAGGCAAGTGTCTTTCGTCATGTGTAGCTTGGCCCTGAGGCAAATGACAAGACTTAAAGGGCTACAAATGTTTCTGCTAAGTTTACGGTGGGCAGGGCAGGGGCAGGCCTTAAGCAAAGTTGCCGAATTATGATTGAGGACACCTGAGGTGGCTGAGCTGTTGTGGGAGGAGATTCGGCAAGGAGGTCTTGGCTAGTCAGGACCCCTTGTGCCTGCTCCCCCCTTCCACTCTTTCAGTTGGGAGCAGTGAAAGTATTTCTTCCAAGCAACACACCCACAATAAAAAAACCCAGACTACAACTTCACAAAAGGGATGGGGGCTGTGGGGACTCGAACTCAAGTCCCTTTAAGGAGGCTTTTCTACGCCTGGATCCAGGCCATTCCAAATGCTAAAGTGGGCCAAGGGGGAGCATTTCTACCAGAGTAAGTCGAGCATTTTCAGGATTCCCAAAAGAGAAGGCGTATGGAAGTTCCCAAGTGGGGGTGTTTGGCTTGTAATGTTGTTGCAGGGGGGCACAAACGTGGTGGGCTGAATGGAGGTCCAGGGATGCATCCAGGGATCCACCAGGGTCGAGGCAAGTGCTTGGAGAGTGGCTTTTAAACTTTGCACATGCTCAGAGGCTACAGTGAACTCTGGTTTCTTGGGCATGGAAGCTGAGGCAGGAATTGAAGGCGGCAGTGCCTGATTACTTGTTTCACTGCCTTTGGTGGGGCCGAGAGCTGATTCAGTCACTGATCGTTCTTCTAAATCCGCCCTGAGCCTGCTTGCGGGGAGGGCGGGATATAAATATGATAAAATAAATAAATAACTAAAATAAAGCCTTTAATCTAGCCTTGGTGATTTTCTGGGAATCCATGAGAATTTGCATCAGTGTTCTTAAAGGAGCAGTTTCAGTTTTCTGTGCCTTCAGCTGAATCTGCCTTGTATTAAGCTCAAGCTGTTGCTTCTCCTTTGTGCAAGCAGCTAATTTTTCTCTCAGTTCCTGATTCACTTTATTAAGCTCATTTATCTTTAAATTCTGCTCCCCATTTATGCATGTCAGTTCCTAGATTTTATTTTGCTGCTCTGCCAGGTTTCCTTTAGGAGCTTATGGGAGAGTTTGCATTGGGGTCTGGGTGCAAATCACCCCTTGAGATGTTCCCATCTCTCTTTTAAGTTTTAAGCTATTTTTAGTTCCCAGAGGTTGAAGGCTAGACTCAACCTTTGGTCTTCTCCTGAGGGCAATTAAGTGGGGAGAAGAGTGTGGGACCCCCGGACCTCCCTATTGGAAAAAGGGGTTCCCAGCTGGTTGTGGCTCTTCCATTATGGTGGCTACTGAATGTGAATGCTAGGGAATGCTGTTCCCAAGAGTTTTCAGGAGAGCAGAGAGAAACACCAAAGTGAGCTGTTTATCAAACGGGGCCATGTCCATTCCAGTTTCTCTAAGCTGGACCCAAATTGTGTTCATCCTAGGAAGGAGGCAGGAGCAAATGGGGCTGGGCAGACTCTGGGGAGCACTCGACTCTTGCCGTGGAGCAAAGGGCTGATGTTGGCTGGCAGGGCCTGGGTTATATTTTGGAGGGTAATCTCGTTTTCAGTTTCCTCCCCAGTGGGCACGGGGCTGGTTGGAGCAGTAACCTCCCACATGCCTATACTGCGAATGGGGGTCATTATTTTTTCATAGTCACCACTTGGATGGGCTCTGGTCACCTGGACTCAGGGATTTTCCAGGGGGCGTAACTTGGAGGGCACCAGTTTCTCTGAGGAGGTCTGTGACCCTCCTAATATTCTCTGAGATGTTTGGCCATGGTGTTTTGGCTGAATCAATGGGGCCTAGGGTGATTTTAGTTTGGGAGTTTAGACCTGCATATAGAGGCTGTTTAAAAACCTCATAGTTGTGTGGGAAGTAGATTTAATGAAGAAAAATATTTCATGTGCCTTTACCATTGCTATGCATTATTATTCTCAGGAGCTAATGTAGTATTTGTAATGCAACTTGCAAGAGAATGAGACTTGAAACAAAATGACCAAAGCAGAATGTATGTTATGTATGTTAGTCACTGTGACGATTGAGACCAGCCACTGTGAAGCTTGCTATAAAGTAGTTACACCTGCATCTGTACTCACTATAAGCTAGACACTGCCTATAGGTTGATACAGGAACTTCTTAGTAAAGCTGTTCATGCCAAATGTAGCAATAGACGAATGGGAAAGAAAATGTGTTACTGAAAGAAGGAAGCTAGATGCGAGTTAATTAGCTGAGAAGAAGCCCCAGAGCATGGGGAATGGGTGCTAAATGCAACTTCAAGCACATTCCTCAGGAAGGGAGAGTGCTCCCCTCCCACGGAACCCAGAGAAACAATCTGTGCCTGTAGCATACAACGTTGCCAAAAGCAATATCGGGATGCCCTTAGTAAAATGTTACATGGGCTAGAGAAAGGGATATAATGAAAAGCCTATGAAAGAGATGTGTGGGAAAGGAAGAGAGATCTTCCTTGTAAAGATACAAAAGCACTGATAAGATAAGCAATGGAAATCGGGAAATATTGTAATTATGCTGTTGACCAAAGTTATTTCTTCCAATAAGAATGCCCCTGGATTATTGTATCATTAGAGGTGGTAGCCCTCTTGAGCCAACGGGGACCACAGTAATATTTGAGCCAGTTGTACAGAAATTTGCAGCCCGTCTTGTTGAAGATGCCCCATCCGAAGGATCAGGATAGAGCTCTTGAGCCTGAATTGAGCCGGAGGTTGCCTACAGAACTTTTTGAGGCTTACAGTATGAAAGGAATGACTTTCAACCCTCAGATTGTATCAGTTTCACCAAGGAAAAAGGGTGACATTTTATAAGGAAACGGCTTTCTGAATGAAGACTTGAAAGAAGCGTTTCAGGCTGAACTTGAAAAGGTTGCTGTCCAAGGAACCCTGGATTTTGCTAAACACTTAAAGGCATCATCTGTTTCATGAGTCTGTTACAAGCCTATGCTGTCTATTAAAAAAGAACAGAATATATGAAAGATAAAGTGATCTGCTGCATAAAAGACTCTGTTTTTTCAATCAGGTTTTTTTACTATGGATGATGGACTTTGGGCAATGAAGAAACCTGAAGATGTGGCATTGGCTTGTGCTATTCCCAGAACATACAAAATGAATAAATTGACTGTTTCTTGGGGGTTTAGAAACCATAAATGGCTGATTCCAGATTATTTAGGGACGTTATAAAAATTTTTAAAAAATCTTCCAGCTGAGCTTATGTATAATATTGTACAGTATCATCTAATTTTAACTGGAATTGGTTACCTGAAAATTGTTTTACTTGTAAAATATATAGCTTCTTTTAAAGAGTCTGGAATAATATTTTTGTGTCTTATTTGTACCCTGAGAATGTCTAATGCAAGTTTTAATCAGTTGATTAAAAATAGTACAAGGATGCACAGTAACGTCCCATCACTTCATATATACTTTCTTGTTTCATACCTCCGCTGAGTTCTGTGGGATATAGGGAAATTACTGTAACTAACAGTAAGCCTTCTCTGCTTTCCCCCTTGTGTTTGTGATTTTTAGGATTAGTGGCCACTAGCAAGGGTGAAGTCTCTGCTTCCGCCCTTCACTGTAGCATCTATAGAAATGATGATGTGTATGCAGCATAAGGACAAAGCTAGACGTTACATGAAAAACCGTAGTCCCCCCTCCATCTTATGAGGATGCAACCCCCTCTTCTCTGACAACTGTACCCAGTTGCCGCCACCACCATCCTTCCTGATGGGGGACCTTTCAGTGCAGGTGGAATAGAAAATACAGCTGAAAATGAAAGTGCTAATATGTCCTTTCCTTTCCAGAAATCTCTCTCTTTGGGCTTAAAAACAAAAAAGCAATAGTAGGGAAGAATTTTGTACAAGTGCATGTACAAAAATGTTTTAATATGGAATGTTTTAAATGTTCTTAATCTTGTTATCCGCCCTGAGCCTGCTCGCGGGGAGGGCAGAATACAAATATGATATAAATAAATAAAAATAAATAAATAAAGAGAACAACAAATATTGTAATTAATCAAAAGGTATAAAATGCTTTGCACAGCTATTGTAGCTTTGATGAGCATTGGACACAAGGGAACCCTTTACTCTCTGTGTAACCTCCGCTCCTCCACGTTTAATAAACATTGTAGACTTGATGGTTGTTGTGGGTTTTCCGGGCTGTATTGCCGTGGTCTTGGCATTGTAGTTCCTGACGTTTCGCCAGCAGCTGTGGCTGGCATCTTCAGAGGTGTAGCACCAAAAGACAGAGATCTCTCAGTGTCACAGTGTGGAAAAGATGTAGGTCATTTGTATCTACTCAGGAGGGGTGGGGTTGAGCTGAGTCATCCTGTAAGAGTTTCCCAGGGTGTGGAATGCTAATGGCGGGAGGCTTCACTGTGTCCTGAGGAGGTTCTTTTGCATATGGATTGGTACTTGATGTGCTAATCTTCTCTGCAGGGCTATTGTCAGGGATAGAATGTTTTGTTAGCCTGGTGTTTTTCAGAACTGGAAACCATGCTCTGTTCATTCTTAAGGTTTCTTCTTTCCTGTTGAAGTTTTGCTTATGCTTGTGAATTTCAATGGCTTCCCTGTGCAGTCTGACAAAGTAGTTGGAAGTGTTGTCCAGTATTTTGGTGTCCTAGAATAAGATACTGTGCCCTGTTTGCGTTAGGCTATGTTCAGCCACTGCTGATTTTTCAGGTTGTCCAAGTCTGCAGTGTCTTTCATGTTCTTTTATTCTTGTCTGGATGCTACGCTTTGTGGTCCCGATGTAAACTTGTCCACAGCTGCAGGGTATACGGTATACTCCTGCAGAGGTGAGGGGGTCTCTACTGTCTTTTGCTGATCGTAGCATCTGTTGTATTTTTCGGGTGGGTCTGAATACTGCTTGAAGGTTATGCTTTTTCATAAGCTTTCCCATCTGATCAGTAATTCCTTTGATATATGGCAAAAACACTTTTCCTGTAGGAGACTGTTTTTCCTTGGTTGTTTGATTCATCCTGGGTTTGATTGCTCTTCGGATTTCATTTCTGGAGTAGCCATTTGCCTGAAGTGCGTGGTTTAGATGATTAATTTCCTCATTGAGAAAGTGCGGCTCACATATCCGTCTTGCACGATCCATTAATGTTTTCATTATGCCTCTTTTCTGTCGGGGGTGGTGATTGGAGTTTTTGTGTAAGTACCGATCAGTGTGAGTTGGTTTCCTGTAGACCTTGTGACCTAACTGAAAGTTTGCTTTGCGGATGACCAAGGTATCCAGGAATGGGAGTTTTCCCTCAATTTCTTTCTCCATTGTGAATTGTATGTTCAGGTGGATGTTGTTGAGATGATTCAAAAACCCCATCAATTCTTCCTCCCCATGGCTCCAAATGATAAATGTATCATCCACAAACCGGAACCATACACTAGGCTTGTGGGGTGCTGATTCTAGAGCTGTTTTTTCAAAATGTTCCATGTAGAAGTTTGCTATAACTGGGCTGAGTGGGCTCCCCATGGCCACCCCATCCATCTGTTCATAGAATTCGTTGTCCCATTGGAAGTAACTGGTTGTCAGACAATGGTGGAATAAGGCTGTTACATCCTCTGGGAAAATCTGATTAATAAGTGCAATAGTGTCTCCAATCACCACCCCCGACAGAAAAGAGGCATAATGAAAACATTAATGGATCGTGCAAGACGGATATGTGAGCCGCACTTTCTCAATGAGGAAATTAATCATCTAAACCACGCACTTCAGGCAAATGGCTACTCCAGAAATGAAATCCGAAGAGCAATCAAACCCAGGATGAATCAAACAACCAAGGAAAAACAGTCTCCTACAGGAAAAGTGTTTTTGCCATATATCAAAGGAATTACTGATCAGATGGGAAAGCTTATGAAAAAGCATAACCTTCAAGCAGTATTCAGACCCACCCGAAAAATACAACAGATGCTACGATCAGCAAAAGACAGTAGAGACCCCCTCACCTCTGCAGGAGTATACCGTATACTCTGCAGCTGTGGACAAGTTTACATCGGGACCACAAAGCGTAGCATCCAGACAAGAATAAAAGAACATGAAAGACACTGCAGACTTGGACAACCTGAAAAATCAGCAGTGGCTGAACATAGCCTAACGCAAACAGGGCACAGTATCTTATTCTAGGACACCAAAATACTGGACAACACTTCCAACTACTTTGTCAGACTGCACAGGGAAGCCATTGAAATTCACAAGCATAAGCAAAACTTCAACAGGAAAGAAGAAACCTTAAGAATGAACAGAGCATGGTTTCCAGTTCTGAAAAACACCAGGCTAACAAAACATTCTATCCCTGACAATAGCCCTGCAGAGAAGATTAGCACATCAAGTACCAATCCATATGCAAAAGAACCTCCTCAGGACACAGTGAAGCCTCCCGCCATTAGCATTCCACACCCTGGGAAACTCTTACAGGATGACTCAGCTCAACCCCACCCCTCCTGAGTAGATACAAATGACCTACATCTTTTCCACACTGTGACACTGAGAGATCTCTGTCTTTTGGTGCTACACCTCTGAAGATGCCAGCCACAGCTGCTGGCGAAACGTCAGGAACTACAATGCCAAGACCACGGCAATACAGCCCGGAAAACCCACAACAACCATCGTTCTCCGGCCGTGAAAGCCTTCGACAATACATTGTAGACTTGCTTCATTCACAGGACTCTGTGTCTGTATCTTCTTATGATTGGCTGAGGGACATTCAAACCACTGATTATGTGGAACAAACCTGGGGGCTTGTCCTAAAAGCTGCAACCCCACCCCCCAATGGGCATCGTCAACACGGAAGGACATCGACGTCTCCCGGGCAGGTGCACCCTGACTGAGTTTGGTCAGCCAGTGAACCTCGGTGCTGCCTGCACAAAGGCATCCTGCAGAGCCATAGGAGACCTATTGGAAGTCCACAGAGTCCTGTGACAGAAGCTAGAGAAAGTGTGCAATTGAAGCCACGGGAGTGAAAAGGTAAAAAGGGCAGGGGCAGGTAAGTCCTTGGTTGGACTCAGGATAGAGCAGGGGCACCGTTCACGCGGGAGAGGAGGTAGAACCCACTAAAAGGAACAGAAGAGAAAAGATGAGAATAAAGAACTTAAGTGTGTGAAAGTATTGGCGCCAGTAAATGTGTTGACAGCTGAGTTTGCTAGAGCCAGGTAGGAAGGGCTGTGAAGAGTGTGGCCAAGAGGATGTGTGTGCATGCGTCTTTTCGGGGGCATGACAGGTGCTTGGCAGTGTGAGCCAAGTGTGTATGTGGGGCTCGGTGGAGCGAGACTGCTGGAGAGACTCGCGAGTGCGTGTCAGGTGAATGAACATGAGTCTCAACAAAGTGAGAGCGTGAACAGGCTCGAGAGTGAGAGCCTGGAGAAGTTTGTGTAGGCACCTCGACCAGGCAAGGAAGAGGCTACTGGTCCTGAACAGGCGGGCCTGAGGGGAGGCAACTCACAAGGACAAGGGCGCCACCAGGCTTGGCATTGCAGGATCGAGGAACAGGTGCCTTGATGGTGCAAGAGGAGACGCTAGACCTGAGAGTGCAGGTCTGAGAATTAAGCACATCAACTGCGCAAGAGTGCACCAGACTTGGCTGAGCAGAAGAGGATGCTCCACCCATGTTTTCAGAGTAATTCAAGTTGTTTGTGATTGTCATAAACCTACATGTGTTTGTCTGTCCATTCCGTTAATCCCACATGAGTGGAGAGTGAGTAAATCTGTGTGTGAGAGAGTTTGCACTGTACAACAGAAAAGAGGGGGGAGTCTGCACTTCAAACAGTGGCGGAGCCTCTCACCCCTGCCTATACTAATTGTGCACCTGAAGGAGAACTCTTGTGCTTTATTGTTGTGTGCCAATGTCTTAGATCCATAAACGGGAGACCAAAGCTGGGTGTATCCTTCGGGAAGGAGAAAACATAACCGCCCCCCCCAACCCGAAGGGGTGTTTCGTGCTTCTCATGGTAGGACCCACCACCATCTCCCTTGCCAAAGCAACCGGTGTGGAGCTTTCCTGAAAGGGAAAGGTGATATACTATAGCCTGCCAGTGGTTTTGGGGTGCCAACTGCCGCAAGGCCCACGTCTCTCGGAGACACCACGGTAGCCTGTTTTCAAAGGGAGCAGGAGACTCCTAGAAAACACATTCAGGATAGGGCACTCCGTAGAAAACCAACTGGACCAGCCTAGTGCATTGTGAAGGCACCTTCCACCCCTCCTCTTGTTTTTGGCACGATTCTCTTGTTACTAATGTACATGTGAGGGGAGTATTGTTTGGGGCTGGGAAACAGAAACAAGGAGGGAAGAGAAATCAGATTGATGAAAGGGTAGGATTTGCTCCGTGAATCAGAGAGAGAGAGAGAGAGAGAGAGAGAGAGAGAGAGAGAGAGAGAGAGAGAGATGGGGAACCAGAAAAGTAAGTGGTCAGAGACAGCTGTCCCAGCTTCCCCATTGGAACAGATGATTCAGAATTGGAATAAGGTTGTTGGAGTAGGAAAAGAGACAAAACAGTATCCAATTGAAAAGCTAATGACTTATTGCATAGGGAAGTGACCAAAATATGCACTAGCAGATGGTACAAGGTGGCCAATGGCGGGATCCTTTAAATGAGACAAAATTAGAAAATTAATGGAGTACTGTAGAGAAATTGGAAACCATGAGGAATATGAATTTGCTAAAATGTGGTCTAATGCAGCAAAATAATGAGGTGTAGTGGAGGAAACAGATGAGCGACCACACTGTCTGCAAATGCCCTTAAGAAGAGGAGACAGAAGGTCCTATGTTAAGTTCACAAATGATCCAGGAGAGAAACTAATAAAACTGTCAGTGTCCGTAGACTCTGATTTGCCACTTGTAGGAGACTCTATGGACCAAATTTTGGTAGCATCTGAAGTCCCCCCCCCCCCGCGCCCAATGGTGCTTCCACCAAATAATAAGGATAAGCCAACCCAAGTAGATCAAGTGGATGGGAATAAAACGCCACCTCCGCTGCCACCACAAAATGCTAGAAATGTGACCACTAGAATGTGACCAACATTAGCAAAGTATGTAGAAAAATGCCATTTAGTCTCCTATAGAGGTGCAACAGGTGTAACAAAGGGGGCAGGCTTTAGATTGGACAATAAAGACGGTGCAGCATTCGAAAACGAAATACGGAAACTACTAAAAATGCAGGAACATGTAACCCCTAAAACCTGCTGCAGTGTGGATGCTGCGATGAATGGAAATACAACCAGAGTGGAAATACAACCAGAATGGATACAAAGGCTAATGCTTGAGACAAGTACCCCAATGAGAGACCCTATAGACCGAACTATGGTGGAGGGATGCAGCACTATTTGGCACAACAGCACTAGAGGAAGCCTTACAAGAGCAACTTGATACATATGAAGAAGGGCTAATAGGACATGACGCTGCTACAGCCTTACCACCAATGAGGCTGAGTGCAACCCCGTTCAAGGATGAAACGCTAGCTGAATTAGGAGGGGGGACCCCAGAAGTAGCAAGGATGATGCCATTGAAAGAGGCAGCCACTCCACAGGGACAGTCTGTGTTGGTTCATTGCTCGTTCTTAAATGCAGAACTGCTGGTGTGGAAAAGAACCCTTCCAAAATATAGAGAGAGCCCAGATAAATTGGCCCAGGAATTTCAAGATTTGTGTAATACGTACCAGCCCACTTGGCTGGACTGCCAGCATATACTGAATCAAATTTTGACACCAGAGGATAAGAAACTTGTGCTAGAGAAGGCAAGAGCACTCTGCCAGGCCAAGGAGGAAAAGAAACAACCCCCAGGGGATGTCAAATTGGTATTTCCCTCAACAAAACCAAACTGGGACTACTGCAGGACGGCAGGTAGACAACAGTATACGACATACTGTTTGTGGGTAACGAAAGGAATGAAAGAAGCAATTCCCAGAGTAGTAAATTTGAATCGGGTCTGGGAAATTAAACAAAGAAAAGATGAAGACCCCTCAGAATTTTTAGGAAGACTAATGGAGGCCTTTCGCAAATGGGGAGCCATGGATCCAGAAGCCGAAGGGACTAGAGTAACACTTACTGCAGTGCACGTTGCCAACTCGTAGACCCTGTCTTGGGTTTCTGCTTTCTCGGCTATGATGGCAAGAAGTTTTTTCCTGGCTACATAAGCTTCTGGGTTTTCTCCGGGGGCCTGGCGTTCCATTACAAATAACACCTTCGCTGTCTGTCCTGGCCAGACTAATTCTCTCATCCATTGCTCGGGTTCAAGGATGGCTAGGGCATGGGGGGCTATGGCAGCTTCAATGGCTGGGGCATCTGTCCCAGTGGCACATAAGTGAGCAAGCTGAGTTAAATCGGCTCCAGTGGCCGTGGGGTGGGCACTAGAAACATCAGTGAGCCAGTTAATCCCTGTGTCCTTATTAAGGGGGCCAAGCTGAGCAGCAATGCTCTGGGCTTCCGTGAAAGTCCAGGGAACCCTTTCTGTGATTTCCTGGAGTCCTCTTCTATCATTTGCAGCTCACTTCTCTATGGTTAAGGGGAGTGGTTGGTTCCTTCTCAGGCTGAATATTTTATGGGGCTGAAGGCAGGGCATCCCTTGGCAAGGGCTGGAAGGATTTGGGGCTTGGGAGATCTGGGAGACTTTCAGGGTCTACAGAGGCTATTAGGGCAGTCTGGAGACCTGGTTCTTTTAAGGGAATGGACCACCTGCTGGCTTGCCTTGTGGCTTACTTCAGCATGCTGTTTTCTAACTTGGCTGGCTAAAAATTAGGTAGTTTGTTTAGCTTGAAAAAGTTGCTCTTGGAGTTTGGCTACCTGGGTCTCAAGTTCTACAACTTGGGTTTGGGCTTCATTATATTTTTCTTCATTTTTCTGGGCAGCTGAGGCAAAGGTGTTTTTGTCTACCAATAGGTCAAACCTTTAGCTCTCAATTTGTCTAACTCAGCGGCTTGGTGCTTCACAGTTTCCTGAGCTTCTACGGCCATACCTGCACAGTCATTTGGGGCAATCCATAAGCCCCATGCTGCACATGCATCTTTCTTGGAGCGTCTAAGTTTCTTTTCCTCACACTGTTTCTTAAAAACTTTCTCTTAGATCATGCATGGGATTTGGGCTTTTAAAGGATCCCACCTCGCATGGGTTTGGACCACGTTTCATGATCCAACGTTCAATTTTATCCAGGCTTGGGCTTTGCGTGAACATTTTCCCCTTTAAGCTGACAACTTTTCTGCAAGAAAAATCTAGGCAGGAGAGGGTCCGCACTCCTTTGCCTGAGGAGCCCCTGCTTCTCGTTACACGAACGCTCAACTCTAGAGCCCTTAACAATCCGAGCACCCCTGCTGGTTTCTTCCCAGTAGCGAACCTAGACAAATGGACCACGCCCAGGGATAGGAAGGCTTACCCTAGCCTGAAAATCTAGAGCCATACCTATCACCAGAGTTTTCTCCTTTCAGATGTCAGACGTGGAAATCAATATCAGAGGCAGGAACATGTTTATGAAGAAAAGGGCAGTTTCCTGCTTCCTCTACACACCCAGCACAAACGCATCCTGTTGTAAATGGTGTTTCCATTAAGGCTATAACAAGTGCAGAAAGGAGGATTTCTGACAAGAAAAATATCCAGGTGTACGTGTACAGCCACTAGGAGTGGGAACGTTTCCCAATGAGACACTATGCAAGTTTTCATTTGACAAAGGGCACGTTGCATACAAATCTTTCCTTTGATGAAAGAAACTTGAAAAGCAGTCCAAGTGGGCTTGAGCCGTGGCGTCAGTCCTGCTTTGCAGTTTTCATGACAAAAAGATACAGAAGCAAATGGACCCCAATCTGTCCCGTTTTGCTCCATCCTCCCAATTTAAGCTGCTTCAGAAATAATAACATCTTTTAAAACTCTTCTTCAGCAACATTGTGGTGACAGTTGCTAGAGGAAGGAACCTCTCTCCCCTAGAATCACCAGGAGCGAGACAGTGAGTAACTCACCACTCTCTCCCCTTGGGGCAAAATGGTCCCTTGCAAAACTGCTCCAGGGATTAAATCAGTGCACGGATGATGCCACAGTGGTAGTCAAGAAGCACCTCCCACATGCATGTATGTGCGCTGTGCAAAATAAGGCCATTCCCAAACCAGCACTTCAGCACTGAAAACTTTATAATCGCCTTTGCCCTTTGACGGTACAGCCTTTAAAGAAGAGCCATTGGACTCTAAAACAGCTTCACCTGAATTCGACTTCCTTTCACCTACATATCTGTGCATGCGTCTTGCACGTCCCTGCAGCAGCACGCACTAGCTGGGACCAATGGCGTAATCAGTCTGCACCGGCCACTAGAAACCACTCTGCCACTGAGCTTTGCACAGAGACGGGCATTCCCCTTCCTTGATCATTAGCAGCCAAGTGTCCTGCTGGGCCTCCCTATCCAGGCTGTGGCTGGAAATAATTGAATGGTGAATGGAACAAAAGGAAATTGTGGATTGGTCAGAACTGAGTCTTATGAGTGTACTAAATAATAAGGCATAAACTTTTGAAAAGTGATATTGAGTTAAAAGGCATTTGGGCCATAACACAATATGAAACAGACTGTGAGGAGGATGAGAGGGAAGCCAAAATAGTGTTCTCTTTAGGTTTGTCCAGACATTACTGTTTTTGAGTCATGGAAAGTTGCATTGCTCAGTGGTGCTAAGATGCAGACCACATGTAGAGTCTTCCTGTTGCAGCTGCATCCCTGTTTCTGGGGGGGTGGGGGTGGGGGTGGGGGGGAGTCCCTTTCTCGTGAGCAGCATGTTTGACGAAAGCTGAAATGCCTTCCTGAAAATACGTCCATGCTGTTTTTCCTTGTACTTTGGATTTTGCACGTTGAAACCACATAATGGTTGTTCCCTGGTGCCAATGCAGGGTACAATGCTGTGCATGTATGTCAGAGATTTTCTGGCTTGAACCTGAAATCACATGACCTGGAGCGGGGGTTGAATTTATGAGCTACTTGATAGGGACATGCAGTGAGATCTCACTAAAACAACGTCCCATCAAAATATCATAAATGCTCCGAATTCAAGCAGAATTATTTCCAACACTAAGTAATGTGTGGAAGGCTTCTGGTCTCGTAGTTATCCTAGTACTTCACTATCTGTTTCCTTTCCTTTCTTTTTGGGGCAATAAATGATGGGAGGGAGGGTCTCTGCGTCAGCAGATACACGCAGGACAAGGGCACTATACAACCAGAGGCTCTCCATCAAATGTGAAAGCCCCAAACGGATGTTTTTTTGTTCAGCGCTTCCATTTTGTACCCACTATCACACGTTTTCATTGGCTTGGGAAAGGTTCGCTGATGTGCTGTAGCCACAGGTACCCATTGCCGGAGGTACTGCGTTATCTAGAGCCCTTTACAGGGCATGCAAACAGACAGGGGAAATGCTTGACTTGAGTCTGCAGTGAGCAGTACAGAAGTGGGGAGGACAGAGCGGTGACGAGAGCTTCCCTCGGTGGTGACGACGGGGCCCATCCTTCAGCCCAGCAAGGGATGGGGAAGACGCTTTGCCGCAGAGAGATGGTCAGGACAAATACGGGTGCCTAAGTTTTGCCCCCTGCTCTGCTAGTGCCAGGGCTGAGCCTGGCAATCTATCAGGGGCACGCAAGACCCACCCCACTGCATATGCCAGGCCACTGGGCTTCTGCTCATTCCCAGCTTGGCTAACGGAGTGCTGCTGCTGCTGCCGCCACTGCCCTGGTTCAGCCCAGCCCTGTTCAGGAAAGCTCCTTCTTCCTAGAATGTGGGTCTTCTGTTGTTCTCAGAACTCATAATAATAATAACAGCAACAATAATAATAACATTTGATTTATATACCGCCCCCCCCCTTCAGGACAACTTAATGCCCATTCATGCTTCAGGCATATATGTAAGCAGTTGGTCCAGCCTCCGCCCTCTTTAGTAGCGGTCTTCCTTGCTTGCTAATTCCCCCCTTCTATTTACTCACAAGGAGACCATTCCAGGTAGCTTACCTGCAGGCTCAGCTTGGCCCATCACTGAAGTCAAAATGGGAAGAGATTGCAATTATCTGCCTGATAGTGACTTTAGACCTGAACTTGGGGGAGGGGGCTGATCCCCCTACCTTAGCCACCAGCTGTAGAAATTCAGAGGGACCCCTAGATCTCACACAAAGGGTGGTGGGACTCACAACCCATTCCTCCACAGGAGTGTTTTGATTTTTCAAAAATGTAACTTTTAAAAATTTTATTCATTGTTATTTGCTTTCACTGTCTTTATTACGTTTGTTTTCACTTCCATTTTCCGTCCAGTTGGGATAGAGTTTTCAGAGATGGGTATTCCTCACCAAAAGGAGCCTGCCTTCCTGACATCATCCAGATAGGGGGAAAGTAGCCCAGTTCCATAAAGCAATTAAAAGCAAAACAAAGAAAGAAAGGATACACCGCACCACGTTTTTAAAAAAAAACTGCGTATGCCCGATCACGTTATTGCGTCATAATGTGATGGCATAATGGCGAGCAGAGGCCCCCAGCACTGCGGCGTGGGGGTTTTGGACCCGATGCCTGCATCAGCAACGACATCACACTAAGCTCAGGGAGGCCCGGCCAGGCAGGCCAGTTGTTCCTGCGCAGAATGAGAAAACACTGCTGCCAGACCAGCGCGGAGGAATTTGAGAGAGGGTGTGCAGGTGAGATGCCTGCAAAATTGCACCTCTTGCAAAAATAAAAAGATGTGGATTTCATGTCTTCAGGTGAGCCCTTTGACAAAACAACTTGCTCTAGGCAGATATGTCATTTCCTGCATTATGCAGACGGCTGGACTAGATGACCCTAGAGGTCCCTTCCAACCCTATGATTCTATGATCCTATTTCTAATTGCAATCAATTCTGGGTTATTGGAGAGATCCAAAACACAGTCATTTTCACTCAGAGATTATATGTTTGGAAAGACCCTATGTTAGACTGAACCACCAGGCCCTTTTAAGTTTAATATGAAGCTTTCTATGATGTCTCATGTGAGTCTTAGGTAACTTTAAGAATATTTCTGAAAATTATCATTTGACCCTCTCTGCTTGAGACTGAAAATGTAGTCTGAGCATCCTTTTTGCAAGATCAATTACCTTAATTGCTGTGCTTATGATGAGTGCCTGATACCACCCCCCATATAAAATGGCTCCATTATGTTCATTGATTTTCATAAATGATTTCTTTTTGAGAACAGAATAGAAATTTTTTAAAGTAGTATCTTATACATTAATTGAAACTCCAGAAACCTTGCATTGTAGGTGGCAATGCATTATATGGAAAAGAATTATGAGAAATATGAGAAAGGAATCTGGTGTGAAAACTCAAAGAGAATTTTTCAAGTTTCATACTGACCCAGGGACCAGATTCCTGCAGTTAATTTCAAGCAGCAGATGGGATCCAGGAACAATAATGGAGCGAACATAGAATAGTGAGACCACTGCAACATCAGAATGTCCCTTGAAACCTGTATGTTAAAAGGTACTCAGTAAGTACTGAATTTGTATCCACCGATTTGAAATAACACTAATTTTATTAAGCCATTAGTCAGTGTATAGTGCAAACATAAGAACATGTCCTAGGAGTAAGCCTCCTTGAAAAGAACAAGATTCTGAGCAGACCCATTTAAGAGTAGGGAGATGCCTGAACTCCTGTGGGTTCAGATTTTGTCCCAATCGTCAGTCACAATTATGCCACCAATTTTTTGATAGAATCAGCTGTTCACTGACCCGTTCTTCTGAGCTCACTAGGTAGCTTCACGGTAACGAGCATACACGCACCATCGGCTCTCATGCACACACGGTGTCTCTGACAGGCTGATGGTGTTGCTGCAACCAAATATCTTAGGAAATAAATCAGTTGTAGAATAAATTCTCCCTTTCAGTATTTCCATGAGTGAATACCCAGTACCATCATGGCTATGTTGGCAAAGGCATTAGTGAGCGATTGGGGTGGGTGGGTGGTTGGGTTACAAATGACTGTAGTAAACTCTCCATGGTTTTTTACACATGAAGTTTTGCAAGGGCATATGGGCGGTGCTAGGTGGAGCCCCCCCGGCCGGCTGATGGTGGAGTGGGCCCTCCCCACCACACAAATACCCCCCATTTAAATCATCTTTTTACTACAAAGATGCTCTGAAGATGACTTAGGTGGTCAGTTGTGCTGCTATGTTCAGGTTTTTATATGTATTTTAAATTGTGTAATATTTTTGGATGTTTTATGGTTGCTAATTTATAATAATTGTTTTATATATTTTAACTGTATGTGCCTGTAATCTGCCCTGAGCCTGCTGGAAATGTGGGGAGGGCAGAATATAAATTGAAAATAAATAAATAAATAAATAAATAAATAAATAAAACAAATAAATGTGTGTTTGGTGACTGAAGCGAAGATTCATTCACACACACATTTATTCAACCATAGTACTGCAGGATGTGGTGTCCACCAGGGATATATTTCCCCTCTCCCTTTTCACTGCACCCCCCTTCATTCCATCACTGCTGTAGTTGAGCTCAATGTTTTTTAGAATTATTCATTCTGACTTTTGACTCTCTTGGGGCAGGAGGATGGGAGGATTTACTGCCTCCCCTGTGGCAGCCTATGCATACAGCTCAAGGGATGGTGTTGCACCAGTTCGGCCCTGAATACGTAGCTATTGAGGAGATTGATCAAAGGAATGGCTCTGGCTTAGCCTTTGCTCTAAATGTATAAGTGGCCAGGTTGTGCGGTCTAACGCTCCAGTCAACATGGCCCTACTGCCTGCCTGGCACAGAAGCAATGGCGCAGAACAGTTGGCACTACTAATGCAGCTGAAAACCTTTCCTTGGGGGGGGGGGGGGCACTTCAGTGTACACCCTGGTTTGCATTTCCATGCTGTTCCAGGGCTCTGCTCCATGCGTTTCAGAACAGCATCCTGTACCCAGAACAATCTGGTTTGCCAGGATGTTTGGTCCATCTGCCTAAGGCCTGGAGAGCAAGCACTGGAAGGGATAATATGCACAAAAGCTACTGCACAGCTACCAAACAGTTTGGAAGCAGTTTGAGACATTAGTCACACTAACGTAGTAATCATGGGATTGGGATTCATGGCAAAGTTCGTGGCACCCCTGCTTAGGACGGAGTACTTTCTTAAAGAGTGCAGTATACAATTAAAGAATTGTACAATTATACTCAGTTTGGTAATATGACATACAGTCTTAAAATATAGAGAAAAAACCACGCAAACTAAATCAAATCCCTTTCATCTTGTCATCTGCAGTATCTCTCTCTCGCACGCACACACACCAAACTCACAGACACATTAACCTTGGCTGAAGCGTTGCTGTCATGTATGCCGGCATTCCTGCCATGATTGTATTCTGCATTTTGTGCTGGTCAATGTTGTTTGCCAGAATTATATGCTGTATTCTGTGTCTGAAATCTAAGATCACCTGAGAGTGTCTTAGCTGCTAATATTAATTGCAGGAGAGCCAGTGGGGCCTCTCTGATATCTGTTGAAGATATGTACTTTCACTTCTTCCAGCAAGTGTCCTTGAGAAGAGCTGCTAGCAGCAGACATTGTATCTCTTCCCTGAGACCGGGATATTTTCCTTTGTACTTCATGCAGTCTAAACCAATCTGTTCCCATGTAACCTCTGTGGGGTTTCACACCAGAATGTCAACGGACCCCGAAGGGCAGGAAGTTTTCCTATAATTAGTTATGCCTTTGTTTGAATTGTCACTACTGCCAACTGCCATCTTCGGGTGAACACCTGTACTGTATGGATTTCAATAAAGCTACTCCAACTGGAACACCTATGTGCTAACTGTGGAGGGCTTGAGGGGCCTAACTGCCAGGGACTGACATTTTGACAGAAGTCCTTTTTTCCCTCCAGACCCCAAACCTCTGGTGGTCGGCTACTGGCAGCATGCCGTATGAGTTGGACCCAGGGACGATGGAGCCGGAAGAATCACAACCCATCCTCGAACCCCAGCCGTTTCCAATGTTGGGAGATGGGACGGCTGGTGATCCTGCTACTGAACCAGGACCCAGATCCCAAAATGAAGGGGAGGATCTGGTGAATTAAGACCCCGCGGAGATGTGTGGGCTCAGGGCAGCGGTCACTGCCCCAACATATGACGAACATGGAGAAAAACATAAAAGGAGCACTACTCATCGGAGTTGGCCCCTAACTACTCCCCAAGAGTGGGCACCATGTTGGTCAGTGCCACAAAAGACGAAGGAGAAAAAGCTACGGGAGGGGGGAGCGATTTCCCCCCATCAGTCCCTTGACCTGGGAAAATACTTTAAATTTGGGGAGGCCAACAAACAGGGAGCCTCCATCGAACAAAAGGGGCCCATGGAATATGGAACCCTAACATCTACGGAGTCTGTTTGCGAAGACCCTGCAGAAGTGTGTGGGCTTGGCACAACAGTGGCTGAGCCGATACACCAATTATGGAGCATGACACCGGAACATTATAGTAGGACTGTGTTAATGCAAGACAAGGTCACCCCACTGGAGGAGATTCTGCATGACTCTCTACAACCCCAGTTAGGGGGAAATGAAAGCGGCGGGCTGGAGCCCCAAGAACATGTAGGGCTGGAGCCCCAATCAAGTCTCACGGGAGGAGGCCCAGAGATGACTGAGTCCCAAGAATTAAGGATTATGCGAGCCGAAATGGATGAATTCCGGCAGGACATGGTACAATTAATGCAGGATTTGCAGGAGATGAAGCGTGGGTCACCTGGAGTTGGCACCCAAGTAAGAGTACCACCTGGCGCAATTGGATGGGCATCAGGGCCGCAACAAGCAGCGCCTGCACAACCACCCTCGGGACTGACTGCTCCCACGTGGGATGGGATGGTCAGGGGGTTGACAACCCCCCCCCAGAATAGTTCTCAAGCATTGCCACAACATGGACTGGCAATTAGATTACAATTGATCCGGGATGGCCAACAACAGGCCACTGCACCACATCCAAGAAGATCGACTCCTCAGAGGGGCAGAGGGACGTCACCACAGGCCAGATTGGCGACGGGATTACAACTAGCTCCTACTACTTTGCAGCAGGCTGGATTACAGTTAAATCCTGCTACCTTGCAGCAGGCTATTACACGACTCCAGACCGGAATGCTGCTGAAACACGGACAGGCGACAGGATTACAAATACCTCCGGCTGTTGTGCCGCAGGTTGCTCTGCAGCCCCGAGGGGGGCTGGGAATGCCAGTACTCCCACAGCAGTGGCCGATGGCACTTGCACCTCTTGGGGCCATCACGACACCATGGCCACCTTCATCCATGAGGCCGCTCCAGGGAGTACCAATTGGAACACGAGTTAGCCCCCCAAGACAAGGCATACTGAGGGGTCCACCACCTCAGGGGGCACCATTCATGCAACCATGTCAAGGAACAGCAACAGGGCTGCTGCCGCTTCTGCCCGGGGGGGGGGACAACCACCACAACGTCCCCCTGTTGTCCCACTCCAAGCACTGCTAGCGGAGATACCAATGGCACAGGCAGAGCATGGAGTATTGGGGGGCCTGCCACCTCAGGGGATCACCCCAGGCAACTCTTCACTGGAGCACTAAGAGGGCAGCCACTGTTGCTTCAACCCCAGGTGGCCCCTCCACCCTACAGAGGCCTCGCACTACCACCACCCCTGGGAGGGTGGGGAGTACCTCTGCCACCACATCCTCCAGCAGCCACGATTCTCGGAATGCAAGCCATGCCAGGAGAAGGACTCCATGCCAGGGGCATACATCAAAGTTGTCCCAAGCTTGATGCAAGGTTCGATGAGAACCCCGAAGAGCTGGGATTCTTCATTGTGCAAACCCTAGAATTTTTTCAGGACCGGGGTCACCTCTTCCCAAATGAACACATCCGGGTTAGCCACTTAGGATTGCGCTTAGGCGGACCCGCAGCCACATGGTATGTGACCCTATATGAAGCTAGAGTGCCTGAGCTGTGGACCCTTGATGCGTTCATGCAAGTGCCGAGAGCCCAATTTGAAGATCCTCTGGAGAAGGAAAGGGAAAGAAAAAACTAAAAGCGATCAGCAAGAGCACAGACCGGTACGGGAATACACTGCAGAATCCAGACACTATGCAGCCAAAATACGTGATTGGACTGGAGGGATCAAGATCGAATTCTTTCGAGCTGGGCTAAATGCGGACTTAGTAGTGAAAGCCCTTGTGCAAGATGACTCCAGAATCCTGCTGGGATGGATCCAGCTGGCGTGTGAGGTCGAGAACCGATACCAAGTGGTGAAGCTCCTGAGAATGCAGCAACAAGGGGGTGTTAAGAAATCACACTCGGAACTGGGAGGTAGAGACAGGAAAAGTGTCCAAACCTTACTCCCCAGAAACAGAAAGAGCCATGCGCTGGAGAAAAGGCTTCTGCATATTGTGCGGAGGAATGGGCCGCTTTGCCTCTGATTGTCCTGGACGGAGGGAACTCGTGGAGAAGAATTGCCCCGCAAGAAAAGTGGCACCGTCAGCCAAAGCGACACCCAAGAGAACACTCCAGAAACAGAGTAAAACTGAAACCGGGCTTGAAGCCATTGAAACCCCGGAGGTGGCAGGCAAGATCCCCTTGGAGGGAGAGGAGGACCAGGCCGTCCTACCAATGGGAAACGCAAGTGGCCGGCTATAAAAAGGTCCCGATGGCAGGTCCAAAAAGAACCAACGCCAACAAAGGTGAGACCAAAAGGGGCCTTGTTTTTCATGCCAGTGACTTTAGTTAACCCCAAAAGAGGGACTCACATGCAAGTGCAAGCTTTAATTGATTTGGGATGCACTCGGGATTTAATGGCCCCAGCCCTAGTCACAGGATTGGGGTTAAATGTAAATGAACTAGAACACCCCATTGTGTTTGAACAAATGGATGGGTCCCACATGAAAGGGGAACCTGCTAGCTATCAAACTGAACCAGCCCCGCTGGGCATGAGAAATCATTGGGAATCCAGAACTTTTGTACTGAGCACAGCTACCAAGTACCCACTGATGCTAGGGATCCGGTGGCTTCGGAACCATGACCCATATATCAAATGGAAAATGGGAGAACTGTATTTTGATGGGGGGGAAATGCCAAGGGCATGTATGGACTCAAGGGTGGGGCCAAAAAGCACCCCCCCCCCAGAAGCTGTGTTACTGACTCAAGAACAAGTAAAACACACACACACACACCTGATAAATGGCATCTGGAGCGTGGAGCTCCCCGCCCCATCCTGGTGGATAGACAGGTGCATCATGAAATAGAGGATATACTAGAATTTTTTTATCTGGTTCGTTGGAAATATTTCGCAGAGAGGGGCAGAGAATGGAGAGCTCTAACGTGAATGCTCCAAAACTTATAAGAAAATTTCATAAACTCTACCCTGACAAGCCTGGCCCATTGTGAGAGGGGCGGGTCAATCTTCGGGGTGGGGGCAGTATGTCATGTATGTCAGCATACCTGCCATGATTGTATTCTGCATTTTGTACTGGTCAATGCTGTTTGCCAGAATTATATGCTGTATTCTCTGCCTGAAATCTCAGATCATCTGAGAGTGTCTTAACTGCTGGAGTGTCTTAACATGCTGGATTTGATCTTTGGGATGGGGATGGATGTGGTGCTAGAAACAACTGAGTTGGTGCCATGGTCAGACCATGTGGTCTTGAAGGCTCGGCTAGATATCCTACCTCCCCCCTGCAAGGGCGGTGAGATTATTTATGCTTGCCCGTAGAGACTTATGGATCCAACTGGTTTCCAGAATGCTCTGCGGGATCCGATGGTCCCTGGCGGTTCATTGGATGAGCTGGTGGAAGATTGGCAAGTCCGTCTTTCCGAAGCCATCGATGAAATTGCCCCCCATCGCCCTCTCCGCCCCCGTACCAAACTGGCTCCTTGGTATACAGAGGAGCCATGTCGGAAAAAGTGGGAGCTGAGAACGGAAGGGGGGGAGGCAATGGAAGGGGGGAGGCAAAGCTCACCACTGGGAGAAGGTGGAAGAGTCACGGCCCAATGAGAAGGGAAGGCTGACAGAACCTTCATGGAAGTCTAGTGATCATGCGCTGCATGCCTTTGACAAGGATGGGGAAAGAGCGGAGGAGTCAAGTGGGCAGGAGACCCAGGAAGCTGGAGTAGCCAAGGGATCGATTTCATGTCCTCCTTTGAAACAGCCAGCCAAATTTTTGGAAGCAGGCACTCTTTCTCTCTCTTCTTGGAGGGTAGAGAAGAGCACAGCGTATGTGATGTTCTACTTGCTTCATTCCTATAGTACCTCTTAAGCAACAAGCCAGCCCAGTAAGAAGCCAGCCCAGTCTATAATAGTTCCTTGGCACTTTCTCAGAACCCCTATCAAGGTCATATTTTCACTGCAAGTTCATTTTCTACAGCATCTTCAGTGTGCTAAAGCCGTCCTCTACACTCTGGGAAGAAATTGTCATAAGTCAGTAGTTTGTATTTGCTTCGTGTTTAAATCAAAGATATTCTTCCAAACCAATTCTGTAAGGCATGTTAAGGACTCTGCAGAACTGTGTTCACTCAGCACGCCGGTCAAAATCCTCGATTCTCTTTCTCAACTGCAGACAGCTTGCCTGACAAGCGGAATGGAGAGAGAGCTGTGAGTCAGGAAGGGCTGAAGGAGGCCTTTGAGCCGCCTTCCGCAGGAGGCCACAAGCATGACATTTCAGAGCACGGATCTGGCATTTTCTCTCCATTTCCTACCATTAGGGAGGAAGGATCGCTGGTAAAGAGGGATGAGGGAGGGACCGCTTCTCTCTAGGAAATGACAGAAGCGCATCTAGGAAAACAAGGAGGGATCAAAGCGGGCCATGTCCTGTGCTACTTGGGCCAGCATGCATCTCACATCAGACCCCTCCCAAGATGTCATTTAATAGAAGGAAGCTCGTGGTATTTCGTGCTAGTACCTCACCTGGGGTAACTGGCACTGGAGTCAAGTATGTAAAAATACGGAAGGCTGGTCACAGATTACAGCTGGACTGTGGAATGCAGAGAAGACCGTGGACACAATGGCTCCTAAGTGCCGTCTTTTGTTAGCAGTAAATAATGACAACTCTGGGGCTTAATGAAGCTCACACACACACCCTTTTAACCACCTGAGTTATTCAACTTATTCCAGGAGCAACTACTATAGGATGGATCTCTATGTATTTCTGAACTTTAAAGAGAAGGTTTTGGGGCACATCATCAAAAAGAAGATCGGGTAGGAAGTGGGAAGTCACTATGCCACATACAGAAAGATGGACCATGTCAGGCCCTGCCTTACTCTCCAATCAAAAAGAGCCTTGACTGCCACTGCCCTTCCGCACTTGCATTAGGGTTGCCAACCATCTGTCAGCCTGGGTGCTTCTGGGAGCAGGGAAGAGGCCATGACCTCACTTCCAGTTGTCATTATTTACTGCTAACAAAAGATGCTGGATTAGCACCTCTGCAGCATGAGTTCCCCCTCAAACAAACTGCACTCCCCCCACCCTCAATCTGTGTGTTCTTTGGACCAAGGATCTGTGATTACCTGTGAGTTAATGTTTCCTAGCATATGTTCCACTCCTTTCAGGTCTTCAGTGCTCCCTACTCCAGTTACAGGCTTTGCATTTTTGTCTCTGTCCCCCATAGGATTTAGTTTAAAGCCCTCCTTATCAGGTTTGCAAGGCTGTTACCAAACACATTTTTTCCTACCCTCGTGAGGTGCAAACCATCTCTCGATAGAAGAGCTTCATCTCGAAAGTGTAAGCCATGGTCCAAAAAACCAAACCACTCCTGATGACACCATCTATGTAGCCAGTCATTTATTTGCAGCATTCTTCTTTCTCTTCCTAAACCACAGCCTATGACAGAAAGAACTGACAAAAACACAACCCGTGTTCCCAGGTCCTTAACCTTTTTACCCAAAGCCACATAGTGTGTTCTGGACTGTGCTGGGCAATATCATTTATTCCCACATGTATCAGGAAGAAGGGATAATAATCTGTGAGTTTGACAAGTCTTCCTACCCTTTCTGTCACATCTTAGATGCAAGCACCTGGTAGACAGCATACCTCTCGAGACAACACATCTGGTCAGCACACTTTGCCCTCTACCCCTCTCAGTAGGGAGTCCCCAATTACCAGCACACGCCTTCTCCTATACTGAGGAATGGAAGCTTGAATCCTCTCATCCGCAGGAGTCTGAGAAATTTCTATCAAGGTTCGAGGAGTCTGAGGGAATAGCTCTTGATCCAGTGGTCCAGAATCAACATCTATGGGGAGATCCTGGAACCGATTGCTTAGCATCAGAGGCTCAGAATGTCTCCTGATTATCCTGCTCCTGTGGGTCACTTTCTTCCACGTGCCCACCTCTTGTATTGGGTGCTCCTCCAAATCCTGAGATACCTTTCCCTTCTCCTCCTCCTGTTGCCCTCTGAAAAGTGCTTCATGCTTTCTTCCCATGTACTCTTCACCTTCCCTTATTAAATTGAGTGTGGACAAGTGTGCCTCAAGTCCCTGTATCTTCTCCTCCAGTAGGGCTACCCACTTACACTTGCTGCTGTTGGAAATTACAGTGTCTGGTGTACTGCAGCAGCCAGATGGGAAGAGGTGCCTTCTATGCAGGGGACAGCAAGGATCACTTAGTTTAGACAGTGAGAGCAGCACCTCTCTTGTTTCCTGGGGGTCATTTCCTTGTCTTGTCTCCTATTGGGCTAAACAGGGCAATATCCTGCTTCTTCTCTCTCCTGCCTTGTTCACTCTTCTACAAGATGTAGTCAGATAGCGAGGGCTCTATCTCTATCTCTCCACTTCACTCTCAAGTATGTATTTCTTAAATAAACTTATTAAGCCTCTTTAATCAGCACAGCGTAACTTCTCTGCTCTGTTTGCACTCCGCTAACAGCTGCAAGTGTAGTTGCTGTTACCCTCAGGTAAGAATGCAAACATGCCACAGACTGAACATGTAATTGCCTCGGCTCTCTCACCAGCCAGGCTGCTGCACTCCATTTCAGAGGTAGTTCAGGTTTCATGGTACTTCCCTGATAATTCCCCTGCCCCCTGCTGGCACCACTTTGCAGCAGGCTAAACGCACTCACCCCCCCTCCCCAAACACTGTCCTCCCACACAGTAACCTCAGTTAATTCCACCCTCCCCACCCCCCCAGTAGTTAAGGAAGGCAACAGAAAAAGACTCGCCAGTTCAGCAGCTCTCTCTCCTATAATAAATATAGCTGAAAATAGGAGGTAGATAGAAGACAAGTTAGCTGGTAGGTGGGAAGGCAGGGGGGAGTGGGGGGAGGAGAGAGAGGATGTTGGAACTTCCAGGAAGGGAGAAAGAGGAAATAGTGGGGGAGGAAACACAGGGGGAAATGGGATAAGTCAAGCCTTTGTAAGTCCCTCAGTTGTGTGTGTGTGTGTATGTGTAAATGTGTAAAAATTGTGCACCAGATGGCACTTTTAAAATACGTTATACAGTGTGTTAGTACAGCCATTGGAAGAAATCTGCATCAGGTTCCATAGTAATTTCAAGTCGTCAGACCTTAACAAACAGTTTGAGTTGCTTCAAAACATTCCAAACCTACAAAACTCCTACAATTTCTTCAGAATATGTCATCTTCCAAAGGGTTTCTTCACTTTCATATCTCTATAAAACAAGTTCATAAACAGTAAAATCAATCGTAAAAGATTTTCAGTAATTTGCAACATCAGTTGTTTTATGACTCACAGCTTGAGAAGGGTGTAGCAGACAACACCAGCTAGTCGTTCACTGAGGGATCCCCGGAGCTTCCCCATCCGAGTCGCAGGGCCAAGAGTTCAATGGGGAGGGGGAACTACTTCTGTACTCTGTACAGGTAAAGACAGGTGTGACATTTTTAGAGGAGGGGGACTGGTTTGGAAGCTCCCCTTACTACATTTCAGAGAAAACAAATATCCCAGATTATGGTCTGAAAAACATATACAATTTTTTTTAAAAAACTTTGAAAATAGCAATGAAGATGCATGCAGGAAGAGTCTAAAGACAGAAGTAGCAACGCTGCAGTCATTCATTGTGAGAAAAAGGCCCACTGAAGCTGTTCCTTGAACTCTCGATTCACTCTTGGGTGCCTCACTGCCAGAGAGATTGACAGCGCTGGAGGGAGTGCCAAGATCAGCAATAAAGTCTGAGGCTGCACAAGTTAGTGAGGAAAGAAGAAAGGAACGAAATCCATCCTGTAGCCAAATGATGCTATGCTAACGATGTATGTACTTGCATGGGACACAACCGCCAGTGGCAAGGCATCTCCTCCAGCTTCCGTACCCCGATCCGTAACCCTTGAGAAGCCCATTGGTTCCGGCCACCATCTGCAAAGGCGTTTCCATGGAAGAGCCAGCACAGAGGCCCGGGAGGCTGCCTTCGCCTGCATGAGACTCTAAAGGCTTGGCTGTTATTTCTCAGTGCTTGGCCAATGAATTGGCCACGGAGGGGGCTGGGGGGGTTGGACTGTTTGAAGGAAAAGCCTGTTTCGGCCCCTCTGAAATCAGTGGAACTAAACGCACAACCCAGTGCTGCACATTCCCCCACACCCTGTGGATCCAGAAGTAAACCACAAGGGGAGCTGAGCAAACATGCTCAGGATTGCAGCACAAACTGGCTCCCCATGACGGGTCTGCAAAAGTCAACTCATACCAGGACAACAAAATCCCTGGTTATCTCTTGAGTGTGCGCTGGAAGAGGAAGAGGCAACGGTGACCACAGCCACGGCACTCAGGGAAACGGAGGGAGAATCAGGCAAGAGGCTAAGCAGAGTGTGTCACTTGACAGGGATGTGCACTTTTTTGTTTCTCTCTTTTTAGTATCCATTACTCGTTTTCCTTTCATTTTTATTTTCCGTTGGGTTCAATTGGAAATACATTTCTGGATGTGATATCTTTGTTCTCCATTCAATTTGGATGAAATACTCAGAAGTTGTTGCACTTGCTGAAGAAATCGTCCTTACCATTTCAGAGAAATCAGAGGAAATGTGCCAGGTTTATAACAATTAAAATAAGGGCTTGTGATTCTTTAAAAGAAATCAAGCGTGTATCGTCTAAAAGTTGCCATTACCATGAAATGTAATTTGCATCCTTAAGGGGATTTTGCTGGATCAGGCTGAGCAGAGGGAAATACGGAGCACCCCCAGAAGGCAGGCAGCACGGGCAGAGGTTGGTTGGTTGGTTGGTTGGTTGGTTGGTTGGTTGGTTGGTTGGTTGGTTTGTCAGCTTTACATGGGCACTCTAAGTAAGGCTAGGAAGCAGCCAACAGGGCTGAAGCTGGCAGGTGGAATCCCAACGAAAGTGAATCAGATCGTGCAGCGTAACAGAGCAGTCAGGCAGCAAGCAGTCCTTAAAACCCTCAGGAAGAAAAGACAGTTCCAGAGGATAGTTTTAGGTGGGCAGCCATGTTGGTCTGCAATAGAACAGCAGGATTTGAATCCACTGGCACCTTAGAGACCAACAAGATTCTCAACCACCCACCTCCCCCATAAGCACCCTTTCTGAGTTGGCAGAGCTGCTAGCAGACACGGTCTGATCTAGATGCTAGCTGCAATGCAAAGGAGAGAGGAGGAATGCTTGATACACCCTCTAGCCTACATTTGGACCGCTCTGAACCAATTACAATGACAGACTTTAACAGGATCCCGGCATCTGTAAAAGCCACTACTCGTGTGCTCGATCCTTGTCTATCTTGGTTGTTAAAATCAAGTAAAGATCACATAAGTGAACCACTGAGATCTATTGTAAACCAATCGCTAACTCAGGGCTCCTTTCCCCAGCCACTCAGGCAGTTATCCATCCACTAATTTAAAAAACATCCCTAGACAAAACCCATGTAGCCAATTATCACCCAGTCTCTAATCTGCCCTTTCCGGGCAAAGTGATTGAGAGAGCAGTAGCTGACCAACTCCAGATTTTCTTGGAAACCTTTCGTGCTCTAGATCCTTTCCTGTCTGGATTCAGACCAGGGCATGGGATAGAGACAGCACTAGTAGGATTAGTGGATGAATAAAGACAAAGGTTATGCCTCCTTATTGCTCCTCCTGGATCTATCTGCAGCCTTTGACACAGTAGACCACGCCATCCTGTTGAGGCATTTAGAAACAGAAGTGGGCATCAAAGGATGTGCCTTGAACTGGTTTAAATCGTTTCTCATGGAACGGACTCAAAGGGTTGCCATCGGAGATCAGCTATCTCCAGAATGGGAACTATCTTGTGGGGTTCCACAGGGCGCAGTCTTATCTCCTATGTTATTCAATCTCTATGTAAAACCTTTAGGAAATTCACAGCTATGGAGTGGATGTCACCAATATGCAGATGACACCCAATTCTATATCTTGCTATCCAGGTCCCCACAGGATGCAGTAGAAATCTTAGATCGCTGCCTGAGAGCTGTGGTGAAATGGCTGAAAAACAACAAATTGAAATTGAACCCAGACAAGACAGAAGTGATGCTTGTTGGGAAGGCAGATATCTTGAAAGACATTGTACTCCCCACTTTCAATGGCGTTTGTCTGACCCCTGCAGATTCAGTTAAGAGCTTAGGGGTTATACTGGATCCAGCACTACCACTAGAAGAACAAATTAAGGCAGCAGCAAAAAATGCTTTCTACAACCTCACTCTACCCTGGAAGATGGCTTCTAATCTTGACACAACTGACCTGGCCGCTTGGATCCATGCTATGGTAACATCAAGGCTTGACTATTGTAATGCTCTATACATTGGTCTCCCATCTAAGTTAACTAGGAGGCTCCAGTTAGTGCAAAATGCTGCAGCTCGATTGTTATCAGGAGCGAGCAGGAGCATGAACATCACTCCCATCCTACAGTCGCTCCACTGGCTACCCATCAGTTACCGTGCTCAATTCAAGGTATTGGTTATTACATAAAAAGCTCTTCATGGCCTTGGCCCAGCATACCTACAGGACCACCTCCCTCCCTGTGTCCCTCCACGGCAGCTTTGCTCATCTGAACAGGGTCTCTTACAGGTGCCAGCCTGCACATGGGTGAAATCAGCAGCAGCCCACACATTAGCTTTCTCTGTGGTGGCCCCCTATTCTGTGGAACAGCCTGCCTGAAGAGTGCAAGAGAGCCCCCACTCTCCTGGCTTTCCGCAAATGATGCAAAACTGAATTATTCAAAAAGGCTTTTTACTCAGAAGGGAAGTAGTATGGGGGGGGGGGGGTCTCAGATGCTTCGCTAATGAGTTAGGGATTGTAAACTTCACCACTATGTTGCCTTGCATATCATTTGTTGTTTTGAATATGTACTCCTATATACTACCTGCACTTCATGTTATCTATGTTAGTACTAGGACTGATTATGTTCTGTTTCAGCAAGTTGTTTACCATTGCCTTCTTCTGCTTTGCAGTACTACCAGGGTTAGTTGAAGTGACACTGCTGTTGTCTGTGCGAGATCCTCCGCCAGTGTCACCTTCCACTTCTGCTGCTGCCCAGTAGCTGACCTTCAGGAATTTCTCCACTCCCATCACCACTGGAACATTCAATTCTCTTCTGCTGATGTGACCGTTGATTCCAGAAGGGGGGGGGGCGGGATGCATCTTAGTCTGGTGTCTCAGCTTTGACTATTCCGCCTTGAGTGACTCTTCCAGAAGTTTAGACTCTCGACCAAACTTGTGCTCCTGACGGTGTTGCTCTCAGCTTCACTGATACACTCAACCTCCCTCACCGCATTAAGGTGTGTATCCAAGAGGGGGTAATAGAACTTACACAAAGTTAATTTTATAGAAGTAGCAGAACTCCCTCTCAGTGTTTTACCTTTCCTCTGAAACAGTACCTTTTTTTGAAACAGTAAAAATAACACTTAAAGTTATAACACTGAACCTTATTCAGTTCCAACCCCACTCCTTGTTGTGTTAAGCACAAATACTTTGCTTATTGCTTAATTTGATAAACAGTAAACCAATTAGGTAATAAAGAGTCCAGACAGATTAAAGATGCAAACAACTAAACCAGCCCTCTACAACCTCAGGAGAAACAGACTACCCAAGTTACCAGAGTTAACTCCTATACGAAAGGACTGTAAATAAATAGGGAAGTAGAATTAGATAACTCTCCCCCCCTCCCCTCCCCAAACCTCAAACAGCAAGATAAAATGGATAATACTAATCTTGACCATAACTACTTTAGTGGAAATTTAAAAGCAACTAGAAACGAGTGATAAAGAGTGTTTAACCTATAAGCAGTCAGCCCGGCCTCTGCCATGTTTAATAGCCATTTAATATGGCTACCTGTTATATAAAAATCACAAGACCCCTGGATTAAAATGGCAGTTTGGCCTGCAAACACGGGAATCCCAGCTAGCAGTTGCTGAGTCCCACCTGGGAGACCCAGGCATGAATGAAATGCTGCATGTAAATATGGAGAGACCAGCAGTGATCAGTTTACAGGCTCCCCAGCCCTGAAAGGAATCCAGTGCAACAAAGGTCTCGCAGAGTCACCCCACTTAACACATTCCTTTCTCTCCTCCCGTGATGAGATCTCCTGTCCATGATTGAGGAGAAAATCAACTGGCATTCATAAGTATTTATAATTCATTCCTGGGAAGGTACATTCCCCAACTAAATTCATCAACTTAGCTCCAGTGGACTTCATTAACAAACTATCCCTTTTGTGCAGTGCTAGAACATTTGCTTTCACACACCCCAGCAGCTACCGATCAAGGCAATCAACCCTTTTGTCAAACCCAGGAACTGACCATTGGAGCCTTTGTTCTAATGGCTAGGTGGGCTCTTCCACCTCAGGGCCTATATGTATAAATGTAGGGCCCTGGCCCCATTCAAATCGTGCATGCTTCCTAGCTGCTCCCTTAGGGTCACTTCCCTAAGCCTCTCTTCCTTCGTGCACGCTTACTGGATCCAAAACACTGTTCCCTTGAGGTTTAACTTGGCCGAGAATGCTGGACATTTGAAGCTCTCCCTCCACGGACTTCCCTGCTCATCAGATAGGTAGATATAGTTGCTCCCTCTCTCTGTTCTCACCTTCTGGCTAAGCTTCCTAGGACTCTGTGTGTGTGTGTAATTTTTTTACCCCCATAATTCTGAGTGTATGTGCATGCAGTTTTGTTCTTTAATAAAAGTTGTTCTCTGATGTTAAGCACCAGCCTCGTTTGTTATAAGGGAGGGGACCCCGTAGAAGTTGGTGATAGATCCCTGCAGTTACCAGCCTCTCACATAGCCATTCTCCTTGCTTGCTAACTCCCCCACAAATCATTTTATTGCAAGGAGACCGGTTCCGGTAACAGTTCTCGAAAGCTTATGCTACAGTTAAGTTGGTTAGTATTAAAGGTGCTACTGGACTCTTTACTATTTTGCTACTACAGACTAACACAGCTAACTCCTGTGGATACAGTACAAATAGTTTACTTAACCTGTAGCTGATGCAGTTCTCAATAGCTTCTTTTGAAGGGTGGCCAGTTGTGGTGGAGGAAGACATGACAGCAGCACAGTCCACGGCAAACATTTCAGATGCAGCTCCTCACATCAGGAATATTGGCCATTCTGAGCCAATATGGAGGAGGGGCTACGCAAGGAAATGCAAGTTTTACACCTAGAGTAAATCACACTAATAATAAGCATTTGACTACATGTCTGTTTGTAAATCACATTCTCCAAAGATAAGACTGGGTTTTTCCTCACATTTCTTGGAAATGATTGGGTGACCAAAACTGGCCAAAAAGAACGAGGCCTGCATGTGGGGAGCACGCAAGTGCCTGAGGGGGTCAGGGTAGCCCTGATCATCAGTTCAATGTGTGCCACTCCCTCTGTTGTGGCCTGTGAGGGAGGGGGGTCCTGCAGGATAGGCATTGCCCATCTAAAGCAGAAGGTCGCTTTGCTCAGGAAAGCAGGATAGTGGCCTGGCTTGTCTTGGACTGGAGTTTGACCCCAGCATGTGGCTGGGCTGGACCAACCTTCCTCCACTGGTCAGAAAAGCTGCCTCTGCTGAAAGCAGCCAGAAGAGCAGCTCTCCCTGCTCTTGCCTCTAAACACCTTGCTGGTAATTGAATGTGTGTCGGGGAAGAGCAACTAGTCCAGGTAGGTAGATATTTGCGGTTGAAAGAGTGACAATGGAGGCCAATCTCCTCTTGAGAAGAAGTCAGCACTCTGCAGCATTGTTTCCCCTGGTAACCACTTCCCTCAGCCTGGGACCATCCTTCTACATCAGCATTTTCTTTCTTTCTTTCTTTCTTTCTTTCTTTCTTTCTTTCTTTCTTTCTTTCTTTCTTTCTTTCTTTCTTTCTTTCTTTCTTTCTTTCTTTCTTTCTTTCTTTCCTGTGTCCACACTGGGATGCTTGTCTGCTCTCTGGCTGACGACTTTGAGGAGACCATTCACAGAGGTGAGCTGGCCCTCTCTGCTGGAGAAAGCATTAGCTAACAGCCTCTCCCAGAAAATCTTCATACTGAGCAAACAAACTCACTATTCTCCTTACTCCTTTGTGGGTCAGAAAAACTTGGAGAAATGTTCCTCTGGCGTACTCATCGCAGATTAAGTGGAAAGCTGAACGGAGCATAATATCTTCAGTTTGTTTCCTGTTACGTTTTTCATTATGCTGCAGCGTCCTCTAATGCATGTCTGTTTGGCTGCCCCTGGGCTGAGTCAGCCCACCATGCCTCGTGAGAAGATGCTGCACCTAGAAATGCAAAATATTGCATGGCTGCCAGATGGTCCGAACTGTGCACTGTGCCCCTGGAGAATGGGGATAATGAATCTATTATACTTCTGGCAAGCAGTCTCAGCACTCAAGTGGGAAGAGACCATAAGTGGATAGTTGGCACACTCGATTGAGAGGAAGATTCATTTCTGTCACCTCCCTCCCAACTCAAGGGCTGATAAATTAATGCAGCTGGATAACAGCTGTTCCAGCTCTTTCTCAAATCAGTTTCAATTGTTCAATCACAAGGGCACCAAGGACAAAAATGGTACTTTGATCATTCTCTCTCCGGTTGAGGCCAGGGTAGGTGGCCCTTGCTGTTGGGTGGCAGCTTTTTACATTTCTAGGTGTTGCCACTGGGCTCTGTTGGTGAGCCAACTTCCTACCACTCAAATTGTAAATGTATCACCAGTTATATGCAACATCCTCAAATGCTACAAAAGAAGTTTGCTAGCTGTTGAAACGTCTACATTATATCACAAACATTTTGCACATTTCCCCCACACTCTTACAGAGTATTCTTACAGAGTATGCACCAGATAGAGTGTGGGGGAAGGTATTGCATCATCCAGACAAACATGGATGATGCAATATCCAGACAAACATGGACGCTCTGTTGTGTCACATGCCATAGTGCCTTGCCCCATGATTGGCTGCTTGCACACCCTGAGATTGGCGTGGATCCCTATAGGAAGAGGAGGAGGGCAGCAGGCCACCTGTGAAGTAGCACACAATGTGTTGGGGCACGTGCGACTCTGGTCTTGCCAAACCAAAGGTGTAATTTCTTGAAAGTAATTAGAAGTTTCTTGAAACTTCTAAATAGCTAGTATCAAGGAATCCTTGAGTATCTACCTGAAAATATTTCACATAATGCTTGAGAGGAGTGATTCTTGGACATTTCTAACAAAACAACACCTGGCTCCAAATCCCAGCACTGCAGCTGCTGAATGCAGGCAGAAAAGCTTGCTGGTAATGACAGATATGGCTGCTTGCCAGTTCAGAGAAAGTATTTGTTTATTTAGCCCCCTTGTTTTGAACATTTATATCCTGCCTCATCAGCAAAAGCTCTCAAGGCACTTGGTAGGCAAAGCTAAAGATCTCAGTAATTAGAACCTGAATAAAGCAAAAATAAACAAACAGACCCCCCCCCCCATAAACCTAAAAGCCCAGCACATAAAATTAAAATAATTATTTACAACCTTTCCAAAAAGGAGCAATAAACCACATGTGGACTGAGACTGCTATTACAAAAGGGCATGTTGACAATTTTCAAAAGAGAAAGGAGAAACTTCCACGTGCTCCTGCACTCTGCCAACTCATCAACGCCCTTGAAATACCCTGTTCCTAAACCCCTGAGGGCTTTGTAAGTAAAAATCCCATTCCGAGCTGTGGGTTTGAAGACTTTTCTCTTCAAAATAAAAAAAAAAAGTCCAGCAGCACCTTTTAAGACTAGCCAACTTTATTGTAGCCTAAGCTTTCGAGAATCACAGCTCTCTTCATCAGATGCATGGAGGGCAAGAAGAAACTGGTCAGATATATAGGTGGAGAGGGGAGGGCGGAGTAGATGCAAACAGTAGCTTCTGATATGGAGATCAGTTTGCTTCTGTTAAGGAAGTCAGTTACTTCTGAAAATGAGATAACCATTCATAGTCTCTATTCAATCCCACCAGAAGCTACTGTTTGCATCTACTCCTCCCTCCCCTCTCCACCTATATATCTGACCAGTTTCTTCTTGCCCTCCATGCATCTGACGAAGAGAGCTGTGATTCTCGAAAGCTTATGCTACAATAAAGTTGGTTAGTCTTAAAGGTGCTACTGGACTTTTAATTTTTATTTTGCTACTACAGACTAACACGGCTAACTCCTCTACATCTATTTCTCTTCAAAGGAGCTTTTGTGAATGGTAGGAAGATCGGCCTACCTGCTGCTTTGGCAGAGGCAGAGGCAATCCTGGATGCAACGTATTAAGAAACATTTTAGGAGGAACTGTTTTGGAACGGACCTATCCAATCAGCTGTTGATGTTAACAAAACTTTCTGTTCAACGCTAGTTGAAGGGGCTCCTGATAAACATCACCCAGGTAATCAGAGGGAGGAAGCAAGGCGGTGTCCGTGGCTCCCCTTCTATTTCTCTTTTACCGAAATGGAAACTGTTGCAGGCCTAAGCAGGGACCAGTTCTACAACACATTGTTGGCTGAAGGAAAGTAGCGAGGACTGGTCCTCCTGACCGTCGCTCCAGAAATTGTCAGTGGCCCAAGGAAACAACTGCCGCCATGCTCTTTTGACCCTAAGCTGTGATAAGAGCAAGGAGGAGCACAAAGCCAAGCAGCACATCTGGTTACCAGCTCTCCTGAAACTGACCTAATTAAATCTTAGCAATGGTTGGAGATTTTGCTCTCTGGTTCAGACAGCTGGAAGAGCCACCTGGATTTAGCCCTGTTTACAACAGAGTGCACTTGTTCTCGCCTGCTCAAGCTTCGGAGGATTGAAGGAGCAAAAAAAAGTTGCGCCCATTCTAAAGAGTGTGCCTGGCTGGAGCTTCAGCTAAGGACTCGCCTCCTCCCCTTCAGCTACCTGCTGCCATCAGTCAAGTCAGAGGGGGGAGGGGGAGGGGGGGAGGAGGAGGAGGAGGAGGAGGCAGGCCTCTGCCCTTTCTGCCTGGATCAAGACCTGCCTAGAATTGTGTGTGTAACGATATTTGTATCAGATTTTCGTTGCTGTGAACTACTTTGGGAGCCATTGGGAGGGTGGAAAGGAAAGGAATGGTGACGACAGTGGGGATGGGCAACAACGGCCGCAGCAACGCTTCCCTGCCCAAGCTGGGATTCTGGGAACACTGTCTGGGACCCCCGTGTTATTTACAAATCTTGTTCTGGGCTTCTATGAAGTTTCTGTGAATCATCCAGTCTGGAGTGATATCATTTTAAGGATGGTTCTAGATGTTCTTAGAGACACACTTTCATTATTATAGAGAACAGGAACTGGAAAGCTCTCAATCGAGATGCAGATGAGCCTCTGCCTTTTTAATCACTGGCTTAAATTAACTCTTGTCCCACATGTTATAATTTCAGTCCACTTTTACACAAACTTTCGGTCTGGCCCCATAAAATAACTCTTAATATGGTTCAATCATAATGTTGCTTCAGAGGCTGCTATGACAGTTGCTAGACTGGAATGTAGGAACTATAAGCCTCAGGGTCTGTCTTTCGAGGCAAAGATAACAGCCGCTGGAAGTGAACATGCAATGGTACAGTTTCACGGCAGACTGGAAAACTATTGACATGACCTGTTTTAAGTTGCATTAAGAAAAGCCTCCCCAATGCTGACGTTCAGTCAAATGCCAACTACTGTGCTGTTCTAACAAAATCTTCCTTTCAGTGCAAGACAGTGGATTGGAGAGGAGGAAGCAATGGACAATATCCGGCTCTGTCTGTCTGGCTGTCCCGTCCCTAGAAAAGTGATGGTCAGGCAGCTCCTCCCTTGGGTAAAAGCTTGTGCCAGGCAACTCAGCCCAAAGGAAAATCTCTGCTTGCAACAATCCCGGAACCCAGCAGCCAGGTTAGTCCTGAGAGTGGTGCTGAAATGTATTGCAGCTCTGCCTGAGTGCTGATGAGTTACTGCATTTATTCTGGGCTCAGTTTTAGCGCTGTGGGGTTTTACACATCATGTTCCGCTTGTGCTGGGATGCACAGGATGAATCAGGATGTGCATTGACCCAATAAATTAATGCAACACAAAGACATGCACAAGAGAGAGAACTGTGCCAGCTGCACTGGCTACTAGTTTGTTTCTGGGCCAAATGGGCTTCTGGTGATCATTAAAGTGCCAGCAGCCCCATCCAAAGGGCTGGGCCAGCCTGGCACTGGCACCTGCATGCCGGTGTTGTAGAAACGCCACTGGTTCACTCCCTAAGCACTTCAGTGGGAGAGCGACATGGGCCCCCGAGCCTGGGAAGGCCTGCGGGGCTGGTGCTGTGAGCGCCTGCCACATCGTTCCCCTGATGACACTGCCTGCACCCGCGAATGACTGTGCCGCCCCCATGGCAGGCGCACAAGTTGACTAGAAAACAACTCCCCCTCCCTGAGGGAGTGAGCAGCTGGGGACCAGGCACCCCAAAGCTCATGGCACCCACTCCATGGCGCCCTGCTGGGCACCTACCCTACCCTCCTCCAGACCGAGGCCCGGGCCCCAGCCAGCCAGGGCCACAGCATCCCTCACAGCGAGGAGACCACCTAGACCCCCAGTTGCCTCACCGGGGCCATTCCCACGCTGTGTTCCAGGCCACTGCAGTGGGAGGCAGGAGGAGGGGGGGCTGGAGGGGCCAGACAGGGTGCCGTTGAGCGTCCCTCAGGCAGGCCCCCCACATGGGCCAGACTGTCACTCGGGGTCCAGAGGGAGCCTGTGGCTGAAGTTGCTACGGCTGCCAGGCTAGCTAGGTGGGCGTGGTCTTGGGCCACAGATTTCCGCCAGTCCCGGTACACCTCCAGCCATTCCCTCTCGATCATTGCCCACATGGCAGCCCGGGTGGGGAGAACGCACTGGCCAAGCCATGATCCCCATGCCCGGGCCCTCAGGACAGCTCCCTGGGGCAACCCATGAGGGAGCATGCCCTCGGCCAGATAGCTGGCTGCGAGAGTGTTGACCCGCAATATGGGGGCATGCCCTGGGGGCATAGGCCAAGGAGGCTCCCGTGGCATCCCGACTGTGCGTGACCTGCCTGGTCTACCCGTTGTGCAAGGATTTCCTGGCACAAGACAATCAGAGAGGGTTAAAGCAGTCTTTACTGAAGGAGGTCGAGGAACAATCATCGGGTGGCTCCTCAGCCATTGCTCCCTGAGGAACGTCTTCTGCTGGCCCGGCCCAGGACGCTGGCGGTGCTTCCTCATCCTCTGGGGTTGTGCCATAGGGCTGCCAGACCCCCGGTGGGGGCGGGGGATCCCCTGCCCCCCATCCCACCCCGGCCCCACCTACTTGGCCAGTGGGGGGCGTGCACCTTCAATGCGCGCCCCCCTGCGGTGCTGCGCACACCTGCGCACAGCAGCAGCCAGGATCAGGCATGTTTTGGCCTGGATTGAGGCCCCTGTGGAGCGCAGGAGCGTTCCTGTGCTCCACAGGGGCCCACAACGGGCCCAATCCGCGCCCAAACGGGCTGCGTGGTGACATCACTAAATGACATCATCGTGCTTGCAGGAGCGCACGTGCACGTGTTCTGTGCACGCGCACACACACACACCTCAGGTAAGAGCCAGGCCCCAATCTCCCGCTGGGAGATCGAGGGGGCCTGGCAACCCTATTGTGCTGGGGAATGGTGAACACCAGGGGGCATGGAGCAGCGAGGGGGCTGGAGGCAGCATGGGGGCCCTGGCGCCCCCAGGTCATGACCTCCATCCCAATACCATCTCAGTTACTGCAGGCAGGATCTGCCATGACCTCCTCCTCGAGGAGGTCATACTCCACCTCCCCAGCCATGTAGTCAAGCCACGCCCAGAGTAACCAGGCCTCCTCTGCCCAGCCTCGGTGCAGCTCCTCAAGTGCCAGTGGCTGTGGCACCTCCATCAGCCTCCAGAATGCTCCCCACCACCTTTTCGTCCAGGTGCTGGGTGGCCTGGGCGTTCCACTCCTGGCACCAACCGCCTCCCTCCATGCTCACCTGCTGGGCACACAGGGGTGAGGGTGAGGTGGCAGGGGTAAGCCCCTTGGAGCTGGGAACAGTGTCCTCCTTCTTACTCCAGGGGAAAGAGTGCAACATGGAACACGTCTGCTGTTGTGGAGGCGAGGGGATTCCTTTGCACACTCAAGCCTGTGGATGAAAGAACGTGGATCTGCACAGCACAGCAGCATTTTCTTCACTTCTTCCCCACCTAGAGGAGGACCTTCCCCTACTTCTTGAATGTTGACTATCGGGTTGGAACATTCTTTGGAGTTGAGAACGTATTACGGACAACTTGTGGACATAGACAGAGAGACATTGTTCTGTATTGATTTGTACATATGCAATTCCACATGTAGTTCTTTATTCATTGACTGTGTATTGGTTTAAGCAGACTGTGTATTGGTTAAAGTATTCATTGTGATAGATAAAATAATTTTTGCTAGTGGCTGTGATTCATATACGAAGAGTGATTTAGCAGTAAGCAGACACTATTGGATTTTGGATTTTGTATACAGTTTAAAATTTTTGGGGAGACCCTTTTGGCAACGGGAATTATAGCCCTGCAAAAATAATACAATCCCAGTAACACCAACTACACACAGTACACAAACACCACTTTAAATCATATTTTACATACAACGTTTGATTACCTTATTCAAGGTGATAAGAGCTAATAATTTATTAAGCTCCCCGCAAACAGCCTCCTCCTCAGCAGCCTGCCTCTCGCTTCTGACTCCACCCCACGGGGCTAAACCAATTAACCTCACAGGGGTTACACATGGTTAACAAACAAAGTAAAGGAAGCTATAAAAGGTAAGGTGGTTTCCTTTAAAAGGTGGAAAGTTAGTCGGAGTGAGGTATATAAAAGGGAATACAGGCTGTGGCAAAGAAAATGCAAGTCTGTGATCAGGCAGGCAAAAAGGGACTACGAGGAACACATTGCAAAAAACATAAAAGAACAACAATAAACATTTCTTCTTCAAATATATTAGAAGCAGGAAACCAGCCAGGGAGGCAGTGGGGCCCCTGGATGATCAAGGAGTAAAAGGATTACTGAAAGGCAATAGGGAAATGGCCAAGAAGCTAAATGCAATTTTTGCCTCTGTCTTCACTGTAGAAGATGAGAGGTGCTTGCCCACTCCAGACCTGCTAATTTCAGAAGGAGCATTGAAAGACCTGAATCAGATTGAGGTGACGAGAGAGGAGGTCCTACGACTGATAGACAATTTAAAAACTAACAAATCACCAGGCCCAGATGGCAGACATCCAAGAGTTCTGAAAGAACTCAAATGTGAACTTGTGGCTCTCCTGAGTCCTGACAAAGATATATAACCTTTCATTAACATCTGCCTCCATTCCTGAGGACTGGAAGGTAGCAAATGTCACCCCCATCTTTAAAAAGGGTTCCAGAGGAGATCCGGGAAATTACAGGCCGGTCAGTCTAACATCAATACCGGGTAAGTTAGTAGAAGCCATTATTAAAGAAGGAATTAGTAGGCACGTTGATGAACAAAAGCTATTGAGGAAGACTCAGCACGGGTTCTCTAAGGGAAGATCTTGTCTCACGAACCTGTAAGAGTTCTTTGAGGGAATGAACAAACATGTGGACAAGGGGGATTCAATAGATGTTGTCTACTTGGACTTCCAGAAAGCTTTTGATAAAGTTCCTCATCAAAGGCTGCTAAGTAAGCTCAATAGTCATGGGGTAAAAGGACAAGTCCTCTTGTGGATCAAAAACTGACTAACGAATAGGAAACAGAGAGTGACTATAAATGGGCAATATTCAGTGGAGGGTGGTAAGCAGTGGGGTACCGCAGGGCTCGGTATTGGGTCTGGTGCTTTTTAACTTGTTCGTTAATGATTTGGAGTTGGGAGTAAGCTGTGAAGTGGCTAAGTTTGCTGATGACACTAAATTGTTCAGGGTGGTGAGAACCAGGGAGGATTGTGAGGCACTCCAAAGAGATCTGTTGAGGCTGGGTGAGTGGGCGTCAACGTGGCAAATGAGGTTCAATGTGGCCAAGTGCAAAGTAATGCACATTGGGGCCAAAAGTCCCAAATATAAATACACAATGATGGGGTCCAAACTGGCAGAGACTGACCAAGAGAGAGATCTTGGAGTCATGGTGGGTAACTCACTGAAAATGTTGATACAGTATGAGACAGCAATAAAAAAGGCCAACGCTATGCTAGGGATTATTAGGAAGAGAATTGAAAACAAATCAGCTAGTATCATAATGCCCCTGTATAAATCAATGGTACGGCCTCATTTGGAATACTGTGTACAATTCTGGTCACCACATCTCAAAAAAGATATTGTAACACTGAAAAAGGTACAGAAAATGGCAACTAGAATGATTAAAGGGATGGAACACTTCCCCTATGAAGAAAGGTTAAAGCGCTTGGGGCTCTTTAGCTTGGAGAAATAATGACTGAGGGATAACATGATAGAGGTTTACAAGATTATGCATGGGATAGAGAAGGTAGAGAAAGAAGTATTTTTCTCCCTTTCTCACAATACAAGAACTCATGTGCACTCAATGAATTGCTGAGCAGTCGGGTTAGAACAGATAAAAGGAGGTACTTCTTCACCCAAAGGGTGATTAACACATGGAATTCACTGCCTCAGGAGGTGGTGGCAGCTTCAAACATAGACAGCTTCAAGAGGGGATTGGATAAGCGTATGGACCAGAGGTCCATCAGTGGCTGTTAGCCACAAGGAATAGATGGAACTCTCTGTCTAGGGCAGTGATGCTCTGTATGCTTGGTGTTTGGGGGGGGGCAATCAGTGAGAGGGCTTCTAGTGTCCCTTCCCCACTGAGGCACGTGGTTTTTGGCCACTGGGTGACACAGAGTGTTGGACTGGATGGGCCATTGGCCTGATCCAACATGGCTTCTCTTATGTTCTTATGTCATTTGGAGATCAGCTATAACTCATGAAGATCTCCAGAAGGGGAACCCAGACCAAACCTTTTTTGAATACCTGCACATATAGCTTGACCCTAAGACTACCTTTGGAGTTTGCAGAGTTGTGTCTTGTCCATGGAGATAGACACTGGATCTCTTAGGAATGTAGCATTAAAAAAATCTCCTGCCAGGTGCTTGTGGATAAGCAATATCTCAGCAGTTCAGATGTGCTCTACTCTGGAAATAACTCTTAGGTTACAATTAATAACTGTCATGATTGCTAACAAGGATCCCCAACTAATATTCCAGGCAATTATATTAAAAACTAGCAAAGCACACATTAGGATTCATTTTAAATCCACTTTTTCAAAGGTGACGTGGGGGAAGGCTCCCTTTCCCCCCTCATTACTGTTTACTGTTTTCATTCTTTCCAGAACCGATGTGCTTCCAGGGGACCCATGGCTGACATATCAAGGCACTTGGGCCACTTTCCCCCCTCTCTCTGGGTTGCTCTAATATCTGGGCTGCTGAGGTCTGGAACAGGAATTTGGGCCAGAGTCAAAAGCTTCATTGGGACTCCAGAGAAGCTGGAGCAGCTGGGATTTCTTGAGAAGCCCTTCTTCTCATTTGGGGGGTTCTAGCCCCTCTGTCGGGGTGGTAATTGGTGTGCAGGGAAATCCTTGAACTTAAGTTTTTGATCTTTCTTCTAATAACTGAAATTGGATGGAAAACATTCTTTGCCCTCTATCATTGCTTTCTTTTCCACATCTTTCTTCTTTGTTGTATGTTGAAAGAATCAACTACAGAAGGGGGGATTCAGCCTGTGGGTAGGGGGCTTGTCTGTCTGGTTCTCCAGCCTTAACCATTTGACATGACTCCAAAACCAAGCATGTTTGTGCTTGTTTGTATTTTTGTTCTTGTGGGGTTATCTTGGCAGGGAACAGCCAATGATGTCTCCCCCCCCCCCCCAACAACAACGGCATCTGCAGTCATTTGTGATACTGCCTTGACTGTCACACACTTTGTTATGGTGGCATAATGTTCTAGAAGAACCCATGTACAACGCCATCAAACTATCTAGGGTTATCAACCTCCAGGTGAGGCCTGCAGATCTGGAATTACAAATGATCTCCAGACCACAGAGATAATAATGATAATAACTTTGCTTATATACCGCTCTTTTAGACAGATTAGTGACTCACCCAGAGCAGTGAACAAGTCAGTGTTATTATTATCCCCACAATACAGCCGGGGAGCTGCTGGGGCTGAGAGGAGGGGCTTCCCCAAGGCCACCCATTGAGCTCATGGCAGTGGTGGGATTCGAACCAGCAGAGTGCTGATTTGCAACAAAACCACTTAACCACTCTTTGGAAGGCAAACTCCATTGCATTACATCTTTGTCAAGCTCCTTCTCTTCCCCAAATGCCATGGCCCCCAGAAGCTGCCCCTAAATCTCCAAGAATTTCCCAAGATGGAGTTGGCAGCCTTAATTCTATCAATTGTGAAACTGCTCCAGGATATTTCTTGTGCAACAGCAGGAGCTCATAAAAAGAAACGAATTCAGAGGCAACGTTGTCCGCGTCAGGTCCGAACATGCAGTGGGAACATGAAGTTTGTCTCACAAATGCATTATTTGTTTCATCTCTTATTTCACAACCAACTGCAAGAAAACCTCAGTGCCAAACGCCGTGATTTTGAACAGTCTTTGGTTGCCCTCTGCTGGTGGAAGAGAGGGAAACTTTTGCAGGGTTACCAGCCCGCGCTGGAAAATAAAGTTAAGAGGAAATTTCTTCTAATATGAACATTTTTAAAAAATTACAGCCGCCACTTCTTGTCTATCAGCTTCTTGAATGGGTTTTATGCAGGTGAAGTCCTGCTAGCTCAACCGCTGCGTTCATGCAGTCCTAGAGGCACCCAAGCATCTGCCCAAGCCACCAGTGCTGGCATCGATTTGCATCCGAGCGTGTATTTTGGGAACTGTGTTACAATGCTTAGCCCGGTGGCATTTTCATGCCAACCAAATGAGAACTTGCCTGTGGAGCAAAAGTCCTTGTCCAGAACAAAAATTGGACCTGGGCCGTTGCTTTTCAGACTGAAACACGTTTCCTTCTGGCCCTCCAGCCCAAGATCAGAAGCTGTACATCAGGATTCTTCCCCCGCCCCATAATTATTTAGAATATTTTGGGGAGCTCCTGTCAGATTCCTGTCCAAGGAGATGTTGGCAAACACGAAGACACAAGCAATTTGAGCTGGAATCTGAGGCCCTTTCGAAAAGTAACAAGGATGCTTATTCTGATCATGGTAATAAAATTCAGAGTCATGAACGGGAGTTCCAAAAAACCTGCACGGCAGCCAGCCGTGTGCACCCCATGCAGCAGCGAGTCCTGCAGTACAGGGAGCTGAGCTGACCAGTTGCCTGCCTCACAATGCCAAGGGACACCCCTTGTGGCCTTGCTCAGCACCAGGCTGTAGCGACGTGTCTGCAGATCTGGAAGCTTCATGTCATAGAATGACACCACACACACACACACCCCACCCATATCACCTGCTCCCTGGGACTGAGCCCTTTCAGCCTTCTCTCGGAAGCGTTGCCTGCGCAGAGAGAGAGGGCGGGACCTGCATCCTGTCTGCCACAGTCCCAGGAATCCCAATGGACTGAGGAGAGTTTCAAAGGCAGGTTGCAATACAGGACACAGAGGGGCTGCTGTTCCCAGGAGCCCAGGAAAGACACAAGGGCTGCTGTCAGGCTGTGGGTGACAGGGTATGGTAGTCAGGTCCCCGCACCGTTGCAACAAGGAGTCCAAGCTCTTGGTTAAATGGTTTTATTCAGAAATCCAATCTTTCCCATATATATTTCCATAGAGTTACTCAGAGGCAAGAAAGCATCTCAGCAGTACATACTTCCTTGACAGGAATAAAGACCTGAGGAAAGTACAACTCTAAATACCCACTCACTTCCCCCCTCCCAGCTAGACCACAGGTTTGCCCACGAAAGGGTCTGGGAATGCATGAGAGTAAACTGTAACATTTCAGACGGTACAAGGTCACTCCAGTGAGCTTCAAAGAAACGAGAGAACACAGCTGGGTTCTCAGGCTGTTAGCGAAACAAAAGTGTTAGAGCATTTGCAAAATGCAAACAAGGTACAGCATTACAGTATTGGCAATGGTTCAACACACAGAACAATGTTATGGATGTAGGGGTACAGACACGACAGCTGCCCCGTCCCAGGACAACTGCTTTGCAGGAAAAGGTAACAACGTAGAAGAGGATCACGAGAAATTAACAAACCTGAGCAGAATTCGCGAAAACTAACTAACCACAATAAAGATCATATACTAATCACGTGTAATTATTTAGTTTTTAATTAAACAACCATTATATTGACAAACATTATATGCTATTTAATGTAGAACGCACAAAGACCAATCAGCAGCTTCCAGGTTCTTTCAGTATTTAATTATTAAAGCCAAGGACACAGTTAACGTGCTAAGTGCTAGTTTCCTATTATTTGTTCAATTATATTCTAAAAGTGCAAGTGCTCAAGCACCCTGTGCCTCGCAATTAATTAATCCAATAATAAACCGTTGAAACGCTGGCCGAGGTCAAGAGAATTTGAAGGAGCAGTCCAAACCCAAACAAGCCACCCGACAGATGGACCGGTTCCTGAATAAGCCGTTTCGGGTCTTCTTCAGAGGTAACTAGATGGTAACATCAAGGGTGTTGATGCTTCTCTCAATTAATTCCTAAAGTGCAAAAGTGCAATATAATATACAATTCTGATAACATAAAAAATCATGACATCACGGTTTAACAATTTCAATTATACTCACTTCATTCCTTCACAATTCTATGCATACATCAACCCCTCTCCTTCGAAGAAATCAAGGACCAAGTGTGTGTACAAACGATTGCAAAATCTCTATTATATACAAATGCCATTCAATTAACTCTGCAAAGCTATTAAAGAGATATACTGGCCAGTAGCCCACATGCGTGGCAACAGGGGGAAACCTGTATAGTACATTGAGAACAACCAGATCAAAGGTAACAGGAGAAATCATTGCTTGCATTCTGACCTCCCGGGACCAATGTATGCAGCCTATAGATCCAAAAAGTTTCCTTTCTGTGAATGTCAATTGCAGCAGTTTCCAAAAGTTTTTCCTTGCTCACATACAGTGCCGTACAATCAAAATCCTTATCACTGTGACCAGCTTCTAGGAAATGACTGACTAGGGGAGCCTCAAGAACACCATGGCGGATGCGAGATTGGTGTTCGAGGATGCGCTGTTTTACCTGCCGGGTGCTGCCGCCAATATATATTAATGCGCACTTGCATCTTATTAAATAAACCACATTCTCTGTGTTACAATTACTAAAACCCCGAGTGGTTCTTACACCCAGCTTTTGAAAGTCCCGCTCATTAAGTACCAAAGGATAAGCCTTGCATTTTCCACAGCGATAGTGGACTCGTGTAAGTGACTCAGGATCGGTGCAGTGGGAGACACAAATCCAGATCGAATCAAAAGGTCCCTAATATTACGTGTCCTACAAAACGCTATAACTGGGGGGGGGGGGGGTTATGACACCCCGGTACATCTGCTACCAAATGCCAGTGTTTGTAAATGGCCCTCCTAATGCCGTAGGCAAGAGGGGTATAATCCAAAACACATTTCATAAGTGGGTCTGTAGTTCTTTTTTGGGATTTTAGTAGATCTTCCCGTTTTGCCAGTCTTGCCCTATGCAGAGCTTTGTTAATAATTTCAGTGGGATAGCCCCTCGATGTAAACTGTTCAGATATTATTTTACTGTTAGTATTATAGTCAGCTGAACAGGTGGAGTTCCCTTTTAACCTCAGGAATTGTCCAAAGGGGATATTATCCCTGATATAATGTGGGTGGAATGAGCGATAGTGCAGATAGGATGCCCTTTCCTATAGGGGCGGACTGCCAAATGATTGCTCTCGTCTCTGAATATTGTAAGGTCCAAAAAGTCAATTTGATGTGCACTATAGTGCCAGCTGAAACGTATATTGGGATGGATGCCGTCCATCCACGTACAAAAAGACTCTACTTCTTCAATTTCTGCATAAATGATGAGTAAATCATCAATATAGCGACGGAATAATATAATCTTTTCGCCCCGGTGGGGGTAACCCTTGTTTATGGATCTTGGGGAGTAAATAGAACTAAATAGAACTAAATAATTACACGTGATTAGTACATGATCTTTATTGTGGTTAGTTAGTTTTCACGAATTCTGCAGGAAGAGGGCCAGCTGGAGATGGGCTGACTTGGATTGGGACCGTGGTTCTGAGGGGGGGGGGCGCTAATCCTTCTCCAACACCTTTCCGGCATCAGAATCCTCCCATATGCTTTCAGTCCCCATAGGAAACAGCCTTTTCCAGTTAATTACACTAATTACACTAGAAATGGGGAGGGGGGGGCAGGGTGCCTGCCTGTCTTTGCTCCAGTATCTTCCCATTGGCATCTAAAGTGAGGCTGGGTGGGTCTGGCTTAAGCAACAGTGGAGCACACGGATGTGGGGAGTGGAATCCGGTGCCCTCCCCTGGTTGCCCTGGCTGCCCTCTGCTCCTTTTGGCGTTTTCCTGGTGCAGCTGAGCTTCGTGCCAGCACTGAAGCCAAAAGCCCCTCCTCCGCCTCCTCTGCAAGTAAGACCTCCCACGGCCTGTAGACGAGGTACCTGCTCTCCTCACTGCCTAACACTTGGCTGGGACATCCACTGTTTGATCCAGAGCCTGAATTCAGGGAGGTGTGAGAAGCTCGTGTAACTCAGCACTTGAGCTCTGGCGTTGCCTACAGAGGGTCCCAGCTGAAACAGTTTTCAGGTAGCACAGGCTGGACTGGAACCGACATCCATGCAGAGTGGAGGGTGGGGGCTGAGGGGCCAGCGGCCTGATTGCTAAAGCTGGCTTCCCCCATCCTGCCTTCCCAAAAGAGCGACCAGCAACATTTATTTCAACGTGAGTTTTCAATCCTCTTCTTCAGACAGATATGTGATGGAAATCCTTTGCAATTAGAAAGCTGCCTCAAGGTTTCAGTTGTGCTTTGTGGCTCGGGTTGCCCATCACCATGTGGGGGCATGGACCCCCTGCTCCCAGCCTCCCTCCCCCACTCACCTGGTGGAGGAACAGGCCTCCCTGGTGCAGCACCATGCTGTTACTTCCAGGAAGGTCGTCATCGTGCAGGCCCCAGGAGGGCTCCCGCACTTCACACCGGGGTGTTTAGGGCCCTCTGCTACTGGGAGGTTAGGGGGACCTGGCAACCCTGTTTGGGGCTCCTGGAGCTTTATCAGGCAGGCTCCCCTCCCCTCCCACACAACACTCAATCTGCAGCAAGACTGGCACTCTTACATGGGAAGCGGCCTCGTACTTGGTGATCCCCTTAATGTACCCAGGCCAGTCTCCAGATGTCTCCACATGGGGCAGCATATTCAAGCCCCGCCATGATCCCAGCTTTTGCCTGGAGGCGGATCTGGACTGGGGCTTTCAGCTCACTGGGTTTTTTTTTTTACATGAAATGTCTATTAATTTGATTTGATGCAACTATGCCAACTATGCCAAAACATCAGCTGGTAGAGGTGAGTTGAATACATAAAATATGATGATGATCTATTATTGATGGGAGACAATTGTCTTTAAAGTGGGGTATTATTGATGAAGGTGATCTAGAGTATTGGACTGGGATCTGCAAGACCTGGGTTTGAATCTCTGCTCTGACCTGGAAACCTTTTGGGTGACCTTGGTCCACTCGCACCCTCTCAGCCTAGCCTACCCTATGAGATTATTGCATGGATCGAATGGAGAATGTTGTGAGTCACTTTGGGTCCCCATCGGGGAGAAGGATGGGGCAGAGATGAAACAAATAAATAAATAAACATGTCCTAAAACTGGGGTTCAAACTCCCATGTGCCGCAATGACATTAGAACCCAGCAGAAATCTTTTCCAGAGGAAACGCTGAGAGCCTTTGTACACTGTGTAACAACCATGATATTTTAACAAGTGGCTAAATATCAAGGCACAGCTACGCAGGGCTTTAACAACTCAGAGATGAAAGCTGAGCATAAATTTGCTTGGACAAACATTCATATTTGAAATTGCACCTTGGAGAACATTTTTAAGAAGGCCTGTGTCTACTTTAGCTGCTAGTAAGTCAGCTTATTAGTTTATTCAAAACTGAACATTTAGTGATTTAATTTAAGGTGAATTAATTAAGTTCATATTGATCCAGTCAAAGCCAACAGACATTTTTGTGAACAGTCTGAAGCTGAAATTGCATCAATAAAGTTCAACTTCCTCAGATTCTCTCCTGTCCCAACTTGAATCATGGAGTTTGACATTAACTTCAACAGACTCTCCAATGTTTCATTATGACTGCACGTCTGACACCAGGTCAACCAACTCAAAACTGGGGCGGGGTGGGGGGGCGGGGAATGATCTGAAACCTTATTGACAAGGAACTGTACTCAAACCACAGAAGCGAAGACTGTAGCCTCGCTAGCTACAGTCACCTGGTGACAGGAAAGAAGCATTTCCCACCATTTCTAGCGGTGCAATCCCATTCCTCAGTTGGTTTAGGGAGTGGGAGAAAGGGAGAGACACCAAGAAAGGAGATGGGGGTGGCGGTGAAAGCATTTTATGGAACACCTCCTTTGCTCCTATATGGACAATTAAAGGACCAACCACTCCGAAGATGTTAAATGCTGGAGGACCCCAAGACTTTGCCAGGGATGCTCTCTCTCTCTGAGCCACCCTGATGTAATCCTCTCTGCTGAGGAGAGAAGCCTAAATCGGAATCGTGGTCCCAAACACACGCTGGGCAGCAGATCAGTAAGTAGCCAGTCGATCAATCTTTATTTGGGCCCACAAGACATACAAAAGTAGAACCAAAAACATTAATTAACTGAAAAGCATATCAGTATGTAAGTCTCCAGACCATTACTACTGCCCTCGTTTTGATGGGATTCAGAGAGTGCCAAATTTGGCTGGAGTGGAGGCATGATGGGAATGGGTTTTGACTCCTGTATTGAGCAGGGGGTGGGGGGTGGGATAGATTGCTGATGGGCTCTTCCAACCCTATACTTCTAGGATTCTGTGACTGGTCTAAATTAGGGGTGCTGATAACATGGGGGGAAATGGGACTGGCATTTAAGCTTAAAATAACTGGACTATCTGTTTGCAGGCAGGCAGAGCCCCTGACAGCATCGCCTTGGTGTTCTTGCTTGAAGTTTGAGCCAGACGTCATGCCAAGCAGCTCTGTGCCTGCACTTTGCCGGGCAGCCAGCAGCTGTCCTGGAAACGGCTTCTCCTGGCTTTCCTATGCAGGCGGTTTCATGCGCCTACAGGGTCATGGGCAGGTGCTGCCTTGGTAAATCAACGGCTTATGTAGTTTATCTGTTGCAGCTCGCATCATCTTCTGCAACTATGCAGCCAGCATACCAGACCTTCCCAATCCAGTCAAAGCAGAGATCCTCCAGGGTCATGGTTAAGCCAATAAAGTAGCCTACATTTCTAGCATCCCATTGCCCCTTCTCTGCACCGGCAGTCAGCAGCATTATTCCTAGGCAGCAGTTGCATTTTAAGCGGAGAGGAAATCACCAAATCACCAAAAATCCGGTCTGGATAAGCCTCGGGGGTGACGGGTACAGAACAAGGTGGAGTGCAATGGATGGACTACAGTGACATTCCCCTGCCTTCCTTGAGTCTCAGCGAGAAAGGCAGGCCATAAATAGAGGCTGAGCTCCACCACTGCCCTGACGTGGACAGCCCAGGTGAGCCTGATCTCGTCAGATCTCAGAAGCTAAGCAGGGTCCGCATTGGTTAATAATTGGATGGGAGACCTCCAAGGAAGACCAGGGTGGCAGAGGCAGGCAATGGCCAACCACCTCTGTTAGCCTCTTGCCATGGAAACCCCACCGGGGTCACCAACAGTCAGCTATGACTTGAGGGCTCTCTCCACCACCACCACAGCTCCTCCACTAACAGTAAGTGAACAAATGACGGCAATCCCAGATTTGGTAGCCACTCCCACCATTTTGAGCAGCTCCTCTGTGAGGCAGTTGGTCCAAACTGTCAGTCCAGGGACGCAAGAGCAGTAACAGTGGAGCGGGTAGTGGGAAGTTTGGCCAATGGACTCCCATTAAAGACTAAACCATTCTCTCTGGACAACTCACAGATAGAGCTCTCCATGAAATCTGACCTCTTTTGAGAACTCCTCCTCCTTTGTTGCTAAGCAACAGAGATCTTACGGCATGAGCTTCATGACTGGACACACCATCCACAGGCCTGTCTTCCAGCATATCTAAGCTCTGTTATAAAGGGGCTGGAACTTGCTGGAGAGGCTGAGAGCCAAGCTACAAGTGACGCCTGACACAGGTTGGACACTTGTCAGCTTCCCTCAAGTTTTGATGGGAAATGTAGGCATCCTGGTCTTGCAGCTGTAATGGAGAGCCAAGATGTAAAACCAGGATGCCTACATTTCCCATCAAAACTTGAGGGAAGCTGACAAGCGTCCAACCTGTGTAAGGTGTCACTTGTAGCTTGGCTCTGAAAGGTCTGGCATTTTGGCTTTCAGTGATGGCTGACAATTACCTCATGTTATTGTAGTAATAACAAAGATCATCTCCACGACCCAAGGAGCAAGCAATCTAAGAATCCATTTCTACCTTCACCTGAATTAAATGCCGGGGCAGGGCAATCCTAGTTCAGCCTCTTTACTTTCACACATAAATACATGTCCCACTTCTGCAGGACTTACACAACTGACATTATTACCTTTAAAAAAAAAACTAACACTAAATGGAAACCCTCAACTATGACTAATTACAAAAACAACACAATTTCCCAAGGATCTTTGAAGATAAATTAGATATCTGCACTGGAGTTATATGTGACATCTGTCTGTGAAACAATTCCAGAAGTCAAACTCAGAGTTCAACAGGACACATGTCCAAGCAAATGTGAGTAGAGCTGCAGCCTCGCTCTTTCCTCAACCTAAACCTGGAAAGATTTATCCCTGCTCTAAGAAAGAATCCTGCACTGAAGAATCACCTTCCTTTGTGGGAACGGCAATATTCACCCTCTAAGGAATCCCTGCTCGAAATGCAATCTCTCAGGGCCAAGCTACACATGACGAATGACACTTGAACGGCAAGTGGATTGAGTGGAGGGCAAGTGAACAGGGAGAAAGGGCCAAGCTACACATGACGAATGACACTTGAACGGCAAGTGGATTGAGTGGAGGGCAAGTGAACAGGGAGAAATACACTTGCCGTTCAAGTGTCATTCGTCATGTGTAGCTTGGCCCTCAGGGAAGTTTGATCTGCAGAGCTAGCAGAAAGTGCTAACAAGTCATAGCCAGCTTATGGCGAACTCTGCTGGTGTTTTCAAGGCAAAAGATGAGCAGAGGTTGGCTTGGCGTTGCCTCTGTGACCCCGGTCTTTGTTGGGGGTCTCCCATTCAGTTAGTGCACATGGCCGACCCTGCTTAGCTTTGAGATCAAGATTGGGCTTGCCTGGGCTATCCAGGTCAGGGCTTGGCTGGCAGTACCCCAACTCCAAACATTTTCCAGTTATGGAATACCCATTTCCTATTAAAATAATTCCAGGGGACCAGCCGATGCGAAGTTGGTGCATTGCAGCAAAAATCAACTGGAACCTTGTAGCGAATTATTTAGTCCATAGAAGTTTAACACAAAGGGTAGTTATTTTAAGGTGCCACAAGGCTCCAGTTTATTTTCACCACCCTAAGAGATCCTCCAAAATGCTTCTCTTTTGAATTTTAGGAAGTTAGTAAAGCCCCTATGTATTCTACTACATCTATGTTGGCTAATAATAAAGAGACATCAAGTCACAACCAACTTATGTGGATCCTTACTAGGGTTTTTAAAGCAAGAGATGAGCAGAGGTCAGTTTTCCATTGCCAGCAACTGTGGATTTCCTTGTCAAGCTCCTATCCAAGCAGTAACTAGGACTGGACCTGCTTAGCTTCTAAGCACTGACAAACTTGGGCTTGTCTGGGCTATTCAGGTGGCTTTCTATGTCAGCTGCAGTTCTATTATCTATGACTGCTTTATGGAAGGTTTTAGCTATAGGTTATTTATGATAAGTATATTTTGTCCTCTTAAAAACTTTGTTCAAATTCTTTAATGTCATTATGGCATCTATAAAAAGTAGTTATTATATCCTAGTTACCATAGCATTGGTTTGAAAGGGAAGATTTTCTCCTGTAATTTTCCTTTTCTTCCCAACTAATTTGCTTGGGATGAAATTCTCATGGTATAACACTCATCTGAAGGATCCCAAATTTCAGGCAAGTTCAGGAAAGCATTCCTATTCTAGAATGAAATTCTCACTTGCAGACTGGGCTAAAAGGAAATAAAATGTTTTGAGCACCAAGAATGGCAATGTGGATAATGGACTTTCTCGCTCCTTATCTGAACACTCCACATTTTTAAAAAAGGCACGTGAGTAGCAAGAGCTGTGTATAATTTGGAGGGAACCCCCCCTCCCCTTTCAGATGAGGAAAGGGATCCTCTCAGAGAGAACTGATAATGTTTCCTGTGGGAGAGCAGGATTCAGGTCCAGAGGCACCTTAAATGCCAACTAGGTTTCCCCAGATGAGCTTCCGAGAGTCAGAGCTCCATTTGGTTGACTGGTGTAACACATTCCACATAGGCCTGCTCTTGGAGACAATGGGTTTCTGGGTCAGCTCAAGGTGCTGGTTTTTGGCCTCGCACCAACAGATCTGCTAGACAACTGCTCCTGATATGCTCAGCTGCGGCAGCTTCACTCACCTGAGCAAGGCCATTTGAAAACACCCTCCTGCAAATGGCTGAGCTCAGACACCTGCCTGCACCCGGGCATTCTCTGTGGTGGCTTTGCCTGCATGAAGAGGTGGAGAAGGTGCCCACGTTTCTATCAGTCTGCCGAAGGTGCAAAACAGGATTGTTCAGGAAGACGTTTTCAAAACGGAATTGTGCAGAAGGGCGCTTTTTATATAGTGAATACAGCTGTCATATTAATTGTCCGTGAAAACTGTAGCATCTCCTTGTTTATACCGCATTATTTACTAGACGTAATATGCTGTCTATTGCATGTATTATACTTTTACTATTTCATTATTCTCTTATGTTATTTTCTAGTTTTATTCCATTGTTTATTGTTGCAGTTAATCTTTGTAATCTTATCTTATTTAACTTAACCACTGTAACTCTTATTTGTAATCTGTTCTGTAATCTTTCTTGAGTCTCAAAAAGAGGGGTGGTGATAAATGAAGTATTATGTAAATAAACAAATACATCTTTTGCTTGCCTCACTCTGTGTTGGGTATTTAAAAATTAAAATGACACCTGCTGAAATTCCCTCTGGACACCATTTTCCTGCCCCAAGTCACCACTTCCACATTTCACCGCTTCTAAGTTGCCTTTCCCCTCACTAGGGGAATAATGCAGAGAACTGCAAGGCTTAGGGGTGGTGATTTTGGTAGGAAAAGAGCATTGGAGGAATATTGAAGATCCAGCTACCTTCTGTTTGTTGTCGTCACTGAATTACTATTAGGAAATACCCCTAGAAGTGGATTGCATGCCATTCCGCCACTGATGTGTCCCAGCAGTAAGACAGGCTATTATGGCCAAGTAGTCGAGGCACTCAGGACCCCTGAAAAGACCTGCTGGGCTTTTAAAATGGTGGAAGAGTGACTGAGAAGGGCCCTGATTCCGATGGTGGTGGTGGCACATGAGGTATAAACTCTCCTCTACAGCAATTTCTGTACCTCAGGCTCTATCACCCCCCTGCTCTCTGTCTCATTGGAGAAGGCAGGGCCCCCAATGGGGCAATGAGCATCCCTGGGGACCCCAGAAGTTGAGAAAACAGCAAGGATTAAACATGCACTCCCCCAACATCCAAACTGAGGGTGCCGCTGCTATTTAGCAATAACAGCTGGTTGGGAGATCCATCCAAGGATGTGTTTAGCTTGCCTTTGCGTGGCTGTTCTCCCAAGTAAGTCTGTGGCATTCTGTCACCCAATCACTCCCAACTCAACTCAGTGGCTGGATACCTGGGAAAAGAGGAAGAAGAAATTGCGGCTTTCCTAGATGTGGTATACAGAATAAATTCAAGATTCACGACCCAGAGGAAATTACCAAGAGACATGATTGTGCAATTCACGACTAGAAACACAAGAGAAATGATTGTGAGTAAACAATCCCAGGACCCATTGGAGGTCGACGGCAAGGTGGTGATTATTATGAAGGAATTGCCCAGATCGGTGCTGTTAGATCGTAAAAAATATAAAGATTTAGTCCAGATTTTGAAAGACATGAAGATAAGATATAGATGGGAAATACCAGAAGGACTGTGCTTCGAATTTGGAGGAGCTAAAAAGCGCATCAGATCTGAAAAGGAGATGGAAAAGTTCATTAGGGACAATGTAAAGGACTTACCAACAACAAGATTATGATTATGGAGTGCAAAATAATATCTTGGAATGTAAATGGACTTAACTCACCTAATAAGAGGAAAAATATCTTCCACTGGCTATTAAAACAAAAATGTGACATTGTATGTTTGCAAGAAACCCATATTAAAAAGCAAGATATAAAGTATTTAAAGTTTGCAAAATTGGGAAGTGAATTTGTGGCTGCTTCAAAAAAAAAGAAAAAAGGTGTGGTGTTGTATATAAAAGAAGAATTACAGCCAAAATTAGTAGTGAGCGATGTGGAAGCCAGATATTTAGCAGTGGAAATTATGTGGAATTTAAAAAAGCTGTTGGTGATTGGAATATATGCACCTAATGGAGCAAAAGAAATTTTTTTTGAGGACTTGGGAAAACAACTGGATGAACTATCTTATGATCAGATAATTTTAGCTGGAGACTTCAATGGAGTTACCAACTTGGACGAAGATAAGAAATCAGGAACTGCACAAAAGAAAAGAGGATTACTACCAAAGTCTTTTTTTGCAATAAAGGAACAAGAGACTTTAGAAGACGTGTGGAGGAGACAGAACCCCAAAACTAGACAATATACATTTTATTCTGCAAGACATTTTACTTTATCACGAATTGACATGATCTGGGCCTCCAAAGACTTAGCGTTATGGACTAAAGATGTGGAAATAATGCCTATGGTAGGCTCAGATCACAACCCAATTATGTGGAGATTTGGGAAAAGAAATAAAAGAAAAGGATGGAGAATAAATGAAGATCTTTTGCATGAAGAAGAAAACATTGAGTTGTTACGAAGAGAGACCAGATTCTTTATACAACATAATATGAATAAGGAAGTTTCAACTAATAAGGTATGGGACACTTATAAAGCAGTGACCAGAGACATACTAATGGATTTAAATGCAAGAGCTAGAAGGGAAAAAGAGGAGAAAAGGTTAGAGATTATGGAGAAAATAAAAGCCAAAGAGATTCAACTTAAGAAGAGACCCGGAAAAAAGAAGATATATCAGGATATTAAAATCCTACAAGAACAATTGACGGCAATGAATAACAAGGAATTGGAATGGAATCTTAAGAGAATGAACCAGAAGTTGTTTGAGGGTGCAAACAAGCCTGGGAAATATTTGGCGTGGCAACTGAAGAAAAGAAAAGAGAAGAGAATCATAAATAAAATTTGTGAGGAGAATAAGACATATTTGGAGCAGGCAGCCATTAGTAGAGCTTTTTTTAAATTTTATGCAAAGCTGTACCAAAAAAAGTAAGTGAATAAAGACTCTATAACGAGGTATTTGGAAAAGATGAAGCTCCCTGCAATTTCTGAAAGCTGGAGAGAAAAATTGAATAGGGAAGTGACGGAGGAGGAAATAAAAGAGGCAATTCAGTCAACCAAATTAGGAAAGGCACCAGGTCCGGATGGACTAACAGCTAAATTCTATAAAGTAATGGCTAATGAACTGGCGCCTTTCCTGAAAGAAGTGATTAATGGAGTCATGAGAGATCAGAGGATCCCCGATACTTGGGGAGAAGCTAATATATCATTGATTCCTAAGGAGGGACAGGATTTGACCAATGTTAAAAATTATAGACCAATTTCGTTGCTGAACAATGATTACAAAATCTTTGCGAAGATTTTGGCTGAGAGAATAAAAGGATGGATGTCTGAATTTATTGCGGAGAAGCAAGCTGGATTTTTGCCAAATAGACAAATCAAAGATAACTTAAGGACAGTTATAAATGCTATTGAATACTATGACAAGCGTTGTGATAGAGAAGTTGGTTTCTTCTTCGCGGACGCTGAAAAAGCATTTGACAACTTGAACTGGGACTTTATGTTTGCCACTATGGAGAAGCTGCAAATGGGAGAAAAGTTCATACGAGCAGTGAAAGAAATTTATAGGGACCAGAGTGCAGCAATTGTGGTGAATGATGATGTGACTAAAAAATTAACAATAGGTAAAGGTACAAGACAGGGTTGCCCTTTGTCACCATTGTTGTTTATTTTGGTTTTGGAAATATTGATGATTCAGATACGGGAAGATGATGCAATCCGAGGAATAAAAATAAAAGAGTTTTCCTACAAGGTCAGAGCATTTGCGGATGATATAATGTTAATTGTGGACGACCCAATTGAGAACATGCCAAAGGTAATGGAGAAAATAAAGGAATTTGGAGATTTGGCAGGATTTTATGTAAATAAAAGGAAGTCAAAGATACTATGTAAGAATATGACTAAACAGAAACAACAAGAACTAACGGAAATAACGGACTGTGAAGTAACAAATAAGGTGAAATATCTTGGCATTGAACTAACTGCGAAAAACATAGACATTTAAGAATAACTATGAGAAATTGTGGATACAAATAGAGTGAGACTTGATAAAATGGAATAAGTTGAATTTGTCATGGTTGGGAAGAATTGCAGCAGTAAAGATGAATGTATTGCCAAGAGTGATGTTCTTGTTACAAACAATTCCAATTATCCGAGACTCCAAACAATTTGAAAAATGGCAAAGGAAAATATCGGACTTTGTGTGGGCAGGCAAGAAACCTCGTGTGAAAATGAAAGTATTGCAGGACGCTAAAGAGAGAGGTGGAATGCAGCTGCCCAACCTAAGACTATATTACGAAGCAATATGTTTGGCATGGATAAAAGAATGGATGATGTTGAAAAACCGCAAGTTATTGGCTTTGGAGGGATACAAAAAAACATTTGGATGGCATGCATATTTGTGGTACGATAAAGTAAAAGCAAACTCTATGTTTATACACCACTATATCCGGAGAAGCCTCTTCACAATTTGGAAGAAGTATAAAAATTACCTACAAGATGGAATTCCTTCTTGGGTGGTTCCGTATGAAGTAATAGATCCGAGAGCTGTTGATAATGAGCAGCAATGTTTAACCTACAAGGAGATAACTCGAGTAGAATTTTCAAAATTGAGAATAAAAACAGAAGAAAAGCTGTCTCCATGTTATGGATGGTTTCAATATAGACAGATCAGAGATCTTTACAATTCAAACTGTTTGAAAGGAGGAATAAGAATGGAGAATTCAGAATTAGAAGATGTAATTTTTCAAGAAGGTAAAAAGGAAATTTCAAGGATCTATAAAGTACTTTTAAAATGGTTTACAGAGGATGAGACAGTAAAAGTCCAGATGGTGAAGTGGGCTATAAATTTTCACAAAGAAATAACAATGGAGGCGTGGGAATACCTGTGGAAAACGACTTTGAAGATTACAACATGTAGAAGTATTAAAGAGAATGTCTACAAAATGATTTATCGTTGGTACTTGACACCAAAGAAAATTGCGCTAGGAAATATTAATATGTCAAATAAATGCTGGAAATGTAAAAAACATGAAGGATCATTATACCACATGTGGTGGACTTGTGAGGTAGCGAAGCAATACTGGGGAGATATAATTGAAGTAATTAATGAGGTTTTGCAAACCCAAATAAATAAGAACCCAGAATTCCTGCTACTGAACTTGGGAATGGAAGATGTTCCAATGCAGTATAGAACATTGTTATTTTACATGATTACAGCAGCAAGACTTTTATATGCGCAGAAATGGAAAGTACAAGAAATACCAACTACAGAAGATTGGATCTATAAATTGCTGTACATGGCTGAGATGGACAAAATGACAAGAAAACTTAAAGATCTTGATCCAGGACAATTTAATGCAGATTGGGAGAAATTGAAACAATATCTAGAAAAAAATGGGACGTGAAAGGGGAACTGTGGCAGTTCGAGAATTATTGAAATGTAATAGAAGAAGAAGAGAGAAGTGACTTTACCGGGAAAGGGGGAATATAATTATAGAAATTTAAGCTACTATTGGGGTTATGATAAAAGTAAAAATTATAGAGTATTAAATAATAGATGTTTTACTATGGATATATAAGATATATAAGATTAAGCTAGCTAGATATTATGTACAATATATAGTTTAAGTAAAGAGTATATAATAGATATTTGAGTATAACAGTTACCTCATAGACTTAAAATAAGCTCAGAACAAGAAAAAGTAAAAGATGGGTGTGTAATAGAATATTAGAGTTTAAGTTAATATTAGAATCAGGAGAATTGTGGAAAGTAAAGAGTTTAGATAATCGGAAAGTAAAATGGATGTAATGTTATATTTTTAATATCTTGATTGCTAATATATATGATTATGCTAGCATTATTTTAGGTAGAATATATGGTTTACCTGTGGTATTTAAAGGGAAACTTGTACCATAGAGATATAGAGATATTTTTAGTACAGATTTAATAAGCTTAGAGAAAAGAGTATTAAGTGTGTGTTTAACAGGGTATATGAGATATTAAGTAATTAAGTAATAAAATAGACTAAGGGTTGGAAAACTGTTGGAAGTCAACTAAATAGGGGGGAGGAAAGGGAGGGGGTTAGAAATAGACTTACAAGGGGGTAATGAATGTGCTGAATGATATTATAATCTAATCCAATAAAAAAATTTTTTTTTTAAAAAAACAATCACTTCCAACTCAGCGATTCTGTGACAGATAACCACCACCTCCTCCTTCATGTGAATAGGCTGGAAATTCTGCAAAAAGGAAGGGTTGAATAGGTAAGTGCTTACAAACAGCTGTAATTTTATCTCTGAACTTTTTAAAAAATATATCATTTTATGGTGATTTCAAAGTTTTGCTGTAATCTGTACAACAAGCCTGTATGTTAGTAGTGTACCATTATCCCCATTTTGCAGATGGAATGTTGAGGCAGAGAGAACAGCAGGATTGGAGTCCAGTGGGGTAAGAGCTTTCGAGAGTCAGAGCTCCCTCCCTTGACGGGAGCTTTGACTCTGCAAAGTTCCTACTCTGAAAATCTTGTTGGTCTCTAAGGTGCCGCTGGATTCAAATTGTGCTGTTCTTCTGCAGACCAACAGGGCTGCCCACCTAAAACTATCCTGAAGACAGAGAGTGGGTCTTGCGAAGCTCAGTCGGGGTTCGCTCCAGAGTCAGAACTCAGACAGGACATACTAAAACTAAGGACAGTGATTGCTCATAGACAATACATGATTGCCCATAGAGAATGCATGATTGCCAATAGAGAATAATGGAGGGCATTTGCCAATAGGGAATAATGGAGAATTTGCTTGCCCATAGAGAATAATGGAAAACACGCTTGCCCAAAATGGTCAGGATTGGGCTGCTGATGAGCAGAAGAGTGATCCACCACCCGTCAGAGGCCCGATCCAGGCAGTTTCGGCCCCAATCCAGGCCAAAACGGGACCAAAAAGGCCGAGAGTCAGGTGGGCGGGGCCACCTGACATGTGACCTCTTTGAGGAACTGCCGGAACTGTGTTCCTGTGCGTTCCCCCTCGAAATGAACCCTGCCTATGGGCAAGCATGCTTTCCATTCTTCCCTATGGGAAATCACTGTTCCCTTTATTCCCTATGGGCACGCATGCTTTCCATTTTTCCCTATGAGCAATCACTGTCTCCTTTATTCTCTATGAGTAGGCATATTTTCCATTATTCCCTATGGGCAATCGCTGTTTTCATTATTCTCTATGGCGAGCATGCTTTCCATTATTCCCTATGGACCATCATTGTTCCCATTATTCCCTATGGGCAAGCATGCTTTCCATTATTCCCTATGAGTAGCATGATGTCCATTGTTCCCTATGGGCAAGCATGCTTTCTATTTTTCCCTATGGGCAGTTCCTGTCCCCGTTATTCCCTATGGTCAAGTGTGATTTCCATTCTTCTCTTTGGGCATGCTAATTCTCCAGTATTCCCTATTGGCAAGCTTGCCCTCCATTATTCCCTATTAGCAATCATTCATTCTCTATGGGCAATTGCTCTCCTTAGTTTTAGTATGTCCCAACTTAGACAGAGCAAACATTTCGAATGCTGCAGAGGAGCTGATTCTTCCAGGCCCTGGAGCTGCTGCAGGCATGTGTGAATGACCCACCTCCCCATACAATCACGTGTTCAAGAGTGCTAGAGGGGGAAAGAATTAATTTAAAGTACGCTTAGGACGGTATTTTGCCCCAGCAGCTGAACACGGTTACTTCCCCGTTAAAACGGAAAGCCTGCGCAGGGTTCCAAGCGTGACACGCGTCTCTTTCCACGGACGTTTTAACTGGCCGTGAACTGTCGGAGGGAGGCTTGACTCAAGAGCTCCTTGCAAGAGAAAGCTTGCTGGAAAGACCCGACAGGCCCTTGGGAGAATCGCCGCCGCTTCCAGGGAGAGCCGTCCGGGAGACGGTCACGCAGCGCACCGGGGGCGCCTCTGGCCGGCCGGAGCCCATTCAGGGACAAGGCCCCGGGCCCGCCGCTGACACCTCCGCTAGAGACGCCCCTCGGGGCCTCATCTGCATAGCGGCCGGGCGGCAGCCAACGAGGAGGCCGGCCGGGAGCCGCTCCGCTTCTTCGGGCGGAGCCTCGCGGCGCTTCGCTGAGCCGGGGCGGGCTGGAGAGCCGCGCTTGCCGCAGGTGTGCGCCGCCGAGTCAGGTAAGCGCCCCCGCCGGTGGTCCGCCCGCGGGGAGCCGGGCGCGGGACGGCGAGCGGCGCCTCTCCTGTGCCAGCGCGGGCGGGAGGCTGCCGGGCCCGGGCATGTCGCGGGGCTGCCTTGCCTGGCGGCGTCGAGGGCGGCTGCCGTGCCCGGTGTCGGCCGCGCTCCGGAGCCCCGGCGGGAGGGCGCCGGCCGCGGCCGCCGCCTCTTCTGCTGGGGCGTGTCAGGGCTTGCCGGCTCTTGGGGGCCGGCCGGGCCGGGCCGGGCGGGCCGCCTGGTGTGTGGCGAGGCTTGTGCCCGGCCGGCTCCGTGCTCGGCGCTTCCTTGGCACTCGGCCGCTCTCCCCGGCGGGGACCCAAGGCGGCTGCCCTGGTTCGGCTTTCCTCCGCGTGGGGTCGGCTCGGCGGAGGGGGGAGCGGGGGGCTGGCCCGAGGCGCCCCGGCAGGCGTCCACCGCCAAGCCGAAGCGGAGCCCGGTCTCCCTGAGCCTCGTCGGCCCGTCTGGCCTCTGCGCCGGCCGGGTCAGGCCGAGCGAGCGAGCGAGGGAGCTGCCCGGGCATGTCCCTGCGCGGCCCTGCAGCACTGCCTGCCCGGGCAGAAGAGCCGGCCCTGGCCACTGCCCCGGGCGAGAGGGAGGCAAGCGCCCTCCCTCCAGCGCGGACTGCGGGTGCCCCGGGCGGAGGGCTGCTGCAAGCCCACGCGGTGGAGGCGAACTCGGAGGAGCCTGCGGGAGGGGGATTTCCACGCTCCCGTTGGTCTCGATGGCGTCAGCGGTCTATTAAAAGCCACGGCCGGGGCAAGGGGCCCTGGCTGGGCTCAGGAGGAGCGGGGGGGGGGCAGAACGAAGGCGGTGCGTGGGGAGAAGAGGAACGAGCCCGCGGGTTGCGGGTTGCGGGACGGGGGGGGCGAGCGCGGGGCTCCTGTCGTGGTGAGCGGGGGCTTCGCGCCACACCCAACGCGTCAGAAGACAGAGGGGGCCGCCTGAGCGCCGGCACCAGCTTCAGGGTGATGGCGGGAGGTGCGCTGCCCCAAATGAAGGGACTCCCCGGCCCAGATTAGGTCCGGAATATTCCTGTTGTTTGCAAGGGAAGCAAAGGTTTACTCATGAGAAGCAAGAGACATGGAGGCAGCGCAGACCGGGAGGGTGGGGGATAGTCCCCCTGTGACCAAGTAAAGGGGGTTAGCCGCTTCCTTGAGCTAGCAGAGACAGTGTGGAGCAGTGGCGTTAACTAGGAGTTAACTAGGAGTTAAAGACCAGGCTCTACAATATGCCCGACGCTTGTCAGTTCATGGGTGCACGACCGGATACTCAGTCAAATGCACATCAGGAAAACTCATCTTAAAAAGAGCTCATTTGCTCAGTGCTGTAAGGGAGGAGAAAGACGCAGGGAACCAGGGACAAGGAGCAAAAAGTGTCCCGTCCCCCTTTCTATTGGCAAAAACCCAGCGGGAGGGAAACCAGGACCTTAGCTGTGCAGAGCAAATGAGCATTTTTGAGTCTGAGTTCCCCTGATCTACATCTGAGTGTGACTCTGGTCTGCCGCAGTGGCAGTAATTACATAATTATGCCCTTAGAGACCCAGGTTCAGTTTCCCAGTCTGCCACAGAGGGCTGCTAGATAACCTTGGGCTAGTCACACCTACCTCACAGGGTTGTTGTTTTGAGAATAACATGAAGGACTTTAGGTCCATATTGGGGAGAAAGAGGGGGGGGAGAAAGGGGGTTTGAGAACTGGCCTGGGCTTTCAGAGCTTGTCTGGTGCTGTAGTTCGTGCTGGAGCAGGATCCAGGAGATGCAGATCTGAATCCCCCTTTCCCGGCTCAGAAGAGAAGCCTGTTGATTCAGAGTGCAGGTGTGGTCCAACTTCTCCCAGGAAGAAGGCACTGGATCCCTGCATCAAGGGCCCTGCTGTGTAGGCAGCAGGCAGAGGCAAGCAGGAGCAGCTGACAGAGTAGGCTACTGTGGTGCTGAATGTGAACAGAGCCTCCTTACCAGGGGAGTAGAGATTATTGTTTTTCCTTTTGGAGAAGTAATACCTCTGACTGACTTCTAATCCAGGAAAACTTTTTGATTTAAGAAGGAAAAGTTTGCCAAGCAAGCCTGGAGTTGTTCTTCTCCCAGGCCTGCTCTTTGCACATATAATAATAATAATAACTGTTGAAGGCTTTCACGGCTGGAGAACGATGGTTGTTGTGGATTTTCTAGGCTGTATTGCCATGGTCTTGGCATTGTGCCAAGATCTTGTGCCAATGCCAAGACCGCGGCAATACAGCCCGGAAAATCCACAACAACCAATAATAATAACTGTTAACGTGTTAAGGAATTCACAGAACACCTCTTGGAACGATCTCAGTAACACTTGCAACTTCCTTGTAAAGTGGTGTTTTCCTCCCCAAACTGTGCATGGGGTGAGGAACTCAAAAGCTGAAAATAGGCTCTTGCTTAAGATTACCTAGTGAATGTTGGCAGCGGTGGGATTTGAAAGAAGGATTTCCCAGCTCCGACCTCCGGACACTGCAGTATGCCAGCTCCTTCCAGGAGTTTCTTGTTTTTATAGTGTTGATAATGTTTTTACTTTTAAGCCACCTTGAGCAGGACTCTGGAGAGATGGCATAGAAATTCCCTAAATAAAGTAAGTTTGACTTGTTGCTAGAAAGGCTGTTGCGTGCTGCAGCAGAGGGCAGGAAAAGTCCTGCTCCCTGTGCCCCTGCCTCCAGAGTTGAGGTGGGGTGTTGTTTGTGGTGGTGCCTCGCCTCTGGAATGCCCCCCCCTTGAGGTTTGTGTGTGGCGCCTACTTCATTGTCTTTAGGCACCTGGCCAAAATGTATCTTTTTGCCAAGGCTTTTATCTTTCCAACTTGCTCTGCATCTGTTCTGAGGTCTCTTTTAATGACTTTTTAAATGCTGTTTATGTCCCATGGCTTCTCGTTTTTATAGCAATAATTTACAAGGTGCCTCAAGCAGTTGTGATGAGGGGCCATAGAAATCTCTTAACTAAATATATGTGGACTCCATCCCACCTATCAGTGGGGTTTTTTGGTTGCAAAATGCTAATGAATGCTTCTGTATCTTTATTCCTTTTCCCCAAGGATTCCAAGGAGCCACATTCAGAAGGTGGCTGCTGCTGGCCATTGACTTCTGGGTCCCTAGTCAAGAAGCCGCCAAACAGGAATGAATTAACATGATTGGATCCACGCTACTGCTTTTGCTGCTGCTTGTCACAGAGGTATGAATCCACTGCACGGGCATCTGGTCCCTTCCGTAAAGTATACCAGCTCGTGAATGTGGGCACAGGAGGCTGTGCAGAGGGAAGCATAGAAGGACGGCTCCTAACACAGCATGCAGTAGCTGGAACTGAACTGTGAGACTCGTGGCTCTTATTTTTTGTAGAACGCAAGTGTCTAGCTCTCCTTCCTACAGAGATTTCCCCCCCCCGCCCATGTCTTGTCTTAGAAGATCCCACCCCCCACCCCCCTCTTGTGATAGCTGGCAGCAGGCTCACCTCTGCTGCAGGCTGGTTTCCTCTGTGGCAGCCCATTAAGGGCAGTGTTCTGTTTCAACAAGTAGCTGTATCTGAATGCCCACGGGGCAGGCTAGGAAGGGGCGGCGTGTCCCTCTCTCACCACCCCTCTGCCATTAACTGGGAAGTGGGTGGCCTTTGTGACGGGCCTCCATTTCATCCTGGGGCTCTGTCGCTCAGCTTGCTATCTAGGACCAGGTTCTGTGCCATCGGGAAGGATGGCGACACTCGTCTCCTATGGCTACAGCTAGCCCAGCTTGCAGTCCGTTCAGTTCCCTGGTATGCTGTTATCTTTCTTTGCCTTCCCCAGACACCACAACCCCTGGCCAACCCTGTGGAATGCCGAGAGAGCGAGTACCTGGATGCCCATGGGAAGTGCACCCCCTGCATGGAATGTGGACCTGGACTGGAGCTTTCCAAGGTAACTGGAGCATTGACAGTACTGCAGACAAGATCTTCCAGGACCAGATCCCAGCTGTGTGATCCTGGCTCCTCTGCACTCTGGTGTCCCCAAACTAAACCACCCCAAGCAACCCACCCACCCTGTGACAGTCCATCATCCAGCTCAGCAGACTCTCCTCTACCAGCAGGGGCTCCTTGGGCTTCAGGCAGAGATCTTTGCCAGACCAGAGAGACTTGGCCCTTCTGCTAAGCATAAGCTCTCCCATTCAACTAGAGCTGCTTCCCTGTTCAAACGTGAATATTTCTGAAATTACAAGAGAAAGCTAGAGGTATTCTAAAGCAGGTTGCTACCGGGGGTGGGGGGTGGGGGGCGCTGTAGATGAGGGCATGCTGAGAACAAAACGCCAGCCCTCCCCAATGGATTCAGTCTGGCCACTGAATTCTGGGCATACGAATGAGCTGCTTAGGACTGGGTCAGGTGTGGCCCAGCACTACTTTGCTTCGCTCCAGTCCCCCAAGGCCTCTTTCCCACTGCTGTTGCCTGGCTTCGGGGGGGGGGGGCGGGGGGGCTGGATCTGGTCTCCTAGGAGGGAAAAGCAGGTGCTGTAGGCTCACTTTGTGGGATCATTAGAGAAGCTCTGCTGGATCACACCAAAGGCCCATCTAAACCAGTAAACCAAATATAGGCTATGAAGGCAACAGCTTTGGCCCACCCCTCTTTCCCCAGCAACTGGCCTTTGGAGAGAGGCTGCCTCCAAACCTGGAGTTTCCATGTCGCCTTCATGCAAGTAACTTCCCGTCAGTCTCTTCTCCATGAATGTGTCTGACCCTTGTTTGAATCTGGTTCCATTCATAAGCACAACTCAAAGGAGAGGTGTACAAACAAAGATTCGTGATCTGGCTAAGCAGCCACATTGATGCTGCTTTGGCATAATTTGGCTATGCCAGATCAAAGGGGAGAACTCTGGATCATATCTGGGGATCCAAACTCTGCTGGGCCAGATGTATTTGGCCACAGGCTGCTGCAGAAGAGCGGAAGCAGCAGCAAGTGAGAGGGCAACCGGTAGCATGAGGCAGAGGCAAGCTCCACACCGCAGCAGGAGAGCCGCGCAAGGCTGGCAGGGGCAGCAGGCAGAGTGGATCCCCACCCCATCCTACTCCTCCGCCCCTGCTGGAGTTCTCAAAGAGCCCTTCAAGACACTGACCAAGCTGGTTTTTAAACTCTGAGGCTCAGGCGAGCTTCACCCCCTCGCTTCAGTTCGGGATTCTCTACTTCTGCATTGGGGTTCTCTGGTTGGACATTGGTTCCCCTCCTTCACTTTGGTTCTGTTGGTTCAGCTTGCATGAGAGCAGGACTTGCATTTGGGACCGGCTTTTGGCCTAGGGTTGCCTGTGCTTCGGGTTTCTCTTTGCCTGGAAAGCTTTGGAAATGTTTTCCCCCTAGGAAACAATGGCGAGTGGCTGAGGGCTGCTTGTTCAGGGGCCCACAGAACTGGACCCCGGGATCCAATCTTGGGACCTTTATTGGACAGGAAGGAGCATTTTCCCTGCACATTTGGAGTTTACTTGAAAAATGACCACCACCCCTCCCAGCCCACCAGATAGTTTTCCCCATAGAAAATGATGGCTGGATAACTTTGGGATTCTCCAGTCAGTTAGAGAATCTGATCAGGGTTATGTCCTTGAAATCCAGACCTTCCCGATTTGGGGGGGAGGGATGCACACTGCTAACTCAGAGTGCTGCTTTTCAAGCCAGAAACCCCTTTGCACCCCTTTGTCCCAAAGCCATTTCTGTGGTTAGCTGGAAGTGCCTCTTAGTGGTGCTGAGTCCCAATGCAGAGAGCCCTTTTCAGGCGATGCATCTGACAAAGAGAGCTGTGGCTCTCGAAAGCTTATGCTACAATAAAGTTGGTTAGTCTTAAAGGTGCTACTGGACTCTTTACTATTCCGCAACTACAGACGAACACGGCTCACTCCTCTGGATCCACTTGTTACTGTGGCCAAACAAGACTTTCTGCCACAGAGGTGAGGAGCTGAGAGGGGCACTTGCCACCTGCCCCACCGGTGCTTCCCATGCCCACCCCCCTTTCCCTTCACACGTCCTGCCTTCCCAGTTTTACCCGCCTCTTTCCTTCTGACATGAAGCTGCTTCTGGCCCTGTCTGCCTCCTACCAGGCTGGGCGGAAGGAAGCCTTGGGGGTGAGGGGAGGGGATGGGGGTGAGGGGAGGGGATGGGGGTGAGGGGAGGGGATGGGCAGGGCCAGAGACTCTCTTGCTCTAAGGGGCGAGGGGCCTCCTTTGACAAGCCTCCAGTTAATGCAGAAGCCCTCTGTGCCGTTTTTATCTGTGATGGTTCCTCTATACCGGCTGCCTGACACTTCCGCTGCAGTCATCTAGTGGTGAATATGCAGGCACCCCGCGGCTGTTTTGACGCGTCTGCTGTCTTTCTTGCAGGAATGTGGCTATGGGGAAGGTAGCGATGCACAATGTGCACCGTGCCATCCCAGGAGATTTAAGGACAGCTGGGGCCATCATGGCTGCAAGCCCTGCCTCTCTTGCAGCCTCATCAACCGGATCCAGAAGTCCCAGTGCACGGCCGCCTCGGATGCAGTTTGCGGAGCGTGCTTCTCAGGGTAAGTGCAAGGGGTCCTACAGAATCTCTTGCAAACACGCGATTTATATAAGGAAAGTCATACAGGAGGGGAGTCGTATTGCAAAGGGATTGAAGAGCATTAACCAGTTAAATGCCAGCTTGATGTAGCGATTCAAGTGTTGGACTGAGATCCAGGAGACCCGGCTTTGAATCCCCCCCCCCATGCCAGACAGAGGTTCTGTGGCAGAAAAAACAGCGAGGAGAGGGATTGTTGAAGGTGGAAAGCTTGTTAACTCACTGGGCTAACCTGTCCACCTAAAGAAAATAGTTTGTTGTAGCTGTGGATTGTGCACACTGGCACATAACCGCCACAGACCACGCTGCTCCTCTGACAGTGTGATCCTAAACAAACAAGTGGACTCTAAAGAAAGGAGTATCTCTGCTGAGGACTGCTGCCAGAAAGCAATCCTAAACAGAAGCCTACTTGGGTCTGTTTAATGGGGCTTACTCCCAGGGAGACGTTCTTAAGATTGCACTTTCAGTCAGATCTTCACCTCTCGGAGTATCTCTGAAGGCCAATTTGCGTGACCGGATTGGTGGGCTGAAAGTATGAGATGAATGAATTGGTGTCCTTTCAGAAAGCAGCTGCTTTGCTCAGTACTTGGGTCAGTGTCACTCAGACCATGGCCCCGATCCGGCTTCCTCCTATGCAGCTGCTTGCAGCAAGAGCAGGGCTCTTCGTGGCTGGGTCTGAATTGCTGGACGCGTTAGAGGGGAGGAGCGCCCTGCAAGGTGCCGGGAGGGAGGGAGGAGGTGGGGGGCTTGAGCCAGGCCGCCTAATTCCCTTCCTCTCCTCCCCCTTGTTTGTCAGCTGTTCATTTTTCACGTATCGGAGCTCCACACCTCGCCCTTTGCACAAGCGTACTGGATCGTAGCCCTACATTTATTACCTGATTGTCTCATCCCATTTCTCAGGCCCATGCAGCATCTGTTTCCTTTCTCTTGGCAGCTTCTACAGTAAAACCCAGATTGGAGGACTGCAGGACCTCGAATGCTTCCCCTGCACGAAGCAGACCCCCCCTTCCGAGCCTCAGTGTAGGTGCCAGCCAGTACTTCGGCTAGTCACTGGTCATATTCCTGCCTGCTTTTCCTAAGCTGGATAATTCCAGAGTGTTATGTTGGTTGCAGAGAGAGATGTGAAGACTGCTGGGAAAAGGAGTTAAAGATTTGCACCAGGAGAAACTGGATTGTGGAACCAATGCCTCTTTTTGCAAAAATGTATTCTGCTTCTGCTGCTCATGGGGAGGAATTCTGGAGGAACCAGACCACTGGAAGACCAGCTCTGACCTCCCACCAAGCTTTTGAGATTTTGCCAGGCATAAAAACTGGAGGTGGGGGGTGGGGGAATAGTTTTTTGAAAGCAGAGATTTCTGCAGTTCTGAATTCTGCCCCCAGGACTGCTTGTGCTGAATGACCAAATCATTTGTTTCCTTTAGTAGAACAAAACATCTTTTCCAACTGTTACTAGGGCCACAGCCGGAACTGATGAAGGCGGCCATTTGCTGCACTGGTCGGTGTGCACCACTTCGGAATGGGAGTGTGCCCAGCTTATTTCCTCCCAAGTTATGAAGATTAAAAAAAATGGAGTTCTCTGACTCTATGGAGTCAGAGAACTCCATTTTTTAAATCTGGAAGGTGGAAATCTACCATTGCGTGTTATATCATAGTCTTTCTGCCCATCCCAAATGATCATTTATATATGACTAGCAACAAAGCCCATTGTGGGGGAAAATACAATGGACTCTAGAAAGGGGATGGCAGGCAGATGGGCATTCCCTCCTCCTGTCACTGATCCTGACCAGATGAAAGCAGGGGGGACGGGCATGGCCACCTCCTCTGCACCTGATCCCGGCCGAGTGAAGGGGGTAGGTGGGCATTGCCACCTGCTTTGCCGCCTCATTCCAGCTGGGTGAAGAAGAGACCGGCATTGCCTCCTACTCTGTGCCTGATTCCGGCTGGGTGAAGTGGGGGGTGGGCACTACCGCCTGCTCCATGCCTGATTCCAGCAAGTTGAATGTGGGTGGGCATTGCCACCTGCTCTGCTTCTGATCCAGGCTGGGTGAAGGGGGGACGGGCATTTCCTCCTGCTCCATGGCTGATCCCTGCCGGGTGAAGGGGGTGGCCATTGCCACCTGTTCCGCTCCTGATACCAGCTGAGTGAAGGAGGGGGCAGGCATTGCCACCTGCTCTGCTCCTAGTCCCACCTGGGTGAAGGGGGGGCATTGCCACCTGTTCCGTTCCTGATCTCAGCCGGGTGAAGGGGCAGAGGGCATTGCCACCTACTTTGCACCTGATCCCACCTGGGTCACGGTGGGGGATGGGCATTGCCACCTGCTCCTGATCTCAGCCAGATGAAGGGGGGAGTGGGCATTGCCACCTGCTTTGCTCCTGATCTGAGCTGGGTGAAGAGGGGATGGGCATTTCCACCTGCTCCACCCAGCTGGGTGAAAGTGGAGGGTGGGTATTGCCTCCTGCTCTGTGCCTGATCCCAACTGGGTAAAGGGTGGGTGAGCATTGCCACCTGCTCTGTGCCTGATCCCAGCTGTGTGAAGATGGTGTGTGGGCATTGCATCCTTCTCCGATCCTGCTCACAGCTGGGTGAAGGGCAGGCAGGCATTGCCAACTTGCTCAACAATCTGCTCCTGATTCCAGCTGGGTGAAGGCGAGGGCCAGGAATTGTCACCTGCTCTGCTCCTGATCCCAGCTGGGTGAAGGTGGCGGGGCAGGCATTGTTACCTGCTCTGCTATGGATCCCAGCTGGATGAAGGCAGGGGGGCAGGCATTGCCGCCTGCTCTGCGCCTGATCCTGGCCTGGGCTTCCCGCCGTGGCACACTCTCTCGAAGTCTGGCTGCCTCATCTGGGCTTTCCTTTACAGCAGCACCCTCTGGAGGCGCACCAGGGTGGGGTGTGAGTTGTGTGGAACACGGTTAGCCTTTTATATAGTAGGATTATGGCTGCAATCCTGGAGTAAGTGCCACTGAATATAATGAGACTTACTCCTGAGTAGACATTCTTAGAATTGCTGCTTGTGTGTGTGTGTGTTAGTCTTTAGTCGTCCATCATTCCAAAGAGACGGTCCATTCGCTTTTCTCTCACCAATCCTGTGGCTCTCATCTTTGCAGGCCGTTCAAGAGTTAGCCCCGTGAAGATAGATAATCCTCCCGGACCTCCCCTTGACACGTCCCTGGTGGTGATCACCACAAGTGCCCTGGTTGTCCTTGTGCTGGTTTCCCTCCTCTCGCTCCTCTACTGCCAGCGGTTCTGGAAGAGCCAATGCCAGCGTGGTGAGTTAGCCTTGGGCACCTGCAGCCCCTCACTGTCCCGGGCCTGGCTGAGATGGCTGCCTCTCTCCTAAGGGTCATCCTCCCCATCCTTTTCTGGTCTTTGACTACTATCACACACACCCCCACACACACACACCCCTCCTGGAAGGGAACTTCCGGCTTCCTAGACACAATATGAACACGGGACACCACTCAGCTCTGGTTAGACCTCACCTAGAGTTTTGTGCTCACTTTTGGGCACCTCAATTTAAGAAGGATATAGACAAGCTGGAACGTGTCCAGAGGAGGGCAATGAAGATGGTGAGGGGTCTGGAGACCAAGTCCTATGAAGGTTGAAGGAGCCTGGAGAGGAGGCAACTGAAAGGTGATATGAAAACCATCTTCAAGTACCTGAAGAGCTGTCATATAGAGGATGGTGTGGAGTTGTTTTCCTCTGCCCCAGAATGTCAAACCAGAACCATCATCTTGAAATTAAATCAAAAGCGTTTTCGGCTAAACATTAGGAAGAACTTCCTGACAGTTAGAGCGGTCCCTCAGTGGAACAGGCTTCCTTGGGAGGTGGTGGGCTCTCCTTCTTTGGGGTTTTTTAAGCAGAGGCTAGATGGCCATCAGACAGCAATGCTGATTCTGTGAACCCGGGCAGATCATGAGGGGGAGGGCAGAATGGGTTACATCAGTGCTTAGTTCTTGTGGCCTTCTTACAGCGCCCCCTTGGGGTCAGGTAGCAATTTTCCCCAGGCCAGTTTGGCTAGGGATCCTGGAGGTGTTTTGTCATTGTCTGGGCATGGAGCAGGGGTCACTGGGGCAGTCGGGGGGGGGGTAGTTGTGAATGTCCTGCATTGTGCAGGGGGTTGGACTAGATGACCCTAGAGGTCCCTTCCAACCCTATGATTCTATGATTCTGTGACTAGGAGAATGGAAAGTAGACAGTTTGTCAGACTCGGACTCACCAGCCCTCCTTCGGGATCTTGCCATGGTGGAATGAATGGATGTTTAGGCAGTCACTTTCATTATCCGCCCACATGAGAAAAACAAGAATGAAAGGGACTTGCTCCCGAGGGGTGTTGTAAAGACATGGAGGCTATCAAACACTGGACACAGTTCCAGAGGGTCTATTTTGTGTTAACAATTAATGGTTTATTAAACTGGGCTAGAGGTTGGTTCTCTTCCTCTCCTTCAAGCTGTCATTATGCATAAAAGCCTAATGGCTGAGAGATGCGGGGCAGTAAAATGAAAATGCACTAGTAACTTTTGTGGGCTTTCTTGCCAGGCTAACAAATATTTTCTTACGTGCCATGGGGCTCAGAGTGTTTTTTCCTCCTTCTGTATCTTTGGCCAGTGTTCCTGAGGACTCGGGATTTCTCTGGCCAGAGGGTGTCGTTTCAGGCTGCTGCCAGGCCAGCCGGGTTCCCTTGCCAAGAGCAACTGCCGAGTCCCTGTTGCTTGGGTATCCAGAGCGCGAGCCCTTGCCACGGACCACTGGAAGGTGACTCCCTAATGGTTGTGCCCTTGGGCTTTGGGGCGGGGGGCAAAGGAATCCCTGGAGTTCATTTAATCCATGTCGGGTCAGGTGCTCATGTATTCGTGTGTCCCTGGCGTATCTGCTGTGCTGGGGGTCGAGCCAGGGTTCATGTGTGTGCAGCCACATCAGTATGCAACCTGGGCGCAATCCACCCACAGTTAAGCACTTTCCACTTTTTTTTTTAAATGGCAGAGACTCAAGCACATGCTTAACTCCTCTGGTGAAATCAGTGGGACTCAAAGTGCCTCCCATTGGCCAGATCATACCCTATATGTGTATAATAGCTGGTGTTAACCGAGGCCTCTGTGGCTACCTTGGTGTGAGAGCCCACTGCTCCTTCCACCTCTGTCCCCCTCGTGGTCTTTTTCATGGCAGCAGGCGATCATTTGGAGGCTGGGCTGGGCTTGTGTCCAGAGGCATGGAAGAGGCTGCTGCAAGACCTCCCCTGTGAGAGTGTTGTGAGGGGGCTTGGCACCCCAGGGCGTGAGCTCAGCCTCCTCCCTCCTGCTGTCGAATGGCTGCCTTGAACTCCAAATGCAGTGGCCCCGTGGAAATGTGCTGGCCTCCGTGTGGAGGAGCTTGTTCTGATGGCGTAATGTGGGTCTCCGTGGCAGGTGCATCTGACAGAAGGAGATGGGGGTGGGGTGGGGGGCTGCGTGAGCGCAGTTGTCCCCGTTTCATGAAACAGTTCTGTGGCAGGCGCGGCTGGCTGATATTCCCCGAAGAGGGGGTTGGTTGTCCAGTTCCGTCTGTGGCTGGGGGCCCCAAAGGGAGGCACAGTCCTCCTTGTGAGGAAAGGGGGGGGCAGCCAGAGGAAAGAAGGGCTTCTTCTGGAAGACAGTGATGGGAAAATGAGTGCTCCTCGACTGTCCTGTTTCCGGCCTCAGGTCCTGCTGAAGCTGCCCCGTTCTTCTCTGAAGGTGAGGTGCGTGGGTTTCATCTGGCCAGTCCGCAGCCGGATCAAGACGTCTCCAAGCTGATCCCGATCAGTCCCAAAGCCCTGCAGGCGAGGAGCCCCTGGGACACCCAGCCCCTGCTCCGGAACTCGGGCTGCAGCGACTGCTCCGCTGGGGGCTCTTCCTTCACCGAGCTGAGGCACGACTCTGCCGGGGACCCCGACAACCCAACGCCCCTCTCCTCGTGTGCCACTGAGCTGCAGCACCCCTGGCCTCACGCCCCGGTGGAATGCACAGAGCTGGACCTGCAGAACTTCTCCTCTCGGGCGAAGCTCCTGGACAAAGAGGCTGCTGAAGAGGAAAGGGGGGCCCTGAGAGGCAGGACTGCGCTGGCACCAGTGAGTTGCGTTGACCCAACGGCCCAGGCCAAGCTCGCTTTCGGGTCTCCCCACCACTCATGCCTGTCCTTCCAAAATCCTGCTGCTGAAAGTGGGGAGCAGTTGGTAAGTTGCCCCGGCCCTCTTTCCCTGGGCCAGAACAGCCAGAGAGCACAAGGGAGAAGGGACTGACTGGAGCTTGGCTGCTCCGCCTTTCCCTCCCCGGCGGCTGTGAGGCTTCGGCTGCACACAGGCACAACGTACTTTTAGCAACGAGGCTGTGTTTGCTTTGCTGGCCTGTAGTCTGTCCTTCCCAGTGTAAAGGTGGCAGGCATTTGGGCTTGACTCTCGAGAAAGGAAGGTCTGGGCTCTGCTCTTAACGTTGTGCATCTAAACTGTGCAGTCCCTTGCCTCGTGACGGATTTCCTTTTCCTCCTGCATTTCCTCCAAGGAGCTCAAGGCAGCATTGGTGAGGGGTCAGAGCTGGGTGGGGATGGGCAGGCTGAGTCCCCGCTGGCCATCCTTCAGGGCCAGGGCTCAGCACCCACTGCAGGCCTGACTCCTGTGGTCCTTGTGGGGGCTGCTGATAGAATGATGCTGGCAAGATTGTCCTGATGAACCCTCTGGGTGGCTTTTCGTAGCAGGGGGGCGATGTCCAGAGCCCTGTGGACGAGATCGGGGATATCGCCCGAGTGGGTGAGTGATGGAGCCCCCTTTGCTGGAGCGGAGGCAGTTGTCTCGATCCCGTGAGATCAAGCAGGACTTTATTCACGTCATCACCACCTCCCTCAGCGGGCTGCATCCCTCAGTCCTTGGTGTCATCTCCTGCTCTGCACTGGGATCCAACTTTGCCGGGGATCAGGGACTGCAGTCACGTGGAGATGGATCTGGGGCCCCCAACCCACCACCCACTCTGAACCTGAGGATCCTGTTGCCCAACTGCCTGGAGGTGGAAATCTTGGTTGTTCTGTTTGCCCTGAGCTCTGCAGAAGTTCCCCTGCTTTGAGGTCGGACTGTTGCCTGGCAGTGATTTCACGGGAAAGCAGGCAGCTCAGAGTTCCAGGCGCTGGACGGCAGACAACCCCGGCAGCTGGGAGGGCCAGGCCTTCTTGCCGCTGGAGATGCCAAGGCGGGCAGGCTGCTTGCCAAAATGGGGTTCAGCTTGTGTAGTGAGAACCATCACACCTTGAAGTGAAATCGTGAAGCAGCTTGACAAGCAAACCCAGGTGATGATCTCCTTCTTGCCGTTCTTCTTCTGGATCATCTTGATAATATTTGCTGGAGAGGCCGTGGCCAGAGGTCTGCTGTCTGTTACAGACATTGAAGCACATCCATTGACACAGGTGGACTCGGGATCAGCTTTGTTGGGCGGTCCTCTTGTTTTTAGTCTGGCAGCCAACGGCTTGTGGCTGCCTCGCGTGGCTCACTCTTTGTGGGCTGTTCTTCCTTGAAACCACGAGAGCTGAATGCATTTCTTTATTGATGCTTTACCTTGCTGTGATTGAATTCCATGGAGTGAGGAGCCACCCCGAGACTCCTGCATCCCTTAAAGAGAATTGCATGGCTGCCACTTGAGACGGCAGTGTCTGATGTCCCTTCCTAACAGTCTTGTTCAGGCCTGACATTTCCATTCTTCATGCCTTTATTGATCTGAATGTTGTGGAGGTCTGTGGCAGCAAAGAGGGGTTGCATTTGGCTGGTGGTGCCACTTCACACTTGAGAGGGGGGCCGTAGCTTCCTTTTGTTTCTCTTTTGAGCTGTAATTTTGGAGAAAAGGAAGATCCCAAAATGGTGGCTCGTTTTGTTTCCTGATGAAAGAAAACTTTGTTTCAGGGGGTTGGGGGAATTTTCATTCAGGACAGTTTCAGGTGGGTAGCCGTGAAGACCTGCTGAGGAACAAGAAGGTTCGAGTCCAGGAGCACCTTAAAGACCTTCGAGACTTCCAGGTTATAAGCTTTTGAGAATCCAGCTCACTTGGTCCAGTACAAGTCGTGTACCTGACAAAGGGCGTCTGACTCTCAGAAGCTCATGCCCTAAAAATCTTGCTGTTCTGTAGGATGCTACTGGACTCGAATCCTGATTCAGGTTTATGCTTTCCGAGTAGATACAGCTTTAAAAAAAAAATTCTCTGTTTTCATTTTAGTCCCTCTGCAGATGATGTTATCTTGCCTTAATATTCCGATGACTTTTGCTGGCCAGGGCAGGGGGCGGGGGCGGCATCTCTTAGCTTTCTGAAGCTAGTTTTGGCCCTTGGGCAGTCACAGTGGAGTCTCTTTCCCCCCAAATATAGAGAATAAGATCCTGCCAGACCCAGGACGACCAGCTGCCAAGGAGATGAAAACGCCTGTCTTTTAACACTGGTATGGAAAAGAGGACTTGGAGAGGTGCATTTTCTGCAGAGGAGGTGAGGAAAGCTGCCCTAGAGGAGATGCCTTCTTCTCTAGCATGCAGTGGGAGCAAGAGCCTCAGCCCTGTTAGGCGTCGGTCGTCATAGGCCGATGTGGGGCCCGATGTTCTTTTGGCCAGACTGGAATATCCCAAGTATCACTTCCACTCTAGCAACTTCTTGCTGCGTCTGGCAGATAACATTACCAAGAAGGTTACCACCCCACCCCACCCCACCCCAATGCAGGTGCCCAGAGACAGAGGGTTAGACTTCATAGCTGGGGTTCCTGCAATAGCACCCCCGTATATAGGGTGCAGCAGACCCGGGAGTTCTTGTCGGCAAGAGGAATTCTTAGTTGAGTTTGATCAGACTCAAGAGTGCGGAAATGCTTTCTTTGTTTAATAAGTGCTGCTTTCAGGATACTGCTTGTCTAATGCTATTTGCTTCCTGGCTTCTGAGGCGCACGGCCGTCTTTCTCTGGGGCAATTTCCTTGAGCTCACCACTAGAAGCACCAGGGCGTAGGCTTTGTGTTTCCTTCCCCTGGTGCCGGATTGTGTGCCTGCGGGCAAGAGGGCTGAGTCTTTGCATTGGCCATCTAGATTCTGTGAGCAGAAGGGTGGCCTTCACTTGGTATTTCAGCACAGAGGGACGGGGGCGCTGTGAGCTCTAGTGGGAGGAGGGAGCCAGGCAAACGCTGTATGCAGCAGCCCCCCCCCCCCCCGCAGACCTCGTCAGCAGCGTTTGAGGAGCATCCTTTACTTTAAGCTTGCTGGTTTATTGTGTTAGGGTCTATTAATTGTTACTACATTTGAAGGTGTATTTTTGTTAGCTACCTTTAGGATTAATAGAAAAGTGAGATTTTACATTTTCTAAATAAATAAATGTTCACGTGTGAATCTTGATATAGATCTATTGAGTCTGGCAGAGGAATTGCATGATGTGCCTTCGCCTCTGCTTGGACCCCCCCTTCCCCCCCCCCACAGCTGGGTCTGGGGCAGGCACGTGCCTGCAAAGTTTTCTTCTCCCTTTTGCTCCTGTCCATCTGCCTAGTAACCTTCTTTTCAGCCCCCACTTGACTCCCATGGTTTACAGTTTTATTTACATTTCAAGAAGCATGGGGACAATCAATCCACCATCAGCTTTTTAGAGTCACCTTCTTATTACAGGAGCTGAATGCTGCTCCACCAGCCAGAAATGGGCCGCCACCTTGGATTGTTGGGGCAGTTGTTGTGTCGCAGGCATTGCTTGTGTCTCCCGCTTGCATTTGATTTATTGGGAAGAACTAGAAAATGCAGCCAATGCTCCAAAGACTTCTGAACTGTGACTGCACAGCACCCAGCACTGACGGTTTCACAACTCGTGCAAGCACAGGATTTCTGTATGCAGGTGTTGATCTATTCAGACTCCACTAACAGATTAAAATTAGCTTATTTTGTTATGTAATTCAGCTGAAAATTAGATTATAGGAATTTCCATTTGCAATTAGCTCATCTCTTTTGGAAGAAAGAGTTTTTCACCTTTTTACTGTTTGAGGTAGATGTGTAGTTTCTGGAAGTGTCTAGCACTCTGGACTAGAGATGGGCACGAACCGCATTACGAACTTCAAAAACCCATGAAAATGGCGATCGCGATCCAGCGGTTCGTGATTGTCCACGGCAAACGAACCAGCATTCGGGAGAAGCCTGGTTCGGTGCGTTCAGCTGCGGTTCGGGAAGCCAGACACTCAGGCGCCAGCAATCAATTACCCTGGCAACGGAGCCGGGGGAATGCCTGAACTCTGTCTGTACTCCTCCTGTTGCCCTGGAAACCTGAATGGAAGCCCAGCTTACCTTGACCAGCAGGTCTTCCTTCCAACCACGGAGCTGCAAAGCAGTTACAAGTTGGGAGAAGACACCCAGGGGAGGGAAGGGGAAGGGGGTGTCCTGTAGCCATGGGCACTTCAATCTCATCCTTGCAAACCCTGATAGGCGGCTCTGACGGCCAAACACAGACCTGCGTTGCTCAATGGGACCTGTGCTTATAAATAGCCGTGGGCTCCCAGGCTGTTTCACTTTCAGTGAGCAGTAGAGTGGGACAGAGCTCTTGCTTGCCACTTGCTAGCCTTTGGGGAGAGAGACAGAGAGTATAATTCAGCTTGGATTTTTGTGGGAGTTTCCTGGGGGCCTTGGACTGGAGAGGGTATAACTTCAAGATCCCTTTTGCAATCTTGTCCAAACTTGGGTGATGGCTTTAGGAGAGCTTGCAAAACACTCCCCGGGAATATGGGCTCTCTAAGTGCCACGAGGGCTGTTCCACACCCAATGAACCATGAACCGTGAATTGGTTCGGCAACAGAAAATGTTCATTGCGGTTCGCGATCTCAGGATCATCGTTGGCACCGAACTACAAACCGCCAGTTCATTAAAAAAAATTTTGGTTCGTGCCCATGTCTACTCTGGACCTTTACCCTTTGTCAATTGATTGGAGCCAGCCAGCCAGCCACCATACTATTCCAGACCGTCTCCAGAAATCATGAGTAGCAGCAATTAGCATGACGCTGGGCAAAATCAGTCCCGCCGGAAGAATAGTCTTCTTTCAGGAAATGCCCCCTTTTGCTTTGCTTGTAAGATGACTGCTGATGGAGTAGCAAAACCAATCCTTTTGTAGTCATCTAATGCAACACTGTCTGCGGAGCTGCACTTTCTTCATAAGCAATTCTTCTTGCAAACTGAGCCCGTGCCTGCTTTATGCAGAAGCTCCATTAAATTCAGTGGGGCTTCCTCAGAGGCACGTTAAAGGACAACAGCCACTCAACAGTCTGCAAACAAAGTCTCTGTCTGAGACCTTGTGGGCTTTCCTTGACCTTTAGTTACACTGAATCTCAGAAAGCTCCTGTAATACAGCTTCATGTTGTGAGCTGCCATAAGGTGTCTGTAGACAACCCCAAGGTATAGAAAGGGGTCTTGTATGAATTAAATGTTACATTTCACTTTTACTGGAAAGAATTCCCTTTCCTGCGCGTGGGATATTGGGGTGATCTTCTAGATACACTTACAATTTTTACTTTAATGTGCTCTGGAAAAAACGGGGTGTGTGTGTGAATCCTGCCTTATAGTAACCCTGTTGCCAGACAGCAGTGAGACTGAACTAGGCAGCGTCCCCACTGTAAAAGCGTGCAGTGTGTGCAGTCCCCAGGGAGTGGGTGATGCGTCCGACGCCTTCTCTCTTGGGCCCTCAGAAGACAGCAGAATCTGGGTTGGGCTGGTGCACGACTGTCAGTCCTGGCAAGAGGCAGGTTGCCCCCCTCAGCGAGGAGTACGTGAAAGATGGTGGGGACGAAGAGCTACTCCTCTACCCGAACTTTCACCAGGACATCCCAAGCAGAGCTACTGACTTCAGGGAACGCAGAAGGGTCTAACTCTGCTTAGGGCGGCGTTGTTAGAAACTGAGGAGCAGCTTGATTGATTTTTTCACAACACAATATGAAAAAATGGCTTATAGACAGCAGGAGTGTTCTCTAGAGGCCTGACCTGCAAAAGTGTCAAAAGTGTTTGGATCAACTTTTCGCTGTTTCATGTGTGTAATTAATGAGCATTAATCTATCCAACAATGAGCATGAGCATCTCATTTCAGTAGGGATGTAAGGGCTTTGTATGATATTGGCTTCTTAAGGTTTCTTGTAAAGGTTGCCAGTAAGGAGACTTCCAATTGTTAAGTATGTATTGAATTCCGTAATAGAAAATATTCATGATATTTACAGGGGGCCTAATTCTTTCACATAGTTTGAAGTTTTGCAGCCAGGAATTTCTTTGGGAACCTCATACAGAGTTGGCATTTTGTACTTTTAAGTTATTTTTCAAAAATAATGGTGTACATTTATATATTTTGTATCTGCTACATTGTTGCCAATGTAATTTATTATAGCCGTTTTAATGGTTGGTTTATGGAGTCCTCATTTTATTTTCTGGAGGAATATTCAGAGCTCCGTTGATGAACTCCTAAATTTCAAATGCTGTTGAGTATTTTATACTTTCTGTTAAAAGAAATAAAAGAATAGTTATTTTAGTAAAAGTTTTCCTTTTCCAGATGATACTGTATTATTGTTCAAAGGATGTGTTTCAAAGGTTTATCAATAAAACCAAGAAGTATTTGCAGTGGGAGAGAAAATTTAATGACAAACCAGAAAGGATAGGTGAACATGGACCATTTCCCCAGCCCCTAACACTGGAGCAAGGGGCTGGGTGGGTAAAAAGGATTTAGGTTTCATTGGCAGTTGCTTAAAGATTGTAAAACTCCATCCTTGGTGATAAATCTAGGTGGCGGTTTTGAAAGAGGGGAAAATACAGGGGTCAAGCTACAGAGTAAAATATGAAAAAAAAATATTCCAAATCGGTATTTATTATCAGTGTACACAAAGTTCAAATTAAAAAGTTAAAAACATAGGCCCTGAATTTTTAACATACGTATGTTAAAAATAGGTAAACCGTTTTCCATACACAGATGATGATACAGTCAAATGACCAACACTAAAGCAGACCATACACATACACAGAGGCCTTCCTCTGCGGTCAGTTGTACAAGATTTATGGTAAACAAACACCCCCAGGCATCCAGAAACCTGTATAGAAATGCTCCTGATGCTCTTCTCTCTTGTATTGTGTGGTATGGTATTGATGGTTGCAGCAGGCCATGAACAGCTTCACATAGCGACTGCACTCACACAATTGTCTTCATTTGATATTCTATTCTGAGGCTTGGTTTCCAATGTTTCTGGGTGTGTTTCATCAAGATTGTAGAACTCTATTCTTGGAGATAAATCTAGATGGCGGTTTGGAAAGAGGGCACAGGGTGCCTTCCCTGTGCAGAGCTGCCTGGGCGAAGCGATGTGCAGCCCAGTTCTAGGCAGGCTTACTCAGAAGCAAGCACCCTTATATACAATGGATAAAAATGCACAAAGAGCCGCCTCAATAAATGGCTCCGTCAGAGGTTTGGAACCCTGTAGCTCTTTTAACACAGCATGAAGTTACTGCATACTAGGTAAGTAAGTGGAATGCTAGACTAACCGGTATATGTGTGGTGTGGCAAGAAAAAGATGAATGGCACTAAAGGGATTCTTCGTGCTCTCCCAGAATGGGAACTGATAAGAGGTGAACAGTAACTAGTAATGCAAGTATAAACCATATGTTGATTCATGCCAGTGCCCTAAAACAAGTGCACAGGCTGCTCCTGTGTATAAGATCTGTTGCGAGTCCTTGTGTATGCCACTTCCCAATAAGATGCACAATAACCAATCTATACACTATTGTTTGTTGAATGCCTCAGCTGCTGACTACATTGAACTTCACTGTGTAATCCGCCTTGAGTCACCAAGAGAAAGGAGAGCTATAAATAAGTAAATAAAAATAAAACAACCAGTGCTGGGCTGCAGAAACATTGACGGCGATTATGCCAATTATCAGGAACATCAAAGTATGCTTCAATTTCTGTAATGAGGTTTTCTTATACTGGTTTTTCGTTGACCTCTTGCTCTTTGAAGATGGGCTGCTGGTCCTCTTGTACACTGCAGTTCTGTCGAGGGATTCTCGACATTCTCATGCTGTTCTGGGATCTCACAGTTACACCAGTTACAAAGGGGCCTGAGTACCATATTTATGTGCTGCAGTTGCGGCTTGGAAATTGGCTTCAGGCTCAGGCCTCTGAACTCTAAAGCACACCGGAGCTGCTCTGGTCTTTGCCTCAAACTCAGCCTTGCAAAAAGGATCTCTCCCACCTCCCTCTTTTAAGGAGCAGTGGAGCTTGCTCTGGAAACAGAACTGCTGCTCCTGCATCACTTAGAAGGACTCCCTTGAAAGAACTCCGCAGCTCTCCTTACAAGTGTCTGGTCACCACTCCCTGCCCATCAGCCATCTTTTGTGGGAAGAATGTTAAAAGCAACGCAGCTCTGATGGGGGGTGGGGGGGTGGGGGGAGTGGATGCTGACACATTAGGAGGCTGGCCAGAGAGCAGGAGGCAACAGCAAGAGGACACGCATGGCAGGCTGGTCTGCTGGCCAAGGCCAAATGCCACCGGCGGCCTGGCTTCTCCCAGCCAAAGAGAGCCAGGCCCTGCAGCTCTCTCTGCTTTTGGGGCTCAAGGATGTGAGTTAAGGTACTTAAGGCCTCTTCACATGCAAAACTATTGAGAGCTCCAGAGGCTTGATGTGGTTCCTAGTAAGACATAGTCAGATGTAACATATCTGCATTATTGGGGAGATTTTAAAATCTTGCTTTGTTAATTTAAAAGCCAAAGTCAGTAAAACTGTATAAACATACAACATCAAAAACACTCCCTGATAAAAATCAGCCATTGCACCATATATTTTTTAATGTCATTTATAGTCCACCTTTCTCACTGAGACTCAAGGCGGATTACACAGTGTGCGATTAGTACAGTCAATTTCAAGGACATTTCCATAAACAATGCCATTTGGGTAAATAAATACAATTTACAAAGACATAGCATTAGTAAGGATCCAATACAGAGTTGAAGAAATGCTGAAACAGAACATAAGCAATTCTAGGGCTGACGTTAGACAACATGAAGCACAAGTAGTATACAGGAATACATATTCAAAGCAGCAGATAATATGTAAGGCAACATAGTGATGAAGTCACCTAACTCATTCGTGAAGCATCTGAGAGCCCCTCCCTACAAGACAAAAGCCTTTTTGAATAATTTGGTTTTGCATCATTTGTGGAAAGCCAGAAGCATGGGGGCTCTTCTGACCTCCTCAGACAGGCCGTTCCACAGGGTAGGGGCCACCACATAGAAAGCCCGTGTGCGGGCTGCTGTTGATTTCGCCCATGTGCAGCCTGGCACCTGCAGGAGATCCTGTTCAGATGAGCGAAGCTGCTGTGGAGGAACATAGGGAGGGAGGCAGTCCCATAGGCATGCTGGGCCAAGGCCATGAAGAGCTTTGTATGTGATAACCATTACCTTGAACCGAGCACGGTAACTGATAGGTAGCCAATGGAGTGAGGGCAGAATGGGTCTAGATAGACTCCAGATGGTGCCTAAAAGACTAGCTGGAGCAGGAGAGGAGCACCACTTCCGGGAGACTGAGGCATCCAGGCTGTGTCTTTGACTAAGATCTTAATGGACGGGCAAGCACAGAGGGCGGCAAGTGGTTCTTTAGCTGCCAACCCCCAGACCATTTAGGGTCCTGTATGCAAATGCCGCTGCTTGGAAACAAGCAAAATGGCCTTTATTGGAATCAGTTCTCCTTTTTAGAGACTGCGAAATGGTCACTGTTTGAAGTTGTTGGTTTTGCTATTGCAAATGGAATTCTCGCCTAAAGCATCTGTGATGCTCAGTACAATCCTGAGAACACTTTCCAGCCACTGAATAGACCTGAATAGGATTCTGAACAGTATTTTTTTAGGATTGTTCTCCAGTCTCTTGTAATAACCATCCTTACTTGGGAGTAAGGTACTAGTAAACTTGACTTCCTTCCCCAGAAAGCTGTTATCCGGAGTGTGCTCACTGGGGAGTAAGTCTCCTTGGGAGAAGCGGGAGTGATAACGTCGCAGAAAGGGTGGCATTTATAGGTGAAACCAAAATCTTAACTGCATGGCATGGAAAGATGTAATGGCTTCAAGTCCAGATTTTGATGCAAAAGTTCAGAGCAAGAGGTGTCAGTTATCAAAGTATTAAATAAAAGAAATACTGTAAAAGTGTTAATGTTTTGATGATGTTTGCGTTTTGAGTAAAAATATCCTTAATTGGGTTTGCCTGTGTCCTTTATAAAGTTTATATCTCCAGTAGCTGGCATTATATTTTGTGGTACACATGGCCTGATGTGACAAAATGACAGGTCAGATTTGACTCTTGTAACAAATGAGCTTGACACCCCTGTCACAATACGTGTACCAAGTTCTACATTTCCAGTTTTACAAAATGTGCTGCTGGCCTTGTTATGGTTGTATGAGGCAGTTTCTGCACGTAGAGCACACTTCCTTTTCTTTACTACAAAACCTTATGAACTAATAGGGAAGCGGTGCCGACCTCAGGATGCATAAATCTGGAGACCGGAGCCAAGAAAGGACCAGGCGGACCTTCCTCCTCCCTCAAGACCTGGCTGCCCTTCCGCTTTCTCCCGGCCGGGAGCCTCGCCGGCTCCAAGTGTGCAGTTTGCATCGACAGAGGAAAGCGAAGAGCCGGCGGCAGCTCACGAATACGGTTGAACCCGCCGCCAGCGAGGAGCGCGCCCGGAGGGACGCGCGGCTTCCGGGTTGGGCCACAGAGGCGGCGAGGGCGGAGCGGCCGCCCTGCCCCGGAAGCTGAGGCGGCGGGCCGCTCTGGCCCTCCAGGCGCCGCCGCGCCTCTGTGGCTTCCACGTCGGAGCTCCGCAGCGGCGGCCCGGAGATGGCGGCGGCCGAGGAGGCGGGCGCGGCGGCCGAGCCGCTGGTGAGGCCGGGAGGGAGGGAGGGAGGGAGGGAGCGTGGAGGGCCGGGGCGAGGGGAGGGCGAGGGGGGCCCCGGGGAGGGACGGAGGGCGGGCCCCGGGCCGAGGGCGAGGCGGCGAGGGGCCCCGGGCTGGGCCGGGCTGGGCCGTGCCGGGCCGCCCGCTGAGGCCTGGGCGCGTTCAGTTCGCAGGGCTGGCGGAGGTGTCGATCTCGGAGGGGATCCCGGTGGAGGGCGAGATCGCGGTGCCGCTGCGCTCCGGCCCCGCCGACGAAGACGCCTCCACGCTGGACGAGCCGGTCCGCGACACCATCGTGAGTGGCCGCCGGGGGGGGGGGCGGGCCGCGGGGCCGAGGAGCGCCCTGGCGCCGGGGCTGCTCGGCCCGCACCGTCGCGTCCGCCTTCCGGGCCCGTCGAGGGGCGGCCCGTGGGGGCGGCGCGGGGCTGGGGGGCGTGAGTGAGTGAGTGACGGGGGGGCCTGTCGGGCTTTCAGATGCGGGACCTGCGCGCGGTGGGGAAGAAGTTCGCGCACGTGGCCTACCCCAAGAAGAGCAGCGCCCTCCTGCGCGACTGTAGGTAGCGGGGCCCGCCGGGACCGGGGGCCGCTAAGGCGGCGCTGCGCTGGGGCGGGCGGGCGGGGGGGGGGCGGCCGGGCTGGGGGGCGTCGAGAGCGGCGGCCCTGCGCGGACTGCGGGCGGGAGGGGGAGGGGAGGCGGGCGGGGGGGGCGGGCTGGGGGTCGCCGCTTTCAGCCGGCGCCGTGTCCCTTTCTTTCCCTCCAGGGGACTTGTGGGGCCCTTTAATCCTCTGCGTCCTGCTGGCCCTGTAAGTCGCTCTTCTTTCCTTACTGGGGCGGGGGCGGGGCGGGGGCGGCGGTGCCGAAGAGTAAAGGGAAAGCAGCCCTCCTTGCGTGGCTTGTCCGGCCCAGGACCCACCTTTGCAACGTGTGTCGTTGCTGTTTGTACCAGTAGAACAGCGTTTGAGTGCTTCAGAGCAGACTCTGGACTCTGATCTGGAGAGCCGGGTTTGATCCCCCACCCTTCTGCTTGAAGCCAGCTGGGCGCCCTCGGGCTAGTCCCAGCTCTCTCGGAGCTCTCTCAACCCCACCCGCCTCCCAGGGTGATTGTCCTGGGGATAATAATAGCACACTTTGTAAACTGCTCTGAATGGCATTACATGGTCCTGAGGGGCAGTATATAAATCGAATGTTGGTTATTGTTATCTGCACTGTTCTCTTTCATTGCTGACTTCAAAAGATGTGCCCTCAGCTGGCTTGGCCTTTAGCAGAGTTGGTGCTGACTCTTGCTGCAAAGATATGCCCTTAAATGGAACCCTGAGGGACAATAATCACACACTTTGTAAACATCTCTGAGTGGGTGTTAAGTTGTCCTGAAGGGCAGTATATAAATTGAATGTTATCCTGATCAACAGGAATAAAGCAAAATTAACTTATCGTCACAAAACAACCACATCAGGATTCCCTTATTGTGGAAGTTGTTCTGAAGCCAAAGCCTCTTTCCCTTAGCTTTCAGGACTCTTGTAAACCTAAGTTGGGACAATCCCATTTTAGTTGGCAGCTCACCAGGGCTTCCCCAGTTACTTCAGTGGAGGGAGAGATTCTGGGAGCGAGTGATATCAATATGAAGCTCTGCCTGCTGTTCTTCGTTCACCAGCCTGCCTTGCTCTCTTCTCTGCCCTAGAATGCTGCAGGGAAGATCAGCTGACAGCACGGAAGACAAAGGGCCGCAGTTCGCAGAAGTCTTCGTTATCATTTGGTTTGGAGCTGTGGTCATAACTCTAAACTCCAAACTGCTTGGAGGAACCATGTGAGTTCTTTTTGAGTGGGAATAGCAGCAGTTCAGGGTCTTTTGGGGGGGGTCATGGGCCCCCTTGAGAATCTAAGGAACACAGTGGACCCCCCCCCCTCTTCCCAGAAGAATGAACACGAACACATACAATGTTTACCACACAATTTATTTTAATTAATTGCCACTTCCTAAAAAAAATGAAGTAAATCCAAGATTGTGTAAATAAAATGAAATGTAAACTTTAATTCTGCTCAAAAGTAAATTTGAATGAGAAGTCTACTGTTTGGCTTGGAAGGACGTTGAAATTGTATTTGATGTCCAGTCGGTTTCAACTTTTCATTTGAATAGCAACAAGTGCTGAAAACCCTGGCTTGCGTAGGTACATAGTAGCAAATAAGTTGTAAGAACTAGTCTGGAATGAAAAAAATTACAGTGAACACTTGAAAAGACTAAATGCTTACCTTAAAGTTCACCGTGACCCAATGTAAACAAAGATAGATGTCGATAATCCTAATGGCAGGGGACATTTTCTTTAATCCCTGTCAACGGCATAACATGGCAACAATGACGATTGTACATTACCTGACTGTACAATAGTATCTCATAGTATCTGAAATAATGCCTTAATAACATAATTTGACATGAAGATTTTTTTCACAAAGACAATTTTCAAAGTAACAGGAGGGAAATTGAAGAACACGGTTTTTGCACCCAGTGCATGGACTCATCTAGGGATCCATGTATCACAAGTTAAGAACATTTGCCCCAGTGCGATTTTTCTCTGTGGAAAGTATGTTCTATGTAAATGGAAAAGGCTGTACTCACATGGTGGTTATCGAGATATGTGAATAATCACTATGTAGAATCTTTTGTCAAACAGTTCTACAGTGTATTTGGGAAGCAGTAAGAAATGCATGTTTGTGTGAGAGAAAGTCAGCGTGGTAGAGCAATGCTGTACTAGGAGCAGGGAAACGTGGACCCCCACTCCCTGCGTAGCCATCAACCAATGGGGAGAGGGGCGTGGATTCTCTCAGCCCACTAGTCAAATTGTTGAGGATAAAATTGACAGAAAGGGAAGAGTGATATGCACAGTTCCTTGGAGAACGGGTGTGATAAAAACGGAATAATGAATAAGAGCCACTTGATGTAGTTGTATTATTTCAGGTGGCCCAGGGTGATGGGTGCTGTTTGAAGAGAATGTTCAACACAGATCTCCCTTGGTGCTGAAAATGTGCGGATTGGGCAGAAAGCGACTGTGGCTCTGTTGTGCCTCTGACTTGAGGAGAGGAGTTCTGTAGGTCAGGGCTGGCTCTCGCTCTCTTAAAATATTTCCAAATGGCAGTTGTAAATTCTGTGTAGTTTCATTTGTACAGGAAAGAAAAATATTTCCATTCCTCCTGGTTTTCATTTGCAATATGTAATATCTGCATGTAATTGTAAAATACTTAATGCTCGATGACCTCAGGTTTACTGTGTGGAGTCAGACCATTTCTGCTGCACAGAATGTCAGTTTGATGCCCCAGTGAATACAGAATTTGTCGAGCCCGTTGGCCTGGATGCCCTGCATCTCCCTGCAGCCCAGACGCTGAGCGTCTTTCTCTCCTGCAGATCTTTCTTTCAGAGCCTTTGTGTCCTGGGCTATTGCATCCTGCCGTTGACAGTGGCTCTGCTGGTATGCAGACTGGTGCTTCTAGCATATTCTGGGACCATCAGCTTCATTGTGCGCCTTCTAGTGGTGATGGCTATGTTTGGCTGGTCAACTCTAGGTAAGTTTGAGGTGGGGGTAACCTGGATCATCCCCCATTCTATGCATGTAATCTGGATCAGCCCCCATTCTGTGCGTGTAGGCACACTTTTACAGCAGATAAGTGAGACTCTTTACCTGGTTGCTAGCCGGGAACCTCACTGGTGGGGGTGGGTCACAGTGCTTTCTGCTCCCAGGGACCAAATTTTCTTCTGCTTCGTAATTCTTCCCACAGATTATGCACTGTTTACTTGAAACAGAAGGACCAGGAAATGTTTCGGATCTTATTGCTTATATAGGCTTTGCTTGTTGGACCCGTGTTTGGCCAGTCTTTGTTGGCTTTCGTAGATTTCCTGCTTGGGAGGAGTGTTCCTGTCTCCCTCCACAGGCTGCCCCTTGCTCTGGAAAGAGTTCTCCTCTTTCAGTAGTTCTTCCTGCAGGGCACGGCTTAGCCCAAGTCGGCTTTCTCCGGATAACTTTGCCGGGCCAGTTCTGCTCCATGTGCAAGTGATGGTTTGGGCAGCTGCTGCTTGGTGCACGTGAGGATGCGGACGGTGCTGCCTTTTGGGGAGCCGCGTGGGCTTTTCCCTCTTGAAAGCCAGCCAGTCCTTGTCATGAATGGAACATTCCCTTTCTGTGGGCTAAGCTGGCTGAGGAATGAGGCGGGTGCAGAGGCACGAGTTACTGACAGGAGGGGAATGCCTTTATGCACAATTGTGGCCAAAGCTCTCGGAGGAATTTTTCCCTTATGAGAAAATACATCCGCTTGATTTTAGAGTAATATTTTTAGATTGTTGTAGGCCTAAGGGTCAGGACTGTTTGCTTTATTTATTTTAGTTGCTTAAAAAAAGCAGGGGGGGAAAGACTGTAGACTTATGGATGACAAAAGATTAGTTCTTGTAGCCCAGATTTTTCTGGAAAGAAGTCTGCTCTCTTCCCAGTGGCAAAAGAAAGCGTTTCCAGGCACGTAGCCCCCATTCTCAGGTACTTGTCCTCTGAATTCACAGGAGGCTTCAACTGAGAGTTTGCTTTTGTGTATGGAATTAGTGTTAACTCCAAGTTTTCTTTCTGTGTTCTTTCCAGCCTCTACAGCCTTCCTGGCAGATAGCCAGCCCCCGAATCGCAAGGCCCTGGTTGTGTACCCCATCTTCCTTTTCTATTTCGTTATCAGCTGGATGATCTTCACCTTCGCTCCTTAGGGAGGCGTAATGAGCACAGAAGTGCTTTTGTGGCAGTTGGCTCTGTCCCCGTGCGGTCCTCTAATCGATGTTGATAGTATGTGTTGTGGGAAGGCAGAAAATGGGATAAATCTAGGAATTACTCGCAAATTCCTTGTTCTTCTGTGAAGCAGTTTCTTGAATGATGCTGACATCTCCCTGCAGAGTATTTCTTTTGTCCTGCTGCTATAGTAAATGCCCACCAGGGGACTTGCCTGCCCCATTTGAAGTATGCTGCAGCTTGAAGGGCAGTTCCAGAGAATCCTGTCTTGAGCTACGAAGAATGTTGATGAGGTTGATATCCAACATTGACCAGCTTCCTGGAATTCCAGTCCACCCTTGACATTTTACATTCCATAGAATGTCGCCTTACACCTTTTTAAATGCAAACATTTCAATCCCTTCATTGTGCAAACCACAGAAAGCTATCTGGAGTTGGTTAGAAGGTGTCTTGTTCTTTCACCCATTTTAGTTCTTCACCAGAAAATCTGGTGTTACTTGAGGCCCAGCCAAGCTCAACAGGAAAGCTTGCTCCAGAAAGCCAAGATCAGATCACAGCCTGAGCGTAATGCATTTAACATGTTTTAAGTCTTACAAGTTCATGGGAACAATACCCTTTGCCAGTTGTCTTGATCACATGCAAGGTACTTTATCAATGAAGCATTTTGTCCTGAGAAAGATGGTGGGTGCTGGACAGTGACCGTTGGGTGCAAACACAACTGGAGACTGGCAGTGAGTTACGACAGAGGAGATTCCTGTCTTTCAGAACACACTGCGCACGGGCTCCAGTACTTAACACTGGAGAATCCAAGGAGGCCTTGGGGGAAAGCAGTCCTTATGAAAGGTATGGGCTTCTTGGACTTGCTGTAAGGATCTAGTTCTAAATGAAAATGTGTTTGAATGGGGGCTTCACATCAGTGAACTGGTCTTTCTGACATGAATGCATTTGTTCAGTTCCTGTGTCTTTTGGAAACTGTTAAATGAAAATGTAACTGCTGAAAGAAAATGTGAAAATATGTATCATAAGAACTGAGGAGGGAGCTATATAAATTATTCACTGAAACTCTATGTGCACATAGTTTAATCCTGAATTCTCTACTGAGCTCTTGCCAAAGCTTGGAAAGACACACACCCCTCCCAGATTGGTGCTGACTGTAATCTGCTGACGTCAGCAAAGAATGGTAGTCAGGCAGAGACGGTGAAAGAAGCGGCTTATTCGGAACTGCCCATTTCCAAATGCACAGTGGACTAGCTTTGCACGCGTTTTTCTGTTCTGTATGGAATATCTGGTGAGAGCTTACACGCCTCTTGAGGTTTTCTGTTTAAGTTCCACACAATGCTGAGTAAATTAGCTGTATGATGGGACAAAAGGAAAACTGACCTTCCGTTTGCATCAAATTTGAAAATAGAATAACCCTGGGGGGAAAGGTAAGCATTTGAAGTGACAACTTGGGAAAGTGGCCTGCATTTTGTGCCCCCAGTTTCTGAATCTTTTGAATTGTAGCAGTGTAGGCATTTGTTGCCCAGCATCGCAATATTGGCCATATGGAATTCAGTGGACAGCAGACTCTGCCTACTGTCCTCGCTCGCTTGCACCTGTGAAGGCAAACTCTCGAGGTCCTCGTGAGCAGAAATCAAAACAGGCCTTCCTTGTGTCTGTACAAGTTCCAGGAGGACTTTTAAACCAGTCCTTTAAAGTGCCGCTCCTTTTAACATGCATGAGAGGTCTTCTCATGAGAAGCTGAGCCTCCGATCTGACCTCTGCTTTAGAAGAACATTTCTGGGTCATCCAAAGACACGAGAACAAGACTGACGCAGAGGAGCCTTGAAAATTAAACTGCCCGTTTTGTGTTTGTCTAACCTGAAAAGAGCGCAAATCCTCATTTGCACTTTTGTTCTTCAAGGTGACTTGTTCTATCAAAATTAAAATACCGCTTTTTAGGGTTTTCTTTGTTCTGTCAACATAGTAAGCCTCCTAAAACAACATACAAGGATCTATTTGCAGATTGATCAGTGAAAGCCATTTTCATATTATGATCAGATTTACTGGGCGTGTGTAGGATCTGTCGCAATAACGGCCTCTCACACAAAGTTCCATATGACAGCTTTTCTCACCAGCTCTGTGTAAGGACTGTTCACATACAGCTATTCTGGGTGAGCTGATGGACGTGTACACAGCAAATGAACAAGTTTATGGGGAGAAGAGGGCAGAATCCCTCTGGCCTCCAAGTGTTTCCGGTTCCAGGGGCAAGAGGGGAGTGTAAAATAATTGTGCAGTTCATAGAGTGTGGCAGAGATCAATGCGGACATTTTAAGTCCTGTAAGCACAATCTAGGATTTAGACTGCATGTACTAATGCTGTACAAAACAGCAAAACTGACCAAGTAGTTTGTAGGAATAAGAGTCGTAACAAATGTGTGGCACTGGTAAGTCCCTATCTAAAAGCAGAACTTAAGCTTTAAATGGTTTGTGTGTGTGCATTACCCCTCCAGTCACTCTTCTGTCCGTTTCATGTTTGCTGTGGCTATATAAAAGATCTCTTTAAATGATAGTTTTGATGTTGGGCTTCACTGCTTGCATTTATGTAGGCAGGATAAGTCTTAAGACTTTAAAAATTAAAATCCTAAGAGATGTGTGGTGTAATACTAGATCACTTTTAAAGGTATTTCCCAGCTGCCTTCAAATGCTGAGATTTTACACAATACAGGTCATATGCCTTAAATCAGCCCTTACTGTGGCTTTGTACCCCTGATGTGGTGGAATGTACCTGATGTGGCCAAAGAAGATCTATTGGCAAATGAGAAAATGTGATGAATTTTCTCTTGAATTGTCCCTCCTGGAGTGCATTGACTCTACGATCGTTTAATAGAACATCTTTGTACCCATTCTGTTCACAGTCAGGCACTTTGCATTAATTTATTATATTTATGGGATGCTTTATATGAAATTATACTACTGAGGAAGGCCCTTTGGAGGAAACATGGCTGGTTCTGGTTCTATACATATGGAGAAAAATGTACAAATAATACCTGTATATTTGAAAATCGTCCATTTGAATACACAGTGATATGGCACCGATATGCTGAACCACTATTGTTTTTAGCTATTTATTTTTCACTTGTGTTTGATTAAATTATATACAGGTCTTAAATTTTATTTGTATTGCTTTCAAGCTTATGTTTTAATTTGTTATTTTAATGGTGATAGGAGGGAACCTGAATAGAATTCTTTTTAATATAGAAGTAATTATTTCAGGCATTCAGTTTATCGAGAGAAGTAAATTACTCCTACTGGTTTATACCCAGCTTAGTGTAGTGGTTAAGAGCAGCAGGTCTCTAGTCTGGAGAATCAGGCCGGATTCCCCACTCCTCCACTTAAAGCCAGCTGGGTAACCTTGGGTCAGTCACAGCTCTCTCTGAGCTCTCTCAGCCCCTCCCACCTCACAGGGTGAGTGCCATGAGGATAATAATAGCACACTTTGTAAACCGCTCTGAGTGGGTGTTAAGTTGTCCTGGAGGGCCATATATAAATCAAATGTTGTTATGATTACTTTTCTTGACAGAAAGTTAGCCATAAATTGCAGTGTATTGTCTTGTGCCATTCTTCAGCATTATGAGTTGAGAATTGCAGCTGAGTATTGGGTAAAGAGGCTGGTCTTTAAAGTCGCACCTCAGGTCTTACTGTTCATGTCTGGTTATCAGAAAAATGAGATTGAGCAGTGAAAGAGAACATGTTTGTCTGAAACGCGACGCAGCTGGAAGCAGGAAGTACAGAGAATTTGGTCATGTTTTAATTAAAAGATGCATAACCTTGTGCTGGAAGACGGGGGCTTCTGAGACAGTTTACGGCATGAAAGTCAGCAATAAATGTGCTTATCGATCAGATGACCTTAAAAGAGATTAAATTCATGGAGGAGGCGGATGTCAGTGGCTGCTAGCCATGAGGACTGGAGGAAAAACAGTGTTTCACTTGCCTGTAACTGTTGTCCGTCTGGGTCTTCATGCAGGCACACATTGGGGGACTGTGCAGCCGCAGGCCAGCCACCGGAAAGACTTTACGAAGCTCTTAGACAGTAGAGGGTGCTTTCACACCGTAACACACATGCATACCATTTCCCACCGCGTGCCGTGTTGCTGGGCAGAGCAATCCCTCTTCCCTCAGTTTCTCCAAAGCTGCCGCAAGTTAGCCATGCACCAAGACTCTCAGTGGGGTAGGAGGGAGGGAATGTGTGCCTGCATGAAGACCCAGACAGACAACAGTTACAGGCAAGTGAAACACTGTTTTCGTCTTCAGTCTTCAGTGCAGTCCCACATTGGGAGTATAACAAGCTACTCACCAATGGAGGAGGGTGTGAGTCCCTTAGGAGAACAATGAATGCAGGACAGCCGTCCCCACAGCTGCATCTCTCCTGGCATTCACGTCCATCGAGTAGTGGCGTATGAATGTGTCTGTGGAAGACCAAGTTGCTGCTTGGCAGATGTCTCGAAGGGGAGTCCCCCTGATGAAGGCTGCAGAGGAAGACTGTGCCCTGGGAGAGTGAGCCCTAATGGACATCGGGCATGGGACCTTAGCCGAAACATAATAATGTCTGATGGCTGCCACAATCCATCTGGAAAGGGACTGGTTGGCAACCCTCTGCCCTTTACGAGGGTCTGAATAACATAAATAAATGGTTGTTGTGGGTTTTCCGGGCTGTATTGCCGTGGTCTTGGCATTGTAGTTCCTGACGTTTCGCCAGCAGCTGTGGCTGGCATCTTCAGAGGTGTAGCACCAAAAGACAGAGATCTCTCAGCCACAGCTGCTGGCGAAACGTCAGGAACTACAATGCCAAGACCACGGCAATACAGCCCGGAAAACCCACAACAACCATCGTTCTCCGGCCGTGAAAGCCTTCGACAATACATCGAACATAAATAAAGCTTTAGTTTTCCTGAAGGATTTTGTTCTGTCCAAATAATATAATAAAACTCTTTTGACATCTAACTTGTGTAGTGTACATTCTGATTTGCAGGTTGGTTTCGGAAACAGGACACGGAGAGTGACTTCCTGTTGTAAGTGGAATCTGGAGACCACTTTGGAGAGAAATTCAATACTAGGGTAAAGGAGAACCTTCTCAAAAAACTGCAGGAAGGGAGGGTCTACCCGAAGTGCCGTGAGTTCCTCCACCCTTCTCAGGGAAGTAACAGCAACCAAAAGGGCTACCTTCCAAGGAAGGAAATTAAGATCGCAAGTAGCCAGGGGCTCGAAGGGAGGCAACATAAGTCGGCTTAATGTAAGAAAAAGACTCCACTGAGGCACAGGGAGAGTCCTTGGAGGGAAGGTATTCTTAACTCCCTTCAAAAATTGTTTGGAGGCCTGGTGAGAAAAAAGGGTCCTACCATCCACAGGTTCATGAAACACAGAGATGGCAGCAAGGTGAACCTTAATGGACGAGGCTGACAGGCCCATCTTTAGGAGGAATACCAAATAAACACCAATGGAATCGGACACGAAAATGGGGAGCACCCTTTGCCTGCTATCCATGCAGAAAATCTAGACCATTTATGAGAGTAGGCCAACCGAGTGGACTGTTTGCAGGCATTCAATATCCCTTACTTCTTGAGAGAAGGGGCAACTTGGGAGAACAGGAGCCATGCTGTAAGTCTTAGGGAGGCTGCATTGTGGTGAAGGACTGATCCTCTGTGGAGGAGGTCCGACACATCCGGGAGGCACGTATGCCTGCCCCTTGACATTTCCCACAGGGTCGGGAACCAATCCCTGCGTGGCCAGAATGGGGCGATGAGAATACAGTGGGTTCTGAATTGCTTGATCCTTCCCAACACCCCGGAGATCAACAAAACCGGTGGGAAGGCATAAAACAGCCCCCTGTCCCAAGGGATCTGGCACACATCCCCCAGCGACAGAGGGTCCGATCCCACTAGGGAACAGAAGGCTCTGGCCTTCACATTGCCTGCGGTTGCAAAGAGATGTACGCTCGGTGTCCCCCAACGTTGGAAAATAATGTGGAGGTAGGTAGGATTGATTGCCCATTCATGATGAGGCTGGAATATCCTGCTTAGGTAATCTGTCCTGTTGTTCCTGACTCCCTCTATGTGGATTGCTTGTGGTGAGATGTGATCTATAGCCCAGTGCCACAGTAACGATGCCTCTGAGCAGTGTGTCAAAAGAAGCCGTTCCTCCTTGTCTGTTCAGATAATAGAGAGTGGTAGTGTTGTCCATTTGAACCTGGACAGTCTTGTCTCGGAGGAGATCTGCGAAAGAGACAAGGGAATAACGAATCGCTCTTAGCTCTAATACATTAATATGCATACTTCTCTCCACAGAGGACCATTCTCCTCGTGTGGAGAGATCACCACAATGTGCTCCCCAACCTGAAAGAGAGGCATCAGTGGTCATAGTAATGTCTCGTATCTGCAGCCCAAATTGTACCCCCTGGAGGAGATTCGTCTCAGACTGCCACCACGTGAGGGACCTAATAATGTACCTTGGAATAGGAAACGTATTGTGGGTCCTTGCTCGGGTCAAAAACCCTGAGGAACCAGTTTTGCAGGGGCCTCATAAAGAGGCGAGCGAAGGGGGTCACAGGGTTTGTATCAACCTAACCCTAGACGGGTAAGAAGGCTTTGCCCTGGACCGCATCCAATGTGATTCCAATGAAGTGGATCACCTGTATGGGAGTAAGAGAGGATTTATTCCAATTGATTATGAGGCCTAAGGAGGATATTGTTTGAAGTGTAATGTGGTTTTGAAGGACCTCTCGAGACTGTGCCACAAGGCAGTTATCCAAATATGTGTGGACGCTACAGCCGTGAGTCCTTAGGTGAGCTACCACTACGGCTTCGTAAAAGTGCAGGGTGCAGAGCATAAGCCAAAGGGGAGAACAGTGTACTGAAAAACCTCTCCCTTAAAGGAGAACCTGAGATATTTCCTGTGGTCAGGGTGAATTGCTGTGTGGAAATAAGCATCCTTCAAATCTAGGACAGCGAACCAGCTGCCAGGATCTAGGTATTGCAAAACACCAACAAGAGTCAACATTCTGAACTTCTCAGCTTTAATGAACATACTAAGATTGCGCAAATCCAATATGGGGCGAAGGCCACCATCCTTTTTCTCCACAATAAAGTATCTTGAATAAACTCCAGACAAAGAATTCCCAGCAGACACCCGTTGTATCGCTCCCTTAGAGAGCAGTTCTTCAATGACTCGGGTGAGAATCTCTGCGGAACATGTTGAAACATTGGTAGGGAGAGAGAACTGGGGTAACTGGGTAAACCTTCAACGATAACCTTGTTGAATAACACGGGTAACCCAAGTGTCCGAACAAATTGCAGCCCAAGCTTGATAAAAATGGGACAGCCTGTCCCCGAACTGGGGTTCCACCTGAACAGGGGCAGTCAGTCAGAAAAGTTGTTTCTGTCCCTGTGATGGCTTGGGAGATTGAGAACTCTGCTGATGAGAACTGGATTGAGAGGATCTCTTAGTGCCCCCACGGGGGTAATTGGAGTAGGACCGTTGTTGGTAAGGCTGGTAATACCTCTGACGGTGGGTAAAGGATGATCGATTCTGATAACGGTATATCTGGGAGTATTGTTGCTGATGTTGAGGTGCAAGCACTCCCAATGAACGAGCAGTTTGCTGATTTTTCTTCATTTGTTGCAACGACTCGTCCATCCGTTCCGAGAATAAAGATCCACCCTCAAAGGGGAAGTCCTCTATTTTGTTCCTCTTTTCCTGAGGTAATGCCGTAGTGCGTCTGAGCACTATTGCAGACGCCATAGCTCTAGCTGAGCAATCAGCCGAGTGAGTGCTCACCAGCAGACATTTGTTGCTTGGCCAGTCTGGTCGCCTCTGTCAAAAGGGCCCTGATGAGAGTTCTTTTCTCTTCGGGGAGGTCCTGGGTGTAAGTGGACAAGCGTTCCCAAAAGAATAGACTATATGAACCCATTATGGCCTGGTAACTAGCAATTCTAAATTCCAAGGCAGCAGAAGAGTAGATCTTTCTACCTAGAGCATCCAGCTTATAGCCTTCTTTATCGACTGGAGAGGAATGAGAGCCATAACGATGCCTGGACTGTATTTCCTCTGTCACCAGACAAGAGGGACGTAGGTGAGTGAAGAAAAAACCACAGTCCATTTGCTGGAGCTTGTAATTGTTTTCAATCTTTCTCGAAGTTGCAGGTGATGAGGCAGGTTTTTCCCAGATATTGCGTGCGATGTCCAGAAGGTCCTCCATGACAGGAAAGGCTGTCCATGACAGGAAAGCCGGAGAGCTGTTATGCAGCGCCTGGAGGATCTTACTCTTGGGCTTGGGAGTGTCAGAAGCGATGTCCAAATCTAGAGCCCGAGCCATTCTCAACATGTGTTCAGCAAACAAACGAGAGTCCTCAGAAGGGAGGGGGGAGTCCCCCATAGCCTTGTCCGGCAAAGGATCTGGTACGAAATCAGAGATTATGTCCGAACGGGAGCGGATGTCCTCTTCTCCATCCAATTCCGAAGGTGGTGCGTCTATGTGGTGAGACGAAACGGAAGGAGCAGTGGAGGTTTGGTACGGAACTGACGGCTGATGAGAAGTTGTCCGTCCCACTGAGAGCTGAGTTGGTTGCCTCAGGACCGGCAGAAACACAGATTGCAGCCATGCGAGGAAATCTTGCCAACTCGGAGCTGGAGATGGAGTAACAGGAACCGGCCATGCCGTTGATGTGCTCGGAACCAGGACAAACATGCCTGTCAGCTGGGTCTCCCTCGGATCCGATCGAGGTGTGTTGGCAGGAACTGCTGTGGCGGGGAATGGATCTTGCACCATTTCCGGAGGTAAATGCTGGAATTCACCCGAGGGGCTACAGTCCTCCCACTCCTGCTGTAATAGTGGAGTAGCTGGTGGGGATGGAGTTAAATGCTCCCGCAGCCTGTCATCTCGTTTGGATCGTTTGGAGTGCTTAGTCTTGGACTTTTCAATCGAAGGTTCGCCTATCTCTCCTTTACTGGAAGAGTGGCACCAAATGTCCTGAATGGTTGGGGGACCTGTGCTTCTTAGAATCCGACCCCGATTTCGAGAGTGTGGGCGGAACCGTGGCATCCGCAGGGGTGTCCAAAGGAACCGGTATCAGGTTTCGAGTCGGTTCCGGTGTACTCACCCTCGGGGCGGAGGGGGTCTTATCGGGGTGCGGTTTAGGCTCCTGCTTGGAGGACGATCTAGCAGCTGGCTTAGCGGAGCTTGTAAGGGCTTGTTCCCAGAAAGTTGCTTTCAAGCATGCGGCTCGATCGCTTCTGGCCTTAGGAGTAAAGCTCTTACAAATCTGGCAAGCATCTACATTATGCCCCTCGCCTAAACAAAGTAGGCACAGCTCGTAGCCATCAGAGTGGGTCATTTTCGTCTCACGCTGAGAACACTTTTTGAAGAGGGCTTTCTGAGCCATAGCGACGATAAGTACTAGTTGAAGTAAGGAGAGCAATGAAGAAGAACCTTTCACAGCGGCAGCAAGAAAGGAACTGAGGGAAGAGGGATTGCTCCGCCCAGCAACACGGCACGTGGTGGGAAATGGCGTGCATGTGTGTTGCGGTGCAAGAGCGCCCTCTACTGTCTAAGAGCTTAGTAAAATCTTTCCGGTGGCTGGCCTGCGGCTGTGCAGTCCCCCAACGTGGGACTGGATTGAAGACCGAAGACGAACCTCCCCGTTCAGAAGCAGTCAAGCTCTGAAACTGAGCATTATGGGCCAACATCAGGGAAGGCCTTGGCCTCTGCACTCGCCTGTTGACTCCAGGGCAACCGCTTTGCCTGCTGTGAGAACCAGGATGCTGAAGCAGGTGGACCACTGCTCTGGCCCAGCAAGGCGCCTCATAGTCTCCCTGTGTCCCTTGAACACCAAACAAAAACTCTTCCCAGGGCTTTGTTGTTGGTGGTTCTCTTGTGCTATTAGTGACCCTCTCTTTGTATTGTGTGTCCTTTTTCTGTCTTGCTTACTCACTTTTTCTGTTTTCTTTAAATGTTGCGGTGCTGCTTAATTGTATTTATTGACCACTGTTTTGATGCCTTGAAAGGCATTCAGTTAAACCAAATAGCCAGTACCTTTGCAATAAAACTAGCACGAACAACCATCCGTCAGAACAAACAAGAAGTGTTTCTATCCGAACACCACAAGCAAGCAGGTAGGCAGGCTTCAGTGAAACTTCTTTTTATCCTAAATCTCTCACAGGAAGTACTTCCCCCCCGCCTAGTTCATCATTTATTGGTGCAATTCATTATCATCCAGGTGATAGCCACCACTACCCTGAAGCTGCTTCACACGCCTGGTGGCAGTTGTGTGTCCTTTGATGTCCCTCCCACAAATCTGCGCTTCGTGGGCATACTCGCTGCCCTCTGAGGTGTCAAGTCTGTCCCAAATGTGCTGCTTTAAGAAGATTGGCACAACTGAACAGACAGACGGGGGTCTACTGGCTCCTCTTGGTCATGATGGGCCCTTCCACTTCAAAGGTAGGTCCACTTGCTGGGCACAAGAAGTTGGATTCTTCTGTCAGTTCTCAGGGGCATCTCTGTGGAGCTGCATCAGACACAGCTGTGGTCTGTGCTGTTCTGTGCATCTTTCTCAGGGGTCACCTTTGGTAACGGTCTAGCCCAAACAAGACGCAGGGCTGCAGAGAGTCACCGGGGCTACGAATGAAGAATTATTATAAGGAAGATGAGTTGGGAGTTACTTAGAAATCACCCCCACCGTTACGGTGTGTGGTCAGGGAGACAAGCATCTACATGTTCATCTGTGGCTATGCCTTGCTTTCTAATGCGGCCCTAATTCACACTACCGTAGCTGGAGGAGAGCCTTCCTTCTGGTGCCTCTCCCTGTATGGAGGGAGCTGCCGTGCAGCAAAGGTGCCGTCCCTCCCCTGGCCAGTGACACACACAGCCCCAAAGGGCTTCGCTGGTGACAAGGTGCAGCTCTTCTACACGTGCCGAGAGGAACAGCGAGAATCCAGAGGCAGTGAAGCCAGAAACAAAAGTAGCGCAATAATATCAGGCATACAAGAGCAGAAGCAAATTCTAGCCGGCCCATTTTAAGATGCAGGTGTTGCAAACGCACATCCAAGGGGAGGCAGGGAGGGAGAATGGGCTTATAGGGACAGAACAAATCCAGGGGGGAAGCAGGTCTTGCAGGTCAGCAGGGGGTCTTTTCTGCTCACGAAAGGGGTGGTCCGGGGTAAGCAAAACTCAGTGCAGGGCAAGAGCAGAGCAGGAGATTTTGCCTTCAGTGGTAGGCTTGGTTTCCAAAATGGTTCTTTTTTCTGGCTTGGAGGAGGGGAGGCCCAGTTTGCTAACACGTTTCATCCTTGGAGGAGAGGGAACTCCCTCAGCCTGGGGCAATTTTGAAAGGGAAGAGACACATTTGAAGCCTCTGAGCTGTATTGGGGGAGGGGGGCACTGGTTCACAATGAATCCCTCTGACTTAAGAACAGCAGGCGTTACTTCTGTGAGGAGAGGCCTTTGTTGCAGGACAGTCGATGCAGCTGGGGCCGCCCCGGTGGGCCGAAGGCCTTGAGGGGTCCGTGCTGGTCTCAGCTGCCTGTAGCGACCTCCTTCCATGGGAACTGTGAAGAGATCTCGCTCACTCTGCCCTCGGTGGTGGATGGGGCCAGAAACTTGAGCAGAGAACGTGGTGGGGTGTGTGTGTTGGGCGGTGGCAAAGGCCAGCCGAAGGGGAGGTGTAAGAGCAGCACCTGTCCACAGAGCACCTCAGTGCACAGCCTGGAGTTGCTCCTGCTCCCTGGATCTCAGTCCTCAGCCATTTGAGCCAGAAGCACAATTGCCCACTAGTGCTGGCAACTGAACTGGGAAATGCTCATCTTGCCCCAGTGCTAAATAACAGCCAAGAAACCAACACCGTGAGAAGGGCCTCCTTACCTCCCCCTTACCATGCTGTATAGGAGAAAGGAGGGCCACTGGGCACATCTCCCTGGCCCAGCCTCGGTGTCACCTTCTCGTGGCAGGATACGTCAGGCTGCTACAGGTCCCATAAGATCACCACCTCTGCTCTTTTCCTCATTCCTTTAGTTCCTAGAAAAGACAGTACAATTTTGGCATTCAAAATGTGAACTGATAAAAAGCAAAGATAATCAGTTTTACTAAGGGGTAGGGATGTGTGTTTAAAAATTAGTTAAAATCAGAATCAAATCCTGTCTCTATTGTTTATGGAAATGTCCTTGACACTGTATGGAAACGCCTGCCCTTGTCCTTGCTACTGACAGTACTAATCTCACACTATGTAATCCGCCTTGAGTCTCAGTGAGAAAGGCAGAATATAAATGACATAAATATACTTTAATAAAATGAATACAGTTAAGCTGATTGTTAAATATGAAGTGTGTTTTATGCTTGTGCCTCAGTGTCTGCTTTTCAGAGCTACATGGCACAATGGCAGCAGAAGAGATGTGAGGAGAGCGCATGATGTATCAGATGATCTGTGAAAGTAAGAAGGCAACCACCTACCAGAGGGTAATAACTTCCAAAAAATCAACCACAATTCAAAAATGTCAATCTGAAAAATTTTAAGTGCTGAAAGTGCTCAAATATGCTCACAATAAGTACAATAAATATAGCAAAAACAATTCATATGTACACAATGTATAGCAAAAGAACTTTCTGGGAAGAGTTCAAGAGGTAGCTCAACACTATACACCAATTTCTAATCAACACACCATATACAATACTATGAGCCTAAAAGGCTTAGTGCAATAAATACTAATTTCTATACATAAATATTCAATCACTAGAAATAAATTTTGCTGGTAAGTAATAGATTTTCAAGTCCATGAATATGTTACGAATGTTCCTTCTTTATAGGTCCTCTGAGAAAAAGATGTGATGTCTGGCTTCTTCCAAAGGAGTAACTTGTACAGAGTCTTGAAGAAGAGACTGTCGAGATGGAGCCTAACGGGATGGTCGGTTTCGTTTTCTCAGCCATGCCGGACGCTCCTCTCGGCTGGTCCGGGAGGAAACGACCGGGCACCCTGACCGGGCGGCTGATCTGCAAGGATTAGCCCCCAGGACTCCCAGGGAGGGAGCCAGGGTCCGGGACGCGGCGGGAAGAACTCCCCGAAATCAATGCGGGGAGGGAATTGCCCGTTTGTCCCTATGGAGGCCGGCAGATGTGCGCGGCGCCTCGAGTGCCGCCGGGCAACGAGAAACGGCAAGTAAAAGAAACAGGCGGAAGCCTGTAAACAAGCGAATCCCTTCTGTTCTACAAGCGTTTGTGAAGGAGAGGTTGATCTGAAGAAGACTCGCTCTTCCCCTTCGTGGAGTTCCAGAATTTTGTTGGCGCCCCCCCCCCCCAAAATGGCAGCAAAGAAGCAAAGTCCCGCTCTCGGTAAGTCAATCTCGGCCACCTTGCAGAAAGGGGAGTCGCTCGAAGAATTGGTGCACAGGGCGGTGGTGGAAGCTATAAAACCCTTTGTTGACAAGCTGAACGAAACTGATCAAAGGGTGGGCTTAATTGAAAGCGAGGTGAAAACCATTAAGGCAGCAGCGGGGGGGGGGCAGAAAAGTCTGCTCTGGAAAGTGCGTCACTTGTGAAGGCTACAAAAAAGGAGTTGAAGTTGGTGGAGAACCAACTGATCGGGCTACAAGTGGAACGAACGCAGACAATTTTGCGTCTCCAAAACGTGAAAGAGGAGGAAAATGAGGATCTGTGGGATTTGGTCTCGGAACTACTGGCGACACCCGCGAGGACGACTAAAGAAGAGGTTAAAAGCGCCATTTTGGAGGTCCGTCGGGCTTCTTCAAAATATGCAACAAAGCGACAGTTGCCTCGTGAGATCATTATTGACTTTTCAACTAAAAAGATTCGGGACACCATCCTATATAACTCATACAATGCGGATTTGGACTTTATGGGTTTGAAAGTCAAGATTTTGAAGGACGTTCCATTTCTAGTCCGGAAACGGCGTTTTAAATATAAAAAGTTTGCAGCTCTTCTGAGGGACCATGGAATAAAGTACAAATGGTTATTCCCGGAAGGAATATGGTTCAGATATAAAGATCAGGCCTATAAGATGTTATCAGAAGATCAACTAAAGGATTTTGAGAATAAAAACCCAGAATTCTGCTGCACCAAGAACGAAGAAAAGGAGGAGCCGGAGGGGGGGGGAAGAGGAGAGCATTGCAACAGCAGTTGCACAGAGAGAATTGCGTCCGGGACCCAGAAGGGGGAGGAAAGTTTAATCAGAATTTGAAATATTTATTCTCTGTATGATTAACCACTCCATCATTATTCTATGGAGCTATTTTTGTATTATGACAGTATGAAGGGAAACATTGAAGTGTAGTGTTTAGTGTTTGTAGTTCATTCCCCCCCCTTTTTCTTTTTCTACTCCCCTTTGTCCCTTCCCTCTTCCCTTTCCTTGTGATAGTCTGGTGTAGTGTTTTGTAGTTATGAAAAATAAAAAAATTTATAAAAAAAAAAAAAAAAAGAGAGAGATGGAGCCTAACGGGTGTTTGCCAGCATAATTAATCCCATTTTGTAATATCAACTTTTTCAAAGGCTCAACATTATCAAGACCATCAGAGCATCATGTTGCCAAGCAATTTCAATAACCAAATGGTGTGTGTTATAGACAGTCTCTTCTCCTGAACTCTTCCCAAAAAGTTCTTTTGCTATACATTGTGTGCATATGAATTGTATTTTCTATATCTATTGTACTTATTGTGAGCATATTTGAGCACTTTCAGCACTTTACATTTTTCAGATTGACATTTTTGAATTGTGGTTGATTTATTGGAAGTTGTTACCCTCTGGTAGGCGGCCGCCTTCTTACTTTCACAGTATTATCCAGGGGAGCCCTTCTGTTTGCTTTTGGTATCAGACGATCTGGCTGGAGGAAGCGCACATCACCTCTTGTTCTGTGAGGATTGTTCTGGAGGCTGCACTTGAAAGGAGGAGGCTGGTGAGTTCCTTCCCCTTGGTAGGTACGCAAAATTTACTGTATGTGGCCAAAGTCTGTTACAATATAGCAAAAATGGCCCAAGCAGTGATGAACAAAATAACATTAAAAACATTATAAAATTAAAAGTGGTGTTAAAATATCCAGGACAAAAACATGGCACACATTGCAGTGCATTAAATGCTGGGCAAAATTTTATGTGAATTTTCCTCTGCAGGGTTCAGAAGTGTGCCTGGCCCACTCAGGGAATGCATAAGTATGGATAGTTTTGCTTGGATAATAATAACCACCGAGCTTATATACTGCTCTTCTAGACAGATTAGTGCCTGATCAGAGCAGTAGACAAAGTCAGTGTCATTATTATCCCCACAATGCAGCTCTGGAGCTGGGCTGAGAGGAGTGGCTGACCCAAGGCCACCTGCTGAGCTCGTGTTAGGAGCAGGAGTCCAACCAGCAGAGCCCTGATCTGCCACCCAGCCGCTGAACCACTGTGGCGTAGCAGCTCTCAACACCGAGGAATCCTATGCACAGCGTCTTTGGTGAATTAGTAGTTGTGTGTGTGGTTGGGAGAACAGCACAAAGGACAATACACAGTGTGTGTGTTCTCATTGCACAATGTCTGACAGTTTGATAGGAAGGCTTTCCCAGAGTCAGCACAGCAGTTCAGCGCCCCACCCCCACCCCCGCGTGTGACCCTGGCTAGGGGGAGGACTGGGCGGGCATCTGTGCCACTCCAAGTTCTGTGGAAAGGAGAGGCTTGGCCAGCTTGCAGGGCTGGTGTTTCTGGCAGCTAACCCTTGAGCACCTTGGGGTGTCTTTTGTAAAGAATCTGGGTTTTAAAAAGCCCTCCCCGCCGTTGGCTATTCCCGGGCTTGCCAACCTCCAGCTGGGTCCTGGACATCTCCCGGAGTTACAACCGCAGAGGTGCGTTCCCCTGGAGAAAACGGCTGCTTTGGAGGGGGGCAGTGAGGCCCCTCCCATCCCCAGGCGCATTCCCCGGGAATCTCCCGGCCCTTGTTGGCCACCCGAACTGGCCACTCCGCTGGGCCTGGCGGACGCCTCCGGGCGAGGCTCTGCGCCCCAGCAGCCCTGCCCGGCCGGCGGCCCTCCTCTCCTCCCAGGGAGCGCCTGCCCTGCCCCGCGACGGACCGACGGGGCGGAATGCCGGCGGCGGGAGCTGCCGGGGCTGCTGAGCCGGCGCGGCGGAGGTTCGGCCTCCGGAGCAGGCCTGGCTTCTCTTGCCTCCTGCATCGACCCGCGAACGAACCGCCACCGCCGACGCGTGCCTGCTCCCCGCCTTGTCACCCAGCCCGGCTAAGAGGGCTTTTGCGGGCAGCCCGACGGACACCGCGGAGCCACGTGGGAACCCGCGTGTTTGCGCGGAGGGGGCTCCCGGCTCTGGGCCGGCACCGGGGGAGGGCCTGGCACTGCTGGCCCCGGGAAGGGCCGCGGCGCCCCCTCGGCCCCGCTCGGGCGTTGTGCAGGCCGCAGATCTGGTGCGGGCTCCCAGCAGAGAGTAGGGCCCGGCCCGTGGCGCCGCCAGCGCCTTCGACGAGAGGCTGCCCCGCGTGACGGGCGGCTGCCTGCCCTCGCGGGGGACTCGGGAGCACGTGCGGCTGCCGGCTCCGCGTTAGGAACGGTGGCTTTTGCTCACGTGGTGCCCCGTTTGGATCAGGACCCAGGCGGACGGGAGAGGGGGCTGGAGGTCTCCCTGCGGTGCCATTTTCCTGACCCGAAATGCCTCTTCGGCCCACTGGGGAGACCCTTCCAGGGACCCCGGGGGCCAGTTGCAGGGCGTGGGCCGGGCAGGACCCTTCAGCTTTGGGCTGCAGGTCCCTTGGGAAGCCCCGGGCCTTCTCGCGGGTTGCCACGAGAGTAGGCAACCTGGGTAGGCTCCTGCCCAGGCGCGTCTGTTTCCCCCATTCAGGATTTCAAGGAGCTCATCTAGAATTTGGGAACGAGGCATTCTTATTACTACTACGGCGCCTGCCGCCTGCCCGGGAAGCAGGAGGGGCCATTGGGCACCTCTGCGGGCTGGCGGGGCGGAAGGGGCCTGCTCTGGTTTGACCCGCGTTGGCTGCGCGGTCTCCAGGAGAGCGGTCCCTCATTCCCACGTGATCTGAGAGTGCGCTCTTGCTTGGCTCCACAGACGTGGCCGTTTTGCCCCAGACTGGGTGATGCGGGACTGCGCGTGAAGGTGGGATGGACTTCAGCCGCTGTAGCGAACCAAACCCACCACTCGGTGGCGACTGAACGCTGGGCACACACAGGCCCGGCTCCACCGCTGCACTGGCTACGGAGTTCTTTCTGGGCGAGAAACCCCCTCACAGTCTGGGACGCGCGTATTTGAAGAGCGTCATTAAGTGCGGTGCCCTCTGTAAGGGGAGCGCCTGGGGAACTGTGTGGCGAGAGGGCCATCTCCTTGGCGGCGGGACGCAGAGGAGACAGCCTCGCTGGCAACTGCCCTACTCTGCCAGCGGCTCTTCCTGCAGGCATTTGGTCTTGGGGGGTTGTGCCAGCAGGCGGGAGCTGCGCTTCTGGATGTGGGACTGGATTTGCTTGTTGTTCTCTTGGGGCGGAACCTTTGGACTTAGGAAGGGGAGCCTGGGTGAGTTCGCTGGCATTTTAGTAGAAAGGGTTTGAATGTTTGGTTTGCTTTGGTTGGTCGCTTGCTTGCATTCTGTTAACTGGAACGCTGGAGAACCGGGGGCGGGGGGGAGGTATGCATTCTGAGAATAAATGCATTTCTTGAAATAGGACTGGTAGCAAAGGAGTGTCAGCAGTAAGGACGGGGAACCCTCCCAGTGCCCAAATGCCGGTTTGTTTGAACCCATGGGCATCTTGGGGGCCTGCTTCCCGGGCACAACGCCTGCCCTGCATGGGAAGGCTCTTCTGCCTGAAGTTGCAGGGGAGCCCCTGCCAGCGAGAGCGGCCGTAGCAAGCTAGAAGGGCAGCTTTGTACGTGGGGGGAGGCAAGATGCCCCCCTTGGGCACCTGCCTCATCGCCTCCTGGGACGTGTTGGTGTGAAAGCGGCCCTCTGCTGCGGGTCTGGCCAGGTGGGGGGAACGCAGAGAAAGGGCCCGACCCCAAGAGCGCCTGCCGGGCTTCAGCTTCTCTTGGCTGCTGCTGGGTTGGCAAAGGGCAGAGGGTGGAGCGAGCTTCAGGCGGGCCTGCTGCAGAAATGACTTATTTGTTGCTGTTGCACCCCCGGAGCCGCAGGCGCCTGCTGCTGCTTCCCTGCCCAGGGCCGGGGCCGGCCTTGCCTACTGGGCGAGGGTCCCGATTGGTGGGGGGAGCCCGTTTCCCCAGCCTGCCCTCCCTGGCAAGAGAGGGGCGGTGCGTGGCGCCTCGCCGGCCTCCAGCGCGCCCAGCGGTGCCCGAGGACCGCCTTTGCAGCTGGCGGCGGCAGAGCAGCGGGCTTCGGGAGGGCCTGGTCGGCTGCTGCAGGAGGGCGCCGCTGTCTGGACGAAAGCCCCCCCCGCCGCCCTTGTGGGAACTGCCGCTGCTCCGAGGCGTTGGGAGAGCTCCTACTTGGGGGGGCGGGGGGGGGGCTGTGCTGTTTTGTATTGGACACGTGTTCAAGTTGGGTTGTGATTCGTGAATGCTGCCTGTTCCTGTACTGTGGGTTCTGCTTCATCAGCGGCTCTATGAGAATAATAATGGCTTGAATTGGGACGGGAGGGGGGGCGGCGTTGGCGGAGAACGGGAAGCCCGCGAATGCCCCTCGAAGTGGCCTAGAGCTGCCAGCCTCCAGGTAACGGCTGGAGATCTCTCGGAATTACAACTGGTCTCCAGACCACAGAGATCCTTTCACCTTTGAGGGGTGACTCTATGGAATTCTGCCATGCCGGGGTCCTTTCCCTCCCCAAACCCCGCTTTCTCCAGGTTTCACCGCCCAGATTTCCAGGAATTTCCCAACTTGGAGGTGGCAACCCTCCAGTGGCCTCAGCTGCCCGGCGGAGAGGCTTCGCCCTGCCCGCGAGGGAGGGCGCGGCTGTCCAGCGGGAAGGGCGGGCGCGCTGGGTGGTCGCCGTCGGTGTTCCCGGCCGAGCAGGCCCGCGAGGACGGCCGGCAGCTTGGGCTTGGGAGGGCTGCCGGTGGGCCGCTGCGCCCTCGCCAGCCCGGCCCGGAAGGCGGCGCTCCTGCCAGCCGCGTCCCCGCGGGGCTGGGGCTCGGCTCGGCTGCTGCCGCGCCCCGGACAGCGAGTAACGGCGCGCGCTTTGAATGGCCCGGCCCGCCCCCGCAGCCCTGGGCGGGAGCCGAGCGCCGAGCCGGACGCAGCTTAGGCCGGGCCGGCAGCCTGGACGCCCGCTGCTGCTCGCCCGCCCGCCGCCCCGCCATGCCCGCGCTGGACTTCCTCCGGGCTTGTTTCAGGAGGGCGAAGGTAAGACCCGCGCTCCGCTCCGCTCCGCTCGGCCGGGGGGGGGGGGGGTCGGTCAGCCAGCGATTCACACGTGACGCTGGGGACGCGCGTCTGCCCGCCCCCTCCCGGCAGCGCCGGTGGCTGCCCGCGAGTCCTTCGACTCCGCAAAACGGGTTGCTCCAGTGATTGAGACTTGAGAGACGGAACGGAATCGTTTTCGATCTCGCGTGGGATCTGCTGTACGTAGGAGAGCTGCGAGAAAGTCAGGGAGGGCAGAGGAAGCGGCGGCTTTTCGGGCTCCTGCTCAGGCCCTGCCGTTGGCGGATCTGCTCTGCCCGCTCCCCCCAGCATCTCTCCCAAAGAGACAGGATGGCCAAGGGGAACGGGCGGGTTCTGGGTCAGATGCTGGGGGGTGCCGGTTGCCCAGACCATTGGCTCGAGCAGAGCCCTGCTAGGGGGACGCAGCCACACCCAGGGCAAGGGCAGGGCAGGGCCCCAGGGCCTTAAGGCCCAGCTGTGGGGCCTGCCAAGAACACGTGAGCAACAGCAGACAATCCAGAGCAGTGACGGCTGATGGCCACGCAACCCACGACGTTTTCCCCTGGTCCAGGAATCCACATCTCAGCATGAACATAATAGGCTGCCGTTCTGCAGGATAATAAACTCCATGCAAATCTGCAGGGCATGCGTTGGTGTAACCACAAGTTGGAGCTGATCACAAGCCACTTAAGCAATACAGTCTTCATGCCGCAAGCCCCCCACAGCCCCCCCTCCCTCGGCCCAGCCCAACCAAGCCAACACTATCCAAATACCAACTCCTCCTTGGCTGCTAGCTGTGGCACCTGTTCCTCTCTTCCTACCCACCTCTGTTGTTCCCTGCCCCCCTACACACCAAGATAACCCCATCAGCCCTAGCATGCCTGCCCAGGGCTTGCGCTGGTGCTGCCTGCTGTGTGCCAGATTGTGTGGGGTGAGGCGTCAGGAGGGCCTGCATCTTTGTGTAATGCTGGTGATATGTAGGGAGTACTCCTCCTCCCTGCGCACCCACCCAGCTCCTGAAATGGCACCTCCTCTACTCTAGAAGCTGTTAATCTTTGGGCAGCGTGCCAGTGGGGAGGGAATGCCTGCCGATCTGAGGACACCATAGACTGCTGGCGCTGTGGAAGCTGCTCGCTGGACTGAGCAACTTTTCTCTTAAGAAAGGCTCGGCGGAATTCCACGGGGCCACATCCCATTCCCTCTGCATTTTGTGGCTGGATTTCTGCGTAATGTCCAGAGGTTCCAGCAGATTTTGAAATATGCTACAAGTTTCTTTTGGCTGGTGCTCCCAAATCTGACCCGATTTCTGGAGTTTTTCTACTTTTGCGTGTCCCGTTCTAGCTTTCTTGATGAAGAAAACAGCAGTAAGTGGCTCAGTGTCTCTTCCGGTGTTGTGTTCTTAGGCCCTTGAGTTCAAGACAGGAAGGAGGGTCCCTAATGGCCTGTGGGAAAGTAAATTCATGAGAATATGACATTCCCAAACTTCTCTTCCAAGGCCTCTGGAGACTCTGGGGCAGCCTCCTACGGAGTGTGTAGGCAAGGAATCTTGAAGGCTAGAGGAGGGTTTCAGTGCAAGTTTGCTCCCTTTGCTTTCAGTGTGAGCAAATGTGCCTAGGACTGCCACGGAGCACATTTTTCTTGCAGGCTAATTAGAGAAAATCTCAGCTTTCCTAGCTGCCCTCTGGCATCTTGTTCAGCTCTGCAGGTCTTCTTCCCTCTCCTCCTGTTCCTCTGTGCTAAGCCAGGGCTTCCACTGTTCTGACTCCAGGCATGAGATTTAAATAAATTGGCTTTCTCTCTTCCTTGCTGTGGCAACGTTTAAGTAGCAGATGCTGGACCAATAGCATTCTTTTTGCCAGGGGCATCAGCCCAACTCTCAAGAGACGTAAGAAAACTGCCTGCCCTCTGGTGGTCTCCATCATCAAAGAGCCTCTTGTCTTGAGGAAAGGAGCTCAGAAACGGGGGCGGGGGGGGTGGGCAGAGAGAGAGAAGAATTTTATCAAGTAACAAAGTATTTTTCACACAGTCCATTACTAGAGAAGTGATTCAGAAACTTTGCTGAATTGCAGACCTCTCTTCTGATTTGTTTCTTGAGAGTCAACTAGAGGGTTTAAAAAAAACACACAGCAAGATGGAATGCCTCAAAAAGAAAACAGCAAAGCCCTTCTTTCTGGCTGCTATTCTAGATGGACATATTGTGCCAGGGCTTGCTTCTGCACTAAGGCTGTAGTTGGCAGGCTTTTGACCTGAAAGGGGCACAAATATGCCTGTGGGGAACCCTGGGGCATCTTATAGTGTAACAGATTTTTTTGTCCACGTTTAAGGCTTCCTCTCAGACTAAAGATTTATCTTTACTCTTCGACAGCGTTTGGCAGTTAAAACCTGAAAAACGGCCCTTGCTTTTTTTTTTAACATTTACTCAACATTTAATGTCATTTCTGGCAAAACTTCCGGATGGCCAATGCATATACATTCATCATATTCCAGGCTACATTTCCAGCTTCAGTTTTAATAGCAGAAGGAAATCCATGACCCATTTTTCTATTGTAGAAAGTCCACTGGTACATACAATTTTTTGATTAACATAGCATTAGGGCCTATCCTATACAAATTGCTTTTTAGTTTTGTGAGGATGGCTTTGGTATAATTCACGATGAAAGACTGCTAACCTTTCAGCTGCAGTGGCAAAGAAATCTCATGTAACTAATGTAACACCAGAAGCAGAAAGTACTAAGCAGAGAAGGTTAGTCAACTCTGAAAACTTTTTATTTTTAACAACTGCTTGTGCAATCATCTCATTACTAACAGCGCTTGATAATAGACACAAATAACCTTTTATAATGAAAGAAAGACACAAGGAAAACAGCTGGCTGACACAGTAATAGCATTTGATGCGGGATTCAGAGACGACTTTTAGGCTCCTCCGTAGGATAGGAAGGTCTTCGACAAACTTCCATGTTTTATTCTTTATTATCACAGGGAAGGAGTTGATCAAACCCGCAGGGACTCCCATCAGAATTTCCATCAGGAATTACACCCATAGTGTCAGGCTATGGAGGACAGGATATGGTAGACAGGTCCCTGCACCATTGCAACAAGAAGTCCAAGCTCTTGGTTAAATGGTTTTATTCAGAAATCCAGTCTTTCCATATATATTTCCATAGAGTTACTCAGAGGCAAAAAAGCATCTCATCAGCACATGCTTCCTTGATAGGAATAGAAACTTAAGGAAAGTACAACTCTAAATACCCACTCACTTCCCCCCTCCCAGCTAGACCGCAGGTTTGCGTGCAAAAGGGTCTGGGAATGCATGAATGTGAATGGCAACATTGCAGACAGTGCAAGGTCACTTCTGTGAGCTTCAAAGAAAGAACCGATAAGACAGCTGCGTTCTCAGGCTGTTAGAGAAATGAAGGTGTTGATTAGAGCATTTGCAAAATGAAAACAAGGTACAGCATTAGCAGCATTACAGCACTAGCAGTGGTTCAACAAGGTACAGTATTAGCAATGGTTCAACACATAGAACAATGTTATGGATGTAGGGGTACAGACATGACACAGACACAAATTCGCCCTCTGGGGTGCCAAACCAGATGTCCCGCACATGATCACAGATGACTTTGGCTGCTGACATGGCACTTGACAGCTTCCTGGCTGCACCCCACTGTTGAACCGTCGCAATGAAGTCCCCCTTAAGCCAGTTGTCATCGTTTACAGGTTCATAAACACCAATTTCTTTGCCTTTCACTTTGACCTTGGCATGGTTAACATGGTTATACGGTCCTCCACCAGTCCCAAACAAGTGGTTGGGGGGGAGGGGAGGCGTGGCTTTGCTCATTTGGGAGTCTTTCTCCTTCAGACCAGTCCCCACCCCAAAAATTACTGGCATTGATTGTGTAGGCCTAGCCTTGGATGCCGAGGAGAGGTTGGCAATATGCGTGGTGTACCGACCGCCTACTGCACCTGCATCTTCCCTGTCTTGTCTGTTGGAGGCAGAGGCCGGCTGGGCCTTGGAATTCCCGAGACTTTTGGTTCTCGGGGATTTCAACGTCCATGCTGACAACGATGCCTCCACGCAGGCCATGGACCTGGTGTCCTCCATGGTGGCCCTAGGACTCTCCCAGTTTGTTTCGGCTCCTACGCATCAAGCAGGTCACACGCTGGATTTGATTTTTGGGGCAGGGATGATGGTGGTCCTGGATGCCTATGATGCAGTGCCATGGTCAGATCACTTTGTTCTGAACGCTTGTCTGAGCATGCTCCGGACCTGCGGAGAGGAGCGTCCGACATGGCCGGGAAAACGAAAACGAATCTTAGACACAATATTCCTTACAGCCAGATGCTAAGGGTAAAATGCAATTCGACATGAGAGGTAGACTACTTGACGAGCAGCAAACACGTGCAGGAGGCCTTTCTCAATAGAGGCTACCCCCCGAGGGTGATTAGAGAAGCAGAGGATAGGGCTTCACGGACACCAAGACAAGAGCTGTTTCGTCTGAAAGTACCTCATCCCCATGACTCAATTTTTTGTTCTATGGAACATACGCCTCTGTCACATAAGATTAAACGGATTATCAATAGACACTGGCACCTTATTTCGGAAATTGATGGCTGTGAGAGGCCGCCCAGAATTGGATTAAAATGCACAAGGAACCTTAAAGACATTTTGGTACATGCCAGATTTGGGCAACAGTTTTTGGATAAAGGACTCCCCAAGGGACATTTCGCTTGCAGGCACTGCCGAGCGTGCCCCTTAGTTTGGACAGGTGACAGTACCAAGATAGAGGGCAGATCATCAGATATTAACATTCAACATTTCTCCATGCGCGCCATGGATTCAGTTGTGTATTTGATTAGCTGCACTTGCCAGAAACAGTACGTGGGCAGCACAATACGCCCCGTGAAGACTCGTATATTAGAACACATGTCGAGAATTAGGAATCGTATATCAGAGGCACCGTTAGTAGAGCACTTCCAAAAATTCCATACTAAGGAAACTGAATTTAAATATACAGTTTTGTATGTCTCAACGGGGTGGGGATCGCAACTTTGTGTGCAGAGGGACCTCCTGAGGAAAGAAGCCCAATGGATTCACAATCTGGGAACTTTACAACCCAGAGGCTTACATTTGGAATTAAATTTGTCCTGTTTTCTTTAAGATTGGAGGGTTGAACAGTGACTAGGCATTTTCTTGTCTGGAGTCCCCCTAGTGGTTGCTTGTGGCTTTAAGTATACCTCACCTCTTAGTGCATTTAAGATAAGCTGTGGCTGGTCTTCCTTTAGACAAATGGAATGAGTGCGCTGAATTTATGCACGAGAGATATGTTTTTGACTATGTGGTGAGTAAATTTACAATTCAAGAAATCCTTTTAATTACTGGTGAAAAAGGAGGAAGAAACTCATTATGTTGCATTGTTATTTATTGATAGAAAGTTCATTGTTCCAGTGGAGGACTTTCTGGCCCCTGAAGAAATGAATATTGTATGAAACAAGCAGATTATTGGTTGCTGGCCGCTTGTAGGGCAAGTCTTTGGAGCCCCTTGGGAGCTTCCCATATTCTCCACAACCTACCTGTAAGAGAAGAAAAGAGAAAGCAGCTTTACACTAAAGCATTTTTGGAACAATTAATTTTGAGCTTTTCTGCCTCTCTCTCCTGAGACTCGTGGAAGGAGGGCAATGCAGGGGAGCCCCTCAAGAGCTTCAATTTGTTATTCCACCTGAAAGAGAAGAAAACAGAAAGCACCTTTATACAAGAAAGGACAGTTTCTTTCCATTCTTTCATTGGAGGATTCATTTTTTCTTCCAAAAATTAATAGACCACTTGTGATATAGATTGTTGGAAATATTGACTGTATTTCATGTTGTTATATTTGTTGTATTTTTTTTTGATTGTAAATATGAAGATTACTGATTAGAAAAAACTATATCTTGTTTTGGTTCTATACCTAGTACTGGTGCCTTTAAGTGACTTGATTTTCATGCCGCTGAGGCTTGGGATGGCTCCTCGAGCGCCGCCGTCGAGGAGCTGTCCTGAACCAGCGGAGTCCCTGGATCGCCCTCAGTCTCCACCGACACAGGGAAGCCCAGCAACTGCAGGAGAGCCGCTCCGGCCACAGAGGTCCTCCTGGAGGGTGGCAGCTCGCGCAGCTGGGCAATCACATCCCCGCCTATCTCCAGGCGCATGGACCCTGCTGGAGAGTGATGTGGGTGGGAAGAGGGCTCGGCACGGGCTGCCACAAGTAGTCCAGCCCAGCCAGGCGCACCCATCCCATATGTAGGTGCAGTCCACCGTCCTGAGACTGGCCGGCACTAGGAGGGGCCTTGCATCCGCGGCCGAGGCCCATGGCCATGGAGGTCCCCACCCCCTCCAGCAACAGGGCCATAGACACACACTGTGCTCCGGATCCGCGGCCCCCAATGGGCCCGGTTGAGGCCCCTCGTCGCTGACATCAGGGTCTTGCTGCGTAAGGGGGAGTGCCGTCTGATCCTGGGACCCACTATCCGCCGAGGGGGGGAACAGACCCTGCCGCCTCTGCCTCCGCATCGTTCAGGTGCGGACCCTCAGGGGCTGTGCCTGCCCATGGGAGAGGCCCCGTCACACATGTGCCATACTCCACGCGGCCCCTTCCCCCTCAGTCCCCTGAACCTGCGCATACTAACCAGGCAGGATCTCAATGCCCAGGCCGCCCACCACTGCCTCCAGAATGACTGCTCGCATGACCGCCTCATTGAGGGCTCGCTCGTAAGGAACCCCCTGAGACATGAGGAGGTGCACCCGTTTGTGCGCGGGCCCATAAGAATCATTCCAGCGCTTCATTGCGGAGTGAGCGGAGCGGGGAGCGTTGCCCATGGCTGAGACCCTGTCGGCTGCCATCTGCCAGAATGCCCATCGCCTAGACTGAGACGAGGCGCCCCTGTTTGTGCTCAGGGTGACCTCTGCATTGTCCACCACAAGCCCAAACAGCAGCACCTTCTCAGCTTCCGTCCAGTTCGCCTGGCGCTGGCTCCTGCCGCCACTAGTGCTCTCAGCAGACATGGGGGGCAGTGCCCGCAGGAATATCTGGTCTCTGAGATAAGTTGTGGGAATCAGCCGCCTAGTCATGTGCCCACCCAGTCCCGTGGCAAGATGGAGGAGGGCGCTCGCTGGGGGTCCAGGATGGGAAAGGGTGGCTGGGCCGGCCCCTGCAGCAGGCAGGGGACCTGCTCCTGGTCGCCATCCGCATCGTACTGCTGCGACTGGTAGGCCTGCCGTTCACAGGCGGGGGGGGGGGGGGGACACTAGACAATGCCATAACTAAATCCGCGCCTCTTTCAGGCAGAACCCTGGTCATTCCCGCCTGGTGCCCGTCACTGCCGCCGCGCCTCCCAGCCATCCGGGTCAGCCATCTCCTGCCGGCCTTCTATGCCCAAGCGGCCCTCAGGCGCCACCGGCTCAGGCGCCGCCGCCGGTTCCATGCCAGGGTCCCATCCCTGCTTCTGGGCGACATGGCATGCCTGAACTGCTTTTGCCTGGACAAGGCCGCCATCCAGGCTCTGTGCGAGGAGCTCGCACCCGTTCTGCAGGGGCAAGCTGCCGCACCCTGTGGCATCCCTGTCCTCCAGAGGGTCCTGCTGTCCCTCCGCTACCTGGCTACCGGCTCGTTCTAGGGAGTGATGGCTGAGGCCCTGGAGGTCTCCCAGTCATCCGCTAGCCGCTGCCTGCACGCCTTCTTGGACGCCATAGTTGGTCGGATCTGCGAGCATGTCCACTTTTCCACCTCGGAGGCAGAGTTGGCACGCATCCGGGCAGGCTTCTGTGCCTTTACGGGCTTCCCCAATGTGATTGGTGCAGTCGACTGCATGCACGTGGCCATCTGCGCACCAAGGGACGAACCACAGGTCTACAGGAACCGACACCAGTTCTACAGTATTAATGTCCAGGTGGCATGCGACCACCAGGGGATCTTCATGGACCTCGTTGCCAAGTTCCCGGGAAGCGTTCATGATGCGCAGATCTTCACCGCCTCTGGACTCAACAGACTCCTGTCATCATGGCCCAATGGGAGAGGATGGCTCCTAGGTCAGGAGTTGGAGGGGGAACCATAGGGGACGGGGACGGGCGGGGAGACTCTAATGCTGCCCCCCCTTTGCAGTTGACCGCAGCTATCTGTTGATGCCCCACCTCCTGATGCCGTACCCCGCAGATGAGCCCCCCGACCGAGCAAACTACAACCAGGCCCACCGGCGCACAAGGATGGTCATCGAATGTGCTTTCAAGCAGCTGAAAATGCGCTTCAGATGCCTCCATCAGACGGGTGGCCGCCTGGCCATGCAGCCGTTCACTGTCGCCAAGCTCGTGGCCACCTGTGTCATCTTGCATAATATCGCTGTGCAGCAGCAGCTCCCCCTGCCAGCCACAGAGGGCCCAGGCGAGGACCCCTGGCTGCCTCCCACCGGCCGCCTCTCCCCTGACGCTCCCGACGAGCACCAGGAGCATCACCAAGCTGTGCGAGTAAGGGTAAAGAAGCACTTGTGGCATGCCGCGCAGTGAAAGCCATGCTCGGGCAGGCGGGGGCCCGGGATGCCAGACCCTTCACACCCCCAACGGCATCCTGGGGTCACCAGGACGCCCCTCCAGGTGCCGGCTTTCTCGACCCCTGCATGTAGAGAGCATGGGGCTGCCACCCTGAGCGGCAGCTGCTGCCCCCCCCCAGTGATAAGCCGCACTGGTCAAACCGTTAACAAAATGAACTTTACTTCAGAACAACACAAGACCGCAACGGGCAACCCCACAATAGCAACTAACGAACTCGAACTCAAGAACTCAACAGGTGGGAGAGGGAGGGCTAGGTGGCGCGTCGGGGCAGAAGGAGGCGAGTGCCTCCGCTACGAAATCCCAGTCAGAGCACAAGGGTCCACCTGGGGTGCCAGACGCCTGCTCCAGGGATGGCATCCCGGCGGCTGCCGTGGCCTCCGTGGCAACGGGGTCCAGCTTCAGCAGCTTTCTGCCAGTCCCCTCCACCAGGTTGCCCTCTGGGTCCTCAGCAGGTGGCGGGGTGGAGACCAGGCGGTGAAGCCACTCCCCAGTTCCTCCTCATCCGGTGAGGGGCTCCGGGCAGGTGCTACTCTGGGGTTAAGAGGTGAGGGATGGCGCCGTTAGGACTCCTGCGGGCTCCAAGCATCTCCTGTCTAGCGCTGCCAACTCCAGATTGGAAAATTCCTGATGATTTAGGGGCAGAACTTGGGAAGAGCAGAGTTTGAGGAAAGACTTCAGCATGGTAAAATGCCATAAAGTTGACCCTCTAAAACAGCTTTCTCCTCCAGGGAACGGATATCTGTAGTCAGGAGATCATTTGTAATTCTGCGAGATCTCAAGGTGCCCCAGGGAGGCTGGCAATCCCGTCTGTCCCCAGGAATGCATATGGAGGGGATCAGTGGGTGGAAGGGGTGGGGGGAGGAACGTTCTGTTCCACTGATGGAAATGCCTTCAGTTAGTGGAAAGTTTGGCTTGGAGCCAACCTGCTGCATATCTGATTGAATAGGTGGTGTTTTCAGTGTTGTTAAGTTTAATATAAAAGTCTGTTGCTATTGTCCGGGGTCTGAGCCCCAGCCCCCAGACTTGACAAGATGGAACAGCAGGGGACAAAAGGGTGGCAGCAACCCCACCCCCCAAGCTGGCAACCAGGGCCAGAACCTACCCACGCCAGGGGGAGGGGGCAAAAGGCCAGGACCTCAGAGGGGAGGAGGGGGCAAGGAGAGACCAGCCAGTCCCACCTTCCAGGGGGAAGAGAGGGGGCTAAGTAGGCCAGAGGAAAAGGGCCACAGCTGGGGGAATGTGGGTCCAGCAGCAGCAGCAGCCCAAGCAGAGCCCTTACCTGGCAGGGAGAGGAAGCAGCCACTACAGCCCAGAGCTACACCATGGCTAGAAGGCAGCAGCCTGGCTCAGGAGTTGCTGAAGCCAAGCCTCTCCAGGGGGGGGGGCTGCCACAGGCATTCTGGGGGAGGAGATGGGTAGCCCCACCCAGCATTGCTGAGCAGGCAGCGCAGAAGCTGGCTGGGGCAGCTCCTCGTGAGCAAGGCCAAGAAGCCCTCAGCTGTGGATGGCTCGCACTCAACCCCACCCTGCCAGCAAGGCAAAGGAGCCCAGAAGGGATTAGTGGTTGGAGGGGAACACCTGGAGGAACGCACAGCTGGGCCCGGTAAGGAGAAGGAACAAGCCTGGAAGGAGGGCGGAGCGGAGAGAGGAAACCCTATAAAGGGTGGCTGGGAAGAGCTCTGAGGTGGTGGGTTTGAGAAGAAGTGATGGAGCAGAGTTGGAGTGAAGCAGAGTGAGAAGGAGAGTGGAAGACTGGAGGGGAGTTCTGGAAGGAGGAGAGGATGGAGGACACGGGGTAAGGAGGCCAGGTTGAGCAGGCCAGCGAGTGGACTGAGAGGGAGTCAGGGTGATGTATGCCGCCCCTCCTTCCACAGAGCAGGGTCCTGCAGACTCCCTGGCTCCCCTGTGACGTCAGGAGCTGTCTGCCCGGCGCCCCGCCCAGCGGCTGCCGTGGCAAGCCCTGACAGCTATCAGTCCTTAACATTGTGATTATATGAACACTGTTACTAAGTTCAAACAATAAACTTTCTTTTGTCCACAACTCTGGCCCCCGGCCCCAGGGAGGCCCGTTTAGCGTTGACCGGAGCCAGGGCCTTCTTGGTCCTGGCTCCAACCTGGTAGAACGCTCTGTCTAAAGAGATCAGGGCCCGGCCAGATTTGCTATCCTTCTGCTGGGCCTTTAAGACAGAGCTGTTCCGCCAGGCATATGGTTGATGCCCTGGGCCTCCCTGCCGGCCACCTAGAGATAGCTGTGCCCCTACAGAGGGTATCTACCACCTAGCCTTTGCCAGTTATTCTTGGAGGTGGTTGGGTGGTGGGTGGTGGAGAAATCTGCTGCTGTATTGTTTGTGAATTTTTAAATATTTAATGAGTTTTATTGGTTTTTAAAGGTATATGTTTTTTATATTATTGTATAAATTGTAATCTGCCCTGATCCCGCTGATGCGGGGAGGGTGGAATATAAATAGAATAAAATAAATACAATAAAATGTATGGATTCCATTTTTAACCAAATGATAAAAATTAAGATGTATATGCTCTGACTGTAAATGACACCGCAGTATGCAGCTCTCTGGAGCATTGAGTGTATTTGTAATTATGCTTAAACAAAGCTACTTTTGAATTTCATAAATTTATATATATGGAAGTTATGGGTGATGAACTTTTTTGCTTTTAAAGTAGTAAAATAAGTTTAAAATTGATGAGCAACCCAATACAAAGGGCTTTTGTGTGGCAGCAGTACCGCTTCACCGCTCCATATGAACTTTTGAGGGAGAGCCGTACTGGTGCCTGAGCCCGGCAAGGTGCGGTGCGGCTGCTGCCGAGAATGTCCACCCCGCTGTTTCCCTGACAATACCCGCCAATGGCTGTGCTGCCCCTGTGACAGGCACGCAAGGGGGAAGCAATGCTGCAGCCAATGGGCAGGCTGCAATCTCTGTTGCCCAGCAACACGGCACCCCCTGCCAGGGAGAAGGTAGCCGGGGACCACGCTCCCTGCGGCCACGGCACCCACACTGGGGTGCCCAGCCAGGGGAGGCCGCCTGGTTGAGCAGCAGGTGGGCACATGCCCTCCCTAGGAGGCAGGGTGGAGCCAGCAAGGCCCAGCCAGGAGAGAATGCTCCCCAGTTGCCCTGGCCACACTGGCAGAATCTGTGAGGTGGGTGGGGCTGAGAAAGCTCCAAGAAGCTGTGACTGACCCAAGGGCACCCAGCTGGTGTCAGGGTCTTGGCATCCCCTGACCTGCTTGGCCAGGGGCAAAGGACTGAATGCTAATGGACATTGTGCTCTTATGTTGGAACTCTGATGTTAGGAGCTGTAGCTGCCTCCTCTCGGTCCTGTGAATGCACGTACAGGAGCGCCTCCCCCCCCCGCCATATCTGTCTGTCTTAAACTCTCAGCCTGTGAAGAAGAACTATCGTCAACAACAATGTTTAACGTACAAAGAAATAACTAAGATTGAAGTATCTAAACTTAGAATAAAGACGCAAGAGGAACTATCACCTAACTATGATTGGTTTCAGTATAGACAGATTAGAGACTTATACAACTCAGACTTTGCAAAAGGGGGCATACGAACAGAGAACTCGGAACTAGAGCAGACCCTTCTTAAAGAAGATAAGAAAAGAATATCCAAGGTATACCAAGTATTGCTGAAATGGTATACTGAGGATGAGATAGTTAAAACACAGATGGTGAAATGGGCTATAAATTTCAATAAAGAAATAACAATGGAGGCATGGGAATACTTGTGGAAAACTACAATGAAGACAACGACATGTATCAATATTAAAGAGAACATTTTCAAAATGATTTATCGTTGGTACATGACACCAAAGAAGATTGCGCTAGGGAATTTGAATACTTCTAATAAATGCTGGAAATGTAAGAAACATGAGGGCTCCCTCTATCATATGTGGTGGTCGTGTGAGGTAGCTAGGCAGTTCTGGGGGGAAATAATAAGAGAAATGAGTGAAATTTTACAGTTTCAAATAAATAAGAACCCAGAACTCCTGCTGCTAAACTTGGGAATGGAGGGAATTCCAGCCCATCATAGGACGTTGATTTTTTATATGACTGCAGCAGCTAGACTTTTGTATGCGCAGAAATGGAAAGTACAAGAAGTACCAACTATTGAAGATTGGATCTACAAATTGCTGTATATGGCTGAAATGGACAAGATGACAAGAAAACTGAGAGATCTGGACTCAGGGCAGTTCAACACAGACTGGGAGAAGCTGAAACAATACCTGGAGAAGAAATGGGAGGTGGGAGGAAAACTGTGGCAGTTTGAGAACTACTGAAATATAATAAAAGTATAAAAGAGAGGGGTGACTTTACCGGGGGAGGAAGAGAAATGTGAATTTATAAGCAGTTAGATTAATTGATTGAGATATATATAGATATGTATAGGTCAACTGATAGAGAATAATTAATGATAAGGTTTAAACATGAGGATTGACTAACTAACAATATTTTCTTTCTTTGACAAGATTTATATGCACCAAACTGAATGTATAGAAGAGTTAAATTGATTGAGTATCTGAGGAGTTACATAGAATTACCATAAAAAGTTGAAATGAGTAATATATAGAGAACAAATCAAATTGTTTGATTTAAATGTGGGAAATTTTTATGGTTTATGATATATAGGTTTATATAGAATTATTCAAAACTGGAAAATGGGATAAATTGTTTATCTAAAGACGTATAGTTTGGGTGTATAATAATTAAAGGAGTTAATGATGCACTGCTTAATATAATGGAGAATGTATATCTGTTTTAGACAGAGGAATTTAATAGAAGTAAGGGAAAAGGGATAGAGGGTGGGAAAGCTGTTGGAAGTCAACAAAAGGGGGGGAAAGGGAGGGGGTTAGAAACGAAAAATTAGGGGAAAATTGATTGTAATGTAAAAATAAAAATGTTCTAACCCAATAAAAAATTTTTCAAAAAAAAAAAAAAAAAGAAGAACTATCGTCATGGATACATAACCTTGAAACTCGTGAACTTTTTAAAACATTCTATCCGCTTTCATTCCTAGTTGCTTGGCTTTGCTTTTTGCTCTCCACGTACACATACACCATTGGGGGCATGGGAAATAGGAACCTAGGCTAGGCTGTACTTAGAATTCAATATAGGCTTGGGGCTTGATGCAGAACTTCATTCCTGGCAATGAACCTGTAATGGATTGCTGAACTAGTAGATTGGCAATAAAGCTTTAACTCATCCAGTTCTGTACTTGTGTAGTAAAGTTATTGAGATCTTCCTGGCAGAACCTTACAGTTGGCTTCAAGCGGTGGAGTGGGGAATCAAACCCGGTTCTCCAGATTAGAGTCCTGCCGCTCTGGTTAAGCTCCATTTTATACAACATAATAGGGCAATTAATCTTTGCTTTTACTTGTAGTAAGCAGACTTTCTTTAACTGAGTTAACAGCCAACGGGTATAACCATTAGGCATTTACATCTAGTCCCAGGACGTGTTCAGTAGGACTTGGACTTGGTTTAAGCATTTCAAAACTGCCCCCTACTTGCCAACCAGGCTTACTTGCCTGCCCAGGCATGGTCCCCTTTGATGGACCTTTGAGGTGCTGAGTTTTCAATCCACGTTGTCCAAATATTATAAGGCAATTCCTGCACTTATTGCGCTGAGAAGCAGAAGGGGTGGAGGACCTTCCCTTGATTATTTAAGTGCCTTTGAGGTGTGAGAGAGAAGAAAACAAACACTTTGGTAGCAGCTGCCACTAAAACTGGGCTTACTAGTTGCCCACCAGTGGCAGGCAATCTTCCAGGGGTTTGCCCAGTTGTGGTGGCAACTCCCTCAGTGATCACCCCACCACCAGCCCGCAACCCAGGAAAGCGCGCATCAGGCGCGTTTCTGGCAGGATACAATGGTGTCAATTCTGTGCAAGCTGCAGGCATGCTTCTGCGTTTGGTTGGGGCCATTCTGGCCCAAGGGGGCTAGAATTAGCCAGCACAAACCACAGCTGATACGATGACTTCACGTGCCAGAAGTGATGTCATCATGCCTCTCTGGGAAGGTATGGCTGAAAGAATTTTATTTTAATCTGCGTAGCCAATCAGATCTTCAATGACAAATCAGAAGCCTTGCTGCCCCACCCACTTTCTAAAAACACTTGGTGAACACCAAGAAAGGTGTCAGTGGGCATCATGGCACCCATGAATACCATGTTTGGTCTTGGAAAAGCCTCTGCCTCTCAGCAAATGTGTATTGCTATATAGGCAATATAGAACTTTTTGGATTATCAACCAACAAACATATTTATAATAATGGTCTCAGGAATGTTTGTATTTTTATGTAAAATGAAATGTAAAGTGGTTGTTAGTGTTAAAAGTGTACATCTAATACTGTAAATACTAAGTACCTTATTTATATTCTACAGTGCTTCACATCAATAGAAAGCAAGAAATATGTGGGTAAGTTGCAATTACATCTTGATTGAATTATTTCTACGACTGTATTCTGTGTTTAGAGAACAAAACTTTTTTTTTAAAAACTGCACCAAGGTAACATAATTTCCGTTCCAAAATAAATTAAGTTTTGTAATATGATAGTGGAACCATTGAATTGATTAGACTGGGGTAATTCTGCTTAGGATTTCACTGTGAATTACCAAAATAAGATTTACATCTGCTTGGTTATTTTGTATTACTTATCCTGATAGTTCTGAGCCTGTTCTGGCCGTTTGAAGTTTTCTCCTATCCCCTTTGGCTTCTGAGATTTCAACAGCCTTGGCCTTTACATTTCTGGTCTTTTCTTCAAATCAGTAAGATTTGAAACTCGATGTTCCACAACCAGGCGGCTTATCAAGGGGTTGGTGGCTTTCACAGCTCATCCGCAGGAAGGATCCGGAAGACGGAAGGAACAGCGGAGGAAGTGCTGTCTGAAGAAAAGGAGCCTGGGGTCTGGCAGCGAGCTGAGCGGAGGAGCCCTGCCAGGGTTGGGTGAGGAAGCGGTGGAGCAGCCCTGTGGTGTGTCTCGCTTCCAGGGCCTTCGGACAGCAGTCCCGATCAGCCACCAGTTTCAGAAGAGAGGCCAGAGGTCTGTAGTGTTGAGAGCAGCCAAGAGAAACCTGACCCACAAGAAGCAAGCAGAGTCCAGAAGTGGTCCCTCAAGGTGGAGGCTAGATTGAGGGGAAGTGGCAGTTTGAATTTAAATTAGGGAGAGGTCTAGTATAGGGAGTGCCACCTCTGTTAGTTCCTGTAACCTTTAAAAACCCACCATGTTATCCTTTTAATAAGTAATTCCTTAATAACCATTTTTATATTTTGGTTTTTGCTGTCCCTTGGGTCTCACTGTCTGCCTATCTGTATGAAAAAGTGTCAGAACTCAGATCAAGATTGGCATTTGGGGTCCTGCTGGTTGCTGCTGGAGCTGGGATGAGGCCCGGCTGATCCAGGAGTCTTGCTCGATGGACGAGGCCAGGATTAAAGGGCAGCCACTTCATATTTCTGCTAAACTGGGCCTGTCCAGAGGCTTCATAATGCCTGCCAAGAGTACTTCTCTGTTGCCCAGGGTTGCCAGCCACTAGGTGGGCCTAGAGTTCTTCCAGAATTACAACTGATTTCCAGACAACAGAGACCATTTCTTTTGGAGAATATGGTATCTTCAGAGGGCAAACTCCAAAGATTCTCAGTGAAATCCCTCCTCAAATTCTGCCCTCCACAGGCACTGCCCCAAATCGCCATGAATTTCCCAGGCCAGAGTTGGCAATCTTAGGTTGCTTTTGTAACGTGTTTAAAGCACTACTCCTTGTTGGATTTCTGGATCCCTTCCCCACATACTGGGCTGCATTGGCAGAACAGATGGTATCTGGTATCACATAGCACGCAAAGTGTGCTCTTGTGTTTAACCAGGGCTTTTTTTCTGGGAAAAGAGGTGGTGGAACTCTCTATTATCACATATGACGTCTCTCCCAGAAGTGACGTCACTTCCCGGAACCCAGCACAATGCATTATGACAAGATAAATGTTAGTAAGCTTGGGAAATTACACTATTATGAGAAAGGGTTTTTCCCCTTTCTGTATCCTCTACAAAAAGTGAAATCTTCCATTCTCTTTCCCAAACATTTTATTTCTTTGGAATCATATTTTAAAATATGCAAGAAGGAGGGGGCCTCTAAAAATCCAAAACCCATCTCACAAATCTAAATTCTAACAGATCCCCTCTGCCAGCGTAGAAAAAAAAAAATCAAAATTCTTTCTCAAAATTCCACAGAGTCTGAAATTTCTAATCTAATGAATATTGAATTTTCAAATTTTCTGGGAGGGTTTTGCTTTACTGGAACAATTCAAAATTAGATACTCAACTTTAGCCGCATTAGATTTATACTTAGTTTAAAATGGGTTTTTTTTTTTGTTGCCTGCCAACTCTACCTTACCAATGGCTCAGCTGAGGGTGGGGAGATCCATTTGACTTACAGCTATTAAGACATAAGAACACCTATATGCTGATGAATATATTGATGAAAGCCTTCTGTGACTTGGACACAGCTATCCATTCCTAGCATAAAACTGGAATAACCATAACTGTTATTTTAACTAACAGAACCAATTTGCATTCAAAAGCAGTGGGAACCATAACAATGTCAACTTCAGTCAATAAAAGAATGAAAGCAACATACACACATATACATGCACAGCCCCACCCCCATGAAAAGAAAGCAGAATGAACTCAAAGCAGCACACACACACAGCCCCACCCCCTGAAAAGAAAGCAGAATGTACTCAAAGCAGCACACACACACACAGCCCCACCCACCCACTCCCACAATGAAAACAAAACAAAATGAACTGAAAGCAGCACACACATACACAGAAACCCCTGAATGAAATAAAAGCAGAATGAACTCAAGGCAGCTAAGCTTCCTCTGCAGAGCTTGTGCCAGGCCCTGAGCCAGCACCAGGCCCGGGCAGCGTCTGCTTGCGCACTCTCTCTGTCTCTCACTCACGAATGAGCATTTGTTCATTCTGAATTCAAAGCAGCTAAGCTTCCTCTGCAAAGCTCCTGCTGGGCCCCAGCTCTCTCTCTCTCTCTCTCTCTCTCTCTCTCTCTCTCTCTCTCACACACACACACACACACACACACACACACACACACACACACACACATACAGAGAGAGAGAGGGGAATGGAAAAAAGCAGAATGAACTCAAAAAGCAGTGAAGCCTCCTCTGCAGAGCCAGCACCAGGCCCGAGTAGCGTCTGCTTGCGCTCTCTCTCACTCAAGAAAGCAGAACGAACTCAAAGCAGCTTAACCTCCTCTGCAGAGCCCACGAGGCCAAAGGAGGAAGGAATCATGTGGGCAGATTCTAGAGCTTTTGGAACAGCATTCTGGAGCATTCCCCCTCAAAAAAAGCCCTGTGTTTAACTGTTCTGGCTGAAATAATCTGTCTGAGATATCCCTAAAGTTGGAAAAGTATCTGTGATAATCAGGTATTCCTTGTCTGCCCAGCAGAACAAAGCCGCTCTTACTTTTGCCCAAGTGATCTCTGGAATGTCATGCTATACTAATGTTTCCTCTGGTTAACTGCCTTCCCAAGACCTGCACACATCACATTTCTCCATGAAGGGCTTTAATTGTTTGTTCATTCCTGGCCATTTTGGTATAGTGGTTAAGAGCAGTGGGACTCTAATCTGGAGAGCCGGGTTTGACTCCCCACTCCTCAGCTTGAAGCCATCGGGGCGACTTTAGGTCAGTCACAGCTTCTCGAAGCTCTCTCAGCCCCCCTCCCCCACCCACAGGGTGATTGACGTGAGGAAAATAATAACACACTTTGTAAACTGCTCTGAGTGGGTATTAAGTTGTCCAGAAGGATGGTGTATAAATCAAATGTTGTCATGAGTATACATGGATTCCCTAGCCTCGTCGCAGTCATCCTTCAATGCCCAGATGGGATGAGTGTACTTATTCATGATTTCTGCCCTAAGTGCTTTGGGGGTTACTGTCTTTCTCCTCTGAAGATGATGCCATTCTGTACACAAAGCTGAAAAGAATGGTTTGTTTCTTTTGGAACATGGTCATTTGTTTCTGGCTAGCCTTGCAATAGCATAAGTTTTAATATCTATAGTATGTTATCTTCTGTTCACCGTTGAATTTCCCTCAACCGATCTTAAATGAGCAGGTCCTGTACCATATTAATGGTTTGTACTTCTGCTTCTACTGAGCCCTTTGTGTCTACTTCTGGTAAATAAGCTTATGAGCCAACAGTAGCCTGAGCAGTAATTAATCTGTATACCATATTTCTGCACTCGCATCATCGTACGTTGTAGTTGTTTTGGTGCACTTCGTAAGAACTTTTCCCATATATTTTCCAGAGGTTTATGGTATGTCTATCTTGAGCCCATATATATACTGATGAAATTTCTCCATACAAAAAAGAATGGCAAGTAGTTCTTTTTCAATTTGAGCACGTCACTTTTCTGTTTCTGATAAGGCTCTGCTTGCAAATGTGACTGGCTGCCCTGCTTGTAACATTGAAGAGCCTAGACCTGTCTCTGATGCATCACGCTGCAGCATCAGCCGTCCTTCTGGGTTATAATACTTCAAAATAGCGGCAATAGTAATAATCTCTTTGTGTTGGTCAGGCCACTCCAATGTGTCAGCTGTCTCAGAGGTTCACATTTCTCTGAGAGGTGTTTACAGAATTTAGCTAAGTAGTTGGTCATCCTCAGAAACCTTTGGACTCCCTTGACATCTTGAGGTCTGAGCATATCTCGGATAGCTCTCACTTTTTCTGGGTCTCTGTCAGGCCTTTTGAGATCAATAAATGTCCAATGTATGGGACTTCCGTAACTCTGAGTTTAAATTTGTCCCAGTTTAGTTTTATATTCCTTTATTTGCACCTCTTAAAAATGCTATTTGTTTGCCGTCGTGATCCTGTCTTGCCTGTTGCAGGTCGTCACCTTTTCCCACCATCAGCGCATCATTAGCAATTGTTCTGATTCCTGCCAGCCCCTCCAAGGCCTGCGCCAGTCTGTTTTGAAATACTTCGGGAGCAGGACTGATGCCCAACAGCATCCTCAGCCAACAGTAACGTCCAAAAGATGTGACAAATGTTGTAAAATAATTACTTATTATTATTTAATTTAATTAAGAGCCTCGGGACGCAGAGTGGTAAGCTGCAGTACTGCAGCCCAAACGCTGCTCACGACCTGAGTTCGATCCCGGCGGAAGCTGGGTTCAGGTAGCCGGCTCAAGGTTGACTCAGCCTTCCATCCTTCTGAGGTCGGTAAAATGAATACCCAGTTTCCTGGGGTGAAGTGTAGATGACTGGGGAAGGTAATGGCAAATCAGGCCGTAACAAAAAGTCTGTCAAGAAAACGTGATGCAACATCAAACATGATGTGACGTCCCCTATGGGTCAGTAATGACTCGGTGCTTGCACAGGGGACTACCCTTACCTTTTTTAGGAGATAGGGCTTGGAGCATGTCTGCCATCTAGTGGCAAAGTGGGGTTTCTGTGCCAGTTACAGGGATGCCAAGTCTGCCAAGGAAACATCATGATGCAACTTCCCCCCCATGAGTCAGTAATGACTCGGTGCTTGCACCTTTACCTTTTTTTTAACCTATTTATTAATTTATTCAATTTTTACACCACTTCTCTCCAGCTAAGATCTTGAAGTGGTTCACAACAATTACAACATAACTGAATTAGTCATCCAACTGAATATGCCAGAACATATTTTTTACATCACAAGCTGAAAAAAGGTGTCATCAATAGTGGGTAGAGGAAAGTAGCTTCTCTTAAGAGCTTTGTTCAATGGCTTTGGATCTATGCATATCCTTACTTTACCAGGTGGCTTCCTCGTCACCTGCATACAACTTACCCATTCCGTACTTTTTTCTACTGATTGTATGATTCCTTGCCTCTGTAAACTAAGTAGTTCCTCCTTTAGAGGCTATACCAGAGCTACTGGTACTTTTCTCTTTGAGCCAGGCTACAAGTGACTTTTTTCACGTGGAGAACACTTGATTGTAACATGCTCTTCTCCTGCTCCTGAGCTCCTGGAGAAAAACAGGAATGAGGGCATGTTAGAGCAGCAGCAGATTCTTCCGCTGTCGCTGTGGCTGGAGTTTCACCGATACAGCGGCTTTCTCCAGAGCAGCTCCCCGGGAGCAGGACGCCCAGGGAGAAAGTAGCAGCTGCCCGCCCCCAAACAATCGTTGAGAGCCCTCTTGTCCAGCAGGCTTGCAAAAGCTGCTGCTGCCGCCGGATTTCTCTGGCTCTTCAGGCAGCGATTCTAACAGACAGGGGAAGGACACTCGGACTTCGGTTCCCAGGAAAACTTGCGAAAACAATCAAGTGTTCTCCACGTGAAAAAAGTCACTTGTAGCTTGGCTTCATGGTGCTATCAATTTCTATTTAATAAACACCCTCAAGTTGTCCATCTACCCTGAACACATCACTAAATTCCTTTTGTATCCTTTCTAGACTCCATATTATTGTTGTCCTGAATCTTTGATCCTGTCCATTTTTAATGTTATGGTGTTGTACCTCTTATCAGATTCATAGCTTACGCTTCTGTATTGCCTAACAGAAGAATTGCTATATGATCATGTACAGCCAGAAACTCCAACCTGTATTTCTTGCCTGTTCTTGGGTTAGTAATTTTAAGTTTACATTTTTCCACGGGCGTCAGTGTAGTATGATTATACATCGTTAACATCTGGTTGGTTTCTTCTTGGGAAATGCTGTGATCCACTCGGTACCTTGGGATAATGTTGTAGCTGACATCGGAATCTAATTGGAATTGTACTATTTTATCGCTTAGTACGAGGGCTGTGTTCAAGCTGTTCTGGTGCCTTGCAGAGTTGTCTTGTAATGCATTTATCACTTGATCTGCTACCCAAAAAAAGTCTTCACATTCACTATCACTCCATATTCACCAGATGCACTCTAGATTTGGGCGTATTCTGTTTGAGAGATACTTGAAAGCAAAGTGATTCAGTTTATCACACTTATGGCACTTCCCCCATAAGGTGGGCGTCTCTCTTTTTATCATGGATGTTTACCTTCACAGTATTTACAATGCTTAGCAACATCCAGTAGTGTTCTTGGGTTTGGTTTCTCCCTCTCTGTAAGGATGCCAGGCAATTCTCAAGAGACTTCACTTCAGGAGTAAAAGTTCTTAATAAGATGCCAGTATCATACACGTACGCCATCCTTGCTGGACTGGTGGCTACAGACAAGCATCAAGCGATTTAGGTTCCCCAAGGCTACTCTTAACCCCCCCCCTTTCTTCTACCAGTCCTCTAACTCTGCAAGCAGGAAAACAGGCTGTGTGATTCTTCTCAAGGCCAGGCAGGCTCCCAGACTCGGGAGAGATTACAAGAGGAACAAACATCTCCCTTTCGCAGTTTCCCACCCTGGGTTCAAATGACAGAATCACCTCAACAGCATCAGCTTCAGCTGCAGGGGGGTATTGAATATGACAGGTGGTCTTGAGCACCTGACACTCTCTGTTGCACTTTATGCACCTGCTCAGGGTTCTCGCCCTCTCCTTAAACAACTCAGCAGCCCTGCATATACAAATTATTCTCTAAAGTCAAATAATCCACCCTCATTAAGCTCTCTTGCACTTGTATGTCCTGAATGCCACACACTATTCTGTCTTGTATCAGTGAGTCTTTAATATCTCCGAAGTCTTTTCAAATTTGTGCAATACTTATCAATATCCTCCACACTTGCTTGATTCTGGGTAAAAAAATTTACCATTCTACTCTTACATTCTTTCTGGGTTGCAATGAGCATCAAAACAGGCCAATATTGTAGTCAGATTATGCTTTGCTTGGGAAATATTAGCACACAATGTCTCACTTATTTCGCTCCCTTTTCCTCCAGTTTGGTATGAAAACAGTTTCACTTTCACATCCTCCTTTTTATCTGCCATTGCAATGTCTACATACAAATTAAGCTCCTCTTTCCAGCTCTTCCATGCCTGGGCTAAGTTCAAGGCTTGGAGGTTCAATGTCCCTGGCAGTTTCAGACCCTCCATTTTTGCTCTCTTTCATTTCATCCTTTTTATAGGCCTACTCATAGACTGTTGCCAGTCTTCTGCCTAGGACTCAGTCACCACTGCCATGTTTCAAAGTCTGTTATCTCTAGGATTGCCAGGTCCCCTGACCCCCCGGGCAGGAGACTGGAGGCCCAGTACCTACCTTTTCTCTTCCTCCTGCGCGATGATGTCATTTCCGGGAAGTTATGTCATCATGGGAGTCAGGTGCCGCCCTGAGAGCACTCCTGTGCTCCTCAGGGGGCCGAATCCAATTTGGGCCTGAATCAGGCCACTGCAGAGCGCAGGAGCACTACTGTGCTCTGCAGTGGTCCAATTTGGCCTGAATCTGGCTGCTGCAGAGTGTGGGAGCACTCCCACGCTCCGTGATGGCCAGATTTAGGCCCAAATTGGGCCTCTGCAGCATGCTCCTGCGTGCCACACTGCCTGGGAGCGTGCCTCAGGAGGTGCGTTCCCCTCGCCAGCCAGGTAAGCAGGGTGGGTGGGTGAGTGGAGGTTGGGAGAGGCAAGGTCTGTTCCGAGAATGTGAGGGGCTGAATTTCTAGGTGCAGGGCTGGACACACCTTGGTCAGAGAAACAAACACTGCCAGCGACAAAGGAGGTCCTGGATGCATTTGGACGTGGCTAGGATCAGGCATTCGGTTGCCAGTCTCCAGGTGGAGCCTGGAGATCTCCCAGAATTACAGCTGATCTCTGGGTGACAATGGCTGTTTTGGAGGGTAGGCCCTATGGCGTCATACCCTGCAGGGGTCCCTTCCCCCAAGCCCTGCCCTCCCCAGGCTCCAGCCCCGAATCACTAGGAATTTCCCAATCTGGAGATGACAGCCCTGGCAGCCAATTATTTTTGTGATGGGAGGTGGTTAATGTTGGGGTAGACTGATGGATAGAGACATAATTTAGAGTATCTCAGCAGAGATGGAAAGAGTGTATGGAGCACATGCCTATATAATACTTTTTATTAAGAGCAATTAAAGCGGCACAAAACAGGCTGCAAGTCATTAAGTTCTCCAGAACTCTTTAACAAGCTGACTCGGGTGGGGGGGACGTCTCAGGCCTGACGCAGCTGAACAGCTGACTCAGGAGTGCTGCAGCACTGACTTTAACTCCAGATTTTGATGCAATAGTTAAGAGCAAGAGGTGTCAGTCATCAAAAATGTTTAAATAAAGGAAATATTGTGTTGACGTTTTGAGCGCGTTTGCATTTTGAATTAAAAAATATCATTAATTGGGTTTCCTGTGTTCTTTATAAAGTTTACATCTCTGATACCTGGCATTAAATGTTATGGTACAGAAAGCCTGGCCAAACAAAGTGGCATTTATGTCAGATCTGGTCCTCATAACAAAAGAGTTCGGCAGCCCTGCTGTAAACTTCACGGTAGATTTACATTCTTCTCTCCTTCTCTGTAGGCCCCAACTGAGGAGATACAGAAAATGGGCGTTACACTTGCCTACTTCCTGGCTCCTCCCAGGAAATAAAACTTAATCCCTTCTTTCTGTCTTGCTACAGCCTTAAACGCCTTTGAGAGCCTTAGCTCCACTACTGCAGGTCACCACAGCCTGTGGTTTTCCCAGGAGAGTCCCTGACAGGCGGCCATTTCCTGTATTCACAGATAAACTGGAAACCTTGGACTTCCCTGTGGGGTTTTCCAAGGTGGTTTCCAGTGACTCTGCCTAAGGAGGCTGAGGGCCAAGCTACAAGTGCAGGTTTTTAAAGACAACTCGGGTTCCCCACGGTCACACAGCAGCTGTAAGGAATGGCTATTAAAAAAATGACGAAGAGTTCAGAATGCCACTGCAGGAGGAGGAAGGGCTCCTGTTCCTCCTATCAAGCCGTTTTCCAAAATAGCAAGGGGGAGCGTCTCTGGTTTTTTCGCTCCACGTGGAGTTTTCTGAGCACACAGAGTACTAAAAACAGGGACCCCCCCATGCTGTTCTGACATGGGGAAATTATTTATTTATTTTATCTATTTATGTCAGATTTCTATTCCGCCCTCCCTGTGAGTGGGCTCAGGGTGGATAACAACATATTAAAAATACAATTTAAAAATTCACGTACATTGAAAACAGCACATTTAAAACAGGACGGTGGGCAGCCTTCACAGGGAGGGTTAAGATTTATACACCCCTTTTTTCAGGCCGGCAGAGGCCCAGCCTCAGCCATATGCCTGGCGGAACAACTCTGTCTTGCAGGCCTGGCAAAAAGATAGTAGGTCCTGCCGAGCCCTGATTTCAGCAGACAGAGCGTTCCACCAGGCGGGAGCCAGGACCGAAAAGGCCCTGGCTCTAGTTGAGGCTACACAGGCCTCCTTGGGGCCAGGGACCACCAACAGCTGTTTGTCCCCTGATCGGAGTGTCCTCCAGGGAATATATGGGGAAAGACGGTCCCATATATATGCTGGTCCCAGTCCACACAGGGCCTTATAGGTCAATACCAGAACCTTGAATCTGATCCAGTATTCCACTGGCAACCAATGCAGCTCACGTAAGAATGGTGTTATATGTGCCTTATTTGGCCCTCTCGTAATAACACGCGTCGCTGAATTTTGTACCAGCTGTAATCTCCAGGTCAGGCTCAAGGGCGGCCCCGCATAGAGCGAGTTACAGTAATTTAGCCTAGAGATGACCGTTGCTTGGATCACTGTAGTTAAGTCACGGGTTGACAGGAAAGGGACAAGTTGCCTGGTCTACCACAGATGGAAAAAAGAGGACCTAACATCCGCTGTGACCTGTGTCTCCATTTTCAGGGAGGCATTCAAGATCACCCACAGGCTCTTAACCCTCGGAACTGGCACTAACGGTGCCCCATTGAGGGCCTGGAGCCGGAGTCCCAAACTTAATCCCCCGTGGCTCAAGTACAGGACCTCCATCTTCATCGGGTTCAGTTTCAGCCGACTCTGCTTCAACCAGTCACGGCTGCAAAAGCATGTTCCAGGACATCTGTAGCTGAGTTGGGCCGGCCGTCCATCATCAGATACAACTTGGTGTCATCTGTATATTAATGACACCCAAGTCCAAAACTTTGCACCAACTGGGCAAGGAGGCGCATATAGATGTTAAACAATAATTGGGAGAGTATTGCTCCCTGTGGGACCCCGCACACCAAAGGGTGGCAGGATGACAATTTCTTCCCAAGCGCCACCCTCTGTCCCTGACCATGGAGAAGAGAGATAAGCCACTGTAAGGCAGTCCCTTGTATCCCCACTGAGTCAGAAGATCGTAATCGACTGTATTGAACGCTGCTGACAGATCCAATAATATCAGCAGTGTCGAGCCGCCTCGATCCAGATGTCTACGAAGATCGTCTGTGAGGGTGACCACCAACGTCTCCATCCCATGTCCCGGATGGAACCCGGACTGGAAAGGGTCTAGGGCCGAGACAACCTTCAGGAAGCCCTGCAGCTGTTCCACCACCGCCTGCTCAATCACCTTTCCCAGGAACGGGAACTTCGAAACCGGGCAGTAATTGACCAGGTCAGTGGGGCCCAGCAATGGTTTCTTTAAAAGAGGCCTCACCACAGCTTCCTTTAATGGCCCAGGAAAAACCCTGGAGCCTAAGGATAGGTTAACAATGGCCTCCAGCAAGGACCGCAGCCCATCGGCACTGGCCTTTACCAGCCACGATGGGCATGGGTCCAAGGGACATGTGGGGGGCCTAACTGGTCGCAGGGTCCTGTCAATCTCCTCCCCAAAGAGTGGGCTGAAATGATCAAATATTGGCCCCGAAGACGGCCAAGGGGTCTCCAGCTCATTCATTGAATCAACTGTGGCTGGCAAGTCGTGGCGGAGAGACAAGATTTTATCAGCAAAAAAGTTCCCAAAAGCCTCACAGCTAATATCCGAATTTAAAATTTGACGACCTCTCTCTGGCAAGGAGACCAATGGGTGAACCAAATTAAACAATTTTGCCGGGTGTGAGCTAGCTGACGCAATGGAGGCTGCATAACACTCTTTCTTCACAGCCTTCACCACCATCTCATAGGCTTTCATAAGCGTCCTATAAGATGATCTTGCCTCTTCATCCTGAGATCGTCGCCACACTCACTCAAGCTGCCTTAGCTCCCGCTAAATGGCGAGGAGGGGGGACGCAAGAAAACAGCATTCTGAGGCCCATTAGGCCTCTCTTTGATTTCTTAACAGCCATTCCCCACAGCTGCTGTGTTGCTGCGGGGAACCCAAGTTGGGGCTGGGGAACCTGGACCCAACTCTTTAAAACCCTGCATATCTAGATTGACCCTGAATTCCACTCCAAAGGAGAAGGCCTTTGCGAAGGGAACCTGCCGCATCTCAGGCAGAAGGTGTTGGGAAAGACATGCAAAGCTGCCTTACCCGTAGCCCTCTATAGATACCGTGGCACACATTGAAATCAGCATGCAGAGGGGAAGAGTGTCTGTCCTGCCCCCACCTGCTTACAATCACTGTCTCATGAGCGTGGAGCCTTTGTGCATACAAAGTGGCATGCATACGTAGGTCCTGTCCCCATGAAAGGGGACACATAAGAGATGGAACTGGGCTACAGGGCCTAATGGTTAAATGCTGCGTGCAGAGACAGATTTACACTCCTGGAATCTGTGTGTGGAGGGAATCCCCTGTCCTTCCAGTGACTCTAGATTTGTGCGGCTAGGCATGTGCTTGCTGATGAGTCATGTGGAGAGTCTTCATCCGGGCACTCCTGTTAAAAATAGCCCTGAGGCACGCAGCCCCAGGCTTTCAGAAGAACGAGGCAACCTTGCCAGAGCCTGACACTTGGCATTTTCAGGCCAGCCACTCCAGTGAGTTTGCAGAGGCCACAACCAGAGCAGCCCTGTGGCCTCTCGCCTGCTTCCAGATGTTCAGACAAGGAACTGACTCTGTGCATTTAGGGGAGTCCTGGACATTCTTTGAGGGGTGCCATTGCAGGGAAAAGCAGTTCTGCTTTTCATCTCTGTGACAATAATCTGCTTATTTATCATTTCACTGCCCCCAGGTCCTTTATGCAGTTACCTTTTCGGTCCTCAGGTGCTCCTCTGTCATATGTTGGTTTCTGTGACATCATTACCCCTTTAGGGGGTTGAAGCAAAGCATTACGTTACTGTTATTCTTAATCTCTCCTTTGCTGTTTCTCTGCAAAAACCTTTATTAGATCACTTTGTAGTGTCATAGCCAGTCGGTGATCTGGCACTGCCCTGGTTTAGATCTAGTCTCTGCCATAAAATTACACCAGTATCGACTTCAGTGTGGAAGGAAGAATACTTTCAGGTTGCACAGAATATTCCAACATGATCCTATGCACGGTTTTGCCATTTTAACAAAATAATCCTATGCACAGTTATTCCAGAGTTCGTCGGGCAGCAGTATAGGAAAGAAACAGAAGCTTCGTGTTTTAAGGCTGTTTTTTAAATTGATAAATGCATCGTTGGAGAGAGTGGGCAGCTGGGCCTTGTGGGCAGGTAGGCAGAGGAGCCTCTTAAAACCTCCAAGGAGGAGGGCAGGAGGGGAGATGGCCCAGCCAGAAAGGCCATTGGCCCAAGCGCCCTTGACTCACCCCCCCCCGCACCTCCATCCCAGGGAGGGGCAAGAAGGAGGGTCTGGATCACTCTGGAGATGCTGTGGGAGATGGAAAGACTTGGAGAGGGAACAGGTCGAGGCCATCTCCCTTCCCTCTGTATGCTGAGGCTTATGCAAGGTTGGATGCTGGAGAGATGCTACAGCCCTGGACTCCAGCCCCACAAGGCGCGAGCCTGAGGCCTGCCTCCGCAGCTTGCTCATCTCTCCTTTTTCCTGCTTTGTAAGACGGAATGGTCATGGCTTCTAAAATGTAGACAGTTTCTCCTCTTGACATGAAATTCTGCTATAGGGATGTGTGATTTAGTATATCTAGTTTAAAAATATACCTGAAAAATACCTGTTTGGTATTATTTGGGTGTGTGTGTGTATATGTCTTATTTTGATATATAAACCAGTATTTCCATTCCTGAATTATCCATATATATTCAGGAATCACATTTTAAAGGCTGCAGCAGGTCTCCCTCCCCCTTTGGTTTTCCCAGGCTATAGGAGGGGGGGGGGGATGTGTTTGTGTGTCAGTGTTGCTTGTGTGTCCATATGCCTTTGCCGGGTCTGGCTGGCTACACTGGTACTGCCGGCTTGCCAGTCAGAGTGCTGGGACTCTCTGATTTGGCGTTGGTTCTGTTGGGCTTGCATTGGCTCTGGATTCTGCATGGCATCTGTGAGTGACGCTGGTTCTGCCGGGCTTTTAACAGAGTGCCTTTCTTCAGTTTGGTCCTGCTGGGATTCTCTGGTTTGGCGTTGGTTCTGTTGGGCTTTGTTGGTTCTGTTTTCACTGGCAGTGCAATAATGAAGCTAAATATATTTGGAATTCCAAATAAAGTCCAAATCTGAATACTATACTGTGAATACCACATATGTATGATTTTCTGGATACCCAATTAAAAAAAAAAACTTTGGTGGGGGGGGAGGCAGAGGGGTTAGTACATACCCCTATCTATCAGCTGTGTTGGGCTCATTTGTTAGACTTGGCCAGTCTGGCCCAGCTGATCCATGCTTTTGTAACATTGTGGTTGGATTACTGTAATGTGCTTTATGAGCTGCCCTTGAAAACAACCCGGAAACTGCAGCTGATCCCGAACGCAGCAGCCTGACTACCACTGGGGCTAACCAATGGGAGCATATGTTGTCCACTTGGAAACAGCTGTGCTGGCTGCTTCTTTGTTTCCCACTCGAGTATCTAAAGGATTGCCTCTTCCCATATGTCCCCAGGAGCCAACTGTGAGCCAAGCTAGAAGTGATGAATGACACTTGAATGGCGGCAAGTGAACAGACTCACATGTATCCTCCCCCCCGTTCATTTGAGCTCCACTCGATCACATAGAGATCGAGTGGAGCGCAAGTGAACAAGGAGGAATACTTGTGTGAGTCTGTTCACTTGTTGCCATTCACGTGTAATTCGTCACTTCTAGCTTGGCTCCAAGGTTCTCAGGCAGCTGGTAAGAGGTCCACTTTCTCCCATGTGGAAGTTAAAGCCTTACTACTCCTTGAAGACAACCCAGAAACTGCAGCTGGTCCAGAATGCAGCAGTCCGACCACTACTGGGGTTAGCCAATGAGAACGTATATTGCTGCTTTGAAAACAGCTATGCTGGTTGCCATTTTGTTTCCCACTCCCAATATCTAAAGCACTGCCTCTTCCCATATGACTCCAGGAGCCAACTAAGGCCCTCAGGCTGCCAGTAAGATGTCCTGTTTTCATTCATGTTCATGCTTCTCCAGTGGGATTTTAACCAGAGATCCCCAAGAGGTGAATTTTGGGTGACATGGAAGACGGCAAGGAGGGGAACAGGCAGCAGTAGCCCATGGGCACAATCCGCTGGGCTATTCCCTGGCGTAAGCCTCATCTAAATGAATAGGAGGTGTGTCTAAGTAGGGCTTTAATTCTAGTGGGGCTTACATGAGACAACATCACAATTAGGGTACCGCAGAGAGTGTTCTTTGGATTTTATATGTGACAAAACAAAATTATGTCTTGAAGCAGCACTGATTCAACAAATCCATGTGGCATTGAAGTCAGAATGATTACAATCTATAGAGCAAACTAAATGTAATGCACATATTTTTAAAACCTGTGATTAAACCACCAGCTTCAGTCTTTCTGGTCTCTGGGAAATTGTATCTCAGAAACAAGAAGTACAACCAGTTACAAAACGTCTCATTTCTCCTTTTAAAAGAGCAAGAATGCCCATTATTTCCTCAGCCATGAAGATTTTGACAAACTGCCCCTCCCCCCACCGGTGTGATGGTTTCTGATGGTTTAAAGTTCTCCTGTGTGGTGGAGATGAGGAAGCAATTCCCCGTCGGAAGAGTCTTGCGGAAGTGCAACAGCTGACATGCTGAACGGGTATTCATTTAACGTGCCCAAAAGGTAGTCGGATACCAGACCGTAAATGATAGAGATCACTCCCTGCTAAGAAGAATCATATGCTGAATTTCACCCCCAAGAAATCCTGAATATAGAGTGAGCAGGTAAGAACTTTGCATAGATGTATTTTCATCATGGGGAACAGCAAGGAACTGTTCATGGTACTGAGAAGTTTTTTTTTTTAATAAAATTTTATTGGTGAGTGGAAAAAAGAAAAGAATTTTCAAATTTAACACATATAATCCCATTTCCCCCGCCCTCTATCCCCCACCCTTTCCCTCCCCCCTCCCTATTAACTTCCAACAGCTTTCCAACCCTTAACCCTTCTTATTGCTTAAATCTATTTCATTTACATTTTCCTACCCTCTATAAATCATAATATCTCTTACTCTAAGCACATTCTGATTCTTTTACATAGACCCTATCTAGCATACTATCCATATGATATATATCGTGTCAATAAAGCATAACCATATAGCTTAGTATATAGCAAGGATCACAGTGTCTCTTACATTAAACATGTTCTATTTCTTTTAAACATATACTCCGTCAAATATACTATCAATATAGTATATATTCCGTCAAATATACTATCAATATAGTATATATTATAAAACATATATTGTATGCTATGCCACCAATGTAACACAGCACACAACATAATATAACACAGCAACCTGATATTGTATTAAATCTGATCCATTAACCCGTTTTATATTGTATATAACATACCTATAATATATAGTAGTAATAATATACATATATAGTAATAATATATCTGTTTAACCAGTCTCATTATCCCATATATTCTATGTAAAGTTCCCCTGAATATTATGCTAGCTTAGATTGTAATTACATCCCCCCTAAATGGTAAGATCCCTTCTCTCTCCCCTTTCCAACATTATTCTTTAAAAATTCTCAAACTGCCACAGTTCTCCTTTTACATCCCATTTTTTCCCCAAAATTGTTTCAATTTCCCCCAATTCCTGTCAAAAACACTTTATTTCTTGAACAGCTTTAGGTTACACAGCAGGGGGGCACACCAAAGGGCATTCCAGCATTCCACCTCACAAAAATAACACAACTCACTTAACATCAGAGAATCACAAAGCACAATTCCTGTCAGAAACACTTTATTTCTTGAACAGCTTTAGGTTACACAGCAGGGGGGCACACCAAAGGGCATGGCAGCAGTATCTTACATAAAAATAACACAACTCACTTAACATCAGAGAATCACAAAAACAATTCCTGTCAAAAACACTTTATTTCTTGAATAACTTTAGGTTACACAGCAGGGGGGCACACCAAAGGGCATGGCAGCAGTATCTTACACAAAAATAACACAACTCACTTCACATTAAAGAATCACCCCAAAAAAATTGCTGTCAGAAGCACTTTATTTCTTTAACTGCTTTAGGTTACACAGTAGGAAGGCACAACAGGGCATGAAAGCAGTGTACTACACAAAAATAACACAACTCACTTCACATCAGAGAATCACCCAAACACAATTGCTGTCAAAAACGGTGAAGTGGGTTGTATTATTTTGTGTAGTACACTGCTATCATGCCCTGTTGTGCCCTCCTACAGTGTAACCTAAAGCTGTTCAAAAAATAAAGTGTTTTTGACAGGAATTGTGTTTTTGTGATTCTCTGATGTTAAGTGAGTTGTGTTATTTTTGTGAGGTGGGATGCTGGAATGCCCTTTGGTGTGCCCCCCTGCTGTGTAACCTAAAGCTGTTCAAGAAATAAAGTGTTTTTGACAGGAATTGTGCTTTTGTGATTCTCTGATGTTAAGTGAGTTGTGTTATTTTTCTGTGTGGGGGACTGCTGGTGTAATGTGTCATAATGCTTTGCCTACTTGTACTTTGAAAGGGAGAAAATAATTTTTTAAAAACTTTATTTTGTGTTGTTCGTGTTTTATTCTTTGTTGTGCAGTTGGTTCCCATCATAGGGAACAATGGGGCTGGCTGGCCAGCCATCTCTGTAGGTGGTGGGGGAATTTGAGGGAGGGTGTCTGTGGTTCAGGTGCTCTTTCACAGGGACCAGCTGGCACTCAGAAGTGTGCCCACCATTGTGGCACCCTTGGGCTGTGCAGAATTGCCCAGGGAAAGAGAGTTTAGAAGTTCCCAGCATAGGGAACAAAGGGAGAGGGCTGGTCTTTGCCAGCCTGTTCCTGGGGTTATGGGTGTGGGGCTGCTGGGGGTGGATTTGTGTCTGTGAGGGGCTAATGTGGGGATTTGGGTCTGTGTGGCAGCTGGGGGGGAATTGGGTTTGTGTGGGGCTGTAGGGGGTGGACTTTGGGGGCTGAGAGCACCTACTTGGGGAGGCCATGAAATGCCCCCCCAAGTGGGAGCAGGCTGAGCCTTGGTGGGGGGTGGGAGTAGAGGTGGGAGAAGGGCCCCTGAGGGTTGGGGGGCATTTTGCATGCAAAATGCCACCCCTGGCAAAGGAAGCCTGCCTCTTCATTTTTTCCCCATAGGAAATAATGAAGAAGATTAGCAGCAGCAAGCTAAAAAGACGCTCACTTTTCTCTTAGGCGAGGATGGGGGACCTGGTTTGGGGGGGCATAACATGGCCCCCCAAAGTCCAATCGGTCTGAAACTTGGGGGGCTGTTAGAGAGCAGTTAGAGGAAGGTCCCCACCAATTTTGGCTTGATTCGGTGGGAAAATGCCTCCCCCAGGCGTCCGGGAAGACGGAGGCATTTTCCCATTGAAAAACCCGAATCAAGCCGAATCAACCCGAATCGATTCGGGTTATGGCGATTCGGAAAACCCGAATCGGGGTGATTTGGGTTTTCCGAATCGATTCGGGTTTCCCCGAATCAACCCGAATTGGGGTGACTCGGGTTTTTTTCGGGTTTCCAAAAGCCGAACTGCACACCCCTACTCACCACCTCCCTAGACAGCTGATTCCACCTTTGAACTACTCTGACCATGAAAAAGTTTTTCCTAATATTCAGCTGGTACCTTTTTGCATGTAATTTAAGCCCATTGCTTCAAGTTCTATCCTCTGCTGCCAACTGGAACAGCTCCTTGCCCTCCTCCAAATGACAGCCTTTCAAATATTTAAAGAGAGCAATCGTGTCCCCCTCTCAATCTCCTCTTCTCCAAAGGTCCTCAGCCTTTCCTCGTAGGGCTCAGTCTCCAGACCCCTGATCATCCTCGTCGATCTCCTCTGCACCGTCTCGATTTTGTCCACATCCTTTGTGAGGTGAGGCCTCCAGAACGGCACTCAGTACTCCAGGTGCGGCCTGACCAAGGCAGTATAGAGAGGGGCTATGACCTCCTGCAATTTCGCTGCAATAGCCTTTTTAATACAACCGAAGACTGAGTTTGCCTTTTTTGCCACCGCATCACACTGACTGCTCATATTTAGTTTACAGTCCACTCTTAACCCAAGATCTTTCACATACATGATTACCCAGAAGTGTATCCTCCATCCTGTATTTGTGCTTCACATTTTTGTGGCCCAGATGTAATACTGTGCACTTACCTATGTTGAATTGTATCCTGTTCACAACTGCCCACTTCTCCAGAGTATTCAGGTCTTGTTGAATTTTGACTCTTATCTTCTTGGGTGTTTGCCACTCCTCCCAATTTGGTATCATCAGCAAATGTAATGAGTAGCCTGTTTACCCCTTCATCCAGATCATTGATAAAAATATTGAAAAGTACTGAGCATAAAACTGAGCCCTGCAGCACATCACTGGACACCTCCCTCCAATCTGATGAAATGCCATTGACCACCTCTCTTTGGGCGCAATCCTCTAACCAGTTCCCTATCCACTGAACTGTCCTATAGTCCAGTTCACAGTCTTCCAGTTTACCCATTAGAATGTCATGGGGGACCTTATCAAAAGCTTTACTGAAATCCAGGTAAATCACATCAACAGAATTCCCATGATCCAGCAAGCTCGTCACTTGATCAAAGAAGGAAACCAGGTTGGTCTGACAAGGTCTGTTAGAATCAAAACCATGTTGACTTCCCCAGATCATTAAGTGGTCCTTCAGATGCTTACAGATCGATCACTTTAAAATCTGCTCTAATATTTTCCCAGCAACAGAAGTAAGACTGACCGGCCTGTAGTTTACCAGGTCATCCTTCTTCCCTTTCTTAAAGATTGGGATAACATTCGTTCTTCTCCAATCTTGTGGCACATCCCCAGTCCTCCAGGAGGCCTTGAAGATGATGGACAGAGGCTCTGCAAGTTCTCTAGAAAGTTCTTTCAGCACTCTTGGGTGCACACCATCCGGCCCAGGGGATTTGTATTTGTCCAGTGCAGCCAGGTGCCTCTGCACAACCTCTCTGTCAACCTCTCTGTCAATAAGTTTTTCTTATTGTAATCCCATTGAATAAAATGGGGGGTTACTTCTGAGTAGATATGGATAGGATTGCATTGTTTTTTATTAGCTGATGGGGAGGGATCTGGACTTGGAGCAGAAATCATGGAGGTCAGGCAGTTCCTTTGGGAAAAGAGGTGGTGGAACTCTATTATCACGTATGTGTGCAAAGTGTGCGCGTGCTTCTGGAAATGCACGATGATGTCACTCCCGGAAGTGACGTCACTTCCCGGAACCCAGCCCAATGCATTACAACAAGATAAATGTTAGTGAGCTTGGAAAATTACACTATTATGAGAAAGGGTCTTTTTCTTTCTGTATCCTCTACAAAAAGTGAAATCTTACATTCCTTTCCCCAAACATTTCATTTCTTTGGAATCATATTTTAAAATATGCAAGAAAGAGGGGACCTCTAAAAATCCAAAACCCACCTCACAAATCTAAATTCTAACAGATTCCCTCTGCCAGCATAGAAAAAAAAGTCTAAAACTCAAAATTCCTCAGAGTCTGAAATTCCTAATCTAACGAATATTGAATTTTCAAATTTTCAGGGAGGGTTTTGCTTTACTGGAGCAATTCAAAATTAGATACTCAACTTTAGCTGCATTAGAGTTATACTTAGTTTAAAATGGCTTTTTTTGTTGCCTGCCAACTCTACCTTTCCAGTGGCTAAGCTGTTGTGACATTATGAAATGCTCATAAATATTCCAATGTCCCACACAAACAATATTCATAAAAACTTCCTTAACACCCATATGTTCACTGCAATTTCAGTGATGTTAATCAGCTGAGGATGGGGAGAACCATTTAAGTTACAGCTATTAAGACATAAGAACACCTATATGCTGATGAATATATTGATGAAAGCCTTCTGTGACTTGGACACAGCTATCCATTCCTAGCATAAAACTGGAATAACCATAACTGATATTTTAACATACAAATAACCATAACTGATACATTTAACTAACACAGAACCAATCTGCTTTCAAAAGCTGTGCAAACCATAACAATGTCAACTTAAGTCAACAAAAGAATGAAAGCAACACACACATGCACATCCTCACCCACCCCCATGAAAAGAAAGCAGAATGAACTTAAAGCAGCACTCATACACACACAGCCCCGCCCACTCACTCCCCCAATGAAAATAAAGCAGAATGAACTCAAAGCAGCACACACATACACAGAAACCCCTGAATGAAATGGAAAGGAGAATGAACTCAAAGCAGCTAAAGACTCCTTTGCAAAGCCGACACCAGCAGCTCTGCTTACACTCGCTGTCTGTCTGTCTGTCTCTCTCACGAATGAAAGAAGCAGAATGAACTCAAAGCAGCTAAAGACTCCTTTGCAAAGCCGACACCAGCAGCTCTGCTTACACTCGCTGTCTGTCTGTCTCTCTCACTCACAAATGAAAAAAGCAGAATGAACTCAAAGCTGCTTACCCTCCTCTGCAGAGCCCTGCCGGGCCCCAGCGCTCTCTCTCTCTCTCTCACACACACAGAGGAATGGGAAAAAAGCAGAATGAATTCAAAGCAGCTAAGCATCCTCTGCAGGGCCGAAGGAGGAAGAAATCGCATGGGCAGAGTCCAGAACAGTGTTCTGGAGTGTTCCCTCTCAAATAAAGCCCTGAAGGTTATCTTCTTTGCTTCCATGCCATGAATAGCTTCAGCTGCCAGTTTCCATAAATGAAGCCTCTGTTAAAGGGATAGGGCATTTTCTCCTTTCTTGCTGGCAACACAGCTTGCAGGATGTGTTTCTGGTGAAAGCCTGGCCAGCCCAGATGACCTGGTCCACAGAAACCAGGTCATCTGGTTTCTGTGGGAAGGAAGCTTGTTTTTTTCCCCTGTGATTCTGTGAGTTTGTACAGCCTATCAACAGGATTTTTTTAAAAAAATAGATTTTATTGGATGAGGTGATATAAAATAGTTGGTTAATGCATACAACTTACCCAAATTAAACCTTTCTAAATATATAACCCCACCCCTCCCCTCCCCTTTTTCTCTGTTGACTTCCAACAACACTCGAACCCCCCGTTTATTCATAGAGATTATTATTTCACTATAATACAATTATATTATGTTACCTACGGTAAAGATCTTATATATATTCCCTTTGTTAAAATCTTACTTAATAAAATTTAAAATCCCTCCGAAGTCCACAATTGTCCTTTAACATTGCATTTCTTTTCCAAATATTTCTTAAACTTCTTCCAGTCTTCAAGGAAAGTTTCTGAATTTTGTTCTTTCAGATTTCTAGTTAGTTTGTCCATTTTGGCCATGTACAACAGCTTCGATGGTTGTTGTGGGTTTTCCGGGCTGTATTGCCGTGGTCTTGGCATTGTAGTTCCTGACGTTTCGCCAGCAGCTGTGGCTGGCATCTTCAGAGGTGTAGCACCAAAAGACAGAGATCTCTCAGTGTCACATCTCTGAAGATGCCAGCCACAGCTGCTGGCGAAACGTCAGGAACTACAATGCCAAGACCACGGCAATACAGCCCGGAAAACCCACAACAACCATCGTTCTCCGGCCGTGAAAGCCTTTGACAATACATACAACAGCTTCCTTGTCCATTCTTCAATATTCGGTACTTCTTTTTTCCAATATTGAGCATATAGAATTCTTGCTGCTACTATCATATAATACAACAATATCTTATCATTTCTATTAACCTCTTTTAAATGTAAAGATAGTAATAACATTTCTGGATTTTTAGCAACATTATATTGTAATATCAAAGACATTTCAGCACATATTCTAGACCAGAAGTCTCTAGCCTTTTGGCAAGTCTACCACATATGAAATAGAGAACCTTCATGCTCCTTACATTTCCAACATTTATTCGATAACTGTTTGTTCATCTGCGGTCTTCCTGTGCAGTCCCACATGGGACTGCGCATATGCAGGTCTGCCGACTTCGGAGATTTTTACAGCTCAGAACCACTAAGGGCCCCTGCCTCCCAATGCACATGCGCGGCTGTCTTTCCCGCCGAAAAATCGCTCCTAAGAGGTGGGGCGCCCCCGACGTACCCTCAGTTCCTCTTTTGCCGCCGACTTGAGAGGTTCTTGGATAGCTCTGCTCTTTGGAATAGCGTTCATCGTGTTTCTGGAAGATGTCTGAGAAAGCTTTATTCAAGCGATGTTCGATGTGTGATCGAAAAATGACCAAATCGGATGGTCATTCTCAATGCCTATACTGTTTTGGCGAGACCCACAACCCGCAGGCTTGTAAGTACTGCCGCACCTTCACGCCGAAGGCCAGTGCAGAAAGATTGGGTAGACTTCAAGCTTATCTATGGCAGCGTGTTATGGCGGTAACAGATCCACCTGCGTCGGGCAAATCTCCTGTGCCAGAAAAATCCGCCACTCTGACTTGAAAATCTGCAGAGAAATCGCCGCATTCCTGCCAGTCTCCCATTCATACCGACCCGAGACGCCAACCCCAGTTGCGTTGGCGCGTAGTTCCTCGGATCCGATCGCTACCACCTCATCGGATCCGATCTCGAGGTCAAGGCCCGCGACGGAACCATCGGGCTCGAGGTCAGGAGATCGACCTAGGAGGGAGGCTTCCGTGACCCATTCGGAGCTGAAAACCCCTCAGAGCGGTTCGCAGTCAGACCGACAAAGCATTTCACAAAGATCTTCGGATCCGAGGCCTTCGGATCCGCCGGGAGCGACACTGGAGAAGAAAAAGAAAAAGCACCGTTCCTCGAAGTTGGACAGGCAGGTGCTCGAGAGTGTCATCACTCCCCAACGAGATGCTTCGGAGTCAGAATCGCCTGCTAAATGTTATCGAGGCTCAGGAGATGCAGCCTCCCCGAGGAGAACCCCGGCGTCTGGGAGGTCCCGGGAATCGGATGTAATTATGATAGAAAACCCCCCCGACTCCATCGGGTGTACCTTGCTCACCCTCTCGAGATTTGTGGTCCTCGCGCTCCTCTCGAACGGACAGGGGTCGATCAAGGTCGCACCGTTCAGACAGATACAGCCCATATTCTGCTAGACACCGTTATTATGAAGAGAGATCTTATGGTTCCGACCATTGTTCCAGGAGACGATCTCGCTCACCTTCAATGCGTGCCTTTTCCCCAGGGGGATCCAGGTGGACCCGTGTTTTCTCAGATACCGAGTTTGATGCTTATACTCCCTTTGAGAGGTCTTATGGTTCTCCTTCCTCGGATGCACCGGAGGGAGTTATTGGCCCTTCGGGGGAAGCTTCTCCGATGGATGATTTTCGCGCTTACAACGAGCTTTTCCAAAGGATGGCAAAGGCGCTGGAAATTGAGGTGGCTTCTTCAGAGCCACGATCCACAGATAAGATTCTGAAGCATATGTATTCCGGATTGACTCTGACAATTGCCTTTCCTATGATCGAAGGGTTTGTGGAGCTCCTGTCAGGGTTAAACCTGAAACCTGCCTCTACCCCTGCTACAAAGCGTAATAAAATTGAAAATCTTTATAGAGTCAAGGATGAACAATGTCCATTCTTATCCCTTCATCTGCCCCTCTCCTCTCTTGTCACGGAGGACATGCAGTTGAAACCCAAGCAAGGATCCCTTTCGGTCCTGGCGGATAAAGATAGTAGGAAGATTGACTCTTTAGCAAGAAAAGTCTATGCCTCAACAGCATTTGGTATAAAAATTGCTAACTATGCGGCGATGATGGCTGCTTACCAGTTGTTGTTATGGACAAAAGTAGCAACGTTTGTCCCCCAGCTTCCTGAGGACCAAAGAGTCTTCCTTAGAGTCATCCAGGAAGAGGCTGTGTGTTTGTCCCGCCACTAGATTACTGTTAGTAGAAATATGGCTGATTCATCTGCCAGAGCACTTCTATCTGCACTCGTGCTCCGTAGGTTCGCTTGGTTGAGAACCACTGCTCTACCTTTAGACACGAGGGCCAAAGTAGAAGACCTTCCCTTCGAGGGACGGAACCTGTTCTCTGATAGAACGGATGAATATCTTTCCGAGAAACGGAAAGACAGGTTGACGGCTCGATCCTATGGTGTTCTACATCAGCATCAGCCTAATCGCGCTCAATATAGATCCTATACTAAGAATTAGCAGCAGCTATCACCCTTACTATGGGTATGGGTTCCAATCTCAACACCGCTACCAAAGCCCACAATCTACCTTCCAGAGGAGGAGGCAGGGCAACAAGATTAGACAGGGAAATAACCAACGCCAGTCCAAGGAACCGGGACATTCCCAAAAACAGTTCTGACAATTACAGGGACCTGATCCCTATTTTGGGGACAGGCTCTCTCTTTTCAGAATGGAATACCATTACTTCAGATGTGTGGGTGTTACAGTTGGTTAAAGTTGGCTATAAAATGGAGTTTGTTCAGTGGCCTGGTCTCCGGCTCCCTGTTTTTTCTTCTCATACACCTCAATCTGGGGTAGTTTCTGAGTTGTCAGCCTTACTAAGTAAAGGGGCTATTGAAGAGGTGACTCCTGCTTCCCCCCTTGGTTTCTATTCGAACCTTTTTGTGGTAGACAAGAAGGATGGGGGTCTACGCCCCATTCTGGATCTCAGGGGGTTGAATAAGTTTATAAAGACCCAAAAGTTGAAGATGACTACCTTGCAGACAGTCTTGAATTTATTACCTTTTGACTCCTGGTTTGGAGTTTTAGATCTTAAAGACGCATATTTCCACGTTTCTGTTTTTCCTGAACATAGGAAATTTCTACATTTTACCTATGGTACTAGGATCTTTCAGTACCGTGTGCTCCCATTTGGGTTATCCACTGCCCCTAGGGTGTTTACCAAGCGTGTGGCAGTAGTGATTGCCTTCCTCAGAACTCAGGGGTGTTGCATTTTTCCCTATCCTGATGACTGGTTGATTGTTGACCAATCAGAGGAGGAAGTCACTAATCAGGTGTCTATTACCTGTCTGAAATTGAGGTTATTCGTGAACCGAAAGAAATCTAAACTTGTTCCCTCTAAAGTGATTCAGTTCATTGGGGCCGTTATTGATGGGTCCCTAAATATGGGTTTCTTGCCCTCGGATAGGGCTTGCAAGATTAAGGCTCTTATTAAAAAATTTAAGAGATGTAGGTTCCAACCAGCTAAGCTTATTCAGGTTCTTCTGAGTTATATGGCTGCCACTACAGCTGTGATCGCCTTAGCAAGGCTTAGGATGAGACCTTTACAACTTTGGTTTTCTAGAGCCTTTTTCCCTGACAAAGATTCCCAGAGGAAGAAATTGAGCATCCCTTGCAGGGTCATCTTATCCTTAGATTGGTGGTTACAGGACTTCAACCTGTTTGGGGAGATTGGCTTTGGTTATAGACAACCAAATGTTTCGGTTACTGCGGATGCATCTACCCTGGGATGGGGTGCCCATTGTGAGGGCTTGTATGCCCACGGAATGTGGGAGGAGTCGGAATGCACAGAACATATTAACCTCCTTGAGTTACGGGCGGTTTATTACGCCTTGATTTCCTTTTCTGATCTAGTACAGAATAAAACAGTCCAAGTCCTTATGGATAACGCCACCACAATGTTTTATTTGAATAAGCAAGGGGGTAGTATGTCTCCAGCCTTATGCAAGGAGACGATGAAGATCTGGGAGTGGGCCATTGATCATGCGGTTTGGCTAGTGGCGGTCCATATACCGGGTGTCCCCAGACTTAGACCTTTTCGCCACAGAAGAAAACCACAAGATTCCCAACTACTGCTCCAGAGAAGGCGTCGGCTTCGAGTCACTTGGGGACGCATTTCAGTTAACCTGGTCCGGTCGTCTTCATTACATGTTTCCCCCGTTTCCCCTGTTAGCCAGGGTACTCTCCAAGATCCAAATGGACAAAACATCAGCCATTTTGATCCCTTACTGGCCGAGACAGCCGTGGTTCCATGCTCTTCTGAGACTCCACTGTCGGATGCACCAGTTCCCGGAACAACCAGATCTTCTTTCCGTTCGGGGGGTGCTCCATCACAGAGTGCATACACTCAGAATGATGGCATGGCTGATTCTGCAGGACGGGCCTTCTCTGAGGGAGTAATGCATGTGCTTCAGAATGCACGTTGCTTATCCACACAGCAGTCGTATTCCTTGAAATGGAACAGATTTTCAGAATGGTGTGAGGGTAGGGGGCTAGACCCGTTGACTTCCCCCCTCTCCGAGGTTTTGGATTTTTTATGGGGATTAAAACAATCTGGGTTGTCGAACTCCTCTGTTAAGGTTTACTTAGCTGCAATTTCTGCTTTCCACTCTCCAGTGGATCGGAAGACGGTTTTTTCCCACTACACATCCAAATTGTTTTTGAAGGGGCTGAACAATTTATTTCCTCCAGTAAGGGTGTTGGTACCTCAACGGTCTCTTCCTCTAGTGTTGACCAAACTTATGTCCAAACCCTTTGAACCCTTAGCTACCTGCCCCTTGAATTTCCTTTCATTTAAGGTGGCATTTCTGGTTGCCGTCACATCTGCCAGGAGGGTAGGTGAATTAGCGGCTCTATCGTGTGATCCCCCCTATTTGAGTATCCACCCTGATAAAGTGGTCCTCAGGAAAAGGTGGAATTTTTACCTAAAGTAGTGTCCAAATTTCATTTATCGCAAGAAATTTCTTCACCTGTATTTTTCAAAGATGCTGAAAGGTCCCTTCATGACCTAAATGTTCGTAGGGCTCTCTTAGTTTATCTAGATTGGGTGAAGCCCTTTAGGAGGGATTCTCACCTGTTTGTTTGCTTTGCGGGCCCAAAAAGGGGGATGGGAGCCAATGCTCAGACTGGCTCGGTGGGTGGTACAAGCTATTTTGTTAAGTTACAAATATGCGAACTTACCTTGTCCGTTGGAGGTACATGCTCACTCCACTAGGTCGCTAGCAGCTTCAGCAGCACTCCTGAGAGGTGTCTCTCTACAAGATATCTGCAAGGTGGCGACCTGGGCGTCTGCGGACACTTTCATCAGACACTATGCCCTAGATGTGCTGGACAGGAAGGAAATGATAGTGGGCGTGGCGGTCCTACAATCAATCTTCCTGTGATGAGTCATTTATACCTACCACCCAGGTACTTAGCTATGTAATCTCCCATGTGGGACTGCACAGAAAGACCGCAGATGAAAAACAGTGTTTCATACCTGTAACTGTTGTTCATCTAGGTCTTCCGTGCAGGCACACATACCCTCCCTCCTTCCCCACTCTTGGTATTTACCTTGCAGTCGGCGGCAAAAGAGGACTGAGGGTATGTCGGGGGTGCCCCGCCTCTTAGGAGCCATTTTTCGGCGGGAAAGATGGCTGCGCATGCGCTTTGGGAGGCAGGGGCTCCCCCTAGTGGTTCTGAGCTGTAAAAATCTTCGAAGTCGGCAGGCCTGCGCGTGCGCAGTCCCATGTGTGTGTGCCTGCACGGAAGACCTAGATGAACAATAGTTACAGGTATGAAACACTGTTTTTAGCTATGGCTAATTTTTTCGGTGTTAAGTACCATCTATACAGCATTTTATAACAGTTCTCTTTAATACTGGTACAAGTTGATATTTTTAAGGTATTTTCCCATAATTGTTCCCATGCTTCCATCGCTATTTCCTTATTACAATTTATGGCCCACTTTACCATTTGCACCTTGACTGTTTCATCTTCTGTAAACCACTTCAATAACAACTTATACATTTTAGATATTGCTTTACTATTATCCCCCAATAATAGTTCCTCTGGTTCTGAATTTTTAATTCTAAAACCATTCTTTCTGTGTTCTGAATCAAATAAATCTTTAATTTGTCTATATTGTAACCAACCATATTTAAATGGCAACTCCTCATTTCGCTTAAGTTTCAACCCATCATTTTCTAATACTGTTAAATCTTTGAGGGTAAGCCGTTCCTTTCCCTGATATTCCATATTCGGGTTGATTACTTCAGCTGGAACAATCCAAAGTGGTTTCTTTAGCTCTATAAGTTTCATGTACTTGAGCCAGGTTGACAGTAGATTTCTTCTCAGGTAGTGGTGCTGAAACATTGCATCCATATTATACTTCCCGTACCACATATATGCGTGCCATCCAAATAGTTTATTATGTCCTTCCAATGTTAATAACTTATGATTGGTCAAAGACACCCATTCTTTTAGCCACACCAAACATATCGTTTCATGGTAAAGTCTTAGATCAGGTAACTGCATTCTACTGCAAAGGGTAGTATTTCTACTGCATAGGGTAGTATTCCCTATCATTTAGTTGTCGCCAAACCTCCTTTCTATAGTCATCCTTATTCATTATTACTATCCCGCCCCCCTTATCAGAGGGTTTGATAATGATTTCTGAGTCCTTCCTTAGTTTGTCCAAAGCAACCCTTTCCTCTGGTTATATTCTGCCAAATCTTATGTTTTCTCTCCAACACCCCTACCTCTTTAAGAACCAATTTTTCAAAAGCCTCTATCTGCTTTTCCTCACTCCTCTGCTTGAAGCCAGCTGGGTGACCTTGGGTCAGTCCCAGCTCTCTCAGAACTCTCTCATCCCCACCCACCTCACAGGGTGGTTGTCTTGAGGATAATAACAACACACTTTGTAAACCGCTCTGAGTGGGCATTAAGTTGTCCTGAAGGGCAGTATATAAATCAAATATTATTATGTTATTATATTATTCTCCTACACTCAATTTTATCCTCAGATCAACTCTGTGAACAGGGATAGAATAGGAGAGAAAAACAATGGAAAAGGGCCTCTGGAAAATGTAACTGACCGAAGTTCATCCATTAAGTTTTCATAGCAGAATGGGGATTTGAGGTCCTAGTTTGAAACTCTTAACCACTGCACCACACTGGCTTTTAAACTGCAGTGAGCAGCCAGGCCCGGATGAGTCATGCAAATCATGTGGCATTGAGTCACCCAGTGGTTGCTGCCAGGCCTGACCCTGATGAGTCTTCTCTCAAAGGCCAAAACACCTCTGAAAGGGCCCCACCTCTCCCCCCTGGCTTTTACTGACAGGATCAAGCCTAGAATACTGGCAAAACTGTTGTGGTTGCCCAGCAACAGCCACTGAGGGCGTTCATGTCTTAATGCTACAGATGCAGCTTCTATTATTTTTATATATATTTCATATTTTTCTGCAAACCTGGGGCTTTTCTCAAGTTGTAGAAAGATCTGTTGTCCTTTCATGGCTCCAATCTCTGGATTTAAATATTCTCAGATTTAGCCAAGTTGAGAATTAGATATACTGATTGTGCTTGGTTCTTTTTCTCATGCTTCTGTTTTAATTGTTGTTTTAATTTTAATTAGCTATTGTGGGTTTGTCAATTATTACTGTTTTAATTGCTGTTTGTTGTGGAAATCATAGTTTTTAATTTTCATCAATTTGGAGGACTGTATTTGATTTGGGTTATGTGGTGAATTCTGTTTTTGTGAACTGAATGAAACACCATGGTGGAAGGTGATATATTTATATCTTAGAAAAATTGGAGGACCGGTGAAGTGCCACAGATTAACAAATGTTGTCTTTAGAAAGTGGGGAAAGGGTGTGGGTGGGAAACTATTGACCAGGCAGCCTGATTCTGATACCGTGGGGGGGGGGGGAGATAGAACAGATCTTTAGTAAGCAAGAGAAATAGAGGTTCCCCTGGACAACCATTCCCTCTCCCATTCCCCTCCCTGGAGGTGGAAGGGGGGGGGGCTGGTTAGAACCAGAGGCTGTAGGGCACTGCTCTCAGTCTAGCCTGCAAGTAGAGTTGCCAGGTCCCCCTGTCCCCCTGGCAGGAGCTGGGAAAGCCAGCACCTACCTTGCCTGTTGTCTGTTCCAGGAAGTGATATCCTGCGGCCACATGTCCTGCAGCCATCCGTGAGAGCACTCCTGTGCTCCATGGGGGGCCGAATTGGGCCCAATTGGAGCATGGGCACACTCCTGTGCTCCGCAGTGGCCTGATCTGGGCTGATTCAGTCCTGAATCAGACCCGGAATGGGCTGCTGTGGAGCACGGGAGTGGTCCTGTGCTTCACAGTGGCTCGATTCAGGCTGGTTCAGCCCCAATTCATGCCCAAATCAGGCCTCTACGGAGCGTGGGAGTGCTCCCGTGGTCTGTAGTGACCCGATCCAGGCTGAGTCAGGCTCGAATCAAGCCAGATTGGGCTGCTGGAGAGCATGGGAATGCTCCTGAATGGGGCTTGCGGGAGCATGCCATGCTGCTTGGGAGTGCGCCCCTTGGGAGGCCCGTGCCTCCCCCACCGGCCAGGTAAGCGGGGGCAGAGGTGGAGGGTGGGAACAGGGGATCCCTCACCCCCAGGAGGGGACTGGCAACCTTACTTGCTAGCTTAGAGCTGTTCCTTCTGAGGGTCTCCTTCTCTCAGACTGGCCAGGAAGAGCCAGAACTCCAACATGGAAGAATTCTGGATGTCACTGGGATAAGTGTTGCTCTCCAGCCAGGTCAAGTTTTTCTAAGAAGTTCTTGCAGTTGGCAAATCCACCAAAGCTGATAAAAAGCATTCCTGGCCAGCAATCAAGCTGGATCTAGATTCACACCCAACCTGGAAAAACCATCCAGAACAGTCAGCTGAACCCCAGCTAACGTAGCTTCCCTCTTGCTTGGATAAATTTGCATTGCTCTCTTCATCCAACATGTCCCGTCTCCAAAAGATGTGTGTTTAACAGGCCCGAAGCCTTCCTAGAATCTGAACAAAGCAAGAGGGTAGATCTGATTGCCAACCACACTACCACTGCCAACCACACGCTAATGGCACCACACTCATCCTGGTGATCGCCCCGGCATCCCCACACTGACCTTAAATGGAGAAAAGGTGGGAAACGGTGGAATCCCAAGAGCCACAGTCTATGGGGAAGAGCAGCCATCTCAGCATCAACCAGCTCTGCCCTCATCCTAGCAAGATGGTGGAGGAGGTTGCCATGATCAATGGTAGTGAATGATGCGGAGAAGTCCAAGACAGTTAACAAGGACTCACTCCATGTGCCCACTGCTCAGTTCAGGTCATCAGTAAGTGACCAAGGCATTGCCAAAACCAGACAGAACCCAGACTGACATGGATCTGGATAATCTGTTTAATTGAAGAAAACCTGGGTTTGAGAAGCCACTAGCCACTCAGTCACTTGGCCCAAGAATATTATGTGGGAGACATGTCTAAAATTGTTTTAGTTGGTCACATTCAGGGATGATATTTTCTCATAACAGTTTCCCTCTTTGACAGCTTCCTACAGTGCCTCTCTTTATCAGGCATTCATTCTGAGCTGCACACACGGTCAGTCACTATTAGATGGGATTTGTGGAACGAAACTGGATGTGACTGACACTCTAAATGGCAATGCCAGTCAGTTGTGGCTAAAAGATAAATAGATACGGGGGTGCCTAAAGGAAAAAATATTTTCCCCCATTGTTCCCTCCCCACCCCAGGACATTTCCCCCCAGTTTTCCCAACAGAAAAGTGAAAAAATTGGGTAAGAAATGAAAAATGACTCCTATTAACTATTTTCTTTTAGAAAGAGTAAAATGCTTATTAAGACAAGGTTTTTTTCACATTAAAAATGTGTAGCATGAAAAAAAAAATCTGGGGACTTCCAGAATTTGTCCAGTGGAAGAACTGGAAGTTTTGAGGGGATACTGAAAAAAATGTACACAACCTTTTGGTTTAAGTGTAAATAATGTTGGCAACAAGTAGTATGCTATAAGGTATTTAATGTCAATACATTATTAAAGAGTTCATTGTTTTCAGTATTCTAAAGTTTAGCTTAATAGCTAAACATGCTGGTAGCCTTATGTATGGTGTTTCTATGAGAGAATTTCTGTCCAAAAATACATTTTCTTTCTATCTTCAACTTTTATTTTTACCTAACCCTCAGATGTTCTGTGATCACATAGGGTGCAACAGTTGGCAACTTTTCTCAAGTATACTTGCAGTTTTTCTTCCAGAAAACGAAGAGATTTATATTTTTAAATTCTATAAGTATGCCAAATGATACAATTTATATGCTTACTAATACATGTTATGATGTTAATGAGATGTATTTTATATTAGGTGTTAGGCTTTTTTTACCCCTTCTGCCAACCTTTCACAAGTTGACTTCTGAGGCAGTTTGGCAAGGGGATTATCAGGGAAGTACCATAAAACCTGAACTACCTCTGAAATGGATTGCAGCAGCATGGCTGGTGAGAGAGCTGAGGCAGTGACATGTACAGTCTGTGGCATGTTTGCATTCTTACCTGAGGATCACAACAACTACACTTGTAGCCAGTGTAAGTGGGTAGCCCTACTGGAGGAGAAGATACAGGGACTTGAGGCACACTTGTCCACACTCAATTTAATAAGGGAAGGTGAAGAGTACATGGGAAGAAAGCATGAAGCACTTTTCAGAGGGCAACAGGAGGAGGAGAAGGGAAAGGTATCTCAGGATTTGGAGGAGCACCCAATACAAGAGGTGGGCACGTGGAAGAAAGTGACCCACAGGAGCAGGATAATCAGGAGACATTCTGAGCCTCTGATGCTAAGCAATCGGTTCCAGGATCTCCCCATAGATGTTGATTCTGGACCACTGGATCAAGAGTTACTTCCCCAGACTCCTTGAACCTTGATAGAAATTTCTTAGGCCCCTGCAGATGAGAAGACTCGTGCTTCCATTCCTCAGTATAGGAGAAGACATGTGCTGGTAATTGGGGACTCCCTACTGAGAGGGGTAGAGGGTAAAGTGTGCTGACCAGATGTGTTGTCTCGAAAGGTATGCTGTCTACCAGGTGCATGCATCCAGGATGTGACAGAAAGGGTAGGAAGACTTATCAAACCCACAGATTATTATCCCTTCCTCCAAATGTATGTGGGAACAAATGATATTGCCTGGCACAGTCCAGAACACATTAAAAGAGACTATGTTGCACTGGGTAAAAGGGTTAAGGACCTAGGAGCACAGGTTGTGTTTTCGTCAGTTTTTCCTGTCATAGGCCGTGGTTTAGGAAGAGAAAGAAGAATGCTGCAAATAAATGACTGGCTACATAGATGGTGTCATCAGGAAAAATTTGGTTTTTTTGGACCATGGCTTACACTTTCGAGATGAAGCTCTTCTATCGAGAGATGGTTTGCACCTCCTGAGGGTAGGAAAAAATGTGTTTGGTAAGAGCCTTGCAAACCTGATAAGGAGGACTTTAAACTAAATCCTATGGGAGGGAGAGACAAAAATTCAAAGTCTATAACTGGAGTAGGGAGCACTGAAGACCTGCAGGGAGTGGAACATATACTAGGAAACATTAACTCACAGGTAAGCACAGAAACAAAAACCTCAGGACATATAACTCATGGCTTCCAATGTCTCTACACTAATGCACAGAGTATGGGAAACAAGCAGGAGGAACTTGAAATCCTAATACAGGAAGGGAACTATGATATAATAAGCATTACTGAAAATTTGGTGGAATGACACTCACAATTGGAATACTAGGATTGAGGGATACAACTCCTTCAAAACAGACAGACAAGTAAGGAAGGGGGGAGTAGTAGTATTATATGTAGAGGATTATATACTTGTGAGGAAATACATATATCTGAGCATGGAAATTCAGTTGAGAGTCTCTGGGTAAAAATAAAAGGAATAAGAAATAATAGTGATACTATAATAATAATAACATTCGATTTATATACAGCCCTTCAGGACAACTTAATGCCCACTCAGAGTGGTTTACAAAGTATGTTATCATTATCCCCACAACAAACACCCTGTGAGGTGGGTGGGGCTGAGAGAGCTCCTAGATGCTGTGACTAACCCAAGGTCACTCAGCTGGCTTCAAGTGGAGGAGTGGGGAATCAAACTGGGTTCTTCAGATTAGAGTCCGGAGCGCTTAACCACTACACTAATTTGGCTCTCTGTGGTGGGGGTCTGTGTCGGAGACCTGCGCCAGTTAGGCTCTCTACCTGTAGACGATTCCTCCTCCTCCTCCTCCAAGGGGCTGGAAGAGCCAGTGGGAGACTCACCCGCAGCCCCTGAAGCACCAGATGGCGATGAGCAACCCGGTCCCTCAGCACAGGATAGTGGAGGTGAGGGGGCGCACCGAGAGGAGAGGGAACCGGCGCCTCGTAGAACCAAGCCTTGAGAGCCAGCAGCAAGGCAGAAGGCTTGAGGCAAGAGAGGCGGTGTGGGAACGGAGGAGGAGCACACGCCTGCAAGCGCAGGGTCGGGCGGAGCTGACTGCCGAAGACGAGGCAGGGCAATCAAGCGAAGGAGAAACACCTGGCCCTCTTATGCCGCTCTGACCTTATAAGGGAAATGCTGGGCAGAGCCCAGCGTGGGAGCAACTTTGTTTGCCACTCCTTGTGCCCAGCAGCTCACCTTGTATCCTGCCTTTGCTCCGATAGATTTCCTGTGTCCTGACCTCGGCTCCGTCCCTGACCACCTCTTGCCTGTCTCCGTTTGAAACTGACGACTTGGCTTTCCGACCTCCGTTTGGCTTTCTGACTCTCCTCTGCTTGCCCCCCTGACGAACAGACTCTCCGGCTCTTGACCTTGGTGTGTTTCGGACTCTTGCTCTCTGCCTTCCACTCAGCCCAGCACCCGCCCAAGTGGGAACCCTAGTCCTGACCGTGACAGTCTGCTATGGACCACCAAACCAAGCAAAAGACATGGACTAGAAACTCCTAGTACAAATTACAAAGTTCACAGACAGGACACAGTTGTCATGGGAGATTTCAATTACTCGGATATCTGTTGGAATCTAACTCTGCTAAAGATGAAAGGTCAAATGAATTCCTGACTTTTCTTGCTGACAACTTCATTTTTCAGAAAGTAGAGAGGGAAACAAGGGGTTCGGCTATCTTGGACCTGATTCTCACCAATAGGAAAGAACAGGTTGACGAGGTGAAAGTAGGGGCACCCTGGGTAGCAGTGACCAGGTAATTTTGGAATTTACAGTCTTGGGGAAGGGAAAAGCTGCACGTAGTCAGACATATAGGTTGGACTTCAGGAAAGGAAATTGTAACAAACTGAGAGCTATGCTGGGTAGAATCCCATGATCAGAAATACTTAAGGAGAAGGGAGTTCAAGAGGGGTGGGAGTTTCTTAAAAGCAAAATATTGAAAGCACAATCACAAATGATTCCTATGAGAAGGAAAAACAGGAGTTGCTTAAAGAAGCCAAGGTGGCTCCATAAACAGCTTTCTAATGAACTGAGAAATAAAAAAGACTCATTTAGGAAACGGAAGGAGGGTCTTCTAAACAAGAATGAATATAGACAACCTATGCTTGTAGAGAGAATGTTAAAAAAGCTAAAGCTCAGTATGAGCTTAGGTTAGCAAGAGTTCCTAAAAACAACAAAAAGGGTTCTTTGCTTGTGTTTAGAGTAAGAAAAAGAGCAAGAACACGGTAGGCCCATTGCAGGGACAGGGAAGTGAAAGTGTAACAGGCTATGGAGAGAGGGTAAAACTGCTTAATTCCTACTTTTCCTCAGTCTTCTCCTTCGAGGGAAATGGTGCTCAACATGACAATAATAGAACACATGATGGGGGAAGAGAGGATCAGCATAGAGGTAGTATGTAAACACCTAGTTTCGTTAAATTCAACTAAGTCCTCAGGGCCAGATGAATTGCTCCCAAGGGTACTAAAAGAACTCGCAGATGTAATTTCTGAGTCTCTGTCCATTATTTTTGAGAATTCTTGGAGATTAGGGGAGGTGCCGGAAGATTGGAGGCGGGCAAATGTTGTCCCCATCTTCAAGAAGGGGGAAAAGGAGGATCCAGGTAACTACCAACCCATCAGCTTGATGTCTATACCTGAAAAAGTCTCAGAACAAATCATCAAACTATCAGTCTTAAGCATTTAGAAAGGGGGGTGTCACAGTGGCTGTGATTACTAAGAGCCAGCATGGGTTTCTCAAGAACAAGTCATGTCAGACTAACCTTATCTCTTTTTTTGAGAAAAGTGCCGGATCAGGGGAATGCTATAGACAGAGTTTATCTCGATTTCAATAAGACTTTTGATAAGGTTCCACATAATATCCTTGTCGTCAAGTTGGTGAAATGTGGTTTGGATCCTATTACTATTAGGTGGATCTGTAACTGGTTGACAGATCGCACCCAAAGAGTGCTAGTTAATGGTTCCTCATCCTTTTGGCAAGGAGTGATAAGTGATTCCTCTGGAATCAGTCCTGGGACCTGTTCTGTTCAACATTTTAATAAATGATTTGGATGAAGGAATAGAGGGAATGCTTATTAAATTTACAGATGCTACTAAATTGAGAGGGGTAGCAAATATGGTAGAAGACAGAGTCAGGATACAGGATGATCTTAACAGGCTGGAAAACTGGGCTAAAACAAATAATGAATTTCAGTAGTGATAAATGCAAAGTTCTGTATTTATAAAGGAAAAATCAAATGCATAAATATAGAGTGGGGGAGACTTGTCTTGGCAGTAGTATGTGTGAAAAGGATCTAGGGGTCTTAGTAGACTATACACTGAACATGTGTCAGTAGTGTGATGTGGTAGCTAAAAAGGCAAATGCGGTTTGGGGCGGTATCAACAGAAGCATAGTGTCCAGATCATGAGAAGTTATGGCATCGCTCTACCCTGCTCTGGTTGGACCTTGCCTAGAGTATTGTATTCAGTTTTGGGCACCACAATTTAAGAAGAACATAGACAAGTTGGAACATGTCCAGAGGAGGGCAATGAAGACGGTGAGGGCTCTGGAGACCAAGTCCTATGAGGAAAGCCTGAAGGAGCTCGGACTGTTTAGCTTGGAGAGGAGACAACTGAGAGGTGATAGGATAACCATCTTCAAGTACTTGGGCTGTCATATAGAGGATGGCGCAGAGTTGTTTTCTGCTGCCCCGAGAGGTTGGACCAGAACCAACAGTTTGAAATTAAATCGAAAGAGCTTTTGGCTAAACATTAGGAAGAACTTTCTGACAGTTAGAGCAGTCCCTCAGTGGAACAGGCTTCCTTGGGAGGTGGTGGGCTCTCCTTCTTTTGAGGTTTTTAAGCAGAGGCTAGATGGTCATCTGACAGCAATGCTGACTCTGTGAACCAGGGCAGAATGGGTAACATCAGTGCTTAGTTCTCATGGACTTCTCACATGCCCAGGGTAATGCCAATCACCACCTTGGGGTCACGTAGCAATTTTCCACAGGCCAGTTTGTCTAGGGATCCTGGAGGTATTTTGCCATCTTCTGGGCATGGAGCTGGGGTGGGGGGGTTGTCACTGGGGCAGTCAGAGGGGTAGTTGTGAATTTCCTGCATTGTGCAGGTGGTTGGACTAGATGACCCTAGAGGTCCCTTCCAACCTACAATTCTATGTTTCTGTGTTGTTAAATCAAAGAAGTTGAGGTTTGACAGGCAAGTAAGTACTGCATCTATTTAAGTTTTTCCCAACAGTTAAATTATTTTCCAGTGGCTTCAAAATTTCTGGAAATTTTACCTCTCTAGCGGTGCCCCTCCCCATCTCCACAGAAAGGCACGGTCAGCTGGAGCTTTTGGTTTACTTCAAGCTCTGAGTCACTGTAGCCTTCAAAACAACCACACAGCCAGCTCTCTTTTGGGCTCTCTGACCAAACATATCCTGGCTCTTGTGCTGTGGGAGGCAATTTGAGATGTGAGCATCTCAGCCAATGTGATGGTGATGCCATCGCAAACATACAGAACAGTTGACAAGGCTGTTTATATCCATCACGTTTTACCTGTTCCTCTCCCCGGTTCTTTTAAAAGCTTGCACATCATCCACGCTCCCCATCTTCCCCACTCTTCTGGTGAGGCAAAAGAATTCCAGCTATCTTTAGCCGCAGCTAAAAACCTTCACCCCAGGCCCAGGTCCCGCGGAAGCATGTACCCCCCCTCCCCGCATATACCCACCATTTCCTTTGCCTGGATGGCAGTGTTGGCTGAGGTGGGGCCCTTGGGCAGGCTGCCATGCCTCAGCGATGTTCTGGGAACTATTAATATCCCTTCTGCGTGGGTCGCCTCAATGCTGCCCATTCATCAGGTTGGTTGAGGCGGGTGTGTGGCGTGCACACAGTCTTTCTCCTTCCAGCCACTTGCTGTGGTCACATCTCAGCAGCCAGCCCTCTCCAGCATGAACAGAAGCCTCTGTGTTTCCGTCTCGGTCGTGCCCGTTTGGTGCCTCTCCAGTATCTCATGCCTTGTTAAACTTCGGTGTCTAGGAAATATTTCCTGCTTCTGACATTCCTCCTCCCTTGGATTCCTCTTCAGATGAGGAAACTACCGGAAAGCTCTTGAAATCCTTACTGGTGCTGAATGCTTTCCTGTCTAGAGTTTGGATCTGAGAGGCCCAGCTTCTCCACTGCTGCACACGGGACATGTGCATCCAGAGTTCACAGGCAACGGGTCTACTGAATAGCTGCGTTGACCTAGGAGTGCTGAATTTCTGACTTATATTAAAACGGTAGCTCAGGTCACTTTTTGCCTCTGAGAGCTAGAAAGGATACTTCTTTGGCCTCAGGTTTATTCCAGGAACCATCCTGAGGTGGGTTATGAGTTTTGGATGGATCGTGGGAACTCTGTTGATGTGATTTACTTGGATTTCAACAAAGCTTTTGATAAGGTTCCCCATGACATTCTAATGGGTAAACTGGAAGTCTGCAGACTGGACTGTAGGGCAGTTCGGTGGATAGGGAACTGGTTAGAGGACCGCACCCAAAGAGTGGTGGTCAGTGGCGTTTCATCAGATTGGAGGGAGGTGTCCAGTGGGGTGCCACAGGGCTCAGTTTTGGGCCCGGTAGTTTTCAATATTTTTATTAATAATCTGAATGAAGAGGTAAACAGGCTACTCATTACATTTGCTGATGATACCAAATTGGGAGGAGTGGCAAACTCTCAAGAAGATAGATTTAAAATTCAACAAGACCTGAATGCTCTGGAGAAGTGGGCGGTTGTGAACAGGATGCAGTTCAACATAGATAAGTGCACAGTATTACATTTGAGCCACAAAAATGTGAAGCACAAATACGGGATGGGGGATACACTTCTGGGTAGTAGTGTATGCAAAAGAGATCTTGGAGTAAGAGTGGACTGTAAGCTAAATATGAACAGTCAGTGTGATGCAGTGGGAAAAAAAGGCAAACTCAGTCTTGGGTTGTATCAAAAGGGCCGTTGCATCGAAATCGCAGGAGGTCATAGCCCCTCTCTATACTGCCTTGGTCAGGCCACACCTGGAGTACTGTGTGCAGTTCTGGAGGCCTCAATACAAAAAGGATGTGGACAAAATTGAGAGGGTGCAGAGGAGAGTGATGAGAATGATCAGGGGTCTGGAGACTGAGCCCTACGAGGAAAGGCTGAGGGCCTTGGGAATGTTTAGTTTGGAGAAGAGGAGATTGAGAGGGGACATGATTGCTCTTTTTAAATATTTGAAAGGCTGTCATTTGGAGGAGGGCAAGGAGCTGTTCCAGTTGGCAGCAGAGGGTAGGACCCGAAGCAATGGGCTTAAATTACATGCACAAAGGTACCGGCTGGATATTAGGGAAAACTTTTTCAGGGTCAGAGTAGTTCAAAGGTAGAATCAGCAGCCTAGGGAGGTGGTGAGCTCCCCCTCACTGGTAATTTTCAAGAAGAGGCTGGATGAATCTTTGTCAGGGATGCTTTAGGCTCATCCTTCATTGGGTAGAGGGTTGGACTAGAAGGTCTGTATGGCCCCTTCCAACTCTGGGATTCTGTGAAAGAACTGCTCTTGAATGACTTGGAGTCCAACATATGGATTGTGTGTGTGGGGCGGGGGCTTGTTTAGTTCATTGAAGAACGTAAGGAGAGCCCTGCTGGATCAGACTGGTGGTCCATCTAGCCCAGCATTCTTTTTCGTACTGGAAGACCAAACAAACAGGCGATAGAGTCAAAGGCCTTCCCGTACTACTGAATCCTCTACTGGCATCCAGGGGCTGACTGTCTCTGAATGTGGAAGTTCCCTTTAGTCACCACTGATGGGCTTTTCCTCCACTAATGGATCTAATCCCCGTTTGAAGCCATCTGTGTACTGGCTATCACTATGTCCACTGCACAGATGGGTAAACCTTCCGCTTTTAAAAGGAAGCCTTCTTGCATTTCATGGCTTCCTTGATTGGAGTCATTCACCATGCAGGCATCCTTTCAGACTTGGTACCTTTCTTACCAAGTTGTAGAAATGTGGGATGGAAACTTTTCTGAAAACCATTTTTTTCTAGAAAATTTCCAGGGCTTTATTTTTCTACAGCTAATTTTCCATTTCTGGAGACACAATCACTAGGCTGATAGGGAACTAACAAGTAATGCGAGTGATGGTGAAACAGCAGCCTCAGAGCATGAGTTAACCTCTGTTGAGACAGAACACTCTCGTGGTTTTGGTGGGGCAAGTGATGGCTCACCCCCACTTTACCTTCCGGGCCTGGAATCTCCACCCATAGCGGTTCCTAGGGGGAAGGCAGTCTTCACACATCTTCTGGTTTTTCTACACCCTCTCTGGCATTCAGCATTCACAGCAACACCCTCTCCAAATGCACTGCTCTGTCCTTAAAGTCAAGTATAACTGTGTCCCATTCAACCATTTCTGTGTAATTTTGCTACAACAGACTAACACAGCTGTCCATTAGTAATTATTCCCATCCCACATGTTTTTTTAAATTCCCACTCCATCTGAACTTTAAGTGAGCACCACCACTTCTGCTCCCTCATTGTCTTGGAGCACTGGCAGAGACACAAGTGTGCACCTCGTGTTACTGTTCCACTCTCATTCTCATGTTCCAGTCTGCTCCTGCCAGTAAACCTCTGAAACCGAGTGCTGGGAGGCAACATTTGTACCTAAAAAAGGTGTGGTACAGTTTCAAGCGAGCGACCAACTGCCTAATGCTTAGAGAAGAAATTGGGAGGGGGGGGGGGAGTTGAAATGCTATTACAAAAAGTTAGAAGCTCCAAGGATTACACAACCCTTCCTGCACAACCCAGGTAAGCTCGTCCCAGCAGATATTCACACATATTTGCCAAGGACCAAAATAGGACATCTAATGTGTACAGGCCAGAATATTCAGACAAGGAAAATGTCTGTACCAGCTACTTCCAGAATTAGCTAACCTTATCAGGACAGGCCTTACTGTACCCGGTTCCTCCTGCCCCACAGAAAGGCCATCCTCATGCCTTTGTGGAATAAAGACCTCTCCGTGGTCAAGCACGAGACAAGCAAGGCTCAAACACTTGGGCTCTTCTTCATGGACACAAACACGGATCTCCCAGGAAATTGATCTTAATGTTAGAGCTAATGAGTTCATTCAAAGAACATCAATTAGGACAAACACATACAGTGTAACTTAAAATATTAAGTGGCATAACTATGAGTTTTCTTGAGGGCCGTAGCTGTGAGGACTGTTCTGAGTTGCCTCAAAATGTGCTTCTATTCATAGGTTATGAATTCAAAGTGAGAAGAAGATTGTTACTAGTTTGAACTCTGTACATTGCTCAGAAATTGAGTGCACAGCAACTGTTTTGTATTCTGCCCTTGCTCAGAGACTTCTATGCATTTACCAAATGAAGGCATCTGTGATGCCATAATTTAGTAAATTTCATTACTAAGTCACTCTTATGAATAAGACACAAACAAGACTCCTGTAAATGAACATCCAGAAAAACTTTAAAAATGTTCCCTTACAGATGTTTCTGTATTGCCTTTCTTAGCGTCAAATTTGTGACCAGTAGTTTGTCTTATGCACACGGTATGTATCTTTGTAGATCTTAAAGTGGCTATCTTAAAAGTGAATTTCAAAAACAGTACATAGCAGGAGATCGCTGATATACCACTATAACCACTGGCCAACTCCTACCTTTCCCTAGGTTTGGCCCAGTCCAGGGGCATTGTTAGGGGGGGTGTCCAGGGGTACCCAGGAGCCCCTAAATTTGTAGGGAGCCCCTCCCTAAACCCCCCATGGCCCTGCCCCCATAGATAGTAGAGGCCCCTCCCTATGATGTCACCAGGCCCCGGTTCTTTTAACGACCTCTTGCCCAGCCCCAGCCCCCCCCCCCCCCGGAAATTGGAAAGTCTACGCCACTGATTCGCCCTCTCAGCACCCTCTGGCACAAAAATGCCACTTCCTTTAAAAGGAGCCTCCTTTGCAGAAAAAGGAAGTTTGGCATGAAGTCCGTTTTATCCATTAACAAACCACAAGTCTCCTTTTCTCCCTAAACATTCCCTATGGTCTCCTAATGTTAAGAAATGATCAGAGCATCAAATTATAATTTTGTAAGAATTCAGTGGAGCGGAAACTTCCTTCAGAGGATCCTTTTAAGGAGCCCTCTTTGTTGATCATTTGGATGCAGAGAAGAAGACGGGGAAGCAGATTAAGCCCCAGCAAGCGCCTGCAGAGTTGGGGGTGGGGAAGGGCAGAGGCGCATGACAAGCAATGAGAAGCGGGGGGGGGGGGGACGAGCTCGTGGTGGGAGCGGCCGACACACGAGGAGGCCGAGCTAAAGCCAGTTACTGCTCAGAGTTCATCTCGCCTGCTTTGAAAACCTATTGTCATCCTTGATTCAGAAATCCTGCCTGAATCTGTATTTTAGCCACAATTTGGTATAGAATTAGGTGAATTTACGTGCACTGATTTCAGTGAGCTCATCTGTGACTGCGGGCAGTCAGAAAAGAGGAAGACCTAAAACGAGATGGCTGGTCTCAATAAAAGAAGCCACGCCCTCCAGTTTGCAGGATCTGAGCAAGTCTGTTAATGAGAGGACGACTTGGAGGTCTTTCATTCATAGGGTCGCCATAGGTCATAGGGTCGCCATAAACACACACATCTGTGCTTCACTCCATGATGGTTGGTGCACTGGCCATGATGTATCATGATGCATTAATTTTTTCCCCAATATATTTTTATTAGTTTTTTTCATCACAACTTAAATAACAGATTACTCAAGCTTTACGTACGTAATACATGTAAATACCATACATTTCAGTCCATCTCTTCTATACAATCATAGTTATATATTCCTTCTGCTGCTATCCTCCTATTATTGCTGTAGGTCTACTTTGATTAGTTCTAATACTCATTTTCCTTTCTCATTCTATCAGTTTGTGTCCTGCTAATTCATATTTAAGTTCTTATTTTGCACTTTCGTTCCATCCATTCATTTCTTTATGGTGCATGTGTACGTGTGTGTGCCGGAGCTTGGGAATTCTGCCGCAGGATTTGCTGGCGGAGGAGAGTTACTATCTCAGACCACGTGCGGAATCTTCCAGTGTTCTTTAAGTTGCTTTGCAAGATCTTTTAGCTCCTCTGGCAAGTAGCGAGAGTGTGTGTTTACTTCCACCTGTCCAAATTTCCTAAATAATGCAGTGGAGAAAATTTGGGAGGAAGAAAGATCACAATCGGATGTACAAGAGTAACATAGAAGGAATTTGGTCTGCTTTGCTTGGAGAAATGTGGGGAGGTCTGGAAGTCTGAACAAATGCAGAAACATCAGCTCTGCTCAGCTAGGAAGGGCTCTCCGCACTCCAGGTTTCCTCCCTCCATTATGTCAATGCTGCTCTGGGGGGGGGGGGGGGTAGAATGACAGGCAGTGGAGGCTGGGAAGGCTCACAGCCTTGAGTGGGACCCAAGGTGTGTTTTGAACCCCACAAAATGGCAGTGGAGAAGGAGGGAGCAGCTGTGTGTGCACTCCTAAACGGGTTCAAAATAGGCCTGGGAGGGGGCAAAAATAGCTTTGTCACCCACTTAAAAAACTGGTGGAGACAGATGTGGGCACATTACCCCAGAAATAAGCCACGCTGAATGTGATGGGGCTTGCTCTTGGGTAGGCGTCCTTTGGCTTGCAGCCTTAATGGATTGGCTAAAAGTGCTCAGGGGACAAAAAGCAGACCCCCCACCCTTCTTTTTTAATGAGGTGCGTCTGCGTCACGGTCTGCATCAACCCAGAAGAGTGCACAGGACAGGCAAGAATGCCTCTTCCAGACACTGTTCATCGTCATGTTTTATAAGCGCTTGTTTGAGAATCAATTAAATGTTGCTTTCTGATGGATTGAGGCATACTGAGTAGATCAATTTATCATTTATCAGATGCATTAGTCAATTCTAGGGCAAAGAGACAGCAACTCCACATCTGTTGTCGAGCTTTGGCCACTGGGAGTCTGGCAGAACACTGGCTGGGCCTTGGGCTGCAATTCAGATCGGTGGCTTAAATCCCAAGGGAGCCCTGATCCAGCCAGAGTCAGCTGAAAGCCATGAGGCATAAAGTGGTCATGACTGACTAGTCCGTGGGGTAGCGTGCCCAGGTCTATGCACGTTCAGGCAGAAGTCATCCCCACTGAGTTCAAGGGCTCCTATTCCCGGACAGCTGCAGAGGGTTGCATCCTTAGCAAGGATTATATTTGACTGAGTTAAGATTAATAGAATTTAAGCCTCCTAACTGTGCAGGATTTCACCCAATCCCGTGTGTACCAAGGAATGTTCCACTGCTTTCCCCGGGATTTACTCCCAGGCGAGTGAATGTAGGAGGGCAGGCAAAGGCAACGCGGGACTCCTGGCTGCAGCGAAGGCAGCTTCTGTGACGCGGCCTGTGTTGAGTCATGCCCGGACTTTTCCTGCCCCTCTGCAGGTCAGGGCTGTTCCACTGCAGTGGAAGGGCAGGGAAACGGACGCTGGTGGCGGAAGCAGCTTTCTTGCATGAATCATGGATTTCGAGCAGCACAAGTGCAGCTGCCGTTTGGAGGCAGGCGGGGGGGGGGCAGGGAGCGGACCCAGAAGCCCGCCGCTCCCTGTGGCTGTTCAGAATCAGCTCCGTCGCGCTGCCTCCTGAAACGAGAAAGAAGCCGTCTCAGAGCTGTCTTAGTGTAAACTTCAGATTTGTCCGGAGCACTCAGAGGAAGGCCAGCAGAAGAAATTGCTGGCATTTGGGAGGTGGGCAGGGCAAGGGCTGCAAGGACTTACCGGGGGGAGTTTGATCCTGCAGGCCAGCCCTGGACGGGCGGGGTGAAGGATCAGACGTTTAGCAAAGCCCACCCGGTAGGTGAGGATTCTGTGTTAGCTGTTCGCTGATACCGACATCCTGTTGCCACCACGCCTGTTATGGTTCAGCCCCCAGTCAAGGCAGGGGGCAGCGGAGGGGGCTGATCGTTTCCATTGTTCACAGTCTGCTTCCAGCCTGAGGGATGTTTTGAAGATCCTTCAGGTTGCTGAAATATTTTTATGCATCTGGATTTTATTGTCTGGTTTCTACCTAAATTCCTTTCGTGTGTGTGTGTGTGAGTTGTCCTGAGCAAGTCTTTTTACAGCATCTTATAAATGTTTTAAATAAATAAAGGAAGAAGGGGTGAATAAACTGAACTTTAATTCAGGCAAGGTAGAGACTGAATTAATTTAGAACTGGGTAGCATTTTGTGGGCAGGGAAAGCAGCAGGAGTCCAATGCCGAGAGGTGTCAGGAGCGACGAGCGTCAGTACTCCAACGGGGCACCCCCGAGAAGACCCTGCAGAGGCGGCGGGGCAAAGCGCCCCTGCTCCGCCCTCGCCCCGAAAGCCCCTTGCAGGCAGACCCCACTCGGTCCGAAAGGCCCGGCCACTCCAAGCAGCTTCCCCGCGGGGCGGGCGGCAGCGGCCTCTCGCGGCTCCGGGGCTTTCCGGCCGCGCCCCGCGCCTGGCCGAGGAGCTCCAAGGCCGCCTGCAAGCGGCGCTCCGGCCCTCGCAGGCGTCGGCCACGCGCAGCCTTCCGTGCCCGGGCGCCGCCGCGGCTGGCGCGGAAGGGAAGCGGCGCCCTTGCGGCCCAGGGCAGAAGGCCATTGGCCGGGCCGCCGCGGGGCGGGGCGGGGCGGGGCGGAGCGGAGGGCGGCCGGGCACCTGCGCGGCTGGCGGCGAGCTTCGAGCGGCGCGGACGACAGCCGGGCGCGGGTGGCTGGCTGGCCCGTCGGAGCGCCTGGCCGAGGAGACGCGGCGCAGCCGGCAGGTAGAGCGGAGCGGGGAGGCGGGCGGGGAGGAAGGGGGCGGGCGGCTGGGGGGCGCTGCGCTGGCTCGGCGGCCACGTGCGAGCCGCGCGGGAGATGCGCTGCTTGGGGCCGGCGGCGCCGCGTGTCGCCCCGCTCCCGGCTCCTGGTGCCGTCCGGCGGCGGGCGCCTGCCCCGCTCTCGCTTCCCGGTGCGTCCGAGGGGCCGGCGCTGCTTCGGGAAGGGCTGAGGTGCGCGGCTGGCCTCCTCCGGGGCGAAGGCGGCTGGGCCCGGAGGCTGCCTCGCGGGCGTGAGCCCTCCCGGCCCGCGCCCAGCGACGAAGGTCCGTGCTGGCCTCCGAGGCCGGGGTGTGCTGGCAGGTGCGCGGCAGCCGAGTGATGGGTCCGGCGCGGGGACGAGCGGGCAGAAGGCTCCGGGGCGTGCCGTTGCCCTTGCTCTCCGCCGCTCTCCGTGCGCAGGTTGAGGGAGGAGGAGAGACGCCGCGCCCGCCTCGGTCCGGGCCACTGGTGCGGCTGGGTTTGTGTGGGCAGGAGCGGTGGCCTGGGAGCCCTGGGTTCGGGGTGTGCTTCTGCCAGGGCCTCAACCTCACCCCGGAGGCAGGCCAGCCAGCCAGCCTTACAGGGCTGTTGCAAGACTGCAAAGACGGTGCATGTGAAGCGCGCCTGCGCTCGAAAGTGGTTGCCTTCTGCTTTCTCATGCCTGAGCCCAGCCTGCAACATCGCTCATTTATACCCCACCTGCCTCCTAACTGCTGAAATCAGTCTTTTCTCCTCCATGTTATCCTCACAACAACCCTTCTAGGTAGGTGAGGCTGAGAGTGTGTGACTGGCCCAAGGTCACCCCACAGGCTTCTTCTAGAGCAGAGTGCGGATCTGAGCCTGGCTTCCCCAGATCCCAGCCTGACTCTCCAACCGTGAAACCGGCTGAGTCCCCTGCTGTGTTATCTAATAGCCTCTCTTTAATGCACTTCTCTGTTAAGCTGTTTGAAAACGGCTGCCCTGCTTTAGCAGAGAGGTGGCAAGTCCAGCCGTCCAAAGCCAGAGCAAGGCAGAAGTGTGATCTGGGTCACACCAGACACCCACAAGGCCAGCAGGGAGCCCAGCTCGGGAGTCTTTGCTGAGTCTTCACATGACAGACAAGTTGCTCGGCCTGCCGGGCCAAGTCGGAGGCAGCAGCTGTCTGCCTCATGGCTTGATTGGCCCCACAGCTCAGAGTGGGTCCCTGCAGGCAGGGCCTGCTTCCTCAGCGGGGCATCCCGAGGAGGGCCGTGCGGTGTGAGGAGGCAAGGCAGGCAGCTCTCCTCTCCCCGAGGGGCTGCTGGCACACCCAACCCAACCAGCCTTGGGGGGTGCTGGCCCTCGGGTTGGGGCTTGAGCTCCGTGATCCAATCACGGGAAAAGGCATAACTACTAATTAGCTTAGAAACGCTAAATTCCCAATGAAACATGCGTTTATTTGCGTGGTTTTTCTTACCTTTCCTCCAAGGAGCTCTGGGGGACGCCCACGGTTCTTTCGCATCTTCCATTTTCCCTCAGAACAACCTTGTGAGGTTCAAAATGCTGAGAAAGAGCGACTGGCCCAGGACCACCACGTGCTTCTCTCGTGGCAAGTGGAGATTTGAACGCCCTGCTCCCAGGTCCCGGTCCAATACCTTTAAACCACAAAATGAATGACTAAAAATGTGTTAATAATGCACAACCCCTGTAGAAAAGGTCAGTTTTGCCAGCCCTGTGACATGCCGGCCTCGCGGCTGCCTTCTGCCTGTTGCCTGGCAGAGGTGTCCGCTTGGCCAAAGGGTGCCGTGCGAGGGTCCTGCCTCCTCACCTTTACACGCTGCGCCGCTCACAAAGGAGCACTGGCATTGGTCTGGTCAAGCCAGGGACTGGGCAGGCACGGCGGCCGGGGCTTCAGTGGACTCTGGATCAAGGCCGCGTGGGGCATCTGTGTGCGCGCCTCAGCCCTGCCCCCCATTTCCCAGCCCTCCTCCAGGTGGTCCTGCTTGCTCGGGTACTGGCTGAGCTGCAGCCTTTGCCTGCCCCAACCAACGCGGACTTGTTCTGTCATGCGGACGATAAGACGAGCTGCTGGTCAGAGCTGCTGTTGAGCTCTTTTCTGCTTCTTTTGATGCATGAATGTTGTACAGTTTGCAGGGAAGCCTATTGACTCTCAGCCATGAATATTTGCTCCCTGATAGAATAGTAGGTTTTAATTCTGTTTCGTTTGGCTGTTTCACTTATTTTTGCTATTTTAATATCCTGAGTTTGGGGGGAGTGCCCATTACCTTTTCCAGCCTCACTGAAACCAATATGGGCTGCATATAGCTCTTGAATAGCTCTTTTTCAGTTGAGTTTGTGTAGGAGATATTCCCCATGGAAGATGTGAAGTAAACTGGAACCTGTGGACTAGCTGAGAAGCCAGGGCTGAGTAACAAAAGTGAACTGCGTTGGCACAGAGGTGACCAACCTGTGCCATGGTTTCAGGAGATGGTGGCACTCATGGGAGGGACTGGTGCCTGCCTGCCTCTTCAGGGCAGTGGTGCTTTCTCGCCCCCTTCCCTGGCTTGTTCAGCTAGAGGTCCAGCCACCCCAGGGCTCTAATCTTGTGCTCTGCGTACTGAACGTGTATGGACTAGAGTGACGGCATTGCATACTTGGCCCGTGATCTGTGGCATTGCATTGACAGATCTGGATTGCAGCTGGACAATTCAAATGCTTGCTTGTTTGGACTGGAATTTCCAGGGCTAGTAACAGCCCTGCATATCATGTGTCTCCTAATCAGAGTTCTCCATTTATGTTGTTGTGCTGACTCAAATGTAAATATTTGTTTGCATGGAATCTTGCTTTTGAAGAGATACTCGTCTTTAGTTTGTTGTTTTCCTCAGTTTTTAGGCTCCAGTAAAGGCTGTGATTCTCGTCCTCTCTCTTTAATGGCTTCTGTGAAGCTGTATGTGGGTGGGTGGGGGGGGGCAGTATGTGCCTGTATTGCCAGGATTCCTACAAGCTAAACTGGGTCTGGGAAACTGATCCAAACCAAAATGCTCTAAGGGGACTTCCTCTGCTTGTCTCTGTGGCATTAGGTGCCAGCACCCCCAAAGAGTACAGGGGTGACTGCCTGTTGGGACGTTGCCTCCTGCCCCCACGCTCAGCTTGCATACTTTCCCCTTCCAACAGCACTTTCTGTGTTGATGTGTGTGCCAAAGAGCCCTGTGCATTGCAGAATCTTCCCAGAGATGTTCTGGTGGATGCACACAGTCAAATCCTGTGGAGCTCTGGCCCGGTCTCTTGAGCTTCACTGTCCTTGGGTGTGCCAGGCCCCTTTCTGAATCAGTGTGTTGTGGGGGGAATGTGAGCAAGCCGTCTTTCCGAGAAGTTTGCCCACCATTGCTGACCTTCCTTTCATTTAGAGGCACCCACTGAGCTCCCAAAGGCCCTCTAGTTGGTAAACAGTGCCCCAAACAGCGCTGTGAGCTGCGTTGGCACAAGCCTTATGCTGTAATAGTCCATCTAACCGCAGTGGTGTTTGTTGGGGGAGTAAGCTGTGGTCCCAGGAAGCAATCAGGAATCCTCAGGCAATCCCGCTTCTGTTTGCTGCCTGTTTTCCCCCATGTTGCTTGAAGAATGCGTCCCTCCCTTGATGATACTTGCCTTTCATTCCAAATCCTAACCGTAGAAGTGTGCACGGACCATCCAGTGAGTTAGGGGCAAAGTGAGAATGGCCCCCTTGCTCTTGGTGTTCAAAGCCCCTGGCAAACACAGAGGGGCTTAAGGCTCACAGTTGCCCTGCAAGGCTGGGTTTTTCTGGGAGACAAATTAAGGTGCAAAAGAAAAGGGACAGAAATAAATGGAGACAGCCGAAGGTCAATCTGTTCTGGTTAAGGGTAAATTCAGACACGGTTTTCCAAGACAAGACTCGGCACATTTAAAGGGCTAACCCCTAAATCTTGGGAGACAAGAAGACTGGACCCTCCCCCCCCCCTGCGCCCCTGAGCAGCCGCTGTACATGCAGAGCATGTTTGGGATCGGCAGGCAGGGCCGGAGGCCTCTGGAGGCGCCTGCTGGGCTCTGATCAGATTTTTTTGTCGCTGGGCTTGTCTTGCGCCTTACAACGACTTTTTCTTCCTTTGGGGGAAACTTGAGGGCATGAATTGTGAGCAGCACTTAACAGCAGTGTAAGAATTCCCTTTTGCAGTGAGTGGAAGGAGCTTTCCCAGAGATCCAGTGGCTGAAGGACAAAGGCTAGGACTGGGAATGAATGAATTAACCTTTGCGCTCAGTTCCGGAGCATTCTCTGGCAACGAAAACATTGCCGTAGATTAAGGCTGCATTCCGAAAAAGTCAGGGGTCCCCCCAGCCCAGTTAATAATTGAGCTACAATGACCCTCCTTGTGTGGAGTCTCCCTGAAAGTCACCTCCAGATAATTGTATTAACTTTTGCGGTCGCTAGGGGCCGGATTTCAGAAGTTTAAAGAGACAGACTTCTCTTTATTTTCTCACTGTGTATTTTCAGACTGAAACTCTCTTTGTGCCGTGGAAGGAATGTCAAAAAGTATAAAGACTCAATTTGAATTTTACACATTCTGTGGTGCTCGTGAATTGTGCCTGTCGCTTTTCTGTTGCTCAAATGAAATAACAGCTGGAATCAGCTGGAATGAAGAACAAGAAGCAGCGGGTTGAAACGAAAGCAGAAGTGAGTGAAAGAAGCTTGCTAAGGCGGCCTGCTTTGGAGCAGAAGTCTCTCCCGATGGTATGTGCATGATCGTGGAGACACGGGAGAGACGCCGAAGCTGGGGAGAGAGAGAAGGCGAGGTTTTGCTCTTCATTGGCTTCTTTCTTCCCCAAGCGTCACCCTAAGCACTCTGCAGGATCTGTTGGCAACTCCTGAGCTTGATTTCATGAATAAGATGTTGGCTCTTTTGCCCAGAGCCCTGTCCTAATCCCACCTGCCGCTCGTTCCCTGGACGCAGTCAGTCATGTCAACAGAACTGTAGTCCAGAAAGATGCCTTGGAGTTGCCTAGCAATCACAACCTCACTTCCTCCTTTTCTGTAGCCACCCTCACAGGAATTGGGCCACAACTAAGGTTTAGCGGCACACAATGAGGAAGAGGAAAATTGTTCTGCATGTAGATCCCAAAGATGGTCTATTTTATGTATTTGATGAAATTTTAGTTTTCCAGCACTCCGATTTTTCCAGTGTTTTCCGATGATTCACTGATTGTGCAGTTTCATCTTGACATTTTTGTCTCAGATATTGGAGGGGGGGGCAGCGGATAGAAATACTGTTTCGTCAAAACCAGTCTTCTAGTTCTCTGTCGTGTCCTGTGGTCTTTTATCCATTCTTTCAAGTTACTTCAGTGGATGTTGTGTCACCTTCTGGTTGGCTGGTAGATAATCGGAGATGGTCCACCTCTTTGTTTTCTTTGGACAACAAATGGTTCTTTCTGGCTCATGTGCTGTTCACTGGAGCTCAGATTTTAATCAGGAATTCATCTTGGGATGTGAATGAGGCAGCTGTGAATTGAACTTGGCTAAAATTCTTGCTAATCTCCCCCCCCCCCCTTGCAAACAAATATTGCCTAGATCACTTTTGCTGTTGGTTAATAAGTGACAGATTAGTCTCTCTGCGTGTGCCGGGAACATTTATGGAGTGCCCAGAAACAGCGCTGTTTAACTATCCATTTTAATGGCTGCTTATCAGAAAGGGTGCTTGTCACCTGGTGACAGAAGTGGATTGAGCCTGCTCTGGACAGGCCTTGCTCAGTGGCGTTTTCTAATCTGTGAGATAAGGCTCCAGAGGGTGCCTGGATTTTACGCTATCCTGCTGCCGGGCTCAGTACCAGTCAAGAAGTGCAAAGCGCTCTTCTGCACTAAGGTGCCCGTGTGGAACAGGAGATGGTGGCTTGGCTAATAATGGGGCCTCTGTGCTCAGAGTTGGTATATAGAATAAAGAACGTGAGGTGGCTGTCCCCATCACAGACACGGCTGTAAGTTTTCCAAGGTCGTTTTGTTGGGCCCTGCTGGTAGCAGAGAGCTGGCTAAGCCTTGACTCGTGACTTTTTTCATGTGGAGAACACTTGATTGTTTTCGCAAGTTTTCCTGGGAACCGAAGTCTGAGAGCCAAACTACAAGTGACGTCTTACACAGGTTGGACACTAGTCGGCTTCCCTCAAGTTTTGATGGGAAATGTAGGCATCCTGGTCTTGCAGCTGTAATGGAGAGCCAAGCTGTAAAACCAGGGCGCCTACATTTCCCATCAAAACTTGAGGGAAGCCGACTAGTGTCCAACCTGTGTAAGACGTCACTTGTAGTTTGGCTCTGAGTGTCCTTCCCCTCTCTGTTAGAATCGCTGCCTGAAGAGCCAGAGAAAGCCGACGGCAGAAGCAGCTTTTGCAAATTGTTCCTCCAGTCACAATCCTACTGGACAAGACGACTCCCAACGATTGTTTGGGGGCGGGCAGCTGCTACTTTCTCCCTGGGCATCCTGCTCCCAGGGAGCTGATCTGGAGAAAGCCGCCGTGTTGGTGAAACTCCAGCTGCAGCGACAGTGGAAGAATCTGCTGCTGCTCTAACATGCTCTCATTTCAGTTTTTCTTCAGGAGCAGGGGAAGAGCATGCTATTGGTTTGTTTGTTTGTTTGTTTATAGTTTGCCTTTTTCACTGAGAACCAAGGCAGATTACACAGTGTACGTGAAAATACAATATAATCAACAGCTAGGCCATTCATTGAGCAAAGTACAATAATGAACAACAGTTAGGACATTCAGCGAAAGAGATATATAGTAAGGTATGGTAGCAGAAAATTTGAGAAACAAGCATAAAGTCAAACGCAGAGATGAAATCTATTTGAAACAAAACTCTCCTAAAGGCTTTTGTATAGCGGTTAAATTAAATAACACGGGGGATAAGACTGCAACTTGTGGAATCCCACAAGGTAATTGCCACGCTGAGGATAGCTGTTCTCTAATAGGAACCCGTTTAGTCCATTCCATGAAAAACGATTTAAACCAGTCCCAGGCATATCCCCTGACACCAGCTTCTGCCTCCAAACGCCTCAACAGGATGCCGTGATCTACTGTGTCAAAGGCTGCAGTTAGATCCAGGAGGAGCAGCAGTGAAGCATCACCGATCTACATTCTGGCAGAGGTCATCAACTAGAGCTACTAGAGCCATCTCTGTCCTGTAGCCTGGCCTAAAACCAGACGGAAAAGGGTCCAAAGCACCGGAGTTGTCCAAGAAGGCCTGGAGTTGGTCAGCTGCTGCTCTCTCAGTCAATTTGCCTGGAAAGGGCAGATTAGAGACAACCATTTGTTGTCCTAAGAAAACAAATTGTTTTTTTAAGTAGTGGGTGGATGACTGCCTCTTTGAGAGACTGAGGGAAGGTGTGCTAAACTGATTTTTTTAGTGTATGCTTTTCAGTTTGGGGGGGGCATACAGATCTCGTGCCCAGTACTTCCCAGTTTGAGGCAATTTCATCTTGGTACGGGAAGGAGGAGGCTGGTTTAGGAGTATTTCCATCAAACCCAAGATCCTGGACTGCCTTAGGGTATAAATGTAATACCCCTGTGTGTTTTCCTATTCTTGATATAGTAACACGATTTTGGATTCTACATCGGGTAAGAACCTTTACAAAGTTCACATGATGATAAAAAATCCAGTGTGGTAACTATGTTAGTTTGTTGCAGCAGAATTAAACAGCAGTCCCGCGGCACCTTCTGGACTCAACATTTATAACAGCCTTTATCATCAAAGCTCCAAGCCGCCAACTACAAATCAATCAAAAGCATCTTGCTTTAAAAAGCAAAACAAAGCTTCAAATCACCATATACTAAATGCCTCTTAGAAACTTCGTACAGGTGTCTTCTGAAATAAAAAGGTCTTTACAGACTTCCTAAACGCCAGCAAAGAGGCCAAGGACCCCGACAGAGGGCCCCGTTCACAAATTTGGGGCTGCAGAATGTAATTGGTCTGTGGGCTCATAAGGGGAGAGAGGGTCCTTTAGATGTGTGCCTCCCTAGTGGTTGGAGGCTTAAAAGGCAGCCCCTTGAATTGAACTGGGAAGCAAATAGCGAGCCAGGGAAGCTGCATTAGAAGGTATGATGCCCCGTGGTGGAGGTAATGCCCCCCCCCCACTTAACAAACAGGCAGCCGCTGTTTGCTCTAGATGAAGCTTACGGACTGTTCTCAAGGGCAGCTCCACAGCACAGTCTGGAGGTTGCAGGAGCTTGGATCAGCTCAGCAAAGCCAGCCCTGCGCAGGAGAGTTGTTAAGCCTATTAAGCTATTGCCCCCCGCTGAGGATTCACAGAGATATTCACGTATCTCTCCCCCCCCCCCCCAGATATAAGGAGCTAAGGCCACAAAGGGCTTTGACATAGTGTGGTGGGCGCAGCCACTAAATGGCTGCCTCGTCTTACCTTCTGCCACACAGGGAAGATCCTTGAGCTGTGATGGCGGCTGCTGCCAAAGCAACATTTTTAAAAATGTGCACAACCAGCCAGAAGACTTGCTGGCCAAAATCCCTACCTGGTTTTGCCCACTTTCTAGAACCACTTGGCAGGCAACCAGGAAAGGTGCTGGTAGGTGCCATAAATAGACCCACGAGTACCATGTTCGGGGGCCCTGCCCTATTGTTTTGTTTATTGTATGCCCCAGACATTGATTGCATTGTGTTGCATTGTGTAATCTGCTTTGAGTCTCAGTGAGAAATACAGACTATAAATGACAGGAATGATTGACATCCTGGGTAGAGAGAGTTACCTGGAGTCTCAAATGTTGATATTGGCACCTGAGAATGTTGACTTTTTTTTTCATGTAGGTACAGAGTTGGTGCATTAAAAATAAGGGATGTTGGTTGTTGGGAGGGGTTATCCCATCATATCATCAGTGTTCTTTTCCCCCTCTGTATTTTGTAAGAGTGAACTTTATAACAAACAGCCTAGGAGCTTCAGGAGGTGCATATATTGCATTTAAAAAAAATGCAACAGGTTTCCAGTCAGAGGAAAGTAGCTGTGGTGGTCCGTTACTTAGAATATTCTTATATTTGGATTTCTGGCCTTGGGATTACAGACCTCAGACTCTTCAGCTGAAAGCATCAGCAGTCAAGAGGGGCTCTTTTGCCAGCGACCCCTCTTGTAGCATCCCTAAAATCTAAACACCAAAACAGTTTCATTTAACATGCTGCCTTCCAGACTAAGGCACGAGACATCTCCCCTATGTCCTTGTAGAAAGAGAAGCCATCAGTCCCTTTTGGCATTCGGAACTGCTTTCCTTAGACGATCTTGCAAAACTTGTGGCTGCTTCTGTTTAAAGAAGGGGGAAATTGCTTCCCTGCCTCAGGGTTCTCCTAAGCTTTTGCTACAAGTCAGGTGTCGGACATGGTTTTTGCCAAAGAATTCCGGAGCCCTGGACAGAATACCCTTCTTCATGCAACTCCCAGTTCCCAGGGCTCTGCGGGGAGAGGTAACAATGCTTAAACCAGTTTAATTGTCAATCTCCCATTTGCCTTCTTCTTCTGCCATTTGTGAATTCTGTTGTGGAAAACAAGATTCTTAATTTTCTGCTTTTCTACCCATAATTTACTCCTATGTTGTGGAGAAGGGGGGCAAGGAAGCGTTTTACTTTCTGTACAAGTAGAGGCACAGAGCAGGGACTTTGATGCCTTTATGACTTCTTGAAAAGGATCCCCAGGGGAGGGGTCCACCCATCCTTTGGGCGAGCAAGATGGGCGGGTGGCAGCGTTTCCCTTGCCGTGGGCAGAGATCAGTGGAGGAGGGCCAGAGGCTTGCCAGAGCCCTGGAGATTGGGCACGTGGTGTGGTAGAAAGCAGCACTGCACCCTCAGTCCAAGTCACCGACACGGGCACCGTGGCTTCTTTTAGGCTTTCTAACAACCAGGGGAAATTTCCCGGGCTGTGCCTAGCTTGGTTCTCAGTTTCAAGCCATTTAAAGGTAAAAGTAGTCCCCTGTGCAAGCGCTGAGTCATTACTGACCCATGGGGGGATGTCGCATCACAACGTCTTCTTGGCGGACTTTTTGTTACGGGATGGTTTGCCATTGCCTTCCCCAGTCATCTACACTTTACCCCCCAGGAAGCTGGGTGCTCATTTTACCGACCTTGGAAGGGTGGAAGGCTGAGTCAACCTTGGGCCGGGTACCTGGGCCAGCTTCCGCCAGGATCAAACTCTGCAGCTTGCCACTCTGTGCCACGGGGCTCTGTTGCACCACAGGGCAACAGAGCCATTTATTGAAACAAAAAGCTTTGGATTGGCCTGTGGAAATGCCCAGCATTTGTCCTCCAAACACCTGAGATTAAAGCAGATCCCACAGTAATTGGCTGTGGCAGAGTGTGAAACTCCACCTTGGAACGCCAGTCCAGGTCTAGCAGAGCGCAAACTACCAGGCAGCTGGAGTTTTTCCAACCACAGGTCTTATTTTCTGTGCGGAAGTCCCTCGGAGGCGCTTTTGTTTTGAAAACGGGGATGTTTGTCTTGCAAGGCCAATTATTTAAGCACCATTATTGTGGCACAAGTGCCCAAATAGATCTTTCCGGACCACCGCCATGCTGCAGAGGCCTGTTCTTGCATATTGTGCTTAGAAACATAGAGCTGGAAAAGGATCCAAAGGATCGCTTCGTCCAGCCCCCTGCACAATGGCAGAAATTCACAGCTCCCCCACTCCTGCAGTGATCCCTTGTCAGGATCCGCGCTGGAGTTGTTGGAGCCTGGGAGGGAGCGCACCCTCCAGGTTGACCTAAACGACACACCCGGTTCTGGGAAGGCCTCAGAAATGGGGGGAAGAGGGGGGTTGCAGCACCCTTGCTCCCTCTCTCCCTCTGTTGGGTCGGCTTGGCTCGCCTTCTCTCTCTCACCCTTGTCTTGCTCTTGCTTCCTCCTCCTCCACCTTGCTTTCTCCCAACTGCTCCTCACCAGCCGACCCCGCCGGGTTCGCCTTGCTGCCACCTGCAGCCTCTGTGGTGGCTCTGGAGGGCTGCACCATCTTGCCAGGCCTCATTGCCATCTGTGCAGGCTCTGCAGTGCCTCTGGAGGGCTGAATCGCCTCACCCAGCCTTGCCAGTGCTCCTGTGACCTCTGTCACACCCCTGTGAGTCCAGGGGGCAGCGGGTGGTCATCCCCAGACCCCCCTGCTTAGTGCCCAGAGGAAAGCAGAAAATCTCAATGATCCCTTGCCAGTCTGGCCGGGAGGAAAATTCCTTCCTGATCCCAAAGTAGAGATCTGCATTACCCCACACATCTAAGAGGGGGCCACGGGAGCCCTGCGCTTGCTCATCCCTTCCTGCCCTCCTCCTTGTGATCCGCCTAAATTCATGGTGAGTCATATAATCATCATTGCTGACAGGTGGCCACCTAGCCTCCTCTTAAAAGCCTCCAAAGGAGGGGAGCCCACCACCTCACGAGGAAGCCTGTTCCACTAACGGACCGGTCTGTCAGGAAGTTCTTCCTAATGTTTAGCCAAAAACTCCTTTGGAGCAACAGAAAACAACCTTGCTCTATCGTTCATCTGACAGATCTTCACACACTTGAAGAGGGCCGTCATGTCGCCGCTCAGTCATCTCTTCTCCAGGCTGAACCTACCCAGCTCCTTCAGCCTTTCCTCATAGGACCCCTCATCATCTTGCCCTCTTTTAGATATGTTCCGGCTTGTCAACATCCTTCTCATACTCCAAGTGAGGTCTAACCAGAGCAGAGTAAAACGATACCCACACTTCGTGTGATCTGGACACTGTGCTTCTGTGGATAGAGCCCAAAACTGCATTTGCCTTTTTAGCCACTAGATTTCCAGGGTATGAGTTTCTGAGAACCAATGTCTGATGAAGGGGGCGTTTATTCTCGAAAGCTCATACCCTGGAAATCAGGGTTCTTAAAGGTGCTTTAAGGTGCTCTTCTGCTGCCGACCAGTACGACTACCCACCTGAAACTATATCAGAAAAGGGAGCCTGTCCTGACTTGTTCTTGAGGAATCACTGCCTTCTTTTCTAAATGCTCAGGGACTTGATTCTTTGTTCTAAAACCTTTCCAAATATGGATGGCAAGCTGATAGGTTGGTAGTTATCTAGATCCTCTTTTTTTTCTCCTTCTTGAAGATGGGGACATTTGCCTGCCTTCAGTCTTCTCCAAGTTTCCTGCAAACATCTCATTTTCATTGTGAAGAACAGCCGTTTATTTGTTTCTGCACATGTGGACAGTGTTCCATTACAGGCCAGTTTGTATGTTCCGCACCATCAAGTAACGCAGCTTTTCCTCTGTGGTATCGTCGCAGGGGGTGGTGATGGGGGGGGGGGTTCATGCTTTCTGATGGGACAAGTGTCCACATGTACAGAAAACCCCGTCCCTAACCTGCGACTTTTTATGATTCAGGAATTTTTTGGGTTATTACAAAAATATTACTTACCTGGGCTGTTAGAATTTCTACTGTCCAGAAGACACTTTGCTGCTTGATAATTTTATTTTATTTACATTGATTTAATATTGTTCTGTTAATATGGTGTTAGAGTGTCATTTTATGGCCATGAATGCAGAATATAAGTTTTAAAATGTTCAGGCTGCTTCTTACACATAAGTGATATCTGCATAATATATTCATTTTTAATTGTTTAAAACATTTCTGTAATCTCTTCAGACTCAGCAGCTAATCTAGATTTGCCTAACAGGCCTTGTGTGTGTGGTGATGACCATAACAAGTAAATCAGGCCTTTTTCTAAGTATTGCAGCGACCGGTTGCTTGTCGGAGCTGAAGCATATACTGAGGCCAGTCATAGAATCACAGGGTTGGAAGGGATCTCCAGGGTCATCTAGTCCAACCCCCTGCACAGTGCAGGAAATTTACAACTATCTCCCACCCCCAGTGACCCCTGCCCCATGCTCAGAAGATGACAAAACACCGCCAGGATTCCTAGCCGAACTGGCCTGGGGGAAATTTCTTCCTGACCCCAAGGTGGCAATTGGTCTTACCCTGGACATGTAAGAAGGCCACGAGAACTAAGCACTGATGTAACCCATTCTGCCCTCCCCCTCATGATCTGCCCAGGTTCACAGAAGCAGCATTGCTGTCAGATGGCCATCTAGCCTCTGCTTAATTACTTCCAAAGAAGCCAATTTTGGGGTTATTTTGACTGTTTCAGTTTTTGAATGAGTTTTCTTTAATTTGCTCTAATGAGGATGCAGGGAGTCAAGAAGACTCAATTCCAGCGTGATTGAAAAGAGCTCCCTCCTTATGTCCAGCGTCCCGTTGGTTTTCTAGCAATCTTTGGTATTTAGGGAGGTGCTGGTTTCTTCAGAGGCATTTCCTGTGTGCCTGTTTATATTTGGCTTATGATGTAGTGGACAAACAATGGGGGTTGGGGCAGAGAATCACATTTTCTTACAGCACTGCTAATAATGACCTGAGAATACTAATAATTCTAATAATCTCCTTAGAAAAGGGTGGCAGCTGTGCACGCACCCCCACCCCCAGGCATATTTCTCTGCATACTTAAAAAGTACGTTGGGATAGTCATTTGCACTGATATGTCGAATGTAAAGTAAAGATGTACAGATGAATCTTGTCACATGCATAATAATAATTATTATTACTTTGGTGAAAATTGGCCGCAGTGTCACTCATTTGTCGCAGTGCATGCACGCAGGAAACAAGGTTCTGTGCAGGTGTTGCTGGCTAGATCCGGAGGGTTTGGTACATCAGTACAAAACCAATAGCAAGGATCAAGAAGGCTATAAATATGGATTGTAAATGGCAAATGGCATCATCCACAATGTGGCACTAAACATTTAAAACAGCCATCAGTATTCAAACATGGCAAGACGGGATAACTTGCTTGTTTCATGTTTTCCTTGGGTGTATGCAGAGAGCTTTTCTGCACCAAAACATCCCATCATAAGACATCGAGCCTGCAGGAGGCAACTAAATCTCCACCCAAATACAAAATCTCCATGCACTTAACAGCAGGAAAAAAATGGATACCCATCTTTAAGCCACCAGATGGGTTCGACTCTTCAAGATGATAGCTGCAGGTGGCACCTTATCTCAAATTCTGCTACCAGGGTCAGAACGAGTGAATCACAGCTGACGGGATATGAACTTTCCTTGAGGAGTGTCACCCCTTGCTTAGAACAAGGCTTCTTAACATTTTATACCTTAATCAATCCTAAGGGGCCAGCAAGGTCTTCAGTCACCCCATACCTAGCTGCAGGGTTTCTGGAGGGTGGCAGCCCTCCATCAAAGAGAGGGTCCACCCTCTCTGGAAATGTTTAGAAATTTTAGGTTCCAAAATGCACTAATAATGAGTAAATGCACTAATAATGAGCAATTGGTAATGGTTTTGTAACATAAAAGACAGCTCTAGTCGAAAACCAGCCAGCTACCAACATATACACACAAAATTTGTAGGGAGTAAATATGAAGTTCTGTGTTTTTGCATTGTAGGAAAAGATGTGACATTTGTGACATTTTGTAGGACCTGAGCTTATCATGCACAGGCTCATTCACAATTGGACTCAGCATGCCTGGCCAATAAAAGGTGCACCATTTGCGTGGATAAGATGCCAGAAAGACATGAGCTTCCCGCACTGCCTTTTGCATTGTATGGTTATGATTTCTTAACATCGGAAGAAGAGAGTTATGAAACTAGAGTTATCCAAACACATCTTGTTTGAAGGTGGCATTTTGTCTCACGGATGCTGTTTCCTGACCCTGTCATAAATGGTCTCCATTGTTTTCGTTTTTGGCTTCTGGCCTTGTGTCTTTTAGGGCTGGTGATGAGAGAACTATGATCTGTATCCTGAGAGGCACAGGACGTCTAGGTGAGAAAATGCAGAGCACTGCTAAGGATTTGGGATGAGAATAACTCGGCTGGCACAGTATTCTTGCACAGCATCTTATCCAGTCTTATTTTTGCCAATGCCTTTTTAGTGCTGAGAGCAAAAAATCGGAGGAGAACAGGGAAGGATTATGAGGACAGACCTAATGCCTCATAGGTGTGCGGCCACAGGATTTTGTTGGCAAGCAGCTACCCACCTGAAGCCAAGTGCCCAAGGGGGCTTAGAAAGGTGATTGTTTGAACAATCACACAGTCCTTGGACTCCATCTACCATGGTTGTCTGCAGAGGACCACGAACTTCTATGTCTGGATTTGCAGAACTCGTTGAACATGGCACGTTATAGGCAAAGAAGCTTTTGCCAGGAGCTGGCTGCACAAATGGAAGAGCTTTTGCTGAAGGGCAGATGTCTTTAACAATGCAGAGGAGTGATTTTCTGTCAGAAGTCCAAATTCAGTAAGGATTATAAATGTGCTTGGTACTAGGAAAGCACTAACCACGAATGAGCCTCCCAGGATTTGTTATAGACAAAAAAGATCAGTTAATCTGCATATTGGCTTTTATTCCACCAGAAGCCATTTCCAGTTGAGCTATATTCATTTCACATCATTCAATTTTTATATTGCAAATTATAATATTTTAGCTGAGTGCAAACCTGTTTGAAATGTAGAAGTACTGTGTGGTCAGTCTGGTCAGCTGTTGCCGAGCACACCAGCCGATCAAACTCTGGCCCTGCTGTCTGTCGGATGGATCCGTCTGGAGCTGGACGCAAAGCCTCTCCTGCAGTCCAGGCTCGCTCCTCGTTTGCGAGACGTCGAGCCAAAACCAATGCAGTCAGTTTGGCCGTGTTTCCTCCGCACCTCTTCCACGTAATGGTGATGTGGTGCTGCCTTATTAGTTCTAAACTCAAATAAATCAGAGTGGCGTCATTGGTGGAGTGTCAGCGCTGGCCCTTTAATTCCCCCCCCCTTTTGCTCATGCTAAATCGATGCATCGCTGGAATGTGAGTTCAGGCCTTGTTCTTCTCCCCCCTATACAATATTTCAACCCCTACAAGCGCAGAAAAATGAAAACAATGGAAGCTGTGGGGATCCTGCACGTCTTGCTTGCTTGCAAACCACTGGTGCATCGATTCAATTCTGGATTTAGAAAAAAAAAATAAGACGGAAAAAAGAGGAGGGGGAGAAGGAAGAGGGTGGGGGGAGGGATGGGAAGGAGGGAAGAGGGAGCAGCTGGATAGATGAGAGTGGCCAATCACAAAGAAATGGGCTGGCAGGGAGTGGGAGAGGGGCTGAAGGTTATGCAGGGGGGGAAGCACCGACTGGAAAATGGCTTTTTAAAAAAGTTGGGGGGGGGAAAGTGCTCCCAGAAAACCCAGGGAAAAGCTGCAGAAAAACCCTTGACCAACTAATGATGGTGCAAAATAGGGTGTGGAGGGCTGCAAATAAATGGATGCAATTTAGGGAATGAACTGGCAAAATTAACTGGGGCAGAAAGGGTCACGGTTTCTTTTATGTAAAGGAGGACATTTTCCGCATAAATAATGCTAGTAGAAACAAGCTGTCTTGTACCAAGAAAAAAAAAAATAGGAGTCTTCTCACACTGTCTGGCTAACAGATTTATTGCAGCATTTAATGGACTAGAGCCCACTTTGTTAGATGACTGAAATGTGTCCTTAGTTTGCAGGTAGATATATACATGGCATAGGAAAAAATGTAAATAAATCCATGAGAGACAGGCTGTGACTTCTCTAATGCATGTAAGATAAGCACAAGGGACATTAATAACAATTGTACCCATTTGTCAAAATGGTGTCATCTTTCAAGCTAAATTAACTCTTACAGTGGGAGGAACCAATAATTGCCTTAGTGGAATAATGTCAAGCTTCCTGATACATTATAATGCAGCAATTTCCTGTGAACCTTTTTCCCCTTTGAGGAATGGGGATTTTGAGGTGAGCAACCATGTCCTGGGAGAATGGCATACACACACCCCCGACCAGTTTCTTCCCATTGCTGGTTTCATGTCAGGCTGGGGTTTACTTACTACTGTGCACAGGAACTGGCCTGTTTGTCCTGTGTAGATAGCACATGGACATTGTTGACGCATGATGGTACATATAAAATTGAAGGATGAGCAAATGTTTGCGCCCAAGAGAGTGTAAATGACGTTGTTAGGTTTTGTAATAGTACTGTGTAGAAATGCGGACAGAGTTGGCATCTGAGTTTATGATCCCCGAGCTAATTTCTCAAAGTCTCTTAGCTGTTTTCAGACTGGGGAGGAGCAATCTTTAAGTGAGGAATAGCCAAAGGGAGATTCTCCCTTCTCCAGTGGTCCATTGGGAGTGGGTCAGTCCTTACTATTGGGAAGCGACTCCTCCTCTCCAGTGCAGGGTCAGGAGATCTGATTGATCCTGGAAGGGGAGGGGCTTCCTCGGCTCTTCAGTTTTCCCTGGCCCTGCTGAGGCGCAGGACGTCGGACTGTAGTGCTCCCTCGAGCACAGGATCCTGCCCCCCCCCAACAGAAGCAACAAGGGGACACAGAGAGAAAGGAGCTCGCAGGAGAAGGAAGGGCTCTCAGCCCCCTCCCTCTGGCTGTCTCCCGCATTGGAATCAAGCGGCGTCAAACAGGGAGACCGACGACACTCGGCAAGCCTAGCGCCCACGGCTCCCACATTGGAAGCGAATGAAAGAGTGGTGAGGCTGACGGCGTTAGGCAAGCCTCGTTTCCACCGTTCTCGCAGAGACTCCCGCGTCGCATTCCAGCCTCCGGGCTAGGACCCCCCCTCCCTGTTTGGCTCTGCTCCAGGGGGAATGCGGTAGAGTCGGAAGACACTGGCAGGAGCAATGACGGGCCGAAACCCCTCTGCTTCAGCTCCTGCTCGGCCGTTTGGAAGCCTCTCCACAGGAAGACGCGCTGGGGCAAGTGGAGTGGGAAGAGGCCTCACACGGCTAGAATTTTGTTCTTCAGTGATCTTGGAGCCAAAACACACGTTAAGAAATACCTAGGTTCAGCACGTGTTCTCTTACCTCAAGGTTTGCCAGGATCTGTAGGCGTCCTGGAAGCTTAAAGATCTGGAAGCTTAAAGGATCTGTAGGCGTCCTGGAAGCTTAAAGGCGTCCTGGAAGCTTAAAGCTTAAAATACAGGCGCCTGTATTTCCCTTCCCCTTTTTGCTGCTCTGTAAATGCTAAACTTTAAGCTTCCAGGACGCCTACAGATCCCGGCAAACCTTGAGGTAAGAGAACACGTGCTGAACCTAGGTATTTCTTAACGTGTGTTTTGGCTCTTGGTCTTCCTTACTTGAGCGGTGACCCTTTCTGCCTCCTTCCCGCCCTTTTTGCTAATGGCCATACATTTATTACTCGTATCTTCTTTTTGGTGGGAAAAGAGTGATATGGCTGCTAAGGCAGTGTCAGGTTCTGCCAGGGGCGCCGCCAGGTGAGACGCTGGCCTGCCTGATTTCCGCCTTAAAGGACCTTCAGGGATATCAGGTTCTGCCAAGGGCACTGACCTGTGAGATGCCGGCCTGCCTGACCTCCCCCTTGAAGGACCTTCAGGGAATATGTGGGATCCCGCTCTGTGGAAGGAGGGGGGGGTATACCTCACCCTCACACCCTCTCAGTCCACTCGCAGGTCCCCTCAACCTGACCTTGTCCTGGCAGCCTTCCATGACAGCTGCCCCCATCCAGCTGTCGGCCTTACTCCTCTTCCTCTTCCTCCTCCTCTTCACTGCTCACTCATTCTCTCCACCACACTCCTACACAACAACCCACCTCGCCCTGTGGGTGGCCTTCCCTTGTATCCCTTCCCTCCTTCCTGGCTCCACCTCCCAGCCATGGCCCCAGCACCCTAGCCACAGCCTTGGCCGTTGTAGGCAGACACACCTGTGGATGCTTTGCTGACTGCCTTGGCTGCCTCTGCTAAGGGCCTCAGGCAGCTCCACCTGTGGCTGCTTTGCTTCCAGCCCCACCTGGTTCTGGCTGGTTCCTTCTAGCCTGCCTGCAGGCTGGGGCGTGGCCCTGTGCTGCCCTTCCTCTACTGCAGGTAAGGCTGCTGACTGTCTTGCTGCTGGCTGGATGTCTCTGTTTCCTGGGCTTTTCTCCCTCTGGTCTGATCCCTTCCCGGTTGTCCTCACTCTCCCAGCCTCCCCACGGAGGGTGGGGCTAGCTGGCTTCCACCTGCCCCTTCTAGCCCTCTGAGGCTTGGGTGCTTCTTTACCTCCCTCTGATGCTGGCAAGTTTGGCACCTGGTCTGTTGAGGCGGCAGAGTAGCTGCCTCCCGGCTGTGCCCCGCCTGTTCCTCTTGGCAAGTCCAGGGGCTGAGCCTCAGACCCCGGACAGGCAGGACGAACACCCACCGCCCGGGCAGGGGGCACACTCTGCGACCTGGAACTTCCCAGCTCTCCAACTTCACTTTCTTCTCATCATTCCCCGGAGAAGGAAAGGGAGAATAATACTGGAGCAGAACCCACAAGTCAGGAAGTTAAAGCCCAAATATTATCCTGGCTTGGTTCTGAAAGGCGGAGAGAATTTAAGGAGGCATCGAAGGAGCATGGTTTTGTTAAAGGCCCTGCGGAGAGTGTGGGAGTGCTCCTACATCTGGTGTGACAACATCACTTCCACAAGTGATGTCATCACGCATGCACTGGGAGCGCACATGTGTGCATGAAAATACACACGTGGAAGGCACAAGGTAAGTGTCCGGGCCTCCCTCCCGCCAGGAGAGTACAGAAACCTGGCAGCCCTCCATGCGCTTCCCCCATAAAGGTGCACAAGGCTCTCTTTCTCCCTCTCCGGTAAGATGAAGATCGGGGAATGGTGAGCCAGAAGTCCTTTCCCCTATTCCAGATCTCATATCAGCCGTGAACTCGGCCTCTTTCTTTGAACAAGTCGTCTTCTTCTCCCCTCCCCACCTGTAATACCGGCATAGTAATGCTGGCCTGCTGGGATGGCTGCTGAGATGATGGGTGCGAAGGCAGAACAAATGGCCTCAACGCTCCGTATTGTGGTACTGTCCCTTGTAAAGCTGGGCTTGGTTACGTCCCCGTTTAGTGTGCCCTGCTGCTTCGACATCTTCCTCTGATACACTTCAGATCCTTGCATAGTTTAAAAAGTTGCCAGTAGAGAGAATGATTCTTGTCTAGCCTTGAAACTCCACGAGTTGTCTTTGGGCTGTCAGTCTCTCTCAGCTTCTCTTACCTCACAAGTCAGTTGTGAGAATAAAATAAATGCAAGATTGTTGAGGGGAAAGGCTTATGAACACTGCCTAAGAAGGGCAGGATAATACTCCAGATATTTGAAGTGCTTCACATGTATTACAAGAACAGTCCTATGAGGCAAGCCGGTGGCAGGCCGTCTTCTGGGACCTGGTTGGGTGGTAAACGCCCCCCCCCCCCCCGCGCAATTGCCTGACCTTGGCAGGCAACCTGAAAAAGCACACACTGGGTGTACTTCTGGTGGGGCACAACAACATCACTTTCTGAAGTGGCATCATCATGCCGGCCACAGGCGTGTTCATGTGCTTCACTGGGGCCAATTTTGGTCCCAAATGGGCCAGGATTAGCCCTGCGCAAAGCGTGGGAGCATGCCTGTGGCTGGCATGATGATGTCACTTCCTGGAAGTGACATCATTATGCCTGCCTGGGGTCACACACACATGTGAGGGAACAACATAAGGTGAATCCCAGGTCCTCCACCTCCCACCAGAGGGTATGGGGAGCTGGGAACCCTAAAGCCAGTGTTGTTTGTTTCTATACGTGGAAGCAAAGAAAATGTTCCAGTGTATTTGTTGCCACAGGGCATAGAACTGATTAATTAGGGCCAATTACATGACTGGGGAAGGCAATGGCAAACCACCCCATAACAAGTCTGCCAAGCAAACATCGTGATGCGACGTCCCTCTATGGGTCAGTAATGACTCGGTGCTTGCACCTTTACCTTTATACATCACTCCCATTCTGCAGTCACTCCATTGGCTACCTGTCAGTTACCATTCTCAATTCAAGATATTGGTTATTACAGACAAAGCTCTTCACGGCCTTGGTCCGGCATACCTACAGGACCGCCTCCCTCCCTTTGTTCCTCCATGGCAGCTTCGCTCATCTGAACAGGGTCTCTTGCAGGTGCCGGCCTGTACATGGGCAAAATCAACAGCAGCTCATACATGGGCTTTCTCTGTGGTGGCCCCTACCCTGTGGAATGGCCTGCCCAAGGAGGTCAGGAGAGCCCCCACTCTCCTGGCTTTTCATAAACAATGCAAAACCGAACTATTCAAAAAGGCTTTTTACCAAAATGGGAGGGCTGCATTGTAGGGATGGGGTCTCGGATGTTTCACTAATGAGTTAGGGACCATAGACTCCATCACTATATTGCCTTACATATTATTTGTTGCTTTAAATATGTACTCCTATGTACCACCTGTGCTCCTAGAACTGATTATGTGCTGCTTCAGTGCTTTTTCTACTCTGCATTGGATTCTTGCTATTACTATGTCTTTTAAACTTGTATCAATTTACCCTATGGCATTGTTTATGGAAATGTCCTTGATATTGTATTGAAATGTCCTTACCTTGAGTCTCAGTGAGAAAGGTGGATTATAAATGACATAAAAATAAATAATAAATAAATTGTAAGGTCCCCTTACCTTCCCAGTCAGGTCTGGGTGTTGGCTTCTCGCCCAGTCATGTTGCTTTTGCTGCTCTCCCTTCCTCCTCCTCTATAAGGTGGACGGATTATTTCCTCCCTAGTGCAGAGGAGTGATTACCCCCCTCCCAAGACTTCTTTGAGCCAAGCTACAAGTGACAAATTACACTTGCCTGGCAAGTGAACAGACTCAGGTGTATTCCTCCCTGTTCACGTGCCATGCACTTGCGCTCCACTTGATCACTGTGTGGTCAAGTGGAGTGCAAGTGAATGGCAAGTGAACAGGGAGGAAAACACCTGAGGGCCAAGCTACACATGACGAATGACACTTGAACGGCAAGTGTATTTCTCCCTGTTCACTTGCCCTCCACTCAATCCACTTGCCGTTCAAGTGTCATTCGTCATGTGTAGCTTGGCCCTCAGTCTGTTCACTTGCCAGGCAAGTGTAATGTGTCACTTGTAGCTTGGCTCTCAGCGGTTGTGCCACCACATGGCAGCTTTGCTCTCTGCCTTGAGAATGTCTCAGTGGATTAGGTAGGACTAGTACTTGAGTAAAGATCCACCCGATGTAGTAGTATTGTTATGGCCCAATTTGTAGCCACTGGGTCTCGCACCTGTGCTCGGCCCCCTTCCCCACATGAGCTGGTTCTCACGTATCTGCAAAGCAGACGTCTCAGTTGTTCCCGGCACAGCTCTGGACGGGGCAGCAGCATGCCCTGGCTGTCATGGGAAGTGACGGTCGCCTGGTTTCCTTCTCTGGCGCCGCAGGCTCTGGGACAGGAAGGCCCGGCCGGGAGCAGCCTTGGAGGTGGCTTTTCCTGTGGAGAGCTGGGCCGAGCTCTGGACAGGGCAGTGGGGAGGCCATCCCATCTAGGCTGGAAACCCTCTGATGCCTGTTGTGTCTGCCCTCCCTGCAGTTCCCGTTTTGTGCCTTGCAGAAGCAAAGCCCAGATTCTGGTTACGTAGGTGCCGTTAGGCCTGTCCTAGTCCCCATGGGTCCCTGTGTTAATTAAGCTCAAAAATCAGGCAGTCCCTTTTGGAAGCCTCTCTAGCAAGAGTGGAAACAGGACAGCACAAAACAAAGCCCCACAGAGAGACGGGGGGGGGGGGGGGGAGGTTCTCCCAAAGGAATAGCGAGGTTGGCTTAGCACCAGCCCAAGCAAGAACAAGAGCACGTTCCCTGCAGAAGGGTGGGATCTTAACACGATTGATAAAACCTTGACAAGGGAGTAACTCTCACTTTTCCCAGGAGAAAACAAGGGAAGGGCAGGGGAGTCCCTTGCAGGGTAGGCTAATGTGGCTTAGGATCAGGACCATGCAGAATTGTAATCCGTTAAGCCAGTAACCAGTTTACTCAGGTTATGTTAGCTTTCTGTATTATTTTTGCTGATAAGTATTTTCCTGTTTGAAATCCTTCCCCACTCCCCTTTCAACTTCTCTTATTCCTCAGTTTTTCAAAATAAAGTTAAAACTTGTGTTAAAAGAGCCTTTGTTGTCCCCAGACAGCAGGGGCTCAAAAAGTCTAGGTTTTGTATACATCAGTTCTTACTGGAGACCGCCTTCATGTTTGGCTGGATGAAGTTCGGGGGGGGGGGCAGAGGTAGATGCGGGCCTGTCAGACTTGGCCTCCGATCTTAGAGTGGCAGGTGGGGCTGCCTAACGGGTGGGCTTTTGTCTGGGGGGCAGGCACTCCCCGGACAGCTCCAGGAGGCCTGGGAAGCAGGGCTCGCGCTCTCTGGTGTGACTAGTGATGGGCCTAGCCTGATTGCCAGGCAGGCTCCCGTGGGGAGCCACGGAAGCGGCAGGTGCTCCAAGAAGTGTGGATTCAGGATCCGTGCATCATCGTGGAGGCTTCCAGGGGGCAGCTGTGGGCTAATGTGATGCAGCTGCTCGGGGTAGCGGAACATGCCTTGAGATGGGTGGTGGCCTGTGAAAATGTTGCAGTTGGTGTTCCTTTGCAAGTTTTGGAATCCCAGAATTAGATTTTTCTGTTTTCTTTTGAAACTTCTTTATAATTATGAATGAACACATTCCACGAGAATGAGGTTGAAAGGCCGTGGCCACCCGCGTTCCAGTCATTCATCACGCAGCTGCTCCTGTCCTGGCAAGCACCAAACAGCGCCTCTGTGGCACTGAAGCAGGGCTGGCCCATCTAGGGAGTAAGACAGGACCATGGTTTTGTGCAGAAGGCTCTTGAGGGAACAACAACTTTGTGTGTGTGTGTGTTTAAAAAAAGAGTGGGCTATAGTACATAGCAAGCAGGCATAATTTTGATTTTGTGTTTTAAAAATGCTCAAGGCCAGCGTCAGAGTGCAATCAGTAAAACATCATTGAAGTCCATTTATCTGGAAGGCAGTGCAAGAAAACTAGGGACGGGGGGAGCATGGCTTGGGCCAGGGCTCTCTGGGCCTCACCACAAAGCAAGGCAGGACAAAGAAGAGGGGGGCATGAGGGAAGGAAGGGGGGGGGGACACGGGAATCCTGGTTTCCCTAAACTCCGCGAGTGCTGCTCTGTCTTGTGCATGAAGCTGCTTTCCGCTGCATTCCTGTGCATGAGGTCATATTTGGAACATGGTTTTGACTCTTCCTGTGTGGGTGGAGATTTCATGCATGGTTCTTGGTAGCTAGAACTGGTGATCAGATGCTGGGAGACCTGGGCAGGGCTCAGATGCGTGCTGCTGTCATGCGTACAAAGCAGGGTGATGGAAACTGTTTCCAAGATGTCCTCTCAGTCACGCCGTTACAATTGTGGTTTGTCCCCCTCCCCCACCTCCTTCCTGTGTTGAAATACAAATGTTCCTTCACAGCAGAATCTGGCAGAAGCCCCCCCTCAAGTATGTGGCAAATCTGAGTTAGGACGGTACAATTCTAGATGTGGTGCTTCACATGACATCCTGTTGGTAAATGTCATGAATTCCACTTCCTGGGGTGGAAGAAAGTTGTATTCCTACATCATTGCTGACTTTGGAGGTCTGACCACATCCTTTGCTAGTGTATTCAAAATGGATCAGCTCAGATTTCCACCTTCAGGGCTAATTTAAGTAATCTGGGTGCACTCCGAGTTGTTGTTGTCTGGGGGCTGCTTTCCTACAGTGTCGGCCCAAGGAAGGTTTAAGTTACACATAAGAAAGCCCCCCTCCCCCCCCCCCCGTCTCCCTCTCTCGTTTGATGAGTTCAGTCCCCTGATAATGCAGGAGGAAATAGCCGTCTGTGTAGAATACTTAAGGGTCAGCACAGGGTGGGCTGCCCAGAACTGCAGGCTGACTACAGTGAGAACGGAAGCCCTCCAGCCAGCTGCTTTGAATGAAAGAATTTGAGAACTTGGGGACTTCTAGAAGCACAACCTGTAGGGACAGGGAAGGGGGGGGGAAGAGGTGCCATTGTGTTGCTGCTTTTCTTCATGGGTGAGCCCCCATTTCTGACAAACCAGGTCAAAGCTTCATCTTGGTGAGTCTCCACCTCTGGATATATGCTTTTCTCATTTTAAGGGTGAGGGAGTTGGCAGACATTACTTCTATACACCATAAAAAACAGTGTTCCAGTTCCCACCCCCTACCTGTTTGCTAGCACACTTTCTCTGTTGCATGTGGGGATTAAAGGCAAATGGCAAGGAGCCTGAGTTCCCTGTAGCTTAGGTTGCCATTCCCTGTTGTGAAAGTGATTTAAATTGTTTTTTTGATATGGGTTGCAGATGTTGCCCCCTTGAAAGGCAGATTATCTGTCTTATTTCTTGGAATGTGAGGGAGGAAGATACAATCGGGTACTCAGCTGTTCAACATGAAATCAAATTTGAAATGTTGGCAATATTAAAGGGCTCTGTGTGTGTATCTCCATGTGCAAATGAGTAGAGACGGCAGCTGTGCTCTAAGGATTCCTTAAGTTTTAACCTGTCTATTTAGTCTACTTATTGCATTTTTATTTACCTAGGAGCTCATGTTCTATTCCACGAGTTTTATTCTCGCATCTAGCCTGTGAAGGTGTTAAGAGCCCCGTGGCACAGAGTGATAATCAGCAGTACTGCAGCCCAAGCTCTGCTGATGACTTGAGTTTGATCCTGGCGGAAGCCGGTTAAAAGTAGCCGGCTCAAGGTTGACTCAGCCATCCTTCCTAGGTCAGTAAAGTGAGTGCCCAGTTTCCTGGGGGTAAAGTGTAAATGACTGGGTGTCACAGCTGGCTGAGGCCCAGGGACACTCTATGTAGGCTGCCACCACTCTGGTACAGGTTCCCTTGGAAGGGCCCAGAGCACCCAACCAACCCCTTCAGATTACTGTTTCCCAGTAGGTTTGATTTATGAAGTGTGAGGACCCAGGCAGATTGAGAAAGAACTTTATTATAAAGGTTTGTTAATAACTGGTAGAGATGGGCACAAAACAAAACACGGAACAAAATTCCGAACGGAACAGCTGGTTCATTTGCAAAGAAACGTGTTCCATGGCTTCACATTTTTACAGAACAAAGCAGTTCTTTTTCTGCTTTTCTGGGAAGCCAGACACTTTGGCACCATTCACTACATCGCCCAGGCAACAGTTGCAGTCTTTAGGTTGCCCCCAATTTGAGGCCTCCATGCTTGATTGGCAGCTGTCCTTGCCAAGTAGAGAGCTCCCATTTCTGGCCAATCCAGCCAGGAAAAGGGAGGGGGAGGGTTAGGATCTCTAAGGCAACTGAGGAGATGGGCCTTCAGCAGCCATGGTAACACCAATCTCTTCCTCCCAAACCATGTTAGGCAGTTCTTTCTGCCTACCAGAGTGCTCCTGTGATGTTCAAGCGTGGCTTTTTCCACAAATAGGGGAAGCCATGTGACCTGGTTTCATTTTCTCCAGAGTGAGTTAAGGAGTAAAGAGCTTGGCTTGCTGGCTGTATTGTTTGGGAGGGATCTTTGGCCTGCAGTCCACTTCTTACTTCTTGGAAAGACACTGAAAATCTTTTCTCATTTTGTCTTTTCTTACTGGGGAAGTTTTGGGGAAAGGGTGTTTTTTTCTTTCTTCCCCCACCTCATCCCAGTCTTAGCTTTTCACCTCCCCTGCCTAGTCCTAGGCCTTTGAGTAGAGCTGGGTTCTTGCTTTTCTAAATGGGTTCTTGCTTTTCTCTGCTTCTTCCCCTCTGCTTTTTGGAGCTCCAGTCTTCTGGTTTGGTTTCTGGGGGTTTGTGCCCCCCCTTCCCCAGGGTGCCCTTCTTTTATTTGCTTTTCTTTCTGTGCTTTTTGGAGGGTCTGTTTTGGGTGCCCCCCCCCCAGGAGTCTCACTTTTCTGTAGGCTGGCTCCCTGTGTGTGCACTTATGTGGTGTAGTGCAGTTTTCCTTTTTTTCTCCACACTCCTCCAGTGCCCTTTACTTTTATTTGGAGTGCCTCTACAGCCTGCGCCACTGACTGAGTGGTGTTTTGGGGGGCTTGCGCCTCTGGTGCGCTGACTCACACCCACATGGGGCTGTCTGCTCTCTGTGTGAACTTGTGTGGTGCAGTGAAGTCTGACCTCTTTTCTGCATACTCCTTCAGTGCCCTTCACTTTTATTTGGAGTGCCTCTCCAGCCAGTGCTACTGGGCTCGTGCCTTTAGTGCGCTGACTCACATCTGCATGGGGTTGCTCGTCTCTGCTGCGCGCACCATCAGCCTTCCCACTTGCACACGCCTCTAGTGCAGCTTGCTTTTGCTGTGCACGCGCACACTGTCAGCGCACACACTGTGTTATTTTATTTTGAGACCCTTTCCAGTGTCTTGAGTGGAGGTGGTTTGGGGGGCTGTCTGCTGGCTCACAACTGCACGGGTAGCTTTACTGTCTGCAGGCAGGCACAGGGGGTGGAGGAAAGCCTGCTGAAAACTCCCTGCGAGTTTGGGCTCTCTGAGCGTGAAGGGGGTTGTCCTAGGCTCAGACGAACCCCAAACCTCAAACCGGTTTGGGAACCAGTTGTGGTTCAGAAGTTTGTGGTTCATGTTCTGGGAAAATGAACGAACCACGAACCAAGTGGTTCGTTTTTTTCCCCCTTCCGTGCCCATCTCTAATAACTGGTGTTCCAACTTGTAAAATAAAGAGATTAGGAAAGGTTGGTAAATAAAGCGAACACACCCTAACGCATCTAACTATACTTTCCTTAAGTGCCTCCTGGCTACTGGCTTCCACTCTCACCCCTTCTGGATGAGGGAACACTCTTTCTGCAGCAGCCTCTCCTCAGCTCTGCTCCCTAGGCGCGAACACCCTCCCACTGTGGTGAGGCCTTTGATCCCTTCTCTCAGGCACCCTCTTCCTACTTCTCTATTGGTGCAGTTTTCGCTGGGACTCTCCTCTTACCCAATCACAGGGGGCAAAGGGAACCTGGGAAATGTAGGCTCAGCAGTCACTTTAGTGCAGGCTTCCCTAGAGCCACTAGGCCTCACTAGGCCCAGGCTCATAACACTGGGGAAGGCAATGGCAAACCACCCCATAACAAAAATTCTGCCAAGAAAACGTCATGATGCAACGTCCCCCCATGGGTCAGTAATGACTCGGTGCTTGCACAGGGGACTACCTTTACCTTTACCCTGTGAAGGAATCTTGGTTGACAGGTTGGCTGGACCAAGGTCACCGGATGAACTTCATAGCTGAATGGGACTCTGTACCTGGCCTTGACTGCTGTACTACACTGGCTCTCTGTAGTTGAGATTACCACCAGTTAACTAAAAAACTACCTCCCAAAGTCACCCTCTGTTAGGTCTTTGCTCAGCCCTGTTAGTTTTATGAAGTTTGTGAGTTAGAATTAGAGAAGCCTTTTAACAACCATTATATCAAAACAAAAAAAGGCACATATTGAACAACCTGTCATGATCTTCAAAGTTTAACAAAGCCATTGGGGACAAAATTGTTTTAACTTGCTAGGGGAGACTAAGAAGAGGTGGGGCGAACCTCATTTCTTGGGGAGGAATGGCGCACAGAGTAGCCCCACCAGAGTAGCAGGGGTCTCTGCACACTCCTCTGATGGTCCCAAACCCCAAAGGACTTTCTGAAGACGGCCAGTGTCAGAAAAGGGGCTCTATTTTTGATGAATATATTACAGTTTTATCCTGCCTTTCAGCCAAAATTGTCTTCTAAAGCAGCTGACAAAAATAGAAAAAAACCCAAATGATGTACACTGCACATGTTCCTTAGAGGGGGGATTCTTAGCCGAAGGAGTCTTGGCTGCCTTCTGCCTTCCCTCTGATGGGCCCATCAGTGGCCACAGGAAGATAATTAGAACTGGTTCTCATGTCCCCATAGCCACAGGATAAAACCCTTCTGTACCAATAGAGCCAGTTGCTTTCAGATGCATTTCTATGCGGTTGTGCAAATCCTATTTATTTCAGTGGAAAGTGGTTACTTGGACACTGGACATGTCCTTTAGCTCCTCCCAGTGCAGTGGATGAGAAGCCACCAGCCCTAGCTCACTTCCTTCATGGTCCCGTTATTTTTGCCTTCCCTAACCCAAGTCACGCTCAATCCAGGAGGTGAAAGAGAGTTTCAAGGAGGATGGCCTTCTTCCCACTGCGTTGGGTTCCTGTCCAATGCATGGGTTGTGATGGGATCGTCTGTTGGTGGCATTGTAGAGTAGAATGTGCTTGAGATGTCTTCGTTGATGCCACAGGGTTATATAATATTCCCATATCCCCAGGGCGGCTGCATCATACCAGCAGGTGACCAGGTAGTGGGAGTTTTTCAGCCCTGAGTGTGAATCATTTTTCCGTGTCGGCTCAGGGCTGGTGGTGGTGCCAGCAGCTGCGCAAGATGGTTTGCTCTGCTGGGATTCCAGTAGCTTGAGTTCAGCAAGCCGTTGTAGCAGACCAGGAATCAAGTTTATCCTTTTCCCTGCATGTCTGCCTTTCATTTGAAGCCAGTGGGCATCACAGCTTGGCTAAAAAAGAAGTTGTTTTTAACGTTCATGTCTGTATGCTAAATTTGCACAATAACTTCATTGGTTTGGACAGGATTTTCTCCTGGCAATAAACTCTGGCACATTTCTAAGAAAAGAAACAGTGGGGAATTTCCTTTACACTATAAGTAAGTTTATTTTTAAAATCTGGACTTAAATATTTAGGGCTGTGGAGATGGGAGGGGGTGTCCCCCAGCTTTCTAAAAATCACTAATGTTTCTGTGCCTTCTGGAGCAGAGCCTGTGAAAAGGGGCTTGTCTGCCAGGCCTCGCTAGATGACCGGATTAGCATGGCAGGCAGGAGGCCTTTGGCCTCTGGTCTGCTCCAGACACATCTGTTGTATGCATCACACACACACACACACACACACACACACACACACACAAACGTGAACACATTCCAGATCAGCAGTGCTGAGACTCCAGAGCGCTACCTCATGGGTATGTCTGAGGAAGCGATAGCCACTTGGACTGTTTACAAGAATATGACCCCTAATTTCTGGGAGGCTCAAGAAAAGGGGGGAAAGGAAGTGGGAGTGGGGCCAGTCCTTTGCATAGCTACCTCCAGCCTTCAAATCTGTGATCTGTAGCTCAGATGTCCCCTCCTTTCCCAGCTCTTATGCAGATTCCTTCCTCTCTTTGGCCTCTCTTTGGTCCCTGTTTCCATTGGCAATAACAGAACAGGCTCAGTTGGCTTGCCAAACTACGGTTAGTGCAAACAGACTTTGGGGAGGGGGTCTAAACCCATCAGTGCCTCAGGATTTTCAACCCATCATTTGTCAATTCACTGTCATGACGACTGCATTGATTTTTATACATCTGGATTGTGAGCTATGCCAAGTTGTTCCAAACTTATATCTCAGCAGTGACCTCAGCAGACGTAATTCCGTTACACATTTAAGTCACTGGGAAGTGCCATCTACACACTACAGATGGGGATCCCGGGTGCCCACCAGTTGGTCTAACTGCCCGCTGGTCCCTGGGAACAGAATGCTCAGCACATGAGGGTGGCTGTGAGGTAAAAAGGGACCCTTTATTATAGATGAAAGAGGCAGTTTACTTAACCAGAAACAGGGTACATACACCTAACAATTTCAAGATAGTTCGTAAGCATATTGGTTTCGGAAAAGTTCATAAGCGTGACGGTTTCAAGATAGTTCAGAACTGCAAACATTTATGAAAGGACTGAGGCACAAAAACTTATTTCCCCCCCCCCCCCCAGGTGCCACTTAGGCTGATTTCATCCCCAAAGCCGAACACAGTCCACTACACCCAAAAAGTAACTGTCCTCTCTCGCACGCACTGACCCTTTCCCTTAGATTAGTGCTGCCAGGTCCCTATACGCTCTGGGAGGGGCAGGGGGACCTGGCACTTATGCACGAAGCCCATATGTAATCCCAGCGCCAACGTGATTACATCACTTTTGGGAAGTAACGTCATTGCGCTGGCAGTAGACTTCCTTCTGTGTTTTGCACAGGGCCAGCTCAGCCTGTTGGTGGCAAAAATTGGCCCCCGAGAAGGGCAGGAGCATTGCCTGCTGGGAGCAGAAGGTTCGTTGCCTTGCAGGCCTATTCTCCATGCCTGCCTTCCCACCTGCTGGCCAGGTAAGCAGTGGCAGGGGGCATAGGCTGGGAGTCCCACCAGAGAATTGGCAGCCCTCCCTCAGAGGCATTCTGACTAAACTGCAGTTGTTTCTGCCCCCTCAGGTACAGCTGCCACTCACAGCCACTTCACGCACCCATCCAGCCCCCTCCTTACTTTAGAGGCATACTTTTTTCTAAGCCTTCCTATACTGTGGGTCAAAATTAGAACTAAGGCGAGAGCCTTTGGTGGCCGCAAACATCTAAGGGAACAAGAAGACGGGCAGAGAGGCAGCATAATACAAGTCTCATAAAGGGAGCAGAACTCCATAGGGTGGGTTCTGGAACCAGTTCAGTTGACTGAGGCAAAACAGAAAAGCAAAGAAACACATCCAGTGAGCGAAACGTATTTCCCAACATAACCTAAAATTGCCTGTGGCCAGTGGCTTAAGCAGCAGGGTCCAGCCGTCTTCCTCTCTTCTCCAGCATAGGCTGGGAGAGAACAAAGAGCCGGCTACTGGAGGCCGTGTAAGAGGAATTCTAGAGCCCAGTTATCCCACTGGCTTATTTCAAGAAGAAGAACGTGGTGGGACTCGCCCTCTCAGCTAGGCCAGGTGAAGTCCCCAGCTCCAGTCTCAAGAGGAGTTGTGGGCTGTTTGCAAGTTCCCCCTTTGATTGAGGGGTTGCGTTTTTCAGTCTGAAAACTCTTGTTTTAAGCTGTTAATGGTCTGTTTTTATGGTCCATGCTTTTAAGCTAGGCAGGATTTTTGTGCTTTATGTTTTAATGTTTTTGTTTTAACGTTTTTGTTTTTATTATTTTTATTTTATACAAGCTTCCTCCTGCAGGTTCCTTAAAGAGGCAGTATAACCTTTTTCTAAATAAAGAAAACAAGTTGTTGGTACTAGTTTGCCAAGGTTATAGTGTTCAGTTGGACTGTCCGGCTTGAGCTTCTGTGCTACTCTTTATTGTCTGCTATTTCCCTCATGGCATTTCCCTCATGGCAGTTTGCTGCAGTTCCATTTCAGACCGAGGGGTGAGGTTCCCCCACCCCCGCCGGTATGCACAGCTGGTGATCCACTAAGCCAAGTAAAGCCCTTGAGCAGGCTGAAGAAATCTGCTCTTTCTTTTTCAAGGGCCACATGCCTGGAGGCCACAGTTAGTGGTGGGTTCCATCCCTCCAGTAGGTCAGAAGTTACAGCAGATCTGGATTAGCACTAGAGAAACCTGTCCGCATTGCAAATCAGCATTGTTACTGTGAATGATTCTATGATCTGGATATTGGGATCTCCTATGCGAACTGAAGAAGAACTAGTTCAGATGTGCATTGGAACACTTAACTAGAACTGAAGTTGAACTAAAATATTAGATCAACCTTCCTGGTGCAGTGGTTAGAGGGTCAGCCTAGGTTCTAGGAGACCTTGGTTCAGATCTCAGCTCTGCCCTGGAAGCTTTCTGGGTGGCCTTGGGCCAGTCACTCTCTTGTCAGCGTAACCTACCTCAAATGGTTGTTTTGAGGATGAAATGGAGGAGGGGGAAATGATGTAACTCTCTTTGGGTCCCCTGTGGAAAGAAAGATGAGGTATGACTGAATTTATTTTTGTTTATTTACTTAACTTGTGAGTCTTACTTAAGTTAAATGCAGGTGTTATTTGTGAATTTTATTTATTTTATTCAGTTTTTAGCCTACCCTCCCCACAAATGGGCTTAGGGCGGGTTACATAAAAAATAAGTACAATTTAAAAATCACAAAATCAAACAATTGTAATGCCCATAAAATATACCGTCTACCGTCCCCAAGATGGCAGGTCCTCAACCTTGACATCCACCCCTTTTTATATTAAATGGGGGAAGGAAGGGAAGGGAAGGAGGGGCAACATTCAATTCAGACTGATTGATATGGGGGGCCAAGATGATAACACAGCCCCCTCCCAACAGGAGATTGGTAGGGAGGCTCACCAGATAGCACAGAATGGCCTCAACCATATGACTGGCGGAACATCTCTGTCTTACAGGCCCGCCAAAAGGATAGATGGTCTTGGCAGGCCCGAGTGTCCACAGACAGAGTGTTCCACCAGGTTGGAGCCAGGACTGAAAAAGCCCTGGCTCTGGTTGAAGCCAATCGACCCTCCTTGGAGCCGGGGACCACCAGCGATTGTCGGCAGATCTAAGTGCTCTCTGGGGTATGTGGGGAGAAGCAGTCCTGCAGGTACGCTGGTCCAAGTCTGCTCAGGTCTTTATAGGTCAAAGCCAGTGCAGCTGCTGCAACATGGGAATAATATGTGCCTTATGTGGGGTTCCAGTTAGGATACATGCAGCAGCATTCTGGACCCATTGCAGTTTCCAGGTCAGACCCAAGGGAAGCCCCAGCGACCAGTGAGTTACAGTAGTCAACCTGGAGGTGACGGTTGCATGGGTCACTGTTGTTAGGTCATGGGTCGAAGGATAGGGGGCAAGCTGCCTGACCCACTGAAAATGGAAAAAAAAACAGACCAGGCAACTGCTACAACCTAGTCCTCCATTGATAAGGAGATACAGTGTTGAGATATGCCCTTTGCCGATTTCTCCAAATATTTTGCCCATTTTTGGATGTGTCTCTGTTTGCAATGTCTTTTCATTCTGTTTGGGACAGGGTGGATGAAAATCAATCAATTTTTAAAATGATAAATTAATTGATTTTTTTAATTTGGAAAAATTGAAGATAGCTTTAATTAATTAAGATACATTATATCTCAATATTTCATGATAGGTTATGGATAATTAATTCATAATTCTATAGTATGAGACAATAAATTCATGTTTTTTAACAAAAGTTTTGTAAGTGAGTTCCAGTAATTAATGGATTAGGAGATGACTTTGTTCTATCCCAAAGGATTCTGTAAAGATTATTTAGCATAATCTTTTGTATCTACCCAACAGAACTTCATGTTCAGTCTAGAAGATACCATCACAGATGCAGTGGATTTGTATTTTCATTTTCTGATATATTTGTAAAACTAAGCTGAAAACTTTCAAAATAAATCACAATGTAAAAATGTTGAATCTTCCTGACTAGTGATTTCAGTCAGTATATCAATCAAATCCACACACTGTGGCTACGTACCAGCAACCGGGTTTTCCCAAAAGACAGTCTATCACACACAGAGTGTTGGTGTGTACTGCCATGCACGCAGTTCATGCGGGGTGATAGTTCTTCTCAGCTTTCGCTGTCCTATGTAAACTGAATACACACTCCAGAGCATTTATCAGGACCACAAATGTGCTGAGACTCTTTGGCAGTCAAGTGAGTAAAGAAAGAGATCCCTCGAAGCAGGCAGTTATTTGAACAAAACGGAAATATTTGAAGTTGGAACTACGAACAACAGACAATTGGCTGAAGCTGATATAAATTGAAATACTGTTTTGTTTTCAGTACGCTAGTGAACAGATGTGGCAGAATGCTAAATTAAGATTTAATTTGTTAGTTAAAGTAATAAGAAGAACTGAAAGATGGAAATCAGAGCAACTACAGTCTGTTTATACTTGGATGAGGTGAATTTGGATTATAATACAAGTGATGAAGACCGTCTGATATGTAAACCTGGCGCATACCAAAAAGGAGAGAGGCTTGGAACATATTGCCTATTTAGACTGGAATTCCAGGACGTTTATTCCATTGTATTTCAGAACCTGGATTTAAATGTCTAGCAGGGGAGCGACGCTGTGGAAGACTGAAGAATTCTCCATAAAACAGCCCTTGTTTCCACTAGCTAAAGGAAAGGCGGATTTCCTCCTCTCTTCCTGCCCTTCCCCCTCCTGGATCCAGCGTTCTTTGAAACAACGGGAAGGAAGGAAGTGCAGAGCTCTGAGTTCATCACATTCCCACCGTTGATGCAGAGCTGAGTTCAGTGAGATCCGGGCCTGCCCCGATTCCCCCTGCTGCTGCGGTGGGCAGGATGGGATGCTGACGGCCTGCCCTGTCGTCTGTGGAGATCCCTTGGGTTCTGGCACTGGCAATACAGATACCTCCCCAAGAGGACAGTGTGGTCAGGGTTTGTGCTCCTTTGAATCCCAAGAGGTGGTCCGGATGGCTGATCAAACCTGCCTGGCTTCAGCGCTGCTGTGCTCCTTTATCATCTCCATGTGTCTGCTATAAGGGGTGAGCTTGAACTGCAGTCTCCTGGGAAAGAAACTGCAGAGTCCTTTGGGGGCCGCTTTGCTTTATATCCTCACTTTTCTCTTTCCCAACATGAGTCTTTTACCGAGTAAAAGCGTTCAGGCTCTCAGCCTAGTTCTTAATAAATGGGTGGCATCACTGTAGAATTTCCCCTTCTGGTAGGATAATTCCTTGTTTTGCAGGCTCCAGTGAACAGCCCAGCCTGGGATATCCCACTTTTTATAAGATTCATAACAAAAATGTCTATGACTTCGTATTTTCTACTACTGAAATTTATTTCATGTCTGTTCCTCCAGTTCAAGAGGCTGATCAGGTACCCTTTAGAAATTCCAGCTGTGGCCTGGGAGCCACTTTTCTGGAGTTCCCACTACTCCTCTTCAGCATTTAAAAGCTTGCCACCGTGGTAGTGGTGGTGGTGGTGGGGGTAATGCAAAACTTTATGGCTGGTCAAGGGGGACGAGTCCGATGAAAGTAGCTGATAAACTACTGCTGGATCATATAAAGGAGAGGCAGCGCTCTCCTAAGCAGAGTTATGCCCTTAGAAATCCACTGAAGCTAGTGGGCCTACTTATGTGTAACCTTGCTTAGGGTGCCATTGTGTACTGCTGCTTGATCCTCTGCGTTATGGGCAGCGTCTGGTAGCTTGGTTTAGTTAGTGAAATTGATCAACATACTTCTTATCATACCAAGGTCATTAAGGAAAATGCTGAATAAAAATGGACTTGAATGAGGCCTGTGTTATCTGCTGACTTCATTCCAGTTTGATCTTGATTGGCCTGTTTCTCTGTAGCAGGATGGTGTAGTGGTTAGAGGGCTGAACTGATGAGACGTGGGTCCCCATTCAGCATAGGTGACCTTGGGCTAACGGTTCTCTCTCGTCCTAAGCTTCATCACAAGATTATTGTTGTGAGGAAAAAATAGAGGAGGTGAGAATCAGAAGGTGCAATAAGAAGTCTCTGTAGCCAGTTGTTTCTCCATTTTACTGTCCGTAGCTCTTTGATAGCCAACTTTTGATAACCAAAAGATGGAAGTCTGGGAACCAGAAGCATGTTTTTCTGAACAACCAACTACCTTGTGTAGGAAGAGGAAGGACAAACTATTATAAAGTCCACATTACTTAGCAATAAGCTCTTTTTTGGTAACAGGACATGCAGAATCATTCCATACGAAAACCAAAGGACATTAATATGTGGAATACCTCTGCTTCTTTACAGTTTCCAAAAATATAATTTTCTTCCTAATGAAGCCATTAGTAGACTTTAGCAACAACTTTTATGATAACGGAACAGATTTTTCAAGGGGCCAAATGGAACCAGCAGGATACAATCTGATTACTAAGGAGAGCTTTTGTACTCCAGTAACAGGACTGTGCTATAAGAATTGGCTCAGAGGAATTCCTTGGATCGGGACAGGGTCTGTACTGGGTACTGAAGTAGGTGTGTTCCTACTGGGTAGTTTCTGTGTCATTCAAGACCTCGTATTTAATTACTTATGCTTTCTTTCAGCAGTATTTCATCCGTGTTTCTGATGTATGCCTGTTTGAAATTTCTGCAGTCCATGCCATATTATATTTGTTCATTGAATGTCCCCGTGGTGGTTCTTACTGATATGCACTGTCTGTATTATTGACATGCACCTTGCTTAGAAAGTTGGAAATAACTAAATAAATAAATGTGTGAATAGCTAAGGAAGAAATTCTCCTTTTACCTCCAGAAATAATCCTGCAGAGTGGGTGGAGCGATAGCAGGGGATAGCTGCTCCAATGATATTAGGGATATTTTGTGACAGTTGGAATATTTTAGGATCACTTCTCACAAATGATTGCTCAAAGTCTCTTTTAAAAATCTGAATTAGTTTTTTTTAAAAATAGTCTGGTGAGTCTGTTAAACTTGTGGGCAACAGATGCAAGTTCTTGTTACGGGAGCTGTGGAGAAATGCCCTGCTCCTTAGTATTCATCCCAGTAATTCACGGTGGTGCTCCTCATTCTATGGGCTGCTCTGTCTCTTGGTCACAGAAGCCCCTCTGCAGATCTGTAGCTGGCAGAGAGACCCGCATGATGCACCCTTTCGCCCAGCAATGAGGACTTGAGCTCTTAATTGTTCAAACAGTGGGTGGGAGAGCTGTCCAAACCAATGAAGATACGGGAAGGCGATAGCTCCTGTTGCCATTTCAAGTATCCTGCTCAGCGTGGCTTCACTCTTTCCTCTCCAATTTACACACATGCATACCCTTCACCATGACTGCCATTATGGAGCCTGGGCGCATTACCCCTGGCTACCTTCAAGATCAGCTCAGCCTTTTTTGTCTCCCTTGCTTCTTGCACCCGCTAGTGAAGGTTCCGAGCGCTTTTAATTGTGTACTCAACCACTGCTCCCTTCCCTTCCTACTCTTGATATGGATGGATTGAATGGAGATTTTAATGGAGTGAGCAGCCTGAATAGCCCCATGGAGCCCGAGCAGCAGAGCTTGGAAGCCAAGCAGGGTTAGCCGTGGTGAGTACGTGGAAGGCAGGCAGGGGGTTGATAGGCGTGGCTGGCTCACTGCCTCTGCTTGTCTCTTGCCTGGAACGCCTCGTGGCTGGAGTTGCCATGAGTTGCTTACAACTCGTCAGCGTGGAGATCAAGCTGACCTCATTAAAAAGGAAAGGAAATTTGTGAAGAAAATAAAGAGCAAACACAACAGACTTGAGCAAGAACAATAGAAAAGGGGAAAAGGTGATAGCGTGCCCTCTGTTGAATCCTGAGACTCACGTATTCCTAATGTAAATAAGTAGGAGTAGGCTCTTAATTCTTGGTGTTGCAAGCATTTAGAAAATAGCTATTACCTTGGTTTCAGTAGCTGGGGTCTCCCCATATGGCCTTAGCAACATATACTTTTATTTTTAGTTTTACTTTATTTATATTCCCCCTTTCTCCCATTCATTCATTAATTCATTACAGTCAAAGACCAGCAACATTAAACTTTTGTTAAAGCAATTCAAAAGAGTATGTGCAATAGAGAGTATAATAAAAATATATAATATAAATATATAAGGATAGGGAATATAATTTATTAACTTAGCACTCTGCCTTGGTAGACTCTGACAACTGTGTCTGAGGTTCCAGGAACAAGGTCAGCTAGAAGAAAGAAGGTGTACCATTTCTCCAATCTTCCTGGAATTTTTCGGAGGATGGACTGGATAAAAGGATGTCCAAAATCATCATTAAAAGGGCAATATAACTGTACATGCCCAACTGTTTCAGTTTCCTTGTTAGCACAAGGACACAGATGTCCGTGAAACACCGCAATGTCTCCCTCCTAATAGAGCAGATGGGAGAACATTGAGACAGACCAGAGTAAAAGCTATTCTATGCTTGGGTATCTGTAAATTAGCTACGTAGTCAGATAGCACCAATTTCCTGTTCTTGAGATGGTGGTATTTTTCAGTAAAGCTTAAATGATGTGGAAGTTCAGTGTCCCAGATCATTTGCTTCATTTCTGTTTTAGCATTTGAGTAACGCAGGCAATTAAACTTTCTAGGAGCAGATCTAATGGATTGTAATTTCTCTGAGAGCTTTTCCATTTTGACTGAAAGGTGTCTGTTAGCGTCAGAGGAGCAAGACCTGCAGGAAAGAACGCAAGTTTCAGCCAGTAATTAATTCTGCGTGTCCAGGCATGAGCTTCCAGAGCAATAACGCCTTCTTCTGGATGCAAAATTGCATTAGGAACCCAGCGGGGAACTGCAAGTTTGGCTCTCAGAAATTTAGTCTGCACAATTTCAAAAGATCTGCAATTGGCAAATATGTATAACTGGTCGCCACATAGCAGCTGTGAAATAACCTTGGCCACAAAGACACACACAACTGAGGGAACATGTTGGGCACCTCTAGCGTAAAAGAATTTTTCAGAGCGGAAACACTTCTCTGGATGTCCAACCCCGTTCTTGATTTGAGTGTACCAGGAGGACCCTGAAGAACGGAAAAACCACACCTAAGTATTTGAAACACTTTTCTGGCTCAATAACATTCCCATTCATCATCCATCTGTGCTTGGATTGTCTTCTGGGGACCCAAAGCAGCTCATGTCATTCTCCTCTCCTCCTGGCACACCGAGGCTTGCAATAAAATAGAAAGTACTTATATCTCGCATGGTGAGTGGCAAAATGGCCCTTTCACATTCAGAGGTTTTGTCCTCTCCCCGTCTGCCTTCCTGAAGACCCTCTTTCTCTTCCTGTCCAAAAGGAAGGTCTATTCTTTCCTTTGGCCCCTTGCTGCCCTGCAGCTTGGGTGGGTCCTGGCTCCGATGGTCCTTCTCCCCAACAAGGCCGTTTGCATTTTTTAGGTGTTGGTTGGCTTCAGGTTGGGGAGGTGAATTCTACCCACCCACCCCCTCTCCCCCCGCCCCACCTGCCAACAAAAGGTACTTCATAAACTCTGAGCCAACGCAGCCCCAAACACCACGGCGTGCCTCTCTTACGGTATCTTCCACCTTGACTGTTCTTGTCCTCAGGCCTGAAGCAGGTGGGGTCACTGAGGGCGCCACAAGCAGGGAGGAGACTTAGCCCCCCCCCAAGCTCTCCACTATTATAATCCATTAATTTTCTTTCAGATATATGAACAGTCACTATTCACTCCTGGGGGGTGGGGGTGGGGAATCAAATGCTGTGCAGGTTTTTGTGCAACTTAACTTTTTAGCGGGTGATTGCTGCAGCACGGTTTGCTCCTGAGAGGAGCCTCAGTAACGTTTTTGGGGACAGTAAGACATCCCAGAGCACCCGTTTCACGTAGCAGTGACTCTGCAACAGAATGCAGACGGGTCCTCTGGAACAGTCGTCGAAGATCGCAGTTGTTTGAGAGAGTCAGTTCTCTTGACACATTTGGACCAGGCTGTGTCCCCTGCAGACCTCTTGTCGTTGTCTTTATGATGGGGGGGGCGGTTGGCTGGGACCCCCTTCTCCTGCATACCCCCCTCTACAGTTCATGCAGATGTGGCTGTGGAGTTGCCAGTTGGTATTGGGCAAGGTTGTTGAAGCTCAAGCAGTGACACAGGTTGCCTGGCCTCTTCCCGGGGATGGGTGGTTCCGCCATGCGCAGCCAAGCACAGTGACCAATCGCAGACTGCGAGGAGTGCTTTCCCCCCATTTTGAGAAAACAACAACAACGCCTTCACACACCCCCCCCCCCGCCTTTTGTAAGCCTCCTGGACGAGCCCCCTTAGAAGCCCTCCCTGTGCCGAAAGCGGATGTGGGCAGGAGGAGGCTCCCTATAGTCTGAACCTGAGGCTTGAGCTCAGCGGTGCCGGGGCACGCTGGGCCTGGGGTGCTACCAGGCCTCCCCGCTTTGCAGCACAGCAACATCTGAAGGCAAAGTTTTGACCCTGACTAGTCCACAATTCAAATGTTTATTTTAGGGCTCTCCTCCTGTTGCTCTGCTGATGGGGTTTGAAGATGCTCTTACCTTGAGTCAAACGCAGCTCCTCAGATGTGCTTGTTTGCTTTGTTTCAGAAGCTGAAGCTAAGAAAACATGTGACTGGTTGCGCGCTGCTGGATTTCCTCAGTATGCACAACTTTATGAAGGTAAGCTGGATCACCCGTGGGTTTTTTCTGAGCTGATTGGTGAAGCATGTGAGCACATGTAACCCCGCCCTTCTAGATTTGTCAGGTTGGGCCCATGAAAGATGGACAGGGCATGCAAGACACCCTCAAGTGTCACCATCTGTCTGTTTTACTTTGAAGGGGGAAGGCTTGCCGGAAGGGTCTTACGCTTCTGCATTTCTTTCCTTTGGACTGCCCTTGAAGGTGATTTGAAACTTCGTTTGGTGCCAGATCTGGCTCTAAGGGGCCTTACAGGGCTGGGCTGAATGATCGCGTACGGCCAGTGTTGGCGCCCAGTTAGTTTCCAGGCATACTTCAGGCTCACCTGCATAGGGGTCCACCTCCACCTGTCTCTCCCCTGTCTGAGCTTTGAATCCCACACGGGAGCCAGACGTACCTGAGTCCCGTGGAAAGGCTTTTTAGCTGCTGCCCCCAAACTGTCAGTGCAAGTCTTCGGGACTGCACTGTGGCTTGTCGTTGCAGGGAAGCCTTTGTACTGGACCAAAACGGGGCTGGCGCTGCTTGGTTTGCCCCTGAGCTTGTGCACCAGTGTTAGTTGGTTGTTTCCAACTTGCTTCTATCTTAACTTTGTTTTATATTTTTACTTGCTGGCTCTCCTGAAGACCCATGGTGCGAAAAGGCAACCAGTAAGGAAACCACACAAAGCCTTCCACCCTGAGTGTGCTCTGGAGAACCCGCCAGTCTTGCTACCCCACAGCCTTCATTCCTGCTGCCCACTTCCAGGCAATCCTCCTTCCAGATACTTCACAGAATTCCTGCCTGGGCCTTGCTGGGATGGGCAGCAGAATGGTTAGTGAGGGCTTGTAGACTGAGATTAGTGTGGAATCTCTGGTGTGGAATCTTCTGCTTTCCCTAACTAGTTCCCTGTCTCCCTCTTGGAAGAAATAGGTTTAGCACAGATTGAGCAGAATGCCGACTTTCCTTTTACAGCCGGGTGCTGGGAATTCTATTCATTCTGGCCGCTACATTTTCCACTATGTTTTCAAGCATATTTTAGCAACTGGGGGGACTGACAAGTTGCTTTTTTAAAAAAAAAAACAAAACTTTTAGGCAACTGAATTTTGCAGTAGTTCAAGATCTGTGGGCTTGTTGTGTTCATAGGGTTAAATTCGACATTGTAAATAAGCAGGTAGGGGGAACCCAGTTCACACTGAGGTTGTGGTGGTGGGGTTAACCCTTTCTCCCCTGTGCTGTTTTCCTACCTGTGTGGGGCTTGTATTTCCTCCCCATCCTGGGATGTTGCCATTGGGGGCAAGTAGCCCCCACTTCCCTATGGCCCCACTGCGATCCCCTTCCAGTGTTGCTATTCATCCCCCTGCGATCCCCTTCCAGTGTTGCTTTAACAATCCCATGGAAGAAATCTTCATGGCTGCCCCAGTGTCTTATCCAGTTTGGCCCTCTGAATCGCAGGGTGTTGGCCACCATGTCTGTTGTTTTTTCCCCCAAAGCAAAGCAGGGTGGCAAATATTCTGTGATTCAGTGGGCCAAACTGGGCAAGATTACATCTCTAGTGTACATTTCTCACCAAACCATGGCAAAGAACATCAGCCCAGGGGTGCGATAGGTGGAAGCCTGGCTTTTGGCTCGTGTGCAAGAGCCGCTCATTCTCCCAGTCTGAGACTTCTGCTTCGCTCCTTCCCTCCAGGTGTGCGCAAAGAGGGTCAAAGGGTTCACCAGCTTGTTTTCATTTTGTCCTTGATATTCAAATTGAAAGGCACGTGCAGGGAATGTCTTACTCATTACAGACTTCAGTCTCTTGAAAATGTCGAGTTTCGCTTCAAACAGAGAATCCAAGATTCTCTAAGGGTAATAGAGAGAAGCTTAAAAACCTGCGAGCAGTGCCAGCTGGGGATCTCAGGAGGTGCAGAGGAAAGGGGCAAAAAGCTGGACTTCTCACATGCTCAGGGTGGGCCAGGAGCTGCCATGCCCGACGTAACTCCCCAATGGGTGCTGCTTCCTGCGCTTGTGAGCACACGGCCTACTTACGATCTTGTCCTGCATTGCTGCTTTTCTTTCCCTATAGCCCTTCTTTTACAGACCTGGTTCAGTCTGATGTGCGTGAAGAAGCTAAGCTGCAATGTGGGTGGGTGGGTAGGCGCTTTCCCCACAGCTATGTGCTCCTTCCTCCAGGTGGGAGCAGCAGAGCAGTTGTGGCAATGGAGCCAGAGGAGTCAGCCGTGTTAGTCTGTAGTAGCAAAATAGAAAAAAGTCCAGTAGCACCTTTAAGGCTAACCAGCTTTACTGTAGCATAAGCTTTCGAGAGCCACAGCTCTCTTCGTCGGGTGCAGTGCTCACTCACTCACCTGCTTTTTGCTGAGGGGCTCCCAAATTCTGGCCCTGGCCCTGTGGATGATTCTGGTGGCACCTCCTGGGCCCTTGTGATGACTTGGAGACCCCGGGTCCTGTTGGCATCCAGTGCATGGCACTGTGTTTGTTCCTCCTGAAGGTGAACGTCAGGTCTTGATGCTTTCCTCTGTAGGTTTTTTTATGGTTTGGCTCAATCGATCTGAAAGATGTTCATGACTTTTTATTTAAAAAAATATTAATTTTAATAGTCGATTCTAATTTTTTAATGTATGTAAGCATTTATATCTCGCCTTTCCACGTAGCCCAAGGCAGCTCCAGGTGCATTGCGTGTCCCTGGGGGCTCTCCTCAGACTGGCCCTCGGCTCTCACCAAGCACCGACCCCCACAGATTTCATAGAATCACAGAGTTGGAAGGGGCCGTACAGGCCTCCTAGTCCAACCCCCTGCCCAGTGCAGGATCAGCCTAAAGCATCCCTGACAAGTATTCATCCAGCCTCTTCTTGAAAACTGCCAGTGAAGGGGAGCTCAGCACCTCCCTAGGCAGCTGATTCCACTTTTGAACTATGCTGACCGTGAAACACCTTCAAAACTGTCTTAAAAACACCTTCATAGTCTCAAGGCCTAGAAATCTGTTCATAACATGTTGAACACTGAGATTGACAGCGTCCTGAAATCCGTGTTCTTCAGCACCAGTTTGTAGGAGAGCCAGGAAGTGTGCTTCAGGTTGTGGTAGGCCCACGAGTGTAAGTATCTGCCGAGTAATTCTCAAAAGGGCTTCACTGTGAGCAGTGAAAGCATCTTTATTGATAAGCCGCTAGTATCAGGAACATGCAAACATCAAACATCAAACATACATAGGTTTTCAAAGCACAGGCAATTACTAACTCTCTCTCTCTCTCTCTCTCTCTCTCTCTCTCTCTCTCTCTCTCTCTCTCTCTCTCTCTCTCTCTCACACACACACACACACACACACACACACACACAGAGTCTAATGGTCAGCTAAGCGGGAAAACAGCAGGGGGCGTTCTGCAGTTCAAGCACAAAATAGCCTCAGCATTTAACCATAACCTGCAATATGAGTACAGTCAGACAGGAGAGCGGTATTGTAGGGAGGGGGTCTCGGATGTTTCGCCAATGAGTTGGGAACCATGGGCTCCACCGTTATGTTGCTTTACATATTATCTGTTTCTTTGAATATGTACTCGTATATACTGCTTGTGCTTCATGTTGTCTAATGTCAATCCTAGAATGGATTATGTTCTGTTTCAGCAATCCTTCAGCCCTGTATTGAATCCTTGCTAATGCTATGTTTCTGTAAACTTGTATTCATCTACACTATGACATTATTTATGGAAATGTCCTTGACGCTGTATGGAAATACCTACCCTTGTCCTTGCTGCTGATTGTACTGATCTCACACTATGTAATCCGCCTTGAGTCTCAGTGAGAAAGGTGGACTATAAATGACATAAAATAAATCATAACAGCAGGGTGCGTCTGGGTATGACAGGTAAGCCCAAGCAGCTGACATCGAGCTCCTTGCTGCCCCCAGAGGCTGCTTGAGGTGGGGACTTCAGCTTCTTTTCTGCTGGATATGAGATATTTCAGGCTCTGCATTCTCCTCTTTTCCTTTTCATTCCCAGAGTCTCTGTTTCCTCTTGACATCTCCTCTGTGAAGAAAGACCTTCGCTTTCTGGATGAAGATTGCCTCAAATCCCTCTGCAGGTTAAAACAAAAACACTGTCATTAAACACCCAAAGGATGGAGGGGGTTGGGAAAATGTCAGACGGCCAGATGGCAGCTCAGGAGGGACCGGGGGGGGGGGGTGCGCAGCTGACCGTACACGGTTGCCGGTGACGGTGTGATGCTCCCTGCCCAGGGAGTGATCTCTAAGGTGCAGGCAGAACTGCCGTTGGGTTGCCCATCCTCCCCCCCCCCCGCCCCGCACCACCTGCAAGACCACCACGGGAATGCCTCTAGGGCACTGGCTCAGGCAGCTCCTTTTATTAACTAGCCTTGTTTTCATGTGTGTCCAGTAAGCCATGGGGCAGAAGCCTCACTTTTGTGCCTGTCACTCTGAAAGCATTGTGCACACTGGTGGGGCTGTGTGAGGGGTGATGCTGCTGTTTGAAAGGGAAGGGCCAGGTGTTGGCAAAGGGTGCTGCTCACCCAGTTTTCAGAGCCTGCCTTGTCCAGCATTCTGACTCCGGTCGGGCCAGCCGAGTTGCCCCGTCTGCCCCGCGCTGAAGAAAGGCATCTTGTTCATGGGGCTGTGTCTTGTGTGCAGGATGGTTCCAGTCTGAGCTCTTACGGCTAATGGCCTCTGGTAGGCTGGTCTCCGGTGCCCACTCCTCTTGGAGTAGCCGAGAAGTGGCCTTGCAGAGAGAGTCAGGGCCTGGTGGCAGCTGCTGCGCTGCTTCCTGCTCGGACTTTGGCCGCCGTGCTGCCTGCGCTCCAAGGGTGGGCCGAGCCCAGAGCCCCAGGCCCTTCCCTTTCACGGCCTTCCAGGCCTGGGCAGCATTTCTCGGACGCGTGAATGGTCTTTGGAGCCGTCATGCGTTTCCAGAGATTCACTTTCCAAGTCAGTCCTGTCTTTGGGCTCCTTAATCTGGGATTGGTACTAAAAATGTATTCTGAGGTGATAAACCTTCTTTATTTTAATCTCTGCCTTAATCTCTTTCGGAACCATAATTCTGTTTTGCTCTGTAACGTAAGGGCTTAGTGTAACCATTTACTGCATTTGATGATCTGCCATTTTCTCTGGAATGGCCATAATGAGTTCCCTTGCATAAACAGTCCAGGCGACACTGGTCAACCCGTCCCAATCCAGTGCTTCCATGCTGGCTTGTGACAGCTTTTATTTGGTGGGGTGGGGAGTCAGCGCCATTGCAGTTGTATCCTATTCTACACAGATTAGCACGGTGCCACTAAGTGTAGGAATGAGACCGTGGGAGAGCTGGAGACCTCGGGTTCCTTCACTAACACCCCGGTCCCGTTCCTTAAAAATATTTTAAGTCACCATGAGTGCCCTTCTGGAAGGAATTCTCCCTCTCTTGGCCCTGACGTAGCAACCGTGGGGGTCGCAGGAGAAAGGGGAGGGGTGAGGAGAGTGTGCAAGGCTGCCTTTGAGTCCTCTTTTCTTTGCTGGTCTAGCGGAGCGGCACCTTCTGCCGGTCTGGGGATCTCTTAACTGTTTTGCAGCCAGTTTTCAGCCATTGATCCACTACCAGGCAAAGGATAGATAAGTAATGCTTAAGCATGGCCAAGGAAAACAGGACGGCTGAAATCCCAAGGTGCCCTTGTCTTAACAGAGGGCGCTTTCACTTCCACTCTCTGGAGCAGCCCACAATTTCTCTGCATTTCCTACTTGATTGGCAGTTCCCTGTATTGCATCGCACACATTCCTGTTGTCCCCTGGATGGTACAAAGGCTGTAGAAGACAGAGGGGGAACAGGAAAGATCCGTTACGCAAGTGGCGATCCACCGCTGTTCCTTTGGATTCCACAGACTGTTTTTAAAGCAGGCGGAGAGAGAAGAATGCCTTTTGTCTCTGTTTGCCAGATGCTCTGCGCAGACCACAGGGGCAGTAGGAAGAGAATGTCTCCCATTGTCAGTAGCTGCCCTTGTGGCTTTCCTAGACCACCCAGCCAGCCATGACTGAAAGACCGGCAAGTTGGCCTTGAGTCCAGTGTCGCCAGGCAGTCCTCCTCCGTGTGGGGGCGGCATGCTGATCTTTGAAATTTCTTGGTAACAATCCAGCCCTGTCATTTGTTCCCAATTGTCGGCTGACCTTTTGGGTGCCCTTAACCAGGCACAGGTCTTTAGTGGCTGCTCAGGTGGGTGTTTCAGGCAAAGGAGTCCTGCTCCAGGGCCCCCGTGACAAGCACACCAGGGCACGCCTCGTTCAGGTGAGAGCACGAGAGAACTGCTTTCCAGAGTCATTTCTGTTATTTTGAATTTGCTTCATTATAGGATGATATGTTTGTTTTTTAATGATCTGAAAGTTTTAGTGGTGCCCTTTTTAAATTGGAGTTTGTGTCAGATAGGTAGGCGTAAAGTTCTGCAGTAGATAATAATAACAACATTCAATTTATATACCGCCCTTCAGGACAACTTAATGCCCACTCAGAACGGTTTACAAAGTGCTATTATTACCCCACAAAAATCACCCTGTGAGGTGGGTGGGGCTGAGAGAGCTCCAGAGAACTGTGACTCGCCCAAGGTCACCCAACTGGCTTCAAGGGGAGGAGTGGGGAATCAAACCCGGCTCTCCCGTGCTCTTAACCACTACACCAAACTGGCATTCAAGGTTCGAGTCCAACAGCATCTTAAAGATTAATAAACATGTCCAGGGTATAAGCTTTCAAGAGTCAAACTCCCTTCCTCAGACAAATTCAGAAGAATGGATTCCCCCCCCCCCCCCACACAGGCTGAATAAGGACATAGGATTTTTCTCTCACTACAGATGCTAATTTTCTGCATTTCCTCCCCTGCTTTAATCAAGCTAATTACATTGTAGCTCCATGTCCTTTGCAACACCCCTCCCACCTTCTGACTGGGATATAAAGGCTCAGCTCTCGTATCTGAAGAAGGGAGTTTGACTCTTTAGGATTCCGATCGCAGAACTTGAGTGAAACAAGAAGGATTCTGCCTTGGAGCTAAAATTGGGAGCCTTGGATGGAGCAGCCTGGGTGCAAACGAGCAATGTGGGTTACTGAGTGGGGGTGATACATTACTTCCCCGAGTACAGAATCAAACCCACGCGAGCCAGGATCAACAGTTTTCAGAACCAGCCTGCTTAGTGGGGGCAAGATCAGCGTTTTTCAAAGGCTTGGAATCATTCGGCCCCAGGCCACAGACTGCTGTCCTACTCTGAAGGAGCTCGTTGCGACTGCCGCGTTGGCTGGCCTGCAACAGCTCTGAACGTGCTGGAAGCATCCCTTCGCTGATGTTCTTTCAGAATTCTTGTATCCATCCCTTGTTTATGAAGGATTTAAATTCATGCTAGGATCCCTGCGTTAGGGTAAAATGCATCTTTTGCATACACAAGGTCTTAGCAGAGCCTGCGAAGCCCGGCAGCTTGAGGAGCTCCTGAGTGAGATGTTTTCCTCGATCTCTGCTCCGGGGGCTTTTCTGTTGCTGCTTCTGCAGGTGTCTGCAGAGGGAACAGATGTTAGGAATCCAGCTGTGAATTAATGAAATTAATTCTGAACCTCTACTGTCTCACATGTGACTTTTCTCCTTCCTATCTCCCTGCTCAACTCTTGTTTTCCTTTCGTATATCAGCTTTTCTCTGGGAAACTGTCATTAAATTGCCTGGAATGGAAACAAAAGGGGAAAGTGAATGAGGGTTAAGCTGCTGTCAGCTAAATAGCTCTGAGCCAGTAGATAAGAGGCGGGTGGTCTTCTGCCTCCTAGCTGCAGCGGAAATGGAGACCGAACTGCCGGTTCTTTTCTTCCCACCATTTGGGCACAGTCCTTTCGGTCACTGTTCTAAGGACAATGTGAATCGCTCTTATTTTTCCCTCTGCTGTTGAAGACCCCCCCCCCCTTTGAAAAGAGTGACCACAAGTAAGAGACGTCACTGCGGTGGGATATCTCGGGAGTTCTAACTTGTGCTTAAGGTGAGACAGTTTAAAGGTGGGCAGGGCGGTTGTGGAAGTTTTGTGTGGTATTGTGAAGAAAGGCGTACTGAGAGCAGCAAGGGATGTTGTTGGTGTCTCCATGCCTGGACGGCCCAGCTGCTGGCAACGGGGTGCTGGGCTAGATGCCCCCTCTTTAGGCTTAGCCAGTGGTGCCCCTTCTGGACCATGTGCTCTGTCTCTGAATGAGTGGCACTTTGTGGCTGGCTGCTGGTAAGAGCAGACATGGTGTTCTTATGCATAGCGGAAGGGGTCACTGTTCATCCCCTCCCTGCCCGATGACACGAATGCCTGGGGGAAATACTGGAAATCTTACTCAGTGTTTTGAGCTGTCTAAAGGACTGGGTGTATCTGTAGCTTTGCTTGTAGAAAAGGACCGGTGCAATCCTGTGCAAAGATGCACCAGCCAAAGACCATGGAGTGATTGTAAGGCTTTTAAATTCCATACGGATGCCAGCTAGTTCAAAGTTAGGTGCTAAGCTATAAAAGCAGCAATGTAAGTTTAAGTTTGATAGGAATGTTAGTATTACATGTATTTCACTTTTCCCCAACATTTCTATTTTTTTCTGGGGGGGGGGGGGGAGAACATTTCCCCTGACTTCACAGTTTCCAGAAATCCTGCATCTCTGCCCCGCGAGGAGTGTGGTGTACGGGGGGGCAGATTTTGTGCGCCATTAAGGGTGGCAGAGAGGTGTGATCCTTGGGCTTTGAGGACTCATCCTGGGCAGGCCCCATTGCAGTGAATCAGAGCGGAGCAGCTTTGGCTCATCCTGTTCTCTAACCATTTGATTCAGTGAAGATTCTTCAGTCCCCTGTGGGATTTTCCCTCTGAGGCAGTGTGCTGAGTTGGGCAGCTCTAGCCTGAGTAGGGAAGGCTCTGGGACCCCCGTTTTGATTACAAGAGAGTTGCTCCACTCTTGGAAATTCAGCAGTGCAGGGAATATTTGGTGGGGGGGCCAGGGAGAGAGGGACAATTCCTTGGGCAGGGCTAAGCTTTGTGTGTGCAGAGGACAGAACAAAGGGGACCCTCCAGGTAATTGCAAGCCTGGCAAAATACAGGATTACAAGCAGCATACACACAAGGGGAAGAACCACGATATTTGAGCCAGCCTGTTGTGCAAGGAGTGATGCTCAAAGAAAATGGATTTATCCCTGCAGTCAGTTGGAAGGAGCCCATGTGACCCAGCAACCCGCATGCAAAACCTAGAGGTTGACCTGGACATACCTGGAAAGAACCAGCATTAGAGGCCAGGTGCAGCCTGGGGCTCCCAGTTGGTCAGCTCACCTGTCACTGGAAGGCACAGGGAGTTGGCAGGGAAAGGCCTTCCGTGCCTTCCAACCCTATGGGCCCAAAGTCTGTTGGGTTTAACTGGAGGATGCAGAAGGAAGTGTGTGTGCATTGTCTGCCGTCATGCTTTGCTGTACATGCTTTGCTGTAATTCTTCCTGCTACCTGCCAGCTGGCCAAATTTTCCAAGGATGCCTTGTGGGGGTGGGGGGTGGGGCTGCTGTTCTGAATGTGGTACTTAGACATCAGTTGCTGGCGTGAGATGAAAGCCCTGGGTTTTCTGGGATGTTGGAAGGGATTGAAACTTCTCCCTGCAGACACAGAGCTGCACATGAGCTGGTTTCTGCTCTCCGTGGAAGGGCTGTGCACACAGAGGGTGTCTCTTAGCCCAGGCCTGCTTTCCTGGGAGGGGGGCGGAGGAGGGTATGCTGAGCGATGTGTGTTCACTTGATCCCCAGCTGTTCAGTGACAAGCAACAATGATCTAAAACAAGAGCTGATTCTTTCGAAATAGCCTGAGCGAATGCGGTGAGGCAGAAAGGCCCAGCCAGGTCAGAGACTCTCTTGTGTGTTTCAGGAGGCTCATGACCCTGAATGCCTGTGCCTCGATGAAGCTGGAAGTCCACTTTCAGCGGAAGCAGGTACGTTTCAGGGTTGTGGGGCTGGGCAGACTCTGAGAAATCTGGCTCAGCTCCTGGCGAGAGGGGGTGGCACGCAGCTCTAGCCCAGGCAGGCCTCCGCTACTTGGAAGGAGTCCCCCCCCTGCCCTGCCGCATTAACCTGGCTGCCTCCTTCATCCCTTGCCTGGCCACCTCTCTCCTGATCCCAAAGACCTGCATGAGTGGCATTTAAATACGCACCTGAAGTGCATTAGATATGCACTTGAAGTGCATATATACTGCAGCAAATTTTCCCAGCAGGGCAGATGGGGGCTCCCCAGGGCTGTTTTAGGTTAGGAACCTGCCACAAGAAGTGAGGTTTCAGCCTGTCTTCCACACAGACCTGATCCAAATTGGGCTCTGGCATGGCTAGAAACTGAGTTCCAAGCTCGACACTTCAGGTGCACATCTGATCAAAACGGGGGACGTGGGGAGGAAGCTGTGTAATGTGTAGTTTGGCCCTGGGCAAGCCCAAGATCGAGGCATCCCTGAAGTATTCTCCCCGTGCCCTCCTGACCTGTTTATCTGACCTGTTGGGCCTGCTTTGCTGGCTGCCCTGTGACTCCCTGTTCCTGTGTATCCCTAGAGTGATGACTCCGAGGAAGAAGATGTCTGTGTCATCAGCAACCAGTGGGCCTTCCAGAAGGACAGCAGAAGGTGGTCTCGAATTGACTCCGAGGACTTCCTCCTCTCTGGCAGCCTGGAGAGATTGTCCAGCATGAGAAAAGATTCCAGCCAAGAGAGCATCCTCACCGACGTCAGTGCTGACCTGGAGGCCCCGCCTCTCCCCAGCAACGCCAGCACAGGCCAAACTGTAGCTGTCAGAGTCACGCCACCTGACCGTTCCCCCATCCAGACCTCCCCAGCCTTAACCAACTCCACCCAAAGCTTGAGTGATCATTCACCGACAGACCCCTCTCCACATTGGAGCTGGAACAGCAAGGAAAAGCCCAAGAAATGTCGGACCCAGAGCTTCCTGAAGAGGATTGAGTCTCTGCGGAAGAAGGACAAGGAGAAACTGGATTCTTCGAGAGTCAGAGAGGAGGAGGGAGCCGAGGCCTCGCGCAGTGTTGCAGACCCTCCCCCTGGGAAGAAGGCCCTGCTGGGAAGGGGAATATCATCGCCTCTCCACAGCAGTCAGAACCTCTCAACAGGCTGCCAGACTAACCAGGCCTTGGCTGGAAGCAAGCCACCGTTCAAGCCCAAGCACGGCAGTGTTTATCTGGAGGACAGTGAAACAGCCCTCTCGGGGGGCGCCAGCTGGGCCGGTGGGGGCTTCGGACACCCGGCTCGGTTGAAACGGGACTATTTGATCCACATTCCCAAGGACCACAAGCCAGGCACTTTCCCCCGGTCCCTCTCCCTCGAGAGCTTGTGCCCCCCTGACAGCAGCCATTTAGCTAACTGGGAACCTGTCGGCAAAGGCCTGAGCCTCCCGGCAGGTGGGACTGGTGGCAGCAAGAGCAGCTGCCTGGAGGCCCCTTCCCTGCTGACGTCTCGATACGGACAAAGGCTGCTCTCTGGCATTTCCACAGGCAGCTGCACCAGCCTCTACGACAACGTGCCTGAGTTTGGCAGCAGGGACGACAGCCTCTTTGACTTGGACGGGGAGGCGATTTACGAAAGCCTGGATGACGTCTTGCAGCACGTCTGGGGCTTGCAGCAGAAGGTGGAGCAGTGGTCCAAGTTGGTCAGGCTGGACTTGGAGTGCAGAGCTGGGGAGGAAGGGGGGGAGGAGACAGACTCGGGGGGAGAACCCGCTGCCCTGAACTTTGAGGAACAGTCCACCTCCGACATAGGCACTTCCGCCAGTGACTTTGACAGCACTGGCAACTCTCTGAATGAGGCCGAAGATACGGACATGAGAGAAAGAAGAGATTCTGGAGTGGGAGCCTCACTTACCAGACCTTGCAGGTAGGAGCATGCAGGATTTGGAGCAACCTATTTGGTTTTCAGGACATCCCCCCCCCCTGGGGGGGGGGAGTCTTTTCCACCCCCGGAGAAGAGAAATGGTACCACCTATGAATCTGAGTTTCGCCCTTTACTCAGAAGCATCAGGGACTGCCAGGCGCCAGATTTTCTCCCTCAGTGTTTGTTTATTTACGGTATTTAATGTACACATTTCTGTCCTCCAATTTTCAACCAAAAATGGTTCTCAAGCACCATCTCCCCAGAACAGTGGAAACCCCACAGGAGGCCTTGGAAGGGAGGCCTGTCTTCATTAAACGTGGAGTGGTTACATGCGTGGCCATAGATACAGGTGAGTGAAGGGCATCGGAGCAGAGAGAGGCATATCGGGGCCTCCAAAGAATATGTCCATTAATGGATGCTTTCAGACAGGAAAAGAAGTTCTTTTACATATCCTGGTTCCAATCTGTTCAATTTTCTCCCACCCTATCTGAGTGGCTAGTGACCTTGAGACATTTTCCCATATCTCTGAGCATGTGACAACTTTGAACCCACCATATATGTGCAAACACACCTGTGTGCTTTCCATGTGGGAAAATTCTACCCAAATTGTAATTTTTTTAATTTCTAAGGTGTGTTTTCAGTGGTTGGGCTGGAATGTGGGTAGAACTGCACGAATTACTTTTCAGTCTTGTAATATTTACAACCACTGAGGCCTGTCATCCCCTCTCACTGTGCATGGTGGGAAGCTGAGACCACAGGCGGGCGGGTGGCTGAGCAAGACCGGAGCCTGGCCATCCCTGACCTGCCGAAATCACTCTCCCAGTGGACTTGGCATTTGTACGCCATCTTTTTTAAACAGGGCTGATACCTGTGCAAATTAGCTGCAAATGCTTAGTTTGCATGCCGAAGATCAGTGGCTCTTTTGACTGTGGCGCTGGCACACAGTCTAGGCACCTGTCACTGCTTTGCGTGCAGCATTTTGTGAGTGCAAAATCCCATAGAGGAAATGTCACATTTTGCTTTGCTAGTGTCACATTTCAGTCTATCTGCTAGTTGCTGTGCCATGCTCTGTCTTTTTATACTACCTTGAAATGTTGAATTTAGACTCCATCCTAATAATTTCCCTGTCTTTGCTGCTGGTCGCTACTGTTGCCACTGTGTTAGTGAGCATACGGACTAAACTTATCTCACAGTATGTAGTAAAAGTCACGTGGGGGGCAGAGATACTTTTGTGCAGAAGATCAAAGGCATCTTTGCCTTCCAGTGTGGCAGGAAACAAATGGCAGATTCGAAAAGTACTTAATTGCTGGAAAACTCAAGGAATATGGTATAAAATCACCACCACCCTTCTGCACCCATGCATACCAAGAGGAAAGGATTGCACCAGCTGTTGCCATAGATCCCCAATGGGCTCCCCAGGCTGAAAGCCATGGGTGGGCTGCACATTGGTACAAAGTGGGTTGATCACCCATCAAAAGTCCAGATTAGGGGTGTGCATTATGAAATTTCCAAGCCAAAGATATACACGGAAATTGTTGTTTTGGGTCACTACCATGATTTTCTGGAATAGTAACACAAACCCAAGGGGTTTGAGATTACGAAACACTCTCCCTCGAATAATCGGTTACCTTTTTTTCTGAATCAGTTGTCTTTTCAGGTATTTAACAGCAATGCTGCAAGAGCTCATGTTTTTCTTTGATTCTACTGATTTCCTGGGAAATGACATTTCGCCCTTCCAGTCATATCCTTGCAAGAGAGGAGCACAGCGTTCTCCCAGCCAGTCATCTTTGGAGACAAGCTGTAGACCACTGCCCTTCTCCTTTGCTCCCTCCTTTGTGGGGGTGGAGCCTTTCTTTCCTAGCAGCTGGAGGCACCTTGATCAGTGACCTGTTAGAATTCGAACCCTTGGCCAGATTTGCTTGATAAGCTGGCACAGCTAAGTTTGCTGCAATTTTTGTTGAAGAACACCCCCAAAATATCCCCCCTTAGAGAATAATGGTAGACCTACAGTATGGAGGCACCTGCAGAGGAAACCTTCCTCACTTTGAGAAAGGAAACAAATAACAAAACACAAGAAGGAAGAATGGCAAATGTAGGGTTTTCAGCAGAGGTAAAAGGTCTCCCTTTTATTTATTTATGTTATTTATTGTCTGCCTTTGTTACTGAGACTCAAGGCGGATTACACGGTGGAAGGCACTATGATCTAAGGGCTGGGACATTCACTAAACAATACAATAGGGTATGGATTGCAAAAATTTGAAAACAAACCAAAATCCAAATACTGAGCTAAAACAATATTGGAACAAAGTATAAGCAATTTGACATGACATATTAAATGACATGGAAACTACCCAGCAGGAGCATGCTTACAGATTACACAGTAGTATAGTCTACAGTCTCTATCCCTTAACCAGAGCATCTCTGTGAACTATTTACTTTCAGTACAGCTCTGTTACTTGCAGAAAAAGCCCTCCTGAATAATTCAGTTTTGCATAGTTTGCAGAAAGCCAAGCAAGTAGGAGCTTTCCAGGCCTCTTCAGGCCGACCTTTCCGTAAGGTGGGTGCCCCAAAAGAGAGTGTGCATGTACAGGAAGTGGCTGATTTTGCCCATCTGCAGAGTTGCACCTGCAGAAGGCCACGTTTAGATGAATGAAGCTGCTGTGGTGGAGCATAGGAGGAGAGGCACTTCCGTAGGTACGAGGGATCGAGGCCGTGAAGGGCTTTGCATGTGATCACCGAAACCTTGAATTGAACCCTGTAAGGGATGGGCAGCCAGTGGGGAGGGATCGCCTGCTCCGCCTAGCGCCTGATAATAATCAAGCTGAAGAGTTCTGCACCAACTGGAGTCTCCAAGCAACTGGGCTGCTGCTTGACTGCCAGTCTAGGAATCCGTAGAGAGAAGTGCAGCTGCTCAGAGAGGGACCTACTTTGGGGTTCTGTAAAATCTAACTCCTTTGTTCAATCTGCTTGAAATTTAGGGGATCTTTAGATTATAGGGAGGACAATGGCCAGTCCATATTTGGTGTCATTATCTTTATAAACAGTTGCCCCAGACCTTCCAATAAATTGCTCACTGAAAGTAAAAGTCCCAAAGTGCTGGATTTCCCCCCCACCCCGAACCTCAGATATGGAAGTATAATTACTTTACGCCCCTAGTCCAGCTGTGGACATCGCTAACAAAAGGGTCTATCTTTGAACAACTAATAGAAAATGTCAGTATTTAGACTGGGTGTTCTCTGCCCTCTAGTGAGCTAACATGGGAACAGCATGCCATAATTCCCTGTTTTGATCAGGCATCTGATGAAGAGAACTTGATTCTCGAAAGCTTATGCTATAATAAAATTGGTTAGTCTTAAAGGTGCTACTGGACTCTTTTTGATTTTGCTGCTACAGACTAACACGGCTAACTCCTCTGGATCTATAATTCCCTGTTGTTTCACCATTACCAAGGCAGTAGAATATCATTTGCAGTTTCTACTTACAAGTGATTAATACCGCAGCAAGCTCTCTTCAAAGTAAACTTCCCTTTAAAAATAAGCATTACATGGCAGCCTCATAATTTGATTCCTGCTCTTCTGGGCCTTTTGGGGGCTGAGGGCAATATTCCTGAGGACAACCACCCGTGCGGGGGCAGGGTCCTAGGAACACCGTTATGTGGGACTTGCCCATGTCAGCCTTGAAAAAGGAGTCAGATGACACGAATGAGCGTAGGGGAAGAAAGGGAGGGGGCCCCAGCAGCCCTCCCCAAGGAGGCTTTGCTTTTCGGAGAGATTTGCCTTGCTGTCAACCCTGCCGGAGGGGCGAGGCTTTCTCAGTGGCGAGGCTTCAGTGTGCAGCCCACTTCATCCCAGTCGGCTCTCTTGCAGCATCCTGTTGGTTTCTCAAGGCTTCGGGACAGACTGCTGAATTAATTTTGAAAACGTTATTATTTTTCCTTTGTGTTTTCAAAAATTAATTTTTACGCTTGCTGCTTTTGGAATTTCTTTGTAATTTAAAAAGAAAGCTTTGCTCAGGTAAATTGATTTGAGGCAACAAATGAAATAATCTCCAGTTGGTTCCCGCCCCCTCTAGGAAGCTTCGCTGGCACAGCTTCCAGAACTCCCACCGGCCCAGCCTGACCTCGGCCTCCTTGGAGATCAACCGCCAGTCAGCTGCACAGCTCCATCTTCTCCAGAAGTGCTCCCTCCTTCGCCTCACAGCCATCATGGAAGAATTCTCGGCTCCCCACAAGCAGACGTGGGCATGGTGAGCAAATGGGGAAGGAGAACATCCAGAGGTGGGGAGAAGCCCCCTCCCCTACAAATTGGTTGGAGCAAATTGTGTGCGTGTGTGTGTGGGGGGGAGTATTATGGGTGGCAGGCCCCTTCTGCTCTGAAGGGGGGAGAGCATCTTGATGAGTGTGATTTTCATGCGTCAGTCATGGAGACAGGACTCAAACTCTTTCAGGCTTCCTGTCTCCTGGGTGGAGTCACCGGCTTTCCTCGCTTCATTTCCTGCTTTGTGGGGGAAACCAGGCCACAGTCCTGCTCAGCAAGGCTCCTAGAGCAGAAGTCTCCTAATACCTCTATTTCTACTTACTTTTTCTCATGTCAACTTACTTCAACTCTCTTTCTCCTCCTATATCTACTGCCTCCATTTTTTAACTACTCTTCTCCCCATCGCCACTTTCTGAGGGTAGCGTGGCTGAGGCAATGGAGGAGGCCCGGTATTTTGACAAAGCCTCATTTTGACTCGTTTCTAAGTAGGATGTGGATCCCTTTCTCCTCCCAAAAACAGTAGGAAGAGACCACTCCCCAGCACGGTGGACCAGGCGCAGACTGCTGAAGAGTGGCCAACGGCACATGAGCAAAGGTGGCAAGATGAACATGCCATACAATTCAGTTGCGCCTCCTCAGAAGTGGCCAATTTTGGCAGGAAGATCCTCCTTGCCAACCAAGATGGCCGACGCTCAGGCGTGGCACTTCCGGCTGCAGTACAGCAGTCAGGGAGGGGCAGAGAATCACTGTGGAACAAGGCGGAGACGTCTCCCTCCTCCTTCAGTTCTCACCGGCTCCCTCCTGGAGTTGAAAAGCTGGCCATTCCAGGCAACGTGGGAGGGACGTGGGTCCCTGCAACAGCAAGATGCCCTTTCCCCATGCAGAAGCTGGAGAAAATACTGTTCCCAGTCTTCCTCCGGATCACATTCCCCTCCGCCTTTTGTATTGTTTAGATAGGGCAGCAGGGAGGATTCCTCAGACGGGGCAGATTGTAGAGCGCTGGCCCTGGATAACTAAGGCGGTACAAAAGTCTGTGGAGGTGATTATGCCCCACTCATCCCACAGGGACCCAGGCCCCTCTTACGGGGATGAGACGATCCTTCTGATAAGGAAGAAGGGGAAACGGCAGGAGTCCCACAGCAACCCAAAAGCCTCTTTAACCAAGAGGACTATCGGGCCTTTTATCAAAAGCTGTGCTGGCACTGGATTTCTTAGAAACCCCAGACACTGGGACAAACCCTAAATCCAAACCTAAAGGGAATAAAGATGTTTCCCCCCAAGATTACCAGGTATGGAAATGGTAGTCCAGTTTCCAGAATTCTTGAGCCCCAAGTGAGAGAGGAATGGGCCAGTCCTCTACAATCCTGGACCTCGCTTGGTTACCAAAGATGCAGAGGGATCCCTAAGTGACTGACACGGCTGCCGGCCTGGTTCTGCTCCCAGGAAATCCCCGGAGGCCTCAGCCCCGGCAACGAGGGCAGCAACTGCTTCGTCTGTTCACAGGAGCTTCGGTCGTTTGGGCAAGGAAGCCAGTCCTCCTGATTCTGGAAGAGAATAAAAAATCCAGGGAAGGCGCCAGGAGGCTCCCTAAAGCTGTCAGCTTCATGGCTGATGCTGTTCTGGACGCAGCGTGTTTCCTCCTACCCTGTGGGGTTGGCCGTTGCAGCATGTAGAAGCCAGTAGTTCCACACGTGGCAGCCACTTCTCATTGCACACTAACCTTGGCATCCTTTCCGCTCCTGGCAGACCCACTCTTTGAGGGGAACTTTTTCATTCCCAGGTAGGCCTGAGATGTGCATATAAGGGGCCGTCTTCACGAGAGGCACGAGCTGAAGGGTGTGAGCCAGAGGGCGAGAGCGCAAAGGGCTCTTGGCCCCTGCTGGCTCTTAGTCTGTGGTGTGTGGCTGGGGCCCAGCCATGGCACGCAACACGTGAAGGAGGGCCCCCGCTATAGGAGAGGTAGGGCTCCCATAGTTAGATGCTTGGCAACCAGGAACACCTGGGATGGAAGCAGCACTTGCTTGACAATGCTGACTGACATTAGTGCATCACAACTGTAGCCCTGGACTGTTGTATGAGTTGTCTGCAGCCACAAATTGTGACAGGCCCAAAACATTGAAAGAGCCACACCTTAAATTTAATCTTTTGCACTGAGCCTGTGATGGGTTAGGGTTGCCAGCATTCTGCAAGCTACGTAGAACTGAATTGTTCAGGGGAGCTTTTTTACACAAATAGGAGGGCTGTACTGTAAGGAAATGGCTCAGAGAGGTGCTTTGATTAGGGCCCAGGGGCTATGGACTGTACTATAGCATACCCACTGTGTAGGTCCATGTCACTTAATATGTCAGGTCAGATTGGTTATGGTTTGTTCCAGCATTATTTTAGCTCTCTATTTGGATTTCTGTTGGTGCTCAAACTTCTGTAATCGACGCCATTGATCATATTGACTCACAGTGTGAGTCTCAGTGAGAAGGTAGATTAAATAACATAAATGAATAAAATAATAAATAAAATTAAATGACATCCTAGTAGAAACGAAGGATAAGAAGAAAGCCATGCCCAGAGCATATATGAGAGAGGATATAAAGCAGAGCCAGCAATCTCTGCCATGCTTCACGTGTGTCCATAGACGCTCCAGTTGGAACAGGAATAGACAGACAAGAGGGTATGCAAAGATTTTACCAGTCCCAAAACAACTAATCTTAGCTCTTTAACACCTATAAAGGGAAGAAACCCCAGCCAAAAGGAGCAGGATGCCAGATGCCCACAAGTGGGAGTGTCACAGCTGCTGGTGCCCAGGGTAGCTGTCTGTAGGCTGCCACCACTCTGGTACAGGTTTCCGAAAGAAGGGCCCAGAGCACCCCACATACACCTTTTGTTGATTCTTTCCCAGTAGGTTTGATTTAGTACATGACCAAATGAGGCATGAGGACCCAGGCAGAATAATAAAGAACTTTATTATAAAGGTTTATTAATAACGGTTCTTAAACTTGGTAGATTAAAGAAAATAGCAAAGGTTGGTGAACAAACAAAACTAGAATACCCTAACGCGTCTAACTAGACTGCTCTTAACTGTGCCCTGGCGACTGGCTTCCAACTGTCCCACCCCTTCTGGAGGAGGGACCCCTCCGTCTGCAGCAGCCTCCCTGCATCGCTGCTCCCTAGAAGTGAACCCCCTCCCCCTGTGATGAGGCCTTTTATCTCTTCTCTCAGGCACCATCTCCCTCCTTTCCTATTGGTGCAATTTTCCCCTCAGAATCCCCTCTTACCCAATCACAGGGGCCAAAGGGAACCTGGGAAATATAGGCCTTGCAGTAACTTGAGTGCAGGCTTCCCCAGAGCCTCTAGGCCTCACTAGGCCCAGGCTCATAAAGGAGGAAGACTAACTCACTCTTCCCAAATGGAGCCGGTCCAACAGGGGCCAGCGGGCCATGGACATAATAAAAATGGGATAATGGCGTTCTCCACCAGACAAGATCCTCCTACCCCCAAAATCCAAATGGAAGGGAAAACACCTGAGGACCATGGAAACCATTCTTCACCCAGCAGACATCGAGGCCATAGAGCAGGTTCCTGACTGCAAAGTGTCAGGACAAGAGAGACTGTGCATCTCACACGCTTGCCAAGCTAGTAAAATTTGGGTGTTCCCTCTAATCACAGCACACTCCATTCGTAGTGCTGCAACTAGAGCAGCACTGAACTCGGGAGGATTGGTCGAAGGCACCTGCAAGGCCGCCATGTGGCCATCCACACCCGACGTCTGTCCACAAAGAATATCCTTGCCTCAGCTGACTCGGCCTTTGGTGGGAGGGGTCGTGTAGGCAGAGGTGGCGGAACTCTCCAGAGGGAAATGAGGAAGAAACACTCGGGATTCTTTGCAATCATATTATTTTCAAGCACTTTTACTGAGTATTTTCAAGAGGTGCCGGAACTCCCTTCCCCCTGAAAAAAAGCCCTGGGTATGACCCTTCTGGGTAGTTCTATGTTGTCTAATGTCAGTCCTAGAATTGCGTAGGCTCTGTTTCATCATTTCTGCGACTCTGTATCGGATTTTTGCTAATGTTATGTCCTTGTAAACTTTATTTATTTATTTACCTTATGGCATTGTTTATTGAAATGTTCTTGATAGTGACTATGCTAATCTCTCACTATGTAATCTGCCTTGCATCTCAGTGAAAAAGGCAGACTAAAAATGATGTAAATAAAATAAATAAAATAAAGATGGCCTCCCCTCAGAACGAGAAAGGAGGCTTGGCATTTGCCGTGAGGGGTCCTTCCGCTCTGAGGAAGGGAGCGAAGGCCAGTCTGTTTCCTTCTCTTATTGTCTTCCTGTTTCCTGTTCTACAGTTAGTTCCTAATGTAACAGGTCCTTTACAAAAATGTTGGGAATTTTTTTGAATGTTTAACTTTTGCATTCTCTGCTGAAAGGGGCGGTGCACCTCCAAGCTGCCCCCCATCTTCTAGGGACAGCAGGAAGGATTTTGTTCAGGGAGTTTAAAATTCCCTTTTTAACCCCCGTCCTTTTCTCTCCCAGGACTGTTCCAAAGTTCATGAAGAGGAGCAAGACCCCTGCCTACAAGGGCAAGATGGTCTTCGGGGTCCCTCCCGCCATCACTGTCCAGAGGACGGGACAGCCCCTCCCCCAGAGCATCCAGCAGGCCCTGCGCTATATCCGCAGCCAGTGCCTTGGCCAGGTGAGAGCCCCCGCCCCCCGCCCCGTGCTTGGCATCAGCCACGGCTCTTGCTAGGTGCTCCTTTTCCGTTGAGGCAGATAGACTGGAAAGGTGGTGCAGAGAAGAGCTCTGGAGTTGCTGGAAGCTGTTGTGGCAGGCAGCAGCAGGTGGTCCCTCAGACACTACTGAGGAGGTTGGACTTCTCTAGCCCAAAGGACTCTGACTGGTGTGGGAACCCTCCTGCTCTTCACTCCTGCAGTTCTTCTCCATCAGTACTTTTCTCCCTTCGGAGCTTACACCCATACATGAGCTTAGCTGCAGAGGAAGGAACACGGGTTTCCAACTTAGGAACATGCTCAGTGTTTCTTTAGCCCCGGACTCCTGCTAGCCTCCATATGTTGGGAACAGTTGAGAAAAGAATGGTGCTGCTTGTGCCTTTTTAGGTAAATGGGGGTGGCGGCTGAGCACCTGCTGTCTTTGCACGCTAGAGAATGGCCCCTGAGCAGGTACAGGGTCTTGAAATGGCAGACAGCAGCGCCCAGGAAACTCTCTCTTCATTGCAACAGCGGGCAAAGGGCAGTCAGTGTTAATGGCTCCAGTCCCTTGGTTGTACCCACGGTGCACACCATCATGCTGTAAGTGGCCGCACTTCAGGTCCCTGTGGCAAGATACTGGAGTTCATCCCCAATTCCCCCGTGCATTTCATGGACTACACGGTGCACACAAAGAGAAGTAGAGGTTTGCGACTCAGCCGGAGCTTGTGTTTTCCTTGCCCTAGTTAAGCATGAGATAGGACAGACCGGACTAGTGGCCTGTGCTCTACAACGGACTTGCGTGACCCGTCTTGAGGAGTGGATAGCCACGTTTGCAGCAAAAGAGACTTGTGATGCCTTAAGGTCTTGTCACATCTGCTGAAGTGGGCTCAGTCCATTAGTTCATTAGTCTCCCAGTACTTGGAGCTACGATGCTCAGGCTGTGTGTGTGCAGGCTCAGATACTGTCCTTGATCTGTGCGGCCTTTGCAGTGAGTGGCTGTATAGGAGTCTAGAATCTGTTTTTTCCCCCCAAATGGTCACCTGTTTTCTTTTCTTCCTCTCTTGCCTTCAATCAGGTTGGCATTTTCCGCAAATCAGGGGTGAAGTCACGGATCCAGGCCCTGAGGCTGCTGAACGAAGTCTCTCCAGAGAACGTGGACTATGTTGGGCAGTCGGCCTACGATGTGGCAGACCTGCTAAAGCAGTACTTCCGTGACCTCCCAGAGCCCATTTTCACCAGCAAGCTCACGGATACTTTTTTACAGATTTACCAGTGTGAGTTGAGGAAGCAGCAGGGCGAGGGTCGGAAAGAGACGGGGCGTCATAATGTGATCCTCGCAAGGGACCAAATGTAGGAGGGGCTTACCTTAAGCACACTCTGTTGAGAATCTCTGATTAGATGTCACCTGGGGGAGATGGTTTGAGTTAGGGCCCCAGCACTGGGATAGGGACGGGGTGGGGGGCAGTCCATTCTCCTCGGCTGTTTCCCAGATAGAAATCTCTTTCCCTCCTGACGCTGCTCTGTATGGTGAAAAAAACATGCCAGAGATCCAGTTGGTGGCTTCTCAAAGGAAAGTGTTGTTTGGCCCCAAGTCTGCTGCAAGCCTCTTGGATTGGGGCCTTCAGTCAGCACTTACAAGCTTCTGGATCACAGACATTCTGTGACCTGTCGAAACTAGGTTTAATATTTTCATTTTTGACTGGCTTTACTTTGCACGGGGGCCCTTCCCAGATCTCTGGAAATCATGCCTCATGCCGCCTTTCCTCCCGCTTCGTTCATTTTTTGGGATTCCGCCAGTCCCACTCAGAGGCTCCCGTGATGCGCGTGGCTGGCTCTGGAATCAAACAAGAGAAGGAACGCCCATCCTTCTTTTCCTCGTGTCCCCCCCCTCCCCGCTCCTGCTGCTTAAGAGGATGCTCAGAACAAGGTGTCTTGCTTTGCCTAGATAGTCCGGATAGCGGCCCTGATGCTGGCGGCTTTGTCACAGCCTTGAAGAGAGAAAAGGCCGAGGAATAGGAAGGGAGAGAAGGAGGTCTCTGCCCCCAGTGATTTCATGGGTGACGGACGTTGGAAGCTGCTTCCTACATCATTAGCAAGCAAAAAAATAGGTCAAGTGTGCACCCCCAGTGGCTGGTGAAATTGCAGAAACTAGGACCCGGGTGGGTTCTTGGCTCGTTAATGAAAAGAAGCCGTGTGCCATAGGCAAATCTTGGAACATTTGTGTAATTAATGCAGATCACAGGGTCCAGCATTGTTTGGGCGCTGGAGGTGTTCAGTTTGGTTCAGAATTTGGATTAAAATACCGAATTTTGGCTGATTTGGCGAAATCCTGGTATTCCAAATCAAAAACCAGGTATTCAGAATTTTTACCAAACATTGCATAAAAATTCAGTAAAATTTGGCATTGTTTTCTATGGGAAAATCAATCGGTGGGCTATCCAGTGGACTGGGGGTGGTCATTTTTCAACCAAACTTCACCAAATTTGGAGATAGCCTGCTTATAACTATCCTCTAAAGAGTCCCGAAGTTTCGTGATGATTGGACCCTGGGGGCCAATTTTATGGGCCCCCAAAGAAGGTGCCCCCACCTACTCTGCATTGTTCCCTATGGGGAGAAATATCTGGGCAATATCTGAGGGGCTGAGGGTGGCATTTTTCAAGAGACCACCAAATTTTCAGGGGACCTTTTCCTGACTGACCGTTAAAGTCCTCCAAGTTTCAGGAAGATTGGACCCCAGAGTCCAATTCTATGGGCCCCTGAACAAGGAGCCCCCAGCCATTCCATCGTTTCCTACGGGAAAGTCCAAGCTGGCTCCCGCTGCAGAATCCCACTGGAGCAAGGCCGCCGTGGCCAAGGAATACTCCCGAATGCAAGCTGAGCTCATCCCAGAGAAAGCCCAACAGAAGCAAACTGAAGCCAGGGATTGGAACCTCCCCCTCCTCCCAAACCAAAGTGAAGCAAGTAGACAAACATCACACCAAGGAATCACATCCATCCCTCTCAAACCCAACTGAAGCAAGGAACAGTCTTGCAACTTAGCCCAACGCAACCAGTGTCATTCACAGCAGCCAGGCACTGGGCTCAGCCAGTGGGGCAACACCACCGGACAAAATCATACAGCCCCCAGCCACAAGCACAAGGCGTCCCCTTGCTTCAGTTTGCTTCTGCTGGGCTAAGTCGCAACGTTGTCCCTTGCTTCAGGGAATAATGGAGAGTGGGTGGATGCCCCTTCCTTGCCATAAAATCCCTTCCCCCCCCCCAGGGGTTCAATCTTTCTGAAACTTGGGGGGGGGGTGTCTTTAGAGGACCGTCAGGAGTAGGTTCCCTTCACATTTGAAAGTTTGGTCAAAAAATGACCCCCTCCCCAGTCCACCGGATAGCCCCCGGTGTGATTTCCCAATAGGGAATAATGGCTGAATTTTACTGAATTTTTCAGAAATAGCCTAACCAAATTAGAGAATCAGTTTGAAATTCAGGGAATTCTGAATTTTTTCTATAGAGTCAGGAAAAAAAAAGGATTTACCAAAAAATTTTGGTGCATATCACGACATGACACAATTGTTTTTACTGTTGCATACAGTGGCTTATTTTCTGCACCTTTCAGTTGTCCCCAAAGAGCAGAGGCTTCAAGCTGCGCAGGCTGCCATCGTCCTGATGCCCGATGAGAACCGCGAAGTGCTGCAGACTTTGCTCTACTTCCTCAGTGACATCGCAGCTGCCCAGGAGAACCAGATGACGGCTGGGAACCTGGCCGTGTGCCTGGCACCCTCCCTCTTCCATCTCAATGTTTCCAAGAAAGAGAGCACCTCCCCACGGTGAGTGCAAGGGTGGGGGGGCCCAGTGGAGATTGCCCAGCCGTGTCCCCCCCTCTCTCTTGGCTCTCTGCTCTGCCCTTTGGGCCGGGTTCTGGTGGGCAGTGCGGGAGCATATGCAGGACGGCATGCAGCGGGAGACTCTTCCGGCCTTGCTCCACTTCTCTCTCTGTGAAGGTCAGATGCCCCCCTCTCGGAGAGACACGCCCACTCTCGTATGCCCTTTACCTGAGCCTGCAAAAGCGGGGAGGGCAGAATATAAATACAATAAATTAAATTAATTTACCAAGATCAGAACTCTGAATCCAGAATAATAGCCCCTTCCTGGTTCCATACTTGGTATCGCACTCATTTGAACTGGAGGAGGGGGGGAAATCTCTTCTTTCTCCCCTGGTTGTAAATACAAAAGGGAATGTGGGAGCCCATGTCTCTGGAATTAGTTTTCCTGAAGAGCTGTCTTGCAGAAATATTGTGCAGTGCTTACTGCACGATTCATGGCCACCGTGAAATGGATTCCTCTCTGCTCCGTTTCACGTGATGCCCCCAGTTTATGCGTTGAGTGCTTTTCAGTGGGGGTTTGTGGAGGGTGTGCGTGGAAGACTGTGGCAACCATAGCAGGTAGCTCAGCACTGAATGCGCCTCCCTCTCTCCTTCGGCCAGTTAAGCTGGGTCTTTGTATGGTTTAGAGCTGCTTCTCTCCACCCGTCAGCCCGCCCCGCCTGCCCCTGCGGAAAGCAGAGCGGTCTCCGCTGTCTTCTGCCTGGCCTGTCTGCGTGGCTTCTGTGGTGGCAGAGAGCATTCTGGGAAACGGCCAGCCAGTGCATGCAAACGTGGAGCGTTGTGTCTGCTGTGTTGACTGCAGCCAAGCTGTGCAAATGGTTCGTTTCTCTGAGCACTTTATTGTTGGAGAGACATCTCAGAATTCATCTCTTAGCATGGCTAATGGAGTTTTGCTTGTGTTGAGTAGACCCCAAAGAAAAGGATCCGCTCTTTGCATTCCTGGGTGTGCGCTGAATGGCAGACCCCAACGCGCGTGTGTCCAGTGTTCTCACCTGCTGTCCTTCCTCCCCGGGACAGGATGATTCAGAAGAGGAGCACCATGGGAAAACCGGACCAGAAGGACCTGAATGAGAACAAGGCTGCCACTCAGGCCCTTTCACACATGATTACAGGCTGCAAGGAGCTGTTTCAGGTACGGCCACAGTTCCCCCTCACTGAGGCCAGTTTCCCCAGGCATAGCTCCCTCCCTCTGCAGGAAGTGTGCCTGGCTATCCCAACTTTTGGGGCAGATTGAGGCGACAGAAGGGCACTTGCGGGGGGGGGGGGAGGAAGGCTGTGCTCTGAACTGCCGGTTGCGCAGAGTGGGAGGGGCTTTCTTGGCCCAGTCCAGGAATGTTGTATTCTGCAGTCTATATATACTAGGCAAGTTATCATGATGCCTTTTATCTTTCGTAATTCTGCAGTCTTTGCTGTTTGTGTGGTCTGTTTTTGTTGATCTGATGGATATGGAAAAAACAGGTGATGAGAGCGTTGAAGTCCCATCTGCAGAACTGCTGGAAATTTGACTCTGGCTTGGGAAATTTCAGGAAGTGTTGCCCACACTATGTCAAGCACATTTCCTGAGGGTTAGGAATGTTTTTAAAATTCTAAGGAAATGAAAGTATGTGTTATTTTCTGTGTTGCTGTGGAACTGTGCCACGCACACCAGCTGGGCCATATTCTTTATGGCTTCTTAGAAAGCTGCCTCGGCTACCCTCCTGGATTCTGCTTCATTTCCCTTCATTAGAGGCCACGGCCAAACGTGGCCGCCTTGTGCGCAACACGCTCAGAGCAAGGCTGGGTGGGGGAGGGGGCTGTGGCAGGCGGGATGGATTTGCTGACAGCTGCTTCACTGTCTGGTGCTGCCTCCGCAGATCCCCCATGACATGATGCTCCAACTGTGCAGCTCCTACATCTCAGCCGATGCTCACCCAACACTCTCCTTCTCTGAGCTGACAAGCCAGAACCTGCGAGGGGAAGGCACGGCGTCCCCGGCAGACCTGGAGGGCAGCATTCAAAGCCTGCTCAAGGAGGCATCGGAGCGCTTCAAGGGCTGGCTCAGTACGCCTGGTCCTCAGGGCACAGAGCTGTCAAGCAAGAAGGTAAGAGGAGGCAGGAAGCCGTCCGTCCTCAAGCACACGGACGGCTTCTTTTGTGCCGTGACGCTTGGGCCGTCGGTGTGGGGATTGTGCTCATCCAGATTTTGCAGCTGGCCCCTCCAGTGCACAGTTGCTGAGGACCTGGCCTTGCTCCAGCTTTGCTTGTAGAATTAGAGCAAAATGTTGCCCCCAAGAAACAGCTGGGAATGTTTTCTAGGTAGGCAAAGCCTGTTCCCCTGCACCGTCCTGAGATGGAGCGTTTGGAGCTGCCTCTCCCCCGGTCAAGCCGAGGCCGGCTCTGGGCCCCGTCCAGTTGGCATCAGGCGTCTGGGGTAGGCCAGTGTTTATTTTTGGCATGGCCTTTCGTCAGTGAGATAAAATCTGACCAACTGACAGGTCATAGCCAGGGAGGCGTAGCCGTTGGGGGATCCTTGCAGAGAAAGAGATGGTTCGCCTCAGGCCAGTGGAAGAAAACAAGTCCAGAGGGAATGCAGAAGCCTTCCCGGCAGCTGGTTGGGCTCCTGCCCCTTTCAAGAGCGATCCTTACCACAGAGGTTTTCAGGAGAGGTGCTTCTGAGGACCCTCTGCAGGAACTGAGCAGCAGCTCCGACTCATGGGCCGTCGCTTGTGCCGCAGATGGGCCACGTCCCCTGCCTTCCTTCCATGTTTCCCCAGGTGCACGATGGACATCCTTTGCGGTTGTGGAAAGTGACCACTGAAGTGGAGGCACCGCCCCAGGCAGTCCTTGAGCGGGTGCTGCGAGAGCGGCAGCTTTGGGATGAAGACTGGTTGCAGGGGGAAGTGATCGAGGCCCTGGGCGAGAACACGGAGGTGTACCACTCCGTGACAGACAGCATGGGCCCCCACCCCCGCCGAGATTTCGTGGTTCTTCGGTGAGAGCCAGGAGCCTTTCACGTACCTCCGCTTTGCCTGCCCTTCCGAAGCCTTTCCTGTGCTGCCCGTCTCTCCTGCCAGAGCTGGCTGCCTTGCTTCTTTTCTCCTGCCTTGAACTCAGGCGAGCTCTGTGCCCCCTCCTTTCTTAACGGCTTATTTTGATGTTTAAGTGTTTGAAAGTTAACACTCGTAACTCTTCAGCTGAAGAGGATGCAGCTGTCTTCTTACCAGGTCCCATAAAATTCTGTTAACTGCGGTTAGTTAATGAGGTGTGATTGCCTGCCTTTGCTAGCGTCAGCATTGCTGTTAAGTGTTTTGTGTGACAGTACTGGGCACCTATTGGACAGTGCCAGTGAGTTCAACTATGACAGGAGTCATGTGTGAATGAAATGTTGTCTCCTTTAAAAGTTTTTGGGATACTTTCAGTGATAAAGAAAGCTCTGTTGTACTGCCTGCATTCTGTACCTAGCTAGTGTGCTCTCTTTCTCTCTAACACAATGCAATATAATGTAATTTGTCAGTAATTCTTACCCTTTGAAGAACATGCGTCAGTTTGAACTCTTGTCAGGGCAGGTGCTGGTTGGGCAGTGCTACTACGAGAGAAGCTGCAGCTCCTAAAGAGCAGGCCAGCCATGGAGCTTTGTGTTGACTCCCCTCCCAGTGAGCCTTTCCCGTACTTTCATTTTGCTGTCTCTGAAAAGAAAGGAATGAGTAGAGGAGACAAGGTGGGTGTGTCTCTGGCCACCTCTTCACGCTACACCCTGGACATTCTCGTGAAATCTTGCCATGGTCTCTCCGGGCTCTTGCTTGCTTCAGCATGGCTTGTTGAAATGATGACAAATGTTCTGTCTGTTCAGAGACTATGAACATGAAGTGATTGCTTAGAATTGCTAAAATAAATCCAGAAAATGGGAGCAATAACACCAATTATCTCAGTAATGATAAGAACAACTCTGACCCCTCCTTTCCATTCTGGGCTCTCCATCAAAAGGCTTGTGGCTCTTTGAAGGCCCTGCCAGGTGGCCTTTGCTGCCCAGGGTCAAAATAACGGTTCTCTTGTGTCCTTTTGCAGGAAGTGGCACACAGACCTGTCCCGAGGGGCCTGCCTCCTGGTCTCCGTATCACTGGACCATAAGAAGTTGCCCCTGGAAGGGGGGGTCAGGGCAGTGATCCTGACCTCCCAGTACCTAATGGAGCCCTCTGGGGTGGGGTGCTCAAAGGTGACTCATATCTGCCGGGCTGATCTCAGGTATGGCTTGTGTGCAACTGAAGACGCCCGGTCATTAGCCTCCCCACCCCCCCCCCCCCGTGCTGAGTTCAGCCAGTCTCTCTGCATGCTTTACCGCCCTTTCTCCCCATGGCCCAACAACATCATGTACTGGCTTGGACCTGCTCTACCCCTCCAGCTTTCTGACATCTGATATTGGACTGGTTCACACATGCAATATCACAGGTACATCCAGTGATGATATTAGTGTGTGAAAACACTCTAGTTCGAGGTTCTGTGTCAATTTCAGACTTCAGTGCTTTTCATCAAATGCACAGAATGATGAATGTACCCGTGATAAACCATTCCACGGTCCATTTTTAAAGTAAAGGCAGGATCTGGTGCTTGAATTGAGTAGGCCAGTTAATTAAAATGCATATCTTTATATCCAGGGAAAAAGCTAAAGGGAGTGGGGAATTGAGTCCCCTCCTCAGCTCTCGTGTCCTCTCCCTTGTGCTTGGTTGTTTTCCATCTTTCTTCCTGAGTGTAAGGCGTAAGGAGAGTTAAAGACTCACACCCGTTCCCCTCGCCAGTGCAAGACCCCCTCCCCCAAAGAGCTTTCATCCGCTCTTTAGAAACAAGGGAGCTTAGAAGTGCATGCAGAATTGAAGAAGGGCAGCCATAGAAGGGCGGCCAACTCATTCCCTGTTCTTCTGTCTTTCCAGAGGGCGTTCTCCAGACTGGTACAGCCGGGTCTTTGGCCATCTCTGTGCAATGGAGCTGGTCAGGATACGCAATTCCTTCCCAGTATTCAACTCGTGTGGCCCAGAGACGAAAATCTGAGGGTGTCAGACCACACTATTTTACTGACTAAGCTCTGCCCTTCAGCACTATTGAGGCAGGATGTTGCAACAAAGCCGCTTAGCCGTTGGATCACCGGAGTGCAGGGCCCCCCACCCCACCCCCCGTATCAGTGCCTTACTCCTGCTGTGAAGGAGGGTCTGCCTTAGCCCCTCTGGCACTCAGGGGGCATCCTGGGCTGAGCCTAGCAGGCCTTCGGGCTGAGGATGAAGATCCCAGCTCGTGTTGCCCTCGACTGATTCAGTAATGCCTGTTGCTGCTTAGAAAGGAGCTGGAAAAACTGTAAAGAGCCATGACATCGTCCTTGATGCAGGAGCCGCACACCCATTATGAGGGAAAGAGGCGCCCTGTACACGGTAGCTGGGACCACAGGATGAGGGTGAGCAGAGGCTGTATCTTGGCAGCGAAGCACGCGTTAAGTGGGATCCTAGGTTCGGGGCGGGCGTCATTGGAGCTTTGAAACCCTTTTCGTGCCTAGGCCTTGGTTAGCTGCCACCGCACAGGGTAGACCACGTTGGGTTAGCTGGACCGTTGGTCTGACTCACTAATCTTGGAATGGCCATTACTCTTGGTGGCACCTAGATAGTAAAACTCGAGTGGCACACCATAGGTGTGATGAAGATGTTGGTGTATGAATGGCTGTCAGATATTGGTGTATGGAGCTATCACAGAACCTGTGAGCTTGGAGTTGTTGCTTTAAGGATGGGGAAGGAAGTTGGTTGTACGTGAAGGTTGTGGGGTTTTGTGTTTGTGCGGTATCTGCCTTTCTGTATCGTAGCACATAGAAAAAGGTGTGTGTGTGTGTGTTAGAGACTGGCTGTGTGTAAAAGCCAGAAAGCTTGACTGCTGGCTGATAGATACAAGGGATTCTGCTTAAAGGGATTCCCTTGCTCATAGGTGTCTCCCTGGATGTCTGTCAAGATCAATGAGAATTTCCCCATTAATGCTGTGGGACTGGATGGAGCTGCTAAATCCGGACCCCTCCCAGTTCCCTCCCCAATCTGGCCTAAGGCTCCTGATGCCAGGGGAATGCTGAGAGTCTGTGCTGCTTCCATTGACAAGATTTGGGTTCCAGGCGGCCGTTTCATGAGCTTCTGCCACATAACCTAGTTGCAGAGGGTGACAACACTTTTTGCACGGCTGCCATCACCTTAATACCATAGGAAAATTGTTAGGGCAGAGATAGAGGCAACCCTTTTGAAGTGAATGCCAGAAAATGCACATACAGCTCCTGCCTACAAAGCATCTGATGTGCCAGCAAACGGAAGGGTGGCAGGAGGTGAGGGTGGTGCTTGGAAGGAGACGGAGTCCAGGAGCACCAGCAGCCTTCGCCTAGTCCTGGGGAAATGGCCCTGTAGCCCCCTAGCAAAGTGGCGAGGTGTGCCGTTGCTTGTCACACATGGTAGGTAGGGGATTGTCTGCCCCAGGCAAGGAGATTTGACGTGACATATTTAATGCTGTTGTACGCAAGGGGTCAATGTACATGAACTGCAGTCTAGTGTCCCCACAGCATGTGCATAACATACACCCTTAAGAGACCTGGCCATGTCTGCAGGTGATGGAGGAGAGAAAGAAACACTAGATCTCCAGGATGCTAGACTAACAGTCTGACCATAGCTAATGCTGGCTTGTCAGTAACTCCAAAGAACCCCCATCAAGAGACCCAACTGATGTGATGTCATTTCTCCTGGAAGGCTAGACACCCTCACCTGTCCGGTTTCTAAAGGCGGATTTCACAGATCAATTGTGCTTTTTCATGTTTTGGTTCTTTTAGTACAGTTTTTCTTGTGTTTGTGGCAGTGGGGGAGTTGTATTTCTGTTGTCTTTGGGAAACTCATTCTTTTCTAATCAATATACTTGATTTATATTGCTCTATAAATACTGTACAGTTGGAATATTAATTTAATATATAACCCAAGTGTGTGAGCATTTGGATGGAAGATGTTCAGCCAGGGGAGGAAGAGATGTGTATTTTGTATTTAAGGATTTTTTTTTTGTACCAAAAGCAGTCACCAAAAAAGTGTCAGAGTCCGAGAGAAGTTCCTCTTTGTATAATAAATCAATAAGTACTAATATACCTACTGGTCTGGTCATTGGTATCTGATGTGCTTACCAAACTGTGATGGGAATCTTGAAAAGTTGCAACCCTCCATCTGCAAAACGTGTGGTTCCTAAATCAGCATCTCAGACTTGGGGGTTGCCTTTAGAGGGCCAGGCCCAGTTTGCTGGCAGCCGGAGCAAGGCTCGGAAGGGGCATCTGCCCAGCTGTTGGGCACTGCTGTTTGGTTGGAGCGACTGGTTCCATAAGGACAGGGAAGTCAGTCTAGGCCACTCTGATTTGCAAGCCAACACTTACAACATGCCTAAATTAGCCGTTGCAGCGTAATCTGAAGCGACATCCTGACGAGAGGGAAGTGCTACTGGTGAGCCGGAGTAATCTGGGGATCGAGGTTTCTCCCTGTGTTCAAAAACTTCACCTGCTACAGAATGCTACAGCCAGGATGTTGACTGGCGAGGGTCGTAGGAACCGTACCACACCAGCCCCAGTCTGTTTTCACTGACCCCCAATTTAAGGTGCCTTTGCCCTTCAAAGAGAGCGCTATCTGGGTCATGGCACCAAGATTGTGAAAAAGCTGGAAGACTCCGTTTTGTCTGATTTTCCCTCGGCAATCCTTTTTTTCTGTCCTGTGTTGGATATTTCTGTTTTTTACATATAGGGATTTTAGTTTGGTGTTTAACTTGTTTTGTTACGTGTTTTATACTTCTCTGTTTTAAGTTATTAGCCACCTTGGTGGCCCAGATTGAGTTGGAAGGCAGGATATAAATTTTGTAAATAAATGATCTCACATTTACCCGGACAGATTCTGGGCATTCCTGACCCTTCTGGTAGGAGGAAGAGAACACGTGTCACCTTGTAAACCAGGAGCAGAGAACAAGGATCTTGGCCAGCTCGTCCACTGCCCAGTGAAGAGACTCCTCCTCACAGCGTTAGTCCATCAGTGTTAGGCAGGACTGGGTTGCCTTCCCTACCCTCACGGAATCCAAAACTCCCGCTGCACAGCAGCGTCCCAGCAGTTGGCCAGCCCCTTGTGCCCTATGCTGCTTCCATCCACTTCTCCTTTGAATGCCTTTCAGTCTCTACGCAACACCCTCTTTTTCCCATTCCTCCCCTTTGTTTCTCCTGTTGCCCACTCCCCCCTCCCTCCCATTGTTTAGGCTTTTCCTCTGGCCCTGAGGCTGCCCTACTAGCAAAGCGTCTCACTTAGCTCAGGGAAACGGGGGATCCAAGCCTCCCTCAGCTATGAAGCTCATTCTCCTTGCCTTTGGCTAAGTCACTCACACTGCGCATGAGCTGCCACACAGGATTGCCTTGAGGATAAAATGGTGAAGGACCCTTGTGTGGTGCCTTGAGAGAAGTTGGGCAAAGGGCTGGCCAATAACATAGAAGAGGCAGCCAAGTCGTTCTCAGGGGGCCTCTTTCCCTTCGTGCTTAAAGATCTCTGAAGAGTTCTGCAGTGGCAAAACATATTTCTTACGTCGTGCACTCAAAGAGCAGGTTCATACTTTATATGCACTTACTGCTTTAGCACACAAACGACCACTTCTTGCTGCAAACCAAGCATGAATAACTGGTTGCCCCTGGATGGGGATGTTCAAGAGCAGCATCTGTGGACTGCAGACAAGGAGGGCATCAATGTCCGATGAGATTTAGGCCTAACGGAGGTGAGGTGGCTGTATGTTTCCCTTGAGGCAAACAGCAACTCTGAGGCACAAGCGATGTGGGAAACCGCCTCCTTTCTCCATGCTGTGGCCCCATTCTGCATTTGACCCCAGCCATCCTGCTAAATCAGTCTAGTTTGGCCCTCAGGAAAAATTCCAAATGTATTGCCCTGGGCTTGAAACGGCCAAGCAAGACAAGGGTGGGCAAAACAGCGAGGCCTGCTTTCTCTCATAAGCTTCCACGTTGATACCAGATCTACAAATGCATTCCAACTCTTCTGCTCAAATGTGGTTCCTCTTGGAACAAAAGAGGTTGTCACACCCACCCTAGCAGATGTTTTCTAACTAGATCTCGCGTGCATTTGTACTCCACATAACATATTGCCAACCCTTCTTGAGCTTCTGTACTTGGCTGCAAGCCAACTATTGTAGCTTTGGGGGACTCTTGGATGAAGCTGGGGCAGAACAGGGTCATCATCCAGACAACAGGTAGTCCTCCAAAGTGGAGAGAAGGCACAGCCTATTGGCCACTTGCCTGCCCAGACCTGCCAGACACCCCAAGGCTAGAGTCAGACACGGGTGGTGCGTGAGGATACCGCGATGGAGCCTGTTCCTTGGGTCTCCTGAAGGGGTGACCTGTTCTTCTGCAGATACTGCTTGAACTTCTCCTGGAAGAAGCTTGTGGTGATGGTATAGAGTATGGGGTTCAAAGCACTGTTGATAGGCAGGATAAAGATGACCACCCAAGATGTTACTGTGCCTGTTCCAGAAGAGAAGACTGTTAGGAACTAACATTAAACATAGAAACCTCTTACAGCCTAGTCTGAACATATTCAAACTTCAGCAGTTATTTGTAATATTTATAAGCCGCATATACATAATAAAGCATACATACAAAATTCTAACAAAATCTCAGGAGTATTACAGCACTTCCATGCAGCTCATGTTCTGCCTTTATCAAGACATCTAAATTCTGCATCTCCTATACTGTTTGCAAATTCAGTGATAAGTTCATGAAATTCCAGCTTTACTAAATGAAATGTTTCCAATCTTTCCATGGGTCCGTCTCTTCTCGCTGAGCAAGATTTGGTTTCAGTAGCACCTTAAAGACCAACTAGATTTCCAGTGTATGAGCTTTGAGAGTCGAAGCTCCCTTTGTAAATCTAGTTGGTCTTCAACGTGCTACTGGACCGAAATCTTGCTGTTGTACTACAGACCAACATGGCTACCCACCTGAAACAAAAATTTCTTTTTGATGATTCTGTCTGAATATTCTAGATTTTGGCAGTTACGAATCAATTTGATACTAATGCATGCAAATATATCAGTATTCCAGGACTTATCACATAATATCAACAGATTAACTGAATAACTTTCATTATGTCTATTTCCGTTGTTTTTTATTTGGGGCCCTTTTAACAATTTCACATATGAGAAAAATATGTCCTTGGGGACAATTATATTTTCCATCACAATGATTTTTTGGATCTTCTAAAATTAAATGCATTACCAGAAATCTGTTCCAAATTTGACAACCCCCCTCCCCCACACACCTTTGTTTCTCATATATACAAAATACACCGAAACAGAATAAAATTGTTTTTAAAATGAAAAAGTTTGAATTTGAGATTTAGATATTTGAAAAAAGAGTCTCTTGAGTTCCAGCTCAAAAATCTATGGAGAATTGTGCAGCTTTACCCCAGTCCTGCCTCACCAAACTTTTGGAGTTCTTCTAGAAAGTAAAGAAACACAAACTTCGCAGTGATTCAGCAGACACTATATACTTGGAATTTCAAATGGCTTTGACAAGGGCCCGCTCTGCATGGCACACTTTAAGCTGGTGCTCGAGTATTTACGTCAAACGGTGCTGAATGGCTTGGGGTCCTGGCGTTCTGCACTGCACAACCTTGAGGTAATTTGTGTCTTTTTATTCCAGACGAGTTGAGCTGTGTTGTGGGGGCTGGAGCTGACATTGCTATTTTTTTTTTTAATTTCAGCACATGGCGTAACATTGCAATGTTGGAACCCATGTGTCCGCCATCCCTCTCCTCCTCCCTTCTCTGATAGGGCAGTCCCAAGGCTAATTTGGGTAACTGGGCAACTAACTGGGTAAAGGCAACCATGCGGCAAATGAAGGCCAGGGTAAGTAAGTGTAAGGTGATGCACACTGGAACAAAAAATCCCAGGTTCACATATAAGCTAATAGCATATGAACTTGTTGAGACAGAAGGAAAGAGACCTTGGAGTTAGTTGTAGATTTTCCAGGCTGTATGGCCGTGGTCTTGGCATTGTAGTTCCTGATGCTTTGCCAGCAGCTGTGACTGGCATCTTCAGAGGTGTAACACCGAAAGACAGAGATCTCTCAGTGTCAATGTGATTTCTGCCTTTCGGTGCTACACCTCCGAAGATGCCAGCCACAGCTGCTGGCGAAACGTCAGGAACTACAATGCCAAGACCACGGCCATACAGCCCGGAAAATCTATAACAACTAACGTTCTCCGTCTGTGAAAGCCTTCCACAATAGACCTTGGAGTCATAGTGATTATTGAGAAAGGGATTGAAAATAAAATATCCGATAATATAAACAGAAATGTTTTAATGTCCCTGTAGAGATTTATGGGGAAGCTTCATTTGGAATACTCTGTGCAGTTCTGGTCACTGTTATCTCAAAAAGAACATTGCAGAACTGGAGAAAGTCCAGAAGAGGGCAGCTAAGACGATGAGGGGGCTGGAGCACCTTTTCTATGAGGAAAGGCTGAAGAGGGGGGCTTTTCAGTTTGGAAAACATGGTTAAGGGGGGGGGGACATGGTAGAGGTTTGTGAAATTGTAATTGAGGTGGGGGACCTCGAGCAATTGTGGGAGGCATCCGGTTTTTCCTTCCCTCACTGTTTCCTCTCTTTGTTCCCTGCATGCCCCTATAGCCTTTCCCCCTTTCCTGCCTCCTCTCCCACCCACCCCTAACAAGACTACTTTTTCCTGCCCCTTCTTCAGCTCTCTCCCCTTCCCTCCCCCTGGCAGCCTGTCCATGGGGAAACACTGGCCAAGTCGTCTGGCTGAGCCTCGTCCTGTTGCACAGTGGGGACCCCGCAAGGCCCCTCACTTTCCCCTGTATCCCCTTCCCTTCCTGGCAGCCCCATGTCCTCCCCTTTCCTTACTGCCTTCTCTCCTCCACCCACCCATCCACCTATCAATCTGCCCCTCCCCAATCTTCAGCTATATTTATTATTTTTTTACTTCATTTATACCCCGCCTTTCTCCACAGTGGGGACCCAAAGCGGCTTACACACCGCTCTCCTCCATTTCATCCTCACAACAAGCTTGTGAGGTAGGGTAGGGTGAGAGCGTGTGACTGGCTGAAGATCATCCAGTGAGCTTCCACGTTAGACTGGGGATTTGAACCTGGGACTCTCAGATCCTAGGCTGGAACTCTAACCAATGCACCGCACTGGCTTTTGTGTGATGGCTGCTGTTGAAATTGTGAGCAGACAGGACTGTAGCCAGGCCTGGCCCCAACGAGTCCTCCCTCAAATGCCAAAACAGCCCTGGAAAGGGCCCTCCCCCTCCCCCCTGCCCTTCATGAGAGAAACTAAGTCTAGAATACTGTCTGAATTGTTATGGTTGCCTAGCAACATCCACCAAGGACATCTGGTTAAAGCTACAGGTGCTCTTTATATCCTCCAATGTACTTTTTTTTAGATTGCAGATTTTTCTTCAAATCTGGGTTATTTTCAGGTTTGTAGAAAGACCTATCTTGTCCATTTATGGTTCTAATCTCCAGATTTAAGTATCCTCAGATTTGGTCAGATTGGGAATCAGATATTTTTATGCATGGGGTAAAGAGAGTGGACAGAGAGAACTTATTCTCTCTTTTCCAAAAGACTAGAACTCGAGGACATCCAACAAAGTTGAGGGACGGTAGATTCAGGACAGACAAAAGGAAATTATTACTTTATTACTTTATTTAATGAGTGACCAACATGTGGAATTTACTACCAGATGATGTGGCGATGGCCACTGGCATGGACAGCTTCAAAAGGGGATTAGACAGATTCATGGAGGGTAGGGCCATCAGCGGCCCCTAGCCCTGGTGGCTAACGGAAAACTCCACATTCAGAGGCAGTCAACCTTTAGACAACAGGGCCAGGAGGCAACATTAGCAGAAGGCTTCAGCCTCAATGGAGGAATTTATTTGGATTTGGCGATTTGGACGGTATAAAATCTTCCTGTTTTGTTTTAAAAGATTTTCCTCTCTTTCTTAGCAGAGAAGGGTGGGGGGAGCCAAACGGTCTCCATCACCCAGCTAAAAGCGGACTCCTAGCAGGGAGGAGAAATCGGGAAGTCTCGGGATACTAGAAGGTCTCTTCCTGGAGATTCCAGGAAAGGCTTTTTTTGACCTACAGCGGGTGGGCAAACTTGACAATAAAACCCCTTGGCATGGAGGGGAAGGTCTCCCTGGCTGATCCCATCTAAGAAGAAGGAGCGCTCATGTGCTTGGGCTCCTGCTGAAGGCCACCATTAACATGTGGAGAGCTGCCTGCCTGAATCAAGACTGATGCTTTTAGAACACTGGAATTTCTGAGTTAAAGACCCTGCCTTAGAATAAGAGCTGCCAGGGCGTGTACAGCGATCTGTTGCTGTGATGAGAGAGTGTGGACGTTTTTCTTCTTAATAAATGCTTTATAATTTTTAATGTTGATAGTTGTTCTCTGTACCACATACGCCTCCACCATTCAAACATGCTATTTAAAATAGGCACCAGGAGAAGGAGGGGGGACAGTCAGTTGCTAATTGCTCAGTTGTACATAAGTGCAGTGACCTGACCCAGTGGTAATTAGATGCCGGGTAGGGGAGACAGGGCCTTAGAATGGCAATGCAGGGAAGAGTTGGGAGCCCTGGTCTTCTCCGTGGGTAATTCCTACAAAGGCCAGGTGGTGGCACTGGTGTACCGAAAGTGGGAGGAAAAACCCCTCAGGAGGTTGGGAAGGCTGGGAGAGTGCTGCAGGCGCATTGGAGTCCCAGATTGCTGCTGGTGCCTGGACACATGAGGAAGCATGAAGTGGGCCGCTGGGCACTGCCTGCCAAGTGTACCACCCCTCCAAACCTGGAACCAGTGCTGGAAAAGGGACAGTTGTTTTTAGTGGAGGGCTGTTTTAGTGGGCTGGACACGGCAGCATGACAGTGACGTAGCACTTCCTGGAAGCAGTGTTTGTAGGTGCAGTAGGTAAGTCAAGGCAGCTACCTGGAATGTCCACATTCAGCAAGGAAAGAAGCTTTAGGATGAAGATGGGGATCCAGCAGAGGGCATTGGTGAAAACAATGAAGAAGAACCTCTTGGCGATGGTCACGTCCATGGAGAAAACATTGCACTCCGCTGTCCTGGCTGCACTTGTGTGGACAGAGTAGAACATGTGTGTGTAAGCACAGACTACACAGATAAAGGCAATGAGGTTCAAACCTGCCAGTCCAAGGTGGAGAGAAACAGAAATATGAATTGCCTTCAGAGTGGATGCTTTTTAGAGCAGAACCAAACTTTTGAGAAAATGGGGGCTGATTCCAAATCTTGCTTAAACAACATAGGATAACGAAGGAAGAAACATGCTTTGACACACAAACTGCTGCGAGTCAGAGAGCCAGCACAAGGGAACGCTCGAGATGCGGATAGTGGCTTGGGAGTCCTCGGTTCGGTTCACGAGGAGGCGACAGGCAAGCCTCCCTCTCTCTGCAATATGCAGCCATTGCTACTGACTTGCCTCAGAGGGCTGGAAGTATTACAGCCAGAGAATGTGTGAGATATGACCGAGTCATACCATTGAGCCAGTTTGGTGTAGTGGTTAAGAGAACCGGGTGTGATTCCCCCCTCCTCCGCTTGAAGCCAGCTGGGTGGCCTTGGGCCAGTCACAGCTCTCTCAGAGCTCTCTCAGCCCCTCCCGCCTCACAGGGTGTTTTCTTGTGGGGATAATAATGACATACTTTGTGAACCGCTCTGAGTGGGTGTTAAGTCGTCCTGAAGGGCGGTATATAAATCGAATGTGGTGGTGGTGGTGGTGGAGGTCAGCCAATTCTCTTTTATGTGCCTGTTTGCCATTGAAAGAACCACCAAAGCTGTGCTGGCAAAGCCGTAACAGCCAACCAGTGGGCAACGTGCCACTGCTGTGCACAAGCAGGCTGAAGTGGCCCTGGTCAGGCCAGACTGCTCACCTGCTTCAGCCTGTTCCCCGGCACAACCCTCCCTTTATTCTGCAGGTTGTCTGTTGGGGCTTTTATGCCACGCGTTGGCTTGGCTCCCACAGCACACGCACACAAACAAATCGGCACCTCTGTGCGAGCTCCCTGCCCTATGGCTCTTCATCCTTTCCTTAAACAACTTAGGAAGCAACCTGAAACAAGTCTACTCAGATGTAAGTTCCATGTTATTCAACCGTGCTTGCTCCCAGGGAAGTGTTTTTAGGATTGTGATTCCCACAAGAACAGAAGCGGAGCATCTCCACGAGCCCTTACCCAGGAATATCCCTGCAGAATAGCCTCGAGCAGCCCAGCTCTCTGTCCCGTCAGAATGGAGTGGGAAGCACACGCCGTTCGTGCCGTAGTAATTCTTAAAAGCGAGGAAAGGCACCAGCGCCAGAGAAAAGCCCAGAAGCCAGATGGCAGCCAGGTTGGAAAGGGTCCGCCTCCTTCCTGCCCCGTAGTGGCTGAATGGGAACACGATGCACAGGTATTTCTCCAGGGTCATGTAAGTGAGCAGCAGGACGGAGACTTCAGAGGAGAGCATGGCCAGGCCTCCCGCCAGCTGACAGGGCAGGCTGGCCACCCAGGCTCGGGCATGCTGATTGTACTCTCCTGAGAACGTGAGGTCAAAAATGCCGAGGAGGAAGAGATAGACGCCTGTAAGACAATCAGCAACTGGGCAGAAACAGAAAGAAGAACATGAGCTCCTCCTAGGAAGATGTCTAGGCAGTTTTTTTAAAAATCCAGGTTCAGCTCACAAAAACTCAGGCAGCAATGTGTTAAATCAAGAGTTAAGTAGCATGAGGAAAAACACAAAAATACGATATACTCTTCTTCTAAACCCTGTTTGTGCTGAGCCCTCTTCGGATACTCCCACGGAGTTTGGCAGGCCTGTGCTAGAATGGAAAATAGCTGCTGCAGCCCACCTTGCATATGACCCTGTGGGCTCCCCTTGCCCTGTTTGTCCAAGCCTCGGAAAGCTCCTCCTCCCAATTTCAGTGAATTTGGGCACAGGTTTCCATGGTGCTGTTCTCAGAACCATTTCCCTTCTCCTGCTTTGGCTTTGCAGTTCTCAGCCTCATTTGCCGTCGGCTCCAACTGGCTGTGGCCACCACCCTCCTGATGTTCTGACCATCTGCCATGTCCACCTGAGCAAGGGCCAGTGGTTTGCCACCCCCAACAGAAGCATTAGCAGAATGAGCTGAAAGCACCCATCGCCTGAGAGAGCAATGAAATGCACTGAGAAGTGGCAGCGAGCCTGGGAATGAAGACCTGCACCAAGACCCCCCAGGGCACGTGGTGAAAAGAGCGCACGGGGGGGAGGGGGCTCATACGGGGAGGGGCTGCTCCAGGTGTGAGCTGGCTCTGGAGAGCAGCAGTCCACATGAGCTGTGCCAGGCAATCCTGATGCTCCAGTGCAACTGTTCTCTAAAGAAGGCCTCTGACTTCCAGGCCTTGGGGGAGCTCTGAAAAGAATGGCAAGGTTAGGAAACATAATGGGCCCCAGAGCGGAAAAGACAGGAGAAACGGGGCATGCTTCCTCCCCTCTGGGCTTTCCTTGTTCTGTACCAAAAGACTGGCTGGTAGGGATTTCTGATGGAAGGAACGAGACAGCGGCCAGGAATGGCTGCAGCTGCTCAGGGAGGGGCTGGGGGCCAAAACCTTTGGATGAGACACTCCAGAGTAGCTCCAAATAAGTTCATCGTTGGAACAGCAGCACAACAGGCCCCAAACCAGCCAGGTTCAAGCACAGCAAGTTCTGCCCCCCACCACTATTGGGGGTCCCTCTTAATTCCTCTAGCCACGTAAGCATCACCCCTAAGGTTTCCCATCTCCGTGTGTGGCCTGCAGATCTCCCAGAATTACAGACAGCACAGATCCACCCCCCCTGGAGAAAACAGCTGCTTTGGAGGGTGGACCATATGGCTTCAGACCTCGCTGACATGATCCCTCCTGTTCCCACAAATCTCCAGGAATTTCTCCAGGGCAAAGTCCTGGCCCCATGAGAACTGCAGCATAGGACTGGCCCATTCCCCGTGCTGTGTCAGGCCGAACCTCCGTCCAGCTCGGAGGGGTGCCTTTGATTGCTCACCCTGTCTCGAGCCATGCTGCTCTTGGCTGCAGATACCATCCACCCTGTCATGGGACTACTCGGGAGCAGAGCCTGCCTGCCTCTGCCCTGGCCCAGTGGCTCACGCCCCCCCCCCCCCACGGCTTACAGCAGAGAGACTTGACAGCCATTGCGTGCTTGCTGCTCTCCGGAACCACGAAGGATCTCAGGCAGATGACAAAGATGTTCCCGAAGCAGGTGAGGCAGGCGATGAGCCAGACAGAGATGCGCAGGACGAGGCTGGCCAGGAGGTGCTCCAAGGAGGAGATCCCATCAGTGTGGGGCTTGCAGCGGCGCACATGTGGAGCAAAGCTGCAGTAGTGGAACTTCTTCAAGTAGCTGCCGGAGGCAAGAGAGGAGCCTTGAAGGTCTTGCCCACGAAGCGGAGCAGGCCCTGAGCTTGCCAGGATCCTCTCTGGGCCCCCTCCCCTCAGGCTTTGGTCTTCCTCCCTGATTCCTCTTTGGCCACTGCCTGCAGCAGGTTCCAGGGCTGGAGGAAGCTTTAGAGATGGGGCAGACTGCAGAGCACACCCCCCCCCTGCTATAACTCACAGTCCACCTCTGAAATACATCGCTTATATCAGGAGGGGCATCATTACAGCGCTGGTTCACAACAAAGCCACGTCCCATGGAAAACAGGCAACATATATATTCATTTAAATGGGACTCTTGTGGCTCGGGGGCTAACACAATTCTACTCCGGCATAAGCATTCATGGACTAGAGCCCACTTGTTCAGATGCAACAGGTGAATTCTTATTGGGCAGACGTTGTATGTGGGGGGCATAAAACCAAGCAGGCGCAGGAAATACAACGTGAAATCTAATTAGGTAAAATTCATGGTCAGGACAAATACAGAGACCATCCAGTAGTGATGCTAAGGTAGTTAATAGCTGTACTGTGTGGACACTACAGTGCAAGGTTTTCCTAAAATAGTTAACACCTGTAATGAGTGAAAACTTAGCTGTGTGTTCATTTAACATATTGTAAGTACAAGAAGAATTCAAATTACTTTTTCATACCAGGCAATGGCCATGTTTGTGATTAGTCTAAATTATTTCTTGGAGAACCTCAATATTTTTACTGTTTTTTCTGTCAAAATTGGGATTGTACTCCGGGCAGGAACCTGTCTTTTGCTTATGTTACTCTGTAATGGGCAGTGTGTGTTTGGGATGCTAAATGGGTGCAGTCCGAAAACACGAGTCTTGCTCATTCTGCTCCCAGGCAAATTGACCAGTGGCCTTGGCTCGCTTAGATGCCTACATGCATTCCCTTCTGTGCTGCTTGGCAGGCCTCCCTTCTGTGCTGCTGGGCTGGGCCAGATGCCAGCCTTTGGGCCTCCATGATTCACACTCTGGGCCACTCTTCCTCAACTACTTACATGTGAGACAGATCTGTAAGTTTCTCAAACATACGGCTGTGGATGTTGGGTATCTCCAGACCTTCAATGCTCCTGTAAAGCCAAAGAGCAACATAAATGAGCCTTGATGTCAATTATAATTATAAATAATTATTATTTATTAAATTTATAGTCCGCCATCATGCTCAGGGCAGATTACAACATACATATAAAAATACATCGATAAAACAATAACATCAAATAATCATAAGAACCATATTCAGTGACATAAAAACAAGCTCTAAACCAAGTTCCTAATAAATCAGTCATTAAATCATGGCACCTTCCCCTGACCACTCAAAGAGGTAGTTATCTGCCCAGTACTTAAAAAAATTATCCCTAGACAAAAATGACGTGGCCAATTATCACCCAATCTCTAATCTACCCTTCCTAGGTGAAGTGATCGAGAGAGCAGCAGTAGACCAGCAGCTCCAGGTCTTCTCGGATAACTCTGGTGCTCTGGGCCTTTCAGCCTGGGTTCAGGGTAGGCAATGGGGTGAAGATGGCTCTGGTGGCTCCAGTTGATGACCTCCATTTAAATGGAGACAAAAGCCACACCTCCTTATTGCTCCCCCTGGATCTACCTGCAAACCTTGATATAACAGATTAGACAATCCTGTTGATGTGTTTGGAGGCAGAAGTAGGTATCAGAGGTTGTGCCTTGGACTGGTTTAAATTGTTCCTCATGGAAGGGACTCAAAGGGTTGCTGTTGGAGACCAGCTGTCTTAAGTGTGGGAATTATTTTGCAGGGTATTTCCCATGTCATTGAAAAGCCTTTAGGACAAACTATTCATAGCTACAGAACTGGATGTCATCAACATGCAGATGACACCCAGCTCTAAATCTGTCTGTTCAAATGCCCTGGTGATACAACACAGGTCTTACGTTACTGCCTGACAGTTGTGATCAAATGGCTGAAAGCAAATGAATTGACATTGCATCCAGACTAATAGAAGTGATTCTGGCTGGAAAAGTGGCAATATTATGCTCCTCACTTTCAATAAGGTTCAACTAACCGTTACTGACTTGGTTAAGAGCCTAGGGATTATTCAGGATCCAACATTATTGTTGGAAAAGCCAGTTAATGCAGCTGCAAAAAAGGCCTTCTGCCAACTCAGTCTAGCCCAGAAGATGGCCCCATACCTTGACATGGCTGATCTGGCCACCTGGATCCATGCCACAGCAACATGGAGTCTAGGCTACTGCCATGCATTCCACATGGGTCTCCCCTCAAAGTCAACTCCAGTTGAGAGTCCAGCTGGTGCAGCTCCATTTTTATCAGGAGCTAGGCAGGGCAGGCATATTACCCCCATTCTGCAGTCACCCCATTGGCTACCCATCCGTTACTGGGTTCAATTTAAGGTTTTGGCTACCAAGTCCTCCGGGGCCCTTCGTATCGGCAGGACCACCTCTCTCCTTATGCTCTGCCATGGCAGCTTCTCTCATCTGAACAGGGTCTTCTGCAGATGCCACCCTGCCAATAGGCAAAATCAACAGCTGTCTGTGCACGTGTGTTCCCTGTGGTAGCCCCCACCTAATGGAACAACATGCCAGAAGGTATCAGGTAAGCTCACACCCTTCTGGCTTTCTGCAAACTATGCAAAACGGAATTATTCGGGAAAGATTTTTACACAGGAAATAGAGCTGTGCTATAAGAAATGGTTCATAGAGATGCTTTGATAAAGGGACACAGACTGTAGACTATACTACTGAGTACTGTCTGCTGCTGTAAGTATGTCCTTACTGGGTAGTTAACTCATTATTTTATATGCAATGTCAAATTGCTTGTGTTCTCTTCCACTATTTGTTTCAGATCTATATTCAGATTTCAGCTTGTTTTCAAATTTCTGCAATTCAAACACCGTTGCATTATCTATCGGATGTACATCGTGTGGACTGACACGATGTAATCTGCCTTGAATCTCAAAGAGAAAGGAGGACTATAAACAATTAAACTAACAAAAATCATTAGACTGACTTCCTGTTTGGGATCCATGGAGGTCTAACACAGCTCTGGGAGCAGAGCTGACCGGGCTGCTGTTTTTAGTGACCGGCGGGGGCAAACAAGCCCGCGGCCCCCTGTTCTCAGGCGGAGAACAGGCTTTGAACGCTCAAGTACCTCAGGGCGCGTTGATCTCGGGCGAGGGGGGGTCCTGCGCAACGGACTCTCCCCCGTCCCTTGAGGTCCCACCCTAAGACAGGTCGGCCTACATCTCTGCGGCAGTTCTGGGGCCAGTGACGGCAGGCATAAGATCTACATGCCCAAGCATCAACAGGAGGAAAGAAGGTGAAAGAGAACCTGAGTTTGAAGCAGTGATTACAACCCAGAAAGACGTTTGAAAAGGTAAAGATCACTATCTCTTGAAACGGGACGAATTACTTAAAGTAAAGAAGCATTAAAGGGGACTTTTAAACTGCAACAGTTTGATTAAAAGTAGAGGAAGACTCGGCAAGAAACAGATTAGTAAAAGGACTAAGCTAAAAGAAGTAATTAGAGAAATTGGAGGATTGTTGTTCATACCTGTGGTTGTGAGGAGATAATAGACTGTGAGAAAGCTTCTACCATCGCGAGAGCTGCTGTGAGGAGACGGGAAACAGGAAGTACGTAATTGTGATAGAGCTGCTGGAGAGAGACGGCCCTAAGGCAGACAGGAAGAGGGCAATCGCCATCTTTGAAGAGGGAAGGGCACGGGCTTCAGCAGAAGAGGAAGTATGCCATATTGGATTACAAAAATATAGAAAAACCATAGAGAAAAGACGCCCGGCATTTTGGATTTTGTAAGTGCTTTTTTTTCCCTTTTGAAACCGGGACATTTGAATTAAATTAAATTAAAGGGACACTTAGCCAAGCGCCACGGAGTTAAGGAAACGAGCAGATTCGTGGGAGCGAGGCAAGTCAAGCCCCACGATGTCGAAAAAAGAGTGGCAGACGGCTATGGAAAATTTAGACAAAAGATTTTCGGAAATGTTAAAGGTCCAGCAGGAGCTGGTGAAAGAGATCAAAGAAGTTAAAGAGACAGTTAAAAGTGAATTGGCAGAAATGAAAAAGGGAATGGAAGCAACACAGCAAAAAGTTAACGTGGTGAAGAAGGCGATGGAGAATCTCTCAGACACGCAACAGACAGATATGAGGACGATGAGGGGCAGAATGGCTATTGCGGAGAGCAAGTATATGGAAAAGCAGCTAAGGTTTCGCGGTTTGCCGGAGATGGAGGGAAAGACAGCTCAAGAGCAAGTTGCTGAAGTGTTAGCTGGATACCTGGGGAAGGAAGAAGAAGAAATCGTGGCTATCCTAGATGTGGTGTATCGTATAAACTCAAGACTTGCGACCCAGAGGAAGTTACCAAGAGACGTGATTGTGCAATTTACAACCAGAAATATGAAAGAAATGATTGTGAGCAAGCAATTCCAAGACCCATTGGAGGTTGATGGCAAGACAGTGATTATTATGAAGGAGTTACCTAGATCGGTGTTGCTTGATCGGAAAAAATATAAAGCCTTAGTCCAAATTTTGAAGGACATGAAAATAAGGTATAGATGGGAATTACCGGAAGGACTGGCATTTGAGTTTGGAGGAGTGAAAAAGCGCATCAGATTTGAATCTGAAATGGAAAAGTTTATGAGGGACAATGAAAAGGACTTACCAGCAACAAGGCTATGAATATGGAATGTAAGGTTATATCTTGGAATGTAAATGGACTTAATTCACCCAATAAGAGAAAAAGTACTTTTCACTGGCTATTAAAACAGAAATGTGATATTGTTTGTTTACAAGAGACTCATATTAGAAAACAGGATGTAAAATATCTAAAACTGAGCAAATTGGGCACTCATTTTGCAGCGGCCACAAAAAAGAAAAAAAGGGTAGTGGTCTTGTATATTAGAGAGGAGCTGCAGCCAAAGTTAGTGTTTAAGGACCCAGAAGCCAGATTTTTAGCGGTGGAATGTACATGGAATTTAAAGAAAGTGCTGGTGATTGGAATCTATGCACCTAATGGAGCAAAAGAAAGCTTCTTTGAGGATTTGAGGAAGCAATTAGATGAACTTTCTTACGACCAGATAATTCTTGCAGGAGACTTCAATGGAGTTACAAATTTGGAGCAGGACAAGAAATCAGCAACTGCACAAAAGAAAAGAGGACTACTACCAAAAACTTTTTTTGCATTAATGCAGCAGGAAACTTTGGAAGATGTATGGAGAATACAGAATCCCAAGGGCAGACAATTCACATTTTTCTCCGCAAGACACTCTACTTTATCACAAATCGACATGATCTGGGCCTCAAAGGACTTAGTGTTATGGACTAAAGAGGTGGAAATAATGCCTATGGTAGGCTCAGATCACAATCCAATTATGTGGAAGTTTGGGAAAAGAACTAAGAGGAAAGGATGGAGAATAAATGAGGACTTGTTGCAAGAGGGAGAAAACTTGGAGATGTTGAGAAGGGAAACTAAGTTCTTCATACAATACAACATGAATCGAGAAGTACCAACCAACAAGGTATGGGATACCTATAAGGCAGTAATTAGAGGCATACTAATGGACTTAAACGGAAGAGCCAGGAAAAAACAAGAGGAGAAGAGACAGGAGATTACAGAGAAAATAAAAGCCAAAGAAATACTACTAAAGAAAAGACCAGGGAAGAAGAAAGTTTACCAAGACATTAAAATTTTACAAGAACAGTTGACAGCAATGAATAATAAAGAACTGGAATGGAATCTGAAGAGAATGAATCAAAAGTCGTTTGAAGGAGCAAATAAACCTGGGAAATATTTGGCATGGCAATTGAAGAAGAGAAAGGAGAAGAAGACAATAAATAAAATATGTGAGGATAATAAAGTATATCTGGAACAGACTGCCATTAGTAGAGCCTTCTACAAATTTTACGCTAAATTGTATAATAAAAAAGAGGTGAATAAAGATTCAATAGCGACATATCTGGGGAAAATGAGGCTCCCAGTGATCTCGGAAGATTGGAGAAATAAATTGAATAGTGAAGTGACAGAGGAAGAGATAAGGAAGGCAATACAGTCAACAAATCTGGGTAAGGCGCCAGGGCCTGATGGACTCACAGCTAAATTTTATAAGGTAATGGTCAATGAACTGGTGTCATTCCTAAAAGAAGTGATCAATGGTGTTATGAGAGACCAAAGAATTCCAGATACTTGGAGTGAAGCTAATATATCATTGATCCCTAAAGAAGGACAGGACTTGACTAACGTCAAAAATTACAGACCTATTTCCTTACTTAACAATGACTATAAGATCTTTGCAAAGATCTTAGCGGAAAGAGTAAAGGGATGGCTATCCGAAGTTATTGGGGAAGAACAAGCTGGTTTTTTACCGAATAGACAAATCAGAGACAATTTAAGGACAGTTATAAATGCTATTGAATATTATGATAGGCGTTGTGATAAGGAGGTTGGGTTCTTCTTTGTGGACGCTGAAAAAGCATTTGACAATTTGAACTGGGATTTTATGTTCGCCACTATGGAACAGCTACAGTTGGGAGAAAGATTTATCAGAGCAGTAAAAGAAATCTACAGAGACCAGAGTGCAGCAATTGTGGTGAATGACGAGGTGACTAAGAAATTGACTATAGGCAAAGGTACAAGACAAGGTTGCCCGTTGTCTCCACTGTTGTTTATAATGGTTTTGGAAATTTTGATGATACAGATCCGAGAAGATAATGCAATCCGTGGAATAAAGATAAAAGACTTTTCCTATAAGGTCAGAGCATTTGCAGACGATATAATGTTAATTGTGGAAGATCCAATTGAAAACATGCCAAGGGTAATAGAAAAAATCACAGAATTTGGAGACTTGGCAGGTTTTTTTGTAAACAAAAAGAAGTCAAAGATACTGTGTAAAAATATGACTAAACAAAAACAACAGCAACTTATGGAAATAACAGACTGTGAAGTAACAAATAAGGTGAAATATTTGGGAATTGAACTGACTGCAAAGAATATAGATCTATTCAAGAACAATTATGAGAAATTGTGGACTCAAATAGAGCGAGACTTGATTAAATGGAATAGATTGAATTTGTCATGGTTGGGAAGAATTGCAGCAGTCAAGATGAATGTGCTGCCAAGAGTGATGTTTTTGTTACAGACAATACCAGTTATTCGGGACTCCAAGCAGTTTGAGAAATGGCAGAGAAAGATATCGGACTTTGTTTGGGCAGGCAAAAAGCCTCGAGTGAAAATGAAAGTGTTACAGGACGCGAAAGAGAGAGGCGGAATGCAACTGCCCAACCTAAGACTTTACTATGAGGCAATCTTCTTGGTTTGGCTGAAGGACTGGATGATGCTTAAAAATCGCAAATTGCTGGCCTTAGAGGGATATAAAAAAATATTTGGATGGCATGCATACTTATGGTATGATAAAGTAAAAGCGGACTCTATGTTTGTACACCATTACATTCGGAGAAGCCTCTTCACAATATGGAAAAAGTACAGAGATCACCTACAAGAAGGAATTCCATCCTGGGTGGTTCCTTATGAAGCGATAGATCCGAGAACTGTTGATAATGAACAACAGTGTTTAACGTATAAGGAGATAACACGAATAGAATTTTCTAAATTAAGAATAAAGACGCAAGAAGAGTTGTCTCCAAACTATGACTGGTTTCAATATAGACAGCTCAGAGACCTTTATAAATCGGATTGTGCCAAGGGAGGGATAAGAATGGAGAACTCGGACTTGGAGGAAGTAATTTTACAAGAAGACAAAAAGGAAATTTCAAAGGTCTATAAAGTGTTGTTAAAATGGTATACTGAAGAAGAGGTAGTTAAGGTGCAAATGGTGAAGTGGGCTATAAATTTTAATAAAGAAATAACAATGGAGGCGTGGGAATATTTGTGGAAAAATACTTTGAAGATTACGACATGCACTAACATTAAAGAGAATGTCTATAAAATGATCTATCGTTGGTACCTGACACCAAAGAAAATTGCGCTAGGGAATGTGAACACGTCTAATAAATGCTGGAAATGTAAAAAGCATGAAGGATCTTTGTACCATATGTGGTGGACTTGTGAGGTAGTCAGGCAGTACTGGGGGGAAATAATAAGAGTAATAAGTGAGATTTTACAGTTTCAAGTTAATAAGAACCCAGAACTCCTGCTACTGAACTTGGGAATGGAAGATATTCCAGCACAACATAGGACATTGCTTTTTTACATGACAGCAGCGGCTAGACTTCTGTATGCGCAAAAGTGGAAAGTACAAGAAGTGCCAACTATCGAGGACTGGATTCACAAATTGCTGTACATGGCGGAGATGGATAAACTGACAAGAAAACTAAGAGACCTTGATCCAGGACAGTTTAACACAGATTGGGAGAAGCTGAAACAATATTTGGTGAAAAAATGGGAGGTGGGAGGAGAACTGTGGCAGTTTGAAAATTATTGAAGAAAAACAAAAGAAGAGAGAAGTGACTATACCGGGGGGAGGAGAGTTAAAGAAGAATTACTAAGCAATTATTCTATTTGATTATTCTATACAGTATTGAGTAATAGTTATTATGTGATATATAAGAATAGAAATTAATTAATAATTATGTTGCTGGCAGATAGGGCTGTAATTGAGAATTAACAGAATTAAAATTCATGAATACAAGGGGGGGAATGAGAAGTAGCATATAGAATATAGGTTAAATTGATTGACTTATGCTGAAGGTATTTTTGGTTATAGCGATATTTAGAAATGTGCAGAACATGGGTCAAATTGATTGACTTATGTCGAATGTATATTGTGTTTATAGGTATATTTAGAAATGTGTAGAATATGAGTCAAAGTGATTGACTTTATGTTATAAAGATAAGAGATATAAGAGATATAAGAGGAAGTAAAGAGTAACATATAGAGTATAAGTTAAATTGGTTGACTTATAAATGTATTCATCACTTATGAGTACTCAAGTTAGGTATAGGGAGGGATAAATTGTTTGTCCCATATTGATGACATTAGAATGAATAAGTTTGAGTACAGGATATTGAGAATATTACCAGTATTATTACTATTGAATAACATGCCAGGAATGTATTAGTAAATTGATAAGTGAAGGGAAATTGACTTAGTACTGTGTTATAATAGACTAGCTTAGAAGAGTGTGAAAGTATATGTTTAATTGACAAAATAAGTTGAAATGAGTAGGGGAAGAATAGACAAAGGGTTGGAAAACTGTTGGAAGTCAACAAATGGGGGGGGAAGGGAGGGGGTTAGAACTGGAATATTAAAGTAATTTGATTGTTATAAATGACAAAATATTTCTAATTCCAATAAAAAAAATTTAAAAAAAATCATCAGACTCTTTCCCTTCCGTTGTCAGCATCAGCAGAATACAATTCTGAATCGAAGTCCACGATACTCACAGCGAGCGTAGCCGGGGCACGTAGTCAAATTCATCCGGAAAGACCAGGTGCAGAGGGTTATTTGAAATGTTCCTGCAAGAAAAGACGGCACAGATGTTTGGGGTGTGTGGGGGGAGGGATCTAAAATTCACATATGAAACAAAATAATACACAAATTTCAATAGTAAACAAAACGGGAATATTGAACCCTTTCCAATTTTGTTTTGGAACATCTGGGGGATCTTTATTTTTTCATTAATCATTAATCTAAGGTAATAATGTTAGGTAATCCACATCATGCAAAACTGGATGAAATATCTGAATTATTAGAATAGCCACTCGACTTTATTATAGCAATTTTGGATCAGAAGTAGCCTCAGTATTTCCCCCAATTTGCTTTGGATCTAGTTATTTTGAAACAAGGCACATTCGGCTAGAAGTGGAGCAAGTGGTGGTACGTACAACTGCTGTAATTCTTGCAGGCCCTTCAGAGATGATGGCAGAAGCTCCTTCAGCTGGTTGGAGGACAAATCACTGGAGAAAAGAAACACGGCTGAGACAGTCTGCTGCTAACCCTGGCTGTTGGCGCGCTCAAGTCCTCCTGGGAATGGTTTTGATCCTTCCCAAGAACCTCCCCGATGGACCTGGCAGTTTTAGCTCTGATTCCAGTCACAGGGATCTATAGTTGTGATGATACACTAATTCTCATCTTCACATACACCAACCAGCCCTGGAGATTCCTTGCTATAGACAGCCAGCAATGTTCAGGGGGGAAATGCTTATTGTTCAGCTCTATCCAAGTCAGGACTTGATCAAGTCATCCTGGGCCACTCCATAAGACAACAGTCTCAATTGGGTGTGGAACGATTGACATATGACAGGGTGGAAGGGGGCAGACTCATTGGGCAAGCTTGAGGTGTCATTAAACCAGGTGTAGTGTTGTGGTTGGAGTATTGAACTAAGATCTGGAAGACCCAGGTTCAAATCCTTGTCCTGCTATGGAAACTTGCTAGTTGACCTTGGGTCAGTCACACACACTCAGCTTAACCTACTTCACAGTGTTGTTGTGAGGATAAAAGAGAAGAAAAAGATGTGAGCCACTTTGGGTCCCCATTGAGGAAAAAGGCAGGGTAGTAAGTAAGTAAGTAAGTAAGTAAAGGCAATAGTGTGTGAGAGAGAGACGTCTGCCTCTTGGACAGGTTTATACAGGTAATGAACACTTGAATTTTGCCACAGGCACCAGAATGTCTTAGGACGGCCCTGACTTTGTCAGGAAAGGCTCCCTGGAGATACTTACAGTTCCACCAGACTTTTTAGTTCAGAAAAAGTTCCTTCCTGGATCCATTCGATCCTGTTCCTACTCAGAACTCTGGAAAGGGAAGGAAATGAATGTAAACAAAAACCAGTGCTGCACACGGCATCGTTTCTTGCGTATAGCTTCTCCATCAACACGCCCCTGAGGCAATATTCAAAATGCATTGCCTAAGAGAGGGCTAAGCCCATCCCAGTCTAACAGCAGAAGCCAGGCACCAAAGCACCAGCAGCCAACCGGCTCCCCAAGAGATCTGTTTTTGCCACCAGATACTTAGTGGGGGGGGGGGGCTGCCACTGGCCTTCGCTCCAAAAAATGGAACCAAGAGGGTTGAGGAGCAAAAATAGAAGTAAAAATCAAATCTTCTCTTTAGAAAAATATAATCTAAACACATATCTCTTAAAATGGAGAAAGTATTCATTACCTGCAGAACAGTCCTATTACGCATTCTGACATATTGTCTTTGTTTGTGGTCCCTTTAACAGAATTTTATAAATACATCTGTTCCTTTAAGAAAAATATGCAAAAAAAGCTTAAACAACAGATGAAACATATGTGGTGGGCAACCTCCCACCCTCGCTGCCCGGGACCCTGGCCTTGTTCAACAGAATAGCAGGAGCAGTGGGGGGGAGTGGGGGTGGGCAGCACTGAACAATACCCTAACAGGGTTGTGCAATGCCAGCCCCCCTCCACACCCAAATGTCCTCCCTGTACCAGCCTAGCTGCCAAACCAACTGGGTGTGGTTCAATAAGATATTGACAATTTTAACTCTTTATATAAACATAATGTATAAAGATTAACATTTTAAAAATACAGCTAAATTGTTTTTTGCTGCCTGCCTGTGACAGGATGTGTGTTGTGGTATTATACGAGCAGGATTCCTGTGTTCCTCAAGTGCTAAAAAGAAACACCCACATTGCATGTTGTGTGAGCACTACAGAGCACTTTGCGTTCATTTTATACACCTCCACACAGCTACATCTCTAATACCCCCAATTCCCTTCCCACCTCCTGAGATGTATCAAACTATTTGAAAATACAAACCAGGGAGCAGAATAGTAGTGCCAGTCTAAGGGCACTGAAGCTGCGCTGGAGTAATAGCTTAGGATTGCACTGTTACTCAGGTAAAATCAGAAGCATGGGCAAATAGGCGTGATAAAGAATTAGGAGGACCTCTCCCTTCTCTCGCTCACTCTTTCATAGCCTGCCTACTCCCATCCTTTTCTCAAGCCATGGAGAGAGAGAGAGAGACAGACATGGACAAGGAGTCTTGGCCCTCGCCTCCATTCCCTGTGATGGGCCTGGTCTGTTTTGTCTCCCTCATAAAATTGTTGTGTGTGCAACGTCCAGGGCAGGATATGTTTACACCTCCCTTTTAGTGCTTATTTATGGTTCTTTGATGTTGAAATAAAGGACTTTGGACTCACATCTCCAAGCAAACCAGACAGAATGATGACAAATGCTTTCTCCCGGTGAGGAGGAAAGTAGTTATTTCTTTGCAAAGGGAAGGCAGGACAACAGCATCCTACACTCACCCCTTCTTCTCCGGAGCACTCTTGGGGTTAGTCTGACGTGCCCAAGTGTCTAAGGCCCCTGAGACACACTCCTGTTTTTGGCTTCTCTTAGATCTCTCTTTCAAACACAGCAACTGTGAAATGGGTGTCCCCATTATGAGTCTCTCACACCCGGCTTCAATCTCTAAAAAAAACTAGGGACAGCCTCCATGTGTTACCTGAATTGGTCTCCATGCGAGTAAATAGAGTGGGAGAATTCGCAAGCAAGGAAGACAGCTATGCCAGAGGCCGGTAACCACATGATCTTGTTCACCAATAATTTACAAAGTCCTTTCCCAATGATACACACACGAAACCGGTGTTCTTAATTAAAGGATAATTGTTTTATTCGAGGGGCAAATGCACACACACAAGATTGTAAGCAAACACACAAGAGGCCTAGGAAAAACAGTGGTGAAGATGGAATAGATTTGAGGGGTTGCAAGGCGATAATTACCTATCCGGAGAGCAGGGAAGTCCACGGAGGGAGAGCTTCAAACGCCAGCATTCTCGGCCAGGAGAGCAAGAGGCTGAGGGCAAACCTCAAGGGAACAGTGCTTTGGATCCAGTAAGCATGTTCAATTTGAATGGGGCCGGGGCACTACCTTTATAGGCAAAACATGCCCTGAGCTGGGCGAGCCCACCTAGTTGTTAGAACAAAGACTCCAACGGCCAGTTCCTGGGACCAACAAAAGGTTTGATTACCTTGATTGGTAGCTGCCGGAAAGAGAATGCAGAGTTTGTTCTAGCACTGCACAAAGAGGCAGTTTGTTAACGAAGTCCACCAAAGCGAAGTTGATGAATTTGGTTGGGGAATATACCTGCCCATGAATGAACTGTAAATACTTATGAATGTCATCTGATTAGCTCCTCAATCAAGGACAGGAGATCTCATCACAGAAGGAGGGAAAGGAATGTGTTAAGTGGGGATGACTCTGCGAGACCTTTGTTGCACTGGATTCCTTAGAGTCTGGGGAGACTGCAAAACTAATCACCATGAATCTCTCCGCATTCCTGTGCGGCATTCTAGTCATGCCTGGGTCTCCGGGGAGGGACTCAGCAACTGTTAGCTGGAGTTCCTCTGGCTGCAATACAAGCTGCCATTTTAAATCCAGAGGCCTGGTACCATTTAATATCACAAGCAGCCATGTCAAAATGGCTATTAAAGATGGTGGAGGCGGGGCTGACTGCTTACACATGTTGAGTGGTAACCCTCATAAACAGGATGGTAAAGATGCCTCAAATGAAAATTTGTTCCTCTGGAAAGCAAATTGTCAGAGGAGGGAAGTGGAGGGGGTATTCTACCTGGACACAATACATTACCAGCCACCTATGTGCAAGTCTTGCCTTTCTTTGAGAGTTTTGCTCTGAAGAACAGGCATGCAAGCTGTGCTTTTGTTATCAGCTTCCAGTGCACATCTGTATCCAGCTTGAGTGCAGCCACAGAGAGAAGAGCTTCCAACAACTGAGGACTCCCCAGAAGCACTCATTCTGGGGAGATGGTAGCAATCTCCAAGGAGTTTCCCATGCCTAGAATCACTCCCTTTACTGGTAGTTCCCAAACAGCGACATCATGCACGCACACACTGATTTCCCTGTGAACCCAAAGAGTTGCCATATTTCTGCTTGAATGCACATGGAAATACATGGAATGAATCCTCCAAGGGTCAGTCTTCACATGGGTGTAAAAGTGAAGCATGCACCCAATTTTATGGCAAATGTGCCCGTGTCAGAAGGCTGAGAAACTGAAGAATGCATAGGATGGGGGTTATCAACCTTCTAGTAAAGGAATGGCCTTTCTCCTAGCCCCTTCTAGCATCAGAGCTTTTCAGATCTTGTTATTTATATCACCTTGTACCGACCACTTGGGTGGAGGGTCTTCCTGTACACACAAAGAGAGAAAGGGGAAAGATTGCAGCAGAAGGGATGTCTCCGGGAGCCAAGCCAGCGCTACATTCCCATGGCATTGAGCAATGATTCCCCACCGACTCTTGAGAGAGGAAGGACACATTCCAGGCCTGTTCCATGGACAATTTGTAGCCTGTGTAGAGGAGTAATATACACGCGCTGTGCAAGTTTATTGAATCCCTTCATGAGGTCTCAAAAGGGCTAACGTTTTCTGCCGTCTGCTTATATCCATCATGTTTAGGAAAACTACAACTTAGGACATTCTCCAGAGGAAATCCTTGGCTTTTTCAGCTGCTAGGAAGGGGGATTCAAAACAGATTGACTGAGGGCCAAGCTACAAGTGACGAATGACTCTTGAACGGCAAGTGGATCGAGTGGAGAGCAAGTGGAGGGCAAGTGAACAGGGAGGAATACACTTGCCGTTCAAGTGTCATTCGTCACTTGTAGTTTGGCCCTAAAAGAGGCAACAAGAAACTGTTGGACAAATGTGAGCATTCATGAAGAGGACATTCAGGGCTGAGCCCAACCAGCTGTAGGGGAACACCTCAAGTCCTAGGAGTGCCATACCTTTTCTTAGGGGCAACTAAAATCCCCAAAGAGTGGACAATGTTTCAAGTCCTACAAAACTGCAATCTGAATGCTCAATACAAAAGGGGGCAGGGTGGAAAGGATGTTTTGGAGCTTTATGAAAAAGACCAGCGTGCAGAACGCATATGCAGACTTGACTACAGCAGATTGCTCTTGGAGCAAAAGCAATTTCATGTTACACCAGACTTCCATACACAGAGTTAGTGGACTGGGGAGTTAAAATGGCCAGGAGCAAACCCAAGCAGAGCTGCAAGCCAGATCTGATCAGCAGCACAAATGACGGGCACTGCCTCCCTGTTGCCTCCTCTGAGGGCAGCACTACAGGAGAGATGATGGGTGGCCCAGCATTACCAGCAGGTGAAATGCAATTTTTGCCTAGTATTCTCTCTTTGAGAAATTTGCTTTGCAGACTGGGCATGTATGCTGTTGTGACGGATGGCATGTTTTAAAAAGCCTGGAAGTGCCGTATACACAGCTGCAGCGGCACTGTTAAGGGTTCATTCTTCACAGGATCAGAGAGCTGAGTGCAGGCTACTCCAAGGGATCTGAGTGGAATGAGCTGGAAAGAGGAGGGTCAGTTTTCAGTCCCAGCAGAGAGAGATCGAGTGTGAAGGGTTCGGAGATGGAGTCCTAACAGAGAGCAGTTTAAACACCCACAGGAGAACTGGGGAAAGTTGGCAAGGAGGTTTGGGAAGTAGGTGCAGACTCCCGGACGGGCCTAGGAAAAGGAGATCGATCTTCTAAGGAGATGAGATTTCCCCTACCCAGTCGAACAGTGAGGTGGCTCTGCAGAGAGAAGAGATCCCTGGTCAAGAGTGATACAGATAAGGCCTGAGGAGACCTTCACATTCAGTTAATGACTGAAGTAAAACATGGGCGTGTGCAGATAAGGGGAATGGGGCACTAAAAAGTGAATACCAGCATTCCTAACTCCAGAAGAGAAAGAGAATACTAAAAGAAAGTATACTACAGGGCTTGGGGGAAAACGAGGGAACCAAAGCCTCAAAACAGAAGCCTGAAATAACAGTGAAGAGCATAAGAATTGAAGTCTTTATATGTTCTGATTTTATCTCAGATATGTGTGTGTGTTTGTGTTGAATTTCCTCAGAAATGTTCAACACCTGATATCACCTGACCTTTCCCCTCGAAAATAAACAAACTAGTTCGTTATTTTTGGAATTTTAAAAACACCTCTGGTGCCATTTCTGTTGTTTAAGGATGAGGGAATATCATAGTTGTACTTTTTGATATCCGGCGCCAATACGCATTTGCATCCTAATGGAGCCCAGCCACAGAAAAAAGAGCCTCCCAGAAGCACACAGTCTGCAGGGGACATGGACATTTGAGGAGAGGGAAACACTCTTCAGCCTTGGTTAGTAATTGGATGGGAGCAGGGCCGGCGCGCCCATGGAGGCCAGGTAGGCGGTGGCCTCAGGCGTGCGAGCTTTGGAGGGGCGCCAGAGGGGGTGTTGGGGGCGGAGGCGTGCGCAGTGAAGCTGGCATGACTGGGATGCAGCTACTGCTGCAGCCAGCCAGCCAGCTCCGTGCTGCTGCCGCCGCTGCCGCCACCACACACCCCAGCCGGTCACAGCCTCCGGGCGCCGTCCCAGCAGCGGCTCGCTGCTTGTGCGCCCAGCTGGGGTGCGTGACAGTGGCGGCACGGAGGTGGCTGGCTGGCTGCAGCAGCAGCTGCAGCAGCAGCCAGCAGCCAGCCACGCCAGCTCTGCTGCGTGCTCCTCCACCCCAGCCGGTCGCAGAAGCCGTGAGCTGTTGCTGGGGTGGTGCACGGAGCAGTGTCCGCGTGCTGCCCCAGCCGTGGCTCGCAGCTTCTGTGCTCGGCTGGGGCATGTGGCAGCGGCGGCACGGGGCTGGCTGGCTGGCTGCAGCTGCTGCTGCTGCTGCCAGCCACGCCAGCTCCGCTGCACGCTCCTCTGCCCCAGCCGGGCGCAGAAGCCGTGAGCTGTTGCTGGGGTGGCTCACGGAGCAGCCTCCGCGCACTGCCCCAGCAGCAGCTTGAAGCTTCTCTGCTTGGGGCTCCGCGAGCTGCCCAGCCTCCCTGCAGCACGTGATGACATCTGTGATGATGTCATCACGCAGTCCGTGGTGGGCGCGCGCGCGCAGAGCACGCGTGTGCCGCCTCGGGCGCCAGAACCTCTGGCACCGGCCCTGGATGGGAGACCTCCAACAAAGACGAAGGCCGAGGCAGGCAATGGCCAACCCCCACTAGGGGTCGCCATAAGTCAACGCTGACTTTGAAGGCCTCTCTCTCTCTCTCTCTCTCTCTCTCTCTCTCTCTCCAGAAGGCTTTCTACCCCTTTACAGGTAATCCATATTACTGCTTGCTGGTAGAGATACCAGAGCTTGGCTCCCATTGCTCCTTACTATTCATTGCAGACCCTCCAGGTTCTTTCCCTTTAAATTAAGTGGCCAGTCCATCCTGATTATATTTTGTCTTTACTTTCTGCCTTAAAAGGGGTCCAGGTGTTTTGAGCAGCACTGGAGACCAGATTCTTGTAGGTTTTTATATTTCAAAGGTAGAACAATAATGCACTGCTTCTCTGGCCCACTAATCCTTGGAGAACACTTTTGTGCTTAAGCCTGCATAAAACCTCTTGTGCTCTATGCTAAACTTTCCCCGGGGAAAACGATGTTTGTGTGTGAGAGATATGCTAGTGCTCCAACCAAAAGGAGTCTTGTGGCACCTCAAAGCAGAAGCTTCCATGAACTAGAGCCTGCTCCATCAGATGCACAAAGTGAATCGAGTCAGTAGCTATACAAGCACATATGGAGAGGGGGGAAATATCAGTGAACTGCGAGAAACACATTTTGTGACATTACTGAGCAAAATGACCAGTCACAGCTGTATTGATCTCTGTAATATTTTGTCTTTGTAATACTGATTTCACATTAAGTCAAGAATATTAATCAAAAGAAGGTGATAATGAATCCTGTTATGTATCTGATCAACTGATACTCCGGCCATCAGAACTCATGGAAATTTTTCCCAATACGGGGAGGGGAGAGAGACGCAGGTAAAATGTCATCACTCAGAAGAGACCATCAGGCAAGGAGAAAACTGTACTCACAGAACTGTGATCTGGTTGCATCCGTGGAAGTCAGAACGTTGCACGATATGGAGTAGGTTTCCCTCGAGATCCCTTCACGGCAGAGGATGCACCAATAGACAGAAACATAGTCAAATGCACAGAAAGCCTTATGCTTTGAAGTGGACATCTGCCCTCCACCCCTAAACATACAGAAGCCTTGAAACAGGCCAGTGCTGCCATCTCCACATGGAGGGCGGGCACAGCAGTTGGCTTCCTGTGTCTGAGCCAATGATGGAATCAGGCTCCTGAGATCTGTATCAGGCGGGCCAATCTAGCCCGTGTGCGGCTCATGGGATCTCACTAGAGGCTGAGAAGAACGTGCCGTACTGGGCATAGCCCCCCTGCATGGCCCGCAATCAGTTCCCTAACCCAGTTAATGAAGGCTTTCCAAACTGCCAGGACTTACAGCCAATTTAGCTTTGGCATCTCTGCACAAATGGACGTCTTGGGCAATGCGCTCAGGGCATTGTTGTGCAAGTCCCTAGAATGGAAGCGCAAAAGAGGGAGTGTGGATGCATCACATGACGACAGCAGAGCAAACTTCTCACAGGCACTCCGGGAATCATCAGGCATCTGTTAAGGTTTGTTTCTGCAGTGTGGGGGGCAGCAGCTACAAAGGACAATTCACCCCACTAACAGGAACATGCATGGCTGTGGTCAGCCCCCAGTAAGCCTGTCAGTACCTGCTTTTCTGAAAGAACTTAAGCAAAAATGGAAACCAAGAGAGAGAGAAATATAATAAAATGCAAAGCAAAAATAAAAGGAAAAACCCTTGAGTAAAACACAGCAAAACCAAGGCAAGCCCAAAGGAAGAACTACTACTTACTCTGTCGATAACAATGAAATGTTAATCCTGCTGGAAACACCAATCTCTTAAACTGACGCCACCGAACTATCCCCACTTCCACCCCCAGCGGACCGAATAGCGGAACAAGAGAGAAGAAGGGAGAGCAGGGAAGCTGCAGAAGACCTTTGGGGCCAGGGAGGAACAAACAAAGGTCCATATTCAAAATATGCACCTTTGTTTCTTAAAAGGCGGGTGAATCACAGCCTTTAAATGGGCATTTTGCTGCAGTAATCATGACATGTACAAAACCCAGATCCCAACGTATTCTAGACATGCCTGGTATCCTTTTGTTTCAGTTCAGCCTTCGATGTATCAAAAATTGGGCTCTGTAAGCAGGTGACCCACAAAGCCTTGCAGGGGGCATCTCATTCTCCCTCGCTTTCCTATTCCCTTCCCCCTAGCCGCCCCCATAGCCTCTCTCTGTTTCCTGATTCCTTCTTTTCCCACACTAGCCAACCTACCCTCAACTTCCTCTTCCACATTTCCCTCCTCCTCCCCCCCGCCCCCCAGGCAGCCTTCCATTGAGGAAAACCTGTGGGGCACCAGCTCCAGGTGAGTCAGGCTCAGTTGCGCACTGCTGGACATAAGGACAGCCGCCATTGCATGGTGGGATACCTGCAAGGACTCCTGGAAGTGCACATTCCCCTCCCCCGCTATTTCCTTCCCCGAACCCCACTGCTGCAGCCCCTCTTTCCCGGCTCCCTTTCTTCCTTCTAGGGTTATCATCCCCTGCCCCCCACCTCCGCTCACCTGGCTGGGAGAAGTTGTCGTGCTCGTGAGTCAGCCTGTTGGATGTCAGCCTGCCGCACTTTCTCCCTTTACCACCAACCATCACATCCTCCTTGAAGAACGAGGAACTAGAGGGGCTGGCTGTTACACTAGAGGAGCCCTCAGCAGGGCGTCAGTCAGGACAGCAGGAGTCGCAAACAGAGACTGCTGGAGGGGGCTCCTCCAGGGCTGGGGGGGGGGAACTGCCACAAGAGGAGCCTGCCTTGCAGGCATCCCCCCAAGTTAACCAAGTGACAGAGACACCGAGAGGAGGTGACAGCCTAGGAGGGACGGAGGAGTGCCCCCCTACGCAGACAGCGCCAGGCTGTGCTCGTCTCCGAGGCTGAGGTGCTGGAATCAGAGGCAACACCTGTGCCTCATCCTGTTAACGGATCCAGGGAATAAAAGGGACATGCCAAGCAGGGCAACGCTGTTCGCAACTCCCTGCAACCTGCTTCCCTGCATCTAGAAAACTCTTGATCCCAACCTGCGTCACAAACGGAACACTTGACTCCAGCCTGGGCCTTGGACTTGCACCTGCCTGACCTGCTTTGCAACTGCCTTGCTGCGGACTGACCTGGACTGTCACACCTGCTCTTGACCTGCCTTGCCCATGTGCCAGCTTGCACTGCCTGACTTGCTCTCGGACAGCCCCTGTGCATACTGACCCAGGCTGTGCTATGGACCTACTGCGTGCCTTGCCTACCAGTTGCCCCGCCTAAGCCTCTTGGTGGCACAAAGTAGTCTCTGAGCACAACAGAGAGGGAGGCACCTGGGAGGGGACAGACAAGCACGCAAAACATACACAGACATCCTCATCACACCAGAAATGATCTCATTTTTTTGTACGACAGAAGCTACAGGTCACGGTGGGGAGCAATTTTAACGAATTGCCCCTGGTGTGACCCATAGTTTCTGTGATATCATCTTCCAGCGTGACAGGTGGGTGTGGGAATGTGCATGCACAAAGTGCATGCAAAAGGGGTAGGTTCCTGCAGCCCTGCCCCCCCCTCCCAGTTTGTCCCCTGGGGGACATGGCACTCCGACCTCCTTCTCACCCACTAGCCAACATACATCCACCTCCTTTCAGCTTTCTCTCCTTCCCTCCCTATGACAGCCTCTACCTGGGAAAACACTGGACTCGTTGCATGGTGCTGATTGGTCCAGGTCCTGTTACATGCTGGAAACCTGCAAGGACTTATGGGGGCATCTCACTTTTCCATGTATGCCCTTCCCCACACTATTTCCTCTTTCCCTCCTCTTGGCAGCCCCCATATCCTCACTTTCCCCTGTTTCCTTCTCTCCTTCCCACCCCCCGCAGCCAATCTACCTTTTATTTGCCCCCCATCTTGAGCAATATTTATTATTTATTTACTTCAAAGCTGCTCATAACATTCTCTTCTCCTCCATTGTACCCTGTGAGGTGGGTTAGGTTGAGGGTGTGTGACTGGCTGAAGATCACCCAGTGAGCTTCCATGTCAGACTGGTGATTTGAACCTGGGTCTCTCAGACCCTAGTCTAAAACTCTACGCTCTACACAATGCTGGCTTTTGAGGGGTGGCTGCTGCTGAACAGAAGCGAGCAGTTGGGCCTCAGTGAGTCATGCGGATTGCCTTGTATGGAGCTGCCAGTGGTGGGTGCCAGAGCTGGTCTTGGTGAACCCTCCCTCAAATGTCAGAACAGCTCTGGAAAGGGCCCTTCCCCTTTCGCCTGCCTTGTACCGACAGGAAACAAGGCTTAAAGGCTGGCAATACTGCAGCAGTTGCCTAGCAACAGTTCTGGTGCAGCTTCTATTATTTTGGGAGGTCATAACCCACCCCTTTTTTGGATTTCAAATTTTTCTGCAAACATGGGGCATTTTTTAGATTTGTAGAAAGATCTGTCTTATCTGTTCATGGCTCCAGCCTCTGTATTTAAATATCCACAGATCTGGCCACATTGAGAATTAGATATATTGACAATTGGATGACCTGCAAGGACCAGAGGGCACATTTCATTTTCCCTCCCCCACCATGTCCTTTCCCCCTTCCCTGCTTCCCATAGCCTCTCGTCCTTTTCCTGCCTCCTTCTGCCATTCTTATCTACTTTTGTCTTCCTCTTGTCTTCCTACCTTTCCTCCTTCCCTGCCCCAGGGGTCACTGGGGTAGTTGAGGGGGAGGAGTTGTGAATTTCCTGCATTGTGCAGGGGGTTGGACTAGATGACCCTAGAGGTACCTTCCGATGCTACTGTTCTATTCTATGGTTCTCTGTGTCCTCTACAGTCTAACATGGTGAGCAAAGCAGTACATGGGATGCATTTCTAGAGGAGTGGCAACTATGAAGTTCCCATATCATAAGAACCAGCCATTCATGGTGTGGCCCTGGGCAGGAAGAGTATGGCTTCAGCCTTTGTGAAACCTTCCACTCCTGGGACAATGCAGCCCTTTGCAGATTTGGTCTGCAATCCAGCCATAAGAAGGATGCCTCCTGCATTGCAAAATGTGAGCTGCAATGGAGGAGGAGGACAGAGGGAGCCCCCCCCCCCGGGATTTGGAAGGTCCCTATGAATCTGTTCAGTACTTACAGAAAAAGCAGTGATTTCAACCCCACAAAAACAGACGGGGAGATCTGTGTGATGTTGTTGTTGGCGAGGATTCTGGAAAGCAAGATGGGAGGGGGCTGTCTTAGGCAGAGAACGTTTCAAGGGCTGCAAGGAAAAGCCATAAGGCTCTACCTGGGCTTGCCGAGATGGAACAACTCCCCGGTTCACACGTCCCTGAAGGAGAAAAGAAAGCTGCCCCTGCTGCTTTCCAGCCTCCCTTCCCCACCTCCCGCGACTCAGGCACCCTCCACACAAAGATTTGGGGGCAGGAGCCCAGGGGAGTGTTTGCTTTCCTCCTTTGCTATGGAGTACACTTCAGGTGGGGGATCTGCTCTGCAAAGACTTGGTCCCCGCACGGCACCCTGGTATTCGGAAGGCTGCCTCTCCTCTTTTGGAGCTGATCACTCTCTCTATTTTGCAGGCATTCTTTCCCCCTTTCCCCGATGAAACTCTTTGCTTCAGATATTTTTCTAACATCAGTATAAACCTCTGTGTGGCCCAGAATGCTCTTGGTTTACAAATATCTGTTCCTTTGTACCTTATAGATAGCTAGAAGTTAGCCTATTCTACCCCAAATCATAAAATGTACTTACAGCCACTCAAGCAGATGCAAGTTCTGGAAGATATGAGGGTTCAGACGAGTGATGCTGTTCGAATTTAGATATCTGAAATGATTAGGAAGGGAGGTGGTGGTCCAAAGGGGTGTTTTTGACATTCGTTTTACAGTTTCACTTTTCTTCCTAGCAGGTCCTGCAGGGAGGACTCTGATGGGGCTTCTCTTTAGCGCGTCATTTTATGAGAACATTTTGCATGCCTTATTTGAGGCAATTTCACTTCTCCCTCCCTGTGGGCCCTTCCTTTGTCTTCCCTCCATGCCTAATCAGGTGTACTCAGAATTTCCTGCTTCCTTCATTTATACACCCAAAGCAGCTTACATCATTCCCCTCTCCTCCATTTCATCCTGCACAGCACCCCTGTGAAGTAGGTAGGGCTGGGCAGGCGTGACTGGCCCAAGGTCACCTGGCATGGTAAGTTGCCATGACATAGTGGGGGGGGGTCCTAGTCCAACACTCTCTTCACTACCCTACATTGGCTCAAATTATCCCATTCATTTCAGCAGAACTTTCTTACAAGCAAATCCAGAAACAAAATCCATGTGATACCTTTTATAAAGACCAACCAAATAATACAAAATAGTAAAGAGACCAGTAGCATCTTTAAGACTAACCAACTTTATTGTAGCATAAGCTTTGGAGAACCACGGCTTTTTTTGTCAGATACAGGACATGATGCAAATGTTTAAGTTCTCCAGAATTCTTTTGTGGCTTCTGCATGGGGTGTTTGTGTGATTTCCTGGTTTGTGCTAATGTCTGCTGTGCTGCAAAAGCATTTGCAGTGGCACAGAACCACTGCGCTTCCCCAGTGTTCCCCTTCCTCCCTCTCCCGTCTCCAGCAGGCTTTTTGCTAGCTTTAAAAACAAAAACAAAAAACAGAAGTGTGTGTATTGCTATAGTGTTTTAACACTGATGTAGTCCATGCCAATAATTCTTAAAATCGGTCAAAAGGGACCCACCCTGGCAGTGGAAAGGGTGTACTTAGTACTTAATGTAGTTCTGGAAATCCACACCTTCCACAAACTCAGTTTGCTATCATCTTTTAGGAAAGAGCATAACAATGTAGGCTCCTAGAAGGAGAACAACGACACGACAGGTTCTCGGGGAAGCTGTTGGGGAGACACGGCAGAGCAAGAGTTCCAGGTGGAAGCCGCCACAAACACATCCGGTGGCCCCTGAAATCAATCAAGCAGACAAGAGGACCCAAGAATCTTTTATCTCTCTGGCACCTTCCAGGCTGTAATGAGATCCTTCCCAAAACATCCAAAGCAAAGCAGGTTTGAGAAAGACTGAAGACCCATGAATGCACCATGATGATATAGGGAAGCAGAAAAAATAGCTTTCCCAGTGCATTGAATTTGATGCAGGTAACCTGTGTAGAAGACACCTGTGCCTCTCCTCCTTTGTGTTTTTAACATCCAGCCTGATGAAGAGTTCTGGAGAACTCAAACGCTTGCAAAATGTGTTGGCATATTTTAGATTGTGTGGCTTTTTAAAAAACATTCTGCTCCGGGCTAATACTGCTACTTACATTTTTGTTTACTTCCAAGTAAGAGTGATTGATTCCAGCCTATTTTAACATGTTTGTGTTTACATAATAAACACAATGACATAGTAATTTTTTTTATTATTGTTGTTAATTAATCAGGGGAGGTTGGAGGCACGTGGCCGATGCTCAGCATACTTTTTGCAGGGGCCAGGATCAGTGTGACCGTCACTCTCCCTGAGCCAAGATGAAAAAGTTTTACTCACAGCCAGTGAAGCTTGGAGAGTTCAGCAAAAGCAGTGTGTGAAATCGACTGGATTTTGTTGTCTTGTAAGAAGCTGTACGGAAAGAGGATTTTTTTCAAGAGATACTCACAAGATTACTCCTGCTGGACCCTCAGAAATAAGTCAGATCTCCTGCTGGGAATTCAGTGAACTGGTGGCACAAATCTCCAAGGCCTGCCGTTACTTGCACGGGGCCCTCATGTGTACTTGAAGGACTGCTGCTTCCTGCATGTGCCGGAGCAGGCACCTTCATTCTTAGCTTGGTCCCTCCCTGGGCCTGAAGACCACCCAACAGAGCTGGAGCATGAACCGAGTTCACAGGACCCGGCTAGATTTCTGTTGCGGCCTTAAGCAGAGAGACACTGTCCTAAACCCATGGGCTGTTTAGCTGTATCTCACCAGTGCAGCCACCTTTGTTTAGCATTGCGTCTGCCCAGTTCGTGGATGAAGCAGATCCTTGTTGCCCTGAAGCGCCCCCACTCTGCTTGGCGCAGGCCCCTGGCCGCCCAGAAGAAGGGAAGGGCAGAGGACCACCACGCCAGACTTCCCCATCAGAAAGGGCAGAGGCGATCTGGAGTGTAATCCTAAGTGAAATTACACCTTCTAAACTAGTTGGCCTCAAAAAGGGTGTAATTCTGCATCCTCTGCAAGTCACCCAAGCCAGCTTGGCTGCCTCGCTCCTCTGTTAAGAGCATGCCTTTCCAAATAGACACCCCCCCTCCGCCCCAGAACCCATGGGTGTAGGGTTCCCAGGACCCTATACCCTCCTGGCAGGGAGGGGGGAGGGGACTTGGCATTTATCTCGTGCCGGTTGCGTGCTCTTCCTTTGAGCACATGCTCTGGCACCTGTGACCTCACTCTTCCTTTGAGCATGTTCTCTGGCACCTGTGACCTCACTCTTTGAGCACGTGCTCTGGCACCTGTGACCTCACTCTTCCTTTGAGCATGTTCTCTGGCACCTGTGACCTCACTTCTGGAAGTGATGTCATCACACCAGCCATGGGAGCACTCCCGTGCTCTGTGTGGGACCGATTCAGTCCATTTGGGGCCAAAATCAGCCCCAAACAAAGCGCAGGAGCACTCCTGTAGCCACCTCCTCCTAGGAGTGTGCCTGCTGCACATGTTTTTGGGGTGCCTGCTGGTGGCGGGCAACCTCCAGGGAGCTTGCCACCTCCTGCCAATCGCTTGCAAATCAATGGGCAAGGGGGCAAACCCCTGGAAGTTTGCCCACCACTGACAGGCACCTGGGAACCCTACTTGGGTCCATTCAAGAGCCCTGCCACACCAGCTCTCCTGCCTCTGATCCTGTTGCCCACCCTTTGGACCCCCCCCCCGAGGCCAGCAGAGAGCAGAACGTCGGCGTGAACGCTGCAATTTACGAGTGGGGGAAGTTCTGTCCAGGGCTCTCCTTGTTCTGCTGAACTGGAGTTCTGGGCAAAGGAAAGCCACATTCACAGTGTGAGCATTATTCCGTTCTCTTGGCCACAAAAAATACCTGTAAAACCTCAAGAAATGGTTATGAAGCCCCACCCTTTGCTGCCGGGTCCCCTGCAGACCCTCCCTCCTGGGATTTCATTATGCATTCTCAACACTGTGCCATGTTGTATCCAGCAGAGGTTTAAATGCTTTTTAAAAAAGAGCGTTGAAAGGAGGCTTCTTGGATGCAGAATTCGATTCCTAGTCTGTAAATTGAGAGAAGCTCTTTTGCATACTCACAGCTTCTCCAGCCTGGCGTAAGTTGTGAACTGCTGGTCCAGCAGGGAGGTGATCTGGTTCTTCTTCAGACTCCTAGGAAAGACCAGGTGGGCCTCAGCGGCCTTGAGGTTTCCTCAGTGAGAACCCTCAATAGGGTGTTGCAGTCAATTCTGTGTACCTGTTTGTCACATTTACGTCACATTTTTATGTGTGTCCCTCAAAAAGAAATGTGTGGCTGCATGGATTTTGAACACTCAGAATCTTTCCTAAACATTCAGCCATCCTCAACGGAGAGTCAGAACTGGGGGGAAATTGACAGGGAGAAAGGTCTGAAAATTATTCCCTGCCTCAGATTTGGTTGAAGAAATTCTATTTCCCTCAATCATTAACACAACCTCCCTGCGGATGGGTGACTTAAGCAGCCAGCATCTTCTTGAGCATTCAGGGGAATCTGTGGCAGGGGGCTGCAAAACATCCCGGTTGGGCCATGGAGCCCCAGGGTGGCCTGCATTACTCACAGCTCGGTTAAGTTGGATAAAATCCGAGGAATGGCGCGCAGGCCCCGACCTGTACAGTGTACTGCTGTCCCCAGGCAGCTGCATTCTGCTGGGTGCTGAACTAGCGCTGAGAACAAAGAGAACTGCAGTCAGTGGAGAAGGTCTTGGCAACTGGCTGTAAACTACAAGCACACAAAGACAGGCGAACGTGATGCAAAGCTGGATGTGATTGCGAACAGGAGGAGGAGAGGACCTTGTAATCGCTTTGGAGGCATGCAAGCGGCCTGTAGCCCCAGGAAAGGCAGCCTGGAGCCAGAACGGTTGGCAACTCGTCTGAAGCGACTGTGAGTCAGGCTCAGATCTTGCTGAGGCCACAGGCTCGAGAGTCCCTGGCTCAGCATTAGTCCCCCCCCCCCCCAAATTCCCAGTGCAGGGCACTCAGACTAAGCTGCCTTACGGGCATAGCGTTGCCGGGTCCCCCAACCCTCTCTCACGCTGACCTTTGGCTTTGCGCAAGTGCCAAGGACGCACACTTCCAAGGCGATGCAATGACATCACTTCTGGAAAGTGACGCAATTGTGCCGGGTCCACGAGAACTCCCGTGCTTTGCAGCGGGCCAATTTGGGCCCCAGACAGGCCCAATTCAACCCATTTGGGGCCCAAATCAGCACGCTGCGAAGCACAGGAACGCTCCTGGATGAACCCTTGTCAGAGGTGCTTTAGGGTGATCCTGCACTGGGCAGGGGGCTGGACTAGAGGGTCTGTACGGCCCCTTCCAGCTCTGTGACTCTACGATTCCTGCAGTGGCAGAATGACATCACTCCAAGGAGTGACATGGTCGTGCTGCCCCGGGAGGCCCGTTCCCTCACCTTTCTCCCCAACAGCCAGGTGAGTGGTGGCGGGAGGTGGAGGGTGGGGGCAGGGGATCCCCTGCCCCCAGTGGGGGACCTGGCAGCCCCAGGGCTCATAGGAATCACTGAACTCATCCACGTGGGGTTCTTGAGCATTAATGTGCTTTGAAACATGCACTGGAAATGTTAAATGACTGCATCAAAAACTTTATAATCTATTTAATTTTTATTTATTTAAATATTGATATTCCACCTTATCTCCTTATACTCAACATCAACAGTGTTTACATTTTTCTTGTGCCTATACACAGAAGGCTGTGATCCATGGAAGCGGATGGGACAAGACCTTGAATACTGTGCATAATAATGCCTTCATTTGCTCACTGGGAGGCTTTCAAAAGCATGTGGGCTGGTGTAACATTTGCCTCTACCTGTGTGCTGGCCCACGATGCACCAAGCGCAGCCACTAAAGGGAAGTCGCACAAAGCTGATGTCAGCTTCAGAAAGCAAAGCACACCTGTGCAAAGCAGTACTCACTGCAGTTGGCTGTCTTCTTTTCATTTCTGCTTCTCTTTTTGTTGCTCTTGAGCATTTCACCTAAGAGCATCGGCCATCCAATGTCATCCACTATAAAGATGTCAGAAACAAAGTTTACCGTTCCAACATGTCCCAAATCTGGGCGGGGCCTTGTCCTCTCTCTCTCTCTTTCTGGGCCACTTAGCTCTTCTAGTACACTCTGGACCACCTAGGAGCAACCCCCGATACCCTCCTCCCATAATTCTGTCCCTCCACTATTCTCCGAAGTCTTTACACCATTAAATGGTATTAAGTACTTGGACTTCAGCTGTCCTCAACTCCAAGATAGTCCACAACTTGAGCCATAGCTGACTCTGGCTTCCTCTTAACAGATCAAGCAAGCCACTGGGATTCAGAAACAGAAGAGTGCTGGATGCTGCCTGGTTTGCATTCTTTGTGTGTATGTGTGTGTTTTCCAGAATGAAGCGTGAATCACAAAGAGTCTTCGGAAGGTTTCGGCAATAGCTCATAGCCCTTCCATTGTCAATATAATCTGTCTGGGGAGGAATTCCAGCTGATGATCTTTAAATCTGGGGCATGTCAGCAGAACAGCTGATTTGATTTATTTGACTTATAGTTCACTTTCCCCGTGAACAGGCTCAGAGTGGATAACATCAGTATTAAATTAAAATTTTACATTAAAACCATAATAAGCATACAATCAGTCATAAAACAACTCCAGATGGTGGCACATATTACCCAGCCCCAATGAAACATTTCCATGGGGTGGAAGGTGAAGAACAGCAGTGGTCCAACCACTGGAAAAACCAAAGTGGGGGGAGGTCACATTTCCACCCAACAGGAGACTGGTAGGAAAGCTCACCCACAGCCCAGCCTCAACCATATATCTGGCAGAACATCTCTGTCTTACAAAAAGATAATACATCTTGTTGGGCCCGGGTTTCAGCAGACAGAGAGTTCCACCAGTCTGGTGCCAGGACCGAGAAGGCCCTGGCTCTGGTCGAGGCCAAGCAAGCCTCCCTGGGGGGACCGCCCGCAGGTTTTTATTGGCGGACTGGAGCACCCTCCGGGGTATATATGGTGAGAGGCGGTCCTGCAGATATGCTGGTCCCAGTCCACTAAGGGCTTAATAGGTTAAATTGAACCATCACCTCAGGAGTGGCTGACTCCCACCTTTACCCAGATGCTGCCAGTGAGGAAGGGGTGTGGACGCTCAGCTCACGTAGGAAAGCTGAATCAGACCACTGCTTTTGTTGCCCAGCTATGTGGCTCCCAAGAAGATGATGGCCCCAAGGGAGCCCTGCAGGAAGGAAAGCTGATGGAATCTCATTACCACAGTTCTCTTCATCAGCCCCATTCTTGCAGTCTTTTGCCCCATTGCACTGGAGAAGCTGGGGCAAGCAGACAGATACGTTGCCACAAGGGAATCTCCCCAAAGGACATTGGCCGCCATCCGGCCTGGTATCCATCAGAAGGGACCCTGTCAAGCAGGAAAGAAGACAAAAATGAGGTCATCAAGGCCTTTGGCCCGTATCCAGACATATCCAGCCTTCCCACCAGCACCACACCTCCCCACGCCCAAGTGTCCAGATGCTCAGCAGTGCCCTCCCATTGTCCGTAGTTGCAGGGGCCACTCTGTTACTCAACGAGTCTGTATGAAGCATACACAGTATACCAGTGCTGTGCTGATGATACCTGCTGAAAATGTATTAAACCCCAAAGATCCCCAAACCCAAGACTCCTGCTTAGAGCCATTCTTGAGCAGAGAAAGAAGGCCGAGTGGGGCTGCACCTACTCAGAACCGCTCAGGTCCATTTGGGCTAAAAAAAAAAGGATTTGTGGGAAAGCAGCAGATCAGCATATGTTGCATCCACACGGCAGTTTTCCCCACTGTTTCCTCGTCTTAGCCCCATGTGGCTGCCATTTCACTCACCATCAGAAGGCTACTTTGGCATTTTGAAGAAATTAGTAATTGCTAGATCTGTCAGCATAACATTATAATAATATATTGCTACAATCTGCTACCTCTGAATCCCTGGGTTTCATTTTAAAAAGTACATCTCTAGACTTTTTCATTGTGGAGATGTAAGGAGAAAGTGCACCTATCGCAGCTGGCTGAGGCCCAGGGAAGCTCTCTGTAGGCTGCCACCACTCTGGTACCAGTTTCCTCAGAAGGGCCCAGAGCACCCAATCGACCCCTTCTGTTTACTTTTCCCCGTAGGATTGATTTATTATGTGACCGAATGAGGTGTGAGGACCCAGGCAGAATAATTAAAAACTTTATTTAAAAGGTTTATTAGCAACTGGTGTTCAAAATTTTGTAAAGAGAATAGTAAAGGTTGGTGAACAAACAAAACTATAACACCCTAACACGTCTATCTAGACTGTTCTTAACTGGCTACTGGCTTCCACTCTGAACCCTTCTGGATGAGGGGTGAGAGCGGAAGCCTCTCCTCAGCTCTGCTCCCTAGGCGCGAACACCCTCCCACTGTGGTGAGGCCTTTGATCCCTTCTCTCAGGCACCCTCTTCCTACTTCTCTATTGGTGCAGTTTTCCCTGGGACTCCCCTCTTACCCAATCACAGGGGGCAAAGGGAACCTGGGAAATGTAGGCTCAGCAGTCACTTTAGTGCAGGCTTCCCCAGAGCCACTAGGCTTCACTGGGCCCAGGCTCAAAACAGCACCCCATGTATCAACGAAAGAGGCCAGAAAGTTACTTTTTTAGAAAAAGGAAAGTTGGGAATTCAGAGGAACTGGGAAATTGTGGTTAATGTATGATGGTTTACCTGCTCCATGTTGGGAAATTCCTGGAGATCTGGGGGGGAGGGGTGTGAAACCTGGAAGAACCTGGAGAAAGTGGGGTTTGGGGAGGGAAAGGACCTTGCATAATTCAATAGAGTCCACTGCCCAAAGTAGCCATTTTCTCCAGGTGAACTGATTTCTGTGGCCTGGAGACCAGTTGTAATTCTGGGAGGTCTCCAGCTACTACGTAGAGGCTGGCAACCCTAATGCTTGATGTATGAGAAAGAAGCAAATAAGCTCCAGAAGGAGGAAGCACATCGAGAGCTAATAGGTTGCCAGCTCCTGGTTGAGAAATTCCTGGAGATTTGAGGGTGGATCCTGGAGAGGGCTGGGTTTGGGAAGCAGAGGGACTTCAGCTGGCTATAGTGCCATAGACTCCACCTTCCAAGACAGCCATTTTTTCCAGGGGAACTGAACTCTGTCACCTGGAGGTCAGTTGTAATTCCACGAGATCTCCAGCTACCACCTGGAGGCTGGCAACCCTAAGAACTAAACAGAAAGGAGTGCAGGTAGCTCCCTCCTCCAGAGGTACATTTCGTTGTGTCTCCCAAGAGTGTCTTCTCTCTCCAGCCATCTAGCTAACATAGTCTCTCTCTCTCTCTCTCTCTCTCTCTCTCTCTCTCTCTCTCTCTCTCTCTCTCTCTCTTTCTCTCTCTGTCCAGCATAATTGGTAGAGATGTACACTGAAAAAAATTCCATTTCAGTTTCGGATCTGGGAGTTAGAATCATAGAATCATAGGGTTAGAAGGTACCTCTAGGGTCATCTAGTCCAACCCTTGCACAATGCAGGAACTTCACAACTGCCCCAGTGACCCCTGCTCCATGTCCAGAAGATGGCAAAACACCTACAGGATCCCTAGCCAAACTAGCCTGTGGAAAATTGCTACCTGACCCCAAGGTGGCGATCGGCATTACCGTGTAATGTAATGTAAGAAGGGACACAAAAACTAAGCACTGATGCAACCCCTTCTGCCCTGCCCATCATGATCTACCCAGGTTCACAGAATCAACATTGCTATCAGATGGCCATCTAGCCTCTGCTTAAAAACCTCCAACAAAGTGTTGGGGGGAAAAGGTTAAAAATAAGCTTTACTTCAGAGGTGCAATGGATCTTGGATCAATAGAGAGTCAGCACACAAGTTTAGCTTTTAAAAACATTTACTTCTAAAAGGAAAAGTGTCACAGGATTGCTACAAAACAACAAAGCCTGGAGCTACATTTTCTCACTACTGTTTACAACAAAGAGCTGGGATAACAGAATGGAGAATCTTCTTCTTCCTCCTTCTTCTTGACCCTGAAAGAAAGTCACCTGACCTGTTGACCAATAACAGTTTACAAACACTCTCAAGTTTCCCGGGCTTGCAGATTATTGGCTTTGAGCCAGGTTCCCTTTCCAGGTCAATCTAAACAATAGCATGGTAGGTAAACACATTAACCCCATAATGACTGAATCTCAGACCTTGCAACACACACATGTTCCAACACAAAGGAGACCCCACCACCTCCCAAAAAAGCCTGTTCCACTGAGGGGCTGCTCTCACTGTCAGGAGGAATTTCTTCCTAATGTTTAGCCGAAAGTTTTTTAAATTTAATTTCAAGACATTGGTTCTGGTCCGACCTTCTGAGGCAGTGGAAAATCACTCCGCACCATCCTCTATATTGCAGCCTTTCAAGTACTTGAAGATGGTTATCGTATCACCTCTCGGTCATCTCCTCTCCAAGCTAAACATACCAAGCTCCTTCAACCTACCCTCATAGGACTTGGTCTCCATACCCCTCACCATCTTCGTTGCCCTCCTCTGGACACGTTCCAGCTTGTCTATATCCTTCTTAAATTGTGGTGCCCAAAACTGAACACAATACTGTAGGAGAGGTCTAAACAGAGCAGAGTAGAGTAATACCATCACTTTGCATGATCTGGTAGGGTTGCCAGCTCCCAAGTAGGGAAATTCCTGAAGATCTGGAGAGTGAAACCAGGAGAAACCTGGAGAACATGGGGTTGGGGAGGGAAAGGACCTTGGCATGGTATAATTCAATAGAGTCCACTGCCCAAAGTAGCCATTTTCTCCAGGTGAACTGATCTCTGTGGCCTGGAGACCAGTTGTAATTCCAAGAGATCTCCAGCTACTACCTGGAGGCTGGCAACCGTATGATCTGGACACTATGATTCTGTTCATACAGCCCAAAATCGCATTTGCCTTTTTAGCTACCACATCACACTGCGGACTCATTTTCAGTGTATGGTCTACTAAATCCCCTATATCCCTACTGCCAAGACAAGTGTTCCCCATCCTATAATTATGCATTTGATATTTCCTACCTAAATACAGAACTTTGCATTTATCTTTGTTGATATTCATTTTATTTGTTTTAGCCCAGTTTTCCAGCCTGTCAAGATCATCCTGTATCCTTACTCTGTCTTCTACCATATTTGCTACCCCTCCCAATTTAGTAGCATCCGCAAATTCAGTAAGCATTCCCTCTATTCCTTCATCCAAATCGTTTATAAAAATGTTGAAGAGAACAGGTCCCAGGACTGATCCCTGAGGACATCCACGTGTTACTCTTCTCCAAGAGGATGAGGAACCATTAACTAGCACTCTTTGGGTACAATCTGTCAACCAGTTACAGATCCACCTAATAATAATAGGATCCAAATCACATTTTACCAACTTTGTTGACAAGGATCCAGCAAGGTAATAACTTCCTCAAAAAAAAAAAAAAAGGTTAGTCTGACATGACTTGTTCTTGAGAAACCCGTGCTGGCTCTTAGTAATCACAGTCTTCCTTTCTAAATGCTCAAGGACTGACTGTTTGATGATTTGTTCTAAGACTTTTCCAGGTATAGATGTCAAGCTGACGGGTCAGTAGTTACCTGGATCCTCCTTTTTCCCCTTCTTGAAGATGGACACAACATTTGCCCGCCTCCAATCTTCTGGCACTTCACCTGATATCCAAGAATTCTCAAAAATAATGGACAGAGTCTCAGAAATTACATCTGCGAGTTCTTTTAGTACCCTTGGGAGCAATTCATCTGGCCCTGAGGACTTAGTTCCATTTAAAGAAACTAGATGGTTACATACTACCTCTGTGCTAATCCTAGGCTGTATCTCCCTTCCCCCATCAGGTGTTCTGTTATTGCCATGTTGAGCACCATTTCCCTCACAGGAGAAGACTGAGGAAAAGCAGGAATTGAGCATTTCTGCCCTCTCTTCATCACCTGTTACAATCCCTGCAATGGGCCTACCATGTCCTTGCTCTTTTTTCTTTCTTTGAACATAAGCAAATAAACCTTTTTGTTGTTTTTATACTCTCTTGCTAGCCTAAGCTCATACTTAGCTTAAGCTTTTCTAACACTCTCTTTATACGCATTGGTTATTTGTTTGTATTCATCCTTGGTTATAAGGCCCTCCTTCCATTTCCTAAATGAGTCTTTTTTATTTCTCAGTTCATTAGAAAGCTGTTTATGGAGCCACCTTGGCTTCTTTAAGCTCGTCCCATTTTTCCTTCTCATAGATACCATTTGTGATTCTGCTTTCAATATTTCACTTTTAAGAAACTCCCACCCCTCTTGAACTCCCTTCTCCTTAATGGGATTCTACCCAGTATAGCTTTCAGTTTGTTAAAATTTCCTTTCCTGAAGTCCAACCTATATGTCTGGCTATGTATAGCTTTTCCCTTCCCCAAGACTGTAAATTCCAAAATCACATGGTCACTCACTGCTACCCAGGGTGCCCACTGCTTTCACCTCGTCAACCAGTTCTTCCCTGTTGGTGAGAATTAAGTCCAAAATAGCAAACCCCCTTGGTTCCCTCTCTACTTTCTGAAAAATGAAGTTGTCAGCAAGACAAGTCAGGAATTTTTTTGACCTTTCATTTTTAGCAGAGTTAGACTTCCAACAAATATTCGGGTAATTGAAATCTCCCATGACCACTGTGTCCCATCTCTTTGTGAACTTTGTAATTTGTTCTAGGAGTTTCTCATCCAAGCCCTCTGCTTGGCTTGGTGGTCTATGTCAGACCCCTACCAAAGTATCACTATTATTTCTTATTCCTTTTATTTTTACCCAGAGACTCAACTGAATTTCCATGCTCAGATACAGGTATTTCCTCACAAGATACATGTACTTCCTTTACATATAATGCTACTCCCCTTTCTTACTTGTCTTTCTCTTTTGAACAAGTTGCATCCCTCAATCCTAGTATTCCAATTGTTCAACTAAGTTTCAGTAATGCCTATTATGGCACAGTCCCCTTCCTCTATTAGGACTTCAAGTTCCTCCTGCTTGTTTCCCATACTCTGTGCATTAGTGGAGAGACATCGGAAGCCATGAGTTATATGCCCTGAGGGTTTTGTTTCTGTGCTTATCTGTGAGTTAATGTTTCCTAGCATATGTTCCACTCCCTGCAGGTCTTCAGTGCTCCCTTCTCCAGTTATAGACTTTGAATTTTTGTCTCTCCCCCCCCCCCCCATGATTTAATTTAAAGCCCTCCTTATCAGGTTTGCAAGGCTCTTACCAAACCCATTTTTTCCTACCCTCGTGAGGTGCAAACCATCTCTCAATAGAAGAGCTTCATCTTGGAAGCGTAAGCCATGGTCCAAAAAACCAAGCTGCTCCTGATGACACCATCTACGTATACAGTCATTTATTTGCAGCATTCTTCTTTCCCTTCCTAAACCACGTCCTATGACAGGAAGTTCCAAACTACCTGTGCACCATTACTGTTTTTTTCTGGCTGGGGCGTTGGCCTGGATCTAATCCTTTTGCTTTTTTTCATTACCATGAGTTTCAGCCCCTTTGCAATTAGGGCTTCCAGGCTCTTTGAGGCAGCAGTTTTTGCACTTAACAGCACCAAAATCACACAGAACACGGATCGCCCTCTAAATAATTGACCCACTTGAGTTTTTCCTCAGTTAGGTGACACACACAACACCCACATAATCTACTCAGAAGAAAGTCCCATGTTGTTTAATGGTGCTTTAAGAATGTTTTAAGGATGGCAGCCTATGAATGAAGTCTCCCCCTTCCAAATGTTTCCAAAGCTGATACGCTGCAAGCCATCTCCCCTTATTTGGGAGGGAGACAATGCCACTACCCAAGTAACAACAACTACAGAAAGATGTACTCATGAGCATTGTGCACATTCCCCCTTCCCGCCCAAAGAGTTAATTAATAACATAAGGGCTCTCTCCCCTTGGGATTTGATTGGTGAATGCTATTAAGGAAATCAAGAGGCCACCATGAGGGTCCAGTGTCTGCCTCCTACTGCTGTGAGGTATGAACCAAAAAGAAAGAAACAAAATTTTATTAGGAATGTGCCATCATAACAGGATGTCCCAGATTTGGTTCACCATTCTGGAAGCTGCTTTAACAAAACTAAACAGCGATTTCCAAGTGCATTTCCAGCTTGTTTGTTTTGTTTTGCATACCCCTAATGATTATACTACAACACCCTGTGGATGCTTTTAAAAAGTGCTGCAGTTTGTTACCCAAATTGGAGCGAAACCTCCACATGGAAGCAGCCTAACACGTGAATGCCTGGAGTATTTCTCTGTAACACAGTTTTCAAAACCTCTGCGTCACTTCTTTAACAATTTGAAATGAAATGTAGGAGGGATGCAGGAAGTGCAGTAAAATCTAGATCAGGCTGGGCTTGCTATCATTTAGCAATTTCTGTGCTCCAGCAGTTTGACTCATTAGTCCGCAAATACGTGCCCAAACACATTCCCTGCCCAAGTTGGTGTTCTTTTCCATGAGCTATAAAGCTACAAAAGCAGAGAAATTCCATGCCGTATAGAAAACTATTTCCATGACCAGAGTCTGTAGTATTCTACAAGAAGTGCCTCTGGAAATGCCACCAGAATCCTCAATATTCAACAGATGAATACAGAGTCTCTGATGGACCATCTGTGTGCACTTCAGCAACAGCCATGGCCAAACACTCTCTTGCTTTTCCATACTGTCAAGCCTCCTTATTCTCTGACAGCTTCGCACTGTATTCCTCTGCTTTACAAAACAAAGATCCAGCAGCAATGCCAGACTCGGCAACCATGTTTAGTTTCACTATGGATCTGGTTGCATTTAATGTCTAATAACTTCAATTCAAACACATTTGCTCTCCAAATAGGCACTTGTGGGGGTTGGAACCCAAAGCAATACATCGGTACACTTATGCTGTGTGGATCTGCACGCATGGCCACCCGTCAGGGTGTACACAAACATCTCTAAAATGCTCGGCTTCTACAGAATTGAGTCAGTGGCTGACACTTTGAGAACCATAGTTCAGTAGCAGCAATTTTTAATACTAGCCACGGTTTTCCCAAAAGGCAAGTTTTGTTTTACTTGTGGTTGCCAACATCCAGGTGGGGCCTGGAGATCTCCTGGAATTACAGCTGTTCTCCAGGCAACAGAAATCAGTTTTCCTGATGAAAATATGGCATTATACACAGCTGAGGTCCCTCTCCAAACCCTGCTCTTCCCAGGCTCCGTTCCTAAAATCTCCAGGATTTTCCCACAACCTGAAGTCGGCAACCCTTGTTTTACAAGGAATTGCACCAGAAAATATGCACTATCTGTGACCAATACAAACAACTTGGCAGGAATTTCATTATGGCACCTGAGCGAATGCAAAGTAATCCAGCCCTGCTGATGGCCTGTTTGTAACACACTCTCAGATTTGGACATCATGGGGAAAGTAGGAGATGCATGATTGTGACATTAAGCAAGGGAAACAGATGAACCTCTAAGATACTTGTCAGTGATGATAAATAAGGCCATGTCAAAGCAGCTCAGAAATGGCTCCTTTCTCTTAGGTAGGGTTGCCGGATGTCTGGTTTTGAACCAGATAGTCCAGTATTTGTGCTTTTTGTAAAGGGACATAATTTGAGAAAAGACCAGACATATAAATGTCTGGTATTTTCTAATTAAGTGTTCCAATAAACAGGCAGTTCCAAAGTAGGGTTGCCAGGGGTCTGGTTTTCACCTGGACCGTCTGGTATTTCCTTGGGCTATCTGAGGGAAATGTCCTGAAAATAATGGACACCTGGCTGGAGTTGAAGGAGGAGAACAGTAGGAAGGGAGGGGAAAGGCAAGGAAGGGGAGGGAGTGGCAGGGAGCAGCGGGGTGTGCAGGAAGCCGTCCCACTGACTACAGTGCCCCTGCCTCTATGTCCCCTGTTGAAGGGCGCTCCCTGGAGGGCTGGACTGGCCAGGCCAGCTCCCCACCTCCTGGCCCCATTATGCAGCCCTGCCACTGAGAAACTTGGGATGGGGGCCTGTGCAGCTTGACACAATGATATCACATCCGGAAGTGAGGTCATCATGGCTTGGGAGAGCATACAAAGAGCGTTCTTGAGATGAGTGGTCTGGTATTTCCCCAGAGCCCATCTGGAAACCCTATTGCAAAGGGACAAAGTTGCAGGGGGAAATCAGGTGTTAAAATGAAAAGGAAGTGAGAAAATAAAGGAGCCAAAAAAATTAAATTCTAGGGCTTGGCTGTGGGCTTATGGAAGGCAAACTGTAGCTGCTGCTAGCATTTCCATGCTTCCCCCCATGAGAGAAGATGAAGCTCCCTCTCCTCAAGCAACAGAGTGGTTGAACGGGTGGGTAGGGTTGCCGTTCCCCTGGTGGGGCAGGGGACCCCTGCTCTAGGGTTGCCAGCCTCCAGGTAGTGGCTGGAGATCTCCTGGAATTACAACCAGTCTCCAGGCCACAGAGATCAGTTCACCTGGAGAAAATGGCTACTTTTGGGGGTAGACTCTATGGAATTTTGCCATGCCAAGTTCCTTTCTCTCCCCAAACCCCACTTTCTCCAGGTTTCTCCAGGTTTCACTCCCCAGATCTACAGGAATTTCCCAACTTGGAGCTGGCAACTCTACCCTGCTCCCACCCTCCACCCCCCACCACTTACCTGGCCAGCAGGGGAGAAAGGCAGGGGAAGAGGCATGCAGAGCGCGCCCAGGAGTGACATCGCCATGCCACACCAGAGCACTCCAGTGTGTCACAAGGGGCCAATTTGGACCTCAAACAGGCTGAATCGGGCCTATTTGGGGCTCAGATCGGCCCTGGGCAAAGTGCACGCATGCAAAGAGGGCAATAAAGGTGAGTGCCAAGTCCCCTCTCCCATCGAGAGGGCAAGGGAACCCGCAATCCGAGGCGTGGGTAAGGTTTTATCGTCCATGTGTTGAGGAGGGCTGGTTTGCCAGCTCTCCCCTATGCTGCAAGGTAGGCAGCTAACTTCTGCTCATTTGTGTTGTTTTTTCCTTCCCCCTCTTCACTCCGGGGGCTACTTTGCCTGCCCTGCCTCACCCACCCCCTCCAAGCTGGATGCCTCTTCTGGATCCCATCTGGGGAAAAGCAGGCTGCTTCTCCCTGCCTCCCTTTCGGAGTAGGAGGTAGTTGCAAAACAGCCCAGGGGAGGGCACAGGTCAAGCAAGTGCTGGGATGGGTCATGAGGGAGAACTCCCATCAAGCCCTACAACAGGCAGCCCAACATGGCGGCATTCCTGGCTGACCAGATGGCACAGTGATGTGGTGTGGGGGAGTTGTCACTGTTCCAAAATCAGAGCAGTAGTTCCCAAAATCCCTTCAGAGGGCATTGCCCCCCCCCACACACACGCACTAGTCTTGGTTTTCCTATTCTTCCCTTGCCTCCCTCCCTCCCTTGGCAATCTGTGGCAGCAGCTTGCCCCCTAATATTTCCCCTAATATTAGTTGGTATTGCTTGGTCAGGAAAAGGTGGGGTCTCTCACAGCCTGAGGCATGTATATTGCAAAAAGAAAAATCTTATTTTTATTGAGGTAGATTCACATCTGTTTTGTAGAAGAAAGGAGATAGTCTAATGTAGCTAATCTAAAGAATCCTTTCCCTGTTCCAAGTGGCTTAGTAATCCAGCTTGATGTGTGTGGATGTGTATCCTGGCGTGTCCTTGGCATGGTCTCACAGGAGAGACTCACAACGATACCTTGCCCCTTGCAGGACCACGAAGAAAGAGAGACCACACAAAAGACGCAAGAAGAGGAGCCAGAAGGAAACTTCCGCCTTAGACATGGGGAGGCCTCCTACTCAGTAAGAAGATAAGAATCTAGTTCTAGTGCCCCTAAGAGAAATACGGTGTCCCTCTGAGTGTCCCGGCTTGCTGAGCGGCGTATCCCCAACAGGGAGCTCCCCACACTGTGTGCTAGGAAGGTGAGGGCAGGCTGAGGGGCCGAATGCTGCCAAGATGTTCTTGTAGAGTTACAACCAGTGGGCAACCGGGGGAGGGGGGCATAGGGAGACAGTCATCAGGGGCAGTGCAGCATCACTCTGGGGTGAAACCATGAAGTGATGTCACATCACCCTAGGAATTGCTAGAAGCTCTATGGTAGAACCATAGAGTTTGGGCAATTCCTAAAGTGGTGTGGCATCAATTCTGGGTTTTCCTGTTGGCCCGACAGTCATTTTTTTAAAAAAAACTCTGCCACCACCCCTCTGAGCCACACCTCCTGCAAGAGGTGCTTAAGAGGGCCACATGTGATGGTGAAGTTGAGTGCGCCAATAAAGCTGGAGGCACTCCCTCTCCCTTGGGGTGGGTAGAGGCCTTGCGGGCACTGCAGAAGCACTGATGAAATCCTCATTTGGATCTTGGTTAGAGCAAACTCTTGGCTAGACACCAGTCTGTTCCTGTAAGCCTATCCACAGCTCCCCCAGACTTAGTGATGAACGCATGCATCTAGAATATTTATTCCTGGAGACCAGCAAGGGCCCTAAATTTCTACAAAACCTGCTGGAAAACCAACTTAACTCCTAAGATAGTGGAGTTTGCTTAGACACTGTTGAAGGGCTGGGTCATAAAGCATGTCAAAGGAGCATGCCAAAGTGTCAGAGGCTGGGTGTCTTTCTGGCTGTTTCATCTAAAAATGGCTTATTGTTTGAGATTATGTTACAACATCCCAGAGAATAGCAGATGGGGACAAGGGCAATTGGGATGAAAACATGGAAATCTTTATCAATATTTGTAAACTAAACACTGGAACGTTAATGGGAGGAGGCTTCATCACAAATCATCATTGTTGGATATTTTCTGAAAATAGAGTGGTTCTGATTCTCTGTTGCTTGTGATCCCGAGGGAGTAAGATTTCACGGGCTAAAAAGGCATATGTTTCTATACCCGCAAAAGACGCGCTTCCCACCCAATGTGAATGGTGCAAGTTAAGGAAGTCTGCATAATTTGTTTTCCATAACTTATTCCCCTTTTGCTTTTCTTAGGGAGAACCAGGAGCCTGCTGGGCACTGCTGCAGGGCTCCTCTGCAGCCCCCTCCCTGGATCAAGAGACACCCTGCCCATTTGCCCGCTCAGTCCCCAAAGACATCTTGGCAGCCACACACCGGAAAGCACGTCTGCATGTGTGAGGCAGATCAGCTGTTCAATCTGATCGGAACTCGCGGCAGAGGAGGCCGTGCGAAACCTTCCTCCTATTGCCCATTTCTGTACCGAAAGGAGCAGCAACATTGGGGTTTTGCTTCAGGGGATGACCCACACAAACAGCAACGAACAGACTGTTTGATGTTGTGATGAGCACCTTGTACCAGCTCGGACAGAGTAATGAATCCTGGAAGGATGGTGAAATCAGAGATGGCTTTCCTGAGGGCAACATTCATGTAGTTGTGATATTATCAGGCTTGTAACAGCAGTAGTTCCTACTAGAATGCCCATGTTACAGTATAAAAATCCCAAATTCCCACACACCCTGAAGTTCTGGAATTTCAACTGATCTCTGTATTTCCCCTGGAGAAAATGACATCTTTAGAGAGCAGACTCTATGGGATCGTATCCCTGCTGAGTAGACGTGCGGGCACGAATCACAATACAAACCCAAAAAACGCAAGAAACAGGCCAGTTTATGGTTTGTGAAAACACGGTTCATGGGGCTGCGTTTTCCACACACCCTACGACTTTTTGGCCTGGTTCATCAGGTTCGTGAGCAGTTCGTGAAGCCAGACAGGCTGGCGCTTCTCAATTGATTGCCTAGGCAACGTAGGCCCGGAATGTCTGCAGACCTTTTGTTGCTGTGGAAACCCCAATCTTAGCCCACCTAACCTTGATAGGCAAGTCTCCCTTCCAAACGTGGCGCTCCCATTCTGTTACATGGGAGCCAAGAGCAGGGGGGAGATGGGCCTTCTGTAGCCATGGGAACACCAATCTTATCCCTCCAAACCCTGTTAGGCAGGTCTGACTACCAACCAGAGCTCCTGTTCTGCTCTATCTGACTCTTATGTTATATAAGACACAGCTCCCTGACTCGTGCTTTCAGTTTCAGCAGACAGTGGGAGAGAGAGGACGGTTGTTGGCATTCGAGGGAGAGAGAGGGAGAGTGGAAGGGAGCTTGGCTGCTGCTGGTAGAAAAGACAGTCACTGCCTGGCTCAGGGCTGGGGCCTAGCTTGACTGAGGCCTACTTTTTTTCCCTGGGATTTTCTTTCTCCTTATCCCTTCTGGGTTTAATTATTATCTATTTTGTGCACCTGTCCTGCCTGCTCAGGTCAGTTCTCTGTGTGTGGCAGGGTAGGGTCCTCCCCCCTCCCTGTCTCACGTCCATCGTCTGGCTCTGGGGCCAAGCTAAGTGGGCACCTTGGCTGAGGGCTCACGTTGTTCTTTCTTTTTGATTTGCTTATCATCTCTCTTTATGTTGTGCACCTGTCCTGCCTGCTCAGGTCAGGTCTCTGTGTGTGGCGAGATAGGGCTCTCATGCAACGGGGATCGATATCTCTGTCCCTTCTGGGTACAACTTGCCCCTATCCATGAGACTTGGTCTCTCACTGCCCAATGGGGGGAAGGGGTTCCGTCAGTGGCGCCACGGCTGGCAGGTGGGTGATGTCAGAAGCCATGTCTTCTGGGGGAGGGGGGCAGGAACATTACTGTGTGTGTTGTGTTGTCAACCCCCTGGCAGCCCTGAAAGAGGCATCCCTTGAGGGCCCTGTTTGCCTGCTGCCAATAAGCTGCACCTGCTCATGAAGGGATGCACACCATGAAGGGCGGTGGGACTTAGCACAGCCTCTCCACCATGGCCGGCGGCTGAGTGATGTCTGTGTCCACCGCTGCTCAGCACGAGGGACAGCGTTACACATGTAGCTGTGCAGGACCATGGGAGGGTCCCCTACCATGGTGCTTGTTGTGTCCCTCACCCCCTGACCTAGGGGTTCCATCGTTGCTGCCACGGCTGGCGGGTGGGTGATGTCTGTGGCCGCATCCTTCCACGGTCCCACTCCCTAATGGGACCTGCTGTCTCGTCTGTGCCAGGGGGGGAAGGGGTTCTGTCCTTGCCACCATGGCCGGGGGGTGGGTGATGTCTGTGGCTGCATCCTTCCACGGTCCCACTCCCTTGGTGCTCAAAAAAAGAAGAATTAAGAAACAAAATAAAAAGGAGTGCTGTAAGGAACACATCAAGCTTGCCCAAAAAGTCTAGCAGTAGGCATTGGGCCCATGGGTTATATTGGTGACAGCCGCTCCTCAGCATGAGGGACAGTTTGCACATGAAGTTGTCCAGGATGGTGGGAGGGCCCCCTATCCATGGGCCTTAGAATGGCCCTCCCCCACCACGGCCAGCCCATAGGTTCTGCAGCTGCAAGCAACATTTAGGATCCCCCCCTTTCTGATGGGTGGGTTCTGGTCCCTTTTGGTCCCTCCCTGGCAGGGGGTGTGAGCATAGTTCAGCTTTGCTGCCTTGCAGTCTCCATGCAGAGGAAAAGGGAACCGTCTCTTCCCCTCCTCGACCCAAGGCAAGGGCTCCATCAGTGCCGCCATGTCCGGAAGGTGGGTTCTGTAGGTCCCTTTTGGTCTCCTTGTGGGGCCCTTATTTTGTGAACCTGTCTAGCGTGGCCCCGGGTCCATCACTCACTCTCACCACCTGGGGGAAGGGGTTGAGTCAGTGCCGCCTGCCCTCTATGGCTGGACCATGGGTTTTGTCGGCATTCACTCCCCATGGGGTTTTTCAGCAGCTGCTCTTGCTCTGGCCACAGAAAAGTCTGCCATGGCCAGACCATGGATTTTGTCGGTGGCCACTCCTCCCGGGGTGTTTCAGCAGCTGCATGAAATGTGGTCCACAATCCCCTAGCGTGGGACACGGTCCTCCACTCACTCCTGCTGCTCGCCACGTCTGGCCCATGGGTTATGGGGGAGATGTCCGTCGATCCATCCGTCTGTCCTTCCCTTCCCTGGATGGTGGGTTTTGTAGGTCCCTGTTGGTCTCTGGCAGGGGTGGAAGGGCATAGTTCAGCTGTGTTGCTCTGTGTTCTCCCTGCGGAGGCCTTATTTTGTTGACCTGTCCTGCCCGCCACATCTGGAAGGCGAGTTATGTAGGTCCCTGTTGGTCTCCATGTGGGGACCTTATTTTGTGAAGCTGTCCTTCTCGGAAAGGTGTGGAGGGCTTCCATCGGTTCCACAACTGGCAGGCATGATTCTGTTGCATTACTCTGCTGTCCTAGGGTGGGGGAGGTGCCCCTATCCCATAAGCAGAACTAACACTTCCCTCTGCCCAAAAAGGGAAAGGCATCTGTCGATGCCCCCATGTCCGGGAGATGGGTGCTGTTCTTCCCTGGAACGGGGATGGGTATAGTTCTGCGCTGGCAGAATTGCAGTGGGGTCTAAAAACATCTTACATCATTCTCTTCATTTCCTCACAAGAACCCCATGGAGGATTGCCCCCTCCGGGCCTGCGAGGAGGGGGTGCCCACTGACAAAACCCATGGGTCCAGACTTGTGGGTGGACACATGGGGTGGAACTGTGACTGCGGTCCACCCCCCACCCCCGAGAAGGGAGATGGCTGGCCGCCTCACCTGGCCTGCGAGGAGGGGGTGCCCACCGACAAACCCACTGTTCAGATGTGGTGGCCACCCGTTGGGGCGTGCGGGCGGGCACTTGTGGGTGGCTCCACCACTGGGGGTGGAAGGGAGGCAGTTGACCACCAACATAACCCATGTCTGGGGGTCCCTCACTTCAAATGAAGCCATAAGTCAATTGGCATTGATGGCTCCAATTCTATTGCATGGGATTTTCCGGGGGGTGCCAGCTTTGGAGGTCTGTATCTCAGAGATCCGTACTGCAATCTTCACCAAACTTGACGAGTGGCTAGAGGAGAGCCTGCTGAAGACTCCCTGGGAATTTGGCCTCTCTGAGTGTGATGGGAGAAATTATGGGCTCCGACGAACCACGAACTGGTTTGTGAATCAGGGCAAGTTCAGCAAAATTCATCATTCTGGGTTTGTTAAATGTGACAAACCACGAACCACATGGTTCATTTTCTTTTTTTCTTTTTTCTTTTTTTACAGTTTGTGCCCATCTCTACTGCTGGACTCCCTCCTCTCTTTTCCAGTCTCCCCAGGCTCGGCCCACAAATTGCCAGTAACTTCCTAAACCAGATTTGGCGATATATTGTCAAAGGCTTTCACGGCTGGAGAACAACAGTGACACTGAGAGATCTCTGTCTTTTGGTGCTACACCTCTGAAGATGCCAGCCACAGCTGCTGGCGAAACGTCAGGAACTACAATGCCAAGACCACGGCTATACAGCCCGGAAAATCCACAACAACCATCAGATTTGGCAAGATAGAGAAAAGGCCAACAGCAGCTAGCTATCCAAGTAGATACCAAGTAGTGATCCAGCTCCTCATGCTGGGCTCCCAAACATCCAAGCAGTCGATAATCTGACTGGTCAGTCCAGAAGCACCCTGACCAGGTGAACCCGATCTCATCAGATCTCAAAAAGCTAAGCAGGGTCAGCCTTGGTTGGTAATTGGATGGGAGACGTCCAAGGAAGGCCAGGATTGCAGAGGAAGGCAATAGCAAACCACCTCTGTTAGTTTCTTGCTATGAAAACCTCACCAGGGGTCGCCAGGGGTCAGCTATGACTTGAGGGCACTCTCCCTTCCCAATCCAGAAGCACAGGGAGGCACAATGCCAAGTTCCAAAGCACTTACTCAAGCAATAACTTTTTAAAAAGTCCATGAGTGTGATGGCACCACATGATCTTGTTCCCACCCACACCTTTTCAAGTGCTGAAACAGGCCCCCACCCTGTCTCTTTTGGCACATGGACATGTTGGATGAGGGTGGGGACAAGACTGCATAACAACAACAACAACAACAACAACATTCAATTTATATACCACCCTTCAGGATGACTTAACACCCATTCAGAGCGGTTTACAAAGTATGTTATTATCTCCAAAATAACAAACACCCTGTGAGGTGGGTGGGGCTGAGAGAGCTCCTAGATGCTGTGACTGACCCAAGGTCACCCAGCTGGCTTCAAGGGGAGGAGTGGGGAATCAAACCCGGCTCTCCAGATTAGAGTCCCGCGCTCTTGACCGCCACACCAAACTTGGCATTGGGCCTCACTGTGCTTCTGGATTTGGAGTGGAGAGTGCCCTCAAGTCATAGCTGACCCCTGGTGAGGTTTTCATGGCATGGTGCCACTGCGCCGTAGGCAGGTCCTCACAGCAATTTTAAAATTCTCCTCTAAAGTGGTGTTGGCAGCTACAGATTGAACCTCTGGGGCCTCAACTAGTTTGGCTCTACTTATTTCATCCAGATGGGGTTTTAGGTAGAATATTTCAACCTCTCCAAATTGCATTGAGGAGATTTTTTTGCTGAAAATGCTAATGGGAGCCAGTGTTCCCCCTAACATGCTCTCATGCGCACTCGCGAATGAATTTTCACAAGTCTGCACACAAAATAAGAAGCCCAGCACACAGCAGGCCCACCCAAAAGGCCTGGTGCAGCTCTGGCCCTGGCGTGGAGGGATTCCCTCTCCGCCATGCCCGCTAAGCAGCCTCTCAGTCCTGGCACTGAGAGGCAGAGAAGGAGGCAGTGTTGGGGGGCACCTGCATGGCCTCTCCATTGAGCAGCTCCTCCTTCCCTGCGCCAAAAGCCAGAGAAGGCAGCGGTGGTGGGAGGGCACCTGTGCTGCTGAGCTGCCACTGCAGCCCAACTCCGGGAGCTGGAGGCGGCAGTGGCGTGCAGGCATCCATGCAGCCTCTCTGCTGTGTGGTTCCTCCACCCCAGCGCTGGAAGCCAGAGGAGGTGACGGTGGCTGGGCATCTGCGTGGCCTCTCTGCCGGGCCCACCAAGCAGCCACTGCGTCCAAGCACTGGGAGCTGAACGTGGCAGCAGCATGTGGGCATCCGTGCAGTCTCTCCGCCATGCAGTCCCTCCACCCTGGCGCTGAAAGCCAGAGGAGGTAGCAGTAGTGGCGGCTGGGCATCCGCCCGGCCTCTCCATCACAGTGCCGGAAGAGGAGGCAATGGTGGGCTGGTGACCAGCACATGGTGCTTCCCAGGCTCAGTTGACTCGCGCGCTGCATTCTGCTAGGGTTGCCAATTCCACGTAAGGTTGGGAAATTCCTGCAAATTTGGGGGCTGGTACCTGGAAACACCCCAGCTGGAAAAAGAATAATAGCATATAGTTGGATTCAGAACCCCCAGAATTTTCAAATGCATTATCCAACTCTTTTCCTACCAATAACCCCAGTCCAACTCTGCCTGATGAACTCTTGAGTGGCACTAAGGAGGTAACACAGTCCTCCTAATGTAGTCATAGAACTTTGTGGTATGATATTCAACTGATCCTCACTCTATTTTCTAATGCAAAATCTTTCACCATATAGAGGGTCTTACAGACAGATTAATGGAGGTGAGATCCATCAATAGCTGCTAGCCATGGTCACTGAATGGAGCCTCCATATCCAGAGGCAGCAAACCTCTGAATACCAGTGCTGGGAAGCAACAGTGGGGAGAGACTCGCCCCCCCTTTTTGGCCCTCCAGGGCAACTGGTTGACTGAAACAGTATGCTGGACTAGGTGGGCCTCCGATGCAATTCAGTGGGATGTTCTTATGCCTTTCTCACTGTGCATCCATAGACAGTTGTAGCCAGTGATGTTTTCAGCTGTATGCCAGAAGTTCAGGTTTTGCAAAGCTGGTTATTTCCTGTTTTTATGAGTAGCTCTGAAAGTTTTTCCAGGTCTCTTTCCACCCTTGTTCAGAGATGGCTTCTATAAATAAATGACTAACCCATACAGTCAAGGGTGAGATTGATTAGAACTTTTGTCAGGGTCTTTTAAGTTGCAGCCCTATAGAATCAGCGATTCACCTGAGACCATGTACAGACAATGAAAACATTATTTTTAAACTTGCTTTAAAATGTAGCAGATATTGGACTGCATTGTTTTGAGGATGCAAAGAGTTAGAAGTCTCCAGTGGATGGATGTGGTTGGCCACACACACTTTGAGAAGGGTCTGTCTGGCATGTGTGTGCTGATGAGGGGGAGGCTTTGAGGGTAGTCTGTGAAAATGTTTTAATCAAAATGAAGCTGTGCGAACTTGCTAAAGTTTGAGAGCTGCTGCCCTAACCAGCAGTCAAAGGGGTGTGATTTGGACTGGAAAAATAAAGGCATTAATGCCCACCTTAAGAGCCAGTTTGGTGTAGTGGTTAAGAGCAGCTGGACTCTAATCTGGAGAACCGGGTTTGATTCCCGATTCCTCCGCTTGAAGCAGGCTGTAATCTGGACATCATTTGTAATTCTAGGACAACCCCAGGACACACCTTGAGAGTGGCAACCTGAGGGTTTTGCCTAGGAATGCCAAAGTGCCTGTCCATTTCTGGCAACACCTGAATATTCTGGATTTGGGTCACCTTGTTCTTGCCTCATCCTGTTTGATATTTAGAAACCATGTATGAATCACTGATGTTTCTATGCAAGAAACAATACAGATTAGTTTGTTGTATGTTTGTAGACTGAAATATATTTTTTTAAAAAGAAGGCACACTCACAACTTTATCGCAAGTTATTGTTTCAACTCATGAAGTAGATTTCTGGCTCACACACTGCACAGCTTAGAGGGAACATAGATGGGAGCCCACCTCTTTGTTAGTAGGAAGTTTGTCCAGCACCATCCATAGCATCTGAACGCACTGTAATCGGTCCTTGAGAGGTCCTCCTGATTCGTGGTCTGGGGCTAGGCAAGGGAGAGGCTGAGGTGGTTTTATTTCCTCAATGAGTGTAATGAGATTATGTCCATGTATCTGTCCAATATAGTTCCTTCTTCACTGCCTTTCAGCCTGTCTTGGAGATGGCTGGAAATTTGCTTTGTGCGCTAGATGAGCAGCAGGGCAGGCCTGAGCGCATAGAGGGAGAGGACAAAACAGGGAAGCCCAATAACTATATGGGCACTTTTGGAGAATATCTGGGAACCGCAAAAAAGCGGTAGTATGAAAGCATGGAATAGTTCTGTCTGTCATCATTTTGATTTTCTTACAAAAAACACTTTGGAGAAGCTGCTTGGGGCAGTGGGAAAGGGTTTCAGGGTTTCTAGCCAGCTCTCTACTCTTCTGCTCCCCAGCTTTTGTCTGATCTTTTGCAAACCTGCTCTGCTGCAAAGCTTTGGGGAAGATCACCATAAAACATGGATGGCTGCTCTATGGATAGAAAAGTTTGGATTTCCCTGTCTACTTTCTCTGATCCTGTCCCTGTGGTGGCCACTTCCTTTCCTAACCCCCTGGGGGCCTTTTGTTTTAAATTGGTCGTTGTGTTTCTTTTTTTAAAGGTAAGTCTCTAGCCTCTTCTACTGCAGAGATGGAAGGGTCTTGATACTTGCTTTGAAAAAAATGAAAGCTGAGAATTCAGGGAACCTGTTACACTTACACTTATTACATTATATTGATATAAGGATGTTTAAGTGCTGATTTTTAAAAAAAGACTGAAAATGCCCCAGTGCCCCTGAGGCCGGTTGCTGTTGGGAGATTGGGCCAGGGAAACGGGGGGGGGGAACGGGGGGGATCTGTCATGTGGTCTTAGGCTGAGGTCTTGCACTGTCAGATATTTTTAAAACTTAGATAAGAAGATAAAACACAGGGAAATGACTAACCAAAAAAAGTTGATATTATAGTTTGTATAAGTAACCAAGGAGAGGGAAGGAGAGCTATTACATAATTTGGTTATGACAAATTCTGAATGTATTTTATATTAGTTTAATTTAATTTTAAATGCAGGGCTTGTATAAGTCTCAATTTAATCTCAAATGTAGTGTTTGTATAAGTTTATTTTTATGCATTTTCTATTATTATATCTTTTTCTTTTAAATAAAATTTCTCCCCCCAAAAAAGATATTTTTAAAAATTCAAATGCCGGAGATTGACCCTGGACCGCCTACATTCTCTGCCACTGAGCCATGACCCCATTATGCTCCCCAGGCACTCGATGGGGCACATGGTTGCCCATATAGAGAGCAAAATGTATTGTGTGAACCAGTTCCAAGAGTCTTTTAGTTTGCCATTGATTTTAATGGATTATGGGCAACAGAAAAGTCTGTTCTACCTATAAAAGCAAAACAAATCCGGACGTCATGATGGTCTTCCTCACCCCATCACCATGTGAACTGGCTGCTGGTATCATAGGCCTCTAGAAATCTGGGTGACAGCATCACTCCCTGAGATTCTTCCTCTGTGTCCTCCAAGTCAGCGAAAGAAAAGGAGAGGGACAGAGGAGGAAAAGCTTTAGGCACTGTGAGGCTTCAGGCACACCTGCAGCGCAAACTCTGAGCAGTTGGGCTGCCCCCCCCCTTCCTCTTGGATTCTTCCAGTAAGGCAAAACCTGCATCAAATGTAAGTGCACAGAACGGAAGGTGCAGGCTCCAGGGCACTATGGAAGGAACTAGGCATGCAGGTCCCACCATTCAGAGGTCCCCAGCAGAATCCCTTCCACCCATTTCCTATGATGTCTATAAAATTCTGGCACTGCACCAGCTTGGTGAGTCACTGACTTTTCTGCCTTGCTTGAGTGTCAGTCGTGTGAAGGGAAACAAAAAGCTAAATTAAAGCAACCACATACCTGCAAGTCCCTGGGCGAGAGAAAGCAGAACTACCGGATAGAGCTTCAAGCCCCTGGAACCTTTGAAAGAATAAAGTTGAGATGATGAGCACATTTCCAACAAGCCAGGCTCCCGGCTGACAGAGGCTGCTGTGGCTCTGAAGAGAAGGGATGCCAAGACTCATTCCTCTGCCAGCTCTGCACAGAACAGGTGCTGCGTTGCTTCCCGAACAATTCCAAGAGGATGTTACAAGACCTTCTGGGGAGTCCGTGTCATGGTGGGGCTATTATTATTTGTATATTGCTCCAGAGGTTGACATCTGTTCCTGACTTCTCTCACAAGAGGATAAAAGGGATGGTTCAAGATGGAAAAGAAAGCAAAAATCTCCGCTTCAGAATAGGAAGAAAAACCTTTTAGCACTTCTTGTTGGTTCCCTTTTTATTACGGTGCACAGTCAACTGCCTCTCTCCAGACAATCACATTTGTGTATGACATGAGAAGAAGAGAGGATTGCTCAGTTACTTTCTCCCCCTCTGATTTCACAAAAGAGCCCCCTGCTGGATAGTACTCAAGGTTCACTTGCATCTCTCTGGAACACCTCTCTGCCTGAGATTAAGCTCTGGAGCCATATGTGGCTCTTTGACATGCCAACTGCACCGTCCCCTAAAGTGGCACACACCCTATGTTTCAGGAAAGTGGGCAAGGCCGTTTCCTGGTACGGACCATGGTTGCTGGGGACTTACAGGGTTGTGGGTGGCCTTACCAGAGATGTCCTCATGTCACCAGTGGTGTGTTGACATCACCCCTGTATGCCTGGAAGTGACATCAGTGCATTGCTGGGGGGGGCACTGATATTTGGGCAAAACTCTATGGTTAAACCGTAGAGCTTTGTCCAAATACCAGAGCACTCCTGTCATCCCCAAGTGACATGCTGACTTCACTTCTTGGGGGTCCAGGAGGGATGTCAGCATACTGGAATGTTGTTGACCTCCCCCCCCCCTTTTCCTACCATTTTCCCTCTACCAGCCAGCTGACTAATAGCAGGAAGCCAGCAGGGGGATGGCAGGCATGGTGAAGACATGTTTGGCAGTTGGTTACTACCATCACCTGCCACCAGAGGAACAGAAAAGCTGCAAGCTCCCTGAGGTACATCCCTCCTGCTGGGGACAGAAGGGAATTGGGAAGGACCCCTGCTCTGCCTGTGGAATCCAGACGTGGGAGCACATGTATTCTCACTGGTCTGTTTTGGTTGGCCATTTTTAGTTGTCGTGCCACAGTCATGCAAAGCCCTTTCCCAAGAAAGTGGCTTTGTTTGTCCTTTACAGGAATTCAGTAAAAATCTGAAAATGACTTTATTTGAAACAGGATGTTAATTGATGTCTTTAATGTCCCAGTAGTTAATCTGTTTTAGCTACTGCTGTTGTCCTATTTTGCTGTTTATTTGTGGCAGTGCCTTTTTTCTTTTAGGTGGGCAGCCGTGTTGGTCTGCAATAGAACAGCAGGATTTGCATCCAGTGGCACAACCAGAGGCCAACAAGATTTTCAGGGCAGGAGCTTTTGAAAGTCAGAGCTTCAGATACCTATCTGGACATAGCATGCTTGTAGGGATCTTTCCAGCTTTTGTCATGGTCCCGTCCCGAGCAATGTTACATTAACTGACTTCAGAAGTGGTCAGGGCTTCTTCCAGTTAGACACGGCCAACCAGACGCCAATCTTTTATTTTCAGGTTGAAAAGGACACCGTCTCCCCCACTCCTAGAACAGGATTTCTTTCTTAGCCTGATTTGGCAGGGACCAATTTTGGGGGCCCTGTACAAACTTGGGATATGGGCCCCTCCTTCCACATTGACACCACAGTCCCTAACCCCATACAGTACAATAATAGAATCATAGAATAATAAGGTTGGAAGGGAACTCTAGGGTCATCTAGTTCAATTTTATGAGACATGAAAAAAGTTGGTCTTAATTCTGAAATTACTGTTACGTATTCTACATTTCTGAAAACTGCCTGCCTTTGCTTTAATAATTGTAGGCTCGAGAGGCCTTCAATTTTGCTAACTATTTTGTAGTCCTTATCCTTGGTCAATATCTCATTTTTTTAAAAAAATTCTTATGGACCAATATGGCTGAAAAGATTAGGTCAGTTCACTTTAAAGCCTTATTTTGCTGTCCTTTTCATTGCAAAATCACGAATTATCCCACCCCCCCAAGTTAATTTCTCTTGCAAGTTTACACTCAGCAGGCAAGATCTTTACTACGCTGAAAATTAGTTGCAGTTGTTTCTTATAAATCCCACTTTATAAAGTATCTTGTACATCCCATTTAATAATGTGAGGATAGTTCATATTCTTTTCCAAAAGTACACTTGAAGATTTTTTCCAAATGCAACATTTCACAAAGAAAATTCTCAGCAAGATCTGTGGGATACTTATGAAGTAGACACGTAGAAGCTTCTTCCAGTTCCACATACTTTAGTGTCACAGATTTTACAACTGAATGGAATGTAAAACAAATGTTCTTCATTTCTTTGGTTCAACAGATATTGTAGATTTTATCTCATGAAAATGTTTGTTCCACCCCTCTCTTCTTTGGCAGTTGTGCAAGAATTAGCAGTTTGTGCTAATTAGCAGTTTGTGCCCCCCCCACACACACCCCAAATTGGTATTATTCAGATCTGGGTATCCAGAATACCATAAATATTCAGCATTCCAGATTATTTGGGTCCAAATATTCCAATATGATATCTGGATCCAGTTTTATTTGGTTCTAGATCCAGAGGAGTTAGCTGTGTTAGTCTGTAGTAGCAAAATAGAATTATGTTACAGTAAAGGTGCTACTGGACTCTTTTTGGTTTTATTTGGGAATCCCAAATATATTTAACCATTATTCCCTATGAAGTAAACTATCTGGGGGCCTGAGGAGCATTCTTTGAAGCAAATTCTACCAAAGCTGCAGGGAACCTAGTCCTGATTGTCTACTAATGGACCCCCCCCAAGTTTCAAGATTTTAGGGGCTCCTGAACAAGCCCCCCACCCACCCCCCACACACAATTTTCATTGTTCCCTATGAGGGGAAATTTCCAAGCTGGCTTTCAGGCAAACATATACAGAGGCAAGGCAGCACTGCCCAAAGGCCCAGTCCCAATGCAAACTGAACCACAAAAACCCAGCAGAACCAATGTAAAACCAGAGAATCCCAGCAGAACAGCCCAAGAGAACAAACATCAAACCAGCAGAACCAATGTGAAACAAGGGACACGGCTGCAAGCCCAACAGAACCAGCGTCACTCACAGAACCAGCACATCATTCAGTTGCAGAGCAGCTGAATCACCACCAACGCTGTACGAGCTCTCGGGCCTGCAATGGCAACCAAACACAGTTGTTCTTGTTTATTCTAAGATGGAGCCCTCTCCCAAGGACAGCTTCAGAAAGTGAGAGAGGTAATTTTCTTCTCTCTGCAGTACATATGCAGCCTACTCTGTCACTCACTGGCTCAGAGAAGCCTCAGGACAGAGCTGCAGAAGCTGCCCTTCGTTGCTGGCCCTTCTGTTCCCTCCCATCCTTGCAAAGAAAAAAGGTTAGTTAACACAGTAAAGGTAAAGGTAGTCCCCCTGTGCAAGCACCGAGTCATTACTGACCCATGGCGGGACGTCGCATCACAACGTTTTCTTGGCAGACTTTTTACGGGGTGGTTTGCCATTACTACATGGGTCAGTAATGACTCGGTGCTTGCACAGGGGGACTACCTTTACCTTTCCTAACATCTCTCTTGCTGTTCCAGTGGCAAGAGAATAACATTTTTGGTGCTGATTTTAATAATTTTCTGCACAGAATTGTGCCAAGGTCCAAAGAATAAGCAGGCCGGGCTGGTGTTTTTGGGTGGTGGTGGGGAGATACCAAGTTGGGGTGCCATTTTATATAGTGTGCCATGCCGACTGGATGAAGTGTCCTGCTAGTTTTCTACCTGGGTTAACTCTGGAACGGTGTTGTTCCCGTCCTCCCCAACATAGACTGACAGAGGATGCAGGCGCGAGGTGTGTGTTCACTTCATTCACCCTGAAAACCCAGAGCTGGGCAATTGAAAAGTGGCAAGTTGGCTTTGGGCCCAAAGGCAGCAAAAAGTGCAAGTACCACTCCCTCCATTTTCCAAGGAAAAAAACACTGATTTTATTTTTACCTCACCCTGCCTCCAACGAGCAGGCTGCCCCCCCCACTGTTTTATCTCCACCCCACAACACAAGCAGGTTGGGACATTCATGGAGATTTAGAGGTGGAGGAGACTGGGGAAGGGAGGGCAGGTCCAGATCTAGGGTTGCCGGCACCCGGGGCAACCCTAGTCTGGCCTCGTGTGTGCGCGCAGAGCACGCGCGCGCGTGCGCATTCATGGTGCGGCGTGATGACATCATTTTGGTGACATCATCACGCAGGGCACCGGAGGCAGCGTGCGGGGCTGGGAAGCCACCCGCGCCATTCGCTTCTCTGCAGGCGAATAGCACGGGCGGCTTTGCAGCCCCCCGCGCTGCCCTTCGCCTGCCCTGTGAGACGGGGAGGCCGGCTTTCCACGTGCCCCCTGTCCTGCAGGGCAGGCAAAAGGCAGCACGGGGGGGCTGCAAGGCTGCCTGCACCATGCGCCTGCCCCGCAGGACAGGGGGTGGCCGGCTGCCCCCTCTCCTGCGGGGCAAGTGAATGGCATGGGCGGCTGCGCTGCCGTTTGTCTGCCCTGCAGGACAGGGGGCACGTGGAAAGCCGGCTGCCCCCTGTCCCGCGGGGCAGGTGAAAGGCAGCGCGGGGGGCTGCAAGGCTGTCCATGCTGCCACCTGCGTGCTCCGGCAGCTGGCAGCTGCTCCCGGTGCCCCCTCCCCGGCAGCGCCGGGGGCAGACTGTCCCACCCTGCCCCCACTCAATCCGGCCCTGAGGGAGGGCTATCATTGAAAAACACAAAAACATTGAACACAACTAAAAAATGTTAATGTTTCAGTACAGGCTGCCGCAGCATTAACCCCTACAAGTTTGAGTGAATGGGAACCATAAGGAGAGTACACAACGTTCATTTCGGGTCATAATGCATGCCCAAACACTTTTTAATTTCCCTGACATGTTAGAGCCCTTATCACACCCTTGACATCTACAGTTATCCAAAGGAGTGTTATGATGCTTCAAGTTGCTTATTAGCATTTCAGCTATCAGTTCTCCTTTTTAGAGTTCAAAGGAGATCAACTCAAGAACCCTTTCTTTAAAGTCAAATTGTTCATGTTGCAAACGACAAATCACAGAGTTGCCACATTGCTCATGCTTAGAGGTGACAGACCTTTGACATCATTTGAAAGCCTTATGAAAACTGAATTGCACAATGTAAAAGGCCTGATATCCTTACTGAACAAATTCCTAAATCAAAAACTATGGGCAACTACAACAGTCTTGCAAAATGTGTGGTGAAAAGACTGTGACAGCACTATAAAAGACAAACAATGGAAGCAAATCTGGTCACCCAAATCATTTACTTCTAAATCTATAAACGTTAAACTTCAAACCTTCAAGATCTATACAAGATGGTTCCTAACTCCATTAAAGCTCTTTCATTGAAGAGCTTTAATAAAAATCCCAGAGGTTGGAAACTATGTGGGCAAACCGGCACATTTTTACACTGCTGGTGGACATGCCCAAAGATTCAAATATATTGAGACTTGGTTATTAGCACCATTGAAAAAATTATAGGCCACACAATATGTCTCAAACCTGAAATGATTCCACTGAACTTATGGCACAGAACTAAGGTACCCACCTGTAGGATAGATCTTGTCTCAATAATGCTAACAGCAGCAAAGATGACTATAGCTCATAACTGGAAAAGTGTCTGTATACACACCAATAGACAATGGATATCAAAGGTTTGGGATCTTTTAATTTCAGACACAATAACAGACCAAATAGCTTCTGCTGAGAACCCTACTTACCATTCGCTCTTAATGGAAATATGGCTTCCTTTCTTAAATTATATAGTTTATATAATTATTATATAATTATATAGTTTATAAATTATTATATAATTATATAGTTTATATAATTATAAATTATATAGTTATATAATTGTATGTTATTGATATATTATTGCTGTATAAAAAATTAGAAATAAAAAGTTATAAAAAAAAGAAACAAAGCGCATAACCTCTAGGATCTCTAGCCAAACTGGCCTGGGGAAAATTGCTTCCTGAATCCTGATCCCAAAGTGCTGATCAGCATGTAAGACGGGCCCCAAGAATGAAGCACTGACATGACCCTTCCTGCCCTCTAGCTCATGATCTGCCTGGGTGCACAGAAGAAAGCAGAACCACAAGTGACAAAAGGCACAGATTGGACACTTGTCTGCTTCCTTCAAGTTTTGATGGGAAATGTAGGCGTCCTGGTCTTGCAGCTTTGCTCTCCGACTGCTGTCCAATGGACTTTTCAACTGTCACTTGTCCAACATTCCGCCAAGCTGCCTACATTTCCCATCAAAACTTGAGGGAAGCTGGCAAGTGTCCAATCTGTGCCTTTTGTCACTTGTGGTTCTGCTCAGAAGAGTCAGCATTGCTGTCAGGTGGCCATCTAGCCTCTGCTTAAAAACCTCCAAAGAAGGAGAGCCCACCACCTCCCGAGGAAGCCTGTTCCACTGAGGGACCGCTCTAACTGTCAGGAAGTTCTTCCTAATGTTTAGCCAAAAGCTCTTTCGATTTAATTTCAAGACGATGGTTCTGGTTTGACGTTCTGGGGCAGTGGAAAACAACTCTGTGCCATCCTCTATATGACAGCTCTTCAGGTACTTGAAGATGGTTTTCATATCATCTCTCAGTTGCCTCCTCTCCAGGCTCCTTCAACCTTCATAGGACTTGGTCTCCAGACCCCACACCATCTTCGTTGCCCTCCTCTGGACACGTTCCAGCTTGTCCTTCTTAAATTGTGGTGCCCAAAATGGAACACAATACTCTAGGTGAGGACTAACCAGAGTGGAGTAGAGCAATACCATCACTTCATGTGATCGGGACACCATGCTTCTGTTGATACAGCCCAAAACCGCATTTGCCTTTTTCGCTACCAAACTGCTGACTCATGTTCAGTGTATGTTCTGCTAAGATCCTTTTCGCACATACTTTTTGAAAGATCTTCCTTATTTAAGAGCTATTTTCTCCCTCATTCTTTTGGACTCCTGCCCAAAATTGGGGTCCTGGTATACATAGGCAGATGATCCAAAATTTAATTTTCCAGGTTATTTGAGTTAGGTTTTACATGTGTAAAGGACACTTTGCACATTACAGCCCCTGCAAATGTATATATTTGGGTAACAACAGTGGCCACTGTTCCTAATTGGTGTAACACACAGGCAGTCTAATCAGAATTTTTGTAAAGACAAAATGAAAAGTGGGAAAACCATCCTCCTCAGAGGATTTGCACATATTAGACAGAAACATTTCTGACTACTGCATAATTTTATTTATGAACATGTCTGGGTTGACTTTTCTTGTAACAATTTAATGTATCATGAACTGTCCCCTTCATTGGACTCATTTGCAACCTTAATAAAATGTCTTGGTGCCTGTGGTGAAGATCCTTGGCATTTATGTTGAGCCCCCCCTCTCAGAGGCTATAACTTGGCAGAAATAAAGTGGGACAAACAACAGACGGTTAACATCTCCTCTGGTGGGTTCTTTAGAGTATCTGGTTGGCTAGAGCCAGAATCAAGGGCAGGATGGATCTCTGTTCCGATGCCAACATACAATTCTGGGATATTATATAACTCAGGTCTTGCTGAAGCAACATTTTGTTGCCTAAGGTAAGCATGCTCAGACTGGGCCTGAAGTTCAACTTGACTGGTAGATCAAAATATAAATGTATTTTAAACAAAGCTCGGCAAAATTTTGTCATGTGTAATATTAGCTTTCAGCTAGTTGAAAATAGTAACAAACGGCTCTTTCCAAAGGGCAGCCCTGTCAAGTAGGCCACTGCTATTACAGTGTGTGAGGAGCAGCTCAGGCTAAGGAGGCAGTTGGCCTAGAAAGCTGAATTCCGAGGTGAATTCTGAGCTGGGGCTGAGATACAGCCTGGATGTCTGATTTTTGAACAGACCAGGGTTGTGTGCCCAGAAGTTAGTTTCCTAGATTCAGATCTCCACTCAAATTTGTACCTCCTTCCACCAATTACTCTCTCTTTTAGAATAATGTATCTCATGGGTTTGTTGTGAGGATAAAATGAGGGAGGCAAATGCTTATATCATTCTTGGAGGAACAGCAAAGTAAAAAGTTATAATATGCTATGTTAAGTAAATAAAGAAGCCGGTTGTAGAGGCCAGGAATGAGGAGATGTTGCAGAGCATCCTTTTCTTGCTAGGTAAAAACAACCAATCACACTGCCAATCAATAACTAAAAATGGAAGGTCATAAATGCTTGAGAAAATATAAACATAGAAACTGCTCTACCACATATATAACTTTGTGTCTTCATTACTAGAAATGATGAAGCTTTGCAGCTGTTTTAAAAAATGGAGTGGAAATTCACAAGGCAATGTCCTCAGAGATCTTTGCCCACATAATTTTGAGTATAGCAGACTGTTGAAAGGTTATTGCCTAGGACGACTGCAAATTAGCCTTCTTCTTCTTTGTCCTCTTCTTCCTTCTCTTCATCATCATCTGTCTCTCCCTTGATCTTCTGGCGAGCAAATTCTTCAATAACAATGTCCTCCTCACTGGAAATAATTTTTAAAAAGGTGAGACATCAAATGGAAAAATTAGTGTCCACAGACCCCTACAAAATATTCCCAAAACACAAGGTCCGGCATGACAAGGTAGGGGCTCACATTAGTGAATACACCATACAAATAATTTCCCTGCCTATAGAAAATGGCAGGAAAATGCTTCTAACTCTTGGCATGCTAATCTTCCATGTGTAGGAGTTTTTTGCACCTAAATCCTGAAGTATGAAAATGTACACCTGAAGAACAGGTGGGGACATATGTGGGACATTCAGATGACTGAATGTCTACTTGATGACCATGCAGGTCCAAAGGTGTGCCTCATTGTAGGCAGCACAGTCCACTGGCTCATTCTGGCATATGTTGTGGGCAGGTACAGGAGTCAGGTGTCGCTCCGGTCTCCTGTTGTGGGGAGGAGGACAGGAGTCAGAGGTCCCCTCCTATCTCCCCCACCCCACTCCAGGCAGACAAACTAACCCAGCAGCCAGCAGGAGGTCGGGGCCAGACATTGCTACTTGACAATTAACTTGGCAATGCGGTCTGAAAGATGCCTGGTGGTCACGGCTGTCCTGCATTTTTAGGCTGTGGAAGCAGTGAAAATTCCAATAGACCTGTGGTCCTCTCGGGGGGCAATCAGCACAATGTGGGTGCAGTCCACAGCCCCCATGGTGTTTGGATGCATGATGTTCAACACCACTGTGATGCTCCTTTGGTCCATGGCAGCACATTGGCTCTCTGCCCTGAACCATGCAACATGGACAGAAACATCTGCCCTGAAGCAGTGGAATGGTTTCTTGGGCCACCCTGAAGGCACGTGCATGCCCTCATGGCTCAAGGTGTCCTGCATGAATGGACAATGGGGGGATTCTGCAAAATGATGCCACTCTTTCCCATGGTGAATCCATTCGGAGGTACCAAGGTTTGCTTCGCTCAATCCTGCCTGCAGACAGGCCACTCAGTGGGGTCACTGCTGCTGTGCCATCAATTGCCAAGACAGAAGAGGGGGCTGGGATGGCTGCCGCCGTGGGAATCACAGGCCCAGCCCCAAACTGGGCCAGTTTGGTGTAGCCGGTTTGGTGTAGTGTTTAAGAGCGCGGGACTCTAATCTGGAGGGCCGGGTTTGATTCCCCACTCCTCCACTTGAAGCCAGCTGGGTGACTTTGGGCTAGTCACAGCTCTCTGGAGCTCTCTCAGCCCCACCCACCTCACAGGGTGATTGTTGTTGTTGGGATAAAAATAACATACTTTGTAAACCGCTCTGAGTAGGCATTAAGTTGTCCCGAAGGGTGGTATATAAATAAAATGTTATTATAATATTATTATAAACTTGGAGGATGAGGCCACTGGTGTCATTTTGGGCCCTTCAACTGCCCTTGCTGATAGTTCCTTCAGGCCCTCAGCCAGTCTGCCCCCCCTGCCCCCCCCCGGCCTCAGCGATGAGCCAGGAGGAGATGGAGGTGAGCAGTAGTGAGGCCACCACCAGAACTGCAGCTGTGGGCGTGGAGGGGGGTGGGGGGGGAGGTGGCTACGGGAATGGAACGTGGCTGTGGGCCTGCATGGCGTGGGCAGGACCCAACAAATGATGACAACCCTCCCTGAGCCTGCTTGCAGGGAGGGCAGGCTGGAAATCAAATAAATCAAATCAAATCACGTGTTGTTCTCTGTTTTCCCTCCAGGATCCTTCATCGTATCATGGAGCATCTTTGTACACTCCTGCCTTTGATTTGGACCATGGAGATTAGGTGAGTCCTCCTCCAGAATTTGGGTATTGGGGACTCTCAGGGGCAAGTGGCTGTGGACAAGGCCTCCAGCAGGTGGACTCCACATCCTCAGACAGAGGTAGGGTGGGGCCACAGAGAATGGGGAGGCTGACAGGGTGCTGGAGTGGCCTGGGCGATGCAAGGTGCTGCAGCTGGTGACATCCCTAGAGGAGCTGGGGATTCAGAGCTGCTTCCAGGCCCCCATGCACAGAATTCCCAGCTGGTGCACGTGCGCACATGGGTCCATGTGCACAAACGCCCAAACACATAATGTTTCATGAAGGCATCAATAGAGACATAGCAGCTGGAAACCTAGCCCAAGTCGAGGGATGCAGTATCCCAGGGTCAGCAGTGCTTGGAGGGGTCTGCCAGGTCTTTTGTCCAGTCCCCAGCCTGTGCCAAACCCCTTTAGGGAACAAACTGATGTCACTGGTGTTGCACTGATAGCTGACCACCTCCACCTTGGCAGCCCTCAGGTCTACGCTGTCCATAAATATTATTATCATGTTGTTATTGCAGAACTCTTTTTTAAAAACTGAAGACTTGTAGTCTGGTTTCTGTGATATCCAGTCTGTTTCTCTTTACAAGAAGAGTGCATTGAAAGAATCTAGCACTTGATAGACTGAAGTTCATTTGGCTCACACGAATATTGCAAGCAAAAATCAGCTACTTGAATTTGTAGATACTATCTATGGCAAGTTTCTGTTTACTGTTCTAATTACGTATTTAGCTATATGTGGTGGTGGAAAGTGCCATCAAATTATAGCTGAGTTATGGCGACCCCACCTACTGGGTTTTCGAGGCAAGAGACTAAAAGAGGTGGTTTGCCATTGCCTACCTCTGCAGTCCTGGTCTTCTTTGGAGATCTCCCATATAACTACTAACCAAGGCCGACCCTACTTATCTTCCAGGATCTGATGAGATAGGACTTGTCTGGTCTATTCAGGTCAGGGCATTGTTAAAACTGTTCAGTATGTTGATGCCTTTAAAAAGTTTTTAACTGTTCCTGATTTAGCCCCATAGAACCCACACTGGCAGAGGTGGTATCTAGCTTCAGCACACACAAACACACACTCCATCACTTAAGCATAACAGAAAGGCACTGGCGCTAGAGAGAGGTGAAAATAACAAAAAACAGGAGAAGGTCCTCAATGCAAGCAGTATAGAACAAAGCAAAACAGGATCACAAAAAACAAACGTTCATATTACCAGTATAAAGAGAAAAAATGCAGCAAGTGTGGGAAATTAACATGCCATAACAAATAAAAAGACTCCAAATAATTGTATAATTTTAAGTGTTTTTGGTAGCTGCTTCCTGGCATGTTATTTGTTGCGCTATATTTCTGCTTGAAAGTCTCTTTCACGAATCTAATGAAGCGATGAAACAAGAATGTGTTCAGAGTCTTGTTATTTGTTAATATTTATTAATTCTCCATAATTTTATGTATAGTGGCAGTGCAAGAAGGAGATGCAGAAATTCCATGCATAATTCTTTGCACCCAGCCAGACACAGAAGATTTCAGGTGTTCAAAGGCTTTGGATCTATATGAACATCAGCTTCCAGGCAACATAATGAAATGGCTGGCCATGTCAAAGACAGACAATACGTCGAGCAGTGTTTGGAAGGAAGCATGACTGAGGGAGACCATCCCCCACAACAGCCAAGTGTATAAATATCAGACAGACCATAAATAACAAGACAGACCATATCGGTCCCATGCCTGTCCTGAAGCCTTACTGTTAAGTGTCAATGTGGTTTAATGAATTATCATTAAACCCCAGACTTACCTGGGTGGGGCTTACCTGGCTCCTTGCCTTGCTTTTAACTACTCTTCAATCACTTCCCTCAGATTCAAAACCATGTAAGTGCCTGTCTCTCTCTTATCTAGAGATGACCTCTTTATTACAGGTGAACAGTCTCTTTCATTGCTCTGGGGACCTCCCTCAGAAAGAGAATCATCACCAGCAAGGATTATCAAGGCTCGAGGAGCTATGTGGGCTGCTTTCATAGCACCCAGGAACATGTCATATCACTCCAGGACACCAGGTCGAAGCTGTCCATAAAAGTACTACACGGTGCTCTAGACAGGTCTACTATCTGACCCATCCCAAAACTGGAGTCCAGATCTGATTTGGGAGGATTTGGCAGCAAAGAAACTTGCAAAAGTATCACTACAAATAGCCAATCTTCCTCAATCTGAAATGCCAGTCTTTCAGACAATACCTTGATATTGTGTCTGTGATATAACCTTACACAATAACTGTAGTTTAGCTGTTACAATGAAATGGGAAAGTATACCCCTGTTGCTACCAATTCACAGTCGTGGATCCACCGGAAGGGGGGATTTTCACTGATTCCCTCCTCCTGTTGCAGATTACCCCTTCTGTTGTACCTAGGAGCTCTCCTGGGAGCAGCATTTATTATCTGTTTGAGGCCTGCAGCAGGAGAGGGGGTGAGGAAGTTATCCTCTGTAGAAAAATCTGGATATTTAAAAAGGAAGTGTAGAGATAAAATTATTGAAAAAGAAAACAAATATTGGATATATTTCACTTTTCACACTCTCAAAAATTCCCCCCATTGCTCCGAAATTTCTGGAAATGTCATGCCTCTGCTCCTAAGGCCTCAGTAGGACTGTTTAGACTCTCAAAATCCCACCGAGCACCCTGGAAATTCACTTTGAGGGTCAAGCTCTTGAGGCAAGGGGGAAATAAATTTAATAAAAATTGCCCCACTGCTCCTGAGGAGAAGTCCATAGCAATTTCAAATCCACAGAGTTTGAGGAGGGAATACAAAAACAAATAATTACCTCCTTGTAAGGAAAAAAAGCAGAAGCCGAGAAACAGGGTGAGGCACAGAAAAAAAAAGAGTATGTTATATAATCATGTTTCAAATCTTCAACATGCACAATAAATCAACAAATGTGACACCTGGGCCGATTCCAGACAACTAACCAAACTCATGCGAGAAAACGTGATATTTCGCGTTTTCTCCATCGCAATCCGGAACATGGTGGCATGAAGTGCCTTCCGGTTAGTCGTCTGGAATCGGCCCTATACTGCATTGAGCTTGTAGGCCTCAAACATACACAGCAGAAAAAAAATATAAAATTTCTCCATTGTTATTTTAAAAGCAAACTGCAAAATGGAGACCTGTGCTTCTTTATCCTTTGCTGACTGCTTTACACCTACAAACCTGCTTTATAGCCCCATCCAAGCAGCAGACGTGTTAATATCTGTGGGCAGCCACTTGCCATGAAAAGCCGTTGAAGTAACATTTGCTAGCCTTCTCTGTCCATTAAGAAACCATCTTTAGTTAAGCAAAAGTCTAGTGAAGATCACACTTCATAACCATGACGTTACTATACGATAACTTCTGGCCCTGGAAGAGGTTTAAAATTGAGAGCTGTCTAGCAGAGCCCCTTTAAGTCCATTGCCTGTATTGGTTCAGGCTTCTAAGTTTCCACAGGCCCAGTTCTAGCTTAGCATCCTGGGAGCAGAATGTCCGGCTCAGCTAATTAACTGCACCTGCAACCTGTTGCCGAGAGGGGGGGCCTTGAGAAACAAGGGAGTCTTATCCCAGTTCCCGCCTAGCAACGCGGATTGCACGCACCTCTGATTGGGTAGGAATCTGAGAGGAAAAGGTTGGCTCCTCTCAGCCCAGAGAGGGAGAGAGACTACTTTTCCAGCAGATGAGGGAGATATTTTTTTGCTCTGTACCAGGCCTGACGACCAGACCTGCCTGGTATAGTTTAAGGAGTTTGTTAATGACTGTAAGCCTCAAGTTTTCCTCAGAAATGTTAGTCAGCTATAGTTAATATAGACAAACTTTATTTGTTTTAAATGACCTTTGCTTGTGCCTGAGTAGAGTGTTTCCTGCTACTTGCACACATTCTTCTGAAGTAATAAACACCCTTTATGTAAGCCTTGTGTCTGTGAGTGTCTGACCCAGTGTGTGCAGAGTCCCCCAGGTTGGAAAAGAACCCAGAGACTGGTGAGTCTCAACAGGAGGGGTAAGGGCCATTCTTCCAGGAGGCCTGCGAGGGGTTTGAGTGGCTGTAAGCAGCACTTGAAACAGCAGGCGGGAGGTAGCCCCCTTGGACCCCTGTACCTGGACAAGAGCCTAGTTTCACAGGAGAGACCTAATAGAAACTCTTTGATGTAAAATATGGGCAATTTATTTGGTTGTTATGCCTCATTCATATATATTACAATCATAATTTTCATATCTGTGTTTCAAGTCCTATGGTTTGCAGAATACAATGAGCGAGAAAAATGAATCTATCATCTGAGATCCTACTCCTAGTCCTGTGAGTATTTCATATTAAAAGACTGCTCAAGCACAAACATTTGGTTGAAACGGACTTTACTTGCCAATTAAACACGGCCTTTGCCTCTGAGGGGGGAGGAGTATTTTATAAATCATAAGAAGTACCAGCTCATATATGGAGTTAAAAAGAAGGGTTTTTCCCCCTCTTAAAAGGAACATTTTTCTAAAAGTCATGCTCCCTAATCACAGGAGTATAGGGACATAGTGGTACAGACTAGAGGTGGGCATGAACAGCAATACGAACAAAAAAACCCACGAACAGCCCGATCAGTTGTTCACGAACAAGCCGTTCATGAGGCAGGGACTGCCTGAACTCTGTCTGCACTCCTTCTGCTGCCCTGGAAACCCCAATCAAAGCCCAAATCAGCTTGATAGGCAGGTCTTCCTTCCAAGTGTGGAGCTCAAAATTGGTTACATGGGGAGCAGAGATCAAGGGGGAGGGAGGGGGTGTTCTGTAGCCATGGGAACTCCAATCTCATCCCTGCGAACCCTGTTAGGTAGTTCTGACTGCCAACCACAGACCTCCTGCTTTGCTCTATGGGACCTCTTGTTATAAAAGGAAGCATGCTGCAAACTCTAGCTTTCAGTTTCAGCAGGCAGTGGAGTGGGAGAGAGCTGTTGCTAGCATTTTGGGAGAGAGACAGGGAGAGTGCATTGGAGCTTGATTTTTTTTTGTGTGTGGTGAGATAGGGATCTATCTCCTCTGGGTCCAGGGCTGCTGCTGGGTCCTGGGGCCAAGCTCAGTAGGCACCTTGACTGAGGGCTCACACTGATTATTATCAGTGCCTGATCTGATCTTGGAATGCTGGGCAAGGGCTCTACCCACTCCCTCTGGTTCCAGGGCTGTTGCCTGGCTCTGGGGCCAAGCTCAGTGGGCACCGCAGCTGAGGGCTCACACTGATTATTATCGGTGCCTGATCTGGTCAGGTTTCTGAGAGTGCTGGGCTAGGGCTCTACCCCCTCCCTCTGGTTCCAGGGCTGCTGCCAACCCCCCGCCCCCTAGAGGGGAGGCAGCCCACCTTTGAGACCATTGCTTGTACATGGGACCAAAGTCAACTGGTGGCTCCAATTGTATCGAATAGGAGTTTCCTGGGGGTGTCAGATTTGGGAATGTATAATTCCAAGATCCGTATTGCAATCTTGACTAAACTTGGGTGATGGTTGGAGGAGAGCCTGCTGAACACTCCCTGTAAATATGGGCTCTCTAAGTCCAAAGGGGGCCATTCTGGCCCCCACGAACAACGAACAACGAACATGTTCGTTAATGGGTCATGTTCGTTACTGTTCATTTGTTCGTGTTCGTTGATGGCAACGAACAACAAACAGCATGTTCGTTCCCCCCCCCTTTTGTGCCCATGTCTAGCGCAGAGAGGAATTCTAAACATGGGCAGAGCAAGCTTTTATTTAATTATACATTGCAAGGGTTGGACTTGCAGGTTTTTAAAGACCTAACTTGTACTGGGAAAAATTCTGGGATGGAGCTGGGTTGGCTTATTGATAGCAACACAGAGAATGACTTAATTAGAAAGGCAGTGGGAGGAGCAAGCTAAAAACTGCCGGAAGTAAAAAAGTCCTGCCTCCTAATTTCATAAGTGAAAGAGAAGGGGAAAGCACTCTGGACATGATCAAAGACTTTCCTTTTGTTATTGCTTCATATGTATAAGGTTGAGCTCTGGAACTCAAAGCAAATTTTGGGATAAAAAACATATTTAATATTTTGTCAAGCACTTGCTCAACTGAAGTTTATGTCCAGTCATACAACACAGCAGACTTCACAAAGAGAAAGCAAAGGAGTCTCTTTCTCTGCCAGTGGAGTGCAAGGCAAGGGTAAAAATCCTGTCCTGCACAACATGTGGCCCTCAGGGGGATCACACGTCAAAATCACTCATAAAACAACATTCACATAAACTCAACATTCAGCAAGGATTTGAAACTCTAGTCCAAAATGTCAGGCTGTCCAATGATTTTTGGTGCTATCCTAACTCTGCATAGGGGCTTAGAGTGGAGTAATTTTGCATAGGATTGTATTGTTTGTGGGACAGATTTCAAAAATGAAAAATGAGGACTGATAAATGATAATGCAGACGATAATGTTAACCATGAGGTTACCATAGCTCGTATGTTTTAAATTTCCTTCTGAAACTACTTATATACTCAAGAATGTTATAGGAATCAAATTAGAGAATGGACCCAATTTCTACAAGGCGGTTCAGAATGCTTCAGATTCCATTTCCTTACCACCACTGTTTAACTCTGGAGGAAAATATCTTTACATAGTAGTAGTAGTAGCAGTAGAGAGTGTCATTAAGTCACAGCTGACTTATAGCGACTCCTGGCAGGGTTTCCACAGCAAGAGACTAACAGAGGTGGTTTGCCATTGCCTGCCTCTCCAACCCTGGTCTTCCTTGGAGCTCTCCCATCCAATTACTAACCAAGGCTGACCCTGCTGAGATCTGATGAGATCAGATAAGATCAGGCTCACCAGGGATAACCAGGTAAGGGCTACATAAATACATATTATCATAATTTTTTTCCAAACCCACCACTGGTTTATTGAACAGCTTGCAAATGATAGGTTAGAAAAGAGTGTCTGTGGATGTTTTTTTTTTTACCTTGTATCTGTAAATCCAGTAATCCAAGTATCAAAAAGCGGCAGAAGAAAAACGACAGAAGCAGATACTGGTCAGTCACATATAACTATTTTTGGAGTGCTTGAAATGTATTAGGCCTTGCTTAAAAACAGATAATCAGACATGCTGGTGGGAAGGTAGAAACAGTTTCCCACTTTTTTGTGGGGGGGGGATATCACAGAGTACTAAAATAAGACTGAAAAAGAATACAAGAAAAGAGCTAAGAAGCTTTTCAAAAAGAAATGAGGAATGTCTAAAGGAAAGGCTAAAAGTCATGGCGAGTGGGGAGAAGGAGCTTCTGGTTTCCCTCCTGCATCATTTTTTTGCCAGCGGAAGTGGTCGCAGGGGGGCTCTGGGCCCCTTTTGCTGGTTCCGGGAAAGCAACGTGAACCCAAAGAAAAGGGCTCCAAGCCCCCCCCCCCCCCGGTCACCATTTCTAGTAGTGAAAATGGCGCTGGCCGGAAACAGAAAGCTCCTTCTTCACCCTCACAGAGTTTTATTTATTTATTTATATTTATTTATGTCATTTATATTCCGCCTTTCTCACTGAGACTCAAGGCGGATTACATAGTGTGAGATTAGTACAGTCAGTGGCAAGGACAAGGGCAGGCGTTTCCATACAGTGGCAAGAACATTTTAGCTGCTTTGGTGGCCCTGATGGGAAGAGACGGGCAGTATATAAACTTTGTAAATAAATAAATATAAAATAATGTTCACTCAATCAGCAAAACTCATCTTGACTCACTGTCTGTGGGTTTGGGGTGCATTAGAACGAGTGGCAGATCCACGCTGATGTCACTGGAAAAAAGAAGGTGAACAGACGTCATCTACGCATATATTGGTACACGGGGAGCTTTAAGTCACTGTATGATCCTATCGCCTATTTGTTCAAAGTAAATTCTGTTAATTCAGGGAGATTAACTCCCAAGGAAGTGTGGATAGGACTGTAGTATTAGGAATACATAACTTCCGGCGGAGACCCACCACCAGCATCTAGGACTTGGGAAATGTAACCCAAAAGTAAAAGTAACCTAGCAGCGTTTTCATATGGGAAGATGCAATCAGAACATACAGTGATATTAGAAATGGGTCTCCTCTGTGATCCCTTCCACATGCATGGAAACCAGATATTAACACAGAGAGAGAGAGAGAGAGAGAGAGAGAGAGAGAGAGAGAGAGAGAGAGAGAGAGAGAGAGAGAGAGAGAGAGAGAACGACCTCCGGCAATTGAAATCTCACGTGGTGGTTGTGGGAGGCCCTCTCCAGAACTTAATCCTTAACTTGAATGCCTGCTGGCACTAATTAGAGAGTTTTAGTTTGCTCAAGCATATTCAAATTGTTTAATCTGAATTTTGTTGTTTGGATGATTGCCTGTATTTGCCTTTTAAACTGCTGTTTTGCTCAGTATTGGTACTGGTTTGTAGTTCTGATGGATATGAGTTTGGATCTATAGAAGCTGCAAAGGCTTCTGGGTAGAAGGAATATACTGAGCAACCTAAAAGCTGGTTTTTCTTCATGAACTGTCTAAAGGTCAAGCGAGACTCTAAATAAAGATCAAACAAGACTTTGTAGTATAAAGCATAGTGATTTCGTACAGAGGATAAGGTGAAGGGAAACCTGTTTTTCTTCAAAGCAATGAAGCAGGAGTTTGCTGTTGATGCATTAAACACACAAAATAAGACTTTGTAGTTTATGTATAACTCCTATATTGAAATGAAATGTGTAGGAGTGCATAACCATTACCATAAAATTATTACCTCTTCTGTAACCCTCCAACATAGCCTTAAATAGTATATAATCTTTGCGTGCAACCCAGTTATTTTGGGGGAAACTTGTAATGTTACTCCCCACTTCACTGCATTGAAGCTTTTCTTTCCAGAATCAGTCCTTTTTTGTACATACGAGGGTCCCCTATTGGGTTAACAGTTTCAACTTTTATATTGTTTTTTATTGATTGTTATAGTGCTTATTGAAAAACTGCTGAAAAATTTCTATGCAGAGTACAGTAAGTTAGCAAATATTTTTAATAAATGAATATTTCCATAAATATATAATACATATATTTCATGTGTGAGGCTCTGCAGCTCTCCATATAAAATACAGCAGGCCTCAACCAATCATTCATTACCTTGAAGTGAGATCTCCCAGGATGCTAGTGAATAAAAGCAAAAACACTCAAATTGGAAAACAGTAGACAGCAAAAGAACAGAAACAGTCCATCTTGACCATAAAGGATCCTCTGATGTAAGGGCACTCATACTTCATGGACAGGAATGTTGTCTGGCAACTGCAGACTCAACAACTAGTGTGGAAACAATCCAGCATGGGCAACCCAATCCTTTAGCCAGTGGCAGCAACAACCGTGGACTGTTGGTGAAATGGCAGCGCTGCCAGCTGTTATCCTAAGGAGAACCACCAGTTGCCACCGAGGGTCCAGCATTACCAGCAACAGGGCTGGGGTTTCAGAGACCCCACTGGAGACCCCAGCAACTATACTGTTGTGGGCAAGAGATGTCATCTCACTTTGATGGCAAGTCTAAGGGAGTGAGATGCTCCCATGCAGATATCAGGAGAGCTGAGAAGGGATGCCCACCTTTGATCCACTCTATCCTACCCACAGTGGCCAGCAGCTTGTTAGCAAGCTCGTAAACGCCCTGGTGCCTATCAGTATGGCTATCAGACCCTATCAGTATGGCTGCCACCTAGATAGAACAACAGGAGTGTCAGCAGGAGTCACTGTGTGGGATGCAGGCCCCGCTGCTTGGGGCCTGGGCACCCCTCCTTGCCCCCCACAGTCAACAGGAGATCATGCCTTCCTGAGCTAGGGCAGTAGTGCCACAACCACCACCTGGTCAGTGGCAGGAGCCATGATGACCCCAGACCACCGATGTGAATGTCCCTCCCTGCCCCACCTCAGAAGAAATGGAGCCTGCTGGTTGCGAGGGCCCCTTTGCCACAATATGTGCAGGGGAACGGAAGATTCCCAGGCCCTCCAGGACAGCCCACCCCCTCCGGGCTCAGAAGATGCAGGTGCTCAAGGATGACTGGAAATGTCACAGAGATTGCCTCTGAGGGGGGAAAGAACATGAAGCAAAATAGGAGCTGTTCAAGGGTCCAGCTACCACATGCCAAGCACCCCACATAGCCACACTGCCCTTCCTTGCCAAACCCATTCCCATGCCCCTTGATAGTCACCATCACAGATGTGGACCCACCACCACCCCCGTCTCCTCCTGGCTGGCCTTGACAAAGAATGGAAATGAGGCTGGGGCAGCTGACCTTGCCATGGTCAACAGACTAAGCACAGCAAGACCCTTCTCTGCTGTGGAAAGGCCCCTCCCAGAGCCTCTGGTTCCAGATGCTGAGAGGCTTTAGGCTTATCAGAATCGGGGCCCTCACCCAACTGCCCAGACTCACTAATACTTGCCACTCTACTAGTCACCTTCAACAGGGCTGGGAACTAAAGAAACTGCAAGGGGGTCAGCCCGAGGGATGGGCCAGTCATGGAAGCCAGCTTCATGGGCACGCGAGTTTGGTGTAGTGGTTAAGAATGGTTGGACTGTAATCTGGAGAGCCAGAGAACCAAGTTTGTTTCCCCAGTCCTCCGCTTGAAGCCAGCTGGGTGACTTTGGGTCAGTCACAGCTTCTCGGAGCTCTCTCAGCCCCACCGACCTCACAGGGTGATTCTCAGGCCCTTCAGGACACCATATTTCCACCATATTCTCATGGACACCCCTCTCCATCCCAGTGTGGCGGGCAAGCTGGTGAAGCATTGGAGGCAAGCGATCACTGTGGCCTGCCAACAGCTGGGACCTCCTCTTTGGTTTGCCATCCTTCTTTCTTGATGGAATGGACCTTTTTCTTCTCTCTATCTTAATAATAGCAATAGTAATAATAATATTTGATTTATGTATTGCCACCTTGGTTTGTGCCAAGGGATTGACCTCCCAGTTCCTGAGCCACGTATTACACCTAGCTGCCACATTGAAGGCCGTAGCCCTTGAAGACGGTTGCAGTGTCCCTAGTGAAGTGTCTGCTGTGAAACGCCATCAGCAGGGCAATTTTCTTGACCTCATCCTTTACCTCTTTAGGGATAGTACTATCTGCTATGGCCAAATCCAAGGCCCAAGAAAATGCCGCCCTTGTGAAGAGTGAACCTGCCACTGGTGTTCCGAGTGGAGTGGCGGACACTTCAAAGTCCCCGTGAAGGGCTCGTTCGATCTTCCTCTCACAGGGATCCTTGGGTAGGCCTTCTGCATCCACCAAAAACACTGAAGTAGACTCCAGGCTGGCCACTGGGTCATCAACCAGAGGCAGTTTTATCTTTCTAGCCGCCTCTGGCACCAATGAGTAGAATTTATTAAAGATTGCATAGGTGGATTTTGGCTTGGCTGGAGCTTCCCATTCTGCCTTTATTAAGTTATAAAAGGCTGCTGGAAGGGGAATAACTGAGGGTGCCATCCCCGACTTGGGAAGAGCTCTCTTTGATCCCTCTGAGGTACGGATCCGGTTCCAGTTCCTCCTTCCCTTTGGGTTTGTGTGTTATCTCCAGAACTCTTAATACTTTAGGGAGCAATCTGTTATAAAGTTCCTGAGAAGAGCCTGGTATGCATCGTAGGGATAGTTTCCTCCTCCTCCTCCTCCTCTGACAATTCACTTTCTTCTCTATCTGAGGAGGAGTCTGACCTCTGAGAGTCTAAGAGTGGGCTGTGGTTTCTGCGGGCCTTGCTCTCCTCCATCCTCCTCCTCTTAGACCGCGAGGGAGAATGTGATACATCAGCCCTCTTTTCCCCTTTAGAGGTTACCCTCCTTTTAGGGTGCCTTTCCTGGCTATCTGAGGATCCACAGGCTGTGGTACCCTCGGAATGCTCTCTCAAAACTTTCCTAAATTCTCTCTTAATTTCTCTTCCAAGCCGTGCTATTAAATTTGCTTTCGCTTCTTCGCCTGTCAAGTCTAAATCCTGGGCTTTCTCCCCTTCGGCCCTTAGGGACACCTGGGAAGAGGTGGAGGCCGGAGAGTGAGGCAGCTCCAAGTCACATGCAGCGCTCCCAGTGCCTCTTGGGGCAGCAAGGCCTGCTTTGGCCGCCACATCTGCTGAAGGCTGTTCCTTCCTGCCAAAACTAAAAGAAGGGAAAATGAAAGTTAAAGTTAGAAGGAAGTAGGGATCCCCTACTCCAGGCTTCTCTGCCCCTGTTTTTTGTCTATATAACCTTACTAGATTCAAGATGTCCAATCAGGTTCTGGCTTGCGGCCTGCTCCAGTTGAGCCTGTGGAGTTGGATGTAGTCTCACTTGTCCCTTTCCTGCTCCATGCTGGGCTGCGCAGACGCAGCCACACCCCAGGCATTTCAACGGGCGGTGGGGGGAGCACTAAACTGAGTGGTTATGGCCCTTGTTGGGAGTCTGCGCTGTGCTGGGGTACCAGAGATATCTAGCACAGTCAGCTCCGTATCCCACCATTGCCTCACCAGGGGGGAACTAGCAGCCTTAGGCCTAGGTCATGCCTAGGACCATCAGCTGGAATGCTCTGTGCCTTAGCCCCATGGCTTGAGGAAAGGGGGGCAGAGGGTAAAAAACACCAGCCCTCCTGTCCTTCCCTGGAGCTAGCCTCCTGGTGGCTCAGCCACTTGTTGCCATCTTTCTCTGCTGCTGGGATTGCCACTCTTTGCAGAGCACAGTTGGAGCTGTCCTGCTTGCAGGCAGGGCCAGAAAGACTGGGGAGCACAGAAATGAGCCCCTCCACTCCGTGATCAAAAAAGTCAGCTGACCCTGCATCAGAAAGCAGGAGCTACATTCCCAGGACTGCCCCACTCCCTGGACCACTGGAGAAAGGTAAGGGCTAATACCAGAGTGGTGGAGGCGAGGGGGAAGGCTGTGGTTCTCCCCCTACCTGTGTAGAGGAGGCCCTCACCAGCGCAGCTGCCATTCACCTGCCTGGCTTCTGATGGCAGCAAAAGGGTCTGCAAGGCCCTGTTTGCTGAGGTGGCTGCTGAATCGCCACCTCCACAGGTGCCTGAGGCAGGAGCTGGCCCTGCACAGGGGCCTGCTGCTGAGGATCCTCCATCTCCAGCTGTTGAGACCAAGAAGCATCAGGAGCAGCAGGTGTCTTTTGCAGTGGGCTTGGGTTGACATGGGTTTTCCATCCCTTGTGCTCACCCTACAGACCCAGAGGATGTTGGAGGACCTGGCAGAAGAGGCCCATCGTCAGCGAGCCTTCCCCAGTTTCCTCTGAGACCAGCAACAGGCCTTTCAGGGCAAGGCAGAAGGAGATAATGGTGAAGGAAGAAGTAGAAATTGTGGAAGTGGTGACCCCTACGTCTCAACCCCTTTGCCTTCAGCAGTCTTTTCCTGCCCATCCTAGAGACAGTGTATCTTGCCCAAGCACCTCACAGGAGGCGCCACCTTGGATGCCTGCAGCTGCCGGGAAGCACAGGCACCTCTTCTCCTTCAACACCTGGCAGCATTTCCAGTGAACTGATGGATTAGTCAAGGGAAAGATGTGGCTTATCTCTTGACGTCCAGCCTCAGGAAGTACATGAAGAAACACCACCAGGAGCTTCATCAGGAACAGAGAGAGACTGGCAGTGCACAGCCACCAGCAAGCAAGCAGGGTGGCTGTCCCATTACTCTCTCTCGTGCTCTCCACTCCAGGTTTCCTGTAGAGAAGCGACCCGAAGCATCTCTGCCTGAGATATTTGGTGAGCGTGGCACTAGTTTGCCAAGAGGCGGGATCCAGACGGCATTGAGCCTCATCACTTGGACGACTGCAGAGATGATCGCCATAGAGGGACAGCTTTTTTCTACAGTTGAGGATTTCGACATCTGTGGGCTGCTCCAAGTAGTCTGTCCTTGGTACACACCCCTTGCTTGCACCACACTGAGCATGACCCTAGTGCACTCACTTTACACAGTTGTCAAGGACACAGTTGTCTCACGCCGCTGGGAGAATTGTGCACTTTATGTCAGACATCTGGACCAGCTCTCTGTCACAGCATGTATACCTCTCACTTATTGTGCACTCGTGACCACCTAATGACCTTCAGGATGTGGTGGGACGCCCTGCATTAGGCAGGGCCACATGGGGTACCACCAGGCTGGCTACTAGGGGTGTGCAGTTCGGGTTAATGAAACCCAAAAAAATCCCGAATCACCCTGATTGGGGTGATTTGGGGAACCCAAATCGGCATGCCCCGAATCGATTTGGGGCGATTTGGGGCGATCCGGGACAGCATTTTGCTTGCTTTTCAATGGGAAAAAGCCCATGGGAAAGTGGGAGGCATTTTCCCACCAAATCAAGCCAAAATTGGTGGGGGCCTTCCTCTAACTCCCCTCTAACAACCCCCCAAGTTTCAGACCGATTGGACTTTGGGGGGCCAAAGCTGTTCAAGAAATAAAGTGTTTTTGATAGGAATTGTGTTTTTGTGATTCTCTGATGTTAAGTGAGTTGTGTTAATTTTTCTGTGTGGGGGACTGCTGGTGTAATGTGTCATAATGCTTTGCCTACTTGTACTTTGAAAGGGAGAAAATAATTTTTTAAAAACTTTATTTTGTGTTGTTCGTGTTTTATTCTTTGTTGTGCAGTTGGTTCCCATCATAGGGAACAATAGGGCTGGCTGGCCAGCCATCTCTGTAGGTGGTGGGGGAATTTGAGGGAGGGTGTCTGTGGTTCAGGTGCTCTTTCCCAGGGACAAGCTGGCACTCAGAAGTGTGCCCACCATTGTGGCACCCCTGGGCTGTGCAGAATTGCCCAGTGAAAGAGAGTTTAGAAGTTCCCAGCATAGGGAACAAAGGGAGAGGGCTGGCAAGTCTGTTCCTGGGGTTATGGGTGAGGGGCAGGTGGGGGTGGATTTGGGTCTGTGAGGGGCTAATGTGGGAATTTGGGTCTGTGTGGCAGCTGGGGGGGTATTGGGTATGTGTGGGGCTGTAGGGGGTGGACTTTGGGGGCTGAGAGCACCTACTTGGGGAGGCCATGAAATGCCCCCCCAAGTGGGAGCTGGCTGAGCCTTGGTGGGGGTGGGAGGAAAGGTGGGAGAAGGACCCCTGAGTGTTGGGGGGCATTTTGCATGCAAAATGCCACTCCTGGCAAGACAAGCCTCCCCCAGCTATAAGTAGTAGAGAAAAGAGCACCTACTTGGGGAGGCCATGAAATGCCCCCCCCCAAATGGGAGCAGGCTAAGCCTTGGTGGGGGGTGGGAGGTAAGGTGGGAGAAGGGCCCCTGAGGGTTGGGGGGCATTTTGCATGCAAAATGCCACCCCTGGCAAAGGAAGCCTGCCTCTTCATTTTCCCCCCATAGGAAATAATGGAGATCAGCAGCAGCAAGCACAAAATAGGAGATTAGCAGCAGCAACCTAAAGCTATGCCCTTTTATAGGCGAGGATAGGGGGACCTGGTTTGGAGGGCCATAACATGGCCCCCCAAAGTCCAATCGGTCTGATACTTGGGGGGTTGTTAGAGGGGAGTTATAGAAATGCCCCCACCAATTTTGGCTTGATTCAGTGGGAAAATGCCTCCCCCAGGGCCCCCCTGAATAGGAACAAATGGAGGAGCTGGCCATGGCAGCTTGTTGAGGGGCCCACAGAATTGGACTCCATGGTCCAATCTTCCTGAAACTTGGGAAGCCTTCAGAGGACAGTCAGAAGTAGGTCTCCTGCAAATGTGGTTGATTTTTCTTCCAACATGCCACCCCCAGCCCTCTGGATAGCTCCCAAATAATTTTCCCCTTAAGGAATAATGGAGAGTGGCTGGAGACACCTTCTTTGGGGGGCCTATAAATTTGGCCCCTGGGGTCCAGTCTTTATGAAACTTGGGAGGTCTTTATAAGACAGTTAGTAATAGGTTTCCTGAAAAATTGGTGATGTTTAGTCAAAATATGACCACCCCCAGACCACCAGAATGCCCCAAATTGAGTTTCCCATAGGAAACAATGGCCAAGTTTGACCAAATTTGCTCTGTATTACTGAAGTGAACTAAAAAATCAATTCAGTAATCAGGGATTACCATTTTTTTCCTCTAGTTCAGTATTAATGAATAGAATTTACCAAAAACACCCCTAGATGAAAGATAATGAATCATTTGTCTACTCTTTTATAAAGCAAGGCAGAATGTTACTCTCAGGAAATTATTGTCCTTTCTTGTCCTGTCTGTCATGTCATACACACACTCTTTCTCTCTCTGTATGTATAGTGTGTGTGTGTGTGTGTGTCCTGACTCACTCATCAATGCCCAGCCCAGCCCAAACCCTGTACCTAGAAACATGAAATTTGGGGAGAATATTGCTTTCATGATGTAAACAACAACTAAGAAGGGATTTTAAAAAATTCACCCCCTAGGGGGGTAAAAAGGGATAACATGTGTTTTCCCAAAGGGATACAGCTTCCCCGTGTGGATAGCAGGCTGCTGCCTGCTTGGCCCCCGCCCACTGCCAGCTTGGCCACTCTTCCTTGATTGGGCCAACCTTTCAAGGCCATTTGCATATGCGGCCTGGTTGGGCCTCACAACATTCCACACCTCATCCCCCTCAGAGACAGTTGGAACACAGAGTACATTTGGTTGTTGTGGGTTTTCCGGGCTGTACAGAGTACATTTGCATATGCAGCCTGGTTGGTTCTCACCTCCCACATTCTAAACATTCTGCAGTTGCTATTGGGAGTCATTGAATGTGTCCTGAAGTCAAATGCACCTCCCAGCCTTCCCCTCAAAGTTCTCTAGGGTTGCCAGTTTCCCTGTGGGGCCTGGCTTTCCTGTGTGGCTGGCAGGCTCTAGCCTGCTTGCACCCCCCTCTCTCTGATGGGTCAGATACGGAACTGTGTTATGAGGTAAAAATATAAGTATTATAACTGGATTTAAAGTAGTTAAATACTGTAGCGAAACACAAGTATCAAGCTAGTACATATATAAAGATACTTACCCTCCTCTAGATACCATCAAGTTGACTCTGATTTTATAGGACACCAGAATCCCAAGTACTTCCTTGTCCATTCCAGGTCTTAAACTAAAGGGGGGCAGGAAAAGAGAAGGAAAAGTGGACATATTTGAAGAGAAGGAAAAGTGAACATAACATAGAGAATAGAAATTAGACAATGCTAGAGAGGGAAGTGATTTCTCTTACATGGTGCTGGAAGCCAGATTTGTGTCCTCGTGCTTGAGTTTGCCGTCCAGTGCGAGGCCACGCTTTTTACGGTTGTTGGTTAATGAGGGGGTCACAGAGTAGCTTTTGGAGAGAGTAGAGTTGGCAGCCACATTCTCACTTAAAAGGAAAACAACCTGCTAAATCCTGATGCTAGTGGGATAGTAGACATCAAAACATTCTGATTTAAATATTTGGATTTTTTTAAAAGACTCATCACCTATGATCATTTCCAACTTGGAAATAGCTTCAGTGAAGAAAATAGCATGAATCCTGCATGTAGACTTCACACGAGCAATCCTAAGTGGCCATGATGACCTTTCTGAACTCATCTAAGAATCTACCTGGTCTGAAGCTCTTCAAAATTCCGAATTCTACCAGAGTAATTGAAAGATCTTTCAATGCTGATTTGTAGAAGAGGTGCAAATCTGTTTAATTTTCTAGGATCTTTTGATAATGTTTTGAATTTTTTCTGCCAGATGTTTAGAGCTGTGTAGTTATGTGGTATCATTTGATGAATTGTCAATTGATGAATTGTTTTTATGCACGTGGTCAGATACGTGTGTTTTGCAAGCCACCCTTTCAGGGGAAAGGTAGGGAATAAATGTCTAACATAAAATATCAAATAAGGACATATGGCTGCTTTGCATTTCAAACCACAGTCCCCTCTTTATTTCCTTCTACAAAATGGAACAAGAGTATGAGCTGTTCTGTACATATGCAATAGTACATTTTGTAAAAAGGGAACTTTGAGTTCTAAAAGAAGTGTGCAAGTTTGAGAAAGCTGAACATTTGTTCTGGAAGAGCGACTCTCAGCTTCAGGTGTTTTCAGCCAGTTCCCCCTACCTGTATATTCCTGTGCTCACCCCCCCAGGAACAAAATTTGGGGGCTCAAGGCAAAGGGATTTTAAAAAAAAGTCCTGTACTACAAGAAACTACCTTGGGATACAAATCAGTGAGGGACCAAAACTGAAAAGATATTTTAAAAATGCCTGTTTGGACCCAGCTATAGCTGCATTTGGAAAATGTTTACCTTGGTCTTCTAACAGTCTCAAATATGAAAGAGCCCGAGATTGGCTTCCTTTGTCCCTGTAAAGACCTCCCCCACCCACTATATTCAGTTCTTTCATTATTTCCTTTCTTCCCTTCTAACTCTGGTCATACATCTCCCACTTACGTTATCTCCTCAAAACATATCGTCTTCGTATATTTGTCCAGAGAATACAGAACCACATCTGTTGTTTGCTCAACTAAACAAAGAAAAGGGGGGGGGGGAACAGCAATGACTCAGGATGTCCAGAGGATATTATGCAACAGCGACTGTCTCTAGGTCCACAGCGCCCCCTGCTGTTCAGGAATGGGGACCTGCTGTGTTCCTTCTGCCTCTTAAGGCAGCTTTTTTCCCATCTCATCCACCAGAGACAAACTTCTAATTTTTCTCCAGCACCAGAAGGAAGTGTTCCTTCTCAAATAAGTACTAGAACCTATTTCAAATTACAAGCATTGGAAGATGCTGACGGACAGTAGATTTGGAATTCAGAATTAATTCAGAACTAGATGAAGACTATCACCAATTCAGATGCAAACAGCATGGAAAACAACAAGAATTGTATGAGCCAGACACCTTATCAAGAATATGAAGGTAGGTGTGAGCAGAGGTCATTTCGTAGAAAAAGAGCTGGAGGAACTCATTAGCATAACTCATTAGCATAACCACACCCCTTGCCAGCACTGGAAATGTGTCATTGGCATAACACATTTGCATATGCCACGCCTCCTGACATCGCCTATCATGGCTGTTTTAGACCCAGGAGAGGGGCAGACGGAAACGTGACAGCAGCAGCAGCAGCAGCAGCTGACATCGGCCACCTTCCTGCCTTTGTGGGAAGGACATCAGTCGAGCTGCCCATTCCCCCCTGCTCAGAGGACTCTGCGTTTGCAATGGATGGGGGCACCACGCGGCTGAACTATATGTGCAACAGTTCCTGAGCTGCTGCGCAAGAGCCCAAAGGAGGCTGCCATCAGCAGCATCACCCACCTTCCTGCCTTGCCAGAAAGGATGGGAGGGAGAGGACCTGTCATGTGGGGGGTAAGTGGGAAGATCCCCCCGCAACCGCCAGGCCGAAGAGGAGCGCGCAGGTATTCCTGGCGTGGGAGGGAGAGGATGTGTCATTCGGACCGGGGGCCTGATCCCCCAGCCACCGCGGGTCCTCACCCGAGGGTCCCACTGAGGAACAGTGAGATTGAGAACAGCAACAAACATTTTCCATTGCTGAACTGGTTCGCGGTTCGTTGAGCGTGGAATAGCCCCCATGTCTCTTACACAGCCCATATTCCCGGGGAGTCTTTTGCAGGCTCTCCTACAGCCATACCAAAGTTTGGACAAGATTGCAAAAGGGATCTTGGAGTTTTACCCTCTCCAATCCAAGGCCCCAGGAAACTCCCACTTGATACAATTAGAGCCACCGGTTAACGTTGGCCCAGTGTACAGAAGGTGGGTGTCAACGGTAATAAGCCACCTCCCCTCAGGGGTCAGGGGTTCGGGCAGCTCACCGGTGGCACCCTCCATGTGCCCGCCTGCCAGGCCAAAAAGGAGCATGCTGGTATTCCCGGTGCAGGCCGGAAGGTGTGTACTGGGGGCGGCCGCCGGGCCTCGCAGGCCCGGGGAGGCATCGTCGAGCCGCCTCCCCTCAGGGGGTGGGGGGTCTGGCCACTCGCTGGAGGCACCCCCTATGTGCCCGCCTGCCAGGCCAAAAAGGAGTGCACTGGTATTCGCAGCTATGTAAGAAGGCGGGTACTGGCACAACCGAGCTGTGTACCCAAGGAGGGAGCAGTAACAGGATAGTCCCTCGTGAAGCAGGGGCTGACCTGATCCGCCATCCTGCCTTTGAGGAAAGTAGGGGATGGGCAGAACAGGAGGCATTGCTTGGATGGGTCAGAGTGGTTCCTGAGAGGGGGAGACGGAAACGTGACAGCAGCAGCAGCAGCTGACATTGGCCACCTTCCTGCCTTTGCGGGAAGGACATCAGTCGAGCGACCCATTCCCCCCTGCTCAGAGGGCTCTGTGTTTGCGATGGATGGGGGCACCGCGCGGCTGAACTATATGTGCAACAGTTCCTGAGCTGCTGCGCAAGAGCCCAAAGGAGGCTGCCATCAGCAGCATCACCCACCTTCCTGCCTTGCCGGAAAGGATGGGAGGAAGAGGACCTGTCATGTGGGGGGTAAGTGGGAAGATCCCCCTGCAACCGCCAGGCCAAAGAGGAGCACACTGGTATTCCCGGCGTGGGAGGGAGAGGACATGTCATTTGGACGGGGGGCCTGATTCCCCAGCCACCGCGGGTCCTCACCCGAGGGTCCCACTGAGGAACAGTGCGGTGGCAGCTGCCTCCTGAGCCATCAGCCTCGAGGTTGTAAGTGGTGCTGTCCCAGACCCCGAGGGGACAACCTCCGCCAGCGTGGCCTGCCAGAGTGCTCTGCTGTCACCAGCTTCACCCTCAGGGCAAAGTGATCCTCCCACTGACCCCCGCTCAGAAGAGCTGGTGGCCCCTTTTCTCCCCCCAATGGATGTTTCCCTGGGTGAGGAGGGAGACAGGCTCGGGTGGTGCCTCTTCAGGTGCCGTTGAAAACAGGTGCTTTGGGTTTTTGCCTCTGCGCACCAGGACATCACAGGCACGGCACCGCACCACACAGGGGTCATCAGGAAGGGCCCAAAAGTGCCTCCATATGGAGGCGTTGTAACGTTGACCGCTAACTGTCCCAGGGGAAGGAGGACGAACGGTTATAGGCTGTGCTGCGGGGCTGGACACGGACGACGGGGTGAGGGGTGGACTGCGGGAGGGGACACCACTGAGAGTTTGGGATGGGGACAGGAGGGATCTTTCATAACACACATACCATTCCTCCAGGGATCCATCGCCCGCCCGCCCCTCCTCAAAATGTTGAGAGAGTTTCTCTCCCTCCTGCGCAAAGACCTCTTGGGCCTCCACAGCCCACATAGGTGAATTGGAGGGAGCAGGAGGACTCTCTGTGGCCCCCGAGCCACACCCAATATTGCTTTCCACAACTGAACCAGGAGGACTGCCATCGCACTTCACCCCACAACCACCCTTGGCAGACAACACAAGATGAAGACTCATTGTGCCACCAAACTAGAATTAAGGAGGACAGGAAAGGAGATGATTCTGTGTGCCCTCCGCCGCGGTGCCCACTGAGCTCGACCCCAGGGCCTGGCAGCAGAACTGGAACCAGAGGGAGGGAGGGAGGGACTAGAGCCCTAGCCCACCACTCCCACAGACCTGAACAGATCAGGCACTGATTAATAATAATCAATGTGAGCCCTCAGCCGAGGTACCCACTGAGCTTGGCCCCAGGGCCTGGCAGCAGCCCTGGCACTGGACGGAGGGAGGGACTAGAGCCCTAGCCCACCACTCCCACAGACCTGAACAGATCAGGCACTTATGTGAGCCCTCAGCCAACGTGCCCACCGAGCTTGGCAACAGGGCCTGGCAGCAGCCCTGGCACCAAAGGGAAGGAGGGACTAGAGCCCTAGCCCAATACTCCCACAGACCTGACCCAATCAGGCATTGATCAATAATCAATGTGAGCCCTCAGCCGAGGTGCCCACTGAGCTTGGCCCCAGATCCAGGCAGCAGCCCTGGAACCAGAGGAGATAGATCCCTATCCTCCAAATCCAAGCGGAATTAGTCTTTCTCCCCAAAGGCTAGCAAGTGGCAAGCAAGAGCTCTGTCCCACTCCACTGCTCGCTGAAAGTGAAACCCAGCCTGGGAGCCCACGGCTATTTATAAGCAAGGGTCCCATTGAGCAACACAGGAGGTCTGTGTTTGGCCATCAGAGCTGCCTATCAGGGTTTGCAGGGATAAGATTGGAGTGCCCGTGGCTACAGGACACCCCCTTCCCCCTCCCTCCCCTGGGTGTCTTCTCCCAACTTTTAACCGCTTTGCAGCTCCGTGGTTGGAAGGAAGACTTGCCGATCAAGGTAAGCTGGGCTTCCATTCGGGTTTCCAGGGTGACAGAAGGAGTGCAGACAGAGTTCTGGCATTCCCCCGGCTCCGTTGCCAGGGTAATTGATTGCTGGCACCTGTGTGTCTGGCTTCCTGAACCGCGGCCAAACGCACCGAACCGGACTTTTGCCAACCGCTGATTCATTGGCCGTGGCCAATCACGAACTGCCAGATCGCGATCGCGCAATTGCCATTTTCGTGGGGTTTTGATGTTTGTAATGTGGTTCATGCCCATCTCTACATGTGATCTTTTTGGGGAACTGCCGGAACTGTGTTCCTGTGCGTTCTCCCTCAAAATGGGTCCTGGGTGTGAGTCATGAGAACAGTATGTAGTGGAAGGTGACTTGAAGGACAAGGTGAAATAGCAAGAAGAAATGATATATGGAATACAGAACAAGCAAAAGGGATTACTTTTACCCACCATATAAAGGTTAGTTATTGGTATTGCCAGGGTTTTTGTTCTTGTTCCCTCACCTGTTATTTTAATTTTCTTCACAACTTTGTTGGTGGTATTGTTAATTTTGACATTAACTCCAATTGGATCTCCATGGTAATAAATCTGAAATAATAGGAGATTATTGTCAAAAGATGACAATATAGGAACCAAATAGTCCAGTTGTACCATTTCTGCACAAGGTCAGAGTGTTTTGCCAGGGCTGCTGAGTCACCATGGGTCCATGTTACCCCAAACAGTAATCCTTGTTCTTCCCTTTCCCCTTCCTTTCTGCTGCTGCCTCTTTAAACAGAAAGGAACAGAGGAGAGCACAAAGACCCCCACCCCAATCCTCTTCTTCCCAGTTAGAGACTGTGAAGTTTCTGAATTTTTAAAATCAAGGGCATTCCCTGTTCTCAGGCCTTGCTCCAACTAGCCTGATCGTGTCCTTGTTTACTCACAATATTAATGAGGAGGGTTGGGCTTACTTGCACATAAACATGCAAATATGCTTCTTCACAGCTACCCCACCCCAAAATCCATTCTGCATACCATCCTCTTTCCATTTACCAGCACCAAATGCTCCCCTACGGTCATCCCAAACTAGATCTAGAGGTTGCCAACATTTTTCTTACTGGCTCCCACTGTGCCTTGCACAGCAGCCTGAACTGCAGGAATGAGCCAGTAGTAAAGGTCTGCTCAGTTTTGTCAAAAGTTCCCCTTGCTGATTTCTGTACATGAGGCTTCCGTTAAAGGCAGAGGAGCAAGCCAAGCCTCTTTCTTGGCCAGCTGGCAACACTATGGAACTGCCACTACTTTAAAGACACTGGTCTGTATTTCCTTGGCCCTGATGCTCTTTCTGAGCAGCTGCCAGGAAACATTTTGGCCCTCCAGCATCACCATGTTCGGGTTCCCAGCCCCGCCCTCTCCATCATATTCTTCTCTGGGTCATGAGATAATTGACAGCTCTGCTCTTCTCCCACACAGCCCGACAGGAGAGGCTGGCAGGCTACGCAGGTGCAGGGTGGTGGCAGGCAGCGGAAGTCGAGCTAAGCCCCGCCCCCCCGCATCCCTCCCTCTTTCTCTCTGTTTAATTACAGAGCACTGGCAGCAGCCAAAAGGACAGAGGCGAGCAGAGGCAATCCAGGGAAGCTAAACTCTACTGTATTGGCTGATGGAGACCTCCAGCTCAGGGCCCCCAAGCTGACTTTGGGCTCCCCACAGCCCCCCTCTCACAGCGCCCCTTTGTTTTGCAGCTTCTGTCGATCAAAACCAAAGATTGTCCCTAAGCAGAAGGAGGAAAGCAATAGCTTGCAGGAAAAGCGGAAGCATACATTTAAAGCAGAATCGCGCAATCTGCAGTACAGCCAAAGGAAGAGGTGAAGCATAGCAATGAGTTGGACACATCAGTGGCCTCTAGAAAAAAATGGCTAGCCACACAACAGACCTCCTTGTCCAGAGATGCCTCAAGGTGCAGGGGCTTGTCAGACAACATGAATTGCTTTGTAGTCTCAGACTTCGGTGCGGGGCCAGGGTTTGTGGGTGCAAACTGAACCTTTCTTATCACCAACCGCACTGAATTCCTACAGAGAAAAGAAGCAGCTGAGCATGCCCTATTTGCGCAGATGAAGATGATCCAAAGTGGTTGATACTATGAGAGATTCTTTGGCTCTTCAAACAATATTATCAGTAATGGTACAAAGACATATTTTTCCCAATGAGTTAATGAATCCAAAGTGTTGACAGTTGCATTCTGAAGATTAGTTTTGTAACTGCTTTTGCACTGGAAGAGCTGAAAAAAATGGAGAAGAATATAAAGCCTGAATCCCTCCCTGCTAGGGCTGTCCACCACCTTATCTTGTCAAGCCAAGCTTGCTGCCTATTGATTGCCACCACCTGACTGTAATTAGTGTATATTTTATGTGATTTTCTCTTTTAAATTTTCTTTTAGATCTATTTATGGTATTAACTGTATAAATTAATAAATTAATTTTAATATGTTTCTAAACTGTTGTAATCCCTTCATGGGGAGGGCAGAATAGAAATCCAAAGAAATAAAATAAATAAAAATAAATGAATGTAGTTCGAAACACCATTGACTTCTTATCTTATATGCGCCTTTATAGCCAATTAGTGACTTTTCCATATTTTCTTCAAGAGTAGGCAGTGTATTATATAACTTATTGCTTCTAGCTTTCTGTCTCTCTTCCCACATCTTTCCATTCCTTCAATCTCAGCCACATAGTCCAGCTATGAGGGAGCCATTTGAGGATTAAACTGTAACTGGGCAGTAATGATAATTACAAACGAGGACCTTGCAAAGTAGATTATTTATTAGTTTGTCCCAAGTAAATTTTATAATTGAACAGTTTTTGTATTGCTATTTATTTTTTTATTATTTATTTATTTGCATCATTTATACCCTTCCTTTCTCCTCGGTGGGGCCCAAAGCAGCTTATATTCTCCTGTCTGCCATTTCATCCTCACAGCAGCTCTGTGCGGAAGGCCTAGTGCGTGCGACGGGCCCCAGGTCAGCCGGCAAGTGCCCACAGGGGAGAGTGGGGGCGTTCAACCCAACGTCTCCCAGACTCTAGTCTGGCACTCTAAGCACCACACCACACTATTGTGTATCTGGGCGGGGTAGGACAACAAACTTACTTTCTGTTTAAGTATCTTTCTCTTCCTCTATGTTCCGTTTCAGCATTTCTCCAACTCTGTATGGGATCCTTGCTAATGCTGTGTATTTGTAAACTTGCATTTTTTTACCCTATGCCATTGTTTATGGAAATGTCCTTGATACTGATTGTACTAATCTCACACTATGTAATCTGCCTTGAGTCTCTATGAGAAAGGTGGACTATAAATAAATAAATAAATCCTCCCCACAGAAGACTATTAAGCTATAGCCCAAACTGTGTATACAATAGTATTAAAAGATCCTCTGGAACTGTGTGTGGATACTGCTATGTACATTCCCTGAGCTGGGGTCTGTTTTGGGTAACACATTAACACAATTATTTTAATGTTAATAGATAGTCTTTGGTGTTGATTCAGAAACACATGGGCGACCAAATGAGGAACTGAGGTTTACCTCTTATGAATTTTCTCTTCCAAATTTTCAGCACAAAATGTTTTAACCTGGAAGTCCACACCACAAGGCTGAGGAAAACATATAAGAACAAAGGTTACAAATGTCTAGAGACAAATTGTTTCCCATTTAACAACTGGTCCTAAGAACTTACAATTGCATAACTTCAAATCTTGGGGAAGAGATGGACAGGATTAGCTAAAGAGATTAACCTGGATAACCAGATAACCAGCAAAGTCAACTCTCTCTAATGCACCATCTGTTCCATGAAAAGCAGTCCAGAAAGCAAGGAGTAAAACTTGTATTGACTACTGACCTTTACTGATTTAAGAGACAATCCTCCTCTGTCAGCCCTGAGAATTGCAAGCGCCGATGTGTGTTTCAGAGATCTCTAAGAATTCTCAGTATCTTCACCAAATTACACTTTATAGAATTTGGAGACTAAAATAGTAAAGAGTCCAGTAGTACCTTTAAGACTAACCAACTTTATTGTAGTATAAGCTTTCGAGAGCAACAGCTCTCTTAATCAGCTCTCTCATCTGATGAAGAGAGCGGTGGTTCTCGAAAGCTTCTGCTACAATAAAGTTGGTTAGTCTTAAAGGTTCTACTGGACTCTTTACTATTTTGCTACTACAGATGAACACGGCGAACTCCTCTGGAGGCTGAGTAGAAAACCATCACAGTTAATTGGTATAAATAAGTGTCCATGACCTGCATTTGTGATCTCATCACACCTTCTGATTGGATGGGAGCACAAAGAAGTGCTGGCACCCACTTCTGAGAGGAGGGAATTCTGCTGTTCCATAGCTGATGAAAAGATGCTGCCGATTTATTCATTGTAACAGAAGAAACACCAGAGCAGTGAATCAAGCAAAGAGGAGGCAGGGGTCACAGTCTGGCGCACATGAGCCTTGAACGACCTACGTCCATGTATTGTTGGCGTCATGGCAACAGTTCTGTTCCCTGGCACATAGTTTAGAAACAACTGGTATAGCCCAGGGTGGCATAAGTTCCTCACAGGGCATGACTAGGCAGTGAAGTTCTCTTCAGGCATGATCCCAGGTGTTCCAGAAATGGCTAGGACTATAAAGGAGAAGCTACCACTCCCATCCTTCCTGCATGATTCCCTTGTGTTTTGCTGTTTATTTATTTAGAAAATGTCTATGCCACCTATTTTGAGGTGGCGCACCAAGTAAAAACAAAATGAAATTTCAAAAGCAACAACATTAAGAATTATGAATAGGAAAGTTAGTTATATAAACAAACAAGAAGCATAAAAACAGAATAAAGTAACATGCAACATCCTAAAATTATAGTCCTAAAACAGGCCTTTGGTTAGAAGATAGGTAAAAACAGTATAAAATGATGTAAAACAGCATAAAATATTTTGGTATATTGCCCAAAGGGGAGGGTATTCCAAAGGTGTGGTCTATCACTGAAAAATCCTGGGCCCCTCTTCTCATCTTCCTTATCTCTGCAGGCAGGGGTACCAAGAGCAGAGAAACCAAAGGATGCATCCGCCTTTCCGGATGTGTTTTTCAAGGCCCTGTGTCTCACGACGATCACATTGTTAACATCATTTAAATCAAGCATCCCCAATGTGATGCTCATGGGTGTCACAATGCCCACCGACAACTCTCCTGGTGCCCATCAAGTGTTTTTGGAAAGTGGGTGGAGCCAGGTGGAGTCTTGCCACTAAAGATCTTACTAGCTATGCAAATTGAAATAACATTGTTTCAGTGGCAGCTGCCACCTGAGTTCGTGTTGCCAGCCTCCAGGTGGTGGTTGGAGATCTCCCAGAATTACTAGTGATCTCCAAATGACAAAAATCAGGTTCCTTGGAGAAAATGGCTGCTTTGGAGGGTGGCATTCTACCCTACTGAGGCCCCTCCTCTCCCCAACCCCACCCTTTTCAGGCTCCACCCCAAAATCACCAAGAATTTTCCAACCTGGACCTGGCAAACCTAACCAGAGTGCTTGTTATATTCTCTCTCACTCCTTTTTCCCAGTAAATTTTTTAATTTACTCTCCTCTCCTGCACTTGGGCCTTGTGTGTGTGGCTCAGCCTCCTGAGGCAGCCATTTTGTGGTTGGCTCTACTTCCTGCAGCAGCCATTTTATGGTTGCACCTACCAGCCTATGTCAGAATTCCAAAGGTGCCCACATGTTCAAAACTGTTGGAGACCCCTGATTTAAACAGAAACAAGACCTAGACAGAATAGACCATATTTACCTTCCCAGTATCATCTGGCCCTGGCTGGAGGGTGATAGAACAGGGCAAATTGGTCGCCATCTAAGAACACATATGACAGAAGTTTAGTAGAATTTATTACAACCAACTATCTTCTAACTTCAGTCAGGCTCTAACTGGTTTTATGATTAAGTACCCCAATGACTGTAATGCAAACTTCCTACCTTCATGCAATGTTCAATATCAATGTGTCAGCTGAGGATACTTCAGGTACATTCCTTCAGGTACTGTAGATGCCAGCACACATACAGTACTGTTAAGCTTTTAATTGAAACTCTCCCCCGTGATAAACTTCCAAAGAATATCAGAATTCTCTGGAATACATTTGGAACATACTGATATATTAGCCCAGTTTCCACTCCAGATCAATAAATTGCATCTGCACAATGAGGGGAAAATTCATGCAATAAGAAACTGCACTGGACTGCAGGAGCTAAAACAGCCAAACATCCCCCGTGGGGCTAGCAGCACTACATGGGCTATTTGACTCTCAGTCAGCAAATGACAACAGGGGTAGGCTCACTTATTGTCATGGCATGCATCACCTCCAACCTGGTCTAAACTAGGTAGCCCTTGTGACATTGCTAGGGCTTGGCTCAGACTGCTCCTAGCCACAGTGGCCCTCTATGTCAACAGCCCTTAAAGAATTTCATGGTATCTTATGTCCATATTGAGCAGCAGCTAGAGTTGCTGCATCATATCACAAGGGAATCTCTAACAGGACACTAAGCTTTTGGTATTACAAGCTTCATTCTTGAGAATTTTTGATACTGATATAACTGAGAAGGAACCTGCAATAGATTAATTTTGTGTCAATGACTATTGTGGTTGAATTTTGCGTGGTTTTGTGCATGTCAAGTTTTGGCCTGTAGACTAATCAAAGATTCCTTATTAAGTTGATCTGGTGACTTTTAATTGATTACACTCAAATAAAATGAAATTTCACAGAAACTAATACTAAAATAGTTCCTAACAAAGTAAAGACTTGGGGGTTAGTTTAGGGCATCTAACCTTTATTGATTGTAGACAATTATTTCAGTGTTTGTTGAACTGGGGTATTAGGATCCCCAGCGGGACCATGAATACAGGCCAGATGGTCCCCAAGTGCTTTGTAAGGACAATGGGCAAGTCTTTCTACTGCCAATGCAGTTGATGTGGAAACTGAGCCCTTTCTAGTATTCTAGGAAAAAAGGAAGACCCTCTAAAGCTTCTACCATTTATAGTGATCTAACTTCAACATCACTTCAGAGAAGTACCCAGAAAATGAAATGATTGATTGCTAGCATGTAATAGCTCAGCCCTAGGACTTCTATTTGGTTGAATGGCACCAAGGAGGTATAGTCCTAATACAGACGTTATTGTTACTTCAGTTATAAAATTGTTTATAACTGTTTATTCCAGTATTATTATTGCTAATGACAGTTTTCAGTTGAATACTGTAAGTTCTGGTTTTTCACAGCCACTTGTAGAAACAGAAATTTTTCAAGGTTCCTTCTGAACCCTCTTCAGCTGACCTCTGGACAGGAGATTTCTTGCTGTATCTGTTGCAAAGTCCCTTCCAATCAAGGGGTGAGACTGAGCCTAATTTGAGTTCTGACCCTAAAGAATCAGCTGCCCTCTGAGGCTTGACATTGTAGGCCATGTGCAGATAACAAAAAACATTCTGCTTAAACTTGCTGACATGGCTTTCTCCGTACTATTTTGAAGACGCTAGAGGATAGAGGCTCCTATGCAGCACGCAGGTTGCGGCGTATTTGGAAAGGGGCTGCCCAGCACATGATGGGTGCCAGTGAGAGAGGAAAGGAAGGGACTGGGTGTTCATGAAAAAATTAAATCAAAACTGCAGTCCCCAGGTTGCCACAGTCTTGGAATTGCTGTTCTGTTGATTAAATCACAATTTGCAGCTTTGTCTTAGCTCTGTGGTCTTAGGTTATAGGATAATCCCATGGGAGATATTGTTTAAAAAACAGAATCCAAACGTTTGTGCCTAAAAAGAAATGAACAAGTTGCAGACAGTTGAGCAAGGTGTGTTCTCATATAGTGAGTATACTGTACCTCAAAAGTGAAGGGGTAGGCATGCTCTCCTAACTTTTTCAGTAGCTTTACTTGCAAGGAAGTGAGACTCTTGGATGCCTGGTCTGGTACAGGAGGGTAAATCTGTGTGCTGAGGACATAGATGTCCTTTCTGTAGGTCAGCCCGATGACATCCAGGTCATCACGGCCATAGCGAAATGCACAAGTGAGAGTCACATACACTGGGCCACCACAGAATCGAAAGAATTCAACAGAACAGAGAGGAGGATGAAGGCAGAGAGAATGAAGGAGGGAATATTGGAAAGCAGGTGGATCGAGAGGGATGGAGTAGAGAAAATAAAGAAAAAATCCGTGAGTTCAGAATTAAAAGTTTCTTAATTCAGACATCAAATTAATACTGTTATAACAACAGTGCACCTACTGGTTAAAAACTCATCCTATGCAGACCCCATTAACTTCAGTGTACTTAGAAAGGTGTAACTCTGCTTAAAATAGCTCCGTAAGAGTCGGAAGCAACAACAGCCACATCTTGGAATGATTTGGTTTTAATTGTTTTGTATTGTACTTGACTGTTTTACTCACATTTATTGTATGTTTTTATGTTTTTATGCTTTTATCTTTTATTGAATTATGGATTTGATGTTGTGACTAGGGGGGTGCAATTCGAGATTCTGATTGGGGATAAACACCTGAATCAGGCTCAATTCAGAAAAATTTGGGATTTCCAAATTGGGCCCAGCATTGCTGGCCCGATTAGGAAATACTGAATCAAAGCTTTCTGAAGCTATTTGGATTGCTTTTGAAAGCTTTGGTTCAAATGGGAGCAGCCCTCGGCACTTTTCTGGTTTGCATTTGCAAACAGCCAGAAAAGTGTTGCTTGCTTTCAAACGTCCCACCCCGCTGTTTTTTTCCCTCGGATGGGAGAGGGAGTATGGTTCTCCTTCCATCGTGGGAAGAAAGTGGCGGGGCAGGAAGTTTGAAAGTGGCATGAAAAGGGGTGCTTTCAAATGCCACACCTCTTGCTTCAACTGGTAGGAGGGGGAGCCCCCCTCACATCAGCTGAAGCAAGTGGCACAAAACTTAAAGCACCCCTTTTCGAGCCACTTGCAAGCAATATAGAAAGGGGCACTTTCAAACCCTGCACCGCTTGCTTCAGCTGATGGGTGGGGAGCCCCCTTGCATCAGCTGAGGCAAGCGGCATGAAACTTAAAGCACCCCTTTTCATGCCGCTTGCAAGTGACATGGAAAGGGGTGCTTTCAAACCCTGTGCTGCTTGCTTCAGCTGATAGGTGAGGGAGCCTCCCCCCACTCATCAGCTGAAGCAAGCAGCATGAGGTTTGAAACGTATAGCCACCCTTCTTGTGCCACTTGCAAGTGGCTCAAAAAGGGTCACTTTCAAATGCCTTGCTACTTTCTTCACCCATTGGGGGGGGAAGCCGTGTAGCAGCAGGGTGGGGGAGTTTAAAGCTTCGGTGTACTCCCAAATCTTTATGGAGCATAACGAAGTGATCTAAACATCCAAATCCCAAATCAGCTTGCCGTTTTGGGATTTGGGTTATTATGAATTGTTTTCGGTAAACCCGAAGTGGGAAATCCAAATATTTTTCAGGTGTACACTCATATTTGTAACCCGCCCTGAACCCAATTGTGGGGTTGGTGGGTTAAAAGTCTAATAAATCAAATTAATCAAATCAAAAATGAGGTAGCAGTCTTGGATTCAAACACAATCACATACAATACACAATTATTAAACACAATTGCATGCAATCCTGGTTTAGCTTGCATAATTTTAAAATAAGCGTTAGTGATATTAATCTATATGAAGGTTTTGACCCTTTGCAAAAAGCACTACTATTATTGTTATTATATTCCAAAATAAATGCAATATGATTCTACTTTATCATGAGAGAAGGATTGAAGGAGAAAAAGTGGTAGGTTTGATTTTTCTGTTTGGGTTAAGTACAAAGTATCCAACCATTTTTAGGATTCTTTTAAAAATTGATCACATCTTCTTCTTAATGAAGATGTGTGTTTGATTTTCCAACCTTTTCTGTCCTTCAGGTACTCTGGATCAATCAAGACAACCCCATCTGCAAATAAACATAAGAGAATCAGGTATGATGATGATGATGATGATGATGATGATGATGATTTATAAACCGTCCATCCTCAGGGGCTCTGGGCGGTGAACAACAGTTAAAATCAATAAAAACAAGAAAACAATAATTCTAAAATCAACATACAATAAACAATAATAAAATAAATTAACCAAATACATTAAGGTACAATGGTGGGGAGAACCCCCACCCCACCCCAAAGGTGGGAGGCTGACATGGCACCGTCCCCTTCAACCACCGAACGCCTGGCAGAACAGCTCTGTCTTACAGGCCCAGCGGAACGATAAATTGTCCCGCTGGGCCCGGGTCTCCATTGACAGAGTGTTCCACCAGGCTGGGGCCAGGACTGAAAAGGCCCTGGCCCTGGTTGAAGGGAGGCGGGCTTCCTTAGGGCCAGGAACCACCAGTAAACATTTATCTGCTGAGCGAAGCGGTCTCCAGGGAACATACAGGGAGAGGCAGTCCTGAAGATATGCAGGTCCCAACCCACTCAGGGCTTTAAAGGTAAGAACCCACACCTTGAAACTGATTCAGAATTCAACCAGAAGCCAGTGCAGCTGGCACAGGACAGGTGTGATAAGTGACTGGTAGGATATACCAGTCAGGACTCACACCGCCGCATTCTGGACCAGTTGTAGTTTCCGGATCAGGTCCAGGAGTAGCCCAGCATAGAGTGAGTTACAGATAAAGAAAGAAAACACAGAACCTGTATAATGTGTATTGTATTTGTACTACTGAGATCTGTGTTCAAATCCCAACTCAACCATGAAGCTCAATGGGGTTGCAATCCTGGGAGGAAGCCCCATTGAATAAAATGAGACTTAATTCTGAGTAGCCCTTCTTAGAATTGCTGCCTAGATGTGCTTAAACTAAGATGAAAATATACAAACACATGCAGTTGCATTATACCCATCAGTCTTTTGGTCTATCACTATTTTTTCTTGCTTGCTTGCTCAGACTCCACATTAAAAAATATAAAACAATGCAATCAAACAGCATAAATCACCTAATAAACAATGTTATAGGATTAAAGGTAAAGGTAGTCCCCTGTGCAAGCACCAAGTCATTACTGACCCATGGGGGGAATCACATCACAACGTTTTCTTGGCAGACTTTTTACGGGGTGGTTTGCCATTGCCTTTCCCAGTCATCTACACTGGGTAGATGGAAACTGGGTATTCATTTTACCAACCTCAGAAGGATGGAAGGCTGAGTCAACCTTGAGCCAGCTACCTGAACCCGGCTTCCGCCAGGATCGAACTCCAGTCATGAGCAGAGCTTGGGCTGTAGTACTGCAGTTTTAGATTACAAAATTAGGAAAAAAGCACACAAACAAACAAAGTATAGGACATACAATGCCCTAAAAAATTTAGAAAATGAAATTACAAAAGTAGAAAATGTAGTGAGAGAAAGATAATGCATATACTGAACAGCAGTACAGACTAAGGATGTGCACTGAGAACATTTCCATTTAAGTTTTGGTTGTGAGAGGTTTATTTATTTATTTATTTCGACTTATAAACTGCCCAACCTCAGGGGCTCTTAACTAGTTTGCTCTGGGCTGGCTGGTGCTGGCTCAGGTCTGATCCAATTGTGTTTTTTGTTTTCAGGAATTTTGGCCTGCTTATAGCACGCAAGGTGAGTGTTGGCCACACGTACACAGACTAGACATGGGCACGAACAGCATTACGAACAGAAAAAAACAACGAACAGCCTGATCTGCTGTTCTCGAACAAGCTGTTCATGAGGCCCCACTAAGTACAGCCCAGTTCTCATCCCCCCAGCTCCTAGCCTAGGTTCCCATTCCCCAATAGCTGCAGTGAATAGGTAAGGACGAGCAAAAAAAAGCAACTAAGGATGAGAGAAAAGAAAGTTCAGGAGTTCCAAGGTTACGTATCCATGACCAGGGTTCTTCTTCTCAGGAGACAGGCAGATAAGCTCAGGAGAGGGGCCCCCTCCTCTGCACGCTTTCACAGGACAGCGACCGAGGAGACAGCCACAGCTGCCTCTAACATCAGAGCACAATGTCCATCAGAGTCCAGTCCTTGGCCCAGGCTCTTACCAAGCAGGTCAGGGGGTTGTCAAGCCCCTGAAGTATGGCAGGGGATGCCAAGACCCTGACATTTATTGGATATTTATTGATTGTATGAACTATTTATGATTTATACTTGTAGTTATTATATGCAGTTTAATTAATTGTTAAATAGAATTTTGGAAGTATATCGAGAATAATTGGCATTTGTTTTTTGGGTGGGAGAATTGTTGTTTATCTGTTAATAATAATATAACATTTGATTTATATACCGCCCTTCAGGATGACTTAACATCCACTCAGAGCAGTTTACAAAGTATGTTATTATTATCCCCACAACAACAAACACTTTGTGAAGTGGGTGGGACTGAGAGAGCTCCAGAGAGCTATGACTAGCCCAAGGTCACCCAACTGGCTTCAAGTGGAGGAGTGGGGAATCAAACCCGGTTCTCCAGATTAGAGTCCTACGCTCTTAACCACTACACCAAACTGACTCTTGAGCATTTTCCCCTGAGGGAGTCTCTTTGTTGCAGTAATGTAAGCAGTTCTGAGCCCGCTTGTGGAAAGGGAAGGTAAAAATTAAATTAAATTAAATCAAACTTATTGGCAAAGTGGCGGCATGGTGCACAAGCAGGATAGCGCTCCACTGCCAACCACTGCAACACAGAGATTTTTTTTTTATTCTCATTTATGAAAATGATAATGACAATAAATTATTATCTTTGAGTCCTGCTGTTATCCCATGTTTCACTGTTTCTTCTAGGTTTGTTCCCACGAGGGGCAAATTCTCATCCTATGCTGCCTAATCATGAGCCTTTGAAGCACCCCAAGACTCCCTGTTTAAATCCACAAAAGTACTTCCCGCTGCCAGCCCGTTCTGGCTTTGTGCGTAGAAGAGCCCAGAGAGGGAGGGCTAGATGCAGTTTTTTCCTGCACAGGAAGGGAAGTAGACAGAAGACAGCCCTGTTTCCCCCCATTTTCTACTGGTAAAAGAGGGAGACTGGACAGATTTCTGGCTGCCAGTGAGGAATATGGATTTGAAGAAAGGGATTTTATATACCATTTCTGTGCCTTTCAGTATTATATATACCAGTATTATATCTACCATTTCAGTATTATATGCCTTGCATCTTTTCTATGCTCAGGAGCCATTGTAGTATTTGTAATGCAACCTGCAAGAATATGACACTTGAAACAAGAAGACCAAAGAAGAATGTACGTTAAAACATGTTAAAACTCTGTAAGAATTGAGAACTAAACAATATACTGCTTGTAGAGATGCACCTGTAGAAATGTCACACAAATGTTATATTACCCTATAGGATTCTAATAGGAATCAATACAAGAGAGCTTTTTGTAAAAACTGATTAATGTAGCAAACTAGGTCAGCCACTTTTAGTATTATCTCTCTCAAGGCTGCGAAAGGGAGAAAGTGCAGAAGTGGGGGAACATTCCTTTCTGCCCACGGATCTCAGCTATCTGAAAGCCCCAAGGTTGCCAAGATGAGACTTCATGGCGCCGTCGAAGGTAACATTGGCAAAAAGGGAGGTGGGCAAGAGGAGGCAGAAGGTGTCCTTCTGAGAGGAACAGGCACAAGGACAAGATAAGGAACTGCAAATCTTGGAATTTCCCCAATTAAGTAGCTGACCTAGACTTGCGTCTTCTAATCAAACTAACCCTAGACAATGTCAGGTTCAGTATGCTATACTGTCAGGTTCCTATATGCTATAACCCAAGAGACTCCATTTTATTCTTTTAGTGTTCTGAGTGCTTTCTTCACAGGTGCCAAGATGTTTCCTAGCAGCTATCTCACAGAAGAGGAATGTTTTGACTACAGCATTTCCAGCCCTGGGAAACTTTCACTTTCTCAGCTTCAAAGGGATTGTTTTGAGAACTATGGGGGGAGGCTGGGCCTACTGAGTCTTGATACTTTGTACTGTATTCTTTGCCTCTCATTCGTAACAATACACGTGTACCAGCCCAAATATTGCATCTGGGCCCGTGGACTATAATGGTTGCCTTTTTCAGTAAATCTTTTGAAAACAACGGACTCTTGTCTGATTGCAGAAGGTAGTCTGGATACAACTATTATTTAGCCACAGTTATGACATTTTGTTACGAATCACATCTGTTCCAATGCCTAAGCCGGGGCAGCCGGATACCAAAGCAGTTCCCGACAGGGACCCTTTGTTCGATTCCTATGCCTCCCCCGGTTCAGAAGGACTGAACCTCAAGGACCCGTTCAAGGGGGAACAGGGTCTTCCGTTACTACGATATATACCCTCGCTCCTAGCAGGACGGATACTCGGCCCACAGCAGCAGCTGACCCACTGATATCCTTACCGACACCGACGCAGTGGGGATCGAGGCCTAGAGACGCGAGGGAAAGGAGAGCGAGTACTGTGTTCACGCAGCCCCCGATGGAAGGCCAACGGAGCTTGGGTGTGATCGCAGAGCATTCCAGTAGCCAACCTTGGTATTATTGGAACCGTGAGGCTGACCAGTTGGAGTGGGATCGAAGAGGTTCGGAGAGTACCCAAACATGGGAAACGTCCCGCCGCGATGTGATGAGTTGGGACTATGCAGAAGTTGTTCCGTGGACGGGACAACAAGATTCGAGTGAGCACACGTGGATACAATTACAAAGCCGAACCATAGCAGTAGATGCCGGAATTTCGGCGGTCACAGGATTAGCGAAAGGAATCCTGGCGGGGAGATCGCATGAAGAGCAAGGTACCGGGGCCCAGGGCATGGGAGAAATAAGACCTTGGCCTGGGGCAGCCTATGCAGAATACTTAGAGACTACACAAGTCCCTGAGGAACCTCCCCAGAAGTATGCAGAAACCGAGACCACGGCAGTGGATTCGAATCAGGTACAGGTCCTAGAGGAGAGACTGTCTAGTATGGAAGAGAGTTTGGCCCATGCAGTCCATTTGCTCTCCGTATTGGTGGTTGGAGGACCAGATGGGAGCCAAGAGACGGCTTCAGGCGTACAGAGTATCAGTCAGAGCTTGTCAACTTTACAAAGAATCATTCCGCGAACAGAAACTGTAGTACAAGATCAGCAACTCCCATTAGCGGACGATTCACAACAACCTGTACAGCCGCTGAACCCCACACCAGGGCCAGTCGATGAGAAGTCGAATGACACCGAAGAAGAGGAAGAGGAAGAGGAAGAGGAAGAGGAAGAGGAAGAGGAAGAGGAAGAGGAAGAGGAAGAGGAAGAGGAAGAGGAAGAGGAAGAGGAAGAGGAAGAGGAAGAGGAAGAGGAAGTGGCAGGAGGAGAGGGGCAACCGCGAGAGGAGCCGATGGGAACTCCGCCGCAGCACCCACAGGGGGAAGCTCCGGTCCTCACGCCTAAACCAATTCTGCCGCAAGGACAACCAACTCCACCCCCCCCGACCACGACCGTGCAGCAAGGACAGCCGTTCCTGCCGAGACTGGTGGCACCGATTACACGGGGCACCACTCCTCGACAATACCCGCTGACGGGATCGATAGGATGGGGCACCACACCCAGGCCGTTGCTACAGCCGGGACCGAGGGGACCTCCTCCACCAATACAGCCTGTTCCTAGAGGACCTCCTCCGCCACTACAACCAGTTCCGAGGGGACCTCCTCCGCCGCTACAGCCAGTGCCGAGAGGACCCCCTCCTCCATTACAACCTCAACCGAGGCCCCAGCAACCTCCGATACAACCCCCTCCAATACAACCTCCTCCGCAGTACCCTGATGGGAGACCTCAACAAGTGCCTATAGAATATTACCCACTGCCTGCGCCGGTCGCCAGACCCCAGGAATTACCGATGGGGTGGGTAAAACTGGAAGCCACGTTTGACGGAGACGGAACAGCCCTCCCTCCAAATCACACATCCGCAGTTTGAGCACACACGTGACAACAACGGGGGTCAGTCATGGACCGCTGAAGAAGGCTTGTGGGAAAGCACCAAGGTTGGGGATGAGCTTGTGTGGCTGCTGAGCAATTTTTTAAAGGTATTTATATGTCCTTCTTGGTGAGTGGTTGCAGCTGGGACTCGATGCCTTTGGTAACCTCAGCACCAAGGTTTCCAGTTCTGGAAGGAGCCAAGGGGCATCGTGACTGTTATCAATGGAAGTTGCCTTCTCCTTGAGAACCTGGATCAATAGAATGACCTGGCCCAGGCAGCCCCATCACAGTAGATCACACCAGTGAAGCCCTTAAAGGGCCTGGTGACGACAAGTGCCTGCTAAGAGAGAGTCGGCTACTTGGTGTCAGCCACCAAGGCCACCTCATGGTGCAAGATCTTCTGCTGCACCAGATGCTTGAGCACGGCGTAGGTGGAGTTCCAGCAGGTGGGCATGTCGTTGATCAGGAGGTGCTCTGGCATGCTGACCTGCTTCTTGTGCAGTTGATGACTGGCCTTCACACTGTGTAAGAAGTGACCATGATCTTCCAGCAAGTCTACATCATTCACCGGAAGTTACAATCGCAGTGTCTCCGTTCAGATGCCCAGAGGAACACAGGCCATTTCCACACATGTTGAATAATGCACTTTCAATGTACTTTTGCAATCCTTTGGAAATGGATTTTTTGTTCCACACATGGAAAATCAGTTTCAAATGTTCACTAAAGAGTATTGAAAGTGGATTATCCAACGTGTGTGGAAGCAGCCACAGTCTAAGGGCATCCTTCAGCACTTTTCTAGCTGACCTAATGTTGGTGCCACATGACTCCTGTGGTGATCTATCCCTGCCTACCCTGCACTCTAACTATTTCGGTATGATGCCAGAGAGTTTGGCCGCTGTGTGCTCTGTGTCCGTGACCTGGGCATGCAGTAAAGCCTTGTGGTAGCAGGGCCCCCCTTCCCCTGCCTAGTACTACTCTCTTTGCTGGCTGGCGGGCACATGGCCATCACACCGACATTCTCTACACAAGACATCTTACACGGGGATGCTCAAGTGACTTACTTTCCATGTGGTCTTATATTCAAGTGTAACACTATCTTCCTAGCAGTGCAGGTGTATCCACAATGGGAGAACCAGTGTAAGATCTTTCACTTGAATGTCCCCCTGTAAGATGTCTTGTGTAGAGAGACTCCAACACCAATCTCATCCTCAAAAAGCATCATCTACTGATGTTTCTTCCAAAGGATCCTCAACCCAGAGCTTGAGAGATGAGAAAGTGTCTCCCAAGATTGACTAGGCATACTGGGGATCCTTCGTTTTTGTGATTTCATACCACTGCATCTCTAGGCACCACTGGAGCCCCCTCTATAGAAGGGCTACATGCAGAATCAGTCAGGTGGGCAGGGGCCTGAAGGGGAAAGGGTTGAAATGGCAGATCCTCGTGCACCTGCATCTCTTCTTCCAGCTCCTACCTTTCTTCCTTCAGTGGTGTCAACCAGTGGCTCCTCTTCTCGTTCCTGCAGCAGCCTCTGCATCCCAGGGTTGAACTCAAGACTTTGTTGAGTCTTACCACCAAAAGTTGCCCCCCCCAAAAGCCCCCCCCCCCAAAGTCCTGTTGCTTATCAGTCACAACAGCAGCAGGAGGAGCACCCTGAGCAGCAGACCCATGCCCAGGGCCAGCACCTCTCTCTAGTAGAACCTCTGTGGGTGGCACCACAAAAGCAGCATCACCGAAAAGGGACTCTAGAGGCAGCTTTATTGCCGTGCCCCAGCCAGAGGCAGGAATGCTGCAGGGCTGTTCTCTGTGGGACCCTTCCCCCTCGACTAGTCTCCTCTTCATCCTTTCCCAGAAAAGCATTTTTTTAAAAAACCTAGGAGAACCACTCCCACAATGTAAACATTAGGCAACAAATATACTTAAAGTTCATAAAAACAAAATCCAGAAAAATCTTAAACCATAAAAATCATTAAAAACTAAAGCCGGGGGAGGGTGCAAATCCAAGCACCTCAACCAATAGCAAAGAAATAGCTAAAGATTTAAGAACCCCAAAAGCTGAGCAGCAATAAATAAAGAATCTGCAAGACAAACGGTGCAGTTCTAAGCAGTGTTACATCTTTCTAAGCCCATTGACTTAAATGAATTTGGAATGGTGTAATTCTGCTTAGGATGGCACTAAAAATGTGTTCCCCCCCCCCTACCCACCCAACTCCAGAGGGCATAAAGCCAACCCCAGAGGAAAACAAAGCAGGAAGAAAGTCTAACTAATAAGAATATGTCTAAATAAATAAATCAATCAAAATGAATTAAAATAAATCCAAACAGTAATGAACCAGTAAATTCAAGCCAGTCAAGCAGTAAAACTAGAGGCCTAGTCCCCTGGTTGTCATGGTTGTTGCCAACAGTAGCAGCAGCCAGCAACAATGAGGGCAAATGTCTGCGAGTGCTAGGCAAGCCGGGCTTTATATCTTCAAGTCCTCCTTCAAGTTTTGTGAGGCTCTGTTACTCCAGCTCATTGACCAGGAACAACTTTCCTAATCCCTATCCAGAGTCTCATTGGGTAGGAGAGCTGTCTCTCTCTCCCCCTTCCTGTTGTCCAGGAAACAGAAATAGAAAAAAAAACAATGCAGAAAGCAGCAAAGGACAAAAAGCCAGCATTTGGGGGCTGTTAATAGGGGTGTGCACCTCAAAAAGATTTGGGTTTCTGAAACTCCCTCCTCCCTCCTCCTATCAGTTAAAAAAAGGCATCAGGAAGCTTGAAAGCTGCCGTCACTCTACCTGGAGCATTCGGAAGCACTTCGGAAGGCTTTGCTTCGGTATTTCAGAATCGGCTCAGCAATGCTGGGGCTGATTTGGAAATAGCAAATCACTCCAAATCAGGCCCAATTCGAGTTAAAACCCAAATCAGAAACCCGAAGTGCACACCCCTAGCTGTTAATTCTGGAATCCTAGAAATTTTTGGATGTACCTTTGCCGTTTCTGATAACCCCGAGTTGTCCCAAAAAAGCTACTTTTAGGTATAATTTTACTACAGTTTTGGTTTGGCAATTTTCAAATGTACATGGCAAATATTTATACCTTGCTTTCTTTCTCAAAACACACCCAAGGCTATTTATTCTACTGGTCTGTTCTAGTCTATTGTATTCTCATAACAACAAAGTTCCAAAAGAATATTTGTGTTTATCTCTTAGTAAGTGAACCATTTTAAATAGAGATGTGGTGTGAGTGTGTACTGCCATGCATAAGTGTTTTTCTTCCATCAGTGTCACATTAAATTAGGTTCAAGCATAGACTATGCATGTGGGTGAGCCATATGCCCAGGGGTCATTTCGTAGGAAAAGAGCTAGAGGAACTCATTAGCATAACTCATTAGCATATGCCACACCCCTTGCCATCACTGGAAGTGTGTCGTTAGCATAGCTGATTTGCATATGCCACACACCCCTAACATCACCTACCCTGTCTGTTTTGGACCCAATCCTGACCATTCAGGGCCGAATTTGGGCCCGAAATGGCAAAAAAGGGCTGAAAATGGCCGGAAAGGGGCCCAAAATGGTCAGGATCCGCTGCTGAGTGGGAGAGTGATCCACCACCTGTTAGAGACCTGATCCGGGACATTTCGGCCCCAATCCAGGCTGAAACAGGCCCCAAATGGCCAAGGGTCAGGTGGGCGGGGCCACTTAACATGTGACCTCTTTAAGGAACTGCCAGAACTGCGTTCCAGTGTGTTCCCCCTCAAAATGAACCCTGCATATGCCCTACCTTTACAAACTGGTATGCTGTATGAAACAAGACTTACCTACAGGTTCCACAGAGCTCACATGATCCACAAAATCTCGCTTCCCCAGGTAAATGGTTAACTGTGAATCCAAGAAGGGGCAGAAGGCAAGAAATGAACTGTGTTACTAGTCAGCATGCTGCTTGCACATTTATTTTGCTATATCTTTTCAAGTCATGCCAACAATGTATTATGCTTGTACACCACAGTCATATCTCCATTTCTGAGCTTGGTCCCAGTGATATGAAACAGTAACCTGGGGTGGGCTTCCTCCCAGCAGATCAACTCATGAGTAAGCACTCACCTTTGGCTGGGAATATTCCTGAACGCTTCTTCACACTGAGCCTCCCCGATCCACTGCAGCAGTCTGGAGGATCCATTGTAAACAGCATAATGGAATCCAACTGAGCAGAAGTTTTAATAAAGAGGATTCCTCCCCCTCCCCATTTTCTGGTCCACATGTCTATTAGAAACAATTCATATGATTTATTATCTGGCAAAATTCTTCACTGTGTTGGGTTAAGTAATGATATAATACAGCTCAAGTTCATTACTTGCCTAATCTTATAACAACTCGGTGACAATTTACCAGGACATGAGTACCTGTTAAATATTGACAGTACTCTTTTAACACACCAAAACCTTTAAGCATCCAAACAATAGTGTGGACTGGACCTTAAGAGGACCCAGAGACAATTTTATAAAAGATTTCTGCTGAAGATTTCAGATTCAAAGTGTGCCCAAGCAGTATTTGGACAGAGCTGCCTGTGAGCAAAACAAGCCAAAATAAATACATGCTTTTTTACCTGTCCTGAATTTGTAGTTATGCACTCCTGTATATTATTTTGTATTTATATAGTACACTGTAGACTTACTTTGCCATTGGGAGAGGTCTTCTTATAAACTCTAGAAAGAAAGAAAGAAAGAAAGAAAGAAAGAAAGAAAGAAAGAAAGAAAGAAAGAAAGAAAGAAAGAAAGAAAGAAAGAAAGAAAGAAAGAAAGAAAGAAAGATTAGCAGCCACAAGATTTTACAATTGTCAGTTTTCCTTTGTAGTGAAAAGACACTTCATGCCTCAAGTAACTGTTGAATATTTACAATGCCAGAAATGTGTCTAACACTCCACCCATGCTCAGAGACAAATCTAACATACCTTCCCCAGATAGGCTATAGAACAAACTTCTCAAGTTAGCTAGGTGAAAGACAATTGATATGTTAAGTTGCCATTCTTATAACATCATTGACAGTTCCATAAGAAATGGTCTAATTGGAAACTTTTGGAAAGAGGAAACTAGAATTTTCCACCGGGTAGAAGGGCTGAGTGTTAGATGCATAAGAGTCCCTCCTTAAGAACTTTCCAGACATCTGGTGTGTGTGTGTGTGTGTGGATATGGCTTCACCATAGGAAACTTAAATAGGAGCCATGCGGGCTTCCGGGATAAAAAGATACAAACTGAAATATGGTTAACTGTCATATCATACCCTACTGTATCTGTTTCCATGGATGTCCTAACTGTTCTTCGCTATTATACTTTGCTCAATCAATGTCCTTGCTGTTAATTATATCGTACTGTTACTTGTAGTGTTGTAATCCACCTTGGATCACAGTGAGAAAAGTGGACTATAATTATAATAACAATAACAACAACAAGAACAACAACAACAACAACAAAAACAACATAAAAACAACATCATTTTGTTTATCTCTTGATTTGTGTGTTTGTTATGGACCGTCACATCGCTTCAGACCTATGGTGTCCCAATGAATGAAAGACCTCTAAAATATCGTATCAATAAGATCTTGCAAACTGGAGGACGTGGCTTCATTTATTGAGTCAAGCCATTTCATTTTGGGTCGTCTTCTTTTTCTGTTGCTTTCAACTTTTCCTAGCATTACTGACTTTTCCAGAGAGTCTTGTCTTCTCATGATGTGACCAAAGTATGATAGCCTTAGTTTTGTCATATTAGCTTCTAGAGAATATTCAGTCTTGAGTTGATCTAGAACCCACTTTTTTTGTCTTTTTGACCATCCATGGTATCCACAAAACTCTCCTCCAGCACCACATTTCAAATGAATCAGTTTTCTTCCTATCAGTTTTCTTCACTGTCCAACTTTCACATCCATGCTTGGAATATAGAATACCATACTGTGGATTATTTTGATCTTGGTCTCCAGTGACACACGCTTGTCCTTAAGGATCATTTCTAGTTTTCTCATGGCTATTATTCCACAGTCTCAACTTTCTGATTTCTTGATTGCAGTTGCCTTTTTGGTTGATGATTGAGCCAAGGAATGGAAAAACTTGAACAATTTCAATTTCTTTATTGTCAGCTTTAAAATTGTGTAATTCCTCTGTAGTCATTACTTTTGTTCTTCTTGATGTTCAGCTGTAATCTTGCTTTGGTGCTTTCCCCTTTAATCTTCATCAGTGGTCATTTCAAGTCTTCACTATTTTCTGCCAGTAACATGGTATTGTCTGCCTATCTCAAATGGTTAGTATTCCTTCCGTCAATTTTCACTCCAGTTTCTTCTAACTCTGCTTCAGTTTTCCTTATGTTATGTTCTGTATATAGGTTGAATAGATAGGGAGATAATACAAATCCTTGTCTGAAACTTTTGCCAATTCGAAACCGGTCTTTCCCCCTGTATTCTGTCCTAATAGTAGCTTCTTGTCCAGAGTAAACGTTGCACATCAAAATAATCAGATGTTTCAGGACACCCATTTCTTTTAACACCATCCATTGCGTTCATGAGCCACATAGTCAAAAGCATTGCTGTAAACTAAGGTGGGTGGTAGCTATGTTGGTCTGCAGGAGAACAGTAGGATTTGAGTCCAACAAGATTTTCAGAATGTAAGCTTTCAAGAGTCACCTTTCCAAAGAAGGAAGCTGTGACTCAAAATAGCTTACACTCTGAAAACCTTGTCAGTCTCTAATCCTGCTACTGTGATCTATAAAATGCAGGCTGCTTTTCTTCTGAAATTCCCTGGCATGCTGCATTAGACATAGTAAATTTAAAATGTGAACTCTAATGCCTCTTCCTTTTCTGAATCCAGCTTTCTCATTTCATATGGTAAGAATCTTTGCTGTAGAATTTTTTGTATCAATTTACTTGAATAGGAAATTAATGTGATGGTCTATGATGGTCTCATAGTTGCCACACTCTTTGGCATCCCTTTTTTTGGAAGTGATATGTAGACTGAGCATTTGCAGTCTATGGGCCATTGTTTTGTTTTTGATATTTGTTGACAGATTCTTGTTAAGATTTTGAGAGACTTGGTTTCAGTAGCCTGAAATAGCTCTATTTCTCTCCCATTTACTTTGAGTGCAGCTTTCACTTCACTTCCTAAAATTTCTGGTTGTCAAAAGATTCTTCTTAGAAGGAATCTGTCATCCTTCCATCTCTTCCATGTAGTACCTCAGCGTATTGATTCCATCTTTCCTTTATTTTGTCCTGATGGGACACTGTACTTGTTGCATTGTAAAGAGCTTGTGGGGTGGTGGGTATATAAAATCTCTTTCATTAAATCCACATCCTACATACTTCCATGTTGATCTTTCAGCATCCCTAGCTATGATTTGAATTTCCTTTTGATTTCCTGGATCTTGTGGAACACATCTCTTGTTCTTCGTTTTGTTCTCTTCTGTTTCTTTGCACTGGTTATTATGATAGATTTGTCTCTGCATGCAAGTTGCGGAAATTCTTCCTTAATAATATCTCTGGTTTCAGTCCATAGTTCTTGTTCACACAATCAGACTTAGTAATGCAAATTTGTTCTTTGTATGGTCTTTAAATTCCTCAGGAATATTATTTAAATTGTATTTTGGCACTATAATTCTTTTATTGTTTCTCTTCAGCTTTATTCTAAGTTTTGATGTTAACATTTCATGATCTGTACCGTGATCAGCTCCTGGTCTTGTTTGGGTCAGATGGCCACTTGGTCATGGAAGTGCAGAGCCATTACTGATTGCCTGTGATATCGGAGGATGGAGCTTTACATTGGATTGGCGAAAATTAGCTCAGTTTTGCAGAGGAGGCTGGCTGAGGTCACATTCCATTGTGCATAAACAGCAGGGAGTTCTGTATCTTTCTTTGCCCCCATTTTAGAACAGCATGAAATTGGTCGACCCTGCCCCCTCAAGATCAACATGGAAATACTGTATCTGATCAGAACGAAATAAAGGAAAGATAGAAACAATACACTGAAGAACCGTACAGAAGAGACGGAAGAATGACAGATTTTTTCAATAATAATAATAATAATAATAATAATAATAATAATAATAATAGATTTATATACCACCCTTCAGGATGCCTTAACACTAACTCAGAGCAATTTACAAAGTATGTTATTATTATCCCCACAACAACAAACACCCTGTGAGGTGGGTGAGGCTGAGAGTGCTTCTAGAAGCTGTGACTGACCCAAGGTCACCCAGCTGGCTTCAAGTGGAGGAGTGGGGAATCAAACCCGGTTCTCCAGATTAGTCTTGTGCTCTTAACCACTACACCAAACTGGCTCCATCAAAGAAGAGTCCTTTGATGAAGAACCAGAAATCTCGAAAGTGAAGTAAAAGCTGCACTCAAAGCAATTGGGAGAAACAAAGTACCTGGTGTAGATGGAATACCAATAGAGCTATTTCAAGCTACAGAAATGGAGTCCATCAAAATCTTAACAAGAATCTGTCAACAAATATGAGGAAAAATGGCCCACAGACTGGAAATGCTCCATCTAAATTTGAATTCCGGAAAAAAAAGTCTAAAAGAGTGCAGCAACTATTGGTTGAACAGGTTGGGAGATAATGGATTGAAAGGAACTCTTAGAGTTCAATGGAAGAACTTGAAAGGGAAGTGTCACTGTGTTTATGGAGGTGGGCAGGTGGGAAGAACTTGGAACGGATATGGGAAGACAACTTCATTGTAAAAGGCCTGGAATGGCTAAGAAGGACAGAGGCCTAAATATGGCCTGAAACTGCAATCTGATAACTGTTATTCAACCCACCTATTCATCATCACAGGGGGTTAATTTTAGGCATTGGGTTAATTGCTCATTTTATGTTATACAATTTTTGCCCAAGTACATGCTTCCCCCTGTCCCTTTTTTTGGAACAAAATATTGCTTTTTACCCAGATTTTGTTCCAGATAGATCGTCATAGAAATTTACATAAAGTGATTAAATCCCATTAAATTGGGTTTGGCTACCCAGAGCAGCAAAGTTGGAAGGGATTGAAAAGAATCTGAAAAATGAGATTCAGCTGGTAGTTTTTAATGGCTTGTCTTTAAAGGCTTGTTAATTTTTATATTGATAATTTATGTTGATTTTATGATGTTTTTACTTGCAATTCAGCTCAAGCAGGACCCTGGAAAGGCAGTATAAAAATTCCCTAAATAAATAAATAGTCTACTATTATTAGTTATTTTTCATCACAAATTTCCGTATGGTCTTCATGGGAAGGAGGATTCCCACAAGGTGTTCTTTCTAGGTAGATCCAAACTAAGTCCTGCGTAGCTTTTTCAGGGTGACTGCCACTTTCTAGCCTTACACAGGTCAATGTACCTGCTTTTTCAGGTTTTTTTTTTAAAAAAAATATTTATGTCATAGTCCGCCTTACTCACTGAGAATCAAGGCAGATTACACAGTGTGAGATTAATACAGTCAATATCAAGGACATTTCCATAAACAATGCCATAGGGTAAATACATACAAGTTTAAAAGACATAATGTTAGCAAGAATCCAATACAGAGTTGAAGAAATGCTGAAACAGAACAAAAGCAAATCTAGGACTGACATTAGGCAACATAAAGCACAGGAGTACATATTTAAAGCAACAGTGCATAAGGCAGCATATTGGTGAAGTCTATGGTCCCTAACTTATTAGTGAAGCATCTGAGACCCCCTCCCTACAATACAAAAGCCTTTTTGAATAATTCAGTTTTGCATCACTTGAGGAAAGCTAGGAGAGTGGGGGCTTTCCTGACCTCCTCAGGCAGACCACTCCACAGGGTAGGGGCCACTACATAGAAAGCCTGTGCATGGGCTGCTGTTGATTTTGCCCATGTGCAGCTTAGCACCTGCAGGAGACCCTGTTCAGATGAGTGAAGAGCTTTGTATGTGATAACCAGTACCTTGAACTGAGCACAGTACAGAATGGTAAAGTCATTCATGTGCAATTTGAAAGTGCCACTCAGTACCATATAGCTTCAGTACACAATGCTCATGAATAGAGATGGGCACAAACAGGAGGGATTGTCTGAACTCTGTCTAAGCTCCTGCTGTTGCCCTGGAAACCCCAATCTAAGCCCAATTTAGCTTGATAGGTAGGTCTTCCTTTCAAGTATGGAGCTCCAAATTTGTTACAAGGGAGCAAAGAGCAGGGGGGAGGGGGCTCCCTGCTCTGGCTTAGTTTGCAGACAGTGGAGAGGGACAGAGTTACTGTTGGCATTTTGATAGAGTGCATTGGAGCTTGAATTTTCTTTGTGTGTGCTGGGATAGGGATCTACCCCTTCAAATTCCAGGGCTGCTGCCAGGCTCTGGGCCAAGCTATTATTTATTATTGGTACCTTTCCTGCTGCCTGCTCAGGGAAGGTTTCTGGGAGTGGTGCGGTAGGGATCTTGACTTGGATGATGGCTGGAGGAGAGCCTGCTGGCCCCTACAAACAGTCAACCATGAACATGTTTGTGAACAGGGCCATGTTCATGGTTGTTCGTGAGTCCTTGTTCGTGGATGGCAACGAACAACGAATATCATGTTTGGATTTTTTTCTGTTCGTGCCCATCTCGACTCATGAAACATTCTTTGGCCAGTCTACTTTTAACACAAAGGCATTATGCAAACCTGATTCCTATATATTTCCTATCCTTCCCCAACACATTAGCAAATGTACATTTAAACCACATAACTGCCTGTGAACCTAGATATTTCCTAGAGAGAGGAAAAGTTTTCTCTAGGACCACAGGTGGTCATGAAACAAAATATGGCACTTTTGGGGAACAGAGTCTACAGTATCCGATGCTTGAAGTGTCAGTTGTCTCAAGATAATACATTCATTTAGTCTGACTTTTCCTAGAGCTGTAGTATCTTGAAAACCTGTACTGGTGATCACTTAAATAGCTGCTGAAAGTGTACATAACATGCCAATATTTCCTCAAACTAGCATGACATTGCTGCTGCTCATATCTGAACTGGAAAAGCATGTTCCAACCCCACAGAGCATTTTCCACATACTGTTTCGTACCTGTATGGTACCCATATGCATAATGATTGAAATAACTACAATTAAATATCCTATGCATGTGGTGAGGGGGACACTAACATGAAGAGAAAGCATGAACACACCCTCCATACCAGGAAGTGATCATGGACCAGAAAATTCTCATGCGGAGTTGCCCTGGATATCCAAAGATCACATGAGGTGTTTGTTGTGGGTTTTCCGGGCTGTATTGCCGTGGTCTTGGCATTGTAGTTCCTGACTTTTCACCAGCAGCTGTGGCTGGCATCTTCAGAGGTGTAGCACCAAAAGACAGAGATCTCTCAGTGTCACAGTGTGGAAAAGATGTTGGCAGGTCATTTATATTTACTCAGGAGGGGTGGGGTTGAGCTGAGTCATCCTGTAAGAGTTTCCCAGGGTGTGGAATGCTAATGGCGGGAGGCTTCACTGTATCCTGAGGAGGTTCTTTTGCATATAGATTGGTGCTTGATGTGCTAATCTTCTCTGCAGGGCTATTGTTGGGTATAGAGTGTTTTGGTTGTTGTGGGTTTTCCGGGCTGTATTGCCGGCAATACACGGCAATACAGCCCGGAAAACCCACAACAACCATTGTTCTCCGGTCGTGAAAGCCTTCGACAATATATAGAGTGTTTTGTTAGCCTAGTGTTTTTCAGAACTGGAAACCATGCTCTGTTCATAGAGCATTTCCCAACCCCACCCCTCCTGAGTAGATATGAATGACCTGCCAACATCTTTTCCACACTGTGACACTGAGAGATCTCTGTCTTTTGGTGCTACACCTCTGAAGATGCCAGCCACAGCTGCTGGCGAAATGTCAGGAACTACAATGCCAAGACCACGGCAATACAGCCCGGAAAACCCACAACAACCATCGTTCTCTGGCCGTGAAAGCCTTCGACAATACATCACATGAGGTGTTTTAAAATTATCTAATTTTAGAATTAGATCATTTAATTTGTACCAAAAAAAGAATTATTTAGGACAAGGAAATAATCACTGAAATTCTCAAACTGATTTCACAAAAATCTACCAAGATGAACAGGATGTCAGAGACATTAGCTTGTGAGCAGGAGCAACTTTATCTTGTTTCCCAGTGCTTGGGATGTCCTTCGTGGGGCTAAAATAAGAGATTTCAAGAGAAGAAGAAGAAGAAGACTTACTTCCTTCCACTGGACATCTTCAATCAGCACAACAGAAGTTCTGACAAAGAAAACAAGAGAAACCAAACGCTGGTTTAGATTATGTGGCAAGGAAGATTGAGCACAAGAGAAAGGAAAGCAATGGAAAGGAAAGGAAGAAGGATTCTATCCATTTTCTCCACCCCATGAATAATTATTTTAGGAAACAGGAAATTAATGGGCCTTTTGTAAATTACTACAAAAATTGCATTCCATAGATGACCCCAGAGGTCCCTCCCAACTCTATGATTCAGTGTTAGCACTCAGGTAGTCAAAATAAAAAAAATTCTCTGGAAAATATCCAGCCCTCACAAATCTCAAAGGAACAGACATCAGCCCTGGTGGCACCAACATAAACGACTTGGAATCTCTACCTGGCACCAGCAATATTCTGAGATGTTCTTTCCACTGGCCTCCAGGAGGCCATGGTTGCTACATGGTTATGTAGCAAATAACATTTATGTTTTTAAAATTCCACTTTATGATTCATAGATTACTGAAATAAAATGAAAAAAATTACAGGTCTCAGCAGGTATCTAGTCAGTTGACCAATTTCAGGAGATTTTCAGCTATTCAAATGCAAAGCTTCAGTGATCCATGCAATATGCAGAAGTCCTGCAACTTTCCAGTGCAGCTGAGCTGAAGCAGAGAGACATTCCTCAATCAGTCCAAGACTCAGAGGAAAACATACGTTCATAAAACTTATTCATCTCCCCCCCCCCCACCGCCAAAAAACACAACGGAAAACTTCCTCAAATTCTTCACAAGCTCACCAAATGCAAAAACAGGGATTGCATCACCTTGTACTGAAAGATCTGCAGAGTTTTGTTTCCCAGCGCAATTCAAAGTGCTGGTTCCTACCTTTAAGGTTTGGGGCCAGGGGACTGGAAGGACCGTTTCCTCCTTTACTGTACAACCCACCAGTTAAGATTTGCCTCTCAAGCCCTGCCCCGGTGCTCCTGCCTTCAGAGGCAAGGTGGGTGGCAACTAGAGACAGGGCATTTTCTGGGGCTGCACCTTACCTCTAGGTCTAGATCCATCTCTTCCTTGAGGCTTGCCCTGCATCTTCTTTGCTTTCTTTTAGGCACCAGGCTAAAACACTGCTTTTTACCCAGGCTTTTAATCAGCTTTTTATTATTCTGTTTCTGTTGTATGATAGTTTTATTCTGCTTATGTCCAGTGGCTTGTTCTTAATAGCTTGTTTTTATAAGCTGCCTTCAGCAGAACTCTGAAGAGGCAGTATTAAAATATCCCAAATAAATAAATTGTCCCCCCCCCAAGCCCATCTAAAAACTGTTATCCAAATTGCTGTACATGTGGGAGGCTCTGCAACAAGCAAAGGCATCCAATGGCAGGCCGAGAACAAATACTGTTCTTGTGGGTGGGGCTGTGAGGTGGGTGAGGCTGAGAGAGCTCCTAGAAGCTGTGACTAGCCCAAGGTCACCCAGATGGCTTCAAGTGGAGGAGTGGGGAATCAAACCCGGTTCTCCAGATTAGAGGCCTGCCACTCTTAACCACTACACCAAACTGGCTCTCTTTAATATTTAAAACAATATTATGGGATTTTAAATATTGGTTGAAACTTCGTTTTAATTCTGATCCCCATAGTTATACGTATCATTTATTATCTGAATTTGCCAACTCTAGTTGGTCAGCCTGTATTGAAGCTAAAATAAGTTCCTTGAACTTATCTGTAGAATCTTTATCCCTGCTATCTGAGTCTGAGGCCTTCTCAAAAATAAAACCCAGTCTTTGGGGATTAGAGTTACAAACTCTCTATAGTTCTGCTAATAGAACTTGTTCTCCCCTAAACTTGGGGATTTTCCCTAATGCAAGTTTCCCAGCAGCATATCTTTACCAACTCCTGGCTCCCAATTTACGTAGAGCCTTTTCTCTGGCCAGATTTAATGTTCTTCCTTCAGCCATTTTATCTGGCAGATTTCATGGGATTCCTCATAGCAGGTGTTGTCCTTGTTTGATGGACTGTGTTGAAACTGTTTCCCACGTTCTTCTCCAGTGCTCCACACCGGGATCTTCTACATCCTATATTAGCCCAACTTCCAGAGTTTTCTGATGATTTTAAAGTTCAGTTCCTGCTTGACAACCCAGATGGGGAAATAACTGAAATAGGAGCAAAGTTTCTCTACAGTGCCATGGCTATACGCCCTGACAAGTCATATTCTGTACTGGCTTTGCTGCCCTGCTGCCCTGCTCCTATCTGTAATTTTAATCTCATTTTGTATGGAGTTTTTGTATTTAAAATTTTATATTTTATATATGCCAATAAAGGCTTGCTTGCTTGCTGCTTAAAAACCAGTGCATACCAAAGTCTAGATCCAACACAGAACTCAGAGTAATAAAGGGGAATAAGCACTCTTAAAATGAAAAGGGATTTTACTGAGATAACGTAAGGCAAATTAAACAATTGTTACAAGAAAAGCGAGAGAGAGCTTGCAAAGCAGCAAACCAAAAACTTTCCTCGGGCAGCTCCCTGTCTATACGGGTAAACAAAGGTCAGGGGGAGCAAACAGCCTGTGCTGCAGAGTCCTGCTGTGAAGAGCCGAAGAGTGAGGGCCAAGCTAGAAGTGACGGATTACACTTGAATGGCAAGTGAATAGACTTAGGGCCAAGCTACAAGTGACAAATAACACTTGAACAGCAAGTGGATCGAGTGGAGAGCAAGTGGAGGGCAAGTGAACAGGGAGGAATACACTTGCCATCCAAGTGTCATTTGTCACTTGTAGTTTGGCCCTCACATGTATTCTTCACGTAGTGATCGAGTGAAGCGCAAGTGAACAGGGAGGAATGCGTGTGAGTCTGTTCACTTGCCATTCAAGTGTAATCCGTCACTTCTAGCTTGGCCCAGAGACCAGCTCTTGTTTCCAGGGAGCCTGTGCCACGCAGGGGCAGTAGCTGGAAAACTGCTGCAAAGTACTGGAGATTTGTTGGCTGTACTTACAGCACAGCTGTTCACAATCTGGAATGTGCCGATCACAAAGTGGGGCAATGATAAATGAACAAAAGACTGGAAGTGACAGGTGGCTCTTTCTGGGAGGGTGATTGGTCTATGATAAGGCTGATCGCCTGTTAGATCCTGTTCTGCATTCAGGCTATCAGAAAACCTAAGTCTAGAGAATCACCCAAGTTTAAACTGGGGAGGAAGCTGATATTGACAAGGGGAGTTTTCCTAGTTTGCAAACAAGTTAAAAATGCTTCCCAGAGGAAATCTGGAGAAAAACAAACCTAAGGGGGAGGGCGAATAACAAGATTAAGGAGAGGGCAGGAATCTTCCTGTACTGTCACTAAGATAAGGGGCAAAACTAGGTGGGGCAGTTCATTCCTGTTGTCTTAGGGACTTGAGCCGTTCATTAGGGACAGATTATTCAGGGAGGAGGCTCCAAAGCCCTTGGGGCGAAGGGCCCTCCAGTTTAATCCGCCTGAGGGTGGGCTTTAGGGAGGAGCAGGTCTGCATCCCGTCACTGCTTAATGATTCACCGCCTGGTCCTTGGCATGCCTTACTGCCACTGCCCCTCATTTAACTTTAGCAGGGTACAGACTCCGTTTTCTAGCCCTAAGCCCATGTCAGAACCAAAGTGGGGACCCAAAAGTGCCCCCCCTCCTTCAGGAAGCGTCCAGAGGCTACAAAGCCCACATAGAACCATGGAAACATTGAGCTGGAAGGGGAACCAAGGGTCATCTAGTCCAACCTCACGCAACTGCAGGAACTTAATAGCTACCTTCCCCCTCCACCACCTGCTCTCTGCCCAGAGGAAGGCAAAAAAGCTCCAGGATTCCTGGCCAATCTGGCCTGGAGGAAACTTTCTTCCTGACCCCAAAGTGGAAAGTGGCATATATACTCTGGGCATATAACGAAGGACTATGGGAGCCTAGAATCAGCTGCGCCCTTCATTCTCTCCCGCTCCTGTTCTGCATACATTCATATTGAGTCATAGAATCATCACTGGATAACATCATATAACCAAAGATAGAGAAGATGTTAGAGCCTGCAAAGCTGCAAAGCTAAGCTTCATCAAGGGAAAAACAGCCCAGTGGACACCAGATTTAAAGCCACACAACCATACGGAATTTTTAAAAACTTTATATACATGCTTAGTGGATAAGAAACTATCCTCCAAGGTTGCAAACTACCTGCAGTTTCATTTATTCCAAATAGTCAATGTATAAATCCCTCTCTAGATGAGTTCAGTATTTCCCCTGTTAAACCTCTGAGGTATCGTGGGCGTGATCACTCCACGAGCCAGTGACATGTTGCACTCATGAAATAACTCCTACCCTGTTGGTTAACCTTACTTGTTTGTGTGTTTGGAGAAAAAAAGAAAACATGAGAACCTCTGGGACAGAGTGGGTAGAACATGGAGTGTGTGTGGAAAGTGCCATCAAGTCATAGCCGACTTATAGCGACCTCTGGTGGAGTTTTCATGGCAAGTGGTTTGCTGTTACCTGTCTCTGCAACCCTGATCATCATTGGAGGTCTTTCATTCAATTACTAATCAAGGCTGACCTGGCTTAGCTTCTGAGATCTGACAAGATCAGGCTTACCTGGGCCACCCAGGTCAGTGTAGAACATGGAGAGTGCTGTTAAAACATGACAGTCAGTGTGGCAATTACCTCCCAGCTTAACGTGCCTGACACAAGATAAATGAACAAAGAATTGTGAAACACTTTCTGCACAGTTGTGTGCATGTCTGAAGGAAAGGGGACAGAATGCGCCCACAGAACTCATAATTAAAATCCAAATGATACTCTAATCACACACAGAAACTTCTTAGTGAATTCATTAAATTGATCTGTCGTTCGCTTTAATGTTTGTATTGCTCAATCTTTGCGCTTGGCATTAGAGTAAAATGTAAACATTCCTCTGTTATAATCAGTTGATTTTCAGAAAGCTTAACGTGGCTGAGCTCAGCTTCTTAAACTTCAGCAGCTTTTTTGTCATCATGACCTTGCAAAGGTTTAAACCAAGTCGGATGGGAGCCGGGGAGCATGCTTTTATCCAGTGACAAACAGGGCCCCCATATGGAGGGGGTGCACTTTACTGGGGCCCGGAGATCCGGGGAGGCCTGGTTGTTCTCCTTCTTGGTGGTGGTAGCGGGAAATGCCATCAAGTCACACCCAACTTATGGTTTGCAGGGAAAGAGACTTTAGTGGCAGTTTGTCATTGCCTGTACCAACCTTGGACTTCCTTGGAGGTCTCCCATCTAACCCTGCTTAGCTTCTGAGATTTGACAAGATTGGGCTAGCCTGAGCCGTCCAGGTCAAGGGGCAGGAAAAAACTGAGGATAAATTGGTTCTGCTGAAGGACAAAGCAACAAGGTGGGAAACCTGAAAATACCATATAGCAAACAATGTAGCACCCAAACAATCTGTCGTGTAGGGGAGAGTTTCAGAAAAATATCCCAGAGAAATACATTATACTAAGGTATAATTATACTACTTTATACTAAGGAAGCCAAAAAGTATCTTTATAAAAAGATTTAGTGTAGAAAAGAGGGATAAATGGTGAGTTCAAAAGAGGTGTGAAAGGGGACAAAATGCAAAGCACAGGGAAGAGCACACAGCACACCTGTTTCTCAGATAAAAGCAACAAAGTTAATCTAACACAGCTAAGTACACTTTTTTTTTAGCTTATAGCAGCTTGTTCAGAGCATGTACAGAGTTCCTTATAGTACCAACATAGTGGACGATTTCTTAATCGCTGGTCCCACTGGTCTTAGGGTCCCCAGGTGTTCCAAAGTGGGGACAAAGAAAACTCCAGAGCTCCCAGAATCCTCTGTGAGATTTTATTTATTTATTTATTTTATTCATTCGATTTTTAGCCCACCCTCCGTGTGAACAGGGAGGTTGATTAGGGGATCTAGCAAATCCCATCTCTGATATAGAAACTATTGCTACCAATCACAGAATTATTACAGAGTGGTCCTGTTCCTTCCATGACAAAATGAGAATGGTCCACGCTGAAGGATTAAGTTGGCCAGGGAGCCGTGATGTGAAAAGAAGGATAAAGCATGGCTCTCAAGTAACCCCCAAGGTTTCAGGGACCCACATGCCATAAACCAGACTTCAGCCAAATTGAATCTAGGGGGTTTATCACAGGGGGCCAGTTCATGAGCTAGGGGGGGGGAAGCTTTAAGTTAATTTGCCTAATCTTTGTAGCCACATTGAGCCATTCAAATATTTTTAAAAGACATTAACAAGATCATCCCTTTTTAGTGTCCAAAAAGTTATAAAATAGTAAACTTGTAGGACTTTCAGGCTGGGCTGGGTGTTATTAAACAAAAGTAGCAAAAGGGCATTTTTCAACAAAGTAGAATATGTAATGTAACAATAATTTCAAAACAAACCTTTCTCATGGTTCATTTATTAATTATTTATTTCAAACATTTATATGTCACCTTTCCCCAGTGCAGACAGGCATGTGATGTTAGTGTGTGTGCATGTTGGGGAGGGCATTTTAGAAGATGGTCCTGGGCCTAAAAAATGATGCTTGGGCCCTGGCAACAAACAGCAAATGTTAGTAAAGCTCTATTGCTCATGTATAGGGTTTGCTTTGGATTTGTTGTTGCCTATGGGAAATCCTGGAACTCCAGCTTGGGCTTATAGCACTAATTTGTGTTGATAACTACCAGCTGCAGTTTACCCATTAGAGGTAATATTCTGACATTAAATTCAATAGAAGCCCAGAGAACATATCACAATGTTAGTAAGAGGTAACACGCATCCTTGACCCTTGCACATCCTCTCACTGGCTAGAAATGCTGCCTCAAAATACTTGTTAGGCACTAACAATGGAACCCTGAACGGAGCTGAACCCTTCTAAGCCCACAATAGGTTTATAACAGCATAACTCTGTTTAGGATTACACTGCAAATCTGCTCCACAGGAGTTGCAAAGAGTGTTTTCCCAACAACTTTGGGATTTTTTTCACCTAGAAATTTATCAGCACTGGCCTTCTGGAAGATACGGCCAGGAATAATTAAATAGAATCTATTGTTAATTTCTACAAACCTGTCCAATTAACCTACCCCTCCTTTGTACCCAATGTTTTAATTGTTTTAAATGTTTTAATTGTTGTTTTTGTATATTATCTTTGTAAGTTTTTGAAGAGCTGATTTTAGCTATTTTAATGTGTTTCAGTTGATGTTATGATGTGATTTTAGCATGTTTTAATGTGTTAGCTGCCTTGGTTGTTGTGGATTTTCCGGGCTGTATTGCCGTGGTCTTGGCATTGTAGTTCCTGACGTTTCGCCAGCAGCTGTGGCTGGCATCTTCAGAGGTGTAGCACCACAAGACAGAGATCTCTCAGTGTCACAGCTGCCTTGTTGGCTCTTATGAGGGCAGATATAAATTTTGTTAAATGAAATAAAATAAAAATCAATCAAATAAATCAAACTCTTGGATCACTTTTACTAGTGATGTATGCAGCTGATTCTGCTCTCTCCACATCCAGAGAGAGGAGAAAGCGGGCACTGCGTGTTCCTGGCCACATGGCTAACTAAACAAACAAGGACAAGCGTGGAAATGCTGAAGCACCCAGAATTACTAGTCCTTCAGGGAATCTGAAAACCAAAAAACAGAATCACTCCTACACTGTTCTAGCAATGCTCCTGTCTTCTCATTTCCAGTTGAATGATTGGCCATTGGCCCTGTTAGTCATAGCAGCAAAAGAGTGTGAGGGCGGAGGCAACGTATTTGCATAGATGCTGGGGCCAGACCAAGAGGGAATTCTGCCTCCAGACCCTGCTTGTGAATATTCGGCTAGATGAGTGAGATGTTGGGGAAGAGCTGACTAGCCTATCTCTTGCACAGGTCTTGAGATCCAAAGCCAAAGCTATTGAATAGGCTCACACCATATTTATGCCTTTTGCCCTCTATTAGCATTGCTATTAGATGATGCTTAAGAGAAAGTGCTCCTACCTAAAAAAAACTTGTCCACTGAGTACAGTCACAGGTCATCACAACTGAACAGATGAAACACACAAGTAAAATAAAGTATTGTTAAAATACCGAAGGGGAACTATTCATCTTCTCAAAGACCTGTGCACAGAAAGCAAAACTGGTTCATTCATCTGCAAGTCAAGAACAGGGTATGATTTTTAAAAAATTCTTTACCTGAAACTGAATGCACAGAATCTTCTCTTCTGGACCATACGTGTACAGAGCCAATGCTAGGAGACTTCTGTGTCTTGTTCCCGGGCCTCTTATACCCCCTTGATGGTCCCTCCCCTAAGAACCCGTCATTCTGGAATGGAAGTTCAAAGATTGTGTGTGTACACGCACACGCACACACACACACACGCACATGCCTATCCAGGATTAATGCAGATGGAGTATTTTGAATCTAGAATCCTATTACACTATTAGGTGGAGGTACCGTTGTTGATTAAGGGAGTGAGCTATAAATATTGCTTCTTCAAGGGCCCTAAAAAGATTACAGAGATTGACAGCCCAGGCTCAACGGAGAGTGATTAACAAAGGCATTTTGCTCCTGGTCTGTTGTTGTGCCAATATGGTCCTGGGGCAATATTGCAGGAAAAATTTGGGAGGGAACCCCAAAGCCTAGGAATATACTGTAAAATGACACACAAGAGCATCTGGAGAAAGGCAAATGGGCAGGTAGCCACAGGAGGCCATTATGAATTTTTTAGCAAGTCAGATTTATCTTTTTTAAAAACTTGAGTCAGTTTATTTTATAGATGATTTAACAATAGACATATTAACCAACCCATCAGTGAATTCTATTGGTTTCAATGGGCAACACATTTCTGCCTATGATTTTTTATCCCAACCACTCAAATGGGGTGTAATTCTCAGGGTTATATAATTCACCCAATGAATCCTTGCGACCAGATTTCAGTTCTGTCAGAGTAAGCACCCCCACTTTGGAAGCAATTCAACTTGCGTGCAGAGGGGGGCCAAGGAGATGCGACAGAATTGGCAGGTGGGTTTTTCCTTCTTTCCTGGAATCCTCAGACAGAAGATGGGTGGGCTTATTTTGTAATTAAAAAAATAAAACATCTGGGAGAATGAAATTAAACTCAAACTTGCTACCACCCCCACCACTTTATTTTGCTAGGTTTTTTCCCTCCCATACCAGCAGTAAGCCTAGCTGGACAGAAATCTTGAAAGCAATGAAATTAGCCCTGGCCAGTGAATTCAATTTTAAAAAATGACCTCCCTCACCCTCCCCTTTCTTTATGTGTGAATGAGCGATTGCTTGTCTTTTTCTTCTACTTGGAATTATACTAGTGGGGGTGGGGGGGGAGTTGCACTGGAAGCCAATACGGTTGCTTACCTTAATGTACTTGCATGAAAATAATGAGCTTTCAAAACTGAAAATTCAGAGATTGGTCTTCATCATCTATCCCCAGATGTTTCTAAGAAAATGAGGAAATGCCTAAAGAGACCAATCTCTACAATCTTTTTTCATGAGAACATGGCAAAATGATGTGGTTAGAAGATTTTCCTCTCTCTCTCTCGCTCTCTCTCTCTCATCCTGGAAACTTCAGATGAAAGGCTGAAATGTCAAATCAGAAGGTTCACAAATGTCAGAGATTATTCTGGTAATATTTGAAGGATTCGAGGTACTTGTTTGTTTGTTTATTGTGTGCCTTTCTCACTGAGACTCAAAGCAATTTACACAGTACAACACAATACAATCAACAGCTGGAACATTCAATAACAATACAATTTGAAAAGAAGTAGACATCCAATTCACAGCTGAAACAAAACATAAGTAATTTAACATGACATGTAAAACTTCAAAAAAACTGCCATATAGGAGGATACTTGCATTAGAAGACGGCACATAGTAGTATACTTTGTAGTCCTGTCCCTTTACCAAAGCATGCCTCTGAATAATTTCCCTACAACACAGTCCTATTGCCTGTGTTGGAGAGTGGAAGTTTTCCTGACCTCTTCAGGCAGGCCATTGCATGAGGTAGGGGCTACCGCAGAGAAAGCCTGTGTCCGGGCCGCTGTTGCTTTTGCCCACTTGCTGGGTGATTCCTGCAGAAGGCCCTGTTCAGATGAGCAAAGCTGTGGCAAAGTTTAGGGAGAAAGGCAATCCCACAGATATGAGGCACCAAGGCCATGAAGGGTTTTGTGTGTGATAGCCAAAATCTTGAAAGACTTGATTTGATTTCTAGCCCACCTTCCCCACAAGCAGGCTTGTGGGGGGGGCAGGGGGGGTCACGCAACCTCTCAATCACAGGCTGTGCCCTGTTCAAGGCCAGGCAAACATTCTGGGGGGCAGGAATCACCAGCAGGAGTTGGTCTGCTGAATGCAGTGCCCTCCAGGGAACATATGGTGAGGGACTGTCCAACAGATATGTTGGTCCCAGTCTGGCCCTATGAGGGGGGGGGGGTCAGCAGGTGCATCGCACCAGGGCCCATGGGTCCAGAGGGGGCCCAAAGAGGACCAAAGGGGGCTCAAGAGTTTCCTGCAGTTTGTATTTGAAGACTATCATTTATATCTTATGTTGTTGGCCTACACAGCATAGTTTTATCCTTTATATTGTGTTCTCAAGATCTTCCACTAGGGGCAGCATGTGCCAGTTAAAAGATCACGTGACTCTCCACTCTCCAGCCAGGTAGACAGAATGTTTAGGCCAGTGGCCATTGTTGTAGTGGACGTGTTGGTGTACATAGGTGTAAACTATGGGGGGGGCCTGAGGGGCTCGAGCTCCCCCGGGATTTGGCCATGGGGAGCTGAGCCCCCCCTGGGCAACCAGTGAACTACAGGGGGGTTGAGGAGCTCAAGGCCCCTCGGATTTGGCCATGGGGGACAAGCAGTGACAAGCTCACTTGTCAGCTTCCCTCAAGTTTTGATGGGAAATGTCGGCATCCTGGTCTCGCAGCTTCGCTCTCCGACTGCTGTCCAATGGACTTTTCAACTGTCGCTTGTCCAACATTCTGCCAGGCTGCCTACATTTCCCATCAAAACTTGAGGGAAGCTGACAAGTGTCCAACCTGTGTCATTGGTCACTTGTAGTTTGGCCCTCAGTTACAATGGCAGATAAAGCACAGGACTGTCCACCCATCCTGTTGTATCATGTTACAATTTCCATGATTCTTTGGGGCTCTCTTTCTGTTTTTTGCTCAAATCTATTTCTGTGTTTATTAAGAATTTATAATCTAAAAACGGAATTGCGGCTTATATAAAAAATCTACAAACAATGTTACAGAAGAATTAAGAGACTCTGACAGAAGATACATGATTTTGAAAATCAGGTTCCTGGAAGACAAGATTTACACACTAGCAACAATATATGTGCCAAACAACACGAGAAAATTTTTATGAAAATGTTTTCCAATCCATTTTTGATTTTCAAGAAGAAGATAATGATCTTTGGAGACATTAATGGGGTAATGGATCTGGGGGGAAAAGATAGGTGAAAAAAATCAAAGAAGGCAGACTTCCCAAAAATATGTTTAATTATATGGAAATGTCACAATTGGAAGATGCTTGAAGGATCAAACCTCTGAATGTTGGAGACTATACTTTCTTTTCTGACAGACACCAAATACATTCAAGGATTGATATGTGCTGGATATAAAAAACCTGAATTATTTATATTGGTTATTATATTATATGTTTACTCTTTTCTTTTGATGTAATTATAATTGTGCTATCATTGTTATTTTCTTTTTTCTGTTCTGTTTATATTTATAAAAATAAATTTTATATAAAAAAAGAATTTATACACTGCCTTAAAATACCTATGGCTATAGCCCACACTTAGTCCTTAACCCTGACTGGCTGTACCCATTTTCAATGTAGCAACAGTCAGATTGCAAGGCCTCTGTTGGACATAATTGCAATATAATTGCTTGGCTACAATTTACTTTGGGGAAATGTTAGAAGACTCCACTTCTAACGCTGTCTCTCTTGTCAGGTATCAGAGAGGGAGAAACCAGAGAGTTAGAATGACAGGTCAGAGCATCTGTTTACTCTTTTACTGCCCTGAACTATCCTTTGATGTGTAGATTTCTAATCTCAAGACTTCCTCCTCAGAAACAAATTGGTAGATAGGAATCTATCTCTCCACTTTTCTATCAAAGTATGGAGTTCCTATAATAAAGAACTCTTAGTTCTTTTCTAAAACTAAAACTTTTCTAAAACTTTAACACTCACACCAGCCAGCACGCTCCAACCACCCATCATCATATTTTCTCTGCAATCAATGCTACTCTGTTAAGGACCAAAATCAAAAAGAGTCCAGTAGCACCTTTAAGACTAACCAATTTTATTGTAGCATAAGCTTTCGAGAACCACGTTCTCTTCGTCAGATGCATGGAGGGCAGAAGGAAACTGGCCAAATATAGAGGAGGAGGGGGGAAGGAGGAGAGGGGGGATGTAAACAACTCCTTTGATATGGAGATGCAGACAGCTCCTTTTGGTGTGGGGATCAGTTGGCTTCAAAGGAGTTTGCCGTGTTAGTTTGTAGCAGCAAAACAGCTTGACTATCCAAATCCAATGCAGTATAAGCCTTTGATAACCACAGCTCTCCCCACCAGATGCATCTGACAAAGAGAACTGTGCAATATATAATATATATAGGTGCCACTGGCTCCCCCAGACCCCGCCTCTGTAAAGGAAATCTGTTACCTGTGGTAATGTGATAACCATTCATAGTCCCTATTCAGTCCCCGCTTGACAGAGTCAAATTTGCATATGAATTCCAATTCAGCAGCCTCCCGTTGGATTTTGTTTTTGAAAGGTTTCTGTTGAACTACAGTGACCTTTAAGTCCTTGATGGAATGTCCTGGTAGATTGAAATGTTCTCCCACCGGTTTCTGGACGTTGCCATTTCTAATGTCAGATCTGTGTCCATTTATTCTTTTGCGTAGAGGTTGGCTGGTTTGTCCAATGTACAAAGCAGAAGGTCATTGTTGGCACATGAGGGCATATAAGAGATTGTTATCAAAAGGGCCGATAAAGGAGGGGGCATAGTTGTCCAGAATACTTTAGATTACTTACAGGAATGCAATAGACAGCTGGAGAATGAGATGGAATACAAACGAATATCTTATAATCCAACAGTGCATATCCAACGCATTATTAAAGTTGTTTTGGACGAGGGATTGGGGGATAATGAGATAGATAAGAAGACTAGGGACGCGTTAATTAACCCCTGTCCAAGAATACCTGTCTTCTATACACTCCCGAAAATTCACAAATCGGGACATCCTCCCCCCGGCCGGCCAATCATCTCCGGCTCTAATTCCATTTTGGAACCCCTTTCGCGTTTCCTGGACTTTTTTCTGCAACCCCTAGTAGCCAACACGCCAGCTTACTTAAAGGACACCACTACCTTAATTTCACTTGTAGAGTCCATAGATATCCCGCCCTCTATATATCTCATGTCTTTAGATGTGAGATCACTGTATACCTCCATTCCTCATGATGAGGCGAGAGTGGTAGTACAGGATGCTCTTCTACTACGCGAGGTACAGCAGCCCTCCACCCCCTTTCTCTTGAACCTCTTAGATATTATTCTGGAGAAGAATTACTTTAGATTCAACGAGCAGTATTTTTTCCAGCTAAAGGGGGTGGCTATGGGATGCGCGGCTGCGCCTAGTATCGCGAATATCTTTATGTCCGCCTTAGAGAGTAAATGGGTGTTTGATGATGAGAAGAACCCCTTTAAAGATCTAATTATATTGTACAGGCGATACATAGATGATATCATAATCCTACTGAAAAGGGACGTTGCTGAAGATTTAGGGAGATGGTTTAACTCCCTTCACCCTGATATTGAATTCACATGGACTGGTAGCACCAGTAGCCTACACTATTTAGATGTTACCATTTACCGAGAAAGAGATAACAAACTGGCAGTGCGCCCCTTCAGGAAGCAGACGGACCGGTGCTCTTATTTGCATTATCAGTCTTTCCATCCAAGGGGTTTAAGGGACAACATCCCCCTGGGTCAATTTTTACGGCTGAAGCGGAATTCAACTAACCCCTGCTTTTATGAATCCAGCGGCCGTAAACTGAAAGAAAATTTTAGAACGAGGGGATACCCCCAGCACACGATTGAACGAGCTATACAACGTGCTGATACGACTAATAGGGCAGATTTATTAGTATCTAAGCCACCAAGGATGGATGATAAAATAAAATGGGGTCTGGAATACACTACTTTAGCCCCAAATATAATATCAATTATTAAGCAACACTGGCACATTATTAGTGGTGTCCGTGGCTGTGAAGCAGGGCTAGCGGTAGGCTACAGACGCACACGGTCCATTGGGGACATAGTCATGAGATCAGAGTTTTCTAGCAATCCACCAAGTGGCACTCTGCCAAATGGCCATTTTACATGCGGCTCATGTAGTGTGTGCAACCTTATGGTCAAAACACAGCAAATACTACCTAATCATTTTTCACATGGATTTTCTAACTGTAAGTCCATAAATGTGATATATGGTATTCAGTGCCCGTGCCCCCTATTATATATAGGGAGCACAACTCGCCCTTTAAGGATAAGGATCCAAGAACATCAATCTAGGATCAGAAATCAGGTTTGGGAGGCTCCCCTTGTTAATCACTTTCATGTAGAGAAGCACTCACATAATGATCTTAAGGTTTCTGTAATAGAGCAACTTGATCGCCCCTTTGCTACGGACATGGTTAAATTGCTGCTCCAATTAGAATCTAAATGGATTTTCCGACTAAACACCCTGTCACCTCATGGTCTGAACTCGGAAATTAACTTTTCCTGCTTTCTGTAGTTTCCCCATTCACGGATAGGCAAGTTACTGTAAGTTTTTGAGAATGCTGTGAAAGCCTTCTTCTTGTTACGATTGGCCCCTCCTCTTTTTGATTATTTTAACTCGTGGTCCATTTCATTTATCACATGTCCGTGGAACATATGGAGTGGTAGGAGAGTATGCCTTGTGCTTGTAACATACTGTAAGTGATATTGTCTTGTTTTATTTTTCATTTTACTGTAATTATTGCTAGATATTTATAACTAACCCTTTCCTTACAGTATGATCAGTCCGAATCGCCTTAAGCCCAAGAGGAAGTGAGTCTTAGTACTCACGAAACGGGTTAATGATATTTGCAAGCAAACCCCCGTCGGCGTTCGTCTAATTGCATTCATATTTATGGACTGTGAATACATAAGTACGGTGCACAACTCCCTGCCTACCGGCTCCCTTTGATGTATTGACAACTGGCAACTAGCACTTTAAAAATTTTTCTGACGACTCCGGACAACAGAAACATTGTGATATATGTATATATACTTGGACTTTGTATCATGGCACTCCAAAATTTTGTATAATGTAACTTGTATTTATGGTTGTATTTATTGCACTTTTCGCACTTTATAACACATAAATTAGAGTATATTTCGGCTCCAAAGATTGTTGAGTCCCGGTTTGGTTGTGTTTTGTTTCGTGTTAGTTTGTAGCAGCAAAACAGCTTGACTATCCAAATCCAATGCAGTATAAGCCTTTGATAACCACAGCTCTCCCCACCAGATGCATCTGACAAAGAGAACTGTGCAATATATAATATATATAGGTGCCACTGGGCTCCCCCAGACCCCGCCTCTGTAAAGGAAATCTGTTACCTGTGGTAATGTGATAACCATTCATAGTCCCTATTCAGTCCCCGCTTGACAGAGTCAAATTTGCATATGAATTCCAATTCAGCAGCCTCCCGTTGGATTTTGTTTTTGAAAGGTTTCTGTTGAACTACAGTGACCTTTAAGTCCTTGATGGAATGTCCTGGTAGATTGAAATGTTCTCCCACCGGTTTCTGGACGTTGCCATTTCTAATGTCAGATCTGTGTCCATTTATTCTTTTGCGTAGAGGTTGGCTGGTTTGTCCGATGTACAAAGCAGAAGGTCATTGTTGGCACATGAGGGCATATATCAGATTGTAATAATAATAATAATAGCTTGATTACTCTTTTCCCTTCTGAGCATCCTGCCATGCTCACATTTATAAAAGCTAAAGGATAATTTTTAAAGGGAAGGTTCAGAATGATAAGGACAACAGCAACCTTGAAACATCTACGGTTAGCCAAAGGGAAGAGGAATGTGTGTGTGTGTGTGTGTGTGTGTAGATTGCAGCACAACAACTTCTAGGGAGTACAAGCAACAATAGATTTAAAAACTCTATAAAAGCATATTTAAAATACATTGTAAAACAAATTCTCATTCTTCAAAAAAAAATTAAAAACTAATGTGAAGTGGGGCTAGTCACTCCCCGCCACATCCTGCCCAGTGGCCCTGGGCTTGCGCATGAGCACTTTCTGAGGGTTGCACAATGTGCTTAAAATGGGTGGCAAAACCACTCTTTGCAACAAAACAGTTTTGGAACTTGCCTTAAAATACGTCTGCCTTTTGGACTACAAACAATAAATATGTATTTAATTTTATCATTTAAAATATTGTTCTGTCATTCTCCCAAGCATATACACAATATCCCAGTGTCCAGTTCCAATAATGGACAGGCTGTCCAGTGGCAGATGGTGGCAAGCTGGGATGCAAACTTTCTGAAATAAGGGAGGGGTTTTTCCATGGAGTTACAAAGGGAAGGAAATCTTGAGCTAGGGAAGAGGGAAGGTAGTGGATGATGTGAAAGTCCTTGGCCTGAGATTCTAGAGAGTCGCTGCCATGCTGAATAGAAAAGACTAATAACTCAAGGACCAGTGGTTGGATTTAGTAGAAGACAACTTCATGTGTCCATAGCAATTCACTGATCCTGTATTATCGGGAGGGAAGAGAAAGGTGCCTGTGTGGAACCTTGCTGGAGGTCAGTTGTCACTCTCCTGGAATATGGAAGGCTGGAACAGCTGATCCCAGATACAGGCTGCCTCTCATTGGGTAACATGAGACCTTCATGTTACCCAATGAGGTCTCCTTGTAAATTGAGGGAATTAGCAACAAGGAGAATCCTGCAAGAGGAGGGGTAACTTAGGGATCTTTTGCACCTATATATACGAGGATCCCTTCCTCTAGAGAACTCTTTCAATAAACAGGCAGATGTTCAACCAAAAGGGTTTTTTTAATTTATAAAATAACAAAGATCAATGGCATAAAACACACAGAGAGCTAACTAGAGAAACAGTGAGGAAAGTGGGGATAGAAGTTCAAGGGTTGGGTTATATTTACCAGTTCCAGGAGAGGTTTGAGAGTGAAGAAGTTTCCGTGGAGGAGCAGCATGGATGGCCAGTGTCTCATGAAAGGGGAGAGAGGGGACTCAGGCATGCAGTCTGAGGGACCATGGGTTGGAGGTCCTAGGACACACTGAGCACATGACAGGACAGCCTAGTGATAGAGCAAAACGTATCCTGAGGCAAAACTGACATCTCCCAAAGACAACAGCTTGATGGCTGTTTCCAGAATGGAAACAATAGGATTGGGAAGGCTTGATTGTGCCTTCCTGAGAGGAACCAAAGGTGTAAAAAAGATAATTGATAACTCCTGATGGCTGGATGGGTGAGGCTTATCAGTACCTCAGTGACTCAGGTGGGGAAATTGAACCAGGAAAGATTTAGATTTAATTCAAAGCTATTGAATTCAGATTGAATTCAAATTTATTTGAATTCAAATAAATAAGAGCCAGTCTTTAATAATCCCTTCATTTTGTAACACAGCTTCTTTTAATCTCCACCTAAAGGTACCCCATTTCCCCCTATAAGTCATAGATACAGAATTATTATCTGAGAAGGTCTTGGGTAGGATCTCTATTTTAACCACCCTAGTGGCAATGTCCCTTGATGTCAAAATCATATCTATTCTTGAGAAAGTTCTTTCTGGAAAAAAGGTATACTCTCTTTCATTGCCATTTTTCTGTTTCCACAAATCAATCAAACCCGAATTGTCCATTAAATCAAAGAAAGCTTTGGGTAATTTACCCTGGAGTGTCTTAATATGTTTCTCAGAGCATCTATCTATCTTCAGGTCAATCACTCCATTCCAGTCCCCCATCAAGCAATAATTTTCATAAGCTAAACTGTTAAACATTCCCCAATTTTTATTCTCCAAATGAGAATAAAAATCTAGTTTTAATCTCATTTGAAGCATAGAGTTCCACCACCAACATTTTTGACCCCTGTAAGTCGTTTTCTTTCGCCACATATCTTCCATGCTCATCACTCAATATCAATTTAGGTTTTAAATGTGGTTTAATATACAAAGCAATTCCATTCTTTTTTGTATCTGCTCCTATAAATTCTTTACCCAGAACTTTATAAATCAGAAATTTTATATCTTTTTTTCTAATATGGGCTTCCTGCAAACAAATAATATTGTGTTTTAGGTTCTTCAAATAGTGAAATATTTTCTTCCTTTTGGGGGCTGAATTTGCCCCATTAATGTTCCATGTTAAACTTTTGTAATCCATAATGCCATCAGATTTTTAAAGTTAATAAAATGGGAGAAAAAAATCAGAGGAGTATATATGGGAAGGTAGAAAAAACAGAATTAAATATGAGTCCCCACTTCCTCCTCCTCCTTGCTCTGATCCAATTGTCGCCCTGTTGATACTTCTGTTGGGCTTTTTGTTGAAATGTCCAAATTTCCATGTATTTCCAGAAAGTCTCTGGCTTTATGTACTGAGTTCAGCCTAAATCTTTGTCCATGAAATGTAAAGATCACACCCTCTGGAGTATCCCATTGAAAAGCAATGTTCTTCTGTTTTACTTTTGCTACCAGGAAGCTATAATCCTTGCATTTACACAAAAATTGTGAGGGGAATTTCTTTCAAAACAATAATCTGGGCACCACCAATTGTTAATTTTGTGATATAGCGCTGTTGTAAAATTTGCTCCTTCACCCTTCTTCTTACAAAACAGACCAGTACATCCCTTGGGACCTTCCTGGTTTTGGCATATTTAGAGTTAATTCTATACACTCGGTCAATTTCTGTTTGCATTGATTCCTGATCCCAATCCAAAAACTCTGTCAAAGCCACAGTCATTTTATCTGTAATGTCCTCACCATCTTCTTCTGGAATGGATCTGAACCTCAAACCAAATTCTTTTTCTTGCATTTCTAACAGTGCAAACTTATCCAATTGTTTTTCCATTTGTATATCATGAGAGTCTACTTTGTATTCTATTATCCCAACCTTCTCATTGATTTGATTCACTTCTGCAGACACTTGTTTCATAGATTGGACCAATTTTTGAACTTGCTGTCATTTGATCTCTCAGAGCAACAATCCTTTTCTCTATTTGTTTCTCAAGAGAGTCCATTCCTCCCCCCTGCAAATTCTTCCCCAACTCATCCATATTATCAGCCATTTGCTGGAAATATTTCTGTGATACAGAAATATTTCTCTTGCTGGGAGTCCACCATCCTTGAACTCCTCACTGGAACCCAAATTTCATATATATTTTCTGTGCCCTTCAGCTTTGTGGGTCCAAGCAAGTGCATCACTTGCCTCTCCTGTAGGTCTGGTATGTAGTGTCATCAGCAGAAGTGGCATTTATGCAAAAAACTAAAGGTGGTGAAGGACTGGAAACCTCCTGAGATAATATGACAAGTGACACAACTTCTGGGGTTTGCTGGTTGTTATAAGAAACTTGTTAAGAACTTTGCTATGAATGTACACTGGGAGAATGTTAAATGCTACTGGACTTCTGTTTTATAGGCTTGGGGAAGCAGTGCTTCCATTTGGGAAGCAGGGCAAAAAGCTGTTCAGCAACCTTGGCAATGGAATTTTACCCCATATGCTGCTCAAGTTCCACTGGAACAGTGACTTTCTCTTGATGGAACAAAGCCATATCATCACAGAGGTGAATAAAAGAAATGTGTTAAAATTCTGTTAGAATGTGTGAAGTGCATTTATACTGTAAAGAAATGGTTTAATTATGTAAGAGTCCAAGGATGAACTAGGGGTGAAAATATGGCTAATGCCAATTCTGGGAGTTGATACAAGCGAAAAGCCTTTGAGCTGCTGAGTAATCATCAGACGTTTTCTGGAATCCCAGAGACTGCACTTTCTGCATGATTCCACAAGACTCCCGGATGAGAGCCAGCTTCCCCGGCCATAAGCCGCAGCCGCTGTAATTCAGAGACTCTTCTCCCTTAATGCAGCTCTAAATAGTTTGAAAGACAAAAAGCATTGTGTAAGTGTACCAATAGGGACAGGAAAGGGAGAACTGTGCTACAGCCACAAGTCCTCAGCAGAGAAGCTAATTATGGCTCGATTAGGATGATTATCAACAGAGTGCAATTAATTACAGATGAGCAGCAGCCACCATCTGTCACTGAAGGGATTGTGGGAGAGCAAGATGGAAAGGGCACAGAGGAAGGGTGGGAGCGGCGGCCAGGTGCTGCCCCTGCAGCAGGTATGTTGTCATATGACAGCCCTGCAGGGGTGAGAAAAGTGGCGCCTGCCAAAATGCACTTGAAGTCTAGTTGGGTAACAATAAGTGCTCTTATCAATTACATTGGCTCTTGCAGTGCCATTGCAATTTCTGACCTCAGAATTACACAATCCGATATTTAAACCACGCTGGCTGGGAGTGCATTGAATTCTGAGCACATAAATTTTCTTCTGGTTGAGTTGTGAAATTTATTTATCGGTGGAAACAAGACTGGCCCCTGAGGAAGTGGGAGTGGCATGAAACAAGCTGAATTTTCAGCCAGCAGCTTGTAGGGCCGGGGGGACCCTTGGGTCCCTACATCCATCTTCGAAGTCCACCTTTTGAAAAAAGAAAAAACATTAGCGATTCATACATTGGATTGTTCCTGTCGTTTCTCTACTTACAGTCGTTGGATACGGAGGGTTCTCTGAATCTACATGGGAATTCCTCTCGTCTGTTAAGGATCTCATTTCACAACGTAGAACATTCATGACTTTCACTTCAGCATTTATATTAGTAAGGAAGTCTTCTATTTTGTAAAGAAAACCAACGAAGAAACGCTAAAAGGCTTGGAGTTTCACTGTGGGACTCTCTTAAAGAGAGACAGTTGTTCAATTTTCTCCTCGTGAATGTAAACATTGGATATTTATTTATTGATTGTCTCTATTATATTGTTTGCACTGAGGACTTTGAAATAACTTTGAAAAATATATAATGAATTTGTAACAATTTTTTTGTAAATTTTTGCAGTGTGCCTTGTTTGTGGATTCCTGTTTGCGCTTCGGTTTGCCTCTAATTGGGTTACGATATTTAAACCATGCTGGCTGGTGCAAAATTTGGCTTTAGGTACAGAGAACAATAAGTTATTTGGGGATATAATGTGTGGTTTTTATCACACATGTTGCTAATCATGTTTTTTAGTAACGCTTTTTGGGGAGAAAAGCAGGGTATAAATGAAATAACTAAATAACAAATGTATAATTTTGAGGTCGGAAATTACAATGGCACTGCAAGTTGATAAGAGCACTTATTACAAGAATGAGCAGTCTTAAATAACCCAACTAGACTTCAAGTGCATTTCTCACCCCTGCAGGGCTGTCATATGACAACATACCTGCTGCAGGGGCAGCACCTGGCCGCCGCTCCCACCCTTCCTCTGTGCCCTTTCCATCTTGCTCTCCCACAATCCCTTCAGTGACAGATGGTGGCTGCTGCTCATCTGTAATTAATTGCACGCTGTTGACAATCATCCTAATCGAGCCATAATTAGCTTCTCTGCTGAGGACTTGTGGCTGTAGCACAGTTCTCCCTTTCCTGTCCCTATTGGTACACTTACACAATGCTTTTTGTCTTTCAAACTATTTAGAGCTGCATTAAGGGAGAAGAGTCTCTGAATTACAGCGGCTGCGGCTTATGGCCGGGGAAGCTGGCTCTCATCCGGGAGTCTTGTGGAATCATGCAGAAAGTGCAGTCTCTGGGATTCCAGAAAACGTCTGATGATTACTCAGCAGCTCAAAGGCTTTTCGCTTGTATCAACTCCCAGAATTTACACCTCCCAGAACTGTAACAAGGGAGAGCAAGTGATGCACAAAGTTGAAGGACACAGAAAAATATATATAAAACTCACAATCCCAAGCTGCCATACCATTAAGAAAAGGGTGGCTCCTTCTGGGATGTTGGTGCCAATTATTTGGTAGGGCTGTTAAGAGAAACCCTCTCAATTCCTCCTTGCCCAGCTCCTCCCTGAAATCCCACAAACCTTTTCTTTTCCTCCTTTTAGGAATTTGGAGTCAGTTTCTAAGCAATTCCTTTTGGATCAAAGAGAAATTTGAAAAGAGGAGGGATGGGAAGGGAGGGTCTGCAAAATTTCAAAATTTCACTTTGTAGGTGCTCAGAGGCAGGCAATGTCTTCCCAAGCCTTCCTATCTTCTTGCTAGGGTACCATCCTGGGGGTATAATAAAAGAGTTACCAGGGCTGAAGTTACAAAAGGGCACCTTGGTTTCTCTTCAAAAAGAAATGGAAGGGAAATAACATAAATATAATGTAAAAGGCCCCACTCACTCCCCCACTGTGAGGTAGATTTTCCCTCCAAAACCAACGAGGTTGTTTACTGGAGCTGGGAAGCTTTTGGTAGCGTGTATTTGGGTTCCGGTTGTCCCACACTTCAAGCATGAATATATAGTCAGTTTATTACCCAGCCCAAGTTTAGGAAGAGGAAAAGCGGAGGGCCACGTTCCTTTAAAATGAAATGGCACTAGAGGCTGAGTAAGATTCAAAAAGCAGCTTTATTCAACAGGCAGGGTTGGTATGAAGATAGACAGAGAAAGGAAAACTGAGGTAAATGTTCTTTGTTGATCAGAATACTTCATTAGCAGTCTTCTTCACAATAGTCTTCTTCACGATAACAGTCCAATCCTAAGAAGGGGGGGGGGAAGTGCATAGGGAGAGAACCAAGACTTATGTGGGCGGAAGTTGCTCCTACATGGGCACAAATGCCCTTCCGCCAGCGGTGGCACGAGGCATGCTACCACTGCCATGCCGCCGCCGCCGGGAATGCCTGGTGGGTGGGCGGGCGGAGGCAGAGAAGTGGCATAGGGCCCCACATTGGTACAGGAGGGGGTGGGGCAGGGGGCGGGGCCAGAGTTAGTTTGGAAATCTCCTGGAATTACTCCTGATCTCCAAGCAACAGAGATCAGTTCCCCTGGAGAAAATGGCTGCTCTGAAGGGTGATGTCAGGCTATGGATGACAGGATATGGCAGACAGATCCCTGTACCATTGCTACAAGAAGTCCCGGCTCCTGGTTAAATGGTTTTATTCAGAAATCAAATCATTTCCATATATATGTCCATAGGATTACTCAGAAGCAAGGTAAGCATCTAAGCAGTAAGAGCAAGAATTGACAGGAATGGGAACCTGTGGAAAAACCTTTCTTCTCAACACATATGTTTGCTCCTTCCCCCTCCCAATAATAAACACAATTTTGGCGGGCACTCCTGTGTGAGGACATCTCGCATATTTGTACTATCAAGTTGAGTCACTGGAAAGCAAGACATAGCAATGAACAGGAGTGAGTAGTATGCAAGGTCATGATAAACACCTGCAATCATTCTGTGAAAGAAGTGAACAGAATAAACAGTTATGGCACTGGTAATAGGATATCAAAGTACAGCATGAACCATTGATTTAAACAGCGTTAGTATTGGCAAGGATGGGGCTCAGACATGACAGGTGAACTCTATGGCATTATACCCCACTGAGGCCTCTCCCTTCCCCAAACCCCATCCTTTCCAGGCCCCCCCCCCCGAAATCTCCAGGAATTTCCCAACCTGGGCCTGGCAACCCGACCTCAGTGTGCCTCTGAGGCAAGGGAAGGGGGCTGAGCTGCCCTCGCTTGTTTCTCCCTGTGTTCGCACGTTTCGTCTCCCAGGCAGGATCTGGCTTCCTGCTTGTTCTTGCTTGGGTCTTCCATTTTGTCTGCCTGCCTGGGCAGTCGTTTTAATGCTGGAAGCATGTATAGAGAAGGGGTTCATGGCAAATCCATAACCATAAACCTTCTAACCACTAACAAGCAAGGAAAGGCAGTTTAAAAAGACAGAGTCAGTGGCTCTGTAGGAGCCATTGTGTGGAGCTGTGTGAAGGGGCTGTGAAATGCCAGAAGGGAAACTTCAGCCCATTATAACTTCTCCAGGTCCAAGCCCGGCTCTAGAAGGCAGCTCCAGCCTATTTCCATTCCTCACTGCCCTCTGGTTGTGATCCCACACAGTTTTAGACAGGCGAGGTGAAATTGACAGAGCCTTCGGGGAGGCGAAGATGAAATTAACAAACCCTCTGAGGAGCGATCTCCGCCGGCTCTGTCTTTTAAAATTACATTTCCTGGCTAACATAGCATCTCCCTACACTTGATGAACACATGCCGAGCGTCTCGAGTAGAGAGATTCTAAGTTACATGGGCCTAACCTCCCAAATCATTGTTCATTTCACACACAGTCACAGTCAGAGGGAAGGTGGGGAGGAGGCAGGATACATATAAATTAAAAGATCATGGCCTAGTCACGGGCCCATCACTTCTGGGGTACAAGCTGGAAGTGGCAATGGGATGGCGGAATACTGTGGTGCTGGTGATCGGGTCAGATCCTTATTTTTCTTATTTTTCTCCTACCACTGCTTGGAGAATTGGCAGGCAACAGAAGAAGTTATCTGGAGAGTGCCCACCAGAAGCAGGAAAATTATAAGCCTAGCAGTACAGCATGTGTGTTACTAACTAAAAATAGGAATGTATTCACTCCAAATATCCTTTGCCATGTTTAGACCCTCCAAAAATCCAAAACATTACTATCCTCTTGAGATTACTCAAGCTGTAGGCCATTTGGCTACAGGCCCTAGCTCCACCCCACTTTCTCATCTCTCCACACAGGTACGGTGTGCTAGGAGGGCTGTTTCACTGGGGCACTGGGCAGAGAGGTGCGAGCCTCTTGGTGTGAGCCGAAGCTGAGAACACAAGGGATCTTGGCCTGGGGCTCTTCGCCTGGGGCGCGTAGCCCAGGAGCAGTCATCAGCTAAATGAGTTGGAGGACAAGAGAGGATAGGAAGAAACTGCTTCTGAGATGGTTGCAACAACCGATCAACACTGCTTGTGTAAATATACAAAGATTGTAACACTAGACTGTTGTCTGAGTTGAGACCACCAGTATGTTTGAAATTCCTATATGTGGTTGTAGGGTGCAATCCTGAGCTTCTTACTCACTACTTACTTGCTTGGTAGTAAGCGTCGGGCAAATTTACTATTCAAGTGCAGTTGGGAGCTGGTAGATATGGGAGCGGGACTTATGAAAGGTGCCCAGCATCAAGCAGTAATGCTCGCCGCTTATCCAACCTCTCTAGTATTCCACCTGCTGAAAATGGGGCCACTTCCACCACCACCCTGCTATACTAATCCTATGCAATACCAGATCTCTTAGGAACAAGGTTGCATGCATTGCTGGGATGTTGCAGGAAGAGAAAATTGACGTGGCATTCCTAATAGAGACATGACTGCAGGAAAATGACAAGGTGTGTCTGTCTCAACTACCTCCCCCTGGCTATGTGATCCTACCCCAACCTCGCTATAGTAGCCGAGGAGGATGGGTTGCTATTATTAGCCATGAGTCCTTCAACTCCCTTAGATCTCCAGTACAAGCTATGGCTGGTATTGACTGCGTGTACCTGTCTCTGGGAATTAAAGATCGATTGAGTATCCTTCTTGTGTATAGACCACCCAGCTCCCGCATAAGCACCCTTTCTGAGTTGGCAGAGCTGCTAGCAGACATGGTGTTGGAGACACCTAGATTTATTGTTCTGGGAGACTTCAACATCCACGCTGAGTGTTCAAAGTCAGGCCTGGCTCAGGAATTTATAGCTTCCCTGGCAACCCTGGGCCTCTCACAAATTGTGACAGGCCCCACACATGAAAGAGGCCACACACTAGACTTAATATTTTGCACTGAGCCTTTGAGGGAAAACTTTGTTTCACAACTGGAGATTCGGCCTGAACCATGGTCAGACCATCATCTGCTGAACAAAAAAGTGACTTTAACCCCCACAAATTGGGGGGTCTAGTTAAAATGATTTGCTCACAAAGGCTCATGGATCCTTCCTGATTCAAAAATGCCTTGGAGGATTTTAGAATCCCAGACGCATGCCCCATGGTAGCTGCTGTAGGAATGTGGAATGCAAAGCTCCTTGAAGCTATTGACACCACTGCTCCTTATTGACCGCTCCGGCCCTTGGGATGGATGCCAGCCCTATGGTTTATCACAGAGATGGCTGACTTAAAGAGGGTTAGAAGATGTCTAGATAGGCACTGGAGAAAAACTCACACAGATAGAACATGCTATAGAACCCACTGGAGGACCTATGAAGCAGAAATGAAAGTGGCAAAGAAACATTATTTTTCGGCAACTATTGCGTCGGCTAGTTCATGACCATCCCAATTGTTTAAGATATCCAGATGCTCCTAACCCCTAAATCTGAACCTTTACAGTCCCAAGAACAGAGAATTAGCTGCGAGGCCTTTGCTAAGTTTTTCGCTGATAAAATAGCACAAATACCCTCTGATCTAGATGGTAGCTGCAATGCAAGTGAGATAGAAGAAATGATAAATGCACCATCCAGCTTACATTTGGACTGCTTTGAACCAATCACAATGACAGATCTTAACAGGGTCTTGATGCCTACGAAAGCCACTACTTGTGCGCTCGATCCTTGCCCATCCTGGCTGTTAAAATCAAGCAAGGACCACATAAGTGAACTACTGAGGTCTGTTGTAAATCAATCACTAACTCAGGGCAGCTCAAACAGGCAGTTATCCATTCGCTACTTAAAAAACCATCCCTAGACAAAAATGATGTAGCCAATTATCGCCCAGTCTCTAATCTGCCCTTTCTGGGCAAAGTGATTGAGAGAGCAGACCTTTTTGGATAACTCTAATGCTCTGGACCCTTTCCCATCTGGATTCAGACCAGGGCATGGGACAGAGACAGCACTAGTAGCATTAGTGGATGATCTCCGTCTGAGTATAGACAAAGGCCATGCCTCCTTATTGCTTCTATTGGATCTATCTGCAGCCTTTGACACAGTAGACCATGCCATCCTGTTGAGGCGTTTAGAAACAGAAGTGGGCATCAAAGGATGTGCCCTGGACTGGTTTAAATTGTTTCTCTTGGAGAGGAGTCAAAGGGTGGCCATTAGAGATCAACTATCTCCAAAATGGGAGCTATCTTGCAGGGTTCCGCAGGGCACAATCTTATCTCCCATGTTACTCAACCTCTACGTAAAACCTTTAGGAGAACTCATTTGCAGCTATGGAGTTGGATGGCATCAATATGCAGATGACACTCAAATCTATATCTCGCTATCCAGGTCCCTGCAGAATGCAGTAGAAATCTTAGATCGCTGCCTGACAGCTGTGGTGAAATGGTTGAAAAACAACAAATTGAAATTGAACCCAGACAAAACTGAAGTGATGCTTGTTGGGAAGGCAGAGATCTTGAAGGACACTGTACTCCCCACTTTCGATGGAGTTCGTTTGACCCTTGCAGGCTCAGTTAAGAGCCTGGGGGTTATACTGGATCCAGGGGTATTACTAGAAAAACAAGTTAAGGCAGCAGCAAAAAATGCTTTCTACAACCTCACTCTAGCCTGGAAGATGGCCTCTTACCTCGACACGGCTGACCTGGCCAACTGGATCCATGCTATGGTAACATCAAAACTTGACTATTGTAATGCGTTATACATAGGTCTCCCATCTAAGTTAACTAGGAGGTTCCAATTAGTGCAAAATGCTGCAGCTCAACTGTTATCAGGATCGAGCAGGAGCATGAGCATCCCTCCCATCCTACAATATTTTATTTATTTATTTATTTATTCAATGTATATACCGCCCATCCCCAGGGGCTCTGGGCGGTGAACAGTTAAAATCGATAAAAACAAAAACTAAAATCAATATGCAAATAATAAAACAAATTAACAAGGTGCAGTGGTGGGGAGAACCCTCCCCACCCCAAAGGTGAGAGGCCGACATGGCACCGCCCCCTTCAGTCACCAAACACCGGGCAGAACAGCTCTGTCTTACAGGCCCGGCGGAACGATAATATGTCCCGCTGGGCCCGGGTTTCCATTGACAGAGCGTTCCACCAGGCTGGGGCCAGGACTGAAAAGGCCCTGGCCCTGGTTGAAGCGAGGCGGGCTTATTATTATATACAAAGTTCTTCACAATTTTGGACCGGCATACCTATGGGAGTGCCAGGCTGCACACAGGTGAAGTCAGCAGCAGCTCGTACATGGGCTTTCTCTGTGGTGGCCCCTAAACTGTGGAATGACCTGCCTGAGAAAGCCAGAAGAGGCCCCACTCTCTTGGCTTTTTGTAAACGATGCAAAATCAAACTATTCAAAAAGGCTTTTTACTCAAATGGGAGGGCTGTATTGTAGGGAAGGGGTCTCAGATTCTTCACTAATGAGTTAGGGACCACAGACTTCATCACTATATTGCCTTGTATATTATCTGCTGCTTTAAATATGTACTCCTATGTACCACCAGTGCTCCATGTTGTCTAAGGTTAGTCCTAGAATTGATTATGTTCTGCTTCAATATTTTTTCTAGTCTGTATTGGATTCTTGCTAATACTATATCTTTTAAACTTGTATCTATTTACCTTATGGCATAGTTTATGGAAATGTCCTTGATACTGTATTGAAATGTACTTGATACCGATTGTATTAATCTCATACTGTGTAATCTGCCTTGAGTCTCAGTGAGAAAGGTGGAATATAAACAGACAAACAAACATTTGGGGGTACAGGGGACGCACAGCCATTCTAGTTACTTACTCAAATCTCCTCCTAAATGCAAGGTTGTTGGAAATCACCCAAATACTGGAACCAGCATTTGGACAAAGGCTCTTCTCCCTGTATTATCTTGTACATGGTATGCAATCTCTGACCATTAATGTAACCTGGACATTAAGGATCCTCGATTCAGATCTTCTCTTGGTTCCCAGTACTGCTGCCACAGGAATGACTCAATGTCATTCCTTCAGTTTTCATAATGCTGTCTAGGCTCTGCTGTTATGAAAGCACTCTAGACTATGAACTCTAGCTAGTTTAACCTACTACCTCAACCAGACCATTTGCTTACAGATTTTCTCTATGTGTGCTTTCAATCAGAATTACTTGTACATTTATGAATGGTTGTGTAGGCACACCTGATGATTCTTTGATAGTTTAATAAAAGTTTAATAGTTGGGATCCATCTCCCTGCCCTGGATGAAGAGTCTGGACGTGCTCCTGGATGCCTCCCTGTCGATGGAGGCCCAGGTCACGGCGGTTGCCAAGTCTGCATTTTTCCATCTCCGTCAGATCAGGCAACTTGCCCCTTACCTGATGTCCCCAGGACCTGGCTACAGTGACCCATGCAACGGTCACCTCCAGGCTAGATTACTGTAACTCACTCTACACTGGGCTACCCCTGGGCCTGATCCGGAAACTACAACTGGTCCAGATTGCAGTGGCACAGGTCCTGACTGGTATATCATACCAGTCACATATCACACCTGTCCTGCGCCAGCTGCACTGGCTTCCAGTTGAATTCCGAATCAGGTTCAAGGTATTGGTTCTTACTTTTAAAGCCCTGAGCGGGTTGGGACCGGCATATCTGCAGGACTGCCTCTCCTTGTATGTTCCCCGGAGACCACTTTGATCAGTGGATAAATGTTTACTGGTGGTCCCCGACCCTAAGGAAGCCCACCTTGCTTCAATCAGGGCCAGGGCCTTTTCAGTCCTGGCCCCAGCCTGTTGGAACACTCTGTCAATGGAGACCCGGGCCCAACGGGGCATATTATTGTTCTGCCAGGCCTGTATGACAGAGCTGTTCTGCCAGGCATTCGGTGGTTGAAGGGGGCAGTGCCATGTCAGCCTCCCATCTTTGGGGTGATGGGGTTCTCCCCACCATTGCACTTTAGTGTACGTGGTTAATTAATTATATTATTGCTTATTGTATGTTGATTTGAGAATTATTGTTTTCTTGTTTTTATTGATTTTAACTGTTGTTCACCGCACAGAGCCCATGAGGATGGGTGGTTTATAAATTGAAATAAATAAATAAATAAATAGTACATTTGATAGTTTTAATAATACAAATGCTTATATTATGATTCCAGTGGAGGCCTAACCAGCAGATGCGTATCTCTTTTTGGTGAAGAATCCATTGCTCTTACCCCTCCCTCTCTCTTTTTTCTCCCCCCCCCCTCTCTGCTTTCTCTAGCAAAAGCCCCTCCCCCTCCCCCCAGTAAGCAGCACCCCAACCCTCTGATCATTTCCCGGCAAACCAGGTCATCCCAAATTATACTTAGAAAATCAGCCCTTCTGGCTAATAGTTAGAATTCTAAATGCAACTTTTCAGCAGTTTGCACGCAGAAACAGAGAAATCTATTATAATGACCAGTACAAAGAAATAAAAGAGAATAATGAAAAAGGAAGAACAAGGGATGTGTTCCACAAAATCTAAGAAATCAAAGAGAAAAGCAAACCATGTCTCAGTCAGGATTAAAAACCAAAGGAAAACACTGGTGTGTGAAGAGAAGGGGTTTGGGGTACTAGAAAGTGGGTACCAGCCTTTTTAAACACAAAAGAGACAGAGAATACTAAAAGAAAGTGTATTTGGGGGGATGTCCGGGGTCTGGGCCTCAGCCCCTGGACTTGCTGGGAGGGAGGCAACTGAGAGACAGCAGCCCTGCCACCCCAGCCAGCAACCAGGGTCAGAACCCACCTACACCCGGGGAAAGGGGCAAAGGGCCAGGGCCTCAGAGGGCTAGAGGAGGCAGAGAGGCACCAGCTAGACCCACCCTCCAGGGGAGCGATAGGGGGCTCAGCAGAGCAGAGGGAGAGGGCAAAAGCAGGGGGAATAGGGACCCAGCAGCTGCCCAAACAGAGCTCTTACCTGGCAGAGAGGAGAAGCAGCCACAGCAGCTCAGAGCCACGCCCCAGCCTCCACCTCAGCCTGAAGACAGCAACCTGGCTCAGGAGATGCTCACTGAAATGTTTATTGAAATCCCCAAAGACAATAATCTATCGGGTCCTCAACACTAAATCTGAGACCACCTACATTAGCTCAGCTAGGGAGCCTTCTGGCAGATGGTAAACTGTCCCTGGTGCCCATTGCAAAGATCATGCGGTCAAAACTGGCCTCTGATTGCACTGGGTGTTTACTGATGGATCTAATGCACCGGGTTGTCTCCTTATGGAAGAATCACACCAAATTGCCCACTCCATGCTTTCCCCTCCTCCAACAGCCTGAAAGAGAAAAAAAGAGACTGTCTTTGCATACCCCTCCCCACCTGCCTGAGAACCGTAATGAGTGTAGCTGCCAAACATGGGCAAAAGGAGAAGATGGAGTCCTGCCATCTCCCATGTTTTCTGCTAGGCAAAGCTTGGCTCCAATGCTCCTCTGAAATGAGTACACTGAAATAACCTTGGTTTCCTTGTCCGAAACCTTTGATTCTATGTAGTTCTCTCATGTCTCTCGTGCCCACATTTAAAAAATGGCTCTGCAAAGGTAAAAAACACGAATTCACTTGTCCATTTTATTCATTTCCAGTTTACAGACCACCTAAAGTCAAAGCCCCGGGGTGAGTAGCAATAAGAATCAATATAAAAACATCCAGGCAAATCTAGCATAACAGCACAGTCCTAGCTTTCAATTATACCAGCCAGAGAAGGACAGGATACCAGTGGACCACTTCTATTGTCATAAATCAAACTTAAAATGTCATGGGGAATTTATGACACTGTGACTTTAACAACGTCACCCCAGCAAAGTTTAGGATGGGATTTGTATCAGAAGGAGGGGGTCATAGCCCCAGTCTCTGGTCCCCTCAGCACCAGAGAGGATAAGAGGAAAGATTCCTGGCAGTGCAAGTCGTTCTGTGTATTGAAGAATGAGGCTATTGGGCTGCTTGGAGGGGGCAGCAGATGGGGCAATATTAAGCATCAGCACAGGCAGGGCTTTTTTTCAGCAGGAACGCGGTGGAACGGAGTTCCAGAACCTCTTGAAAATGGTCACATGGCTGGTGGCCCCACCCCCTGATCTCCAGACAGAGGGGAGTTGAGATTGCCCTCCGCGCTGCTGAGCGGCGCAGAGAGCAATCTCAACTCCCCTCTGTCTGGAGATCAGGGGGTGGGGCCACCAGCCATGTGACTATTTTTCCGAGAGCAACCCACTAAGTTCCACCACCTCTTTTCCCAGAAAAAAAGCCCTGAGCACAGGCATAAGCATGGCTGAATACATCATGGCGGCATGAATACACCAACCACATGTAAAGGGGAGGTTTGACATTGACAGGTGGGTGACTGAGGCCATTGCTCCACTGTCTTTTGTTTATCATTATCTGCTCTGCTTCTCAAGAGACCAAATACTTACGTTCTAAGGCACTTACGTACAATTATGTGCTAGCCTAGTGATGTCTCTCTGAGCTGTATTGCCACAGAATGGCAATACGGCACCTGGGATTATCTTGGGGAGTTTGAAAAGAAAGCTATAATCTCATCTCCTGGAAAGAGATTACAAAGTCCCCGGAATGAAACTGAATGTCACTCGGTGGAGCCAGAAGAGTGGATTCTTTTCTGCCTCCTGCTTTGCCAAAGAAAACGAGGTCTGTCTTTACAAATTGTCAGTTGAGCAACACAATGCAGCCCTTAGATGTCTGCTCTTCACACAAAGAATATCTATCTGGCACCAATTTATTACAGAAATCCTGAAAACTTTTGTTCTATTGCAAGTAGTGGAAATCTCACTCTCCCAGTACTTGAACAGATCTATTTTGATGCTAGGACAGAGAAGGCCGTTTCTCTCCGTTTTTAAAGAAGTCGCCGCCAGCACGTGGGTCACAGGGTGACCCGAGGTCTGGACCTCAGAGCAGCTGTGCTGGTTCAATCTGATGGTGCTCCAACATCCTGTGGGGTGCCCAGCAAGGCCTGTCGCTGCAACCAGTACTGTCTGACTGCCCCTGACAATGGAGGCTGCATTTAGCCACCAGGACTAATAGCCTCGATGGGCCTTTCCATCCCCATCCTTGTTTAAAGCCATGCTCTATACTGTGGCAGTAAATTCTGTCAGTATCCAACCATTGCCACAATTGGCCCAAGGTATTCTGGTAGCTGAAGTCAAAATTCAAATAGCACCCCCCAACACATGCCTATTAACATGGGCCCCAATCAACAGAGAAGTTAGCTGCAAAATCATAAGGCAGCGGCACATCGAAGACTAGTAGATCTATCACAGCTGTCATGAGCTTGAGCCCGTTCTGGGAAAAATCTTGCTAAGAGTTTATTTCATGAATGTGACGAAAGTGGGCTCCAGCCAGAGGAAGGACAGGAGCATTTGCCAAAGAGCAACCCCCTGAAGTCTGGCTCAGGCAGAGAGCCTCCACTTTCAGAGGCCTGAACGCTTACAATACAACGAACGGGTTAATTTTTAGGGATCCATGGGATGCTTCCAGAGAAACGAAAATCCTTTTCCCATTCCCTTGACTGTTCAGTCAGGTTTGCAAAGGACAGCTGCCCTGTGCATGGGCTTAGTCAGGGAACTCCCAGTCACCTGCCGTTCTTCATGCTTAATACCCAGATCCACTGGCTTAGGCAGGCACCTTCTTTCTGTCCCAGCCACATTGTCAAGAAGACAACTGAAGTCCAGCACAGGAGAAGTACTGATGATGACCAACTGGCTGTTTATGACATTTGAGTCTCCCTAAAGACGGGTCTTCCAGGACAACTGCCTCCCTGTTTCCTGCACTAAGGGAAGACCCACTTTTTTCTCAACCATGGGAAATTTGAAAACAGCACCACGTCAGGAGGAAAACAGGCACATTTCAGGAGGGAATGCTCTCAAGACATTTCAAGACATCCCATCCTGTTCTTTCTGTACTGGGTGAAGAAACCAGTTTAGCTATGTGAACCAAACTATGTTGTTTATGCTGCAACCAAGGCCTTGACATCATCCCCTGCTAGGACTGGGTCTTGAACCTGGATTTGGCCTCTCCTTTATGCTGCAAATGAAGAAAGGAGGAAAAGTTCAGTTTTTCAGATGAATCATCAGGTGCCAGAGGAAGGACAGGAGCATTTGCCAAAGAGCAACCCCCTGAAGTCCGGCTCAGAGGCCTGAAAGCAGACACACTCTCAGGATCAGGGGCCGCCTGCCCCGCGACTTTGGCCTCAGTCACAGGATCTGCAATTCCGCTGTCTCTGACAGACCGTACTGGACTTTGTGGTCATTGAAGAGTTTGAGCAGAGCTTTCACGTACATCGCGTGGTAGGCATCCACTGTCCCACAGGTTGGCTGCTCAATCTTGGGCACAGTCACAGGCTCCCCAACTGATGGACAAAGAAGAGAAGTGGTTAGGCAAAACTGAGAACACACCCAGAGAACCTTGTATTCTTCCCTCACCTGCTATACATGTCTATAGGCACAGCAGAGATTCTCATCTACAGAATAGTCAAGAGTCCAGTAGCACCTTTAAGACCAACCAACTTTATTGTAGCATAAGCTTTCGAGAACCACAGCTCTCTTCGTCAGATGCATGAGAGCTGTGGTTCTTGAAAGCTTATGCTACAATAAAGTTGGTTGGTCTTAAAGGTGCTACTGGACTCTTGACTATTATGCAACTACAGACTAACACAGCTAACTCCTCTGGATCATCTACGGAAATAGATGGAGCAAAGGAGGCCACATCCACCAGTTTGCAAGATGTGCACAAGCCTGTTAAAGAGAGGATGTTTTGGAGGTCTTTCATTCACAGGGTCATCATAAATCGGAAGCAACACGGTGGCACATAGCACACACACACGGAGTCCAAGAGACTAACTCCCAACTTAATCACCCCATGTAAAAAGTTTAGCTGTGCGTATGTGGTGGTAGCCATACTTCCTTTTTTAATTTAAAGTTTATTGTAGTTTTTAAAATATATAATATTAAAGGCTTACTATTAAAGAAGCCCTTCCACCCACCCTGTTCCCCAGCCTTAAACAGAGGGGAGGGGAAAGGGCCATGAAAGAAAAATATCACTAAATCAAACAAGAAAAAGGAAGGAGAAAAGAAGGACAATGCAGGGGCAAAACTTATCCAAACAGATACCAAGAAGTTCTAGATCAAGTTTTTTAAAAACGTAAAACTTCAGAGCAGATACCTTTTCCTTTCCTTTCAGGGTACAGTTTATTGGCCATAACCTTAAGCATAACCACACTGATTTTTTTAAAAATCTCTCTTATAAATCCACCCCAATGATAAAAGTCTTCATTTTTATTTTGTGCTGAATTACTAGGAGATAAGAAACCACAGACATAGTAATATACGGGTCATTACTACGCAGAAGAGAACCTTCCATTGTTACTCATAATTCCATCTTTTCTCTGGAAGTGGAGTTAGGCATCTCTTCCTGTCCTCACTAAATAAAAGGCATTCAAGGATTTACAGTGCAATCCTGGACAGAGTTACTCCAGTCTAAGCCCACTGAAATCTGCTCAGTACTGCACGGTAAGTCAACCAGAGTGTCTATCTTTCTTGTATTACAAAAGCACTACGATTCTGAAAAAGAAACTCCTGTAAATGGGCATTTAATCTGACAGCCCAAAAGATATTGCAATATCTTGAAGGAGTAAAAAAAAAATTGAATATGCCAGGAGAGTTACCAGAAGTTCTAACCATAACAGGGGAAAGAGCACATACTCCTAGCTCACAGATTTGTATTCCAGTAACTGCTTCTAACCCAAGCCATCACGATTTTATCATTCTCTATAGATAATATAAAGGCTGACGAAGAACCTAAGTGTTCTAATCTTTGGCCACCCAATCTCTTCCAGTTGCTCTGAAAAGAATCTTTTCTTAATATAATCAGAATAACATTCATTGGATGTGGCCAAAGGCCACACAACTGAGCAGATAAAACACATCAATATCTGTTCACTTTGTGTAGTTTAATAAAGTCTGTGGTGAACAACCCCCTCCCTGTATGTTTGCTTGTCTGTGCATGACAGTGGACCCCCTCCACTTCCCTGAAGGGCTGCCATTTCACGCTTCAAAACGAACGGTCTCTGGTTCTGGGCTGAGATGGGCAGGGTGGTTCCAAAGAGGCTACAGATGCCTCCAGACTTCTGTGTGGCTCTGCTGCCCAAAGCAGCAGGTTCAAGTGGCACCGTGGAGGCTCCAGGCCTGGCCAGCCTCCCTCTCCCCTTCCCCCTTCAGGTTCACTGCAGGCAGCGGGGTTGGACTTGGAGTGTAGCCTGTGTGTGTGTGGTGTGTGTGTGTGTGGGGGGGTGCCATGGAGGACTCTCATTCTCTGACAATTCTTCTGGCACCTGATAAGCTAAGCAGAGTACTTCTGCATGTGGGGGAGCGAGGAATGTGGAGCAACATCCGGGGTCTCAGGGACTCCTCTCCCACGAGGCCAGATGACTCTTGTGTTTGCTCTTTGAGGAGGCAGGGATGGATTTTGGGCATCTCGCATGGGGAATTGGGATGGCAGCTCCCAAAGCAGGTTCTCTGGTCTCGTGGGCCATCATTCCACTCTGGGGGCCATCATTCATCTTGAGGTCAGAGCATTGCTTGCAAGGTACACCCCATGTTCTCCTCCTACCTTTCCAATGTGGTGATGTGTTTCTAAGGGGACCGCAGCAGGTCGATGGGCATTCGTTGCTCCTATCACATCCATTGGGCCTTTCAGCTTCTCTGATGGTTTCCAGTGGGCAGTCCCATCAGTTGTTACAGAACCTGCCCCCTGCTTGCCTCTAGGGAGCTGCCTTGGGGAGCTGCTCCCGAGTGCCAGCCATGCTGGTCCCACCTTGCAAGGAGGGGGAGCACGTTTCTTGGAGCGGTGGTGGTGGTGGGATTTGTGAGCAAGCAGAGGTTCAGCCACCAGCCTGGCTCTTGTTGGAAATGGGGGTTGGATGAGTGAGAGGGCATGTACTCTGTCTGAACCTTCAGTGTTACCTTCCCCCATGGGGCAAGGCTCCTCTCTAGGCAGGTGCCTCTGTTGGAGTGTGGTAAGCCCAATTGTGGGGGTCTTTCTACCCTGTCTACCCACTCTCTGCAGGGTAGGGGAGTCCCATTGGCAGGTGGTGACAGGAGAGAAGGCCTGACTCACGAGCTGGCTATGCCTTCCCCTGCCATTCATGGCGCTGTCAACTGCACCCACACTCCAATTTGCTGATTCTTCTGCCGTTCCAGGGACAACTGGAGAGCTTTCTCTCCTGACTGTGCCTTGCTGGCCTTTACCCAGTGGAATGTGGCTCCCACCCTGCCACCAGGGGGGGCCACGCACCCCACCTACTGCTCAACTGGGTGCTGTGGCCACAGAGGCGCATGATCCCCAGCTGCATGCTCCCTGGCAGTGGGGGAGGTGGTGTCATTGGGCAACGGAGATTGCAGCCTGCCTCCTAGTCGGGGCTCTGCTGTGGTGCCTGCTGGTAGCCCAAGCACCTCACCCTTGTCCTCGCTCCTCTGTGCTTCTCACTCCAGCTTCTGCCATGCCACTTCCACATGTGTGCTAGCTGTTGTTCTGGGACCTCTAAGTTGGCCTCTTCTTCTCTTGGGCCTCAGGTGCCGTGGGTGGGGGTAGGAGAAAGGGCTCCACTGGCCTTCCCTGGGTTGGCCTCTCTCTGGCCCCCAACCCCTCACTGAGACTCAAGGCTGATTGTGTCAGTATGATCTATAGCTGGGACATTCAATAAACAATGCAGCGGGGTTTGGACTGCAGAAAATTTGAAAACAGGCAAAAATAGTATGCCCAATAGCCTAGTCCAGGGCTTTTTTCCAGGCTAGCCTAAGTTGAGAGGAGGCCTGTATTGCTGCTGCCTTGGCTTGCTTCTCTTGCAGTCCCCAGGCTTTTCACTGAGTCACCAGGGTCAACTGAACTCCTTCAGAGGTCAGAAGTACAACGTCCTTCAAGATTTCTGCTTTTCTAAGCAGTGTCATTTTCATCTTGTTTGGGTTCAATTTCATTAAATTAAGGAAATGTTTATATTGATTAAGCTTATTGCCACACAAAAGAGAATGGATGTATGGCAGACTAAATTATTAATTAATTAATAAGACAGAAGATAATTGCTGGCAATAATTTCTGTTCCTAACTTGACTGGTTTAGTGTGATTATTTTGCCATGTTTTCTTTCTCTTTTTTTGAAGAGTTGCTTAAAGTATGTTACAAGTATTTGTAAATAGTTTAAATAGTTTTGGAACTTACTCGTATAAATGTACAATATAAATAAAAATAGCCCATGTAGATAATAATATCGGTATTGATGGATGAAATAGGTCTGTAGGTGTTATAGTGCAATAGATCTTTGACGGGTTTAGAGAGAAGGGAAATACAGGACTCGTGCATGGTTGCTGGAACTTCAGGATTCAAAACATTGATATCTGAATGTGTGTGTGTGGTGCCCTCAAGTCATAGCTGACTTATGGTGACCCCCTGGCAGGGTTTTCACGGCAAAAGACTAACAGAGGTGGTTTGCCATTGCCGGCCTCTGCAGCCCTGGTCTTCGCTGGAGGGGTCCCATCCAGTTACTAACCAAGGTCGACCCTGCTTAGCTTCTGAGATCTGACGCATCTTTTTTATTTCTCAGTTCATTAGAAAGCTGTTTATGAAGCCCCCGTGGCTTCTTTAAGCTCCTCCCATTTTTCCTTCTCCTAGGAATTGTTTGTGATTCTGCTTTCAATATTTCACTTTTAAGAAACTCCCACCCCTCTTGAACTCCCTTCTCCTTAACGGGATTCTACCCAGCATAGCTCTCAGTTTGTTAAAATCTGCTTTCCTGAAGTCCAGCCTATGTGTCTGACTACGTACAGCTTTTCCCTTCCCCAAGACTGCAAATTCCACAATCACATGGTCACTCTCTGCTACCCGGGGTGCCCCTACTTTCACCTCGTCAACCAGTTCTTCCCTGTTGGTGAGAAACAAGTCCAAGATAGCAATTTTACATGTTCTTTGTTAGCCTTCTTTTTTTAAAAAATAATGTGACCACTCTGGTATTATTTAATTGTATTGCAAAACTGGTGAAGCTAGTATTCTGTATCACTGAGCTCTAAAAAGTCTATCATAGGGTGCTTTAGAATCTGAATGAAAACAGTGTCTCTTAGCAAGGACGTGCTGAGGTACTACTGTAAAGATTTAGTACTAGTATGTAAAGAAGGGGGTGGGAGACACAATCGCTGAATCTGAAATATTCAGGTGCCAAAGGTACAGGCCAGTTCATATTCCGTGAGAGCAGAGCCAATTAAACAATCTTCAAGGCAGAAGCATTTCTGATGCACCTCTGATAAGTAGGCATAATCCCTACCCATGGGATTCATGTCCTCTTGAAAGGCATGTATTAAGGCTTTAGTTTTGTTTTGCTGATTGTGAGGTAGGGTATTCTTATCTAATAAAGGATTCAAAATTTCATTAAAATATCCACAATCGATAATATTGAGGAACTCATATTATAAAATGTGAACGTGGAGGTCATGGAAGAATTCAGGTTTATCCATGTGTGGACAATAAACATTGACCAATAAATAACACTCAAAATGAGTTTGAACTTCTAATATTGTATCTCTGCCATCCTCTGCCAAGATGGTATTTTTAATTGTTATATTTGAATTTTCATGGAAGAATATTGTAACTCCTCTGACCCTATTAGAATTGGCTGTAAAGGGACTCCGCCCCCAATGGTGTTCCAGTCAGCCGCTGGATTTCTAGGCTGCCAGAAATTTCTCTCTGAAGTGACTATAAACTACTAAGACACCAGGAAATAAAGGTATTTTACAACCTTTATCTCTCCCCCTTGAAGGGGACAGACTGATAAGTGACTTCTTTGAAGTTGTCTGAGGAAATTAGCACTAAGGACTTCTGATAACGATGTCAGCCAGCAATGTCAGCCATTTCCCCTGTGGGGGGGTGCAATATTTGTCCATTAGCCATGAAAATTTCTGAAGTTATAAATCCAATCACTAATAAACCTTTACATGCTGCTTCTTTTTCCGCTTGCAAAACGTTCAATGTGGTTTATTTAATCCAGTGTAGCTGCCCTTTAGTTTATGTGGGAAGTACAACTCGCCCACTCAAGGTGCGAATTCAAGAACACTTATGTATCAAATGATTTATCGTTGGTATTTGACACCAAAGAAAATTGCGTTAGGGAATTTGAACATGTCTAATAAATACTGGAAATGTAAAAAGCATGAAGGATCTTTGTACCACATGTGGTGGACTTGTGAGGTAGCTAGGCAGTACTGGGGGGAAATAATAAGAGTGATAAGTGAGATTTTACAATTTCAAGTTAATAAGAACCCAGAACTCCTGCTACTGAACTTGGGAATGGAGGATATTCCGGCACAATACAGGACATTGCTATTTTACATGACAGCAGCGGCTAGACTTTTGTACGCGCAAAAGTGGAAAGTGCAAGAAGTGCCAACTATTGAGGACTGGATTTACAAATTGCTGTACATGGCGGAAATGGACAAAATGCAAGGAAACTGAGAGACCTTGATCCAGGACAGTTCAACATGGATTGGGAAAAGTTGAAGCAATATTTGGTGAAAAAATGGGAGGTGGGAGGAGAACTGTGGCAGTTTGAAAATTACTGAAATACAACAAAAGAAGAGGGAAGTGACTTTACCGAGGGGAGGAGAGTTAAATGAGAAATTCTAAGCAAATATTTTATTTGACTACTATACATAGTATTAAGTAATAGAGGTGTTATTATAAGAATTATAAGGATAGAAACTAACTAATTTTATTTCTGGCAGATAATTGTATAATGGAGGAACTATATAACTAAAATAGAATGAGTATAAGACAGAAGGAAGTAAAGAGCAACATACAGAGTACAAGTTAAATTGATTGACTTATAGTGAATGTATACAATGTTTATAGAAGTACTTAAAGTTATGTAGAATAAGGGACAAATTGTTTGTCCCATATTGACGAGACAAGAATGAATAAGATAGAATATGGAGTACAAAAATTAGACAAATGATTGTTATTATTAAAGAATATATGCCAGGAATGTAATATTTAGTTGATAAGTTAAGTGGGAAAGGGAATAGAGATAGCACTGTGTTATAATAGAGAAGCTTAGAAGAGAGTGAAAGTATATGTTTAATAGAATAAAATAAGTTTGAAATGAGTAGGGGGAAAAAACGGATAAGGGGTTGGAAAACTGTTGGAAGTCAACAAAAGGGGGGGGGAAAGGGAGGGGGTTAGAACTGGAATATTTAAAGGAAATTGATTGTAATGGATATTATAGTGATTTCTAATCCAATTTTTTTTTTTAAAGAACACTTATGTATCAAACAAAGTTATGGAAGCACCCTTAGTTGGACATTTTGCCCAGTGCCATGGTTCATCAATTGGTGCAAAACACTGTGGCTCGACTGTTATCAGGATTGAGTAGGAGCATGAACCTCACTCCCATCCTACAGTCACTCCATTGGCTACTCATTAGTTACCATACTCAGTTCAAAGTATTGGTTATCATTTACAAAGCTCTTCACAGCCTTGTTCCAGCATACCTATGGGACCAGCTCCCTTTCTATGTTCCTCCAAGGCAGTTTTGCTCTTCTGAACAGGGTCTCCTGCATGTGCCACCCTGCAGTAGCCCATACACAGGCTTTCTTTGTGGTGGCCCCTATACTGTGGAATGGCCTGCCTGAGGAGGTCAGGGGAGCCCCCACTCTCACAGCTTTCTACAAAACTCAAAACTAGATTATTCAAAAAGGCTTTTTACTCAGATAGAAGGGATGTATAGGAGGGCTGTACTGTAGGGAGGGGATCTCAAATGATCTGCTAATGATTTGGGAACCATAGAATTCACTGCTGTGTTGTACTGGATTCCTGCTAATGCCATGTCTTTATGAACTTGTATCTATTTACCCTATGGCATTGTTTATGGAAATGTTCTTGATATTGACTGTACTAATCTCACACTGTGCAATCCGCCTTGAGTCTCAGTGAGAAAGGTGGACTATAAATGCCATAAATAAATGCCAAATGAATGAATGAATGAATGAATGAACAATTTAAAGCAGCTGGAATGTAAACTATCATCTGGACTATAAACAGCTTTTGTGATATAATCTAGTGTTAAAAGAGAAGAGTAAAAAGGTTTCTTGAACATACAGAAAATATCTTTTTAAAAGCTTCTGATACGACAAGAAAAATAAGCTTTTTCAAAAGTGCTGGTTGAACTTAAGGCAATGTGTTTCTATGCAAAGATTTATAAAAGATTTTAAAATCCACTAAAATCCATCTAGTGCATTAAAACTCTTCAGAAGAACATTGATAATCTCTTTAGAGAAGTGGTTAGATAAACAACAAGGATTGTGGTAGGACCCGCTGCCAGTACACTGCTATGCATTATACCACTATGCAGTACATTATTTCCATTTTAAGCAGCTAACTGGACCAAATTGGATGTATTGGATTGCGTTATAGTTTATTAGATTGATACCTGTTGGTTTAAAAAGTAGCTGTCATTATTTTTTTTAAAAAAATAATTTTTCTGTTTTTCCCTCCACTCCCTTTTCTTCACAAATTATAAATATTTTAATAATTTATAAAGTGGATTAAAGTTCAATAATTCATTTTCTTCTTTCTTCACCCCCTTCTTTTTCTGTGGAATATAAATAACTGATAAAGAAGATTAAGGCCGTTTCCACATGCTGTTAAAGAGACGGTCTACTTACTGAAGGCTGGCGTTTTTTCCCCACAGATTGCAGATGCCTCCAGTTTCAAAGCAGAAGCAGGCAGTTTGTCTTGGGTCTAATCAGCATCTTTTCTGAGACTGGGATTTCCCGCTCTTTTCTGTGCCAGGTCAAGGACGCTGATCAGACGCAAGACAAACTGCCTGCTTCCGCTTTGAAATCAGAGGCATCTGGAATCTGTGAAAAAAAACGCCAGCCTTCAGTAAGTAGACCGTCTCTTTAACAGCATGTGGAAACAGCCTATTGCTCAACATCCCTTTGTAGATTACTGAATTTTTGGATTATATCTGGGCATAGAATCGAACTTCAAAATTTATGGTGAATTTCAAGGATATGTGTTAGGTATTCAATCTTGGGACGAAATTGGAATACATGTGATAATATTCCATCTAGGTCTTAAAGCCAATAGGCTGTTCGACCAGAAAAAGACAGCAATATAACTAAGAGCCAAACTACAAGAGACAAATTACATGAGGACGCTCACATGAAGTGAGTCGAAATGTTAGCTGGGAAGATGTTTTAAAAGACAGATCGGAAGGCTTTGTCAATTTCCCCTCTCTACAGAACCACAAAGATCGCTCTTCAGAGGGTTGTGTATTTCCTCTTTGCCTCCTAGAAGGGGAAGTGAAGAGGCAATTAACAAACCCTCTGAGAAGCAATCTTTGCTGGCTCTGAAGAGGGGAAATTGACAAAGCCTTCCAATCTGTCTTTTAAAACTCAGCTTCTTGGCTAACATTGCAACTCCCTTCATATGCATGCCCTTGTGTAATTTCTCTCTTGTAGTTTAGCTCTAAGAAATCATTGCTTTTCAATATACAATAAAAACAGTAATATGACTAAAAAGTTATTGCTGTTCAATATTCATTAAAAACAGAAAATGTTTAATTGCAGGAGCGATATATTTACACACATTCAATGTTGTATTAAAATCCAAATCTGCTAACACATAGTCATTTAAATGATAGTTAGAAGAGTGAACAGGCTTCTTATTCAAATGAGAATCCAGAAATTTCTCATATCTGAATAAATTACACAGAAAAAGAAGAAATGCTCAATAGTTTCTATATTTGGGTTTATAACCACCCCTCCTCACCAATAAAGGTTTAATTTGGTCTAGTATATCCTGAGGAATTCCTTCAAAATCTCTTGGAAAGAGGTAGACTCCATCCATTTATTCTTATTTATGAGCATTTCTTCAGAATACAGTGACTGAGCCACTTCCTCCCTGACCGTATCGTCCCATTGCCGTGGGATCAGTTTAATATCCAGTTGCCAAAGAACAAGAAAATGGTTGTAACAATAGATTTATATACTTGGAAATAAGTTATCTTATCAAATAAATCTATCGAAACCAACACTAAATCTATCACATTAGAACCATTTTTAGAAACAAATGTAAAATCCATGGGGTTATCCACTATGTTAATACCATTGACTAAAACCAACCCATGAGTGTCTGAACATTTTCTAAGCACCATGCCAGCTGCAATGACTGTGTCATCTTTTGAGATACATATACCAGGAAACCACTGCCCTTGATTTAACAATCTAAAAATATGATTCATTTTACACTATTGCTTATCACTAGCTCCTAATTGTGCATTAAAATCATCAGCCAATAATTATTCCCCACATGCTCCAGATATATATCAAAATTGAACCATATTTCATCCGACTCACTAGAAGTTAAAATCCAACGGGAAGCTGCTGAATTGGAATCCATATGTAAATTTGACTCTGTCAAGCTGGGACTGAATAGGGACTATGAATGGTTATCTCATTATCAAAAGTAACTGATTTCCTTTACAGAAGCAAACTGATCTCCATATCAGAAGGAGCTGTTTGAGAGCTGTTTGCATCGAACTTCCGGTTTGGGATCCATGGAGGTCTAACGCAGCTCCAATAGTGGAGCTGACCGGGCTGCCGTTTCCAGCGGCCGGTGGGGCAAATTCAGCCCGCGGCCACCTGCTCCCAGGCGGGGAACAGGCAAAGAACGCTCAAGTACCTCAGGGCGCGTCGATCTCGGGCGAGGGGGGGTTCTGCGCTAAGGATTCTCTCTCGTCCCTTGAGGTCCCACCCTAAGACAGGTCGGCATAAATCTCTGCGGCAGATCCGGGGCCAGTGCGACTGGCATAAGATCTTCATACCCAAGCTTCAGCAGGGGAAATTAATTTCGGAAGAAAATTTGGAATCGAAGCAGTGATTACAACCCAGAAAGACGTGTGAAAAGGTAAAGACCACTATCTCTCAAACCGGGACAGACTGTTTAAAGTAATGAGGCTTTAAAGTGAACTTTTAAACTGCAACAGTTGGACTATATTGAGAAAAAGATCCGGCAAGAATTTGATTAGAAAAAGGACTAAGTTAAAGAAAGTTATTGAAGAAAATAGATAATTGTTTACCATACCTGTGGTTATAAAGTGATAGCAAGCTGTGAGAAAACTTCTACCATCGCGAGAGCTGCAGTGGAGAGTCGGCAAACAGGAAGTGCGTAACAGCGATAGAGGTGCCTGTGAGAGAAGGTCCCCATCGAAGAACAGGAAGAAGGGAATCGCCATTTTTGAAAAGGGAAGGGCATTGACTTCAATAGGAGCGGAAGTAGGACATCTTGGATTATAAAAAGACTATAGAAAAACCATAGAGAAAAGACGCCCGACATTTTGGATTTTGTAAGTGTCTCTTGTTTATTTTAAGAACCGGGACATTTAAATTATTTCAAAGGGACATTAATTTAGACACCACGGAGCTAAGGAAACGTGCAGACTCGTGGGAGCAAGGTAAATCAAGCCCCACGATGTCGAAGCAAGAGTGGCAAACAGCTATTGAGAATTTGGACAAAAAATTCCTGGAAATGTTAAAGGAACTGAAGGAGACAAAACAGGAGTTGGTGAGAGAAGTTAAAGATGTTAAAGAGACAGTAAAAAACGAATTGGCAGAGGTGAAGAAGGGAATGGAAACAATACAAACTGATTTACAGGCAGCGCAGCAGAAAGTTAATGTTGTGGAAAAAGCGATGGAGAATCTTACAGAGACGCAACGAACAGATATGAGAGTGATAAGGGGGAGAATGGCGGTTGCGGAGAGTAAAAATATGGAGAAACAGCTGAGGTTTCGAGGTCTGCCGGAAATAGAGACAAAGACAGCACAAGAACAGGTGACTGAAGTGTTAGCTGAATACCTGGGAAAGGAGGAGGAGGAAGTTGTGGCTATCCTGGATGTTGTGTACCGAATAAACTCCAGATTCGCGGCCCAGAGGAAATTACCAAGGGACGTGATTGTGCAATTCACGACAAGGAATATAAGAGAAATGATAGTGAGTAAACAGTTTCAAGATCCATTGGTAGTCGATGGCAAGACGATTATCATCATGAAGGAGCTACCCAGATCGGTGTTGCTTGATCAGAAAAAATATAAAGTGCTTGTGCAGAATTTGAAGGATATGAAAATAAGATATAGATGGGAATTACCGGAAGGGATATCTTTTGAATTTGGAGGAATGAAAAAGCGCATCAGATCTGAATTTGAGAAGGAAAAGTTTATGAGGGACAATGAAAAGGACTTACCAACAACAAGGCTATGAATATGGAGTGTAAAGTTCTATCTTGGAATGTAAATGGACTTAATTCACCCAAAAAGAGAAAAAGTACTTTCCACTGGCTAGTAAAACAAAAATGTGACATTGTATGTTTGCAAGAGACCCATATCAGAAATCAGGATGTAAAATATCTTAAAGTGAGTAAGTTGGGCATTGATTTTGTAGCGGCCTCAAAAAAGAGAAAAAAGGGAGTGGTACTATATATTAAAGAGGAGCTACAGCCAAAATTAATGATTAGAGATGTGGAAGCCAGATTTATAGCAGTGGAATGTACATGGAATTTAAAAAAAGTGTTGGTTATTGGAATTTATGCACCAAACGGTGCTAAAGAAAGCTTCTTTGAGGATTTAAGGAAGCAACTAGATGAACTTACATATGATCAGATAATTCTTGCAGGAGACTTCAATGGAATTACAAATTTGGAACAGGACAAAAAATCAGTAACTGCACAAAAGAAAAGAGGACTTTTGCCAAAGACGTTCTTTGCATTAGTGCAGCAGGAAACTTTAGAAGATGTATGGAGAATGCGGAATCCCACAAGTAGACAGTATACATTTTTCTCCGCAAGACACTCTACTCTATCACGTATTGATATGATCTGGGCCTCAAAGGATTTAGCGCTTTGGACTAAGGATGTTGAAATAATGCCCATGGTAGGCTCAGATCATAATCCAATTATGTGGAAGTTCGGGAAAAGAAATAAGAGGAAAGGATGGAGAATAAATGAGGATTTGCTACAGGAGGGAGAAAATATGGAGATGCTGAGAAGGGAAACTAAGTTCTTCATACAACATAATATGAATCGAGAAGTACCAACCAATACGGTCTGGGATGCATATAAAGCAGTGATTAGAGGCATACTAATGGATTTAAATGGAAGAGCACGAAAGAAACGAGAGGAGAAGAGACAGGAGATTATGGAGAAAATAAAAGCCAAAGAAATACAATTAAAGAAAAGACCAGGTAAGAAGAAAATTTATCAGGATATTAAAATTTTACAAGAGCAGTTGACGGCAATGAACAATAGAGAATTGGAATGGAATTTGAAAAGAATGAATCAAAAGTCGTTTGAAGGTGCAAATAAACCTGGGAAATATTTGGCATGGCAACTGAAGAAGAGAAAAGAAAAAAAGATAATAAATAAAATATGTGAGGACAATAAAGTGCATCTGGAACAGACTGCCATTAGTAGAGCCTTTTACAAATTTTACGCCAAATTGTATGGGAAAAAAGAAGTGAAAAAAGACTCAATAGCGACATATTTGGGAAAAGTAAAACTCCCAATAATCTCGGAAGACTGGAGAGTTAAATTAAATAGCGAAATAACAGAGGAAGAAATAAAGAAAGCAATACAGTCAACAAATTTGGGGAAAGCGCCAGGGCCTGATGGACTTACAGCAAAATTTTATAAGGTAATGGCCAATGAGCTGGCGCCATTTCTAAAAAAGGTGATCAATGGGGTCTTGAGAGACCAAAGAACTCCAGATACTTGGAGTGAAGCTAATATATCATTGATCCCTAAAGAGGGACAGGACTTGACAAATGTTAAAAATTACAGACCTATTTCTTTACTTAATAATGATTACAAGATCTTTGCGAAGATCTTGGCAGAGAGGCTAAAGGGATGGCTAGCTGAGGCTATTGGGGAAGAACAAGCAGGTTTTCTTCCAAACAGACAAATTAGAGACAATTTAAGGACAGTTATAAATGCTATTGAATACTATGACAGGCGTTGTGATAAAGAGATTGGGTTCTTCTTTGTAGATGCTGAAAAAGTGTTTGACAATTTGAACTGGGACTTTATGTTTGCAACTATGGAACAGCTACAAATGGGAGAAAGATTCATAAGAGCAGTTAAAGAAATTTACAGAGACCAAAGTGCAGCAATTGTGGTGAATGATGAGGTGACTAAGAAACTGACTATAGGGAAAGGTACAAGACAAGGTTGTCCGTTGTCTCCACTGTTGTTTATTTTGGTATTGGAAATACTGATTATACAGATCCGAGAAGATGATGCAATCCGTGGAATAAAGATAAAGGACTTTTCCTATAAGGTCAGAGCATTTGCAGATGACATAATGTTAATTGTGGAAGATCCAATTGAAAACATGCCTAAGGTAATAGATAAAATCAAAGAGTTTGGAGACTTGGCAGGTTTTTTTGTAAACAAAAAGAAGTCAAAGATATTGTGTAAAAATATGACTAAACAAAAACAACAGCAACTTATGGAAATAACAGACTGTGAAGTAACAAGTAAGGTAAAATATTTGGGAATCGAACTGACTGCAAAAAATATAGATCTATTTAAGAATAATTATGAGAAATTATGGACTCAAATAGAGCAGGACTTGATTAAGTGGAATAGATTGAAGTTGTCATGGTTGGGAAGAATTGCAGCAGTTAAGATGAATGTTTTGCCAAGAGTGATGTTTTTGTTACAGACAATACCAATTATTCGGGACTCTAAACAATTTGAAAAATGGCAAAGGAGATTCGGTTTCGCTTTCTCAGCCATGCCGGACGCTCCTCTCGGCAGGTCCGGGAGGAAACGACCGGGCACCCTGACCGGGCGGCTGATCTGCAAGGATTAGCCCCCAGGACTCCCAGTTAGGGAGGCAGGGTCCGGGACGCTGCGGGAAGAACCTCCCAGAATCAATGCGGGGGGGGGGGGAATTGCCCGTTTGTCCCTATGGAGGCCGGCAGACGTGCGCGGCGCCTTGAGTGCCGCCGGGCAACGAGAAACGGCAAATAAAAGAAACAGGCGGAAGCCTGTAAACAAGCGAATCCCTTCTGTTCTACAAGCGTTTGATCTGAAGAAGACTCGCTCTTCCCCTTCGGTGAGTTCCAGGATCTGGCTGGCGCCCCCCCCCCCCAAATGGCAGCAAAGAAGCAAAGTCCCGCTCTCGGTAAGTCAATCTCGACTACCTTACAGAAGGGAGAGTCGCTCGAAGAGTTGGTGCGCAGGGCGGTGGTGGAAGCCATAAAACCCTTTGTTGACAAGCTGAACGAAACTGATCAAAGGGTGGGCTCAATTGAAAGCGAAGTGAAAACCATTAAGGAAGTAGCGGGGGGGCAGAGAAGTCTGCTCTGGAAAGTGCGTCACTTGTGAAGGCTACGAAAAAAGAGCTGAAGTTGGTGGAGAACCAGCTGATCGGGCTACAGGTGGAACGAATGCAGACAACTTTGCATCTCCAAAATGTGAAAGAGGAGGAAAATGAGGATCTGTGGGATTTGGTCTTGGAACTACTGGCGACACCCGCGAGGACAACTAAAGAAGAGGTTAAAAGCGCCATTTTGGAGGTCCGTCGGGCTTCTTCAAAATATGCAACAAAGCGACAGTTGCCTCGCGAGATCATTATTGACTTTTCATTTAAAAAGATTCAGGACACTATCCTATATAACTCATACAATGCGGATTTGGACTTTATGGGTCTTAAAGTCAAGATTTTAAAGGACGTTCCATTTCTAGTCCGGAAAAGACGTTTTAAGTACAAAAAGTTCGCAGCTCTTCTGAGGGACCATGGAATAAAGTATAAATGGTTACTTCCAGAAGGAATATGGTTTAGACATAAAGATCAAGCCTATAAGATACTATCAGAAGATCAACTAAAGGATTTTGAGGATAAAAACCCGGAATTCCAGTGTACCAAGAACGAAGAAAAGGAGAAGCCTGAGGGGGGGGGGGGAGGAGAGCACCGCAGCTGCGGTTGCACAGAGAGAATTGCGTCCGGGACCCAGAAGGGGGAGGAAAATTTAATTAGAATTTGAAATGTGTAATCTGTATGATTAACCACCCCATCATCATTTTATTGAGCTATTTTTTTCTATTATGGCAGTATGAAGGGAAAACATTGAAGTGTAGTGTTGAATGTAGTTTATCCTTCCCTTTATGTCTCCTTTTCCCCGCCCCTTCCCTTTCTCTTCATCCTTTTCCTTTCCTTGTGATAGTCTTGTGTAGTGTTATTGTAGTGTTGTGTAGTATATTGAAAAATAAAAAATTTATAAAAAAAAAAAAGAAAAATGGCAAAGGAAAATATCGGAGTTTGTGTGGGCAGGCAGGAAACCTAGGGTGAAAATGAAAGTGTTGCAGGATGCAAAAGAAAGGGGTGGAATGCAACTGCCCAACCTGAGACTTTACTATGATGCAATCTGTCTGGTATGGTTGAAAGATTGGATGACACTGGAAAATCGCAAATTGCTGGCCTTAGAGGGATATAAAAAACTGTTTGGATGGCATGCATATTTATGGTATGATAAAGTGAAAGCAGATTCTATGTTTCTACACCACTATATTCGGAGAAGCCTCTTCACAATTTGGAAGAAATATAAAGATTACCTACAGGAAGGAACTCCCTCCTGGGTGGTTCCATATGAAGTAATTGATCCAAGAACGGTCGATAATAAGCAACAATGTTTAACGTATAAGGAGATAACTCAAACAGAACTTTCTAAAGCTAGAATAAAGACACAACAAGAGTTGTCCCCAAACTATGATTGGTTTCAATATAGACAAATCAGAGATCTTTATTATTCGGACTGTGCGAAGGGAGGAATAAGAATGGAGAATTCAGAATTAGAGAAAGTAATTTTACAAGGAGATAAAAAAGAAATTTCAAAGGTCTACCAAGTGTTGCTAAAATGGTATACTGAGGATGAGGTAGTTAAAGTGCAAATGGTGAAGTGGGCTATAAACTTTAACAAAGAAATAACAATGGAGGCGTGGGAATACTTGTGGAAAAATACGTTGAAGATTACGACATGCACTAATATTAAAGAGAATGTTTATAAAATGATGTATCGTTGGTATCTGACACCAAAGAAGATAGCGCTAGGGAATTTGAACATGTCTAACAAATGTTGGAAATGTAGAAAACATGAGGGTTCTTTGTACCATATGTGGTGGACTTGTGAGGTAGCTAGGCAGTACTGGGGGGAAATAATAAAAGTAATGAGTGAGATTTTACAATTTCAAGTGAATAAGAACCCAGAACTCCTGCTACTGAACTTGGGAATGCAAGATATACCAGCACAATACAGGACATTGTTATTCTATATGACAGCAGCAGCTAGACTTTTGTACGCGCAGAAGTGGAAAGTACAAGAGGTGCCAACCATTGAGGATTGGATCTACAAATTGCTGTACATGGCGGAGATGGATAAAATGACAAGAAAATTGAGAGACCTTGACCCAGGGCAGTTTAACAAGGACTGGGATAAGCTGAAACAATATTTGGTGAAAAAATGGGAGGTGGGTGGAGAACTGTGGCAGTTTGAAAATTACTGAAACATAACGGAAGAAGAGGGAAGTGACTATACCGAGTGGGGGAGAGTTGACTGAATAATTCTAAGCAAATACCATATTGGATTATTATATAGAGTATTAGTAGTGCTATTATTATAAGAAATGTAAGGATAAAAGCTAAACTAAATATCTTTCTGACGTAAATAATAGTTGCAAAAGGGTGAATGGATACATATCAGTAGGTTAAATGTGGAAATAATAGATTGACTTATGTTAAACAAATATATGGATTACTCTAGTTACATAGCTCTATAACGGAGAAATTAGATAATTATATTGGATATGATATGTAAAAGGAAGCAAGGAGCAACATATATAGAATATAAGTCAAATTGATTGATTTATTATGAATACATGTAAAGTTTATAGAAGTACTAGAAAATATGTATAAGGTGGGGCAAATTGTTTGTCCCATATTGAAGAGAGTAGAAAGAGTAAAATAGAGTATAGGTGATCAGAATGAATATTATTGAAAGGAATCAGAAATAGCACAAATATGATAGATAAGCTTAGAAGAATTTGAAAGTATATTATAATAAATATAGTAAAATTCATATGAGTAAAGGGAAAATAGATGAGGGCTTGGAAAACTGTTGGAAGTCAACAAAAGGGGGGGGAATGGGAGGGGGTTAGAATTGGAAATTTAAAGGAATGTGAGTGTAAATGATATGATATGATATATTTCTAATCCAATAAAAAATTTTACAAAAAAAAAAAAAGAGAGCTGTTTGCATCTACTCCTCCTTCCCCTCCCGTCCTCTATCACAAGGAGCTGTTTGAAAGCTGTTTGCATCTACTCCTCCTTCCCCTCCCCTCCTCTATATCTGACCAGTTTCTTCTTGCCCTTCATGCATCTGCCAAAGAGAACTGTGATTCTCGAAAGCTTATGCTACAATAAAGTTGGTTAGTCTTAAAGGTGCTACTGGACTCTTTTTGATTCTGTGAGGACATAAGCATTTATTATCACCATATTAAAGGTAAACACTTCCAAATATAAAGTTATTTTTTAAATCCAGTGATTTCGCAGTCAGGCAGGCATGGCCAACCTTAGGCTGTCCCACAGTACCCACAGCAGGAAGATAAAATGAATGAAAGCCTTCAATTTCAAAAACCCCTTAGGCCAGGTCTCGTGCAGAAGCAGTATATGAGTTGAGGACAGAAAATCAAGGAAAATCATGCTGCCATTTGTTCCGTTGCTTCAACATTAGCTGCCACTCCTAAAAACTCTAAAATCTGGTCATTTAAATCTACAAGTGCATATGAAGCATTTTGCCCCCTTGTAATACTGTTCCCCCTCCTAAGAAGGTCAGAATAAGCAGATATTTCCTCCAGGTTAAACATACACTCTTCAGTGACCAGATCTCTATCAAGGTCAATTCGTGGAGCTAAATCAGCTTCTGCCTCCTTATCTGCTAAGTCGCATATATCCCCAATTGTAGTCCCCCTCACTCTCGCCTTAAAGCCTCCTGATCCTTTTGTTGAAGTTCACATTGGAGGTGGATCAAGTATTTCTCTATTACAGGCTGTTGTTGAAAGAGGTCCAACAGAGTAACTTCTAACTCTATTGTATTTCCAAGTAACTCTGGGGCCGCATTGGACTGTGACCTGGCATCCAAAGTTACAGTGACACCATCCCAAATAATATTCAGACGGATATTATGGGATCTTGGCATTGCTTTTGGCCCAGTCCATTTGATTAAGGGAGTAACAATGTTATTCTCAAATGCTCTCACCAGGGAAACACCATATCCCTTAAATTGTCCTGCCAGTTTCCATAACATAGCAGGCAATTTTCTTGTTTGAAAGTTTAACAACAATCTACTAAAGACTGGTTTTCATGGCAAAAACCCTTAGGATCTTAAATCAATTTTGCCATAATTAATCTGCAAAAGTTTGCAAAGTCTTTGTTTAATTTAATGCTTGTTATTCCACGAGGGAAACTTATCTCTGTAGGGGTGGATCACTAGCGTCACCTGACAGGGATTTAACAATATATTGGTCTGTTGGAATACTGGAACAGTTTTGGAATATTTTGACAATTACAGCAAAATTTGAAGTACTTGAATAAGCTTAATAAATGTAATAAAGAACAGAAGGACAGAAGAAAGAAGAAGAAAGAGAAGAAAAGGGGGTGAATAGATTATTCCGTCTCCCTGCACAGCGCATCCCCCCTACCCTCTCCACCACATGGGCCACGATTTAGAAGGAGTGACTGGAGATGCACTGCGAGTGGAGGGAGGCTGTGTCCCAGGACGATGAGTACATGGCTGGCCCGGCCGCATCAATGGCAGTGACAGCTGCGGACTGCCTGGGGGATCTGATGGCTGCCAGGCACAATGGCTGGACACACCTTGAGGGGCTGCTTGGGCAGGTCACGGCTGCAGCTCATGGCCTCCTGCAAGCCACCCTCCCATCCTGCTGCCTGCATGGGGCGGCTTGGGGGACACGTCAGGGTTACCCCAGCAATGTGGCCAGATGGCCAGAATGCACCCCACAAGTGAACATGGCTTACCTCCCAGTGAGGTGCAGCCCCCTCCTAGTCCACCAGGAGGGTAATGCTCCTGGCTGCTCCCACTGTGGGTTCTGTGGCAGCTCCAGCAGGTCCTCCCCAGAGGGTCCCTCTCTAATGATAGGGCAATTACTGCATGCCCCCTCGCCAAGGGCTGCACCTCCGATGGGGGCCATGTGCCCCATTTGACACTCGGCCAGTCAGCTCCCCCCAACCACGTATTTCCATGTGGTTGATGTGACCATGGGGTTATGTGATCCCCAGCTGCCTGCTCTCTGGCAGGGGAGGAAGGAGGTGTCAATGTGGCCCACACATGGGCTGCACCTTTGCTCATCATTTGCTCACATAACATGGGGGCAGCGCCATTGGGGATGCTGGCGGGGTTGTCAGGGGAATGGCAGGGCATGCGCTCCAAGGGGCACCCTTGCAGGGATAGCTCGCTGGGACAGTTTTCTCACGAAAGTCCTCAGGGAGTGGATGGGCAGTGCCACAGGTATGCAGGCACACAGGTGCTGGCAGCACAACAAGCCTCAGGATTGTGTTGTCAATAACTTATGGAAAAATGATTAATTCACACGGAAGAATAAAAATGTGGGGAAATCTAAAAGATGAAAGTAAAAATATACAGTGGTTATCATATTCACAACTGATTTCAAGGCTGAGAAACAAAATAAAAGTAAAAAGTGGAATGATCAGGGACCTAACAAAATTTGAAAAATTGATCACACGACGCAAAGAACATCTGTTGGGATGAATGTATAAAACATTATTGCCATTTGACATAGAAGAACAAGTAAAATCATGTGTAATCAAGAGGATGAAGAACCTTGGGGGAAATTACTATTGGCCAAGCTACAAGTGACAAAAGGCACAGATTGGACACTTGTTAGCTTCCCTCAAGTTTTGATGGGAAATGTAGGCATCCTAGTCCTGCAGCTTTGCTCTCCGACTGCTGTCCAATGGACTTTTCAACTGTCACTTGTCCAACATTCCGCCAAGCTGCCTACATTTCCCATCAAAACTTGAGGGAAGCTGACAAGTGTCCAATCTGTGCCTTTTGTCACTTGTAGTTCCGCACTATGCAACAGTGGGAAACTTTATGAATAAAAAATATTAAATTTATAAAGAGTCAAATGTTAACCCTCCCAAGGACACAGGGGTTATTTTTACCTCAGAAGTCATTGAAAAATTGTTTTATCCATTTAAAACTTTCTACAGGCAACAATTTCCTGTTATGCTTTCTCCTCAATGAACTTCAGTGCTCTGAAGTCCCTCTCTCTTCCCTCCACACTTCCTTTCTTTTTAAAGTCTGAGATTCATCAAAAGTGTAAACGGGGTCATTTTGGCCTCCAATAGACTTGGCTTGAAAGTGGAAGTACTTTGCATAATTGTAAACAGGGGTTCTAGTGACTCCAACAAATATTGAAAAATGATTTTAGCACTGTTTCCATGTATAAATAGATGGACCAACACCTATTATCTCCATTTAATAGAAAGGTGGAGCAAATAGTGAAAACTAAAATTTCTCTCCATAATTTATATCCATAGACATTTGTTGTGTAAAAATCATACTTTTGGCTTTGGGGTTTTACACTACTTTTGGAATTGGGGGTCGCAATGACCCCTGCTATGAGCCTGGGCCTAGTGAGGCCTAGTGGCTCTGAGAAAGCCTGCACTAAAATGACTGCACAGCCTACATTTTCCAGGTTCCCTTTGGCCCCTGTGATTAGGAAAGAGGGGATTCCGAGGGAAAAATTGCACCAATATGAAACTAGAGAGATGGTGCCTGAGAGAAGGGATAAAAGGCCTCACCACAGTGGGAGCATGTTCACTCCTAGGAAGCAGAGCTGAGGAGAGGCTGCTGCAGAAAGAGTGTTCCCCTCATCCAGAAGGGGTGAGACAGAAGCAGTCACCAGGAGACAGTTAAGGAAAGTATAGTTAGATGCGTTAGTATGTGTTTGTTTTGTTTATTCACCAACCTTTCCTAATCTCTTTATTTTACAAGTTGGAACACTAGTTATTAATAAACCTTTATAATAAAGTTCTTTCTCATTCTGCCTGGGTCCTCACGCCTCATTCGATCACTTTATAAATCAAACCTATTGGGAAAGAGTAATCTGAAGGGGTCAGTTGGGTGCTCTGGGCCCTTCCGAGGGAACCTGTACTAGAGTGGTGGCAGCCTATATAGAGAGTTTACCTGGGCCTCAGCAGCTATGACAACCCCCAAGGAAACCACTGTTTGCAACCTGAATTGTGTATATAATAGGAGCAGGTAAAAGCCCTATGTCTGAGCCCTCCCAAAGCTTCCCTTATGTCCACAGATACATGGAAAAGCTCAAATTAAACTGTATTGCAATTTTGGAAAATGGAGTCATTTTAGCCCCCTGCAAGACAAGCCTTGGCATGTTTGCAGGCATCATGCAGACCTCTTCACATTTTCCAAAGAGCCATTCATCTTGGAACTTTAGATTACCCATAGCCATCTGTCCACTGAGCTGATTGTTTCCCTTTGTTATTAAGGAAGAGCTCTTAATTGTAAGGCTCCAACAAGTGCAGCCTGAGGGCAGGTTACAAGAAAGCTAACAGTTAAAAATGATTGCTTTCTTTAACTATCTTGTTAAAGAACTATCTTGTTCTTTCTTTAACCATCTTGTTAAAGAACTATCTTTCTTTAACCATCTTGTTAAAGAACTATCTTGTTCTTTCTTTAACCATCTTGTTAAAGAACTATCTTGTTTTTTAAAAGTGGTGGGGCTCAATTTTACCCTTTACATTTCTGTGAAGATTTGATGTTTTCAATGAGGGGTATTTTTGACCTTGATTCCAGATTTTACACTTCTTTGTCCTGCATTGCTGAAGAAAGTTATTCTTGAGGCCTGATTTTTTCTTAATAGCTAACGTAATGATTGAGAGAACTATCAGATTTCCATTTTGGGGGTTGTAAGTTGGGGTCCTTTTGACCCCAATCCCCAAGTAGTCAGGTTTTTCCCTTAGGAAGGTTAAAAGAAAATTTGTATGTTCTTCCAATGGTATATTACACCAAAAGTTACAGATAAAATGGATAAAAAGTATAGGGGGAAATGTTAGAAATGTAAAGAACATGATGGTACCTTTTATAATTTGTGGTGTACTTGTAAAACTAAAAAATATTGGAAATAAATACATGATATAGTGCATGATATCTTGAAAATAAAATTTGTTCTGGATCCAAAGACCATGTTATTGGATGTTTTGCCCAAAAGTTTCTCAAAAATTTTGTAAGAGGTTTTTAATTATATGATAATGGTGGCCAGAGTGATATTTGCAGCCAAATGGAAAGCTGATTGTTGTCCTAGACAAGAAGAATGGGAAGATAAACTGGCAGATTTTGCTACGATGGCTAAACGAACAAACCATATTAATAAAAGACCCGTATTAGAATTTAAAGAAAGATGGTGAAAATATTATGCATATTATATTAATTAAGATGATCTGCGGAAGAAGTTTAGGAGAATATAGCAGAAGTTGTATAACTTAATGTAAATGGAGCAATAATAGGACTTTAACTAATTGAATTTTTTACTTAGAAGATTTGAAGTATTGGTTGAATTTTGAGAGCTTTAGAATTAATGTGAAATTATATCTTTTTATTTTCTTTTTCTTTTTTAAAGCAGTATATTTCTTTTTTCTTTTTATCTGTATATTCCTTTTTTGTAATCTGTAATATATATTTTTCTGTTATGTTTCATATTGGTAGTAATAAAAATAAAGTACAAAAAAATAAAAAAATAAAATTCCCTGTACAGTAGGAATTCCCCTCCCAGCTTTTATGTATATTGGAGAATCATAAGCAAAGATATGAATGTCTTGAAAAGAAGCCACGTCAGCTTTCAAATATTTAAGATGCTTGAGTACACATGTGTGCTTCTCTGAAGGGAACTGAGTCCCATGACTTTTAATTTACCCATTATATAAAGGCAGGCTAATAGAAAGAGACTATACTGATGCTAGTGTGGTTGGTCCTGAGATCTTGTACTCACTTCAGTATGTTGCACTCAAAGGATGCAAACAGAGCAGAGTAATTTGATGATTTATTGGATAATCAACAACATGAGTTCTGGGTTCACCTTCATAGGATATGAGGGGGGAGACGTAAGGAAATGTTCCAAACAATTTTTTAAAAGTCAGAAGGTAAAACAGACCATTAAAAAACAGAAAGAAAACTTGGGTGTCTTTCCCAAAGGTCCCAGGGTCTACATAACTAAAGAAATGGGGAATCTCGGGATTCTGATATATAAATTCTCTACCAGTCCAGGTTGATACAGGTCTATACAAAGACCATTCAAAACAAGATTATATTTACTAATCAATTAAAGAGAATGTGCTGTGAAAAACAGCAACATTTACTTAATACTTAGAAGAAAAGATTCATCAAGTGATCTATTATACTCATGAAACAAATTTAAATAATAAATTGTCTTCACAGACAATCGCCCTCACAGATGATCTTCGCAGGGTTCTGGATTGGGGCAGATCAGTGCTGCTGGTGTCTTTAGATCTTAAGGCAGCGTTTGATACAGTCGACTATGATCACTGCCTCGCCGGCATAGGGATACAGGGGACTGCCTCACAGGGGCTAGTCTCTTTTCTACACAGTCGGGGACAGGGAGTGGCGCTTCGAGAGTAGTTGTCACCGCATCACCCATTGGCATCCCTCAGGGGGATTCTCTCCTCAATTTTATTCAACATCTATATGCGCTCCCTCGCCCAGTTGGTGTGAATTTTCAGATTGGGTTGCCATCAGTATGTTGATGACATCCAATTATTTCTGCTGATGGAGGGCTGGCTGGATTCCGCTCTGGCTAGTCTGCCTGGGATTTTGGAGGCGGTGGCTGGGTGGTTAAAACAGCCGACTGAAATTGAACCCTATGAATAGAGAGGTCCTGCATTTGAGCCGTGGAGTATTAGATTTGGGAAACTGGCTCCCAACTCTTGATGGGGTGTCACTTGCACCCATGCTGATAGTGAGATGTATGGTTGTGGTCCTGAATGCTTTATTGTCAATGGAGGCCCAGATCATGGTGGCTGCCAGGTCTGCATTTTTCTGTCTTTGCTAGATAAGGCAGCTTGTCCTTTACCTTTTGACCCATGACCTAACTGCAATGATCCAGGCAACGGCCACCTCCAGCCTAGACTACTGAAACTTGCTTTACACAGGGCTACCCTTGGGTCTGCTCAGGAAATTGCAACTGGTCCAGAATGCAGCAGCACGTATCCTTGTAGGGTTGCATGTAGGTCACGTATAAAACCTGCCTTACGCCAACTGCACTGGCTCCCAGTTGAATTCCAGATCAGGTTCAAGGTTTGGGTTTTAACTTTTAAAGCCCTTAATGGTCTGGGACCGACATACCTGTGGGACCGCCTCTCACCATATGTCCCCTGGAGGGTGCTCCATTCAGCCGACAAACATCTGCTGGTGATCCCTGGCCCCAAGGACATTCCCCTAACCTTGACCAGGGACAGGGCCTCTTCAGCCCTGGCACCAACCTGGTGGAACTCTCTGTCTATAGACACCAGGGCCCAACTGGACTTGCTATTATTCTGCCAGGCCTGTAAGACAGAGATGTTCTGCCAGGCTTATGGCTGTGGTTGAGGTTGGGTGATCTGTCCAGCTGGCCTCCTGCTGGGGGAGGGGGTGGGTTTGACCTTCCTCCTGGACCCGTGGTCCACTTAAACATCCTGCCCTATAGGGTCTGAAGACTGGGTCACGTAATTGCTGAGCGCTGCATTGGGATGTTGTTATAACTGTAGTGCTGATGGTTTTATGCTCTACTCTATGTTGTGTATTTGATTTGTATGACTTGATGTTATCTGCTCCAAGCCTGCTTGCAGGGAGAGCAGGCTATAAATGTAATAAATTAAATTAAATTAAACTAAACAAGAGCTGACCAAGATAAAAGTGAGTGCCACCACTTCAATACTGTACTGTACTGTACTGTACAATTCTGTACAATACTGTCATAATAAAGAGCAGAACAAGTTCATGTTATATAATGTGCAAGTATAAGTAATACTTTTCACTATACAAGATACAATTTCAATCGGCTAGGTTTAAATGAAAGAGTACAAAATCTGGCTCAAAAGTACAAAGTACAAACGACAAAATTCCAATTCTAAGCTGATGGCAGGAGATATTAAGAGGGCTGTTTACAAGTATCCTATTAGTGAAACAACACAGAGTATAACTGCTGTACACGAAGAGCCACTTGCCACTAGAGAAAAACATACGCATGTGAATGAAGCCCTGCCATAAAATGCTGTCTGTTTGCCCAGAGGGGGAAGGGGGATGTTACTTATTGACTGATGATAGTGAACAGTCCAGAGCTTTGTGATATCACCTTTTATCATTTGTGGTGTACCTGTAAAATAATGTTAAAATGTTGGAAATAAATACATGATACAGTGCAAGATACATTCCCACATTGCAGACGAAGAAGGGGCAGGCTGCCACCTTGCTTAGTTTGGTTTTTGCTTTTTACTGCAACATGACATGGAGGGGTGAGAATCTTTTACCCCAAACTAACAAATGAACTTATTATGTAGTGAAATATTAAGGCATGTGTGTGTGAAAAAAATCCTTCTTCACTTCTTGCTATTGACTGATATCCAGTTTCTTAGCAGATGACAATTCCTTCGGTTTCTCACTGTAGCATTTCATCCTCCTAACCCTTCCTAGGATTCCCTGCCCACCTCACTAAAGGCAAAGAGGACTTGGTACTCTTTCCAGGTTCCACAGGACAAAGCACACAAGGTTAAGGGAGGCTCAGTACAAGGCTCAGGTAGAAGGCAGATGAGTCAGAAGATACTCACTGACAGTGGTAATGGGCCTGGGGAAAGGCAGGAAGCCTTGGGAATGAACAGAGGTAAAGCCCCTTCCATAAAAGAAACAGGGAGCAAAGCCCAGAAGTTTCTGGAATCTGTTTTGAAAGCTCTTCATGCAGGTGCCTTCTTCAAATACCACCTGCTGGAAAAGGTCATTCTCTCCAAAAGAGAAAGCGGGAACCAGGTGGGCCCTGTGTGGGAGAGACAACATGAGTGAGAGCAGGCAGCAGCGTAAGAGCCAAAAGCTTATCTTGCGTGTGCATGACTTTGTGACTCATCAAGCTGAACAGTCACCACCAACAATGGCTTGAGACTGCAAAAACCATATTGGGCAGGCTGGCTTTAGTAGAGGCCCTCCACACTATCCAACTGGCAGAATTTTAAGAGCTCCTTGCATCTTGCATTCAAGATAACACATCTTAGAACCAGGGCAGACAGTATTCAGTTGAGCAGGTCTTCGGATTGTTTTAGACATGGCCTCTGCACTCAGACTTCACACAGGTTGTGGTGGCCACATGGTTACAAGGGTTTCATGAAGACCAGCCAGGGAAAATTTTGCATTTGGACACCTCATGACGTGTTTGCCCCCAGCTAAGTGGCAAGAGTGACCTGGCATTTGAATGTACCTACCCATGCTGCAGTGCCATCCGGACAAAGCCCTTCCGTTTGTTAAGGATTATGGTAGTCAGTCCTGGCTTGCAAGAGAGTGATTCAGCAGCCCCCCCAACAACAATGGCCACAGCATTTCCAGTGCCATTCCTGGAAATCAAGTGCCCGATTGCTCGGCGAGTCACAGGACACAAACCTACAGAGCAGGAAAGTTTGAGAAAGCATTTAACTCTCATCTGGTTTTCCATCTAGTTAGAGTTCTGTCTCTTTAATTTAGCCTAAATTATCCAAAAAGACTGAGATAAATGATGACATTCTAAAACAATATCCAAATATAAAACAGAATCATATGATTAAAAGTATAATGTGTCATAATTCAAGATTAAATCCTCTAATATGAATGATAAAATGGCAATAAATCGTTAATTCGTTGACTGAAGAAAAGACATGGGCAGACTCACCGCCACTCATCAAGTATTCTCTGAAAACAGGCAAGCGGAAATTGCCTGCAAGGGTGGCCAGAAAGGGTCTGATGCCTGGGAATTTTTCACAGAAGCCTGTGGAACGAGTGACAAAGTTGCAGAAAGCACCAACGCAGAGAATCCCATGAGGGTGGACACCCACAATATAGTTGTGGCTTGGCAGCAAGTTATGAGTCTTTACCAGCTGGAAGATAAAAACAAGTGAGAAAGGAATTTTTTAAGCTCTCTGTCCACTTTTCATATCAACATATCTACTGAGAGACACCAGCAGGAAAGATGGAAACAATGCACCGAACAACTATGTAAAAAAGACAGAAGGATGGCAGACACTTTTGACGAAGAATCTTTTGATGAAGAACCAGAAATCCTAGAAAGTGAAGTGAAAGCTGCCCTCAAAGCATTTGGGAGAAACAAAACACCTGGAGTAGTTGGAATACCAAGAGAGCTATTTCAAGCTACAGAAACGGAGTCTGTCAGAATCTGAGATAGGGTTGCCAGCTCCAAGTTGGGAAATTCCTGGAGATCTGGGGGGTGAAACCTGGAGAAACCTGGAGGAAGTGGAGTTTGGGGAGGGAAAAGACCTTGGCGTGGTATAATTCCATACAGTCCACCCCCCCAAAGTAGCCATTTTCTCCAGGTGAACTGATCTCTGTGGCCTAGAGACCAGTTGTAATTTCGGGAGATCTCCAGCCACTACCTGGAGGCTGGTGGCAACCCTAGGCTGAGAGAGCTCTGGAAGAGCTGTGACTGACCCAAGGTCACCCAGTTGGCTACAAGTGGTGGAGGAGTAGGGGATTAAACCCAGTTCTCCAGATTAGAGTCCTGCCACTCTTAACCGCTACTGGCTCTCTGTCAAATGCTAGCAGCATCTGCCATACTCATGCCTGAGGGCTGGGCCTGGATTTCATGATTATCTCTCACAGTTAATCTGTGCTGTAAACTGTTTCTTCACTCTGATGGGATGCAAATCTGTTTGTTCCTGAACTTCTCTCTCCTAGACTATACTTGCTCCTAGCCTCTGAGAAAGGAGCCCACATAACCTTGAAACCCTGTGTGTCGTTCCCTGTGTAGATGTTTTCCAGCGGAACTGGTCAGCCTCTAGGGAAGGGGTGGGGGGAACGCTAGCCTGTGAATGATATTTGTTCTTGATACTTGCTTGTGCCTCATTCCTGACAAAGAATCCAGTAAGATTATGATACTAGCAATTTTTCAATAAAGCTTTACTAACCACAGTAGAGTCTTTTGGAAAGTCACTTGGCAGATTCCTTACACTCTCATTTTAGACCATTCTTAAAATTTCTGTTAGCCGTATTGCAGCTGATCAGCTGAGGAAACTTGGAAACAGGTTTTTTTTAATGCACCAACATTGCAACATTGTTGTTGTTGTTTTAAAAATAAAAAATAAAAACTGGAATGGTTGCTTTTCAACTAATCAGGACGCAGGAGAATAAAGGCGAGGGCGAAAGGCAGGCCCAGGCCCAGACCGAAGAGCGCATTTTGCGCTTCAAAAAAGCTATGATCTGACTTGTCTGGAAAAAAATCCGGATATCTACGAAAGGAGAAAAACCACAGAAAACCTTGGGGGGGGGATTGATTCTGCAGCTGATGCATCCTATCGCCATGCAAAACTCAAAAAAGTCTAGGAAGCAAGGCGATTTTGACCATGTGTGCAGAATTCTGGAGAGAAATCAATGCAGTGTGGGGCCAGAACTGGCAAAATCAGCTTCAACGCCTTATTCTCTCAGAAGTTTTCTATGAAAATTACCCCAGAGTAATTGTCTTTAGGATTGTAATCCACATTTATTAAGTTAATTATAATCTATTTATAGTCTGGTTGCTTCTCAAAGGTGGAGTGAATGCTAGGCATAAGTCCAATTTGATTCAGTGGGCTTAGTTCTAGGAAAGTGTTCTGTGTTTTCAGTCCTAGGCCGTTTCCAGACGGCCCCCCGCCTCGCGAAACGTCGCGCGTCGTCGCGCGTCGTTGCGCAGAAAACGCGAAATATCGCGTTTTCTCGCGCGAGTTTTGCGCGACGTCGCGCAAAACTCGCGCGAGAAAACGCGATATTTCGCGTTTTCTGCGCAACGACGCGCGACGACGCGCGACGTTTCGCGAGGCGGGGGGCCGTCTGGAAACGGCCCTAGTGTGGCATAACATCAGCCTCTAGTGGGGAGACTCAGTTGATAATCTTTCCACTGGATCAGGCACTTCCTTTCAGACCAACCTGTCTTACAGGGCAAGTTTGTGAACTTGAAGGCATGGCCCAGAGCTCCCAGATGGTGGAAGTCTGCATTCATTTGTGTGAAATATTTGTCAGTCTCCTTTCCCCCCAATAAAATGGGCCCAGAGTGGCTTTGTGAAAAGGGTATTTGTGAAAAATCCAGCCAACATTAGTATTTATATGAATACAACTAATCCATACAATCAGGACTGACATATACCTCCTAAAAACACAGATTCGTATAATTTAAGCAAAAGTTGTTCTAAACAAAACTACTTTACAGTCTTCAGGAAAGACTGCTAGGAAGAAAGCTGTTCAGTTGAAACCCCATTACAAAGCATTAGGGCCACCACCGCTGCAGCTCTGGGACAGATTACCACTGTCTGCACATGCTTATGGAAAAGGATGTGAGGTCCCAGATCATACAGGGTTTTAAAATCAGTACCACTAAATGGAGCCAAGAACCTATAACTGCATCCCAGTGGCTAACATTGCATCCTTGGGCAAGGTACTTGAGCTGGTGCTTGCTGCACAGCTTCAGGTGTTCCCTGAGGTAGACAGATTATCTAGATCCATTTCAATCTTGATTAAGACCTGGATTTGGGGTGGAAACAGGCTTGGACACCCTGACTGATGAGCTTTGCTGGGAGAATGGTGGGAAATGTGTTGTTTCTTCTGGATCTCTCACCAGCTTTCAACACCATGCACGGTTGGGTTGGGATTCGTAGGGGCACAATGCTTCGGTGGTTCTGCTCTCACTTGATTGGCAAGTTTCAGAATGGGGTGAGGGTAGGGAATTGCTGCTCAGCACAGTGCCATTAATACTATGGGCTTCCATCTTGTTCCCCGTGTTCCTTAACATCTGCATGAAACTGCTGGGAGAGGTCCCTCGGGGATTTGGAGTGAGGTGTCACCAAGATGCAGATGACGCCCATCTAGGGCTGCCAGGTACTCCTGGCAACTGGAGGGAGTTGGGGGTGGAGGAGTGGTTGTGACAGGTACTTACCTTTCTTCTTTGTTTTCACTGCGTTTTGATTTTCACTGTGATCCTTAAAGAATTGGCTCTGGCACAATGCCATCACTTCTGGGCTGCACCAGAAGTGACGTCGTCGACCGGGGCATGCACGTGTTCATTTCTCCAGCCTGCCTCCTCTCACAGGAGCTCCCCGCACTGAGCAGTCAATGATTGGCTGGTCAGAGGCATGAATCATTAGGAGTTTGCCCACCTGGCATCCCTACACCCAGTTCTATGTCTCCATAACAGCCAAGTCAGGTGGGTTTGTGGGAGTCTTGAAAGGTGACTGGAGAAGGAAATAGTATGGATGAGGGCCAATAAACTGAAGCTCAAAGCAGGTAAGATGGTGGTGTCTGGGGACTGCAGAGTCAGCCGGTCCTAGAGGAGCAGGTTCATAGCTTGGGGGTGCTACTAGATCCTTTTGTCACCTCTGACTAATATACTAACTATGGACATTCCTTGAAAAACATTATCTGGCCATAGTGACCCATGCTCTCATTATATCCAAGTTAGGTTACAGCCATGCACTCTGCATAGGGCTGCATTTGACAATGGTCTGGGAACTTCAGATGGTCCAAAATGCTGTGGCCAGGCTATAGTCAGTTACAGGAATTGAATCAACCCTGTGTTGAAAGGTCTGCACTGACTGCCCATCTGTTTCCAGGCACAATTCAAAGTGCTGGTCCCTGCTTTTAAGGTCCAAAATACTTGGAGCCAGGGTACCTGAAGGGCCATCTCCTCCTGTACTGTCTAGCCTGCCAGTTAAGATCTGTCTCTCAAAGCTCTGCTCTCTGTGGTCCCACAAGGATTAGAGACAGGGCATTTTCTCTGGTGATACTTCCCCTTTGGAACAACTTCCCCCTTGAAACTTACATGGTTCTCATTTTACTATCTTTTAAGCACCATGCCAAAAAAAAATACACCCTCTTTATGTTTTAAATTAGGAGGCTTATCTTGCCAACTTTTTAAATAGTCTGCTCTGGTTTGTGGTTTGTTTTATGCATTGTTTTATGGGGTTCATCTCTGGGCTGGTTTTTTAATGGCTTGTTTTTACATTGTTTATCTTACTATTTTAGTTGTAAGCTGCCTTCAGCAGTAGTCTGAGGTGCCGTAGAAATCTCGTAAATAAATATCAACAGATGAAACAGATGCTCCAAAACAGGTGATAAAAATTGTGTCTTTGTTAAAAGTTGAGCCACTGTATTTTGAACTAACTGAAATTTCTTGGTTATCTTTAAGAGAACCTCCATGGAGATTTATTTTATTTATTATTAATTTATTTGTGGTATTTATACTTCACTTTTTCACTGAGACTCAAAGCAGATTACCAAGCGGGCAGCTGCTACTTTCTCCCAGGGCGTCCTGCTCCCGGGGAGCTGCTCTGGAGAAAGCCGCCGCGTTGGTAAAGCTCCAGCCGCAGCGACAGCGGAAGGATCTGCTGCAGATTCTTCTGCTGTCGCTGCGGCTGAAGCTTCACCGATGCAGCCGCTTTCTCCAGAGCAGCTCCCTGGGAGCAGGCAGCCTGCAGGGCGCCCTGGGAGAAAGTAGCAGCTGCCCGCCCCCAAACGAAGCCCTCTTGTGGCTCTTCAGGCAGCGATTCTAACAGAGAGGGGAAAGACCACTCGGACTTCACTTCCCAGGTAACCTTGAGAGAAAAATCTCGTGTTCTCCACATGAAAGAAGTCACTTATAGCTTTGCTCTTAGTTTTGTTTGTTTTCAGCCATCTGCTTACAGCTGCCAGGCAGCGATTAAAAACCTCTACTGCTGCATCATTAGGGGATTTGGACAGAGAGATTTAAAGCTAGGTGTCATTTACATATTGATAACATCTAATTCCAGCACAAGGAATAATTTATCCTGAAGACTTTACATAAAGTTTGAATAACATGGAGAATATGATTTTGTCCTGTGGAACCCTGCAAGATAACTCCCACCCTGAAGATAGCTGGTTGTCAGGCCTGGCTAGGGGATTCTCTCAGACTCTCCACTTCATCCAACACAGTGGTATGAGTTAAAAGGGTCTTTATTCAGATAAAACTCCCTAGAAGTGCACTGGTACATAGAGATTGCCCAGAATGCTGAAGGACAGTCTTCCCCTTTAGGTTATACTCCAGTTCCCCTCCCCCAGTCCAAACAAGTCAGTTGAAGTCAGTGGAAGTCCTGCAAAAGATGCCCAGCCGAAGTTCCCGAGCCCGGTTCCCACACAGCTGCACTGATAAGGTCTCTTAGCTAAGCATAGGCATAGTGAAGGAAGCTACGCTACAGGAAGAAGGCCCACCCCCACCCCCAGTAGACATGCATTTATAGTCATGGCAGGCAGGCTGGCTTGCCTGCCTGACATTATCCCCCCCTCCAAAATTACATCTATAACAGGGTCACCCCCCCCTCAGTTTCTCCAGGTAACGTTTGTGAAACACTTTGATGAGTCTTTGAGCTTTTACATCTTGAGCTTGAACCCACTCATTTTGACTGTGGTCAAAGTACTTCCATTTTATTAAGTAAAATAATTTTCCTCTTCTCCATTTTGAGTCCAACACCACTTCCACTTCATGATGAGGTTGTCCATCCACCATGAGGGGAGGAGGAATTCCAGATTTTGGGTGCCAGGTGTTTGCTTTTGGGGCTTTCTTCAACAAGCTGCCATGGAATACTGAATGGATATGTCTTACATTCTTGGGCAGGTCTAGTTTTACAGCTATTCCATTTATGATGTCGAGGACTTTATAAGGTCCGATATACTTCCATCCTAATTTTTTGCTCGGTTGTTCGCCCTTGAGATTTTTTTATAGATGCACAAACTTCATCTCCAGGTTTCAGATCCCAGAGGGGGGAGCATTTATGGTCCGCATGCTTTTTGTAACCCTGTTTGGCTTTTCCCAAGGTTTTTGTTATTAGATCCCACTGTTTTACGATAGAGTTCCACCAAGTACTAAGATCCCTCCCCCCACTCCCGGGCAGGGGTCTTTCACAAACGATAAGGGTTTGCCTTCAAAGCCCTGTGTGATCTTGAAGGGGGATGCTCCTGTAGAGCTATGAATGCTATTGTTGTAACAATATTCTGCGAACGCTAGAAAATCAGTCCAATTATCTTGTTGATAATTAATGTGACACCTTAAAAATTGATCCAGGACTTGATTAACCCTTACAGATTGCCCATCGGTCTCAGGATGATACATTGAACTCAACCCTTGAGTCATGCCTGTTACTTCCATCAGCTCCTGCCAAAACTTGGCAACGAATTGTGGGCCCTGATCTGATATTATCTTATCCGGGAATGAATGGAGTCTTACTACATGCAGCATGAACAATGTGGCCAACTTTTTGGCTGTTGGCAACTTAGAGCACAGAACGAAATGGGCTTGCTTGGAAAACAAATCCACCACCACCCAAATCACTGTTTTCCCTTTGCTCGGCAGGAGGTCAGTGATGAAGTCCATAGATACTACAGACCAGGGTCGGGGTGGGATTTCCAGAGGTTGTAGTAGTCCGGGAGGTTCCCTCCCCTTCTTTTGCCCATTAAACAGGTCTGGCACATGGATACATATTGCGATACATCCTTCTGCGTTCCTGGCCACCAAAACTGTCTTTGTATTAAGTGCAGTGTTTTTAAATAACCCAGATGCCCAGCCAAGTTGGCATCATGACAAGTGTTTTAATATCTCTCCCCTTAGACCCTGTGGGACATACAATTCGTGGTTCTTATAGCAACAATAATTTCTCCTCTTCTCTAAGTCCTCTGGCCGATTATCCTTCCCCTCCTTTTCCAGTTCCGCCTTAATTTTCTCTTCCCACTCCAGGGGAGGGAGAAGGAGGAAGGCAGTTCACCTTGGCCGCTTGGTTTCTGGTCGTCACTGCTCCTCTCAACCGGGTGAGTGAAAACATCATATCTACCACTTCTTCCCTCTGGCTGTTGTGTTGGGGAAGGCAAGACAGTGCATCTGCCAGGAAGGTTGACTTCCCAGGGAGATGTTTAATCACAAAGTTGAATCATGAGAAAAACTCCACCCACCGCAGTTGCTTGGCTCCCAGCCTGCGAGGCTCTCGCAATGCCTCCAGATTTCTATGATCAGTCGATACCTCAAACGGCACTTTAGCCCCCTCCAGCCAGTGCCTCCATGTACTTAAGGCCAGTTTGACCGCGGCTGCTTCTTATCCCACACCACCCAGTTCCTCTCGGCCTCAGAAAATTTCTTGGACACACAAGCACAGGGGTGCATTTTCCCCTCCTGCCCCTCCTGCAGGGGGGCTCCTCCCATGGCAACGTTGCTCGCATCCACCTGTGTTTCAGAAGGCTTTTCCGGCCTCAGCCTCCCATGCTCAGGCTGGGATTACAGGCGCATAAGCTCCCTTCAGCAGCTTATCTTCTTTAAGTCCTGATGAGTGCTTGGGCAAAGTCATTTCCTAAAACTTGAGGCCCATTGAGGAGATATCTACACTCTTTAAGAAACAATGCCCACCCCCACCACCTAGGAATGCCAGTTCAGACCAGGCTCACAGGATAGACTAATTCATGTTTGACGTTATCATTACATCTAGGTCAACCCGGACTGACTATTAGTTCTACAATATTAAATATAACTTGATGCTCATTACTCAGTGCACATCACGGCAAAATGGTTCCTCCCAGTCCCAACCCTGCAAGGTGGTCCAGAAGGATACCATGAGACTAATTCATTTTCCAAATGATTATCACAAGTCCAAAGCATGCACTTGTAAAACATTTTTGCAGCCATCAGAGAACATAGATGTCTGCTCTCCAAGACTTACCTGAATAGGAAAATAATCTCGAAAATGATTCCAGATTAACCAGTTTCGTACCCAGGAAGAACTCCTCCCACCTGCAAGATACAGAAGAGGGGAGTACTCAGGGAACAGGTACTTATTGTGGGGGCCACGTTGCATTTGTTTAGCGCTGTGCCGGGACATGTGTAAACAACCTAGCTAGAGCCAAACACAACAGAAAAGGGTTCTTTCGTTATGTTCTGAGCAAGAACTAGAAGCGGCAGGTGTACTGCAGGGAGAGGAAAGCGGGATTTTAACAGGGGGCATTAGATTCCGCAGAGCGTTCTGGAAACCAATTGGATCCATTAGACTTCATTTGAACTACTGTGTTCAGTTTTGGGCACCACAGTTTAAGGACGTTGACAAGCTGGAACGTGGCCAAAGGAGGGCAACAAACATTGTGAAGGGTCAGAGACAAGTCCTTTGTGGAAAGGTTGGCCAAAGAGAGGAAAGGAGGCTACTGAGAGGTGATATGATAGCCCTCTTCAAGTATTTGAAGAGCTGTCCCATAGAGGATGGAGCGGAGTTATTTTCTGTTTCCCCAGAGGGTTAGACCACAACCAATGGATTAAAATGAAATCAAAAGAGTTTTCAGCGATACATTTGGAAATTCCTGACATTTAGTCCTGTTCCTCAGTGGAACAGGCTTTCTTGGGGATTGTGGACTCTTCTTCTTCAGAAGTTTTTAAGAAGAGGCTAGATGGCCCTCTGACAGCAATGAAGATTCTATGACTCAGTATGAATTTAGGCACATCATGAGAGGGATGCCAAGAAGGGATGAGCCAATGCTAGCCCACAACTGGGAAAACTCAGAAAGACAGACATGCAGAAGAATCACGCTCAAATTCCAATGCATTTGGGTCAACTGCCAAGAAAATGGGAGTAAGTTGAGCATGCAGAAAAGACCGGAAAATGCAGCCAGGATACAGAAGTAGGAAGAGGGACCAGTTACCATCAGTGAAGCAGCATAAGGTAGAAACTAAGGCAGTTTGCTTTACCTAGTGAGAGAGGCAGTGATAGATGAAAGCTGGTCCTAAGGCATTCTGTCCCATCATAATACTTTAAGGTGAAAATGCTCTGTCACAATGTACCAGTGTACATGTGAGAATCAAACCCATGAAAACAAGTAAACAAAAGTTCAAGGTGGAGAAAACACTTCCAGAAGAAGTCACTGTATTTACTTTTGGGTTCTTCCTTACCTTTCTCAGGTGTGTCCCAATCGAAAATAAGCCAAGTCAAGTAGAGGGCAGGAACAGGCCAGAAATTGGTGAAAAGCAAATAGATGAGAAGAAGCAGGAAAACAATTCCTAGAGAAGGAGAAGGAGCTGGTCATCCATTTCTTTACGCATTTCCCTTCGCCAGGGCTCATTTCAAGAGGAAACGCACAGGAACGCAGTTCCAGCAGTTCCCCAAAGAGGTCACATGTCAGGTGGCCCTGCCCACCTGACTCTCGGCCATTTGGGGCCTGTTTCAGCCTGGATTAGGGCTGAAACGGCCCAGATCGGGCCTCTGATGGGTGGTGGATCACTCTCCCAGTCAGCAGCAGCCCGATCCTGACCATTTTGGGCCCCTTTTCAGCCCCTTTTTGCCATTTTGGGCCCAATTTCGGCCCTGAATGGCCAAGATTGGGTCCAAAACAGCCAGGATAGGTGATGTCCGGGGGTGTGGCATATGCAAATCAGTTATGTTAATGACACACTTCTGGTGATGTCAAGGGGCATGGCATATGCTAATGAGTTATGCTAATGAGTTCCTCCAGCTCTTCTACAAAATAACCCCTGCCCTTCGCTTTGCAGAATCCTCCCATGGGCTGACACAAGCACCTCTCCACTTCTCAGGGGCTCCCTCTGGAAGCTGTGCCTTTGATTCTGAAGCTGGTGGACACATGGAAGCTCAGAGCTAGAGGCGTATGATCATTTTTTCACAGCGTTGCAGGGTATGAAAGATACTGCCAAATAAGGAGCGATGTTAATCTGTAAGAGCAAAATAAAAAAGGAGTCCAGTGGCACCTTAAGGAGCAGTCGTAAATAGGTATACTCAGAAGTAAGTCCCATTTTATTCAGGAGAAGGGGCTTAGTCCCAGGAAAGTATTCTTAAGATTGTAGCTTTAAGGACTAATATAATCTGTTACTGCATAAGCTTTTGTTAGTCAGAGTTTTCGTTAGAGGAGAGAAAGAGGGATCTTTCCCAGCTATTGCTTCTGGTTAATGTGATGTTTAGTATTTCAAAAGCCTGCACAAGGAGGACTTAATAATCTCCCTGTTTTCTAGACCAAGATGGCTATGCCAAGCCCACTAGCAGAGGCCTTACAGAGCTCCACAAATAGGGCCTATTTGACCCGAGTCTGCGACATTCAGAAGCAGAACATTTGTTCTTTCTGAGCTCAGTGTTGAAGGACATTGTGCTTCCCACACTGATGGAGTCCAACTAACTTTTGCTGACTCAGTTAAAGAGCTGAGGAGTTATACCGGGCCCAGCATTACTGTTAAAGAAGCAGTTTGATGCAGCTGCAAGAAATGCATTCTTCCATCTTCTGTTAGCCCATAAGTGGTCTGGTACCTTGAGTCATCCCATTTAGCCAACTGGATCCATGCCGTGGTGACCTCAAGACTAGACTATTCTAATGCATTGGGTCTGCCATGGAAGTCGACTTGGAGGCTTGAGTTGGTACAGAAAGCTGCAACTTGGTTGCCATTGGGAGCCAGGCAAAGTGTGCATATTAAATCCATTCTGCAGTCACTCTATTGGTTATTTATCAGTCATTGGGTTTAGTTCAATACTTGTTATCACATATAAAGCCCTACATGGCTTTGGACCCTTATACCTATAGGGCAGCCTCTCTTGCTATGCGCTAATATGACAGATTCGCTTATCTGAGCAAAGCCTTCTGAAGGAGCCACCTTGTAAATGAGTAAGATTGACAGCTGCCAATACATATGCATTCTCAGTTGTGTTTTTCACCTTGTGGAATGGCTTGCTCAAGTAAGCATTTCTGTAATTCCTATAAAAGGCTAGTAGGATTAGAATATAATGGAAAGATTCCAAAAAGTGCATGAGAACATGACTGTGGTCTATGCAACTAGTTTACAGTATATATTATCAGTTTACTGTATGTATTATGTTACTCTTGCTGCATTGTGTTCTAATTCTGTCATTCCAGTTTCTGCACTTTTTGACATATCATGTCTAATACCTTTTTGTATTACTTCTAATTGATCACATTTAATATATTTTCCTACTGTTTCTAACTTTTGCAGTCCTAGCCCTATTGCACTGTTTACTAGATATATCCTACTATAATATTTAATTGCATTGATTTGTATGAGCAACTTGCCTTGAGTCCCAAGTAAGAAAGATGAGCTATAAATAAAGTGAACAAATAAAGCCTTTTCCATCATCTGATCACAGCTGCAGTTCATTCCCAGGGCCTGGGTCTAAGGCAGGAGTACACAGCGCCATAGAAAAGGTCTACTCTGAAACGTGCGTGTGCTGAGGAATGCAGGACGGGCAGAGGAGACGTGACTTGTCACGACATGAAGCTGCCTTACACTTGGTCAGGCCACGTCAGCCTGGAGTCTCAGGCTGATATCTTTCACATCATTTTAACGAGATGACGGGGATTGAAACGGCACCTTTTATAATTGAACTGGTGGGCAGGTAGGAGTGATGCTTACCACTCACATACCCCCCCCCCCAGCACTCACACAAAATGGGGTAACAAAATGGGGAAAGGTTGCCATATTATAGTATCTAAAGAAAAAATATTATTTTCCTTTAAAGGCAACATTTTTTACAATGCTTATGCTGAAAGTGTTCCAAGGTGTTTGTTCAGTGGCATTCATCACTCTGGAATATTCATACAAGTTCATTCAATTCACAAAAATGATTATGTCACAGCCTTCCTTGCCCCAGAACCCCTGCGAGAGCCTCTCTTTCTGATACAAGGCGCCATCTGGTGTGTCAGGAACATGGATTAGATCACAATATACTCTAGTTACACACGTGTATTCTAGTGAACTGTGTAGGAACCTCAGTGTAGTTTGTATAACAAGACAGATGTTCCTTTTATCTTGACAGCCAATTAAAAGTAGTGGTCGATGTTAGAGAAAACATTCTTTACTTACTAGAATGGACTGATCATCATCTGCTCATTTCACTTTTTGTCAGCTTTTAGAGATTTATGAAGCTTATCTTCCACCTGTACCACATCATCACGTTTGGTTTTGTAGAATACATGACTGAAAATCTGAAGAATTAGCTAAATCTAAAACCAATCATATTTTTTATATTATTGTCACACGTGCAAAATCTAATTATACCACATGCCAATTAGTATAAAAGATGCCACCAAAATAAGAGACTAGGGTTTTGATGAAGGAAATCTCATGAAGATCTAGGTAAGAAATATATTTATCTTGTGCTTATTGAAAATTCAATGCATTTTATAGTAGATACAATTTTAAGTCAATCTTAATTTGAGAGATGTTAGAAGAGTTAATCCTTGTTGCATGTACATATTCATTAACTATAGATTTCTTTTTAATAATCCTTAGTATTTTAGTATCTTGCTTAATTAAAAAGATTAAAGTTGATCTGAATACAGTCCAACTAAATGGTCTATCCACTGAGTTTGAGAGCACGCAACAATGGGTTTCCATGTTTCTAGACCTTGAAGAATGCTTGGGGAAGTCACACATCAAGATGAATGTTGAGCTGCACACTCATGCACACACTATTCTTTTCAGGGAGGCAGTTGGGGAAATAAGGATCTATTTGCACTTAATCATCATCATCATTATTTATTATGACCATAATAAACGCCAATGCATGTGCATATAATGCCGGTATTGCATCAGCTGCACTGGTTGCCAGTGGAGTACCGAATCAGGTTCAACGTTTTGGTACTAACCTATAAAGCCCTATACGGACTGGGACTGGCATATCTGCGGGACTGCCTATGAACCCCAGAGGACTATTCGCTCTAGCGATAAGCATCTATTAAATATTCCTGGCCCTAGGGAGGCCCGCCTGGCATCAACCAGGGCCAGGGCTTTTTCAGTCCTGGCCCCAGCCTGGTGAAACGCTCTGTCTTATGAGACCAGGGCCCGGCGAAATTTATTAGCATTTCGCCGGGCCTGTAAGACGGAGCTGTTCTGCCAGGCATATGGTTGATGCCGGGCAGTGCCCCCTAGCCGGGGGAGCACAGTATATGCCCTCCCTACTAGTGACACCTCCATCTCTCATACATCCCTGGCAAAATATTCTGGAGATGGCTAAATAGAGGGTTGTCTGGATTATGTGCCACTGTGTTTACATACATATATGTGTGTGTGTGTGTATGTGTGTGAATATGTTTACATGTATTTTAATCTATGTATTGGGATGTTTTATGATTTTAAATTGTATATATGATGAGATATGTTTTTAAACTTGGTTGTGATCCGCCCTGAGCCTGCTGATGTGGGGAGGGCGGAATATAAATTAAATATAAATAAATAAATAAATAAATAAGACCAGCATACAAATTATACAAAGGGAAAATACAATTAAAAGATTAAAAAGTCAGTCTAAGAGCTTTTAAAATGCAGCTCCCATGGTTTAAGAATTAAAGCACAGAATTTAGCCACCTGACATGTAATCATGACATTTTTTTCAGATAAAAATCAATGTAGCCTTGCCTTATTGGTAACTATATGACTGGGGAGCATATCAACTGATGGGGTAATAAATCTAAGACGAACTTCCCTATAAAATGGACAGCTAAAAAACATATGCTCTACAGACTCGACCTCTCCTGAAGAGCATGAGCACAACCTTTCTGGGAAGGGAATTTTATTATACCTGCCTTTGATAACTGCAGATGGAAGAGCAGAGCACCTAGCTAGAGTAAACGCTCCTCTAAGATTATTTGCCTCCATAGAGGCCAAATACGTTGCTGGCTCAAAAGTGCTTTTAACTTTTAGCAGCACCTGAAGTTTTGATGCATTGGAAATGTCAGATTGATGTTCGATGTCCTCTATCCTTTGTTTAGCCCTTTTGTTTGTTCAGCTCCGTAAGAGAAGAGTACCTGGGAAGAGAAGCCTATTCTATTAATATAGCCTTAAGCCAGATGGATTGAAAATAGGGATGTGCGCTTCGGGTTCCTGAAACCAAGATCGGGCCCAATTTGGGTTAATTTGCAATTCCCGAATCAGCCGCAGCACAGCTGGGCCAATTCGGGAAACCCAAAGCAAGGTTTCCCAAAGCGTTTCAGAAGATGGCAAGAGGAAACAGTGCTTCCCTTCCCGTGGCTTTCGCACAATGGAAGGGGGGATGAGGGGAGTGAGAGAGGAAGGAGAGGGAGGGGGAGAGGGGGGTGATCAGGGAAGGGAGATTGGCTTAGAGAGAGTGCCAATCCCTGCAGCAGAAGCTCTTGCCTTCCCTTGCCAATTGGGATATTCTCTGGGAGGACAGGTTGTTGTTGTTGTTGTTTTATTTCAATGCTGCTGCAGTGAAAGGATGATGGATTTCAATTGCTTAAGCAATTTCCTCTGTGTTGCATCATGGCTTTCCTGCTGAACCTGACTGACGGTCTGCAACTGGTTTGAGAGTCACTAGACTCACTGGAGGTTTTTTTCTGTTTGGGGGAGGGGGTTGTGTCTCTTGTCTTGGTGGGTTGAGGGAAGGGAAAATTGTGGGTGGCTGTACTTTAGATTTTAAATCATCTATTTAATTATTGCTTTTTGTTTGCTGAATTGCTTTGCTGTGTGTAGGGGGTTGTTTTGGGGGAGATTTCTGAGAGTGTTCTAAAAAGAAGCTTTAAAAAGTTTTTTTTAGTTGTAGGTCTCTTTATACTTTTCCCTTACAGTTGTTCCCCTTTCATCAGATTGGTTGTATTGGTGGTGGTGGTGTGTGTGTGGGGGGGGGGGTTGTTCAATTAGTTTACTTCTAGTTGCACTCACTTGCTTCATATGGTTTTGTGTATTTTAAATTAATTTTTTCTTAGTGTGATTTTCTGGTGATTCTCTGGTGTGAAGTTGTTTCTCTTGCATTAGTTTGGTTATGTGGAGGGGGTTCAGTTTACTTCTAGTTGCAAAAGTGTCCCTGCTTCATATATGTGTAAAGGTTAGTCCTCATGGGGAATAATGTGGCTGGGGGCACATTCTTTGGGGGGGGCATAACATAGACCCCGAAGTCCAATCTCCCTGAAACTTGGGTGGTCATGAGAGGAGGGTTGGGAGAGGGTCCCCTCCAGGTTTGGTGAATTTTGCTTGCAAAATGCCACCCCCAGCCACCTGGAATCCTCTTCCCCATTTTCCCATAGGGAACAATGGAGATAGGCGGCAGTTGGGGGCACTTTCTTGGGGGGGCATAACATGGCCCCATGAAGTCCAATCTCCCTGAAATGTGGGTGGTCATGAGAGGAGTGTTGGGAGAGGGTCCCCTGCAAATCTGGGATTATTAGGGAAGAAAATGCCCCCTCCAGGCCCTTGGATAGCTGGGAGCAGCATTTCCCATTGGAAGCAATGGCTGAATCTTCCCTAACAATCTCGAATCGGCTTAAATACCCAAACCCACTTGCCGCTTCAGGTTTTTCTGATTTTTCCCCTCGCTTTGGGTAAACCCAAAGCTTTAAGATGGTGGTCCTAAAAATGTTCCATAAAGCTGCTGCACCAATGATTTGGCCTTATATAACTTCAAGGCTGCAGGAACGAAATGTCTGCCTTGAGTTTTACAAAATTTCAGTATGGCATTTGCCAGTCTTTCCCCTTGATTGGCAGCATAATTACTGTGTTTCACCCTAGAACCATTGGTCTGTATAACTACATCCAAGTATTTGAAACTTGTTCGATATGATGGCACTTAACCAAAAAAACTGCATAATCCCAAACCCCTTTGATCCAATGAGCTTCTCCTCAAACACTTGAGTTTAAGGAGGAACTCTCAATGGACCCCAAACAAGGTGAGTGTTGATGTGTGCACAGAATGGCAGGAAATTTACTGGCAAAGCAGTGCCAGCATAGCATGCCAGCAAGGTGCACAAGCAGGAAAGCACTTCATTGCCAGCCCACACAGAACAGCACACACACAAAAAGCTTTTTATGATAGTGACAACACCAATGAATTATTTCCTTGCCTTGTAGTTTCGTCTCCATGATGAGGAGTGGGTAATTCCTCCTTTGCTTTATAGCAGCCTATGACTCCTTGTCCCTGTCCATGTCTAAATCCATCAGCCACTGGCCTATCCTTGCACTGTGCATAGAAGTGCACTGAAAGGGAGGGCTCAAGGTTGTATTTTCCTCCATGGGAAAGGAAGTAGAGGGAGGATGGCCTTCTTCCCCCCCTATTTTTTACCAGTAAAAATGGGAGACTGGTAGCCAGCATCCTGTCCAGTCTCCCTTTCTGACTGAAATTGTTAACCCAAGTTAATTGAAGAATATGACAAAATGGTGAGGAAAGCTGAATGAAAGGGTCTCCTTGCTGTGTCAGAAAATTAAAAAATCTGACCAGATGGGTCCTTCCACGTGGAATATTGATTTAAAAAGACTTGAGGGTGTGTGCAGGTGTGAGTGTAATCCATATGCCTGCTACCTCCCCCTCATTTAACAATTTTAATCAGAAAAGACCCAAAAGCCGGAAGACTTTCTGGGCAAAATGAAATTCCTTATACTGCTCCTCGCCTCGCTATCTTTGGAGGAGTCATAGTGAGTGGCCCTGATACCATGGCACTTAAGCGAAGGACTTGAGCGAAGTGCCATTTCCGCACTGATCAACGTGAATGATCAGCTACACATGGGCATGAACGGAAAAAAACCCATGAACATGCTGTTCGTTCTTTGTTGCCACCAACAAACACGAACAGACGAACGGAAATGAATATGTCCTGTTAACGAATGTGTTCGGTTTGTAGTTCGTTGGTGCCAGAGTGGCCCCCGTTAGACTTAGAGAGTCCATATTCACAGGGAGTGTTCAGCAGGCTCCCCTCCGGCCATCACCCAAGTTTGGTCAAGATTGCAATGCAGATCTTTGAGTTATACATTCTCAAATCCAATGACCCCAGGAAACTCCCATTCGACACAATGGGAGCCACCAATTGTCTTTTGCCCCATGTACAAGGGGTGGACTCTAGGGGGTGGGGGGTCTGGCCGCTTGCCGGCAGCACCCCCCATGTGCCCACCCACCAGGCCTAACTTCTTGTTATTTCCAGCGGAGGCCGGAAGGTGGGTTATGTCAGTGGCCACCGGGCCTGGCAGACTAGGGGAGGTGGCGTGGGGCTGCCTCACCCGGAGGGGGCATGAGGTCTGGCTGCTGGCTGGTGGAACCCCCCATGTACCCACCCGCCAGGCCTCCTGGAGGGTACCTTCTGGAAGGTATAAGAGGTGGGTGATGTCATTGGCCACCACAGACCAAAATGACCCAGCCACAATCTGCTAAGAAATTCCTCCAGAAAGACAAGTTGGTGTATGTGGAGGCCTCATACACACAAATACACAACCTGGTGGGTCAGACACCAACGTATGTTCACCAGAAGGTGTACTTGATGGCATTGGGTCTGATGATGTTGTCCGCACCTTGTGTGGTGTGGAGTCTGGACAAAACACACCAGCTGGGCATACATGGAGCACTGGATGCCCCTCCAGTATCGAAGCAGAGGCTGCCTGATGACCCACCATACTGCCTTCGTGGAAAGAATGGCGTTGCGGGACCCATTCCCCCTTCCCTGCAGGAACAGCAGGTGCCATTGATTGGGGCCATCGTGCAAGACAAGTGCATGTGCCACAGTTCCTGAGCTGCCCCTGGTGCCCGAACCTGTCATCTGTGGACATAAACCACTTTCGTGCCTTCACGGAAAGGACGTGAGTCGTGGTAGGACCCATTCCCTCCAGTCAGAGGTGAGAGCCAGTGGCATGGACAGGGGGCACTGTGTTGTGCTACCATCTGCACAACAGCAGCTGAGCTGGACCTGTTGCTGAGAAGCGGCAGCGGCAGACACCAACCACCTTCCTGCCTCCACAGAAAGGAGGGGATGGGGCAGGAGAAGTCATTGGGAAGGGTTGTGGCACTTCCTGAGAGGGAGAGGAGGAAAGAGGAAAGATGAGGTGTTCAGGGAGAGGGGGACCAAGGGATTCAAGCCGCAGTAAGGAGCCGGACCCGGAAGACTCGTTGACAGGAATGGGTGGATCCCGATCCAACAGCAGCCGCTGACATGACCCACCTTCTTGCCTTCCCAGAAAGGAGGGAACGGGGTGGGACAAGTCATTGGGAAGGGTCGTGGCAGTACCTGAGAGGGAGAGGTATGGACCGGGAACTGGAAAACTCCCAAGTGGCTGCTGATCTGACCCACCTTCCTGCTTTCGCGGAAAGGAGGGGATGGGGCGGGACAAGTCTTTGGGAAGGGCCATGGCAGTTTGTGAAAGGGAGAGGAGGAAATAGGGAAGATGACGTGTTCAGGGAGAGGGGGGCCAAGGGGTTCTGGCTGCAGTAAGGAGCCTGACCCGGAAGACCCGTTGACAGGAACGGGTGGATCCCGATCCGACAGCAGCCGCTGACATGACCCACCTTCCTGCCTTTGCGGAAAGGAGGGGACGGGGTGGGACAAGTCGTTGGGAAAGGTTGTGGCAGTACCTGAGAGGGAGAGGTATGGACCGGGAACTGGAAAGCTACCAAGCGTTGGGAGTCCTCATCCACGGAACCCACAGAGGTACTCTGCGGTGGCAGCTAACATCACTCACCTTACTGCGTGAGCGGAAAGGATGGGATGGACGGGACAGGAGACGTAGTTGGGAGGGGTCAGAGTGGTTCCAGAGAGGGAGAGGAAGAAACAGGGCAGTGGCAGCAGCTGCCATCGCCCACCTTCCTGCCTTTGCAGAAAGGACAGGAGTCGCGGGATACATTCCCCCCTGGCTCAAAGGGGTCAAGTCAGTCCTGTTGACAGAGGAGCCACCATACTGTGCAACCGTGCTGTACCACTATACTGTACAATTATATGTGCAATCTCAGTTGAGCTGTCCCAGGTGACCAAGGAGGCAGCAGTAACATGGTAGTTCCTCGTGAGGCGGCTGACATGACCCACCGTCCTGCCTTTGTGGAAAGGAGGGGATGAGCAGGACAGGAGAGGTTGTTCGGAAGGGTTGGAGTGGTTCCACAGAGGGAGAGGTAGAAAGAGGGACCAGCAGCCCCGAGAACTGAGGGGGGCCAGAGCAGTTCCACACCACTCTGAGACACCTCACCTGAGCAGGCAATACAGGCACTACTGATAACAGTTTTGGCGGCACCGGCAGACATCAGCCACCTTCCTAACTTCGCGGAAAGGATGGGATGGACTGGACAGCAGAGGTCTCCAAAAGATTCATAGAAGGAGAAATGGGGACCATGTGAGTGATGAAATGTGCAGACATGAACCACCTTCCTACCATCATGGAAAGGACGGGAGAGAAAGGACAGGAGACGTCACTAGGAACGGTCAGAGTGAAAGCAGCCCTGAGAACTGAGGGGGGGGGCTAGTGCGGTTACCCACCACTTAGACACCTAATCTAAGCAGGTACTACTCACTACTGAGAGCCTTTCCTGCTTTTGCGGAAAGGACAGAAGTCGAGGGACCCATTCCCCCCTGCTCAGAGGGCACAGAGGTTGCAATGGATAGGGGCACCGCGCGGCTCAACTACATGTGCAACAGCTCCTGAGCTGTTGCACAAATGCCCAAAGGAGGCTGCCACCAGCATCACCCACCTTCCTGCCTTCGCAGAAAGGAGGGGATGGGCAGGACAGGAGAGGCTGTAGGGAAGGGTAGGAGTAGTTCCATTCGGAAAAGGAGAGGTAGAAAGAGTGACGTGGAACTTTTCAGGGAGAGGACAAAGGATGTTTCATTAAAAAAAAACCTTTCCTCCAGGGATCCCTCACCCACCTCCTCCTCAAAATGTTGAGAGAGATCCTCTCCCCGCAGCGGAAAGACCTCTTTGGCCTCCTCCACAGCCCCCACAGGTGAATCTGGGGGAGCGGGAGTACTCTCTGCTGCCCCCGAGGCACACCCAGTACTGCTTGCCACAAGGAAACCAGGAGGACTGCCATCACACTTCACCCCACGACCACACGTGGCCACCACAACATGAAGACTCATTGTGCCACCAAACTAGAATTAAGGAGGACAGAAAAGGAGAGAACACTGTGAGCCCTCAGCAGAAGTGCCCACCACAGAGCTTGGCCCTAGGGCTGGGCAGCAGCCCTGGAACCAGAGGCTGAGGCTACAGCCCTAGCCCAGCACACCCAGAAGCCTGAACAGATCAGGCACTGATATTGATAATAATCAATGTGAGCCCTCAGCTGAGGTGCCCACAGAGCTTGGCCCCAGAGCCTGGCAGCAGCCGTGGAACCAGAGGCTGAGGCTAGAGCCTTAGCCAAGCACACCCAGAAGCCTGACCACCAGATCAGGCACTGATAATAATAACAATAATAATCAATGTGAGCCCTCAGCTGAGGTGCCCACAGAGCTTGGCCCCAGAGCCTGGCAGCAACCCTGGAACCAGTAGAGAGATAGATCCCTATCTAACCACACAAAAAAAAAAACCCAGCTCCAATACACTCTCCCTGTCTCTCCCAAAAGGCTAGCAACAGCTCTGTCCCACTCCACTGCTTGCTGAAACTGAAAACCAGAACTGGGAGCACAGTGCCCTTTTATAACCAGAGGTCTCATTGAGAAAAGCAGGAGGTCTGTGGTTGGCAGTTAGAACTGCCTAATAGGGTTTACAGGGATGAGATTGGAGTGCCCATGGCCACAGAACACCCCCCTCCTCCCTCCCTCCCCCTGGTGTCTGCTCCCATATTACCAATTGTTACCAATTTGCAGTTCCTCACTTGGAAGGAAGACCTGCCCATCAAGCTAAGTTGGGCTTTGATTGGGGTGTCCAGGGCGACAGAGGGAGTGCAGATAGAGTTCAGGCAGTCCCTCCCTCCGTTGCCGAGGCAATTGATTGAAGGCTACTGAGTTCTTGTTTCATGAACAGCGGACGAACGCAACGAATAAGGCTTGCGATGACCACTTGTTTGTCTGGAATGGCGCCTCACAAATGGCCCGTTCGCGAACAAACGAATGGCCTGTTCATTGTTTTTTTCCATTCGTAGTGCTGTTCGTGCCCACGTCTATACTGTATGCTGGGATTAATGGAGTTCATCCAATTCCCCATTAGTTCTACAGGTTCAAAATCACTGTAAATTAGGTACAACTCATCAATATACCTTTTAAATAAAAGAACATTATGATGAAATGGATTGACCACCTTGTTCAATATATTTTGCTGCTTCTGCCTGATCATGAAAAGTGTTGCAATACTAGGAGCTGCTTAGCAGCCCATAGCAACCCCTTTTATCTGGAAGAAAAAAATCATTACCAAAGTTAAAGTAATTCTTATCCTAATGTTGTCCAAAAGATTCAGTAAGAACGGAACAGAGGAAATGTTGGATGTAAGTGCCTCCTCCACAACCGGCCGCACATCTTCGTGCAGAATGGAGGTATACAGTGTGGTTACATCCATGGTTACTAGCGATGCACCAGGGGGTATACTAACGTTTGTAACCAATTTAATAAAATCCCTGGTGCCCTGTATGTAAGAGGATGATTTCTTTACCAGTTCCTGGATCATTTCCTTCAACACCTGACCAATGTGCACTATGTACCTTCATTAATAAATTGTGATATTTATATAAGTATTTATTAGCAACTGAGTATTTGAGCATGGCGTACTTTAAGTATTAATGGTTACAAATTGATAATTTCCTCCACAGAAGATCTTGTATCTTTTACTAGTATAGCAGAAGACCTAGCAACTCTAGGAGGATGCTTAGTCTTGTCTCTGACACACTGAAAACTTGAAGGACTGAGTCTGTATATTTTGCAGAGCTTCCTATACAATAGGAAAAAAGGTGAAGGCATTTTGAATCGCAATTCATATTACGTTTGTCTCTACCTGTAGGCATTAGATCCCCTTGTAGAAACGGGGTTTCCTGAAGCTGATCTGAGCATGTCAGTCTTTTGTTTTTAGCTTCTATTCAAAGCTTGACATTATCTTGGGAAACATCAAAGACGTGTACAGTTTCCAGGTTGCTCAGATCACTTCCCATTCCACTTACAAGATTCTGGCAGTCAGAAACAAACTCTTTCTATATTCTGTGTGGTGCTTTGAGGGGCAAAGGAAGAGCTTTTCACTCGGTCCTCACTCATACATTTGCTGTCTGTGTTGTTCTCACAAGGACACTATTCCAGGCCATGTGCTGGGGCACCACATCAGTGACCAATGAGCTGCATGAAATGTACAAATACCTGTAATTCTCCTCACCCAAAACAAAGGCTGCATAACTGTTGGGGCAGATCAACGTCCTCAGCAGTGAGCAAATTTGAGGCTACCTGTATGGAGGTGTCTTAATCCCAAACAGTGGTGTATTAATTGAGCAAGTTGCTGCACAAAAATGCCCCTGTGTACACAGTCCATAACAGTGATTCAGATCTCTGCTGATGTGATGATCTACAGCTGTGGCTAATAATACACCCATGATATACAACAATGATTTGAACAGAGTTTGTCAAAACAACATTGCACATTTATTTATGCAGGTAAGCATCCTAAATCCATAACACCAGATATGGGAAGGCAGAAAGATCCATTCAGATGGACAGATCCCTGAAGGGTGAGCAATGGGAAACCTAGCTTTTCCTTCTGCACTCCTGCAGACCCAAATCCTCCCAAGCTGTGACTCGTTCATCAGTCCAGAAAGGCATTTGCCTTACTGTGAAGGCTGGGGTATCAAGCTACACACGTCTGCTACATTTAAGGAAATGACCTCTGTTCCTTTATGTGGCAAATAGTGAGGATTTTTGTGACTAAAACACCCGCCTGCTGGAAGCCAGATGTCCACTCTTTTATCACTGAGGTTGTGGGACCTGTGTGGAGTAATAGCCGTGTGATTCGGGAGGCTGCAGCGGGAGGGGGCAGTGGTGAAATGGTTCCCTTCTTCCTCTTCCGCCAGCAGAGCACCACTCATGGAAGAGGCAGGAGGGAGTCATTTCACCTTCTTCCCCCTGCCCACTGCATCCTCCCGATTGGTATGGTTCTGACAATCCCAGGAGCAAAATTAGCCCTGGGTGGAAGTGGCTGCTAGGAGGGGGAAATCTGGAAAGATCGGCAATCATGAGCACCTTCCACTGATGGACTGCAGGATCCAACGCATTAACAGCATGGAGTCAAGTACCTAGGAGTGGAATTTTGCTGTGGACACTGTTGTGGCCTGTTTGGCTATAAGAAACAACACTCGGTCAGTCAGGAGATGGAGTTGAGGCAGGCTTAGGGTGGAATCTACAGGTCTGGGTCGCAGCCTTGCTGTATTACGGGAGGAGCCCTGCAGAATCAGGAGCCAACTGGCTTTTCAGATTTCAAGCTGCAATATTCTTTTACTGGCTGACCCAATCAAAAGACTGGTGGATGCCAGCTATCCAGCTATGGCTTATGTGTGTGTGTTTTGTACAGTCAAGTCACTTCCAAATTTGGGTGACCATATGAATTAATAACCTCTAAAATGTCCACTCATTAACAGCCTTTCTCAGGTCTTGCAAAATGAAGGCTTTGGCTTCCTCTATTGAGGCAATCCATCTCATTTTGGGTCTTCCTCTTTCCCTACAGCATTCAACTTTTCCTAACATTATTGCCTTTTCCAGTAAGTCAATTCCTCCCATTGACCATCAGCACTTCAAAGGCCAGTAGGGGGTGGATGGGCATGCACACTGCATCACTTCCAGTGAAAACCATAGAGTTTTTGGCAAATCCTAGAGCACCACCCCAACAGGCAGTGACCTGGCATTCCAACATTTTCCCTTACAGATAAGACAACTTCTGTCCCTCAGCACAGACATGACATACACTTGTATAGTGGCTGTGTCAAGCCACTCTTCCACCAAGGCTGCCTGTGGGCCCTCTGCCATATCACTGTGGTGACTTCCCCAAGTGGGGCTCCCATTGGGCCTCAGAGGTGAAGGGAAGAGCAAGTCCTGGTTTCTTCACTGGCCTGCTATTAACCCCTCTTGCTAGTACTGTCCCATCAGTTTTGGGCCAACCTTCCTCAAGCGTGTCCTTCCCAGCCTAGATTTTGGAGCCCTCCTTTATTCCCCCTCTTACCACCAGCTCCAGCCCCAGGGACCCACCCCAGGGAACTGCCCACAGACCGAGCAATTGGGAGTCAGCTCCTGTCCTCGTGACCCCATCCCCACTTAGCCTTTGGCAGTGGGGTCATTACTAGCCACCTTCAGGTAGCCTTCCCTGTCTGGTGTCACCAGGCAGCAACTCTACTCCTGCAAGGGGCAGCCTGGTGGTGCTTCAACCCGCCCAGTTTCAGCTGGCACCACAGCTCCCAGCTTCTCCCTGTGGCCCTTTGCTGCTGGAGCTGCTGCGGCTGGGCTTGCTTTCTTTGCCCTATCCACTCCCCTCCCCTCCCAGCTCCTGGTGAAGATGCGGTGGCCAGCTCCGGAGCTTCTCTGGTGGCCCCAAACACCCGACCGCTGACTCAACCAGCCTCACCTCACCACTGCTCACCACCACCTCTGGCTGCCTCTCCACCTGCCCTGCAATTTTTGATCCTTCTCCTGGCTGCTGGCTCTGTGGCCAGGGGCAGCCTCAGGTCCAGGACAGGCTGAAACTCTGAACTTGGTTGAAATCTCACCTCTGCCATATACTGATCAGGTGACCTTAGTCAAGCCACTGTTCTTGCCTGGATGTGGTAATCCAGTGGCTGAAGGAGAACAAACAAAACTGAATCCAGATAAGATAGAGGTGATACCGGCTGGAAGAGCTGCCACTTTAAGTGGGTTGATATACTGTATGTTGGAATATATGTGTGTTGCAAGGTCTGAGATTCAGTCATTATGGGGTTAATGTGTTTACCTACCATGCTATTGTTTAGATTGACCTGGAAAGGGAACCTGGCTCAAAGCCAATAATCTGCAAGCCCGGGAAACTTGAGAGTGTTTGTAAACTGTTATTGGTCAACAGGTCAGGTGACTTTCTTTCAGGGTCAAGAAGGAGGAAGAAGAAGATTCTCCATTCTGTTATCCCAGCTCTTTGTTGTAAACAGTAGGGAAAAATGTAGCTTCAGGCATTTTGGTTTTTTGTAGCAATCCTGTGACCCATTTCCTTTAGAAGTAAATGTTTTTTAAAAGCTAAACTCGTGTGCTGTCTCTCTATTGATTCAAGATCCATTGCACCTCTGAAGAAAAGCTATTTTTTTTACCTTTTTTTCCCCAACAAAGTGGTAGCAGAGCTTTATGGTTGGCGGTTTGTTCTGCGAAACAAGCAAACAATTTTGAATGGATCTCTAGAGAGAAACTAAGCTAGATAGGCACAAAGGCTCAGATTTTTTTAACCAAATCTTTTTGCTGCATTCAGTTGTAACTGGGAAAAGAAAAGACTCCTTTAAGATCTTGCTGTCTTAAAAGCTTCTTTAAAACCGGTCTGCACTGAGAGAAACTGCAGCTGAGAAGTATTTGAAGTTTTTTTTCCTTTTACCCTCTGAACGGAGCAAAGGAGCAGGAGCAAAGGAGCCAGCAGCCGGCAGCAGAGAACAAAGGAGATTGTTAACTCTATGTGTGCCTGAATCCTCACAGCTGAAAGATGAATTCATCAAACCAGGGTCTCGTGAGTAATCCCAAGCCCTTTGAAGTCAGCCCAAGAAATTTTAATATGCCTCATCTAAATAAGACCAGCTACATTTGGTGGCTAGCATTCTTAAAAACCCAACTTGAAATGCATAATGCTGAGGACATTCTAACTGCAGACATCCCAACTGATCCTCAGGCAAAGCTTGAATTTACCAGGAAAAATGCTCTAGCCAAAACATTAATTATGACCTCAGTAGCTCATTATGAAGTCCAGGACTTGCATACCTTTGATACTGCAAAAGAGATGCTTGAAGCTTTAAAGAAACGTTATGAAGGACAGACCTCAACCAAGGTCTTTTATCTTAAAACAGAATTGTTTGATTTTAAAATTAAAGAAGGGGATTCTATACCTGCTTAATTGCAAAGGTTTATGAGACTGTATAGAGAGCTGAAAGAACTCGGAGAAGCTCCAAGGGAAAAAGATGTTGTTGTTGACTTGCTGAAAAGTTTACCAAGTAGCTATGATAATTTAGCACTTCTCTTGAGACATAAAGAGAATTTAACACTGGAGCAATTGTTGACAAGTTTAAGAGAGGAATTGGATTCAAGAGAGGGAAGGAATTTACAGGTTGTGTCTGATGGAATGACTGTTTTAAATTTGGGAAATGGATATAGAGGCAGACAGACTAACTGCTTTTCTTGTGGAGGAAGGAACCACATGGCCAGAGATTGTGCATTAAACTGCGTGAATAATGGAACAGCCATTGCTAGCAGATCAAATGCACGTTGCCCTAGTGCAGAGACTCATGTTGAAAGAGCACCATCTCGTGGCAGAAGAAATTATAGCAAAGGAAATTTTAGATCCAGAAGCAGAGGGAATGTGTCTAGAGGCAGATTTCAGAGAAATGCCAGGAGTAATTGTTCACTAAGAGTTTTTGATGGTGAAGATATTCAGGATAAGAAATTATTTCTCATTGATTCAGGAAGCTGTTGGAATATTTGCAAATATCGTGAATTGTTTTCTGAACTTGATACTGATGATAAACCCAGACTGTTCCAAGCAAATAAACAACCACTCAATGTGCTAGGAACTGGAAAGGTGCCAATTAAGCTACGCACAACAAGAGGGGAAATAGTACATGTTACCCTTCAAGATGTGGCACTTGTTCCTGAAGCAGCAGAGAATTTAATCTCAACTAAGAAACTTGTGGAAAAGGACTGTGTGGTGGTTCTTCAGAAGAGAATGAGTAGTAGAAGCGTAATTGTTGAAAGGAAATCTGGATTTAAGTTTGCTGTTGAAGAGAGAAATGGACTGCATTATTTTGTGGATGTTAGTGAAAGACCAGAAATTGCTGATGCTGGTGAAGGACAGATTTATCAAACTAGCCAAGGTGCTTGTGACCATAGGAAATGCTTGTATTCATGGCATGTAAAAACAGGCCATAGAGGCATACAAAGTGTTGAAAAGTTGTTAAAGGACTGTGGAATTTTTGTTCCTGTTTGTGATAAAGCAAGAGAGAAATGTGAAACCTGTCTTAAAGCAAAGGGAACTAGCCCAAGCTACACAGGAAAGTCCACTACTCATAATGAGGAACTTCTAGAGACTGTATACTCTGATCTTGTTGGTCCACTAGCGCCATCTCTTGGCGGCAACATATATTTTGCAACTTTTACTGAAAGTGAAACGAGGTATAGCATTGTATATCTGATGAAGAGCAAAGATGAAACGCTTGAGAAATTTAAATGTTTTGTTGCCACAGTTAAGAATAAGTTTAGAAAAGCACCTCAAAGCCTACGTACTGATGGTGGTGGAGAATATTGCAATGCAGAATTTAAGAAGTTTTTGCAATTTGAAGGCATTGAACATAAAGTAACTATACCTCACTCTCCACAACAAAATGGATGTTCTGAGAGACTGAATAGGACTATACAGGAAATGTGCAGATCTATGCTTATACATTCTGGATTACCCAATGGATTATGGGCCGAAGCTGTGAACACAGCAGTTTATCTACACAACAGAGTACCTTCAAAGGTGACAGGCATTACTCCATTTGAAGCCTGGTTTGGCAAGAAGCCAGCTCTGAAGCACATCAAAGCATTTGGTTCCAAGGCCTATGCTTTTATACCAAAGGAAAGGAGAGGAAAGCTTGATCCTCAAGATGAAGTTGGACTAATTGTAGGGTATGCCACTGGTGGAAGAGGATACAGAATTTACAATCCTCAAGAGCACAAAGTCAAAGAACAGAACGTGGTGTATGTGGATGAGAGCTATTTATTACAAGCTTCTAATACAACTGAATCCACAGTGACAACTGATCCAAGTGATACAGAAACTGCTCCTGTAGAACTGGTCAATTGGTTACCTGCAGTGACACCCGGGAAACCGGCAAGTCCACCTTCTCAAGAGATTACCCAAACAGAAGGGGAAGCAGGGACTGGACCAGAGGAGACAGAAGCAGCAACCACTGTGAGACGATCAGAAAGAAGCAACAAAGGAAACCCACCAAAGAAGTATGCTTTATTCAATACAATGTGGATCAAGGTGTATCAATTCATAAAGTATGGGATACCTATAAGGCTGTTATTCGAGGAGTACTGATAGATCTAAATGCCAGAGATAAGAAGAATAAAGAATTGAAACTGAAGGAAATTCAAGAAAAGATAACGCAAAAAGAGCAACAATTAAAGAAAAGACCAGGTAAAAAGAAATTGCAACATGAGATTAAAATGTTACAGGAACAAATAAAAGTGATCGAAAACAAGGAGGTGGAATGGGAACTGAAAAGACTGAAACAAAAATCTTTTCAAGGAGCCAACAAACCTGGGAAATATCTAGCATGGCAAAAAAAAAGAGAGAGAAGAAAATAATAAGCAAAATTATAGAAGATGGAAAAGAGCTATTTGATCAAAATGCTATTGGGAGAGCATTTTATAAATATTATGCGAAATTATATCAGAAAAAACCTATTGACAAAAGGCTAATGGAGGAATTTTTTCATAAAATGAAATTGCCAGAGGTGCCTAAGAAATTGAAAGACAATTTGAATGCTAAAATTACAGTAACAGAAATTATGGAGGCAATACAAGCAACGAAAGTGGGAAAGGCGCTAGGACCAGATGGAATTATGGCTAAATTTTACAAAGTATTGGTGGATGAATTAGTACAATTGATACAAAAAGTAATGAACACAATATTAGAAGGACAGGAAATACCGGAAACATGGAATGAAGCCAACATCTCACTGATACCGAAAGAAGCACAGGATTTAACGAATGTTAAAAACTATAGACCAATATCTCTGACTAATAATGACTATAAGATTTTTGCAAAAATATTGGCTGAAAGACTTAAAACCTGGTTGGTGGAGTTTATAGCAGAGGAACAAGCAGCTTTTCTGGCGGATAGACAAATAAAAGATAATTTAAGAGTAGTACTGAATGCAATAGAGTACTATGATAAGAATCCAAGGAAAAAAGTCGGTTTTTTCTTTGTGGATGCAGAAAAAGCTTTTGACAATTTAAATTGGGACTTTATGTTTGCCATGATGGAAAAGATGCAAATGGACAAGATGTTTATTCAAGCAGTGAAGGCAATATATAAAGACCAATCTGCAGCTATAATCATAAACTGTGATATAACAAAAAAGTTGGAAATAAGAAAAGGAACAAGACAAGGATGTCCACTCTCCCCATTGTTATTTGTGATGGTATTGGAAATTCTATTGAGGCAGATACGTGAAGATGATATGATAAGAGGCTTGAAAATTAAAGGATTCTCATATAAAGTGAGAGCTTTTGCCGATGATATTATGGTGATAGTGGAAGATCCAATCCAAAATATGCCAAGATTGATGGAGAAAATAAAAGAATTTGGGGATTTAGCAGGATTTTACGTAAATAAGAGCAAATCAAAATTAATATGTAAAAATATGTCTAGGCAAGAACAACAAGATTTAATGGAGATAACGAACTGTGAGGTAGTCCATAAAATAAAATATCTAGGTATTGAGTTGACTGTGAAAAATATTGATCTTTTTAAAAACAACTATGACAAATTATGGCAGCAAATAGATATGGACATGTTGAAATGGAACAAAATGAATTTATCATGGTTGGGTCGCATTGCTGTAATTAAGATGAATGTACTTCCGAGGATAATGTTTTTAATGCAAACAATACCAATTGTGAAAGATAATAAGCAATTTGAAAAATGGCAAAGGAAGATTTTGAACTTTGTATGGGCAGGGAAGAAGCCCAAAGTTAAGATGAAGGTATTATATGATGCTAAGGAGAGAGGCGGACTACAATTACCGAATTTGCAATTGTATCACTAAGCTATATGTCTGGTTTGGTTGAAAGAGTGGATGTTATTGAAAAAGCACAAGCTATTGACGTTGGAAGGATATAACAAATTTTTTGGATGGCATGCGTATCTGTGGTATGAGAAGACAAGAGCTGATGCTATGTTTTTACATCATTTTGTGAGACGGAGTTTATTTGCGGTTTGATGAAGAGACTTCAATGTGGATTATACCTGCAGAAGTTTTAACCCCAAAGGTGGAATATGATGGAGAGGAGTGGAGGACATGTAAAGAAATTTTAAGAGTAGATTGTGATAAATATATACTTAAAACCAATGAAGAACTGCCATTTCAGTATGGTTGGTTTCAATATAGACAAATAAAAGACTTATATGATACAGATCATAGAAAGGTAGGATTTAGGACTAAAAACTCGGAACTAGAAGAATGTTTACTTCAAGAGGGGGAAAAGATGATATCTGAAGTAGATAAGATTCTGTTAAAATGGTTTACAGAAGATGAGATAGTTAAAGAACAGATGGTGAAGTGGGCAATAAATTGTAATAAAGATATACCGATGGAAGCTTGGGAAAGGTTGTGGAAAAATACTATAAAAATTTCAACATGTACCACTATAAGAAAAAATGTGTATAAAATGATGTATAGATGGTATTTAATGCCAAAAAAGTTAGCAAATGGTAATAGTCAAATGTCAGATAAGTGTTGGAAATGTAAGAAACATGAAGGTTCTTTTTATCATATGTGGTGGACTTGTGAAAAAGCTAAACAATTCTGGGGGGAAATTGTAGAGGTTATGTCAGATATTTTACAGAAAAATGTGATTAAGAACCCAGAATTGTTGTTATTAAGTATGAACCTAGAAGAATTTGATAGAATGGACAGAACAATGGTGTTTTATATGATAACTGCGGCTAGGATGTCTTATGCACAGTTGTGGAAGACTCAAGAGATACCATCAGTGGAAGATTAGATTTTGAAATTACTAATTATGGCAGAAATGGACACGCTAACAAAGAAGTTGAAAGAACAAGATACTGTGGAATATGTTATGAGTTGGAAGAAACTTAAGAATTATGTGGAAAAAAAGTGGGACATGAAAGGCAAAATGTGGTCTTTGGATAATTGTTAAGAGGGGAGAATAGATCTTTACTCTATATTAGTTAGAGGTGAAAATATGGATAGTGTATAAGTAAGAATGATATAGTATATTTTATATTATAGTCTTGAAAGTAATATTAGAGACTTATTTTAAACATGGTAGATACAGATATGTTATATATTATAATGTAGAAATTAATATTATAGGAGATAGTGATGTAATGTAGATGAAGGGAATGGAAAACTGTTGGAAGTCAACTGAAAAGGGGGGGAATGGGTGGGAGTGATATAATGTGATGGATATTGATATGGAATATTGTGATTTGTGTATACTGACCCATCCAATAAAAAAATTTTATGAAAAAAAGAAGTATGGATTCTGTGAAACTGTGCAACTTGTCCAAGAACCTAAGAACTGGAAAGATATATGCAAACTACCTGCAGATGAAAGAGACAAATGGATTGAAGCAATGGAAGAAGAACTACAATCCATAAATACAAAACAAGTATGGACTCTCACAAATTTACCTCCAGATAGAAAACCTGTTGGATGCAAATGGATGTTCAAAATCAAGCACAATGCTGATGGAACTGTTGAGAAATACAAAGCACGTTTAGTAGCTAAAGGATTCTCCCAGGAATATGGAACTATTTTGAGACTTTTGCACCAGTTATCAACCATGCAACGTTCAGGACACTACTCAGTGTTGCAGCATCAAGAAAAATGATAATAGAGCATCTGGATATAAAGACAGCCTTTCTCAACAGAGACTTATCTGAGGAAATCTATACGGAGCAACCTGAAGGATTCCAGATCAAGGGAATGGAAGATCATGTGTACAAGCTCAACAAAGGTCTATATGGCTTAAAGCAAGCAGCAAAAGCCTGGTATGACAAAATATCAGGGCTACTACAAAAGCAAGGATTCAAGCAAGGAAAAGCTGAACCATGTCTCTGTACACCAGAGTTAAAAATGGACAATGCCAGTACATTCTTATTTATGTTGATGACTTGATAATATCTTGCCAAGACAGACAAGACATCAAAGAAATAGTTGATGGACTGAACAAAGAGGTAGAAGTGAAGCAACTTGGAGATGCACAACATTACCTCGGAATACAGCTAGAAAGAATTGAAGAGGGAACTTTTCTCCTAAGTCAGAAAAGAAAAACATTGGACTTTATAGAATCTATTGGCATGAAAAACTGCAATGCGACATGTATACCACTTGAACCTGATTACTTGAGAGAAAGAGATGGACAACCACTTAGGAATATTGGTGAATACAGAGAAGCAATTGGAAAACTTCTGTACTTGAGCAAAACCACAAGACCTGATATAGCAGTAGCTGTTAGCATCTTATGCAGAAAAGTAAGTTCTCCTAATCATCATGACTGGAATGCGATAAAGAAACTAGCAAGATACCTGAAAGGAACAGCAGACCTAAAGCTGAGAATCTCGCCATCTGAGAAACCAAGACTGGTTGGATATATGTGTCAGGTCCAGTGTATATATAAACTGTACTGACTCCATTTTCTAATGCTTCTAGTGTTTAAGTGCTTTCCCCACAGGTGCACCAGTCTCCCCCCATAGTTCTGGGGACGCCAATTGAGGAGAAGAATCAAGTGACTACAAATCAACCAGCGGATATCTACTCTTTTATGGAGATGGACTGATAGACTGGACTAGTAGGAAACAAACCATTGTAGCACAATCTACAGCAGAAGCTGAATGTGCGTCATCAGCAAGTGCCTGCAGTGAACTAGAGTGGATCTTCAACCTGCTAAAGGACTTTGGAATAAACGAACCTATACCTGTAGTTACGTTTGAGGCCAATCAAGCGTGTATTACCATACGCCAAGGAGAAAGTACCAAAGCAAGAAGCAGATCTATTGGACTTAAATGTGAACTTGTGAAAGATATGTACCAGAAGGGACTAATAGAAATTGAACATTGTCGTACAGAAGAAATGGTGGCTGGTATCCTGACTAAACCACTGTCTAAAACTAAGTTTGAGTATCTTCGTGAAATGTTGAATATGTTTGATCCTAATGCTGAGACAAAAGTTGAATGATGTTTCTTAGATAGGAATGCATAATGGACTTCCATGCTAGACCTTGAGAAGGGGTGTTGGAATATATGTGTGTTGCAAGGTCTGAGATTCAGTCATTATGGGGTTAATGTGTCTACCTATCATGCTATTGTTTAGATTGACCTGGAAAGGGAACCTGGCTCAAAGCCAATAATCTGCAAGTCCGGGAAACTTGAGAGTGTTTGTAAACTGTTATTGGTCAACAGGTCAGGTGACTTTCTTTCAGGGTCAAGAAGAAGGAGGAGGGAGAAGATTTTCCATTCTGTTATCCCAGCTCTTTGTTGTAAACAGTAGGGGAAAATGTAGCTCCAGGCATTTTGGTTTTTTGTAGCAATCCTGTGACCCTTTTCCTTTAGAAGTCAATGTTTTTTAAAAGCTAAACTCGTGTGCTGTCTCTCTATTGATTCAAGATCCATTGCACCTCTGAAGAAAAGCTATTTTTTTAACCATTTTTCCCCAACACTGTACTGGTGTACTGATGTACTCTGTACTGTTAATGGAATGCAACTTTTTCTGACCCTGGAAGTCCTGTTGGCCCCTGGGTAAATGGCAGTTGCCTGGCTCAGCCTGGCAATCAGTGGGAAGGTTGGGGGGCTCACTCCGTGGGTTTAAGTATCTGCAGATGGGGCTCTGGAGACTATTAGATATACTGATAGAAGCAAAATGCCTATGGAATTATCTCAGTGTATTTGGAGTGGAAATGCTGGTTAACACTCATTTCCAGAAGCCCACATTCTCATTCCTTCATTTCCAGTTCCACTAAACATGGCAGATCTTTCAGCATGAGGAGTGTTGGTTGTTAAGCATGGGAAAAAATCTGACATTATGTCACAACCGTCTTCCTCAGCCGGGGGAAAGGAGTGCCAGTCTGTCATGGACTGTGAAGCTCCGATGTGTGGGTGGAGGGGCCATTTAGGGAGGGTATCTACAGAAATACGTTATGAATTCCAAACCTTCATGTAAAGAAGGAAAGTATCTAGCCCTTTTCAAAGTAAAGATATAAAGGGAAACATGCAAGCACTTTTTGGCCAAAGTATCTGAGAAGGAATAGGGGCAAGGCACTGATCACAATAATAATAATCATCAATGTGAGCCCTCAGCCGAGGTGCCCACAGAGCTTGGCCCCAGAGTGTGGCAGCAGCCCTGGAACCAGAGGCTGGAGCTAGAGCCCTAGCCCGGCACATCCAGAAGCCTGACCAGATCAGGCATTGATGATGATGATGATGATGATGATGATAAATGTGAACCCTCAGCCGAGGTGCCCACTGAGCTTGGCCCCGGGGCCTGGCAGCAGCCCTGGAACCAGAGGGGAAAGATCCCTATCCCACCCACCACACACAGAAAAAATCCCATGCACTCTCCCTGTCTCTCTCCCAAAAGGCTATCAACAGCTCTGTCCCACTCCACTGCCTGCTGAAACTGAAAGCCAGAACTGGGAGCACAGTGCCCTTTTATAACCAGAGGTCTCATAGAGAAAAGCAGAAGGTCTGTGGTTGGCAGTCAGAACTGCCTAACAGGGTTTTGCAGGGATGAGATTGGAGTTCCCATGGCTACAGAACACCCCCCTCCTCCCCCCCCCCGGTGTCTGCTCCCATGTTACTGTGGTCAGAATTTTGAAGTTTGGATCAGTCTGGACCCAAACCCCATGGCATAGAACCAGTCCTGGGCCGTTTCCACATGGCTTACCTGAACCCGGAATGCTGCGCAGCATGCCGAAACTAACGTGGAAGATCGCGTTTTCTCACGCGAGTTTTGCGCGATGTTGCACGACATCGCGCAAAACTCATGAGAGAAAACGTGATCTTCCGCATTTTTTTCGGCATGCTGCACAGTGTTCCGGGTTCGGGTGTGGGAACAGCCCTGGCCTAAAAAACAGCTTCCTAAGGCTTTCTCCTTCTTTCTGGATTTAAAAGCTTTACTTCATGTGTGAGAAAGCTGGCAGGAGTCTGCAGCACGCCCCCCCACACACACACAAACCAGAAGGGGGGGGGCATAAAAGAGCACTAAATTGAGTAAAGGTATTTGGCTTTAACAACAAGAGACAGTGAGGGGGTCCCCAGCCAAGACAAATGGCCAAAGACCCCTCTGGCCTCTACAAGTAAATTAGAACAGGACATTTCATTAGGCTTTAGAATGAATGCTTACCGCTAGTGACAATGCACATTCCTAAGCTATAGCTCACACATATATATTTTATGTACGCTATATATCATGTAGGAAGAAAATGTTCTGAAAACAATTCTATGTTAAAACAAGCGAAGATGTCAATCTCCATTTGGGAAAAGTAAAACAAAAGACCCTAGGTCCAGGACATCAGAGGCCCAGGGACACAGCCTACAAAGGTAACTGCCCCAGGAATGCCTGGGGCTGCTCCTTGGGAAGACACAAGCCTCTTGTGTCTGCCGACAAGTGGCCACCGTGCTCCCCCTTGGGGGCCCATAAGGACCTGCTTTGGTCCAAGGGTTTCCAATAGGTAAGCCAGGAAAGTTTCCTGTGGGATTGGGATTTTTGCTATAACATTTTTGTGTTTGCTTGTTTTTAGGTATAAGGATTTATATTATATAGGTTAAGGATTTTATTGATTAGGACTGCATATGGATTTTGCCATAGAACTATTAAGGCTTTATATTATTAAGGTTAAGTATTCTCTTTAGGTCTTTATAAGGGTTATAAGTTACAACAATACTAGTTGCATGCTTGTATGCCTGTGGTTTTTACCGGTCTTGCTAGCCACTTGCAGCATCCAAGGACAGACATGCCTAGTGGTGCCTTGTCTTGCCATTAATTGTAACATTCTTCCCTTTTCAAAAACAAACCTTGGTACTGTCAGGGGAAAGGACCCTTTTGTCCTTAGATGTGAGTTCGCCCCGTGTAACACAGTTTATGGTGCAGAGACAGTAAACCAAGGCACACCGAAGGAAAATACTTTTTATTCTAAGGAACTCAGAATTTGCAAGTGTCTACAAAATAACAAATCCTCACTAAAAGGCTAATTAGGGCTAACATAACTGAAACACTTAGATTAGGTAACTAATACTCCCACAGGTCGGCCTCACCAACGGACTCCACAGCGTGATAACAGGTCTTGCGACATTCCGATCAAAGCAGGGGTCCAGCAGTGTCAAAAGCAGAGAAAGCCGCACCCCTGCCCATGGCTAGAAACAGGCCCACCTTAAAGCGAATCCGGCCAATCAAGGCAAACCTCTACTAAACAATTGCTGCCCTGAGAAACTTGTGAGAGAAGATAAGGCATGACGACACACCAGTCGTGCCAAATTCATGCAGGTGCAGGCAATTAGCCTGCTAATGCCTCTCAAGCCTGTAGCACTACTTTTTAACAGGTCTTAAAGTCAACTCACGCCAATATATGCTTTCAGGCTCAAGTTCTTTTCCTGACAGGTATTAGTTAAGATCTTCTCTGTACAGAGGTGTTTGTCTACGTCACTAGATCAGACCAGCAATAGGGAAAATGAGTCTAGGTTAAGGATTGCACACACACACCCCACACAAGCCTTGGTAAGTGGCTCTCCAGAACAAACGGACCAAGGTGCTGCCAAAAGGGACCCCCACACAGAAAGAGAGAGGAGGGGTCCCACCCCCAAAATTCCACCAACAGTTACCAATTGTAACCAATTTGCAGCTCCACACTTGGAAGGAAGACCTGCCCATCAAGCTAAGTTAGGCTTTGATTGGGGTGTCCAGGGCAACAGAGGGAGTGCAGACAGAGTTCAAGTAGTCCCTCCCTCTGTTGCCGAGGCAATTGATTGAAGGCACCTGAGTGTCTGGCTTCCTGAACAGTGGATGAACGCAATGAACAAGGCTTGCAATGACCACCTGTTTGTCTGGAATGGCGCCTCATGAATGGCCCATTTGCGAACATACGAACGGCCTGTTCATGGTTTTTTTCCGTTCGTAATGCTGTTCATGCCCATGTCTACTCAGCATCTCTGGTTTAAAGTGTGCTGTGGGGAATGGGCCTTGGACAGCTTTCTCAGAACCATATTCAAATGGCCAGAGAGATCAGCACTATGTTTGGAAAAGCCTCTCAAGGGCATGGAATTTTTATTTTCTGGACAGGAGGCTAGAAGACCTTGCAGCCAGAGAAAGAATTCAACAACTGCAGCAACATTTGGGGGGGGGGGGGGAGAGCACCACACCTAGTTGCCACTTGACCTGGAACATACAAGGCAGGTAGTGTCACCAACCTCTAGGTAGTGCCTGGAGATCTCTTGGAATTACAACTGAAATTACAACTGAAGTTCTCCTGAAATTAAAAATGAATTAAAAGTGATCTCTAGACTCCCTTGGAGGAAACAGCAGTGTCAGAGGGTGGTCTCTGTGGTATGCCATAGAGTTTAGGAGAAATAGATGTCCTAGAGTGACAGCCACTGAGTTCCCTCCTATTTACAAATTCTGCCCCCCATTGGCACCACTCCCAAAGCTCCAGGAATTTCCCAACTTCAAGTTGAGAACCCAACCTGTTTACCAGAAAGATATTTTAAATTAACAATAAAAACATTTTTAATTAACACTGGAAAGTTGATTCTGGAATTTCCCAGGAAGTCTGGTGACTGTTTTTTTTTTAAATCTATTTTTAAAAAATGTGCACGTGCATTAATTTCTAACCAGCACCGTGTCCTCACAGAGTTGAAGAAATGCTAAACAGAGCTAGGGTTGCCAGATGGCCTCCCCCCCAAAATGGACAGGGGCCCCAACACTCACCCAAGTGTCCCTCTTTGTGTGTATGCTCCATACTCCAGACTGGCAACCAGGCAGTCCAATGCAAAAAACAGACTGTCTGGGAGGGAAACCAGACACTCGGCAACCCTAAACGGAGCACCAGCAATTCTAAGATTGACGTATTAAGCAACATATAAATTATCCAGTAGGATCATACTTACAGCAACAGACAGTGCATAGTTGCAAACGCTCTAGTGCCTATCCCTGTAGTTACGTGTTTCTTTGAGACCACCTCCTTTGCTATGGCAGGACATGGGGAGAGAGACAGCCCCATAGCTATGCCAGACCAAGGCCAGGAAGAGCTGCGTATGTGGCGGCCGATGCCTCGAACTGAGGCCGGCAACTGATAGGCAGCCGGTGAAGTGACTACAAGATGGTAGTAATATTCATGGTCCTCCTAGCTCGAGATAATAAACAAGCTGCAGCATTTTGCTCCGACTGCAAGCTAATTTAGAGGGGGGAGATCTACGTACTGTGCATTACGGCAGACAAGTCCCCATAGCATCGATCCAGGTGGCCAGATCAGCCGCGTCCAGGTAGGAAGCCATCTCCCAAGCTAGAGTGAGGTTATAGAAAGCATTTTTTTTTGCAGTTGCCTTAACTTGTTTTTCTAGCAGTAGCACTGGATCCAGTATAACCCCAGGGCTCTTAACTTAGTCTGTAAGGGTCAGACAAATTCCATTGAAAGAGGGAAGCATGATATTCTTCCTAACCAGCATCACTTCCATCTTGTCTGGGTACAGTTTCCATTTGTTCACCTTCAACCATTTGATCACAGATGTCAGGCAGCAACTCAACCTTTCTAATGCCTCCTATGGTGATTGGGATAGTGAGATATAGAGCTGGGAAGCGTTGCCAGATGGTCTGCCCCACCAAACTGGATCCTAGAGAGCAGGGGGGCCAGCACTTACCCTTGGGACATTCCTCTCCAGCGCATGCTCCTGGAATGGAGCAATGACATCACTTCCAGAAGTGATGCATCTGACGAAGAGAGCGGTGGCCCTCGAAAGCTTATGCTACACTACAGTTGGTTAGTCTTAAAGGCGCTACTGGACTCTTTCCTATTTTGCAACTCCAGACGAACACGGCTGACTCCTCTGGACCTGCTTCCAGAAGTGGCATCATTGTGCTTGGCTGCGCAGGCCCCAGCCCCCAAGTTCTCAAATACCGCCTCTCCAAGCTTTGGATAGGTCAGCATGGAGGCTCGGATGCCTCCAGAGCACAGACTGGGGACCTGGGGGCAATGCTCAGCTTTTGTAAAGACTCAGCTGGCTGGCTTGTCCCCTTCCTTCCGGTGGTGAAGATGTTAATGCAGGCCCACGGCCAAGGACAGAGGCACAGCGAAACACAATGGCAATGGCCTCTTTTTGCCCTCCCCCATAACTGACAGAACCAGAAAAGGTTAAGCAGAATTCGAGAAGCGAAGAAAAACTGCTCCCTCCTCGTATCCATGCTTACTACTCACCCATCAGCAGGAAACTGAGCACCCACTGGAGGACTGCAAGCAGCTGGATGCAGGCCTTGAAATCCTTTTTGGACAGCCAGGGCACATCAAGCAGAGTCCAAAGGGCAGCCTGGATGCTGGCATGACTCCCTGCAATGGAAATTCTGTTGGCACTGTTCTTGGGACCTGGCTCTCTGCTTGTCCCTGATCATGTCATGCTCACCTGCTGACTCGGTTTTCCCTATCACCGACGTGCCCAGGCAACTCCCTCCATAGCTGGGCTTATTCCCAGAAATGGGCTCGGTATTTAAACTCTGAGACACACCGGCGCACACACAATACATCCAGTGTGCCTCTTGAGAGACCAATGACAGACTGTATCATACCCAACAAAAACATCTGTGGCATTCTAATGATTAATAAATAAATTGTGGCATAAGGTCTCTTGAAGCAGAGAGAAAAATTTATTGCAACACCACACAGAAATAGAGCAAGTTAAAACCTGCCTGATAAAACGGATGGAAAATTTTGGAGAAACTATTCCAATGAACCTGTGGGACTAAGGATATAAAATTCACAGGCTGTCAGTTACTAAGAGAGAATTGGTATAAAATGTTTTTCAGATGGTATATTACCCCCAAAAGACATTGCGAGAATCACTAAGGGTTATAATGGACAGTGTTGGAAATGTCAATACACGGATGTAACCTTTTACCATATGTAGTAGACTTGTAAGAAAGCGCAAAAATACTGGAGAAAGATACATGAAGAGATGCAGAACATTTTTAAACTCAGATTTGAATCGAATCCAAAAAACATGTTATTAAACATCCTACCAATTAATGTCAGAAAAGAACAGGGAGACCTTTTTCATTACATGGTTACAGCAGCAAGAGGTCTATACGCAGCGAGATGGAAAGCAGATGTGTGCCCTGAAGTGTCAGAATAGACAGATAAAGTCTATGAATATGCATCAATGGCCAAATTAACTACTTATGTACATAACAGACCAATAGCTGAATTTTGGGAAAAAATTTAAGGATTTCTTTGACTATTTAGGTCAGATGAATTAAGATTAATTAAGATTAGTTAAAGTAACTCAGTATAAAGATAAGAGGATAAAACACAGGGAAATGACTAATCAAAAGTTTATATTAAAGTTTGTATAAGTAATCAAGGAGAGGGAAGGAGAGGTATTATACAATTAATTTCTCCTATTAAAAATGTCTTTGTATTTTTCTATCACTTTAATCCAATTTCAAATGTAGTGCTCGTTTAAGTTGTAAACCGACCCTAAATCTACTCTTTGTGTAAATTAGTATAAATCTCAAATTAATCTCAATGCACTGTTTGTATAAGTTTTTTATGCACTTTCTATTGTTATATCTCATCTTGTCTTTTAAAATAAAATTTCTATAAGGCAAAAAAAAAAAACACCCTGCCCAATGGAAATGACCGAAGGGCCTCGTGGGTATATCTTAGCATGTATCATGTTAGCGGGTGTGCAGGTGGTATGGCCAATGCCCCTAAGCCTTGCAACAGTGCCATTTGGGTAGGTACAGGCAGGGCTTTTTTCCAGCGGGAACCCGGTGGAACGGAGTTCCGGAACCTCTTGAAAACGGTCACATGGCTGGTGGCCCCACCCCCTGATGTCCAGACAGAAGGGAGTTTAGATTACCCTCCGAGCTGCTGAGCGGCACGGAGGGCAATCTAAACTCCCCTCTGTCTGGAGATCAGGGGGCGGGGCCACCAGCCATGTGACCTTTTTCTCCGAGGGCAACCCACTGAGTTCCGCCACCTCTTTTCCCAGAAAAAAAGCCCTGGGTACTGGAATACAGTTGGCACGGGCTTTGTGGTGTTTCCATGGGATGGCCTCTTGTTGCTGGCAGTAGGGAGGACTGCCTGTAAGTAATTCTAGGCTTGTTCCCAAGACTTCCAGGCGAGGTTGTAGATACCTGATAATGTACTGGAGGGATTTTAGTTGTGATCTATAGGTGACTAACAGTGGGGTTCTGTAGTTTTTCCTGCTGAATCTGCAATTCCCGGTTACCATTGTCAATCTCTCCATTTTTACCAGTGGCTTTGGAAATGCTTGATTTAAATCCTGTAAGTGTTTCTTCCTGCCCCAAAGACTGGTGCAGATGTGGCCATTTCTCCACTCTAACCACTACACCATACTGGCTATAAAGTGGTCTTATATTTTATTTATTTATTTATTTACTTATTTATTTATATAGCACTGAAACAGGTTTCTTGAGATGGCCTGTATTCAACTGGCACTTATCAGACAGCTGTTAACAATCAAATGAAACCAGACTGAATATTTTGAATTATTATCATAGTTTTTCTACCAAAGTAGAACTGAGCTTCAGAATTTGTTAGAGAGACATGTTTGTAATTCATCCTCAACACAATCTTTTTCAGATTTAGGGATATCTGAAACAGAGACTTCCACCCAACAATAGGGTGTATTTTCTTTCCACAGGAGCTCTGTCTATGCCATACAATTATGGAACTAGCAGTTCTGGGTGATGTCATCGCACAGGTGCAGGAACACACGCACATGCTTTGCAGCGGGCTGATTTGGGCCCCAAATGGCCCACGGCAAAGCACGGGAACGCTCTTGGGGCAGCACAATGACATCACCCCCAGGAAGTGACGTTGTTGCGCCACCCTGGGAGTGAACCCAGGAGGCCCGTTCCCACTCCTTTGTCCCTCGCTGGCCAGGTGAGTGGGGGCAGGGGGCGGGGGGCGGGATCCCTAATCTGCATCGCTAGCTCCGGGATGATCAGTTGCACCTTTGCAATGCAGGGCTGCCAAGCTCACCCCACCCTTCCTTTTTACCTTTCTTTAGATAGCAGGGTTCCAGCATTCAAAATATAGGAAAGTTGGATAAACAAAAATAACGAGCAAATACAGTCTGCTCAAGCATCAGACAGAACAACAATACAAAGAAGTGGTAAAAATACGCAGTTCTTGGAGCCCAAAACTATACTTACTGTAGCAGTGTTGTTACTAGGATGGGCTAGTAAAACTTGAAACCTACTGGATTTGATTTACTTCCAAGTAAATACACATATGACTGGCTTACCAAGGCAAGTTCAAAGGAGGCCAGAGAGGGGGAACTCTTTCTGACAGGTAATCCAATGCAGATTTACTTCCGTTTAAACCCATTAACTTCAGTGGTTTTAGACTGGAAGAACCCTGCATAGGAATGCCCTGTAAGGATCCTACACGTTTTGGCACCATATCAACGAAAGAAAGAAGCTTTGTAAAAAATATCTTTGCATATTTGCATATTTTTGTGTACACTTTCCCAGAAGTCAAAAGCACACAGGCCCACCAATGAAAAGAGTGGGCATGTGCCGGAGGGAATCAACAGGCCATCCTTTGTCATTATGTTTGACAGGGCCACGTCTCCACGGCGCTTGGGAAGGCAAGTGGGCTGTCTCAGGCGTTCCGCATGTGGGCCCGGGATATGACATACCCGTGTGGTATCCGTCCCTGCAGCTTTCCTGCCCTGTTCGGTACAGCTGGTGTTGAAAACAGAGCTGCGGGGGTGGGGGGGGGCGGCCTAACACCCTCTGCTGTGTCTTGTTCCGTGGACCAAACTGGACGAGTGGTCAGAGAACTGCTCCTGTGCATTTTCTCCAGCCTTTTCCGTTTTGCTGCTACTCAGCCAGTAGCTGGGGAAAAGTTCAAGAAACTCCATTCCCCCTCAGCTGGTCCTCCTCCCCGCACTATCCTTATTTTACTCCCTCCACAGATTCTGCTTTCTCCTTCCTTCCCACTTGCTCAATTCACCCATCCACTGTTTCCCTTCCAGTCCTCCCGTTACCTCCCTTGCAACTTTTCCCCTTTCCTTCTTTCTCTGCAGCCTCCTTTACTTTCCTTCTCCTTCTTCCTTTCCCTCCCTCCATGCTAACTCCCTCTCTTCTTCCTTGTCTTCCTTGCTCTCCATTCCTTCTTCTACATGCCCACCCCCCCTCCCAGCTCATCTCAGGTTTTCAAATGGAACTGCAGCAGTTTGGAACTACAGACTGATATCACAGGCAACCTAGGCAATGCAAATGTATGTAAATAATTTTACAATTTTATTTTATCCTCTCCTTTTAAAAAAGATTAAGATTTTCCTGCAAACCTGGGAGTTCCTGGATTTGTAAAAGAATCTCTCCTTTCTGTACCGGCCCCCGTTGTGCAGATTTTTTTATCTGGGCTCTAAGGCCATAGTCAGAATTAGATATAAAAACAAGCTGAGGATCTGTGAGATTCACAGAGGATGGAAATCCACCAACTCACCCCAGACTGGACTCTTCTCTTTCCCCCTCTCCCTCTCTGCAGCCCTTTCTCCTTACCCAATCCAGTCACTACTTTCTCTCCATTCCCCCACCTTCCCTCACTGCCTGTTCATGGGATTGTTAAGCAACCCTTAAAATGGTGTTTGAGGTCTCACAATATAATGTTGCAAAATCTTATCCTCCCAAAAACTTTGGGTGGGAGGGATAAAGTACCCTTTTCATTTTTGGAATGTTCTGCAAACATCTAAATTGAGATTTGTAGGAAAATTCCCCTATCTGGAATGGCCCTTTTATGTGGATGTTTTGATCCACACTTCTCAGCCATTATTCAGAATGGAATTAGATATTTGACAGCTACTGATTAGTGTTAGCTGCCACTGACATATATCTCAAGAGAGACAATACAGGTATTTAAAATCAGGACCACTGGAAGACGGGGGTTTCTCTAGGACAGGGCTGTGCCTGTTCAGAATGTGGGACAGAGGGAGACACTGGTGCCGTGGTAGGCTGAAGCTGGTGATACTGGGGCATTTTGCCAGCAGATTTTCTAGAAACGACAGCTCCTGAAAGTTGTACCACAAATGTGCCATCTACCTATTTTTTATAGCAAGGCTGCCCCAAGCCTGCCCCATCAGGAAAATGAAACTTAGCCCTATCAGGGCTGCTGAAGAGGCCTTATGCTGTGACTGATAAGGGAAGCCTCCGGCCAAGGTCCTGCCTGGGTCTCGGCCTTGGCTTCTGATCCTTCTTTCCCCCTCCTCTCAGCTAAACTTGGTGAAACATTAACTCTCACAGATCTTACTGCAAAATGAGCAAAACAGGATTGTTCTCTTTTTGGAAAGAGTCTGATTTGAGAATTAACAGACCAAATGGCAAACTAGATTCCAAATAATTATCAAGTATATACACGCTCACAATAGCCAGTCTTGGAGCAGTCATAGTCTTTTAGCCCTACTTAGGAAGGTTGTTGTGAGGATAAAATCTAGGTGGAGGAAGGAATGAACTACATCAGCCACACAGAGCTTCCCAAGTGGGTCACATAAAAATGTGAGATACTTAATTACATGAAATAATGACGACTCAGGAAACAGTGGTAATTGATCCCTTGGTTGTCCTGTTGACAGGATTTCCAGCAAGCAGATGTGATCAGCGCACACAACATGGCACGGAGGCCTCAATAAAAGGGCCACCACACTGCTTAGGGTTGCCAACAGACCTGGAGAAAAAGGTCCTGTTCCTTTAATAGAGACTTAAACGTGTGGAAATGGACCACTAAACCTTTTCATGGCATGGAGGTAAATAACATCACTTGGTAAATAACATTCCATTAGGCTTCCCTTGAAGGGACTGGCCATTTTCCTCCAAGCCAGTTGGCAACAGTAATGTTGCTCCAGCATTCGGGTGAGCCATAAAGTTCAGATTATTTGTGTCATGGCTTCATGGGAATTTAAACCCCAGACATCTGCGCTGAATTGTGCTTAAAAGATTTTTACAAAATCTTTTCATATGGCCTCCTTTTCTGGAAGTTTTTTTAAAGCATTCATCGGGAAACTTTAACAATTCAGTGTCCTGTTATGGGGCAAGAAGGAATCTAGAAGAAACGATCTCATCGGATTTCTTCCAATACTAAGACTCTTCATAGGATTCCCAAGGGGATATTTTTATATTCTCTTAACAGTGAGACACGTCGTGGTTTTTAAAATGTTTTAAAACTCAGTCGAATTTGCTGATTTCTAAACGTTGTTTTAAAAAAGAGTTTTGTGGCACTTCATATTTATTATGATAGAAATGGTCATGATTGCGTAAGTTGTCTCCTTCAGACTTTTTGTTTTTTGCCATACATGAGCATGGTTTCATTTTGTTTCATGTAACAGATCTGCAATATTTGTCCCACTGTAGAAATTGCCAGTATGGAGAATTGCTTATAGGGTATCCAGTGTAGCATATGATCTGTGTTCAAATTCCCACTCTGCCATGGAAGCTCACAGGGGGAACTTGGGCCTGTCTTGCTTCCTCCTAGGGTTGCCAACAGACCTGGAGAATAATGTTATGTCCCTTTAATAAATGCTTAATGTATGGAAATGGATAGCAGAAGCTTTTTGGGGGCATGGAGACAAACAATATCGCCTGATAAATAACATCCCTAAAGACTCTAGTCAAAGGATAGGGCATCTTTTCTCCAGGGAGGTGACAACCCTGCTTACAAGTGATTAACTATCAGCACTAATAAAGGTTTTGAATGGTGTAGACAACTCATGCAGTCCTAAGCATACTCATTGACTCTTCTGGGGATTGGACTGTTGGTTAAGTGTTAGAATCACAAGATTTCTGACCTTTCTTTTCAATACCAGAATGTGCACAATAAAACTATTGGAGACAAATTCTAAAGTACTTTCTAATGCACCATATCATGATGAGGATCCATGAGGCTTAAAAATTATGTGTTCCAAATAGGTTTGTCAGACAGAAATAATGCCAGAAACGAAGTTATCCAACACTTGTCATTATTGGAACAATGGTATATTTGAACATAGTATCATAAGCATGTCTACTCAGAAGTAATTTCCATTTTTTTAAAGTAGGGCTGACTTCCAGGAAAGCGTTCTTGAGATTGCAACCATAGGCTACCATAATGTTCTTTTTTCAATGTTTTTGTTGCACAGATTTTCCAAGAAGAGCTTAAATGAATTACAGCAACAAAAATACTCTTCCAAGCACTGTTAAAATTTTATTTGCTAAAAATTTCCCAGTATATATAAGATTGCAGTTTTCGGTTTATGTGTGTGTAAGGATAATTAAAAAAAAAAAACCTAGCTGATTCTTAATAGCACTTAACATTAATCAATACAACCTTTTTTCCTCTCAAAAACAAATTCCCCATCTAATTTGAAGGCATTCAAAATCCATAAAGGGCAATGCAATTCTTAAACCCTTAATATAGTTCCAGGTTTTGTTCCCTTTTATTCTATACACTAATTAGAAATCTCTTTTGATTTTGGTATCAGAAGCAAATCTTTTCAGAGAACCGACTATACTCTGGTATCGGGTCCATGCGGTGTTGAGAGAGAAGCTACCTCAATCCCACATCGGGGAACATCAGAGTAAAAAACAATCCTCCATAAACACATTTTCAGTTACAATCACCTTTCACTGGTAATTTTCTTACCACTCTGGTTCTGGGAATAGGCAGCAATTATTGTTTTCATGGTGCTCAGACTCTTGATTTCAAGCTTGTTTAGACCTTCGCTCCACAGGTTAAAAGATATCTCTGCAATGAAGCCTTTGACCAATTTCAAACTCCACCATCTGGCCAAAGGAAGACTGAACAAATGAGAGGGGAAGGGAAACAGAACCTACATTGGAAAGGAGGACACCTAATCAGAGCCATTTGGAGAAGGCATGATCTATTGCCAAGCCATGGCTTTTTCCATACTAACATCAGCAAAATGTTAGATAAGAAGCTATACTTTAAGCAGAAGCCCCAGCATTTCAGTATTAAGAGTCTCGTGAGACCTTAAAAGTTTACACATTTTATTATAGCTTAATCTTTTGAGGAATAAGACCCATTTCATCAGAGGCATGTGGTAGATTCATACCAGACAGTCATTTATATAAGAGATTACAAAGCGTAAGAAAACACTGAACACAGGAGGGTTGGAGGGCAGCGACATGCAGAGGGTCGCAGGTTCTTTCCTCCTGCTGTTTATGCCTTTTTTCTTCTGGTCATTCTGATGACCAGAATGACTTGTGTGTGGTTTGCTTGTATGTGTGTGTTTCCCTGAAAAAGGAAAAGGGCAACCCTTCTAAACCTATATTAAAAAAATAACCACTAGACAGAAAAAATCAGCACCCACAAATTCAGAAAAATAAATACAAAATCTATTTAAGAATATGTTCAAACAGATAAACGATGAGAAGTCCAATTGGTTGTTCAGACCACTCGGTTGCGCAGGAACCTGAAGGAAGGAACAGTGTCAAGTCCTCCTCTTCTAACATTTCCCAAATGTAAATTGGAGCCAAGCAAGTATGTTGGACCCAACAGAGGTCTTGCAGTCTGACTGTTGCTACATTGAAAGCAAGTGGAGCCTGGCAGGGTTAAGGGCTAAGCTACTTTGTGTGGGCCATAGCCACAGGTATTTTGAGACAGTCTATAAATGCTTTCTTTTTATAAAAAATATTTTCTGTAAAAATATAAACAGAACCGAAAAAATAAAATAAAAATGGTATCACCATAATAATAATATTGAAAGAAAAAGAAGAGTAAACATATAGTAAGCAATGATACTGTAAACTGTAAAAATTATATAATAGCAACCATTTTACTGTCTTCTTGTAATAAAAGGTTATAGTTTAAACTCCATCTTCCCCTTCTGCCTCCGTTTTGTTACCAAGTAGCTACTGATTGTGATCTGCAAAGGATTTTGGTTGTATCTTCGCACTCTCCAGATTAATAACTAAAGTTTTTTTGATATCCTGCACATATCAATCCTTGAATATGTTTGGTGTCTCTCAGAAAAGAAAGTACAGTCTCTAGTATTCAGATTTCTGTTCCTCCAAGCATCTTCCAATTGTAACATTTCCATATAATTAAACACATTTTGGGGGAAATTTGCCTATCTTTTTAAAGATACATTACCCCCATTCATGTGTCTCTTTCTTGAAAATCTAAAATGGAAAACATTTTCATAAAAAAATGTTCTTGCATTGATTGGGGCATATATTGTTGCTAGTGTGTAAATCTTGCCTTCCAGGGGCCTGGTTTTCAAAATCATGTATCGTCCTTCCTCTTAATTCTTCTGTAACATTTATTTGTAAATTGCTTACATAAACCGTGATGCCTTTTTTGTTATAAATTCTTTGAAAACACACAAATACATACTAACAAACAGGAACAAAGCCCCAAAGAATAATTGAAATTGTAATATGATACAACAGAAAGGGTGGGCAGCCTAGTGCCGCAGCTGCCACTGTATAACTGAGTCTCTTGTGTGTTTCTGGTTGCCCAGGGGAGGCAACAAAAAGAGTTTTCAGCTACACATCAGGGAAAACTTCTCAACGGTTAGAACAGATCCTCAGCGAAACAGGAATCCTCGGCAGGTGGTGGGATCTGCTTCTTTCAGATTTTTCAAGCAGAGGCTAGATGGCCATCTGTCAGCAATGCTGATTCTCTGATTAGGTCATTGTGGGAGGGAGAGCAGGAGGAGGTGAGCCAGTGCACAGCTCTCGTGGCCCTTACTTATGTGCCCAGGGTAATGCTGATCCCTACTTTGGGGGCAGGATGGGATTTTCCTCTAGGTCATATCAGCCAGGGATCCGGTAGGTTTTTTGTCTTCCTCTGGGCATTGAGCAAGGGTTGGGGGGGGGGGGTAGCTGAGAATTTCTTGAATTGTGTAGGGGGTTAAACTAGATGGTACTTGGGGGTCCTTTTCTTCTCTATGTTTCAGTGATTCTATGACTTGGTTGCTAATATCCCTGACTAGAGATAGAAAATTTCCAGAAATTTAGAAACCATAGGAGAAAATCCTGGAGGTGGGGTTGGGGGAACTGGGCTTAACAATATAAAATACAGCATTTATAACTTAATCAGAACACTAAAATGTACTATCTGGCATATATATGGAATTTAAAAGTATAAATATCTTTTCTTTCTACAAGCAAAATTGCAAATATATGCAGTATTTGAGATCTGCAAACAGCTACACCTTATGCTACTCGAGCACGTGTGTCTTAGTTCTTGAGAGGTGGGAGAGGAGCTGAAATTAGAAAATACATTTTACAGCAAAACAAAACGAAGTGTATTACTGTACTCTTTAAAAGCATTTCACTCATTCCAGGAGAAAAATTATTTCTTAGGAGTTGCTCTCCATGCTCCCCCAAATTTCCTAATTTTTCCATTAGAAAAAAAAGAGGGAGACACATCTACTAGAGAGAGAGAAAAAAATGTATTTGTCCTCATTTTTCCAGGCCCTCATTCCTCCCGACTAAAGTATGTAGCTAATAAACCAGGGAGCCTGGATAAGAGAATATACGATATTCTAATCTAGGTTTGACTCTCTCCCCTTGTGGCCTAACCAAGCTCTGTTTCCTTTGACCACATGTCTGCCAGACACCCCTGGGGCATGCACTGTATCCTAGGAGAACTCTGAAACTCTCTCCTTTAGAGCATCCAGTTCTCAGGGGGAACCCAAAAATTCCGTAAAACCAGAAAGTTCTTTGCACCCCACTGTCTTGAGCTAGAGAGACTGTCTGGGAGGTCAGGCCCTGGAACTATTTACTGCACTGTACTTAATCTCCATTCACTCGGAAAGGCAGCAGGGGACCATCCAAGCAGGATGCAGCCAGCACCTCTGCACAAAAGCACTTTTGTGAAGATGCCCACAAGCACTATTCAAGACAACACGCAGTTGGCCATTTCAGGAGGCTGTCACTGGGGCATGCAAGGTACATGGCCTATCCCAACAAGCCAATGGAAATTTCCATGAAGTTTTTAGAATAGGCAAATGAAACATGGCAAGGAAGATCTAACCCTCCAGTTGGTCATGGGTTTGCCTTACTGAAAAACACTCATACACTAGCCATCACTGCGTTCAGACATCATGGTTAACAGTGATCAAATCCAAGTTACTTGCCTGTAACATTGGTTTGCCAACCAACTGCTGTTTGTTGTGGCATCTGAATTCACCACCCCTTGCAGCTGCCAAGCCACAGAGATGGTTGAATGGGGAAGATGTCCTCTCTGCCAGGAAGCAAGTGGTAAAAGACAAAGTGAAATTAACTCACAGTCCCGGGTTTGCTACTTACATCGGGCTGAGAAACCAAAACTTGTTTGCACAAACCACTTTTCTAAGATATCTGAATAGGAGTGTTCGATCCAAGATTTGTGATCCGGCTAAATAGTTGGATTTATGCCAATCTGGCTATGCCAGCTCAAATAGGAGAATCCCGGATTGGATTCAGGGGGCTGAACACTGCTGGGCTGGATTGCTTCAGGTGCTGCAGAGGCGGAGCAGCAGTAAGAAAGAGGGCAGCAGTGCAAAGCAGAGGCAAGCTCCACGCCAGGGCAGGGGAGCAGCGCAAGGCGGGTGGGGACAGGAGGCAGCAGGCAGAGTGGATTCCCATCCCATCCTGCCCCTCCATCCCTGCCTGAGCTCCAAAAGAGTCCTTCAAGCCACCATCAGCTACCTTTTGGACTCTGTGGCTCTAGTGCACTTGACCCCCCCCATTGCAGTTCTCTATTTTTACATTGGCTTTCTCTGATTTGACATTGATTCTCCTCCTTCACTTTGGTTCTGTTGGGCTTTTTTTGGTTCGACTTGCATGAAAGTGGGACTTGCATTTGGAACTGGCTTTTGGCCAGGGGTTGCCTTTGGTTAATGTTTCCCTTTGCCTGAAAAGCCTAGGAAATGTTTCCCGCATAGGGAATGATGGAGAGTGGACCTCTAGAATTGTTCAGGGACCCCTTGAATTGGACCCCGGGGTCCAATCTTCCTGAAATGTGGGGGATCTTTAGTAGACAGGCAGGAGTAGGTTCTCTGTAAATTTGATGGAGATTGCTTGAAAAATACCTAAGACATTTTTGAAGGGAATTGTAATGATTTTAAGTAAAATGTGTGTATTTGTCTTTAAACGCTTGGTGTGGTATAAATGAAGAGTGGGGGTGAAAGAGAGGGATGAGCGAGTGATATGATTGGCTGATGACGGAGAGTATGGGTGGAGTGAAGGCGGTTTTAGAGGGAGAGTGGAGAGAAAAAGATTCGGTCAGGGCAAGAGAGGCCGGCTGGGTGCAGCCAGAGCTTGTGTATGATGACTGAGAGAAATATAACCGGTGTGGAATCCTGAACTGCGTGTTTGTGAAAGAACATTCAGTCAGGAGAAAGCAGGCAAACTGTGTGCGCGCCTGAGAAAAGGTCTTGCTTGTAATTGAGAGAGAAATTAATATCAAAAGCAGGCAAGCTGTGTGTGAAGCCTCAGAGAAGATCTGTGTGACTGGGTTTAAGTAAAGTCACTTTAAGAATTGACTACTCCTCTTTGGAAACCATCAAGTTTAAGAAATAATATGAAACCGATATGCTTCTTATAAAAAATAAAAGATTAATTTGTTTTTTTTTTAATATCCCAGAGTTATTTCTATATCCCATTCCTATCCTCAGGGCTACATAGTACCACAAAGGAGCCTGACCCTCGGGCACGTTACTAAAAGGAGAAATTTAAGTTATTCTGGAATTTAATTCCTGGTGGCAGCAAGCTACCAAGAGGGGGCAAGAATAAAAGGCTTAAGGACCAAATCTACCCAAGAGAAAGAAAGGGGTCGTAACATCCCCCATCGGCCCAGATAGTTTTCCCTATAGGGAATAATGGCCAGATAAATTAGGGATTCTCTAACAGGATTAGAGAATCTTTTTTTTTTTTTTTTGGTTATTCCTGAAACCTGGATCTGGATCACCTGAAATGTTTTTGGGTGCACGCCCCTAGCTCTGAATACAACTGAACTGTTGGCAGCTTCAAACTACAGCTTGAGTTAGTTGGGTCCCTTTCTATGGAGCTACCAAAGAAGTTGATGATGCAGGCAGGTTTGTGGTTAAGGAGGCCCACACTGCTATCCTAAACAGAGCGACACCCTTCTATGGACCTAGACGGGGATAACTTTGCTTAGGATTACACTTCCATGCAAACGTAACTTAATGTGAATTGCCAGGTGATCTAGTATAGTTATTAGTTGATCTGTTCCTGGGACCCGACTTTGTTACAGCTTCAACTCTATCTATTATCCCCAATGCTACCCACAGTTTAACACTGAGCTTTGACTCTCTATCTAGGCAGGCAGGAATAGACTCAGATATTAAAATGGACCAGGAACAAGCCTAGCTTAAGCGGACTCTGGAGTGCTGGTAGCTCTGCCACTATGTCTCAGCTTGAACAGGGTTGGGGCAAAGGAGGAGATATGAGCCTATACTTGCAGCCACTGCAACAGAGTTCAAGCCGGGCAACCCTTGCAAGACTGCCGGGGCCGTGGGTCCAAACTCTGCGTGTTCAGTACGGGGACCTGCAGCTGCCATTTTTTCCTCCTGGGAACTCAATTCCAAAGTGTTGCTTGTGCCTGATTTGGATCGGGATCATGGTGGGGGTAAGGGGATCCTGCACATTTCCTGCATAATTTTCCTGACCTAAAATGGCCTTGAGGGCGTTACATACCCCATTTGGGGGGGGGTCTACATGTAAAATAACTCTCCTGGTGACTCTGGATAGGGAAAACTGCATGGGGGGGGGAGCAGGAAGGAGGCCTTCCTTGCCCCGCACCACAGTCTCAATCTGAATTGGACAGCTGTGGTGCTTCTCTGGGAACTCTCAGTTGAAGTCCTGCTGCAGTCCCTGTGACCATCACACAGTACAAATAATGTGTAGTTTGGCCCTCTGGGGCCCTCCAAGGGCTTTCCCAGTGTACTGAAGAGTGAAGGACCTGCCCACCTTGCTGTCACATCTCCTGGCAAAATTAGGGCCGTCCCTCCCCCACCCAGCAGTTCCCCTCCTGAGTTTTGAGGTTCAGGCAGGGTATTAGCCATCGGGATCATGCCCTGTTTGGTTTACAGATCCAAAGACCTCGTATGCCTCAGTTTCTCGTTACTCATCTTACATTTTGGTAAAAACTAAACCGATATCCAACAAGTCACTTCTTGGAAGAAAAGGGAAAACATCAATTTCAAACCCTCAAGGAAATGGACTTGGTGCTATTTTTTAAAAAAGAAAATACGCCCTATGCAAAAATCCAATTTTGATCAAAGGGAGAGGCCCGCCCAACGACCCCATCAGGTAAAGCAGCTCACCAGGTGTGTACATGAGAGATGGCCTTTTGGTTGGCAGTCCGACGATTATGGAACAGTGTCCCAGGGAGGTATGAATGGCCCCCTCACTGCTGATCTTCAGAAGGCAGCTAAAGATGTTTTTATTTAGGACAGCTTTTAATTAACTGTTGTTTACTGGCAGCCCTAAACTGTGTTTTTAAACTTTGTTTTATTCATTTCCCAAGTGTTATTTTTATTTATATTGTAAATCGCCTTGAGTTCCTGCGAGGTACAAAGGTGGCTAACGAATGTTTTAAATAAACAAAATATTTAGTACCCAATAAAACACATTTCGTGTACCCCCCAGGAAGTCCAAGGCCACTAGGCAAAGGCAGGCAACGGCAAATCGTATCTGTTCATCTCTTGCCTTGAAAACGCGATGGGGTTTCCATAAGTTGCCTTGCGAACCCTATTGAGTTGCCTTAAGTTGGCATACACCGCCCCCCCCCGCCCCCAGACTGAGAGCCAACAGCTCATGTTTAACAAGTGACAGTCCCTGTTTTTGTACTGGAACGCACACTGGCGCCTCTCTCAAACGCAGCCATTTAATATCAATAATATCGCGTCGCCCTTTCTGACCCAGGGCTGCATTTGAGACAAAGCCATGCCAGCCGCAGCAAGCCGGAGTGCCAAGGGCCCATTTCCAAAGACGAAGAAGGCATTTCGCCAGACGAATCTGCTGCACGCCAGTCTGCCCGCAAGCCCGCGAGGCCTAGGGCCGCTGGTGTGACTTTGGCCTCCGCCAGGCACGGCTCCCGTTTTCCGCAACGGAACTAAATTACGTACTCTGGGACTATGGGGCAATTTTGCACGGCCCCTCCAAACACGCGAGCCCAACACATTGGCGGGCAGCGCAAGGGCGACAGCAAGGAGCCGGCAGGGGCGCGCGAGGGGCGCAGAGCCACGCCGGGCGGGGGCGTCTGCCCTCGAGGGCGGCCACGGGCGAACTCCGCGGACCCTTCCCGCCCCCTGCGGGGCAACTTCGCGCGCGGGCTGGATCGAGGCGGCGGGGCGAGCAGCAGCGGCGGGGCCTCGCCCGACTCCCGGGCCCCAGCCGGCCCCCGAGTGGCGCTCCGCTGAGCCGGGCTCTTCGGCTGCCAACCTGGACGGCCGCGGCGGGCAGACGGGCTGGGCGGAGCGAGCGCCCGCCTCCGACAAGGCTGCGGCGCGGGACGCGCTTTCCGCGCTCCAGCCCTCCAAGCGAGGCGGGCGCCGACGGGTTGGGCGCGGCCCTGGGCAGGGAGGGCGAGGACTCAGCGGCCCGAGGCGCGCCCGCGCTCGGCAAGAGGGAGAAGGAGCGCGGCTTGGCGAGCTTTGGGGTCTCTGGAGCAGAGGGGCGGCGGCGGAGGAGACGCTCTTCGTGGCCAGGCCCACGGCGCCCTCCTTTTTCAGACCCGCTCGCACCTGTCGTGGCAGCGGTCTAAAAAAAGCCCGTCCAAAGTTCGTCCCCGAAATGTTTCGATCATCTGCGGCAAGAGCGGTCTGAGATGGCAGCGGCGAGGCGTTCCTGTTTGTTTTCTTCCCCCCCCATTCGCTTGGCGCCAGGGCATTCAGGACCCAAAGCAACCAGCTCGTTGCCGCGGGGCGCTTTGCTCCCACCGAATAGTCGTTCCGTGCGGGACAAAGCTTCAGAGAATTGGACAGAGTCCAGGGTCACGCCTTTGCCAAGGAGAAGGTGGTTCAGACAACCACGGACGAGCAAGGGTTCAGACAAGCAAGGGGGGAAACCGGTCTGCGACAGGGACTGCGGGTGTTGGCCTCACACCCCTTTCTCTGCTTCCCAACCCCCCCATCTTTTGCCGTGCCTTGGCTTTAGCATGTACCTCTGACCACGGGCAGAACGCTGTTCTTTCTCCACTGAGTAACTGCTGTTGCTGCCCGCGCATTTGTAAAAGGCCCAAAGCCACAGAAGGCAGGCGTAGCTCAGAGACTGAGATTCTGCTGTGCACGCACAGTGTCAGGGCTCAGTCCCTGCCATCCCCAGTTAAAGAATTTCAGGCCAGGGGGGAGACCCGGGGGGGGGGGACAGGGAGGGGGGGACGGCCCTGGCCAAGGAAGGGCCTTTGAGGGAGGAGGCGCCGCCTTTCCTGCCCAGCCTGGCCTGTTCTACTGCAGCTCAGAGGGGGCCCCCCGTGCTGCCTTCTCCCAGCTGCGACTAAGCAGGCGCTGCCTCCCCTCCCCCCCCCCCCCCCCCCCCGCCAGGAGACTCAGCTGTGTGTGGCCACTATCGGCCTCCTTCTTGACACATTATATTATCAAAACGACAGGAGCAGCTAGAGAACTTGGCTCCACACTTTTTTCATTAATATGTATTTAGCTTCCTTCGTGCTTTCTGTCTGTAATGGGTCCTTAATAATTAAGACAATAATGTTTTATCTTGGAAGGTCAATGTACTAAATGATGTTAAGAAAGGAAGGAACATCTTTTGATATTTGTTAAAGGAGAGATTACATATTTTTTTTACAAGAAACACCCCCAAAAAACTAATGTACCTTTGACTGAGTAAACTAAAATAGCATTATGTAGCCACTTCTGAGAGCAAGATTAAAGGTGTTGCAATCTTATTAAAATATGTCATTCATGTTTCATGCTAGTATTTGAGACCCGGAAGGGAGGTATATTTTTGTTAAAGATACTTTGCAGGGGAAATTGGTAACACTAGTTAATGTGTATGCTGCAAATAATCCAGTTTCCTTCTTTAAGAATATTGAACATTTGTTGGAGGATTTTTCAGAAAGGTACATTATCACTGGTTGGGATTTTAATGTTGTGATAATCAACAGAACTGTACTAAGATCATAGCAAAATATTGAACACTTACTTTAATAGGACATTTTAACTTCTTCAGTTGATGGATGTTTGGCATCAATATAACCTCACAAAGAGATTCTTCCTTTTTTCTCAAGAACATAGCTTTTTAAAGAATTTATATGTTTTTAATATCTAAAACCTCCATGAGATGGATAAACTAAGTACAAATATGTTCAATCCTCTATTCAGATTAATATTTCCTCTGCTCAGAATTAATATTTCCATTCAATTTGAAGAACAGATCATTTAATAATTCCTTTGTGGGGGGAGGAAGCCAAGGATTAATTTCTATACTTTGTGTAGACTCACAAAAATGGGAGGTCTATCTATGCCCAATTTAAAATTTTATTACTAGGTGCTCAAATGACTCAATTATTACAACTTCTACATCCTAGCACAGAAGATAGGCTATAGAATCAGTTTACGCATCACCCCTCCCAATGCCAGGAACAATATGGTCAAAACCAAATCTTAGATCTCATACAGTTGCTTCAAATCCAATTTTGAGTAATACTTTTAAAATCTGGGACAGTCTCAAGAAGAGACTAACTTCTCCCCTCTCTCCTGTTTCGAGTGTTTTAAACCTACGCTAGCTCCCACAGGTTAGCGACTTTACATCTTTTCTATTATGGCAACAGGTAGGCCTGGATAAACCTATTCAGTGGTTTAAAGATAACTAAGTGTTAACTAAGGAAGAGGTGGAATTGAAACTGCATAAGTCGGTCCATTGGTTCCACTACCTTCAGATTCATAATATCATGTTGGAAATAAATCCCAGAAAAATTACTCTTAAACCTTTGACTGCCTTTGAGACCATTATAGATAAACACAGTTTAAAAGCAAGGGGACTTCTCTCTTGCATTTATAAAATTATCTTGGATACCTACCTGTCATCGCCTCCAACTTAAGTAAATGGGCAAAGACTTTACCAATAGATTTGTCTTTAGATGACTGGGACAAGATATGGCAGTCTCCATCAAATACGTCTCCAATCTTTAGTGCTAAAACTCATTTTTTTAAACTTATAGCAAATTGGTATATGACACCTATTCACCTCCATAAAATTGACACCAAATATACTCCATATTGCTGGAAAAACTGTGGTCAGTTGGGAACATATTTTCATCTATGGTGGGAATGTCAGGAAGTAACACATTTTTAGTCAAAGGTTAGGAATCAAATTGTAGAGTGGTTGGGAGTGGATATTCCCCTTAGTCCTGAATTTTTGCTTTTAGATCACTGGCCAGTTATTTTGGTGCAAAAATGCAAGAGAAGTTTTAGCTCTCTGTTGGTAGCTGCAGCCAGGCAGACTATTGCTTCTCGTTGGAAAGACTCTGCAAAACTTACACTTTAAATATGGTATGATAGGATTTGGGAAAGCTGTATTATGTCTCAAGTTACTCACATTTTTTTTAATGGAAGATTCTCTACTCTCTAAATTTAACCGTATGCAAATTTATTGGGATCCAGTTCTTGCTTATTTTAGAATTAATCGTTCCAATTATAAGATATGGATGTCCACTTAAATAAGTTTATTCTATCTCCTATAAATAATTGGATTTTGAAATTTGTATATTAGATAAGGACTCATATCAAAACTATTAGTACACTGTTGTGTAACTACTTTATCCACAACAACCATACTTTTTGTTTTTGGGTACTTCAGGTTGAATGTTGGTCTATAGAGTTATAAGCCTACCTCACAATCTATTGATCTTTTTTTCAATGCTTGACTTGTAATTGTAATGTTTGTCAAAGTTTCAAAAGTTAATAAAGTTTTAAAATATATATGTATTTTTAAAAAAGAAAAATTATTTAAAAAAAAACAGTGATGAAAAGGCAAAGTAGCTTCAGGGAGGGCTCACCAGCCTTGAAGAGGAAAGTTCCATGGAGGCAGCAGTGAAAGATGACCAGCGCTTCACGGGGAGGAGAGGGCTCAGACAGGGACTGTTCTGCCTAGCCAGGCAACAGGCCATGTGCTTGGAGCACATGAGAGGGAGTTACGATACAGCTACATTCATAAACTTCCCCTATTAGCATGAGAGTATGACTTGTTTGCTAACAATTGGTTGTGACCAGAGCATTTGAGGCTTGTGTGCTTGCTTTATTTCCCCTCAGTGAACAATTTCAGGCCAGCCAGGGTTAAAACCAAAAGAAGAACAACTTTTATTAACGAGATAGAATATTGTAGTGAATAATTTTAAAGCATATAGATATATTGTGGTTAAACAGGAAATCTTACAATGTTTCAGAATGGGAATTAACAGCCAGCTCTCTCTCTGCTGCCCTCCCTTTCAGCAGATCTAAAACCTTCCCCTCAACTGCCTTAACACCTCTTCCAACTGTGATCTGCTAAGTCTCTTTGGCTATCTCTGTAGGAGAAGTGGAGCTGGAACTATGCCTGTTCGTCACACAGGTATTAAGAGTTTTTTGGACTCATTCTCTAGGTTTCTGGACACAATTGTCTGAGGAAGATAGAGCATGAACATACTCGGGGCCTTTTTTCTGGGAAAAGAGGTGGTGGAACTCAGTGGGTTGCCCTCAGAGAAAATGGTCACATGGCTGGTGGCCCCGCCCCCTGATCTGCAGACAGAGGGGAGTTGAGATGGCCCTTTGCGCTGTTGAGCGGCGTGGAGGGCAATCTCAACTCCCCTCTGTCTGGAGATCAGGGGGCGGGGCCACCAGCCATGTGACCATTTTCAAGAGGTTCCGGAACTCTGTTCCACCGCGTTCCCCCTGAAAAAAAGCCCTGAACATACTCATATCCTTACAAGAACTTACAATGAAGGACTGAAAGATTAAATCCTCAGGCTTTAGATGGCATTTCTAGCAATTTTCCTTTGACATGGACTACAAGGAAGATTATCATGATTTTGAGGCCACATAAAAATCATAAAAGACCCAGGATTTTATAGATTCATAATATTGCTTAACTAGGACTATAACATTTTGACTATGATCTTGTTAAATATATAAACACTGTCCACACTAGATTTATCCCTGGACTGTCTTTATCTTCAAATATCGGGAAGCTTTGTACCTTGATAGATTATGTGAAAAATAAGAAAAGGAAAGCTGCTTTGCTTTTGCTAAACACCCCCCCCCCATGTGACCATGTAGAACCACTTTTTCTAACACCTTGTGTAAAAGCTGTCTAGTTCGGAGTTTTATGATTTTCAACAGATATAATTTATGCAGAATCCTTAGAATAACTGGTACTGATAGGCACTCTTATCTAATCCAATTCAGATTTCTAGAGGACTTAAACAAGTTTGTCCACTTTCTGCATTAGTCTTTGCTATTGCTATCAAGGTTCTTGCCATTATGATTCGTCAAATTCAAGTAATTAGTGGAATTGCCTTAAATAATTATCAATAAGTTTACAAGCTGATGACCTTGTAGGCTTCTGTTGAACATTGAAAATTCAAGTAAGATATTTAAAAAATGTATTAGATAGTTATAGCTTAGTTTCAGGCTATAAGCTTAATGTCTAAAAATCTGAATTATAACTAAACCATGTGTATAGAGAGGATACTGATAGTAGCTGCTGGATTTGTAATGCAGAATTCACAGATACAGTGAAATATTTTGGTTTTTCTATTTCAATAAATTTAAATAACTTAGGTAGTCTTAACTCTGAACCAATTATTACAAATTTGATCCTTAACATTATATGATAGAATCAATTTAGTTAAAATGTTAGTATTACCAAAATTAATTTTCCCTTCTGAAAAATATTCCTATTAACATTCCCAAAACATTCTTTAAAGATTGGGATATGGTGCTCTTAAGACTACATATGGAGCCATAAATAGCCCAGAATTGAACAGCGTTCTGATCAAGAAAAATTGTCTCAAAGCAGGCATGAAGTCCCGAGTTTAGTTTATTGTTATGGGGCTGCCAGGCTACTTGGCAGAATTCAGTTGCAAGATTGGTTATTCTTCAAACAGGCTGATAGATTGCAGTTTTGTTATCAAAAATCTTATTAGTATTTTGCTCATAACTTGAGATTGGTGGTAAATTTGCTCAATTGTTTGATTACTTTTACTTTATTGAAAATTTTAAAATTTTGTCTTTTAAGGACATGACAAAGAAGTAATGATACCGTTCTTCTCTATTGTTATTTACAAATAAGAATGTTTACATCTTAGAAGCTTTGTACAGGAAGTTAAAAGGTTAGATTAGCAAACTCGGAACTTATTTTTTAAAGGAGGAAGACAGGGCTTTGTCAGATTTCTACATCTTACTGTAGGTCAATCGTAGACTCACCCCAAGTTATGTTCTGAAGTGGAGAAATTCTTTGGGCTATGATGTTGGTCCCACAGTTTGGCTCTTCCTATTTTTCCATGGATCTACTTTTTCAGTTAGCGTACTATTCAACATTTGCGTTGGATAGTGAAAATCAGGCAAGTGATTGCATTGGCAGTGAAAATCAGGCAAGATAGAAGAATTGGTGGAATAAAGGAAGGGAAAGATAAATAAAATGAAGAGCTATGTAGATGATGTGGTCATATCAGTGACAAACCCAAACAATTTCCTGACTTGTATAATGGAACAAATATCAAGATTTAGACAGTACACTGGATACAAGTTGAATAAAAAGAAAACAAAGATAATGTTACTTTCAAGAATGACAGAGGAACAAGAAGAGTTTGAAAAAATAACAAATTGTGCTATTACTACAAAGACAGTAAAATACTTAGGGATAAATGTATCAGCACTAAATGAGAATCTTTATAAGGACAATTATCCAAAAAGCCTGGACAAGAATGACCGAAGATTTGCAAAGATGGGAAAAACTGAATATTTCATGGCTATAAAGAATCTCTGCTGTTAATATGAATATATTACCAAAACTGAATTTTGTATTTCAATGGGCAGTGCAATCCTAATGTTGCCAAGTAGGCCCCCTCTCCTGCTTTAAAGCCGGCCATGAACTGTGTTAAAGTTTCCGGCGTTGCTGTTTTACTGCTGCACCAAAGATTGCCCTGCACGTGTGTGTTCTGATACACGTGTCAGTTTCCTGCCTGCTTGTTAATTATCTTGCTGCTGCAATAGACTGTGTAGTTTACTGACTCCATGTTTGGTTAACTGCACGAAGGACTCTTTTCCTGGGCAACCCTGCCCTGACCTGTATCTGGATTTCCAGTGTATGTTTGGACTTTATTACAAGTGTGCCCCGTGCCTGCATTGCCATCTGCCATGGACCGTGCCTGTTCCCTGCCTTGGGCTGTGTTTTAAAGTGCTGTTCCCCCTGCCTCCATGGAAGCCTGCCTCATATGGGCCCAAGCCGCTGCTAGCAGCCGGGCGCCTGCCGGGGAAACCTCCAGCGAGCCTGGCTAGGCGCTCCCTGGTCAGTTCCCGCCTGGAGCCTCCCGCGAGCCGGTCGCCAAGCTTGCCCTCGCTACCGGGCAGCCTGCTATCCAGCCCCAGCCATGCCCAGCTGGCATCCATGTTCTTAGGCAGCCAGAAGACCCAGGGAAGAAGACTGCTTTGGGAAGCCATTTCGGCGAAGCGGGCACACCACGTCCGCAGCGAGAGTACTTCACCCCACTCTGCATATCTTAGGAGCCACCCCGGAGAAGGAACTAAGTGCCGACCATCCCAAGCACTTAGAGAATGCATCTCAAAGAAACCTCCGCATTCCAGAGCTGATGACATCAGGACAAGCCCTGTCCGCTGGAACATCCATTCAGCCCACTCGGATTTCCCCCTCCCTCTTTTGTCCCCTCTTCCTGAGGTGTCACTTATCACAATCAGATTACTAAAGTGGCCCATCCAAGCCATTCAGTAACCCATTAGAACCTTTGTTTTAATCTGTGAGAACCACCAAGTACAGCACCTGCCCCAGGGTACGTTTTGGGGTATTTAAGCTGGTCTCCCAGACCACCCGGTGCTTAGGCCATTCCTGTCCAGAATCCCTTGCTGTCCGTCTGTGGTCCCAGTGCTGGCATTGGGCCACCTCGCTGTTGTGTCTCTGCTTCGCTCCAGGATTGTGAGTATTCCCCACCATCGTTGGGAACCCGCTAATGCGAAAGTCTCTGCATTTCCCACTCTGTATTTCTTAGATCTTGTGTGTTCTCTTGTATGTTTGTGCAAGTTTAGGCTTACGCCACATTGTTAGCAAATACACGTGATTGAACCTATTTGTAGTCTGCCTCTTTTTCACTAGAGTGTCTGGGATCGGGACCTCCGTAAACATAGGTTAAGATCCGCGCTAATTTTAAGTTACAGACTGCTAAAGCTAATTTCCCCCGTTAATAAGAGCAGTTCTGGTAACACTAAGGGGTGCAGGGAAAGTGAATAGGCACCGAACTAAGGCTTGCGACAGCGGAACTAGCTCCTACGTGAGCTTAAATGCTCTTCCATCAGTGGTGGCACAAGGCGCAGCACCGCTGGCGGGCTGGCGCCGCTGCAAGTGAGAGGCGGCCAGGCGGAGGCGGAGAAGCGGCATAGAGCCATGTGTTGGTGCAGGAGGGGGCGGGGAGGAGGGCGGGTCCAGAGTTAGTTTGCTCCCTAAACCCTTCCAGAAGCAGGAACGCCCACAGTGGCACAAAAGAGCTACACCACAAAAGAACAATGTGTAGCCCATAGGTGCCCATTGAATGGCGAAAACTTGGCCCCCTCTCCGAGCGCCCCGCCCCGCCCCTGTGGCCCGAAGGAGCATAGGATGGGAACTATCATGGGGAGCAACCAGCGTGCGTTCCCAGCATGGACAAGCCCTCCTCCTCGCACCCAATCACCAGCAAATGCACCCTATAAAACATCCGGCCAGCGCTACCCGCGCTCTCAGGTAAGTGAGCACATGGCTGGAAGCTCTGCCCGTTTGCTGTGTGCCGTGGGCACTTTGAACGCAAGGTGGGAGAGAGGGTGCCCACAGTGGCAGGCACTGGGTGCACTTTGGGGACTTTGCAAGAAAAGTGGGAGAACTTTGCGCTCGCTGAAGGGAAGAAGGGCAAACAATAGCCACTAACAATAGCCACTCATATTTCCTTGCAGGTTATCTGACTCTGAAGTTCCATCTCAGTAAGTGGCGAGGTAGCACTTACGGGTAAGAAGGAGATGGGGTGGTGGCTAAGCTGGCTGGCTGATTTGCGCTGGCCACCCCATCACCTGGACTCGCCTGACCGCTAGCCATGGCGGGGGAGAGGATGGTGGCAGCAGCCCCTGCCTGCCCCAGAGGCAGTTGCCAAGGAAACTACTCTTGACCAGGTGTTCGTAACTACCTGCTCGTTTTCTCCCTTAAATGTAAAAGCACCCCAAGGCAGAGCACATCCTCGCCAGAGGGTCTCGCATCAGCCGGTTCCTGCCACTGCCACTCTCTTACTATGTGCATCTTCTCAAATGTTGGAGTGCGGCCTTTGCCTCAGACATGGACGGGGCAAAGCCCACATGTGTCTTTCTCTCGCAGGCACGTTGTGACCCGTCTGGGAGATGACCGACCAAGCATGTCTGCTTCCTTCCCCCTGCCCCTCGTAATCCTCTGTGAGTGACATTCGGATCCAGCCCAGGAAGCAATATCTCACCGCAGTCCACATCTCAGCCTCGCCCCTGGGAGTGCAGAAGGAAGGCTGCGCGAAATGCCTTGGCTCCCTTTCCAGCCTAGAAACAATCGCACTTTTTCAGTTTAATAAAACGAGTTGAAAAACAACTTCTGTGTTTGCATGTCTGACTGACATTGTCATTAGCCTCTCCCTAAACACCCTGTCACACATTTCCACTCGCACATCACCACAAATATATCAAGCAGCACCCCGTTCAGCCTCCCCGCCCCCTTCCTCCCCCCAGAGGGGTGGGAATTGAACTGTGGCCCATGAATGTCCGCGGGGAGGGGGGAGGCACTGAGGACTTTCATTCTCTGGTAGGCTGAGTGGCTGGCATCTGATAAGCCAGGAGGACGGGGTGCAGGTGGAAAGCTGCTGCCAGGGGCTGGGGGTTGTGTTTGCGGAAGCAGGGACGGGCTCGGCATGGGGAGGGTCTCTCAGTTCACTCTGGGGGGGCATCTCCCCAGTACTGGGATATGGCTGTCAAGGTCCGGCCCCCGCTCTCGCTTTGTAGAGATGCAGTGATGTGTTCATGTTGCACAGCAGCAAGTCTGAGCGAACTTTTCATTCCCCTCATTTCCAAACAGCCTTCCACGTGGTTCCCAATGGGCGTTCCTGTCACTCATTGCCAGCCCCACCTCCCCCCCACCTGCTTCTCCGGAACCTGGGGCCTAATTAGGGTTGCCGGTCTCCAGGTGGTAGCTGGAGATCTCCCGAAATTACAACTGCTCTCCAGGCAACAAAAACCAGCTCCCTACTGTCTGGTCCTACTTTTTAGGGGGGGGGGACCTTTTTCTTTGGGAGGGTGGAAGTGGAAGCAGGTATGTGCAGGCACACCGAGCACCTCATAAGAAATGGGGGCTGGACGGGCAAGGGTGTGTGTGTTCGATCTGGACCTTCACTGTCACCTCTGCACCCCTCCTTGGTAGGGATGCCTGCCCTCTGACGGGGGCCTATTGGAGGCGGCTGCGGTGATCACGGCCACCCCATTGGCTGTGCCGCTGCTGTTCCCTCGCCTGGATGTGAGGGGAGGGGTGCGGCCATTGGCTGGTGTGTGCGTGGTTGTCAGGGGAACAGTGGGCAGGACCTCCCAGGGGCTACTGCATTTTGCCTTGCCACGTGCAGGCGCTGGTGGGACTATCCTGCAAGTCAATAGGGTGCCATTCAGCGTCGCCCCATTTATACCGGCGCATGAGCGACGGAGCTGCCTTGGGGGTTAGGATTGCACTGTAATTTTTGTTACTATAAATTCTGATTGTACCTTTTTATTAATCTAATTTCAAATGTAGTACTTATACAAGTTTTAACGCACTTTATATTGTTATCTTTTCTTTTTAAATAATTCTATACCAAAAAAAAATTTGCAAAATAAAATGTTGTACCAGTGTCATTTAAGTCCTTTGAAATCAGCAAGAATTTATAGAAATGGTTCGTTCTTGTTGGTTCTGTGGGGGAAAAGCAGATTTTCTACATGTGGTGGAAATGCATGAAAGAGTAACAGTTTTTGGACAATGATGACGTTTATTCATTTGTCTTGTCATCAGCATGCAACCCTGTTAAAATCTATCCACTAAACAATGTTATTTTAATTCCAAAAGGTTTCAGAAAATTGCTCTTTATCAAATTACTACAGCAAGATTAACTAAATGCGGGCAATCCAACCTGTCACCCCAAAACCAAAATTGATCAAATAGATCAAAGGAGGTCTTTCTGTTATTCAAGATAACTGCTTTGCAGAAAGCTTGGAATATCAAAGAAATAGTCATCCAATGGAATCTGGTTATTAATAGACTACAAACCATTACAGCTGATATTTGTCATCAGATAGAATGATCTTGCTTTTTACACATATTTGAGGTGCTGCGTTCTTTCAAGTTCTGATCAGTTTTGTATTTTAAAGTCCTGTAAATCATGTTTTATGTATCGTGTTTAAGATTAATATAGATTTACAGAGTTTCAGACTTGGGTGCCATCAATATGCAGATGACACCCAATTGTATCTGATGATGGGACGGACGGCCTGACTCTGCCCCAGATGTCCTGGAACGTGCCTTCGAAGCTGTGACTGGACAGTTGAAGCAGAGCCGGCTGAGATTGAATCCCATGAAGACGGAGGTCCTACATGTTGGCCTGGGGTCCATGGGTGTGGGACTCCGGCTCCCTGCTCTTGATGGAGCACCGCTTACCCCGGTGTCGAGAGTTAGGAGCCTGGGGGTGGTTCTGGACGCTTCCCTGTCTATGGAGGCACAGGTCGCAGCGGTTGTTCAATCTCATTTTTCTATCTAAGACAGGCTCGGCAACTTGTCCCTTACTTATTGACCCATGACCTTACGACAGTGATCCAGGCAACGGTCACCTCCAGATTAGACTACTATAACTCACTCTACATGGGGCTTCCCTTGGGCTTGATCCAGAAACTGCAGCTGGTTCAGAATGCAGCTGCATGAGTGGTTGCCAGAGCTCCAGTTATGGTACATATAACACCCATCCTCCGTCAACTGCACTGGTTGAGTACCGGGTCCAGTTCAAGGTTTTGGTGTTGACCTATAAAGCCCTACGCGGACTGGGTCCAGCATACCTTCGGGACCACTTCTCCCCATATGTTCCCCGGAGGTTGTTTCGATCAGCTAATAAGCAGTTGCTGATGGTCCCTGGCCCCGGGGAGGTCCGTCTGGCCTCTACCAGAGCTAGGGCCTTTTCAGTCCTGGCTCCAACCTGGTGGAACTCTGTCTGAGACTAGGGCCCGGCGGGATTTGTTATCTTTCCGCCAGGCCTGCAAGACAGAGATGTTCTGCCAGGCATTTGATGGGGGCTAGGCTGTCCTCTTACTGGCCATAACACTGAACAACATCCACCACCCATGCAGGAGCTCATAAAGTGTGACATATACTTATATCCGCTATCTGAGAAATTGTATGGCACATGGATAATGTTTTTATTATTTTTTAATTTTATTTATTTCAAATTTGTATTCTGCCCTCCCCGCAAGTGGGCTCAGGGCAGATAACAAATACAATTAAAATACAATTAAAAATTCATGTTCATTAAAAACTACACATTTGTTTTTAAATGTTTATTTATAATGTTTTTATTGTTTTAAACTGTATATTATAAGTTGTATGTTGTTACACCGCCCTGAGCCCGTCTGATGGGGAGGGCGGTCTAGAAATGAAATAAATAAATAAAAATATAAAAAAATCAAATGGAGTAACCATATTCACAACAACCCTGTGGGGCAGAACCCAAAGAGCTATAAAACATTTTGTCCTCCAAATCCAGCAATAATCCAATTTGCAAAACAGAGCTCCTACACTTTCCCCAAAAAATGGGAGATGAAAGTTAAGAATATTGAGAAAAAAGAACCAAACTGCACTTATTTTAATTCAAAGGAGGAATATGTTACAACAGTCAAACTTTACTTTGAAAGGAATTATCATTTCAGTTTATTAAGTGTTACTGAGTATTAATCTTGGTAGAAGGAACACAGGGAAGTTTTTAATTGGACCTTCTAATAAAGTCTCCATTTGCTGCCCCAGTATTTATGACACACACACACAACTTATCACTGCATGTGTTGCAATCCACAACAAGGGGTTCCTTGGTTCATCTCCTCACACTTAGACAAGAAGCCATGACCCTTTAGGTGGGCTTTCTGGGCTACAGGCTTCTCCCTCGGTCACCCAGCCCATAGGGGGTCAGCCCATGTTCTTCCGATTGCCATAGCCCCTCGGGTGCGTATCCTTCCAGTCATCCCATTCTCGTGCTTTCCACACTGATGGTTCCTCCTCCACTTGACTGTCTTGCGGGTCCTTCTGCTGCTCTTCTGTAAGTGCTATAGGCCAAAAACAAATCCAGATTACAGCTGACCTGGCTGGAGGCAAGATCTTGCGAAGTATGCAGAGTCACCTGAAGAAGAGAGCTTGGACTCTCAGTAATAGCTCCTACCCTGAACATCTTGTTGGTTTCTAAGGTGCTACTGGACTCAAATCAGTGACCGTATCTGAGAACAGAAACGTCACAAACGTATATTCATTAACGTAAGGCCTCTGCTGGATCAGACCACTGGTCCAGCATCCTTTCTCACACAGCGGTCAACCAGTTGTCCTGAAGGGGCTAATGTTGCCACCTTTACAATGGTATTCAGAGATTTATTGCCTCTGCATGTCCAGGTCCCCTTTAATGATCATATTGAATAACTACCTCCACAAACGTGTCTAACCCCCTTTTAAAACCATCTACGCTCATCACTACAAACATGGAGTGAATTCCATAATCTAATTATTCATAAAGAAAGAAGTATTACTTTGTGTAAGTGCTAAACCTATTGCTGATCAACTTCACTGGTTGCCTCTGAGTTCCAGCATTATGGGAGAGGGAGAAAAGGCGCCTTCTATTCACTCTTCGCCCTATGCTTAATTTTATAAACCTTTATCAAGGCCCTCCTTGGCCATCTTATTTTTTTAAACTAAAAAAAAGTCTCAGAATCTTGAGCTTATCCTCCTAGGAAAGGTGCTCCAACCTCTTAGTCATCTTGGTTGCCCTCTTCTGTACTTTTTTCAGCTCTGCAACATCCTTTTTGGGATACAGCAACCAGAACCATACATAGCAGGTTGTACCATAGGTCTACACAGAGGCATTACAATATGGGCAGTTTTATTTTTAAGCACTCTCCTAGTCGTCATTTTTTCTGAGCTATCCATTGCAACCCCAAGGACTCTTTTCCTCTAGTCTCCCCCACACCGTTCAGACCTCTTCAGCATATATTGCCTGCATTCAACTCCATTTTCCATGTTGTTGCTTACTCCCCCATTCTAGAGTGATCTTTCTGGAACTCTTGACAATAGGCCATGGTATTCGTCATCTTGAAAAATTTACCTGCTAAGTACTCATCCTTCAAATAATTTATGAAAAAGTTAAATAGTTTTGGGCCCAATAATAACTCCTGAGGGATCCCACCACTTATGCTCCTCCATGTGAGAAGTGTCCATTTGTTCCTAGTCTGCTTCTTAACAAATTCTGAATTCATAAGAGAACCTGTCCTCTTCTTCCATGATTGCTAAGGGAGATGTAATATCTCCAAATATTTTGAAGCTATGCGGAAAAATCTCAGGCCATTTTGAGAAAAACTCAAAGTAAAAGCTGTGTAAACCACCATCGTTAAATAACCAGGGTTGCTGGTTAGCCAAACATGTCATTTAACAAACCCTTGTTCCAACACCTCACATTCCTGGCTGCCACACATCTGATCAGTGGCAGGGAGCAAGGGATCCCGGCCTCTTAAAACTTTAAAAAAGTTTTTCCTGGGTTTTCACACCTCTGCTCAGATCTTTAATGAGGTACGTTTTTGGAAATTAAAGTACGTCACATCAACTGGACCATCCTTATCCAAACCCTTGTTAAAACTCACCAAAAAATTTCCAAAATGTTGGTGAGGCAGTATTTTCCTTTACGAAAAACATGCTGATTTTCCCTCTTTATGCTTTGTTTCACTATGTGATTAACTGTATTTTTACTGCCAGATTCTAATAATTTACTCAGAATATGTATTATGTTAATTGGTCTGTAATCTCCAGGATCTCTTCTGAATTTCCCTTTAAAAAGATGTTACATTTGCTACTTTATTCAGAGGCCAATTTTAGCAAAGAGTTGCATACACTAATTAGAAGATTAACACATTTCACACGTGAGTTCTCTTAAGAGCCCTCAAGTGTATGCCGTCTGGACCCGGAAATTTAATTTATTATCCACTGAATTTCAGCTTCATTGTGCGATGGTTGCAACCTTCACACCAGAAAAGCAAACCTCCCTGGGGTGAGATATCAGTTTATAATTGAGACTGACATATAAGACTGATCTACTGACAGTCTTCCTAACCATCATTGTTGTGCTCCTCCACCAAATACCTGTAGCTGCCTGTGAGATGCCCTGGTCAGGCAAGACTCCTTGCTTCTGGTGCTGATCATACCAGTCATCCACGGACATTGTGGCCAGACTTGGATAGCCGGCTCCAAACACCCTATCAAATACAGTCAGGTCTGAGTACAAGCACAAAACATGAGATGTCAGAATCACCAAGGAGAGTGGGCCCCGGTGTGAAACAGCTAGCTCAAAGAAAAAATAAAAATAAAGAATGATTTCTGAAGTTGCCAGAAGGAACTAAGCCACGTGCTCACCCACCCCCAATTCAGTAAGAGTGGTATACTTCGCTTGTGCAGCATCCCGGGTAAGGATGAAAGGCTTCATTGGCGGCCGGGGAGCACGTGAAGGTCGAGTGGCTGTGCCCTGGAGAAAAGGGGAGGGGGAGCATTTATTCACCTACTCAAGGACCGTGAAAGAAACAGACAGAGGCTGCCAGTGAGGAGGGCTTGCCGCCTTAGCCAGTCTCTCCCACTGTCCCTCCCACATTTCCCCCAGGGTCTGGCATTTCCCCTATTTAATGGCCTGAAGGCGGGGGGGGGGGGGGAGGGAGCACAATTTAACATTTCCTGTAATTATCAACATGAAGCTATTTCAGATATTTTCCTACCTGATACAAGTTTCTCCCCAAATATTTGATCTTTCATATATACTTTTTTTTTTTTAACTAAAAGCAAGGAAGCTACATAAAGCTTAGCAAAACAGGATTTACAAAGGACTGTTGAGGTGCATCAACTGCTTTATCATTTTGTGAAATGAATACTACTTTCATTTTCAGACAGAAAAAATGGATACTAATTTGTCCTAGACTCGTAATATTTGATTTATATACCACCCTTCAGGACAACTAAATGCCCACTCAGAGCAGTCTATGAAGTATGTTATTATTATCCCCACAACAATCACCCTGTGAGGTGGGTGGGGCTGAGAGAGCTCCGAGAGAGCTGTGACTGACCCAAGGTCACCCAGATGGCTTCATGTGGAGGAGTGGGGAATCAAACCCGGCTCTCCAGATTAGAGTCCTGCCACTCTTAATCACTACACCAAACTGATTAGCTAGTTATCCTGCTGATCAACCTGACTAGGCCCCTCTAGCCTGGCCAAGAATCTCAACTCCCCCCCCCAACACACACACAGGTATTCTAAGACGTAGAATATGGCCCGCCTGCAGAGAGTAGACTAGAAATGCAATAAATAAGACAGCAAGTTTGGTATATGATTAAGAGTGACAGGACTCTAATCTGGAGGACCAGGTTTGATTCCCCACTCCTCTGCTTGAAGCCAGCTGGGTGATCTTGAGTGAGTCGCAGCTTCTAAGAGCTCTCTCAGCCCCACCCACTTCACAGGGTGTTTGTAATTGTGGGGATAATAATAACACTTTGTAAACTGCTGGTGTTAAGTCATCCTGAAGGGTGTTATATAAATGGAATGTTGTTATTGTTACTATTGTTGTTGTTGTTGTTAAAATAAATATCCTGTCATAAAACTTTTCCTGGACTGTATTGCTTACATTTGCCGAACTGAACACTTTTGTTATAAAAATCCCTAGACCTGGAAAGCAGGCATATCAGGGAAAGAGATTCTAGGCAAGTTCCTCCCTGCTATGCTAGCTTTCTACAAGCAGAGCTGGGTTTTGCCCAGGTGACTGGTCATTCCCTCCCTGCAATCTGAAGTAGTACAGTCAAGAAGCAGTTCCACCATATGAGACCATCCCAGATCTTAAGGCCAGGTAAGGTCAGGATTCACTCAATCTTGCAAAAAACGTCTTGTTTTCTCACCTGTTTCAAAGCATCTCGCCGACTGAGGATTGCTATTTCTTGATCAATGCTTTCGATTTCCTCTAGGCTCACACTGACCCATTTTGTTATTTGGAGCAAATAGAATTCCCGTATCTGCTCCTCCTCTGCTTGCCCACTGTCTATAAAAGTTTTCAAAGAAGCCAACCTCTTTTCCACTTCCTTCTTCTGCTTGTATCTATTAAGGGGAGGGGGGAGAAAGGGATGGGGTACTGAAAAATCCTCTGGCATAGCTTCTTATATTTCCATATACTATAGGGAAAGAAATCTTCCCAAAAATCCAGAAATATTGACATTATGGCAACAATACTGAATACATTGCAAGAAATGCTTCATGTTTACAAAAAATTCTGAAATCTCTCTCTACATATGTGTATGTGCACAAACAAGGGGTTATTCTCCTACACGCATTTTTAAGAGAAGCTATCCATACAGCTTTAAGCAATGAATGCACTCTAAAATCTAAGTAGTTGTTTGGAGGATGATGATTAGGCAAGCACAGCGATACTGCAAACCTTTAAGCCTGTTTTTGTCATCAAAAGTCAAGGAAGATGAACAGAGCACTTTCCAGGGTTATTTTGCTTTCCAAACTCACTCCTGCTACCTTCTCCTTGTCCAGGTATGGCAGCAATCTCTGCGTGACCAGCCACCTCTCAGAGGCTGTTGTCTGTACAGGGTTAGCGTGGTGTAGAAGTCAGAGCTGGAAAAACCAGGACTGGATCACCGCTCCACCAAGGAAGCCAGTCACAAACACTCTGCTTAACCGACCAGTAGTAGTAAGGCTACAACTGGGGATGATTTAAGCTACTTTGGGTCCTCACTGGGGAAAGAGTAGGAGAATAAAAGACGCTGGAGACTGGGGAGAGAGCAGGCACCGGGTTGGCTAGGCGGTGAGCAAAAAGGAGAGAATCAAGCTGGAAAAGGGGAGAGAGCATTATTTATCTATGATTTCCATGACTTCTAACCCGCCTTTCCTGCTGAAACTCAAAGCAGATCCCACCGCACAGCCCATTTCAAAGGCATCCCCACAATAAGGAACGTCCAGCTCAGCCTCGGAGACCCGCTGAAGCGCAGCACAAGCGCTCCCGCGCCGGATCCACGGCCCAGGGCAGGGGCCGCCCAGCGGGCTCCCACTTGGCCGCAGCCGGGCCCCCCTCAGCGCAGCCCCTCGGCCCGCCCGCCGGCCCACCTACCTCTCGATCTTGGCCTGCCGAGAGGCCGCCATGGCCAGCAGGGCCGCCTGCTCCGAGGCCGGGGCCGCCCGCCGCCCGCTCTCGTGGCCCTGCTCCTCCTCCGCCGGGCCCGCCCGCTCGGGCGGCAGGGCTCCGCGGGCGAGGCCGTAGTCGTGGCCGAGGCGCAGGAAGTCCAGGAAGCAGGCCCGCGCGCGCTCCAGGTGCTCCAGGCGCCGCCCCTCCGGGCCCACCTGCCGCAGGACCAGCGCGCCCAGCAGCGCCGGCACCAGCATGAAGCGCAGGTCGGCCGAGGCCACCTCCTCCAGCTCCTCGTGGCGGCTGCGGAGAGGCCAGCAGAGCACGCGCGTCAGCCCGGCCGCCCCCGAGGCCCCCCCCCGCGCCCCCCGAGGCCCCCTCGCCGCCGCCGCCGCCCCCCCCCCCAGGCCCCGCACCTGAAGAGCTCCAGCGCGGCCACGGCGCGGGCGGCGCGCTCCAGCAGGGCGATGCCGCGCTGCACCTTGCGCTGCACGGCCGGCGCGCCGCTCGAGGGCTCGGCCGTGGCCTCGGCCTCCTCCAGCAGGCGCCAGCCGGCCTCCAGCAGCTCCGACAGCCGCTCGTCCCCCTCCGCCGCCTCCGCCGCCATCGCGCTCGCCCGGCCGCCCGCCGGAAGCGCGTCACGGGGCGGGGGGCGGGAGGCCTTCCGCTGCGCCGGGGAGAGGCGCGCAGGCGCGGCGCGGGAGCGGCTGCCGGCTGGGCTCTGGCGCGGCGCCTGCGCCCTGCCCTCCTCGGAGCAACGGCCCGCGCCGCCCGCCGACCCCGCCGAGCGGCGCCCTCCGGCCGGGGCCGCCGCCGCCGCCTGCCCGCGCGGGGCTGGGAGGGAGGCCTGCGAGCCTCGCGGCTCCGTGCCGGGCAGACGCCCCGCCGAGGCCCTCCCCCGCCTTCTGTGCCGAGGGAGGCCCGGGGGGGGGGGGGGCGAAGGGCTGCTCCTGGCCGCGGGAGGGCCCCGGTCCTTGGAGCGCCCCAGCGAAGGAGGGGGCCAGGCAGGGGGGCTGCGGGGCCTCTGGGGCAGGAACACCTCCGCCGGCGGGTCACGGGGCTTTCCGTGGGGCCTGTGGGGGGTAAGCCTGCGGCCCCTGGCGAGGAGGGGGAGGTCGGGCCTTGGCGGGCCGGCGCTGCCTCGCCTGAGGCCCCCAGAAAGAGCAAGACTCTGCGCTCCTCCTCCACCGTGGGCCCCGCAGCCCCGCCCGCCTCACACACTTGGTAAACTACCCTGAGTTGGTGTTCGGTTGCCCTGAAGGGCGGCATGTCAGTTGAATGCCTGCTGCTGCTGCTGCTGCTGCTTCGATTAGAGAAGAGATCACAGGTGGTCCTTGAGCAAACGGGTGCAAGTCTTGGCCTGCAGGATAGGCGAAGGGTCACTTCTGGTCTTGTGCTTAGTTTTCATGGCCCCTTCTTGCACGGCCGGGATAAGGCCGATGGCCCCCTTGGCATCAGGCAGCAGCAATCGCCCTGCTAGCCTGTGCGTGTGTGGCGGGAGCAGTAGTGAATTTCTTGCATTGTGCAAGAGGTTGGACTAGATGACCCTGGAAGTGCCTTCCAACCTTCTAACTCTATGTAAAAAGAAACATTTAAAAAAAATTCTTAGTGAGAAAGGGCGCACAGACTAATCAGTGCTGTTCAACATTTGTAGGAAGTAATCAGTCATGAGGATTTCTTGGTGTTCATCTATTCTTTAGCTTTTTTCAGTTGGTCTGTATATGATTTAATCTCACCTGGAGTTACAGGAGATAATTTGTATATATTTTCTATTGCTATTGAGGGGGGATGTTGAACCGAATCTTCATACAGATCTGTAAAAAAAGAAAGCCATTTGTCTGGCGGTATACAGGAAGATATCGGAGATTTGGGTCTCGATATTCTACCTGATACTAATTTCTAGAACAGGGATGAGTTTTTAGTTTTTGAAGCTTCAGTTATTTCCCATCATAACTGTATGTTCTTTTTTGCTACATTGAAATAGTAAGTTATACTCTGTTTTTTGGATCAATAATTTTAAAAGAGCTTCACTTTTGGCCTGATCTTGTGATCTCAGATATTGCTAGTACCTTCAATTTAATGCTTTTTTTTTTTTTTTTTTCTGTCACACAGCTATGATTAAGCCATGGTTTGGAGCAGTTAAAGGACTTCCAGAGCTCATCATTATGTATGGGAACAAGCTATGGATTTAAATTTTGTATAAGATTTTAATAAACAGTTAAGGGATCTGGACAAGTGATGGGGATCCAACAGATTTTGCTGAGTTAAGATGTCTTTTAAGCTTTGTGCCAAATTAGATTACCATCTTGCTTGACAGCTGTATCTTTCTAAGGGCATGACTGTAGTGAAGTATCTGGATTCCAGATGAAGATTTCCAGAATCCAACAGCAAACGTAAGAATAGTGGAAAATGATCTCCCTCCATATGTGGGAGCACTTGGAAACTCCCAACCATAGAAAATAAGACTCTGCAGACCAGGATATAATCAATTGTACTAGCTTTAGACCCTGCCGTAAATGTAAATTCACCCAGACTATCACTTTCAACAGAGCCATTTAGAACAAAAAGACCTAGTCTGTAAACAAATGTACACAGACAGGCCCCAGCATAATTTGCATGATGTTCTTTAATATCCTTTCCTGTTTAAGGGACTCCTGAGTCTCCTTCAATATATTTGGCATCTCCTTAAATTTGGAGGCCATAAATGCATCATCCAAGCCTGTACGTGCATTTAAGTCGCCACCTAACAAAATCCGGGCATTCGACTGTTCTAAGATAAGAGCTCTTACATAATTTTCTAGCGAAATCTAGTTCTCTTCCATTTCTGCTTTTTTACAAGAAGGGGGTAGATACACATTGGTAATCAGTAAATTCCTCTTACCACCTGTTAAAATTACGGCCACTGCTAGTTGGTTCAGGGGAGGCTTTGCAATGGATTGGACTCCCAGGGAAGCTGATACAAGGGTACCCAACCCTCCTTTCATTCTCCCCGGTTCCTGCCCAGGTACTGCATTTACCTTAGGAATTAAAGCCATCTAGAACCAGTCCTGCATCAGACCATGTTTCTTGTAAAAGGATAATGTCGTCGTTCTGACGACAGAAGGGGATATCAGTTACGTGTGGTACAGTGTGGTATGGTGCATCCAGCTTGCTACGTTACGAAAAAGCAGTTCAACGAAAGTGGCAGAATGCTGGTTATTTTCAGGATCACACCGTCAGTCCTGGGAATCCAGTCTCCTACATCCCTAATTTTTAGTACAGTTCCCCTCATGAAAGCATCTTCCAAATAGGGGGAGCGTATATCAATAAGGTTCATTTCTTCAGAAGTCATGTCTTCTGTTGGAACAGTCCAGTTCCCATTTGAGTATTGATGATCTTTGGAAAAAGGGGATATCATCAAATGGGGATGGTAATCCATAGAGAGTAGGCCACTGTTGTTATGGTATCCCTGAGTCTTCCCGATTACGAGGGAGTCAGCTGACTTAGTCAAAGGGGAGATCATCATCTGGTTAAAGTTAATAAAATCCTTTAAAGGTTCTGCATTATTTAATAAGCCACATGTAGATTGCCTCATTTCCTGGATCATGTCATAAGGGACAACAGTTCTGGGATTAATATTTCCAACACCGTCGCTAGCAGAGGTCAGCACATTATATGCACGTTGGTATTTTGGTGCCTTTAAGGGATCTTTGTTCAAAGGAAAATGACCAGACTTGCTGTGCAAAAGTGGTCTCTTACTTTCATCCTGAAATACTCTAATCGGACGTACACCAAAAGTGGCTAGGAAGCCCCTCATTTTGAGAAGCATCAGTGGGATGGTGGCTTGCCAAAATGTTAGTACCCACCTCCATTTTTGGTAAGAGTTTGGAAGTCTTATAATGCTCAAGATCAATCTGGGCCTCCAGCCAAAGAAGACGTAAGAATGAGTATATAATTTCTTGTTTATTTCACCAACATCTGTATTCAAAATCTGCACTATTTCTAATGAAATTTGATTATTATTTCACCACAGGCTCCCCTTTATATTAACCATGCCTACAGTCCTTGTACTCACATTGGGGTAGGAACCAATAGCAGGAACTGGGCCCCTTTTTTGTGTTGGAGAGAAATTGGTCTCCTTTTCCAGGACAAATCCAGTGGCTGTGACTGTCTCATTCCCAGGATCTTCTGTTTTTTTCCTTATCAGCTCAACCAGCATAGCCTATTTTCTATCTATTTTAAGATCCTGAAATATGGCTATGACTGTCTCTGCTGTAAGGAGGCATTGATCTAACTGCTTTTGAGATTGTTCCATTACTTTTTACTAGAGGTGGGCATAAACTGGAAAATGGACCAAAATTTAACACAGACCAGGCTGGTTCATCATTCGCGAATCGGCGGGTCGTGAGACGCCTGTTTTCCACGGAGCCCACGGACTTTTCACCGATCCATTGGTCCATGATTTATTAAAGCCTTCCTGCCCTGCTGGCAAGCAGCCTTAGGAACGCTTTAACATTTAAATCCCCCCTTGCTCCAGCGAGCTTACTGGCGGGCTTGCCAGTCAGCTGGAGCAAGGCGGGATTGAAGCGCTCCCAGTGCTGGCCCGGATTGATGAACCAGTCGGTTTGTGAACCAGCGCTGGACCATGAAAAGTTCGTGGTCTGTGAAACGCCATGGACCTACGGCCCGTGGGTTTTTCCTGGTCCATGCCCACCTCTACTCTCTACCATTGGAGGTTTAGGAGAGCTGGTGTTCAACTTAAGCTCATGGCTGAAGAAAAACTCCTCCCCTTCATTGCCTTTGGTGGGCTTCTGCTCGTCCGATGAGTGCACAACCAATGAACGGGGAGTTCATCAGTTGCTCCAGTAGACGCAATCTGTTTTCAGCAAGAGGAAAAAGATCACTTACAGCGATGTTTAGCATCGTCGTTGTTTTGAAGATTTATGGTGGTGAGTAGTCGGCGAAGAATCAGCATTGGAATTATTTCTAGTCTTATTTTTATTTCTTTTCATTATCTGCAACGTCCTTGGGAAACGAACCCATCTGCTGGTCACTCATTACTGTGTGGGCCTTCCAAGAAAAAATTACAGCTTTATCTTCCTTCAATTCCCTTATTCTGTAGGTCTTCAGAGCAAGTTCCAGGCAGCCCAGGTTTAATTAGAAATTGCTATCAGTTTCACCATTGTGTTAGCAATAATACAGTATGTAGTTCTGTGGCAAGTGTCCAAGTGTTTAAAACACCTCACTGTGGTCTGAAAAAACAGCCCAGGCTGTAACTAGCAGCAGGCAGATGGACTATTAGCCATAGTAAATAAAAAGCTGATAAAAATGCTCTTTTTATTAAATAAATAAAAACAAATTGTGGAACTCAGCATTAGGCATCTGCCTTGGTCCAACCTATTGGACAATGCAGAAGCTACCCAGCAGGCACATACTCAGAGCAACATCCACTACATCCAAGTATCTCTTTGAACCATTTCCTTACAGTACAACCCTCCTGTATGCTGTGTGTATGAAGTGCTGTCAAGTTGCAGCCAATTTATGGTGCCTCTCCCACTGGGGTTTTCAAGGCAAGAGACTGACAGAGGCAGTTTGCCATTGCCTACCTCTGCATTGTGACCCTGGTCGTCTTTTGGTGGTCTCCCATCCAAGTACTAACTAGCACCAACCCTGCTTAGCTTCTGAGATCTGATGACATCAGGCTTGTCTAGGCCATCCAGGTCAGGGCTCAGCCCTTCCACCTGTTTAAAGAGCCCTCCTCATTTTTGCATAGTTTGCCCAAGGAGTGGGAGCCCTCCAAACCTCATCAGGCCAGCCATTCCACAAAGTGGGTGTCACAACAGAGAATGCATGCGCATGGGCAGTTGTTGAATTTACCCATTTGCAGGGTGTCTTCTGCAGAAGGCTCAGTTCAGGTGAGTTAAGCTGCTATGGAGGAACATGGGGAGAGAGGCAGTCCCATAGATATGAGGGACCAAGGTCATAATGAGCTTTGTATGTGATAGCCAAAACTTTGAATTGGGTCCAGTAACTGATGGATAGCCAGTGGAGTAACTGTAGAATCGGAGTAATATGCATTCTGTGCCTAGCTCATGATAATTGAGCTGCAATGTTCTGCACAAACTAGAGTCTCCAAGTTGACTTTGAGGGAAACCTATGTAGAGTGCATTACAGTAATCTAATTCTGATGTCACCCTGCCATGGATCCAGGTGGCCAGATCAGCCACGTTAAGGTAAAGGGCCATCTTCCAGGCTAGACTGAGTTGGAAGAAAGCTGCTGCTTTTTTTTTTTTTGCAGCTACATTAATTTGCTTTTCTAGCAGCAATACTGGATCTGGTATATCTCCATGGCTGTCAACTGAGTCTTTAAACTCCATTGAAAGTGGAGAGCATAAAGTCCTTCAAGATCTCCGCTTTCCCAATGAGTATCATTTCTGTCTTGTCTGGGTTCAATTTCAATTTGTTCTCTTTCAGCCATTTGACCACACTTGTCAGGCAGTGGACTCAGGACCTCTACTGCATCTCCAGGGCATTTGGATAGGAAAATACAATTCCATAGATAGGAATGATTTCTCTTAAAGCTTTATATAGAGTTTAAATAACTTGGAGAATAAGATTTATGACCCGTGGAACCATGCAAGATAATTCCCACACTGTTGATAGCTGGTCTCCAGTGGCTAACTTTTGGGTCTGTTGCATGAGGAATGATTTTTTCAAATCCTGGATATGTGTTCCTGAACTCTTACTTTCAAAGGGCAAGTTGTACTGCCTATGTACAATTTCATACATGTACATACTGTACATCCATACTGTAAAGAGGTTTCCCATTAGAATGGTTCAGGATCTCATTAAGTTTCATTGACAAATTGCAAATTGAACAATTCCCATGGGAAGTATCCCCTGGGGTGTGTTGTTGGAGGTTGACATTCCTCAAAGGCAGAATGTATAAGAATATCTTTTAGACTTCTGCTTTTTCGGTAGCCTATTAATGGTCTTTCCTCACATCCCCCAATGTCTCCCAAGATATGCCAATGTTTATAAATAACCTTAGCAATTTTCATAGAGGAGTATGATCTTATTCTGCTGGTAGATGCTAGATGTTTAGGAGCAAACAGTGTTTCCCTAGGCGTCTGTTCTGGTCTTCTCTGTGCTCTCTCTATTACTCTATCTGGATAGCCCCTTTCCGAAAAGATGTGTTTAAGAGATTGCTCTTTCTCTCTTGTAATCACTCTCTCTGCTTGAGTTCCCTTTTATTCTAAGATACTGTCCTGTTGGGATATTCTCCCATAAATGTACTGGATGAAACAATGTATAATGTAAATAGGCTGCTTTATCTTGGTACCCTTTGTGTTTCAATGGAATATACACAAGAAAGAAAGAAAGCTTGGGCTAGGACAGTTTATTGAATGTTGAATGGCAGAATTGATTTTGTTACTTAGTAAGCATTAGGGATGTGCGTTTCGGCTTTCTAAATGCCGAAAGAAAGCCGAAACAAAAGTATTTCGGCTTCTTTCGGGTTAGCCGAAACGTTTAGGAGAAAGCCGAAACGTTTCGGCTTCTTTCGGCTCCGTCTTCCCGGACGTCTGGGGGAGGCATTTTCCCACCGACTCAGCCCAAAATTGGTGGGGACCTTCCTCTAACCCCTCTCTAAAAAACCCCCAAGTTTCAGACCGATTGGACTTTGGGGGGCCAAGTTATGGCCCCCCAAAGCAGGTCCCCCTATCCTCCCATAAGAAAGCGAAGGAGCAGCATATTGTTAGCATGCTGCTGCTCATCTTCTTCTTCATTATTTCCTATGGGGAAAAATGAAGAAGCAGGCTTCCTTTGCCAGGGGTGGCATTTTGCATGCAAAACGCCCCCTTGCCCTCAGGGGCCCTTCTCCCACCCCTCCTCCCACCCCCCACCAAGGCTCAGCCTGCTCCCACTTGGGGGGGCATTTCATGGCCTCCCCAAGTAGGTGCTCTGCTCTCATCTCTACCACTGACAGCTGGGGGAGGCTTGTCTTGCCAGGGGTGGCATTTTGCATGCAAAATGCCCCCCAGCCCTCAGGGGCCCTTCTCCCAGCCCTCCTCCCACCCCCCACCAAGGCTCAGCCTGCTCCCACTTGGGGAGGCCATTTCATGGCCTCCCCAAGTAGGTGCTCTGCTCTCATCTACCACTGACAGCTTGGGGAGGCTTGTCTTGCCAGGGGTGGCATTTTGCATGCAAAATGCCCCCCAGCCCTCAGGGGCCCTTCTCCCACCCCTCCTCCCACCCCCCACCAAGGCTCAGCCTGCTTCCACTTGGGGGGGGCATTTCATGGCCTCCCCAAGTAGGTCCTCTCAGCCCCTAAAGTCCACCCCTTACAGCCCCACACAAACCCAATTCCCCCCCAGCTGCCACACACAGACCCAAATCCCCACATTAGTCCCTCACAGACCCAAATCCACCCCCACCTGCCCTACACCCATAACCCCAGGAACAGGCTGATAGAAGTATACTACACAAAATAATACAACCCACTTCACCGTTTTTGACAGCAGTTGTGTTTGTGTGATTCTCTGATGTGAAGTGAGTTGTGTTATTTTTATGTAGTACACTGCTTTCATGCCCTGTTGTGCCTTCCTACTGTGTAACCTAAAGCAGTTAAGGAAATAAAGTCCTTTTGACAGCAATATTTTGGGGTGATTCTCTGATGTTAAGTGAGTTGTGTTATTTTTGTGTAAGATACTGCTGCCATGCCCTTTGGTGCGCCCCCCTGCTGTGTATCCTAAAGCTGTTCAAGAAATAAAGTGTTTTTGACAGGAATTGTGCTTTTGTGATTCTCTGATGTTAAGTGAGTTGCGTTATTTTTGTGTAAGATACTGCTGCCATGCCCTTTGGTGTGCCCCCCTGCTGTGTAACCTAAAGCTGTTCAAGAAATAAAGTGTTTTTGACAGGAATCGTGTTTTGTGATTCTCTGATGTTAAGTGAGTTGTGTTTTAATTTTTCTGTGTGGGGGACTGCTGGTGTAATGTGTCACATGTACTTTGAAAGGGAGAAAATATTTTTTAAAAAACTTTATTTTGTGTTGTTCGTGTTTTATTCTTTGTTGTGCAGTTGGTTCCCATCATAGGGAACAATGGGGTTGGCTGGCCAGCCATCCCTGTAGGTGGTGGGGGAATTTGAGGGAGGGTGTCTGTGGTTCAGGTGCTCTTTCACAGGGACCAGCTGGCACTCAGAAGTGTGCCCACCATTGTGCCACCCCTGGGCTGTGCAGAATTGCCCAGGGAAAGAGAGTTTAGAAGTTCCCAGCATAGGGAACAAAGGGAGAGGGCTGGCCTTTGCCAGCCAGTTCCTGGGGTTATGGGTGTGGGGCAGGTGGGGGTGGATTTGGGTCTGTGAGGGGCTAATGTGGGGATTTGGGTCTGTGTGTGGCAGCTGGGGGGGAATTGGGTTTGTGTGGGGCTGTAAGGGGTGGACTTTAGGGGCTGAGAGGACCTACTTGGGGAGGCCATGAAATGCCCCCCCAAGTGGGAGCAGGCTGAGCCTTGGTGGGGGGTGGGAGGAGGGGTGGGAGAAGGGCCCCTGAGGGCTGGGGGGCATTTTGCATGCAAAATACCACCCCTGGCAAGACAAGCCTCCCCAAGCTGTCAGTGGTAGAGAAAAGAGCACCTACTTGGGGAGGCCATGAAATGCCCCCCCAAGTGGGAGCAGTCTGAGCCTTGGTGGGGGGTGGGAGAAGGGCCCCAGAGGGCTGGGGGGGCATTTTGCATGCAAAATGCCACCCCTGGCAAGACAAGCCTCCCCAAGCTGTCAGTGGTAGAGATGAGAGCAGAGCACCTACTTGGGGAGGCCATGAAATGGCCCCCCCAAGTGGGAGCAGGCTGAGCCTTGGTGGGGGGTGGGAGGAGGGGTGGGAGAAGGGCCCCTGAGGGCTGGGGGGCATTTTGCATGCAAAATGCCACCCCTGGCAAAGGAAGCCTGCCTCTTCATTTTTTCCCCATAGGAAATAATGAAGAAGATGAGCAGCAGCATGCTAACAATATGTTGCTCCTTCGCTTTCTTATGGGAGGATAGGGGGACCTGATTTGGGGGGCCATAACTTGGCCCCCCAAAGTCCAATCGGTCTGAAACTTGGGGGTTTTTTAGAGAGGGGTTAGAGGAAGGTCCCCACCAATTATGGGCTGATTCGGTGGGAAAATACCTCCCCCAGACGTCCGGGAAGACGGAGGCATTTTCCCATTGAAAAGCTGAAAGCCGAAAGCCGAAAGCAAGCCGAAACAAAGCTGAAAGCCGAAAGCCGAAACTGCTGGCCGTTTCGGCTTTCGGCTTATTCGAAAGAGATTCTGTTTTCGGCTTTCGGCTTTAGCCGAAATTTTTTGGCTTGCACACCCCTAGTAAGCATTCACGATTGTATTTCTTAGTGCTAACCTGTGTATTGTGATACTGTTTGTGCAGTGTTGTCTTAATGTTTTTAGCAATCCACTCGTCAAATTCTCTTTTTGCTCGCTTTATTGTCATTTTACAATTCTTTGGCCAGAACTTGTGCTGCTTTCTGTGCCTCTTACCTGGGCAAGCCTTCCACTTAAAGAAGCCTTTTTGCCCTTGATGACTTCTTTGACTTGAATTGTTACCCATGTAGGCATCCTTTTAGACTTCCTGGTACCTTTCCTGACTTGAGGTATGCATTGTATCTTGGCCTCAGTTAGTATAGTTTCATGGTGGACAAGATTGCGGTCTGTGGTACTCCATAAGATAATGCCCACACTGAAAATAGCTGGTCTCCAACACCAAACCTTTGAGTCCATTCCATGAGGAGCAGTTTAAACCAGCCCAAAGTACATCCCCTGATACCTACTTCTGCTTCTAAACACCTCAACAGGAAGGCATGATCTACTGTATCAAACTACAAATAGATCCAGGACGAGCAACGGAGAAGCGTGGCCTTCATCTACATTCAGACAAAGTTCATCCACTAAAGCCACCAGAGCCATCTCTGTCCCATATCCTGAAATGAGGCTGAAAGGGGTCTAGAGCACAAGAGTTATGGCGAGAAGACCTGGAGCTTGTTCTCGCAGTCACTTTTCCTAGAAAGGACAGGTTAGAACTGGGCAATAATTGGCCACATCATGTTTGCCTGTGGATGGCTTTTACGTCGTGGGCAGGGGAAGGTGCTTTGAATTAGTGACTGATTCACGATAAACATCAAAGGCTCATTTATGTGGTCTTTGCATGATTTTAGCAGCCAAGAGGGGCAAGGATCCAGTGCACAAGCACATGCCAAGATCTACTCCACAGGTGCCAGGATCCTGTCAATATCGATTACTGTAACTGAGTTAAAATGGTCCACAAGTGGACCAGAGGGTGTATTAAGAATTTGTTCCACCCCACTTATATTATAGCTGTCATCCAGATCAGAGCATATTTGTGCTATTTTGTCAGCAAAAAGTGTGTGCAAAGGTGTCACAGCTGACACCTGGGCCAATAAAAGTTTAGTCCACCCTCACAACCTCAGAACAGCCTTTGCCACAATTCTGTTCCAAACTATGCCCACAGTGCTGCTAGCTGGGCACTATGCCAAAATACCTCAAGCCCTCCGCTACTGTATTTGTGGTACTCATGTTGAGGAGGATTTACCACATTACCTACTATCCTGCCCACTTTATGCAGAGCCAAGGAATAAATCCCTTGAAGAGTTTTTTATATCACAGGTAGCCATATTATATTAAACATGGTGGAGGCTGGTAGATGCTCTGGGTAGCCCCTACGTGCAGAGGTGAGGTGGATGGTCACTAGGAAGGCATCTCTTTCCTGCAGTTATGCTTTAATTCTGGATTGCCCTTCCTTCAGCTGCTTGCCCAGTGCTGAAACTGATGTGTTAGGGCCAAAGGAATATGTGTTTACGAAGGCTGTGAGAAGAATAGTTACGTGGGATTCCCCCCCTCTCACTGCTGTTTGTTTTATTGAGTTTTATTGACAATAGCTCTTATTGTCATAATATCCTCAAGTTATTCATTAAAGTATTGCTAGTTGTTGTTTGATTGATTTTTTATTGTTTCTATTATGGTAGGTAAGGTTTATTGCATTAGGCCAAAGGCCATTACAAACAATAAAACAGTAACAAAAATACGAGCAACGATGCAGGTAAAATATACAGTACAAACTTGATAAAAAAACTATTGGAATTACACTATAGCCTGTTGATAGCCCTGTGCTGTCACGACCTGGTTTTTCTTCAGATCGCATAAATCTTTGTTTTCTATATGTTTTTACTTATTTTATTTATTTATTTATTTATTTTATCACATTTCTAGACCGCCCTCCCCGTCAGATGGGCTCAGGGTGGTTTTATATGAAAGCTGCCTGAGAAACCACCTGACTGAGAGCTTTAATGCAGTTATATCTGCAAATAAATACATAAATATTATGTCAGACTCTACATATTTCAAGCTGCCGTCTCTATTCAGTTCATTCATAAAGCCACCCTATTACTTCCCAATATCTTGGAAAGAGGTCAGCTAGCCAATTGTTTTTTAAAAGTTCATATGCTGCATGTCTATGGTATATATCTGGTAGCTACGTTTGTAGAAAAATCCAGCCAGCACTAAGAGATGTGGACCTTTCAGACACATCCCTCTGTCATTGGCACCACTTGTGTGTGTTTGTTTAAATGTTTTAAATATTTTATCTGTATTTTAAACATTATTTTGATTGCTTGCTATCTTATGGATCCTAAGTTGGGTGGAAAGGCAAATATCCTGGCTATTAAAATATTGTAATGACTACATAAAGCAGTCCTTGATGTCTATAATAAACCAGTCACTAACTGAAGACATCTTCCCTCAGCCTCTCAAAGAGGCGGTCATCCACCCACTACTCAAAAACCATCCTCAGACAAAAATGATGTAGCCAGTTATCTCCCAGGCTCTAATTTGCCCTGTCTGGACAAACTGGTTGAGATAGCAGTAGTTGGCTTTCTACCCAGATTAAAGGACTGTGTCCTAAGAAATAGCTCAGAGAGATGCCTTGGTAGGTGGGGTGTAGGCCGCCCCAGAATGTACCTCAGGATTGCTGTCCTTGCTGCTGGCCCTCACCTATCCCTGCCTGGGCAGCTCAGCTGAGAGCTGCCTGAGGCCAGGAGAGCCCAGAAGGGGCAGCAGCAAGTTGTGCCAAGGTGAGTGAGCTGTCTTGAGGCAGGAAGAGACTCACCACCATGGCAACGAGCTGTGCCAAGGCTGTGCACTGCTAGAGTGAGTTGCCCCAAGGCCAGAAGAGCCCAGGTGCCGTGACAGGGAGATGAGCTGAGGCCAGAAGGAGGAGATGGGAAGGGCCTGGGAGTGTGTGAGGGAAACCTCATAGCCTTCCATAAGTGTCCTATAAGATGTTCTTGCCTCCTTGTCCTGACTCCGCCTCCACACTCCCTCGAGCCTTCTAAGCTCCCTCTTCTTCTGCCGCAGCTTCTCTGTATACTAGGGAACTGTAAGGGAACTGTAGGCCCCTTGGCTATCTTCTGGTTCAATGTTAGATCATTTTAGTCTGCTCCTGGTTGACTCGGTTAAAAGCCATCAGGTCATACTGGATCCAGCACTGCTGCTAGAAAAGCAAGTTAATGCAGCTGCAAAAAAGCCTATAAAGTCAAATTTAGCCTGGAAAATTCTCCCCAGCCTTGATATGGCTGATCTTGCCAGCTAGATCCACACTAGGGTAACATCAAAATTAAGTTACTGTAATACATTCTATGAGGTCTTTCGGGTTGCGATTTGTTGCTGCCTCGAAGTCTTTGGAATCACGTTTGGTGCAGCGGTTTCAAACAGCCTCATGCATCTGATCACGATCTGTTCATGAAGCGTATGTGAACTGCTGTAGTCATTTCACACAATGTCGATTTTCTTCTGGAGGAGTCAGCCACGTTAGTCTGTAGTCGCAAAATAGTAAAGAGTCCAGTAGCACCTTTAAGACTAACCAACTTTATTGTACCATAAGTTTTCGAGAACCACAGTTCACTTCGTCGATTTTTTTCTGGAGTTCCTGCTTTTTATTTTTTTTAAAAAAATGAATACTTGAGCTCCAGGGCTACGGTACTTCAGCGCTTCAGCATCCAGCAAATGTTAACTCCGAGAACCAAGTTGCCACATAGAAATAAGGGTAGCAAAAAATGTATTGGGCCGCTTACACATATTAGTTACGGTGACTGGACATAAAGCAGCTGCTAACCTAAGGTTTCTGATGTTCCACTTTTAATGTATCAATCCTCTGATGTTTACCAATTTATGTGCAGTAACTGACTAGTCAATATTTGGTTGCCAAGAGCTTCTTTTAAAAAGTGCTATATATACATGGAGTCCATCATTGCTGATGGGTGCAGCCTGGTGATATAACTGTCATGTGTGGTGTGATACATTCCATCTAAGGATTAATTTGGAAACTAAGTGCTCAGCTCTCTTAATGAGATGCACTTGGTCTGAGACACAGGACATTACACTAGGAGAACAGAGTTAATTGTTTTTAGAGTTGGGATGGGGGAAGAGAAGAGCAGTGATGTGGTTATTCTGGAAGATTCCCTAAAGCAAGGCATTCGTTTGCCTAACATGAGTCATATGGTAGAGCAAGCCAAAGCCTATATCAAAGCGGAAATTAGTTTGCATTTTATCCATCCATCATCCTCAATATTGTGTTATAGGGTACCCCTGCATTTCTACCAAGAGCTGTGTCTTGCTAGCCTTCATGTTTCTTGTATCTCTCAAGGTATTGCTGTATCTTGTTGAGTTAACTATCAACTGAGCTCCTGGTACTGCATTATCTTGACAGCTAGCTTTATTGTTCTAACTGCTAAGAAGATCTGCTGAGACAGTACTGGCTTTTTAATGAATTTGTTGAATTGTTAAATCTTTAAACCTTTCTCTCTCTCTCTAAATCTTGCAAATTACATGTACATACCCATTACATATATACTGAAATGTCATGATATTGGTTGTACTGACTTAAGCCATGTAATCTGCCTTGAGTCTTAGTGAGAAAGGTGGACTATATATGACATAAACAAATAAATTAATATTTCTAAGCAGTAGTCTTTATTTATGAGTAAGACCACTTGGGATCCAGGAAGGGTTTTCTGGCAGCTTTGCCAGGTTTCAAAGGGTTCCTCTGGGTTCCAGGTATTGCAGCCAAAATGACAGACCCCCCCCCCCCCCCGCCATCACTCCCTCTTAGAATTCAGGCTCTGCAAGATGGATGGGGATAATAACAACATACTTTGTAAACTGCTCTGAGTGGGTGTTAAGTTGTCCTAAAGGGTGGTATATAAATTGAATGTTGTTATTATTATGGAATGTCATTGCGGCATGAGAGGCACTGCTACAACACTCCGTCTTGTTGAGTGATAGGTATCATCAGCCCCATGAACGCAGAATGACGCCTCTCCTCTTGGCTCATCATTCTTTCTGCCACTGTGTACAAGCCCATTTTCCCCCTTGTTCTTTGGGTCTGCAGACCATTGTCCAGTTCTTCATTAATGGTGGGTTCATGCATATCATGTTGGCTCTCCATTTCATTTGATCGATCAGGTCCATGTGCACGGCTGTTGCTCACTTCATGGGGAAAATAAATCGCCTAATGAAGTTGACTTTAAAGTACTCATTTCCAAGAGACCTACAACTTTCTCCTGGGAACTGCATTACATGTCATTCCAAATAAGTTACTGCTACACAACAGATAGGTAGACATACGCAATTGTGCCATTCATTTGCAGTCATGTCAGTTTGTGATACTTTGCTGGAGGATATGAGACATAAACCCATGTCTCAGATTTATATAGAGAGGTTCAAAAAAATCAACAGTCTTATATACTAATTGTAGAAAACCTTCCTAGGGTTGCCTTCAAAATGCTCAATGCTGGAAAGTGAAGCGTCGCTTCCAGAGTAGCAGGTGCCTCTACCAGCCTCTTTGACTAACCTCAGCTTGAGACCAGCAGACAAATCCCAAGTTCTATAGGGTTTCGTCAAAACAGGAGTCAGCCCTGCAAGGCAGGACATTTTGCAGACTGCATTTCGTAAAACAATTACTTGGATAGTTATAGCATATTGGCCAAGGTGCTGGATTCAGATTGAAGCATTGCAAACCCAAATAACTGCCCAGAAGTATGATTAATAAAGTTTATTAAAAGAAGTGCAAGAAGATTCAAATTATAGAAGTGTGTAAAACAGGAGAAAAAATGATCTCAGGCTAAATAACTAAACTAACCATCACTTGAAAGGGTTGCAGTCCTAAACCAGAGGCTACCTTTTTGCTACAGCACAAAGTCCAGGCAAAACTTCAGAATTCTAAGTCCCGAGAACAACGGGCAAGACGGTGTATAATTGCAGGGGCTTCCCACCAGCAGCAACCATCTCAACAGCAGCAGCATCCAGAGACAAAAGTCTAAAGCCAAACCAGGATCTGATCCTTAAGAAGGACAGAGCGAGAATGAGGGTTCAAGGAGGGTTCATGGCTACCAGCTTGCAGTGTGGCCTGACCAGCTTGACCAGTCAGTGATGGCAGCTTGCTGCAGTCATCATGTCCCCACAGGTGGGAGCAAATCACTCCACTCCCAAAGTGCGACTGATGAGATGGAACGTGGGTGCAGAAACTCCCCTCAGCGTTCTGTCCTTGAAACTTTCTGATCCTGCACCTGTGGCTGGTTCCCTCTGGGAACCACTTCTGACACCTTACAGCGTCATCCTGTCTGCACATTCCCAGAGAAAACTTCTTCTGCTTTTAATTAGCTTCTGGTTAGGACAGAAAGCCTAAACCAAAGTGTGAATAGGCCAAGAAACAGGTTAGATGTAGTCAGTTTCTTAACACTAACAGCCAACTGGCCCTGATCTGGGTATACTTGGATCCATGAATGGACGGTGGGACTTCTGGTTCCACCTGGCTCGACAGATGCTTATTGCTCCCGGTGAATTTTACCTTACTTTTTTTTATTGCAGTTTCAACTTTAGCTCAGGCAAATATATATAATCTTGGATTAGTTTACATTGAGGAGACTTCAAAGGCATTAAGAGCTGGGTGGTTATTTAGAACTGAAGCTGTGAAAAGATATTTCACTTGCTTGTCAACACCCCCTTAACACAGATAACGGCGAGAGAGGCTGAGGACTACTCTCCATCTATTTCAAATCAATTGAGGACTGAGGATTCCTCTGTGACTACGGACACCTCTGCCATGTTCTTCTCTATGCTGGAAGAAAATGCTGAAAACAATAAAGTGAATGAGAACCACAAAGAGCAATTTGAAGACACAGAAGCTGAGGGATTAGATATAAACCCCTGTGAGTTTTTACATCTGACTGCAAAAACTGTTGAATACATTTGCAAACAGCTACAAGTGCTGAACCACAAAATGGTCAAGATAAGCAATATGATAATGAACATAGAGGGGAGCGGAAGAGAAGGAAACAGGAAACATGAATCGAAGCTTTTGATGCCATCTCAGACTGCAAATTCTATGGAAGGTGATAAGGCATGCAAAGGTCCAATGTATTCATCTTGTGCGGTGGCTAGTAACAACAGAGGGGATTACAACCTAGTGCTACAACCATCTAAGGTCAGTCTGACTAGTTGTAAGTACAATGGATGTATTCCCTTTTGGAAATCTAAAATAGCAGCCAAGAAACATTTAAAAGCTCTTGTGGGTGATCAGATGAGAGTGGTGGATCTAAAACAGTTAGAAATTCTGGGCAGTGTGAATTAAACACTAATAGTGCAATCCTAAGCAGAGTTACTCCAGTCTAAGCCCATTGATTTTAATGGAGTAACTCTATTGAAATGGAGTAATTTCAGTGAAGTAACTCTTCTTAGGATTGCGCTGTAAGAGTTTTATTGTCTCTCAATAGCTCAGAAATACCATCAATTTTATTACAAAACAAAGGATATTTAATGACAAAGGGAATTTTCCCTGCTTGTGTTTTTATTAACCCATTATCGGCTCCCTTACTCCCAAAGGAGGAAGGAGTAGATGATAGGAAATGTCTCAGGCATCATAGGAGAGTGAACAAATTCCCAAGGAAAGATGTGACCAGCGCTAGTGCCAGCGGTAAGGAACGTGGATGCAGGACTGTACATGTAAATAACCAAGTTCCATCTCTTTCGGAAATGCTGTTGGATGAGGAAGATGTGGAGGAAAATATCCATGAAGCGTTTGTAACACTACCTGATCAGGAACAGCAGTGGATCATAAACAGGCCAGAGCTTCTGAAGACTGAACTGATCAAAAGCAGGTCTGCGAAGTCGTTACACCCACCCCCTCTAAATGTTTTGCTTGAAGAAGGATCTGAAGTGGCCCACACAAAGGGGGATCCGCATGATCAATTTTGATTGGACTTTCTGAGCAGTCATGCCGCGGTGGAGTCCTACGAATCCACTTCTCCCCGATTCCACATTAGGCTTTTGTTTCGCACATTTCATCGGCTCAAAGTCCATCATGCGGAATTTTTGACAGGATAAAAATCGATTCCTCATCGCTTTTTCTGGGGGAAGTGTCAAATGATGCACATCTTCATTTTTTAAAAAAAAAATTCCCCCCCCCCAAAATGTTGCTACACATAAACGTTGCATCAAACCAACACATTAGAAAAAAATTTCTCACAAAAAAATGTTGCTACACATAAACGTTGCATCAAATAAACATATTGGATAGGCCAGAGCACTTCCCGCTGATATTGTGGAAGAGTATTGGCTATTGACATTTGGAGGGAAAATTGTTACCAATGACCCCGCGTCTATCTTTCCCGCTTTCTTTGTGAACAGTGTGGTTTAGTGATAGGTGTTGTGTTGAGGACGGTCTCTTTCTCCCTCCATGAAATGCCTAGACCACTAGTTGAACGCTGAAGTCTCTCCATCACACTTTCACTCTACTTCAGAAGCTGTCAGCTGTCAGTGAGCAACAAGTAACAAATTTGGCCTGTTGTAAAATGGACCCGTTATTGGTCAGCTGTTGTCATGTGACACAGGATATGTTTCTGCATAGATTTGTAGAAACGTTGCAACGTTTTTTTACATTTTTTTTTAAAGGGGAAGGGAAAGGGGTAGTGGGTGTAGCTTAGAAAACATGATTGGCCAATCAAATTAAGTTGATTCGAAGGGCGAGAGATTCTATGATGTGAATTGAGAAAGGGGAGAATAAAATTTTTAGCTCTACTTACCAGATTCATCTATGCAATGGGTGGCCACTATCTCCACAGCAGTGCATCCTCTACAGGACACGTCCTGGGAACTTCCATTGATGAAAAACGGCCTTGCTGTACAGAACAAGCAGGCAGCTCTTCTTCAAAAGAGATGCTGCAAGACGACCTCTTTCACTTTAGACTTGCCTCCCCCTACTGTGCCGCTCCCCATAGAAGGGGCATGTCGCATGGCCAGTCCCATGCTTTGCTACCACACATGTGTATTCCAGCTGGAAAGATTTCTTGTGTGGTGCTCCAGTGGTGACCTCCTGTGGCCACACTGATTAATCTCATCAGAGATTCTAACAGAACAGTCAAAACTGCTGTGTGAGGTTTGCACTACAGTGCAAATCTTTATCCATTCTAAAAAAAAAAAAAAAAGGCAAGAAAAAATGGGAAGAAATTGGTGGGAAACATAAACGCCATGCAGGCGAATGTTTCAAATGGCAAGCTGATGTGACCAGGCATTGCTTTGGGAAACTGAAAACAGGGATGGAAGGGGTTTTAAAACCACTCAACACCAACGGGAGACAATTGGCTTTGTACGAAAGGTAAAATAAAACCAGCACAATCTCACATTCATGCTGCTAACAAAACGGTTTTGTATGAAATACGCTATTTATGCCATTTACCCAGCAGCCAAAATGCTTTACATCAGCTGTGTGAAAAGCCCCTACGTAGGTCTCCTCTCAGAGATTCCATTTGGTGCAGAACGCCACAACTCGAGGATTATCAGGCGAAGCAGACTGATTACTCCCTCCTTGCAGCTGCTCCATTGGCTGCCCATCATTTACTGGGCCCAATTCAGGGTTTTTGCTGTCACCTGCAAAGGTCTTCATGGCCTTGGCCCCTCGTGTCCACGGCTGCACCTCTCTCCCCATACTCTGCCATGACAGCTTCACTTATCTGACCAGGATCTGCGGCAGGTTCCACCCTGCAAACAGGCAAAGCCAACAGCCGTCTGTACATGCACATTTTCTGTGGTGGCCCCCCACCTTATGCCACCCTGCCAAGTGTATTTCTTTTGTGTGTTTCCCTGACGAAAGGGAACTTGACTGCAGGCAGGTAATGGAGCACACTCCCTGGAGTATGTCCACGCTCTCCTGAGCAAAGGGGCTGGCTGCTGTTTTCTCCCCCTGCATTCTGGTGCTGTGTATATTGGGAGCCGCATCAGGGGGCTGTGGTGGTATCGATGGGCAGCGGCTGGTTACATCTGTCCATGCCACTCCTGGATCAGGTATCGGCAGCACACCACATAGGATGAGTGAAGCTCAGCTGGGCTGCCATGGACCCTGAGGCAATCGCTCTGCTGTCTGTAGCTTGCTTTGCTACCACAAATTTCAACTCTGAGATCGGTTTCCAGCTAGCAGTGCCACACCAGCACGGGTGAACCACCGTTGCCAGCCAATTACAGGCACTGGCGTGCTAGGATCTGGCTGCCTAGCATTTTAAATTTTATAAGTATGCCAATGGCACATTTATATGTTCTCTAAAATATAAATGATGCATTTTTGTTATTAAAACAGAAACGTAAGTTTAGAGTAAAAAAAATACATTTTTCAATTTTTCACATAATAATTAGATCTTTTTCTACCGCCGCCCCTAATTTTTTACCAGGGTGTCAACATTTTCAAATATTCTATGTATCTGTCCAGGACTACTTCCTGCCTGGGGTTTTTGAGGAATGAGGCAAGAACTGTGCAAACATACATGCTGACGTGACATCTTGGTATCATGTACTCCTCTTCCCCCTATGTTTTGGCATTATACCTCCAAATGAACACATTATGTTCATTATGTTAAAACCAGAACACTTGCTATACTATATAACCGAGCAGGATTTCCATTTTGCATCTGAGGTGTTCAAACTCTTGACTTTTTGATAGAAAGATATGCTTCTATATGAACATTTTTTAAAAAGTTCACTTCAGCTGCAGCCCAAATTTGCTACCAATGGAGAGAAATATGCATGCAGTGCCCATGTACTGTTGCATGTGAGGTTTCCCACACCCCACATGCAAGCATTGGTGGCAATTTGAATGGAGCAAAGAACTGCACAGTGAACTACATATCTTTGTTTTGCAACTCCTGACATTTGATAACTGGGTATAGTGTATGGGAAGGGTGCAGGCTGGTGTTCCATCAATGCAGCGAAAAGGAACCTAAATATAAACTGCAGAGGTAAGACAGCATGGTTCACCGGTGTGCTATTTGTGCTACACATCCCAATTTTTATAGAAAAGAAGTACACTTAGATGTAAGTGACAAACATCGCATGCGATTATCACTGAACGGAACACAAGCACATTCTGGTGAGGACTGACAGGTGCCGGGTGGGCTTTGAAAGGGCTGGGATGAGTCTGTTGAAGACCTGATGGTAACACCAAGTTGCCTTGTTGAGGAATTTGGAGGCAGAAGTTGTTATCGGGGATGTGGCTTGGACTGGTTTAAAGCATTCCTCATGGAAGGGACTCAAAGGGTTGCTCTTGGAGACCAGCTATCTTCAGAGAGTGAATTGTCTTGCGGGGTTCTACAGCATGCAACGTTATCTTCCATGGTACTCAACATTTATAAGCAGCCTTTAGGAGAAACCATTCAAAACTATGGAACTGGATGTCACCAATATGCAGAGAACACCAACTTTTTAGTCTCACTATCCATATCCCCTGGTGATGCAAGAAGAGGACTTGAGTTGCTGCCTGACTGCTGTGGCTGAAAGCAATCGGAAACTGAACCCAGACAAGGTAAAAGTGAAGCTCATTGGGGAAGCAGAGATATTGAAGGGCACTTTGCTTCCCACTTGACCCTTGCAGACTCAGTTAAGAGCCTACGGGTGATATACCAACTCAGTCTAGCCTGGAAAATGGCCCCTTACCTTGACATGGCTGATCTAGCCACCTGGATCTATACCATGGCAATATCAAGACTGGACTTCTGTAATGAACTTGACATAGGTCTCCCCTCAAAGTCAACTTGGAGACAGTTTGTGCAGGATGCCGTGGCTTAGTTCTTGCAAAGCCCTTCCTGGCCTTGGTCCTTATATCTGTGAGGCTGCCTCTCTTCCTGTGCTCCACCATGACAGCTTTGCTCATCTGAACAAGACCCTACAAATAGGCAAAATCAATAGCTGCCCTTAGGTGAGCATTCTCTGTTGTGGCAACCACCTTATGGAATAGCATGCCTGAAGAGGTCAGGAAAATTGTCTCTCATGATTTTCTTGGGCCAGTTACACACTCTCAGTCTAACCTACCTCACAGGGTTGTTGTGAGGATAAACTGAAGGAGCTACTTTGGGTCCACATTGTGAAAAAAAGGTGGGGTGTATACAGAGTAGATAAAACAATTATTCATGAGGGCTTTTTTACACAGTAGGAGGGCCAGTTCATAAGGAAATTGTTCAGGGAGAAGTTTTGGTTAAGAGACAGGGGCTGTGGACTACACTACTGAGTAGGTTCTGCGACATTTAATATGCCCTGTCTAATTGCTTATACTTTGCGAATTGCTTGTGCTTTATTTCAGCATTGTTTCAGCTCTGTGTCATATCGGGGCACATTAAAATTTCTGCAATCCATGCCCTGTTGCACTGTTATTGATCATTTGAGCCATTGATCATATTGACTCCCAATGCGTAATCCACCTTGTGTCTCATTGAGAAAGGGGGACTATGTTCATCATAGATGGAGGTACAAATAGCACTGGCCTAATCAACCAAAATACCAGGTCTTAAAATGTGATTTTTTTGGTTGGTCCTAATGAAATTGGATTTGTTTTTGTCTTCATGTAACTGCTATTCCAAAGGCTGTGTTTCGAATTCCTGTTTAGAGAACGTACATGAGATGGTGGCCATAAAACAATGTTTATTTTGGAAATGCAAAAAGATCAAGTGTGACTTCCCTACTCACCCACCACTACATATTCTGCAGTGCAATTCTACGCCAAGTTACTCTAGTCAAAACCCTTTGAAATTAATGGGCTTCGTCTGGAATCACACTGCATAGAACTGTACTGCTAGCTGCTCCCCTCTGCCTGAAATGTCCCTGGCCTCCTTCTGTCATACCTGCATCTCTGCCCAGGCAATGCTATGAAGCATCATCACAGGCAGGACTGCAAAGAGATTTGGACGGGAACATTTTTAAAAAGAGGGATTGACCAATAACACTCCATGCACTCTTTAAAGCTCAGCTAGGGAGTTCTCCCTGGTTTCTTCTCCAAAATGATCCATCAGGTACAGAATGACTGAACTCAGGACAGATAAGTTTTATTTGCAAAGAAAATATTGGCAATTTATGTAAACTTACATCTCCATTTATGTACATTATGTATATTTTATATACAGGCAATGTTATGAATCAAGATGCTGACCAGCAGACAGCACCAGCGCACTCTGTCTTTCTTACACCACTGTAAGATGGGCTGCTTGTCCTTTGCCTACAGCCCTTCTGTCATTCGTGGGTTTACTTCCATCAATATATGAAACTAATTGTCAGAACTGTCAAATGCAGGAAGCAATGTAGAAAAGCTTGTGAGAGTATTAAAGTTTGCAAACAAGTAATGCACGCTCAGGCAGGCAGAACATATAGCCAGTGTAGTAGAAGCCCCTGTGCTTCTATCAAAAAGCTGGGGTGAAATTCAATTGGCAAATATCAGTGCGACTTTAGCAGAGTTGTACAGTCTTAGAAGGGTCTTCTAGAAGTATTTGGAATAGGCCATTATACTATCAGCATCTTTTTAAACATGACAGATTCATCAATGGCTGCACAGCCCTGGTTGCAAGTCTACAAGTAAACAGTGGTGGCTGTCCACGTTTGGCATTCAAGAGATTTCTGTTCCTGTACAGTCCTTGCCTGTTCAACAGAGAAAGGAACCATCATAGAACGAACGCCTTTATTTCCCTCTTTGCTCCAGAAACAGATACAGGTAGATGTGGGGATTGTTGGAAGAGCCCGCAGGTACTGGACCAGATTGCTGGCGCTTTCTAGGAGAGGGGAGAGCTTTCTAGGAGAGTGTTCCTCAAGACAAGCATTACCTGGGCCAGCTTGGGATGGTGTTTCTGTCTGCGTGACTCAGATGAGGAAAATGCCTCGGTCTGTTCAGCTCGAAATGCTTCAGATCCATGCACACAGCCTGCCCTTCCAAACTGCTGCTCACCACCCACCAGCACTCACTTCACCACCCACCAACAGTCCCACCTGCCTGCCTGCCTGCCTGCCTACCATGAAGGTGCCCCCTGGGCCCTTGAGGAGATGGGCTTCACCATGCAAAGAAGGCTCTTGGATCTCCCACAGGAAGATCCTGGGCAGCAAGCTCATCACTTTCAAGCATCTCTTACAGATTTGTTCCTTTAATTTGCTTCTCAGCATTAGTCCCAACTGGGGGAAAAGAGATGAATGCCTACATCTCAACAGCTGTTTCTCAGACAGGATTTGTTGTCCAGATGCTACAGTTTCATCATCTTTCATGATCTGGGGAACTCCCATCAACTTCCTTTCTAACAACAATTATTTTCTGGGAAAGCAGGACATATTCAAAGATTAGCATATGCAAGTAAAGCTCACGCAAGGCTGTCTGTGATTCAGTTTGCCAATTGAGAAGAAAGGATAGCTGAGGACTATTCAAACAGCACGAGACATAATCCCCATCCGTGCAGTACATCACCTAAGCCTAAAGATCGAAAGACGGCCGATTCCGAGCAGGTCTCTCTTGAAAAGAGACACCTGAAGACAGGAAAAAGCACCACAAAGCCTGGAAGCAAAACATTTACTTTGGGAAGTGTATTGCCTATATTACTGTGGTTCTTGGCCGGTTTCAATATTTTAAATTACTCTTGGGCATTAATCTTGTACTTGTCTTGTTTTTTTCCCTTTTATATGCCAATAAAAGGTGATGATGATGATGATGATGATGATGATACTTTTGGAAGCAGACTTCCATTTTTGCTTAAGCCTTTTTAAGAGACGGATCCTAAACTGATCTTCTGAGAATCTTACTCAAGTCTGTTCTGTCGGGTTTACCTCCAGAAAAGTGATCTTAAGGTGACACTGCTAGTTCCTAAAAGACCATTCAGCGGGGCAGAATGTAGTTGTTGCCTGCAACTTTTAACTCTCCTGACTACATCAACTGTTAGAGGAAGACCAGCCTATGGAAGGGCCCCCGAGAGAGACCTCAGTATCTCTGCCAGGAGCTGCGAAATGACTGAGGCATTGGAACCTCCCGTTCTCACTGCAGCTTAACACTCACTTTGGGAATGCTTACTGGAAAGCATTTTGTTGTTGTTGCTCTTATGACATTCATTGTGCCTGCTGCCTGCTTCTAAACACTGCCACGAAGTACTTGGTCTGCTTATAGCTATTGTCCAGAGAATGACGGTTAAAAACAACCTGATTCTCCACTGGGAATGCATAGCCCTACAGCAGAACTTGTTCAGCTTAGTGGAGAAATGCAAACCCCGACAGTTCCTTGCACGAGTGCCCGGACAGCTGTATGCCTGTTGTCACCTCCTGCCAGATGCTCTTGACAAGGCAACATCCAAGCAGGAAACAATCACCACAAAACAGGTCTCAGAGGCACAACATGAAATACTGGAGAGAGGCCATAGAGGCTTGCCGCCTTCTCCTCCCCAGTGCTCTCCCATTTGCCTTTCTCAACACAAGCCTCGATCTTCCTGCCTTGACATTAAGGGATAAATAGCGCTGCCATCAATTCTCTCTGTGGCTGGGATCCTTTGGGCAGCAACACTGCGCAGTTCTGGGAGGCCCCTCCTTCACTGTGTGCCATATTCCTTTAGGATGCTGGTGCATCTCCTAGCCGTATCGCTCCAAAGAAGGTTGTGTGCTTGCTCATGTTGATGGAGATGTCTGCATGGACCATTTTCACGGCAATCTTCTGCCTGGCTCTGAGGAGGCAGACCCCAGCTGTGTAGCAGGTGTTGAAGTTAGTCTTCCCTGTCTCAATGCTTCGAGTGCACTGCAGGAAGGGTTTCTCATCCACAACCACCTCATAGCTGGCAAAGTCTGTGAAGTTTATGTAATATACCTAGTAGGCAGAAAAATGGTAGCATCAGAAGGAGGCAAGTTGCAGGTCTACCGATCATGGGCCCTTGGTGAATTGGTAAACAACCCAACAAACTGAGCTTCTCGATGTCTAAACTTGGACCCAGGAGGCTGCAGAATCTTTGAATTCCACATAATGGGCAGGCAGCCTAGAGCTAATTAGATGAATGGAAAACTTGGGAAAGTCAGCTGTTAGAAATACTGCTAACAAACTTCCACATCTCTATAAAAATGCACCATAGACTGTGAGGTGGGCAAGCGCCCACTGGTAGACAAGCGACGTACAAATGGTTTGGACGTGATGCGGAGTGCGTGGGATGCTTCCGCAGTGGCCGCTGCCAGGCCGGTTTCAGCTCTTAGCCTATTTTAAGGGGAGCTTCTTTTTTGAAAAGCAAACTGTCATTCTGCATTGAACGCAGCATGATAGATGTAATAAGCCAGTCTGAGGAAAAGACACTGAACAACACAGCCCTGTAGACAGTGAAAAGAAAATTTAAAAATGAACTTACAAATTTGGGTCCATACCCAAATGTTAGTAGTGGCTGTGGTCATAAATGACTGAATATATTCAACACAAGGGTAAGCAGCTCAGTTGCAAAAATGGAAGGGCAAGAGGTTGAGGAGAGACTAAATCTGTGTTAAATCCTCCAAGTCCATTTTCTTTTGGACTTATGATCAAGTGGGCATCCACAGTGGGCGTTTTATTTCAGTTGTATGGGAGGGGGTCAGCATCCAGCCCATTCCCCTTTCTGCACCCCCACCCCAGTACTCCAAAATATAAAATGCTCCTTTAGTATATACACTTTTCTTCTCTTTGTTTTTAGAAGCCCCTTTTGTGGTTCCCAAAACACTTTGCATTTTGGATACAGGAAAAGGAGTTAGGCCTAAGACCGTACTCACTTCTACCTGACTATAGACGAAGTAGGTGCCATCCACCAGTACCTCCAGCTCCCCACTGCGGGCGTGCAGCTTAAACACTCTGGGGTTCATCGTGATGCGAGACCAGTCGTTCAGCACCCCACCTGAAAGATCTCAGTATGAGAAAACGGCAGTCACTCAGTACCCGTCAGAATGGAAAACGCAACAGCAGCACGAAAACAGATTTTATTTATCAATATATTTAATTATCAATATAGCCCCATCGGTGGATGCTTAAATCCAGAGTCTGGAGCCATGGATTGACAAGACAGATATTTCTACAAAAACCTGAAAAAGCCCCAGCTTTGCAAAAAATATCTGAAATCTGAAACAAAAACCAAAATAACATGGGGGTTAAACCTCCCCACTCCCCCGATAAAAGCAATGCCTATAGCTTTAAGAAACTAATGCCCTCAGTGGCTATTGCTAGATAACCATAACAGTATTGCCAAGCTACAAGCCTTGCTTTCTGTCAGTAAAAAGCAGGCAGAGGAATCAGAGCCCTTCCCAGAGTTGTTTTGGCCTTTGAAGGGCTCACTGGGGCCAGGCCCAGAAACAACCACCATCGCAGGGTTGTTGTGCGGATAAAATGGAGGAGAGGAGAATGAAGTAAGCCACTTTGGTCCCTGCTGGGGAGAAAGGTGGGGTATAAATGAAGTAAATGGCAGGTAGGAAACAGAGAAGGAAACAAGGAGAGGATATGGTGGCTGGCAGGAAGAGAGAAACAGTGTGGAGAGGGGGATATAGAGGAAAGCAACATGAACCCTGCAAGGCACTGCAGGTCCTCCGCCACACAACTGGGTTGGGAACAGCAGCTGGGCCAGCACTTTATCACTGGTCCACTCATCTCCAGGTGGAAACTGCCACAGGGAGGGAAGGAAAGCTAAAGACTGAGGGGGAGGGGGTAGGTTGGCTGGTGGGTGGGAAGGAAAGAAGGAGGCAGGAAAAGCAGAAAGGCTCTGGGGACTTTCAGACGAGGGATAGAGAAAGAGTCAGGGAGAAGATGGGGAGATCTCCCTCCCTCCCCCCGGATTGTGTATGCAGCACACAGCAAGGAAGATCCAGAATGCCACCCCACTGAAGCCCTAAAGGATGAAACAAATATTTCTAATAATAGTTTTGACTTCCTCTTGCTCCTCTTTCTTCATTTGGGTATTTCTGTTTTTGCTGTTAATATTTTGTATGAGATACAACACTGTTGTTTTTGGAGATGTGAAAGAAAAGAATTGTAAATAACTTTAGAAAATTATTTGGTGTGAAGGAATATGGAGTACAAAGGGTGATCATATTTTATAAAGTGATATATAGAGAAGGGCTGACACCAACACATTGCCACACGGAATACTATTTCACAATCAAAACTACCCTTATTTTATATCCCACCTTTCTCCCTAATCAGGATATAAAACAGCTTATCATAGCACATTCTGCTCCTCTACTTTATTCTCACAACAACCACCCTTTGAGGCATAATAGGCTGAGAGACTGTGATGGTCCATGGTCACCTGGCAAGCTTCCATGGCAGAGCAGGGGCTCCAACCCAGTTGTCCTGGGTCCTAGTCCAACACTCTAACCAGTATGCCATGCTAGCCAAGGAATGACCAAGACGGCCAGTGCTCATTGCTTGAGATTCTTACCATTCTTTACTTGAATTGCTGACCCTTGTCCTTGCAGATGAACTACAGCTGGCTGCAAATCAGAATACAGATGATTAAAGTTAAGCAAGTGCTGGGCACTCGGGATCACACTCTGCCTCTTGAGAGATTTACAAAACTGCTGCAGCAGCCTTTTCTTAATTCAGAGTCTAATGACAGGACCCATTGCTCTGTCCACATGATACCCACTAACTACCAGTGAAAACCTAAGCAGGCTCATACTCTTCTATGCCCACTGAATTCTGCTTTGGATGGCATTGCAAATGCATTCTTTTATGCTGAGAACTTTGTTTGCTTTTGTTGTAGTTTCTAGTATTTATTTGCTTTTGTTGTATTTTCTGTATAAATCTTGAGAAGAATGGTGGATCCTCAAGTATCTATGTAACAAGGTATGAAAAACAGCTGCCAAACAATTTCTTAAAATGTACATCAACACAGCTTCTCCTAGATACTGAGCTCCAGAAGGCAATCCCGTTAAGCTCCAGAATGAGTAGCAGTCATGTAGCATCAAGAAAGCTACCTTGGGGTGAATAAAAAGCATTTTTGGAAAATGTAGCATTTTCAATCAAAGAAAGCACAGATTCCACGGAGTCCAGGTTCACATACATGTTCTCTGCTAAGCTAGAAAACTAACCTGTGCATCTCTAGGTCCTGCTTTATCCACAGCACCTGCAAGATAAAATGTTTATGATAAAACCGAGCTTAAAATGTCTATGTAGAATCTGAAGTACCAAATCTTACAAACAATGCATAAAACTTGATGATTTCCATTCAAAGAAATAAACTACAATTTCATGAGGTTTATCATGAGGCTGATCTTCATGATAAAAGAACTGAATTCAAACCAGTCTGTTCACACTTGCAGAGCCAAGTTACCTTGAAACCGTGAATGACAACTGAGGATGCTGCCCACCCTTCTGCCCGGCTCTATGACCACGAATGTTATTCTTCAAAGCGCGGCTGAGTCAATGAAGAAGCTAAGAGACAGTGAAAAAGGTGCCTGGGCTTACCTCTAACTGCTGCTTATTATGTCATGTTCTGGTGCAGCTTCTTAGACGGGAACTGCACCTGAACAGGCCAGCCTCAGAAAATGCAGGGTGTGTGAAAGGAACTGCCCTTTTTTCAGTCCTTGTTGGAGCTGGAGCTGACAATGAAAATCTCACAGTGGAGCAGGACAGAAAGGATGTGTGACTGCATAGCACACCCTCAACAGACAGAAGTTATGGTAATGTGCCACCCTGTTTTCAGCTGTGTGTGTGTGTGCCTGTGCACCCATTAGCAGGCGAAATTAACAAAAGGTAGAGGGTGTGATGCTCTTAAATGAACATGTTGAGAAGAACTTTCTTTCTAGCTCTTCTAGAATGTTCATGAATAAAATATGTCATTTATGGTCCACCTTTTTCACTGAGAATCAAGGTGGATTACACAGTGTGAGATTAGTACAGTCAGTATCACGGACAAATTCATAAACAATGCCATAGGATAAATAAACACAAGTTTACAAAGACATAGCATTAGCAAGAATCCAGTACAGAGTTGAAGAAATGCTGAAGCAATTCTAGGGCTGATATAGGAGCACGTATTTAAAGCAACAATTAGTACGTAAGGCAACATAGTGGTGAAGTCAATAGGTGAAGTCTATGGTCCCTAACTCATTAGCAGAGCATCTGAGACTCCCTCTCTACAATACAAAAGCCTTTTTGTATAATTTGGCTTAGCACTGTTTGCAGAAAGCTAGGAGAGTGGGGGGTCTCCTGGTCTCCTCGGGCAGGCCACTCCACAGGGCAGAGGCCACCACAGAGAAAGCCTGCATAGGGGCTGCTGTTGATTTCGCCCACGTGCAGCTTGGCACCTGCAGGAGACCCTGTTCAGATGAGCTAAGCTGCAGTAGAAGAACATAGGGAGGGAGGCAGTCCCGTAGGTATGCTAGACCAAGGCCGTGAAGAGCTGTGTGTGTGTGTGATAACCAACACCTTGAACTGCGCATGGTACCTGATAGGTAGCCAATGGAGTGAGGGTAGAATGGAGGTGATGTTCATGCTCCTGCTCGCTCCTGATAACAGTCATGCTGCGACTGAAGAACCTCCGGTTGCATTGCAACAGCATTGCTGTCTAGCAACACACCTTCGAGGAAGGCAGCTGAAGAATGTGCCCTTGTTGAATGGGTAGAGGGTACTCAACTTTTGCTTCTATGTAACAGCACACGGGATACCAGTGTGATAAACACGGGACAGAAGCCCTGGCCCCTTCCTTGGTCCCATAAAAAATCCTTTGCATTCTGTATATAAAAAGATAGCACTTTCTTGACAGCTAATGGGGATCAGATAAGACAATATCCTGATGGATATGGAAAGAGGACACCAGTTTTGGCTGGAACTGCAAGCTCGGTCACTGCACAACTGCATCTGGCACTTTAGGAAAGGTGGGGATCTATTCCGAGGGCTCTAATTTCACTTATCCTACCTGAGGAAGTGATAGCTGTTTTAGCTATAAAAAGCTGTAGCACAAGTGCCAGAGGCTTGAAGGGACTAGAATTTTTTTTTTAATTTTTATTGGTGAGTACATAAAGTATTATTAAATGTAGATTGATATATTAGAAAATTGGAGATATAGAAGAATTTGAATATGCTTAGAATAAGGGACTAGAATTTAAGGTCCAAAGACAGACTCCATCGAGGAACCGGGTAAGTCCCTGGTAGAAATATGTTAAACAGACCTGAAGAAAGATTCGAATTCCGTGTGAGAAAACGTGTTTCCTTTCCATCTGTGTATCGCAAGACGATTTGACAGCCATATATACTTGAGTGGAGATGGATGCAAATCCTTGTTTTTATAGTGTAGAAGGTAGTAAAAAAATGGAGCCTCTGGAATATTCCCTCAGGCAAGTGTCTTGTAGGTTGGCCCGGGGTTCCAGATCTCTTCCGTATTTAGTGGAGGAATTCTGAGAGAGGATTAATGGCAGTTGCAAAACTGGGCCTGAGGCCTGTCGGCTCAGCTGGGGCCAAACTGTGAGTCTGGGTCGTTGTGTGTCATGATGGAAGTGGCCACGGGACAGAGGACTTTGCCCTGAGATGATCCAGTAGAGCGGCAAACCAACTCTGCCTGGGCAGAGGGAACAAAGAGGCGTCTCTATTTATATGCCGCCTTTCCACCCGAACTAGGGTCCCCCAACGGGGCAAACAACAGACAATTAAAGCATTAAAATTGCATCTAAAATTCATATATAAATACAGTAAAAAGGTATCAAGAATAAACACACACACAACCAGGGAGGAGGGCCTCTCTATCCTTCCACATAATTATACAGCTGTTATGGAGAAGCTCCAGTTATTTCTATGGGAATGGCTGTCCTCTGATCTCATTCATGATGATTAAAAAAACAACTGCCTAATAGGTCATAAGATTATCAAAGCAGCAAATTAATTCCACTAGACGCCTCACAGAATCCTGGCATCTCCTGTAGTTTTTATGAGATGCGCGTGGCTCAGATCTCCAGCCCCTTTAATGGAACAAAGGCCAGTCAGGCCGATGGACAGATCTTCCTCCCCGCAGATCCAGCTTCCTCCTCTCTTTGTCCATGGAGAGGAGTCATGTGAGCCCCTGTAAGCGCGGCTCCCCTGTCAAGCTTCCACTATGGAGCTGGCAAGGGAGTGAGTGAAAAGTACATTCCATTTTACACTAGGAATCGATCTTCCTAACCGAGGCTGATGTTGACCACATTTCTGATGTCACACCCGTAAACCTCTGCGCAGGGAAAGCTATGGGCTCTCTAGACTCAGAGTGCTGTACTTTGAAAGGGCTTGAGGTGCAGACAAGACAACATGGACATCCTGAGATTTCGCCACTCTGGCCACTGGTTCACTATACTCTCAAATCTTCACACACAGAACTAGATTTGACTTCTGACGTGGTGTCATCTAGTGATGGTTCTGAGGGCATCTTGGACTTTGAATCCAAGCGAGGAGAGGAACTACTGTCCCTTCATGGGTCTCTGCCCTCTTCAGGTACCACTGAGCAACGTTCTGCATAGTCTTCAGGTATAGGGTATGGCCAGTGCAGACGTTGTCTTCAAATTGACCTCAGATCCTCAGGGTGGCTCTTGCAGTATTGAATGATCTCATTAGGGCAGTGTGGACAGATGGGTAAGGTCTGAAATAATGATGCCTTCCATATACTGACTAGTGTGGTGACACGTAATGGAATCCATACAATGGTAAGGCTCCCTAACCCAGATGTTCCTGTCTGGGTCATCTCTGGTGTGGGATCTCCAATTTTGCACATTTAGCATCTTGCCACATCATGTCCCTTATCGAAACAGCGTAGAAAAACATGGTCATCGTTGAGTGTCATCTTGCCCTTGCACTCCTCACATTTTTAAAATAATGCTTCGTGTGCCAGGATGGGGGAAGCCTCCACTACTTTTGTCAAAAAACCCCAACAACAACCAAAAACCCAGCACAGGGAACAGTCTCATAGGAGGAAACAAGGTGAGTCTACAAAAGTCACCGCAAAGGATGCAGCTCACACACAAACGACCAGTGGTGACTGAGAGACGACCGAGGGAAAAGGAATTTCTCCCTCTCTTTTGGTACAAAGGCTGGAAAATCCATTTGGGCAGAGAAGCCTCTTGCACAATTCTCTAAGCTCCAGAAATGTATATACCATGAAGAAAAACCTCATATTCCTACATGTGTTGCATGTGTTGTTCCATCCCCCCCCCCACTCTCCAATCCCAGCTGAACGGCATTATTTTGTCTTACTAGGCATTCTGCTTACAAACACCAAGGTGAAGTTTCAATTTCCTTGCCTTTTACAGCATTTGGAAGTATGGTTCACTTACTTGCTTCCTCAGAAGTCTCTTTTCATTTCAGTGGGAAATTTCCACACATTTAAGCTTAGAACTGACACCTAAACCTGCATTAACTGGCAAGTAAATTTCCCATAAATTAATTGGGCTTCTCAGTAAACGGTCAGGCCAGGGAAGCAGTGATGAGATGCCATTTTTCTGATCTGGACAGATCCTAAAGCTATCTGCCCTAAGGGGAAAATATACAGGCCACTCCTAGCCCGTATAAGGCATAAAGAGCCAGTGCTGCCACACAATATGGCCGTATTTACTTTAGACCTAAAATGTTTTTTTTTAAAAAAAAGAGGTAGGGGAGAGAAAAGGCAGAGAGGCACTAGGCTCATCTCTCCAAAATGTTTGGTGTAACTATAGAGTTAGACCATGGCAATTAATTAATAGGCAACTGTGGTACCATATCAGAACCATGAACAGGTTAATATCAGCCACTGTACAGGTGGCAAGGGATTGCCGGTCCCGTTACCTGTGCTGATCAGACATTGCTGTGTGGCTACTGTGGCTGTGATCCAAGCCATTCTATCTCAAGGCCACTTCAAGCCTGTACAAGGCATAAAGAGCCAGTGCTGCCACACAAAAAGGAACAGACATATCATACAGGCACACTCACCAAGGCCATCCTTGGATGCAAACTTGGGGGAAAGCCCAGATTCAATGCTCTGTTATCACTCCAAAGTCAGACCCATGACTATTGGCAGGCACTTTTTTCCCAAGTGAAATGTTTGTGACTTCACCAACTTGGCACTAAGATGACAAGCCTATGCATATTTACTAGGGAATTATCTAGTGAACTCTCTTGGGGCAGCGGATCTGTTATGCTGGTCTAAACGCATACAGTGGAGCTGCATGCTTGCTAGTGATGCAGCAAAACACCACACACGGCTTGCAGCACTTACCAGAAGGGCCCTGCAGCCCAGGAGGTCCCTGGGGTCCAGGGGGTCCAGGGGGTCCGGGAGGTCCCATGACTGTGGTGCCTGGAATGCCGGGGATCCCTGGGATTCCTGGAGGTCCCTGAGGTCCGGGAGGTCCGGGGGGACCCTGAGGTCCATTGGGGCCTGGAGGGCCAGCTTTTTTGCCTGAGAAAATAAACGTTCATTATTTTTACCTCTGAACACAGCAGGCAAAGGAAGGACAGTCAGCGCCGCCACCTCCTCTACAGCTGGAAGGCAGACTCACACCTCAGATCGGTACGAGATCTTCCACTGTGTCAGGATGTCGCCTGTCATACTCGGCAAGGTCCTGTGTGCGGCCTGACTCTGATGATAGGGGCTGAAGCTGTTCTCTGACTGGAATGTACAAGCCTGCAAGGGAGGGGGCTGCTCTGCTGTTACTTGTGTGTGTTTCTCTCCAGCCTGGGAAGCGGTGCCTCGTGGCCTTTCCAACACATCATCTCTGCTTTGTCCTGCTGCTCATCTCTTGAGCTTAGCTAACTGTTTCCGGAAGCGGGTGGGGACTCTGGGGGTTAGGCTGTGCTTAGAATCCTATATATGTTACGTGCCTGTAGAGAAAGGCCATTCCTGGCAAGGATTGCAGTAGGGGTATGGTTCTCGTAGCTTCTCAATAAAGTGCTTTAACTCATGCAGTGAAGTCTTTCTGGCAGTTACTTGGCAGATCCTTACACACTGGACCAAATCAATGCTTGAAGAGACACAAGATGTAGTTTTGCTCCTGCTCATCAAGCAACAGGAATATGTAAAGCATTACAAAGAACTTGGGTTTTTGGAAAGCCCCACTGTCCCTCCGCCTCACTGTGGCCTCTAGCGCTGTCAGTCCTCAGGCAGGGCCTGGAGTTCTCCTGGAAATTCACTGCCCGAGTTCCCCTGGAGGAAAGGGCAGCTTCGGAGGGAAAACGCTATAGCCTACCCCCTCCCCCAAACCCTGAGCTTGGTGTCACACTGGTGCTTCTGCTTAGTGCTGAAAGGGCACATTTCACATACATTTTTGCTCTTTTGCAAAAAGCATCCGTCTTTTCAACGGTGCTTCAGACATTTTGTAAAAAGTGGTTGCAAACACTATCACAAGGAAGCAGTTCCCAGTCGGAACAGGTCTTCACTGCAGAGGCAGTTGTTCCGACTATCCCTTAGCTTGATCCAGGGGCAGTCAACTGATGAATGTGGGCACGCAAACTCATCCCAGAGATGAAATTCAGTCTGGGTCTACCCCAATCAGTTATGTATAAATATTTATAAAAACAAAAGTTTTGACCAACAAGTGTGGCAACTAATGACATCTGCAAACGTAGCAGAGATGGAGGAGGTGTGTCAGAAACACAAATCTGCTTAATTTAATTTTTTCATAGATTTGATTTTTGATGTAACATTTAAGAATCCTTGGCATAGAATTTGATTGTTTGAAAACACAGTTTATACATAATAAGGTAAATGGGGGCAAGCCCATAGACGGCTGTAGAACTGTACAAAGATAAAAGCGGTCGCCACAGAACAGAGACTTGCTGAACTGGATAAAGATACATCAAATCCGATATCTTGTTTCCCACAGAGCCAGCTGGGCGCCCCTTGAGAAGTGCTCAGCTCAGGCATGGAGACAGTGTCGGCCCTCCGCTAGGCGCTCTCAGAATCAGGTATAAGGAAATCATATGAAGGGTCAGCTTGGGAACCTCAATCTGGGTTATTTGGACTCTGACCTCCTGTGCCTAATAAAGAAGGTGCAAATTTAGGCATTTAATGATGTCGCCCCAGTTCCTCTCTCATTTGAGCTAAACTGAACTTTGTCAGCAACGAGGCACCTTCCTAATCTTCATAATGTGGGTTGCACAAAAATGTTGGCGATGATGCAGCACCCGGGTCTTTGTAGCCATGGCCCCTCTCTCCATCAGAGCGCATGCCTCCTCCTCCTCCTCCTCACATCTGAGCTGGCAGATGGCCAAGACTTCATCCACTCTTCCAACTCTTCTCATCCTCCATGAGACATACTAAAATCTATAACCTTGAACCATATTCCAAATGTTACACATTTCCCCTACGGCATTTTTATTACATTCCTTTGGTTGATATCACCTTCATCCTGCACTTAACCACAGTATCGGATCAAGTCTGCATGTAAACCAGATTTCAGTGGGCCCTCCCCAAGAATCAAGAAGCAATACATACAACAGCTGTTTTTGCTAATCCTGCCCCTGGGGCTTGTTCTGCTTCTAAATTAGCTGCTACTTCAGGTGTAAAACAATTATATGTAATCCCAAAGTGACACGTGCAGGCAGGCAGCTGCTCATATGCACCTCATTTCTCATTCAACTGAAATTCCTCTTTGCAAAGCTGACAAAGCAGAAGAAAGATAACACTCTGTAACAACCACATTTACAATGAAATCCTAAGAAGAGTTACTCCAGTCTAAGCCCGTTGATTTTAATGGGCCTAGTCTGGGGTAACTCTAGTCTGGGGTAACTGTGACACTGAGAGATCTCTGTCTTTTGGTGCTACACCTCTGAAGATGCCAGCCACAGCTGCTGGCGAAACGTCAGGAACTACAATGCCAAGACCACGGCAATACAGCCTGGAAAACCCACAACAACCATCTGGGGTAACTCTGTTTAGGATTTCACTGTTAATTAGCAGGGCAGCCATCTAGGACACAGAATAACGGTCCATAACTTTCTGCTATGTTTTGCAGTTGGAAAACATGGCAGGGCATTCCCAGAAGGCCCCATGCTTGGATATTTCTCTGCCTTCTGGCCACAACTTGATGAGAGAGCCAGACATGGCTAACACCTCAGCCCTGTGAAAAGTCCTTGTTTGTCTGACTCCATGCTTTCTAAGAACTGACCGTGTGGAGGGAGTTCCGACTGGTGTTCAGAGAATTTAAGCACTTGCGGGTCAGGGTGGAGCCAAGCAAGTGAAATGGGGATGGAGATCATCCCTTGCTTTGCTGAAGGAGGTAAAGCAAATTACCTTAACACCCAGTATTTCTTTCTATTGGATTTCCAAAAGGTTAATATGGATTATATTGTTTTGATGCCACCATGGGTGCTTCTTGGTCCCTCAATGATGCTGTTCAGAGAAAGTAAGAAGAAAAATGTAACTTACCTTTTTTCTTTTTAGATGATGTACTTGTGCCTATAAAAAAAAATTGAAAGATATTATACTTATCTGGGGTTGTCTTAAATCTAAAAAACAGCCCAAATGAATGGATGACAATTTTCATAAACTTCAGCTTCATGAAAATGATTTTCCCCACCAAAAAAACCTTTGAAAATCGTACAGTTCAGTGCAGTTGTTTATAACCAATATGAATTGAAAACTTTGGATCTCGCATTAATGGAATTCACACTTACTAATAGTTAATAACCAAGAAAGGTATAACCTTTAGTGTTACTGTTTTAGTGATGGCAACCTTACCAAACAATATGGTCAAAATATCAGTATGTTCTCCTTCTTTCTAAATTTTGAACAAGTATTTTAAATAAAAATATGCAGTTTGTTGTTTAAAAAAAATGAAAAATAGAAATTATATTCGGCCTTACAAAGCCATGGCTTTCAACATTTGGTTAAGTTTTCAGGGGGGGTTGGCCTTTGCGAGGACTAAATTTCAGGAAGAATATATTAAAGGAAATGTCCATGTGGATCCACATATTTAAAATATTTCAATCACATATGGTCCTGGAAGTCTTGTATGTTAATATATAGAGGAGGAGTTACATGAATACAACTATTAATACAGAAGATCAAATTTGATTTAAATTTTTTAAAAATATGGCTTCACAAGGACATTTCTTTTCTTTTTTTTAACTCTGTTTTGAAGTTTGGTCATCTAAAAGACAAAGTCATTGAAGACCCTTCATGGCCTTGGTCGCTCCTGTCTGCGGGGCCGCCCCTCCCCCTGCGCTCCGACACAGCAGCTTCGCTCTTCTGAACAGGGCCTTCTGCAGGTGCCACCCTGCAAATGGGCAAGATCAACAGCTGCCTCACATGTGCTTTCTGTGGTGGCCCCCACCACTTTATTGATGCCCCCCCCCGTGTGAAGAGGTTAGGAAAGCTCACACTCTCTTGGCTTTCCACAAACTATGCAAAGCTGAATCACCCCAGAGGTCATTTAACTCTGGGAATAGGCCTGTGCTGTAAGAAATGGATCAGGCAAATGTCTTAGTAAAGGGACAGAGCCCGTAGACTATACTGCTGGTGTATAAATGTATATGGTGTATAAGTGGGCCTATGTTCATGTCAAATTACTTGTTTTGTTTTAGCAATATTTCATATCTGTGTTTAGTTCTGAGCTTGTTTCCAAATTCTTGCAATCGATATCCCATTTTATTGTTTGTTGAATGTACCAGCCATTGATCATATTGACGTACACTGTGTAATCAGCCTTAAGTCTCAGTGAGAAAGACAGACTATAAATAACATAAATTCTGTTCTCTGATTAGTGTTCACAGACTGCTCTGTTTTTTAGGCTAAAAAAGGACAATTTTAACATTTGGATTCATTTGAAGATGGAGAGTCGAGCATGTTAGTAGTGCTGGCAAAACGAATTAATGTGGTAATGTAGCTTGATGTGCTAATCTTCTCTGCAGGGCTATTGTCGGGTATAGAGTGTTTTGTTAGCCTGGTGTTTTTCAGGACTGGAAACCATGCTCTATTCATTCTTAAAGTCTCTTCTTTCCTGTTGAAATTGTGCTTATGCTTGTGAATTGCAATGCCTTCCCTGTGCAGTCTGACAAAGTAGTTGGAAGTGTTGTCAAGTATTTTAGTGTCCTGGAATAGGATACTGTGTCCTGTTTGAGTTAGGCTATGTTCAGCCACTGCTGATTTTTCAGGATGGCCAAGTCTGCAGTGTCTTTCATGTTCTTTTATTCTTGTCTGGATGCTACGCTTTGTGGTCCCGATGTAAACTTGTCCACAGCTGCAGGGTATACGGTATACTCCTGCAGAGGTAAGGGGGTCTCTGTCTTTTGCTGAATGTAGCATCTGTTGCATTTTTCTGGTGGGTCTGAATACCGTTTGTAAGCTGTGCTTTTTCGTAAGCTTTCCCATCTGATCAGTGATTCCTTTGATATATGGCAAAAACACTTTTCCTGTGGGAGACTGTTTTTCCTTAGTTGTTTGATTTATCCTTGGTTTACTCGCTCTTCTGATTTCATTTCTGGAGTAGCCATTTGCTTGAAGTGCATGGTTTAGATGATTAATTTCCTCATTGAGAAAGTGCGGTTCACTTTCCAACTACTTTGTCAGACTGCACAGGGAAGCCATTGAAATTCACAAGCATAAGCACAATTTCAACAGGAAAGAAAAGACTTTAAGAATGAATAGAGTATGGTTTCCAGTCCTGAAAAACACCAGGCTAACAAAACACTCTATACCCGACAATAGCCCTGCAGAGAAGATTAGCACATCAAGCACTAATCCATATGCAAAAGAACCTCCTCATGATACAGTGAAGCCTCCCTCCATTAGCATTCCACACCCTGGGAAACTCTTACAGGATGACTCAGCCCAACCCCAACCCTCCTGAGTAGATATAAATGACCTGCCAACATCTTTTCCACACTGTGACACTGAGAGAACTCTGTCTTTTGGTGCTACACCTCTGAAGATGCCAGCCACAGCTGCTGGCGAAACGTCAAGAACTACAATGCCAAGACCACGGCTATACAGCCCGGAAAATCCACAACAACCATATGTTTTCTTTTATTGGTTTATTCTACCAATCTGTAGAACTTCCCTAGCTATTTGCATATTTAGTAAAGAAAACGTTTGAAATCTGATATTGGGTCTGAGAAAGGATGCCCGGAGAACATTTACTTAAGTGCCAGCTACTTACTCTGCCTTAATGTTCTGTGAACACATGTACATTCTGCATGCATGTGCACACATCTGTAAGAAAGAGCCAATCCACGTTTCCTTTAGAAATGAAAATGGGGGACACTACCTGGATAAGGGTGGGGTTTAATCCACATGTTCAGCTGTACATGCATTTAATGGAAACATGAGAACAAACCAATACATGTATAAAGCCAAATCAAGTGTACTTATTCACTGTAAGTTGTGAATATGATTTTTAGCAAAACAGTAGAAGGTAAATGAGGTTAGTGACTTTTGTTTCTCTTGTGCATGTGCACACATGCACATAGGCGCGCACATGCACATGTGCGCGCACGCAACCCCCCCCCCCAAATCTTCTAATAGAAGATTTAAGAGTGACAGCTAATGTTGCAGTGAAGACTCCAGACAATTTAACTGAACTCAGTTTAACATAATTCAGTACCAAATCCTCTGGTGAGTTTGGTCTGTTAGGAGAAATTCCAAATAAGAAGAATGTTCCATCTAGAATGTCCAGAAAAAGTAGGTTGAGTGTGTGAGATTTGAATCAAGAAGAGGTGAACAAGTGGAGGAAAAGTCCACTGCCTGACAACAAATCACAAGAATATGACATCGAAGGAAAAAGCAGCATACCCTTAGAGACCAATGTAGTAATACTGAATAAGTTGGCTGATGAGGTAACATTAAACAGTGATTTATGATATAGTGCCATGTTCCCAGTCTCGTTTAAAATTTTATCTTGGAACACTGCGGGCTGGGAACAGAACAAATCAAAGCATGGAGTCCTTGATTTTCTGTCCTCATCTCATATACTGCTTCTGCAAGAGACCTAGGCCGAGGGGTTTTTGAAACTGAAGGCTTTCATTCATTTTATCTTCTTGCTGCGGGTACTGTGGGACGGCCTAGGGTTGGCCTTGCCTGCCTGATCGCCAAATCACTGAATTTAAAAATAACTCAGATGAAACCCATGGGAATTAATGCTATGGCTCTATAGTTAGAAGCTTTCCCGTTTAATATGGTGATCATAAATGCTTGTTTTTCTTTCAGTTTAACTTCTAGTGATTTGGATGAAATATGGTTCAACATCTGGAGTATGTGAGGAATAATTATGGCCCCTTATAATTGGCCAGGGATTTTAATGCACAATTAGAAGCTAGTGATAAGCAATAGTGTAAAATGAATCATATTTTTAGATTGTTAAATCAAGGGCAGTGGTTTCCCGGTATATGTATCTCAAAAGATGACACAGTCATTGCAGGTGGCATGGTGCTTAGAAAATGTTCAGACACTCATGGGTTGGTTTTAGTCAATGGTATTAACATAGTGGATGGCCCCATGGATTTTACATTTGTTTCTAAAAATAGTTCTAGTGTGATAGATTTGGTGTTGGTTTCGATGTATTTATTTGTTAAAATAACCCAATTTAGAGTATATGAATCTATTGTTAGTGACTATTTCCCCATTCTTTGGCAACTGGATATTAAACTAAGCCAGGCCCCTGGGAGGTTAAACTATGGTTCTGAGTCATAGTTTTCTCTGATTCCATGGTGATGGGATGACAAGGTCAGGGAGGAAGTGGCTCAATTACTGTATTTTGAAGAAATGCTCATAAATAAGAATAAATTGATGGAGTCTACCTCTTTCCAAGAGATTTTGAAGGAATTCCACAGGATATGCTAGACCAAATCAAACCTTTATTGGTGAGGAGGGGTGGTAATAAACCCAAATGTAGAAACAAAAATATTTGGTTTGATACAGAGTGCAAAAATAGAAGGAGGCAAGTCACAAAGGACCACTATAAATTTAAGAAATCTAATAATGTTGCTATGCAAATAATATGCCTTAATTCAAAGCATAGACATAGGATTCTTCTTAGGCATACGAAGTAGTGTGGTGTCTGACATCCTGGGGCTGACCTGATTGAGGCACCCACCAGCAAAGGACACGAGAGGATCCTTAACAGGTCACTAGCTCAAAGAAAACAAAATATGGATAATTGTATCTCCTGTAATAAGCGAGTGGAACACTTTATGTCTTTATACGTAGCAGATACCTCTTCCCTACCCTCGACTATCGAGGCTACGTTGGGTTGTAAAGACAGAGATATTACTTGGTCCTCAGCTATGGAAATCACATCTGGAATCTTATTGCTGGTTTAAAGGCAGGCAAAGAAGCAGGGCCTGATTGGATACCACCTGATCTAATCAAGGATTTTGCCACTTGTTGTTCCCTAATTTTGACACACTTGTATCAGACCTCTGATTATTCTGGACAATTTCCTGTGACCTGGCAGGAGGCTATTTATAAAAAAGGGGATAAACTCGACCCAAAGAATCACAGACCTATAAGCCTGTTGTCATCTTTTGGGAAACTTTATGCAAACCGCTTACTCATTAAGTTGAAAATGTGGATGGATTTGAAACATCTATCCCAATGGAACAGAAAAAGCTGGATTTTGAAGCAGTATGTCAACAACTGATCGTTGTGTGGCCCTTGTACATATGGCTGAGAAATATACTAGAACCAAACAGGGTAGTATTTGCTTTATTTGACCTAAAATTTACTTTTGATATGGTCCTTCAGGACCAACTCTGGAAGAAGCTATGCAGGACAAATGTATGAGTTAGGTTACTCTTTTTGATTAGTTGTTTTTATTCTAATACTCAGATTAGAGTCTGCTATGGTGTAAATGGCTGTTTATCTGTTCCATAGAGGTCAGGAGGGGCATAAGACAAGGCTGTGTCCTTGTTCCTACCTTGTTTAATCTTTACATTAACAATTGAGCCCCTAGACTGAATATGCCGTCTTTGTACACTCCACACCTAGGGACTCATCTGTTTCCAGTCATGATAGAAGCAGACAATACAGCTCTGGTATCAGTAACCAGAGTGGGATTGTGTCGATCAGTAGAGATCTTCATTCAATATTGTGCTGATGAACACCTGGTAATTAGTTTTGAAAAATCCAAGGTTTTAGTTTTTGCTGGATCTTGTAGGCCAAAATTATTATGCTGGAATATCTCAGGCCTACCTGCCTTCTTACGTTATCTACTTGTAAATAAACCTTCTGTTACACTTTGATTCTCCCCAAGTCTTCTGTGCCAGTTTCTGTTTATGGGACGTGCAAACCCCTGATCTTTCCCCTACTTGGACATGGCTGGATAACCATTCCACTTATATGTTCCTAAGGGTGGGACAAGAAAAAAAGTTGAAGCTAAACATCCACTACGCTACTAAAGGCTTCCCAGCCCAGTATTCAGCTTCATAGGCTTAGAGAGAAGTTTTACCTCGGGGTAGGGGAAGGTCAGCCCAAGCCTGAGACAAGGGTTTGTGACAGGTGCATTTGAAAAGAAGGACCTCCAAGCCGTCTGCATCAAAGGAAAAGATGAGTAACAGAGCTTCAACTTCAACTGCTAACAGAGAACAAGATCTACATGGAAAAATGGGTGAGATCACCTCCTTTAAAATCCCTGAGCATAATCAAAATAATTTTACTGTTTGGAACCACAGCTTAAAGTTCACCCTCAAGATAATTGGGCTGGAAGACATTCTAACAAAAACTCCTCCTTCCAATGATGTCCCAGATTTTAATGATTATAGGAAGAAAAATGCACGGGTCATGTTTTTAATGGTTTCATCTTTAAATGAAGCTTATAACCCATTAATTGATCAGTGTGAAACAGCTAATGAGCTTTACAAGGCTATCCAAGAAAGAAATATTAAGAAAACAGATGATCAAATAAGATCTTTAAGAATGAAACTGTACACAATCCGATTTCGAGATGATGATATGGATTTTCATTTGAATAGCATGTTGCACATTGTTTCACAATTGAAGGCAGTTGGAAGTGCAGTGCCAGATCTGGAAGTATTTGCTGCTATTATGGGGAGTCTTGCAAATTCCTATGAGAATCATGTGACTGTCTTGAAAAATATACCAGGCCTAACCGTTAACCCCCTTATCAAAAGTTTAACGGACGCAGCACGGAAAAGGAAATGGAATAGTCTGAACGAAGGCTTTCAAGCCTTCAAGGTAGCAGGGAGGGGAAATGCCCACGTGGCGTTGCCGTTCCTGTAATAAGAGGGGCCGTTTTGCAAAAGGATGCTGGTCAAAGCATTTGAGGGAAGAGAAGAATTCTCCCAGAGAACAAAGGAGCTTCTCCAGAGGACCACGTGGACACAGAGCACAGTAAAATCAAGGAGCCAAAATGCAGTGAGAGGCACAAACAGAGAAAGCTTTTCTAAAAGTAACGAAGGACGGAATTCAAGGCAAAATGTTCGCATGATCAATGATGAATTTGATGGTGATTTAAAGGATCTGTGGCTGATCAATTCTGGGAGTAGTCATCATATTTTCCCAAACAGGAATTGTTTTATTGAATCTGATAACCAACCTAAAGGTGATCTCTTTCAAGTTGATGGATCCCCACTTGAGATTCTTGGGACAGGAACTGTGAATTTGCAACTAATTGATCTTGATGGCTGTGTTAATTTCCTTACCTTAAAAGAATGCCTGTATGAGCCTCAGGCAACAGGAGGCATTCTCTCTCTTGGAAGAATGTTAAATGCTGGGATTAAGAGGGAGATGAATGGGACTGATAGCTCAATGTTTATATTAAAGGGATTTGATGCAGAGATCCCAATTATAAAATTGAAAAATTGGCTGTATTTGAGAACAGAAATTGGTAGAATTGCAAGCCTAAGAGAAAAGGACTGCGCTCATAAAAATTGCCTGTATGGCTGGCATGTCTGTCTCAGTCATAAGAATTTTAATTCGATTCAAAAGTTGTTAGAAAGCAGTGGAATCGCTTTTGATCTTTGTGGTGCTGATGACCAAGTCTGTGAAATTGGCCTGAAGGCAAAAGCAACTGCACCAAGATGCAGACTGTATTCAGAGTACTAGACCCCTGCAGGGAGTTTATTCTGATTTAATCGGTCCTCTGAAAACCTCAATGATTGGACATGTGACCATTTTCAAGAGGTTCCGGAACTCCGTTCCCCCGCGTTCCAGCTGAAAAAAAGCCCTGTTCAGGACAGACAAAAGGAAGTACTTCTTCACACCTCACATAGTTTAATCGTGGAACTCACTGCCACAAAATGTGGTAATGGCTGCCCACTTGGAAGGCTTTAAAAGGGGAATGGATAAATTCATGGAGGATGGGGCTATCAACGGCTACTAGTCAGGATGCTCCCCCCAGTACCAGAGGCAGGTGTGATTCTTTCTGTCAGTTGCTGGGGAGCATGGCTGGCAGGTGGCTGCTGCAGCCGTTCTGCTCGTGATCTTCCTAGAGGCAGCTGGTCAGCCACCGGAGGGGCCTTTGTTCCGATCCAGCGTGGCTCTTCTTGTGTTCCTAACAGGGGTGCCTTTTGTGGCTACGTTTTCCAGTTCACACATTGCTAAGCCATCCTGGAGACTGGCAGGAGTTCCCCCTGTGGCAGGAAACAATCTTCAATCATGAGACCTAATCCAGCTGTGAAGGTTGAAAAGAAGCTCACCATGTAAAAATCTCCTCCTCCCCCTACCAAGCTGTTATTCAAGTTGTGATAAAATAAAATGCACAATGACTTGCTCTGCCGTTTTCTAGCATATGCTTTCTCCTGGATGAGTTTTCACACAGTGGTGATAAACAGCTTTCTTGATATGAGATGATTTACAACTAGTTTGACAAGAAAGAGAAATAAAAATCCAATATAAAAGATAGCAAAATAAGCCACAGGATACCTAAGTGAGTGTAATTGCATCAAGAGAAGTGATGAACTTGTATCTCCTAATGTGAAAGTAAATGAAAAAACTTACATATACACCAGACATTTGAGGGAAAGCATAACATTTGCCCCATGGAGGCATCATCCTTCTCGCATGTAATGTAAATTCATCTTTGCAACAGACCCAATTCCAAAGCAATTAACCTAGAAAATAATATATCTTGCAGATATGTTTTTGTTGTGTAAGACAGCACCTGTGGCATAGTAAGCAGAAGACGTGAGTCAAACTTCTTCTTCAGAGAACATGTTCTGGCCTCACTCACGCTCATTCAAAACTGTGCTCTCCTGGAAGCATTCCCAAGACACAGAAGGGGAAAAACAAGTGGTGATTCAAGGCAAACACCATACTTGGCACCTTTTCACCTGTGCAGATTAACATGTTGCATTTATTCACTAACTGTACTTTATTCTCACCATATCTACCATTATGGTAACTTTCAAAGCGTACAATCACAGCGACTTACAACCCTCTTCCCAAAATGGGAAAAATAATGTTGATTATTGATTTTAGCAGAAGGCAGGGATTTAGGCAGAGGCAGGGATTCCAAGCCTATATTCATATTTGCCCAAGTCACCTCCATCTCCTCTCTCTGATCTACTGAATCTTCAGTGCCAGAGCTCCTACATAACATAATATATTTCATTTATACCCCACCTTTTTCTCCAATGGGGACTCAAGATGGCTTACATTAATCTCTTCTCTCTTCTCTATTTTATCCTCACAACAACCCTGTGAGGTAGGTTAGGCAGAGTGTATATGATTGGCCCGAAGTCATCCAGCAAGCTTCCACTGCAGAGTGGAATTTGACCCTGGGTCTCCCAGATCCTAGTTTGACACTCTAACCACTGCACCACACTGGCCATTAAGGTATCCTAATAGGAAGCAACAGTTTCTTGACATCTTTTCATCCTACTATAAGTAATTTCATGTAGATCATGGCAGAGAGCCAATATAGTGTAGCTATTAGTGTGTCAGACTATGATCTGGGAGACCCAGGTTCAAATCCCTGTTATGCCATGGGAGCCTGTTCGGTGACCTCAGACAAGACACACTCTAACCCACTTACACGGTTGTTGTGAGGATACATTGGAGGAGAGGAAAACAATGTAAATGCTTTGGATCCCCACTGGAGAGAAAGGTGGGGTATCCTACTATATAAAAGGCTAAGCGTATTCAAGCCAATTCACTTCCTACCCTGGTTTGCCAACAGAGGGTGCTGCTGTGGAGGGAAGCCCAGATGAGGCAGCCAGACCTCCAGAGAGTGCACAATGGGGGAAAGTCCAGACCACGATCAGGTGCAGAGCAGGCGGCAATGCCTGCCCCTGCATTCACCCAGCTGGGATCAGGAACGGAGCAGGTGACAATGCCCGCCCCACCTTCACCCAGCTGGGATCAGGAGCAGAGTAGGTGGCAATGCCTGCCTGCCTCCTGCCTTCACCCAGCTGGGATCAGAAGGGGAGCAGGTGGCAATGCCCGCCTTCTGCCTTCATTCAGCTGGGATCAGAAATGAAGCAGGTAGTAATGCCAACCCCCCCACCTTCACCTAGCTGGGATCAGGAGCAGAGCAGGTGGCAATGACCACCCCTGCCTTCACCCAGCTGGGATTAGGAGCAGAGAAGGTGGCAAAGCCCATCCTCTGCCTTCATCCAGCTGGGATCAGGCACAGAAGAGGAGGCAATGCCCCCCCATTCAACCTGCTGGAATCAGGAACAGAGCAAGTGGCAATGCCCGCCCCTTGTCTTCACCCAGCTGGGAGGAGGAGCAAAGCAGGTGGCAATGATCATCCCCAACCTTCACCTAGCTGGGATTGTAAGTGGAGCAGATGGCAATGCCTGCCTGCCCTTCACTCAGCTGGGATCATGAGGGGAGAAGGTGCCAATGCCCACCCCCCACGTTCACCCAGCTAGGATCAGGAGCAGAGCAGGTGGCATTGCTTGTCCACCGCCCTGACCCAACTGGGATTAGGTGCAGAGCAGATGATAATGCACACCCACCCTTTAACCAGCTGGGATCAGGAGCAGAGCAGGGGGAAATACCCACCCTCCACCTTCACCCAGCTGGGATCAGGAGTGGAGTAGGTGGCAATGCTTCCCCCCCCCCCCGCCTTCACCCAGCTGGTATCAGGAACAGAGGAGGCAATGCCCGCCCCCCATTCAACCTGCTGGAATCAGGTGAGGAGCAGATGGCAATGCCCCCCCCCCCACTTCATCTAGCTGGAATCAGGAACAGAGTAGGAGGCAATGACAGTCCCTTCTTCACCCAGCTGGGATCAGGAGCGGAGCAGGTGGCAATGCCCAGCCCCACGTCACCCGGCTGAGATCAGGAGCAGAGGAGGTGGCCATGCCCACCCCCCCTGCCTTCATCCGGCTGAGATCTTATATATATATAGTATTAATGCAGGGGTGGGCAAATTGCGGCCCGCGGGCCACATGCGGCCCGCTACAGAGTTTTTTGTGGCCCGCCAAGACAGTAGAAAAGTGTGATAGGGTACATTTGTCTCATTAAACTGATTCTAAAATAAATAATAAAATAAATAATTAAACTGATTCTAAAATAAAATAAAACTACCACTATTTTATTTTATTTATATTTATTGATTTTTGTGATACAATTTATACCTTTTCTGAAATGCAAAGTTAACTAATGAATGCAATCATTTTAAAAGGTGCGGCCCTCCGCTAACCTCCGCTCCCACAAAGTGGCCCCCGAGTCAAAACAATTGCCCACCCCTGTATTAATGTCTTTGTTTACATAGCCATACATAGTCACTTCCATTACATTAACATAATCCTACATCAATACAACCTTTCCCCCTTTATGTTACCCTCCCCCCCCTCCTGTAAGTGACCAATTGGAAAATAATACTTTATACTTGCAACCATAAGCACACCCTTTGGATTTTGTCAAATGTATCTTTGTTGCCCCCCCTTCCCTTACCCAATTTATATACCCAAGCCATTTCTTCCTTATCTCTAATATATTATCCTCCCATGTCTTTTCTTGTTTTAATATGGTCAGAATGTCTGATTGGATCATTTGATATAGATACAGATTCCATCTACCCATAGTCCACTTTGCTGCGTCCTTCCAGCCGTAAGCTATGACTGCATGTGCAGCAATGATCATTGTTTTAAACAACTCCTGTTTAGAGTTATCTACTTTATTATTCCCCAGAACTCCCATAAACAATACCTTCTCTGTCAATTCTAATTTAACTTTACATAAATCCTCCATCTTTTCCAGAACCATTTGCCAAAATTCAGTTACTTTAGGACATTCCCACCAAAGATGAACATAATATCCCTTTATCTTCTTGCAATGCCAACAATTTGAATTCATTCCCTTAATCATATAGGACAATTGGGAAGGTGTCCTATACCATTTCAATATTAATTTCATCTCCAATTCTCTAAATTTTTCTATTTTTATTTCCAATATTCCTTTCATTAGTCTATCTATCTCCTGTACTGTCAAATTCACCTCTCTTTCCCACTTAGTATTATCCCAGTCATGTAATCTTTGTCTTTATTCATTAAGTTGTATATCTTCCTTACAATACCCTTCTTATTACCCTCTTTAATACAATATATTTTTTCGAGCAGAGTATCCTCCTTATTTAGTATTCTACAATGCCTTCTCTATTTCAAAATATTATATAAAGTCATGATCCTTAGCCAATATTGTTCTCCCACTTTCCCTAATACTTCTTGTACTGGTATCAATATCCCCTGAGTATTGTATAAATCCTTCACTCTGAAAAAAACCCTTTTCCTTTAACTTCTTCCAGAATGTTTTCTCAACATTTTTAAATTCCTCACTTAAGGATTCTAGTGGGGTCCATTTGGAAAGTCTTGGCATCCAATTAGTTTGCAGTTTCCCCCAGACTTTTAATGCTGTTTGTCTTGGGCCTATTGTATTTTTAATTTCATTCTTCGCCTTCTGTGTAAATATTCCAAATTTGCCTGCTCCTCTATTTATAGTGTCCTCCCATCTTACCCATTTATCCAAGCCTTTTCCATCAATTTCCATCAACATCCTTATTTGGAACGCTTCATAATGGCTTTCCAATTGTGGCATACCCCATCCCAAATCATCTTGTGGTGAGTATATCACCTTTCTCAAAATTCTAGCTTTTTTCTTCCCAAACACCCAATTTTTTATTTCTTGATCCCATGTAACATTGCTTTTTGGGGATCCACTCTGGTGGTACCTGAAATAGGTATAACATCTTAGGAATTATAAACATTTTAATTGCCCTTATCTTTCCTAAAATATTTAAATATCTTTTACTCCAGTGGTTTAAATTTCTTTGTATCTTTCTCCATATTATTTTATAATTTGTCCCCACCAAATTTTTAATATTCTTTGTTATTATTATTCCCAAATATTTTAATCTCTTAATTCCTAATTTCGTACCTGTTAATTTTGCTATTTCTTTTTGTTCCTTCAAATCTATCTTTCTAAACATTATTTCTGATTTCTTAATGTTTATCCCTAAACCTGAATATGCTTTAAAATCCTCTAAAATTATCATTAATTCTCTCAAAGCTTCCAGAGTGTTCCCTAACACTAATAATATGTCGTCTGCGTATAAATTTAGTTTAATTTCCTCCTTCCCTACCCTGTACCCTTTAATTCTAATACTGTTCCTAATTCTATCAGCTAAGGGCTCTATAGCTAAAACAAACAACATTGGGGACAGAGGACATCCCTGTTTCACTCCTCTCTGTATCAGTACTTCCTTAGTATGATCATCATTAACTTTAATCATAGCTTTCCCTTCCCTGTAAATTTCCTTTAATGCATTCAAAAAGAGGCCTTCAAAACCATATTTATTTAGTACTTGAAATAAATACCCATGATTCAACGTATCAAATGCCTTATAAACATCCAATTTCAAAAGGGCAAACCTTCCCTCAGTTTTTCCATGATATAAAGTATTAATCACGTTCCTTATAGGGTGACCAATATATCTCCCCTTTACAAAGCCATATTGATCCTCTCCTACTAGACTTGGAAGTATTTTCTCAAGTCTATTTGCTAATATTTTTGCAAAAATTTTATAGTCCTGATTTGCCAGACTAATAGGCCTATAAGAGTTGGGATCCTCCGGGTCCCTCAATTGTTTCCAAATGGTCATGATTTCAGTTTTCCTCCAGGAATCTGGGGCTTTCCCTCCCTCAGTATCCTGTTAAACAGGCTCTGCAGTTCCGGAGCTATTAATGTCCCAACCATTTTATAAAATTCTGCGGTAAGTCCGTCTAAACCTGGTGACTTCCCATTTTTTAAATTCTTTATAACACTCAAAATTTCTTGTTGTGTAATATCCTCATTTAAAGCTGTCAAATCCTCATTCTTGATTTTGTTAATTGTAACTTCATCAAATTGGTTCCCTTCCTCAGCTTTAAATAACTTACTATAAAACTTTTCAAAAATCTCTCTTATCTGTTTGTCCTTAAAAACCTTATTTCCCATTTCATTTTTCATGCACACTATCTTTTGTCTTTCCCTTCTTTTCTTCAGATAGTTTGCCAATCTCTTAATCGAATTTATATTTCTTCTCTGAAACTCATTTTTCACTAATATATCCTTTTCCCACAAGGTAAGATTGTCAAATTCCTGCAATTCATCTTTCAATTTATTCAACTGTTCCTGAGTTTGCCTTTCCATCTTCCTTTGTAATCTTCTCTGTAGTTCTATTATCTCCTTTAATTTTTGCTTTTTTAAATATTCATTTTCCTCCTAAAATGAATTTCTTTAGTAATACATATTCCTCTGATAACTGCCTTTGCAGCATCCCAAATTATATCTTCCTCTACAGACCATTTATTTTCCTTAAAATACTGTTGTACTCCTTTTATTAATTCTTCCCTATCCTTCTGAAAAGAATAGCCACTCCCCTTGCTTTTTTTGTTCCACGTGATTCTATCTGCAAACTCCAATTAGGCGAATTCAGCACTGGTCTTAAATCTTTCTTACTTTTGTGAGTTTCTTGAATGAACAAAATATCAATCCCCAGGTCCTTTGCCATTTTATTTATTCTGTAACATTTAAGATCCGAGGCCAATCCATTTACATTCAAGGAGAGTAGTTTAATCACCCTCCAAAGTCTTTATTTATATCCAACCCCCCTGGTGTGCTTTCTGGTCTATCTTTTACTATCTTTTTCTGGTTGCTTCCCCCCCATAGCCCGAAAAAAGAAACCCCTTCTCAAGGGGTTGGGTAAGGATTCTAGATCCCCCCTTTTCTGTCCCTAGAAAAGAAATCCTGCATATCCACTTAGCTCACCCCCCCCTTCCTTATTCCATTTCTTTCAACCAACACAAACAAAAAAACCCCAAAAATACTTTAACACAAGGTATACATTGTACTCCTGAAGAAAGCTCCATCATTATTCCTTATTCAGCCACTGATACAGTTTCTCACTCCCTTTCTTGCTCTCCTCCTTCCTGCTCTTCCTCTTCATCGTCCTCCTGAGCTGTATATTCTATTTTAAGTCTTTGAAGTAGTTTCTCAGCTTTGGGTGGATTCCTGGCTCTCAAAAGTTTGCCATCTCTGTAGACCAGAATAGTAGCTGGATATCCCCAGGAAAATAGAATGTCATTCTCATGTAATTTCTGGGCAAATGGCCTCATTAATCTTCTTTCCTGTAAAGTCTCTGTTGATAAGTCAGATCGAACAATTACCCTTTGACCCTGAAACTGTAAATCTTTTTCTTTCCTAAGCTTTTTAAACACAAAGTCCTGTATTTTTTCTCTTGAAAAGGCTATTACAATGTCTCTTGGCTTGAAGCCAACCTTGGGCTTTGGCTGTAAAGTTCTGTGAGCGCATTCCAGGTCTTCTGCTCTTATAGAGATTCCATTCTGCTGAAAGAATTCAATTAAAGTTTTTTCAAGATCTTTAGCTGTGATATCTTCTGTTATTTCCGATAGTCTCAAATTCCTTCGCCTCTGACGGTCTGATAATGAGGCAACTCTTTTTTTTAATTGTTGTATTTCTTTCTGATGTTTTCAGATCTTTTAACTGCTTTATCTGCAGCTGCCTGAGCTGTTTTAATATCGACAATACATGTTTTAATATCGTCTGAAAGTTGTTCAAACTTATTTTGTAGCTCTTTAATGTCCTGCCTAATATTTTTTTCCATACTGGTTATCAATTCAGCCAGTTCTTTCATCTCATGCTTTGTCGCCATTTTGCTTCCAATTATTTGTCATCATGAGAGAAAGCTTTAAATAACAGAATAGGCAGAGCACTCACCAAGCTTAGAAAATAACAGCTGCTTCTTCAGACTTTATCTTCTCTGGATTAGTTGCTTTCAAGCTTATCTTCCAGTTTTCTCGGTTGTAGTTTAGTTTTATCTAAATTATTTCCAGGAGTGCAGCGTGAGGGCATCTAGCCTCGTTGATGCATGCGCAGAACTCCCCATCCGGCTGGGATCTGTGACAGAGGAGGAGGGAATGCATACCTGCCTGCCCTCCACTTTCAAGAGTCCATTGTATTTTTTTTTACCACAATGGGCTTTGTGCTGGTAAATGAAATAAGTAAGCAAGTCAATCAATCCTAGTTTGATGGTCCTGTTCCAGAAGGTGGTGCCTGCGTACAGCCCTATGAGGTCCTGCAGGCCAATGGCCAGGCTATTATATTGGTCCTCTACGGCAAAATGCAGATGTTTCCACTGCGAAGTTCTGACTGTCCTCTGAATCTCTGGATGGGAGCCATATGCTTCAGTTAAGGGGCAGCCAGCTGTTTTCTAAAGTGATCAACCTGAACTTTTTAAATGTTGTGAGTTCATTTACTCCCCCAACAGCCATAATTAGCTGACTGCTCTCATATTCCTTTAGGACTGTGAAATAATGGAGGCAGAATCTGAGATCTTGTTCAGATTGAGGACCTAATTTACTGGCAATTAAATGGTCTCTACTTACTACTTTAAAAGCATCCCCCAAAATATGTGGTTTAGTTTCATCTGATGTATTGTCAGACAAGTATTGCTTGATGTTTTTTTTCTATGTCTTTGATGCTGTTTTGATTGTATAATAATGCTTTTTTTAACGACCAGTGTTTTTCAGTAGTTGTTTGAGAATTAGTGGAAATTGTACAATTAACCCAGGCATGGTCTGAGGATGCTATATTTCTGATTTCAGTGCTGATGAAAATAAATAAAGATGAAAATAAAATCAATCTTTGTATATATATATTGTGCTTGGGGGAAAATATATAAATTCTTTTTCACTTTTATGCATTTGTCTCCCGATATCTACTAAATGGTGGTTTTCTAGTATTATTGCTAATTTGGAGTTTTGCTGTCTTCTTTTGATTTGCTTATTACTATATTGAGATCTGTCTACTTTGCAGTTTATTATATAGTTGAAGTCTCCTCCTGCTATTAGTTCACCCTCTTGAACTCTTAATAGCATATTAAATGTTTTTTTCTATGAAGCTCAGTTGATTTTTCCTTTGGGGCATAACTAGATATGATTGTAAAGAGTTGATCCTCTATTTGATCTTTGATGAAGATGAATCTGCCTCGTGGATCCATTAGGGTTGCTTTGTGAAGGGAGTATTTTTTGATATTAGAATTGCTACTCCACATGCTTTTGATGTTCCTTTAATGTGATACTGTGATTGGATCCAATTAGCTCTCAAATCATGATTGTTATTGGGACGAAGATCAGTTTCTTGCAATGAAGTGATGTCTGGTTTGGCTAGATTGGCAAGTATGTGTTTCTTCTTAATTGGATTACCAAGTCCTTGCACATTGTAGGAGGTTATGTTTAATTTAGGGTTCATAATTCTGTCAAGACTTACAGCACAATCCTGAGTGGGGGTGGGAGTGGAAACTGCTCAGGGAGTGGACTAAGCATTATGCTGTCATAACTCAGACTTACGTGGGTGTAATCCCCCACCGCCAGTGGCTGGGCAATGCGCAGCACCATTGTGGGCTGCCTCAGGTGGCCACAATCAGCTGTTGGATGGAGGCATAAGTACAGTGCAAGTTCCTGTGCCAGGGCCAGGGGGCAGGCCAAGGGGTGGGCCATGAGTTAGTTGGCTCCCAAAGCAGCTCTGGACCCAGGAATGCCTCCTGCAGCAGCAGAAAGTTACACCGGGGGAAAAGGCAGCATAGCTCATAGGTACCCATTAAATGGGAAAACACGGCTACCTCCGGCACCCAACCCTGCCCACGTGGCCCAGTGGAGCATGGGATGGTGACTACTGCAGGGACCAATCTGTGTGCGCCCCGTGGCAGCTGAACCCCCCCCTCCATGCACCAAATCAGCTCCCTGGGCACCCTATGTAACTTCCGGCTAGGACACCCATGAACCCAAGTAAGTAGGGAGGTGGCCGGAGGCTCTGCCTGACAGCCCCCTGCTGCAAAGACTTAGAGCGGGAGGTAGGAGGGGGTGCTCATAGTGGCAGAGCATGAGTGCACTGGGGGGACTTTGAAGAATCAGGGAGTACTTTGCACTCACTCAAGGGAAGAAGAGCTTAGTCCAGAATGTCAGAATAAAAACTACCACCAAGTTTCCTTCCAGGTTATCTGACTCTTGAGTTCCGGCTTGGGAAGGGACAGAGGACCACTTACAAGTAAGAGGGAGCTGGGGAAGCAGCACCCTGGCTCACTTGTTTGCACCACCTGCCCCCTCCCCTCACCCACACCCTGGCAAACACCAGCCTCTGCAAGTGAGGCTCGCTGGTGGGGGGGGCAGCAGCAGCCGCTACCTGTCACAGAGGCAGTTCCCAGGGAACAGCCCTCAACACAGCCATTCAAGGGGCTCCAGTTTCCCATTTGGGGGCTCTGTTCAGACTCTCTCAGCCAGGTCCCCACGGCAGAGGAGGAAATGCAGCTGCAGGTCAGGATGACTGGGTGTTCGTAACTCCCTGTTGTGGTGGGTGCACAGCCCCTAAACTGTCTCCCTCACAAGATCAGACTGTCCTGACACAGATGAGGAATACTTTCTCACCAGAGGGGCATGCATCATCTGCGTGTGGGTTGCACTTGTGATGATGGAGGTGCCGCCGCTGCTCCCAACCATGGCAGACTGCGCTGGAGCTCAGACAGAGCTGGGATCTTTGCCACACATGTGTGTTTCCCTTTCAAGCAGGTTGCAGGCCATCAGGGAGGCCAAGGAGCATGGCTGTTCCAGCCCCCAATGATCTTCCTCGACTGCCATTCAGGGCCAGCCCAGGGAGGAGTCCCCAAGGCAGCCTGCATCTCAATCTCACTCCTGTGAGGGCAGCAGGAGGAACGGATCTCATGGCTCCAACTGCTGAGCAAACTGCCTTTGCTCCTTTCCCAGCCAAGGGACATTGGCAAGATGCATGTCCAGACAGCCTCTTCACTTTTTGCAGCTCAATAAAATGTGTCGAAAAACAAAAAACTGTCTGTTTGCATACCTGTGGATTACATTGTGCCCCCCCCCCCACATAGGCATGTCTTTTCACACATCTTGGTGACTTTTTTGTTTTATTTTTAAAGGGTTTTTAATAGATTTTATATATTGTATAAATATAGATCTTTATATATGTATCTATTTTCCTCCTTCCCTTTTTTGTATTTTTGGTTGATTAAGTTGAGGCAAATCCCCCCCCCCCATGTTGTTTCACTAAGTTCAGTAATTTAACGCTAAATTAGAGTTATTTTTAATTTCTAAACAACAACGCTGATGAAATTCCTGAACAATTCTATCTAATACTTAAAACTCTTATTAAACCTTACCCCCATTTTACTCTACAATAAAAGTTACTTCAATATATTATAAACACTTAGTTATTGATAATAAACAATAAATCACTCCTCTGAATAAATGTTATCAGTAAATATCATATGAAGAAAGTTACAGGAGGGATTGTATGTATTAGGATGTTATACAATTACAATAGTACTATAAGAGCAGTATAAAGAATAAAATAAAAGAAATAGAAAAACACATTTTAATTTAATTTATTTTATTAGATTGGTATTCTGCCCACCCCACAACAGCAGGCTCAGGGTGGATCACAATTTACGCACAAATTAAAATTACAGCAGATAATTCATATCATTTAAAACCATAAATTCAAAACATCCAAAAATTTAAATTTAAAACTCAGCTCTTAATTTATACAGCTCTCTATATCCTGAAGAGATTAGATTATTGGAATGTATTCCAAGACAAAGGGGCTATATTTATTTAGGCACTAAACACACATACAAATTCCCCTATCCCACCCCCGAACCTCTTAACCATTGTGTTTTTGAACACATTGATTAAATTACCCCTTTACATATTCCAGACTTTTCCTGCTGGATGTGAACAAAGAAAATGTTACTGGTTATATCTAACTGGTATCTTACTTCCTTTTGGGGAGTCGGTGGTTGAGACATCTTCCTTTTATAAGATGCGCTCTCATATTCCATAGGGATAGTTGCATTGACAATTTGAAGCAGCTTAAACCTGACTCTTGATCTGCAGCAAAGTACATTTTTTCCTTATATTTCACTTGAAGCTTGGAATGGTTTATCCATCTGTAGCCAATTTTTGCTTGTCTTCTGTGATCAAATTAAGTTCTCATCTTTTATTTAAGATTTCTTTAGGAAGATTAGTATATACTGAGATAGGCACACCTTTAAAGGAGAGTGTGTTTGGATTTCTTGCTATTTCCAGAATTTTTCTTTGTAGTTCTCAAATCTGGGAAGGTAGCAAGGATGTCCCTCAGGTGGTTTGGGATGCTGACTCTAAATGCTTTGGAGATTGTCAGGACAATTTCCTTTTCCAGCTGCAGGCAGCTCGCCAACCAATTTGCAGTCATTTTTTCCTCAAAGCCTCTGAATTTGACATTTTATTGACGTGCTGAGAATTCCAAGTTTTGAATGCTATCTTGCATTTGTTCATTTTCATTTTGTAAAGATTGGATCTCATTTTGCAATATGATACTAAGATCTATAGCATAGTCTGTTTTCTACATAGTTTTGTTAATTTCTATTTTAATTTCTGTGATCTTCTCTCTTAAAAGTTTGATTAAATTGGTGATTTTCTCCAAAATATTAAGTTCCACAGACTGTAATAGATTTGACATCTCTGAACCACAAGGGTTAGGGTGTTGTATTACCTGTGGGTTTTCTCTCTGCCACCACCATGTCTGCGTCTTTCCCAACCTTGCTCTGTGTTGCCAGTGATTGCATTGGGAGATAGTAGTCCTGGAGGTTTCAGGATACTTTCCTTGATGATCTTTTTGTTTTTCATGTTCTGTTTGCCCATATTATGCTTGTTGATATTTTTATTGTTTAGGGTCTTGAGGCTTTTAGGTTCTGGGTGGGATTGGGCCTCAGTTTTAAGCATCCAATCTTGCTTCACTGCGAATCCATGCCCTCTTATCTCTTTTTTTGAACTTCCTGACAGAGTGGTTCCTCAGTGGAACAGGCTTCCTTGAGAGGTGGTGGGCTCTCCTTTGGAGGTTTTAAAGCATCTAACAGCTTTTCTTCCTTCTACAGCGTTCCTCTGTAAACTTGGGAGAATTTAATTAGAAATTATTCCATGTTTACACAGGCATGCTCTAGAAAGAAGAAAAGCTGAGCAGCTCACCAGCAATAAAAATAAGTTAAATATTCTGAACAAATGAAATCTTACCAAAAAAATGCATTTCATGACAGTTTTGGTTGCATTGATATTTACTAAAACTAGAATTGCATTCTTTTAAGAACTGCATTTCTCTCTGCATAATTTTTTTAAAGAGTTATATTTATATGACTTGTGTTAGTCATGGATCTTATTAATAATCCTGCATGTTGTGCCACTAATTTGTCTATTTTAGTACTAAGTACATGGAGAAGGTAGAGGAACATATTTGTTACAAATGATCCACTATTTTCTATAATATCCAAAATCTAAAACAAAACACAAACCCTCTCAAAGCCATGTTGTCCAGAGACAATCTTCTAGCTCATCCAGGACTAGCGCATACTTCCCCACCCCCCATCTACAACTCACCTCCTTTGTGGGGTGGCTGGGATCATAGAACCATAGAATTGTAGGGTTGGAAGGAACCTCTAGAGTCATCTAGTCCAACCCCCTGCACAATGCAGGAAATTCACAAATACCCCCTCGACTGCCCCAGCGGCCCCCACTCCATGCCCAGAATATGGCAAAACACATCCATAATCACTAGTCAAACTGGTCTGTGGAAAATTGCTACCTGACCCCAAGTTAGCGATCAGCATTACCCTGGGCATGTAAAAAGCACTGATGTAACCCATTCTGCCCTCCCCCTCATGATCTGCCCAGGTTCACAGAATCAGGATTGCCGTCAGATGGCTATCTATCCTCTGCTTAAAAACATCCAAAGAAGGAGAGCCCACCACCTCCAAGGAAGCCTGTTGCACTTAGGGGCTGCTCTGTTAGGAAGTTCTTCCTAATGTTTAGCTGAAAACTCTTGATTTAATTTCAAGCTATTGGTTCTGGTCCCACCTTCTGGGGCAACGTAAAAAAAAACTCTGTGCCATCCTCTGTATGACTTTCAAGTACTTGAAGATGGGTACAATATCACCTCTCATTCATCTCTTCTCCAGGCTAAACATTCCGAGCTCCTTCAACCTTTCCTCACTTGGTCTCCAGACCCCTCACCAACTTTGTTGCCTTCCTCTGGACATGTTCCAGCTTGTCTATACCCTTCTTAAATTGTGGTGCCCCAAAATGAACACAATATTCTAGATGAGGTTTAACCAGAGCAGAGTAGAGCGATACCATCACTTCTCGTGATCTAGACGCTATGCTTCTGTTCATACAGCCCAAAACCGAATGCGCCTTTTTAGTTACCATATCACACTGCTGACTCATGTTCACTGCATGGTCTATCAAGATTCCTAGATCCTTTTCACACATTCTACTGACAAGTCTCCCTCATCCTATCATTATGCATTTGATGTTTCCTTCCTAAATGCAGAAATTTGCATTTATCTCTGTTGAAATTCATTTCATTTGTTTTAGCCCATTTTCCAGCCTGTCAAGATCATACTGCATCCTTACTCTGTCTTCTACCATATTTGCTACCTCTCCTAATTTAGTATCATCTGCAAATTTACTAAGCATTTCCTCTATTCCTACATCCAAATCATTTATAAAAATGTTGAACAGAACAGGTCCCAGGACTGATCCCTGAGGAACTTACTTGTCACTCTTCTCCAAGAGGAACCATTAACTAGCACTCTTTGGGTACGATCTGTCAACCAGTTACACATCCACCTAATAGTAATAGGATCCAAACCACATTTTACCAACTTGTCAACAAGGATATTGTGTGGAACCTTATCACAAGCTTTACTGAAATCAAGATAAACTATGTCTAGAACATTCCCCTGATCCAGCAAGGTAGTAACTTTCTCAAAAAAAGAGATAAGGTTAGTCTGGCATGACTTGTTCTTGAGAAACCCATGCTGGCTCTTAGTAATCACAGCAATCCTTTCTAAATGCTCAAGGACTGACCGTATGATGATTTGTTCTAAGACTTTTCCACATACAGATGTCAAGCTGATGGGTCAGTAGTTACCTGGATCCTCCTTTCCCCCCCTTCTGCACTTCTCCAATCTTCCACCCCTTCTACCTCTGGATGCCAGAGGACTCTGCTGGGGACACCGAGGCCAGTGCCAGAGTCTGAGAGGATGCCACTGAGTCTGCTGAGGCTGCTGCCAGGGACCAAGAGACTGCTGCAAAAATGGGAAGCTCCTGGGACACCACTGCAGTGGCAGCAATCACCCTGATTGATCCGACAACCCTGGGCTAGCCAGAAGGCAGACGGGGGAGGCCGGAGACCGAGACAATGGAGGGTGCCATTGCTGGCCTGGCTCATCTTGGTTGACTCCACCTCCAGAAGATATCCAGGGCACAGGGGAAAGGAGTGTGGCTGGAGGATCTTGTGGTCACAGGGGTGTGTGCTTGCCCAACCCCAACCTGCTGCCAACACAGCCTCCTTGGGAGCAGCACCCAAGCACACCTCGCACAGTTGCAGCCCCAATTACACAGGAATAGCCAGGGAGGAGAAAAGGAGAAGGTCTGTCCCTGAAGTAAGGGCAGCCCCTCCAGCCGAGGAGAGTTCTAGGTCTGTTGCCCAGCCTTCTCTCTGACATGTTTGAGGTTAATAAAGGAGGCAGCCCAAGAGGGTTGATGGAATAGCGACTGACGAGGCATAGGCTACTCTGTGGCAGACCTGGCAGGCCAGCCAGAAGTGCCACAGTATACCAGCAGGGGAATGGACCTGGAGAGGGAGGACCTCACAAATGTACTACTAATTTAAATAACACAGCATGTTGGGCAAGCTTTTGAGTTCTCCAGAACACTTTATCAGGCTGGATGTTAAATGAAAAAAGGAGTGAGGTGGAGGGAGATCTTTGAGGCCATGGCCTTTGCCTCCACTTATTCTACTGCTGTGCCCTCATCAAGGATTTTATTTTTAAATTACTGTGTCACTTTTTTGGGGCTAAGTTATATATCCATGCGGAGAAACACCCTTTTGTTTATCGATTTAACATTCTATGGGCTGCAGGGGGGAGGGGCCAGTTCCAGAGTAGAATTTGATTTAGAGAGTCAGTTGGTGGAGGGGAAGGAGGGAGGAAGTTGCCAGATGAGAGAGAGATGGCTCTGAGGGGAGATGTAGGTCTAATGTAACCCCAGGTAAAAAAATATTGTGCCTGCCTTACATAACATCTAGTTAGGACATGAGTATAGAGGAGAGAGAGAGAGTAAGGGGTTTGTTTTATGTTGTGTTATGCCTTCCATTCACTTTATACTTGCCTGTGTAGAGTTAAAAGTTAAACAAATGTTTTTGAAATTAATGAAGGAAGAAAGATCCTCTATTCCACATAGTTCCCTAACCGCTTGGGATTGATAGAAAAGGAGGGAGGTTAGGAGGCTGTCCCACCTATCTGGAACCAAATACAGGGACAGTGGTGGCAGCAACTACCTGGAGACAGAAAAGTGAGACGGCCCCTTCAGCTGCTAGGCTAGGCAAGGGAGGAGTAGGCAGAGTGGAGTCTACCAGTTGGAAAAAAAAAAGATGCCCCAATTCGCCACAATCCACAACATAGGGTACCTCAACACCATTTGTGTAGATTGTCTACCAGTCTGCTGAGGTGGTCTGCTTTAACACTGTCCACCTCTGATATGTGTACTGCATTCAGATGCACTCTATTGTGTATTGCGCAGTTCCAGATAGCTATGGATTCTGTGCACATGCTTCGGGATGTGGTTCCTCCCTGTTTGTTGATGGAGAACATAGTTGTGGATTTGTCTGTGAGTACTAACACTGACTTGTTTTTTTATCACATCTGAGAAAGATGTTAAGGCATTATGTACCGCTTTCAATTCCAGTAAGTTAATAGGAGATTCTCTTTCCTGTTCGTCCCACACCCCGTGGGTCTACAGGTCTCCACAACGTGCTCCCCAACCCAGATTGGATGCATCAGTGGTAATGGACAGATCGGATTTCACATGGCCAAAGGGGATCCCTGCTATTAGGTTTTTTTCGTCCAGCCACCAATGTAATGACCTTAATACCCTCCTAGGAATATTGAATTTTCTCTCTTGGGAATCCCTCTCACTATGGAAAACCGAGATGAACTACATTTGCAGTTCTCTCATACCAAGTCTGGCAAAGGGGACCACAGTTGTGGTTGAGGCCATAAATCCCAAAAGAGTTTGTATCTTTTGTGCTGTCTGTAAGCAGCATCTTTGGATCAACCTGACCCTGTACTTTATTCATTCTTTCTACAGGCAAGAAAGCCCTGTTTACCTCTCAATCGAGGTTTGTGTCTATGAATTCTACCCTACTTGTGGGGTTCAGCTTTGATTTGCTTTGGTTTACGAACAGTCCTAAGTCCAGACAGGTATGTAAAGTCAGCTGGACTTGTCTATTAACATCCTCTGTTGATTGACTAGTTATTAACCAGTTGTCTAGGTAAAGGTAAATACAGCAATTCTTGGTTCACAGAAATGCAATGACTACCACCACGCATTTCGTGAACACCCGGGGTGCCGTAGACAGTCCTAAGGGAAGGAGGCAATATTGATAGACCTTCCCATTAAAAGTGGACCTGAGGAATTTCTTATGGGACACATGGATGGAAACATGAAAATATGAGTCTTTTAGGTCAAGCACAGCAAATCAACTATTAGAGGTTATAGTAGTCATATGAAATTTATGAGTGACAATGAATATATTCACATTCCTTAGATGAATGTGTCTGTGTCCACCCTGTGTCCACCATCCTTATCCATCATAAAAAACCTGGAGTAGAACCCCAACTCCTTGGGGAGTTGTTGTTCTGCCTCCTTGTCTAGTAAGGCTCTAAATTCTGCTCCCAGCTCAGGGCAACTCTGAGATTCTGATAAATTAGGAAGAACCAAACGTAGGGAACTTTTGAACTTAATTTTATAACCATTATGAACAATCTTTAATATCCAAACATCAGACGTAATTATACGCCAAAGTAAGAAGTAACCCTTTACCCTGTCCCCAAAAACTGGGCCCTTGGTTTAGTCAGAATTGCTTCGAAGAATGTGCCTGCTCTTTAGTATGCTGAGATTGAGACCCAGTCTCTGTTTCTGGTTTGGCTTTTGCCTGGAAAAAGTGCCCTGGGCACCTTGGAGTTGGCGTTGAGCAGGATATGAATATCCCTGGTAAGGTTGGTATCGGTCCAACCTTCCTCTATACTGAGATTGGCGATATTGGTTGTGGCCACCCTGCTAGGTAGCAGGAAGCACTCTATGTGAACGGGTTGTTAGTCTGTCCTTCCGTGACAAATATTCATCTCTTTTCAGAAAAGAGCATCTTTCCTTCAAACAAAAGGTGTTCGACCTTGCTCCATGTTTCAGTTTGCAAGGCTGTTGCCTGAAACCAAGCATGCTGCCTCAACATTACAATGGAGGCCATTATCCTAGCCGAGGTACTGGTGACATTGCGGCCTGCGTTTATCTGATGTCTGGCCAAGAGTATAGCTTCCTACTGGAGCAACTTCAGCAAGGGTCTTTGCTCCTCAGGTAGCTTATCTAAGAATGCCGCTACCTTGTTCCACAGGTAAAGCTGGTATGCCCCCATCATAGCTGTGTAATTGGCAATTTTAATATTTAACATCACAGGTGAGTAGACCTTGTGGCCTAGGGCATCAAGTTTCTTTCCCTCCTTGTCGGAAGGGATCGAAAAAGAGCCTTGCCGTTGTTTAGACTGCAGTTCCTCTGTAACTAAGGAGGATAGCGGTGGATGAGTGGCCAAGTAGTCCTCTGTCTTATACAGGCTCTCTGCTTTCTTCGTTGAGGCAGTGGCTGATGCTGGCTTTTGATAAAGTGCATTCATCATGCCCATGAACCCCTCAATTACTGGTAACACCACACTAGACATAGAGCCAGGGCATAGAAGTTGTAAGATCTTGTCTTTCAGCTTGGGTTCAGCCAAGATGTTATTCTCTAGCACTCTAGCCATCCTAATAAATTGCTCTGTATAAGAGCGGAAGTCATAACTTGGTGACACTTTCCCCAACTCTCCTATCACCTCGTCCGGCGAGGGTTCTGAAGGTGGGGTAGGGCTGTGTCTCTCCTGGTACAGGTCTGGTTCCATCTCAGATCCCGACAGTTGGAATGCCATTTGCAAGCTGGTGAATGGGTGGTGCCTCCTCAAGGGTATTGATGATGGTTTCCTAGAGAGGACATTGGTGTGGTAGGTTTTCCGAAATTCTGGTTCATACCTTGATGAGTCAGTGAGATACCACACTTCCCTTCCATGGTAATCATGCTCACCCATTGGGGATCGTCTGGATTGATGTTTCCTGTGAGGAAGTTCCCCTTCCTCTTCAGAGAAAAGAATGGACCGCGACCAGGACCTTAGCGAAGGAGATTTAGAACGTAAGGATGGTGTTGAAGGTCAGTCCAGGAAGATCACCTCCTCCTCTAGCAACTCCCAGTTAGGGGTTAATCTAGGCTTGTCATTCAAGGAGAAGTGTTTAGTCTTTTTGGAGCGCTTTCTAGGAGGCTCTTCTGTTTCCTTGACAGTCGGATCCTAAATTTCTGTAGTAGGTCCTGATGTCAGTATTGGATCCTTTGACTTTGAGTGATGATGGATACTTGTCATCAGATCTGATCGAGTCGGAGATTGGAGCTCCAAGGTCACAGTACGGTTTCGAGTCGGTTCTGAAGGCAATGCCTTGGGTGAAATAAACGGCGCTCAACTTTGTGGCATTTTCAAACCAGATGAACTGGGTTTCAGAACCAAAGGTCGAGACTTCAAATCCGATGATGCAGCACCATCAGCCGTGTGAGGAATCACTCATAGTTAAAGGGTAGATTTTCTCACTCTTCAATACGATAGGTATAAACACAAAGCCTTAGTGTGAGTCTGGAGTAAAATCACAGCAACATTTGTATGTATAGTTTGTTGCAAGACTGTGGCTCAGGCAAAAAGTCCTGTGGCTTGTCCCAAAGGATGAATCTCTGCAAGTTTGGAGGTAGGGAGGTGCATCCTCATAATCACTTGATGTGCTTCCTTACCCAGCAAGAGCAAATTCTACTCACCTCTTTTTTTCTCTCATTTATGGATGGAAGCAGGCAAACACCTGCTGTCAAGTGACTCATGCTGCACGATGGAGAGAAGCTGCACCTGTTGCAGGTCCCACACCAAGTCACACCTGCACACCTCCTCTCAGCCTCTGTGCCGCCTGATCAATTACTAGCCTCAGAGCATCCCCTTGTCTGCTGTCTCTGGATAAACATTCCATGGCTGGGGAGAAGCCCATGGCACTGCCCATTTGGACAGCCCCATTCTGAAACATGCCAGCCCTCAGCAGGCCACGGGTCAGGTTTGGAGCAGGGGGTATGTTGAAGCTGCAGAGGCAGCCAATTTGGGCTGCAGAAAGCTTTTTATAATTTGCCTAACAACATTCATGTTGTCTACCTCTTTAGCTTCACCATGTCCCCAGCTGCTGAGGAGCCACCCTGACCTGCCACTGACTGGGTGGGCGAGCATGTTTCTGGCATCGATATGAGCTCCTCTCTAGTATGATCCTCCAGTGAACCCAGGAAAGAGTACTCTGGCCCTAGACTGGGGGAAGCTTGGAAGTGGGTGTGGGAAGGAATGGAACTGATGTAGAGGTGATCCTAGGCAGCACAGCTTTGAATCTCCTAAACCTCCTCTAAAACAAGAGGCTGAGGCCCCGCGTGCGTCTTCCTGCCTTGAGATTGGCAGCCAAGGCACAGGAAGTGTTGGCAATGGATCTGCCATCAAGATGAGGTATGCCAAAGGAGGGGAGAACAGGACTGGGGGGGCACCTCTGAGTGGAGGGCAATCACCAAGTGCCCCCCCCAAGAGTTTTCTTGGTAACCGAAATGGTCAATCTGGACCTGAGTCTCTGTAACCAGCACCAGCGGACAGTCTCACCATAGCATTCTCCACCCACTGAAGTTTCCAAATCGTCATTAGAAGGAAAGCCCACATAGAATACATTTGCGCAATCTGGATAATGTTGCCTCTACAAGAAGGGTTGCCACAGGTAAACCATCTGAAATGGTTGAAGGTGCTACACACAACAAAGGTTTGTGCCTTAGCTGAATATGTTGCTCTAACAGCACCTCCAAACTATGAACCTGTTCTTTCCTAGGAAGCAAGACCCCGTCCAGACCAGGCTAGTGCCCCAAACCTGAACTGGTACTACTATTGACCAACAGTACCTCCATCTTACTGAGACTTATCAGACAGTCCATTATCATGTGTATTCAGAATGTCTGCTCTCTCATCTGATCTAGATGAAAATGAGAAATAGACCTGAGTTTCATTAGCTTTAAAGAGATCCATGCAAGATAGCCAAGTTGGCTGAACAGGGCATTCATGGGTAAAGTAGTGGACCTCTGAATGACAACCGCTGCAAGCAGCAGCTGGGGGAGGCCTTTATGTCCCTGGGCATTCTAAATCTTTAGACCAGTAACATAAAGAGAAACAGGATACTTGACTAGATAGCCTTGCCAGGGGGAGGGGCATCTCAAATATACTTTCAATTACCGGAAAAATGGACTTTCAGTCAATGTTCTTTGTTTTGCAAAGTTTATTCTTAATGCCCAGTTTACAACAGCCTGTGGTTGCCTTCACCCAGGTGTCCAGGTACCCCCTTTGCCTCCCATTTTTTATTTATGTGTTTATTTTATTTATGTTATTTATATTCTGCCTTTCTCACTGAGACTCAAGGACAAGGGCAGGCATTTCCATACAGTGTCAAGAACATTTCCATAAACAATGTCATGGGGTAAATGAATATAAGTTTACAAAGATACAGTATTAGCAAGGATCCAGTCTGGGGTTGAGGAATTGCTGAAACAGAACATAATCAATTGTAGGACTTACATTAAACAACAAAAAGCACAGGTAGGATATAGGAGTACATATTTAAAGCAACAGATAATATGTAAGGCAACATAATGGTTTCTAACTCATTAGCAAAACATCTGGGATCCCTTTCCTACAATACCACCCTCTTAGCTGAGAGAAAAAAAGGCCTTTAGAGGGGTTTTTCCTGCTCTTGCCCCCTTGCCTGAGCCTCCTGCCGTCTTGTGGCCCATGAGAGTTCACCATCTCCCCCTTAGCCACACTTCTAAGCTTGCCTCCATGCACTGGGTACCTGCAGGGGCCAGAAGGTGCACACTGGCTCCCACCAGACAGCTGGATAGCGTGCTGGAAGCAGGTAATAGCTCCACGGCGGCTAAGTCTTTGGCTCCATTCCTGTCTTCTTCGGAGCATGGGCTCCCTAAACGAGTGGCTGTCATTTAGCCATTGGTCTAACTGCTAGGGCTCTTCTCATATTCTCAACAGTGAGAGTTAAGTTGCATAATTTGTTCAGTACTTTAAATCTCATGTGTACCATGTGAAGTATTCTCATCCTCTTGCCTCTAAAACTGTATTGACTCGTCTGTGGTCACCTGATTTATGTTAAGCTTCCTTGGTTCCCAGAGAGTCTGCTTCTCATGATTAAAACATTTAGAGATTCTGCCGCAGATAGACAGCATTTTCAAGGCTTTCAATTCATTACAAGAAGCTCTTGTAATGCTAAGAGGCTTTATCTTTCCAAAGGAGAATCCTGTAAAATACAGGATGCAGTTTTCACTATGCCGCGTACACAAGATACACATGAACTAGCAATGTAGTTGCATTTTCTGTAAAGCAAGACAAGGAGATGAAGCTACTGAATAATAATAGTTTACATGGAGGCTGTTCTCGCCATGACTAAAACAAGTTTGGCATTTCTATTCCAAACATTGAGAAATGACAAGTGAGGAACCCAGACATGCACTAATTATGAAATGACTCAGATACTTGTCTAACTTGGCCCAAACTTGTACCAAAAAAAATCACATTGACAAAATATGACAATTGTGCAATTTCAAGCACTTACATGAATTCGGGTTATGGAGTGAGCCATCAAGATCAGTCTTACATCAGCACACTGACCATGAAGGAGGAGAATGAACGTGCAGTTCTACAGCATGTATCACATATTCACCTACACAGTAAGAAAAGCTTCAGCACCTCTGGGACTGGATAAACAAAAGCAGCATGTAAAGCAAGCAAGGTCTAACTGTGACAGAGTTTTATTTAAGTGCATTGGGCAAACAAAGGAAAGCTTTTTGTACATGAAGGCCTTGCAGAGGATCCTTGGACCTTTTCGTCAGCATTACATTGCTATAAGACTGCAGGCACTTAGTGGATGGCCATGATCTCTGGCAGCCTCTTGACAGCTGCATGTGCCTGACTGAGCCGGTTCGGTCTGGTTCCTCCCCTGTGGATGATGCAATCCAGGGGGAGCTAGATGACTCAGCATCTGACTGCTGATCGGACAATTGTCAGGGCTGACACGTATATAAGTGTGTATGTTCTGTGTAGTCTCTCTCTGCCTTAAAACAGACTGTCTGGCGAAGCACTTTGTCAGATTGTACAAAGTATTGGATGGCTTTGGACTGTATGTTCTGTAAATAAATGTACATAGTTTTTGCACTAGCCTTTACTGGTGTGTGTGACTCTGCTTTGCTCACCTGCGGCCTCGGTGCTGGGATGCACATACACTGACATTTTTAACCCTTTGGCTTTGCTGCAGAAAATAGGAATAGGCTGTACGATTCAGTATTGGTATACTAAATAAACACCCGAATATAAGGTAATTCGGTATTATCCAGGTAATACCAAATAACATACAAGAATTTGGGTTTGTGGGAAGAGGAGGATTCAGCACTGTTCCTTTCTTCAGGTTTCAGACAGGGACAAATCAGAGTTAGAAAGTTAGAGAGGTCAGGGTACTCTGTGTACTGTTCACTGCTCTGACTGTCCCTTTGATATGTAGATTGCTGTTCTCAGGATTTCCTCCTCCCGAGTTCCTCCTTCTCACTCTTCTCTTCCTGGCTTTGTTCCAGACACCATATCTCTCTCCTCCCTCCATGGATGCAGGCCATGTCCTGCCATCCATGCCCATCTTTAGACTAGACAGGTAGTTAGAATTTGTCTCTCCTCCTTTCCTATCAGAGTATCGAGTTCCTACAATAAAGAACTCATTTCCTTTCTAAGTATAAGCAAATGTATGCTTTGTTATTTTTATTCCTGCACACAAACCAGCCAGGAAAACCAGCTCACAACCACTTATAATCATGCATCCTCTGCTAAACAATAGACTCTGCGAACAGCCCAAACATGGAATCCTTTAATTAGGTTTCTGTGGCCAATACATGATTTTATTTATCATGGTTTATCCAGAAAACTCAGATACAGCCTTTTTAAAGCTGGCTGCTCTTGCAAGCTCTCCCCCACAGCCTTCCAAGGCTTTCATTAGCTTCCCCCCCCCCGCAGGGAAGGGAGGAGTGAGGCAGGAGGGAGGGGGAGTAAGTATGGGTTTCTCCCTTTGAAGGCTTCCCAGCCATGTCTAGGACTGGTTTAATTGATTTTGGTTGTTGGGCTTGTAATAGTGTCCTTTCCTTGCTCCAGTTTGGGTTTTTTGACAGTTTCTGCTGGGATTCTGTGATTTGTGGTAGGTTCTGTGGTGCTTGCGTTGGCCCTGGGCTCTGCCTGCCTGCCTGGATTCTCTGAGTGACACTGGCCCTGCTGGGCTTGCCTTGGTTCTACTGGGGTTCTCTGATGTGATGTTTGTTCCTCCTGCATTGGTGCTGGTAGGATTCTCTGTTTTGACATTGATTCTAATGGGACCCCTTGGTGTGATGTTGTGGTCCCCTTACTTCAGTTTGGTTCTGTGGGGCTTTGTTGGTTCGGCTTGCATTAAGACATGGCTTTTGGGCAGGGTTTGCCACTTTGCTTAAGGGTTCTTTGCCTGGAAAGTGTTGGAAGCGTTTCTCCCATAGGAAACAATGGACAATGGCTGGGGGCCCTGGTTCAGGGGTCCAAAGAATTGGACCCCTGGGTCCAATCTTTATGAAACCTGGGGAGTCTTTAGTGGACAGGAAGGAGTAGGTTCTCTGCCTCTTTGGTGGAGTTTGCTTGAAAAATGCCCTTCCCAGTACCCCCAGAATAAGGGCCAAATATATTCAGAATTCCTGAATAAAACTGGATCTGGATACCATAACCGTATATTTGGATCCGAATATCTGGAATATCAAATGTTTAGGGTATCTTGGAACCATGAATCCAAATAATATCATTTTTGTTGCACTCTTTAAATAGGAGTCCTTAAGTGAATTAACAGTATGAATTAAGATTATTCTTAAAATATTAATACAGACGTGGATTAAGAACAATGATAAAGCAGATTCTCAATCATTACTAATGTAATTTTGTACCACTATAAAGGAGAAAGATGGTCCAATAGTAGTGTTCCAAAAAGTGAAGTCTTTGGAGTAGCATTCTTTCCTGCCCCAGAGAGATGTGTTCAAGCGACATAATATTCGTGAACCACATCAACTAGCTGCATGCTATCAATGGCAGAAGCTGGAAGGCAGCTGTCACACTAACATCGTTGTAATGAAGGTGACCATAAGACTGCTGTAAGACTGCTACTGAATAGATGTTAGGTGATTTGACATCTTCTATGGTTGCCGGGGACCAAGTGTTACATTTCTGTAGACAATATTGCCTTCTCTTGCACAAACATAGGTGCACTACCATCTTTTTAATCCATTCCCTTACTATGCACAGTTCAGCCAGCCTCAGTCAGAAATCAGGCTTTCTCAGTGGCTGTTCTGTCACTACAGAATGGTCTCCCAAGTGACTGTGCTGTATGACAGACCCACTCCCATCATATTCTCAGGAAAGCTTACCAAACCCACTTGCCTGGTCCAGCAAGTGGTACAGATAACTGGGCTAGTGAACTGAAGTCTTGTTAAGTATTAGACTGATGACTGAAATTGTAATGGTAGCCAGTTGTTAAAGATAATGTGGGTATTTATTTATGTTATTTATAGTCCGCCTTTCTCACTGAGACTCAAGGTGGACTACACACTGTGCGTCAGTACAGTCAATATCAAAGACATTTCAATAAACATGCCATGGGAGTATACATGCAAATTAGCAAAGATTTAAAAACAAGCAGAAATCCAATACCTAGCTGAAAAAATGTTGAAACAGAGCATAAGCGATTCTATGACTGACATTTTAAACAACATAGGAACTTCCCAGTAGGATCATACTCATAGCAATAGTAGTGATGTCTACGGTCCTGCAATATTTACAACAATATAGTAAAGTCTGTGGTCTCTCCTTATCAGTTTACTGAGGGGTTCCCTATCCCTTTACTGATTGAACTCTTGAGAGCACTTCCTTACAGTACAGCCCTCCGATCTGAGTAAAAAACCCTCTTCAGTAATTCAGTTTGGCATCATTTGTGGAAGGACAAGAGAGTGGGGGCTTTCCTAACATCCTCAGGTTGACCATTCCATAAACTGGGGGCCACCACAGAGAATGCATGTGTACGGGCATTTACATTATTTGTAGTCCACTTTTCTCACTAAGACTCTAGGTGGATTATACAGTGGAAGTCAGTATGATCAACAGCTGTGACATCCAATAAACAATGCATTCCATTAACGACACAACAAAAAAGTAAAAACAGGCAGAAATCTGATACAGAACTGAAACAATGCTTAAACAAAATGTAATCAAATTGACATAACATATTGAGCAATGCAGAGAAATTATAGTTACAGCAACAGAGAGCAAACAGTAATATAGCCTACAGTCCCTATCACTTTACCGATACAAGAGTAGCAGCAAATACTCTTAAAGATACAGAATTCAACAAGATCTGAACACACTGGAAAAGAGGGCAGATTTGAATAAGATGCAATTTAACATGGATAAGTACCAGGTTTTCCACCTGGGTAAAAAAATGCAAAGCATGCATACTGAATTCGGGATAAACTTCTGGGTAGCAGTGTGTATAAACAAGATCTTGGGATATGGGTGGATGGGAAGCTAAATATGAACAGTCAGTGTGATGCAGCAGCAAAGAAGGTGAACACAATCTTGGGGTGTATTAACAAAGGCATGACCTCAAAATCACAGGATGTCAATTGTTCCATTATATACTGTTGTTGCACCAATATAGATAAAAGCACATGAGCCAGTTTGGTGTAGTGGTTAAGAGTGCGGGACTCTAATCTGGAGAACCGGGTTTGATTCCCCACTTCTCCACTTGAAGCCAGCTGGGTGACCTTGGGCTAGTCACAGTTCTCCAGAGCTCTCTCAGCCTCACCTACCTCACAGGGTGTTTTGTTGTGGGGATAATAGTAACATACTTTGTAAACCGCTCTGAGTGGGTGTTAAGTCATCCTGAAGGGCGGTATATAAATCGAATGTTATTATTATCAGTACTGAGCAATACTAGGCCAAGCACTTGTATTCTAGATGAATTTTCAGACTTTGCACGAACCGTCTGTGTGTTTTTTCTATGTGTTAGGTAATTCTAACAGGTGTGCTTTAATCTTTTGACAGTTAATTAAAATAGTGGACTCTGTCGAGATTAATGTTCCTCTATCGGAGATTCAACCAATAGTGATCTCTCAACTTAACTTTTTCTGACACTTCTCAGAGATTTATAGTTTTATGTATTGTCGAAGGCTTTCACGGCCGGAGAACGATGGTTGTTGGGGGTTTTCCGGGCTGTATTGCCGTGGTCTTGGCATTGTAGTTCCTGACGTTTCGCCAGCAGCTGTGGCTGGCATCTTCAGAGGTGTAGCACCAAAAGACAGAGATCTCTCAGAGATCTCTGTCTTTTGGTGCTACACCTCTGAAGATGCCAGCCACAGCTGCTGGCGAAACGTCAGGAACTACAATGCCAAGACCACGGCAATACAGCCCGGAAAACCCCCAACAACCATTTATAGTTTTGTTTTGCAAGTTTGAGTATAATGTAATTTTTTACTAATTGGAAGGTTATACAATAGAAACTATGAATATTCAACGAAGCATCAGACCAATTATCGTTTGTTTGTGCTATCATGTGAATAGACCTTAGATATTTGCATATGATGATATATAAAATTGTAAACCCAGATAGAATGGCAGAGCTCTGATGGAAGAAATCTCTTGAGAGAATTTAGGTGAGAACTTATTTTTACCTATGCATTTCATAGAAGCTTTGATTATGTTGAACTTGGAATTTATTAAGAAATGTTAGCAAACTTATTTCTTACTGCCTTTCTGTGTTCTGTTTTTATAGGATTTATATTAATAGCCGTTTATATTTTGATTACTTGCTTCATTAAAAAACTAGGGTGTATTTTCAATAAAGTGAAATAAACTCTAGATAGGTGTCTGTGTGTTTGATAAAGAGATGCAAAGCAATATTGAACCCTATATAAATAAATGTACTGATAAACAGGTGGTTCAAAGAACTTATCTGTCTGACAGGTCTGAGAACTAATAGCTGAAAGCTTTCCAAGAGAAAAGATACATCTTTCTTTTGGCTAGTAGAAGCTTAGTTTCAGACACGGGCAAAAGCTCATTACACTGTGTTTATCAGGCCCCACCTGGAGTATTCTGTGCAGTTCTGGAGACCTCACTTCAAAAAGGAAATGGACAAATTGGAACGGGTGCAGAGGAGAGCAACCAGGATGATCAGGGGCCTGGAGACCAAGCCCCATGAGGAAAGACTGAAGGACTTGGGAAAGTTCAGACTGGAGAAGAGGTGGTTGAGGGGAGCCATGATTGCTCTCTTTTAAGTATTTAAAAGGCTGTCACTTAGAAGAGGGAAGGGAGCTGTTCCTGTTGGCAACGGAGGATAGGACTCAAAATAAGGGTTTAAACTACAGGAGTGAAAGGTACCAACTAGACTTTAGGAAGCTCGTCTTCACAGTAAGAGTAATTCAGCAGTGGAACTGGCTGCCTAAGGATGTGGCGGGTTCCCCCTCATTGGCAGTCTTCAAGGAGTGGCTAGAAAAGCGTTGTTGGGGATGCTTCAGGCTATTCCTGCATTGAGCAGGGGGTTGGACGAGATGGTCTGTGAGGCCCCTTCCAACTCTATGATCTCTCTCAACCGTTTCTTTACAGCAGTCTCGTTACCTATGTAAAAATCCTCCTGAATAATGCAGTTTTGCACAGTTTGAAGCAAGATAGGAGAGTGGGGGCTTTCCTGACCTTTTCAAGCAGACCATTCCATGAGGTGGGGGCCACCCCAGAAAATGCACCTATGTGCTCATTTACCTTATAAATGGTCCAGTCTGAGCATTAGCAATTTTTGTGTGGTTGGATTTTGTCTTGTTTTTAATTTTTGTCGTTAATCGCCTTGATCTTTTTAGAAAAGACGACACCCACAAGACTCTAAAGCATGAGGACTGCTCAGGTTAGCCACGCCCTGAAAGCATGGCTTCCGGTTCCATGCCCAGCCAAACATCCATTTCCATTTGGCATGTTATTGACCTCAGAGGCTGACTTCCTAAAAGCCTGAACCCCTTGTAAAGCGGTTTCCGCAATGAACCTCTTGTGATAACATTGTAAGAATCTACCAAGACTCTTCCCAAAAATCTTCTCTGGTTTAGAAAAGCTGTATTGGAAATTTCTAGTATCATGATCTTATTCAGAGCAAAATTGTCAGGAATGAGGCACAGTCAGAGTTCATAAGCATATAACACTCACAAGCGAACCCTTTCTCCTCCTCCCTTAAACATCCGAGTTCAAGGTTCTCTCCCAGCTGCTGGGAACCAGCATAGTTTTAAGAAAGATAACTTCAGACAGGATCCACATCCTGGGAGAGCTGAGAGTCCCAGCTGCAACAGATAAACATAACATCACAACTTCCAGCTCCCCCCCCCCCCTCAGGTATATGTATGGCAAGATGCTCCCATCATCTTGACATTCTGTCCCCTCAAAAATCAGCTTCCTCTGGGTTTCTCAGGGTATTTCTTGTGAATGTTCTTTAGCAGTCTAGGGGCGTGAATGTCTGTTGATTTAACCCACTCAGCATGACTTCTAGGAAAATCCTTCCATTGGACCAGATAATACAGGATCCCACATTTCACTTAAGAGTCTAAAACACCATGATCCGTTCGTCAGAACATGCAGAATATGAGCTAGTTTCTTCTTTTCTACTTTATACTCCTCCTCCACACCCTTCTTGATCAATTACCATCCCAACCTCCAGCTGGCTGGTGCTACAGCCCTTTGGTCCCCTGTATCATACCCTCAGCTAGGGCTTCCTTCACTCCACTGAAACCTTTCCCCACTCACTCTCTGCATTTTGGCATCCCTGCTGGGGCCACCCCATACCTTTCTCCACTCCCCGGTGGTTTACTCCTTTGGACTGCCTCCTATCAGCTTTGGATGATAAGCACCTACAGCTGTTCCTTGAAAAATGTCACCTGGCCCATTAAGGCTGTATACCTAGAATACCTAGGACTAGGAACTGTCCACCAGTTAAGATCTTCTCAGGCCCTGCTGTCTGTGTTCCCACCTGCGAGGGATAGGCAGCTAGTGACCAGCTACGAGCTTTCCAATAGTGGCATCTCACCTTAATAATGACCTCCTTCTTTATGCTTGGCTAGTGCCTACCTTTTATCCTTTAGGTGCCAGGCCAACTTTTTTTTATCCAGAAGGGCTCCATCTTTTATCATCTCTTTGTTTTATGAATATGGCTTACAGGCCCCCCTTGAGGTTGGTAACCTTAGGCAAGCAATTAAAACAAATACTTTTCAAAAAGATCCAAGACATGTTTCAGACCATGACTGCATTCAGTGTATTGTAATCTTAAGTTAAATACAATATACCCATTTTCTGGATATTTGCTAACTGTCTTAAGTAATTCAGGTATTACTTAGGTTTTTTTAAAAAAAATAACAATGAACTACTTGTAAAAACAACTAAGAATTTACTGTGGTATTTAATATTAACCTTCTCTGTTGAATAATGGCAATTAAACTGAAATCCATCTCAAAGGATGACACACAGGGCTTTTTTTGAGGGGGAACGCTCCGGAACGGTGTTCCGGCAGCGCTAGAATCTGCCCACGATTCCTTTCTCCTTTGGCCCTGTGGGCTCTGCAGAGGAGGCTACGCTGCTTTGAGTTCATTCTGCTTTCATTTCATGTAGGGGGTTCTGTGTATGTGTGTGCTATTTTGAGTTCATCCTGTTTTATTTTCATTGTGTGCTGAATGCAGGCAGGGAAATAGACACAGACCTAACTTGAGTCCAAAGTGTACCAAAGCTGTCCAGGGAACAAGGAAGAAAATGTAGTCCAGAAACCTGAGTCCAAAGGTCAGAGCCGAGAGAGCAGGTATAGCAGAGAGCTGGGTTGCAGTAGAGCCAGGCAAGTCTTTGCGCAGGTGCTTCTGCAATGAGGGAAAGGGCGTCCTGGCTTAAAAGCAATCACCTCCAAGGCAGTGCTGCATCCTGCTAGGACTCAGGGTCACTACGCCGCAGTTTCAGTGCCTGAAGCCTCGCACTGTATAATGAGACATTGTCACACCCTACACTGCTTATCAGGGTCAGGGGAACTGGGTGGGGATGTTGCCCTGGTCTGAACGGCTGGTGCAGATAAGGGAACAGCTTCTGTCTCTGATTCTACCAAGGATTCCTCAGCCTGCTCTGGCAACAACAACAACAACAACAACAACAACAACATTCAATTTATATACCACCCTTCAGGATGACTTAACACCCACTCAGAGCAGTTTACAAAGTATGTAATTATTATCCTCGCAACAAAACACCCTGTGAGGTGGATGGGGCTGAGAGAGCTAGAAGCTGTGACTGACCCAAGGTCACCCAGCTGGCTTCAAGTGGAAGAGTAAGGAATCAAACCCGGTTCTCTAGATTAGAGTCCCACACTCTTAGCCACTACACCAAATTGGCAAGGGTTCCTGCTGTTCCACTCCCTGCTGGTCCTCCACATGCCTGACTCCTGAGGAACTTGGAATACTCTGTCCCCTGTCGTCCTCCACGAAGTCTTCATCCTCAGAGGAATCAGAGCACATGACACTTTGGGGGAGTGGGTGGGTGGGGCTGTGTGTGTATGTATGCTGCTTTGAGTTCATTCTGCTTTCTTTTCAGGGGGTGGGGTTGTGTGTGGGTGCACTGCTTTGAGTTCATTCTGCTTTCAATACATTCAGAGGTTTCAGGGTATGCGTGTGCTGCTTTGAGTTCATTCTGTTTTATTTTCATTCGGGAGTGGGTGGGGCTGTGTGTGTATGTGTGCTGCTTTGAGTTCATTCTGCTCTCTTTTCATTGGGTGGGTGAGGCTGTGCATGTATCTGTGTGTGTGTTGCTTTCATTCTTTTATTGACTGAAGTTGACGTTGTTATGGTTCCCACAGCTTTTGAATGCAGATTGGTTCTGTGTTAGTTAAATATATCAGTTATGGTTATTCTAGTTTTATGCTAGGAATCAATGTGTTTAAATAGGTGGACTTCTAACTTAGTAGAACTCTAGCCACTCCCAAATGAGTCCAGATAGAACCTTGGAAGTGGAATATAGTGGAATATTGGCAGTATTATAAAGTTTTGTGTGTATATTTCCTGGATAAACTCTACTGGAAAGAGTATAAATTTAAAGCTCTCTAATTCAAGACCTTTTAAAAATGAACTGATTAACAGTGCAATACTGTGCTGAGGTACCCGTCTCACCCACTGAAATGAATGGGCCTAGATTAGAGAAAGTTTGAATATGATTGCAGTGTAACAGTTCAACACATTTCTATATCATTAAAACCAATGAAAAAATGGTTAAGAGATATATAGGGTCATGTTGGAAATGTAAGGAGGCAGACAGTTCTCGTTTTTCTATGTGGAGGACATGTAAAAAAAGTAAAAAAAATTATAAAGATATACATGCTGAGATTCAGACAATTTTAAAAACTGTTTTTGCCATGAAACCCCAGACTATGTTGTTGGGAATAATACCAGATAATGTTGACAGAACACTACATGAACTATTTCAGTATTTACTGACGGCAGCAAGAGTGGCAATAGCAAATGGGAAGAAGGAGAATGCCCAACCAAGGGAATATTTAGTGATGGCAATATTGATGAATTACATAAATACAACGCCAATTAAAGAATTTGAAGAGAAGTGGGGAAATTATTTTGCTTATTACGGATAAAATTTATAAGATGTCTTAGTCCTGTAAATTTGAAAATGATTGCATATTGATATATTTTATAATTTGACTGCAAGATAATTAGTTATATCAAGATAACTGGTAGAATAGACTGTATGGTAGATAATATTGAAATACTGGGGAAAGGTAACATCGTTATTGTTAAGTAAAATGTAAGTAAAACGTAATGATAAATATAGAAGAAATAAGGATTCTTTCATTTTTTTAAGATAAGGTATATAAATAGGTTAGAATCTTCAACAATACTTTATCTTAATACTCTTAAAGGTTATGACAATTAAAGTACAATCCTAAGCAACAGGGTGGAAACCACATAGGGAGAGAACTAAGCCTTGCACGGATGTAAATGGCACTTATGACGATGTAAACCTCTCTCCGCCGGCGCCTGCCCGAGGCCCAGTACCGCAGATGGGTCGCCAGCAGCAGGCACATTGGCAGCTGGGCGGAGGTGCAAGTCTGGCGCAAGTCCCCATGCTAGCGCGGGAGGGGGTGGGGAGGGGGTGGGGCGTGAGTTAGTCTGCTTTCAAAGCCACTCCAGCCCTGGGAACGCCCCCTCCAGCAGTGGAAAGTTATGCCAGGAAAAAAGGAGGTGCAGTCCATAGGCGCCCACTGATTGGGAAAACACAAGCCCCTCTCTTGCTGCTCAGCCCTGCCCCCACAGCCCAAAGGAGCATAGGATGGGAACTACCACCGGGGCTAATCCGTGTCCACTTCCAGGGTGGGCGAGCCCCCCCTTCCTGCATCCAATCACCTGCTCACGCACCCTACAAAATGTCCGGTTGCGCTGCTTATGTCCTCAGGTAAGTGAGCACACGGCCGAAAGCTCTGCCCGTCAGCCTTTTGCTATGGGTACTTTGAGCACGAGGCAGGAGAGAGGGTAGTCATGGTGGTAGGCACTGAGTGCACTGGGAGGGCTTAGCAAGAAAACTGGGAGAACTTTGCACTCGCTCAAGGGAAGAAGGGCAAAGTCCAGAATGTCTGGCTAACTAACAATAACCACTCTAGTTTCCTTGCAGGTTATCTGACTCTGAAGTTCCATCTCAGTAAGGAGCGAGGTAGCACTTACAGGTAAGAAAGAGATGGAGCGGTCCAGCTTGCTGATTTGTGCTGGCTGCCCCATCACCTGAACTCACCTGACCGCTAGCCTTTTCAGGTGAGGCTTGGTGGGAGAGAGGACGGTGGCAGCAGACCCTGTGTGCCCCAGAGGCAGTTGCCCAGAAAACTACTCTTGACCAAGTGTTTGTAACTACCTGTTAACTTCATACCTTAAAGGTAAAATCACCCCAAGGCAGAGCACTTCCTCGCCAGAAGGTCGTGCATCAGCTGGTCTCTAGCTGCACCTGTGGGGTTGCCGCTGCTGCTTTCTACTATGTGCATCTTCTCAGATGTTGGAGTGTGGGCTTTGCCTTGGCCATGGACTGAGTGTCATTCAGATCCAGTCCAGGAAGCAATATCTCAAGGCAGTCCGCATCTCAGCCTCGCCCCTGGGAGCGCAGAACGAGGGCTGCGCAAAATGTCTTGGCTCCCATTCCAGCCGAGAGACAATGGCACTTTTTCCAGTTTAATAAAACAAATTGAAAAACAACAAACTTCTGTGTTTGCATGCCCGACTGACATTGCCTGCAGTCGCCCTCTCAACTCCCTGTCACACATGACCTATTACACATCCCTGCAAATGTATCAAGTGGCGCCCCGTCCAGCCTCCCTGCCCCTTTCCTCCCCTTAATGTAACTTCAGGCAGTGGGGTGGGAATTGAACTGTGGCCCATGAATGTCTGCAGGGGTGGGCAGTGAGGACTTTCATTCTCTGATAGTCTGAGCTGCTGGTATCTGATAAGCCAGGAAGATGGTCGCTGCATGTGGGAAGTATATATATACACCTACATCCATCCATCCATCCATCCATCCATCCATCCATCCATCCATCCATCCATCCATCCATCCATCCATCCATCCATCCATCCATCCATCCATCCATCCATACATACATACATACATACATACATACATACATATATACTTAAAAACCCTCAATATGGGCTCTTCTTTGTGGCTAATGAAAGAAGAATGAGAAATTGCAGCCTAACCAAAATAGGCAGCTCTAGTTTCCTTTTAAAGTAAAGCAGAGTTCGAAAGTAAAACCCATATCTAATAGACGCTTGCCCCTGGGTTTGCAGGCTGCTATGCTCCTGGCAAGTCAGAGGAGGTCTTCTGGTTCACTAGAGGCCGCTGCTCCTTTCTTTCCAACAGTGTAAAATGGATCTAGAAGGCCTGTAGGATGAATCACTCAGGTAGTCTTGCATTTCCCTGCAGGCATTTCAGTGAGAATCCAAACATGTCTGACAGACATCTCCAAAGTTTTAGCATATGTCTAAATCAAATATCCAGAGACTTACTGGCTGGAATCATGGAGCTGTTGTTTTTTTTTACTATACCACACTGCACTCTATTGCCTTTTTAAAAAATCAAAGTCATGCTGTAAAAATTCAATGATTTAAGTTGCAATATTACAGATGTGTCTTAGTTTTTGTCCAGCTGTTGCTTAACCTAGACGATGCTGACTTTTAAGATGTATCCCACTAAGGTGCCACAAATTCCATTCATGTGCCACGAATTCCAGAACAAACTGTTCCCCAGTGGTTTTGCAAGATGAATTTAAGCAGCTTTAAGCTAGACATGCTCTCATTCAATTGCAGACCACTGCAGATGGCACTGGGGCCATCTTTTCAAATATAGTGCTTATACGGGCTCCTTCTTCCTCTTTCTTGAAGAAGGGGGGAAAAAACATTCTCTGCTCTGTTTTTTAGCAGAAAGGGGGCACATGCTAAGGACTCCTGACTCCTTTGCTTTATCTTCCGAAGCTGCTGACGGTTCAGAACTCAGCTTCTCCTCCGGCATCAACTCTTGAGCACAGAAATGACACCAAAGCCTCTGAAGATCTTCTCACAGCCAGGCTCTACAAACAGATGCGGCATTATCACACTAGGGCAAGAGCACATGAATCACTGGGAATGCAAAACCCAATCAGAACAAAAACTCCTAGTCTCTGTGCCTATCAGTGATAATGAGAAACTTCATAGGTGTGGGAAGTCACAGGAGATCAAAATCCTTGGTTATAAAACAAGCCACCAGATAGCATTGTTAGAGGGGTCAGCAGCAGCAGCCTCAGAAGCAACAAAACATTTGAAGCACATGCAAAAGATGTTATTCTTCCTGCAGTGGAGTGCTATTGTACCAGATATGGGCACAACAATCTGTCCAGCGTTTATCAACAGTCTAGCCCTGGGTTTTTTTTCTGGGAAACAAGGTGGCAGAACTCTCAAGAGGGAAATGAGGAAGAAACACAAGGGATTCTTTGAAATCATATTATTTTCTAGCACTACTGCCGAGTATTTTCAAGAGGTGCCGGAACTCCTTTCCCCCACGTTCCCCCTGAAAAAAAGCCCTGGTCTAGCCTGAAGATAAATACCAAGTATCCAAGATCTGGTGTTAGTCATCTGTGTGAGACCCAAAAGACAAAAGATTTGGACCTAAAGTTGTATTAGTAACATCTGAATTTCAAATTAGAGGTGGAAAGATGAAACATTTAGGATTTTAGATGTTTGTTAAAATTAGAATATTTGTCTGGCTCACACAGTTCAACTTACAAACAGAACAACGAACTTGGAAGTTTCAAGAAACTTCTTCATGGTTGGGGGCAGAGGGTGACGCTTAGGGAGAAGTTATCAGCATGCCAACCATTAGAGTGCAGCATCCCACAGGGGGCGATACTCTCCCCTTTGTTGTTCAGTCTTTATATGTGTCTCCTCACCCAGCTGGTACTAGGTTGTCACCAGTATGCAGATGGCACCCCGTTGTATCTGTTGACAGATGGCCGGCCTGACTCTGCCCCAGATGTCCTAGTTAGAGCTTTAGAGGCAGTGTCTGAATGGGTGAAGCAGAGTCGACTGAAGCAGAATCCTACAAAGACAGAGGTCCTGTACTTGGGTCATGGGCCACTGGGTCTGGGGATCCAGATCCCGACCTTTGATGGGCACCACTGGTCCCCATTCCATTGGTCATGAGGCTTGGAGTGATGCTGGATTCCTCCTCATCAATGGAGGATCAGGTTGCAGCAGTTGCCTAATCTGCTTTTTTCATCTTCGGCAGGTCAGGCAGCTTGCCCCCTACCTTTCGACACCATGACCTAACGACTCTGATCCATGGAACCTCCAGGCTGGACTACTGTAACTCGCTTTATGCAGGGCTTCCCTTGGGCTTAACTCGGACATTACAGCAGGTCCAGAATGCTGCTGCACATGTCCTGATGGGTGCGCCATACAGGGAACATGTTACTCCAGTCTCGCAGCAGCTTCCTGTGGAGTTCTGGATCAGGTTCAAAGTTTTGGTTTTGACCTATAAAGCCCTAAATGGGCGGGGACCAGCATATCTGAGGGACCACCTCTCGCCATATGTACCCCAGAGAGTACTCGGATCGGCAGATAGACACCTACTGGTGGTCCCTGGCCCTAGGGAGAGTCAACTGGCCTCAACTAAAGCCAAGGTTTTCTCAGTCCTGACTCCAACCTGATGGAACTCTCTGTCTGAGGATACTCAGGCCTGCCAAGACCTTTTATCCTTTTGCCAGGCCTGTAAGACAGAGATGTTCCACCAGGCATATGGTTGAGGCCAGCCTTATATCGATCAAGTAAGTCTACCTACTGGTCTCCCGTCAGGAGGGACTATAGAGCCATCTGCCCCCCCACACACACACATACGCATGTGAAATCACAGTATAACTATAACAACTAGCACACCCTTCTGCCCATGCAATAAATAATAATTATGATAATAATAAAAACACAGAAGCACCTTAAAGACCAACTAGCTTGCCAACCAGATTTCACTGAGGCACTGTGCAGGGAGGCTCCCTTTGATCTGCAGCTGCTGACCATTTGGATTCCAGGCCCAAGGCCACTCCTCCGCCCCCTCTGTCTCCTCACAGGTACTGCTGCTGCTAGTCTGGCTATTTCACTGGGGTACCGTGCAGGGAAGCTTGCTTGCTTGGGAGGAGAACTTGCTGAAGTGTTAGATGGATGCTTGCTTGCGAGGAGACCTGTCTGAGGGCCACATGGATGTCTGTACTTCCCTTTGATCTAGAGCTGCTGACCATTTGGATTCCAGGCCCAAGGCCCCACCTCCACCCCCCTCTGTCTCTGCACAGATACTGCTAGCCTGGCTATTTCACTGGGGCATCATGCAGGGAAGTGCAAGCCTCTCTGCGCAAGCCTCTTGGTGCGAGCTGAAGGGCATGAGCCAAAGGGCTCTTGGCCCATGGCAAGTCACTAGTTAAACGAGTTAGAGCACAGAAGAGGATAGGAGGAACTTCACTATATTATGAACTGCGTCTAGGATGGGTGCAACACTTCTTCGACCCTACTTGCTCAATTATACCATGATTGTAGCCTAGTCTGTTGCCTACACGGAGACCACCAGTATGTTTGATACTCTAATACGTGGCTGTGGGGTCCAAGCTTCTTACTTACTACTTACTTACTTGGTGAAAATGTCTGACAAATGTACTATTCAAGTGCAATTGAGAGCTGGTGAATATGGGAGTGGGAGCATTGAGTAGTGATGCTCGCTGCTTATCCGACCTCTCTAGGACTCCACCTGCTGACAATGGGGCCGCTTCCACACACCCCTTGCTACACTAATACTATGCAATACCAGATCTGTTAGGAACAACATTGCATGCATTGCCGGGATGTTGCAGGAAGAGAAAATTGACGTGGCTTGTCTAACAGAGACATAGCTGCAGGAAAATGACAAGGTGTGTCTATCCCAGCTAACTCCCCCTGGCTATGCAGTCCAACATCAACCTTGCTATGGTAGCCAGGGTGGAGGGGTTGCTATTATTCACCGTGAGTCCTTCAATTTCCGCAAATCTCCAGAACAAGCTGTAGCTGGTATTGACTGCATGTTCCTGTTTCTGGGAATTAAAGATAGATTGGGTATCCTTCTTGTGTATAGACCACCCAGCTCCCCCATAAGCATCCTTTCTGAGTTGGCAGAGCTGCTAGCAGACATGGTGTTGGAGACACCTAGACTTATTGTTCTGGGAGACTTCACCATCCACGCTGAGTGTTCAAAGTCAGGCCTGGCTCAGGAATTTATAGCTTCCCTGGCAACCCTGGGCCTCTCTCAGTGTCAGGCCCTCCACATGAAAGAGGCCACACCTTAGACTTAATATTTTGCACGGAGCCTTTGTGGGAAAACTTTGTTTCACAACTGGAGGTTCGGCCTGAACCGTGGTCAGACCATCATCTGCTGAACAAAAAAGTGAATATAACCCCCACAAATTGGGGGGTCTAGTTAAAATGATTCACCCACAAAGGCTCATAGACCCTTCCAGATTCAAAAATGCCTTGGGGGATTTTAGAATTCCAGACACATGCTCCATAGAAGGTGCTGTAGGAGCGTGGAACACAAAGCTCCTTGAAGCTATTGACACCATTGCTCCTTGTCAACTCCTCCGGCCCTTGGGACAGAAGCCGGCACTATGGTTTACCACAGAGCTGGATGACCTGAAGGGAGCCGGAAGACGTCTAGAAAGACGCTGGTGAAAAACTCACACAGAAGCTGATAGAGCTTGCTACAAAACACTGGAGGATCTATGAAGTGGAAATTAAAGTGGCAGAGAAATGTTATTTTTTGGCAACCATTGCACCGACTAGTTCACAACCGTCCCAATTGTTTAGGATATCCAGACACTTTCTAACCCCTAAATCTGTATCTTTACATTCCAGAGAGCAAACAATTAGCTGTGAGGCCTTTGCTAAGTTTTTCACTGATAAAATAGCACAAATACACTCTGATCTAGATGCTAGCTGCAATGCAAAGGAGAGAGGAGAAATGCTTAATACACCCTCTAGCCTACATTTGGACCGCTCTGAACCAATTACAATGACAGACTTTAACAGGATCCTGGCATCTGTAAAAACCACTACTTGTGTGCTCGATCCTTGTCTATCTTGGTTGTTAAAATCAAGTAAAGATCACATAAGTGAACCACTGAGATCTATTGTAAACCAATCGCTAACTCAGGGAACCTTCCCCCAGCCACTCAAACAGGCAGTTATCCATCCACTAATTTAAAAACCATCTGTAGACAAAAATGTGCCCAATTATCACTCAGTCTCTAATCTGCCCTTTCTGGGCAAAGTGATTGAGAGACCAGTAGCTGACCAACTCCAGGTCTTCTTGGAAACCTTTCATGCTCTAGATATTTTCCAGTCTGGATTCAGACCAGGGCATGGGACAGAGACAGCACTAGTAGCATTAGTGGATGATCTCTGTCTGAATTTAGACAAAGGCTACGCCTCCTTATTGCTCCTCCTGGATCTGTCTGCAGCCTTTGATACCGGAAAACATGCCATCCAGTTCAGGTGTACAGAAACAGAAGTGGGCATCAAAGGATGTGCCCTGGACTGGTTTAAATCATTTCTCATGGAACAGACTCAAAGGGTTGCTGTCGGAGATCAGCTATCTCCAGAATGGGAACTAGCTTGTGGGGTTCCGCAGAGCGCAATCTTATCTCCCATGTTATTCAATCTCTATGTTGTAAAACCTTTAGGAGAACTCATTCACAGCTACAGAGTTGGAGGTCATCAATATGCAGATGACACTCAACTCTACATCTTGCTATTCAGGTCCCCACAGGATGCAGTAGAAATCTCAGATGGCTGCCTGACAGCTGTGGTGAAATGGCTGAAAAATAACAAATTGAAATTGAATCCAGACAAAACACAAGTGATGCTTGTTAGGAAGTAGATCTTGAAAGACATTGTACTCCCCACTTTCGATTGAGTTCGTCTGACCCTTGCAGACTCGGTTAAGAGTCTAGGGGGTATACTGGATCCAGCGCTACTACTAGAAAACCAAGTTAAGGCAGCTGCAAAAAATGATTACTACAATCTCACTCTAGTCTGGAAGATGGCTTCTTACCTCGACACAGCCAATCTGGTCACCAGGATCCATGCTATGGTAACATCAAAACTCAACTATTGTAATGCACTATACATTAGTCTGCCATCTAAGTTAACTAGGAGGCTCCAATTGGTGCAAAATGCTGCAACTCAACTGTTTGCAGGAGCGAGCAGGAGCTTGAACATCACTCCCATCCTACAGTCACTCCATTGGCTACCCATCAGTTACCGTGCTCAGTTCAAGGTATTGGTTATTACATACCAATGGTTATTACATACCTCTTCATGGCCTTGGCCCAGCATACCTATGAAATAGCTTTAGTCCTTATGTCCCTTCACTCATCTGAACAGGGTCTCTTGCAGGTGCCAGCCTGCACATGGGTGAAATCAACAGCAGCCCACACACAGGCTTTCTCTGTGGTGGCCCCTACCCTATGAAACGGCCTGCCTGAGGAGGTCAGGAAAGCCTTCACTCTCCTGGCTTTCTGCAAATGACACAAAATCAAATTATTCAAAAAGGCTTTTTACTCAGATAGGAGGGGAGTATTGTAGTGAGGTGGTCTCAAATGAATTGAACATGGTAACTGATGGGTAGCCAATAGAGTGACTGCAGGATGGGAGTGATGTTCATGCTCCTGCTAACAGTCGAGCCGCAGCATTTTGCACCAATTGGAGCCTCTAATGAGTTAGAGACCATAGACTTCACCACTATGTTGCCTTGCATATTATCTGCTGCTTTAAATTTGTACTCCTATATACTACCTGTGCTTCATGTTATCTAATGTCAGTCTTAGAGTTGATTATGTTCAGTTTCAGCAATTCTTCATCTCTGTATTGGATCCTTGCTAATGCTGCATCTTTGTAAAACCCTATGACATTGTTTATGGAAATGTTCTTGACACTGTATGGAAATGCCCTCAATACTGATTGTACTAATCTCACACTATGTAATCCGCCTTGAGTCTCAGTGAGAAAGGCGGACTATAAATGACATAAATAAAATAAAATAAATAAAACCAAGTATGAGCTTTTATGAGTCAGAGCTTCCTTCTTACATATACATTTAGAAGCAGAACTATGTAGGGTTTTATCCATCCAGAAGGCCGGGGGGGGGGGGGAGAGGTTAAAGTAATGGTGTAAAGTATAATAATAAGGAAGGAAAGTCACCTGACTTTAGTTGGAGGTGGGGTCTGCAGTTCACAGCTGTATAAACAGCCTCGCACACACACAGGAGTTTGTGACCTAGAGTGAGTGAACAGAGGGTGCAAGCAGGGAGTTTTGTCTGGGCAAAAGCAGCGGGAAGTTCCAAGGTGTAGCTTGTGCTTGGTTTGTTTGATTTGACTGATTTCCATGTGTCTAATAGGATCTTGCTAAGTGAGTTGAGGCTTGTGCTGGCTACTATGTGCTTCTTCCTTCTTTTGTTTACCTCCTGCTAGTCACCTGACTGCTGAGTAAGGTAAGTCACCTGACTTGAGTTGGGGGTGGAGTCTGCAGTTCACAGCTGTATAAAGAGCCTCGCACAGGTAGGAACTTGCAATCTAGAGTCAACAGGAGGCACAAATGGGGGGGGGACTTGTCTGGGAGTTCGAGGGGAGTATAGGAAAGTCTGGTCCACTTTCTATATGGATCAAAACAATATGGTTGATAAGGGATCTGAAACGGTGACCTGCAAAGTCTGTGGGGTTTGAGGCACTCTTATCCATCCCTCCAGCTTATCAGGGAAGGTGAAGAGTTCTTGGAAAGAACACACAAAGCGCTCTTGAGTGGGCAACAGGAAAAGGAAGAGCACCGAGTACAGGAAGAGAGCAAGTGGAAGAAGCTGACCCACAGGAACAAGAAAATTAGGAAACATTCTGAGCCTTCACTGCTGAGCAATTGGTTCCAGGTCCTCCCCATAGAGAATGAATTAGGACTCTTGAGTCTGCTGTAGCACAGTGGTTAAGTGGTTTGGCTGCAGATCAGCACTCTACTGGTTCAAATCTTACTACTGCCGTGAGTTCGGTAGGTGGCCTTGGGTAAGCCACACCTCTCAGCCCAGCTCCCCAGCTGTATTGTGGGGATAATAACACTAACTTGTTCACCGCTCTGCGTGAGGCACTAATCTATCTAGAGGAGTGGCATATAAGCACAGTTGTTTATTAATGTTATTATTATTATCATTATTATCATTATTATTATTATTACTGGAACAAGAACCACTAATCAAGTCTTCACAGAGTAATGACAGGACGTGTGCTTCTGCCCCAAAGCAGGAGGAGACGTGTGGTGACTAGGGATGTGCGTTTCGGCATTCTGAATGCCGAAAGAATGCCGAAACAAAAGTGTTTCGGCATTCTTCAAGAATCCCGAAACGTTTCGGGGAATGCCGAAACGTTTCGGGATTGCCGAAAGAAAAACCCGAAACGTTTCGGGATTCTTTCGGCATTCTTTCAGCATTCGAGAATCGCCATTTTGATTTTGCTAGCCGTTTGCCTTAGCAAGCGGCTAGCAAAATCCTGCTGGAAGCAAAGGCTTCCTGCAGGCTCTTAGAAGAGGGGAGGGGGGGAGAAGGAGTGAATCACTCACTCCTTCTGTCACCCCCCACCCCTCTTGCAAAGGAGGATAGGGAATCCTGCTTTGCCTTGCAAATGCAAGGTGCAAGCATTGCATTGCACTTTGCATTTGCAAAGCAGCAGAGATTCCCGCCAAAACTAACAGGTAGGGGAGGGGGAGCAGGAGGAGGGTGGCTCTTGGAGTGTGGGTGGGGAAAGGCAGGGGACTGGGGACTTTAGGAGTCACCAATCCCACTGCTGCATTCTCATGCCAGCCAATAGATTTAAATCTTTGGCTGAGGCTGCAGCAGGGGATTTAAATTTGGAGCAAGACTGTCTGGAACACTTCTGTTGCTGCTGCTGCTGAGCTGTGACCGAGAGAGGAGAAGAAGAGAGACTGCACCTGGAGCCTGGAGGACATCTGCCTGGAGGATCAACTGTGCTGGACATCCTGAGAGGACACCTGGTAGGCCTTTTTAAAATTTTTGTAAATTTTTTTGATGCTGGGCAATGTGCTGCTGTGGCCTGCCTCTGCAAAAAGGTGTTGCAGTTTATTCTTGGCATGGCCTGGGGGACAGGTTGGGCAGACAATGTTTGATGGTGGGGGGGGGGGGGTTTCAGCATTGGTTGTTGTGCTTGCCTTCTTTAAGCTTGATCCACTGTTTTAAGATTAAAACCAGAGTGTGCCAGCTTTGGGCCTACACAGGCCAGAAGCCTTTCTTCTGGCTGGCTCTCACAGTTGTGCCTCACAATCTGGAATGGTGTGGCTTGCCTTTCTGTGTCTGGTCCCCTGCTAGCAAGGATTCCCAACAGGCTCCGTCCTGATCAACTGTGCCAGCCTGTGGGCCACACACAGGTATGGCCTGGGGGACAGGTTGGGCAGACAATGTTTGATGGTGGGGGGGGGGGGTTTCAGCATTGGTTGTTGTGCTTGCCTTCTTTAAGCTTGATCCACTGTTTGAAGATTAAAACCAGAGTGTGCCAGCTTCGGGCCTACACAGGCCAGAAGCCTTTCTTCTGGCTGGCTCTCACAGTTGTGCTTCACAATCTGGAATGGTGTGGCTTGCCTTTCTGTGTCTGGTCCCCTGCTAGCAAGGATTCCCAACAGGCTCCGTCCTGATCAACTGTGCCAGCCTGTGGGCCACACACAGGTATGGCCTGGGGGACAGGTTGGGCAGACAATCTTTGATGGTGGGGGGGGGGGGTTTCAGCATTGGTTGTTGTGCTTGCCTTCTTTAAGCTTGATCCACTGTTTGAAGATTAAAACCAGAGTGTGCCAGCTTCGGGCCTACACAGGCCAGAAGCCTTTCTTCTGGCTGGCTCTCACAGTTGTGCTTCACAATCTGGAATGGTGTGGCTTGCCTTTCTGTGTCTGGTCCCCTGCTAGCAAGGATTCCCAACAGGCTCCGTCCTGATCAACTGTGCCAGCCTGTGGGCCACACACAGGTATGGCCTGGGGGACAGGTTGGGCAGACAATCTTTGATGGTGGGGGGGGGGGGGTTCAGCATTGGTTGTTGTGCTTGCCTTCTTTAAGCTTGATCCACTGTTTGAAGATTAAAACCAGAGTGTGCCAGCTTCGGGCCTACACAGGCCAGAAGCCTTTCTTCTGGCTGGCTCTCACAGTTGTGCTTCACAATCTGGAATGGTGTGGCTTGCCTTTCTGTGTCTGGTCCCCTGCTAGCAAGGATTCCCAACAGGCTCCGTCCTGATCAACTGTGCCAGCCTGTGGGCCACACACAGGTATGGCCTGGGGGACAGGTTGGGCAGACAATCTTTGATGGTGGGGGGGGGGGTTCAGCATTGGTTGTTGTGCTTGCCTTCTTTAAGCTTGATCCACTGTTTGAAGATTAAAACCAGAGTGTGCCAGCTTTGGGCCTACACAGGCCAGAAGCCTTTCTTCTGGCTGGCTCTCACAGTTGTGCTTCACAATCTGGAATGGTGTGGCTTGCCTTTCTGTGTCTGGTCCCCTGCTAGCAAGGATTCCCAACAGGCTCCGTCCTGATCAACTGTGCCAGCCTGTGGGCCACACACAGGTATGGCCTGGGGGACAGGTTGGGCAGACAATCTTTGATGGTGGGGGGGGGGGTTTCAGCATTGGTTGTTGTGCTTGCCTTCTTTAAGCTTGATCCACTGTTTGAAGATTAAAACCAGAGTGTGCCAGCTTCGGGCCTACACAGGCCAGAAGCCTTTCTTCTGGCTGGCTCTCACAGTTGTGCTTCACAATCTGGAATGGTGTGGCTTGCCTTTCTGTGTCTGGTCCCCTGCTAGCAAGGATTCCCAACAGGCTCCGTCCTGATCAACTGTGCCAGCCTGTGGGCCACACACAGGTATGGCCTGGGGGACAGGTTGGGCAGACAATCTTTGATGGTGGGGGGGGGGGGTTTCAGCATTGGTTGTTGTGCTTGCCTTCTTTAAGCTTGATCCACTGTTTGAAGATTAAAACCAGAGTGTGCCAGCTTCGGGCCTACACAGGCCAGAAGCCTTTCTTCTGGCTGGCTCTCACAGTTGTGCTTCACAATCTGGAATGGTGTGGCTTGCCTTTCTGTGTCTGGTCCCCTGCTAGCAAGGATTCCCAACAGGCTCCGTCCTGATCAACTGTGCCAGCCTGTGGGCCACACACAGGTATGGCCTGGGGGACAGGTTGGGCAGACAATCTTTGATGGTGGGGGGGGGTTTCAGCATTGGTTGTTGTGCTTGCCTTCTTTAAGCTTGATCCACTGTTTGAAGATTAAAACCAGAGTGTGCCAGCTTCGGGCCTACACAGGCCAGAAGCCTTTCTTCTGGCTGGCTCTCACAGTTGTGCTTCACAATCTGGAATGGTGTGGCTTGCCTTTCTGTGTCTGGTCCCCTGCTAGCAAGGATTCCCAACAGGCTCCGTCCTGATCAACTGTGCCAGCCTGTGGGCCACACACAGGTATGGCCTGGGGGACAGGTTGGGCAGACAATCTTTGATGGTGGGGGGGGGGTTTCAGCATTGGTTGTTGTGCTTGCCTTCTTTAAGCTTGATCCACTGTTTGAAGATTAAAACCAGAGTGTGCCAGCTTTGGGCCTACACAGGCCAGAAGCCTTTCTTCTGGCTGGCTCTCACAGTTGTGCTTCACAATCTGGAATGGTGTGGCTTGCTGTTCTGTGTCTGGTCCCCTGCTAGCAAGGATTCCCAACAGGCTCCGTCCTGATCAACTGTGCCAGCCTGTGGGCCACACACAGGTATGCTGCTTTGGCCAAGGTAACCCTTTTTGGTTGCTGGCCTGGCACTCACAGTTGTGCTCCACAATCTGGAATGGTGTGGCTTGCGTTTCTGTGTCTGGTCCCCTGCTTGCAAGGATTCCCAACAGGCTCCGTCCTGATCAACTGTGCCAGCCTTCGGCCCACACACAGGCCTGCTGCTCCGGCTTTGGTAACCCTTCCCGTTTGCTGGCCTGGCACTCACTGTTTTGCTTCACATTCAGGTTGTTTATCGTTGGTGGACCTCTTCTGGACTGGACTGCACTTGGTGGACATCGGCCTGCAGATCTCTGCGTGGAGGATCAACATTGCTGGACATCTGCACTGGTGGACTGGTAGGGTTGTTGTTAAATTTGGTTTTTGAGCTTATGTCTGCTGCTGTGCCTACCTGCGAGCATATGCTTTGGCTCTGTCTTTATGGCTTGGGCCGGGGGGGGGGCATTTTCTGGTTGGGCAAGAGGATATTGTTTGGGGGTTAGGGGGGCCAGCATTGATCGCAGTGCCAGCTTTCTTTCATGTTTCATTTTTCAAGTTTGAGTGTGGGGTGGGCATGAACTGCTGTTTCACAGGACTAAAAAATGAGTGTGCCAGCTTCTGGCCTGCACAGGCCAGAAGCTCTGCTGGGTGGATGTGTTTTGTTTTGCTGCTGGTTGGCCCTAGCCTTTAAGGGGGGGGGGCTGACTTGGCTTGTGCAACGGGGCCTTGAATTTTGGGGTTGCGTGTGCGGCGTGTGGTGTTGACTCTGCTAACATTTCCAATTTTCTTGACAGCATCGTGGAGGAGAGGAGGACCAGCTGCAAGACCGCCTGAACATCGCTGGACTGCAGGACTGGTGTTAGTGTGAGCGAGTCCGGGTTGACATTTGGGTGGCCTTGGGGGTGGGTTCTTGCTAGCTTGGGAGGGGGGAGGCTCATCTTCAAAACACCACATCCACACCCCACACCGACATACCACAGATACATCGGTCCCGCTAAATAGTGTCTCTTAGGTAGGTAGGCCAGTTGGTAGGTGATCAGTGGATAATTGCCCTCAACATAACTATTAGGGAAACCGAGCCTAGTTTTTTTTAAAAAACTAAATAGGGACTCGGCAGGGAAAGCATTAGTGAGTGAGTGTTAGGTTTGAATTCTATATATATATATATATATATATAAAAATTTGTAATAGCTGTCAATAGGCTTCCCATTAGTGCCCCCATAACTAGGGTTCCACTGCCCATCTCTGGCACACGTGGTGGTGCCAGGCCGGCCCGGGCATACTAGTGTGTGAGTGTTTAAGGCTTTGTCACCTGTTATTGGGGTTTAGGGCCAGCTCAATTCCAGAGGAATTCAGCTGATTGGCAGGCTCAGGTTCCCTGACATAAATAGGGTTGCTTAAAAAGGCACTTGATTGTTCATCTCCAAGTCACAGAGCCACTAGAAACACAGATTTATAGCAGGTTAGTTAGGTCTTGAAAACAAAGTTGACCTTTGTTTTCTAAATCTTTTCTGATTAGTTAGGGTTGAATTTGGGAGGGGAAAGTATGTCAGAGAGGAAAGCAGAGAGGGGACCCGGGGGAAAGGCTAGGGAGAAATCTAGAGGGGAGGAGGGGAGGGGGAGGGGGACTGCTGCGGCAGCCCCTCCATCTGAGCGGAGGAGGCCCTCCCCTGCGCTGCTGCCGTTCACCAGCCTGGCTTCTGGTGACAGGAAGAGGGTTCGCAAGACTCTCTTTCCTGAGGCAGCTGCTGGAGGGCCACCCCCAACCCGGGTGCGTGAGGCAGGGGCTGGCACTGGGCAGGGGCCTGCTGCTGAGGCTCCTCCTCCTCCAGTGGTTGCGAGCCAGCTGCTGGAGGAGGGGCAGCATGTGGTGTCTCCTGGGATGGGCGCGGAGCACATGACTTTCCCTGCGCTCCCGCTCACCCCAGGAACCCGGAGGATGTTGGAGGAACTGCCCGTGAGACCCCCCCTGGGGCGGTCCACCCCAGTTTCCTCTGAGGCCAGCAGCAGGCCTCTCGCGGCTGTGCAGGAGGAGAGGACGCGGGAGGAAGAGGCAGAGACTGTGGTGGAAGAGCCCACATCTCTGCCCCTTCAGCCTCGTCCATCCCCACCTGCCCGGCCGAGAGTGGGACACGGTGTGTCCGGCCAGAGCACCTCACAGGAGGTGCCGCAGGGTGGTCCCGAACGCGCTTCTCCTGGGAAGCGTGGGATGCCCTTTTCCTCCGAACTCTGGAAGCACTTCCAGACAACGGAGGATCCCCGAGCAGCCCTGTGCCTGCATTGTAGGCAGCGCGTCAGCCGTGGCAAAGATGTGTGGCATCTCTCCACGTCTGGGATGAGGTACCATATGAAGAGGCACCACCAGGCGGTGCTTCTTCGGGAGGAGGGTTCGAGTGGCGCCGCACGGCCGCCAGCTAGCCAGAAGGAGGCAGGCTCCTCTGGTGCTCTCCCCCCAAGGGTACCTGCAGGAAAGGGACGCCAAGCCTCTCTCCCGGAGATGCTTGGTATGCAGGGCGCTAGTGTGCCCAGAGAGGGGATCCGGAGGGCGAGCAGGCGCATCACGCGCCACATCGTCAACATGATAGCAGTGGATGGGCAACCGTATTCCGTAGTTGAAGACTTCGGCTTCTCAGGGCTGCTCCAAGATTGCTTTCCCTGGTACGCCGTCCCTGCTCGCACGTCGTTGAGCAGATCGGTGGTGCCCTCGTTTTACAGGGCTGCCAGGGATCATGTGAAGGCACAGCTGTCCCGGGTTGCCGGGAGAACTGTGCACTTCACATCGGACATCTGGACCTGCCCAAGTGTGCAGCAAGCGTACCTCTCGCTTACTGCTCACTGGTGGGAACCCGAGTCGGTTCTGGGTGGGGGCCGGGGGGAGGTGCCTAGCACAGCTAGACAGGGAAGGATGCGAGACCGCCAGGCCGGCTACTGCAAGGCCTTGCTTCACGCCGAGGTGCTCGACGTGTCCCACACGGCGGAGAACATCGCTGCCACCTTAAGGAGACAGTTGGACGAGTGGATAGGCCAGGGACCCGCCACCGTGGGATGCATGGTGACGGACGGTGGCAAGAACATGAGGGCAGCGGCGCATCTAGTGAGCCGAGAGAGCGTCTACTGTGCCGCTCACAAGCTTCACCTAGTGGTGAGAGATGCGCTGGGGTTGGGCTCCTCGAAGGAACCCGTGGATACCCGGACCCGTGAACTCCAGTTACTTGTCCAGAAATGTCGGAGGCTCACGGGTCACTTCTCGCGCAGCGTGAAGGCCACGCACGAACTGCGCCAGACACAGGTCAGGACAGGTGTGCCAGAGCACGCTCTGATCACTGACGTCAGCACTCGCTGGAACTCCACCTGCGCCATGCTTGAGCGCTTGGTGGAGCAGCAGGCCGCACTCCACGCGTGGCTCTCCGAGCACCGCGGTGCGAGTCAGGTGGGTGAGTTCAACCGGGAGGATTGGCTCACCATCACCCAGACAGTGGAGGTCCTGAAGCCCTTCAAGGACTTCACTGTGGCGGTCTCGTCAGACACGGCGACCCTCGGTCTGGTCATTCCCCTGGTGCACACGCTCCAGAGGAATCTGGCCACCCTTGCAGACCGGGTCGCGCCCCGTGCTGACCTTGTTCCAGCGGTGCGCGCATTAGTGAGAAGGCTGCAGCAGGGCATAGCTGCCAGGCTAACTCCTCTCACTAAGGAAGAGTCATACATGTTGGCGACCATGTGTGACCCGCGCATAAAGGGCACTTTCGCCGAGCGGGACGGGAACCTCACCCAAGCCAGAGACGGGCTCTGCTCTTGGGTGAGGCGCAGGCAGGCCAAGAGGGGACGCCTGTCGACAGGGGGGACGCAAGAGGGGCCCTGCCGTGCGGGTCCCTCTGACGCCCCCTCTGCGCAGGCCCCCCCCGAGGCCACCACCGGAGTGCCGATGGAGATGGAGATGCTCCGGTGGGCCCTCGTCCCCTCTGGGGTCGTGAGGACCGTGAGAGAGGATCCGGCGGAGGCGATGGTCAGGGACTACCTCGCGGAGCCCTGCGAGTCGCTCTCCACCGATCCGCTCAGCTACTGGGCCAGGAAGGAGTCGGTCTGGCCGGACCTCTCCCTCGAGGCGCAGCGGCTGCTCTCATGCCCTCCGACGAGCGTGGAGAGCGAGCGCGTCTTTTCACATGCGGGCGACATTGTCGGCCCACATCGCACTCGCCTTCTCCCATGGAGAGTCGAGCAGTTGACCTTCCTGAAGGTCAACTCTCGCCTCTTCGATTTCTCAGGACTGGACTTCCAGAGTGACTGAGGTGAGCCCAACTTGTGGCCTGCATCCTCTATGAGTCCAATCCTTTGGAATCGCGCTCTCCCCTGTATAAAACCCTGTATATACAGTTAAAACCGGCCAGTAGAGGGAGGGTGGTTAGGAACCAGTGGCAAAGGGAAAACACCCAGCAATTTGAAAGCCCCCCCCCCCCCCAGGGTATTCAAAACATCTCCCATCACTGAGACATACCCTGTGGGACCAAATTTATTATGAAAAATAATGCCCCAGAAACATGGATTGCTACTGGAGGGAGAAACAGGTTAGATAGGGATTGCTTAGGTGTTTTTATCAGATGAAATCATTGTAAAAAAAATTGTAGAAGAATTGTTGTACTGTTTTTTGAAAGTTGATGTTCTGTTCATGTAAAAAAAAGGAAAAAAAACCAAAAAAAAATGTTGTGATTATGTTTTTTAAAAGTTGATGTTCTGTTCATGTAAAAAAAAGGAAAAAAAACCCAAAAAAATGTTGTGATTGTGTTTTTTAAAAGTTGATGTTCTGTTCATGTAAAAAAAAGGAAAAAACCCCCCCAAAAAATGTTGTGATTATGTTTTTTAAAAGTTGATTGAATGTTCATGTTTAAAAAAAAAAATTTGATGTTAATGTTGGGTTTGCATGGTTGGGGGATGCGGGAAGAGTGGTGGATGGGCACCGGCCAATGATGATCTCTCACAGATGTTCCCAGGTAAATTCTGAGGCTGGTGTGGGGGTGGGGGGAGACCTCTGCAGAACTGCTCCAGAAATACCATTGTCCAGTGCCTTGGAAGTGCCCAGTTCAGCTTTGTGTGTCTGAACTGAAAGCACAGCCACAGGAAATGACATAGGTTCTGCTGGACCCTGTTGCAGTGGTTCCCCCCCATTAAGTCGTTTTATGGAGGGAGAGTTGTATTAGGCTGGTAGTTATTATGATCATCTTCTGTTTCCATGCCCTGTTGTGCCCGCTCACTATGTAACCTGTTGTAATGTTCAAAACTTTACTGTTTGTCCATTTCAAAAAAAAAATTGTGTTTAAGATTCTCTGATGTGTAGTTAATTGTGTTGTGTTGTGCTATGAGGGACAATAAGTGTAATATGTTGTGATTTGTTGACCACTTGTAATTTGAAAATGAGAAAATAAAGGTTTTTTAAACTTAATGATTGTGTGTCTGTGTTCCCTTCTTTGATGGGAGGTTGGTTCCCAGCATAGGGAACAATGGGGCAGGCTGGCCAGCCTGTTCCTGGGGTACTGGGTGTGGGGCAGCTGAGGGTGGTTTTGGTTCTGAGAGGGGCTGAGTGGAGGATTTGGGTCTGTGTGTGGCAGCTGGGGTGGGGGAACTGGGTTTGTGTGGGGCTGTAAGGAGTGGACTATGGGGGATGAGAGCACTGGTCGTCCCTTTTGCCCAAGTAGGCCCCTGCTACTGTCCTGGTGTGGGCTTCCATGCCTCTATCAGTTGCTGGCCCTCCTTTGCCATCTTTTTCAGAAATTTTCCTAGGGCTGCCAAACTCCTGGTTGGGCTTGAGTTCAGGTTAGAGAGAGTAGTTCCCTACAGATAAACTGGCTGCTTCCAAGGGCAATCTCTTTAGAGGGCAAATGCGGACCATGGATTCTGGGGGAGATCCCTACTCAGATTTTCCTTTGCACAAGTCCCACCCCCAAATTGCCAGTAACTTCCAAGGCCAGAGTTTGCCACCCCAGAGAGATCCCGTTCCCACCCTCTTAGCCTTGGCATGAAAGTTGTAGCCCCCATGGAACGCTTCCAGGTTCCTGATTCCAAGCCCAATGACACCAATGTAAGACAATCCAGACCTCCATCAAAAATGGATTTTAAGTAGCAGTGGGATTGGGCTGCATTTCAGTCATTCACATATCTGGTTGTGTTCCCAAACATTTAGCTTATGGTTTTTTAAATCGGCGTATGGCACTTAAGGACACTTTTAAATGGTTCTAAAAACATATTTTTATTATGAAGTATTTAATGTGGCATTGATCAAGGGCAGGCCTTTTGGCCAAATGAGCAGTATCAGTACAGTAAAATTTAGACAAAGCTCATAGGAGGAAAAAGCATTCACACTGTGAAGTGGGAAGAAAGTTTCAATTTACATGTACCATGGACTCCGAAAAAGACATGTCCAGACCAAATCAGGCCTGCTTTCTCCCTTGAAGATATCAATTGATGATAGTGCTTATGTCACATCATGAGAAGACAAGGTTCACTAGAAAAGACAATAATGCTAAGAAAAATTGAAGGCAGTAGGGAAAAGAAGAATACCCTAGATGTGGTAGATTGACTTCGGTTTGCAATACATGGACAAGGTTTTTGGGATACTGTGGAGCTCAATATAATTCTAAAGTACACCACAAGTGATTTGAATGCATAAAACATACAGACACATACACATAAAATGTATATACCCCCTCCCCACCAAATTAAAGGTTTATCTTATGCCCCGGTTTTCTCCCCCATGGGAACCTAGAGTGGTTTACACATTGCTGTTCTCCCTTGATTTGTTTCACCCTCATCACAACCAGGCTAACAATAGACAGCTGCTCCATGCCTCACATTGGAGTGACTCCACCGATGGCCTTCTTAGTTGTATGAGGGGGTGGAGGGGGGGGGGAGGAAGGAAACAACGCACTCCTGCCCACTCTATCTGGGGCCTAGGTTACCAAATTGCTTGGCCTTGGCAAGGAGCCAGTGGTGGGGCGGCACTGGTTCTGGGGCCCCGTCAAGAACATTTGTCCAGGGCCCCAAAATCACCTAGACTGCCTCTGGAAAACACAACACAATTGTTTACTTAGGCTGAGCCAAGAACATCCATCAAGCCTACAAGGCACAGAATCAGAGTCTGCCAGATTCTAGACCAACTCTCTAGCCATTGCACTACAGTGGATATCTAAAAATTGTTCATACCCCCACCAGCAACTTGAACATTTTTCTCCAAAAGGCACACAACTTGGCTGGGTCTCAAAAAGGACTATGATGCATGGGCCTGTCAATGCATACTGGTACTAAGGCTCTGGCCGGGGGGAGGGGGGCATTGTGCCAATGCCACCCTGGCTTTGGAAGGGGACAGTAAAATAGAAGAAATAATCTAGCTTCAGTGCCTCCCCCCCTTCTCTCTCTCTCTCTCTCTCTCTCTATAATGTGAGTGAAAACATTACTATACCATCACTGAAGCCTACAGGATACTTAGGGTCTGTTCACACACGCATGATCATTTAATGGCAATGCTCTGGCATGATGATGTCTGTTCTAGGAAGTGATGTGATCATCACACAAGGCTGGGGAGCACGCACAATTCACAGCAGGCAGATTTGGGCCACAAGGGATCCTGCTTTGGCCTGCAGGGCCCAAATCAGCCCACTGCAAAGCACAGGCATACTCTCAGGGCAGCCAGATGACATCAGTGACATCACGGCAGCAGCCCCTGGAGCGTACCTTGAAGGCTCATTCACTGACTTTCCCCCTTCGGGGTGATAGGTGAGAGTGGGGGATCCCCCACCAAGGGGAAACGGATCCCTAATTGTGTCTGAGGTTGTGGAAATCAAATGGGTCATATTGCTTCTGTCTTTGAGGGACTTACATGCACATTATATTTAACTCCAGATTTCTTGATTGTCAAGGAATGCATGTGGTGGGGGGTGGGGGGAAGGGTGGGAGAAGGGCCCCTGAGGGTGAGGGTGGCATTTGGCATGCAAAATGCCACCCCTGGCAAGACAAGCCTCTCCCAGCTGTCAGTGGTAGAGATGAGAGCAGAGCACCCACTTGGGGAGGCCATGAAATGGCCCCCCCAAGTGGGAGCAGGCTGAGCCTTGGTGGGGGGATGGGAGGAAGGGTGGGAGAAGGGCCCCAGAGGGTTGGGGGGGGGATTTTGTTGCAGTGGTTCCCCCCCATTAAGTCATGTTATGGAGGGAGAGTTGTATTAGGCTGGTAGTTATTATGATCATCTTCTGTTTCCATGCCCTGTTGTGCCCGCTCACTATGTGACCTGTTGTAATGTTCAAAACTTTACTGTTTGTCCATTTCAAAAAAAAAATTGTGTTTAAGATTCTCTGATGTGTAGTTAATTGTGTTGTGTTGTGCTATGAGGGACAATAAGTGTAATATGTTGTGATTTGTTGACCACTTGTAATTTGAAAATGAGAAAATAAAGGTTTTTTAAACTTAATGATTGTGTGTCTGTGTTCCCTTCTTTGATGGGAGGTTGGTTCCCAGCATAGGGAACAATGGGGCAGGCTGGCCAGCCTTCTCTGCGGGTGGTGGGGGGGTCAGGGGGGTGGTTGTCTGTGTGCCAGGGCAGGTGCTCTTTCCCAGGGACGATTTGGCACTGCCACCATTGTGGCACCCCTTGTCTGTGCAGAACTGCCCTGGGAAAGAGAGTTTAGGGGTTCCCAAAAGGGGAGGGCAGGCCAGCCTGTTCCTGGGGTTATGGTGGGTGTGGGGCAGGTGGGGGTTGATTTGGGTCTGTGAGGGGCTACTGGGGGGATTTGGGTCTGTGTGTGGCAGCTGGGGGGGAATTGGGTTTGTGTGGGGCTGTGAAGGGTGGACTTTAGGGGCTGAGAGCACCTACTTGGGGAGGCCATGAAATGGCCCCCCCAAGTGGGAGCAGGCTGAGCCTTGGTGGGGGGTGGGAGGAGGGGTGGGAGAAGGGCCCCAGAGGGTTGGGGGGCATTTTGCATGCAAAATGCCACCCCTGGCAACACAAGCCTCCCCCAGCTGTCAGTGGTAGAGATTAGAGCACCTACTTGGGGAGGCCATGAAATGGCCCCCCCAAGTGGGAGCAGGCTGAGCCTCGGTGGGGGGTGGGAGGAGGGGTGGGAGAAGGGCCCCTGAGGGCTGGGGGGCATTTTGCATGCAAAATGCCACCCCTGGCAAAGGAAGCCTGCTTCTTCATTTTTTCCCCATAGGAAATAATGAAGAAGATGCTCCTTTATGGGAGGATGGGGGGACCTGCTTTGGGGGGCCATAACATGGCCCCCCAAAGTCCAATCTGTCTGAAACTTGGGTGGGTGTTAGAGAAGGGTTAGAGGAAGGTCCCCACCAATTTTGGGCTTATTTGGTGGGAAAATGCCTCCTCCAGGCGTCCTGAAAGACGGAGGCATTTTCCCAGCAAAAAAACCCGAAAGAATCCCGAAAGAATGCCGAAATAATGCCGAATCCCGAATCCCGAAAGAGATTCTTGTTTCGGCATTCGGCTAATGCCGGTAGAGAATCTTGTTTCGGGTAATCCCGAAACAAGAAAGCCGAAAGTTTTTTCCTTGCACACCCCTAGTGGTGACTGGTGATTCCCAACTGAGCGAGGCGGAGGACGAAGTGTGCCGACCTGGCTGGTCATCTCAAGAGGGATGTTGTCCACCAGGCACAGGCAACCAGGATGTGACAGAAAGGCTGGAAAGACTCATCAAGCCCAAAGACTGTTACCCTTCCTTGCTCATCACGTGGGAACAAATGGTACGGCCCAGCGCATCTTGGGATGTATTAAAAGTAATTTTGAGGCTCTGGGTAAAAAGCTGAAAGACCCGAGAGCACAGGTTGGTGATTTCATCACTTCTTCCTGTTGATGGCCGTGGCTTAGAAAGAGAGAGCAAAATATTGGAAATAAATAACTGGTTATGCAGATGGTGCCGTCGGGAAAGGTTTGGTTTCCTGGAGCGTGGACCGCACTTTCAGGATGAAGCACTTCTGTCAGTAGATGTTTTAGAGCTCACAGGGTTAGGAAAAAATGTGTCTGGCAGGAACCTTGCAGACCTGATGAGAAGGGCTTTAAAACTAAGTCCTGTGGAGGGGGGAGAAAAAAACCCCAAAACTAGTATGATTCCTGTTGATAAGAGCTCTAACGATGAGCAGGGAACAGTATATAGGCAGAGATCCATTAATTTGCAGGCATGGACATATATGAAGTACTCTGGGCATATAAACCATAGCATCCAATGTCTCTACACTAATGCACAGAGTATGAGAAACGAACAAGAAGAAATTGAAGTCTTAATACAGGAAAGGAACTATGACCTAATAGGCATGGCTGAAACTTGGTGGGATGAGAGGCACAATTGGAATATTGGGATTGAGGGGTACAGCTTGTTTAAAAGGAACAGACCAAGAAGGAATGGGGGAGGAGTAACATTATATGTTAAGGACGAATAAAAATGCAAGGAAATACAGGAATCTGAGCATAGAAGATCAGTTAAGAGCCTCTGTGTAAAATTAAAAGGAGAAAGAAATAATAGTGATATTATGGAGAGGTCTGCTATAGTCAACCAGGCCAGGCAGGGGACTTTGTCTTGGTCTTCTTCTTGCAACGGAAACTGTGCAGAAACTGGTAAAATAAGAACACAGAATTGCAGCCTAGGATAGACACAGGGATGGTACATGAAACCTAGCTTCTTTAAATGAAACCAAGCACTCAAGGTCAGATGAATTGTATCCTAGAGTACTAAAGAAACTGGCTGATGTAATTCTAGAGCTTGTCTATCATCTTTGAGAATTCTTGGAGAACAGGTGAGGTGCCAGAAAACTGGAGCTGAGCAAATGTTGTCCCCATCTTCAAGAAGGGGAAAAGGAGGAGTCAGGTAACTATCGACCCATCAGCTTGATGTCTATACCTGGAAAGGTTCTGGAACAAATCATCAGCCAGATGGTCCTTGATCATTTAGAAAAGACAGCATTTAGTAAAAGCCAGCAAGAACAAAGTCATGTCAGATTAATTTATCTCCTTTTTTGAGAGTTACTACTTTAGTGATCAGGGGAATTCTGTGGACATAGTTTATCTTGGTTTCAGTAAGGCTTTTGATACGGTTCCACGTGATATTCTTGTTGACAAGTTGGCAAAATGTGATTTGGATACTACTACTACTGTAATTGTTTGTAACTGGTTGACAAATCATAGCCAAAGAGTGCTTGTAAATAGTTCCTCATCCTGTTGGAGGGGAGTGACAAGTGAAGCACCTGAGGGATCCGTCCTGGGCCCCAAGTTGTTCAAAATCTTGACAAACGACTTGAATGAAGGAATAGAGTGAATGTTCATTAAATTTGCAGATAATATTAAATTGGGACAGGTGGCAAACACAGTAGAAGATAGAAACAAGATTCAAGGTGGGCTAAAATTAAGAAACTTAATTTCTATGTAAAGTTCTGCATTTAAGTAGGAAAAATCACACTGATAGGATGGGGGAGATCTGTCTTAGCAATAATACACATGAAAAGAATTTAGGGGTCTTAGTAGATCATACACTGAACATTAGTCAGCAGTGTGATGTGGTAGCTAAAAAGGCAAGACAGTGGAGATTCTTCCTAACCATGATATTTTCAACCTTTCCAATCTTTGTAAATCTTCAATAATACTTGTCCAAACTTTCTGATAATTATTTTTATATAAACTATTATTTTGCCCTGTTAACATATATACCCAAATATTGTTATTTATTTTTTGTTGATACCAAAGTCAAAGTTTATTGTTACGGCGCCATGGCAGTATAAAATACATTGAAAGGTAAACAGGCTATAATAAATCAGGTAAAATTATATGAAGAACTATATATAGATAAAAAGTAAATACACGCATGTAGACTAACTTGCAAGCAGACGTCATGCAACCAAGAGAGAACCTAAGTGCTCTTTTCAAATAATGTAGCAAGCAGCACAAAATTTGACTACATTCACGGTAATCGACTGAGATTCATCAGATAACAAATAATACAATTTGATTCTGACCAGCCTGGCAATGCCTTTGTTAGAGGTTCAATATATTTGACACGTGCAATATAGTACCATGGGCATGTAAAGAACACGCACTCTATGGTTTCCACTTCCCCAAAGTCCCACTGGCAAAGTCTCTGCGCAAAAGGGATCCCCTTGTGCCAACCCGCTAGCGCTGCTGAAGGATGTGCTGAGCACCTAGCTAATGTAAAAGCTCTCCTGAGCTTATGGTCATCAATATGAGTTAGATAGGCAGGGGGAGCCAGGCGAAATCTAGTTTGCTCAGAAGCTACAAAGCCCGGGTATCTAGCCAAATCAGATTGTCTCTCTGTATCAGTCAGTCTTTAGTTTCAGTAGAGACTTAGCCTGATCCCAATTCATAGCCAAAATAGCTTGGGGGGAAGCAAATAAGATATAATGTGTTATGGACTGCTCTCAGCCATCTGGATTGAAAACCGTCCAATAGGATCAAGTGGGTCAAGCCATGAGAGTTAAAGTTAATGTTAAGCCAGTGTCTGAGCGAGGTGAGAGTAAGTCTGGCTTCCATCATTATTGAGCCTGTTTCCAAGCGAATTAGGGTATTTGGAACTCCGCTCGGGACTTGGAGGGTGGCTCTTAAAAATTTAGACTGGACCCCCTCCAACGAGGACAAACTTGAGCAGGGGAGCGGGCAAAAAGGTGCCATAGAACATTTGAGATAAAACTTTTGCCTGGAACAATTTCTGAGCAGCTGGAACAAAATGAGTCCCTTTTGAACATAAAAACAGCATTTGCAGCTCTTTCTCTTTGTGCTGGCGCTGATTTATTATGGCAGTTCCTTGCCCCTGAGGCTTGTAGGACCATGCCCAAGCACCTAAAGCTAGTTACCTGCTCAAGCGGGTGACCATTAATATCCCAGGATCTCTTCTTTTGTTTTTTCCCATGACCTTTGTCTTCAAATAATTTATTTCTAAATAGTTCTCATTATAAAATTCTGTCAACTCTGAGAGAGCTCTCCTTAGGCCTGTCGGGGTTCTAGCTAATAATACCACATCACCCACATACACGAGGATCGAGATATGCCATTGCTGGATTTTAAGGGGGTTACTGATATAACAACATCTGAATAGCTTTTCATCTCATACTCTTCATCTTGTTTTATTCCAACAATTCTGGTGTCTTGTCTAATTTTTATAGCCCATATTTCCATTGCTAAAATAAATGGTAAAGGTGATATTGGGGAACCCTCAGTTCCTTTTGCTATTTCAATTTTCTCATCCATTTACTAAAATTCTAGCTTGCTGGTATGTATAAAGACTTTACATCCGATTTAAAAATTCAACTCCACAGTTTATATTTTGTAATACTTTCATTAAAAATAACCAAGACACATTATCAAAAGCTTTCTCTGAATTCAAAAACATAAATGCAGTTTTCCCCCTTTTCTTCTTGAATACTCAATTGCCTTTAGGAGATATCCAATATTGTCTTTCATATATCTCTTTGGATGAAATCCCATTTGATCTTCATGAACTAGGTCTGAAATACATTTTCTTAATCTCTCAGTCATTATTGTTGTAAAAATCTTACAATCCACATTTAATAGTGAGAAAAGTTTATACGATTGTAGTAATAATGGCTCATTCTCTTCATTATGTATTCAAGTTATGTTTGCTCCCTGACAATTTGATGGTCTATGCTTTCTCTCTTATATTTCATTCATTACTTTTTGTAAAAGTGTTGCTGATATACCTTCAAAGCATTTATAATATGTTGCCGTCAAACCATCTGGACTGGGAGCTTAATTTTTTTAAGGGTTTTTTGTAATAGTATAACTAATCTCTTGTATTGTTATTGCTTGATTCAAGAGTCTTCTATGTTCAAATGGAAATTTTTAATTGGTACCTCAGATAAATATTTCTCCAGTCCTTCCTCATTTATGGATTCTTTTTAATAAAGGTCTGAATTTCTTTTACTTGCATTTCTTGTTTTCCATCGACTATTTGAGTTCTTTTCTTGATCTCAGGATCCTTCTTTTTTCTGTTTCTTTTCTTAAACAGTACAATAAATATCTTCCAGGTTTATTCGCAGCTCCAAAGTGCCTTTGTTTTAAATATTTCAATTTTTTCTGCACTTCTTCTACTTCCAATAGATCCAGGGTTTTTTTTTTCATGCTGTAATCTCATGTTGTCATTTTCCTTTGAAGTTTCTCTGCTTGAGAACTGCTACTCTTAGGTTTTTGAATGTTGTGATTTTTGATATCAGATTTATGTCCATTTATTTTTAACTTTGTATTGTGACGGCCTTTGGCCATATACAATTAAACCTACTGCTGCTGCCATTTATTCTTTTGTGAGGAGACTGACCCATTTGTCCAATACAGAAGGGCATCACTGACATTTGATGGAAGCTAAACAAGGGAATGAGCCTTAGATGGTACAGCTGGTGCTGTTAGGTTGAGTGATTGTGTTGTTGGAGTGAATATGGGAGCAGAGTTGGCATTTTGGTTTATCGCAGGCTCTGGCCTCCGAGTTGCTGGAATTCTCTGCAGGTCATTGAATCTGGGATAGGAAGTGCTTTGCTGTTTGGATAAATTAGGACTGGCAAATGGCTAATAGGAAAGGGAAAGGTCCTGTGACAGCTTCAAGATTGATTGATTGATTTACTTACATTAATTAGTCTGCCTTTCTTACTGATAGTCAAGATGGATTACATAGTATAAGTCAATACAATCAACATTTGGAACATTCAATAACATTCAATAAAGAAAGCTACAGTGTATTTGCAGAGATTTGAGAACAAGGAAAAAATCCAACACAGAGCTGAAACAAAGCATAAGCAATTAAAACGGACATTTCAAAAATGCAGAAACTACCCAAAAGGAGCATACTCACTGCAACAGACGGGACTCATACTTTCACTTCTATGTGTATCTGAAGAAAGAAGCTCTGACTCTCAAAAGCTCATAACCTGGAAATCCAGTTGGTCTTTAAGGTGCTACTAGACCTGAATCTCGCTGTTTCTATCTGATTTTTAAAAAAGGGGTGGGTATTATACCTCTCTGAAATTTGCCAGTTTAGATGTCTTTGGGAAATACTACAGCCTCTCTGAGTTTGGTTCAATTTTGATAGAGGGAAGGGGAGGGGGAGTTTTCGGCTGAAATCAATAATGAAATAGAATTATGAAAACAAAATAATAATGATGAAAGAAACAATAATGAAACAAAACCGTACAACACAACTCAGTAACTCCATCATTAATAAAAAAAATTAACAACAAAAACAATAGAAGTGAAACAAACTCCTGAGCACAAGTCTAATGCCGAATGAAATGACAGAATTCAGGATTCTTGTACTTCAGGATACTGTGTGTGGGGGTGGGGGAGGTCTTTCATCCTTCCTCGCAGGTTAAAATGTCCCCTGCATGTATTAACCTAGCACATTAGAGTGGGAAGTGCGGCCGTCTCTACGATATTCTAGTTTACAGCACGCATGGACTGAAAGCCTTCCTCCTGCTGTCCAGCCCCCTCACCCTATCCTCCTTCTTTATAATACAAATATCAGCTCAAATATCAAATACTGAAAAAGGCACTTACTTACCATTACCCTCAACATTGTGGGAAACTGCATATAACTAATCTTTTCGTACAGCAAAGATACAATATAAACTCACCCTCTGATCCCTCACTGTTTTTACTTCTTTTGTTTCTACGGACACGATGGTTTTCTTCTTCCAGGTGAGGTCCTTCATCAGAAGAGAAGAAATTTAGCAATGCCACCTGAACAAAAATGAATGACGGATGTTGTAATTTATTTAACAGAATAGCAGCACTCAAATCAAGCCAGAATAAACCTGCAGCAAAGGAATCAAAGTGACTTTCTGGCTTGATTTTTTTCTCTTAGACTTTCATTTATTCATACAAGGGGTGGATGGACCTCACATGCAACTCATCTTGATGTGTAACACCTGGTGGGTCCTGCCCCTTGGGGAAGCTCCTTATTATTGGGGGAAATGGGTACACTAACTCTAATTCCTTTTCCACGTTGCTTCACAACACCGATAAGGCTACAAAATGGAACAAGGACAGGTGAGGGTAGAACCAAACAAAGCAACCAAGAATCTGGCCTTCAGTCAACAGACTCTTTGAGGATCCTCTTTGAGAATCAAAGCATTAGTTCTTGAAACCAGAACTAGCAAACACTTGGAAATAGCCCAGCTGCTCCACTCCCTGAGATTGTGGTGGTAGAAAAAAGCTGAGTGCCAAGACTGACAACTACCTTCCTATTAACCTAGCCTTGAACTTCAGTGGAGTGCAACTGTCCCACCCACTATTGACCACTTAAGAGGGGATACTAGGTAAGCAGAAAGTTGCTCGTTTATTCTCAGACCACAGTGAGATACTATGGGGAAGGAGGTACTTAACACACACTCTCATGCCTATTGTATGAGACTAGTCATTCCAGGTATCTTTCCACATGATGGGCTTGAACATGGCAATTCCCTTTCCACTCCCCTTAACAGACATTCCAGTGCCCCTGAGTCCTGGAAAAATGCTCAGTCTCATCAGGTTTTTTAAATTTTTAATTTACAAGATGTCCTTTGTGCACTTCTGGAGAGTTTCCAAAGTCTGGAAAAAACAATTCCTGGGTTGGGGGTGGCCCTGTTTGCTGGTAGGCATTTGGACATGAAATCTGCTATTAGAAGGGAGTGGTTTGGGGATGGGCTGAAGGGGAGCACCAGGCAGATCAAGAAGGAACTCACTATGGTATTTCACCATCTAGGCTCAACATTAACATCAACAGATGGCAGTTTAGATCCCCAGCTGAAGAAGAAACTCTTCAAATTAAGAATGTAGAAATGGACTTCTGGATTTATTTTCAAAACTAAATATGGAAACGCTATGGTACTGAAACAGATCGAAAAACACTGTGATTCTTTGGCACAAAGCAATACAGCTTACTGCAGCAGGGACTATAAACTTACCACGCAGGTGCTGAAGCCAGTGTAAGATTTCAAACAAGAGATGATACTTCAGCCCAGAAGAATGTGTGATCCCCTTAGGGAGGTCATTCAGCTACCTTATGTTTATCTTAATTTTACTTAGGAATTGAGGCAGGTGGGGACTACAAAGTAAAACCTGCTTTTGTGCAAGAGAACACGAGCTTTTGGCTTAAGGAGATAGAGTGTCACATGTTTTAAAGCACCGTGATCTAAAATACATCTTTCCCAACAGAATGGCAATAGGATTTTTGCAGTGGGGCCCTAGATATTCTAAGACAACATGAACCTTTACCATACAACAAATTGAAAATGAATATTTATCTTACATTTCAACTAGGCTATTGTTATTATTACTAGAAAGCCAGTGTGGTGTAATGGTTAGTTTCAGACTAGGAAAGACCCTAGTCTAAAACTAGGGAGACCATGGTTTGAAAATGATGAAAAATGGCCACCAAAGCAAGTATTTCCTACACTGTTGCCTGGCAGAACAAGTTTGCCCTGATGTATGGAATACATTGAGAAGGCATAAGTCCTGAAGTACCCTTGAAACAGTACACAGATGATCTCTCAAGAACCTGGAGGATTGGCTGTGATAAGCCAAACATCTAGATATGGGTACATGGCAAATCCCGTTACAACCATCACCACTACTTTTGTGAACAAGTGTGGCTGTGAGACTGAAAAGGAGAACCGTAAGCTGTAGATACAGATCTCTGCCCTGAAAATGGAGAACACATCTGTGCAGTTTCTTAATTGATATATGGAATTGTGCGTCTAGAAAATATAGATAAGCAAACCAAACGTTGTGCACAAGAAAGGAAAAGATTTCTAACAGGGAAACCTTTCGATACTTTTTGGTTAACAAGAAAAAAAGTATAGTTAGACCATTTCCCTCCTGGCTTCTTGTCTATTAGAAAGAAATGGAAATATGCTATTTCAAAATAACTATGTTAAGACATGGAAAGAAATTAAAAAGGGTATGTTAAGGTGGGATAAAGCACAGTTGTTGGTGTTGGGGAGAATATCTGTTATCAACATGAATGTTTTACCTAGGATGTTATTTTGTACCAGAGAATACCTGTTTTAACTTAAGATGTACCATTTAAACAGTGGAAAAATATATCAATATTTATATGGCAAGGGAAAAAACAAAATACACAATTTTACAAGATGCAAAGGAGAGCGGTGGCTTAGGTTTACCAGATTTGAAGTTGTATTTTGCTGCCTCATGTCTAATGTGGATGAAGGAATGGATGCTTCTGAGAAATGAGAGGCTTTTGACTTTGGAAGGTCATTACTGGAGATTTGGATGGTGCGCTTATTTGTGGTACGATAAAGTAAAGGTCAATGTAGATTTTAAAAACCACTATATTAGGAGAGCCATCTTGAGAATTTGGAACAAATATAAACTGAGATTATCACAGAAGACACCACTTTGGATTTCAACACAGGATGCTTTTTATAGAGTTGAAATGACAACTAAACAAAGATGATTGACTTATGGAGAATTATTAGAGTTCTCACAAGGAGATTGTAAACTGAAAACAAGGGAAGATCTAATAGGTAAAGGTTGTAAGATGGCGACGGCTGGAGAGGATGCATAATGCAGAGCTCCGGCAACTGTGTTATGCTTATATACTGCCCTTCAGGACAACTTAATGCCCACTCAGAGTGGGCATTACTATTATGTAAGTATGTTACTATTATCCCCACAACAAACATAGTATGTTACTATTATCCCCACAACAAACACCCTGTGGAGGCCCCTTTGTCATCTTCTGGATCTGTGTTAGATCAATTCAGTCTGCTCTCTCAGGACGAGATTGACAGGATCCTGCAAGTGGTGAGGCCCACCACCTGCCCCCTGGACCCCTGGCTAGTAAAAGCCAGCCTGCACAGGCGTTGGACTCCATTGGAGGCCATTGTCAATTTCTCCCTTAGCTCTGGGGTTTTTGGTTTTTCCTGGAGCACTGAAGGAGGCGGTGGTGCAGCCCCTACTGAAGAAACCATCCTTGGACCCCACTGATCGAGCCAGTTACCTCCCGTTACTGGGTAAGGTGATTGAGTGGTCAGTGGTGGAACAGCTCTAGGTACTCTTGAAGGATTCCTCAGTCCTGGATCCATTTCATTCCGGCTTCCGCCCTGGCCATGGGATGAAGACAGCACTGGTCGCCCTCACAGATGATCTCCACAGGCAGCTGGATCGAGGCAGGTTGGTGCTGCTGGTGTTATTGGATCTTACCGCAGCATTCGACATGCTCAACTATAAGCTTTTAGCCCAATGCCTCACCAATGTAGGGATTCGTGGGATGGACTACAGTGGCTAGTCTCTTTTCACGGTCAGGGACAGAGGGTGGCACTAGGGAAGCAGTTATCAGCCCACCACACCCTTTGATGTGTGGTGTCCCTCGGGGGGTTATACTCTCCCTGATGTTGTTCAACATCTATATGTGCCCCCCTGCCCGGCTGTTGTGGAGCTTCAGGTTGGGATGTCATCAATATGCGGATGACACCCAACTTTATCTGTTGATGGACAGCTGGCCAGATACCGCCCCAGGGCTTTGGAGCCTGTGACTGGATGGTTAAAACAGAGCAGACTGAAGCTGAATCCAACAAAGACAGAGGTCCTGAACCTGGGCCATGGGCTACTGGGTTCAGGGATCCGGCTCCTACCTCTTGATGGGGCACTACTCATGCCCAGTTCAATGGTAAGGAGCCTGGGTGTGGTCTTGGGAGGCCCAGATCATGGCAGTTGCCAGATCAGTGTTTTACTATCTTCGCCAGATCAGGCATCTTGCCCCCTACCTCTTACCCTGCGACCTTGTGACAGCGATTCATGCAATGGTCACCTCCAGGCTAGACTACTGTAACTCACTGAACACTGGGCTGCCCTTGGACCTGCTGGTCCAGAATGCAATGGAGCAGCTCTCGACTGAGATGCCATTCCGGGTCCATATGACACCTATCTTGTGCAAACTGCACTAACTTCCAGTGGAGTTCTGGATCAGGTTCAAGGTGCTGGTCATGACCACTGAGGTCCTTAGCCGACTGGGACCAGCATATTTTCTGGACCACCTCTCTCCGTTTATACCCCGGAGGGCACTTCGCTCAGAAGGGAAACATCTTCTGGAGATCCCTGGTCCCAAGGTGATCCATTTTGCCTTGAACAGGACCCAGGGCTTCTCAGTCCTGGCCCCAATCTGCTGGAACCCTCTGAGACAACTCGGGCCCAGCAGGATCTTTTAGCATTCCACCAGGCCTGTAAGACAGAGATGTTCCGCCAGGCTTTTGGTGGTTGAGGTGGATGGGCCTCCTCTCAGCCTCCTACCGACGGGGGAGAAGAACCCCCACTTAGTTTTTAGCTCATTGCTGTATATTAGCCTCTGCAGACCCAGTGATCTTGCAGGACTGTGAAATTTGCTGTCTGTTTAAATTTTGCTGCCAGTTTTAAAGTGCTTTCAGCCATATGTTCACAGAATCACAGAGCTGGAAGGGGCCATACAGACCTTCTAGTCCAACCCCCTGCCCAAGGCAGGATGAGCCTAAAGCATCCCTGACAAATATTCATCCAGACTCTTCTTGAAAACTTCCAGTGACAGGGAGCTCACCACCTTCCTAGGCAGCTGATTCCACCTTTGAACTACTCTAACCATGAAAAAGTTTTTCCTAATATCCAGCCAGTATCTTTCTGTACATAATTTAAGTCCGTTGCTTCGAGTCCTATCCCCTGCTACCAACTGGAACAGCTCCCTGCCCTCCTCCAAATGACAGCCTTTCAAATATTTAAAGAGAGCAATCATGTCCCCACCCCTCAATCTCCTCTTCTCCAAACTGAACATTCCCAAGGCCCTCAGCCTTTCCTCGTAGGGCTAAGTCTCCAGACCCCTGATCATCCTCGTCACTCTCCTCTGCACCCTCTCAATTTTGTCCACATCCTTTTTGAAGTGAGGCCTCCAGAACTACACACAGTACTCCCGGTGTGGCCTGACCAAGGTAGTACAGAGAGGGACTATGACCTCCTGTGATTTCGATACAATGGCGCTTTTGATACAATCCAAGACTGAGTTTACCTTTTTTGTCACCACATCACACTGACTGCTCATATTTCATTTACAGTCCACTTGTACTCCAAGATATCTTTTGCATACACTACTACCCAGAAGTGTATCCCCTATCCAATATTTGTGCTTCACATTTTTGTGGCCCAGATGTAATACTGTGCAATACTATGTTGTATTGCATCCTGTTCACAACCGCCCACTTCACCAGAGTATTCCAGTCTTGTTGAATTTTAACTCTATCTTCTTGGGTGTTTGCCACTCCTTCCAATTTGGTATCATCAGCAAATTTAACAAGTAGCCCATTTACCCCTTCATCCAGATCATTGCTAAAAATACTGAAAAGTACCGGGCCCAAAACCGAGCCCTGCAGCACCCCACTGGACACATCCCTCCAATCTGATGAAATGCCATTGACCACCACTCTTTGGGTGCAGCCCCCTAACCAGTTCCCTATCCACCAAACTGTCCTATAGTCCAGTCCGCAGTCTTCCAGTTTACCCATTAGAATGTCATGGGGAACCTTATCAAAAGCTTTACTGAAATCCAGGTAAATCACATCGACAGAGTTCCCACAATCCAGTAAGCTCGTCACTCAATCAAAGAAGGAAACCAGGTTGGTCTGACAAGATCTATTGGGGACAAAACCATGTTGACTTCCCTGGATCATTAAGTAGTCCTTCAGATGCTTACAGATTGATCCCTTTAAAATCTGTTCTAATATCTTCCCAGCAACAGAAGTCAGACTGACTGGCCTGTAGTTTCCTGGGTCATCCTTCTTCCCTTTCTTAAAGATTGGGATAACATTCGCTCTTCTCCAATCTTGTGGCACATCACCAGTCCTTCAGGACTGATATTTATTGTATATTGTATAGTGTTTTAATCTGGTTGTGATCTGCTCTGAGCCTGCATTACGGGCAGAGCGGATCATAAGTCTAATAAATAAATAAATAAATAATATAGGTCAATAGTTCTTCTATGCACAATTACTAGAAAGGTTTAAATCAGATAAAAAGTATGGGGCTTTGACTACGAAAAGACAAGAGTTTGAAAAAGCTTTGTACAAATGATAAACATGTTATTTCCAAAATCTACAAACTTTTGTTGACATTTGAAACAGAAGAAGAATGTGTGAAAGACTGTGTGGTAAAATAGGCTAAATATTTTGGGTATAATACACAAATAGACCAGTGGAAAAATATGTGGGTAAAGAGGCTCAAATTCACTTTGAGTACCACACTTAAAGAACATTTTTACAAAATGATGTATCAGTGGTATATGTCTACTGATAAATCAGAAAAATGAATAAAGGTATGTCAAATGTTGGAAATGTGAGCAACATTTCCAACATTGTGAAAATGATGGAGTTAGCGCAAAAAGTCAACAAGTCTTATTTCAAAAGTCTTATTTCATCACCACTAGAGATATGAGGCATATGAGAAGTAAAACAATTCTGAAAAAACAAATCTTCTAATCTGGAGCAAGACATGCTACACTGGAAAGTGCCAAGAACACTGAGGCCCAAGAGAATCCAGTTTACCTTGCTTCAATTTGAAATATCTGAAAATATACAAAATACTTCCATTTAACAGTATACACATATAGCACACATCACTTTCCCTTCTCTATGCTCAGCAAAAAGGCTGAGTAACAATGGGGAAAGCAATTGATTTAAAAGCACATGCTTTCCTTCAAAATGGGACTGTTTGTATAAAGTGGCCTTTCCGTTCTTAATCTATTTTTCTTCTTCAGAAACTAAAGTTAATGAAGATCTGCTTACCTGCTATTTTCATTCAAACTAAGAGCCAGTGTGTAGTGTGGCAGCTGTTCGAGACCACTGGGCTGTGAGTGAGAGTGAGAGTGAGAGTGAGAGTGAGAGTGAGAGTGAGAGTGAGAGTGAGAGTGAGAGTGAGAGTGAGAGTGAGAAAGAAAGAAAGAAAGAAAGAAAGAAAGAAAGAAAGAAAGAAAGAAAGAAAGAAAGAAAGAAAGAAAGAAAGAAAGAAAGAAAGAAAGAAAGAAAGAAAGAAAGCTTTGTTGTCCAGCTTTCACATCCATATATAGTAATGGGGAATACCATAGTATAAGTTACCCTTCCATCTCTTCCGTATAGTTCTGCTGTGAATTGTTTCCATCTATTTTTTCCTGATCGGCTACTGTATTTCCATGTTGATCTTTCAGCATCCTTACACCTGTGGTTTGAATTTCCTTTTGATTTCCTGGATTTTGTTCTTCCTTTTTTATTGTCCTCTTTTATTTTATTTTTTTGCACAGTTTGCACATCATTCTCCTTGCCTCCATATTGTCCTCACAACAACCCTGACAGGCAGGTTTGGCTAAGAGTATGTGGCTGGATCAAGGTTACCTGGGTCTCCCATATCCTACTCTGAAACTTTACTACACTACACTGGCCGGGGGGAAGGGCTGCTCTTGAATTTCGCTTGGAAGTGGATCGGTAGCCAGAATAGTTGCTGTAATGTCAGGATCACATTCCCAACAGTTGACCTCGACCAGCACTCCAGCTGCGTTATTCTGCAAAAACTGCAGCTTCCAAACAATCTTCAAGCATAGCCCCAAGTACAGCACATTCCAGTAGTCCAGACTAAAGGTAACTAAGGCATGGATCACTGTGGCTAGATCTGACTGAGCCAGAAATGGGCACAACTGATGCACCAGCTGAAGCTGGGCAAACAGACTCTGAGCTGCTGCAGCCACCTGACTTTCTAAGGTGACTGTTGTATCAAGCAGTACTCCTAAACTGCGAACCTGATTTTTCAAGGGGAGTGCAAAATCTACCCAAGACAGGAAAGATCTCACATTGCTGGTCAGCTTTTCTATTAACCCAGGGAACCTCTGTCTTATCAGGATTAAGCTTCAGAATGCTGTGGACAGGATTCTGCCTGGAGTGGGTCATAGGGACCGTATCACTTGAGTCCTGTCCTGTCTGCACTGGCTCACATTCTGCTTCCATGCCCAATGTAAGGTGATGATATTGGTCTTTAAAGCTGCATATGGCTTGGGGCCAGAATACCTAAAAAAACCTGCCTACACCCATATGAACCTACCCAATCACTGTAGTCATCTTTAGAAGCTCTGCTTTAGGCCTTAACATCTGAGGCTAGATGGGTAGCAACCTGAAAAAGAGCTTTTTTGGGGGGGGTGGCAGCAAAATTATACAACTCTTCTTCTATCCTTGTCTTCTGCCAGCAGGTGAAGACCTTTTTTCTTCTATCTGGCATTCCTGCACTGATTCTAACCGACCCTTCCTCCCATTTGTGTGATGAGCAAGTTGATAGGCAAAAGGTACGAGAGAGACGAGAAGAAATATTTCTTTACTCAACTAGTAATTCACAGTGACATTTTAAGCAGTTACGCCAGTCTAAGATTATTGATTTTAAGTTATGGTATTCGCTGCCAGAGGACAACCAAGACTCACTAGTGGGGGGAAGGGGGGCCTTGATCATGTTGCCATGTGTGTTTAGCAGTGAAGAAGAATGCCCAGGCTTACTGGTTGTTACTGGCTGCCTGAAACAATGGTTCCTTTCCCCACACCAGCAATGGGGAAGAGCCCTGCCGGCTCACAAAGAAGAATCTTTAGAAAGAACACCTGAATGAGGGAAACAATAGAGGAAAGTCAAATAAGGTGTTTCTGCTCTGAAAGTGGAAGATCACAAGTCTGTTCTCTATGGTGGCAAAAAATGAACTGAGAAGGGAAATGTTCACCACAATGAAAGCGCTTAGAACTCAGAATTGTTAAGCAAGAGGAGAAAAAGCAGTATTATGATACAAAGTGTAAAAGGTTCTTTGGCTCAGCCTTCTCCATTTCAACCTAAAACTCAGAAAGTGTTCCTGAAATAAGGTGAAGGCATGACTTGGTTGAACAAGCTGTTACACACGGATAGTGTCTATCCCACCTGAACAGCTGATTTATTCTTCAGGAGTAACCATCTTGATGTACGTTTTCATTCCTCAATCGCAGTCCAGATGGTTCACAGCTGGTCTACAGCTGTTTTTGTCCAAGAGCATAAGTCTGAACAGCTGAAACTTTGCATGCCAGCTATCCATGTCATCACTAGGAAAGTAATATGAATGTGCCATTATTACAAGTCAAGAAAATAGTGCTGGTTACAGGGGATGAAGGGGTGTTTGTGAATCTCAGAAACACAACTGAAGGGATTAGAGGATAAATATATGAAAAATACCAAGCCAGAACAAAGGGATCCTATTGAAATGCTTAGCTCTACTTTTTAATCTGCTATGGAATGTGCAAGAGGGTTGTTCAGAATCAGAATTCACAAGCAAACTGTGGTTTCTAATTTTAGCTTGGGGGGAGAATGAAATGCCATTATTTAGAGGTTTGGATAACACACCAAACTTTGGTTTTCATCAAAACAAGTCATTAATTTGTCATTATTTTTCAATGTACATGGCACTTACAGAACACCAGAAGATAAGTTCCGTCCCCAAGGTTCTTATAATCTAATATCTGAAATGAAATAGACCAAAAGTAGGAGGAGACTGACACACTGGCTAACAGCATATATTCATTCTAGTAAAATGTGCTTAATTTTAGCTTCAGTAGGGAAGAGGGAGTCAGAAATTATATACAGAAGAGGATTTGGCCACATGACTTGATCCAAATAAAAAGGACAAAGAGACTTTTTTTAAAAGAATACTCTTCAGAAGATGGCTTTATCACCCTCTTTGTATTGTTTTTTCCCTCTTTTCTTTCCAAAGATAAACCACAGGCCAGGTTGGAGGAGGTTTAAATTGGCAAAGCCATGCGAGAAAGTACAGGGACAGAGTGTCAGATACACCTCCAGCATATCTGCCATGTGTTATGGATTTCTTGCTGCAGTGTGTAGTGTGCCTCTGAGAACATGCGGAGGGAACCTGTTTTGCTGACTGGTTGCTAGCTGCTTATCTTGCAGGTGTTTTGGTTACAATTTCCTGGCAGGCCTGAGAACGTGGCCTTGAAGTTCCAGCAGAGACTGTACCAACCTCTTTAAGAGACTGAGCAGAGCTCATCCTTTCCTTCCTCCCCTCTCTCCTGGCCCCCTGGCTCAGCATGCCAAAACCCTAATGGAGTTTCTTTTCCACTGGGGGGCGTGGACTTTGTCCTATAATTAACCTTGCTTTGCTACCTGGCGTCACTTCAGCCAATGATCCTGTCTGACCATCTTGATACTGGTATTCTTCTTTAATAAAGTAACTTTAACTCATACACCTGAGTGATGCAGTGAAGTGCTTGGGGAAAATTCCTGGCAAGACCTGACATCTTAACTAAAGTCCTAAAGTATCTTCAGAACTAGAGCCCTGACCCAGGTTACCTGCCCAATGGCAGATGGAGCAGATACAGGAGCTCCTGAGAAACCTGAAGGACTACCCAAAGACCCCGCAGAACCACATGGGCTCAGTGCTGAGGCACCGATGGAACTTAGAACAACGATGGAACGAGAGAGTGGTGCCCCACTCTGGTTGGCAGTGACACTGAACCCATGCTGGACCCCGCATGGGGCAGGGGTGAGAAGTGAGTGTGGTGCAACAGAAGCTGGGGAAGGCCAGCTACCTATCCTGGTTGGAAGACACTCCACCTGGGACACACCCGTACGTGGCAGTGGACCACGAGGCGAGGAGATGGCAGAGGAGTTGATGGAGGAGTATTTGCAGATGGAGTCTATTCTTAGAGGTTCCCCGGGTGGGGTGGGGGGGGGAGAAGAACCGGCACTGGGGGAAGAGGAGGCGAGCCCTTTGGCAGCACTTCGAGAGGAATTACAGGTGGTGCGGTGTGACCTACTCGCCCTGACTGGACTCACACGAGGCTTGCTGCAGGCGGCTGCCCAGACCCCCCAACCCTGGGGACCACCAGGACCACCAGCACCAGGGATGCCCCATGAGGACCGAGGGCACCCAGGCCTTTGCCAGAGGGGGGACCACTAGACGGTGGAGAGTTCCCAGCCCTGCCACTGCCTGGGTGGCGCAATCTGGAGGTTCGGTTCGATGGCAATCCTGAGAAGCTAGGATATTTCCTGGTGCAAGCTGCAGAGTTTATCAGGGAGTGCGGGCACACCTTCCTGGATGAGGCCAGCCGAGTGAGCTATTTAGGATCCCGGCTGGAGGGCCCCCCAGCGAAGTGGTATGTAACCCTGTACAGCGCTCGAGCCCCAGAGTTGAGAGGCATGGAGGCTTTTGTTCGAGTTTTGAAGAAACAGTTCGAGGACCCTCTCAAGGAAGAGAGGGTGAGGTTCAAGTTGAGAAGTCTAAAACAGGGCAACTGGTCTGTGAGAGAGTATGCCGTGGAATTCTGGCAATATGCAACCAAAGTGAGAGACTGGACTGAAGGAGTAAAGATTGAAATCTTCAGGGCGGGCCTAAACCCAGACTTGGTGGCAAAGGCATTGGTACAAGATGACCCCCGGACCCTGCTGGGATGGATTCAACTTGCCTGCGAGATCGCGAATCGGGACCAGGTGGTCAAGCTACTGCGGATGCAGCACCAAGTGGGGCAGTGCAGACCTGCCTCAGATGCTGGGGTGCAAGACAGGAAGCACTCCAGAAACCGTTTCTCAGCGGCTGAGCAGGCCCTCCGCCTTACACGGGGCCTCTGCTTGCAGTGCGGGGGGGGGGGGGTTCGGGCGATTTTGCCGCCGACTGCCCAGGGCCAAGAGTGGAAGATCCAGGGAGAGGGTGCAAGTCTCGGAGGAATCCGGTGGAACCTTCAAAGGCCACTAAGAAGCCAGCACGGGCGAGGAACGCAGCCACCACCAGCTTGAAGTTGGAGGAGGGGTCAGAGTCATCCAGCAGAGACTCATCTGGGGCTGAGGAAGACCAGAGGCCACCGGCAGGAAATGAGGACGACGTGCTGGAAGGAAGCCCCGCCAGCAGATCATGGAGAAAGCAGCACCTAAAGAAGTGAGACCCAAAGGGACCCTGTTCTATTTGCCAGTTACCCTAGTGAGCGCTCGGAGGGGGACACACATCTGAGTAAGAGCTCTAATTGACTCGGGGTGCACTAGAGACTTAATTGCCCCCACGTTGGTGACGGGATTGGGGCTGGAGGTGAGCAAACTCACCCATCCCATTGTGTTCGAACAAATGGATGGGTCTCGAATGAAGGGGAATCCTCCCAGCTATGAGACTGAACTTACCCCTCTGGAGATGAGGAGCCATTGGGAGGCCCGGACCTTTATAGTTAGCGCCGCTACTAAATTTCCCCTTGTGTTGGGAGTGCGCTGGCTGTATGATCGTTGGAGAGCCGGTGAGCTGTGCATCCCAGGGGAAGAGTGTCACACACATGTGTGGAACCCGGAGTGGGGGAAAGCGGCCCCTCCCATCCCAGAAGCTGTGCTGTTGACCACAGAGAAGGAGCAAATCCCCCTGATTATCGGGACTTGAGCCAAGTGTTTCATGAAAAAGCAGACGAGCTCCCCCCCCCATAGGTCTACCAATTGTGCCACTGAACTGATCCATGGACAAAAAATGCCAAAAGGGAAGCTGTACTCTTTGAGCCCAGGGGAGAGAGCTGAGCTACGTTAGTTCATTAATAAAAATCTGGCAAGAGGATTTATTAGGACCACAAGCTCTCCCCATGCCACCCCAGTGTTATGCCACAAGAAAAAGGATGGGGGGTTGTGGCTGTGCATGGATTATAGGGGAATCAATGTAGTTTTGATGTCTAACCCCTAGCCCCTACCCCTTATTAGAGACTTGTTGGGAGTGGTGGCTTAAGGGAAGATCTTCTCTAAGCTGGACTTGTGGGATGCTTACTTTTGAGTAAGAATCAACGAGAAGGATGAATGGAAGACAGCGTTCAACACCCCTTTGGGGCAGTATGAGTACTTGGTCATGCCTTTCGGTTTGCAATGGGCTCCAGGATTTTTTATGAATTTAATTAATGAAGTCCTGCACAAATACCTGTACAAGTAGGTGGTTGTTTATTTAGACGACGTGTTATTGTTCTCGCAAGATTATGACTCTCATATGAAACAAGCGTGGGAGGTGATGAAATCAGGCCCACCAGCTGCCAGTTAAATTGTCCAAGTGTGAATTCCATAAGAAAGAGTTGGACTTTCTGGGCTACAGAGTCACAGGTCAAGGGCTGAAAATGGACCCAGCGAAGGTGCAAGCCGCGAGGTGGGAAGCCCCCAAGATCCAATGGCAGCTGCAGTAGTTCCTGGGCTTTGCTAACTTTTACCGACCCTTCATAAAGAACTTTGCCAAAATCTCCTTGCCGTTAACTGACATGTTGAAAAACCAAGGGGAAGGGACCATAGAGAATGAAGACTAGTGCTAAACTACCATGGACTGCCAAGTGTCAGGAGGCTTTCGAGTGCCTAAAGCAGTTGTTCACCTCGGAGCCAGTCCTGCACCACCCAGATGAGAATCGTGGATGGCAGCGATGTGGTGATGGGCAGCGGGGGGGGGGGGGTTGATGAGAGAACATTACACCCCTGCACCTATGTGTTGAAAAAAAATTCAGTCTCTGAGCGCCACTGGGCAATCTGGGATAAAGAGGTGGTGGCAGTTAAACTGGCTTTGTGGACTTGGAGACATTGGTTGGAAGGGGCTAAAATGCCATTCAAGGTGTGGACAGATCATAAAAATTTGGAAGCATTACACGCCCCTCGCAAATTGGGTGCCAAGCAGTTATGGTGAGCTGAGTTTTTCTCCCAATTCAACTTTGTATTGAAGAACCTCCCAGGCAAACTGAACTTCCTGGCAGATGCCCTTTCCCACCTCCCCCAACATGATAGTCAAAAGGAGGAGGTAGTGGACACTATGTTTTCACCCGCTCAGCTGGGAGGGGCAGTCGTCACTAGGCAACAGTTGAGAAGCAAAGCAGCGTCACCTGTTCTCACAGACTGGGAGGAGAAAGTGAAAGCTGAGGTGGAAAAGGAGGGGGAGGAAGTACCCACGGATGAATTGGAACAGGGCGAGCATGGAGGCTGGTACCAGCAAGGCAAACCATACGTTCCTGCCAGCCTGAGAGGAGAGGTGCTGAAAAGTTGCCATGATGCTAAATTGGCTGGGCATTTTGGGTACTTAAAGACCCCACACCCAGTGCAGACAGTTTTGGTGGCCCAAAATGAGGCATGATGTGTCACAATATATTTCCACTTGCCAAGTGTGCCTGAGGGGAAAGAAAAGGGGGGGAAGCCGGGTTATTGCAGCCACTTGAAACTCCAGCCCAGCCATGGGTCACAATTTCTATGAACTTATTACTGACCTTCCCCCCTCCAAGGGAAAAACAGTGATTCTAGTGGTGGTGGACTTATTTTCAAAACAGGCCCATTTCATACTGTGTTCCAAAATACCGACAACCAAAAAGTTGGCCACTTTGTTTATGCAGCATGTGGTCTGTTTGCACCCGTTTCCTGAGAAGGTAATCTTCGACAGGGGGGTACAATTTGTGGCCAAGTTCTGGAGGGAATTGCTACAGGTGGTGGGGACAAAGCAAGGACTAAGCTCTGTCCATCATCCTGAGACCAATGGACAAACTGAAAGAGTTAATCAGGTGTTGGAGCAATTTTTAAGGTGCTACATTAATTATCAGCAGAATGACTGGGCAGACTTTCTGGTTTTTGCAGAATATTGTTACAACAATAGCATACACAGCTCCACGGGAGCCTTCCCCTTCAAGGTTGCTCAAGGGTTTGAGGGCAAAGCCATGCCTTTCATACATACCCAGGATGAGAGCAAGGGGGGGCATCTGACTGAGTGATTGACTAAATTAACTGACCAGTGGAAAGTGATCAAAAAGACCCTGGACGAAGCCAAAGAAGACTACAAGAAGCAAGCTGATTGGAAACGCTCTGCCCCCTGGGATCTAAAAGTGGGAGATCATGTTTATGTCTCCACCAAAAATCTATAGGGGGAGCAACCGAGCAAGAAACTGGGGTGGAAATATTTGGCACCCTTTGAGGTCATTCGGGTGATCAATAATTTGACTATGGAAGTAAAACTGCCAAAAAAACCCTAAAGAAGGTTCACCCTGTATTTCACTTCAGCCTCCTGAAGAAAGCTCCGTGCCCTGATATGTGGCACCCAGATCTGGGGGTCCCACCCCTCCTCATCATGAATGGCCACAGAGGGGGTTTACAATACAGCCCCAGTCAGAGCTGTGTCCCTGCGTGGCTCCTATTTCCCTTACAAATGCTGAGGAGAGCCATTCATAGATGTCTCAGAGGCCTGGGAAATGTGACTTAAACAAGGTAGCAATGGAATGAAAGACAGCAAGAGAAGAAGAGAAAACAGGAGGGCAGTGCAGCTAGAAGAGTGAGTCACAAAGAAGAATGTATCAGGGTGTGAGAGCAAAGGGATGAAGGCAGGCAATGCCATGAAACCTAAGAAGGGAAAAGCAAAACATTTTGCAAGCAGATCAGAAGTTAACGTAAGGGTTGAAGAAGGCTTGCTTTCTGTGTGCAACATTCTGTGGCTCCTTCCTCACTCCCCCTTATTTTTGTGCCTCACTTTTTTTTGTATCATATCAGATCTGTACTCCCTTTCCCTCTTGGAAAAGGTGTAGCATAAATAAAGGTAATGAACCTCCAGCCCAATACTTTAAAAGCAGAAATCATTCAAAGGAGTTTACTAAAGACATAACAATACACTTCATCCTAGTCTTATCACCAGTACTTATCAACAGTACATAACAATATAACTCTTCCTATTCCTATCACTAGTACTTTCCTTTCCTGACATCACTTTACAAAACTTTACCAATCCAGTCTGGCCCTTCCTATAATTATCTTCTTTCTCGCAATCATTGCCCGTTTCTCCCTTTCCTCTCCTTAACCTCTCTAAATGACATCCCCTCTCAGTCACATCACCTCATCCAATCAGAACATTCACACCTGCCTCTCATTCAGTGACTCAGTCTCTCCACTCCTCGCATGCACATGTTCACCTCCCCCTGTCAACCTCCCTATTAATCTCTCTGCCAAGGACTATGTACACAATTTGCAATGCTTTAGGGCATTTAGGCAGCAATGCTTTAAGTACCCTGGTTCCAAATTACTTCAGACTTTCAAAGTCATAATCAGCACTTCTTAATTGGGTCTGGAAGCAAAAAGTCAATCCAAGAAGCTTAATTAAAGCTGAGGAGCTGGGATCCCAGTGACTAGTATCTGCGCACAACCTCACTGCTTTCTGCACTAATGAAGATTCTGGACAGTTTCCAAAGACAGCACCACACAGAGCACAGTGTGCACAAGATGTAATTGGACCACAAATAACTGTGGTCAAATCTTGCTTCCCTTTCCAGATGATGGATTCCCATCTGAGACCTGGGAACTTGGGTTCCCATCTGAGACTGAGGAGAGACCCAATCATTAGGAATACAAAGAGCAAGGTCTGTGACAGGCATTTGGCCACATGGTGACTTGCCTGCCTGGTTCATACTGATGACAATCCAACCCAAAACTCCACACAAGCTGAGCAAGGGGATGCATACAGATGTTGAATAACATCAGGGAGAGAATTGCCCCCTGTGGGATGCCACACACTCAGGAGTGCCATGGCAACAACTGCTTCCCAAGCACCACCCTCTGTCCCTGGCTGAGGAGAAAAGACACCAGCCACTGTAAGGCTGTCCCAAATATTCCCACATGGGCGAGTTGGTGGGTCAATAGCTGACCATGTTGAACGCTGCTGTAAGATCCAATAATACTAGCAGCGCCGACCCACCTCAATCCAGGTGTCTGCAGACATCATCTGTCAGAGCAATCAATGCCATTTCCATCCCATAGCCAGGGTGGAAACCAGACTGGAATGGATCAGAAAGTGGTGCTAAGAGGAAGAGTTTAGATTGGTTAGGCACAAGGAATCTTTCTGCAACAAACTAGAGATGTAAAGGCCTAGGGAAAATAGGGGAAAAAGGGGGGGGAGTTTCCCCCAAATTTCCCCTGTAGGGCTTCTGAAAAAATTCCAATGGAAAATTCAAGAAATTGGGCGGGGGGGGGCACTGAAAGAAAAGCTGATATGAAATGTTTTCTCTTTTGGAATGAGTGAAATACTTTCAAAGGCAAGGCTTTTCTCACTCAAAATGTATAACATGAAAAAGTCTATAGATTTAAATTTTTATGTCAGACAATCTACAGCCTCAAATAATGATAATAGAGCATTGCCCACATACAGCAAAACTTTAATTTCAAATTCCTGCCCTCTCAATCCACGGATTAGTACATCTTGTCTTGCGCCCTGAGCCAAAACCTCTATAAAAATATTAAATAATAGAGGAGACGCACAGGAACACAGAACTGGAAGGAGTTCCAAGGGTCATCTAGTCCAACTCTCTGCACAATGCAGGAAATTCTCAGCTATCTCCCACCCATCTCCCCCTCCCCAGTGACACCTGCTCTATGCCCAGAGGAAGGCGGAAAAGTCTCCAGGATCCCTGGCCAATTTGTCCTGGAGGAAAATTCATTCCTGACCCCAAAATGGCAATCATTACTTGAGAAACAAAGAGCCCAGGGCAGATCTCCAAAAGGATGTGGAACTATTTACAAGCTCACTTTAGTGGAAATGGACATGAACCAGAAAAAAAATGAACCGTGCAGTTCGTGGTTCATCGCATTTCACGAACCACGAACTTTTACATACCTGCCCCGATTCGCGAACCAGTTCATTTGGTTCGTGAAAATGTCACATCCAGGTCAGTAAATTGTCACATCCAGGTCAGCAGAAGGTCACTTTCAGGCCAGCAGAAGGCTACTTCCGGGTCAGCAGAAGGTCTGCAGGAAGTCCATCACCTGTTGCCTAGGAAACTGATTTATCGGTGTCAGGCTGTCTGCAGTGATGAACCAAAAAATGAACCAAGCAAACCAGCCTGAAGTTCGTGGCAGTTTGTCAGAAATGGGCTCTGACGAACCGCTGGTTTGCAAACCACAAACCGGCCCGGTTCATCATGAACTTCGGTCCATATTTTGGTTCCTGCCCATCTCTACTCTTTAGTGCCATCTGTCAAGCAATTATATATCCACCTAACAGTAATAGGATCCAAACCACAGTTTACCAACTTGTTAACAAGAATATCAAGTAGAACCTTATCAAAGTCTTATTGAAATCAAGGTAAACTATGTCCACAGTATTCGCCTGACCCAATAAAGTAGTAACACTCTAAAAAAAAAGTGTCTCTATGTCTATCCTAGGATGCAATTCCCTTCCTTCCTCATGTGTTCCCTTTTCCCCAGAATGAGCACAGCTCCCCTTGCAACAGAAGATCGAGGCAAAGTAGGGATTGAGCACTGCTGCCCTCCTTTTATCTCCTGTCAGGGAAGGCCTGGCTAGGCTAAGGCCAAATAGTAGAAATCATTATCAATCATCAATCTTTACTGCTTTAGCAAAAAGCCAATACTAGAGAAAAATCAAATATCTATCAAGACAATTTAAAAAAAATTCTGGACATTTTCATAGAAAAGATTAAAATATAAAGCAATCATTTAAAACATCCCATAATAAAAGCACCGTACATTCCAAAGGCTAAAGACTCAGAGTAAACCTGTTAGCGTACCTGTTAACCATGCTTGGGGCAGCATGCCTCCTCATCTTTTTTACCTTTATGATGGCAGCGGCAAAGCTTGCTCTTTGGAGGGTAATGGATTTGTCGCTGTCTGCCTAATTTCTCCTGGTCTGACATCCCTGGAAAATGGTCTTCAAACTTCAGCTTCAAATCTCAGATAGTAAGAGTGGGAGGAAAGGCTTTTTCAGTTTTGCTTTATACGGATGACACACTGCTCATTTCCCACACTCACTGGTCTTAGATAGTTGCTGAGAGAGTTCACCTCCTACTGTTGCACTGGAATGTGACACGGGACGAATCCTCAATGGGCCTCCATGGAATCCCATTGAAGCAGCCTTCCAATATGGCGAGGAGGAGAATATCTAGATGTGCCTTAGTACCTTTCCGTGTTCATAATTCATTATGTCAGTGAAATATGTTACCCTCATGAGTTTGATCATTAAGTAGTTTGGGGGAAATGTTCTTCCCAGCAGTCCTTGAATCTAATTCACAGTGCACACTCCCTGGAAGTAACAAAATGTGATGCTGAAGTAGACCACAGGACTGAGTGTTTGCTCTTTTTGGTTGACAAGCCATTTTAAACACAAGGAGGTATCTGTGCAATCCATAAGTAAGCTTTACCCAACCCACTAACTTCCCCATCCCACTGCCTTCTATCACCATCGTTTCCTTTCGCCCATCATTCCTTAAGTGTGACATGGCCGAATAGATAGGATACTTACTTCATCTTTCTCACAAATTTCCACTGAGGTCTAGTTCATCCGCTGTTATTCAGCATTGGTTCATTGAGGAATTTGGCTAGCTACCGGTCTGATCCAACGCTGTTGCTCCTGTGCTTTTATGAACTATTCAAGAGTGGCATACTTAAACAAGCACAAGTTTTGTAAGGATTTTACTAACCTCATCCAGCATCCAAGGTTTTGGGCAACACCTGTGCCCACAATGTGCTTCCCCTCATCAACTGACTACAAGACAATCTCTTCCCTCGTGTCTTCTCCACATCCTAACTCCTAGCTGCTACCTACACTAACTTCAGCCTAGGGCCAGCACTGGGGATGTCAAGGGAGGTCCCAGCACTCACCGTGACCAGAGATCTGCCACTGCTGCCTTGCTTATTCCTGCTTCTTATTAACCTGCCACTCATCATCATCTCTAGCTACTTGGTTGCCGCCATCCATGTATTTAACCACAGAGCCAGGCAAACAAGGTGACAAGGGCAGGGGTTGCCCACAGCCCAGTCTGTTTCCCACTGGCCAGGACCAGTGTTTTCCTCTAGTATGTGGCTGCCGGAAGATACCTTTTCTCCATAATAATGGGAGGCTTGTGCCTTTGAAGGCAAAGGAACTGTAAGAAGTTCACTTGCTGCTTTGACTGTTCCAGAAACAATTAGCTGTGACACCTCTGAAAAATTATTTGATGATAATATGAATACACTTTGATCTGGATGCCCGTGGTAATACAGGCCAGAGAGAAGAAATGCTTAATACGTTGTATTGTCTACTTATGAACCATTTTGATCTCATTACAGCAATGGATATTGATAGGATCCTAGCATCTGTGGAGATTACTGCTTCTGCACTGGATCCTTGCCCATCCTGGCTGCTAAAATCGTATGTCCACATAAATGAGCCCTTGATGTCTATCATAAAACAATCCGTAACTCAGGGCACCTTCCCTTAGCCACTTGAAGAGGCAATTATCAACTCACTATTAAAAAAAACCATTCCCAGACAAAAACGATGTGGCTGATTATTGCCAATCTTTAATTTGTCCTTCTATGCAAAGGGATTGAAAGTAGCAGACCAACTCGAGGTCTGGACCCTTTTCAGTCTGGTTTCAGATAGTTCTAGTAGCTTTACTTTAGTCTAAATGTAGACTTGCCTGGGTCTACTGCAGGCTTTGATACAATAGGTCATACCATCCTGTTGAGGCATTTGGAGGCAGAAGTAGTTATTAGGGAATGTACCTTGCACTAGATTAAATCATTCCTCATGGAAAGGACTCAAATGGTTGCTGTTGGAGACCAGCTATCTTCAGTGTGAGAATTCTCTTATGGGTACAACCCCATGCTATTCAACCTCTATGCAAAGCCTTTAGGAGAAATCATTTGCACCTACAGAACTGGTTGTCTACCAATATGCAGATGATACCCAGCTCTATATTTCACTATCCAAGTCCCCTGGTAATGTTATAGAGGTCTTGAGTCACTACCTGACAACTGTAGCCAAATGGCTGAAAGCAAACAAACTGAAACCGAACCCAGACAAGACAAAAGTGATGCTGGTTGGGAAGGCAAAATTCTTGAAGGATACTGTACTTCCCAGTTTCGATGGGGTTCATTTGACCCTTGCAGACTTGATTAACAGCCTTGGGTTTATATTGAATCCAGCACTGCTGCTAGAGAAGCAAGTTAATGCAGGTGTAAAAAATGCCTTCTTCCAACTCAGACCAGCCTGGAAGGTAGCTTCCTACTCTGACATGGCCATGTTTAAATGCTTAGGCTTTGTTTCAACTCTGTATCAGATTTCTGCTTATTTTTCAAATTTCTTCAACTCAAATCCTACTGTACTGTTTATTGATGTCCCGGCCATTGATTGTATTCTTACTTGCACTGTGTAATTCACCTTTAGTCTCTGTGAAAAAGGCTGTACTGTTTATTGATGTCCCGGCCATTGATTGTATTCTTACTTGCACTGTGTAATTCACCTTTAGTCTCTGTGAAAAAGGCATGTAGCCCGATGACACACAGCAAGCTTCCAGGGCAGAGGAGGGATTGAACCTCAGCCTCCCAGATCCTAGTCGGACACTCTAACCACTATACCAGATTGGCTCACATATATTTCATATACTCACCCCTGCTCACATCTGCTACGCGTGTCTCCAGGACCAGATCTGGATCAAACAGCACATGCAGCTGTTGACTAAGAACTGCTTTTCCAGGAAGAGTGGAACATCATTCCAAACCAGCTGACTTCAGGCACTAATAAACAGTTTCCACTACCTTGCCTTCTTCAAAAGTGAACTGCGCATCAGTGCTCAACCAAAGCACTCACCAGCTTGGGAATAGAGATAATGTTTTTCATCCTGGCAAATGACTTAAAAGGCAAAGGAATTTGCTACACTGAACGCTTTAAAGAAAAATAGGGGGACAGCACTCAGACAAGCTTGTCCAAAGACTGACTGGACAGCGGCAGTGCATTGACTGTACAAGGAAGCTGGCAACCTCCAGAGACTGGCTCAAAAACAGGCAGAGTTTAAGTTGGGTGGTTATGGCATGGCCAGGAAAAGTACACTGGACAGCAGCAGCAGCAGCAGCAGCAGCAGCTCCCGAGGCTGCAAGGTCTGCAGGATCTGGACAATGGCAATCCTTGATCAGGGAAATCAAGCAGCCGCCCTTCCTGACCCTGAGAATGGAAGCAGTGAGTGTTTGCCCACGGAATCCAAGTCCATCTCCTTCATCAAACCCATTTCCCTCAGGCCACCCGGGAGGGGACAGGCATGGACATAGAAGTTTTTCTTGCCTTGTCTCTTGCTGGAGAGGAATGCAGGTTTAATTTGCTCTTTTCCATCCCCCTTGGATAAACTTTTACGTGTCAACTGATTCCAAAGGGTTTTTTAAAGTGTGCACCTGAATTCATAAATTGGTGTACAGAACTGTATAACTGGGGGCTCCTCTTATTCTGGCTGCCCTTCCCAACATTGCTCTGCCATAGAAAGTTGAGATATGAACACCTTCCCATTACAGCCCAATGATTCAGGAGCCTGGTGCAGTACAATATGCAAAAGTCCTGGTAGGGGGAAATAAGAGTGTGAAGACATTCAGACCATGTTTTCCAAAGGAACTTGCTTTCCTTTGGGATAAGCCAACTTCACTCAGTGAACCTTATGTTTGAGTAACTGTGCACAGGATCACAATCAAAGAGGGAGACATTCCAGGAAGGTAGCAGTATTACAGAGCAATCTATGCAAGCTGACTCCGAAGTGAGCCCCGCCGTACTCCCTGATTAATGTGGTTAGGACAGCCTTGTTTTACCCAAACCAGAATGGATTCTTGTGGCACCTTTAAAGATGGAAAGATTTACCTTGACGATGTACTGCTGTAAGGCAAGGGTCTGCCCTTCTATTCAACTGGGACCGTATAGTTGGTACAGAATGCTGTGATACAACTGCTGTTGGGCACCAATCAGAACCTGCACGTCACTCCAAATGTGCAGAAAATCTATTGGTTACATATCAGTTACCAGGTTCAATTCAAGGTGCTCAGGTATCCGAATCCCCTGAGGATGCACTGTGTACAGAATTGTATTTTTATTTTGCATTTTTCTGTACTTTGAAAAAAATACTATTATTAAGAAAAAATTGCTCCAAATAATTTCCCCATCTCGCTACTTTTGTTTTTATTAGTAACAAAACTGCATTTCTTGTTCATTTTTTGTTCCAAGTGAAATAACACCATTGGAAACAGAAATATTTGCTGGTGATAGGAGCAATGAGCTTCTTTTGAAATCAAAAACTCTAGACACTTACAATGAAATGAAATGTTTTTACGTCAAGCTGCCAATGCAAAAGTAAAACGAACATTCAGTGATAGAGGCCAAAAAAGGGTCAGGGAAGTGGCTACAGTGTCCGAAGTGTCGGAAGGAAACTGGCAATTTTTACTACTATGCAGACAATGCAATGCTGTAAGTCATACACATCAAGGAAATCTTTATATAAAATAGGGGAAAGCAATGCAAAGGAAGCATGTATGAAGAAGACATTTGGAGAAAAGTAGCTAATAAATGCTTTAAATAAACGAACATGATTTGAAAAACAGGCCTTCTTGAAGTAGAATTTCCCTCTCTGAGGAGAAATTTCTATACAGACTGGACATCGATTTTGTTTTGCCACAGTACACTAACATGGTTATCCCTCTGGAACAACATTTTGGAGCCTATTCTAGTTGCCTCAGACATCTTGTGATAGAGAGGTTATAATTATTTTAAATAAAAATTAAACTACAACAAGGATGAAAAGGTGAATACAATTTCTCTGGCACGACTAGTTCTGCTCACAGTAGCCCCATGGAGCCAGTCTGAACGATAAAAGGATTCGTGCAGGTCAAGAACGTCACCCATCAGGACACTGCAAAATGTGGTAAGTTTGTGAAACCTTTTGCATGAAAAGCGACAAGTGTTCATTAATCAACTGCATGCCACTTTCATACTGTAACGTTGTAGGACGCTGCCACAGCACCAAGTGATCATATCTGCTTATATGATTTTCAGCTGCTGTAGCTTGAATGGATGGCGCGATCAGTCTGACAACTTGCCCACAAAACCCTTGCTTTCTGTCCAGAGTGGGGAGAGACCTGCTGTATCTGGAAGACCATGAATTCCAGCATGAGAGTAGGGATATTTCTGACTGTCTTAGAGGAACAAGTTAGTACGGCATTCCTCGAGAAACCCTCCCTGGGCCATTTAAACTATCTGCTGCAGACCTCCCCTTTCCAGAGTGTCAACTCTACTCCAGGCATTTGGGGATCAAACTAGTTTTGTAGACCTATTTCAAATGGCTTTTAGACTTGGATTCAGTCCACAAAGTGCTATGATTTCTCCAACAAAAGATCCTACACAATGCTGCAGTACAGAATGTTGTATAAGAAGTAGGGAGGGCTGGCAACAACTTCTGCAGGGATCTGATTTTCCCTCCCCACTATGTCCTTTTTGACTTGCATAGCCTCTCCCCCTTTCTCTGCTTCCCAGTCACGCCCCCCCCCCCGTCTTCATCTTTCCCCCTTTTCTGCCTGGCAGCCCCTCCCCTATGGCCCAGTTGCATGGTGCCGGATTCAATTCAAGGTACTGGAAACCTGTACAAAGCCATTCATCACTTTGGAACCACTCATTATAAGCCCATCCCCCTCTCTCTCTCCACCAAGACAGTTTCACACCCCAGAGCAAAGCCTTCTGGAGCCAGCACCCTGCAAATATGTAAAACCAACAGTTGCCAATACCCAAGCATTCTCTGCTATGGTATGGTGGCTTAGATGATGAGGGTAGGAGAGTTCCCCATGCCTTTATCATTCTGCAAAATGTGAAACACAGACCTGTTCTAGTGGACCTTTTTATAGTTCATGTCTATGACGTTTCAGGCAGTTTCCTTTGCTTTGTTCAATGTTACACTGTTTCTCTAACTGTGTTAAACTAGTTTTATTTCATTGTTTGTTATGATCATATTTCATCATATAGAGTATACTGTTTATTATGCTATTCAAGTTTTGTAATTCCATTACAAAATTAGAATACTAAACAGCATACTATCGTATTGATTATTTGTGTATTGCTCTGGCTGCCTTTTTTTAAAAAACCTGTTTAATACCCCTTGACCCTTAGTACGGTAATCTATAAAAGAAACAAAAGAAGGCAGCTACCCTGTTGGTCCCTCTAGATCCATTAACGCTTCCAATGCCTAAGCGGTGGTTGCAGCATCATTTGGAAACAGGAGCTGTTCCATTCAGCCTAAAGGACTGCAGGACTCTTCAGCTCTGCAGTTGGCAGCTGAGCCCTGCGGAACTCCCTAGCACTATTCTGTACCCCATTTAACAGTAGAAATAAAACATAAGCATGAAACTACTGGCAGGAGGCAAAGAATCTGTAGTGCAACGCCCTCAGTAAGATTAACATTAACATCAGCAAATGTGCTGATCAGGTGCCTGGAAGCAGGAATGGACTGAATAAGAGTCGACAAGACTAGTCAGAGGTACTTTGGGGTCCTTTGCTTGCTCTGAGTGAGCGGCACTCCCTCTACTGGAGCAGGATTACAGCTCGGGAGCATTTTTAAATCTGGCCTTAAATTCAGATGCTCACCCTTTCCATGACTTGAAGCACCTTTTGCCAGCTGAAATTAGCGACTACCTTTCTCTAACTTCTGTTGCCTGCACTCTGCTCAAATTAAATGCTGCAACGCACTCAATAGTATTTATTTATAGTCTGCCTTTTTCACTGAGATTTAAGGTGAGTTACATAATGTAGGTCAACAACTGGAACATCCAACGAACAATACAACGGAGTACGGAATTGCAGAATCTGAAAAGAAGTATGGAACTGAATACAGATGTAACATATTGTAGAAACAAAACATAAATGGTTTGACATGAAAATTTGACACGAATGATGCAGAAACTTTCAGCGGATAGTACCTAGTAGTATCATTTACAGGCCCTATCCCATTAACACATCTGCCTGATCTATTTCTTACCAGGCAGATCTATTTCCAGGGTTAAAAGCCCTCCCGAATAATTCAGTTTTGCATAGTTTATAGAAAGCCAGGAGAGTGTGCGCCTTCCTGACCTCTTCAGGCAGCCCATTCCATAAAGTAAGGGGTGCCACAGAAAAGGTGGATGTGCGGGCAACTGTTGATCTTGCCCATTTGCAGGGTGGTATCTGCAGAAGGCCTTGTTCAGATGACTAAAGTAGCCATAGCAGAGAATATGGAGAGAAGCATCGTGGAAACGGCTCTGATTTTCATTTAACCCTAACTCCAAACATGGTATTAAGAAACAACAGCTAATTACACTGTTGGTGTTTTGGTGGAGCCATTACGTTAATGAGAAACAACTTCAGCTGAGTTTGTGAGCTTCAATAAAGCTTACGTTTATAGAAGACTTGAGAGTGTATGTGTTAGTTGTTTTATGCACATCTGCATCACAAGCAAGATTACAGTAAGTTTTGAACTACGTAATGCCACTAGCACTCGACAACCTCGATATACTTATTTAGATCACCCCCATGAAGACTTTAGCATTTAGCTTTTGTAGATATTCTTATATTCCAACTAATTCCTCATATCCTCCTCCTCCAATTGAAAAACAATGGACTGCAGGTGATTTATTATTTAAAAACAAGTTGCTCTTTTATTAATAATAGATTTAACAAATGTGTTCTACCTGCTCTGTTATGTGCTCATACTGCTTTCTTGTGGTTTCCCTGAATTTTTTCAGATCTCAAAGAGCTTGTGCTCAGCACTGAAAACAAGCTTCCATAATTCCTGCCATTCATAATTAATGCAGTGGAATGCTCACTGCTAAACTGATGGGAATGGAATCAAGATTCATAGGGGTGCAGAGGGTAGCAAATAACCCTCTTCCAGGAGGGGCAGAGGTTGGCCTGTTGTTCAACAAAATGGCAGTGTTTTGGTTACAGCAGAAATGACACTGGCCACGCAGCCAGGGGCACCACACAGACATGGCTTAACAAAATAAAGGGGATCAGGAAAGCAATTATGGGATTAAAACAGAGAATGAAGGAATTGAAATAAGGAGGAATGAGGCTAGATTTTTTAAATTAAAAATCTGGATGAGGGTGTGAAGGGAATGATCATTAAATTGTTGGCTGATTACAAACCTGTTCCATTACACTGAAACATTCCCTCTTTAACCCCAGTATACTTAGGAGTAGAAACCATTCACTTCTATGTTCCATCTTGTAAATAAAGTTTATTTTTGTTCTGTTTAACTCTGGCTGGCTTGAAGTCATTGGCTGAAGGAAAATATCACACAGAGAGACCTCAAACACTCTGATCACATTAAATGAGCCAAGTTTAAGTAAATGGTGGCAGCATATATAGGGAAAATAAACTCTAAGTTCCCTTTCCCCAACAGCCTTTGGCAGTAGCTGGGTGAGGGGAGGTCAATACAGGGAACAGGCTGACTGTCTGGTGAAGCCTCTGGAAAAGGAGAGAGGGGGACCCTGTGAGGATTTGGGTCAGGGCTCTCTGCCCACTAAATTGGAGGCAGAAGTGAGATGCCCATCCCCTTTTCTGCCTGTGAAGGAAAATTTAATAATAATTATAATAACAACATTCAATTTTTATACCGCCCTTCAGGGTGACTTAACACCCACTCAGAGCAGTTTACAAAGTATGTCATTATTATCCCCAAAACAAACACCCTGTGAGGTGGGCGGGGCTGAGAGAGCTCCAGAGAGCCGTGACTAGTCCAAGGTCACCCAGCTGGCTTCAAGTGGAGGAGTGAGGAATCAAACCCCGTTCCCCATATTAGAGTCCTGCACTCTTAACCATTACACCAAACTGGCTCTCAGGGTGGGTGGCAGGATGTGTGAAAGGTTCAGGGCTGCCACAGACACAAAACTGGGAGGAGTAGCAAACACCCTTGAAGATACAGGTAGAATTCAATGAGATCTGAACACACCAGAAAAGTGGGCAGATTTGAATAAGATACGATTTAACAAGGATAAGTGCTGGGTTCTGAACCTGGATAACAAAAATGCAAAGTATGCATACTGGATGAGGGATACATTTCTGGGTAGCAGTGTGTGCAAACAAGATCTTAGGATACGGGTGGATGGGAAGCTAAATATGAGCAGTATGATGTAGCAGCAAAAAAGGCAAATGCAACCTTGGGGCGTATCCACAAGGGTATAACATCCAAATCACAGGATGCCATTGTCTCACTATATACAACATTGGTCAGGCCACACCTGGAGTACTGTGTGCAGTTCTGGAGGCTTCACTTCAAAAAGGAGGTAGACAAATTGGAACGGGTGCAGAGGAGAGCAATGAGGATGATCAGGGGCCTGGAGACCAAGCCCTACAAGGAAAGACTGAAGGACTTGGGAAAGTTCAGACTGGAGAAAGGTGGTTGAGGGGAGACGTGCTTGCTCTCTTGAAGTATTTAAAAGGCTGTCACTTAGAAGAGGGAAGGGAGCTGTTCCTGTTGGCAACAGAGGATAGGACTCGAAACAATGGGTTAAAATTACAGGAAGGAAGGTACCAGTTGGACTTTAGGAAAAACTTCTTCATGTTAAGAGTAATTCAGCAGTGGAATCAGCTGCCTAGGGATGGGATGAGTTCCTCCTCACTGGCAATCTTCAAGGGGTTGAACAAATACTTGTTGGGGATGCTATAGATAGTTCCTGCATTGGGAGTTAAATTAAATGGTTTGTAAGGCCCCTCCCTGCGCTATGACTCTAGATCTACCAGCCGAGGACCCACCCTCCCATGAGAGAGAGGAATCTGTGGATTCACCTACCTCCTCTTTACGCTGGTCTTTAAAAGTCAGAAAGAGGCTAGGAGGATACAAACAATGAGAGAGATGGTGGGGTGGGATGACAGGGGTGAACTTCACCCCCGTTTCCCCTTTTCAGTGCCTTCAAAGAAGCAGACATGCAGCCTGCTGGACAAGACACTGGACTGGAGCAAAGTAGCCACGCTCAGAATGTGACAGGGGCAGTAGGCAGGCTGCATCTTTCCCTCAGAAAGTCCATGCTCTGGTGCTGTTTTCTTTCCTTTAAAACAACATCCATCAAATTGTTTGTGAAGATAATAAATCCAATCTAACTTTTAACTCATACCTTTAATTCTGAACCTGGCCCCAAAGTGTGGTTCCACCCATCCACAAAAGGGAGCTGGGAGAGGATATCTTTATAAATACAGGGGGACCCCAAAGTTTGAAGAAAAAGCAGAAACATTAAAATAAAAAAAGATTCCTCACAACTCAAGCAAAACAAAAAAAGCCAAGCAAGCTCTCAAGAGATGATGGTCAGTAGGCTGGGAGGTGGGAACCCATCCGTACATTTTCACCTCCAGCCTTTGCATCACATGGTAGGCTCTGACTGGCCCCATCAGCTCTCCTTCAAGGAGAAGAGGGGAGGGAACAGGGATCTACAGTGTGGGGAGGGAATTCTCCTACTGAGGATTTTATGAATCCTCCATTTTCCTCCCATCACCATGCCGGAAATTCCAGCAAGCAAGAACATAAGAGCAGCTCTGCGGAACCAGACCAGCGGGCCACCTGCTCCACTATCCCGTTTTGTACAATGCCCAAGCAGTTGCCCTGGAGGGCCCACAAGTAGGGCATAGAAGCCAGGGCTTTCCCCTGGCGCCTTCTCCTAACACTGGTTTCCAGAGGTTTTCTGCCTCTGAAGATGGAGATTCCCTTTAGTCACCATGATGCTTCGTTGCTCTGCATCCGCCTGTCTTAATGTCTTCTCTAGCGTCCTCATGAACCTCCCGACATCTCCATTGTCCTACAGCCAGTGAGGAGTTATTATTCTGATGATGGAAACCAATGTATTCAGCAACTTGTACAAAAAATGTGCTGTTGAATGTGCTCATTCATTGCCTGAGGCATTCCAAAAGCAGAAAATATTTTATCGAATTGTGGTAATGACAGTCATACTGACGTAACAGCAACCATCTCAATAATTTAAAGTTTAGTATACTGATCAGGGATCATGAGAAAATGGGGGGGGGGTCCACAGGTGCCTCCACTGACTTCTAATTAGGGCTTAGAAGGCAAAGCAGCCATTTATAGTAAGGGGATCTTTATGATGTAGCACTGCTAACAGACAAAGGAGACTTGACGAAGCTGATCTGGGGATCATTGTATCACTAGAGAAGGATGTCCTAAAGTGAGATGACTGCTTAACTGTCCACTCTCACACTTTATTCTTGCTGGAGATCTTTTGCAGAACAACTGACAGTTGCAAGGTTGGGTATTAAAACACACATAGTATGTAACAACACCAAACAAGCTAAGCTCAGAAGCAGTATTTGGATCCACATCTTCCTATATGGCTGCTGCTTTCTCTATATCAAGAGATACACTACTGATTAAGAAAACATTAAAATCTAGTTTCTTCTTCTTATAGTCACTCTTCTCAGAATTTGATGGGCTCTGAGAAGGAGCAGGAAAGAGAGCTGCCGGAGTGGAGCATCTTTCTGTCGCCTTCCTAAACTGCTGGGGAGAATAAATCAAGATTACTGTGCGGGAGGACAGTGTTTGAGGGTGTGTGAGAGTGTATAGCCTGCTGGAGGCTGGTGGCTGTGTGACTAAGTGTTGCTTCTGTTTGTCCATATTGCCTGGGTTGTAGCTAATTGCAGAAAGCAATGGTTGCTAATTGGGGAGGTTCTGTTTTGCCTAGAGTTGACTGCTGGCCCTGCCTTCTGCAGGGTGAGTCTTGAATTGTATTAGGCTCCTCCTCACCAGAGGCACTTGCTCTGCGGCTCCTAGCCTTGGGGGGGGGGGTCTGGCCTGGGGGCCCTTTTAGAAGCTGAGTAGCTCTTACATCCTATGTGTAAAGCTTTTTTTGCTTCTACAAACCTTTCACAAGTAGTCTTGTGAGGCAGTTCGACAGGGGAAGTACAATAAAAACTGAACCACTTCTAAAATGGATTGCAGCATCATAGCCGGTGAGAAAGCTGAGACAGTGACATGCAAAGTCTGTGGCATGTTTGTATTCTTACTTGAGGATATCAGCAATTACACTTGCAGCAAGTGCAAGTTGGTAGCCCTACTGAAGGAGAAGATACAGGGACTTGAGGCATGCTTGTCCACATTCCATTTTATAAGGGAAGGTGAAGAGTTTGTAGGCAGAACACATAAATGCATGAAAGCATTCCTGAGAGGTCAACTGGAGGAGAAGGAAAAAGTATCTCAGGATTTGGAGGAGCACAGAACACAGCAGGCAAACACATGGAAGAACGTAACTCACAGGAGCAGGAAAATAAGGAGACATTGCGAGCCTCTGATGCTAAGCAACTGGTTCCAGGATCTCCCAAAGACATTGATTCTGGACCACTGGATCAAGGGCTGCTCCCCCAGCCTCCTCGAACCTTGAAGGAAATTTCTCAGGCCTCTGTGGATGGGAGGACTCGAGCTTCTGCTCCTCAAAATAGGAGAAGGCGTGTGCAGGTAATTGGGGATTCCCTATTGAAAGGGGAAGAGGGTCAAGTGTGCCAGTCGGACTATTTGTCTTGAGAGGTATGCTGTCTACCAAGTGCACGCATCCAGGATGTGACAGAAAGGGTAGGAAGACTCGCCAAGCTCAGACATTATTATCCTTTCTTGCTGATCCATGGGGGAACAAATGATATTGCCTGACACAGCCCAGAACACATTAAAAGAGACTGTGTGGCTCTGGATAAAAAAGGTTAAGGACCCGGGAGCACAGCTTGTGTTTTCGTCAGTTCTTCCTGTCGAAGGCTGTAATTTAGGAAGGGGAAGAAGAATACTGCAAATAAATACTGGTGACATCAGGAAAAGTTGGGGGTTTTGGACCATGGCTTAAGCTTTCAAGATGAAGCTCTTCTATTGAGAGATGGTTTGCACCTCACAAAGGTAGGAAAAATGTGTTTCGTAAGAGCCTTCCAAACCTGATCAGGACAGCTTTAAATTAAATCCTATGGGGGAGAGAGACAAAAATTCAAAGCCTATAACTGGAGAAGGGAACACCGAAGACCTGCAGGGAATGGAACATATGCTAGGAAACATTAAGTCACAAGTAAGTACAAAAACATAAACCTCACTACTGGAATACTAGGATTGAGGGATACATCTTATTTTAAAAGGATAGACAAATAAGGAAGGAGGGAGAAGTAGCATTATATGTAAAGGAGATATATATTTGTGAGGAAATACATGTAACTGAGCATGCAAGTTCAGTTGAGAGTCTCTGGGTAAAAATAAAAGGAATAAGAAATAATAGTGATATTATGGTGGGGGTCTGCTATAGACCACCAAGCCAAGCAGAGGACTTGGATGAGACACTCCTAGAACAAATTACAGCGTTTGCAAAGAGATGAGACAAAGTGGTCATGGGATTTCAATTACCCAGATATCTGCTGGAAGTCTAACTCTGCTAAAGATGAAAGGTCAAATAAATTCCTGCCTTGTCTTGCTGACAACTTTGTTTTTCAGAAAGTAGAGGTGGCTTCATAAAAAGCATTCTAAAGAGTTGAGAAATAAAAATGACTCATTTAGAATATGGAAGGAGACCCTTATAACCAGTGCTCTCCTGTCACCTGGAGATCAGTTGTAATTCCGGGAGATCTCCAGCCACCACCTGGAGGCTGGCAACTGTACACCACAGGGAGATTGGCAACCCTAGTAAACTTTTAGTGGAAGACTGGGAGGTGCATTTTACCTCATGACACATTCCATGACTCTCTTAGCAACTGCGTACTGTTTAGAACAGGGGTCCTCAAACTTTTTAAACAGGGGGCCAGTTCACTGTCCCTCAGACCATTGGAGGGCCAGACTAAAAAAAAACTATGAACAAATTTCTATGCACACTGCACATATCTTATTTTGAAGTAAAAAAACAAAACGGGAACAAATACAATATTTAAAATGAAGAACAAGTAAAGTTAAATCAACAAACTTACCAGGATTTCAATGGGAACTATGGGCCTGCTTTTGGCTAATGAGATGGTCAACCAACTTTTAAAAAAAAAGGCTCTCCTAACTTCAAAAAAAGAGGCACCCCCTATCTGCAAAAAAAAAAGACCTCCTAACTTCAGGAAAAAAAAGGCCCCCCTTAACCGCAAAAAAAAGACCACACCCGAGACTGAGAGGAGGAGTCGAGAGACAGAGAGAAGGAGGGGAGTGGGAGAGTGCGGCGCACATTCCACACATGCGCACTGCGGGCCCGGGACGAGTCGGCTGCTAAGCAGGACAGGCAGCGGCAGCAAAAACACCTGGCGGGCCGGATAGATGTCCTCAGCGGGCCGCATGTGGCCCGCGGGCCATAGTTTGAGGACCCCTGGTTTAGAATGTTGGGCTGAGCCCAAATCAGGCCACATATGCAAATGACCTTGAAAGCTAGCCCAATCAGGGAAGAGTGGCCAAGTTGGCGGGGGGGGGGGAGCAGGCAACTGCCTTCCAGACACACAGGGAAGCTGTATCCTTATGGGAAAACACATTTTACCCCTCTTTACTCCCTAAGGGGGCAAATTTCTTAAAATCCTTTCCTAGTGAGCCCCTACATCATAAAAGGAACATTCTCCCTAAATTTCACTTTTCTAGGTCCAGGGGTTTGGGCTGGGCATTGAGTCAGTTAGGACACTTGTCTTTATATATAGAGATAGATTTATTTATTTATAAGCCAAAGCTCTTATTGAGCTTTAGATTTTCTAACTCTCTCCCTACAAGCAGCAGTGTTATTAATGCGATAGTAGCAAGCACACATGCCTTGGTTCCCAACCCCTATAATATTCTCTCAAACATTCCAGGGAACCATAAATGGTTCTCAGCTTTAGACCTTAAAGATGTGTTCTTTTGCATGCCTCTGGACCAGGGTTCAAGGAATTTGTTCAGCTTTGAATGGGTAGCCCCAGTGACAGGAATAAAGTTGCACTTAAGGTGGACTGTTTTACCACAAGGTTTTGTAGACTCACCGACCCTTTTTGGGAACTGCCTAGCAAGGACACTTAGAGACTGGAAAGGGGGAGAAGATGTAACCCTGCTTCAGTACATGGATGACCTTATTTTATCTGGGGTAGATGCTATACCCGTGGAAACAGCCACGGTGTCCCTTCTAAATTTTCTAGCAGAACGTGGCTTTCCAGTCTTGCGAGGGAAAGCCCAGTTGGTCCATGAGTCTGTGAAATATTTGGGATTCACCATATCACAGGGACAGAAAACCTTGTTGAAAGATAGGAAAGAGGTGATTTGTCAACTGCCCCTCCCCAGTAAAAAGAAGGAGCTTAGAACATTTTTAGGAATGGCAGGTTTCTGCCATTCAAGGATCCTGAATTTTAGTGCATTGACTCAGCCCCTGGTAGCAAAGTGTCACCAAGGGGAGCCTGAGCTATTAGTATGGACACCAGAAGAGATCCAGGTTTTTAATGAAGTAAAGAAGACTCTAATGTCAGCACCGGAATTAGGACTGCCAGACCTTAGGAAACCCTTTCAGCTGTTTGTCCATGAGAGGGGAGGGCATATGAGTGGAGTGCTGACACAGAGACTTGCATCCCAATTAAGACCAGTAGCATATTTGTCTAAGCAATTGGATCCAGCAGCAAGGGGGTGGCCGGCTTGCATTAGAGCAGTTGCAGCAACAGCTATGGCAGTGGAGGAGGCAAGGTAATTGACATTAGAGCATGGTATGCATGTTTTTGCCCGCATTCCATCGTATCACTGCTACAGCAGTAAGGAGCGAAGTGGTTAAGTAACTCCCTCCTAGCTAGATACGAGGCACTGCTCTTAGGTCCAACACAATCATCAAGGCCACATTGTTCACCAGCAGTGCTGGGAGGAAGTCGGTGTTCATACCAGGCATATCATTCATACCATCATACCATCTTCGAGTTCAAGAGACTGCAGTTCCCCCTCAAGGTCTGCTTTGCTATGATGATCCACAACTCCCAGGGATAGATACTGAAGCTGGCAGGAATTGACTTGAGGGAGGACTACTTCTCACATGGGCCTGCTGCAGAGTGAGCTCACCCAGCAGCCTGGTGATCCTAGCACACTACACACACACTTGATCTTAGCCAAAAGGCCGAGAAGCGACCCTAGCACCTGAGGGGAAAACCACCAATGCGGCCTACAAATAGGTCCTTCAGTAGAAAAAAAACGGCTGTACATATTTTTCACTTTATGTATTGTACTACAATCTTTTCCATTTAAAAATCTCTTCAATAAACGTTAAATTTCAAAATTCACTTCAATCCCAACTGGAGTCCTCTGCATCTTTCCAGGACCAGGCAAGGACTGGGACAGCTGCTGGCGCCCAGATGCCTCAGAGAACAAGAGGGAGCACTGTTCATGGGTCATAGATCCAGAGGAGTTAGCCGTGTTAGTCTGTAGTAGCAAAATCAAAAAGAGTCCAGTAGCACCTTTAAGACTAACCAATTTTATTGTAGCATAAGCTTTCAAAAATCAAGTTCTCTTCGTCAGATGCATAGTCAGTGTGCTGTCCTGCCAATCTTTCCTTCTTAAAATGAAGATGCTGAGAGAAATGTGGGCACAGGTCTCTTGCACTTTGTCTCAGGGCAGCCTTCTGGTTCTGTAGAAGTCCAGGTAAGGGCACTCACAGGCTGCCATGCTCTGAACTCAAAACTAACCTACCAGTACCTGACAGGTACCCAACTGCAGAATGACTATGTCACACTGCTGTCATCAAACATTCCTTCCAAGTGAACAGTGTAACATTCAGCTGTTTGGAGAGAGCTCGAGTTTATCAAAAATTTCACCAGACATATTTACTGCTTACATCATTTGTTCACACACAAGGCTCAGCAAGTTTATTGGGAATTCAGAGGCAAACTGCAATGCCAAGTACTGAAGCCCATCACAGCTCCATGTGTGAGCCATACTATTGGGAAATCTTGCATATATGGGTAAGCAATTTCATTTTCAAAGTCCCCACTCTACCTTTTGTTTGGGTAGCCCATCTTTGTTATTTGTATGAAGCAAGGAAGATGCATCTGCTCAACATTACCTCCTTAGCATCAGGAAGACTGATCTGTCTGCTTGGCTTGACTTTCTCAGGGGCTATAATTAATAAAGTTCTGGTTGTCACTAAACTCCAGAACTCCCACCTCATCTCTTTACACTCTGGGAGTGTAGTCAGATGGAGAATGGATGTTAGAGACATGGAAGAATGGGAAAAGTTACCCCTTGCACTCCATATACTAGGATCACCTATGTGTATAAATGCAAATCCACATTTGAGGTATTAACATCAAAGTAAAAATATATTTGATATGAGAGCTGCCTAAATCTAATAAAAGTGGGAAACCCCACCCGGGAGTGACAACAGTATTAATACCAAACTTTGCTTATATTAAAGTGTCAAGTGCGCAGATAAATATTCCAATTACAGAGAAAAACATTTCATTATAACAAGATTCATATGATTCATACAAGCAATATAAATTAATATTTGGAAATACAACACTCCCCCTGTATACAATAGAAATCAGGGAGGTAACTCCAGGACCAAGTCAAATATAAGTATAGACAGTTCCTATTGGGGCCGGCTATCAAGAATGCAGATTTTGTCCCACGGACTTCCTCAGGGGCATTTCGATGGTCCACTATAACATTTATATATGATATGAAAATTCAATAAAAATTCCTACTCCAATTAATAAATGTTTCAATTTCATTCATAAAGTTTACCCGTGTCCAATATTATTCATGAAACCTGGAGAATGACGCTGATACAATCCATCTAGCGCACCTCCACCCAGGTCACATTCGCTTTTATGTATAACAACTCTACAGCACTTATTCCATTTAAAGGCACAATGAACAATTCATGTATAACAATTCATCCCAAAAAACAATTTAATACGAACTCACTATTAAGACCCTGCAACTTCATACTATCTAGGATATGTATCCACTGAGCTTCTTTGCGAAGTAATTCTCTGTGTATGCGCTGATTAGAACCTCTCCGCGCTATGTACAAACCCACAACCTTGAAGTCACTTTCACTATGCTGTTGTTCAATAAAATGCTGTGTAAGAGGAGCTTCCAAAACTCTATTTCTGACCCTTGAGATATGCTCCAAAATCCGGGTGTGGAGTGGCCCGACTGTGTTCCTGACATATAGCTTGCAGCATGGACATATAATTAAATGTATCATACCCAAAGTCTGACAAGTGGGAAAATGCTTAAAGCACAACTGTCTCACTGGAGAGTTCAAATTTATACAATCTCCCTCCAAAACTAAAAGACATATGGTGCCATGCCCACATCTATAATTCCCCTTAGGAGAACCGTCAGCTACACTTGGCGCACCCAAATCCGAATGGACCAATGTATCTTTTATGCCCTTAGTTTTCCTGTAGCCAATAGTGGGTGGAAGTTCACACCCTTCTATCTCCAATATCAACGACCAATGCTGAGAGACAATCCTGCACAATGATTTAGACAACAGCATGTAATCCATAGCCCCATCCCTGATCTTTCCCTGGTCACAAACTTTCGCTGGGTACACTGAGCGCTCATTCCCGTGCAACCCGTAACACATGCTTGGGGTAACCTCTACAGGTAAAGGCTCTATCTATTTCCTTGCATCCTCTGTTGAAGTCTTCCTGAAGGGAGGAGTTTCATTTAAGTCTTAACAGTTGTCCATATGGTTTATTACGCCTCAAGTTTTACATCATTTATGGGAAGGGTCCATGAGACTTTGTGGATGAATCATTTTAACTGGACCCCCATTTTGCGGGGTGTTGGGGCATATTCACTTTTGCCTTCAGTAGATGATGGTCTGACCATGGTTCAGGCCGAATCTCCAATGATGAAACAAGACTTTTCCTCAAAAGCTCAGTGTAAAATATCAAGCACAAGGTGTGGCCTCTGTCATGTGTGGGGCCTGTCACTATTTGCGAGAGGCCCAGGATTGCCAGGGAAGCTATACATTCCTGAGCCGGGCATGACTTCGAACACTCAGCATGGATGGTGAAGTCCCACAGAACAATAAGTCTAGGTGGTTCCAACACTATATCCACTAGCAGCTCTGCCAACTCAGAAAGGGTGCTTAATGGAGAGCTGGGTGGTTTGTAAACAATTCCTAGAGACAGAAAAATGAAGTTAACACCAGCTATAGCTTGTACTGGACGTATACAGAAGTTGAAGGACTCACGTGGAATGACAGCAACCCCTCTTCCCCACCTACCATAGCGAGGTTGGTGTAGGACAGCATAGCCTGGGGAGTTAGTTGGGACAGTCACACCACATCATTTTCCTGTAGCCATGTCTCTGTTAGGCAAGTCACATCAATGGCCTCTTCCTGCAATATTCCAGCAATGCATGTAACCCTGATCCTAACAGATCTAGCATTGCATAGTGTTAGTGCAGCGGGCGAGGCAGAAATGGCCCCATTGTCAGCAGGTGGAATGCTAGAGAGATTAGAAAAACAGCAAACATTGTTGCTGATACTGGTTGCCTTTGGTAAATCCTGCCCCCATATCTACCAGCACCCATCTGCACTTGAATAGTAAATTCACTCGACATTTTGCACCTCACAAGCACATATTCAAATATCATACATACTGGTGGCCACTACCCAGACAAAACTGTAGGGCTACATTCATGGTATATTTAAGCAAGCAATATCCAGCAGGTGTGGTATCCATCAGTACACAGCTGGAGGAGCTCTTCAATCCTCTTGTGTCCTCCACCTTGCACAAATAATGTATGCTCCCCCAGCTGCGCACCTCAGTCTATGAGCCACAGGCCAAGAGCCCTTGCGCTCTCGCCCTTTGGCTCGTGCCAAGAGGCTCACACCAAGGGGTTTGTGCCTCCCTGCATGTGCCTCCCTAGTTAAATAGCCAGCCTAGCAGGCAGTAGCTGTGAAGAGAAAGCGGAGTGGAGGTGGGGCCTGCCTCCAACTGGCCAGCAGCTGCAGATCAAAGGGACGCGCTGCAGGCTTCCATCTGGCCCTCAGAAAGGTCTCCTCGCAAGCAAGCAAGCTTCCCTGCACGGTGCCCCAGTTATACAACCTGCCTACGGATCAAGCAAGTTAGAACTCAGAGGACTGCCGTCTATACATAAGCACATTTTAGTTCAACCACTTCAGTAAAAAAAGACTAATATATATCTTACATATATTATATCTGATCTTAGATATATTTACTTAGAATGAGGTCTCTCCAGCTTTAATGGAACTTACTCCTAAGTAACCAGACATAACTGAGACCTTACTATATAAAACTAGAACACCAAACTAGAACACTATGCAAAACTAGAACACCAATCAAGAATATTGCTGTCTGATTCTGCTGAAGTCACTAGGATTTCCCTGAAGACGCAAGAGAGGTCACAGCTGTATTACACACAGAGCACCATAAAAGCACACGATGCTTTATGGTCCCTGCCCTGAGGAAGTTGCCTATAAAGCCTGACATTTAGACAGAAAGGAAGACTAGGAAGGAGGGGGACGTGGAGCCTGTGCTAAAGGCTTCATGGAAAGGCAAGTCTGGAGCAAGAATCTGAAGAGAGAGACACGATGGCACCACACAGCTGCAAGCCGAAGGACAATGGAAGAAGGAGGAAAGATATATTTAAGGGAACACGAGACCACTGGACAAATGAAGCTGGTGGAGCCAGGTGAGGAACATTTTGGAACTCCCTTCCTAGGGAGCTTCGTCTGGCCCCTTCAATCACTGTCTTCCATCAGCTGGCAAAATCTACATATTTAAACTTGTTGGATGCGCACAAAGCAGGTGTAATGTTTTGCCATGTAAATGGCTTGTATTTTAATTCCGCTGGTAAAGGTGGGCTTTTGAATATTTGTTACTGTGGTTAGAAGTGCAGGCCTCTAAAGCAAGGAGGGGGGGGGGTTGGATGGGTGACAGAAGCGTGCTGTGATTGGATGGCAGCTGCACCGAGGGGGCAAAGTGAACAGCAATTAGTCAGTGCTAAGGAAAAGGATTCAGCTCAATTAGGAGCTAGATCAAGATGGGTAGATGTGTTGTCTGTCTGTAGCAGTAAAAAACAGCAAGAGTCCAGTAGCACCTATAAGACTAACAACATTTGTGGTAGGATATGAGCCTTTGTGAGTCACAGCTCACTTCTTCAGATATGAATGTGGATGAGCACAGCCTAAGTAAGTGGCAACAAAGGGGAAGTGTGGTGCAGTCAAGCAAGTTGTGCAGAAAGGCCTGAGTGAATCTATGTCTTGTCGAAGGCTTTCACGGCCGGAGAACGATGGTTGTTGTGGGTTTTCCGGGCTGTATTGCCGTGGTCTTGGCATTGTAGTTCCTGACGTTTCGCCAGCAGCTGTGGCTGGCATCTTCAGAGGTGTAGCACCAAAAGACAGAGAACTCTCAGTGTCACAGTGTGGAAACGTCGGGAACTACAATGCCAAGACCGCGGCAATACAGCCCGGAAAACCCACAACAACCATCGAATCTATGTCTGTGTGGATGAAAGGAGAAAATTATTCTGTGAGTGAAGAACTGTGGAAATTTAGACTCTGTGACGGGATTTGTGAATATATAACTGTTTTTGAAACCACCAAGCTTATGAACCTCTTCTGAAACCAATACACTTATCAATACTCTGCAGTCATCAAACATAGATACTTCTATACGTATTTTGTTTCTGTGTAAGTGAAACGCCTGTTTCATCTGGAATACAGGGTCCCTTTTTTTCCTTACAGCCACCTGCACCTGCTGACTGTTCTGTCATTTTACCACCTATAACAAAGCCTTCCCTTAATACCAGTTAAACAGAGGAGCTCTAAGGTGAAAGCTTCTGGTGGCAGCAAAACCTTTTGGGAGTACCGAGGGCGTCAAGGAGGCAGCAACATGTAGGTCGCACACACAGAACACACAATTCCACAGGTGGAGTCAGCAGTGGGATTCAAACTCCCAAGGGAAGGTATTCTCAAGATAACAGGCTGGATAGAGAACACTTGAAGGTCTGCATGTGTGGAAATAAAAGGGGCATGGTTGGGACCAGAGCTCTTCAGCGGTAGAAGTTTAAGGTAAAATAAGGAAGAACTATAACAAAAGTTCAAAGCAGGTTAAAAAAAACAAATGCCACAGCAGGGCTTGTCCTTCAGTCAAGAGCGACTACGGTGTTCACATGCCTGCAAGGAAGAGAGGATGCATTCCATACATTACAGCAAGCCAACTATATTTCTATGGTTCCATAAGTGGCCGCACACAGATGGAATGGATTTTCAGTCACAGTGAAATTTAATTTGGTTATAATTATGGCAAACTGAAGCCTCACTTGCAAGATTTGAAGATATATGTTTATATATTTTAAAACGAGTGACTGGTTAGATGACAGCATCCCTCTGTCCATGGCGCCCTTGTAGATGCACTTATTACCCCACAATCTATAGCATGGAAGAAGCCCCATTTGATCAACCGGAATGCAGTCACAGTTATCTAGTACAGATAATACTTGCTTACAGTTTACTCTGCCAGTATGTTCAGTTTGAGCAAGACACCGAGAACCATACCAGATATTTCTTAATTCCCTTACAAAACAAACAGTAAAAGTGTACTTGAGCCTTGCTAGGAAAAGCCAGTCTCTGTTGTGTGAAGTATACTGAAAAAGGAGATTTAGAAATAGTTTAGACTTTCTTTGGAAACAGGTAATGGCTGGCAAGAATTCAGCTGAACCCTTAAAGTTGTGTTGATTCCAAAATTTATTTTCTGGATCAGTTCCACAAACCCCAGAGGCAGAATAAGATTGCCAAGATCCATATGAACTTTTGTACATTTAAGTACCTTAGTCTCTTTCACCTTCTGTTGATGAGTTGAAAAAGTGTTCAGCTTGCAAACTGAGATCAATCTAGGTTTGGCATTATCAGAATACTTTTATTTCAATCCATGGCTTGGTGCTGGAACAGTGTTCTAATACACTAGTTACCTCAGCTCACTGGAAAAGTTAAAAAGGGCAACTAAAATGATTTCCTCAACAAAAGACCAAAATACTTGGGCTTTACTGAGGGCTGAGGGATGAGATGGGGAAAAGGTTTATGAAATTATGCATAACATGGCAACCATGGTGAAAGAGGTTTTTCCTAATGAAAAATCAACAGTAAACTAAGAACATACCAAAGGACCTGCAGTTCCACACACAATATCACTATTCTCAAAATGTTTCTAAAAATTTCCCAGAAAACTTTTGTATATGTATTTTATGGGAAAATTGTGTATTTTCCCAAGCAATCTGATTGGAACAATTTTCAATACAGCAGGCAGTTTCTAGATAAAAAGACTGAATAGAAACATTTTCTGATGCCCTGCATTTGTCCACACCATTGGTTTAACATCTTTGACATTCATTTAGCAAATAAAACAAACATTGGGTATAAGAGAAAAAAAGAATTAACCACTGGTCCAGTTAATTCAGCATTAAAATCTTGAAGAATGGATTTGATACTGGTGAAGCAAAGCAGAAAATAAGGAGATTAGAAATGCTTTAAAATAAACAAATATGTAACTTCAGTCTCCAAGGGCCAGTTCATGACAGAGGGAAAGATTTTTGCCTGGAGATGCACAGCTGTCAGAGTCAGATCCTGTCTGGTTCCAAGTCCCAATTCTGTTGAGATCAGATCTCAGACGGGAAGTCTCCGAGTCTTCAGGAAAAGAAGAGGAGAGTTCCTCTGTATCTTGGAGAGATGTCTTCAGGATAGCCCTTATAATGATGTGTGTGATCCCGTCAAGGGAATTCTGTATAACAGTATGAGTGCTACCAGTCACAGATGTACGGCAGGAAAGCACACAACGTGTGGAAGTCCTAAGAATGTTCTCATCTGGCATCTCAGCCCTACAGAGCTGAGTCGAAATTGTCAGGTTCAGAATGCTTTCATGTATATCCTTGCCTAACCGACTCCATGTTTAATCCTTTCAGTGTTTAAGTGCTTTCTTCACAGGTGCCAAGGTTCCCAGGCAGCTATCTCACAGAAAAGGATTGTTTTGGCTACTGCTGTTCCACCAAGAACCGGCCTTGAAGAACGTTCGCTTTCCTAGCTTCAAAGGGGTTGTTTTGAGAACTATGGGGGGAGGCTGGGCCTGCTGGGATCTGTTACTTTGTACCTCATGCTTTGCCTGTCATTGGTAACAATGCATATGTACCATCCTGGATATTGTATTCAGGCCAGTGGACTATAATGAACTAATTCTTCAGTAAAAACCTTTTGGAAACAATGGACTGTTGTCTGATTGCAGAAGGTAGTCTGGAGTAAGGACATTATCTAGCCACAGTTCTGACAGAAATCATAGTTACGGTGGCAATCACAAGGGAATCTGGAGTGTGGCTGGTGTCCCTTAAGCACTGGGGCAGAAGGCCCAGGAGCCTCTCTTTCAGAGCTTCCAGAATTGGATCAGTAGGTCAGTCATGTCTCCCTAGAGGGAGAGTGCTCAGGACTCAATTTGCCTGACTGGGACTTTGACTTCAGAGAGCTGTTTTTAGCCTGGGGGCCCTGACATGCCATGCTTTAGGCTTAACTGCTTACATACAAAGTACTTGGAAACATCAAGTTCTTCATCCAGAAAAAATAAAAAAAAACGGTCCTTTGACAGACATCTGTGTGGCACAGCATGGATGTTTCTTGAGCAGCACCTTCTGAGCCATGATCAGATGGCAAGGTAGGGGGAAAAGTCTCCTCCAGTGCTTGGCCCATATGGATGCTGCCAGTCTTTCCGAATGGAAAAGGATGATACTGGCAATGTCAACACCAACGTCACAGGGCCAACTGCTGCTCCCCTCCCTGGTGCAAAGCAAACCTTTGATCTCTATAAGCCACTCAGTGCCAAGGAAGCGCTGAAGAAAAAAATGCACTCATTACGCGCCGCACACACATCCCCTCCCTGCCAACAGAATTAAGGACTCCGTTTCTCCCCTTTGAAGCCAACTGGTTGCGTGATGAGTGGAGATAGACTTGTCTTTAAGGAAAGCAGGCTGCTGCGGGATGGGCCCCCACTGCCTGGCCTGCCTCTGTGCAGTAAGAACCAAAACAACGCAACCTTTTGGGGGGGGGTGGAGTCATTAAAGCCTCATTTCTCAGATTTGGTTCAGTGTTCCAGAAGCTACTTTAAAGAGACAAACCAGTTATTTCTGTGTGTATTTCCAGATTTTTGTTGCTCTTGTTGTTATGCACTCACCTAGTGGCAACCCAAGAAAGTGGCACCAAAATTTTGGAATTCCTCCCCAGGAAAATGTTTCCCCCTCTCTTTTCTACTGTCTTCTGCCAGTAAGTGAAGACTTTTTGTTCTCTGGCATCCCCGCACCCCCCCCCCCCATAACTGTTACTGGCCTTCCTTCCTGTTCTTTCTACTGTGCATTTTATTTATTGAAATGTTTTAGTATCATTTTAAATGTTTTTTTAAAAAAATAGTTAAAAATGTTGTTATAAATTATTTGTTAGTATTTTAATGCTTGCTGCCTTGGGGACCCTGTTTTAGACAGGAAGGTTGCATACAAATGTTTTAAATAAATAAAATAAAATGTGTCTTCCTGACCAAACATAATAATACAACAGAAGAGGCGGGTACGTTGCTGATACACCTGGATGTCTCCACAACTTTTGATATCACCAACTGGGGCATCCTCCTGGCCAGACTGAACAAAATCAGTTATGAGGGTTGGTGGTTTTAATCCTATCTGGCAAATGGGGATGGACCTGGGAGCCAGCCGTTTGGCCCAGCGGCACTTGTACTACGAAGCCCTGCAGGATTCCATCCTATCCCTACAAACCTCAACATCCACATGAAACTGCTGGGAAAAGGCATTTGCTATATTAGATATTAAAAGATATTTTAATCATGGACAGTTTTCATCCCTTAGCTAACTACACATCTTATTATTGTTACTCTGAAGCAAGGGAATTCAAAATAGTGAACAACACACCATTAACCCCCAATTCCAGATTACTTATAACAAATTAATAGGACTCTTTCTAATAAAAGATCTCTGGGAGAGCCTCTTTCTTACTTTCCTCCTCTGCAATAAAGGTGCATTTCCTCTTACTCCCTGCTTTCTGCCACTGAACAAGTTACTAATTCATGAGAAGAGCCGATCCTCTTAATCTATGGCTACTAAGTGTACTCAAGGGCATCAAAGACCCTGTCTATTCTGAATTCTCATTCCACATGACAAAAACAGGAGGCCAGTAGCACCTTAAAGACCAAGAAAATGTATTCCATTGGACTGAGATTTTTATGTATACTAAAGAAAGGTTTGGTGGGCATACAAAGAGAGGCTACTTTAAGACTGGTTTATCCATATGTTTCTCAAAGAAGTTCAACTGTTTAGTCAGATAGGTCTTCCCTTTGCCAAAGCCGTGATCAGTAGAGCTTGTACCATAGAATCACAGAATCACAGAGTTGGAAGGGGCCATACAGACCATCTAGTCCAACCCCCTGCCCAGTGCAGGATCAGCCTAAAGCATCTCTGACAAATATTTATCCAGCCTGTTCTTGAAAACTGCCAGTGAAGGGGAGCTCACCACCTCCCTAGGCAGCTGATTCCACTTTTGAACTACTCTGACTGTGAAAAAGTTTTCCCTAATGACCAGCCGGTACCTTTGTGCATGTAGTTTTAGCCCATTGCTTCGGGTCCTACCCTCTGCTGCCAACTGGAACAGCTCCTTGCCCTCCTCCAAATGACAGCCTTTCACATATTTAAAGAGAGCAATCATGCCCCCCCTCAATCTTCTCTTCTCCAAATGAAACATTCCCAAGGCCCTCAGCCTTTCCTCGTAGGGCTCAGTCTCCAGACCATGGTGACATGATCTTTCATATATGCTTCCAATTTACACTAAGTATGCCAAGCAGAAGCAAGGAAAATTGCTTTTCACAAGCCACATGCAAAATCATTCCTTTCCGAACAGTTTTATTAATCTCAGTTATTGTTTGCCCCAGATCCCCCCACCCATTAATTGAGCACTATGTCCTGCTTCTGTTTTCATCAACAGAGCTCCACAATCCCCCCCCTCCTCTTATTTTCAAAATAGCTCATTTCACAGTAACAGGGGGAAGGGGAACATTTCCCTCTTATTTCTATACCGATCAGTGGCATCAAAAAGTTGCCCAATTATATGAATACATTTTGAGATGGCCACACCAAGATATTTGCTTCTGTGCACCAAGACAAGAACAATTTCTGGTATGCCATTTTGTTATTTAAATATACAAAATCCAAGCTGCAGACTTTTGAAGGGCAACCTCAAGCACTCACATTAGGCAAGAATTCACAACACTTTAAGACTATAACTGTAGGAGCATTTAATGTGCCTGAGTGTGACATGTTATCGTCAGGCATTGACAGAGCCGTAATGTGATGATTCCATGTCTAACCTAAAGTGAAGCCATGTACACTAGAGTCCAGCTGGCCATGCTCTAGGTTTGTAGATTCAACAATGCTTTTATTACTACTAACCAGGGTCCCAGACTCCAATTCACTCCACCAGCTGGAGCCAGTCACTAGTAAGCAGCTGAGGAAAGGGTGGGGAAAAAGGAGTAGTAGATCCCAGAAGGTCATGGGATGGACCCCACAGAAAATGCTCTCCTCTTCATCTCTGCAGATCACGCAGAGCTACATGCACAGTTCCTATCAACCCAGAATCACATGACTACTGTATGCCCTGGGCATACATGTACAACATGTACAAACAGTAATATACATTATATATACATCTAGAGTTATCTTTCCCAACTGAGAGCTAGTTTCGTGTAGTAGTTAAACAGTGCGGGACTCAAATCTGGAGAGCCGGGTTTGATTCCCCACTCCTCCCCTTGAAGCCAGCTGGGTGACCTTGGCTCAGTCACAGCTTCTACGAGCTCTCTCAGCCCCACCCACCTCACAGGGTGTTTTGTTGTGGGGATAATAATGGCATACTTTGTAAACCGCTCTGAGTGGGCGTTAAGTTGCCGTAAAGGGTGGTGTATAAATCAAATATTATTATTACATTACTACTACTACTACTACTACTACTACTACTGAGGGCTTTTTAAATGAGCTAGCATTCCACCACTCCATATGCTGACCCAACCTCAAACAAAATCCCCTACATATCTGCACAACCTTGATATAATTGTCATGGGCAAGTTGTGTTTTCAAAATAAAACTTTTTACCCTTGGGACAGAGTAAAGATGAAATTATACCAATTTCTAAAGAAATTGCCCACTCTCCAGGAACATGGGGGAAATGCTCAGAGACCCGCATGCCACTATCACTGGTCTACAGCGTCAGCACATATCACAGCTGCACAAGTACACTTCACGAGACATCCCAACCCTGATGTCCAGCAGGCACCACAAACCAGCCTAAGACAAGCCAGACTGCAACCAAGGCACAACCACACAAAGTACAGAGGAGAGAACCTGAATCCAGCCCCAGACATCAAGTCACATGAATTACACACACACACACGTGCACTATTAAGGAATTGAGTATTTATCTTAAAATACATTCCTGAAAAGATTTCCCTGGCTGGCTACCTCCCAAGGACAGTCAGTTAATCCCTAGCAGAAAGCACATGTACAGCAGATTGCTCAAGAAAGAAAGCCAGGACATCTGTGTCTTTGGGCCCCTTTTATAACCGAGAAACACCAAAGCTGAGAGAGAACTACATACATCAATGGTTCAGCGCATTCTCCTCTCTTATGGTAATTGCAGTAGCAAAGAAATCTCAGCCGGAAAGTGGTAAACTAATGCAGTGAACCCCACTGCCAACCCCCACAAGGACATAGGCGCAGCTGACCCAAGGGTGGGGTAAGGTCTGGATGCCACACTCAGAAGAGGGCTGCTGACCCCTTGGCTCTTGTGGGGACCCTGTGCCAAGGACTGCCACACGAGAGACTGCATGGGAATAGGAAAAGCTGGCCCCACTGCCCCTTTGATGCAGAGTCTCTCTATAGCAGATTACTGGGTGCGTGTTCACCAAGTGTTGGGAGATGCAACGTTATGCGGGAATTGTAGTTTTAAATGACAGAGCCAGCAGAGATCACGCCAGAGGGGACAGATTCTCTCACAGCTCTCTGCCACCTCTGGCTTGCCAGACTATCTCCCCTTCCAGAACCTTTGCTCTGCCACCCTCACTGCTTAAAACTTTGAATTAACTGAGCCTCTCTGTCATTTAAAACTACACTTACCGGCTAACATTGCATCTACCACACGTGAAGAACATGTGTCAGAACTCTTGTGTAGATAGACTCACAGAAGCCTGTCACGCTCCCTGGAAAAACACAAGAGCCACGGGGAGAAGTGGCATGCACAGAGAGGTTTCCCTCTGCAGGCTCCTGGTGAGAGTGGGCCGCAGCCATTTCCTAGAGTGCAACAAACAAACATGGAAACTGTGAGGAATTCTTGGGCCCGCCCCCCCCAGCTGCTCCTCCAGTCCATATGCCCAGCTCATGACTCTCCCATGGCAATCTCCCCCGCCCCAGAAACCCAAGTTTCTGCTTACAGAGTCTTTCTGGTCATTAATACGACACTCATTTATTTATCCCTTACAGAGCATTTCATTAGAACTCCAGTGTCTGTTTGTTCCACTCAGTTCTCAGCATACAAGAAAGAAAGGAGGAGCCAGCAGTACCAGAAGACACAGTGGTGTGCTTGGCTGGTGAACACCGAGGTCCCTGTGCTCCCTGTTGCCTGCCATGGTGGGAACCAAGTGGCGTTCAAGAGGTGACAGTACCTGCCCCAGGCAACAAGCATACCCATCGCTACCACCTTGGCAATACTGGAGGGCTGTCACTGTGTGTGTAGGTGTGGGGAGAACAGCTCTCAACACTATGAGGGAATCTGGAAGTCTCTTTGTGAGCGCTAGTGTTTGTTTCCACTTCGTGATTTGCTAGATGCAGTGGTCCAGATTATTGTTGGGTGTTTGCTTCTATGTTAGTAAGATGCCCTTCAGCTATTTGGACCAAGCTCTCTTTCACCAATGGGCTGTAACTTCTATGGCTAGGATGACTGATTAACATAGCCATATTGCTGTACAAGATTTAGGTTCTCTGGGGGATGGCTTGATACTTTTGGTGACTGACAACAGAGCCACAGAACCCGGTTATCTGATACACTGACATCAGTGGAACAGCTTCGGCTTTTTTCTGCAAGAAATGGTTAGCTATGGAGGAGAAAGGGAATGAGGCTGGAGAAAGATCAGAATCCCTCCCAAGTTCCTCTGCTACCTCGCAAGGGCTCCACTGCACTGACTTTCTGCTTGGTGCGTTAGTACTGTTTACCAGTGCAAAGTTATCACTTCACTGAATGCTTTCTAACACCACAGTGTTCCAGCAGTAGATTTAACCACAATCTTATCACGTCCAACAGGTATGACTCGAAGGTAGAACCACCTCATCCCTATAAGACTGTAATCCTATGCAGACATACCTAGAAGTAAGACCCTCTGGATGTATTTCAGGAGACCAGAAGATTTTCAAGGCTATCAGCTTTCAAGAGCCAAAGCTCTGCTCTATGAAGAGGGGAGCCCTGGCTCTCGAAAGCTTATAGCCTTGAAAAATCTTGTTGGGCTCTTAAGGTGCTACTGGATTGAAGTCTGTCTTAACCACAATGTAGCATGACGAGGAATATTCTACATGAACACAATGTGGGGTGTTTTTGTTAGAGCTATTTGCCACAGTATCCTAAGAAGAGGAAACAATACTCTGTCCGAAGGTTTGTACGAGCAACTTCAGTGTGGTCCCATCACAAGGTACTGGAGCAGAGGGAGGCAGAACAAGGCCGAGGGTTAGAGGCCGCCAGTGGCAACCACCCTGCAGGTGGGGGAAGGGCAGCCTGGCGTCATCGTTCTGTAGCTGCTGCCTGCGTACGGCAACCAGTCCGAGGGCTTCCTTTTTGAACAGGCAGGCTGCAGACACAGCCAGACTCTCATTCTGATTTGCTCCCAGTCAACATGCATACCTATTGTGGAACATTCCTGCGTTAACGCAAACACGTGAACAACAGTGCAAATAGCGTTGCCTGCCCAAAGAACAGGAATTAGAGCACAGTTTACTGGTCAAATCTGGTTAGCCGGGGGAGGAGGAACAACCCTGGGATAGAAAAGCAAGGTTCAAAGGGGTTTGGAGCACCCCACCAGGAGGGAGTGCCAGTCGACTACCAGTTCAGTTTATTTCCAGTCCAGAGACCATAATACGCAAATCAATCATAAGCAAAACACCTTCTTACAACCACTTTTGCCTCAAAAGTTCCCAAACGGAGAAGTTCTTCCCATTGAATTGTGCTTTTATTTTACAAAAATTCAGCAGCTATTCTCTCAAGCTCAAATGGGCCTCAAAACTTGTGCATAAAAGTTTGCAGAGGAGTCTGGAAAGGTACAGAGAATCTACTACCCAGATAAATTTGGCCGCTATGCCACGGGCAGAAATTCAAATGTGGCAACTTCTCTATCCCTTGAGGCAGGCACAAAGTGTTAGGCTGGGTAGGCAATTGCAACTCAAACACACATCAAATGTCAGAACAGCTACTGGATAATTCTGGCCACAGAAAAGTCAAGGATTAGAAGCCCAGTCCCCAGAAGCCTCTTTCAGCAAATAGGAGGCATTGCGAAAGAGCCATTTCCCCTTTTCCATACTTTGGCAAATCGAAGAAAGTTCTTTACGGGGCCATTCAGAATGCTGAGCAAGGCACGCCAGCCTCCTCCTCCTCCTCGAACCTGGGATTGGGTCCAGATGTCTTTCGACAGAAGAAATCTGACTGTGGAAGAAGCTCTCTCAGAGCAAGGCTATGAAGCAGTATAAAATTAAGAAGTGTCGCATTTTTCATGACAAAGCCTTACTCAGGAAAAAGGTCGCAACTCTTCTCTCCCACACTGAGTTCAAACTCTGGGAAACGCATAGGTTTCTTTGGGTCAGTAATTCAGGGGGGGGGACATCCCAAAATGCAAGCTGACAGGTAAGCTATGATGCCAGAGGGATGCAAGCCACCGCCTCACCAGCTGAGCTCGCTTAACGCCTGAAAACACACGCTTGTGTTCCTGAGCACTTATTTCCTCCTGGGCAGAAAGGAGAGCGAAAGATGCTGAACGGCTCGCCTCAGCGCTCTGCCGCCAATGGCAGGCTGGGCTGGGCTGGGCTGGGCTGGGCTGCGCCGGGCCTTGCTCGTAGGCGCCCGGCAACTAACCTCCGCAACGCCGCGTCAGGCAGCGGAGCCCACCGCCCGCGGGCGCGCTGCTCCGGCCGGCCTCTGCAGCCCTCGCCCCGCCCCGCCCCGCCCCGCAGTGACCCGCCTCGGGAGAAGGCAGCGGCGCCCACCTGAAGGCTGCCGCAACCGAGCGGGGCGCGGGCGCAGCCCTGGGGCGCCCCGTGACCCGCAGCCCTCGCCTCGCGAGCCAGGCCCTCGGCGCCACGCCGGCCTCGGAGCAGCAGGTGGGCGAGAGAGAGAGAGAGAGAGAGACGAGGCCCGCCGCCCCGCGCCGCCCCTTCACTCACCTGGGGGCGGCTCCTGCGGCTGCTGCTCCCGCCGCTCGGCGGCTCGGCCAAACGCTGTAGGCGGCCCTGCCAAGGAGCCACCGCCGCCGCCGCCTGGGCCGCGTCTCGGTGCCGCGGCCGAGCGGAGCCGGCGTCGGGGCCGGAGACAGGCGCCCGCTCCCGGCGGAGCTCGGACCGCAGCTCCAGGTAGCAGCTGAGCGTGAGGAGGTGCAGCGCCAGCGAGAAGGCGAAGAAGCCGGCCAGCGCGCGCCAGACGCCGCCGCCGCCGCCGCCTCGCGAGTCCCGCCGACCGCACGCGCAGCCGCCGCCGCCCCCGTCCGGCGCCCGGGCTCCTCGAGGCGGCTCCGAGCCCATGGCGGCGGCTACTGCGGCTCTGCCATCGCTTGCCTGCGCCAGCCGCGCGCGCCTCGCCCTCCGCCCCGGCAGCCGCCTGAAGATGCCCCGCGCAGGGGGAGGGCCGCCGGAGGCGGAGCCGCGGGGAGCGCCGCCTCGGCGGGCGCTGGGCCACGGCGCGAGCCCCCGGAACCCGGCGCGCGGCAGGAAGGAGGCGCGTCCGCGCGCAGCGGGGCGCCCCAGGCCGGGCCGGGCCAAGCCGCGCCTCTCCCGGGGCCCCGCCGGCGACTCCCTTTGCCTCAGCAGCGCCGCGAAGGGCCCCGAGAGCGCGCGAGCCTTCTGGCGTCCCAGGAAGCGGCAGGGGTGGGCAGGCGGCGGGCTTCGCCTGCGGGGGCCGGCGGTGCCCCTGGCGCAAGAGAGGCGGGAAGGCCGTTGCAGCCAGTCCGGGTGGGCCGAGGCCGTTCAGGCGGGAGGAGGGGGAGCGAGGCTAGCCCTTTGTATGCCCCCCGAAGGCAGCTGGCCGCCTCGGAGCACTCCCGGGCAGGTCTGCGCAGAACCCCTCTCTGGCCTGTTCGCTGGGCTTATTCCCAGGAAAGGGGTTTTCGGATTGTACTGTAAACCGGGGGGGGGGGGGGGAGAACCACACACAGTACGCAGGAGGAGGAAATACTCCCGAGCTCATGCAGAATCCAAAGGAAGAATTAAAGTACTTACGCAACGGTCAAAGTTAGAACAGCCAGCATGGGAGTCCTAGGGCACCTTGACGGCTAACAATATTTATTCCAGCAAAAGCGGTCATGAGTCAAAGCTCACTTCTTCAGATACAGAGTGCAACTCCATGGGGCTGATTTATATACACAACTGTGTGCAGCGTGTTACAAAGAGTAAGCCAATTCAAAACAAGATCTAGCCCAAAGAGTTCCCTCATAACAGTTGCTAGATAGGCAAAATATGAAATCTAGCAAGACGCAGATACAGTTGGAAATTACAGGGGCATCGCAGAATCATTTAACATCTGTGAGAGAGATGCTTAGACTAAGCAATTCCAAGACTCTGTTAAGACGTGGCAGAGAGTGCTGTTCTGGGTGACTCCAGTCAGGACTGATTCAGATGTAGGCTTGCGCTTACAAAGAGGCATCTAGTTAGCCCTCCGATATCAAAAACGTTTTTGGTTTGTTACGGCTATAGTTATTTATTTATTTATTTATAGTCCACCTTTTGCTCCGAGACCCAAGACGGATTACACAGTGTCAGTCCATATGATCAGCAGCTAGAACTTTCAATAAACAATACAATAGGGTATACATAGCAGAAATTTGAAAAGAAGCATAAAATTTAAGTCTAGGAATGCAGAAACGAAACATTGCTAAAACAAGATGCAGAGGAGTTAGCCGTGTTAGTCTGTGGTAGCAAAATCAAAAAGAGTCCAGTAGCACCTTTAAGACTAACCAATTTTATTGTAGCATAAGCTTCCGAGAATCAAGTTCTCTTCGTCAGATGCCTGATACAGAGACTGGTCAAATATAGAAGAGGAGGGGGGAGGAGGGGAGGAGAGAGAAGATGCAGTTAGGGGGGGAGAGAGAGGGATGTAACCAAAACATTCCTTTGCTAGTAAATGTAAACATCTCCTTTTGGTGTGGAGATCAGTTGGCTTGTGTGAGGCTTCAAAGGAGTTTGCCGTGTTGGTTTGTAGCAGCAGAACAACCAGACCGTAATTCCAATGTAGTATAAGCCTTCGATATAGTACTACGTTGGAATTGGACGGTCTGGTTGTTCTGCTGCTACAAACCAACACGGCAAACTCCTTTGAAGCCTCACACAAGCCAATTAATCTCCATACCAAGAGGAGATGTTTACATTTACTAGCAAAGGAATGTTTTGGTTACATCCCTCTCTCTCCCCCCGTAACTGCATCTTCTCTCTCCTCCCCTCCTCCCCCCTCCTCTTCTATATTTGACCAGTCTCTGTACCATGCATCTGACGAAGAGAACTTGATTCTCGAAAGCTTATGCTACAATAAAATTGGTTAGTCTTAAAGGTGCTACTGGACTATTGCTAAAACAAACCATACATAATTTGATGTGACCTACTAAACAGCACAGAAATGACATAGGATGATCATACCCGCATCTACAGACAGTACCCAATAGAATAGTCTGTGGTCCCTGTCTCCGAACCATTCCCAATCAGTCCGGCTTCCCATATGAGTAGGTTTTTTAAATTGTCTAACAATGTCCTGCTGTCCCGTTTCCAAGCAGCTCTGGGGGATTGTGAGAGCTTCCCAAGTGACTCCGTGGAGGCCTTTGTAGCTACATGGAATGAGGGGCTGGATGGGGCCATAAACAGAATTGCTCCTTGGCATCCCCTTCTACATTCTGTGAGGCCCCTAAACTCCTTGAATTTACCAGAGAGCTGGGTGACATGACTGGAAGACATCTAGAGCTACGTTGGCAGAAGCCTGGGACTGAATCAGACAGAGCAGGCCCTAGAGCCCATTTGCAGGCCTATGAGGCAGCTGTGAGGGCAGCGGGAGAGGCTTTCTTCTGACCACTATTGTGTCAGCAGAATCTCAACCAGCTCAATTGTTTAAAGTGGTACATGACAGTTTGACCCTGCAAGTGATGACAATTTGGCCCTGAGCTGTGATGTTTCGGCAAGCCTCTTTGCTAACAAAATACGTTTCATCTGTTCTGCCTTGAAGGCTTGGAGAGTAGATCTGATATGAGGTGTCAGAAGTGTTTGCTTGTCCTTTTGTTATGGATCCTGCCTCTGGACGCTGACTGTGTTCTTGGGAGCATTAGGGCCTTGATTCATGCCCATCCCGGCTTTTAAAATCTTGCTGAGATAAGATGTTGGCGCCATTAGTGAAATCATCCACTCCTCCCTGAGTGAGGGGGTCTTCCTAAACCTTTGAGCTCTACCCGAAAAACCTCCATCAGCTAGGGATGGGCCATTATAGCTCAGTCTCCAATTTCTAGGGAAGGCGGCAGAGCAGCTGCAGGGCTTCCTGGATGACACACACCTGTTCTCGACCCATTTCACCACCTAGCTAGAGTTGGTACAGAGATGGATGGCACTGATGGATGATGTTTGGTTATAGTTGGACAGAGCACCATCTTCCCTGCTGATATTGCTAGATCTTTCAGTGGCCTTTGACACAGTTGACGACTCATCCTAACTATTTTTAGTGGCTAGCTGCTTGTAACATGTTGCCCATTTTGAAATAGCTACATTGGTTGCCATTCTATTTCCAAGTTCAGTTCAAGGTGCTGGTTATGACCTTCAAGTCCTGGGACCTACATATTTCAAAGACTGTCTCCTTCCATCTTATTATTATTATTATTATTATTATTATTATTATTATTATTATTATTATTATTATTAGAATTGTCCAAAACACAACAATAAGCAGAGGTCACATGTTATTGATTGGCCTTGCTAAGCAAATACAGGTTTCCGCCGGAGACCTAAGTATCAACCAGATATCGGGATAATATGTACGCTGTTCCAAGTAGTGTCGTCCATTTTGCAGTTCTGTAGGTATTATGTCAGAAAGCTGCAGTTTTTCCATATGAATTGCAAAGTTTTTCGAGATGGTTCCAAGCGCCCCGATGACAATGGGGACTATTGTTGTATTCTTCTTCCATAGTCGGGTGGTTTCTATTGCCAGATCTCTAATCATTTTTTTCTTTTTCTTCGATTGTAGCATCCCCAAAAATTGTTGTTGTTGTTGTTGTTGTTGTTGTTACTAGCCTGCCCTCCCCACAGACAGGCTCGGGGTGGATTACAGCGAAGTATAAATACATTTAAAATCACAATAAAATCATAACAATCATAAAATACAGTAAAATATGGTTTCCAAGATGGCAGTCCATATCATCCACCCCTGCTGATAGTGCACAGGGGGCTGGTGGGAAGGAGGGAACCACCACTCTGGTCAGATTGTGGGGGAGGGCCAAAATGACTATACACCCTCCCCTAACAGGAAACCAGTAGGGAGGCTCACTAGATGGACACAAGACTGGCCTCAACCATATGCCCGGAGGAACATGTCTGTCTTACAGGCCTGCTAAAAGGATAAAAAATCTTGGCAGGCCTGAGGATCCAGACAGAGAGTTCCACCAGGTTGGAGCCAGGACCGAGAGGGCCAGTCGAGCCTCCCTGGGGCCAGGGACAAATGTTGCATTTGCAGTGCAGGAGGGGGAAAGACACATTGGCACTCCAGTACCATGCTGTCAACATGAGACCATGCTATTCCCCTGTACGTGTAAGATACAAGACGCCCAACTGTCGTCTCAGAGCTTACCAGCCACCCCTATACTTCCTGCTGTTGTCTAAATAGCCATGATGCCTGTTGTTTTAGGATTACAGTCCCATACAGCCGCCCTAGCAGACAGTGCAGGCATAGTTCTGCTGCAACTCCCCGCAATGGATGGGGGGACTCAATGACTATGCTATGTACCCCGACAGGATCAGCATATCATGTGAGGACCACAGACCCTGCACACGCACCAGATGCAAATCTCTGGCAGTCACTCCCTCATTGCTGTTAGTCCAGAACATTATCACTGGTTTTGTGTCTGGTCTCTGTGCAGGCAGCCATCCAACAGGGCAGAGGCCAGGAAGAACTGCATCCCTGGTATGATGCCAGTCCTCTGCCAAGCCTACAGCATGACAAATGGTTACAACAACCTGGAGGAAATTTGCTGTGGGGTTGCCCATCCTCTTGTTCTGGTCTAGCTCCTGAACCGAACCAAGATGTTCCAATTGTTATCAGTCCTGCAAAGTTTTCCATCTCGTGGATGTGCAGCGATTGGGGCAGTTCTGTTTGTGCCTCTGTGATCTGTCAGTGCGGCTTGCAAAGTCACAGGAGCCCTACAAGAATGAAGGAGTTGGCAACCCCCTTCATCCGATCCATCAGGTCTCCATCCAGTGTGCTGATTGCTCTGCATCCATCTCTCTGATCAGAGGTTGACAGAGGAGGCCTGGTTTCTGCTCCTGCTCATTCCTTACTTCTGCAGCCCTCACCATACAGTTCGTTCCAGGGGTGGGGGGGAGAGGGTATGTTCTTGTAAAGGGCCCAGGAAGGGTCTCCAAGCTGCACACTCACCTATAGCACTACAGCATAAAGGGGGAGGGACATGGATGGAAGGACTACAAAGATCACTGGGCTAAATGGGGGGGGGAGTGCGAATGAACACCCAATTCCAGGAGAGAAAGGGGCTTTCTCTGTGCCTTTCTCTGCAGTCCACCCTGCTCTGTGGTATATGACTGATGTACACATCAGGGTTGCTAAGGGATGCCTAGCACTTTTAGCTGTGTCTCATTCCCATGTGCTCTGTTGGGTGAGTGGTAAGAGGACTGCTCTCAAGTGCACGAGGCATGGGTCTGTGGGGCCTCTTTGCCATTTGGCCAGCATCCCCTTCCTGTGAATCAAACCCCTCTCCATTGCCATATTGATGTTTTTCCCACTCAGCTATGGGAGAGGAGTGGAGGCAGGAATGTTTCTGTGGAGGGAGCCATTGCATGTTCCCATGTTGCTGCTCCTCTGTCTTCATTCCTCTTGTCTGGCCAGTGGTTAATCTTCCCGGACTCAGTTGGGATTCTCTCCCCTTGGCAAGAGGGGTCTTTGGTGGCCGATAGTTCTTGCATAGGAGAGTTGGAACGTAGTGGCTGGGTGTTCCTCCTAGGCATGCTCTTTGCAAAAAGGGGGGAATGCACTGCAGGTGGGGACTTAAGCTAGTCTGAAGGAAGGGTCCCGAGTGAGCTGCTTCTCCTGGAATTGAAGGCGATGTCCCGAATGCTGCAGAAAAGTAGTGCAGCCTTGTGTTTTCCAGGCTCTCTTTTTCTGGTACCCAAGGCTAAGGAAGACACAGATGTTGTCAGGCTCTTCCAAATGCCAAATGACTGGTGCTCATTCAAACACACACACATGACGAGGGTGGGGAGAATACAAATTTAATACAATTTCAGTGTCAAACCCGTAAAGAGTTTCAGACAAATTTGAAGTAAGGTTTCATAAATATTACAATTACTCAGACTACTTTCAGCACCTAATTAAAACGCAACTTGGCACCCAACACTGTTTTGTTTGCCAATTCCCACCTTTTAGGGATTTAAGTTCTGCCCTATTCTTAGCCAAGAAACTCGGTGTCAACACATGTTGAGTCATATATACCTGCAATCCCAGCCACTGATTTGCCACAGGACTCCTCTTCCAGTCCTTCATGCCTCCTCTTGCATCTCTGAAGAGAACATTGCTGACTTTTTCAAAGAGAAAATGAGACCAAAATAACTTTTTTCTCATCTGCCTTTTGCTTCACTTACAGAGGAGGAATGTGGTTATCCAAATTCAATTGTAGAGTGATACTAGCATCACTGATACGTTTGTTTCTAGCTCTTCTTTTCTAAACCAGACACATGCCTGCTTTTTGTGGCTCCTGAGTATTGAAATTAGAACGCTCCACAAGTGCCCAGATCATTGCCCTTGATCAAGCTCTAGTCAAGCGCAATATTGAGTGACCTACTTGGATTCCTAATTCCTGACCATGTTAAAAGATGCATCAATCCAGCATATTGAGACTCAGGTGACATCACAGCATGAGTGGAGATTTGCATCTTTGCTGGCTGCAACCACAGAAATGGGCTTCTGCATATAGATCTCTTTTGCTGGATAACAGAGACTGTCTTTTTAATTACTATCTGGGCAAAGTGGTTAAGAGAGCAGCAGCTGACGAACTCCAGGCCTTCTTGGACAACTCCGGTGCTTTGGACCCTTTTCTGTCTGGTTTTAGGCCAGGCTACAGGACAGAGATGGCTCTAGTAGCTCTAGTTGATGACCTCTGCCAGAATGTAGATCGGTGATGCTTCACTGCTGCTCCTCCTGGATCTAACTGCAGCCTTTGACACAGTAGATCACGCCATCCTGTTGAGGCGTTTGGAGGCAGAAGCTGGTGTCAGGGGATATGCCTGGGACTGGTTTAAATCGTTTTTCATGGAATGGACTAAACGGGTTCCTATTAGAGAACAGAGGAGTTAGCCGTGTTAGTCTGTGGTAGCAAAATCAAAAAGAGTCCAGTAGCACCTTTAAGACTAACCAATTTTATTGTAGCATAAGCTTTCGAGAATCAAGTTCTCTTCGTCAGATGCCTGGTACAGAAACTGGGCAAATATAGAAGAGGAGGGGGGAGGAGGGGAGGAGAGAGAAGATGCAGTTCATCAGCCAAACTCTAAACCCCACATAGGGGCACTTGGGCGAAGTCAGTGTGGCGCTAGTCAGTATTCTACGTTGTCTCACCAGAACGAAGATATTTCCAAACCAAACATACAAAAACATCTCCAGGGACCTGAGTGTATAGAAACAACACTGGAGTTCATAACAATCCACAAATCACAGAGCAGCATGCAAATATGGCATCAGCGACCAATGCGCATGCTTCCCTAATGTCATCTTGCCTCCACATTTGTGCAGAAGAGAACAAAAAAAGGAACAAAGGAAATACAAAACTTTCTGCTATAGGAAGGACTACGCTGTGACTAATAGGAATAGGCTCCTCGGCATACAGCCAATGGGATTTTGTTCCCCTCCTTCAAACATAGTCTCTTTTGACTAGAGCAACACACTGGAAAGAAACCATGGCCACCCCTACCAGCTAGCCCTGGCACCTCCACAGCTCACTCTAGAGAGGAGAAGTCCAGGGAAAACCAACACTCTCTGCAGCAAAGGTTCGGGTTCCAGGGGGAGCCTTTTGCAGGGCAAGACACAAGGACGGCAACAAAGAAGCACACAACTCCATCTTCATTCCCTGGTTCTAGAGAAAGGACTTCTACAGATATTCAATGCAGTCTTCTCCTCTCAACAAAGACAACTCACAGAATGCTGCTAAAATGCAAGCTTGTATCCTGTTGGGCAAGACAGGTTTGTTTCATTTGAGACAAACAAGCTTCTTTCATTTGAATACTGATCCAAATGAAGTTAAGAAGTCTGTTCCCTAGTGAGCACACCGTTTTAATAACAGTTAAAATTAGAAATCAAGAATCTGAAGTTTTCTCAGTATCCAAATGTATAAAGAAGAAAAGACGCACAGTCAAGTTGTTTCTAATTTTTAAAAAAACAGAATTTGAATTAATATCATACTTCATGTAAATTCAAAATTTTGCTCTGCTAAGTTTCTGGTAACATGCAGCTGTATTTTGATACCACAGAGGTTGTGACAATATAAAAAAGCTACAATGGTCTCATAACTATATAAGTCACTGAGGTATGTAGAGGATTAAAATACATTCTTTTAAATTGCTTTCTTTCCAAAATTGCCAAACTTAAATACAGAATAGATACATTTACTATTGGCTATTTTCTTCTACAGCCTACACAGATTGGAGAAGCTGCCCAGGGAAAGGCATCTCTTCCGTTTGACTTATTCGTAAAATATTTAGATGTTAAGATGTTTGTTAAAAAACAAGCAAGGATCATCTTCCATGCTTCTGTTATGTTAATATGCTTTGTTGTTAAAAAGGAGGGAAAGGCTAGAGAGGGGATTGTGGGCCCAGCTTTTACATGCAACCCCCCCCCCCCCCGCCACCTGAGCTTCTTTTCAGAAGCAACTTGTCCCTGAATTAGATATTAGGAAAAACTTTTTCACAGTCAGAGTAGTTGGAATGTAGAATCAGCTCCCAAGGAGGTGGCTGGCAGTTTTCAAGAAGAGGCTGGATGAATATTTGTCAGGGATGCTTTAGGCTCATCCTGCCTTGGGCAGGGGGTTGGACTAGAAGGTCTGTATGGCCCCTTCCAACTCTGTGATTCTATGATTCTGTGATGTGTACCTCTTGCCAGGAGTTAAATGATTTGATATAGGAAAGCTAACTAGATTAACTAGATCTAGAGCTAGAGATCTAGAGCTAACTAGATCTTAAATATACTGTTGTATCTGAATCAGGCCTGACCAGAATAATCCAGAACAATATCCACACTTTCCTTCCATCCTGGAACTCTTTCTTACCCTGGAAATGTTTAATGGAAATACTAATAGCCACAGAGGTCAGGCAGATACAGCGGGGAGGAGGAAGAGGAAGAGGACAAAAGCACTCTTTCTTTTTAGCAGAGCTCCACTCACACAAAAGGGAAAAGAGGAAGAGTTTGTTCCCTTTCCTCTCTCTACTGCAGCTGTCCAATCAGTTACTACACAAATCTCTGGTTGACAGATTGCACCCCAGGAGTGCTTGTAAATGGTTCCTCATCCTCTTGGAGAGGAGTGGCAAGTGGAGTGCCTCAGGGATCTGTCCTGGGCCCTATGTTTTCTAATATCTTTATAAATGACTTGGATGAAGGAATAGAGGGGGTACTCATTAAATTTGCCGATGATGCTAAATTGGGAGTGGTAGCTAATACAGTAGAAGACAGAATCAAGATTCCGGAGCTCTTAAACATGGTAAAAATGTGATTCTGGCCTGCTCCTTAAAAATACCTCAATGCAAAGTAGGATCCAAGAAAAATGCTGTAAAGTTGCAAATACCACTGGAGAGGGATGATTGGACAACTGTACTGTATGGGAGCATGAGAAAAACCCAGATAATTGTCAAGCCCAAGCCACAGCTAAAACTCCATGTGGAAATGTCCATTGTTAGAGGAAGATCTGGGTCCAATAGCATGTTAAAGACCAACGAGATTTCCAAAGTATGAGTTTTCAAGAGTGAAAGCTCCCTTTGACATGGCTACCCACCTGAAACTACCTTCATGGTTAGAGGGGAATAGAATATCTGCGTTCTCTGGATTTCAGTTCAGTGGTGAAATTGAAACATTTGCATATTCTCAGGCATATTTTATTACACCTTAACTTTCCCTTAATTTATCTGTGTCATGTTGAACCCCACATACTGAAGAATAGTCTCCTCGGCTGTAAAACTGGATCAACATCCTGTCTGCCAGACCCCATCTTCACCCCACCTATGCATTCACATTTTCATTGGGAAATTATTGGAGTACATTATAATTGGTGTGCATGTGTGCAATTTGTTTAAAGTAGAAGAAAGTCATTTTATACTTCATATATGTTCTAGCCAATATATCTTCTGGTGTTTGGACTGGAAAATTGGCAATGATCATTTGTAGAATTGCCCTTTGTCTCAGCTTTGGGGTACATATTGTTCTGTATTTATTTTTCCTCCTGGCCTTCATTTTAATTCTCATAGATTTCCTCTTTTTGTATTTTGTGGTAATTCAATCTTACAATGAATATACTCTTAATTGTGCCTACAGCACCTTGTATGCAAAAACCATCCTCTTGCACTGTTAGTACAAAATAACTGCGACTATTGGTCCTGCATTCATAATTCCTGTAAGCCATAAAAAGTCACATCTGGACACACAGCATGAATTAATCTAGAATTCCAACATACATAAAAAACTTGGGTGGAGGGAATTGTACTCTTTCAGTCTCTTCCTACATTGGTTCAGAGTAAGGCTACAACCTAGTGTCTACAACCTACAACCTAGTGTCCAGGTGTCAGAAGTCCACCTACTGCAGTCTTGGATATATGCTGATTAGAGTCCGTCCCCCGTCCCTGCCCTGCTCCAATAAATATGCACATTCTATCTTCTCCAGTTGTAAGCACTAGCTGTGAGCAACTAGCCATGTTCCTTTATCCCTTTTTGTCTTCCGGATCGCCTCATTAGTCCCTCTTTAATTTTGCAACTTGTTCTGAACCTTCCAGATCCAGCATTCCTTGTCTGAACAAAAGAACTTCACTTCACTTGCCTCTCCTCTGTTTACACCCCAGCCTTACTCACACACACACACACACACACACACACACACATACACACATGCACACGTTTCAACATGCCTCAGCTGTGACTTGCATTGACACATTTTACTAGGGTTAGGTAGCCTGAAGGCATTACTTTAGTAGCCATTTCTATGCTCCATATCTCTGTTACATTATTTGTTTATTCAAATATTTATATCTTGTATTTCTCCTCCAATTCAAGATGGCATAGAATATGAAAATACACAGAAGGGATATCAAAAACACCCATCATAACCCTGATATAGCCCATAGCGGGGAGGACAGAATACAAATTTGAAATAAATAAAAAAAATAAATAATAGTCTTCTGTGGGCAAGCTGTTCGAAAGAGTTTGGCCAACAACTGAGACAGCTCAGAGTGGAGTGAACCGTTCTGTGGAGAAGCATACTGAGAAAGCTTTGTTTTGATGATCGGAACTGGTGCATGAGTTCATGTTAGGAGCCATTTGACCACCCATTTAACCACCACCCTTGCCCCTAAACCTGCTGTCGGAAGGGGGGGAAGGTCAGAAAATGGTCTCCATAGTGATGCTGTAGGAATTTCCCTGAGTCTCTATGTGCTTTTCCATAGAGATTAGGGGAAATTCCTAGAAAATAGTGACATCACATCCTCCCCAAACTCCACCTTCCCCAGGCACTGCCCTCAAAACCTCCCAGCATTTGCTGAGGCAGTACTGGCAACCCTCCTCCCTCAGCAGCAGCCTTGAATTCGTCTGCTCCTTAAGGCAAGAATTCAATTAGGCCAAAGGGAGGGACTGGACTGTGTAATTTCTCGTAGAAATAATGGGTTAGACTCCAGTTCCCATCCCACAGTTAATCCTGCCAGCAGGCAAAATGCACAAAAGAATAGTACATAATGTGAACATTCTCATGTACAAAGAAATGGAGGACTTGAGGCAACGTTGTGCATCCCTGCCCCTGCCCCTGCCCCTGCACTTGTCAGTTGTCTTGCTGGCTAACCACAGCGTGGCTTTCATGACGACTGGTGGTTTCCAATGTGTTTCAGTGTCACTCTTGCCTTTGACAGATGAAGCAATTTGTAGAGCTGAAATGAAATTGAGAGAAATAATTCTCCATCAAGTTCTCCTGAGCCATGTTCACTTGCAAAGATCTGAATATATGAATGGTGGTTTATTCATTTATTTTTCAGAATACCCACATCTGGATGATGTTTGAAGTGGGCAGAGCAGGAAGTGGGAGGCAGGTTTGGAAAACTTTGACTAAAAGAGGACTATCCAGCAAGTGACACTGGGCTGGACACACAATCCGTGGCAAGCACACAGTGTTGGACAAAGGTTGCGCTAGCGCTGGCATGGTTCTGCCCCAGGTAAGGCGTAAACCTCCCCAGCGGCCCCTTCCCCTTTAAATCACAAGGCCCACAGCTGTGCTGCAAGAAGTGAGAACAGCCTGTTGTATGAAGCGTTACGGAGCTGCACAGAGTAGATACGACACAGAGAGATGCCACGAGGTGGACTTGGGGGGGGGGGGGCGTACAGTTCAAAGGCGTCACTGTGACCAAAGCAGTCTGCCTGATGCATCTGGGAAAAGTGAGGTCTGACCCACATAATCTTATGCTGTAATAAGGTTTATTCACCATCAAGGGGCTTTGCTTTGTTTGGGAGGGGTTATCACGGGCGCTTCAGCGGGGTTCCCCGGAAAGTCAATCTCACCAGGGCCCACGGAAACAGCTTCGAAGGGCCGCCTTGTCTGGGACGCGGGGAGTCGGCAGGCTGGCACTTGGGAGTCCCACGCAGCCCTCTCCGCACAGCTGGCGGGCACGTGCGAAGGGCAGACAGGCATCCTGGCAGGTAACGGGACAGGCTTTCTGAAGTGATGCCTAGCTGGACAGGAAGGCCGCTTCAGAGCCCCTCTGCAGCCCCCCCCCCCCGTGTGGTATGATGCATGTGGCACAAGGCCACGGACACTTGCAACAATTTTTAAAATGCTCAAGGTTTAAACCATAAAACCATTACTTTCCAAACAGCAGGCAGAGCAACCCAAACTTGCTGAGCCCTGCCAGTCGTCAGGCAGAAGACCTGCTGGGCACGGCTGACTCCGTCCTGCTTTCCAGCAGATTCCACCTCATGGTATAGGAATACGTAGCAGAGGCCCGTCAGGGGGCCACAGAGGGTGGGAGAGGTTTATATCTTTCATCTGAAAACAAAAGTTTCCTGAGGAAAAAGAACGGACAGAGAGCCCTCGGACTCAGTGGCCTATGGCCAGAAAAATATAGTCCTCGTCTAACACTTTCACACAGAGCTTGGTTTTAGAGTCCATTGCAAAGATCCAGACTAATGACCACACACTTTGTTTCTTGGTCTTCTAACTCACTGGTGGCCAGACAGCAGCCCCCCCCACCCCGGCTCCAGCTGCCCTGCTACTGCCCACACTCACTCCACTGATCAGGGCCAGCCTCGCTGCTGTATGCCACACAACCAACCTCTCATCTGTGCCAAGAGTGGCTATGAGGAAGCCAGGGCCCAGGAGACCAACCGTGCTGATCAGTTGGCTGACAAGGCCAGGCCTGCCAGCCATCGGATGGCTCTCCCTGTCCTCACAGAGGCAGTGGCTCTCTGAGCCTCCAGGGGGTGCCAGACAACTCTGCCCCCGAGCCTAAGGGAGGGAGGGAATACTTACAGCCCCCCAGGCCTTGTGAAGGGAAATGGGGGGAAGGGGAAATGAGGGTGGAGCCAAGGGAGACCAGCCTGGGCTCTTCCAGCTCCATAAGCTCCTGGCCAAAGAGGATTTGGTTGGAACTGCTTGCTTCTCTGCCAACCCCTAGAGACACCAGAAGGGGAAGGGGAAGGGAGCATCTAATAGGAGGAGGAGGAGGATTTGGGTGGCTTGAATCCACCCCCCCCCCTTGAGCCCTCCCAGCATGAGAAGCCAACAGCACCACAACTTTGGGGTGTGCCACCAGACTCTCCCCAGTGGCACTGATTGAGGCTGGTACTCAGCTGAACCTGGCAGGTCCTCCTCCTTCATAAGCGTTTTACTCCCCGCAGCCCCGTCTGCCTCCTTTTCAGCACTGCGGAGTAGAGGTGGGCACGAATCCAATTACGACCCAAAAAAACGCACGGACCAGGCCAGTTCATGGTTCGCGAACCACAGATTGTGGATGCTCCTTTCTACGAACTTCCACAAACTGGTTACTGGCTCAGGTTAGTTTGGGTCATATAGAGAAAAGGACAGTTTAAAGGGCCATTTCCCCGAGGAAATGGTCATTTAAACTTTTCCTGCAGCTTGCAAGCAACAGGTCCCTTTAAACTATCAGCTGGCAGGTGGCAGGGGGGGGTCCCCCCAATTGCTGCCTGCCAGCTGATAGTTTAAAGGGACCTGCTACTTGCAAGTGGCAGGGCCCTTTAAACGGCCCCCAAACCCCAGCCCTAGCCCCTCACCCCAGCCCCCCCAGTCCCAGCCCCCACTCCACCCCCGACCCCAAGCCCCACACTTACCATGAGGACTCCTGCGGCCCATGGCATCCTCCCCTTCCTCCTGCGAGGGGAGGCAAGGCCGTTTTTGGCCTCCTCCACCCCTGTGCTGGCCCGCAGAGGGACGGAGGAGGCAGAAAACAGCCTTCCTGCCCCTCACTGGAGGAGAGGGAGGATGCCACGCTGCAGGGGAAGGCAAGTGTGGGGCTGGGGGGAGGGTTGGGCAGTTTAAAGGGCCCTGCCATTGGCAGGTCCCTTTAAACTATCAGCTGGCAGGCGGTAAGGGGGGATCCCCCCCGCCTGCCAGCTGATAGTTTAAAGGGACCTGCTGCTTGCAAGGCAGGAAAGGGCCCTTTAAACTGTTAAAAGCCCCTTTCTCTGCTGCTGCTAAGCAGCCAGAAGGGGGTATTTAAACCCCACGAATCACAAACTGGTTCGTAACTGGCCCCAGTTCCGTGGTTTTTGGTTCGTCAAAATCCACGAACCACGAACCTCATGGTTCGGGGGTTTTTTTGTTTGTGCCCATGTCTACTGTGGAGTGGAGCTGGGAAGAAAGGGCTTACTTCCCAGTGTTTCTCTATTGAGCCCCATACAGCAGGAGAGAGGCAAGCACCCAGATGCACTCCTCAGTTGGCTTTTGCTCCAGCTAGGCAGTGCAGAGCCAGTCCCTGCAGTCCTTAGTACCAGTTAGATTCAGGTCTGGGGGGCCAGGATCCAACCTCACTTCCGCCCAGAAGCTTGCTGGGTGGTCTTGCGGCCTCACCTTCATTGCAGGCTTGTTGTAGGGATGCAAAAGGATAGGGGAGACCCTACATTTTTCTCTGAGATCAAGAAATAACATCAAGGCAAATGTGTATTGCACTGTAAAGCTCTGGTGAGCATTGGATGCAGCTTGGTTGATATAGCTTAGTTGCTTGCAACTACACAAATGTATCATCCTGGCCTTGATTTAAGTCCTGACTCAGAGGCAGACAACATGTTGTCCATGCAAGTATCGCCACCAGCAATTTCAGCTAAAAGGAGCACAGGGTACAGGCAGGAAGAGACCCTTTTCTGCCCGAACCCTTAGGGCCAAACTACTTGTTCTCCCCACAGCCACTGCATGGTCAGTAAGAGCCTGATTTGGCTCAAGGGCATGGAGAGAGGGAGGAGGGGCTTTTTCCTCCCCCACAAGGCAGACTTCTCAAGCCAGGGAGAAGCGTTGGCCACATTCCAGAGCTGCAAGCACATGGGAAACAGCAAAATGGAGCAGGTAGTTTGGCTCTTAAAGATGAGAGCCAGCATGGTGTAGTGTTTAGAGTGTCTGACTATGATCTGGGGAATCCAGGTTCAAATCTCCACTCTCCCATGGAAACTTGCTGGGTAACCTTGGGCCAGTCACACACTCTTAACATAACCTGCTTCATTGGATTGTTGTGAAAACTAAATGGAGTAGAGAAGAAGAAAGGCAGGGTATAAATAAAATAAATACTAAAGACATGTACAACATTTTCAAGAACGTGTTTTTGTTTATATGTAAATAATTTTGGCAACAATTATTATGTTATAACATGTTTAATTGTAATACATCCTAAAGAATTCAGTGTTTTCAACATTTTAAAATTTAACTTAATATCCAAATATGTTCATAGCCCAAACTATTATGACTCTATGATAGTATTTCTGCCCAAATAACACTCTTTCTTTTGTTTACTAAAGTATTTATTTTCTACCTACCACTTTTATTTTTCCTACCTCTCAGCTGGCAAAAATCAAAAGCTATACGGTACGGTACAGAGCCCCATGGCGCAAAGTGGTAAGCTGCATTACTGCTGTCCAAGCTCTGTTCATTACCTGAGCTCGATCCTGGCGGAAACCGGGTTCAGGTAGCCGGCCCAAGGTTGACTCAGCCTTCCATCCTTCTGAGGTCAGTAAAATGAGTACCCAGTTTCCTGGGGGTAAAGGGTAGAGGACTGGGGAAGGCAATGGCAAACCACCCCATAAAAAAAGTCTGCCAAGAAAATGTCGTGATGTGGCGTCCCCCCATGGGTCAGTAATGACTCAGTGCTTGCACAGGGGGCTACCTTTTCCTTACCTATATGGTATGGTAACATAGGATGCAACACTTTGCAGTTCTTTCTGAGGTATTGGGTAGACTTGCAATTTTACTTATAAAAAAAAAGACAATACTTTTAAATGCCATAAATATTCCAAATAGTACATTGTATATGCTAATAAATATTCTATCCAGTTCAACCCACCCCATTACCTTAGTATGCTGGTAGTTCCAAAACTGAGGCAGTCATACATGTTTGCATGTTGCAATGCATTGCTGACAGCCCAGATGAAGGGCTGCTTCCTCAAGATAGCCCTGGATCAGCGCTTCTGTGATTGCCCTTTGGCTGAAGTTAACTCGCTATCCCATACCTTCCTTCACCGTCCAAAGCATGAGCTACCCAGAGAGATATTCCTTAAAAGATGGCTACTGAAGCGTTCAAAAATTCTTGACTCTTTAAAATTAAGACTATTACAGAGTAGCCTTTGCAAAACTTGCTGTCAGAGTGTCAGTTTGCTTGTCCGTTCTCAAGCCAAAGCTACGCCATGTTCTCATGTTATAATCTGTAGTTGTTTAGTTCTCTCCCTCCAGGCCCAGGTGCTGCCCAGGCCGCATATATCCATGGGAGCGAAGAATTCTTATCAACCTGTTCCGGCCGACTTTGACGTCCTCGCCTTCCCAGGCCTTCTAGGCAGGACTAAGGGGGGAGGCTGGGAATGGGTGTTTCAAGTGTTGTTACTTTCATTTTGTGTGTCATTCTCAACAAAGCTTTCGTTCAGCCAAGGCTTTCCTAATCCTTGGAATATGGACACTTGTATCCTGAGCGTTGTCTTTCAATAAACCTTTTGGAATCAAGAAACTTTGTGCTTCTTGCAGAAGGGGGGAGACGAACTCTAGATAACTGGGATTCCATAGTCTGACATTTTGTTGAGAATCGTTTTAACTTCCCTGACCCCTCAAATGGGAGAGATGGATACCGGATCACCTCCGACAAACCCGTCTGATCTAGGCACGGAGGGTGAGGGGCTGTTTTCACAGCCTGACGGTGGGACCCATCAGGCGCGAGCGAGCAGGGAAGACGCCAGGCCTCGGACCAGCGTGGGATGAGGATTTACCCCTCTGACGTCCGTGCCTACACCCTGGCAGTGGGGCCCGCGGCCCCGGGATACCAGGGAAAGACGTGCCGGCACTATGTTTTCCCACTCTATGATGGACTTGGCTCCAGTGTCAGAGGACCTGGGAGCAACAGGAGGCCCGGTTTGGGAAACCGGCAGGATGTCCACTCTCTCCGCCAGAGACGCCTGGGCCAGAACTCGACCGTGGTATCGTTGGGATGAGGCGGCGAAGTGTCTGGTGGAAGTGAATCCGCCAGAAGAGACAGGTAGTCTCCCAGATTGAACTACGCCGAGCACAGAGCTCATGAGCTGGGACTATGCGGATGTCGGTTCAGTCAGAACTTGGGGGAGTGAGATGGGAGTTCCTGAAGGACAGGGACGTTTGGCTGCCCTGCAGGGGCAGGCCCAAGTGCTACAGTACGGAGTTCTAGCTGTGACTGGAATTGCCAAGGGTTGGGTGGCTAGTGCGACTGAAATGTCGGACCAAGTCGCTTCGGGGGCAGCTGCCGCGTCTGGTCCCCAAGCTCAAGTTCAAGTGGCTCAGGCCACAGAGGAGGTGGTGGAGAGAGCCGACCGCCAATAGAGAGCTTGGGAGGAGAGCTTGCTCCAGCCGCCCAGAGAGGAAAAGATGGAGACCGACCTCAATGTAGAGGAGGAGAACCGTTGCCAAGCCCTGGAAGCGCAAATGGAGGCGATGCGAGCAGATTTAGCGCAAGCCACCTATTTGATTGCGTTGCTGGTCCAGGGAGAGGCAGGTGCAGGGTGAGCTGGGGCCCAGGCCCCAGCGGGACTACAACAGTTGCTTGAGTTAGCGGCAGCCAGAGGCAGCGCAAGACTGGCCGCCCCGCCCGCGCAAGGCCCACCACTCCCATTGCCACCGCCGCAGGGAACGGCTGGCCCCGCCGGCTTGGGAGGAGCAGCACCCGCAAGAAATGGTGCACAAGGGGGGGTAGCGCCCCAAGGACCAGCGCCAGGAGGCCCTCCAGTGGGGGGCCCCTCAGCACCTACTGTTGGAGGAGCAGCCCCTGCGGGTCCAGGACCTGCTACCCCTGCGGCAGCCATGCCTCAACCTCAGGGACCGGTGCCACCGCCGCAGCCGAGGCCACAACCGGAACCAGGGGGAGCTGGGCCACCAGGGTGACTCCCAGTTCCACCTCCACCTCAGCTGCCTCCGGGTGCTCCAGGAGTGCTACCAAGACCAAGGCTGCTGAGACCTGTGCCGGTTCAGCTGCGTCCCCAAGGCATACCTCCTAGAGGCCCTGCACCGCAATGGCCACCTGTCCAACCTGTCGACATGGGAGGAGCCAGTGAGGGCGAACTACCAATGGGATGGATTAAGCTGGAAGCTACCTTTGAAGGTGACCCCCGTAAGTTAGGGTTCTTTGTCGTACAAGCCCTGCAGTTCTTCAATCAATGGGGTTACCTGTTCTCCAATGAGGAGAGCTGAGTGATGCATCTCGCGGCCCGCCTGGAAGGCATAGCAGCTGAATGGTATGTAACCCTCTACTACACGGGGGCCCCAGAGCTGGGAAGTCTGCAAGCCTTTATTGCTGCCCTCAGAGCCCAGTATGAAGACCCTCTAGAAGTGGAACGGGCCTGCACAGAACTGCAAACCTTGCGGCAAGGATCCCAGTCAGTGAGAGATTATGCAGCCAAGTTCTGTCAGCTGGTGGCCAAGTGCCCACATCAGGAGGAAGGAACCAAAATTGTACTGTTTTAGAATGGGATGAACCCCAAGTTACTGGACAGGGCGCTAATGCAAGATGATCCACCAACGCTTCTGGGGTGGATACAACTGGCTTGTGAAGTGGAGAATCACACTCAAGTTATCCGAATGGTTGAGCAACAACAGGCCATGGAGACCCAATGAGCCTCGCCAGATCAACGGGGAGGACGGGGTGCTTCTGCTGTGAGAGGAGCCCATGAGACAAGGTGGAGACAAGGACTGTGCCTCCAATGCGGAAACAGTGGGCATTTTGCAGCCCAATGCCCTCTCCGGGTACAGGCGCCGGCGCCACTTGCACGTGTCATTCTCAACAAAGCTTTCGTTCAGCCAAGGCTTTCCTAATCCTTGGAATATGAACACTTGTATCCTGAGCGATGTCTTTCAATAAACCTTTTGGAATCAAGAAACTTTGTGCTTCTTGCAGAAGGGGGGAGACGAACTCTAGATAACTGGGATTCCATAGTCTGACAGTTGCATTGTGGATGGGGCAACCTTTTCTTTAGCTGTTATTTTTAATTTTAAAATGTTGTTACAGTGTATGGGCTGTTAAGCTGAATAAACTAAACTAAACTATGATGTAGTTTAAGTTGTTTTTACTAATATAACAAGTTTAGGTTTGATAGGACAGTAAATGTCCTACTATATAAAAGGCTAAGCATATTCAAGACAACTCACTTCCTACCCTGGGGCAGCACCAGAGGGTGCTGCTGTGGAGGGAAGCATAGAAGAGACAGCCAGACCTCCAGAGAGCACACCACAGTGGGAAGCCCAGACAGGGATCAGGTGCAGAGCAGGCGGCAATGCCCCCCCTTTGCCCTCTCCCAGCCTGGATCAGGAGCGGAGCAGGTGGCAATGCCCATCCCTGACCATCACACAGCTGGGATCAGGAGCAGACATGAGCCAACTGGGGCACCTCCAAAAGACAAAGCTGCAACTACAAAAGACTCTGAAGGAGAACTATAATACTCATACTGTTTTTAGAAAAGATTTTTTTATCAAAGTACAAATTGCAAAGAGCTAATTATGTGCAATTTCTAAACAATATAAATATTTACAAAATTATACAACAATAGTAAGTCACTCTAATTATCAGTATATCCAGCAAAGACAATAAATAGCACGATCAATAACATAGTCCGTCAATCAATAAAGATCATAATATAATTAAAATAGTCCAACTGGTGAGAACTCAAATACTAATAATCCTTCCTTTTCTTGGATAGATGTTATTTTCATAAAGACGACCATCAGTCCGGTGGAGAAGAACTGGAGCTGAACGTTTCTTCAAACAGACAGCCGACGGGTTTTTGCTAGCAGATTTCCAGTTCCAAACACAACAGTTCAAAATAGAGTTAAAAACACAGTTAAAATACTTTAAAAAGCTGTCCTAATTAAAGAGTCTCCAGCTGCCTCCTGAAGCTAGAGAGCAAGAGGGCCAGGCACAGCTCCCTGGGGAGATTGTTCCACAGTTGTGGGGCTGCAACTGAAAAGGCCCTCTCCTGTGTACTCACCTCCCAAGCTTCTCTGGTTAATAGGACAGTCAGGAGGGCCACCTCCCAGGCAGGCACATACGGGGGAAGATGGTCCTTCAGATACTTAGGTCCCAAGCCACGTAGGGCTTTAAGAGATAGAACCAACACTTTGAATTGGGCTTAGGAGTGGATCAGGAGCCAGTTAGTTGTTGTAATGTTCAGGTCACCTGCTCCCAATAGCTGGCCGTGACCAGCACTCTAGCTGCAGCATTCTTCACTAATGGCAGCTTCTGAACCATCTTTAAGGGTATTCCCAAGTGGAGTGTATTGCAGGAATCCAGTTGAGATGTAAGTACGGCATGGATCGCTGTGGCTACTATCAAGTATTGAGCCTAGTGCTCAAGTGATGTCAGCCAGGCAGTGACTTCAGCTCATGATAGTAACTTTATTTGCAAAAAGGACAACGTGGCTTCTGAGGGAACCAGATATATACACCTCCAACTCCACCCCATTTCCGTAACTCCCCAATAAGAACACAGGCACTAGGATCCTTCATTTGCATGCACTAAACAAAAGGTAACATGTTTACATGACCGCAATTGGCATCTATCCAGGGGAAACGATTGGTTGCTGATTACCCTAATTCCCAATAGGATTGGCCACCTGAGGAGCCCTGTTTTCCTTGAAGCTAGCCCAATACATAATACCCCTCCCCCCTTGAGAGGCTATGTCCTTGCATACTTGGGGAGGTTGAAACCCAGGAACATGTTTTCCTGAGATGCCCTTTCTATAAGGAAGCACGTATGAGATTTATTATTCCCTTTCTGGAAGGTATCTCAGAACATTCGGATAAGAACAAATTAGAGAAACTTCTGTCAAACTCAGAATTTACTGCATTACACCAGATAGCGAAATTTTGTGCTCTGGTCGTTAAAGCCCATTAGAGTGTAGGCCTCCATTTCGGTTGCTTGCTTAGAACTATGCTGACTTCCTGGTCTTTACAAATTTTGATAGATATTAGGAAATTATGTTTTTAAATTGTATATACTTATATGCTTCATGTTTTAAATGGTTGTAAAATGTACACTTAAATTTTATGGTAAATGTACTGGCTAAGTGCTGTAATAAAGAATACTACTACTACTACCCCTCCCCCCTAAGATTGGGGTGCCCCACTCCACACAGAGTCCCCAAGAAATGCCGGTGGCTGGCAAACCCGCTGGGATCCGTGCAAACCTGTGCTTGGGGTCCCCGCGACCGGGGAGCTTTCTCCTGAAAACCATTACTTCTGTCTTTGTGTAGTTGACATTGAGAGCTTCTTCGTTACAATAATGGCCTAACTGGTCTAAGAGTCTCCTCAAGCTGATCTTGGTCAGGGAGGTTAGGACCATGTCATCTGCGTAAAGGAGAACTGAAATCTTCTGTTGTCCCAGAGAAGGTGGCATAAATTGGGGACCTGACAGAGACTCATTGATATCATTGATGTACAGATTAAATAGTAGAGGGGCCAGCACACGACCCTGTTTCACGCCTCTACTAATCGGGATCCTGTTGGTTAATGATCCAGAGGTTCCCACTCTGATTTGAGCAAAAGTATCTTTGTGCCGCTCATGGAGCAAACAGCAGTCGCTTATCGATGTTAAGTTTGGCAAGCTTGGACCATAAGCGGGACCTATTGATTGAATCGAATGCGGCAGCCAAGTCAACAAATGCTACATAAAGTGCCTTTGTTGGCCCATTTATTCCAGAGTAAGCCAGTTGGTATGGCATTTGACAGTGGTCTATAGTTCCAAGACCTTTCCGAAATCCCGCTTGTGAGGGATGAATTATTTTTTCGGTGGTCACCCAATCTTCCAATTTTGCCAGCAGATATTTACTATGCAGTTTTGCTGCTGCGTCAAGTAGACTTATTGGTCTATAGTTTTGCAGGTCAGATTTATCCCCTTTTTTGTGTTTAGGTACCACTATGCTCAGCTTCCATCCAGAGGGGAGTAGGCCTGAACCATTAATTTGAGTAAACACCCTAGCCCATACTGGGGCCCACCAGTCTGGGAAGGCTTTATACAGTTCGGGTGGTAACATATCCTCACCTGGGTAATGAGCTGCCTCACTAGCTGATAGTGTGTCCGCATAGTGTTACAAGAAAATCCTAAGAATAGCATTCTGCAGATGGACAAGGGAAAGTCCCTTTAAAAAGAAAGTATTCCCCCTACAGTCCTGTCTATCTAGAGCTTGCTGCTCCTTGCAGGATCTTTTCCACTTCTTCTTTGTACACAAGACGTTGCTATACTCCAACATAAAATCCCAAGGAAGGCAGCAAATTGTTTCCGGTCCAAAGTCTTTAGTTCTGGTCCTGGTGTATTCTTCAGTCCTGCCACTGTTGTGGTCTCTGTCCCTTTCTTTCCTTGTCACCTCTGCTTCAACCTACTATCTCCTACTATATAAAAAGCAAGACATATTGGCAACAACTCACTTTTTATCTTCATGCAGGCGCACTCTAAGTACTCCTTCCTGCACCTCCCCTGAGCACCCTCCAGCTGAGGGATGAGCACCCTCCAGGCTGCTGCAAAGTGGCCGCTTTCTGCCAGGAGGAGTGCTCAGGCCGTTGATTCACTGGGCTCCCTCACGGTGGCAAGTGGGCACTTCGCAGCAGCCCCCAGGCCGGAGCCAGAGGGCACTGAAGGGAAGAACAGTAGAATACAAATTAATCTTCATGCAGGCCCATTGCTGGGAGGGGGCCTGCTGAACTGAAAGCTTAAGCACTCCCCCCATGCCTCACCTGAGGGTCGCTGAGGAGAAGGCGGAAGCCCCAGTGGCATTAGACTCTGTCTGCACTTACCTGGGAGGGGTCCCCACTGGATCCTGTGGACCTTATTCTCCACTCCCTAAAGAAACCTGGCTGCAACCCAGAGGGCAGTTTTCATGGAGTAAGCTCTATTGAATAGTGTGGGCCTTACATCCAAGTAGACCATCTTAGGGAGTAGGTGTCTACTTTCCTGAACCAGTCTTTACTCGTGGACAACCTTATGTTGAATTGTCAAGAGTACGACGCTTTAATGGTTCAAATTGTCCATGGACCAGAGCATGGCAATTTACTTCCCAATTCCAACAAAATCTTTACCAAAAACATTGTATACAAAGAAATCTTTCAGTGTTGATGACTGACGGTTACACTGAATGAAAAATCAAAAAAATGACCAACAACACTTTTCTAGAGCTCGTTGTGTTTTATCACACAACAGGCTTTCTTGCTAGTTCAACATAAAAATCTCAGCTTCTGCGCTTCTGGCTTCAGACTTCTTTGTGATCAGCTTTGCTTAAACAGCTACTGAGGATTTTCTGGGTTAGGACAGGTTCCTGAAGAGGTCAGGAAAGCTCAAACTCTCCTGGATTTCTACAAAGATACAAAACTGATTTATTCAGGAGGGCATTTTTTATTCAGGTAATGGGGCTGTGCCATAAGAAATGGCTCAGAGCGATGCATCAGGAGAGGACAGGAACCACAGGCTTCATTGTTATGTGCTCCTGTTTGCTATCGTTTATTTTGCATATAATCCTGCCAGGCAGTTCTATGCTGTTTATAGTATTTAATGTATTATTCTTAGAATTGCTTGTGGTCTGTTTCAGCATTTCTCCAACTCTGTATTGGATTTCTGCTGGTTTTAAACCCTTACAAATTTGCATTTATAGACCCTATTACATTGTTTATTGAAATGTCCTTGAAATTGACTCAGACTGTGTAATCTACATTGAGTGTCAGTGATAAAGGTGGACTATAAATATGTAAATAAAATAAATAAATAAAAATAACATCTGAAAATGAAATAGGGATAGGGAACTGGATGGATAACCCCACCCAAAGAGTAGTTGTTAACGGCATCATTTTCTGATTGTGAAGGGGGGTGTCCAGTGGAGTTCCACAGGGTTTGGTTTTGGGCCCAGTGTTTTTCAGTATTTGTATAAATGACTAGCTTGATGCCCGTGCTTCGCTACGGTGTTTAACTACTTTAAATCCAGTTATAATACTTATGGGTATGCAACATTTGGGGGGGGGGGGTTGAGTTAGTTTTGTAGTATAATAGCATAGTATCCAAGCTTCACAAAAGTGTTTGAATAAAGCGAAGCATGTTTATGCCTAAAACTGAAGAAATGAATTTAGAAATGTAACATTTATTGAAGAGATTTTTAAAAGGAAAAGATTGTAGTGCAGTAAATAAAGTGAAAAATACATACAACCAGGTTTTTTTCTTCTGAAGGACCTCTTTGTAGACCTCGTTGGTGATTTCCCCCCACTTTGGAGCCCCCGCTTTGAGGAGAAGCTTGTGGGCTTGGAAGCCAGAAGGGTTGAGCATGTTGAGGAACTCCACAGGGTAGTGGACCGCATCATCCATTTGCACCACTGAGTCCACAGATCTGTACTCCATTTCTGCCCCTTCAAGGGAGTTAAGTTGTGTTTCATTAATGATGGCAGCCTTGTTGTTCCTGGGGGTCAGAATGGCACGCTTGCACAGCCCGTCCATGGACTTCTCCATGATAGTGATGATATCAGGGTACATCGTGGCTGTAAGGTCTGCTAGGGTCGTCACTACTGTGCCCAGGCCTGCAGGGATGGTCACCTTTCCCTTGGACTCAGGACTTGCTGGTACTTGGCCACTGCTGCTCGGTGCACTGCAGGAGAAGGATGTGCATATTTCTTTGCCACATCTCTAAGTTGCTTCCTCCTTTTAGCATCAGTATATCTTGTACAACATCTGCCAGGAGGCTTCTTGGGGGCAGTAAGATATGATGGCTGAGGTGAAGTTGCACCGAGGGAGAGGTGGTGTGGTGGGCCCTTCGGCAGGTGCATGTGAGAGGTTCGCATTGAAATGACTCCTAGAAAGGTTGTGCACCATCTTCCCATGAACATTTAAAAACTCAGCTGCCATACTGACTTTTATATAAAATCCCTTTTCAGGAGTCTTGTACTGTCTTTCTTCAACTGTCTGCAGTTTCCTTGACCTAATTTTTACCTCAGAACACAGAGTTCCACAGCTGACCCATCAGCCTGCCAGCCACACAGGAAAGCCAGGCCCCATAGGGAGATTGGCAACCCTAGAGGGGCAGACTGGGAGATGTATTTTTACCTCAGGACATGTTCAATGACTGGGAGTCATTGAACGTGTCCTGAGTACTGCATGCGTCCTGTATACTGTTTAGAATGTCGGAATTATGACCAATCAAGGCCACATATGCAAATGATCTCAGGTCACAGTGGCTGAGTTGACAGTTGGCAGCGGGGAGGGGGATGAGCACCCTGCAAGCCACACAGAGAAGCTGTATCCCTATGGGAAAACACATTTGACCCCTTTTTACTCCCTTAGGGGGCGAATTTCTTAAAATCCCTTCTTAGTGAGCCTCTACTCCACAAAAGGAACATTCTCCCCAAATGTCACACTTCTAGGTCCAGGGGTTTGGGCTGGGCGTTAATGAGCCAGTCAGGAGGACACTTGTCTTTATATATATATCTTTATATATTGTCTCCACCTGGGTAACAAAAATGGAAAGCATGCATACTGGATGAGGGATACCCTTCTGGGTATGGGTGGATGGGAAGCTAAACATGAACAGTCAATGTCATGCAGCAGCAAAGAAAGCAAATGCAATCTTGGGGTGTATCAACAAAGGCATAACATTAAAATCACAGGACGTCGTTGTCCCACTCTATACCACGTTGGTGAGGCCCCACCTGGAGTACTGAGTGCAGTTCTGGAGGCCTCATTTTTAAAAGGATGTGGACAAATTGGAACGGGGAAAGAGGAGAACAACCAGGATGATGAGGGGCCTGGAGACTAAACCCTACGAGGGAAGACTGAGGGACTTGGGAATGTTCAATTTGGAGAAGAGGAGGTGGAGGGGAGACATGGTTGTTCTTTTGAAGTATTTAAAAGGCTGTCACTTAAGGGAGGGAGGGAGCTGTTCCTTTTGGCAACAGAGGATAGGTTCAAATTATAGGAGGGAAAGTACCAGCTGGACATTGGGAAAAACTCCTATGATTCTAGGAAATGATAGCATGATAAGAGATGAGGTTTATATGGCCATAGGCCTTCACAAATTAAAACATATTTACAGCCCTGATCAGAGATGAATAAAGGAAATTAATTAGGGAGATTAATAAAGTTGTCTCTATAACTAACACACGGGCAGTCATACTCATAGTTTTGGTATTTTCAGATTAGGAATTTGATTATACAAGAGTTATGACTCAGTGTGAAATCTTGCTGAGATCATAGATCAAGAAAAAAGGGTGTTCTTTCCTAATTAAATAGTCTCTGATTTAGCAACCCCAAAAAGGTGAATAAAAAGACCTTTTCCACATGGGTTATATACCCTGCTGGGTTCAATGCTGTTGGGAAACGTTCCCCACCATCACTTTCCCAAAGACTGGTGGTGCATTTGTATGCCTCCTGTGTTTTCCCAGCTTTTCTGTCATCTTTGTTAAATCTACTTTGCTACAAAGATTTGAGAAAGATAGCAAATCTTGGATGGCTGTCTATTCCCACTGTGGCAATCAACCCCAAAGTCTAAAATACCCTCCAGGGCTCTGAACCAGTAATTGGATATATTAACTTGTGTGTTTTTATCTCTCTTTGCCACGGGATTTAGTTCAATGCCCTCCTTACCAGATGTGAGAGCCAAACACTTTTTTCCTACCCTTGTGAGGAACCATCTCCAGACAGAAGTGAGTAGTTCATAGTCCAGGAAACCAGTCCTTTCCTGGTGATACCGTCTGTGTGGCCAGTTGTTTATTTCCAGTCTTCTGCTCTCTCTTCCTAAGCCACAGCCCTCAACAGGAAGAAGTGAGGAAATCACACCTTGTGCTCAGGTTTTTTACCCAGAGCCTCATAGTCTCTTTTAATATGTTCCAGTCTGTGCCAGGCAGTATCATTTGTATCCACATGAATGAGCAAGGAGGGATAATTATTTGTGGGCTTGATGAGTCTTTCCAGCCTTCCTGTCACACACTGCATGCATGCACCTGGTCGACAACATCCCTCTTGAGATGACAAGCCAGGTTGGCACACTTTAGCCTCCACCCCTCTTAGCAGGGAGTCTCCAGTCATCACCGCACATCTCCTATTTTGCAGAGCGGAAGCACAAATCATCCCATCCACAGGGACATGAGAAACTTCCTTGCAGCTCTGTGGGGCCTTGGGCAGTAGTCCTTCTTTCAGTAATTCAGAGTCAGTATCTATGGGGAGGTCCTAGAATGGATCGTTGGATACTCACCGTGAAAGGTCCTTCTCCTCTGAGGAAAGGAGGACATCTTGAAGATGCGTGATTCCCACCCTCTGTTCAGGGAGGCAGGAACTGAGCTGAACCTCCTGTCTTCCCGGTGGGTGTCACCCTTTCCTTTCTGAAAGCAGTAAAGAATCTCAAACTACTAGTAAGAGGAAAATCCCTGAAAAATTGAAGAATGATTATAGGTTAGGTGCACGTAACAGATGAAGCCTGGAAAAGCAGGAAGTGTAGTAAGCAAACAAGAGATAATGTGGAGGGTTTTTTTTTGTTTTTTTATTTTTGTTTTGTTTTGTATGAAAACTCCAGGAAGGACAAGATATCCCCCTTTCCTCAGAGGAAAAGGACCCTTCACAGTGAGTATCCAATGGTCTGTTCTCCCTCTGAGGCAGAGGCCATCTTGAAGATAGAACCTCCCATAGCAGTGTACTTACCCTTCTGGTGCGTCCTCATCCTCTGGTCGTAGTACATGTTGCAGTCCTCTCCTGCCAAATGCTGCATCTGCAGAGTCATACGAGTTTAGTTTATTTGACGAAGGTAGAGATGGAAGACCACATGGCTGCCCTTCTACTGTGGCATTTTTGGTGAGTGCTGCATCAGTTGTGGCGCTGTATATTGGATGTGATGTAAATCCCGAAGGGACGTTGAGATTTTGCTTCTGCAATGCATGTTCTGAGAGTCCAGCTAATGGCTGCTCTTGACATTTTCTTCCCTCTGTTCAGGGAGGTTAAAGATATAAACAAGAAGGAAGACCTTCGAATTTCCACTACCCTAGATATGAAAAACCTATAGAGCACATCTCAGGTCTGAGGTGTGCCACGTCCTTTCCCTGGGATGAGATGGATTTGGACAAATGGAAGGTAGGTATATTTCCTGGTTTCTGTGAAAACTCATGTTAACTTTAGGGATGAAAGTGGAATTCAGTCTCAACACCAACTTGTCCTTGTAGAACACAAAGAGATTGGGACTCACTGACAGACCTCCTAGGTCCGAGACACTTCTTGCCAACATGACCACCTTAAGGGACGAGGTCTTCATCTGACGTCACTTGAGATGGATCTCTTTGATGGGCTTGAAGGGTAGTCTAGCGAGGGTGGATAGAACAAGATGCAGCCTCCATGTAGGGAACCTATGTTGGGGGAGGGTTCGTGAGGGCAGCACCCTTGAGGAATCTGTTTATGTGACGGTGCCTAGTGAGGCTAAGGTTTTGATAGAGTGGAAGCACCGTCATGAGGACTACTACTTGGCGCCTTAGAGTTGCTGCTCTAAGGCCACTTGTAAGACCATTCTGCAGACAAAAGGAGGACAGATTCTAGTAGTGGACGATCTTCTGGAGGCCAATATTGTGTTGGCTACTTCCTGTGAGTATCCTGTGTGAAATGCCTCTGTTCAATCTCCACATGTCAAGTGGGACCAATTCAGATGAGAGTGCCATATGGAGCCCTGCTGAAGCATGAACAGGTGTGCTAGTAAAGTCAACAGTGGAAGAATCGACCACTGTTGTAGGTCAAGAACCACAGGTGTCTTGGCCAGTACAAGGCCACTGCTGTTATGCTGGCTCTCTGTTCTCTGATTTTCCTTATGTCAGATCTGTGGCTAAATAATAGTTGTAATCCAGACTACCTTCTGCAATCAGACAAGAGTCCGTTGTTTTCAAAAGATTTACTGAAAAAGGCAACCATTATAGTCCACTGGCCCAGATGCAATATCTGGGCTGGTACACGTGTATTGTTACGAATGATAGGCAAAGGACAAGGTACAGAGTATCAAACCCCAGCAGGCCCCAACCTCCCCCCATAGTTCTCAAAACAAGCCGCTTGAGGGTGAGAAAGTGAAAGTTTCCCAAGGCTGGAAAAGCTGTAGTCAAAACATTCCTTTTCTGTGAGATAGCTGCTAGGGAACATCTTGGCACCTGTGAATAAAGCACTCAGAATACTAAAAGAATTAAAATGGAGTCTCTTTGGTTATAACATAGAAGAAAGCATTCTGAACCTGACATTTCTGCCCCCTCTAAAATGCTCCTCCCCCTGGTTTAAGCGGATAACGGGTATGGAATGCTCTAACTAATTTAGGAGCATGAACATGTACAGAGTGCACCCATTCATCAAATCCAGAGTCAAAGTCCTTCCATCTGATAAGATAAAATAACTGATTTCTTTTAAGTTTAGAGTCCAAAATTTGCTGTACTTCATAATGGGTTTGATCATCAATTAAAGTCGGAATGGGAGGGGCATGGGTGTGCCATTGATTTGCTGGGGGAACCTTTTTCAAGAGGCTGACATGGAACGTATCATGTACGTGGCGTAGATTTTTTGGTAAATCTAGGGCTACAGTCACTTTATTGATCACTTTACGAACAGGAAAAGGTCCTAGAAATTTCAATGCTAATTTTCGGCTGGTTTGAGTAACTTTTAAATTTTTTGTAGGCAAATAAACTAAGTCTCCAGGTTGTAAGTCCCTTTCGGCCACACGATGGCGATCAGCGTATTTTTTGTAATCCTGTTTGGCTTTGTCGAGATGTTTTTTAATTAAAGTCCATTGCTGAGCTGTTTCCCCCCACCATTCTGAAATATCTCTGGAGGCTGAAGTAGGAGGGGGGAGCACTTCAAACAGGAAGGGCTTAAAGTGGAAGCCATATACCACTTTGAAGGGGGTTTCTCCTGTGGAGGCATGCATGCTGTTATTATACGAGAATTCTGCTAAGGGTAGCAAATCAATCCAGTTGTCTTGTTGGAAGTTGATATAACAGCGGAGGAATTGTTCTAATATTTGATTAGTTTTTTCGGATTGTCCGTCGGTTTGAGGATGATGGCTGGAACTTTTACGACAGATCCATCTCGTTTCCCGAGGCGGGACTTTCGGGGTTTTCCTCACTGATTAGAGCTGTTGAATCATAGTCCATAATTTCTTCCAGCTCTAAGCCTTTTTCGGGAGGATTTCTGCGGAAGGTCCCTTTGCCTCTCGTCGCTCTGGGAGCGGGCGTTGGGCGGGCTGGCGTGGGCAGAGAGGTGGGGGTTGGACGCCTTGGTAGGAATGGATTTCTTTGCACAGGCCGGAACGGACATTGTGCCGCAAAGTGACCACCTTGGCCACACTGTAGACACAATCCTTGTTGCCATCTAGCATCACTCGCTCCTCTAGTTGCATATCCAGTACCCCTGCTCCCTCTCACAAGTACAGATGAGCGCCGGTGCCCAGCGGTTTGTTGCTGTTCGACCAAGCATACTTCTTGCATACGATTTTCCACTTCACAAGCTAATTGAATCCACCCTAAAAGTGTATGGGAATTATCTTGCATAAGGGCCCTGTCCAACAGTCTGGGATTCATGCCCTGTTTGAACAGAATGATTTTGGTGGACTCCTCACACCTTGGACATTTGGCGGCCAGCTGTCGGAATTTTGTAACATAGTCTCTAGCCGACATGCTGCCTTGTCTAATTGATTGTAATTCTGTTCTGGCTCTACTTTCCTCTAGGGGGTCTTCGTATTGGGCTCGGAGTGCATCTACTAGACCCTGCAACGTATTCAGTTCGGGGCCCCCCAATTCATAAAGGGCTACATACCATTCTGCTGCTTTTCCTCGTAGGCGAGACCCTAAATGTTCGATCTGGCTGGCTTCATCTCCGAACAAATGTCCCCAACGATTGAAGAATTTTAAAGCTTGTACTAGGAAAAACCCTAATTTGGAGGGGTCCCCGTCAAAAGTGGCTTCCAGCTTTACCCACCCCATCGGCAATTCTTGAGGTCTGGCGACCGGAGCAGGCAGTGGATAATATTGTATTGGAACTGGAACTTGCCGAGGTCTCCCATCAGGGTACTGGGGGGGAGGTTGCTGGGGCCTCGGTTGAGGCTGTAGCAGCAGAGGGGGTCCTCTCGGTACAGGTTGTACTGGCGGAGGGGGTCCTCTCGACACAGGCTGTAGCGGCGGAGGGGGTCCTCTCGGTACAGGCTGTACTGGCGGAGGGGGTGCTCTAGGTCCCGGCTGCGGTATTGGCCGAGGAGTGGTGCCCCGCGGGATTGGTCCTGGCTGCGGTATTGGCTGAGGAGTGGTGCCCCGCTGAATTGGTGCCACAAATCTCGGCAGGAACGGCTGTCCTCGCGGCTGGGTTGGTGGCAGTTGGGGGATTGGCTGTTCTTGCGGCTGAACTGGTGTCTGTGGAAGGACTGGAGCTTCCTCCTGCGGCCGCTGTGGCGTACCCCCTGGCTGTGGCGGGGTCTCTATAGGCTCCTCTCGCGGTTGGTCCCCTCCTCCTTCTACTTCTTCTTCTTCTTCTTCCGTTTCATCCGATTTATCCTCAACTGGCCTCGGCGTTGGATTCAGTGGTTATACAGGTTGTTGCTGATCATCTGCAGGAGCTGCTGTTCTTGCAGAGCGGTGCCTGTCCCTGGAATAATTCTCTGTAAATTTGACAGACTCTGACTGATGCTCGGTACGCCAGCAGCCCTTTCTCGGTTCCCATCTGATCCTCCGACCACAAGTACGGAAAGCAAATGAACTGCATGGGCCAAACTCTCTTCCATACTAGACAGTCTCTCTTCTAGTACCTGTACACGACCCGGGCCCACCGTGGTAGCCTCAGTTTCTGCAGATTTATTATCATTAGAGGCTTGCGTAGTCTCTAAATATTCGGCATAGGATGCAGCTGCCCCAGGCCAAGGTCTTATTTCTCCCATGCCCTGGGCCCCGGTACCTTGCTCTTCATTCGATCTCCCTGCCAGGATTCCTTTCGCTAATCCTGTGACCGCCGAAATTCCGGCATCTACTGCTATGGTTCGGCTTTGTAATTGTATCCACGTGTGCTCATTGGGATCGCTTTGTCCCGTCCACGGAACGACTTCAGCATAGTCCCAACTCATCATATCGCGGCGGGACGTTTCCCATGTTTGGGTACTCTCTGAACCTCTTCGATCCCACTCCAACTGGTCGGCCTCACGGTTCCAGTAATACCAAGGTTGACTACTGGGATGCTCTGCTATCACGCCCAAGCTCCGTTGGCCTTCCATTGGGGGCTACGTGAACATCAAACTCGCTCTTCTTTCCCTCGTGTCCCTTGGCTTTGATCCCCACTGCGTCGGTGTCGGCAGGGATATCAGTGGGTCCACTGCTGCTGTGGGTCGGGTTTCAGTTCTGCTAGGAGCGAGGGTGTATATAGTAGTAACGGAAGACCCCATTCCCCTTTGAACGGGTCCTTGAAGTTCCAGTCCTTCCGAACCGGGGGAGGCATAAGGATCAGACAAAGGGTCCCTGTCAGGATCAGCTTTGGCATCCGTCTGCCCCGGCTTAGGCATTGGAACAGATATGATTCATAACAAAATGTCAGATTTGTGGCTAAATAATAGTTGTATCCAGACTACCTTCTGCAATCAGACAAGAGTCTGTTGTTTTCAAAAGATTTACTGAAAAAGGCAACCATTATAGTCCACTGGCCCAGATGCAATATCTGGGCTGGTACACGTGTATTGTTACGAATGATAGGCAAAGGACAAGGTACAGAGTATCAAACCCCAGCAGGCCCCAACCTTCCCCCATAGTTCTCAAAACAAGCCGCTTGAGGGTGAGAAAGTGAAAGTTTCCCAAGGCTGGAAAAGCTGTAGTCAAAACATTCCTCTTCTGTGAGATAGCTGCTAGGGAACGTCTTGGCACCTGTGAATAAAGCACTCAGAATACTAAAAGAATTAAAATGGAGTCTCTTTGGTTATAACATAGAAGAAAGCATTCTGAACCTGACACCTTAGACGTTTCGAAGAACTGGAGTGGGTGGAAATGTGGGCAGCAGGAGACGTGGCCACCAGGCTGTCAATGCATCTGTCACCTTTGCTTCCGGGTGGATGCGCCAGGAGGAAAACCTGTCCACTTAGTGGTTTATTGAGGATGCAGGCAGGCCCACTTGAGGAAAACCAAAATGTGCTGTGATGAGGTGAAATAGGTCTGGCCTCAGCAACTATTTCCCCCCTTGAATGAGTTGCCTGCTGAGCCAATCTGCTTGAACGTTTATCATGCCCTTGATGTGCTCAGCTCTGATGGAGGCCAGATTTATTTCTGCCCAGAAAGGATTTATAAGGCCTGTTTGTGGAGTAATGTTGATCTGGATCCCCCTTGGTTGTTGATATAGGCCTTGGCAGATAACATTGTGTGTGGTGCAGCAGAGCCAGACGTATTGCCTTGAGTTCCAGGAAATGGACCAGAAGGCCTCTGACCACATACCACGTACTGGGGATCCCTCCAGAACAACTTCCCACCCGAGAAGGCTGGCGTCCGTTGATATCTGTTTTGGAGTTGGATGGCTGTACTATTTCCCCTGTAACGGGTTGGCCCACTTGGTCCACCATAGCAAGCTGGCCTTTACAGAGGCGGGGATTTTCATGGGCATTTCCATTTTGGTCATGATTTGTCTCACTTGCTGTCTCACTTGTAAACAGCCCCATTGGGTGGTATCCGTACTGGAAATGAGTAGGCCCATTAACTTGGCCGGAGTCATCTGCCTTGCATGCAGAGGGTCCACCGCTGAGGCATGGGCCCTCTATAGCAGGGTTTAATAACTTTTCTTATAGACTGCTCTTTTCGACAGATTAGTGCCCTGCTCAGAACGGTGAACAAGTCAATGTTATTATTTTCCCTGCTATACTGCTGGAGGGCTGGGGCTGAGAGGAGTGGCTTCCCCAAGGTCACCTGCAGAGCTCATGGCAGTCATGGGATTTGAACCAACAGAGTGCTGATTCACAGTCCAACCACTTAACCCCTATGCCACAGCAGCTCTCTTCTGTAATTGGTCTCATTGTTTCTAATCTGAGGTGCCTCCGTTTGATAAACTTGTTGGTATATTTTAAGTCTAGTTTCACCCTCCAATCTCTGTTCTTCTTTGGAACAGTGAAGAATGTGGAGTATGCTCCTTCCCCCCTTGTCTCAGGAGGATGGAGGTGTGAGAAAGCAGGGCTGCAGCTACCTGTGACAAGAGTGTTGTCTACCTGGACTGAAGGCTCCAGAGTCTCTGTGAAGCCACAGCAACAGTCACAATTAAACACATAGATACCTGAAGAAATAAACTGAACTCACAACAACTCATAGCAAATAAATATTAGTTCTTAGGAAGCCACTGAGCCTTTATCCTTTCTACAAAGATGCAATCTGCTATTAGAGAGGTTCAGTGGCCTCAATACATAACACTTTGGCCCATGGCCTTTATGTCTCAGGATAGGCTTAAACACGTCTCATGTTCCCTTCAAGGGGATGGTAGAAAGGTCATAATAACCTGTTGAACAATAGCTTAAGAAAAAATGATTGCAGCAGGGGAGTTCTGGTTCCTACATGGGCTAACAGTTTATAGCATTCACTGTCTATAGTGACTGGATAGAGATGAAGAGCTATTTAATCAGCAGGCCATCAACAACCATGACCACAGACATGGAGAATAAATGTGCTAAGGGTTACAGCAGGGGCCCTGCCAGCAGCCGAGTCCATGCAAATTGAGGCTCCCTTTCTAAGGAGAAGGACGGCTGTGGAGTGTATCCAGATCCCAGCTTTAATCCCCAGTGGGGATTCAAGGTGGATACAGCATTTCACTATCTTTTCATTCAATCCACACAAAAGACCCCACAAGGCAGGCCAGGCTGAGCGAATGTGGCAGGTCTGAGGCCACAGGCAATCCTCCCGGGCAGCACGGCAACGGAACCTGGATCTCCCAGATCCCAGACCCATGTTCCAACCACTATGCTGAATTGGTTCTTGTTAGAAGGGGTGTCCTAAGGGTGTGATCCCGGGGTCCGGCTGAACAATTGCAACAAGAATGCACCCTCAGCAGGGGCAATTGCAACGCTGTAGAGTCTGATTCATGTTTTATGTTGGTCCCAGGCAACTACGAACTGGAGTAGATCCACTCCAGTCCTCGGTTTACTCATGTCTGTGAGAGCTGGCTGGAGGATTAATCCCGGGGACAAGCTGAACAACTGCAAGAAGAACTCTCTCCCGGCTGCCAGTGGCAATTGTAATGTGTGGAGTCTGTGTCAAGTTTCATGCTAGTCCCAGGATACTAAGCTCTGGAGTTTTGTTCCAGTCCAGGGTTTACTCATGTCTGCAAGAGCCAGCTGAAGGCCTGCTATGCGAGGCTTGTGCTAGGACTTGTGCTCTTCTGTTTGTTTTTTGCTGAATCAAGTTACCAGGTGCTGATTAAAAAGGAATTGAGAACCCTGGGGAGAGCCTGCCCCATTTTTTGGGAAGAAAAGGGGAGTGTGGACATATATGGAGCCAATAAGGAGAAAAAACTTCTCTGACTACATCTGATTCCCCCTGAGAGATACCAGTCTGTCTTTTTTCTGGAATAGGTTTCCTCTTTATCTGCCTTAATAGGCCCATTAGTACTCTCTTTTATGAAAACTGCCCCTTCTGCAACCTTTATCGGGGGGGGGGGGCGGGGGGGAGGAAAGGGTTGAAAGAAGAACTGGAGAGAGGGCCTGTCTCTTCCCTCAGTGTTCGGACAGATTTGACAATCTCTTCTCATAGTTAAGTAATAAAGTTTCGGAGATCCGGGGCGTAGCATCAGAGTGCCTAACCTGGCTGCGTTACTCCTGAGTAGACCTCCCTCCTCCTCCTCCAAGCTGGATCCTGAGGCTGTTGCTATTGTTGGCTCGCCAGACTGTTTCGCTGACTCTCACTGGGTCCTGCGACCACTGATGGGCTAATTGGGGACCCACTCTGCAGCCACCTCCCAGTTTGTTGGCAAAGTTGCCAGCTTTGGCGAGGCCAGAAATGGCTGCTCTGTACAACTGTCGTCTTCCTCTGCCCTGCCCTATGGAGGGTGCATCAGATCTAATTTTCTGTGTACGGGTTCTGTGACCAGGATCTCTGTGAGTTAAAGGAGAGGCTTGGAACCGGAGTAGTAAGCCTCTCAGCTATGGTTAAAAGATTTAAGTTGGACCTTGAATGCTGAGGAAAAGGAACCTTGCTGGAAAAGGAACTAAATCTCCTCTCAGTGTTTGTTCAACTAAGGCTCAATTCACTATGTTAACTTAAAGCCACACTGCAAGTGACAGTAGCCACAGGTCCATCCTGTGGCCATCAAAGCCATTTTAAAATCAGTTATATTTCTTGAAAATTTGGCCCTCACCCCAGATCTCATGCACAAAGTGGCAGCTCCAGGAGTTCTTGTTTCTCCTCGTGACTTTTCAGGTCCCAAATCCCCCCCTCTGCTATTTCAGCACCTGAAAAGAGCTCTTGGGGCTGTCAGGCCACACACATGATTCTGATCAGGAGATTCTGGCAATTTTTGAAGAACAACAACAGCTTTTAAAATGGCATTGGCAGCCACGGGACCCACGCACCCACGGTCATGGTCACTGGTAGTTTGAGTCTCACATCTCAAGCCCGTCCCCGCCAATGACCTCTGAGAGGATTTGAAGAGTGATGGCAGCGGGTTCAGCTCCAGCCACAGGGAGGCTGCAGCACTGGGGGAGCAAGCGGAGGTTGGTTCCCACACTTCATGCAACCGGGCTGCGGCAAGCAGGCAGGCAGGCAGGCAGGCAGGCAGGCTCCAGCGCCCACCTTTATATGACCTGCCCACAGGCACTGGCTGAGCAGGAGGGTGGGGCCACCTGAGAGGAAGCCCCCCTGCACTTCAGATGAGAATCCGTGCATGTTTGCACAGGCGCATACATTCACGGGAACCCTGGATGTGACCAAAGGATGATAGTCTCAGATTTGTCATCCTAGGAAGAATTCAAGCTTGATTTGATCTAGAACCCACGTATTCCCCACATGGATGTGAAGTTGAGAAAGCTGACAGAAAAAAAAACGATTCATTTGAAATTTGATGTTTGTTTTACAGATACCATGGAAGGGCCAAATGCAGGGCAGGGGAGGCAATAAAACAGTAAACAGAAAAGCTACCCTGCTGGATCCAGCCACTGGACTACGGGTATGCAATGCCAAGATAACCATCAGCCACTTTCTCATTGGCAGTGCAGGAACATCAGTGGGTTCCAGGGGATGCTCAGTACACTTTTTGAATGAATAGTATTTGTGTGTGGGTGAGAATAAAAATGGGGATAATATGAAGGTCCCTGTAAATTGCTGAGATAAACTATCTCCATAGAAGGCACCACATTCAGCTGCCTGGAATGGAAACCCATCAGCCTTACAAACCCGCCCCCACCCCTGTATCGGTCCTAACACAATGATTTACAATACCTGTCCCGCCCTCTGGCTGGATTATAAGAACCCCTTCCTTTTCTCACTTGCATCTCCCAAAGGTAGCTCTGCCTTTCGAAAGCTCACTGCCCCAGAGGAGCCACAAAGGGGGTACGGGGGCCAAGGACTTCTCATGATGCTGCCTTCTGGCACTGAATGTCAGAGGTTTACAGGTGCCCTTTACTTGTAGCCAGTGATGAGCCTCTCTTTTATGAAACTGTCACATCCCCTTTTAAAGCCGTTTTGCTTGTGCCCATCACTGCGTCCACTGGCAATAAATTTCCGTGTCCGTGAGTCCTAGTACTACGGGACAGAGAAAATTCTCTCTGTTCATTTTCTTCACCCCTTGCGTAATTTTGTAAACCTCTATCATGCCCCTTTAATGGAAAAGTCCCAGACGCTTTAGCCTTTCCTCATAGAAAAGGTGATCCATCCCATTAACCATCTTGGTTTCACTCTTCTGCTATTTTCAGACTCTGCAGTATGTTGTCTGAGATGCAGTGACCAGAACTGTATGTATTGTAATAAAGGAAGCCATACCATTGCTCTGTACATGGGCACTGCAATAATTCATAGCATGAATTTGGTCTTTTTCACAGCTGCTGTACATTGAATCAATATTATCATTGAGCACTACAACTTCACAGTCCCTTACCTTCTCACTCTCTGCCCCATCAGCATGTATTCATTTAGGCTAGTGAATACTGTATTTCCCTATAGCTGTGACATGCAGCATAGAATAAGCAATTTTCTTCCCTGAATGTGCGTTTCCCATTCTTTGGAGAGAAAGAAGCATCAGTGCCATCCAGTGGGCTATGATAAGAACCACAATCGGGAACGTTTCCTAAATGTGCCTATCTGGGTAGCAGGCAAAGTGTGGAAAGATGTATGTTCCGCAGCTCCTGGTGGCTACAAGTCGCCTGTTGCTGCCAGTACATGTGAACAGGTTGCAAAGAGCCCATTAATTAATTGGCTGCCTGATCACCACTGTCAGGTGGGAAGTGAGCTAAACTGGCAGATCTTTGAGCATCCCTAGTTTATAGTCATTTATCCCATTAAAACATAGACTCATCCACCCTCTTGTTCCTGGGATTGCTGGAAGAAAATAGGATTCCCTTGTGGGAAGAAGCTTCTCAGCCCACGGAGCTTCATAAAGTATGAGATTTAGTAGTTGGCTGCATGAGGACCAGGCAGTCGAATCTGAGCCCAGATCAGGTGCGGGTGGAGCTCAGCTTGTTCTCGACAGGATTGTGCCTCCCCTCAATGGTCAGGCTCATGGTGTAAAGGTGACAGACAACCCATCCCTTTCTTTAGGGTAGCTGAAGCTAATGAGCTTGTTTCCGCCTCTCCTGGGTAGAGAAAGAACCATTATCCATTTCCTTGTGTTGTGTACAGAAGACTACTGTAATGCCTGGTGTATGAGACTTTTGGAATCCTTTTGAAAGGTCTTTGAAAACATGAGCTAGTTTACAACATGGTAACCACTGATCTGAATATATTTTGCTTGTGTGAAAAGATCTTCACTGGTTGCCAGAATTCAAGATGTGGAATCTGATTTAGAAAGTTCTAAGCAGCTTAGGTCTGTGGTGCTCCCTTATCCGATGTGAACCTGCCTGTTCCTTAAACTCAGTTTCAAAGGCAGTGCGCCATGTTTCTCTGGTTCTCTGTGGTGGTGTCCCATCTGTAGAGCTCCCACTTTAGATGGGTCTAATAGCAGCAACGTTGCTCTCTTTGGGACAATGACTACACACTGCTTTATTCTCACAAGTATTTGGTGGGTGATTTTTTTTCCTGTTTCCCTTGTGCACTTTTTAAAATTGGGCTTTAATTTAAACTTTAAAATAAGCTACGTACGTAAATAAATGGGAAACAACTGAGCATTCATTGCAGTGGTGTAAATTAATTTAAAGGGCAGTTAGGCAAACCAATGGAAGGACAATGTATTGTCGAAGGCTTTCACGGCCGGAGAACGATGGTTGTTGTGGGTTTTCTGGGCTGTATTGCCGTGGTCTTGGCATTGTAGTTCCTGACGTTTCGCCAGCAGCTGTGGCTGGCATCTTCAGAGGTGTAGCACCAAAAGATAGAGATCTCTCAGTGTCACAGTGTGGAAAAGATGTGGCAGGTCATTTATATCTACTCAGGAGGGGTGGGACTGAGCTGAGTCATCCTGTAAGAGTTTCCCAGGGTGTGGAATGCTAATGGCGGGAGGCTTCACTGTATCCTGAGGAGGTTCTTTTGCATATGGATTGGTGCTACGCTTTGTGGTCCCGATGTAAACTTGTCCACAGCTGCAGGGTATACGGTATACTCCTGCAGAGGTGAGGCATCCATACTCCTGCAGAGCGTAGCATCCAGACAAGAATAAAAGAACATGAAAGACACTGCAGACTTGGACAACCGGAAAAATCAGCAGTGGCTGAACATAGCCTAACTCAAACAGGGCACAGTATCTTATTCCAGGACACCAAAATACTGGACAACACTTCCAACTACTTTGTCAGACTGCACAGGGAAGCCATTGAAATTCACAAGCATAAGGAAAACTTCAACAGGAAAGAAGAAACCTTAAGAATGAACAGAGCATGGTTTCCAGTTCTGAAAAATACCAGGCTAACAAAACACTCCACACCCGACAATAGCCCTGCAGAGAAGATTAGCACATCAAGCACCAATCCATATGCAAAAGAACCTCCTCAGGATACAGTGAAGCCTCCCTCCATTAGCATTCCACACCCTGGGAAACTCTTACAGGATGACTCAGCTCAGTCCCACCCCTCCTGAGTAGATATAAATGACCTGCCACATCTTTTCCACACTGTGACACTGAGAGATCTCTATCTTTTGGTGCTACACCTCTGAAGATGCCAGCCACAGCTGCTGGCGAAACGTCAGGAACTACAATGCCAAGACCACGGCAATACAGCCCGGAAAACCCACAACAACCAATGGAAGGACAGTTCAATCCATGGAGCTACCCAGGGCTTTTTTTCAGCTGGAACACGGTGGAACGGAGTTCCGGCACCTCTTGAAAATGGTCACATGGCTGGTGGCCCCGCCCCCTGATCTCCAGACAGAGGGGAGTTTAGATTGCCCTCCGCGCCGCTCACGGAGGGCAATCTAAACTCCCCTCTGTCTGGAGATCAGGGGGTGGGGCCACCAGCCATGTGACCATTTTCTCCAAGGGCAACCCACTGGGTTCTGCCACCTCTTTTCTCAGAAAAAAAGCCCTAGAGCTACCCAAGATGAAGAAAGGGATCCTCCATGTGCAGAGGCAGTCAACGCCTGGGTGCTGGGTGCTGGGGAGCAGCCTCAGGGAAAGCCTGGGCCTCTCTGCCCTGCTTGTTGACCTTCCAGGGCCTTCCAGTGGCTGGATCCAGCAGGGTAGCTTTTCTGTTTACTGTAAACGGGCCATTTGGAAAAGGTTCTCTGCTCCTAGTGAAGCTTTTCCCGTCTAGAACTACTGAGCGAAAGCCATTGTCTCTCTTCTTCCTTGGCTCCATTCAGATATCATGCCGTAGGAAGTGCTGACATTCTCACAGAGAAAGGGGTAGCAGAGGAGAATATGGATATCGGGTTCTTTCTGTGGGTTCCCCCTAGTCCCCATGGACTTCCCCCACAATTTCTTTTTCCTCCTAGAAATAATCAACATTTCTTTGGAAAGAACTGGCTTGCAAGGTGGAGCCCTTTTCTCCGCCTCCCCTGTTACTAGACAGAGAACTCTTAGCTCTGTGGGAATGGATTTACTCAGAGAAGGCTGAAGCACTGAATTCCCACCCCCCCACCCCCCCACACTATATAACATAATACATAACGTGTGCCGAGAAATCTGATTTAGACAAAACTCGTCTTTCAGAACCTTTAAACATGTTTTGAAAAATTCAGCCTAACTTGCTGCAAACAGTTACACCAGCATCTGATGAACTAGTAACCACGCATGAAGCCTGTGAATAAAATATTAGTCCAAAAGATGGATCTGGATCCTCTCGACACCTTGCAAAAGCTGCCCTGCTGCTGGAAAGGGAGTGATTCGCACAGGATCCTGCTGCCGGCCTCCTCGCATTTCTTTCCCGTGAAATAACAGGAGTCTTTGCCCGGTCTTGATCTGGCACTTCCTTGATTTTACTAACAAGCTCCATGAAAGCTGAGCAAGCCAGGCTCCAGTCAGACTGGGTGTAGCTCCTTCTATCATCCTTCCTAATTAATTAACTAATTAGGATTTTACAGTTGTGCCAGTCTGTTCCTTTAGGCACATGTATGAACATAAGCCTCAGACAAAACACTACTAATTGACCTCAGGATGACAGGCCTTTTGAAAAGGACTTTGTTTGCATCAGGTACTGACTAACTTATCAAGTCTGTCATGAACTTCCTGAATGACTATCTTTAGCTGATAGCACATCGCAGACAAGGAGTTTTATCAGAAACGCCTCCTCCTCCTCCTCCCCCTCCTCCTCTCCATTTTGCTTTGTAACCTGTCGCATTGCTTTGTGGCATTGAGTTGACCCTGTTGTGATACTGCTGCTGTTTGGATTTTTCCTCAAAGGTTTGTCAACTCTGGTTGCTGCAGCACGGTCTCCGGTCAGCATCTAATCTTGTCAGTTCATGGGGTAGGAGAGAGCTTGAGCAGACTTTGTGTTTTTCTTGGGTTTCTCCCTTGAGTTCTGGCTGAAGGGCAACTCTGTCTTTAACAACTTTATGACAAGCGGAAATTCAACAGATGAAGTGCTGCTCAGCCCTAGGGTGATTGGTGTTCACTAAAGGTTTCTAAAAATGGTGCCCTGCTTTGATACTTCATTTCAAAATGCTTCCCACATGCTTTCTGGGATGCTGTTGTGATTTAATGCTTGTGAGAGCCAGAGCACGCTTTTCTTCTAGAAGCCTTTTCCCTCTGCCATTAGGGTCTCATTCCAAAATTCAAGACATGCAAGACCTGATGATAATATACAGGGGTCATCATGGCAATACACTGATAATACCCCCGGCGGTGCTCTTCTTAACAGTCCATGTATGTCTCAGCAGAGGGCCTGGCACCGACTGAGCTAGAGTGTTCCATCAGAAACTTGGGAATGCTGACATACTTAGAATTCTTACAAATTTCCACTGTGTGTGTTTTTAAAATAGCTACACAAGGTTTGAAGAGGAGCAACTGCAATACAGAGGGAGGGATGGAATATCTTCTCACTACCACAGGGTATCCATGCCCTGATCAAGAGGCATCCTTCACTGCCTGAGGTCCCAGCGGTTTAATAATTGTTGGAATGGTCCCTGCTGAATTCCATTTGCACCTTCACCTCTGCAGGCCTCATGCTACAGCAAGTGAGGCGGCAGCTGTGTTTAGGCCTTGCCAGTTGTGCCCGAAGGCATAAGGCAGCATGCCAAGGCTCTTGTGATAGACATCCAAGGAAGAAAGAAACAACACAATTCCAGTTGAAGATAAACAAGAGGGAGGATTTAAAGGAAGAGCTTGCTGACTAGTACCCGGTGGAATCTGGAGTAAGTAGCAAACAACTGAACAATGCAAACCACACCATGCACGCAAAGCTGAATAATTTCAGTGCTCGAATTGGGCCATGTTGCATGGACTGTTTGGGGGGGTGGGGAGAGTCTTACTTGACAGGTGCCTTGGAAGTAGTACTACCAGTTTTCTTTGCAGCGGCACCTTAACCTTCCTCCCACCCCCACCCAGCTCTGGATTCGACTGTGCTGGAAAACAATAATATACTAAGTAAGCCCAAAAGAGGCTGGGACACTTTGACCTCTGGAAACCTCAACAGACAGCAATTAAAGTATAATAGAGGGAAATGCTTCATGAATCCTCCTACATGTACTCCTGATACTTTGGCAAAGGGAAGCTGGTATTCAAATAAGTTGGCTTATTTGCATGTGTGTGTGTGTGTAAACCTAGCCATGCAGACAGGATCTCCTGTGGCATAACACTACCAAGATAATAATCAGGTGCCAGCCCAGTGGAAGAAGTTGCCAGATTGGAGAACTGAATTGCCACACTCAACTCTCGAGGAAGAAGTATGAGAATCGGTGGGCCTGCGTGCAGCTGAAGCTGCCAAAAGGCCTCTACGGGGGGACAGAAGGGCCCTGCATGCTCCAGCCTCACTCCCCAAATTCAGTCCCACTCGCTGTCTTGTGCAGCTGATTGGCAGGAATCCTACCTAATTCACCCAGCTCTACACATGCAAATCTGGATCACATGCCCAGCCCCCATTTGCTTGCATGTTTTCCTAGCCAGCTAGGGGCAGGTGCCTTCTGCTGTAGCCTAGTGGTTAAGTGGCTGGGCTGAGAATCAGCACTCTGCTGGTTCGAATCCTGCTACTGCCCCGAGCTCAGCAGGTGACCTTGGCTAAGCCCCTCCTCTCAGCCGCAGCAGCTCCCCAGCTGTATTGTGGGGATAATAACAACACTGACTTAGTTCACCAGTCTGGGTGGGGAACTAATCTGTCTAGAAGAATGGTATATAAGAGCTGTTGTTGTTGTTGTTGTTATTGTTATTATTCTGCATACATATAGTGGTAGCTGTACTGGAACACCCGTCTGTTGGTTACATCGCCTTTCCGTATCATACAGTCTCCCGAGTCCCTCTCACACTAAAGGGGGCAGCTAATGTGTTTGCACCATCCCATTACAAGTGCAAGACCGTCCAGGAGGAGTTGACACAAAACACAACAGGGGAGTTATCATCAATTCTTAACATTTTATTTCTTTACTGGGTTAAACAAGGAGCAGAGAAAACCTCTGATCCCAAATACAACAGAACTGAAAGCATTACAGGTACAGAGACTATTGAAACACAGAAGAGTAGTAGGATAATATTTTCATACAACTGAATTATAGCGTGGTTTTGTTTTGTTGGTTGTTTGTTTTCCATTTTTTGTCAAACCATATTGGAAAATAAATGTAATAAGAACTAGTGCAAAAAAGTTCTAAACATGAAGCACAGTGTATAAAATGGCATAAGAAAACTGTCCCCTTTGAAGGACATAGCCAGTTTCTTATGACAGAGGGAAGAAGAAAGGGGGGAGAGAAAAAACAGTACCGGGGGGGGGGAGAGTGAGATACCCAGAGAGAAGAGGGAGAAGAAAGCAGGAAAGACAGAGAGAGAGAGAGAGAGAGAGAGAGAGAGAGAGAGAGAGAGAGAGAGAGAGAGAGAGAGAAGGCATTTGGGAAGAAGAAAGAATATTTTAAAGGTTAGCTTTAGTAATACGTCTCTTTAATTTTTAACCTCGCCACCAAGTACCGTTAAAAGAACCGTTTACTGGTCTGAGCTGAGAGACCATCATCAATTCACAAGCACTTGAGAAGAGTTCAGTAACATGCTCCCAATCCCCGGTTATTGAGGCTCCTGGCCACCCCTTCCCCAATCCTCTCCGCCAGCTCCACATTTGGCTGAGCCCAAAATGCACGGCCATGCCGTTAAGAGCAGATTTGTTTAAAGGCTCTCAAAGTAACTTAGGATAATGGAAAACGTAAAGCGAACGTGAGAACACAGTTAAAATGAATTGGTACATACTTTAAGGCTAAAATCCAGACTGCAGTTTTCTCAGAGTAGAGGAAGCCGCGGCTTCCTCTTCATCATGGCTACCCTGGTCATATTTGTTGGTTCATTTGGTCCTTCCCTTCCCCGTTCTACCTATTTGCGTCTCCATTGGAGCAGAGTGTTTGGAGCCTCTTCCACAGAATTCCCTTGAGCTTGGACAGAGACAAAAACCATCTATTTCGTTCTATTGAAATTGAGAAGCAATTTGATTACATGGAGTTAGGACATCGTTGGCTGAAAGTCCAATTAGGTCACGGAGTGAAAGCACTGGCTGATACTTCTTGAAAGCTTACAGGATATGACCTGCACATACTTGGCTGTAAAATGTATGGAAACAACTTTTCAGGTGGTAGTGGAGAAAGTTCCTAAAGAGAGCCCTGTGGCTTCTGTGTTAGAATGACAGCTTATTTAGGAACATAAACATAATCGAGCTGTTTCATCCACGGCCAAGGAGCCCAGATAATACAATTCACTACGGTCCCATATAATACTTTGCTGGGTGCGGTCTGCTGGTATGTTAAGGTAGGGAAGAGAATCAGTCAAAATAGTAAAATAATAAATTTTGAATTTGATACAGTTTTCTTGCACTCTATGACAAAAATGTGGAGATAAAGTTTTTAGCTGCCTATGAATGCAGAAAACTGCAGCTCTCCACTGATTTTTCTGCCAGCTTGTCCATTTCACTGCATCTCTCACACTTCATCCTCTAGTACGCTTGGGGGGTCTTGACTTTTTAAGTGACTGATGGCTCCCAGAACGTCTCAGTCATAGAACTGGAGTTGTAAAGGATCCAGAGTCCAATGACTCATACAAGGGCTCCATCCACACAGAGGTTTTTCTCTACTTTGGCTTCCAAACCCTAGCAGGGTTTGGGGGTTTTTTTTTAAGCATCCACATGCTGCTGTCCTCTAACCATCACTTTCCAGATTTTCCCTGTCCTTGGTATGTTTTTCTCAATCCTAGTTTGATATGTAGGTAAAGGTAAAGGTAGTCCCCTGTACAAGCACTGAGTCATTGCTGACCCATGGGGGACGTGGCAGGCTTTTGTTATGGGGTGGTTTGCCATGGCCTTCCCCAGGCACCTACACTTTTACCCCCGGGAAACTGAGTACTCAGCTTGATATGATCTTTCTGCAAAGAATGAAGTCCTGCCTCATCCTTTGTGGTTGCCCCCCCCCCCCACCAATACACCACTGAAGGACTTTTTCAGACTTGTACTATAGCACAACAACATTATCCTATATCTAATGCAGGCCCCCATATGGACAAACAGACTGAGCTAACGGGGCTAGGTTCAGAGAAGGGGGATTCTTCTGCAGAGCTGGGGGATTATCCAGGTTTGCAGAAAAATGTGAACTTCGTGTCTTCAAAATGGAGAGGTATTAATTATCCTGCAAAAGGGATGGCACATCCCCTTCCGGGTGGCTGCTAGGGCAGGAAGGAGTTGCCTCCACCGCTGCCTAAGCTGGGCAGGCAGGCGAGAGAGACAGAGCACCAGAGCTGCCTCTGTGTTTGCCAGGCAGGAGGGCAGGTGGGCAGGAGGGGGGGAGAGCTGGTGCTGGTGCCACATAAGTCAGGCAGCGGAAGGTGGCAGCACCGCATGCACATGGGGAGGGAGGAGGGGAGAGCTGGAGCCCCCCACTATGTCCCCACCACTTGAGTCAGGCAGCCACTGGCTGCAGCTCTGCAGATATATGGGCTGGTTGGCTGGCTGGTGACGGTGGGGGGGGGGGGGACAAAAAGGATGGGATTTTCCTTGTGAGTCTCTCAGGTCCCAGCTTGTAACAATCAATTGACATGATCCTCTGAATTTGCAGCTTTCATTTTTTTAATAAAAAAGTAAGTCTAACCATTTTCAGTGTGGAGAAATAAGGGGAAAAGCAACTGGGAATTTCCATTGTATCTCTGCAATGCAAAGGGATAGAGTTTCTTTTTTTTAAAAAAAATGAAAGCTGGGAACATAAAGGAGCTAAATTGTGGCAGTAGATCCTTATAACATTATTGCTCTATAGCACAATGGCAAGTACTGGGATTTTTTTAAGCCTGAAAAAACCCCTGTATGGTGGTGGAGGAAATGAAGGGACAATGGCAGCACAAAAGTGTGCAAAAATTTATTTATCAATTAAAATATTTTACCCCTCCTTCTTTCTTGGCACAAAGAGGCTTACTGTAATAATTAAGCATTACAAGTTGAAACCAAAATAAAATCACAAACCCCCAATACCACCCCCCCCCTCCAAAGGTGCAAGCTATTCACAGCCCATCGAAAGTTCTGGCAGACAAACAGGCCTTGCAGTGCCTCCTAAATATTCCCCATGATCGGGTTCCCCTCACCCCAGCAGGGAGTTCATGCCAGGATGTAAAAAGCCTGGGCTATGGTTGATGCAGGTGGGCCACCCCAGCCCTGAAGACTGCGGTCGATACACGGAAAGATATGGGAGGAGATGGTCCTCCCCTATGCAGCCCCAGGCCACGAAGGGCATATTCAGAGGCACTTTTCTCCCAGCTCAGTCCTGATGAAATCTCAACACAAACCAAAGTAATTTGTTCCAGAGATAAATTGCAGATGGGGTAGCCGTGGTAGACTTCGAAAAGGAGTCTTGTGCAACCTTCCATGAAGATAATATCTGATAAAGGGAGTTTGTCTCTCAAACGCTCATACCCTGGAAATCTAATTGGTCTTTCAATTGCTACTAGACCTGAATCTTGCTGTTGTGCAACCTTAAAGATGAACACAATTATTGTGGCAGAAGCTTTCATGACTACAGTCCGTTTCATAAGATGCATGAAGGGAGTCCTCAGTCAGCAAACTACACACATAGAGAGCAAAACCTGAAAAGTGGGGGTTAAAAGCCCATGAAACGCAAGAGGAGCACTTTTTGTCTGCATGAACAGAGAGCAACTTTTAAGTCCCTTTAACAAGCATTCTGCCACAGAGGTATGACTGCTTTCAATGAATTAATAAATGTTATATATTTGCTATGAAAGGAATTAAAAAAAAACCAATTACATCTCAGAATGCTGGCGGTTATTTTCCATGAAAAGAGCTTGTGCTGTTCAGGAACTGCAAATTTGCTAAGGCAGCAAAATCCCTCAAACCAGCCCCAAGGAAACTCCCCCTTCATGTCAAGTCTTTTTGTGAGGCAAAAGATTCTGAATTTATATCCCTCCTGAAAATTATGTCCCACCTTTACATGGGGCGGGGGCATGATCCAGAACACCCCAAATGGTATATATTGTGACTCTTCAGTGGAGAAATGAATTAAACTGAACTTAGCCACTTTGCATCAATGGTGTTTTTTTGGGGGGGGGGGGGCAGCCGTGTTGGTCTGCAGAAGAACATCAGGATTTGATTCCAGTGGCACCTTAGAGAGCAACAAGATTTCCAGGAGCTAAGCCTTTGAGAGTCACAGATTCCTTCTTTAGAATGGATGAATGGTGTGTTATTCTGGGCTCTGCATGTGCAACACGAGCGCCACAAGATCCTACACACGGGAGGCAGAGCAGGTCCCCCTGCTTAGCATGCATAATTCAGTCCTAACGAAATGGCAAGTGAGCTTGCCCCTGACCAGTGCTGACACTTCCCGATAAAGAGGGAACTGTGTTATCCAGCGACAAGGGTGTGTGGATGGGAACGTGCTTATTGCTGAGAAAATCATATGCTCGATTACATACCATCAGAGCATTTAAGAAATGGTGTAAGGATGGTCTTATACACTAGTTTTCTTTGCCCAAAGCAATTTACACCATCTATTTGTAATAAATAGTCACAGAATCTCTCTGCATATTAATGAACTACTGAAAAGAATGCTACCCAACCTAAAAATATCTGTCCAGACTCAGTTCCGGGTCCACTAGATTCCACACGGGGTCATGATCCATGCACACTAACTTCCATGTGCCCACAGACTCCTGCACCTCTTGGAATTCCATTTCATAAAGACGTGGAAAACCTCTCCTAATCGTTGCCAGGCTAAGCAATGGGTTTGGTTTTTACAGCATTCCTCAATGGCTTGATTGCAATTTCATTTTAAATAATGCAGTGCCATGATAACCTCTATGGCATCCTGGATCTTTGCTAGCTGACCCTAGCTGGGTCCTACAGCTCCCCCATGCTTCAGTTCTGTAAGCAGTTCGCCCAGAGCTACCTACAGATTTTTTATAACAAAGCCTGGGCCAGGTTCTTATGATGTCTGCAAAACACCTGCTGAGCTCATGATCAAAAATGGTTCTTATTTAATACAACACAAATCTGTATTCTGTGCCCAAATGCCATTCTCAGAGCAGATGTAAACATATGGCAGTATCTACAGATGATACTCAAATTCCCCGGCTGGCTGTACCTAAAGTAACTTCTGCCCTGAGCCATGCCATGAACTCCAAATTGCTGATGGAATTTTCTAGAGGCAGAATCACTTTTATTAATGTATTGTGTCACTTGCCATTCCACACCACTGTGGAGTTTAAAAACCAGGACTGCAGCATTCTTGAAATGGGATCTTACAGAAATATGGGAATGCATTTGCACACGTGTATCCAAGAGGCTGGGTTAAAAATCATACTATCAATGGGATCTTACCACTGATGAGCTGAAATTGATACACAAACTGGAAAATGATGTTGGTGATGTGGGGAGCTATACAGTCATTTTAGTGTACATTTTTGTGTTTTTGGAATCTGGTACTGATGTGAGCTTGTGTGTGTGTGTGTATGTTTGTAAAACCAGCTATAAAATCACTAATGTTTCTTTACAAGTCTTATTGAACTATTTGGATAAAGCTGTGAAATATAAGCATTTGGAAATTGTTCAAAATCAGCTACCCACCACCAAAGTTACAATTGATGGCTATAAGGCTGGGGTTTTTCCCACACTCTCAACTTTTATTAACATTCAATCAGCAAGCACTGAAATCGGGTTGGGAACCGTTCTGCTGTAAGCCTGCCCTCCCTCTGCATTTAAACACCCGTGGAGTAGGTTTGTTTTCATTCTCATGTGCCCTGAATAATCAGGATGGTCACACAAGGGGGCTGCCATCACTGGTGGCCTCATTGGTGGGCATCACAACACCCCCCCCCTTTTTACTTTTTAGCTCATGCTTAAGTCTCCTCTCACAGGACTTTGGAATTTTTTTTTTGTTAAAAATCAATTTCATAATGTTATAACGACCTAACATCGTGATAGTAGATGTCTAGAAAATAGTAGATGTAATAGTAATGCCTAGCCCTTTCTGTTGCTGAGATATGCCTTTTTCCTTATACCTCCACAAGGAAGGGGCTATAACAACAACATTCAACTTATATACTGCCCTTCAGGACAACTTAACACTCACTCAGAGCGGTTTACAAAGTGTGTTATTATTATCCTCACAACAAAAACCCTGTGAGGTGGGTGGGGCTGAGAGAGCTCTGAGAGAGCTGTGACTGACTCAAGGTCAGCCAGCGGGCTTCAAGCAGAGGAGTGGGGAATCAAACCCGGCTCTCCAGATTAGAGTCCCATCACTCTTAATCACTACACCAAACTGGCTAGAGTCTTACTTTTTTTAAAATGAAAGCTGGGGCTTCAGAGAACCTGCTCCACCTATTATTACAGTGTTAGATCATTATAGCATTATGGGATTGATGATTAAAAAACTGAAACCAGGAGGGGGAAGGAAGGTGAAAGGAGGGAGGTTTGACTATAGTGAACAGCCAATTATCAGAAAGTAGAGTGGACGTAGATGGGAATGGGCAGGACAAACACACACACACACACACACCCAAATTCTGCACAAGGAACAAGGGCAACTCACAATTGGCTTTTTTAAAAAAAATTGAGGTAAAAGTAGTCTCAAAATAACCAGGGGGAAATGGGGAAAACAGAATCCTGAAATGAAAATGAAGGCTAAAAATAATGTGTGCAGAAATCAGGGGATGAAATTAAGCTTTATGGGGCCAGAACTGACCAAAAAAAAAACACCTTTCTGTGCAGAAAAGGTCCTGGGATCACTTCCACACGGGTACAACTTTCAATTGTATTCTCAGTGTGATCAGCGGAGGGTCCATACACGGGTATTCAACAATGCCTCTGTAATCCCCCCTGCCCACCACTGGTAAACTTTTTGCCAGCTTTTAAAAAATCACTAGTAAGTAAATAGCTGTAGTTATATAACGCTGTAACCGTATACCTCCTATTGATCTTTAAAAGTCAACAAAATGCCTGTGGGTGTAAGAGGGGTGGGGGGGGCATCAGAAATACCTGTGAGGGCTTTGGTGTGATCTTTTCAGGTTTGGGAGAAAATGCAGCCAGGCCAGAAAAAATACAAAACGAGGACAACCACGTGGTGATGTCAAGGGGAAGCAAGAAACAAACCCCAACCATGCTGCAGTTGTGTGTGTTTGTGGACCAAAACCTCTACGTGGGAGCAACTTTTGGTCCCCCTATATCAGAATAATTCTTTTAAAATATGACAAGAGTGTACAATATCAAAATCAATAGTGTACAAACTACCGGGCTGCTTATTAGAGAGAACTTGTTTGTTCAGAAATGGCCCGTTTTTATGATGTTATTGAATTGTGAAATCTAGGACTATAATAAATTCAACAAGTTATTTTCTATTATTTGTTAATTACTCGTTACATTTGAGCCTCCTCTTATTAATTATTATAGGGGGATAGCTAAATTATCTGTTGGTAATTATAACAACTTTGTACTTCTGATGTAATATATGTAGTTTTACATATGATATTTATGTTGGTTTGAGAGGATTTTTTTTTTGGTATTTTTATCAAGAAAGTAACCAGAAAAGAGGAAGTGGATACTTAGAAAAAGGTAAATAAAGACCTTATCTTTCTTTCGGTTTCACTGTGCTGCATTTCCACGTCACACCTGTTGCAAAACATGGTTTGAAATACTACATCTGAATGATGATGACTAAGCCCTGCAAACACAAAGTCAACTTAATTCAAAACCACACATGACATCTGCATCCAGCATCTACACAAGAGAAGCCATACAAAGAAAGGCCAGAATGTGGCAAAGCACATGCTTTGCATGAACCGAGTTCAGCCCCAGAGATCTCTATTCGAAGGATCTCAGTTGTCAGGGCTGGGAGGAGAACCTGGGAAGATACTGCCAGATAGGGTAGCTAGAAATGAGTTCGACTGGCCATTGGTCTAACTCATGCCTGAATGACTTCTTAATATCATCAGAAGCAGCAATGTTGCTCCTCAGACAAAGGTCCTCGTGTTTTTATCGAGCCCACGTACACATTCTCTTGGTCATGTTGCATAGTAGCCATTCAGCCGTTAACGGAGTTTTGATTTGAAGACTCAGATTATGCATTCCAGACTTTGGTAACAAATGTGATAGATGAAACGTAAACATCACCAAAAGATTTTTGAGGTTCCATTCAAATAAATATCCAGATATTCAGCTGTCTTTCATTTCCTTTTGGCCTGGAAGGGGCAGGAGCTCGTACTTTCCTGCAACTTGTTGTTACTTTCCAGTTTCAGCAAGGCAGGAATTAACATTTGTACTCCGTCTGAAACCTGATAAAGTTAAAAGAATGAGCAGTGATCTAGGAGGTCTCTCGTTCCAATCTCACCTTGGCTGGTGAAACTTGGCAAACCTTGTGACCCTCTCAACTACCCACTGCAATACGGGGGTGATAATAGTAAACTGCCATACAAGTTAATGTATGTAAATAGCTTAGAACACTGAACATGCTATATGGACTACATGGAGCACAAAATTAATATGCATTTTGAAACTATGACTCCCTTCCTTCATTGATTTGGATCGAGATTTGGCAGGAGCCCAAGTTCCCTCAAAATCTGCCTGAACCCCCATGTAAAGGTGTTATGTTTACAATGAAGCCAAAGGCCAGAAATTTAATCTTTACCTCTTAGAGCCAAACTAGAAGAGGACACTCCTGCACTTTTCTACGGGAAACGTAGTGAGAAGGAACCTCTGTCAGCGAGAAGAGGGAGAATTCCCCCCCGCCCCCCCCCCCCGGCAGAGGTTCTTTCTCTAGGCGTCTCATCTCGTCCGCTCAGCTTCCTCTTGCTGCTGCCAGATCAGCCAGTTCCGGCACAGGCTGATTGGAAGGGAGTAACCACAGCCAGAGCTGGGATAGGAGTGCTTCCTCCACAGCTGGCTGCTTGCGACCTTTAAAGTCAGTAGCGCATTCCAGCAAGGGCTTTTGGAATTTCTGCAGACCGTCTTTTTCTGGCTTAAACAGCTGTTGGTAGGACTACCTCGCTCTGCTTACATTAAATTCTCACTTAACTTTGAAAGTCATAAATGGTAATATAAGAAGCTAATAGATGGCAGATTTTGGGTGTGTGTGTTAAGATCGTTGGTTCAGTACCTGCAAACCACAGAGGGACTGGATAGGGTTCCATGCTGTGCCACACATTCAAATGGTGGGCCAGGGCTTTGTGGGAAGATCAGTGCTAGTGGATAAGAGTCCAAACAACAGGTTGTGATGGGATTACTGGGGGAAATCCTGAACAATGATGTGCCTCTTTTTATGGGCTTGCTCTCCATTTTTCCAGTTCTGCATTAAGTGTTGTAACCAATAATGCAGGAAGCTTCTCCTGGACACAGCCGAGTCCCATTAATGCTACCAGCAGCTACTGCAGATATAAATTGTAAGAGAAAATAAGCATTCAAGAAGACTGGAAAAATAACAGCAGCAACAACAATAGGACTGCTCTCTACAAGAAAAAAAGTATCTGGGCTAGACCCTGGCAGAGAAAATGCTGCCTGCAGAGACAGAATTGGAGTTCAGTGGGTTACAGTCACTGATTTCTCAATCCTCCACGGGCAATCTGAACGGTCAGTGCTATAGAAGGAATGATGTCCCTGAACAGAAGGGAAATGAGCTCAAGCAGGATGGTGAAGCAAACCCATCCTGACGGGCTCCAAAGCCAGGGGTTGCTGTCAAGGACATCAGGCCTCACTGATGAAGACTGCATAGTACTTCTCACCTGGAGCAGCTGGAGCTAGGCAGCGAGTGACCCTGTGGTTCCTCTGGGGGAAGATTCTTCCCCAGGGGATTGAGGTTAGAGCTACTAAAGCCTTGAGACTGGGATCAGACTAATTTCTCAGCAAACCTGTTTGGCACACAAAATTATCTGGTTTAGACCCTCCTGATCAGATTGTGAGGCAATCAGGGATATGTTCAGATTGCACCAAGCAACTTGAGAGCCCTGAATACAGTTGCAGCTTCCCATTGGTCAGAAGCCAACTCTCAGCTTCTGGCCATCACTACCACCCTCAGCAAAACAGCTGCACAGAAAAGCTGCAAAAGGGAAAGGGGAGAGCTCCTCTCCCTTCTCTCCCTCCAAGCTGGGCAGCGACAGAAGCACTGCAATCTCTGCACTGCAACAGGGAGAGGAGAAAGAGCTTGGCTTTGCCCTTTTTCTCTGCAGCCCAAGTGAACATAATGGGGCTTCTGTCCACCAGTAACCTAAACTTGCTGCATCTCAGCAAGTCTGAGAGGCATCAATATTTCCAAGATGGGAGATAATAAAAGCCTGACTTCTAGGTGACCAGCTGGGAGCCAGCTCCTGAACCCGCCCCCACCCCCGCCCCCCTGAAAAAAGCCTCTGTGGGTGAACAAGCAAAATTTCCCCAGCAGATCAGAAGTCTCAATGGATCTTTCACCAGCCTGGCCGTGGCTTCTGATGGCTGCCTGTCTCTGTGAATCCACATGAACAGGTTGAAATAGCCTGTCAATTAACTGGCTGCTGGAAATGGGAAGTTAGCTGAAGTGGCAGGCGTTTGAGCACAAGTCTCCTTGACTAGCTGGCTTGTGAAAAAGTGTCCTTGAGCCGGGTTCCCACTGGTGCCCTACCAAGGGAACTACTTCTGTGTGGGGACGGGGGCATGATATGCCATAGCTTATGTTGGAGATGGCATTTTTGACAACTCTGTGCACAGGTGAGTCAGGCGCTGGCTGACAGAACCTGCTGCCTTGTCCCTCAGAGCCAGCGCATTCAGTTCCAGGTGGGAGGGGCCCTTCTGTCACTCCCAACATTTGCCAAGCTTGCATGTTCCCAAGGCCAGCAAACCTTCCATGGGGGGAACCGCTTATGAGGTGTGCTGGCAGAGGATTCTTAGCATCGTCACCAGATGATATCTTGAGTGATTCTGCACACGTTGGATAATGCACTTCCAATCCTTGTTATAGATAATTTGGAACAGATTTTTTCGTGTGCGGAACAAAAAATCCACCTCAAACAATTGATAAAGTGCATTGAAAGTGCATTATCCAACGTGTGCGGAATCACTCTTTGTGTGTTCTTTGGGGGAGTCCCTGACATTGAAAACAGTTACAAATTCATCTAAAATTCTGTAGAATGTATTTAACCCTACTGCCTATCTGTGTTCATTATCATTCATTGGTCTGAGGATCTGGAGCAAATCCTTGAATGCGTCCTTCTTCTGAGGCTGAGTCAGAGATGTTCACTAAACTGACCCACATTGCTGAACATGCACAAAGACAGCAGTGGCCTGATCATGCGGCATGTGCACCAAAAAAGGAGTGGGGCTCAGCAATTATTGAGGTGGTTAGGGCTGAGGAACACACATGTGCTCTTCAAATACAACCTCAACCCGCCCCCCCCCCAAGGCATCTAAGGAATTGGTGCATAGGTGGATATGGGCAGAATGAGAGTTACAAAACTGGTAAGAGAAAACGATCTTTTTCGAGGGGCAGGAACAGCAGTAGGGGGTGTTCTGGAATGTTAGTCCTGGCAACTATGAGACATCAGATAAAACTTAGTGCCTCTTCAGTAACACACTTGCTTCCCCCTAAACCGTTCTGTGACGTGAAGCTCTAATCAGAAAGCTCGCTTAGGGTGGGGTTCAGACTGCAACAGCCATTTGCAGTGTATTGACGGACAAGATGGCTGATCCAGCCGAACCTCGGAAAATAAGCCCTTCCGGGAGCATGAAAAACAATGTGGCCCGACTGATCTGAACCAGAGCATGGAGAGGTTTGTCTGGGAGTGGGGGAAGGGTTTGAGCCTTGAACTTTAGTGGGAGGGGGAAGGGAGAGCCCTGCTTCAACGTGATTAGTGTCGGCTCAGCTGAACAAATGCTAGGGGAAAGTTTCTCTGCCAAGCCATTTCTGTTGTTCCCAAGGACAAAGTGCCCATTAGTAGGAAAAGATCATTTTTGTCCCATAACTTCACACATTGCACGAGGCCAAGAGAGCAGCTTACACCCGGCCGCCCCCCCCCAACCCTGAATATTTACCTCTTCCGCCTCTGCCCTTCTCTTTCTGCAGGATCTGCTTGCAATACATCCCAGACCTTTACGCTGACAGCAGTTAACTTAAGGCCTGTTACAAACTGAACCCTTCTCAAGACTCATCATCACAGGGGAGACCTATGATGGGCTGCTCTGTGAGGGGGGTCCATGTGGGGTGAGCGTGGGTGCATCACCCCCAATCCTGTGCCTCCAATTGGAGGAATAGCATGTGCCCCCTCCCCGGATGGGAAAGAGCAGGCATTCTGCCTGGAGATTTCCTTTCCCCTCTGTTCACTCGTCTCTTGTAAGGCTCTCATCCATGGTGGGAAGGGCCTCCAAGCTCAGCCCCCCGCTGGCAATGGCCCCACTGCTGTGCACGGTGGAGAAGGACACCATGGTGTGGAGAAGCATGAGGACCAGGACACACAGCCGGATTTTGCTGTTGCTGAGGCGAGACCCTGCGGAAACGGGCAGCAGTGACGGGTGGGGGTGATGGTACTGGTGGTGATGGTAATAGAGATGGTAGTGATGCTGCTGCTGGTGAGGGGAAGTGTCATGATGTTGCTTATGGAATGACTCTGACTCCGTGGATTTGGTGGATGCATTGGAGTTGCTGTCTGGCTGGCGATCACAGGAGTCCCACTGCACATCACAGCACTTGGCTTCTGCGTTGGGAAATTGGTTCTCTAACAACCCTGGCAAAACACAACAGAAGAAAGAAGGTGTAGAGCAAGTTAAGCCATCTTTTAAAAAAGTTAGACATCTTCTAAGCGCTATCAGAAAGCTCTCTTGCAGTAGAAAAAAAGGAAATATGATTACAGATAGATGCATCTTTAAAGAGGTTTCAATTCAAATTGAAATGATGCGCTAGGAGGGGTGTGGGCAAATCAACCAGCTTTTCCAAGAGTTCATTTCATTTCATTCATTAAATGTATTGGACTTTTAGCCCACTCTCCCTGCAAGCAGGCTCAGGGCAAGTTATAATAGGGTGTAAATACATTTAAAACATAATAAGACTAGATCATCCTAGCAAGCATAAAATACAGTGAGAAATACGATAAAATACTATTCCCAAGATGGTGGCCCCTACCAGCCGCCCCAGCCAATACTGCATAGAAGGAGGAGCTCTTAAAGGGAGGGGTAAAGGTAAAGATAGTCCCCTGTGCAAGCACCAAGTCATTCCTGACCCACAGGGGGACGTCGCATCACAACGTTTTCTTGGCAGCCTTCTTGTTATGGGGTTGGATTGCCATTGTGTTCCCTAGTTATCTACACTTCACCCCATTTTACCAACCTCAGAAGGATGCTTAGGTATATTACAATTCTCTAAGCAAATTTTCTTTTTCCTTTGTTAATATTATATTTGAAAACTGGTAGTATATTATAAGCTATCTGTTTTTTCTTGTATTATAGTTGACTTTAATATTGTGTAATTTGTTTTCCTGTTTACGCATTGTATGTTGTTTTTTAAAGTTAATAAAAAGTTTATTTAAAAAAAAAACCCTCAGAAGGATGGAAGGCTGAGTCAACCTTGAGCCAGCTATCTGAACCCAACTTCTGTCAGGATCAAACTCAGGTCATGAGCAGAGCTTGGGCTGCAGTACTGTATCTTACCACTGTGCCACAGGATGGGGAAGGAAGCCATTTTGGTCACATTATGACTCCAATGGGGGGGCAAGATGACTATACAGCCTCTAACAGGAGACTGGTAGGGAGGCTCACTAAATGGGTACAAAGCCAGCCTCAACCATATGCCTGGTGAAACATCTCTGAGGAACAAAAAGGTCTTGACTCTGGTCACGGCCAGTTGAGCCTCCCTGGGGCTAGGGACCACCAGTAGACATTTATCAGCAGTCTTCTCCTGCGAGGGAGATGGCGCTCAACATGACAATAACAAAACACATGATGGGGGAAGGGAGATACAGCCTAGGATCAGCATAGAGGTAGTACGTAAACACCTAGTTTCTTTAAATGGAACTAAGTCCTCAGGGCCAGATGAATTGCACCCAAGGGTACTAAAAGAACTCGCAGATGTAATTTCTGAGACTCTGTCCATTGTTTTTGAGAATTCTTGGAGATCAGGCGAGGTGCCAGAAGACTGGAGGCGGGCAAATGTTGTCCCCATCTTCAAGAAGGGGAAAAAGTTACCTGGATGTAACTAATGACCCATCAGTTTGACATTTATATCTGGAAAGTCTTAGAACAAATCATCAGTCAGTCCTTGAGCATTTAGAAAGAATGGCTGTGATTACTAAGAGCCAGCACGGGTTTCTCAAGAACAAGTCATGTTAGACTAACATTATCTCTTTTTTTGAGAAAGTTACTACCTTGCCGGATCAGGGGAATGCTGTAGACATAGTTTATCTCGATTTCAATAAGGCTTTTGATAAGGTTCCACATAATATCCTTGTCGACAAGTTGGTAAAATGTGGTTTGGATCCTGTTACTATTAGGTGGATCTGTAACTGGTTGACAAATCGCACCCAAAGAGTGCTAGTTAATGGTTCCTCATCCTCTTGGAGAAGAGTGACAAGTGGAGTTCCTCAGGGATCAGTCCCGGGACCTGTTCTGTTCAACATTTTTATAAATGATTTGGATGAAGGTATAGAGGGAATGCTTATTAAATTTGCAGATGCTACTAAATTGGGAGGGGTAGCAAATACAATCGAAGACAGAATAAGGATACAGGATAATCTTGACAGGCTGGAAAACTGGGCTAAAACAAATGAAATGAATTTTAACAGAGATAAATGCAAAGTTCTGTATTTAGGAAGGAAAAATCAATTGCATAAATATAGGATGGAGGAGACTTATCTTGGCAGTAGTATGTGCAAAAAGGATCTAGGGGTCCTAGTAGACCATACACTGAACATGAGTCAGCAGTGTGATGTAGTAGCTAAAAAGGCAAATGCAGTTTTGGGCTGTATCAACAGAAGCATAGTGTCCAGAACACGAGAAGTGATGGTATCGCTCTACTCTGCTCTGGTTAACTTTAACTTTAACTTTAATTGAATTTTTATACCGCCCATCTCCCGAAGGACTCAGGGCGGTGTACAGCCAAAATAAAACATACAAATATAAAACAGTAAGAATATAAAATATAAACATATTGGATAATTTAGCTCAGAACAGGACAACTCAATTAAAACATTTAGGCCAGCCCCGCTTGTTGGAATAATAACGTCTTAAGGGCACGGCGAAAGGTGTGTAGGTCAGGGACCATACGTATCTCCGGGGGCAATTCATTCCAGAGGGCAGGTGCCCCGACAGAGAAGGCTCTCCCCCTGGGGGTCACCAGCCGACATTGTTTGACCGACGGCACCCTGAGGAGGCCCTCTCTGTGGGAGCGTACTGGCCTGTGGGAGGCTATCGGTAGCAGCAGGCGGTCTCGTAAATACCTAGGCCCTAAGCCATGGAACGCTCTAAAGATGGTAACCAGCACCTTGAAGTGCACCCGGAAGACCACCGGAAGCCAGTGTAGCTCGCGCAGGAGAGGTGTTACATGGGCGTGCCGTCTTGCTCCCATAATCGCCCGCGCGGCTGCATTCTGAACTAATTGTAGCCTCCGGGTGGTCCTCAAGGGGAGCCCCATGTAGAAAGCGTTACAGTAGTCCAGACGGGAGGAAACGAGGGCATGGGTGACTGTGTGCAAGGTGTCCCGATCCAGAAAGGGACGCAACTGGTGAACCAGGCGAACCTGATAAAAAGCCCCCCTGGCCATGGCCGACACATGATCTTCTAACGACATCTGCGCATCCAGGAGGACACCCAAGTTGTGAGCCCTCTCTGTGGGGGCCAAAATCTCGTCCCCAACAGTCAGTGATGGAACCAGCTGGCTATACTAGGGCGCCGGAAACCACAGCCACTCGGTCTTGGAAGGGTTGAGTCTGAGCCTGCTTCTCCCCATCCAGATCCGTACGGCCTCCAGGCACCAGGACATCACATTAAGGGCATCATTGGGGTGATCCAGGGTAGAGATGTACAACCGAGTGTCATCAGCATACTGATGGTACTTTACCCCAAAACCACGGATGATCTCACCCAGCGGCTTCACATAGATGTTAAACAGAAGGGGCGAGAGGACCGACCCCTGTGGCACCCCACAAGTGAGGTGCCTCCGGGTTGACCTCTGCCCCCCTGTCAGCACAAACTGCGAGTGGTCGGAGAGGAAGGAGGAGAACCATCACAACACAGTGCCCCCCACTCCCAACCCCTCCAACCGCCGCAGCATGATACCATGGTCAATGGTGTCAAAAGCCGCTGAGAGGTCTAATAGGACCAGGACAGAGGAGCAACCCCTGTCCCGAGCCCTCCAGAGATCAACCAATGTGACCAATGCCGTTTCCGTACTGTGCCCAGGCCTGAAGCCCGACTGATATGGATCCAGATAGACATCTTCCTCCAGGTGCTGGAGAAGTTGTTGCGCCACCACACTCTCAACAACCTTTGCCACAAAACGAAGGTTGGAGACTGGACGATAGTTCGCTAATACAGCCGGATCCAGGGAAGGCTTCTTGAGGAGGTTAGACTTCAGCTACAGCGTTGTGTTCAGTTTGGGGGCACCACAATTTAAGAAGGATATAGACACGCTGGAACGTGTCCAGAGGAGGGCAACGAAGGTGGTGAGGGGTCTGGAGACCAAGTTCTGTGAGGAAAGGTTGAAGGAGCTCGTTATGTTTAGCCTGGAGAGGAGATGACTGAGAGGTGATATGATAACCATCTTCAAGTACTTGAAGGACTGTCATATAGAGAATGGCGTGGAGTTGTTTTCTATTGCCCCAGCATTTCAGACCAGAACCAACGGCTTGAAATTAAAACAAAAGAGTTTTTGGCTAAACATTAGGAAGAAGTTCCTGACAGTTAGAGCAGTCTCTCAGTGGAACAGGCTTCCTCAGGTGGTGGGGGGCTCTCTTTCTTTGGAGATTTTAAAGCAGAGGCTAGATGGCCATCTGACAGCAATGCTGATTTTGTGAACCTGGGCAGATCAAGAGGGGAAGGGCAGAATGGGTTACATCAGTGCTTAGTTCTCGTGGCCCTTCTTACTTGCCCAGGGTAATGCTGATTGCCACCTTGGTGACAGGCAGCAATTTCCCACAGGCCAGTTTGACTAGGGATCCTGGAGGTGTTTTGCCACCTTCTGGGCATGGAGCTGGGGTCACTGGGGGTAGATAAGACATCCTGCATTGAGCTCAGGAGGAGCACAGGTGACGGGAGCACAGGAGACCTTAGAGGCTAGGAAACCTCAGTGAGGCCAAGGATGATCAGAAAGGCTTCCGCCCGCTGTTAAAGGGGCCATGCCTACTCTGAGGCCCCTGGGGCAATCGTCACAAAAGTGGAAGCTCGTCTGGGATCCAAGCTGCCAGCATGTGCTACCCAAGGAAAACAAAAGCAACGTCAACCCCTGAAGCTCAAGGAGCAGCGCCCAGCATGTCGCTCGTGGACTTGACCACTTTGGGGGATGGGGGGTGGGAGTGCAAGGGGAATTAATTCAGCATGTCATGGACCAGCAAAGGGCGGCCCAGGACTGGTGGGTCCAACAAATGGCACGAGCCATGGCAGCAGGGTGATCTGGCATGACCACAAGGGACAATTCTTGGGGAGACAGAATTTTCCGCATTCTGAAGATGGCTCCCACAGATGATGTAGAGGCCTATCTTGGGGTTTTTGAAAGAATGGCCACTGCTGTGGTGTGGCCCAAGGCTCAGTGGGCCGTGTTGGTGGGACCATATTTCACAGGGCTAGCCCTTCTAGCATACTAAACACTTAACACTGCAGATGCCAACGACTATCAGAAGGTCAAGAGGACCATTTTCCAGAAGCTAAATGTAACCCCAGAAAACTATCACCAGAGGTTCCAGGCTTACAAGAGGGCCAGGGCCGAAGGCATGGCATACACACTGCGGGAGCTGGCCAAGAAATGGTTAAAGCCTTCCGGACCCCAAGCAGAGGAAGTAATGGACAAAGTAGTTATGGAACAGCTGATCTAGGTAATGCCTGCTCCCTGCCAACTTTGGGCCCTGCGCCGATGGGCAGAAACCCTGGACACCCTTGCTCAGGCCCTAGATGATTACTAGGTGGCCAAACAGGTGGCTGGGCCCATGGAGTGTGAGGGCCCCCATGGAGTATGGACTGGGAGGCAAGAAAGGCCCCAAGGGGAGCGGCCGAGGCACTGAGGAGTGGGGCTGAGCCTGCTCAGCAGCCAGAGGAACCTGGGGCAGTAAACCCTTTGATCTCGTCCAGACCCTGCCCTTCAGACTCAGCAGGGGGGCAACTCCCTTGGGGTGGGGCAAGGAATAGAAGAAGGTAGAATCCCAAAGCCAAAGGCGAGGAATGGGGTGGGGGAGTAGCCACCATCCCCAAAGGGCCCTGCTTTACCTGTGGGCAAATGGGCCATTTCTAGAGGGAGTGCCCAATTATGGACTGTGATTTGGCCCTCCCGGTGGAAGCAGTGGTCGAAAGCTCCCCAGCAGGGCCATTACTGATGGAGGCCCAACTGTTCAAACACCAGGTGCCTGCCTTGATTGATACTGGATGTGCAGTGACAATTGCTTGCACCAAGTTGGTCCCAGAGGACACGGCTAAAGGGCCCTGGCAAGTCACCTTCTGTGTGCACGGCAACTGAGTCAGTTGGTCTACAGTTGAGGGGGAGATTCAAGTGGGCTACTTCAAGGTGCGGGAGGCTATTACGGTGTTGGAGGAGGCCCTGACATTATCGTTTGAGCCGATAATGCCGCCAACATCACCGAAGCAAATGCACCAGAGACAGGAGACGCTGGGAGAGGAGAGTAGTTGACCACAACATGGCAAGGAGACCCACAGTTCCAGAAGTGGCAGAACGAGGATGACTCCCTGGAAGATGTAAGATCCCAGGTGGCGGTGTGGGCTCAGCAAATAGTGGAGGTGTCCCAGGCCCAGAGGGTTCCCAGGTTTGAAGAGATCTGGGGGCTGATTTGGAAAGTCACCCATGCCCCCGGGGCCAATCCAACCCTGGTGCGGCAGCTAGTGGTCCCAAGGCTGGGGAGGTCCACTGTCCTTGCACAGGCACATGACAGCCTCTCGATGGGGCATCTTGGGAGGATAAAGACCTCCAAAAGGGTCTTACAGCCTTTCTACTGGCCCTCAGTGGCGGCCGATGTGGGGAGCTACTATTGGCAGTGTCCCCGAAGCCAGAAGAGAACAGTATGAGGCCCCGTGCAGGTGCCCCTGGAGCCCTTGCCAATGATCAGGGAGCACTTTAGCAGGGTGGGGATGGATTTTGTAGGACCCCTGCCCCAGACAGCACAGGGGCACCACTTCATTCTTGTGATAGCAGACTATGCAATCCAGTTCCCAGCAGCCTATGCCGTCCACACCATGAAGACCCTGGTGGTAGTCCAGGTCCTGCTGACTTATTATGCATGGGTGGGCGTCCCTCAAGAAATTTTGATGAATCAAGGATGTCAGGGCTTGTCCCTGCCACCGCTGGGCGGGGCCCCAGCTGGGCCAGCCCTGACATCAGAGGAGTGCCAGGGATACTGCAGGACCCTGCTCTGTGGAAGGAGAGGCGGTATACATCACCCAGACTCGCTCTCAGTCCACTCACTGGCCTGCTCAACCTGGCCTGCTTACCCTCTGCATCCTCCATCATCTCCTCCTCCCAGAACTCTCCTCCAAGCCTCCACTCTCGCACTGCTCTGCTCTCACTCCATACCATCACTTCTTACCCACACCCACCACCTCAGAGCTCTTCCTAGCCACCTTATATAGGGCTTTCTTTCTTCGCCCTGCCCTCCTTCTAGGCTTGTTCCCTCTCCTGACTTGGCCCAGCTGTGCCTTCCCTCAGGTGTTTCCCTCCTACCACTAATCCCTTCTTGGCTTCCTTGCCTTGCTGGCAGGGTGGGGTTGAATGCGAGCCATCCCCAGCTGAGGTCTCCTTGGCCTTGCTCGTGAGGAGCTTCCCCCACTGGCTTCTGCGCTGCTGAGCTTGCCTGGCCTTGCTCACGAGGAATTGCCCTGGCCAGCTTCTGGGCTGCCTGCTCATTGATGCTGGGCAGGGCTACCCATCTCCTCCCCCAGAATGCCCGTGGCAGCTCCACCTGGAGGGGGTTGGCTCCTAGCCACTCCTGAGCCAGGCTGCTGTCCTCTAGCCAGGGTGTGGCTCTGGGCTGTAGTGGCTGCTTCTCCTCCTTGGAAGGTAAGGGCTCTGTTTGGGCTGTTGCTGGGTCCCCATTCCCCCTGCCTTGGCCCTTTTCCTCTAGCCTGTTTAGCCCCCTCTCTTCCCCCTGGGGGGTGGGACTAGCTGGCTTCTCCCTGCTCCCTCCAGCCTTCTGAGGCTTTGGCCTTTTGCCCCTTCCCGCTGGAGTAGGCAGGTTCTGGCTTTGTTTGCCAGACAGAGCAGTTGCACTGCTGTCTCCCGGCTGCCCCCTGCTGCTGCCTGTCAGGGGCTGGGCTGCTGACCCCAGACAAAGGATGCAGTTTCATGGTGTGATTGTTCCAGCAGCTGTGCAAAATGTTGGGGATAAAACATCTCTGAATATCAGTGTACCATCCCCAACGGATGGTTTGATGGAAAGGTACAACCAGACAATTAAGGCCACGATGAAGAAATGTGCAAGGGAAAAGCCAGGATATTGGGACCAAATGTTGGATCCTCTGATGTTCGTGCTGCAGGAAGTGTGGCAGGACACAGTACAGGAGGCCCCCTTTAAGCTTGTTTATGAGCGGATGCCCTGGGGCCCCCTGGCAGTTTTGGCTGAGGGATGGGGAGGACACCCTGAGGAGGAGCCACAAGTCAAAGGGACATACTTGCCCGAGCTGCAAGAGAGGTTACGCCTGGCCCAGGAGTGGGCCCAACAGCATTGGACCAAACCAAGTCGTTGCACATTAACCTGCTTAAAGAGTGGAAGGAGACGGAGGCAATGGTAGCAGCGTCGGCTGAGCTACCCAAAGGGCAAGAAATTCCGCAATGGGAACAGGAGGATGGGGAACTTCCCCAGTCGGTCCAAGGGGACGTGACACTGCATCAGACAGAAGAACTGCAACGGTTGCTGGAATGCTATGGGGCACTCTTCTCCCCCCAGCCGGGGCAGACCTCTCTGCTGGAATACGTGATCAACACAGAGCCAGGGAAAGTGGTAAGGGAACCCTTAAGACCCCTACCCTAGAAAGCATGGGACCCAGTGCAAAAAGAACTGCAGGTGATGTTGCAAGTGGGGGTGGTGGAGCCATCGACAAGCTGGATACTACAGTCACTTCATCCTGCATTTCGCCACTTGGGCGGCCCCCTTATCAGATATGTTGAAGAAGGGGTCCCCAAAGCCTATACCCTGGGGGTCCGAGCACCAGCAGACCCTAGATCAAATTGTGAAGATCCTTACCAATCCCTCAGTGCTGCGAGGGCCAGATTTCAAGCAGCCCTTCACCGTCTACACAGATGCATCAGGGGCAGGTCTGGGTGCTGTTCTAGCTCAAATGCACTTCACCCAGCTGGAATCAGGTGCAGAGTAGGAGGCAATGCCTGTCCTTTCTACACCCGGCTGGGAGCAGGCGTGGAGCAGGCAGCAAGGCCCACCCCCCTTCACTCGGCCAGAATCAGGTGCAGAGGAGGTGGCCATGCCCCCCCGCCTTCATCGGGCTGGGATCAGTGACAGAGGAGGGGGGAATACATGCCTGCCCACCCTCCCCCTTCTAGAGCCAGTTGTATTTTTTCCCACAACAGGCTTTGTTGCTAGTATAATAATAATTGTTCATTAGGCAGGAAGCACTAAAGTAAAATGGACAGGTTATTAAATATCAGATTTTACTTTATTTATGATTTATACAGTCCCCTGCTGATGTGGGGAGGGTGGAATATAAATCGAATAAAATAAAATAATAAAAATTAAAATAAATACAGTTCAAAACAAACCTACAAACAAGAGTAAACAGGAAGACTCCCCAGTCAGGGGACTGACATGCACTATCAATTAAATATAGGTGAGACACAAGTTACCTGTGAATAAGCCCTATTGAATTAAGCGAGATATCAATCGCTCTCAAAAAGCACAAAGCTGCAAAAAATAATTTTAAAATATTTCTACTATTCCAAGGCAAAAAAGCAAACTCAGAAAGCAACAACACAAGTGTAGTGATTTTGTTTGGTTTTCAACCTTACCTTGGACCTTTGTTACAGCTCCTTATGTTACCTTAAACTTTTGCCTCAGGAGAGCTCTGGTTACAACCAACACTCCTTTTATTTTCTCACACACACAACTTCAGGTGTTCTTTATTTTACCCAGTTTTATACCTTGAGAACACCTTCTTTTCAGGGTTTGAATGCCACTGCTAACCCCATTTGTGGCATTTTGCCCTCTTTGTGTGACCTGCCTCACAAAAGGTTTTTGCTGCCACCAAAGGCTTTTGTCTGAGACCTTTTCTATTTGTCTTGTATTACAGAAAAGCTTTGTTATAGATGACAGTATGACAGAATGGTCAATGCAAGGGGATGGCTGTGAAGTTAAAAAAGGATCCCTTTTTCTTAAACAGAAGTAGACTTTATTTATAACTATACAGGGCTTTTTTTCTGAGAAAAGAGGTGGTGGAACTTAGTGGGTTGCCAGTACAGGGGGCAACTCCTGGCGGGAGGTGGTGCCCCTAGTACCACATGTGCACATGCAAAATGTGTGCACGTTCCCAGGACCAATGACATCACTTTGGGTCAGCTGGAACAAGGGGCGATTTTTTAAAAGTTTAAATCACCCTTGGTGAAAATGCTCACATGGCTGGTGGCCCTACCCCTATCTCCAGACAGAAGGGAGTTTTGTCAGGATGTCAATTCTCTAGCCAGAGTAACACCATATTAGCTTGTGTTATAATCAGTAGTTGTCTAGTTTTCCTCCCTCCAGGCCCAGGTGTCGACCAGGCCGCTCATATCCATGGGAGTGAAGAGCCTTATCTATCCAGTCCAGCCAACAACCTTGATGTTCTCGTCTTCTCATGTCTTCGCAGACAGGACTAGGGGGGAGGCTGGGAATGGGTGTTTGAAGTGTTGTAACTTTCCTTTTACATGCCATTCTCAACAAAGCTTTCGTTCAGCCAAGGCCTCATCATCCTTTGGAGTATGGACACCTGTATCATGAGCGTAGTCTTTCAATAAACCTTTTGGAATCCAGAAACCTTGTGCTTCTTGCAAGAGGGGGGGAGACAAACTCTGGATAACTGGGATTCCATAGTCTGACAAGTTTGGATTGCCCTCCGCACCATGACATGGAGGGCAATCTAAACTCCCCTCTGTCTGGAGATCAGGGGGCGGGGCCACCAGCCATGTGTCCATGTTCAAGAAGTTTCAGAACTCTGTTCCACCATGTTCCAGCATGATGGTTGCAGTCTTGATAAGCATATTGATTTCAGAATAGGTTTGTAAGCTTGGTGGTTTTAAAAAAAAGTTATATATATTCACAAAGACCAATTTCCCACACAGGTCTAAAGCTAACAGAATAATCACTCCTCTCATCCACACAGTCAGATTCTCTCAGGCTTTTCCACACAGCTTGCCTACTCTGGACTGAATAACCTCTCTCTGAGATACACCCAAAATCTCTCAGGATCACAGAGTTTTCCTGACTTAGTCAGAATCAACACTCCCCCCACCAGCACTCTGACTAAACACTGTAGTTCTCCCAGGCCCTCCTCATTACTTCAGAGGCCTGCAGTAATAAATATTTTTAAAACCCACGTTAACCACGGAAATAAAGCATACAAACTTATTTACAGGGCAAACATTACAGGGAGGATTCCTAATGTGGGAATCCCTAAGGCAGCAATGATGGCCAAGATGACTTTCTTCTCTGTCACCGCTGCGACAGCAGAATCTTGCCCAGCTCAACTGTTTAAAGTGGTTCATGACCCGGTAACACCTGGTGATGTTTTTGCAAAGTTCTTTGCCAACAAATCTCTCATCTATTCCACTTTGGCTAAGGATGAGGTAGGCAATTACAGGCCAGTCTCCAAATTATCTTTTCTAGGAAAGGTGGTAGAGCAGCTCCAGAGTTTCATGGATGACACCTCTGTCCTTGACCCGTTTCAATCTAGTTTCAGGCTGGAGTGGTACCAAGACAAAAACAGTATTGCACTTACCTGTAATTGTTGTTCATCTAGGTCTTCCGTGCAGGCACACATGGGACTGTGCATGCGCGGGCCTGCCGATTTCGGAGATTTCCATAGCTCAATACCACTAGGGGGCGCCCTCTCAGTGCACATGCGCAGCTGTCTTTCCTGCCGAAAACAGCCTCTAAGAGGCGAGGTGCCCCCGATGTACCCTCAGTCCTCTTTCACTGCCATCCTGCGAGGTAAGTACCAAGAGTGTTAGTGGGGAAGGAGGGAGGGCATGTGTGCCTGCACGGAAGACCTAGATGAATAACAGTTACAGGTAAGTGTAACACTGTTTTTCATCAACAGTCTTCCTGTGAAGTCCCACATGGGAGGTTACAAAGCTTAAATACCTGGGTGGAGGAAGCAAAGAGTTGTCACATAAAAATTGACTGTAAGACCACTGTGCCCACTGCTGTCTCCTTTCTGTCTAGGATATCCAACGCATAGTACTTGACAAATGTATCAGCCGAGGCCCACGTCGCCACCTTACAGATGTCTTGAAGTGGGACACCCTTCAGGAGGGCCGCTGACGATGCTTGGGACCTGGTAGAATGGATATGAACTTTCAGCAGACAAGGTAAGCTAGCAGTCTTATAATACATTAAAATAGTTTGAACCACCCATCGAGCTAAGGTTTGAGGGGGTGCCCTCCTACCCTTTTTTGCCCCTGAAAAACACAGAAATAGGTGAGAATCTACTCTGAAATTTCTAACATAATCCAGGTAAAAAAGAATCACCCTACGCACATCTAGCGAATGAAGGGCTTTCTCGGCATCTGAGCCCTGTGTATGAAAAAATACTGTAAAGGATATCTCCTGGGAAAGGTGAAAACTATAGACTACTTTAGGCAGAAACTCAACTTTAGTCCTCAGGACTACTTTCTCAGCATGGATCTTCAAACAAGGGGGCTCATAGGACAATGCATCCAATTCCCCCACCCTCCTAGCCGAAGTGATGGCCACCAAGAAAGCTACCTTCTTTTAGAGGAAACGTAATGGACACGTGGCCAAAGGCGCAAAGGGTTTAGACATAAGTCGGGTCAAAACTAAGGGTAGCGACCATTGAGGAACAATAGTTCTAACTGGAGGAAACAAAATTGTTTAAGCCTTGGCAGTGTGATGTGAAAACACTTTTTTATGGTCTATCGGGGGGTGAAAAGCGGAAATAGCCGCCAAATACACCTTTACCAAAGAGTTAGATAACCCTTGTTGTTTTAGTCCCCAAAGAAAGTCTAAAACTTCAGGTAGGGAGGAGAGGAAAGGATCTGAACGCCTCTCCTGACACCAGTTACTAAATTTGTCCCACTTGATAGCATAGGACTGGCAGGTGGATAACTGCCTCGCATTTTGCAGCACGTGAGTCACTCCATTGGAAAAAACTTGTCCTGACTGATTAGCCAGGCTGTCAATTTGAATTTCTCTATCCTGTGGTGGAATATCCCCCTCCAAGACAATAGGTCTGGTCTCACTGAAAAGTTGTACATCTGAGTCTCTAGCCACAGGGAGGGCATGAAACCATGGTTGGCATGGCCAAAAGGGGGCTATCAGGATGGCTGATGTTCCGCCTGCAAAAATTTTGCTGAGAACCCTGGCTAGTAGAGGGAACAGGGGAAACACATAAAAGAGGTGTCCCGACCACTTGAGTTGAAATGCTTCCCCAAGAGACCCGCAGCCTAAGCCACCTCTGGAACAAAAGCTGGGCACCTTGCAATTCTCCTCTGAGGTGAAGAGATCTATGTTGGGAAAACCCGACTCGGAAAAAACAGGGTGAAGGTAAGAGTCTTGAAGGGACCACTCGTGGTTGTCCCCTTGCAGCCTGCTCAAATGGTCCACTATTGAGCTGTCTATGCTGGGGATATGAACGGCTTATAGCCACACCGAATGATCTGTGGCCCAATTCCAGATTCTCACCACTTCGTTGTACAGGGTCACAGATGCTGTGCCTCCCTGCTTGTTTATATAAAACATAGTAGTTGTATTGTCTGTGAGAATCTGGACGGTCTTGTTCCTCACATTATCTGAAAAGGAGATCAACGCATACAATACAGCCCTCAATTCCAGCAAGTTAGTATGTTCTTGACTCTCAGAGTCATCCCACACACCATGACCATAAGAATCTTTGCAATGAGCCCCCCAGCCTAAATTTGAGTCATCCGTCGTAATAGACACCTGTGGCTGTCTACAACCAAATGGAACACCCTTGAAAAGATTCGAATCAACCAACCACCATTCTAGGGAACTAAGGATCCTCCTAGGGACATTGTCTCCTATGTTGAGGTTCCCTCTCTGGGGAGAAAACTGAAGCAAACCAAAGTTGTAGGGGGCACATGTGCAACCTAGCCAAAGGTACTACCACAGTGTTAGAAGCCATGCAACCAAACAAGGTTTGAAGGAACCGAGTGGGCTGAAAGCGGCACCATTTAAGCCTTCTAATAAGGGCCTTGATCTTCAGGGCTCTCTCCCGGGGCAAGAAGCTGGCATTCCGTGTGCCATCCAGGGTGGTTCCTATGAATTGGATAACTCTGGAGGGAGTAAGTTTAGACTTTTTTTGGTTAACAAATAGGCCCAGATGTAGGCAGGTGGCCAAGGTAACTGAGACCTGTCTTGCCACATCTTCGGCTGAGTGACCAACAAGCAGCCAATCATCCAGGTAGGGAAAGATACAGCATCCCTGGATTCTCTGATGGGCAACTACTACTGCCATGCACTTGGTGAAGACCCGTGGGGCAGCAGATAACCCAAACAGAAGAACTCTATACTGAAAAATGCGGGTGCCATAAGAAAAGCGGAGGAACTTCTTATGTTCTGGAAAAATAGAAATATGAAAATAGGCATCCTTCAGGTCTATGACTGCAAACCAGGAATTAAAGGGCAATAAGGTCAGAACCGCTTGTAGGGTAACCATCTTAAACTTACGAACCCTAATGAATTTATTCAGATTACGAAGGTCTAGAATGGGTCTAAGACCACCATCTTTTTTTTCTACCATAAACAACTTGGAATAGAAGCCCAACAGTGAGGAGTGGTCAGTAACTTCCTCAATGGCCCCTTTATCCAAGAGGGCTGAGAGTTCAGTCAGCACCCCTGGTTGAGATGCTTCAGAAGTAAAGACAGGGAGTCATAGCTAAGGTAACTGCAAAAATTCAACTTTATAACCAACTTGAATTATTTTTTGAACCCAAACATCAGAGGTGATGGAACACCACTCAGAGAAAAAAACATGTAACCTGACCCCAAACAGTGGGTCCAGGCCCTATAACTGTCAGAACTGCTTGTGCGATTGGGGCTGTTCTTTGGCATGCTGTTGATGCGTGCCCTGCTTGTTCTTTTGATTCTGCCTCTTTCTGGAAAAGGAGGATTGTGAGCTCTGGTAAGCCCACTGGCACTGGTAAGCATACCCCAGGTATGGCTGGAAACACTGCTTTCAGCCTCTTTGGAAGGATCTATAGTGAGATCTCAATGTAGCATGTTGTTGATGCTGTGGAAGTAAACCATATAAGCGAGCTGTGAGTCTATCCTTCTGCTTCTTTGACAGATAATCACCCGTCTTTTCAGAGAACAAGGTGTGTCCCTCAAAGGGAAGATCCCCCACCTTATTCTTGGTATCCGCAGGTAGCGCTGTAGTTCTCAACCATGTATAGCAAAGAAGGACAATGGCTGACAACAGGGACCTGGCAGAAGTGTCTGCCATATTTCGGCTGGCATTGATCTGGTGGCGGGGAAGGGGGACTGCTTCTTCTTGGATGACTTTCAGAAAAATCTTTTGATCCTCTTGCAGCTTGGGTATAAAGGTGGCCACCTTGTTCCAAAGAAGGAGCTGATAAGCGGCCATCATCACGGCATAGTTCGCAATTTTCACCCCAAATGCAGCGGAAGTATAAACCTTGCGTCCCATCACATCCAGCCTCCTACTTTCCTTATCGGAGGGGACAGAAAGCGACCCTTGTTTGGGTTTCATCTGCATCTCCTTGGTTGCCAAGGACAAGGGGGGAGGATGAACAGAGAGGAAAGGTCATCTTTGGTCCTATAAAGGTTCTCAACCTTTCTGTTTGTAGCAGGGGTGGAAGCCGGCTTCAGCAGTTCCACAAATCCTTCAATCACAGGAAAGGTGATAGCAGGGGTAGATCCAGAATAGATATGCTGCAGGATCTTACCTGTGAACTTTGGTCCGGTAGAGGTCACGTCAATCTCTAGGGCCTTAGCCATACAATGGAGCAATTCGTTATATGCCCTGAAGTCATCTGTTGGAGATGCATCTTCTGCCGGGCCAATCTCGCTGTCATGGACCAACCTGGCCCAGCAGAGCAGAGAGACTCAGAGGACTCTTCTGAGGAAGAGGCAGCTGGTGAACCTGACCCAGATCCACAGCCAGTGGCAGAGGCACTGCAGGAGGAGGCAGTCTCTGAAGGCTCAGACACAGATCCACAGCCAGGTCCCAGCACATCAGTCCCTTGGCTTCCCGGCCCTGGGCCAGCAACAGAGAGCCAGGCACCAGCCAGCTCTCCCCCTTCATCACCAGAACCTTGGGAGTGCCGTCAGAGGAGGGCTAGGAGAGCCCTCCAAGCCAGAAGGCGCAGTGCCAGGCTAGCAGCACAGCACCGGCCCAGCATAATTAGTAATGATGAGTGCTTGCAGGAGCAGGCCTGAGGCAACTGGCAGGTGCATGCTATAGCACAAGCAGCTGAGCACTGTGAGGGTTAAAAGCAGCCGAAAAGGGAGTGGCTGTGTGGAAGCAACGTGTCTGCTTACTACTGACCTTGCTGCTGTGTTTGGAACTGATTCTCTTGTCTCTGACCTTGGCCTGTTCATGTGGATGTGTTTCTGGAATACCCCTTTGGAGGTGAAGCTTTGAGTGGTGCCCAATTGGTTCCTGAATGTTGGAACTGTGCTTTGCCCTGCTCAGACAACTTGGGAGTTTTCTCTTGCCTGCTGCCAGTGTGAGCCTGCAATCGGGACACTTGCCTTCAGGAGATTCAGACAGAGGAGAATCACTGGATCTGTGATGTTCGGTACCTATCTCAAAGCCAGTTTTGGAAGGGTGCGGGGTTTGTCTAGAACCTGCATAGGAGTAAGCTCTCACAGAAGGAGATCTGGAATCTCTCCTGGAAGGGAGCTCTGAGTAATAAGAACCTTCCCTGTAATGACGGTAAGGGATCGGTTCATCAGGCAGGTGACCTTCTCCCAAATAGCTTCTGTAAGAATAAGGGTTCATCCTGTGTCTGGAATGCCCCCTCCGCTCCTGAAATGATTGAGAGGAGCCAAGAGAAGCTGACTTAGGTCACCCCGATGGGGTGGGGGGTTTTTCCACCAGGATAACATCCTCATCTTGGCTACTCTTGGAATGGGGAGCACTGTGGGATGATAGATGATCCCCTGAGCCTCTATGCCTCTTCCTGAGAGGTTCGGAACTGGCGCCATCTGACTGTTCCAGAGGAGTTGGAGCCAAAATGACACTCTCCAAGATTGTCTTCTCATGTTTAGATGAATGATGTTTCCGTCTCCTTCTTCTCCCGGTCAGCCCCGGAACCAATGTCAGACCCGAAGACTTTGGAACCAAGGTAGAGTCACCATGTTGACATGGTGATGGCCGATCTGAAACAGTAATCGATGCCGAGGCGTTCTACTTCAGAGGGGCCTTCAGATTGGAGGCCTTTACGGAGGCGTTATCTCATCGGATCCGAGGAGATGCAGCGACTGCAGTCGATGTCGAGGGTGTTCGACTTCTAGGAGGCTTTAAGCCTGATGGTACCGAACCCGAGACGGTAGGAACCAGTTCCAAGGAACTTCGGACTGAAGTCGGGGTCAATTCCAGTGGTGGTCTAGACTCCAAATGGGTCAGAGAAGGGCAGGAGCATGGTGTTTTTGAGCCGGTTGATGCGAGGCCAGGTTGGGTAGTGGAAGATCTGTAGCCGCCATAGCACATTTCCATAGGGAAGCTTGCAGTCTACCCGCCCGCTCTTTGAAGTGAAGGCTCGGCAATGCTTACATGTCTGCATATTGTGGGTTTCACCCAAACAGTAGAGACAACTCGAATGGCCATCAGACAGAATCATTTTCCTGTCACAGGACACACATTATTTGAAAAGAGCTGTTTCCGACATTGTTGACAAACTTCGAGCAAGCAGAAGAGCTAGGAACCTCTACCATCGGTGGCAAAAGAGGAACTGAGGGTATGTCAGGGTGCCCCGCCTCTTAGAGGCCGTTTTCAGTGGGAAAGTCAGCTGTGCATGTGCACTGAGAGGCGAGGGCGCCCCCTAGTGGTATTGAGCTATGGAAATCTCTGAAATTGGCAGGACTGCACAGGAAGACTGTCGATGAACTTTAGTTGCACAGGTAAATGATCTTTGGTTAAAGTTGGACACCATCTTCCCTGATGATACTGCTAGATCTTGTTCCTTTGACACAACTGACCACCCTATTCTCATCCTTCCCAAGAATCCTGTCTTTTAGTCTCCCCATGCCTAGGTCTGCCTCCTCATGATGATTTCTCTCCTACCAAGAGTTGTTGCTTTAAGCCTCCCCTCGCCCACCCTGTTCGGGAGATTTCTGTTCCCCCACGGTCTGCTTCCCCCCCACCCCAGGATTAACCTCCCCTCATGGATTGCCTCTGTCCTTTCCTATACAGGAATATTCCTGTCTCCTTAAAGAATATCTACTCCTTCCCCTCAAGTTTAACCTCCTCCCAAAGATTATCTCTGTCCTCCTGACCTTTAAAAGAATATTCATGTCTCCCCAAGAACATCTCCTTGACTGGCACCTCAAAGACTGCTTCTGTCCCCATTCCAGGCCCAGAGCAGTTTAGCGGGTCCCAGAGACCGTCATTCCACTCTAGGGGCCATCATTCCATTCTCAGAGGAAACTTCTTTCTAATTCTGTCCGACAGCTTTTTGGTGCTGCAATGTATTCCAATGGAGCCAATGGAATGGGGGGATGTCGTATCACGGCGTTTTCTTGGCAGACTTTTTGTCATGGGGTGGTTTGCCAGTGCCTTCCCCAGTCATCTACACTTTACCCCCAGGAAACTGGGTACTCATTTTACCGACCTTGGAAGGATGGAAGGCTAAGTTAACCTTGAGCTGGCTACCTGAACCCATGTTCCACCAGGATCGAACTCAGGTCATGAGCAGAGCTTGGGCTGCAGTAATGCAGCTTACCACTCTTTGCCACGGGGCTCATCTCTACTTTACACTAGTCCACAGAGTATGGGAAACAAGCAGGAGGAACTGGAAAAGTCCTAACACAGGTAGGACATAATATGGCATTATTGAAAATTGGTAGAATGGCACTCACAATTGGAATACTAGGATTGAACTTGTTCAAAAGGGATAGACAAATAAGGAAGGGGAGGAGTAGCATTCTGTGTAAAGGAAATACATGTATCTGAGCATAGAATTTCAAAGCATGGGTCTTCTTACGGATTAAAAGCTGGCCAACTGACATGAAACAGAGAACAGGAATAGACAGCTTTTGCAATGGATAGAAGTGAGTAGTGGGTCCAACAAGGATCAGTATCGGGACTGGTGTTATTTAATAAATGATTTGGACTTGAGGATGAGCAATGTAGTAGCCAACTTTGCAGATGATACAAAATTATTCAAGATGGTGAAAAACAAGGCAAATCGTGAAGGCGATGTTTGGTGTAGAGCCAGTTGGGTGTAGTGGTTAAGAGTGACAGAACTTTAACACGGAGAACCAGGTTTGGTTCCCCACTCCTTTGCTTGAAGACAGCTGGGTGACCTTAGGTCAGTCACAGCTCTCTTAGAGCTCTCTCAGCCCCACCCACCTCCTAGGATGATTGTTGTGGGGATAATAATAACATACTTTGTAAACCGCTCTGAGTGGGCATTAAGTTGTCCTGAATGTTGCTATTATTATATTATTATGGGAGAATTTCTCTAAGTTGAGTTTCTGGGCAACAAGTGAGAGGATTGTGCGTTTTCACCATATCTTTGTATCCTTGCTCAGCCTGATGCTTGAACAGACCATGAATACTCTTTTGAATTTTTGTCCAAGTTTCTTATATCTTGCGTGCTCAAAGCCTGATCCCTGGAAACACACTATACCTATTCAGTCTTCCTATCTGAAGTGTGGTAACAGACAAGGATAGCAGGTAGCTCATCACACCTTGAGTGTGAAAGCTCAGAACTGTAAAAGAACAACAGATCATACCTGCACTAGCTTGTAGTTACAAAGCAGGAGACATGACAGTTAGACAGAGCAATGCAGGTTTAGAGCACTGGATTTGAAAATCTGCTTACTGGTTCAAAGCTGGGGTTATTAATTGAGGGCCAATATGTATGAGAAACTTGTAATTATTGTTTTTAATTATTGTTTGTTATGATAAAAAGTAGGCAGTACTTATATATTTAAGAAATGGATGCTTTCAGACCTCAGTGAGCAACCACACATTATCAGCAGCTTTCAAACCTTCATTTCTCTCAGCAAAAGGCAATGGACAAGGGGCTTTCCAGGGTGATTTTGGACATCTAACCCACCCCTGCTTCCCTCTCTCTTGCTCTGTGGGGAGGACTCACTGAGACCAGGCCCAGCAGCAACCACCTGGCAAGTGGCTACCATGAAATTCGCTCAGCTCTTCCAGGTGCAGTGGGAGCCACAACAAATCCTCAAAATTCAGTCATTTCTGTCTTGTGATGTCTGCTGATGTCCATTGATGCACTGCTGTTAATAAACGATTACTTTCCCTCCTGTGGCTAAGACTCATGTTTCTGGATAACAGAGCTTGGTAACTATAGGATCTAGTGGTAAATTATATGCATGTTCAGTGCTTTGCTTTTGCCCAAATCAGATGTGCCACCAGCTGTCTGCTGTCAGTAACCTCAGGGGCTCTGAAAAGCAACCTTGCTCCTACCTGATTCTTGGCCATGCCAGCATGTGATGGAGAATTAGGCATGTATATAGATGGGACCTCTATATTTAGAGTTCCCAAATACTGGAACCAACATCACCACCTTTCTGCTCTGCTTATGAACATTCCAAGAGGATCTGACCAACTGATGTTGGACACAAAAGATCAGGCTAGATGACCAGCAGGACAACTCTGAAGTTCTCATGGAATTGTTTCTGGAATACTTGCTACAAGAGTCTTACCCGTACATATGAATCCAGGCAACCCTCCATAGATCAGTTCATCATTATCAGGCAACACAAAGGGGCACCTAGTCTGCACCTCCAGGCAGTATTGCTTGCATGGAATCCGGTGTTGGCACTGAAGCTGTGTCACATTGAAATATTCAGAGCACAGCCAAGCCTTGTAGACAGCCTGCAAGAAGGAAACAACAGGTCAGAAGAAGCAACTGTGTGCCAACAAACTCCTAAATGTAACCAGAACCTTCATTTTATGAAAAATAGCGATAAGAGATCAATTGTTCAACATCTTCCACAGCTCTGAATATAAATTAAAAACCGTAACTCAATTTAAAATACATCCAACTTATCTAGCATGTAAGCTGGATATGTTAGATACTGACCCAGCCATGCTGATATATTCTATCATAAACTCCAGATAGGACAACTATAATGAGCTCTGCATGAAACTGCCTTTGATGTCTTGGTAGCATCAGCTGTCACAAAAATCATGGAATCACAGAGTTGGAAGGGATCTTTAGGGCCATCTAGTCCAACCCTCTGCACAATGCAGGAACTTCACAACTACCCCCCCCCCCAAATGCCCCAGTGACCCCCTGCTCCATGCCCAGAAGATGGCGAAACACCTCCAGGTTCCCTAGCCAAACTGGCCTGTGGAAAATTGCTACCTGACCCCAAGGTGGCAATCGGCATTACTCTGGGCATGTAAAAAGGGCCACAAAAGAAGGGCCACCTTGGTTCAGGTGGTGGTTTTCCACAGGCTGGTTTGGCTAGGGATCCTGGAGATGTTTCGCCATCTTCCGGGCATGGAGCAGGGGTCACTGGGGCAGTCGGGGGGGGGCGGTATTTGTGAATTTCCTGCATTGTGGAGGGGGTTGAACTAGATGACTCTAAAGGTCCCTTCCAACCCTATGTATCAGACAGGCAAGCAAACCTGTCTGCCATACCTGTGAATGTATATCTAATGGGGGGGGGGATAGGTAATAGTGTAGTTGCTTTCTTGCTTCACTGTATCTTTGCTACACTTTGTTCGGGTTGAGTGGGATTATCAGTACAGCTGGGACTGAGTGTCTGGGAACCAACCTGGAGAAACTCGACTCTGCATCTCTTCCAGGACTTTTGTGCTTCGCAGCTCCATGCCAACTTCAACTGACTGTCATTTGAACTGGAGAGAGGAGACTGGGGGTATTATCTTTCTGGGAGGACTTTGCTTTGGCATTCCAGGCAATTACCATGTACAGTGTACTTCTAGAGAACAATCTCTAATAAAGAACTTTAACTCATACAACTGTGCTTGATGAAGTGGAGTTTGAGAGAATCCCCTAGCCAGGCCTGACATGTTGCCTGGAATCTTCTTCATTCCCTTGGAATCAGGGGAAGCCAGCAAGATTCCCTACCTGCAGCATGGCAGAAGGAGGGGACAACAGAACTCCTGTGAACCCTGAGGACCTTTCTAAGGACCTCACGGGAACGCCAAAGCTTGGGACAAGCATGGTGTGTGGGGCGGGGGCGATTCCCAAGTCAGGAGTCAGGTTCCTACACTGGCTGGGTACAATGCCCAGAGGATGGATACCACATCCCTTGTACAGATGGATGAAGGAACAGAAAGAACGGTGCAGGGCGCATCTGTTTCAGTCAAGCTTGGGAAGTGGAACGGGAGCTCCAGGGAATCCGGGGGGGGGGAGCCTGGAGAACGAGGAGCAGCTGTTCAGACTGGCAGCTCTTCTGGGGATCCAAACCGAGGACACCAAAGGAGACCTCACCATGACGGAGGACCAGGGCATGGGCGATGATGATGGGGACAAGAAGCCCAGACACCTGAGTGGCATGCCTGACCTACAGCAGATGTGCGAAGAGATGGAGGTGGTCAGGCAGACAGTGCTGGAAATTATGGACGGTATGCAAGAACTGTACCTAGCTGTGCAGGCCCGTGGAGGAGGAGGGAGCCCTGGCGAGGCCTCCTGACCAAGCGGGAGCACGGATAGGTTGCCCCAAGGCCCAGTCGCACCTGCCTTCCCAGCGGGCCCAGCAGCACTCGTCCTCCCAGGGGCCCCAAGACCATGTGCTAGAGGAGCAAGGGTCCCACGGGACTTGAACATACCACCCCTGAATTGGCATAAACTGGAAGCCTGCTTTGACAGAGACCCCAAGGAATTGGGCTATTTCTTGGTGCAAGTAGGTGAGTTTCTAAGAGGATGGGGCCATACTTTCCCAGATGAACTGAGCCAAATAATGGTTGTTGTGGGTTTTCCGGGCTGTATTGCCGTGGTCTTGGCATTGTAGTTCCTGACGTTTCGCCAGCAGCTGTGGCTGGCATCTTCAGAGGTGTAGCACCAAAAGACAGAGATCTCTCAATGTCACAGTCAAATAAGCTACATAGGGTCTTGGCTGGGAGGCTCAGCAGCTAAATGGTCTGTGACTCTGTACTCAATGCAAACTCCTTCCCCTCTAAAGTGCTTTCTGGTCGTTTCTCTGGACTCCCTTATTCTGAACGAGTTTGTGACTGTGGACAAGGAAAGTTAGAGACCTTGGTTCATATAATAGTTTTTTGCCCTAAGTGGAGTAAGGAAAGAGAGAGAGTTATTATTCCTATTATGTTAAAAGAAAAGCTTCCCTTCCTTCCTTGGGCAATCTCAGTGCTACTGTCTGATAACTTTCCTGACAATCAAACCTCTGCTATAGTGGCTTCCTTTTTAGCCACGGTGATAAAGAAACAAAATCTTCATGAGCTTAGATAGTTTAAAGTGATAATGACGAGTTATGTCTGTGTGAATTGGGTCTGTTCAAGTGTACAGTTCATATTTTGTTGGTGTTTGTATGGCTTATGGCTTCGGCCGGAAAAGCAATAAATAAACAAGCAAACCCCAGAACTGGGGAGCGTGGAAGTGTTTGTCCAGGTGTTAAAGGAGCAGTATGAGGATCCTCTCAAGTAGGAGAGGGCGAGAACCCACCTGAGGTGGATAAGCAGGGTAACCGTCCGGTCTGGGAGTACGCAGCAGAGTTGCGAGAGTATGCAGCTAAACTGAGGGACTGGATGGAAGGTGTGAAGATAAGAGTTTTTCAGAGCCAGCCTGAACCTTGATCTGGTGGCTAAAGCGACGGTATAAGATGACCCTCGAACCCTTCTGGGCAGGATTTAACTGGCTTGTGAGATCAAAAATCAGGAGCAAATACTGAAGCTACTGAAGTTGCAGCATCATATCGGTCAGCGGAAAGGTTTGATGGACATCCAACTCCGGGAGCAAGGGAGGTTGTGAGCCAATGTTCCCTTGAGTGAGAGAGATTGGAGAATGAGACAAGGGCTGTGTTTGAGAAGCGGGGGAGCAGGCCACTTTGCCGCTGAATGTCTGGGTGAGGAAAAGAGCCAGCTGGGGACGAAGCCAAATCCAAGAAGCATACCAGACAGGCGCTCAAAGGGGAAGCCCTGATCTACATCCAGGAAGGAAGCAGCGGCAGCGGCCGTGGCACCAGAGAAGGAAAGGGACACCATGAGTAAAGAGCTCTTGTCAGACAATAAAGAGGAGCCGAGATCGCCGATGGGAAATAGCGGAGACCTGCTGTGAAGGGCACCAGCTGTGGCAGCCATCCTTTTTAAATGCTCAAGGACTGACTGATGATTTGTTCTAAAACTTCCGGGTCATGGAAGCTCTGGTGCCACAGAGGGTGAGACCAAACAGAGTGTTATTTTTCATAGTGGTCACTTTGTTAAACCCCCAGAGAGGGACGAACATCACGGTAAGGGCCTTGATTGTCTCGGGGTGCAGCAGAGACTTGATTGCCCCTGCGCTAGTGATGGGGTTGGGTCTGGAGGTGGCAAAACTACTTGAGCCTCTGGTGTTTGAACAGATAGACAGGATGGTCATGAAGGGGACCCCCCCTGTTATAAAACTGAGGCCACCCCAATGGGATTGGGGGGGGCATTGGGTGGAAAGGACTTTTGTGGTCAGCCTGGCCACCAAGTTTCCTCTGGTCTTGGGAGTAAGATGGCTGTGGGACCACAACCCCAACATCAGGTGGAAGGCCAGGGAGGTGTGGCTCTCTTCTGAGGCTTGCCAAAAACATGTATGGGGTGCCAAGTGGGGCCAAGACCCTCCCCCCCTCCCAGAGACTGTGTGTTTAACTATGGAAGAGAGGGAGAGCAGTCCCCCAGAGTATTAGGACTTGTCAGGTGTCTGAAGAGGTGGCGGCGGATGAACTACCCCCTCACAGAGCTACAGATTGTGCGACTGAGTTGATCCCAGGGACTAAATTGCCGAAAGGGAAAATTTACTCGATGAGCCTGGGAGAAAGACCGGAGTTACATACGTTCATTGATAAAAACCTGGCATGAGGTTTCATCTGGCCAGCTGTCTCTCCCCCATGCTGCCCCAGTGTTGTTAAGGAAGAAAAAGGATGAGGGCCTATAGTTGTGCACTATAGGGGAATCAATGCGGTCTTGATGTTGAATTCCTACCCCATCCCGTTGATCAGAGACTTGTTGGGGGTAGTGGCTCAGGTCAAGATATTCACAAAGCTGGACCTCCAAGATGCATATTTCCGAGTAAGAATAAAGGAGGGGGATGAGTGGGAGACAGCTTTTAATACCCCCCTGTGGCAATTTGAATATCGAGCCATGCCTTCCGGGTTGCAAGGGGCCCCTGGGACATTCATGAATTTAATTAATGAAGTTCCTTTATAAGGGAGTGATTGTTTATCTTGATGGTGTGATGGTGTATTCAGAGGACTATGAGTCCCATGTGAAATTGGTGCAGGTGCTAAAAACCTTGTACCAACACAAACTGTATGTGACTGTCCAAGTGTGAATTCCATAGAGGAGCTGGATTTTCTGGGGTACGGAGAATCAGGGAAAGGCTTGGAAATAGATCTGACCAAAGTTGAGGCAGTACTCGGATGGGAAGCTCCTAAAACTTGGTGGCAGCTACAGTCATTCCTGGGGTTTGCTAATTTCTACCGACCATAAAATTTTTTGCTCAAGTTGCCTTGCCGCTTACAGACTTACTAAAAACTAAGGGGAAAGGCGCTGGGAAAGTGAAACTGAGCGCTAAATTGGCCTGGTCTAAGGGATGCCAAGGACTTTGAGGAGGTGAAAGCTGGCTTCATCTCCAAACCTATGTTGCGTCATCCTGATGAGAGCCGCCCATTCGTAATTCAGGTGGATGTGAGTGATGTCGCCATGGGAGGAGTCCTACTGCAGGAAGGGGAGAATGGGAAAACGTACCCCTGTGCTTACGTGTCAAAGAAATTTTCTGAGGCTGAAAGGAAGTAGGTGGTGTGGGATAAGGAGAGGACAGTGGTCAAGCTGGCCCTAAGTACGTGGATACACTGGCTGGAGGGGGCCAAGGTACCATTTGAGGTGTGGACTGATCATAAAAATCTGGAGGTATTGAGAGAGCCCCGCAGGCTTGGAGCCAAGCAGCTGTGATGGGCAGAGTTTTTCTCCCGATTCAGCTTTGTACTTAAACATTTCCCTGGGAAATCAAATTTTCTGGCTGATGAGCTGTCCTGCCTTCCCCAGCATGACAGCTAATGGGAGGAAGTGGTGGACATGTTTTCCCCAGCCCAGTTAGGAGGGCCCATGGTCACCAGGAACCAAGCAGCGAAGGTGGACCGCCTTTCCCCTTCCTCTCCCCTTGAGTGGGGACAGAAAATTAAGGCAGAACTAGAAAAGGAGCGGGGGGAGACCTGCCCAAGGACTTAGAGAAAGGAGAAAATGGTTGCTGTTATAAGAACAACAAAATGTATATCCTGCTGGGGCTGTGGGGAGAGATATTGAAACACTGTCATGATGCCAAGTTGGCTGGCCTTTTCGGTTATTTAAAAATGCTGCACTTAATACAAAGACAGTTTTGGTGGCCAGGAATGCAGAAGGATGTATCGCAATATGTATCCACATGTCAGATCTGTTTGATGGGCAAAAATCGGGGGGGGGGGACCTCCAGGACTATTACAACCTCTAGAAACCCCACCCTGACCCTGGTCTGTAGTATCCATGGACTTTATCACTGACCTTCCTCCGAGCAAAGGAAAAACAGTGATTCTAGTGGTGGTGGATTTATTTTCTAAACAAGCCCATTTTATCCCATGCTCTAAGTTGCCAACAGCCAAAAAGTTGGCCACATTGTTCGTGCAGCACGTAGTAAGGCTCCATTCATTTCCTGATGAAGTAATATCGGATCGGGGCCCACAATTCATTGCCTAGTTTTGGCGGAAACAGAAGGAAGTAACAGGCATGACCCAGAGACTGAATTCAGCATATCACCCAGAGACTGATGGGCAATCCAAAATGGTTAACCAGGTCTTGGAGCAATTCCTAAGATGTTACATTAATTATGAACAAGATAATTGGACTGATTTCTTGGCGTTTGCCGAGTATTGTTACAACAATAGTGTTCATAGTTCTACGGGAGCATCTCCCTTTAACATCACACAGGGTTTCAAAGGCAAAGCCTTTCTGTTTGTAAAAGACCCCTGCCCGGGAGTGGGGGGGGGACCTCAACACCTGGTGGAACTCTATCGTGGGATATTTTTAAGGTTTTTAAAAAAACCTTAAAAAGGCCAAACAGATTACAAAAAACATGCAGACCATAAACACTGTCCCCCATGGGATCTGAAACCTGGAGATGAAGTCTATGTGTCCACAAAAAATCTCAAAGAGGAACAACCAAGCAAGAAATTGGGATGGAAGTTCATAGGGTCTTATAAAATTCTCCAAGTAATAAATGGAGTGGCTGTTAAACTAGACCTGCTCAAAAATTTGAGACACATACACCCAGTATTCCACTTCAGCTTACTAAAGAAAACTCCAGGGGCAGACGTCTGGCACCCAAAATCTGGAGTTCCTCCCCCACATGGTAGATGGGCAACCTCATCATGAAGTGGAAGCTGTATTGGACTCAAAGTAGAAAAGGGGAAATTGTTTTACCCCTTGGAAATACTTTGACCAGAGTCAGAATGAGTGGGTTCAGCCTAAAGACATGAGCTAGAAAACTCATCAGAGCTTTTCACAAACGTTATCCTGATAAACCGAGGGAGTGGTGATCATATTATAGATGTGATTTGGGGTGGGGGGAATAATGTCAGTCAAACAAGCCAGCCTGCCTGCCATACCTGTGGGTGTATGTCTACTGGGGGGGATGGGTAGTAGTGTAGTTGCTTTCTTGCTTCACTGTATCTTTGCTAAGCTTTATTTGGGTTGAGCGGGGTTATCAGTACAGCTGGGACTGAATGTCTGGGAACCAACCTGGAGAAACTCGACTCTGCATCTCTTCCAGGACTTTTGTGCTTCGCAGCTCCGTGCCAACTTCAACTGACTGTCATTTGAACTGGAGGGAGGAAACTGGGGGTATTATTTTTCTGGGAGGACTTTGCTTTGGCATTCCAGGCAATTACCATGTACAGTGTACTTCTAGAGAGCAATCTCTAATAAAGAACTTTAACTCATACAACTGTGTTTGATGAAGTGGAGAGTTTGAATCCCCTAGCCAGGCCTGACATTGTGATTCTATGAAAACCAAGCACTGATGCAACCCCTTCTCCCCTTCTCCTCACAGAATAAGCATTGTTGTCAAATGGGCATCTAGCCTCTGTGTAAAAACCTCCAATGGAGAGCCCACCAGTTCCTGAGAAAGCCTGTTCCACTGAGGGATTGCTCTATCTGTCAGGAAGTTCTTCCTAATGTTTAGCCGAAAGCTCTTTTGATTTACTTCCAAGCCGTTGGTTCTGGTCTGAGCTTCTGGTGTAGTGGAAAACAACTCCACACCCTCCTCTATATTGCAGCCCTTCAAGTACTTGAAGATGATTCATAGAATCATAGAATCATAGAGTTGGAAGGGGCCATACAGATCATCTAGTCCAACCCCCTGCCCAGTGCAGGATCAGCCTAAAGCATCTCTGACAAGTATTCATCCAGCCTCTTCTTGAAAACTGCCAGTGAGGGGGAGCTCACCACCTCCCTAGGCAGCTGATTCCACTTTTGAACTACTCTGACCATGAAAAAGTTTTTCCTAATATCCAGTCGGTACCTTTGTGCATGTAGTTTTAGCCCATTGCTTCGCGTCCTACCCTCTGCTGCCAACTGGAACAGCTCCCTGCCCTCCTCCAAATGACAGCCTTTCAAATATTTAAAGAGAGCAATCTTGTCCCCCCTCAACCTCCTCTTCTCCAAACTAAACATTCCCAAGGCCCTCAGCCTTTCCTCGTAGGGCTCAGTCTCCAGACCGCTGATCATCCTCGTCACTCTCCTCTGTACACTCTCGATTTTGTCCACATCCTTTTTGAAGTGAGGCCTCCAGAACTGCACACAGTACTCCAGGTGCGGCCTGACCAAGGCAGTATAGAGAGGGGCTATGATCTCCTGCGATTTCGATGCTATGGCCCCTTTGATACAACCCAGGATTGAATTAGCCTTTTTTGCCACCGCATCACACTGACTGCTCATATTCAGTTTACAGTCCACTCTTACCCCAAGATCCCTTTCACACAGGGGTGGGCAAATTGCGGCCCGCAGGCCACATGCGGCCCGCTACAGAGTTTTTTGTAGCCCGCCAAGACAGTCAGAAAAATCCGCCTTGAACCGAGATTTCCTTCCCATGCGTGATATGAAATTAGCACAATAAATAAATTGAATAAAACTACCACTATTTTATTTAATTTATATTTATTGATTTTTATGATACAATTTATACCTTTTCTGAAATGCAAAGTTAACTAATGAATGCAATCATTTTAAAAGGTGCAGCCCTCTGCTATCCTCCACTCCCACAAAGTGGCCCCTGAGCCAAAACAATTGCCCACCCCTGCTTTCACATATACTACTGCCCAGAAGTGTATCCCCCATCCAGTATTTGTGCTTCTCATTTTTGTGGCCCAGATGTAATACTGTGCACTTGTCTTTGTTGAATTGCATCCTATTCACAGCTGCCCCTTTCTCCAGAGTATTCAGGTCTTGTTGAATTTTAATTCTATCTTCTTGGGTGTTTGCTACCCCTCCCAATTTATCATCAGCAAACTTAATGAGCAGCCCTTCCACTCCTTCATCCAGATCATTGATAAAAATATTGAAAAGTACCGGGCCCAAAACCGAGCCCTGCGGCACCCCACTGGACACCTCCCTCCAATCTGATGAAACGCCGTTGACCACCACTCTTCGAGTGCGGTCCTCCAACCAGTTCCCTATCCACCGAACTGTCCTATAGTCCACTCCACAGTCTTCCAGTTTGCCCATCAGAATGTCATGGGGGACCTTATCAAAAGCTTTACTGAAATCCAGATAAATCACGTCAACAGAGTTCCCCCGATCCAGCAAGCTGGTCACTCGATCAAAGAGTGACCAGATTATCATATCACCTCTCAGCCATCTCCTCTCCAGGTTATAAATGTGGAAGCATAACTCCTGTTTGGTGTCGGTTACTTGGAAGACAATTCTAGAACTGCTTCAATTGCACTGGTTACTTAGTTGCTTCCAGGCCTAATTTAAAATGCTGATTTAAAGCCCTTCATCGCCTTAGAACCTGGTACACTTGTGCTTGGCAGCTGTGCCCTTCAGACAGCCTTTTCCTGGTGGTGCACTTAAGATTGCCTGGATAGCAACGTTTATATCATGGGCTTTTCCTGTGGCAGGTCTTGTCCTCTGGAATGACCGCCAGCAGGTGTTTAGAGGCTTTTACTTTCTGTATTTAAAAAGGAGTGTAAGGTTCTATTTTGGGCAGTCATTTGGTACAGGAGAAACTGTTTTGGCAGATTTTTAACAACTACTCTAAGAATGAAAGCAAATGTGCGTGGTTTGCATACTGAACCTGCTGTAGATATTTTTGGTCAGATAAAAAAGCTGGACAACTGGAAAACTCAGGAAATGTAGTTTATTTCTGTCTCCAGGATCAACCAAATGTATACAGTGCTGCTAGACTGGCCTTTGTAGCAATCATAAAGCCACTCTTTCCCCACAGTAATGTTTCAGGCTTTAAAACGCATGTTTAAATGGATAAACTTGGCAAGGTACTTGGAAAAAATAATTAGAAGGTCCAAAGCCTGCCTTAATCACATTGGAGGACTGAGCAATGCAGAGCTTGGCCCATGAGAGAAGAGGTCCATCTGGACATCTTGAGAAGCAAACCTACTGACACTTGAACTGACAATATCTTTTGATATAACATTCCTCAAAAATTAAATTAAAAGCACTGAAGTTCTTGCCTTTAAGCCCTGGGGTGGGGTCCATACCACCAGAGGTCTGGGGTGGGGTCTGACCACCAGAAGGCATCCTGGCGAGTGGGCTGAGTTGGCCATGAATTCAAACTCTGAGGCCAGGAAAGGCAGCAGGTGTTGACCTAATTCTCACAGAATTAATAAAAAAAAAAGAATTGTGAATGGTGGGTCTTGATATTAACAACCTTGTTTACAGCAACTGATAAAATGGGTAGAATACCAAAAGATTGCAGGGTGTCGGTTATTGTCCTCATCTACAAGAGAGGTAATAAAGATATGCCATCAAATTATAGACCGGTAAGCTTACTCAGCACTCTGAGCAAATTGTATAGAAGGGACTTACAGTGGAAATTAAGAGACTGCATCGAACAGAAGTGTCTGGCCAATGAGCCAGCAGGTTTTAGAGAGGGCTGTTCAACTCTAGACCAATGTATAATCCTGGATTACCTAATTGCAAAATATACTACAAAAACATCAGTGTTCTTATATGCAGCTTTCATTGATTTTAGGGCAGCATTTGATTCCTTCTCTAGAAATACACTATGGGAAAAATTAAAGGCTTCTTCTGTTGATGCCTTTTATTTTTGATTCAAGCTTTATACAAAAACACCACAATACAAATAAGATGTAATCTTACTGCACTGATAAAATCAGAGAAAGGAGTAAAACAGGGCTGCATTTTAGTGCCATTGTTATTTAATTTTTATAGAAATGACCTGGTGCCATGTTTAAGTGGTTCAGATTATCATTCTCCAAAGCTGGCAAATGAGCATGTTTCTATACTACTATATGCAGCTGATGCAGTGCTTCTCTCGAGGACACCGGCTGGACTTGTAGCTTGGCTCTGAGATGGCAGACAAATCTTATTCTTGCTGAAGTGTTTAGTGGCAGACAAGCAATACACAATTCTTGAGGGGTAGCTTTGAAGTCCTAAAACACTGTCCTAGAGTCCTAGAGCACTGCAAACACTTACTACTGTCAGCAAAACTGGCTGAAGATTATGACAAAACCAAAATAATGGCCTTTGCAGAGAGACCTAGGAGATATTCATGGTATCTAAACGAGACCTGCATAGAACAGGCGCACTGTTATAAATAATTAGGCATTATCATTCAGGAGAATGGAAGGAAAAATTCACATATAAACTATGTTTCCTCTAATGCACAAAAGAGTGCTGTGATGATACAAAAATTTTATTGATCCAGAGGGGGCCTCAATGTGGAAGTGGCCATTAGATTATTTTTGTGCAAGCCTCTCACACAGATGTTATATGGAGCTCCGCTTAGTATTACAGCGAAGAGGACATTGATGGAAAGAACACAGTCCAAATTCCTAAGAGCAGTACTTGAAATACCCAAGAATGTTCCTTGGGGCCAAGGAAGTTTGTAGCCAGACTCATAGGTTAGATTTTCGCAGGGCCAACTTCAACGAACTCAGAGGCTTGATGAGAGTCATTCCGTGGGGGAGTGTGCTGGAAGGGAAAGCAGCGAGTGAAGGGTGGGCTCTTCTCAAACATGAGCTTTTGCATGCTCAAGCCCTCACTATTCCAGCAAAATGGAAACATGGTAAGGGCTCCAAGAAACTGGTGTGGATGAACAGAGAGCTCCAGAATAAGCTAAGGGAGAAAAAGGAAATGTTCAGGAAATGGAGAGAAGGACAGGCCTCTAAAGAGGAATATATGAGGGTTACTAGGTACTGCAGATCAGCCATGAGAAAAGCCAAAGCTCAGTATGAGCTGGGTATAGCCAGGGGGGCTCACTACAATAAGAAAAACTTCTACAGATATATGAGAAGCAAACGCAAGGTAAAAGAGGCAATTGGACCACTGTTGGAAGGAAAAACTCTGATGAAGGATAGAGAAACAGCAGACAGGCTTAATGACTTTTTTGCCTCTGTTTTCTCCCCGAAGAACTTGAGCCCATCTACAGATGGTAGTAGACATGACAGGACATCTGGGTGGCTAGTTGACATTGACAGAGAGGTTCTGGAGAGGCACCTGGCTGCACTGGACGAATACAAATCCCCTGGGCTGGATGGGGTGCACCCAAGAGTGCTCAAAGAACTTTCTAGAGAACTTGCAGTGCCTCTGTCCATCATCTTCAAGGCCTCCTGGAGGACTGGGGATGTGCCACAAGATTGGAGAAGAGCAAATGTTATCCCAATCTTTAAGAAAAGGAAGAACGATGACCTGGGAAACTACGAGCCGGTCAGTCTGACTTCTGTTGCTGGGAAGATACTAGAGCAGATGTTAAAGGGATCAATCTGTAAGCATCTGAAGGACCGCTCAGTGATCCAGGGAAGTCAATATGGTTTTGTCCCCAACAGATCTTGTCAGACCAACCTGGTTTCCTTCTTTGATCAAGTGACAAGCTTACTGGATCGTGGGAATTCTATCAACGTGATTTACCTGGATTTCAGTAAAGTTTTTGATAAGGTTCCTCATGACATTCTAATGGGTAAACTGGAAGACTGCACTATAGGACAGTTCAGTGGCTAGGGAACTGGTTAGAGGACTGCACCAAAAGAGTGGTGGTCAATGGCATTTCATCAGATTGGAGGGAAGTGTCCTGTGGGGTCCTGCAGGGCTCGGTTTTGGGCCCGGTACTTTTCAATATTTGTATCAGTGATCTGGATGAAGGGGTAAATGGGCTACTCATTAAATTTGCTGATGAAACCAAATTGGGAGGAGTAGCAAACACCCAAGAAGATACATTTAAAATTCAACAAGACCGGAATACTCTGGTGAAGTGGGTGGTTGTGAACAGGATGCAATTCAACATAGATAAGAGCACAGTATTACATGTGGGCCACAAAAATGTGAAGCACAAATACTGGATGGAGGATACACTTCTGGGTAGCAGTGTATGCGAAAGGGATCTTGGGGTAAGAGTGGACTGTAAACTAAATATGAGCAGTCAGTGTGAAGCGGTGGCAAAAAAGGCAAACTCAGTCTTGGGTTGTATCAAAGGGGCCATAGCGTCGAAATCGCAGGAGGTCATGGCCCCTCTCTATACTGCCTTGGTCAGGCCGCACCTGGAGTACTGTGTGCAGTTCTGGAGGCCTCACTTTAAAAAGGATGTGGACAAAATCGAGAGGGTGCAGAAGAGAGCTACGAGAATGATCAGGGGTCTGGAGACTGAGCCCTACGAGGAAAGGCTGAGGGCCTTGGGAATGTTTAGTTTGGAGAAGAGGAGGTTGAGGGGGGACATGATTGCTCTCTTTAAATATTTGAAAGGCTGTCATTTGGAGGAGGGCAAGGAGCTGTTCCAGTTGGCAGCAGAGGGTAGGACCCGAAGCAACGGGCTTAAATTACATGTAGAATGGTACCGGTTGGATATTAGGAAAAACTTTTTCACGGTCAGAGTAGTTCAAAAGTGGAATCAGCTGCCTAGGGAGGTAGTGAGCTCCCCTTCACTGGCAGTTTTCAAGAAGAGGCTGGATGAATATTTATCAGAGGTGCTTTAGGCTGATCCTGCCTTGGGCAGAGGGTTGGACTAGAAGGTCTGTATGGACTCTTCCAACTCTGTGATTCCGAATGTGTCAAATTCAACTTTAAGATTGGAAGCTGGAATGGTAACGGTGGAAGCTATATTATGGATAGCAGTTACATTATATTGGCTAAAATTGGGTTCTACCATAAAAGGCCTGGCATATCTAGTTTTGAGGGATAACTTTGTTCCTCCCTGGTTGAGATTGCTGAGGAGCAATTTAGGTCATTATGGTTTCTCCCATCAATATCTATTGTGCATGAACATGGTATAGGCGCGGGTCCTGATTAAACAAAGAATCCTAGATGTGGAAAGGCAACTTGACCTGAGTAGTGTTAAGAACTATTTATTGGAGAGATGCATCATAAATAGGGTTTCACCAATGCCCTATTTAAACATCTTAGAGAATCCTGATTATAGGAGCACTTTTACTTTATTACGGTATAATGTCTTACCCTTTGCTGTCCTGGAAAGCAAATATAAGAAAATACCTTATGAAAAATGTTTGTGCCCATGCAGAGATGGGAGTGTCAAGTCCTTACTACATGTTTTCTTCGATTGCAAAACATATGAACATATTAGGGAAACATATATTAACCCTATAATTGACAGTCTTCTGGGGAAAGAGAGAAGGAATTATATTACAATTATGTTAGCAGACAGGAATAGGAAAATGACATTCCAAATGGCAAAATATGGCTGGATGGTCATTAATAGGAAGAAATTCTGGCTAAATATGCAGAATCCTAGATAAGTATCAATATAATCTGATAATATGGTAATTTGAATTTTAGATATTTATATTATGTAAATCATAGTAAGTTAAAATTTTAATGATTGTCTGGATATTTTAAGTATATGTTGCTGTTGAATAACTATGCTTTTAGGATTGATTAATTATGTTTTTAAGATTGGTTTATTAAGCAAATTTTTAAACATGGTTACTTGCTGAAAAATGCAGCTTTTAAAATATTTATTCTATTTGGTGTGTGCCTCACTGATGTGCAATCATAGGTAATGCTGAATTGGTCGAGAGAATGTGATGGCTAATAAACTTTGTTGCTGTATTAATCCTGTGGCTGGTCCTCTCTGGCTATGGGCAGAGTTCCAGCCTGGGAGTGACCTCAGAGTGAGAGGAGGGGGTTTCCAGGTACCTCATCTCCTCTTTTCACCATAGAACTTGACTGTTTTGTTTAGCTGCTAGCTGCTCTTCCCAATCCAGCATAAAAACAGCTGCTATTGGTTCCTGGCCCCAGGGAGGCCCATTTAGCGTCGACCAGAGCCAGGGACTTTTTGGTCCTGGCTCCAACCTGGTGGAATGCTCTGTCTAAAGAGATCATGGCCTGGCCGGATTTGCTATCCTTCTGCTGGGCCTGTAAGACAGAGCTGTTCCACCAGGCATATGGTTGATGCCCTGGGCCTCCCTGCCAGCCACCTAGAGAAAGCTGTGCCCCTACAAAGGGTATCTACCACCACCTAGCCTTTGCCATATATTTCTGGAGGTGGTTGGGTGGTGGTTGCTGGAGAAATCCGCTGCCATATGTTTTTCAAAACCTGCTGCTGTGTTGCTTGTTGTGTTTGTCCTTTTTTAAATATTTAAGATGTTTTATTGGTTTTAAAGATACTGTATTTTATATTATTCTATTAATTAGAATCCACCCTAAGCCTGCTGGTGCAGGGAGGGCAGAATACAAATCTAAATAAATAAATAAATAAATAAATAAATAAATAAATAAATAATTTAACCTCATGGGTTAAGAAATTCTGAAAGGACATAAATTGATCATATAGTGCTAAGGGAGCTTAGGTCACATGAACTTCCGTAAACTATCCATTCTCCCTTCACATCCAGGCTTTGATAACCTTGGGCTGCACTTCCAATTGTGGATCATGCAACTGAGCCAAAAGTTTACTAAAGATCTCCAGATACTCCCTCTTGAAGAGCAGCTGCAGTAACTGTGAAATGCCCTGCACCCCAGAATTCCTTCAAAGTTTACAAAAAGTAGCACTTACTATGGGCCTAACTGGATGTGATGTCATCCTTGCGGCAACCATGAGGACATTATCACATCTAGTTGGGTCCTAAATACCTTTTATTTTTGGCTACACAAGACTTGAAGGAAAAGGTGAATGGGGGGGGGGGACTCATCTCTCATCCAAGTTGCTATCGAGCTCATTTAGACATGAAGAAAACCTAACCTAGGAGGTTCATGGATCCTACTGCATTCCTGAGTACTCTGGGGGATTTTAGGATTCCAGGTATGTGCTCTGTTGACACTGTGGTGGGTCTGCAGAACATGAACCTCCTTGAAGCTATTAAAAAGGTTAGCCTTTGTCAACCTCTTCCACCCTTAGGGCAGAACCAGCTCCCTGGTTTATGTCAGGTCTTGCCAGGTAAATCCCCAAGCACTTTACTGCATCTCTTAAGTGTATGAATTAAAATTACTTTATTGAAGAGAAATACCAGTATCAAGACAGTCAGACAGGATCATTGGCTGAAGTGACACAAGATAGCAAAGCAAGGTTAATTATAGGGCACAATACATGACCTCACAATGGGAAAAGAAGTCAGTTAGGATTTTGGCACACTGAGCCAGGTTGCCAGGAGAGAGGGGAGGAGGGAAAGGATGAGCTCTGCTCAGTCTCTTAGGAGGTTGGCGCAGTCTCTGCTGGAACTTCAAGGCCACGTTCTCAGGCCGGCCAGGAAATGGTAACCAAAACACCTGCAAGATAAGCAGCTAGCAACCAGTCAGCAAAACAGGTTCCCTCTGCATGTTCTCAGAGGCACACTACACACTGCAGCAAGAAATCCATAACACATGGCAGATATGCTGGAGGCGTATCTGACAGTTTACCTGACTTGTAAAGGGCAGGGAGATGTCTAGAACAATGCCAGTGGAGAACTCATGCTGAATCAGACAGATCATGATATAGAGCCCACTATGAAGGGGTGGTGATGGCTGCTTAAAATGTTACTTCTTTGCTACTATTACATCGGCATCCCAGTTGTTCAAGGTTGCTCAGCATCTATTGACTCTAAAGTCTGAGCCTTTATTGTATCAGGACACACAATTAGTTGTGATAGTTTTGCAAAGTTTTTTGCTAGTAAAGTATCAAGCATTTGTTCTGATCTGGATACTGGTTGTAACACAGGTCTGTCAGAAGAAATGTCTAAAACACCACTTGGTCTACTTATGGACCCTTTTGTCCCAATTTCCACAATGGACGTTGACAAAATCCTGGGATCTGTGAAGGCCACATCTGTGAAGGCTCAGGATACCTGCCCATCTTTGACAGCTAAAATTATATAAAAACCACGTAGATGAACCCTTAAATCAGTCATTAACTTGGAGCATCTTCCCTCAGCCACAAAGCAGTTATCCATCCACTACTAAAAACAAACAAACAAACAAAGAGCAGAACCACAAGTGACAAAAGGCACAGATTGGACACTTGTCTGCTTCCCTCAAGTGTTGATGGGAAATGTAGGCAGCTTGGCGGAATGTTGGACAAGTGACAGTTGAAAAGTCCATTGGACAGCAGTCAGAGAGCGAAGCTGCGAGACCAGGATGCCTACATTTCCCATCAAAACTTGAGGGAAGCTGACAAGTGTCCAATCTGTGCCTTTTGTCACTTGTGGTTCTGCTCAAAAACCCTGCAATGGAAACATGACGTGGCCAGGGCCGGCGCGTCCATTGAGGCGGTACTGGCAGCCGCCTGGAGCGCTGACCAAGGTTGGGGGCACGCGCCACGGGGCTGGCGGTGGCAGTGCTGGCAGCTGAATGGGAGGGCTGGGAAGCCACCCATGTGCCGCCCTGGCCACCTGCCACGCCTGGCCTGCAGGTGCCCGGCCAGGAGTGCGTGCTGGCGGAGGCAGCACGAGGCAAGTGAGCAGGTAGCCTCCCAGCCCTCCTGCTCAGTTGCCCTGTGCTGCTGCTGCTGCCGCCGCCACCACCAGCAGACAGCTGTGGGCCAGCCAGGCGCAGCAGGCAGCCGGGGTGGTGCAGGGCAACTAAGTGCGAGGGCTGGGAGGCCACTCACGCACCGTCCCAGCTGCCTGCCACGCCAATGTGGTGGCCAGCTCACAGCAGCACGCCCTGCGTGATGACGTCACGTGCAGTAATGTCATTACTCCTGAAGCTGCTCCCGGGTGCAGGGCACCTCAGGTGCCAGAAAACCTGGCACTGGCTCTGGATGTGGCCATTTATTGCCCAGTTTCTAATCTGCCCTTTCTGGGCAAAGTGATTGAGAGAGCAGTAGCTGACTACCTTCGGGTCTTCTTGGGAAATTCATCTGTTCTGCACCCTTTTCGGTCTGGCTTTAGTCCAAGTTATAGGACAGAGACAGCCCTGTTAGTTTGAGTCAGTGACATCCATCTGAGTGTAGACAAAGGTCATGCCTCTTTGTTGGATTTATTTGCATGCTGTCTTGTTGAGGTGCTTAAAGGCAGAAGTTGGCATTAAGGGATGTGCGTTAAAAAGGTCCAAATGATTCCTCATGGACTGAACTTAAACAGTTGCCGCTGCAGACTATTTATCATCAGTGTGGGGATCCACAGGACACATTCCTATCCCCTATGCATTTCTATCTTTATATTAAGCCCTTAAGACAAATCATTTGTAATTTTGAGGATGGTTCTCATCAATATGCAAATGAAGTCCAGCTCTATATATCCTTACCCAAATCTCTTGGAGATGCACTAGAAGACCTGAAATGCTGCCTGGCTGTTGTGGTTAAATGCCTAGGAGTTAACACATTGAAACTAAACCCTCGACAGACAGAGGTAATGCTGGTTGGAAAGGCAGAGGTCTTGAAGGACACTGCATTCTCCACTTCCGATGGAGTTCAGCTGACCACTTATTATACTGGATCCAGCAAAAAAATTAAAATACTGGAGGAGCAAATTAAGGAAGCTGCCAGAACTGCTTTCTTCCTTCTCATTCTAGCCTGCAAGATGGCCCCCAACCTTGATATGGAAATCTGGCCACCTGGATCTGTAACAGAATGATTTATCCACACCTCACTAAAGTTCTAAGCCATTCCGTTCCAGAGATTTAGCTGATTCTTCAGATTTACAATCATGTGACATTCTGTCAAGGGCAAGTGTGGTATTATGGGACAGGTGTATGATAAACTCTACAAATCTTTAAAAGCTAACAAAAAGTTGAGTGAGCAGATTATTATTGGTCCATTCTATCAATTAAAGAATCATTAATCTACCTTCGTCCAACTACTTTTAACTTGTCAAAAGATAAAAGGAACAACTGCATATTATACAACCTGCTAACAAACTATATTGAAGTTTATACAAAGTTCACTAGAATATGTGTATAACTAGAATATATTATGATTTAATCTATATTCCTGCTACAGATCCTGCCACAGCAACTTCTCAACAAGACTGCTGTCATGCACTTTACATTGGCCTCCCTTCAAAATCAACACAGAGACTGCAGTTGGTGCAGAACACTGCAGCTTGGATCTGATTGGGAACTAGAAAAAGCAAGCATATTACTTCCATTCTGCCTACACTCCTTTGGCTGCCCATCACTTAGGCAAAATTAACAACTGCCTGTCCATGTACTTTCTTCATTGCGGCCTCTCACTTCATAGAAAGTCACAACTCAACCAAAGAGGCTTGGAAAGGAAATGTCCCAGTGCCAATTAATTCATCATTAGGGAGGGGGAAGAATGAAGCAGTATAAGGACCCCTGACTTCTTCATTTTTTCTTAGTCAATGGCTTCAGACTTGGAGCTCCCAGACCTCAGCTCCTATTTCAGTGGCCATTTGCAGTTAAATGATGGGTGAGCGGCGACAACGGACAACCTTGACGTGTTCCTTTCTGAATCTCACATGGTTTCGTTAATTCTCCATTTACAATAATTTTCATGTTCTGTGAAGTATAAATCGATTTCACTCATTTTATCAATTTTTCCCCCAAATTCATCTTTTCTAAGACTTCAAACAAGAAAACCCAGTTCAAATTGTCAAAGGCCTTTTCAGCATCCAAAAAAAACAAGAGCCGCTTGTTTTACATTATGTTTATCCAGATGCTCCACTCTATCCAACACATTGTATTTCATCTGTCTTTTGGATAGAAAGCTGCTTTGATCCTCATGGATAAAGTCTTTAAGCACATACTTAAGTCTTTCTGCTAAGATCGAGGTAAATAATTTATAATCATTATTCAGCAGTGATATAGGTCTATAGTTTTTTGCTAATGTCAAATCTTGTTCTTCTTTAGGAATCAATGTAATATTTGCGTCTTCCCAGGTCTCTGGCATTTTGCCTCCCAATAATATTGAATTCATTGTATTTTGCAAGGGTATCAAGATCTCATCTTCAAAGCATTTATAATACCGACCCGGCAGTCCATTTGGGTCTGGTGTCTTCCCTACTTTCATCTTCTTAATTGCTTCCACCACCTTTTGAATCCTTATTGGGCCATTCATCACTTGATGTTGTTCCTCTGTGATTTTAGGTAAATTCTGTTTTTTTAAATATTCATTTTAAGGAAACCTCTTATCTTCTATACAAATTAGAATAGTAGTTAAAAAGAGTCTTTTGGATGGCCCAATTATCTGTTAACATAGCATTCCCCTATTGCAATTTTAAAATCAATTTCTTCTCTCTCTCTTTTCTTAGTTTATAAGCTAACCATCTTCCCAGTTTTTTAGCTAATTCAAAATTTTTCCGTTTGACATATTTCAATTTTTTCTCTAAATCTGATACTGTTATCATTGATAGCTGTTGTTGCAGATATTTTATCTCCTGTTGCACCTTAACATCCCCTAGCATGATCGGAAAACAAAAATGTTGACAAAAAATATGGATATTAAATATCAGGAAAAATTGATGAAAATAATAGGTTTTAAGGTTGAAAAAAAAGTAAAATATCTAGGTATTATGCTAATGGGTTTGAACTGTATGCTATTTCAAAACAATTATGTTAAGACATGGAAAGAAATTAAAAAAGGTACGTTAAGATGGGATGGAGTGCAGTTGTCCTTGTTGGGAAGAATATCAGTTATCAAGATGAATGTTTTACCTAGAATGTTATTCCTCTTCCAGACATTACCTGTGTTAATTTCAGATGCACCATTTAAGCAGTGGCAAACGGATATTTCAACATTTATATGGCAAGGGGGGGGGGGAAGGGTCAAATTTAAAATTCTACAGGATGTGAAGGAGAGAGGCAAACTTGGTCTACCAGACTTGAAAGTGTTCTGTGCTTCTGCATGTCTAATGTGGATGAAGGAATGGATGCTTTTGAGAAACGAGAGACTCTTGACGTTGGAAGGATATGACTTGAGATTTGGATGGCATGCTTATTTGTGGTATGACAAAGTAAAAGTCAATGCAGACTTCAAAGATCATTATATTAGGAGAGCTATTTTGAGAATCTGGAATAAATATAAATTGAGACTAATACAGAAGACACCACTTTGGATTTCAACACAGGAAGCGTGCTACAGAAGGGAGACGGCTATTAAACGGGGATGGTTGACTTACGGAGAGCTAACAGAATTTTCACAAGAAGACTGCAAACTGAAGGCAAGGGGGGAGTTGGTAGCAAAGGGTTACAAATGTCAAAGGTTTGCATACGCTCAGCTTTCAGAAAGATTTAAATTAGATTAAAAACTCTGGGGCTTTGAGCAGGAAAAGACAGAGTTTGAAAAAGAGCTTTGTTCAAATGATGAACATGTTATTTCCAAAATGTGTAAGTTGTTACTGAAATTTGAAATGGAAGAAGAATCTGTGAAAGACTGTATTGTAAAATGGGCAAAATAAAATTGGGTAAAATATAATATGTGGGTAAAGGGGCTTAAATTTACGTTGAGTATCAGACTTAAAAGAAAATTTTTATTAAATGATGGTGGTATATGTCTCCTGATAGATTAGCCAAAATGAGTAAAGGTATGTCAAATTAGTGTTGGAAATGTGAGAAACGAGAAGGAACATTTTATCATCTCTGGTGGACTTGCCGTAAAGCTAAAAAAATTTGGACCCAGATTCATATGGTCGTACAAAAAATACTAAAGACTACTGTAGAGTTTAAACCAGAAGCCTTTTTGTTGGGATTAATGGACAAACAGTTGGAAAATCGGCATGGGATTTTATTTCTATATATGACTACTGCAGCTAGGTTGTATGCACAGAAATGGAAAAATACAGAATTATCTTCAATAGAGGACTGGACTATGAAAATGACAGAGTTAGCAGAGATGGCAAAACTTACAGTTTTGATCAGAGACAAAATATTGTCTATCTTTTTGGCTAACTGGAAACACTTTATTGACTTCCTGCATGAAATAAGGAATAGTGACTTGATGATTTGTGGTTTTGATCATTAAGACGGTAATGAGGGAATATAAAACAAGTAGAAGGGAGGCAGTAGTGGAAAAGAAAATTTTGGAGAGACTGTAATTTTGTTTAAAAAAAAAGATGTGTTGTAGAGAAGAATGGAAATGAAATATGTATTATTGTTCTTTTTCCTTTCTAAGTTCCAAGTTCTGTTACTGTCTACTTTATCTTTATTCTTGTCTTTCTGCCCTTTCTATGGGCCTTTATTTCTATTAATAAACAACAACAACAAAAAGAAATAGAAAAGAACAACAACAAATGAAGAACAAGAGATGAGTTCCACAATATCCAGGAAATCAAAGAAAAATAAAAACCATGGCTAGGTATGCTGAAAGGTCAACATGGAAATACATTATCTGATCAATACAAATTAAAGAAAAAATGAAAACAATACATTGAAGAACTGTACAGAAGAAACGAAAGGGTGAAAGATTCCTTCAAAGATTAATCTTATTATGATGAACCTGCAATTTTAGACACTAATGTGAAAGCTGCACTCAAAGCAATTGGGAGAAACAAAACACCAGGAGGAGAAGGTATATCAATAGAGCTATTTCAAACTATAAGAAACTGAGTCCATCAAAATCTTTAAAAGAATATGCTTACAAATATGGAAAACTAAACAATGGCCCACAGTCTAGAATATCTCAATTTACATTCCAGTTCCGAAAAAAGGAGATGCCAAAGATTGCATCAATTATTGGACCATTGCATTAATTTCCCAAGCAAGCAAAGAGATGCTCAAAATTCCACAAATAAGACTCATACATATATGCAGGGCTTTTTTTCTGGGAAAAAGGTGGTGGAACTCAGTGGTGGAACTCAAGACCGCACAATGACGTCACTTTGGGTCAGCTGGAACAAGGGGGGAATTTTTTAAAGTTTAAATTGCCCTTGGCGAAAATGGTCACATGGTCAGTGGCCCTGCCCCCTGATCTCCAGATAGAGGGGAGTTTAGATTGCCCTTCATGCTGTTCAGCAGCGCAGAGGGCAATCTAAACCCCCCTCTGTCTGGAGATCAGGGGGCGGGGCCACCGGCCATGTGACCATTTCTAAGAGGTGCCAGAACTCTGTTCCACTGCGTTCCCGCTGAAAAAAAGCCCTGCATATATGTAATGATATTTGCCAGATTTTCAAGCTGGATTTAGAAAAGGAAGAGGCACTAGAGATCACACTGCAAATTTATGGTGGTTACTGGAGCATACCAGAGAATTTCAGAAGAAAATCACTTTGTATTTTATAAATTACAGCAAAGTATTTGATTGTGTGGATCATAAAAAGCTATGGATGGTGTTAAAAGAAATGGGTGTGCCACAACATCTGTTTTGATATGCAAGCCAGACAAGAGGCTACTGTTAGGATGGAACATGGGGAAACAGAATGGTTTCTAACTGTCAAACAAGGATGTACATTATCTCCTTATCTGTTCAATCTGTATACAGAATATATCAAAAGGAGACCTAGATTAGACTGCATGAAGTTGGACTGAAAACTGGTGGAAGAACATTAACAATTTGAGATATGCAGATGATAGCACATTACTGGAAGGAAAATAGTAAAGACTTGAAATGACTACTGATGAAGGTTAAAAGTGCCAAAGCAGGACTGCAGGTGAACATCAAAGACAACAGTAGTGACTACAAAGCAATTAGACAACATCAACCAAAATAGAGACTGAAACCAGATTGAGATTTGGAAGGGAAGCCATGAAGGAACTAGAAAAGATCCTTAAGTATAACGAAGTATTGCTGGAGATCAAGATCAAGATAATTGAAATTCTGGTATTCCCCATTACTATTTATAGATATGAAAGTTGGACAAAGTTGGGCAACGAAGAAAGCTGACAGGAAGAGAATTAATTCATTTGAAACATTGTGTTGGAGGAGAGTGTTATGGATACCATGGACTGTGGGTTCTAGATGAAATCATGCTTGTGTTCTTCCTAGAAGCTAAAATGACTATTGTACTTTCGTCACATCATAAGAAGACAAGATTCACTGGAAAATACCATAATGCAAGAAAAAGTTGAGGGGAGTTGGAATAGAGGAAGACTCCAAATGAGATAACCTGTCTCTATAAAGGAAGTGATGGCTTCCTTTAGGAAGTTTTGGAGGTCATTAATTCATAGGATCACTATAAGTTGAAAGCGACTTGATGGCACGTAACACACACACGCAATAAACATCCCTTTGGCTAGAAAATACAGGAGGTGAATTACTTGCAGCGTACTGTATCTACTGACTTCTGGGTCTTTTGTTGTCATTCTGCATGCAAAAATTGCCAGAACAGCAACAACTTGTTTGTGTAGAACCCAGCTTTTCTTGGAGGGAGGGAGCTCAACCCTTTCCTTGTGTGGCTTTCCCTGTTCCTTCATTGCCTTTCCTCAGAACTGCAATTTTCTCCATATGTTGTGTGCAGCAATGAGCAACTCTGTGGTTTTGTGTATGTGCACAAGTAGTGTGCATTGGAAAAAATAGTACAAGGAGAAGGATTAATTCCCTTTCCCCTGCTGAAGTGCCCTCAACAAAAATCAAACCCCTCCAACAGCTGCTGTTAGTGTTCACAGTATCACAGAATCATAGAGTTGGAAGGGGCCATATAGGCCTTCTATCCAACCCCCTGCTCAATGCAGGATGAGCCTAAAGCATCCCTGACAAAGATTCATCTAAAGAATCACATCTCACAGGCCTGGTTTTGGATTGGCAAGCAAATTCAGATTCCCCTGAACTTCCCCATTAGCCTTCACCAGGTACCAGCCAATACACTTGCACTGGTACTCTGGCTCTCCCATCTTCCCAATTCAATCTGCGCATCCTCTTTGCTTACTACGCAGAAGCAAGGCTTCTGACTGCCATGGCAGCTATTACCTGCCTCTAATTAAGAAGCAGCAATTTGTTCCAGATGGGCCGTCCACCCTCAGATGCTCAAGTACCGTTAGGATTCCCCACAGATTTCCCAGCTCTGCTCCTTGTCTTCTTACTGGGTGAATTACAGCTTAAGTGGGTTATCAATTAGCTCCCCCACCTCCACATTCATTGTTTCCAGGGTACTGATGGGCTAACTTGAGAAGTATGCGAAAGGCAATCTGATGATAGGATCCCAAATAAGGTATTTCCACGCATTTCTCAGGCCCTGTCAGACTACGGGAGCACTAATAGGCTGTAATCCTAGCCAAATTTGCTTGGTTGTCATGTTCAAATCCATAACCATGTGTAACTTAACCATCAAATGGACAAAAATAAACGCAAAATGAAATATTGCCATTGTTGAGTAAGTTGACAGCAAGTAATGCAAGTACACAATGAAATGTACGCATTTGCAACTGTCAGACATGATGATCTTCCAATGCTTTTGGTGCCATTCCTAGAAGGATGCTGAACGTGGCATAATGTGCCAAGCGGGCCTGATGGAAAAAGGAGGGGATGGCCAAGGCAGAGGATGCCAGCTTCCAATGAAACGTTCTGCCCCTCAGTGTTCACAATGGCAAGCACGAACGGCACACAGAGAGGTTTGATTCTGAGTCTTACATGGCAAGTGAGCCAAGAGGAGTTGCCCTCTAACAGGGAGGGTCTGAAGCAGAAGACTGTGACTGTGTGGGCCAGGCACTGGAATAGTTAGGTACCTCTTTATGGTTTGCAAAGAATATAGATTAATTTAATAATAATACATTTAACAATAACAACAACATTTGATTTATATACCTCCCCTTCAGGACAACTCAATGCCCACTCAGAGTGGTTTACAAAGTGTGTTATTATTATCCCGACAACAGTCACCCTGTGAGGTGGGTGGGGCTAAGAGAGCTCTGGAAGAGCTGTGACTGACCCAAAGTCACCCAGCTGGCTTCAAGTGAAGGAGTGGGGAATCAAACCCAATTTAGGCCACAATCCCAGGCAGCTAGAAATACTAATACATCATGATCCACTGGTTAAACAGAGAAATGGTATTTTTTTCCAGTGACGCAAAATTGGCTGACAATAACTTTCAAAAATGCCTCCAGCTTCATACATGGTAAGTTCTCAAATCCCATCTATTATATTGATATGAGATTGAGGATGAACCCAGAAGTTCCCTTTCCAAATCTCAGCTTAACTCAAACTTGCTGGATGGCCTTAGCTAAGCCCCTAAAATAGCAGCAATGAGTCCTGTGACAGGAGAGTAGCCAGTTCCAGGTTGGAAAATTCCTAGAGATTTGGGGATTCAGACTGAGAAGGGTGAGGTTTAGTCCTGTCAGGATCTAACATGTTCTTTGGTCAGAGTTACGCCATGTTTAATACTGTAGTCGTTAGCCTTTCCCTCCCTCCAGGTCCAGGTGTTATTTTGACCGCGCTTTCCATGGGAGAGAATATTCTTATCTGTTTCTACAGCCAGAGACCTTGACGAGCCGAGCCTTCCCACAGCGAAGTTCTCATAGCCATGGACGATGGGGGGGAGGCTGGGACTGAAGGGTTTGATGTATCACATGTTGTGCTTTCTTTTCCCATTCTCGACAATGACTGTGTTCAGCCAAGATCCTTTCTAGGCCTTGGAATATGGATACTTGTGTCAGAGCCTAGTCTTGCAATAAACCTTTTGAAATCAAGAATTTGTGCTTCTTGCAGAAGGGGGAGACGAACTCTAGATAACAGGGATTCCATAGTCTGACATTTTGTTGAGAACCCTACTTTTACTCCCCTGACCCCTCACCCAGGGAGGATGGATACCAGCGAGAACCTGACTGATCCGTCTGTGCCTGGACAGGAGGGTGCCGGGACTACTGAACTGCCTGCTGGTGGTACCAGGAAGGACCGAGCGACTCGTGAGGGAGCTTGACCTAGAACGAGCAGGATTCGTGAATGTGAACAGCTGTTATCATTGCCAACTCCTCGGCAGTGGGGCTCCAGACCCCGGGAATCCTGGGAGAGGCGAGCTGGCACCATGTTCTCCTGCTCGATGATTGATCTAAGTCGGACCGTCGGGTCAATGGAGCAGGGAGCAACGGGAGGACCTGTTTGGGAAATGGGTCACCTATCCACGCTCTTGGCGGGCGCTACTCGGACCAGCCCCCAACAGTGGTTTAGATGGGATGCACAGGCCGGGCGCCTGGTGGAGGATCTCCAACGGGGGGAGGCCAGTGGGCCTCAGAACTGGGAGACTGCGCACAATGAACTTTTAAGTTGGGATTACACGGATGTGGGCTCAACTGGAACTTGAGACGCTGGCGCAGGAGCCCCAGCTGCAGACCCACGTTGGAACTGATTAGAAAATCAAGCTCATGTGGTACAGTATGGAATACTGGCCATTACGGGAATGGCAAAGGGCTGGATGGCTAGTGCTGCGGAAGAGCAGGAACGCCCAAGAGAAACCTCGGAGCTGACCTCGGCCGGTGAAGATTGGGTACTGGGGATTTCGGGTGACACTGCGGAAGAAGCGGATAGACAGCAACGTGACTGGGAAGAGACCCTGCTCTGGCCGGATCAGACCGGGCCACCCGAAGGGGAGGAGGTGGATTATGGCACTCCTGCCCATTAACTGGCAGCTGGAAGGCTGGCTGGATGCGATGGAAGGAGACCTGGCCCAAGCTGTCTATCTAATAGGCCTGCTGGTGCAGGGTGGGGGCTCTACCCGGCCGGTTTCTCAAGCCCGGGAGGAAGGAGGAGGGGTGCACGCTCGAGCACAGCCACCCCCGGCGCTGCCTGATCCAGGACCCCAGTCACTGTTTCAAGCCCAGCCGGGGCCTCAACAACCGGCACCGCCACCAGCTACTCAAGTTCCACAACCACAGCAACCGCCACCGCCACCTCCGGCCCCGGTCCTGCAACCGCTGCCTCAGCAGCCTCCGGTGCAACCTGCGCCAGCTCCTCAACCTTTGCCGCCGCCACTGCTGGTGCAACCCGGCCAGCCCTGCTACCAGTGCTGCCGCCACCGCCGGTGCAACCTGTGCCAGCTCCACAGCCTCTGCCGCTGCCACAGTTACCCGCCCCAGGCCCGCTACTGCAACCGCCAGCAAGGCAACTGGGGCCTCCAAGGAGACCAGCTAGACCAGGCGGGCAGGCACCGGGGGGACCAGCGGGACCAGCACCTAGACCTCAGCAAATCCCAGGTCGAGTGCCGGCTCCCCTCCGACCACAGCCACAACAGCCACTGCAGTTCGGCCCTCCGCCACTAGCCCAGGGATGGCAAGGTGGAGCGGAGTTACCTATGGGGTGGATTAAGTTGAAGACCACCTTTGACGGAGATACCCACAAACTGGGATTTTCGTAGTACAAGCCCTCCAGTTTTTCAATCGGTGGGGCTATTTGTTCCCAGACGAGGAGAGCCGGGTCACCCATTTAGCGTCCAGACTAGAAGGCAGAGCAGCAGAATGGTACGTGACTCTATATTACTCAGGGGCTCTGGAAATTGACACTTTACAGGACTTTATTGCCGCACTTAGAGCCCAATATGAAGATCCCTTAGAGGAGGAGAGAGCATGTACCGAGCTACAGACCCTCAGACAAGGATCTCAACCCGTGAGAGAGTATGCAGCCAAGTTTCGTCAACTTGTAGCCAAGTGCCCCCATTGTGAGGAAGGGACAAAAATAGTGATGTTCCGCAGTGGAATGAATCCCAGGTTGCTCGATCGTGCTTTAATGCAAGATGATCCCCCGACTCTGATGGGATGGATACAACTGGCATGTGAGGTGGAAAACCATACCCAAGTAGTCTGCCTTGTGGAGCAGCAGCAGGCAATGGGATATAGAAGACTACCGCCCATAGCGAGAGGGGCTCGTTGAGCGCCACTGGCTAGGGGAGCTCGAGAAACCCGATGGAGGCAAGGCCTTTGTTTGCAGTGTGGGAACAGCGGGCATTTCGCGGCCCAGTGCCCTCTTCGAGCGCAGGCCCAACCACCTCCCTCAACCACTCACCCAGTTCTGGCCCCGAGAACTAGTCGAGGTAGAGGAATGCCAAGACGGGGCCACCTAGACAAAGGGCTAGAAGCTGAAGAAGTGCAGATGGAACTTGATGTCCATTTGGCAGAGGCGGATACGCCCAGTCCGCAATCGGGAAACGAGATGGATCTGTCGTGAGGAGGCCCCAATGGCAGATCACAAAGGAGTCCACCCCAGCGGAGGTGAGAGAGGGGCCATTTTATTCGTTCCAGTAATGTTAACTAATCCAAGGAGGGGAACTCATATCTGTGTGCAAGCTTTAATCGATTCGGGTTGCTCAAGAGACATTATTACACCCGCCCTAGTAAATGGCTTGGGTCTAGAAACCCGGGAACTTAAAAGTCCAATTATCTTTGAACAAATGGACGGTTCAAATATGAACCCAGCTGTCCGAGCAACGGAGCTGGTACCCACGGGAATGGGCAAACATTGGGAGAGCCGGTCCTATATCGTTAGCTGAACGATATATATAGCCAAATATCCCCTCATCCTAGGCAGTCAGTGGCTGTGGGACCATAACCCTTACATTAACTGGGCCAAAGGCATGATTGTGTTCGATCGGGAATATTGCAGCAATCATGATTGGAAAAAGGTCTGGGAGGAAGAGTCCTCGTTGAACTTAGAAGTAGCGTTGCTCTCAGTGGAAGAACTCAACCTGATTCCAGTGGAATACAGGGACTTAGCACAAGTTTTTAGTCAGGAGGAGGCGGACAGCTTACCCCTGCACTGAAAAACGGATTGTGCAATTGAACTGATCCCAGGAGAATGTCTGCCAAAAGGGAAGCTTTATTCCATGAGCCCAGCTGAGAGAGAGGAGCTCCGAAAGTTCATAGATAAAAACATGGAAAGAGGTTTCATCCGCCTGGCCAGCTCCCCCCATGCCACACCGGTGCTATTCGTAAAGAAAAAGGATGGGGGGTTGAGGCTTTGCACGGACTTCAGAGGCATCAACGCAGTGTCCATGACCAATGCCTACCCAATTCCCCTGATTCGGGACCTGCTAAGTGTGGTGGCGCAGAGTAAGATCTTTTCAAAGTTGGACTTAAAAGATGCTTATTTCCATGTTAGAATCAGGGAAGGGGATGAATGGAAAACCACGTTCAATACACCATTAGGCCAATATGAATACCTTGTCATGCCTTTTGGCTTATCCGGAGCACCTGCTGTTTGCATGTCCATGATCAATGAGGTGCTACGTAAGTTTTTATATAAGGGAGTGGTTGTTTACCTGGATGACGTGTTAATTTTTACAGAAACCAGAGAGGAACATGTTAAGTTGGTCAGAGAAGTTTTGACCACCCTGATACAGCATAAACTCCCTATCAAATTATCCAAATGTGAATTTCATAAGACTGAATTGGACTACCTGGGCTATCGCATTTCAGGACAAGGTTTAAAAATGGATCCGGCTAAAATCAAAGCCGTGCAAGAATGGCAAGCCCCTTACTTCCCGAAAGCAACTACAATCTTTCTTGCATTTTGCCAACTTTTACAGACAATTCGTTAAAGGGTTTGCTCAGATCGCCCTCCCATTAACAAATTTACTAAAGACAAAAGGGAAGGGAGAGCAAACAGCTAAAACCACAAGCAAGCTTAGTTGGGGTCAGAGTGCCAGGCGGCATTTGAGAAACTGAAGGACCAATTTACTTCTGAACTGGTCCTCCAGCACCCAGACGAAAACCAAACCTTCATAGTGCAAGTGGACGCGAGTGATGCGGCCATAGGAGGAGTCCTCTTGCAGAGAGGGGAGGACGGAAAAGTACGGCCCTGTGCATACTTGTCTAGAAAATTCACTGAGGCTGAGCATAATTGGAATGTCTGGGAGAAGGAAGCTTTCACAGTTAAGGTAGCCCTTTCTACGTGGTGGCACTGGCTGCAGGGGGCACATCATCAGTTCAAGGTGTGGACAGACCACAAAAACTTAGAAGCTTTGCGCATCCCCCGAAGTCTTAATGCTAAACAGCTTCAGTGGGCCGAATTCTTCTCAAAGTTTAATTTCACCCTAAAGTTTCTTCCAGGCAAATCCAACTTCTTAGCGGACGCTCTCTCGCGCATGCCCCAGTTGCAAAGCAGAAGGGAGGAGACTATCGACGCTGTTTTCTCTCCCCATCAGTTAGGAGGTGTGGTCACCACTCGTAGCCAAGCCTCCAAACAGCAGAGTAAGCCAAGTGGGTGGAGAGCTAAAGTGAAAAGCGAGGTGGAAAAAGAGGGGGAGCGAGCGCCCACAGGAAAAATGTCTCAAACGGCAGCGGGAGACTGGATTAAAGAAAACAAACTTTATATTCCCGCTAGCCTCAGGAAAGAGGTGTTAAAGCAATGTCATGATGCCCGTACCGCAGGCCATTTCGGTTATCTAAAGACTTTACACTTGGTTGTTGTGGGTTTTCCGGGCTGTATTGCCGTGGTCTTGGCATTGTAGTTCCTGACGTTTCGCCAGCAGCTGTGGCTGGCATCTTCAGAGGTGTAGCACCAAAAGACAGAGATCTCTCAGTGTCGACACTGAGAGATCTCTGTCTTTTGGTGCTACACCTCTGAAGATGCCAGCCACAGCTGCTGGCGAAACGTCAGGAACTACAATGCCAAGACCACGGCAATACAGCCCGGAAAACCCACAACAACCATCGTTCTCCAGCCGTGAAAGCCTTCGACAATACTTTACACTTGGTTCAAAGGCAATTTTGGTGGCCAGGAATGAGAAGGGATGTGTCACAATATGTCTTCCTGTCCTACTTGCATTATGGCCAAGCCTAGAAGGGGAAAGCCTCCTGGATTGCTTCAGCCCCTGGAAGTTCCTAATCGGCCTTGGGAGGTGATCTCTATGGATTTTATCACTGATCTACCCCCCTCAAAAGGTTGTACTTGTATTCTAGTAGTGGTGGATTTGTTTTCCAAACAAACTTATTTCATTCCGTGCACCACCGTGCCTACAGCTAGAAAGCTGGCCAGTTTGTTCATGAAACATATTGTAAAACTGCACTCTTTTCCTTCCAAGGTGATTTCGGATCGCAGTGGACAGTTCGTTGCCAACTTTTGGCGGGAGCTTTTACAACTGGCGGGCATTGAACAAGGATTAAGCTCCGCCTACCATCCCGAGAGCGATGGGCAGTCCGAAAGGCTAAATCAAGTGTTAGAACAATTCCTCAGGTGCTACATTAATTTCCAGCAGGATAACTGGACCGACCTGATCCATTTAGCAGAGTATTCGTATAACAATTCGGTCCACAGTACCACAGGAGAAACACCTTTTAAAATTGTGCATGGCTATGAAGGAGTCGCATTTCCGTTTGACTTACAACCAGAAAGCAAGCAAGCCGGAGACTTGGGAGATTGGTGGACCTCCATCTCCAAGCAATGGACATTAACTGAAAAGACTCTGGCCAAAGCGAAAGCGGATTATAAAAAGTATGCTGATCGCCATCGTGTGGAGCAGTGGGAATTGCAGCCTGGGGAAAAAGTCTACATCTCCACCAAAAACTTTAAAACAGAGCAAGCCAGCAAAAAATTAGGATTGAAATATTTGGGACCCTTTGAAATAAAAAAAGTCATAAACGGGGTGACTGCAGAACTTGAACTCCCCAAAAATCTACGCCATATACACCCCACGTTTCACATCAGCCTACTAAAAAAAGCACCACCCCAGATGAATGGCATCCTGAACAACCAATACCCCATCCGACTCTTATTGATGGCCAAGTACACTATGAAATAAAAGAGATTTTGGACTCAAAACGCAAACATAATAAACTCTTTTACCTAGTTAGGTGGAAGGACTTTGAGGAGGGGTTCAGAGAGTGGGTGGAAGCTTCTCAGGTCAGAGCCCCAAGGCTCCTCACTAAGTTTCATTCTAGGTACCCTGAAAAGGCGGGACCAGAAGGGTGAGAGGAGGGGTCTTAAGGGGGGCAGAATGTCAGGATCTAACATGTTCTTTGGTCAGAGTTACGCCATGTTTAATACTGTAGTCATTAGCCTTTCCCTCCCTCCAGGTTCAGGTGTTATTTTGACCACGCTTTCCATGGGAGAGAATATTCTTATCTGTTTCTACAGCCAGAGACCTTGACGAGCCGAGCCTTCCCACAGCGAAGTTCTCATAGCCATGGACGATGGGGGAGAGGCTGGGACTGAAGGGTTTGACGTATCACATTTTGTGCTTTCTTTTCCCATTCTCGACAATGACCGTGTTCAGCCAAAATCCTTTCTAGGCCTTGGAATATGGATACTTGTGTCAGAGCCTAGTCTTGCAATAAACCTTTTGAAATCAAGAATTTGTGCTTCTTGCAGAAGGGGGAGATGAACTCTAGATAACAGGGATTCCATAGTCTGACAAGTCCAACTCCCTGCCCAGTGCAGGATCAGCCTAAAGCATCTCTGACAAGTATTCATCCAGCCTCTTCTTGAAAACTACCAGTGAGGGGGAGCTCACCACCTCCCTAGGAAGCTGATTCCACTTTTGAACTACTCTGACCGTGAAAAAGGTTTTCCTAATATCCAGCCGGTATCTTTGTGCATGTAATTTAAGCCCATTGCTTCGGGTCCTACCCTCTGCTGCCAACTGGAACAGCTTCTTGCCCTCCTCCAAATGACAGCCTTTCAAATTTTTAAAGAGAGCAATCATGTCCCCCCTCAACCTCCTCTTCTCCAAACTAAACATTCCCAAGGCCCTCAGCCTTTCCTCATAGGGCTCAGTCTCCAGACCCCTGATCATCCTCGTTGCTCTCCTCTGCACCCTCTCGATTTTGTCCACGTCCTTTTTGAAGGGAGGCCTCCAGAACTGCACACAATACTCCAGGTACAGCCTGACCAAGGCAGTATAGAGAGGGGCTATGACCTCCTGCGATTTCGATGCTATGGCCCCTTTGATACAACCCAAGATTGAATTAGCCTTTTTTGCCACCGCATCACACTGACTGCTTATATTTAGTTTACAGTCCACTCTTACTCCTAGATCCCTTTCACATATACTACTGCCCAGAAGTGTATCCCCCATCCAGCATTTGTGTTTCCCATTTTTGTGGATCAGAAACAATGGTTTAAAATTAAATCAAAAGCGTTTTTGGCTAAACATTAGGAAGAACTTCTTGACAGTTAAGAGTGGTTCCTCAATGGAACAGGCTTGCTTGGGAGGTGGTGGGCTCTCCTTCCTTGGAGAAGAGGCTAGATGGCCACCTGATAGCAATGATCATTGTGTGATTCAATATGAATGTACTCAGATTGAGAGAGAGAGGGTCGGAGCTGTCAGAAGTGAAAAAAGGCGTGGAAACGATTAGCAGTGAATTACAAGGAACGAAACAGAGAGTCAAAACAGTAGAAGACGCGATGGAGAATTTAATAGAAACGCAACAAACAGAGATGAGATCGGTAAAGGGGAGGATGTTAGTTGCAGAAACTAAACACATGGAGAAGCAGCTTCGTTTTCGTGGTCTGCCAGAAGTTGAAGGGAAGTCAGCGCAAGAACAGATGACTGAGGTGTTGGCTGAATACCTGGGGAAGGAGGAGGAGGAAATTGTGGCTATCCTAGATGTGGCGTATCGTGTGAACTCGAGAATTGCAACCCAGAGGAAACTACCAAGGGATGTGATCGTGCAGTTTACAACCAGAAATATGAAAGAGATGATTGTGACAAAACAATTTCAAGACCCATTGGAGATCGATGGCAAGACGATTATCATAATGAAGGAATTGCCCAGATCAGTGTTACTGGACAGGAAAAAATATAGAGTGTTAATTCAGACTTTGAAGGACATGAACATTAGGTACAGATGGGAGTTACCGGAAGGAGTGTCCTTTGAGTTTGGAGGGGCAAAAAAGCGTATCAGATCTGAGCGTGAGATGGAGAGATTTATTAAGGACAATGAAAAAGACTTACCAACAAAACCATGAATATGGAGTGTAAAGTATTATCTTGGAATGTAAATGGACTAAACTCACCGAATAAGAGAAAAAATATTTTTCATTGGCTACTAAAACAAAAATGTGATATTGTTTGTTTGCAGGAGACCCATATTAGAAAACAGGATGTAAAATATTTAAAATCTGGAAAACTGGGCAAAGAATTTGTAGCGGCTTCCAACAAGAAAAAAAGAGGAGTGGTGTTGTATATAAAAGAGGAGCTGCAGCCAAAATTTGTTATGAGAGATGTGGAAGCTAGATTCGTAGCAGTGGAATGTAATTGGAACTTAAAGAGAGTGTTGGTAGTCGGACTTTATGCACCTAACGGTGCAAAAGAAAGCTTCTTTGAGGACTTAAGGAAGCATTTAGACGATTTTGTATATGACCAGATAATTCTTGCTGGAGATTTCAATGGAGTGACAGAGTTGGAACTAGACAAAAAGACTACAAAAGCACAAAAGAAAAGAGGATTATTGCCAAAGCTTTTTTTTGAGTTGATTCAACAAGAGACTCTCGAAGACGTATGGAGGAGAGAATATCCTAAAACCAGACAGTTTACTTTTTATTCCGCAAGGTATCTTACATTATCAAGAATTGATATGATCTGGGCCTCAAAGGACTTAGCGTTATGGACTAAGGAGGTAGAAATAATGCCGATGGTAGGCTCAGATCACAACCCAATTATGTGGAAATTTGGAAAAAGGAGAAAAAGGAAAGCCTGGAGAATAAATGAGGACTTGTTACAGGAAAGTGAGAATATGGAAACATTGAGAAGAGAGACTAAGTTTTTTATACAATACAACGTGAATAAAGAAGTACCAACCAATAAAGTTTGGGATGCGTACAAGGCGGTTGTAAGGGGCATACTAATGGATTTAAATGGCAGAGCAAGAAAAAAGAAAGAGGAGAAAAGACAAGAGATTGAGGAGAAAATAAAAGCCAAAGAAGCACAGTTAAAAAAGAGACCAGGGAAAAAGAAAATATACCAGGAAATCAAAATTCTTCAAGAACAGCTAATAGCAATGAGTAATAAAGAATTGGAGTGGAACCTTAAAAGACTGAATCAAAAAGTGTTTGAGGGTGCTAATAAACCTGGGAAATATTTGGCATGGCAATTGAAGAAGAAAAGGGAAAAGAAAATAATAAATAAAATTTGTGAGGAAGATAAAACGTACTTGGAGCAGACTACCATTAGTAGAGCCTTCTATAAATTTTATGCTAAGCTGTATAATAAAAAAGAAGTAAATAAAGAATCAATAGCATCATATCTGGAGAAAACCAAACTTCCAGAAATCTCGGAAGCTTGGAGAAATAAGTTGAACAGTGAAGTAACTGACGAGGAAATAAGCAAGGCAATACAATCCGCAAATCTAGGAAAGGCGCCAGGGCCAGACGGACTTACGGCTAAATTTTATAAGACAATGGCCAATGAACTGGCACCATTCCTAAAAGAAGTGATGAATGGAGTTTTTAGGGATCAAAGGATTCCAGATACTTGGAGTGAAGCGAATATATCATTGATCCCAAAAGAGGGCCAAGACCTGACCAACGTGAAAAATTACAGACCTATATCACTACTTAACAATGACTATAAAATTTTTGCGAAGATATTGGCGGAGAGATTGAAGGGGTGGCTCTCGGAAGTCATAGAGGAGGAACAAGCAGGCTTTTTGCCAGACAGACAAATAAGAGACAATTTAAGGACAGTGATTAATGCTATTGAATACTATGACAAGCGTTGTGACAAAGAGGTTGGTTTCTTCTTTGTAGACGCTGAAAAAGCGTTTGACAATTTAAACTGGGACTTTATGTTTGCCACTATGGAAAAGCTACAATTGGGAGAAAGATTCGTCAGAGCAATTAAGGAAATTTATAGAGACCAGACTGCAGCAATTGTAGTGAATGATGAACTGACCAAGAAATTGATGATTAGTAAAGGAACAAGACAAGGTTGCCCGTTATCTCCATTGTTGTTCATTTTAGTTTTGGAGATTCTGATGATACAAATCCGACAAGATGAGGAAATACGAGGAATAAAAATAAAGGACTATTCATATAAGGTCAGAGCATTTGCAGACGACATAATGTTAATCGTAGAAGACCCACTGGAGAACATGCCAAAAGTGATAGACAAGATCAAGGAGTTTGGAGACTTGGCAGGTTTCTTCATTAACAAAAAGAAGTCAAAGATATTATGCAAAAACATGACTAAGCAGAAACAACAATTGTTAAGGGAAACAACGGATTGTGAAGTAACTAGTAAGGTGAAATACTTGGGAGTTGAGCTGACTGCAAAAAATATAGATTTATTCAAGAATAATTATGAAAAATTATGGACTCAGATAGAGAGAGACTTGATTAAATGGAATAGATTGAATCTGTCATGGTTGGGCAGGATTGCAGCAGTTAAGATGAATGTGTTACCAAGAGTAATGTTTCTGTTACAGACAATACCAATCATCAGAGACTCTAAACAATTTGAAAAATGGCAGAGGAAAATATCAGATTTTGTTTGGGCAGGCAAGAAGCCTCGAGTGAAAGTAAAAGTTTTACAAGATGCAAAGGAGAGAGGCGGAATGCAACTGCCCAATCTGAGACTTTACCACGATGCAATCTGCCTAGCTTGGCTAAAAGAGTGGATGACACTAAAGAATAAGAAACTATTAGCCCTAGAGGGATATAAAAAAATTTTTGGATGGCACGCATACCTATGGCACGACAAAGTAAAGGCCAACTCGATGTTCCTACATCATTTTGTAAGGAGAAGTTTATATACAATCTGGAAGAAGTACAGAATTTACTTACAAGAAGGAACCCCCTTGTGGGTGGTTCCATATGAGGTGATAGATCCGAGAGCTGTTGATAACGAGCAACAATGTTTAACATACAAAGAAATAACTAAAATTGAAGTATCTAAACTTAGAATAAAGACGCAAGAGGAACTATCACCTAACTACGATTGGTTCCAGTACAGACAGATTAGAGATTTATACAATTCGGACTCTGCAAGAGGGGGCATACGAACAGAGAACTCGGAACTAGAGCAGACCCTTCTTAAAGAAGATAAGAAAAGAATATCCAAGGTATACCAAGTACTGTTGAAGTGGTATACCGAGGATGAGATAGTTAAAACACAGATGGTGAAATGGGCTATAAACTTCAATAAAGAAATAACAATGGAGGCATGGGAATACTTGTGGAAAACTACAATGAAGATAACGACATGTATCAATATTAAAGAGAACATTTTCAAAATGATCTATCGTTGGTACATGACACCAAAGAAGATTGCGCTAGGGAACTTGAATACTTCTAATAAATGCTGGAAATGTAAGAAACATGAGGGCTCCCTCTACCACATGTGGTGGTCGTGTGAGGTAGCTAGGCAGTACTGGGGGGAAATAATAAGAGAAATGAGTGAAATTTTACAATTTCAAATTAATAAGAACCCAGAACTCCTGCTACTGAACTTGGGAATGGAGGGAATTCCAGCCCAACATAGGACGTTGATATTTTATATGACAGCAGCCGCTAGACTTTTGTATGCGCAGAAATGGAAAGTACAAGAAGTGCCAACTATTGAAGATTGGATCTACAAATTGCTGTATATGGCTGAAATGGACAAGATGACAAGAAAACTGAGAGATCTGGACTCAGGGCAGTTTAACACAGACTGGGAGAAGCTGAAACAATATCTGGAGAAGAAATGGGAGGTGGGAGGAAAACTGTGGCAGTTTGAGAACTACTGAAGTATAATAAAAGTATAAAAGAGAGGGGTGACTTTACCGGGGGAGGAAGAGAAATGTGAATTTATAAGCAGTTAGATTAGTAGATTGATATATATATAGACATGTATAGGTTAACTGATAGAACATTGATAGAGAATAATTAATGACAAGGTTTAAATATGAGGATTGAGTAACTAACAACATTTTCTTTCTTTGATAAGATTTATATGCACCAAACTGAATGTACAGAAGAGTTAAACTGATTGATTATGCGAGGAGTTATATAGAATTACCATAAAAAGTTGAAATGAGTAATATATAGAGAACAAATCAAATTGTTTGATTTAAATGTGGGAAATTTTTACGGTTTATGATATATAGGTTAATATAGAAATATTCAAAACTGGAAAATGGGATAAATTGTTTATCTAAAGACGTATAACTTGGGTGTATAATAAGTAAAGGAGTTATAGATGTACTGCTTAATATAATGGAGAATGTATATCTGTTTTAGACAGAGGAACTTAATAGAAGTAAGGGAAAAGGGACAGAGGGTGGGAAAGCTGTTGGAAGTCAACAAAAGGGGGGGAAAGGGAGGGGGTTAGAAACGAAAAATTAGGGGAAAATTGATTGTAATGTGAAAATAAAAATGTTCTAACCCAATAAAAATTTTTTCAAAAAAAAAAAAAAAAAAGAGAGAGAGAGAGGGCATGAAGGGACGGGCCAGTGCTAAGCTCTCACGGCCCTTTCTTATATGTCCGCTTTGGGGTCAGGAAGGCCGAAGATCCTGTTTTGTTTTTTTCCCCATTTATTCTCGGCATAGAGCAGAGGTCCCTGGGCTGTGAATTTCCTGTATTGTGCAGAGGGTTGGACTAGATGAACCCTTGGGGGTCCTTTCCAGCTGTATGTTTCTATGTATTGGTTTCAGAATGGTTCTTAAGCTTGGTGATTTTCAAAGACAGTTGTATGTTCATAAACCAAGTCACAGAGACTAATTTTCCACACAGATCTTTGCTAACAGAACTCTCATCTCTTCCACACATAGATTCACTCAGGTCTTCCCATACAGCTTGCCTGAACTAGACATATTAATCTCTCTCTCAAGTATACACAGACTGACCCAGGTGCACACCCAGTTTGCCTGACTTAACCAGAATAAAACCCCTTTCATATTTCCAGAGAGTTTGCTTGATTTAGTCAGAAAACCCTCTCTCTAAGGTATACAAAGGCTGACTGAAACCCTTTTTCTCAGCACTGACTAAAAACTGCATTCACTCTGGCCCCCTGGGTACAGCTACCGCCCCGTCACAGCAGACCCCATTCACCCATGCAGCCCCCTCATTTATCTTTTATCCTCTGCCTTTCTCCCTAGTGGAGACCCAAAGTAGCTTACGTAGTTCTTCTTTCCCCAATGAATCCTCACAACAATTTGTGAGGTAGGTTAGGCTGAGCTTTCATGGCAGAGCAAGGATTTGAAGCTCTCTCTCCTAGGTCCTAGTCCGACACTCTGGCCACTATACCATGTTGGCTTTCCACTGAGATCCTCCCCTTTCCAAACCCAGTCCTCCTCAGGCTCTACCCCCAAATCCCTATAAATTTTCCATCCTGAAGTTGGCAACGTATTTCTGCATCCTGGCAGAGCCTTGGTTCAAACGAGAGCCTAGCTAGAGCAGTCAACGGTGAAGATTACAGATGAGAGAGAGCATTACCACGGAGCCTTGCTACTCTGAGATTGGCAAGGGCTCTTTCTGCACTGGTTTCACTTTCATGATATGCTTCTGTGGTGCAGGCCGAGATTCTCAGCAGGCTCATGAATATAGTCAAGATTAAATTGCAAGAGAGAGAGAGAGAGTGCGAGAGAGAGAGAGAGAGAGAGAGAGAGAGAGAGAGAGAGAGAGAGAGAGAGAGAGTGCGAGAACGCGCGCGCGCGCCTTTTAGGAACATTTTGTTGTGAGATTTTTAAAAACATCTTCTAATTATTGTGTTGGTGGGAACAACCTGAGATCAATCTGTGCTTACAATGAATTGTTTATTTACAAAGGCTATCCGGATGATCCAGGGCACTTGGGAGCAACGAGGCCAAAAGACAGGCAAGGGCAAGACAAGTCTTATGTCATCGGATTGCATCAGTCAAATATTTCTCCTGTCTCTGCCTGTCTTTTGGCCTCTTCACTCGCAAGTACTTGAAATGAAAACCTTCTGTCTGAGAACAGGGTGCGGATTAGTGAATGGCAGGACTGTGAAACTGCTGGGAGTTAGTAATGAAGCACTCTGCTACAAAGCAGGAAAACATCAAAATAATAATGGGAACAATGTTATTAACTTTTTGTTGTTATCAGCTTTTTGTCTTTTGCAAGCAAATATTTAGACCTTTATTAATAACTGCAATGGACATTTATGCCACTTCAAAGCACTTCCCATACACTGGTGTACTGTTATCCCCTCAACAATCTTCTTCAGATAATATTGTTATGAATGGATGTGTTATTCGGTATTTCTGATTTAAAAATACAGCTGAAGAATTTCAGGAATCCGGATGTATATCCGAGATTCACTGATGTATTGCTATTCCAATACTGATTATTCCTGAAAATAATTATAAATAACTGTGACTGGCATTTTAAAGATTGCAGCAGTTTGCTTTTCTTGCTTTGGAACATTTCCTAGGCCAAAAAAAGAGGCGGGGCGGGGGGGGGGGCGAAGTGAGTCTCACAAGCAAATGGCATCACATGTTATAGCGACCTCAATTGTCTATCCAGTCATGACAAATCTCTCTTAGCCCACAGAAATGGCTTGGCAGCAGGCAACTTCACAGTGAATTTTTTGGGAGTGTATGGTTTTGTGTCTTTGTTTTACTTCTGTTGTCTGCTTCAAGGTTGGTTCTGCAGGGATTCTCTGGTTTGGAATTGGTTCTGTTGGGGTTTGTTGGTCCTTTTTGCATTTGGACACTTTGGGTCAGTTGTTGCTCTTATGTGTTTGGCTAGGGTTTCTTTGACCGGGAGAAGGCATTGGATTCCTTACCCCCAATAGGAAACCATGGAGAGTCGCTGAGAATACCTTGTTCAGGAAGCCCCTAGAACATGAAACTTGCCCACTCTTCTTTAGTGGGTCTTTAGTGGGCAGGCAGCTATCCTGCCACTGCAATGTTCATGTCATTTGCTTCAAAAACAGCCCCCAGAAAGATTTTCTCATAGGGAATAACGGACCTGGTTAATTTTGGAATCCTGGGAAAAAAACAGATCCAAATACCAAACCTGGATAGTAGGACCAAAATATAGGGAAAAAACAGTATTTATGGCTGTCCCAATTCTCAAATCCAAAAAATACCAATAGCAGGGGTGTGCTATATAGCCGGCTAAATAGCTGGATATATGCCAATTCAGCATAATCCAGTTATTCTTATTAATCCCTAACTACTTCAGGATAGCCCAATCTTGATGAGCTGGATTTAATCCAGAAAATGCAGCTGCAGCCATTGACTGCCTTTCCAGGCTTTCCCCCTTTTTTCCTGGCCTTTTTGTAGCAGGGGAGGGGGGAGTGAGGCAGGAGGGAGGAGTGAGTGAGTGGCCAATGGTGTGAGAGAGAGCTAATTGGGATTCTCTGAGGGGAGACATGCTTTTTCAAATCTGCAAGAGATTAAAAGCAGCAGTGGCTCAGAGCAAACTCCATTTTGAGTCAGAGATTGGAGAGCCTGCCATGTGAGTGCTTAACCTGCAACTCTTCTCTGTCAGGATTCACTGCCTGCCTGCAGGATGACCTAAGGGCCTGCGCTGCCTGGAGGGCTTCTCCCTGATTTGAGAGTTGTATAGACTGTTTTTTCCTGTCTTTGGGGAGAGGGTGTTGGCCAGGTGTTTGGGAAGGATAGGATGGCTGGGATGAGTTTTCTTCTTACTTTTTATCTTTTAAAATGGTTTTTCCTATTGTGGGTGCTTTGCTTTTGCTAAATTGTTTGCTAGCAATTCGCTGCTATTCATTTATTTGCAGACTGTTCTTCTGGGGGGTGGGGGTGGGCTTCTTTCTCAAGTTGTTGCTTGCATGCTGGTTTGTTTGTTTTTCCTGAGAGACTTCCGGTTTGGGGGGCGTAGCTTTCCTGTTGTTATTGCTTTTTCTTCTGGTTCAAAAAGCAAGAGTTTCCTGCTTGCTCTTTGTTGTTGTTGAAAGTCCCTGTTCTGGTTTTGGTGGGGAGGTTGTTTCCCACCAGTGAACGACGACGTATTGTTCTGCATTGCAGTTGTGACTATTTTTGCCACTAGTAGACTCTAGGGTGCTCTTGTTGGGTGATTCAGAAAACTAGGTGAATTTTTTAAAAAGGTTTTTAAATGTAGGTTGTTAACAGAATAAATAATTATAAATAATTTTTAGCTTATAAGGACCAAAAGTTTTCTCCCCTTAAGGGATTTGTGTAGGAATTAAAAGGGTGTGAGTATTGTGTTCTAGTCAAACAGATAAGTAGCCTTCCGCTTAGTAAAAAACAAACAGGTAGACTGCTGCCTTGCTTCGGGGCTTCAGTGAACCCAGGCCTGGTTCTTTAGGAAAGAACGACATGTTTGTACTGCCATAGGCTGAACTGTAGTCTGTTTCAGGTTGCTGCTCGATTCCCAAAGAGGAATTAAGCTCTTTACTAGTGTGTAGTTAATTAATAGCACCTAAATCTTTTTTAAAAGGAGATTTTTCCATCTCCAGGTTAAAACCAAAACAATTAGCAAGCTTTTAGATCCAGAGGAGTTAGCCGTAGATCCAGATAAGTTAGCCATTAGAACTTCTCGAAAGCTTATGCTACAATAAAATTGGTTAGTCTTAAAGGTGCTACAAGCTTTTAGAGTAGGTGCTAGTCAGAGCAGCTTCAAAAAAACTTGATTTTTGGATAGGTATGGAGTGTTGGTAAATTTTAGTGGGTTAGCGTTCTGTGTTAGTGCGTGTAACACAGTACATCTAGGTTAAACTGTACTGGGAAGGCAGAATGAGGGAGAAGAGAGTGCAAAGGCACCTGGGAGAAAGGTAAGAGTGAAGACTAGAGGGGTGGAGGGGAGAGGTAGGGCTGAGGCTCTCCTCACAACTGCTCAGAAGAGGCCAGCCCCTGTGCAGCTGCCTTCCATCCGCCTGGCCTCTAGCTGTGCCGATGACAGCAAGGGGGATTGCCAGGCCCTCCTCACTGAGGGCGTTGCAGGAGCTCTGCTCCCACAAGTGCCCGAGGCAGGAGCTGGCTCTGGGGCAGGGCCTGTTGCTGAGGCTCCCCCTCCCCACCTATTGAGGCTCGGCAGCAGGAAGAGGAGCAGCATGAGGTGCCCTTTGGTGTGCCTTCCCACTTTCCTCTGAGGCCAGCAGCAGGTCTTCCAGGAAGAGAGGATGGAGGTGGCAGAAGAGGAAGAGATGGAAGAAGAGTCCCCTAGGGTGCTGCCATCTCAAGCCCCTTGTCCTCAGCCATCCCTTCCTTTCCTCCCTCCCCAGATGCCTGGCTCCTAGGGTGCATGCTGCGACAGGGCAGTGTGGGCGCCCCTACACCTCCACCGCCTGGGAGCACTTCCAGGGGATCGACCACTATGCACAGTGCCAACATTGTAGGGCCTGGATTAGTCGAAATAAAGACCTGAATCATCCCTCAACGAGCAGCCTCTGGAACCACTTGAGAAAGCACTACCAAGCAGTGCTTCTTTGCGGGAGGGGGGGAGAGGCTGGCACCACATGGCCTGCAGCAAGCCAGCAGGGGTGGGGTCATCCCACAACCACCTCTGCCCTCTCCCAAGGTCTCCTGAAGAGAAGAGCCAAGCATCTCTGGTGGACATGTTTGCTGTGGGTGGCACTAGTGATCTAGAGGCAATGAAGTGCATCACCAAACTGATTGCTTCAGAAGGGCATCCTTTTTCCATAGCTGAAGATATCAGCTTCTGTGGACTGCTCCAAGAAGTCAGTCCTTGGTACATTGCCCCCCCCCCCCGCTTAAGCCGGCAGCCCCGCCATTCCCTTTGCCTGCTGCAGAAGCAGCCAGGGGATCCCCTGGCCGCTCCTGCAGCAGGCAAGTCGAGCACCCGGCAGCAGCAGGGCTGCGGGCTTAAGCCGGCAACCCCACCGTTCCCTTCACCCACTGCAAGAGCGACCAGGGGATCCCCTGGCTGCTCCTGCAGCAAGCAAATTGAGTGCCTGGCAGTGGGGCTGCTGGTTTAAGCCCGCAGCCTCGCTGTTCCCTTTGCCCGCTGCAAGAGCGGATCAGCTGCTTGTCAGGGATCTCCCCGCCAAGCAGCTGATCCAAGCCGGAGGGAATGTCCCTTTCCCTGCTGATGTGAAGCCTCACAGATAGGGGCATTTAAACCACCCAATCAGCTGCTTGTCGGATCCCTGACAAGCAGCTGATCCTAGCCGGTAGGGAATAAAATGCCCCTTTCCATGCTGCTTCACAAGTTCGTGGTTCCTGGTTTGTGAAATGGGATGAACCAGGAACCACACGGTTCAGTTTTTTCCTAGTCCGTGCCCACCTCTACTCTCAAACCATTCTCCATTGTTCCCTATGGGAAAAACTAGGGGGGCTTTCTAGGTGGCTGGGGGTGGCATTTTGCAAGCAAAATGGACCTGGACTTGACTAGACCTGATGATTACACTTGGAGGAGACTGGATGGGGCACCTTCTTTGGGAGGCCATAACATGCTTTCAAAATACCACCCTGGGCTTCCTAGGACCCCTCCTTTCCCCCATAGGGAACAATGGACATCAGTGGTGGATAGGGGCACCTTCTTTGGGAGGGCCATAACATGGCTACCTGAAGTCCCATCTCCCTGAAACTTGGGTGGTCATGAGAGGAGGGTTAGCAGAGAGTCTCGTGCAAATTTGGATTAAGAAAGAAAATGGCCCCCCAGGCCCCCAGTTCATGGCCAAGTTCTGGCGGGAGCTCCTCAAAGTAACTGGGACTGAGCAAGGCCTTAGCTCCTCTCACCGCCCAGAGATGGAGGGACAATCAGAACGAGTTAATCAGATCTTAGAGCAGTTCCTGAGGTGCTACATTAATCATCAGCAAGATGACTCGGTTGACTATCTGCCTTATGTGCAGTATTGCTACAACAACAGTATTCATAGCTCGATTGGTGAATCCCCCTTTCAGATAACTCAAGGGTTTGAAAGCAAGCCAGTGTCTATGTTTGAAAATAGATCCTCAGCTGAGGGAGGAGATTTGAGAGAGTGGTGAACCAAAATAACCGATCAATGGAAGCTAGTGAAACAAACCCTAGAAAAAGCTTAGCAGGACTATAAGAACCAAGCAAACAAGAAGTGCACCAGCCCCGGTTGCTGAAACTAGACGATTCAGTTTACATACCAACAACGACCTTTAAGGGGGAACAACCTAGTAAGAAGCTCAGCCGGAAATACTTGGGGCCATTCAAGGTCTCCTGACTAATCAATGATGTAACTGTGGAGCTAGACCTGCCCAAGAATCTGAACCATATGTATCTGGTGTTTCATTTCAATCTTTTGAAGAAAAAAACCTGGGCCAGACAAGTCGCATCCAGAACCCATGGCTTCACCACCTATCATTGTTGGAGGTGAACTGCATCATGAGGTTGAACAGATAATAGACTCTTAAGTGGAAGAGATGCACACAGTTCTACTACAATGGAAACGTTTTGACAGGAGTCAAGCTGAGTGGGTCAAGTCTACTGATGTTAACGCAGATAGATTGGTGGAAGCATTCCACAAGAAATACCTGGACAAACCAAGAGAAGGCTGACTTTAGCCCAGTTTTCCCACCGGTCAAGTTTATCCTGTATCCTTACTCTGTCTTCGACCATATTTGCTACCCCTCCCAATTTAGTATCATCTGCAAATTTAATAAGGAATTCCCTCTATTCCTTTATCCAAATCATTTATAAAAATATTGAACAGGTCCCAGGACATTCATGTTTAAATGGCTCAGGGAGAATTTACACAGTATGTTGCAAACATGCACAGCACGCTCTTTTATGCCACTGAACACGTACATGTGTATGTATACCTTTAAACACTGACAATACCTTTAGAAGGACCCCTGCTAGATCAGCACAAAGGACGAGATAGTCCAGTATACTCTTTTTAACAGTCAATAACACCTATGCTTTATATTCCTTCTTGGTCACAGCACCAAAATTGTGGAACTCCCTCTACAGGGATATTTGTCTGTTCCCTTCTACCACAGTCTTCATCCAGCAGATGAAGCCTTTTTTTGCTTTGTCTGGTTTCCCTAAAAGCCTAATTAGATTTTACAGCTTAGGGGCCACAGGCAAGAGAGTTACTTGTTCCATGGGGAAGCATTCAGTGCACCACTTGGCTCCCAATGGAACTAAAAATGCTCTCCAGGGTGGAACTCAGTGGTGGGACTCAGTGGGTTGCCCTCAGAGAAAATGGTCACATGGCTGGTGGCCCTGCCCCCTGATCTCCAGACAGAGGGGAGTTTAGATTACCCTCCGAGCCGCTGAGAGGCACGGAGGTCAATCTAAACTCCCCTGTCTGGAGATCAGGGGGCGGGGCCACTGGCCATGTGACCATTTTCAAGAGGTTCCGGAACTCCGTTCCCCCGTGTTCCTGCTGAAAAAAAGCCCTGATGCTCTCCCATGTGACCTTTGGGCTGTTTCAGCCTCTGAAAACAGCACAGGGGAGAAGGCAGGAATTCCTGCCTCTTCCACACAGTGGTTGCAAACCCAAATCAGGCCCTGCTGAGGTTTCACTCATGCATTGCTACCAGAAATTAGCAGAATAGCTGCAAGCCCCCGTGGTGGACTTGCGCAGATGGTAACATCTAGTGATCTGTTTCCTGCTCTATGTTTTCAATGCTCTCTATGCATTTTTATATGTATATTTTTGGTTTTAATTGGGTTTACTGTCTATTTTTATAATGCTCTGTTGTTAACTACCACGAGCTACTTTGGTGGCCCTGACTGGGTAGAAAAGCAGGATATAAAATTACATTATGTATATTAAATACATTTATCTAATCCCTTGTAAAACAATCTAAGCCAGTACCTATCATCACATCTTTTCTGAATCCAGTAGTACCTTAGAGACCAACAAGATCTCCAGAGTGCAAGCCTTCAAGTGTCAGAGATCTTTGTGTAGGGCAAAGATCATCACTTTGTACGGAGAAGTCTATATATAATCTGGAAGAAGTACAGAATTTATCTACAAGAAGGAACTCCCTTGTGGGTGGTTCCGTATGAGGTGATAGACCCGAGAGCTGTTGATAATGAACGACAATGTTTAACGTACAAAGAAATAACTAAAACTGAAGCATCCAAACTCAGAATAAAGACACAAGAGGAACTATCACCTAACTACGACTGGTTCCAGTATAGACAGATCAGAGACTTATATAATTCGGACTCTGTAAAGGGAGGTATACGAATAGAGAACTCGGAACTAGAGCAGACCCTTCTTAAAGAAGATAAGAAAAGAATATCCAAGGTATACCAAGTACTGTTGAAGTGGTATACCGAGGATGAGATAGTTAAAACACAAATGGTGAAATGGGCTATAAACTTTAATAAAGAAATAACAATGGAGGCATGGGAATACTTGTGGAAAACTACAATGAAGACAACGACATGTACTAATATCAAAGAGAACATCTACAAAATGATCTATCGTTGGTACATGACACCAAAGAAGATTGCGCTAGGGAATTCGAATACTTCTAATAAATGCTGGAAATGTAAGAAGCATGAGGGCTCCCTCTATCATATGTGGTGGTCGTGTGAGGTAGCTAGGCAGTACTGGGGGGAAATAATAAGAGAAATGAGTGAAATTTTACAATTTCAAATTAATAAGAACCCAGAACTCCTGCTACTGAACTTGGGAATGGAGGGAATTCCAGCCCAATACAGGACGTTGATATTTTATATGACAGCAGCAGCTAGACTTTTGTATGCGCAAAAATGGAAAGTACAAGAAGTGCCAACTATTGAAGATTGGATTTACAAATTGCTGTATATGGCTGAAATGGATAAGATGACAAGAAAACTGAGAGATCTGGACTCAGGGCAGTTCAACACGGACTGGGAGAAGCTGAAACACCTGGAAAAGAAATGGGAGGTGGGAGGAAAACTGTGGCAGTTTGAGAACTACTGAAGCACTGAAGTAGAGGGGGGAGACTTTACCGGGGGGAGAAGAGATAAATGTGAATTAATAAGCAGTCAGATTAATAGATTGATATATATATAGATATATATAGGTTAACAAACAGAACATAGACAGAAAATAATTAACTATAAGGTTTAAATATAAGGATTGATTAACTAACAATATTTTCTTTCTTTTTAGTAAGTTTTGTACCAAACTGAATGTCTGAAGATATAGATGAGTCAAATTGATTGACTACGTGATGAGAGATATATAGAATTATTACAAAAAGATAGAATGAGTAATATATAGAGAATAAGTCAAATTGTTTGATATAAATGAATGTATGATCTATATGGTTTATGATATATAGAAATATTTGAAATTGAAAAATGGGATAAATTGTTTATCTAAGATGGAAACAAAGACTTACAGTTTGGGCATATAATGTTAAAAATAGTTAAGGATGTACTGCTTAGAATAATGGAGAATATATATTTGTTTTAGATAGAGGAAACTAATAAAAGTAAGGGAAAGGGGACAAAGGATTGGAAAGCTGTTGGAAGTCAACAAAAAGGGGGGGAAAGGGAGGGGGTTAGAGATGAAAAAATTGGGGAAAATTGAATGTAAATGTAAAAATAATGGATTCTAACCCAATAAAAAAAATTTTCAAAAAAAAAAAAAGTGTCAGAGATCTTTTTTTCAGACATGTACCTGTACAAGTTTCTTTGTGAGGCTGATACAATTTTCACTCCATGCAGCCGAATGCAGTGCCTTCCATGAGAATAGTTGTCCTTTCAAGTTCTCCACAGTTAACACACAGGTGTTCCAGTTGAAGTGACTTTATTAGAGATCCATTCAGTTCAGGGTGTTCATACAATGGTAGCATTTGGCAGAAGTGACAATTCAAACAAAGGTACTACTAATTATAAGGAAATTTCCCGCCCTTCGGGTCCATTGACATTCTGGCGCAAAATCCCAAACGAGTTACATGGGAACTGATTAGTTTAGACTAACTGAAGTACAAAGTGAAAATATCCCAGTCTCTGGGAAAAGATACAACGGTCACAGCTAGCAGCTCGCCTTCAAGGACACTTGCTGGAAAAGTGAAAGTACCTATTTTCAACAGATAACGGAGAGCTGGCTGTCCTTGTACAATTCATGTTAACAGTTTGCACACTCTCAGATTAGTTATACAGTCTACCAAATACAAACAGTTACGATCAGCACAAAATGCAAAACACATTAATGGCAGGTATGCTTGCATACATGACAATAGTTTAGGTGGGCAACCATGTTGGTTTGCAGTAGAAACGCAGGGCCTGAGTCCAGTGGCACCTTAGAGACCACAAGATTTTCAGGGTGTAAGCTGAGTGATTTATGTCTGAAGAAGGGAGATCTTACTCTGGAAAGCTTACACTCCGAAAATCGTGTTGCAATCTAAGGGGCCACTGGACTCCAATCCTACCATGTGTTGTGTGAAGAAGTTTATTTATTTATTAATTTAATTTACAGTCTGCTTTCCTTGCAGGGGCCTCAGATGCATGCAGGCAGGTACGTTTTGTGGGTTTGCTGTGAGGGCGTGCTTTTCCTGCATGAAGGACAGAGCTGGCCCATGGTCAGGTCTTTATAAAGGTTCACACCTTCATATGAAGAGAGATTCAAGGAGGTTTCACTTCTGCTCTCTGAAAATGGTACGCAATGGCTTTGAGTGTCCTATCAATTGGTCCTGGACATCACAGAGGGCAAAAGGCATGGAAGTAATAGTTTACACACGCAGAACTCAAACTGCTGAGGGTTTGAGGTTCAAAATTATTAGTGCCTCCATTACTACCTGTGACCACATAGTAATTCATCCAAGAAATTAACTGCACGGTCTACAAATGAAATGGTGCCAGTGGCAGGATTTGGCAAACTCACCTGAACAAAAGAAAAGGCTCTGCAAGAGTTGTGAGAAATTCAGAGAGACTAAAGAAATTAAAAAATATACTACTAAATCTTACTTTGCACCCCTTTTCTCACTTGCTGCCACGCCTCATGTTTCAGAAGCCTTCGCCCTAGCCCTGATGCAAATATGCTATGGGAATCCCTTGACGGCCCTCTTTCCCAAGCCCAAACACCTGCCAGTGGAGCCAAGTCACTCTTCTGGCACTCTTGCCTCGTACCCAGGGATCACACTTCATCAACGAGGGGTGTGCATATTTAACTGATCTGGACAATGACGACTGGTCCCAAATCCAAAAAGAATTATTTACAACATTTGGGATTAGTCAGAAACCTCATAATCTTTCAGCTGTTCTAGTATTTTGCTCCAAAGCCCACTCTCAGACTCAGATGGAGCATGTGGGAGCATTAGGACTAGTTCACAGAGGAGCACTTCAACCCACTAGGATCACTTTGGCCCAGGGGCAGACTGGAAAGTCTGGAAAAGGCCCACACTCCTTCCTGCCACCCCCACCTCCCACCTCCCGGAGGCCTCAACAAATTTATGTTCCAGGGCAGCAAGAGGTACAAGAGACAGAGAGGGGGCTGTACGGCTCATCGGACAGTCGAACACTGTTTCTGTGCTCAGAATCTCAATGGAGCTGGCCCGAATACCTCGGGTAGGCTATGCCTCCGCTTGGTCTGGGCAACCTGTGAACACACCAGGGAAGATCCTCCGTTCCTTTGCTCATCTCCGATCCCTCATGTTCTCTCTTGATCCCTATAGATGTGAGATCCTTGATGTGAAAATATTAAACGTGCTTCTCTAATGACACTGTAACCCTCATCAGGAATTCTCTTAACGGTTGCTTTTCTTTTCTTCTCATCCCTCAACCACACATTTACTTAAGTGTTTCATATATTTTATTCCACCCCTCCTCCTTAATGATATTACTAGAAACCTCCTTTGGTTTTCTCTGCTTGTTTCTTTCTTTTCCTGATCCCCCACTTGCAACAAGGTACTGAACGAGTCCCTTGATAGGGCACTAGGAAGAGTCTCATTTTGTCTACGAAATGTTTTTGATAACAAGAGCAATGCTGTTAAGGGCAGCTCTTCTTCTCTATTCTGACTCTCCACTATTGTTCACTCGTCTTATGTTTGTCAAGGTTAGCTTCTTCCTTGGGGTTGTGGGAACCAGGATGGGTGAGGTATTTTTAGCATATAGCAGAATTTTCCTATTGTTGACAATGTGGTGCGCTACCACCATCTACTGGATAGTGAGGAAATGGCAGGTGAAGAAACCTCATTTTGTGGTGAGCCAATGGGCATTAGGGCTCAGAGGAAGAATGTGGGAGCACTAGGACTAGTTCACAGAGGAGCGCTTCAACCCACTAGGATCATTTGGACCCAGGGGCAGACTGCAAGGTCAAAACAGCCCTGGAAAAGACCCACACTCCTTCCTGCCGCCACCACTCCCCATCTCATGGCAGCCTCAACAGAAAGGAGGGACCTCCACCCTCATCCTTGCCAGCCACACCCCACCCAAGCCAGCAGGGGAAAGGTGGGCACTGCCATGCTTCTCTGCTCCAGACACATTGCACCAAAGCTGGCACAAGATGGCACCAGACACTGCTGTGCCAGAGCTCCTCCTTTCCATGGACCTCTCCCACAGATGACTCGCAAACATACAATTCTGCAACACACTAATATACAGCATCAAACCCTCCTCCCAACATATATGTTTCCAGAATCATAAAGATATGAAGGTTCCCACTGAAACAGGCATCTTTTCCCTCCTAATAAGTTCTACAGGAAAATATTTTACAAAAGCACTGACAATAACTGCAATTTACACAGCTTTCATCAGATATATGTCAACACATGAGCAAAACTGAACAGTTACAGGAGACATCACGAGTAGACATGGGTACGAATGGAAAAAAAAGAACATGCACTTCGTAGTTCATTGCTGTTGACGAACACGAACAGACAAACAGTAATGAACATGTCCCGTTAGCGAACATGTTCATTGTTCGTGGGGGCCAGAATGGCTCCCGTTGGAATTAGAGACCCATATTCACAGGGAGTGTTCAGCAGGCTCCCCTCCAGCCATCACACAAGTTTGGCCAGGCCTCAGAGTACTGTACTGTACTTTCCTGTGCAGAAAGGGACGTGGGTGATGAGTGCAGCAGTGGGCGGAGGCGGCAGCGGGCCACCCCTCCTCTAGGGGCAGGGGGTCTGGTTGCTCGCCGGTGGCACCCCCCATGTGCCCGCTCACTAGGCCTCAGAGTACTGCACTGCACTTTCCTGTGCAGAAAGGTGATGAGTGTGGCCGCTGGGCCTGGTGGGCTTGGGGAAGCAGCGATGGGTCACCTCCCCTCTAGGGGAAAGGGGATCTGGCCGCTCACTGGTGGCACCCCCCATGTGCCCGCTCACTAGGCCTCAGAGTACTGCACTGCACTTTCCTGTGCAGACAGGGATGCGGGTTATGTCAGTGGCCGCTGGGCATGGTGGGCTTGGGGAGGCGGTGGTGGGCTGCCTCCCCTCTAGGGGACAGGGGGTCTGGCTGCTCACCGGCAGCACCCCCCATGTGCCCACCCGCCAGGTCTGAGAGTACTGCACTGCACTTTCCTGTGCAGAAAGGGACGTGGGTGATGAGTGTGGCCGCCAGGCCTGGTGGGCTCGGGGAGGTGGGGGGGTCTGGCCACTGATAGCTGACATTACCCTGCTTTCACAGAAAGGACGGGAGGGAGCGGAGATGTCGTTTGGAGGGGTTGGAGTGTTCCAGAGAACGAAAGGTTGAATGAGGGACTGGGAACTGGGAAGATCCCAACAGCTGCGAGGCCTCATCCGAGGATCCCACTGAGGTACTCACAAGTGGCAGCTAACATCACCCACCTTCCTGCTTTTGTGGAAAGGATGGCAGGGAGAGAAGATGGAGGGGTCGGAGAGTTCCAGAGAGGGAGAGGTCGAAAGAGGGACCGGGAGCTGGGAAGATCCCAACAGTTGCGAGGCCTCATCTGAGGATCCCACTGAGGTACTCAGTGGCGGCAGCTAACATCAAAAGATGGAAGAGGAAATGTCATTTGGAGGGGTCGGAGTGTTCCAGAGAGGGAGAGGTTCAAAGAGGGATGGTGAAGTCAGGGAGAGAAGGACAGAGGATTACCACTTCCTGGCTGCCTTGCGGAGCAGGACCAGGAAACACTGAAACATTTGTGAGCCTTCATCTTTGAAACCCACTGATCTTGTCAGCGGCAGAAGCAGCCATCACCCACCCTCCTGACTTCATGGAAAGGATGGGATGGACAGGGCAGGAGAGGTCCTTGGGAAGGGTTGGAGAGGTTCCAGAGAGGGCGAGGTTCAAAGAGGGATGGGGAGCTTGACAGGAAGATGAGGACAAAGAGGACCCCAACATCCTCCACGTTGGACTGTGCAGACTGCTCCAGCAGAGGCTTGCCCGCCCCTCCTGTGTTGCAGTGTAGGCTGTCACCAGCATCACTCACCTTCCTGCCTTGGTAGAAAAAATAGGATGGACAGGACAGGAGAGGTTGCTGGGAAGTGTCGGAGTGGTTCCAGAGAGGGAGAGGTCGAAAGAGGGACCAGGTACTTGTCTGCGAGAGGAGAACAGAGGCTTACTGGCCACATTGCACAGCAGGACCGGGACGGAGGACCCCAACATCCACCCTGAAGGAGTGCGCAGGCTGCTGCTGGAGAGGCTTGTCCGCTCATAGTCATATCATAGGTGGAGTTCCAGCGGGTGGGCAGGTCCTGAAAGAGTTGGTGCTCGGGGTCCCCCCTCCCCCACCTCTGGAACAGCTTGCGGGAAGAGTTGATGCTGCAGGAGTAGTGGGAAGCGATGCAGCGGTAGCTGTCCAGAAGATTGCATGTTCACAGCGTTCCCTCGTCCCAGCTGTCCCTTGGCTTGCTCCCCAGCCCGAGCACGTCCCTCGTCATCAGGCGCAGCTTGTGCGCCATGCACACCAGGCCCAGGAGGGATGCCTCTTTCAGGGCTGCTAACATGTTGCTTCCTGCATCCATCACCATGAAGCCACAGACAAACCCTTCCCCCCCCGGCCATCCACTCCCTCAGTGCCACCTTTATAGTGGTGGCGATGTTCTTCCCAGTATGGACCTCGTCCATCCCCCAGGCCTGGAGAAGAACTGCCCTGTAGCCCGGTGTCAAGCGGGGCACCTTTTTCCAGGTGCCAGTTCTTGGCCTGAGATGGCGGAGGTCCTCTGGTTGCCACCAGTGGCCGGTGATGGCAAGGTACCTGTGATGACAGCCACCCCAGAGGTCAGCCGTGAAGTGTACTTTACGGCCTTTGGTGGCCCACAGCTCTCTGGACACCATGTCTTGCACAGACTGGTAGAGGGCAGGCAGGACTTGACGCCCAATGGTGCACCGTGACCAAAGTGCCGAAGCAGCCTTTGGAAGCTCACACCCTCCACGACAGATGGGGGGAATCCTTGCAGGGCAGTCGTCTCTGCCACCACACAAATGTCCGCCTCCTGAGCCCTTGGCCTCACCCTTTTCAACAGCACTATCCCCGTCCCTGATGGAACAACCTCCCAAAAGGCAGCCTGCCTGACAGTTCCACTCCCACCAGCAGCACCCTTGGGGCAGGCTTCTTGCTTGGGGTGGTTTCCGGCAACCCTCCCATTGATCCTGGCTCAGGGGAGCTGGTAGCCCTCTGTCACCCCCCGATGGATGTTTCGCTGGTCAAGAATGGAGACCACAGGCTTGGGTGGCACATCTTCAGGTGCCTAGTCAGGACCGTCAATGACAGGTGCTTCGGGTCATTGCCCCTGGCACCAGGCCATCACAGATACGGCATCGCACCACATAGGGGTCATTCAGAAGGGCCCAAAAAGTGCCTCCGCACAGAGTTTGAACTGTGGCCCACTAACTGTTCCAGGGGAGGGAGGACAAAGGGTTACTGGCTGCACTGCGGAGCTGGCAACAGAAGACACAGTGAGGGGGGACTGCAGGCAGGGACAGCACTGGGAGTTTGGGATGGGGACCCCATCAAACCCCAACCAGTCCTCCATGGATCCCTCACCCTCCTCCTCAAAGAGTTTAAAGAGTTTCTCTTCCCCCGGCGGCAAGAGCTCTTCGACCTTCTCCACAGCCCTCACAGGTGATTTTTGGGGAGCGGGAATCTCTGCTGCCCTGCCCAGTACTGCCTCCCACAGGGTAACGGGGACAATCTTTGCACTTTCCCCCACGACCACTCTTGGCCCCCGGCCAAAGCCTCATTGTGCCAGCAAACAAGAATTAAGGAGGAGAGAAAAAGAGAGAACACTGTGAGCCGAGGTGCCCACTGAGCTTGGCCCCAGGGCCTGGCAGCAGCCCTGGAACCAGAGGGAGGGGGTAGATAGACCTGTGGTCTATCTAGTTCAGCATCATGACTCATATAATGGCCAGCCAGTTACTTTGGAGGGCCGACAACATGGCACAGAAGTCAGGAACTTTTCCTGATGTTGACTTCTGGTCCTGGTATTCAGAGGTTTACGGCCTCTATGTGGAGATTCCCTTTAGTCACCATGGCTAATAGCCTCTGATAGACTTATCCTCCATGACTCTGTCTGATTCCCTTTTAAAGCTGTCTATGCCTGTGGCCATCACTACATCCTCTGACAGCGACTTCCACATTTTAATCATTGATTATGTAAAGAAGTATTTCCTTTTGTCCTCCTGAAACCCATCAGTTTCACCCGATACCCTTGCGTGCTTGCCTGGTTTCCCTGCTGGTGGTGGGTGATCGTCAGGGAGCTTGCCACCAATTGCCGGTGATCCGTGGGCAAGGGGGCAAACCACTAGGAGTCCTTGGGAATGATAACCATTGACCCTATACAGGGGCATTATGATATTTGCTAGTTTCAATTCCTTTCAATCTGTTGCCTTTTTCATTGCTGTGGCAAACTGGATTGACATGTCCATTGACCTATGACCCCACTATGACCCCAGGGTCTTTCCCCTCTCAGTCTCAGCATGTTCAGACCCTATTAGCATATCCTTGAAGCTGCAATTTTTTTCTTCCAGTGTGAATCACTAACACTTACTTACATTGAACTTCACTCGCCACACTGTCGCCCACTCACCTAATTTGAGGAGATCCCCCTGGAGCTCTTCACAGTCAGTTTTCATTTTCACCATCCTGAATAGTTTTGTGTCATCTGCAAACTCGGCCATCACACTATATTATTATACAGTGTTACGATGGAGGGCATGAGGATGCAAAGGTACAATGCAGCTTGATTAGATGGGAGGGATGTAGTGAAGGAGGATGTCAGAATGCAAAGGCCCAATGCAGCTTGATTAGAGCAGAAATTAAAATCTGTAGTGAGCTAAGAATTCTAAGTCTCTGTTCAGCCCCGGTCAGTCAATTGTTATGAATATCTGGATGAACTCCAATGAACTCCAAGGATCTCAGAAAAACTCTCTGTAAAAGTAAGGTGGAAAATTCTTCATTTTGAGGAGTAAGATTAGCATTCTGCACAATTTTATTTTGAAAATTTTTGTTCAACAATTCTTAACTTAACGCTAGAGGTTTTTTGTAATCAAACATTCAACATTCTGTTATGGAGAATCTGATCCTGGATGCCATTTTCTGTCAGGGTCTTGGCATCCCCTGCCATACTTCAGGGGCTTGACAGCCCCCTGACCTGCTTGGTAAGAGCCTGGGCCAAGGGCTGGACTCTGATGGACATTGTGCTCTCATGTTAGAGGCAGCTGTGGCTGTCTCCTCGGTCGCTGTCCTGTGAAAGCGTGCAGAGGAGGGGGCCCCTCTCCTCTATATAAATTTTTTTTAATTTTTCATAACTACAAAACACTACACAGCACTACACAAGACTATCACAAGGAAAGGGGAGAGGGAAGGGACAAAGGGGGGTGGAAAAAGAAAAAAAGAAAAAAGGGGGGGAATGAACTACAAACACTAAACACTACACTTCAATGTTTCCCTTCATACTGTCATAATACAAAAATAGCTCCATAGGATAATGATGGAGTGGTTAATCATACAGAGAATAAACATTTCAAATTCAAATTCTGATTAAACTTTCCTCCCCCTTCTAGGTCCCGGACGCAGTTCTCTCTGTGCAACCGCTGTTGCGGTGCTCTCCTCCTCCCCCCCCCCTCCGGCTCCTCCTTTTCTTCGTTCTCGGTGCAGCAGAGTTCTGGGTTTTTATTCTCAAAATCCTTTAGTTGATCTTCTGATAACATCTTATAGGCCTGATCTTTATATCTGAACCATATTCCTTCCGGGAATAACCATTTATACTTTATTCCATGGTCCCTCAGAAGAGCTGCAAACTTTTTATATTTAAAACGCCGTTTCCGGACTAGAAATGGAACGTCCTTCAAAATCTTGACTTTCAAACCCATAAAGTCCAAATCCGCATTGTATGAGTTATATAGGATGGTGTCCCGAATCTTTTTAAATGAAAAGTCAATAATGATCTCACGAGGCAACTGTCGCTTTGTTGCATATTTTGAAGAAGCCCGACGGACCTCCAAAATGGCGCTTTTAACTTCTTCTTTAGTCGTCCTCGCGGGTATCGCCAATAGTTCCGAGACCACCTCCCACAGATCCTCTTTTTCCTCCTCTTTCACGTTTTGGAGACGCAAAATTGTCTGCGTTCGTTCCATCTGTAGCCCGATCAGCTGGTTCTCAACCAGCTTCAGCTCCTTTTTTGTAGCCTTCACAAGTGACGCACTTTCCAGAGCAGACTTCTCTGCCCCCCCCGCTGCTGCCTTAATGGTTTTCACTTCGCTTTCAATTAAGCCCACCCTTTGATCAGTTTCGTTCAGCTTGTCAACAAAGGGTTTTATGGCTTCCACCACCGCCCTGCGCACCAACTCTTCGAGCGACTCCCCCTTCAAGGTAGCCGAGATTGACTTACCGAGAGCGGGACTTTGCTTCTTTGCTGCCATTTGGGGGGGGGGCGCCAACAAAATTCTGGAACTCAGCGAAGGGGAAGAACGAGTCTTCTTCAGATCAACCTCTCCTTCACAAACGCTTGTAGAACAGAAGGGATTCGCTTGTTTACAGGCTTCCGCCTGTTTCTTTTATTTGCCGTTTCTCGTTGCCCGGCGGCACTCGAGGCGCCGCGCACGTCTGCCGGCCTCCATAGGGACAAACGGGCAATTCCCCCCCCCCGCATTGATTTCGGGGAGTTCTTCCCGCCGCGTCCCGGACCCTGGCTCCCTCCCTGGGAGTCCTGGGGGCTAATCCTTGTGGATCAGCCGCCCGGTCAGGGTGCCCGGTCGTTTCCTCCCGGACCAGCAGAGAGGAGCGTCCGGCATGGCTGAGAAAACGAAACCGAATCGAGGGGGCCCCTCTCCTGAGCTTATCTTCCTGTCTCCTGAGAAGAAGAACCCTAGTCATGGATACGTAACCTTGGAACTCCTGAACTTTCTAAAACATCCTCTCCGTTGTCATTCATAGTTGCTTTGCTTTGCTTTTTGCCCTACACATACAGCGTAGCTATTGGGGAATGGGAATTGTGAATCTAGGCTAGGCTGGCAGCTAGGGAGGTGGGAACAGGGCTGTACTTAGAATTCAATGTAGGCTTGGGGCTTGGTGCAGAACTTCATTCCTGGCAATGAACCTGTAAAGGATTGCTGAACTAGTAGATCCTACTATATAAAAGGCTAAGCATTTTCAAGACAACTCACTTCCTACTGTGGTGCACCACCAGAGGGCGCAGCTACGGAAGGAAGGCCAGATGAGGCAGCCAGACCTCCAGAGAGCACACTACGGTGGGAAGCCGAGACCGGGATCAGGAGCAGAGCAGGTGGCAATGCCTGTCCCTGCCTTCACCCAGCTGGGATCAGGTGCAGAGCAGGTGGCAATGCCTGCCTTCCCTCTTCACCCGGGATCAGGAGCGGAGCAGATGGCAATGCCCGCCCCCACCTTCACTCTGCTGGGATCTGGAGCAGAGTAGGTGGCAATTCCCACTCTCTGCCTTCACGCAGCTGGGATCAGGAGTGGAGCAGGTGGCAATGCCCATCCCCCCACCTTCACCCAACTGGGATCAGGAATGGAGCAGCTGGCAATGCCCGCTTGCCCTTCACCCAGCTGGGATCAGAAGGGGAACAGGTGGCAATGCCCACTTCCCATCTTTACCCAGTTGGGATCAGGAGCGGAGCAGGTGGCAGTGCCTGCCCCCACCTTCACCCAACCGGGATCAGGTGCAGAGCAGGAGGCAATTCCCATGCCCCTCCTTCACCCACCCAGGATCAGAAGTGGAGCAGGAGGCAATGCCCACCCCTGCCTTCACTCGACTGGGATCAGGCACAGTGCAGGAGACCATTCCCACCCACCCCCTTACCCATCCAGGATCAGGAGCGGAGCAGGAGGCAATGCCCACCCCCGCCTTTACTCGACCAGGATAAGGTGCAGAGCGGGAGGCAATTCTCTAATCTGTCCTGTCTGGGCAAAGTGATTGAGAGAGCAGTAGCTGACCAACTCCATCTCTTCTTAGATAACTCTTTTGCTCTAGACCCTTTTCAGTCTGGTTTCAGGCCAGGCTGTGAGATAAGAGACGGTTCTGTTGGCTTTAGTTGATGATAGGAGTGTGCGCTTCAAGTTTCAGATAAGGAAAAAATACTCGAATCTGGCCTGATTTGGAAATACTGAAGCAGAGCTTTCCAAAGTGATTTGGATCACTTCAGAAAGCTTCAGGAGCAGCCAGCAGCACTTTGCTGTCCATTTGCATTTGCAAACGGCCAGCAAAGTTCTGCAAATTCAAGCTTCCTGCTATTTCTTAGCAGAGGGCAGGGGGAGAAGGAGTGAGTGACTCACTACAACCTCCTTCTTCCCCCTCCTATCTGGTAAAAAAAGGCAGGACATTTGAATTTGCAAAGTTTTCTTGCTGGGTAAGAACTTTCTGGTAATCCCTAGCCCTAGGGAGGCTCGTTTGGCCTCAACCTGGGCCAGGGCCTTTTCGATCCTGGCCCCAACCTGGTGGAACTCTCTGTCTGAGGACACTCGGGCCCGCCAGGATCTTGTATCATTTCAGCGGGCCTGCAAGACGGAGATGTTCCACCAGGCTTATGGTTGAGGCCAGCGTCAGGGCCATCATTGAGCCTCCCACCGGTCTCCGGTATGCGAGTACAGCTCGTGTGTCTGTCTCCTCTTTGTATGCTGGGGGCAGGAATGTGTAGCCAACTATCGGAGGGTTTTGTATATATGATTTCAATTGCTGGATTTTATTGTAAAATTTGTTATGCAATTGTATTTTATGACTGTTGTACCCTGTCCTGAGCCCACTTGTGGGGAGGGCGGGTTAGACACCAAATAAATTAAACTAAACTTGTGAGGAGGGTGGGTAAGAAATCTAAAAAATATTTTTTAAAAAAAAAAAAATTGTGTGTGATTTTTGTGTGTGATGGTTGGCCCTCATAGAGAACCATGGGGAGTGGCTGGCCAGCCTGCTCTGGGGGTGCTGGAGAATTTTGGGGTGTGTGTCTTTGCTTCTGTCGTGCTTTCCCAGGGATGAGCATGCATTCAGGAGTGTGCCTTTGTTGTGGCACCCCTGCTCTGTGCATAAGTGCTCCTGGGAAAGACATTTTAAAGTTCTCTCCATAGAGAACCATGGGGAGTTGGCTGGCCAGCCTGCTCTGGGGCCGCTGGGGAATTTGGGGGATTTTGTCTTTGGTTTTGTTGGGCTGTTGGGGGGGGGGAGATTGAAAGGAGGAGTCTGCCTGTGGCCATGGATGCCACATTCCATGTGTTTCTGCTGTGGGAGTCTGGATTTTCACACAATAAGAACCAATGGAGAGTGACCGGCCAGTTACTGAAGGAGTGCTTAGTTTTTTTGCAGGGGGAGGGGTCGGTTTGGTTCTGTTGGGCTGCTTGGGGTGTAGCATAGCTTGTAAGCAAGACTGTGGCTGTGGCCATTGGCAGCCACAATCCATGTGTTTCTGCTGTGTGGGAGTCTTCCTCACAGTAGAAATAAATGGTGTGGTGGGACACTATCTGTAGGGGGGCCATAAAATGGCCCCCCAAAGTCCAGTCTCTCTGAAACTTGGGGAGGGCATGGGAGGAGTAGGCCCCCTAACATTTGGCGCATTTTGCTTGCAAAATGCCACCCCAAGCCACCTAAAAAGACCAAGCCACCTTAAAAAAGAAAAGGGCATAATAGAGAGTGGAGGATAGGGACACTTTATTGGGGGCCAAAAAATGGCCCCCCACAGTTCAATCTCTCTGAAACTTGGGTGTGTGAGAGAGAACAGGTGAGAGCAGGACCCCTGGAAAGTGGGTGCATTTTGCTTGCAAAATGCCACCCCGAGCCACCTAGAAAGACCCCTTGTTTTTCCACATAGGTAACAATGAGAGTGAAGGTAGATGGGGCAGTTTCTTTGGGGGGCCATAATATGCCCCCCCCGAAATACAATCATTATGACACTTGGAGGGTCATTATGGGAGACTTAGGAGAAGGTCCCCACCAACTTTGGTGTGATTCGGAAAGAAGATGTGATTTGGAAAGAAGCAGCATCTCCACTGAAAACAATGGCCGAAACTTTCCGAATCATACATGAAGTGGCCCGAATAGCTATTTCCAAAGAGGCTTGCCGCTTCAGAAATTGCTTGTTTCTGAACTTTTTTCCTGTTTCGGAAATACTGAAGGGGGAAACCCAAATCACCCTGACACTGCACACCCCTAGCTGATGACCTCCGTCTGAATGTAGACAGCAGCCATGCTTCTTTGTTGCTCCTCCTGGATCGATCTGTAGTCTGAGGCACCTTGTTGAGGCACCTGGAGGCAGAAGTGAGTATCAGGGAATGTGCTTTGGACTGGTTTAAATCATTTCTCATACAATGGACTCATAGGAGTTAGCCGTTTTAGTCTGTAGTAGCAAAATCAAAAAGAGTCCAGTAGCACCTTTAAGACTAACCAATTTTATTGTAGCATAAGCTTTCGAGAATCAAGTTCTCTTCATCAGATGCATAGTTACACTGGATACAGAACCATTGCTGGAGAAGCAAGCTAACGTAGCTGCACCCCCCCCTTCCCCACTTTCTTCCATTTTTACCTTGATTTGGCTAATCTTGCCATGTGGATCCATGCCGCAATGACCTTGAGACTGGAGTACTGTAATACATACTACTTGGCTCTATCCTTGGAGTCAGCTCAGACACTCTAGTTGATACGTAATACTGCAGTTCAGTTACTATCAGGAGCTAAGAGAGACGGCATATTAGACTTGTGCAGGTGAGTTTGTTTCATTCATTTTTGTTGTTAATTCCCAAAGGAACAATTTCATTATAGGGGTTTTTTAATATGGCTTTCTTTATTGTTTCTTTCATTATTGTTGTTTCATTTTCATAATTCTATTTTATTATTTGCATAGATTTTAATGGAAATACCCCTGCCCCCGTTCTGTACCTTCCTGGTTTTCTATATGACTGGGCAAAGATGAGGGTGGATGCAGCACTCCACTAGTGCCAAATACAGGCTGATAAAATTATTCTATGAAAAGTGCCCATGTTTAACATTAAAGTCTATGGGAGAAATGATAGGAATAGGAAGCAGGAACACATAAAGTAGCTTAAGGGATTGGCACTGCAGCCACTTTGCTTGAAGAACTGTAGCTTGCGCTTGCATGGGGGACTTCCAGTGCCAGGTAAACTGCTACTGCTGCTGGCTGCTGCCGCTTTTCCAAAATCACCCCTTCTTCTCCCTCTGCCAGATCCGCCCCTACCATGCTGCACATCCCTGCAGAGCCAGAAGATCCCCTGCCAATCATTTGTGCCAATCGTTTGTGCACAAATGTCATATTAGATACTGTAATGTGTATATGAAATGTATATAATTTTATTGCTGGACTGTGTGTGATACAATATATAAATAAAATTAAAGTGTTGCACCTGGGTTACACTTGGGACACCCAGAATATACAACACGGACCGAGTTACACAAGACAGACACATCCCAAATTAATTGTAATTCTCAAAGAACCACAGCAGCTTCAATGGGGGGTGGGGCGGGCAACACAGGTACCCTAGAGGGCAGAGTGAACTGTAGTTCCGTCAGAGTTGTTCCGAGGGAAAGAGTTCTGTTGTTGTTCCAGTGTTGATCAGAGCCATGCCGGAGGAAAGATGGAGGAGTGAAGTTGTACTCTGAGGGACGTCTGTGTGCTCTTTTCTTTGTGGAGATTATTAGGCTATGTGGCAACTGGAGGAAAATAAGACTTTGCCGACTGAGTCCATTTAGAAACTTTTGAAGATCTATACCTATCTTGAAACTATTACGCTTATGAACCATTACATTACCATTATCTGAAACCATTACAAATATGTACTTATAAATAAACTGTCTTCTCTACAGCGAAGGAGCCTCTTTTACTTCACAGTCACCCCCTCAGGCTGACCATTCTGTCATTCTACAAAATGTAACAAAGTCTTTCTATACAACAAGTCAAACTAAGGGAACTAAGGCCTTTTGGTGGCAGTCAAGCTGGGACTGAATAGAGACTATGAATGGTTATCTCATTATCAGAAGTAACTGACTTCCTTAACAGAAGCAAACTGATCTCCATATCAGAAGCTACTGTTTGCATCTACTCCGCCCTCCCCTCTCCACCTATATATCTGACCAGTTTCTTCTTCCCCTCCATGCATCTGACGAAGAGAACTGTAGGTCTCGAAAGCTTATGCTACAATAAAGTTGGTTAGTCTTAAAGGTGCTACTGGACGCTTTGATTTTCCATCATAGTGAATGGGCATGAATGGGCAGCTGCCAACCAGTGTGCAGAGAGGCAACTTCAAACAGCTTTGCTCAGATGAGTAGAGCTATTGCAGAAGAACACAGCGGGAGAAACATTCCTGCAATTAAGCGAGTCTGACGTCTTTGAGGACTTTGTAGTGATAGTTATCACCTTGAACTGAACTCAGTAACTGATCTATAACCAGAAAACAAGCGATACACAGATTCCACATAGTGCCCAACAGTAACTGGGCCACAGCATTCTCTACCAACAGGAATTTCCAAGTTGTCTCTAGAGGCGGACTAATATAGATTGCATTACAGTAGTCTAGCCTTGAGGTAACCATAGTGTTAGAATATGGAAAATTTATGTAGGCCTTTCGAGACCACCTCTAACATATGGAATTCCAGACCCTTTTCAAAAGGCCTGCCTCAGATACGAATTTTGTCTCTGCAGCCGACTGACAGTGACCAGTCATGCTGATCTGGGCAGAGGCCCCAGGATGAGAGAACGTTTGTCTAAAGACTGGGGGAGCCTGGGGTGCTGGGATGGCAGGAGTCAGCCAACAGAGAAAGAGGGGAAACAGCCGAGGCAAAGGGCCAACTTTCGGCAGGAGGAGATAGAAATTAAACATGTTAAAAAGAAATATTTTTAAGTGCTATAACTATAGGAGTTTAACAGGAATTAAGCATTCTGACTGCCAAAAGAAAATCAGCTGTGAGTCACCAATGTGTAAATCTATGTGTTGGTATGGAACAGGGCTGGCTGGTGAGTGGGGCAGGAGTTAGCTCACTAAGCCACTCAAAGGCAAGAACTCCCTGGGCAGCCGCAGAAAATTATGCCTTCAAAAAAGATGGCATAACCCATAGAAGCCACGCAACTAAGAAAGCCAGCTGCCCCCCCTCCAGTGGCAGCCCCAACCAAAAGGCCCAGTGAAGCACAAGAAGACAACTACGGCTACACCAACCACCCCCAGCACTGCTCAAACCCTCTCCTCGGAACCCACCCCAGCCCCCCCCCAGCATTCTATCAATGTCAGTCAAGGCACCCCATAAATCAGCACGCAGGGCAGGGGGCACAGGACTTTGTCTCAGAGTCCCCTGCTGTGAATACTTAGAGCATGATGCATTGCACCTCAGTGGCAGGAGAAGCACAGAGAGGGCTACTGGGGGAACACTGAGCACTAAGGCCCAAGGAAGGGAGCAAAATCTAGACTGTGTGGGTAACGTGTCTCATTTCGGAACTCCTCTCTAGAGGCCCAGGCCAAAGGGGCAAGCATACACTGACAGACAAGCAGGGGCAGAAATACAACTCCCCGTCCCCCCAAGGAGCCTTCATCTGCCTCCCCTGTTCCCCCAGAAAGGGGCTGGGCACTGCCCTGGCAATGCTTCTTCCCACAACTGATGCCAGTGGTGTGTGTGTGGGGGGGGCAGCCTCTCCTGACACCGTGTCCCCACATCATGAAAGGGGCAGACCCCTGGGGAAATGTTCCTGGCAGAACTTCCCATGTGCCGGGGGGCTGGTATTCTTGCTGCCCCACACACTCTCTTGCAAGCACTAAGCACACTGTTATTAAGGGAGCTCCCCTCATGTACAGGACAGGGAACAACTGTGGTTTGGGGATCAGCTAGCCAAGCAACCCACTACTTTTATTTATTTATTTATTTATTAAACTTCTACCCTGCCCTCCCTGCAAGCAGGCTCAGGGCGGGTTATAACACTAAAACATAATTTACATTAAAAACTTCAATAAAACCACAGAATTAAAACTACCCCCCAGACAGCAACCATACACCCCATTGCTGCCAATAATGCACAAAGGGGTGGGCAAAAAAAAGAGGGAACAGGAGTTTCAGTCAGCTGTAACTCATACGGGGGCCAGATGATCGTACGGCCCCTTGACAGGAGGCTGGTTGGGAGGCTTTCCGATGACTATTGGACCGGCCTCAACCATATGCCTGGCGGAACACCTCAGTCTTGCAGGCCCACCAGAACAATAGAAGATCCTGGTGGGCCCACGTGTCTTGTGATAGAGAGTTCCACCAGGCTGGAGCCAGGACCGAAAAGGCCCTGGCTCTGGTCAAGGCCAGTCTAGCCTCCCTGGGGCCCGGGACCATCAGTAGATGTTTGTTGGCTGATCTCAGCACTCTCTGGAGCACATATGTATGGTGAGAGGTGGTCCCGGAGGTACGTCGGTCCCTGTCACTAAGGGCTTTAAAGATCAAAACCAACACCTTGAATTTTATCCAGAACTCCATGAGGAGCCAGTGCAAGATGGGAGTGATATGCATCCTAAACAGAACACTGGCGAGGACAGGGGCAGCAGCATTCTGGACCCGCTGTAATTTCTGGGTCGGACCCAAGGGAAGCCTTGCATAGGGCGAGTTACAGTAGTCCAATCTGGAGGTGGCTGTTGCATGGATCACTGTTGTTTTCAGGATGCAGCCGCCGCACTGCATGCAGCAGTTGCAGAGCACTTCTGCATGGGTTGGGTAAGTTTCACGATGTGCCTCAGGTGTCTTCTGGCAATTGCCCCCCTTGTGGGTGGGACTGCAGACCCTCCTGGAGCATCTCAGACATGGCTGTGGCTGCCATGGCATCTGTGCTTTTTGCTACTGCTACACAGGTTTCTGTTTTGCATCTGTGTAGTTGGTGATTCAATAGAAAGATCTGGGAGCATGGCCTCCCTCCCATGCTGCCCAGTCACGGGTTCTAAACCATCCGCTGGAGCATCTTGCCTCTCGAGTCTTTTCAGCTTGCAAGTCTGCCTCACCCAGATGCATGCTGCACTGAAGACAGCTCAGTCTGTCTCCCATGGGCCTTGGGATCAGCTTGCAAAGGCACAGGAGCCATATTGGACAGAGGGAAGTGGCAGAGATATGATTTGATCATAATACTGAAGTCACACACGTGCATTCTGGTACACTATGGATGACTTTTAATGGTTTGTTAGCAAATTGTGGGAAAATACAGGTGTTCTTTTATCTTTGACAACCAATTAAAAGTAGTTAGAAGAACAGTTGCTAAACAATTTTTACTTGCTTAAAAAGACCTAGTGTACTGTTTTTCTTAATACTGTCTACGATTTATAGAGTCTTTATCTGTGCAAGTAAGCAAAGGCATCATGTTGGCTTTAGGAAAATGATAGATGATTAAAAATATGAAGAACTAGCAACAAAGCCCGTTGCAGGAAAAAATACAATGGGCTCTAGACAGGGGAGGGTGGGCAGGTGGGCACTGCATCCTCCATGACTGATACTGGGCAGATGAAAGCAGGGGAGCAGGCATTGCCACATCCTCTGCACCTGAACCCTGCTGAGTGAGGGGGGGCAGGCATTGCCACCTGCTCCGCTCCTGATCCTGTGTGGGTGAAAGGGGGGGGTTGCCTCCTGCTCTGTGCCTGATCCCAGTCGAGTGAAGGCGGAGGTGGGCATTGCCTCCTGCTCCACTCCTGATCTTGGGTGGGTGAGGGGGGGCGGGAATTGCCACCTGCTCTGCACCTGATCCCGGTTGGGTGATGGTGGGGGTGGGCACTGCCACCTGCTCTGCTCCTGATCCCAGCTGGGTGAAGACAGGGGGTGGGCCTTGGCACCTGCTCCACTCCTGATCTCAGCGGGGTGAAGGTGGAGGGGGGGGCATTGCCACCTGCTCTGCTCCTGATCTCAGCTGGGTGAAGGTGGGGGATGGGCAATACAACCTGCTTTGCACTTTGCTCCTTGCACTTTGCACATTTAGAAAAACTATAAAAATTATTTCCTGAAACCTTGATATTCTCCCCCGGTTTGTATATTGATAGTGTTTAACTCATCCGGGAGAAACCCCCCTTGTTGTTGTTTGGCCCCTCTTGAGCCCAGCTGGGTGAAGGGCAAGCGGGCATTGCCACCTACTCCGTTCCTGATCCCAGCCAGGTGGTGGGGGACGGGTATTGCCACCTGCTACGCTCCTGATCCCAGCTGTGTGAAGGCAAGGAGCGGGAATTGCCACCTACTCTGCTCCAGATCCCAGCTGGGTGAAGGTGGGGGCACGCATTGCCATCTGCTCCACTCCTGATCCCAACTGGGTGAAGAGGGAGGGCAGGCATTGTCACCTGCTCTGCACCTGATCCCAGCTGGGTGAAGGTAGGAACAGGCATTGCCACCTGCTCTGCTACTGATCCCAACTGGGTAAAGATGGGAAGTGGGCATTGCCACCTGTTCCCCTCCTGATCCCAGCTGGATGAAGGGAAGGCGGGCAGTACAACCTGTTCTGCTCCTGATCCCAGCCAGGTGAAGGCGGGGGACAGGCATTGCCATCTGTTCTGCTCCTGATCCTGGGTGGGTGAAGGCAGGGAGCAGGCATTGCCATCTGCTTTGCTTCTGATCACAGCAGGTGAAGGCAGGGGTCGGTCATTGCCACCTGCTCCACTCCTGATCCTGGTCTGGGCTTCCCACCATGGTGCACTCTCTGGAGATGTGGCTGCCTCATCTGGCCTTCCCTCTATAGCTGCGCCCTCTGGTGGTGCACCATGGTAGGAAGTGAGTTGTCTTGAATACGCTTAGCCTTTTCTATAGTAGGATTGGCTACATCTAAAACTAATCACATTTTTATATATTATCTCATGTAAAAGTTCTTGGATATGTTTTTATAGACAGATGCTGTTTAGTATAAAAGGATGTCACAAAGATGAGAAACTAGGGTTTTGACAAGAAACATGTGTGTCTGTGTGTTTATGAAATTCCAGTGCATTTCATAGTAGGCCCAGTATGATATGATTTTAAATCATTCTGACTGAGAAATGTTTGCATGTGTATGTTCATCTTTAATTGAATGTATTTAAATATGCATTTATATTGGATTCGGTTTCGTTTTCTCAGCCATGCCGGACGCTCCTCTCGGCTGGTCCGGGAGGAAACGACCGGGCACCCTGACCGGGCGGCTGACCCGCAAGGATTAGCCCCCAGGACTCCCAGGGAGGGAGCCAGGGTCCGGGACGCGGCGGGAAGAACTCCCCGAAATCAATGCGGGGGGGGGGAATTGCCCGTTTGTCCCTATGGAGGCCGGCAGATGTGCGCAGCGCCTCGAGTGCCGCCGGGCAACGAGAAACGGCAAGTAAAAGAAACAGGCGGAAGCCTGTAAACAAGCGAATCCCTTCTGTTCTACAAGCGTTTGTGAAGGAGAGGTTGATCTGAAGAAGACTCGCTCTTCCCCTTCGTTGAGTTCCAGAATTTTGTTGGCGCCCCCCCCCCCCAAAATGGCAGCAAGGAAGCAAAGTCCCGCTCTCGGTAAGTCAATCTCGGCTACCTTGCAGAAGGGGGAGTCGCTCGAAGAGTTGGTACGCAGGGCGGTGGTGGAAGCTATAAAACCCTTTGTTGACAAGCTGAACGAAACTGATCAAAGGGTGGGCTCAATCGAAAGCGAGGTGAAAACCATTAAGGCAGCAGCGGGGGGGGGGGCAGAAAAGTCTGCTCTGGAAAGTGCGTCACTTGTGAAGGCTACAAAAAAGGAGCTGAAGTTGGTGGAGAACCAGCTGATTGGGCTACAGGTGGAACGAACGCAGACAATTTTGCGTCTCCAAAACGTGAAAGAGGAGGAAAATGAGGATTTGTGGGATTTGGTCTCGGAACTACTGGCGACACCCGCGAGGACGACTAAAGAAGAGGTCAAAAGCGCCATTTTGGAGGTCCGTCGGGCTTCTTCAAAATATGCAACAAAGCGACAGTTGCCTCGTGAGATCATTATTGACTTTTCATCTAAAAAGATCCGGGACACCATCCTATATAACTCATACAATGCGGATTTGGACTTTATGGGTTTGAAAGTCAAGATTTTGAAGGACGTTCCATTTCTAGTCCGGAAACGGCGTTTTAAATATAAAAAGTTTGCAGCACTTCTGAGGGACCATGGAATAAAGTACAAATGGTTATTCCCGGAAGGAATATGGTTCAGATATAAAGATCAGGCCTATAAGATATTATCAGAAGATCAACTAAAGGATTTTGAGAATAAAAACCCAGAACTCTGCTGCACCAAGAACGAAGAAAAGGAGGAGCCGGAGGGGGGGGGGAGGAGGAGAGCATCGCAACAGCAGTTGCACAGAGAGAATTGCGTCCGGGACCTAGAAGGGGGAGGAAAGTTTAATCAGAATTTGAAATGTTTATTCTCTGTATGATTAACCACTCCATCATTATTTTATGGAGCTATTTTTGTATTATGACAGTATGAAGGGAAACATTGAAGTGTAGTGTTTAGTGTTTGTAGTTCATTCCCCCCCTTTTCTTTTTCCACCCCCCCTTTGTCCCTTCCCTCTCCCCTTTCCTTGTGATAGTTTTGTGTAGTGTTTTGTAGCTATGAAAAATAAAAATAAAAAAAAAATATGCATTTATATTCTAGAATTTTGGTTAATTAAAAAGATTAGGGTTTATTTCAACAAGCAAAGATTTAAATACTAAGGAAGTCTCTGTGTACCTTGATGGGAAAGAATTAAGCAAGAAGAATCCAAAGAAATAATTTGTACTGAGAAGCGGGTTCTCTAAAGAGAGGTCTTTGTTTTCAGACCTTATCTGAATCTCTGAGTCTACCCAGAATCGGGGAAATAAATTTCCATACTGGGCAGTTCAGAAACTCTAATGAAGTATGAATAAATCAGTCCATTACAACTGGACCTTTTCATTATTTGCAGTTCAGTGAAGTCTGGAGTGTTCTTCAACCCTGTCTGTCTGTTTGTGACTGGATGCCCCTCCCTGCGCCATCCCCTCACCAGTGACTTCCCCTGGCAGCTGCCCTTTCACATGTCTCTGTGGATGGGATATGATCCAGGGATGCCCATGCTGGGATCCCTGCTGTTGGTCTTTCTGATGTCAACGGCCTCCTGTTGCATTGCAGGGGTCTAGTGACACTTTGGAGACTAACCTCACACTCAGACCCTCCACCCTCCTCCTCTTTCTCTACTAGGTGCTGTTTGCAGCATGCACAGGGGTGGGCTGGTGTGTGTGTGTGGATGCCCTGGGAAGGGAAGCTCTGGCATTTCCCCTGCATGTGCCTCATTCAGTGGGGTACTGTGGCTGAGGAGGCAGCTGGGGGGGCAGTGCCCCAGGGATCACGGGCCTAGCTGCGGGCCCAGGAGATGAGGTTGTCGGCACCATTAAGACCCTTTGTCCATCCCAGTGGGGTGTTCCATCGAATCCCCAGAGAGCAGTACCCGCCGGTCCATCTCATAGTGGCAAGCCCGGAGGTCAGTGGCGGGGCAGAGAATCCCAGCACCACAGCCGCCAAGACAGGGGGGAAGTGAGATGGCTTTGGGTATGAGCCAGCCAGGATCCGACACTGCAGTTGCTGGTCTCCCTTTCCATCCTTCCAGGCCGCTTTGCCCTGATGATCTCTGCCAGTGCCACGGAGCACTTTTGCACCCTGACCCCTTCATGATGGGCAGTGATGGCTGAGATATTCATTCTCCATATGCTGGGTGTAATATTCACCAGTCCACCCCATGCTTTATATTAATTCCAGAGCACTAGAATCTGGAGCAGTTCCAGCCCATGTTTTACTCATGTCTCTAGGTAAGCTTCATTAGGGAAACTGCTATGAAGGACTCCGTCTGGCCTTGTGTTTCCTTCATTCGTATCTCCTTAGTAAAGTTACTCTATATTAAAAAGACCATCAGCATCTTCCTGGATCTTACACTGGCAATGAAAAACAGAGCTGCTGTAGCACAGTGGTTAAGTGGTTCAGCTGCAAATCAGCACTCTACTGGTTCGAATCCCACTTCTGCCATGTGCTCACTAGACCGCCTTGCGTAAGCCACTCCTCTCAGCCCAGCTCCCGGCTGTATTGTGGGGATAATAATAACACTAACTTGTTCACCGCTCTGGGTGAGGCACTAATCTATCTAGAAGAGTGGTATATAAGCACAGTTATTAAATGCAAACTCTCATGGAGCACTGAATGGCTTTTGACAATCAGGCCGTGGCCTGCCTCAGAGAAAGAAGCCTCTTCTGAAGCCAGCCCTGACTCAGGGATTCCCTCACAGAGACATGGCATCTCCAGAACCACCTTGCTTTAAAACCAAGCACAGACTACAATGGCTGCACTTTCGGTATCCCCTTCTTATGGTGCCCATGATTCCCACACAGCTGTAGAACCTCATTGGAATAAATGGATCTAGAGGCTACAAATTGTGTTCCTGCTGGGAGGGTAGAGTCCCTGGCACTTACCTTGTGCCAGGTATGAGATAGTTCTTCATGCGTGCATGCCCTGGGGCTGACGCAATAAGTGACATCACAGCGCTGGCCATGCAAGCAGTCCTGTGCGCCACACTGGGCTGATTCGGCTCATGCAGGGCCCAAACTGGCCCCAAATGAAGTGCGAGAATGCTCCCGCAGCTGGTGCAATGACATCACTTCTGGGAGCATGCATGTGGCACGCATTTCTGAGGTGCCTGCCACTGGCAGGCAACCTCAGGGAGCTTGCCGCCTCCCACTGATCACTGGGCGAACAAGGGGGCAAATGCACGGGACTTTACCCACCACCGGCAGGCACCTGGGAACCCTAGATGGCATGCTCTCCTTCTCCACTATGCTGAAAAGCAAGAGTATGACATTTCCACTACCTTCCCAGACACGGAGGGGATGACTTCTGTCCTCATCTCATAAGGAAAATATTGAGGGATCCAGACCTGATACTCCCTACAATCTTAGACATAGCTCATGCCTATGAGACAGCAAAGACACAGGCAATGAAAGCTCATGCTGCTTTTAGCACAATAGGAGTAGCAATGGCCGTTAAACCCATGATGAGGAAAGCCAAAGAGAGTCAAGGTACCTCATGCTATTATTACAATACCACCATGAACACCGCTGTCTAGTCAAAGGCAGTGTCACAAATATGACAAGCTGAAACATTTTGCTGCAGTTCGTAGGTCACAAAGACAATCACTTAGAAAAATTACACCATCCCAGTACCCAAATCCAAAGGCAAAAAAGAATATTAATGCCGTTAATGCTAACCCAACAGATGGATCTGGAGCCCACATGCCTCCATGTGATGAACACCATAGCACTAAAAAACAAGATGACATCTATACTTTCCCCATTTCTTCAGCTCAGAAGGCACAAAATGAGAACAGAGTTCAACCATGACACACAACAGAGCCCGTTGTAAAAATGAAAACAACGGGCTCTAGCAGCGGGGCCTTGAGAGGGGTTGCAGAGCTGGCGGGGAGGAAGAGCACAGCACAGGTGGTGGGAAGGCCGCACGGGGGAAGTCTCCCGCACTACGTCTCCCCGCCAGCTCCATGGCCCCCTCAGAGGTCTGCCCCCGCCAATTCACTTTTTATGCTGGCGCAGTTGCACAGAAGGGGCCCTCAGCACACCTGCGCCAGGATAAAAAGTGAGTCGTTGGAAACTTGCAAAACAAAGCCATAAATCCGTGAGAAATGACAGGAAGAGTTAAGATACTAGATCACTATTGGTCCAGTCTCTGATAAAGAAACATTAATCTAGATGGAGTCCACTATTTTTAATCAGCTGTCAAAAGATTAAAGCGCACCTGTTTTAGTTACCTAACACTCTAAAAAAAATGCACAGACAGTTCATGAAAAGTTTAGAAGTTCACCTAGAATACAAGCCGTTACTAAGCTTAGTATTGATTAGTATAATGTACTTTAATCTATATTATTACAACAGGGGAGCAAATGTTAGAACAAGTTAACAGTTTTGCTAATTACGGGTTTACTTCTAGCCAAATTTGTGAGGGAAGACCCATCTTGGGAATGCTTGAAATAAGGCTCTGATAACTTCTAGTGCTATTACTTGGTTTTTCTACATTAAGAGGGTTCAAGAAGCCACAGATGCAGATCCCCGTCTGCAGCATGTAATCACATGCAGTGTAATTTCTGCAGTGTCTTTCATGTTCTTTTATTCTTGTTTGGATGCTACGCTTTGTGGTCCCGATGTAAACTTGTCCACAGCTGCAGACTTGGACAACCTGAAAAATCAGCAGTGGCTGAACATAGCCTAACTCAAACAGGGCACAGTATCTTATTCCAGGACACCAAAATACTGGACAACACTTCCAACTACTTTGTCAGACTGCACAGGGAAGCCATTGAAATTCACAAGCGTAAGCAAAACTACAACAGGAAAGAAGAAACCTTAAGAATGAACAGAGCATGGTTTCCAGTTCTGAAAAACACCAGGCTAACAAAACACTCTATACCCGACAATAGCCCTGCAGAGAAGATTCGCACATCAAGTACCAATCCATATGCAAAAGAACCTCCTCAGGATACAGTGAAGCCTCCCACCATTAGCATTCCACACCCTGGGAAACTCTTACAGGATGACTCAGCTCAGTCCCACCCCTCCCGAGTAGATACAAATGACCTGCCAACATCTTTTCCACACTGTGACACTGAGAGATCTCTGTATTTTGGTGCCACACCTCTGAAGATGCCAGCCACAGCTGCTGGCGAAACGTCAGGAACTACAATGCCAAGACCACGGCAATACAGCCCGGAAAACCCACAACAACCATACATATTTATTATTTTTATACATAGAAACTCAAACAAAAAACAATTCCTCCACCATTTGATCACAACATATGTTAAACGAAAGTCTCTAGATCCAACGTCACCCAGCTCCAAAGGTAACAGGCACAGCAACCAGGAAAAACAAGACAAGCCACCCAAACCAAGTTTACAGTTCTTGTGTAAAAATTACTATCAAGGAGAAAAACTCCAGTCATATATCTTGCCAGCTGAAGAGCAATTATCTTGCAACTTGTGTGTAATATCAAAGTCTCCTAACAAAATTCCTAGGTAAATAGTCCTGTTTCACATCCTTCATCAAAGTAACTACGTATTTGGACATCCAATACATACCAAATTGCCAGAACTCACAGTTCCGCTTCATGATAACAAAATGTGCACAAAAGACACAGCAACAAGAGAAAGGATAAAAGAGAATGCAGAAAAGCGTAGAAAAGCGCAGGCAGTCATAAAAATAGGGGTCTCTGTCTTAGTGAGGAATTTATGGCCAAGAAATAAACTTTCCCTGCCATATATGTCTCATCCACATAGGGTTACAAGAATACAAAGGACCACCTGAAATGTTTTCCCTTTTAAAATCCTGAGGGGACCTCATTACGTGCCTCTGGCTGAAGATGACCTGGAGCTATAGGAACTGAGCACAACAAACAATATGGCTCCATGTCCCACACCAACAGATTCTGCCCCTCAATCTGTGGGGCGTGGAGCCCTCAAGGTTTCCACAGCAGACAAATCAAAAAAGTCCAGAACATTTTAAAGATTATCTTATGACTTAGTATTCTAGGAACTATCTGTCCGGAAGGAGCATGTTTTGGTATCTAAAATAGTGCAATGTATTAACAACAGTTTGGGATATTTTTTAGTTACATTAAAGAACAGTTTTGTTTTGTGGGAGGAAAGGAGGGTGTAACAGTCATTAGTCCGTTCCATATTTTATATTAATTCCAGGGCACTAGAAAATGGAGCTATTCCAGCCCGGCTTTTACTCCTGTCTCTGAGTAAGCAGGCTAGAGAAACTGCTATGAAATATTCTGTTAGGCCTTGTGTGTCTTCATTCATTTCTCCTAAATAAAGTTTCTCTGTGTTGATTAAGACCCACAGCATCTTCCTCGATAACTGCAGAGTCTTACACTAAAGCACTGCAGAGTATCTACAGCCAGCAGCCTTGGGGCAGTCAATGCAGCGGGTGAACTCGAAGGCAGAGAGGTGAGGACTGCAGGGGATCAGGAGGGGGGTGGGGGTGGTAGTAGCCGGGCTGGATCCCAAGTGCAATTACATAAGCAGCATAAGCCACACGGGAAGGGCAAATAAATTAACACTCGTATAAGACGTGAAAACAAAATTCATTCAAGAGTCAATAAAGTGCACAGTTAGATCAATACATTAACCATCCAGTAAATACATATAAGGAATACAGTGAAGGAAACGTATCTCAAAACGAAGCCGCTAAGATCAAGTTGTGAAATTCACAGTCCTTATGGCTGTATCGTTCAACAGGTATAGAAGCCAACAAACAACCCAGGTAAGTAAGTATCAGCAGTAAACAGATAAGAATCCAGTCATTCAAGGAAACGTTCTTTTTTTCTTTTCCAGGTGGTGTTGAGGGAGTCGGGACGCCCAAGAAGGACATTACCTGCCCGCCGGACAATCAGGGCCGGCAGAGGTACCTGATGTTTTGTGCGAAACTTCTTCGGGGCGGATACACATTTCAGCAGACATTTCAAGGTGCAATTTACAAAGCCATAAGGGGACAAAGAAAGAATCAGCAACAACAGTCAAAAATCAAAAGGCGGCAGCTCTGCAGAGGTGTGCAGATAACGTCCTTCTTGGGCGTCCTGACTCCCTCAACACCACCTGGAGAAGAAAAAAAGAACGTTTCCTTGAACGATTGGAGTCGTATCTGTTTACTGACTGATACGTACTTACCTGGGTTGTTTGTTGGATTCTATACCTGTTGAATGATACGACCATAAGGACACTGAATTTCACAACTTGATCTTAGCGGCTTCGTTTTGAGATACGTTTGCTTCACTGTATTCCTTATATGTATTTACAGGATGGTTAATGTATTGATCTAACTGTGCACTTTATTGACTCTTGAATGAATTTTGTTTTCACTTCTTAGATGAGTGTTAATTTATTTGCCCCTCACGTGTGGCTTATACCTGCTTATTTAGTTGGCCTTCTTTGTGAGGGAGCCTCTCTGTTGCTACTCGGTAGAGCTGCGGTGCTGCAGCTGCCACAGTCCCCAAGGGAGTGGGGGACTCAGAGCTCCTGTTAGGTCCCTGGGCACAGGGCCTGCAGCCAGCACAGCACACCTCCACCTCCGCTTCCCTGTGGTGGCTTGAGACCAGCCCTGAGTGAAGATATGCTGTGCCGTGGGCCTGGGAGCATCTGTGGCATCGGATGCCGGGGTCCGGAGGAGTGAGTGGCTCTTGACAGTGACAAGAAGATGGGCAGTCTGTGCCCCCATGCAGATCCCGGTCCCAGTCAATCCCCTCTTGCTCTGCGCTGGCTGGAGTGGCCTGGCATGTGCCCGAATGGCGCTCTCAGCAGTTCGACTTGTCTACCAGGAAATGACTCCAGCAATGAACCCCAAGCATCACTGGCCAGGCATGCTCCCCTTGTCCTCTCCCACTCCACATCCCTGGGGGTGGCAGCCTTTGTACCACATGGGATGTGCTTCTGGCTGGCCCTGTTTGGGGTTACCCCTGATGTGCAGGTTACGGGGGCCCCTTCCACTTGTCCTATAAGTCTGCTACCCTGTTATTGTTTGACAGTGCCCTGTGCCTTTAAGAGGTGGAGTGTGTGCCACAGACATGGCCCCACAGTGCATAGCCCCACCTTTTCTTTGCCCCTCGGCAGGTGTGCAGAGCTGGGTCCCTGTTGCTGCAACTCTGTCCTTGGTTCTCTCCTCTGGTCCATCACAGTCACACCATTGCATTCTGAGTGCAACAGCATGACTGCTCGGGACGCTGGTGCAGCCACAGCCCATGCTCTCCTCCTCTTGCTCTTTTGGCTGCCTCCTGGCCTCTGCTGAAACCCCTTGGGAAGCTAACTAGCAGTGCCGCAAGGCTGCCAGTGGCCTCTGCCACGGCAACCCGCAGGACAGTGCTGCACTTTTTGGCTCAAGTGCTACCTATGGATTGGCACCCCCCAAAAAAAAATCCAGGTGATCCAGATCTGAGTTTCAGGGATACAAAAATGTTTTGGTATCCCTGAAATCTGGGTCAGATTCTGTAATCCAGTTAGAGAATCCAGAAAACTATCTGGAAGATTGGGAGGGTCATTTTTCAAGCAAACTCCACCAAAGTTGCAGGGAACCTACTCCTGGCGGTCAACTAAAGACCCTCAAGTTTCAGCAAGTCTGGACCCCAGGCTCCAATTCCATGAGCTCCTGAACAAGCTGGGATGGATGGAATGGAAATGCTGCCTCCTGACCCTTGCCAGCCTTGCACTGCTCTCCTGCCATGGCACACAGCTCCACGCACGCCTCAGCCCGCTCCCTCCCACCGCTGCCTTCTTGCCCGCATTGCTGCTGCTCTCTGTCTTGCGCTGCCACGCTTTCTCATGTGCCACTGCTGCTCTGCCTCTGCTGCAGCTGAGTAATCTGGCCCAGCAGAGTTCAGCCCCCCGGATCCGATCCAGGATTCTCTACTGTGATCTGGAATAGCCAGATTGTATCAGGTTGGCATAAATCTGGCTACAGAACCAGATCACGAATCCTGGCTCACACACCCCTGGTGCTGACACCGATGAGCACTGCAGGTGTATCCTGTTTGTCATCTACTACAGTAAAATGGAATCAGAACTAGAGCTGAGCTTAAACTATACGTCAGCTTTGGTTTCCCTTTTGCAGAGGCTGGGGGACGGGGGGGGGGCATTTAAGGACTGAATTTTACCAGATTTACTGGGGACCTATTCCTAATTGTTTTCTAATGACTCCCCTCCCAAGTTTCATGAAGATTGGATTGGGGGGGGGCATTTTATACCCTCTCCAAGAAAGTGCCTCCAGCCACCTCCAATCTCCATGATTCCCTATGGGGGAAACTAGGGGCGCTATCTAGGGGGCTAGGGGAGCATTTTGCAAGCAAAATACACAGAATTTGCAAGTGACCTACTCCTAACTGTCCTCTAAAGACCCTCCATGTTTCAGCCACATGGGGAAGCCATGATCTATGTGTTTCTGCAGTGGTAGTCAGTTTTCATCCACAATAGAAACAAATGAGATGGCTGGGGACACCTTCTTTGGGGAGCCAAAAAAACGCCCCCTGGGGTCCAATCTTCATGAAGTACGGGAGGTTTTTAGAAGACAGTCAGGAGTGTGTAGTTTTTTTGCAAAATGCCTCCCCCCATCCCCCTAGATAGCCCCCATAGTTTTCCCCATAAGGAATAGTGGAGATTGGAGGTGGCTGAGGGCAAAGAGGCAGGAAACAGGGGTTCTGTCTGACAGCAAGAAATGCTGCTGTTGTAGCTCCCAAAGTTTACCGCACTGTGCAGTGTAGTGCAAGTCCCCCCCCCACCTGGCACCCATCTGACAGCCTTGAAGGGCTAGGAGGACAGCCCTCTAATCCATCAATGGATCAATCTTACATATAGACAAAAAAACGAGGAGTCTTTCCTGGGAACAATGGGGGCATTTGGAAAGTGGGCATTCCCCACCCCACTTTGCACAGATGCCCCTACTTCCTGGTGGGCCGAGCTGCAAGATCTTAGCAGAGGTGTGGAACACCTGCTTTTTAGCCACCCTCCCATCAGGAAACCCAGTAGGGGTTTTTCCCCTATGTCCAATGGAGTAAACAATTCTCCATCACAGAAAAGTTACAGAAGAAGGTTTGACCACATGCAAAGAGAAGGTGCATCATGGGATACCATCCCTCATCCGGGAGGAATGAGGAAGAAACCTGTCCCAGTCAGAGCACGGGGTCACATGCACTGTGTGACTGTGGTGTGCGAGCGAACAGGAAAGCAACAGAGAAACACGTGTAAGTGTGTTCACATGTCGTATGTGTATAATTTGTCTCATGTAGTTCGGCTGCCACTGGCCTGGGGAAAGAATCTGGCCAAACTGAATGGTTCTGCCTCCTGTATGCTGGACTGAGCCTGGGCCTAAATCAAACGTATGGACAGCAAAACAGGAAGTCCCCCAAGCCCAGAGTGCCCTGTTGTAAGAGCAACCTCTTTCCTTCACTTGCTTTCTGGAGTTGGCAGGTTACAGACAGGCTACTGCTTTCCCCTTCATAGAGCACACAGGGAGGGGAGAACGAGCGTGAGAATGGTGCCTGGTGAATTCTGTGGCACATCCACAGCTGAAAAAGAGCAAAACCTACCCAGATACTGTTGGGAAGAGAGCAGGCGTATCCCCTGAAAGAATCCCTTTACTTGGCTATTCACTGCTGCACTAGGAGTGTACGGCTCTTGGATGCGTCCCCTCCCCGGACACCGGAGTCTTTGGCATTCATGGTCCATGATGGGCACTCCATGATGCTGCCATGGGTCTGTGCACAGAACCACCCTGAGACCCACCTTCCAGCTATCTGAAAGCATTTTACAAATTGTAAAGAGTGAATCCTCCTTGTATAGTTTTTAATTTGGAGTACAGCTGTTTTTATTTACACGGTCTGCCAGTGCCCAGAGTAGAGAGATAAAATTACTGGAAATGTAAAAAACAAATGATCTCTCCCTTTAAAAAACAACAACAACAGAATTTGTGGGAAAGATGGACGTATATGACATACTTACCTTCCTATCAAACCTAAACTTCTTTTACTGATTTGACAGCATAATAATCATGTGTAACTTAGCATATAAAATTATACTATTTGCATATTTATGGAATTTAAAAGTAAAACTCTCTTCATATTCTGTAAGAAAAATTGCAAGCATACCAAATACTGAAAAAGAATTGTAACCTATGCTACCATAGCACATGTATCTTAATTTCTTCCATTTGAATGGTATAAAAAAAATCAAAATTGAAGTTAAAAAAACACATTCCGTAGTAAACAAAAGGAAGTGGACAGAAACTCTCTCATACAGTCACGAAAGGTAGGTCTGCCAGCATATTTAGACATTGTCAAACTTGATAATACAGACAAAACTGAACTCTTTAATAATGCATTATAATTAGTGCTGTATATTTAGAACCTCTTATGCAAAATCACGATGGACCATCTGATGTCAGTAAGACTTCCCTGCTATTATCCACCCCAAACCATGAGGCCATTGAGTCTGTGGCTAAATTCCTCCGCTGTGCATCCAAGAGGAGAGGATTGGTTTAAATGTTCAGGTGACGGTGGTCTTGTCTTCCTGCTGACTGGGCATGTTCACATTGTTATGCCCATAAAGGTATTCTTAAATGGAATGGCATTATAATTAAAGACATCACAGCGTAACTGTTGCCAAGATTTACATCTGAACATTCGAGTATATTTGAAAATGTTGCATATGTCTACAGTATAGATAGGAATTATTAACTGTTTTATGTAACAATTCTTACGCTGCATATTTTGAGTAAAAGCTTATCTTTCATTTCACTCATGCCACAAGGGGAAAAATGCACAGGAATTTTTGTTTTCATAAATTTCTCAATTAATTGGAAAATTTGAAAAAGTCCATAAACCTTTTCATGCTATACATTTGGAATGAATGAAATGCTTTGACAAGGTTTTTCTCACAAAAAAGTGAAAGTATTTCATTTTTCCAATGCTCTCCATAATGTCTGTCCTGATTTTTCCATTAGAAAACTGAGAAAGTTCTAAGATTCTTTTCATGTTGTTTGTAACATTTTGCAAGGAATTAAGTTTGTGTGTTTTATTTCTGCTTACCAATGTGTTTTTTTTTTAATTTACTATGAGTTTAGAGATGCAGGCCTCTGAGGAAAGGAAGGGGGCTAGATGAGCGAGTGCAGCATAGACAGTAGCTGTACCTGAGGGGACAGAGTGAACTGCAGTTTTTAGGGAGTGTTGAGGGAATGGTTTTCAGTCACCCTTTGAATATATTAAAGAGAGGTTATTTTAGTTAAGTTAAACAACCTGTTTGTTTAACTTTAACTGTTTGTTTAACTGAGACAAACTTTAACTGTTTGTTTAACTGAGAGTCTGTGTTTACCTGAGCAAGAGCTTAATCTTATCTGGTTCAGGCAAGCTGTGTGGGAAGGCCTGAGTGAATCTATGTGGATTAGACGAAAGTTTATACTGTTAGCGAAGAGCTGTATGGAAAATTGGTCTGTGTGACTGGGTTTGTGAATATATGTCTTTGAAAACCACCAAGCTTCAGAAGTATTCTGAAACCAATACGCTTATAAAAACTCTGCAACCATCACACTTATGTACTTACAAATAAATTCTACTTGTGTTTAGGAAAAAAAAGATCCCTTTTTTACCTCACAGCCATCCTCACATGATGTCCATTCTGTCAAACTATCATCTACAACAAGCCTTTCCTATATTACCAGTTAAACTGAGGAGGTCTAAGGCGAAAGCTTTTGATGGCAGGGGAAACCTGGAGATGTGAACACTAACGATTTGCGGGGGGTGGCACTTATGCTAGGAAACATTAACCTGGAGGGAAGTAAAGAAACAAAAACTTCAGGGCATATAACTCATGGCTTCCAATGTCTCTACACTAATGCACAGAGTATGGGAAACAAGCAGGAGGAACTTGAAGCCCTAATACAGGAAGGGGACTATGACATAATAGGCATTACTGAAAACTTGCTGGAATGACACTCACAATTGGAATACTAGGATTGAGGGATACAACTTGTTTCAAAGGAACAGACAAATAAGGAACAGGGGAAGAGTAGCTTTATATGTAAAGGATGTATATATTTATTAGGAAGCATGGAAGTTCAGTTGAGAGTCTCTGGGTAAAAATAAAAGGAATAAGAAATAATAGTGATACTATGGTGGGGGTCTGCTATAGACCAACTAGCCAGGCAGAGGACTTGGATGAGACACTCCTAGAACAAGTTACAGTGTTTGCAAAGAGACGGGACGCCGTGGTCATGGTGGATTTCAATTACCCAGATATCTGCTGAAAGTCTAACTCTGTTAAAAATGAAAGGTCAAATAAATTCCTGACTTGTCTTGCTGACAACTTCATTTTTCAGAAAGTAGAGAGGGAAGCAAGGGGTTCGGCTATCTTAGACTTGATACCAACAGGGAAGAACTGGTTGACGAGGTGAAAGTAGGGGCACCCTGGGTAGCAGAGAGTGACCATGTAATTTTGGAATTTATAGTCTTGGGGAAGGGAAAAGTTGTACGTAGTCAGACATATAGGTTGGACTTCAGGAAAGCAAATTTTAACAAACTGAGAGCTATGCTTGGTAGAATCCCATGGTCAGAAATCCCATGGTCAGAAATACTTAAGGAGAAGGGAGTTCAAGAGGGGTGGGAGTTTCTTCGAAGTGAAATATTGAAAGCACAATCACAAACGATTCCTATGAGAAGGAAAAATGAGAGGACCCTAAAGAAGTCAAGGTGACATCTTAAACAACTTTCTAATGAATTGATACATAAAAATGACTCATTTAGGAAATGGAAGGAGGGCCTTATAACCAAGGAAGAATGTAGACAAATAATCTATGCTTGTAGAGAGAATGTTAAAAAAAGCTAAAGCTCAGTATGAGCTTGGGCTAGCAAGAGATGCTAAAAACAACAAAAAAGGGTTCTTTGCTTATGTTCAAAGTAAGAAAAAGAGCAAGGACATGGTAGGCCCATTGCAGGGACAGGGAAGTGAAATTGTAACAAGCGATGAAGAGAGGGCAGAACTGCTCAATTCCTACTTTTCCTCAGTCTTCTCCTGCGAGGGAAATGGTGCTCAACAGGGCAATAATAGAACACATGATGGGGGAAGGGAGTTACAGCCTAGGATCAGCATAGAGGTAGTACAGAAACACTTAGATTCTTTAAATGGAACTAAGTCCTCAGGGCCAGATGAATTTTACTTAAAGATACTAAAAGAACTAACAAGTGTAATTTCTGAGCCTCCGTCCATTATTTCTGAGAATTCTTGGAAATCAGGGGGGGTGCCAGAAGATTGGAGGCGGGCAAATGTTGTCCCCATCTTCAAGAACAGGAAAAAGGAGGATCCAGGTAACTACCAACTCATCAGCTTAGCATCTATACCTGATAAAGTTTTGGAACAAATCATCAAACAAGAACAAGTCATGTCAGACTAACCTTATCTGTTTTTTTGAGAAAGTTACTACCTTGCTGGATCAAGGAAATGCTGTAGACATAGTTTATCTTGATATCAGTAAGGCTTTTGATAAGGTTCCATATAATATTCTTGTTGACAAGCTGATAAACTGTGGCTTGTATTCTATTAGAGTTAGGTGGATCTGTAACTGGTTGACAGATCACACCCAAAGTGTGCTTGTTAATGGTTCCTCATTCTCTTGGAAATGAGTGACGAGTCAGCAGTGTGATGTGGTAGCTAAAAAGGCAAATGCAGTTTTGGGCTGTATCAATAGAAGCATAATGTCCAGATCCCGAGAAGTGATGGTATCGCTCTACTCTGCTCTGCTTAGTCCTCACCTAGAGTATTGTGTTCAGTTTTGGACACCACAATTTAAGGATATAGACAAGCTGGAACGTGTCCAGAGGAGGGCAACGAAGATGGTGAGGGGTCTGGAGACCAAGTTCTGTGAGGAAAAGTTGAAGGGGCTCGTTATGTTTAGCCTGGAGAGGCGATGACTGAGAGGTGATATGATAACCATCTTCAAGTACTTGAAGGACTGTCATATAGAGAATGGCGTGGAGTTGTTTTCTATTGCCCCAGCATTTCGGACCAGAACCAACGGCTTGAAATTAAAACAAAAGAGTTTTTGGCTAAACATTAGGAAGAACTTCCAGACAGTTAAGAGTGATCTTTCAGTGGAACAGGCTTCCTTGGGAGGTGGTAGGCTCCCCTTCTTTGGAGGTTTTTAAGCAGAGGCTAGATGGCCACCTGACAGCAATGCTGATTCTGTGAACCCAATGCTGAGAGGGAGGGCAGGAAGGGTTACACCAGAGCTTAATTCTCGTGGCCCTTTCTTACATGCCCAGGGCAATGCCAGTCACCACAGTTTTCCCCAGGACAGTTTGGCTAGGGATCCTGGAGATCTTTTGCCATCTTCTGGGCATGAAGCAGGGCCCCCCTGCGTGTGTGTGTGTTTGGTGGGGGGGGTAGTTGTGAATTTCCTGCACTCTGCTGGGGATTGGACTAGATGACCCTGGAGATCCCTTCCAACCCTATCATTCTATGATTCTTTGAAGGATGAGCATGTGTCACTGGACACCAAGATCAAGATAATCTACTCTATGGTATTCCCCTATGTATGCATGTGAAAGCTGGACAGTGAGGCAAGCTGACAGGAAGAAATCTGATTCATTTGAAATGTGGGACTGGAGAAGATGGAAGGCCTAAAAGACAAATACTTGGGTTCTGGATCAAATTTTTCCTAGAAGCTACTCTAACAAAACTGAGGCTAATGTACTTTGGTCACATCATGAGAAGACAAGACTCTCTGGAAAATACAATAATGGTAGGAAAGATAGAAGGCGGTAGGTAAAATGGCTGGAAATGAAGAAATTGACATTGAAGCCAGGCAAAACAGAAGTGATGTCCACTAAGAAGTCAGAGATCTTGAAAGACATCTTATTCCCTACTTTCAAAGGAGTCCATCTGACCCTTGTAGATTCAGTTAAGAAGCCTATGGGTTATGCTGGATCCAGCGCTACTGCTAGAAAAGGCAACTGCAAAAAATGCTTTCTGCAATCTCACTCTAGCCTGGAAGATGGCTTCTTACCTCGACATGGTCAATCTGGCCACCTGATGTTGCGTGTGTGTGTGTGTGTGTGTGTGTGTGCGCGCGCGTGTGTGTGGTGCCCTCAAGTCATAGCTGACTTATGGTGACCCCTGGCAGGGTTTTCATGGCAAGAGACTACCAGAGGTGGCTTGCCATTGCCTGCCTTTGCAGCCCTGGTCTTTGCTGGAGGTCTCCCATCCAATTACTAACCAAGGCCAACTTGCTTAGCTTCTGAGATCTGACGAGATCAGGCTCACCTGAGCTATCCAGTCAGGGTCCACCTGATGTTACCACTATGGTAACATCAAGACTTGTCTATTATAATGCAGTATACATACGTCTCCAGTCTAAGTCAACTAGGCAACTCCAGTTGGAGCAGAACGCTGCAGCTCGGCTGTTATCAGAAGTCAGCAGGAGCATGACCATTGCTCCTGTTCTGCAGTCACTCCATTGGCTACCTATCAGTTACTGGGCTTAATTCAAGGTTATTAGCTATCACATGCCTTGATCCAGCATACCTACAGGGCCACCTCCCTCCCTTTGTTCCTCCACGGCAGCTTCACTCATCTGAACAGGGTCTCCTGCAGCTGCCACCTTGCACACGGGCAAAATCAACAGCTACCCATACATGGGCTTTCTCTGTGGTGGCCCCCACCCTATGGAACAGCCTACCTAAAGAGGTCAGGAAAACCTCCACTCTCCTGGCGTTTTGCAAGTGATGCAGAATAGAGACCACGGACTTAACTAGTACATACTACCTGTTGCCTTATCTGTTGCTTTAAGTATGACCCTGCTGGGCTGTTCTCTGTTGTTTAATGACAGTCTTAGAACTGCATATGCTTCAGTATTTCCTCAATTCTGTACTGTGTTTTTGCTGATGTTATGTCGTTGTAAACTTGCATGTATTTACCTTACGGCATTGTTTATTGAAAAGTCCTTGATACTAACTGCACTAATCTCACACTATGTAGTCCACCTTGAGTCTCAGTAGGAACTACGGACCACACACATCATAACTAAATAAATAAATGCAGTGCGGCCACAGTAAGGGAAGCCACTTTTTCAGAGTTCTAAGGTTCCAGTTTCAATGCAGAAAAAAAAGCAGTTGTGTGGTACATAAGAGATCCAAAGAGCAAGGACAGGGGCTTATTATTTGTGCCTTTTAATGGTCCTAATCTATTATGGCATGCTATTGTTTGTGTATTTTTATAGTACTGCTGCTATAGGATTTCTGAACTTGGTTTTCCTCAAAAAACATTTCAAGGGAAGAAAGCACATAGAAATGGTCACTGAGTACCATATACACAGAACAGAAATGGTCGCAACATCTGTGTGGGGTCTCACTCACAGCTACCAGTGGGGTGCACGTTTGTCCTATTCTTGCCCCAAAGCGGTAATGTTTGCCTTGAGGAAGAATGAGAAGGGGCTGCTCCCATGTCAACAGGCAGGAGGGTGAGGCATTGGTGTGTGACTGACTGCATGATCCCCAGCTGAGGAACGTGGAGGCTGAGGCTTGGGGTCAAGACCTAAGGGAAGCACCGCCCACACACCCCTGGACACGCGGTTCTAATCTCACCCTTCATGCAAGTGGTCTGTAAGCTGAAACATCTCAGGCTCAGGATATGTAACAAAGATGCGTACCAGCAGCCATGGTTTGTAACTATTACTTTCTTTAGAACCACACGTCCCACATGACATGTTTGGATGCGTTAAACAGCACAGGACAAGGAAAGTTAACCTACACACACACACAACACACACACACACACATACCCCCACAACTCTGCTCTGAATTTGCCGTTTGCAGTGAAAGTGCTGGGAAGATCTATTCAGAAATATCCTGCTACGTCCCCCGGTTTGGCCCTCATGCATTTCCATCACCTGTCCTAAGGAATTTTTCAACAGAGAAATCTCAATATTCCAAACTAAAACTCCCAGGACCCTGAAAAAAGCCATAAAGTAGAACAGAATTTACTTTGTTTCCTTGTATAAGCAGGACCTTGGTCAGAACATGGATGCCACAGATTCAAGAAGAAAGACACTCTGAGAAGCTTGTTGGCCCAGAGGCCCTTGACCGCCACCCCCCCACCCCCACCCCCACCCCCACCCCGCATCAGCCGCTGCCCTTGGCTTGCAGCAAGTTACTCTTGCTTTTCCCTTAAACACAGTCTCTGTTCTGTTGTCCTTTTGGTGAAGCAGCCCTGCAAGGCTCAGACTGGGAACGCCATTGACACCCTCTCGAGATGCCCAGCATAAGCCACCGGAGAATGTGCCCATGTTTGAGAAGATGAGCGCGCCGGTAACTTCATTTGACGATCAAGATTAGGGCCCAGTAGCACCTTAACAACCAACTAGATTTCCCAGGTACCAGCTTTTGAGAGTCAGAGCTCCCTTTCTCAGAAATATACTTGGCCTTTAAGGTGCTATGGGACCGGAATCTTCCTCTTCTACCACTACTTGCAACTACCTTCGTTTTATGTTGCTCTTTGCTTCTCATCTTCTAGCCTTGTGTTTGCCTTCATTTAAACCACACTGCCAAGTACTGAGACAGGGAAAGGGAAAAAGTGCCTCCCCTGAGCAGATCACTCACCCAAGGCTGGTAAGGCCTGCCCTCAAGGGATCCGACAGGGGAGCCTTTGTAACCTCAGAGGCCGCGGCGGCCTGGTTCGTTTCCAAAATCCAGGTAGCCAAGGAAGGGCTGGCCGACCTTTGGCAGGGAAGAGTGCTTGGGAGTTGCCCCTGCAGCAGTGGGTGCCGCTTCCTCCCAAGGCCAGCCTGGAAGCCTGGGGGGGGGGAAGGGGGAGTGGGGGGGGGCTGAGCGAGGCCGAGGGGTCCGGCCCGTCCTTACCTTGCAGTCTCTTATGCAGGAGCGCACGGAATAGTCTTCGGCTTGCAAATATTTCTCCAGCAAGAGGTCGAACTCCTCGTATTTTTCCTGAGCGTGTTGGTCCAACCTCTGGTAAGCCTCCAGGCAGCTGCTACAGGCCTCTCCGCGCTGGGCTCCAGAGGCGGCGGCGGCGAGAAAGTCCACCAGGAGGCTGTCCAGGCTGCAGTCCAGGCTCTCCGGGCCGGCCATGCCCAGCAGCAGGTCCCAGATGGAGTAAGTCTCACAAAAGGGGAGGCTGAAGTTCGCGAAGTGTCTCTCCAGGAGCGCGGCTTGGGCGGCGGCGGCGGAGGGCCGCAGAGGCACGGGGGGCGCGGCGTCCGGCGGGCCCGGCCAGAAGCGGCCTCGGGCGCAGGCCAGGCTCAGCGCCGGGCGGCCGGCGGCGGCGGCGGCGGCGGGGCAGAGGGCGGCGGGCCCGCTGCGGTTGTGGGCCCGCCAGGCCGCCCAGGGCGCGGGCGGCGGGGCCGGGCCCCGGTCCTTGGAGCGCAGCTTGGCGGCGGCGCAGAGCCACAGATGGTCGGAGAGCAGCGCGGCGAAGAAGAGCAGCGAGGCCAGCGAGAGGCGCCAGCGCTGGGCCCGCTCGCCGTCGGCGCAGGGCTTGTCGGGCTGGCGCGGGGGGGCGCGGCGGGGCGGCCGGGCGGCTGCTCGGCGACGCATCCGAGGCCCGCGGCTCATACTGCGCGGGCGCGGCGCGGAGGGGGACGGGCCGGGCGGGGCGCCGCGCCGCGCCCCCTGCCCGCGAGGGTCACCTCCCTGCCCCCGCCGCGGCCCGGCCTGCCCGCGCGGGGACGCCGGCCGGGACCGGGACCGGGACGGGGACAGGGACGGGCGGCGGCGCCATGGCCGGCCCGGGCTCGGCCCGCCGCGCTCCTCGCCCGCCGCCGCCGCCGGCCCCGCGGGCGCCCCCAGCCTCCCGCCGCGGGGCTGCTAAGGGCTCCCGCCGGGCAGGGCATGGTGCTGCGCCGCCGCGCCGCCCCTCACCATGGCCGGCCCGGGCGAGACGAGGCCGCGCCGCGCCGCGCCGGCATCACCCGCTGCCCCCGCCCGCCCTGCCGCCCGCCTGCCTGCTCCGAGCGGCGGCGGCGGCGGCGGCGTCCCCCTCCGTCCCTCCGCCCGCCCGCCCGTCACCGCTGGGCCCTCGGCATGCTCGGCCCGACAGGCGGCCTGGCTGGCGCTCCGCGCTCCCTACTGGCCTCTCCTCCGGCACTTCTGGCGGGCCGCGTCCTGCCCGCTCGGGGCCCTCCCGGCGCGGAGGCCCTGCCCGGCCATCGCCCCGCCCCGGCCGCCCGCCCGCTCGCTCGCCCCGGCCGCCGCCTTCAGTCTGTCGCCATCTTCCGCTGCCGAGCGAGAGAGCGAGAACACCTTGAGCGGCGGAGCGCGGAGGGGCGGGAGCCGAGCCGAGCCGAGGGGCTGCCGGAGACGGACAGGCGCCTGCGCGCTCCTCCCCGCCGCGCCGCGCTGCGCCGCCCGCCCCGGCCGAGCCCTCGCGGCTGCCCGCTCCGCTCCGCCCCGCCGCGACAGGCCCGGCGGCGGGCGCGCTGGTGCTGAAGGACAGCGCCGGGAAGAGCTCCGCGGGAGGCAGCGGCGCCGCCGCCGCCCGGGACGCGACGGGCCCGACGAGCGGCGAGGGCGAGGGCGAGAGCGGGCCGGGAGTGCCGTCCGTGCTGGGGCGCAGGGCGGCCGAGCGCGCCATCCCGCCTCCACGCCCGCAGCCCTCGCGACGGAGCGGAGCGCCGAGGCGCGCCGAAGAGGAACGCGGGCAGCGGCCCCGGGGCGCCTCCTCTTCGCTCGGGCCGCCTTCCCCCGAGGCCCGGCCCGGCCCGCCACCTTCGCGGCGCCCTTCCCGCGCCCCGCTCGCAGCTGCAAAAGGCCGTCCAGTGGCGGGGCAGGCCCGGAGAGCGGCTGCCGGGCGGGCCGGGGCCTTCAGCCGCTCTTCTGCGCGACCGGAGCAGCGCGCCCCCCCCCCGCCCCGGGCTTCCTCCGCCTGCCTGCCGGCCTCTCTCTCCCCGCGGGGCGGCCGGTCGCCTGCGGCGCCGGGCTTGCCTCGAGCGCTGCTCGGCCGGGACTGCAAGCCAGCCGTTCCCTCCGTGCCGAGGCGAGGCTTTTTGCAGCCCCCCGAGCAGGACAGGAGTTCCTTGGGCAGGGACCGGCCCTCGCGGCCCCTTTGCGTCCCTGGCTGGTCAATGGAGCTGCAAGCAAGCCTTGAGCAGGACTTCCTTCACGCCTTGGGGGGGGGGGGGCAGGCAGGGAAGAAAAAACGGATCAGGGCCTGATTCAGATGAAGAAACCGGACGGCTGGTAGCTGGAAATGCACCCACAATCGCGGGTTCAGTTTGTTAAAGCGGCTTCCGAACAGAACCGGGAAACAAAACCTTCACTGCTTTGGTTTGGTTTTGACGGCACAGCAGCAGCAGCAGCAGCGCAGGCAGTCCCTGGCAGGCAGCAGCCTCTCCCTTAACAGCCACCAGCCGGTCAGATCCCTGGGGGAGAGACTGAGCCCTTGAGGGGCCTTACTCTGTTGGTGGAAGGGTGTGTGTGTGTGTGTGTGTGTGTGTGTGTGAGTGAGTGAGAGAGAGAGAGAGAGAGAGAGAGAGAGAGCACATTGTTCCGGAGTGCAGTTTTGTCTCCAGGGCCTTCTGGGCAATGGCAGTGGCCCTGAATGGCTCATCCTCAGAGGGATTGATTTGTAAGGGGGAGGGGAGCAGCAGGCCACACATTGCGATCAGCCTCAGCTCCCCGGTTTCTTTTTGTGTGCTTTTACACACAAGGCAAGGAAAGGCAGGCAAGCAACCTACATACAACATCCATGCGGGTATGAAAAGGGAGCATCTGAGCTGCAAAGGCTCATGTGTTTGGATGAGGGTGAAAATTGGAAATAATAAACAATTCTTTATGGAGAACCACACGGAGGAGGAGCCGGGCTGGGTGGGCCAGGGTGCTGCCCGTCCGTGGCCTGCTGCAGCTGCTGCTGCTGCACTTCACTTGGGTGCCGCCCCTGGGACCAAAGAAGTCCTCTAAAGATAGCAGGTTGAGGAGCACCGGGAGGAACTTCACCTTGCCCTGTCAGACTCCTGCCTGCTCTGAGCTCTTCTGATTCAAACTCTTCACCCAGTCTTAAATGATGTGGAGGTGGCAGGCACTGCACACAGTCATACCCACACATCCAAGTTTTTCCAGATCAGTATTCCACATGAAAGAACCCAGTCTGCTAAGACTCGACTGACTTCATTTTCTTTGTATTATTATTATTATTATTATTATTATTATTATTATTATTATATTGTTATCTGAAACACAACAATAAGCAGAGGTCACATGTTATTTTTGATTGGCCTATGCTAAGCTGATACAAGTTTCCACCGAAGGCCTAAGTATCAACCAGATATCGGGATAATATGTATGCTGTTCCAAGTAGCACCGTCTTTTGCAGTTCTGTAGGTATTATGTCAGAAAGCTGCAGTTTTCCCATATGAATTGCAACATTTTTCGAGATGGTTCCAAGTGCCCCATGACAATGGGAACTACTGTTGCATACTTCTTCCATAGTCAGAGGGTTTCTATTGCCAGATCTCTATATTTAATCATTTTTTCTTGTTCTTTTTCTTCAACTCTGGCATCCCCAAGAATGGCAATGTCGATTATCCAGATTTTTCGATTTTCCACAACTGTTATGTCTGGTGTATTATGTTCAAGGTGCCGATCAGTGTGAATTCTGAAATCCCACAAGATCTTGACTTGTTCATTTTCTAGCACCTTTTCCACCTGATGTTCCCATGAATTCTTTGATACTGGCAAGTTATACTTTTTACACAATGACCAATGAGTCAACTTTGCGACTCGATCATGTCTAGCTTGTTGGTCACAAAGCTGATTCATTGTTGTTGTTGTTGTTGTTATATTAAAACAAAAAGGAAATACAGAAAAAAGGGGGAAAGGGGGTCAATCAAGACAAATATACAACTGTGCGCTACAAGGATTGTTAAAATACAGATTACCAAAAATCATACCATTTATCAATATTAGAGTAGTAATTAAAATGATCATTTAGCCTAATTAGTATATGTTTTCCGACTTGTACTACACATACAGAATTCAAAACTATTCCTGCTTGTTATTTAATAATAAAAGACTCATCATTTCCAGCACAATCCTAAGGGGGGGGGGGAGTGCATAGGGAGAGAACCAAGGCTTATGTGGGCATAAGTGGCTCCTACGTGGGCACAAATGCCCTTCTGCCAGCGGAGGCACAAGGCGTGCTACCGCTGCTGTGCTGCGGTCGGCGGGAATGCCTGGCAGGTGGGCAGAGGTGGAGAAGTGGCGTAGGGCCCCACACCAGCGCAGGAGGGGGCAGGGCAGAGCGCAGGGCTGGAGTTAGTTCACTCCCTAAGCCCTTCCAGAAGTGGGAACGCCCACAGCAGCGCAAAAGAGCTACGCCACAAAAAAACAAGGTGTAGCCCATAGGCGCCCATTGAACGGGGAAAACTCAGCCCCCTCTCCGAGCGCCCAGCCCCGCTCCCACAGCCTGAAGGAGCATAGGATGGGAACTATCATGAGGGCCAATCCACGTGCGCTTCCAGCGTGGATGAGCCCCCCTCCTCGCACCCAATCCCCTGCAGACGCACCCTACAAAGCATCTGGCCACACTGCCCATGACCTCAGGTAAGTGAGCATGCGGCTGAAAGCTCTGCCCGTTTGCCTTCTGCCATGGGTACTTTGAACACGAGGTGGGAGAGAGGGTGCCCACGGTGGTGGGCACTGAGTGCACTTTAGGGACTTTGCGAGAAAACTGGGAGAACTTTGCACTCGCGCAAGGGAAGAAGGGCAAAGTCCAGACTGTCTGGCTAACACTCAAGTTTCCTTGCAGGTTATCTGACTCTGAAGTTCCATCTCAGTAAGGAGCGAGGAAGCACTTACAGGTAAGGAGGAGATGGGGTGGTTGCTAACCCAGCTCGCTGATTTGTGCTGGCTGCCCCATCACCTGAACTCGCCTTGGCTAGCCTTGGCGGGGGAGAGGACGGTGGCGGCAGCCCCTGCCTGCCCCAGAGGCAGATACCCCAAAAACTACTCTTGATCAGGTGTTTGTAACTACCTGCTCACTTTCTCCCTTAAAGGTAAAATCACCCCAAGGCAGAGTGCTTCCTCGCCCGAGGGTCTTGCATCAGCTGGTTGCCAGCTGCACCTGTGGAGCTCCCACTGCTCTCTACTATGTGCATCTTCTCAGATGTTGGAGTGTGGGCTTTGGCTCGGCTGAGTTACTTGCGGCACATGTGTGTCTTTCCCTTGCAGGCACGTCGCAACTGTCCGGGAGACAACCAAGCATGTCTGCTTCAGCCCTGCCCCCCCCAATCCTCTGCAAGTGTCATTCAGATCCAGCCCAGGAAGTGATATCTCAAGGCAGTCAGCATCTCCGCCCCACCCCTGGGAGCACAGAATGAGGGCTGCTCAAAATGCGTTGGCTACTGAGGGACAGTGGCACTTTTTCCAGTTTAATAAAATGTGTTGAAAAACAACAAACTTCTGTGTTTGCATGCCTGACTGACATTGTCATTAGCCCCTCTCTCAACACCCTGTCACACATGCCCACTCACCGATCCCCACAAATGTATCATGCGGCACCCCATCCTGCCTCCCTGTCCCCTTCTTCCCCTCAATGTGGAGTGGGAATTGAACTGTGGCCCGTGAATGTCTGCGGGGGTAGGTGGAGAGGCACTGAGGACTTCCATTCTCTGATAGTCTGAGCTGCTGGCATCTGATAAGCCAGGAAGAGGGTCGCTGCAGGTGGAAAGCTGCTGCCAGGGGGGTGGGGGATGTGTTTGTCTATATTCTGGGTCCATACACCATAAAGACCCCTTCCCAATACTCTGACTCCTGTCTTTGTCCACCTTCTTAAAACATTTATTCAACGACAGATTATGCCTCAGAGAGTTTTTCCATCCAGTGGGGGCATTTGCAAAATAAGGGAAGTGGTCCAAAATCCAGTTGTATATATCCTTCACAGGCAGTCGTTTAGTTGGAGAATCCTCAATGGCCATAAATATGAGGCAACTAAGAGTACGGTGGTTTGCAGTTGGAGTTCTGCTTGGCGTCGTAGGGCATGTCAGTGTGAGCAGGAGACGGCGGGGTATCATCTTCAAGATCCTGCACTGGGCTAACGGTTCTCAAGACTGAGTCCCCAAAACTTTTCAGCAAGTTCTTACTCTCATGTAGCCAGTTCAAGTTAGTTAGTTCTTCATCCTCCATGGGCCCTTTTTCTGATTGGAGAGCAGGTAATGAGAAATCCAAGTCCTCGTCGTCATGTAGCATCTTTGATAAATCTCTATCCTGGTAACACTGGCTCAGTCCACTGGAAACGGTAATCCCCGAGCCCTCTAGCTTCTTACTGGGAGGCATAACTGGACCCATTTAGAGGGAGGCTCCCTGATTAGCAGGACGCTGTTTTCAAGCCTTCAGTCGCTGCTACGCTAGTCCACTTTGCGGGTTCCCCTCTCCTCCCCCCCATTTTTTTCGGGGGATGTGTTTGCAGAAGCAGGGATGGACTTGGTATGGGGAGGGTCTGTCAGTTCACTCGGGGGGGGGGGCATCTCCCCAGTACTGGGACATGGCTGTCAAGGTCCGGCTCCCATTCTCACTTTGTAGAGATTCAGTGATGTGTTCAAGTTGTGCAGCAGCAAGTCTGAGCGCGCTTTTCATTCCCCTCGTTTCCAAACGGCCTCCCGGCCTCCCACTTGGTTCCCAATGGGTGTTCCTGTCACTCATTGTTGGCCCAACCTCACCCCCCACCTGCTTCTCTGGAACCTGGGGACTACTTAGAGTTGCCAGTCTCCAGGTGGTAGCTGGAGCTCTCCCAGAATTACAACTGATCTCCAGGCAACAGAGATCAGCTCCCTTCTATCTGGCCCTACTTTTCAGGGAGGGGGAACCTTTTTCTTTTGGTGGTGGGAGCAGTGGCGGGTATCTGCAGGCGCACCGAGCTGCAGCCACCAGTCTGGCCCTCCCCATTGGCTGTACCACTGGTTGCCCCTCGCCTGAATGTCAGGGGAGGGTGTGGCCATTGGCTGGTGTGAGCAGGGTTGTCACGGGAACGGTGGGCGGGACCTCCCAGGGACCGCTGCATCTCGCCTTGCCATGCTCGGGCGCCAGTGGGACTATCCTGCAAAAGTCCATGGGGTGCCATGCAGTGCCGCCCCATTTACACCAGCGCACAAGCGATGGCGCTGCCTGGGGGGTTAGGATTGGGCTGCCCATTATTGCTCCAACTTATCATTTCCATTTTTAACAATAACACTGTTTATTATTCAATGCAACTGGTTATCATAGCCTTTAGTATTAATATATAGAGTGCTATGATTGTTTCTGACCTATTTCTACTCCTTAGCTTAAAAAAGGAGAAAGAAAAAATCCTTATTTCTCTTCTATTTATTTTACTTTACAATGTTGACTTTATGCCGATATTTCCATATTATACAGTCTATTCTACCAATTATCTACCTATTTTTGCCAATTATCTTTATATAACTAGCTATCTTACAATTAAATTACAAAATATATCGCTATGCAATCATTTTCAAATTTACGAGACTAAGACCTCTTATAAATTTTATCCATTATAAGCGAAATATTTTCCCCATTTCTCTTTGAATTCTTTAATTAGCTTTCTATTTATATAATTTGTCAATTTTGCTATCACCACATATTCTGACATTTTGAACTTCCAGATTTCCCTGGTTGGGCATTCTTCTTTCCATTTTCTTGCCATTACTACGCTTGTCACCGCTTCATTTTCTTTTTTGACACTGACTTTGGCTTCAGTTTAACTTCTTGTCCTTCACCCTTCAACTCTGGGTTAATGGTTTTAGTCAGAAAACGGAGACTGGGCAATCCACCTTTATTTGTAAAAAATTGAGAAAAGAAAGAGTATCATCCCATCCCATTAACAAAACAAAACAAAACACCATTACCCCACTTCCAGTCTCACTATGGTAGACTGTTTTATGGTGGATTGTTTTAGGAAGGAGAGGAACCACTGGTACAAGAGGATATGGGTGAAACATAACATGAGTTGCAGCTGATTGCAGAGGGGGATTGTTACTAACTGGAGAGTGCCTGCTTTGCCTGGGGCTGACTGCTGGCCCCACCCTCTACTGAATGAGCCTTGATTGAATTAGGCTCCTCCTCACCAGAGGCACATCTCAGCCATCTGGGTTCTGAGAAGGAGAAGGAAAGGGACCTGCAGCTAGAAGAGTACTCTTGGAATATACTTGGAAGGCGATGATGTCGACAGAAGGCCCCTTTCCAGTTACCTGCATGGAGTGTGCCTCCTCTTTCAATAAAAGCTGAAGCTTTTCCTTCTTATTACCCATACTTCGGACGTTCATATATCATAGAATCATAGAGTTGGAAGGGGCCATACAGACCATCTAGTCCAACCCCCTGCCCAGTGCAGGATCAGCCTAAAGCATCTCTGACAAATATTCATCCAGCCTCTTCTTGAAAACTGCCAGTGAGGGGGAGCTCACCACCTCCCTAGGCAGCTGATTCCACTTTTGAACTACTCTGACCGTGAAAAAGTTTTTCCTAATATCCAGTTGGTACCTTTGTGCATGTAGTTTTAGCCCATTGCTTCGCGTCCTACCCTCTGCTGCCAACTGGAACAGCTCCTTGCTCTCCTCCAAATGACAGCCTTTCAAAAATTTAAAGAGAGCAATCATGTCCCCCCTCAACCTCCTCTTCTCCAAACTAAACATTCCCAAGGCCCTCAGCCTTTCCTCGTAGGGCTCAGTCTCCAGACCCCTGATCATCCTCGTCGCTCTCCTCTGCACCCTCTCGATTTTGTCCACATCCTTTTTGAAGGGAGGCCTCCAGAACTGCACACAGTACTCCAGGTGTGGCCTGACCAAGGCAGTATAGAGAGGGGCTATGACCTCCTGCGATTTCAATGCTATGGCACTTGTATATAGGCACTTGTAGCCTTGTATCTTTGTTTGATCTGTCCTACTCAGGTGGGCCCCTGCTGTTATCACTTCCATATTAAACATATCTATCTAAACTGATAGATAGGCTGCTATCAGTCTTAGAAATCAGTGGGATGATTCCCATGACTGGAATGTGGTAGTGGATGGGTACGAGTTGTTCAAGAAAAACCGGAAGGGTAGAAGAGGAGTCGGAGTGGCATTCTATGTGAGGAAAGGGCTTGATTGTCAGGAAGTTATGGAGAATGGGGCGGACAGCCCAGTGGAAAGTATATGGGTGGAAATAAGGGGAGGAAGGACAAAGGGTATTTTTGTTGGAGTCTGCTACAGACCACCTGACCAAGGAGAGGAAATGGATGCTGCCCATTGAACAGATTGGTAGAGTATCCAGACATCAGAAAGCTCTCATCCAAGTTAGAGAACCAATAACTGTTTATTTATCTAAAGAAATATATTTACATAAGTTTAGTGGAGAGAAAGAACTAGTAACTGATCTAACTAGCTAGGATGGCTTGAGATTGAAAGTAGGCCATCTCTCTCAGGAGGAGACACCATGCTGCCTCTCCTGGTGCATGCAGGGAAGAAGAGAGAGAGGAGGGGGAGAGAAGGGAAGGAAGTTCCCCTGGCAGGAAGGAGACTGATAGCAGCCTATCTATCTGACTCTATGGTTGTTGCCTTCCTTCTCTGCTGGCAGTCCTAAAGGCCTGAGCAAGAGACATCCCCAGTCCCTTCTTCTAACAGTTTTGACAGCTGGGGGGTCTAGCAACAGTCAGCAGAATTCTAACATGGCTGCAGTAACTGCTGCTAATGCTGTCTCCTCACCAGACAACGCAGCCATAAAAAAAATCTTTCTGAGGCTTTAAGACTCTTTGAGACTGGAATTTTTGACAAGCTGTCTGCATTTTTAAAACCACTTTCTTATCAACTGGAAGAGATTAAAGAAATTAAACTGAATTTAAAGCAAGTCAGTCAAGCAGCTGAAAATGTGACCGAAATGGGTATCACAATGCAGCAGAAAATCAGACAATTAAAGGAGAGGGAACTAAGTCTGTCTGAAAAGGTGATGACTCTAGGAAATAAAATAAAAGATTCTAATTTGAAATTCAGAAGGTTTAATGGGGGGAAGAAAGAAAAAACCGATTTGCCTATTTTCCTAGCATCATGGCTCACCATAATTCTAGATCTAGAAAATGGGGTTGCCCCATGAATCAACAAAGCTTATCGGCTTGGCAAGATAAGCAACCCTCAGCCCACTAGATCTAGGGATATACTAGCTGAATTCCCAGATGTAGAGATGGGCACGAACCAGAAAAAAAATGAGCCATGTGGTTCGTGGTTTGTCAAATTTCACGAACCATGTGTCAGGTCTGACTATGTTCCTTATGTGATCTAACCAAAGAGACTCCATTTTAATCCTGTCAGTATTTTGTGCTTCTTTTGCAGGTGACAAGCAGTCCAGTAGCAGTTATCTTAAAGAAGAGGAATGTTATGACTACAACCTTTCCAGCCTTGGGAAATTTTCACTTTCTCAGCTTCAAGCCGTTTGTTTTGAGAACTATGGAGGGAGGATGGGGCCTGCAGGGTTATGCTATTCTGTACCTTAACCTTTGCCTGTCATTCGTAACAATACTCATGTACCAGCCAAGATATTGCATCTTGGTTAGTGGACTATAAGGGTTGTTTATATTCAGTAAAATCTTTTGAAACCAATGGACTCATGTCTAATTGCAAGAGATAGTCTGGATTGCAACTTTTAGTAAGCCACTGTCTGACACCATGTACCACAAACTTTCATGAACCTGCCCCCGATTCGCAAACCAGTTCGTTTGGTTCGTGACAATGTCACATCCAGGGCAGATAATCGTCACTTCCGGGTCAGCAGAAGGTCACTTCTGGGCCAGCAGAAGGTCACTTTCGGGTCAGCAGAAGATCTGTAGGAAGTCCATCCCCTGTTGCCTACGAAACTGATTGATTGGCACCAGGCTGTCTGCAGTGATGAACCAAAAAACGAACTAAATGAACTAGCCTAAAGTTCGTGGCAGTTTGTCAGAAATGGGATCTGACGAACTGCTGGTTTGCGAACCACGAACTGGCCTAGTTTGTCATGAATTTTGGTTTGTGCCCATCTTTACACAGATGCTATGACAAAGAGAGAAATATTGCAGCTTGCCCATTCCTGTGGTTTCCTTCCATTTAAAGAATACAAGATCTATGTATTCCCTGATCATTCTGCTGAGTCCCTTTCAAAGTGCAGAGAACTGAAGCTTGTTACAAGCACACTCACAGCAGCTAATATCCATACAGATGGTCTCCTTCAAGCAACGTAGTGGTAAACATCCAAGGAAAACCACTCACTGCTTCTGATGTGGACATGGGTCATGGCTTGCTACAGTCTCTGAATCTGGATATTTTTATTTATTTATATTCCACCTTTCTCACTGAGACTCAAGGCAGATTACATAGTGTGGGATTAGTACAATCAGTGGCAAGAAAAAGGGTAGGCATTTCCACACAGTGTCAAGAACATTTCCATAAACAGTGTCATGGGGTAAATGAATATACGTTTACAAAGACATAGTATTAGCAAGGATCCAATAAGGGGTTGAAGAATTGCTAAAACAGAACATAATTAATTCTAGGACTGACATTAAACAACAGGAAGCACAGGTAGTATATAGGAGTACATTTTTAAAGCAACAGATAATATGTAAGGCAACATAATGGAGAAATCTATGGTTCCTAACTCATTAGCGAAGCATCTGGGATCCCTTTCCTACAATACCGTCCTCTTAGCTGAGATATATATCAATGGAAATCTCTAATAAGTTACAGAAACGTAAACTGAACAGCACCTTGATCCCTCAGAAATGGAATAAAAAGCCAATTCAGTAACTTACTAATATTTTGATTTTAAAGCTTTAACATCATAGCCTGATCCTGAATCATTCTTTCTCTTCTGTGTATCTTGATAACCATGGATCATATTAATAATTGAGGTAACTGAGGTCAGAATAAGTGAAAGACAGGGAGTGAAGAGAAGAAGGAAAGTGATATTACAGTCTATTTTGTTTGACTCCACTCCAATTGACAGCAGTCCACTGCAATTGAAGCAGATTCTCCAATAGTACTATACATACAGGGCTCATTTGGAGGGGGAATGCACTGGAACAAGATTCCGGTAGTTCCCCTAACAGTTAGGTGGCCCCGCCCACCTGACTTTGAAAAATTTTGGGCCATTTATGCCTTGATTTGGGCAGAAACGGCACGGATAGGGTCCAAAATGGCCTGGATCAGGTCGATGCCAGGTGGGGGAATGCTCCCCTGCCCAGCACCAACCCGATCCTGGCCATTTAGGCCTCGATCCAGGCCGAAATGGGCCCACAATGGCCATTTTGGGACCATTTCGGCCTGAATTGGGTGACACCATCCTGACTGGGTCATTTCAGCCCTGATCCGGGCCCAAAATGGCCACTTTTGACCATTTTGGCCCCCTTTTCCACTGGGATTGGGGCCAGAACAGCCAGGATCGGGTTGGTGCTGGGTGGGGGAACCTTCCCCTGTGCGGCAATGACTTTGTCCAGGCTGTTTCAGGTCTGATCCAGGCCAAAACATGTCCAAATGGCCATTTTGAGCCGTTTTGGGCCTCTCGGCCTGGACTGGGGCCAAAACGGCCCTGATTGGGCCACTGCCAGGTGGGGGAAAATTCCCCCCTCTGGCAGCAGCCGAATTCTGGCCATTTTGGCCTGGTCAAGGGCGTGGCATATGCTAATGAGTTATGCTAATGAGCTCCTGCAGGTTTTTTCTACGAAATGTCCCCTGTGTACATGTATCTCTACAACAGAACTTAAAGTCTGAAGAGATCTACCAATGTCCTCTGCAGCACAAAGAGATCAAGAGTCTTTCATCAGGTTTCTGATTTGTTCTGAGCCACCAGATCCTGCTCTTATTTAGAGCCAATGACTCAAATAGCAGCACAGACTGTTCTTGAAAATTTATTCTTTATGTTGTTTCTTCTTAGGTTATTTAAGGGGGACTGGGGGGGTTAAAGTTTGTAGTTTGAGCTAGTTATGGTTTTAGGTTTGAAGCCTCAGGTAGAGGACAGGAGTTCCTTCTTTCTAGATTTTCTCCAGTCACCTGGCGGCTGGACCCCATGGGGGTTCCTTTTTTCTAGTTTTTTCATGTTGTTTAAGTTTCTTTTTTTGCAGTGGGTTAGTTGAGAACTACTCTATCAGACAGTCAAGAAGCCTTGGGTCAGCCTATTATTAGTTATAAAAGGTTGTTTTATTCTGCTTCTTTTCAATTCATTATTCAGTAATATGTTTGCTTTTTTACTAATGTTTGGTGTTGCCACAGTCTTATTGAGTGTTTTTGCAATATTTTTACCTGTTGGTCATCTTAACTGTTGTGGTTGCTTATTCAATAGATTAACCAAATTTTATCTAAAGGTAGTTATTTTACTGTCTTTCTTCCACTACTTATTCCTAATACATAAGGTAAATGTATCAATTCTGATCATTGATAGAATTGGGAAGTATTCTATTTTAACAGATGATTTAATTTTTTCCTTCTCGGTTTTATTTAATTCACTACTAACCAGATATGAGTTCATTAATATGTTTTTACTGGTGATTATTGTCAATCCTATTTGCAAATTAATTTTTTGGAACAATGTTCTTGCTATCCAATATCCTCAAAGGAATTCACAACCTCCTTCAATAACTGTAGCTGGAGTGGTACATCCAAATGTTCCTCCCCTACAAATTATGGGTAATTTTAGTGATTTCAACAGCCAATCGACTTATCAATATGGCTCATTACTAACATGGTTAAAAATTTTGATTACTGTTCTCATTAATGAATTTACCAATGGCTAATAAAGTTAAAATTTTATCTATGAATTGTAGAGGGCTAAACAATAAAATTAAATTTAAAAGAATTCAAACCAATCTCAGTAAATTAAGACCAGACACTATATTCCTCCAAGAATCACATTTTAAGCCTGGTTCTAGCCAGTTTTTTAAGACTTCATGGTTCAGGAGGGCGTGGCTCCGGCTGAGACAAGATGGATGCCTGAAGTGCTGGCTCCAGCCTGACCCAGCCCCCAAAGCCTCAAATAAGCAACTAAAAGCACGCAGACTAGTCTGCTATGAGAGGCAAACACAAGCCTTACAACAAAAAACAAAACTCAAAAGGGGTGAAGCATCTAAAGGACTATTTTCCTGCCACTGAACAGCAGAACCCTCCAGAGGAGATAACAAACACAGAGGCAGAGATGGAGACGATAGAAGGCCAAGTAGGTACAAAAGAACCATCAACCCTTGATCCTGCAATACAAGCAATATTTACCAACTTTGAAAAGAGCATCTTGAGTAAAATGACTTTGCTTTTAAACCCAATAACCAAGCAGATTGGGGAAATGAAAGCAGCCTTAAATGCAGTTGTGCAAGCAGCAGACAAAGCACTAGGAATGAATGCTACAATGCAGGAAGAAATTCGGGTGCTACAATCAGAACACAAAGATGCCCAAAAGAGAATATTAATGCTAGAAATGCACAATCGAAGCCAGAATTTAAAATTTAGGGGCTTTAAAGAGCATGCAACATCCAAAGTGGACCTTGCAAAATTCTTATCAGACTGGTTAGCACCAATATTGCTATTGGAAGATGGAGCTGCACCAATACTAAACAAAGCATACAGAGTTGGCCCAGCAAATGCTAAAAGCAAAGAAACCCCAAGAGATATTGTAGCAGCCTTCACAAACTGGAGAGAAAGAAAGAAGGTACTGGAAATTGCTAGAACTCAAAAGTCACTACTAACTTTCAATGAGACATTATTCACTGTCTATACAGATTTACCAAAAGAAATATTGGAGAAAAGAAGACTGCTGAAGCCAATAACAGAAGAATTACAAAAATCAAATTTGGCATACTCAGGTCAACTACAATAATAAGACATACCAAGCTGTAGATCAAGAATCTGGAAACAACATGCTGCACGCATTGGGCATAACAACATCAATGGAAATCGAAATGAACTCACAAAAAAGGAAACGCAGCCAACCATCTACCCCGCAGAAAGGAAGCAAGATCCCCATTAGAAACAACTGAGTGTAAAGAACAGATAAAGGAAAACAAAATTCATCTTTTTCTTTTATCTTTCTTTGTTATTTTTATTTTCTTGCTCTTTTTCTTGTAGAAAGCCTAAAAATGTGATTGCTTATACAAGCAATAGGCTGTGGGGTTTTTTGGGGGGGAGGGTGGAAGTCAGACTAATTGCTCTCAGAACAGTCAATCCCTTTTACTGTGCCATATGCAATAACCCTGTTGAAGAGGTATTCACAGGGTTATAAGGGATTGTTTAGCAATTACAAATTTTCTTTATATAGAAGACTAAATATTAGCATCAAGAGAAGCTATAAAGATAAGACGTTTTTTTTTAGTTAATAAGTGACAAATATATTCAGATAAGAAATATAAAGTTTGAAATACAACAGAAACAAGCTTGCTATAGAAATAAAGTTAACGATTGTTAAGTGTTACATTTGCAAATTGAACTGAGAATTATCTAGAATGATAATTACTAAGATATTTAATTTTTTAGTTGATAAAAGTTCACTGTTGAACATTTAAGTTTATTACTATTTACTCAGTGTTGAATTTAATTGTAATTTGAAGTTGATTGAAATAAGAGCACACAACTTACTTTGAAGGAAAATAAGAAAGTGTGTGTAAGTTATAATAGGGAATAAAGAAAGGGAGTTGAACTTGTCAGGGCTTGCCACTGCTGCCGCTGGGCGTGGCACTGGGCGGTCTGCTCCTGACATCACAGGGGGGGCCAGGGATTCTGCAGGACCCTGCTCTGTGGAAGGAGGGGCGGTATACCTCACCCAGACTCCCTCTCAGTCCACTCGCTGGCCTGCTCAACCTGGCCTGCTTACCCTCTGCGTCCTCCTTCATGTCCTCCTTCCAGAACTCTCCTCCAAGCCTCCACCCTTGCATCTTACTGCTCTCACTCCACATCATCACTCCTCACTCACACCCACCACCACAGGGGTCTTCCCAGCCAGCTTTTATAGGGCTTCCTTCTACTGTCCCACCCCTCCTCCAGCCTGGTCTTGGGCTGCACCAAGCAGTTGCAGCTGGGGTAGCTGATCTGGCCCCACTGACCAGCACCAGCTGTGCCTTGTTCCCTGGCTGCCCAGCCTCCCTGCCTTGGCTGATTGCTGAAGGCCTGTCCAGCTGCAGTCTCTTGGCTAGCAGCCCGGCCTCCCTGGCTGAGCTGATGGCGGAAGGTGGGTCCAGCTGCGGCTCCTTGGCTGGTTGCCCAGGGCTTCCTGCAGAGTGCCTCCAATAGCCTCACCTGGAGTGGCTTGGCTTTTGGCAACTCCTGGGCCGGGCTACTATTTTCTAGCTGGGGTGTGGCTTTGGGTTGTTGGGGCTGCTGCTGCTTCTCCTCCCCAGGTAAGGTCTTTGGGTGGGTGACTGCTGGGCTCCCAATCCCTCTGCCCTTGCCCCCTTCCGCCTTGCTTAGTCCCCTTTCCTTCCCTAGGGGAGTGGGACTCGCTGGCCTCTCTCTGTCTCCCCCTGCCTCCTGAGGCCCTGGGCCTTTGCCCCTTGCCCCTGGCACCAGCAGGTTCTGGCCCCATTTGCCCGTGGGAGGGGTTGACCTGCTGTCCCCCGGCTGCCCCCTCTGCCTGCCAGTCAGACCGGTTGACCTGCTGTCAGCTGGCTGACCAGTTGACCTGCTGTCTGCTGGCTGACCAGTTGACCTGCTGGCTGCTGGCTGCCCCATCTGTTTGCCCATCAGCCCAGTTGACCTGCTGTTCCCTCCTACCAAGTCTGGGGGCGGGGACCCAGACCCCGGACACAACTAACTATAGTACAGTTGTAACTCAATTAGTTAAGTGAAACCTTTTATTAACTCTTGTTAAATAATATTGATTTTTAATCTCATTTTGAGGAAAATTGTGACTATCTATCGTGGTATCCATCGTCTACAAATTTCACAAAGGTCATTTTATTTTATTTTTTATACAAACAGATTAAGGAGAAACAGAGGGAAGATGTAATAATTTCAAAATATAGAGTCTACACAGAAGAAACAAATGGCCTCTCCCTCAAAATTAAATATAGTATCTCAAAATACACATGGTCTCAACAATTTGATTAAAAGAAAACGAATTTTAACAAATTTGGCAAAGGTCAATCCAGACATAGTCTTGTTACAGGAAACCCATCTACACTCTAAGAATGAGGAAGAACTGAAAACTAAGTGGATTCAAATGCAATTTCATGCCAAAGGCACCTCTAAATCTAGAGGAGTTGCAATAATCTTGTCTAAAAAAATCCAATTTACACACAAAGCTACTTTAAAAGACTCAAGGGGTAGATACATCTTTGTAAAGGGATCAATAGAAGGACAAATGTTTACATTAGCTTCAATTTATGCACCAAATTCCAACCAATTAAATTTTATAGAAGAGACACTCAAGGAACTATAACTTTTCCAGGAGGGTTCAGTGATAGCAGGAGGTGATCTTAACTACATCATGAACAATAAACTAGACAGAACTCACTTCAATAAAAGGAAAAGAAAAAAGAACAAAAACAACACTCATTTAGTATCAATATTAAAGCACTATCATATGGTAGACATATGGAGAGTATTAAATGAAACAGAAAAAAATTACACATACTACTCCACAAGACATAATGTATACACTAGAATTGATTATATTTTAGTTTCGGAAGACTTAATTAAAAAAACTGCACATGCTGAAATAGGGAACATTGACTATTCAGATCATGCATGGGTCAAATACATAATATCAACAATTAAAGAAACAGTGAAAGAAAAACACTGGACATTTGATAAAAATCTACTGTATAGTATGAGAAATATAGAAAAGATTCAACAATATATTAAGCAATATCTAAAAGAAAATCAAACAGATAATATAGCTCCACACATTTTGTGGGATGCATTAAAAGTAGTACTAAGAGGACAATTAATAGCTTTAACATCATATTTAAATAAAAATCTTCAAAAGCAAGAAATAGTGCAAAAAATCCAACAATTGGAACAATCACAAAGAAACAGGTAGCAAAAAAGTGTACAATTATTAAATGAACAGAAATTGCTGGAAACTATAGAAGTCAAAATTCATAGAAATCTATTATATTTAAAACAAAAATATTGGTGCAATTCCCCAAGAATGCTACGTACGATCTCCTGGAAAATAAAGGAGAAAAAAACAACAAAAATTATCAAAATAATACAAGACCACAAATGTCAAACATTTACAAAAGCAACAGAAATTGCCCGTGTTTTTAGAGATTTTTATTTAAAACTATATTCATCTAGCAAACCGAGCGAAAGAAAAATCAAAGAATTTTTACAAAATCATAAAGGCATTAAAAAACTGAAAGAAGCACACAAAACTATATTGGAAAACCCCATAACGTCACAAGAAATCTTAGAGACAATAAAAAACTTTAAAATTAATAAAGCAACAGGACCTGATGGTTACCCCCCTGAATTCTATAAAAAATTTGCCAGTACACTGGTACAACCACTAATGAGTAACTGCAATAATATACTCAACAGTGGCAGGCAACTTCCTTCTTGGTCGGAAGCAACAATAACGCTAATACCTAAGCAAGGTAAAAAAACTTCCAATCCAGGCTCGTATAGACCAATATCATTATTAAACACAGATTACAAAATCTTTACAGCTATGTTAGCTAAGCGACTAAATATGTTTATTGGAGAATACATCCAACAAGATCAGGCTGGCTTCATTCCAAAAAGAGATATAGCTGATAATATCTGTAAAACTCTAAATATTTTATCTTTTTGTAAGCAGAACCAAATTGAATTAATATTTCTTTCACTAGATATAGAAAAGGCTTTTGATGCTTTGGAAATATTTTATTTAAAAGAACTACTTCAGTATATGAACTTTGGTCCACACTTCCTACAAGCAATAAATGCAATTTATGCGCACCCTACCGCCTAAATTAAAACCAACGGAGTCACTTCAGAAAATATTAAATTAAATAGAGGTACAAGACAGGGTTGCCCTCTATCCCCTATACTTTTTGTTATAGCATTAGAACCCTTAGCTGAAGCAACAAGAAACAACAAATGTATTCAAGGTGTAGAAATAAACCATAAATCATATAAAATCAGTTTATTTGCAGACGACATTCTTTTATATATTACCCAACCATTCTCATCATTACAAACACTTGATTTAGAACTTGCTAACTTTAGCCAAATTTCAGGATTAATAATAAACCAAGCCAAATCTAGCTTACTACCAATCAACAAAGCAGATCGAACAAAATCACTAATTATACAACAAAGCAGCTACCAATGGGCTGACCCCTATTTAACATATCTAGGAGTTAACATTTCACCTGAGTTGAACCAAATAATTCAATTTAACCATACACAAAAAATAAAGGAAATTAAAGCTGATTTACAAAAATGGAATAAACAACAATTATCCTGGCATGAGAGACTTTATACAATTAAATCATTTATTCTTCCAAGGCTTCTTTTCTTATTTAGAACTATACCTATTAATATTCCAAATAAGCTACTAAAACACTGGCAATCATTAATAAATCAATTCTTACAGCACTATAAACACCCTAGAATCGCTTTCAATATAATAAAAATGAAAAAATCACAAGGAGGCTTAAACTACCCTGACCTCACAACATACAATGCAGCTTCTAGACTTTTAAATGTAATTCACATATTACAAGATAAAGGACACACTGACTGGATCAATATTTTGGACGCTTTACAGCCGCACAACACAATAAAAGATACTATTTGGACTTCTCAAAAATATAGATAAAAAACAAGTAAACAAAACATGATTTTTGCAGCTATCCTTAATATTTGGGATAAATATAAAAGCAAAATTGTTCCGGAGATCTCACGGTACTCCACTTTAACATCACACCAATCCCTACCACCACAACACACTCTATCCACACAAGGAAATATACGGCTAACAGACATTGCCACCAAACAAGGACTACTAGGAAAGAGAAAAATAGAAACAAAAATAGATCAAACTATCCCTTGGTTTTCATATTTTCAATTATCCTATTTTGCAAAGGATATCAACCTAAAAGAAATAATGAATACACCAAAAACAAATTTTGAACAATTTTTAGAAGTAGCAGAGTTTACTCGTAAAAATTTTATCTCTAAAATTTATAATATACTAATACATAATGAAGACATTCAACTTACAACTGCACAATCAAAATGGCAACAAGATTGTGGAACACCTCTAACAAAAAAAGTTTGGGAACAGATTTGGACATCAAATTTATCCAACTCCAAGGTTATTAACACTAGGCTGCAAACTTATAAAATTATTAATCATTGGTACCTGATGTCAGAACCTGTTTAACCTGAGTAATGCCATGTTTAATCCTGTAGTGTTTAGTCTTCTTTCCCTCTAGGCGCCACCACCTGCAAAGAGCCGATTCCATGGGAAAGGATATTGTCTTATCTGTCATCTCGACCTTGGCCAGCTCAGCATTACTCTGAGAAGTTTTGCTGTGTGAACTTGGGGGGGGGGGGGAGGCTGGGCTCAGGGAGTGTGAAATGTAACAACTTTCGTTCTATGCTTCATTCCTAACAACGCTTTGCTCGGCCAGGACCTCAAATCCTGGAATATGTACATCTGGACTTGAATGGTGTCTTTCACAATAAACCTTTTGAAATCAAAAGACCTTGTCTTCTTGCAGAAGGGAGTGAGACAGACTACCAGGTCTGGAATGCCATAGTCTGACACCTGACTCCCCAAAAACTATCAAAAATTTATTCAAAAAGTTCACCTCTTTATTGGAAAAAGTGTGGCGAAGTAAGTTCCTTTGACCACTGTTGGTGGGAATGCAAGCATATTACAGAGTTCTGGGAAGAAATATTACACCAAATAGCCCATATTACAGCATACACTATTCCCCTAAAACCAGAATTAATTTTTTTAGACATCTGGAAAGACCAGTCAATACCACAAATCAGGAAAAATTTAATAACTACTTTTTTAGTAGCAGCAAAATCTACAATAGCCTCATATTGGAAATCTCAAAGTTTACCAAACCTTGAGACCTAGTATAACAAAATTTGGGACCAATTTATGACGGAAAAAATAACAGAAAAAATATTCTCTCAAACAAATCCAATGAGAACAACAGAATTTTACACTAAATGGGAACCCTTTTTGGAATTTCTCTCTAGAAATGAATTTTTAGTCACAAAACTTCCTCAACAAGCAGTTTGTAATTTGGAAATGTTAGGCTTATGGTAACTTATTAAGAAGCCAAACAAAACTGCTGGAATCCATTAAGAAATTAAAGAGCAATAAGGCCTCTGGGCCAGATGGCTATCCGGCCGAATTCTACAAAACATTCGCTTTGGTGTTAACCCCACCCCTGTTATCGGCCTGTAACGAGGTACACAAATTGGGGACCTTACCTGGAACCTGGGCTGAGGCAGTCATCACCATGATCCCCAAGGAAGGCAAAGACCCCTCTAACCCCGGTTCGTATAGACCGATTTCTTTGCTGAATGTCGATTATAAAATCTTTACCTCAATATATGCACGACGCTTCAATTCTTTCATTGGAAATTATATTTGTACAGATCAGATTGGCTTTATTCCCAATAGGGACATCTCCGACAACATTTATAAGGCATTGAACATTTTGGCATTCAGTAGACACAACAAATTACAAACCACATTCCTCTCCTTGGATGTAGAAAAAGCTTTCGACACCCTGGAGATCCCGTACCTGCAGATGCTCTTTTCCCACATGAAATTCGGGCCCAACTTCCTACAAACAATTAAAGCGATATACGCAGGCCCCAGGGCAAGAATCAAACTTAATGACTTAGCGTCCGATCCCTTCACTCTACACCGTGGCACGCGCCAAGGATGTCCCCTTTCCCCTATCCTTTTCGCCCTCGCGATAGAGCCCTTAGCAGAGGAGATAAGAACCAATGAAAGGATTCAAGGCATTGAAATAGACAAGCGTACTTACAAAATATGCTTATTCGCTGATGACATCTTGCTGTTTCTTACATGCCCACTGGTTTCCCTAAAGGCTCTGGCAGTTGTTCTTACTCACTTTGGGTGTATATCAGGGTTGAGGATAAATCAAGCCAAATCTACCATCCTATCAGTAAACCTCCCAGAGGAGACATGTAGCGACATAAAATGGCAATTTGAATACCAATGGGCTAAATCACACCTCCGATATCTGGGCATAAATATCCCTCCCAACCCAGCCCAGCTACTCCAGGTGAACCACGTCCAAAAGATGAAAGAAATTAAACACCTCCTGCTCAAATGGAACAAGCAAAACCTGGCATGGTATGAAAGATACCATTTGATAAAATCCTTCGTCCTCCCAAAATTGATATTTTTGTATAGAACGATTCCAATTAAAATCCCTAGCAAAATTCTGAGCAAATGGCAGACGACATTAAACCGATTCTTGTGGCAGAATAAGCGCCCCAGGATAGCCTTCAAAGTTTTGTGTGCCCCTAAAACAGCAGGGGGCTTTAACTACCCAAATATAGGGCTCTATTCTGATGCAGCCAGATTATCGGACATCCTCCAGATACTACTCCCCTCTGGACACTCCGATTGGATAAACATAGTGGGCACCTTTTCCCAGCCAAAAACATTGCAAGAAACGTTCTGGTCTACCCCAAGTTTGCGTCCTTCTTCCATACATCAAAATATGTTCCTTACTGCACTGCTAAAGCTTTGGGACAGACATAAGCAGTCCCTTCTTCCGGCTATATCCCGCTTTTCGGTGCTCACATCGCATAAAGGCATGCCTCGCCAGCATAATATAACTGCACTGCGCTCCTGGGATGATCTGAGAGACTTGAGGTTGTTGGACATAGCCACCAAGGATGGTATTATAAGCAGAGTAGACTTGAACAACAACCTAGGCAGGGAAGTCCCCTGGTTTTTCTACCTCCAACTGCGATATCTTCTGAACGAATTAAATGTAAAAAGCGTAATGACTAAACCAACAACTAAATTTGAAGCATTTCTGGACTCCCACTCATTTAACCGTAAGGGTCTCCTGTCAAAACTATACCTCGTCTTGCTTGATACCAAACCACTAAACACTGAGGCGCTGCTCAATAGATGGCAGCAAGACTGTGGGATAGAACTCACACGAGAAGATAGAGAGCATGTTTGGACATCTGCATTGTTTAATTCCTCTGTCACCAGTGTGCGTCTCCAAACCTATAAGCTTATCCACAGGTGGTACCTCACTCCCCAAAAGCTGGCGAAAATATATCCCAGCAGATCTCCACTCTGCTGGAAAAAATGCGGGGAGCAGGGTACGTTCCTGCACTGCTGGTGGGAGTGTAAAAGTGTTGCTGCCTTCTGGAAGGCTGTTCTCCAGGAAATTTCCCGTATCACGACTTATGTGATACCCCCAAGCCCGGGACTTGTTTTCTTGGACCTTTGGGGAGATCTAGATATTCCTCATTTGCAGAAGGCATTGGTCAGAACTCTCCTAGTAGCTGCAAAAACCACAATTGCACTCAGGTGGAAATCGCAATACCCACCCACTCTTGACATATGGTATAGAATAGTGTGGGATGACCTTATAATGGAAAAGATAACAGACAGAATTCGAGTATTGCAAAACCCCTCCAAACCTACACAATTTTACGCACAATGGTACCCCTTTCTGGAATTTTTATCTCAGAATGAATGGCTGATCTCTAAGCTACCTCACTACGCGATTATAAACCCCGAAATTTGAACTATGGATTTACTCTGCGACATACTGGATGTGCCTGTACATGCTTCTCCCGATGCTGTTGTAATTAGCTTGCTTAACACTGTATTAGAATCCTGTTGACTATGTATAATATTTGCACACTTGATTATTGCCGACTATTAGTGTTTTGATGTTTATGTATTGTTGTATTGTTGTATCTGAACATTGTTACGTATGATACCACCTTTTTTCTACGCATTTATTGTTGATCTTGTTACTTGTTATACTTTCAATAAAAACTTAAAAAAAAAAGAAGAAGCCAAACAACATAATGCAAGTTGTAGTTTATCAAAATGCCAATGTATGGAGTTTTATCAAAGCTTTAAATGTTACAAGTTGTAATTGTAGATTCTTTATTGTTACTTGCTATTTGTTATGTTTTATTGTTATATTTAAAAAATGGAAAATTAATTTAAATTTTTTTTTTAAAAAAAGACTTCATGGTTTGTTTAGCAATTTCATGTGGCAGGGTCCACTAAATTGCATGGGGAAGCAATCCTACTTTCAAAAAATAGTAGATTCTCTCTTAAAGAAACTGAATTAGACCCGCAAGATCATTATCTCTTTCTTATGGGTTCTTAGGAGGAAAGACAAATTACTCTTGCATCAATTTATGCCCCAAACTAATCAAATTTTGTTTTTGAATGAGATCTTCTCTAAATTGATCTCTTTTGATATGGGTGATTTCTTAATAGGCAGTGACTTTAATCTCATAGTTGATAACACAATAGATAGGTCCAGGCCGAGAGCATATTTAACAAATACTGCTAAAGGCCTTTCTGAACTTAAACCTTTAACAACTTTTGATTGGAAGATACATGGCGAATTCAACATCATAAGGAACGGGACTATACCTACTAGACGGGACTAGAGTAACTCTTCTTAGGATTGCACTGTTAAAGTTTGGAAATTGCCTCCTCTATACAGACATATTTAAAGATAATGCTGACTGTGGAGTCAGTTCTGCAATAATATGGGAGGCAATGATGGCTGAGACTAGGGCGAAAATCATATCTTTTGCCTCTTCCTATAAAAGGGAGAAGGAAAGGGTGAGATGGGAAATCATCTCCAAAATAACCTACTTGGAACAAAAGCATAAATTGATGGGAAGTAAAAAAAATCTACACGAAGTTGCCAGCTGAGAGAAAAATCTTGGAAACACTGGAAACTTCTAAGATCCAAGAAGGTCTTTTATTCCTAAAACAGAAGTATTGGCATTCTCATCCCAGATCTTTGCGGCTTTTAGCCTGGAAAGTCAGGCAAAAGAAATCCTGAAGTTAGCCCAGTGTCCAGGAGACAGGCCAATGTCAGAGTGTGATAAGTTCATCAGATATGGGAGCAGGCAGGAGGGAGAGTCCAGGAGACAGGCCAAGGTCAAAGTCCAATAAGTCAGTTCCAGGCAGGGCAAGGTACAAGGCAGGATCCGGTACAGAGCTACTGGTAGCAGCAAGTGGTGAGTAAAGTTGCTTCCACACTAGGTGTTGCCCAGCGTCTGCTTTATGCTTCTCCTAACTAAGTGTAGGTGTTGCCTCTTCCTCTGATAGCCTTGCCCTGTGCTGTGCCTGTAAACGAGCACTTTTCCGTCATTCCCACACAGCTGCTTTTGGCTTGTTCTTCCTCCTCTCAGCTGGCTCAGGTTTCTCCTTAGCTCTGTGGGAGTCTTCCTTCACAACAGCCTCCTCAGAGGTTCCTGGCTGCTCCTCCTGGGTTTCCTCTGGAGTTATGGCTGGCTCCAGAGTAGACCCTGCTGGCTCTTCCAGCTCTTCATCCTCTGAGGAGGACTCTGGGGTGAGTGGCAGGGTGGCAGAGTGAGGCTGGTCCACGTTAGGGCGAGGCTGACTCACGACACGTATAGTTACGGGACTGGATGATAGGGGAATTCTTTAATAGTACTCTTCTGCCAATTATAAATTCCTCTACTACTGCTTACCCAAATATATTCAAGACTCTGATTACAGTGATACAAAGAAATATGAGTTTTATTGTATTTCAAATAAAGCCCAGATGCATATTGCCTCTCTGGCTCATATGCATAAAGACCAGTTACATCAGGGAACCTTATATAATTTAGCACTAATTGTTTACAGAATAAAAGATCAAGAGGGTTAATACAAACAGTTCTTCAGAATTACATTTCCCAGGATACGTGGCACTGAGTGACAGTACAGTCAGATCTCACTGTAATATAAACATTTTAAGTGCTTGGAGCCACACTTCTGTTATGGGTTCAAAACTTCTCTGGAAAACTTTTCTTCCAAGGCTAAAACTGAGTTACGAAGTAAAAAGAAGAGAAAATGTTTATTGTTGAAAGGAACTTTCTCACACCAAGCTGACCTGCAGTTTAATCTCTAAAGTGAGGGAGAAAGAATCTCCCTACTGAGGCAAAGCTTGCCTTCTGTGTGGGTGTTCTGCTTGAATAATGCTCACATGCAATTTTAGGTGAGGGGTCCTCAGAAAGATCCCTTAACACTGGGATGACTTAACTGTGTGCAAAGGCATCTTCTATGACTTTTTGGGCATATACAGCAACTGTTCTCCTATAGATCTAGCTATAGCTATGACAACAGGTAAGCTCTCACCAGTGAAGAAAATGTGAAGTCACTACTTGATAATATATCAGCCATGGGATGTTCTTTCTGTAGGCTTCAGTTTCTTCCCATGTTTTTATTTTTCCTTGCTTGCCCATCATATATTCATAATTAACATAGCCTGTTTTATATCTTGTAATAATATCTTAATAGGCATCTATTGGTGATGTCAGTGGTGAAACTGGTGGGCTTAATCTTCAGCAAAAAATTATGATGAGGGTGTATTGGACACTGCAGTGCCTTTTTAGTAAGTACAGTGTCCAATTGTTAGCATTGTAACCTACATCTGTTAAACATATGCTTTGGACATGTCCAGTTATTTGGTCCTTTGGGGAGGAAGTAATTTCTCATATTGATTATGCATTAGAAAGCTTATTTATTTTTGAAGAAGTGTATATATTTTTAAACTGTTTGCCCAAAGTCTGACGGTCACAAGAAATGGACCTTCCGTGCCCTTGTGGTCACTAAAATACTTATACTACAGCATCTGAAAGACAAGAACCCACTTCCCATAATGCATTGGGCGTATAACCTTATTAACATTTGAACATATTGCATTTAGATGACAATTGCATATGCACTTATTTTTAGTTATTTATAAAAGCTTAAGTATAGCTTTGTTTTGCTTTTCATGAATAAATTAAAAATTATATAAATATATATAAAGACAAGTGTCCTGACTGACTCATCAATGCCCAGCCCAAACCCCTGGATCTAGAAACGTGAATTCTGGGGAGAATGTTCCTTTTGTGATGTAGAAGCTCACTAAGAAGGGATTTTAAGAAATTCGCCCCCTAAGGGGGTAAAAAGGGGTAAAATGTGCTTTCCCATAGGGATACAGCTTCCCTCTGTGGCTGGCAGAGTGATCCTCCTTCCCCGCCCCCCCCGGCCAACTGCCACTCTTTCCTGAGGTCATTTGCATATGTGGCTTGATTGGCCATCTCCCCAACATTCTAAACAATATACAGCTGCTATTGGGAATCATTGAATGTGTCCTGAGGTAAAAATACACCTCCTAGTCTTCCCCTCTAGGGTTGCCCATCTCCCTGTGGGGTCTGGCTTTCCTGTGTGGCTCGCAGTCTCCTGCCTGCTTGCACCCTCCCCCTCCTTGATGGGTCAGCAGTGGAACTCTGTGTTCTGAGGTAAAAATCAGGTAAAGGAAACTACAGACAGTTGAAGAAAGACAGTACAAGATTCCTGAAAAGGGATTTTATATAAAAGTCAGTATGGCAACTGAGTTTTTAAATGTTCATGGGGAGATGGTGCATGACCTTTCTAGGGGCCATTTCAATGTGAACTTCTCACATGAACCTGCCAAAGTGCCCACCACACCAACCCTCTCTCAGTCCAACTCCACCTCATACCTCTTGTAGCCATCACCTCTTACTACCCCCAAGAAGCCTCCTGGTAGACATTGTGCAAGATATACCGATGCTAAAAGGAGGAAGCAATTTAGAGATGCAGCAAAGAAATATGAACATCATACTCCTGCAGTGCACTGAGCAGCAGTGGCCAAGTACCAGCAAGTCCCAAGTCCAAGGGAAAGGTGACCATCCCTGCAAGCCTGGGCACAGTAGTGATGACCCTAGGAGACCTAACGGCCACAATATACCCTGATATTGCCATTATCAGAGAGTAGTCCATGGACTGGCTGTGCAAGCATGCCATTCTGACCCCCAAGAATGATAAGGCTGCCATCATTAATGAAACACAACTTAACTCCCTTGAAGGGGCAGAAATGGAGTACAGATCTGTGGACTCAGTGATGCAAATGGATGATGCAGTCCACTACCTCACTGAGTTCCTCAACATGCTCAACCCTCCTGGCTTCCCAACCCACAAACTTTTCCTCAAAGTGGGGGCTCCAGTGACGCTGCTCCAAAAACTCAACCCATCCAAACTCTGCAATGACACCAAACTATGAGTGAAAGCCCTCCACAGGAACATCATCAAGGCCACATTGTTCACCGGCAGTGCTCGGGGGGGGGGGGGGGAGAATCAGTGTTCATACCACGCATACCAGCAGAGAACTCCTTAAAATTCAAGAGACTGCAGTTCCCCCTCAAGGCCTGCTTTGCTATGATGATCAACAAGTCCCAGGGGCAGATACTGAAGGTGGCAGGAATTGACTTGAGGGAGGACTGCTTCTCACATGGGCAGTTCTATGTGGCCTGCTCCAGAGTGAGCTCACCCAGCAGCCTGGTGAGCCTAGCACCTGAGGGGAAAACCAACAATGAGGTCCACAAAGAGGTCTGTATCGGAATTTTTTTTGGTCAAAAATTCAAATAATTAAAAAAAAAATAACAGTGATGTTATTATGGGGGTTTGCTATAGAACAAGACAAGCAGAAGGCTTGGATGATATATTCCTAGATCCGATTACAAAACTTTCAAAGGGACTGGGCATAGTGTTCATGGGAGATTTCAATTACCCTGGTATCTGTTGGAAGCTAAAAATGAAAAGTCTAATGAAGTCCTCACTTGTCTGTCTGACAACTTCATCTTCCAGATGGTGGAGAGGGAAACCAGGGGGTCTATTATCTTGGATCTGATTCTCACGAAGAACTGGTTGATGAGGCAAAGGTAGTGGGAACCCTGGGTAGTAGTGACGATGCCATTTTGAAATTAAAGATCTTGGGAAATGGGAAAGCTGAACATAGACAACGTTTGGACTTATAAAAGATAATTTCAACAAGCTTCAAGCAGTGCTAGATAGAATCCTGTGGTAAGAAATACTCAAGGAGTTCAAGATAGATTGGAGTTTCTTAAATGGAGCTACTGAGAGCACAATTGCAAAGGGTCTCACAGACTTAATGGCAGGTAAAGTTGCAGCTGGGAGGCAAGGCTGGGGCAGATGTTACCGGAAGTGGTCTCCTTGCAATAAATATGATTTGTGAGGGAATTAGCAAGCAAGGAAGACAGCTGTATGAAAGGCGGTAACCACGTGGACCGTATCACCAGCTTTAACCGAGTCCCCTCTCCAAAAGAACAAGTGAGTCTGGGGCTTTATATCAAACAATAACTTTTATTGAACACAAGAACTTCATGCACATACACACAAATTACTGGGGAAAATAATTACACACACTCACAGAATCCTAGGAAATGTAGCCAGAAATTGGGAATAGAGAGAGGGAGTAAGTATATCTACCTATCCTGGAGAAAGAGTCCAGTCCATGTAGGAAGAGAGTAGCTTTGAACACCAGCATCCTTGGCCAAGAGAGCAAGAGGTTTAGGGAAGTGACCCTAAGGGAGAAGCCAGAAAGCTTGCACCATTTGAATGAGGCCCGGGCCTACCTTTATCGGTAAAATGTGCCCTGAGGTGGGAGAACCCACCTAGCAGTCAGAACAAAGACTACGACGGTCAGTTCCTGGGTTTAACAAAAGGCTTGAGTACCTTGGTTGGCAGTAGCCGGGGCGTGTGAATACAAATGTAAAACTAGGTCTAGAGCTGCACAAAAAGGATAGTTGCTGAAGAAGTCCACCGGAGCTAAGTTAATGAATTTAGATGGGGAACGCACTGTTCCAGGAATGACTGTATATACTTATGAATGTCATTTGATTAGCTCTTCAATCATGGACAGGAGATCTCATCACAGAAGGAGGGAAAGGAATGTACTAACTGGGGATGACTGCGAGACCTTTGTTGCACTGTACTCCTTGGGGGCTGGGATGGATAGTAAAGCCAATTGCTTCTCCATCACTCCACATTCCAATGCATGCCGTATTGTCCCAGGTGGGATGCAGCAACTGTTAGAGGCTCTCTGGAGGCAATACAGTAGCCATTTTAAACTCCAGAGGCCTGTACACTGTTAATATCACAAGCAGCCATATAAAAACTGCAGTTAAAATGGCGGAGGCCAGGCTGACTGCTTACACAGACGATAAATGCCAAGTTGGGCAAGGGGTCTGTTGGGGCGGGCGGGCTCCTATCCAGCTGTTCTTCTTGTCCCTTTGTTGGGCAGTGGAGGCAATGGGCAGTTTTGGTGAGAGTTGTGGGATCATGGCGGACCTAGCCTCAGGGGATGAGGGGTTGCTGCCATGCCCCCATGTCACCACACTGCTTCAACCTGGGGGGAGGTCTCATGCGTCATCTTCCCTGCCATCCACCTCATCTTCCTCCACCATTACTCCCCGAGTGGGGAGTGCAATTGCACAGGGTCACTGGGGGCAGGGAGAACTTCCCTTGCTGCTGTTGCCCTCCCTCATGCTGTCAAGTCTCAAGAGAGCTGGGTGATAACGAACGGACAGTGCTGGCCTGGCCTCTCCTTGGGCAGTGGTGTGCGCCTTGAGGCATACTGCAAAGCCTTTTGGGTATGACAGTGTATCAGACAAAACTCCTCTGGGGTCTTCTTGGGGATGACACCTAGCAGTGAAACCCTGAGGTTTGGGGGTGGGGGAGTCAAAGGGACCAGCCACCCTGCCAGCCTACATTTCCTTCAGCAGCTTGGACACCATGACCTGAGGCAAGTCCCAAGCTGATTTTAAGTTAGTCATGTCAGTGGCCATACATGGTTACATGTAGGAGATATGAAAGCCCCAAGGAAATCCTTCACACAGCTGTCCCACAGCCTAGTGGTTGGAGTACAGGTTGAGAAGGGAGTGAAGGACTTCCAGGTTGGCCAGTGTCCCCACAGGACAGAGCCCTGTCTGCCCTGCCATCTCCTGATTACTTGGCTGGGGAGGTAGCAGCTCCCTAGGTGGCATGGCCTTTGGAGCTTCTGAGAGCCAGAAATGCACAGGCATGAAACCCAGGTATTATTTCCATGGCAGCTCTCACAGATGTGATCGAATGTGCATTGCTCCCAGTGGCACCTCCCATGTTGAATTCCCAATATATCCTGCAAACTGGATCTCATAATGTGCCCCTGTTTTTGTCTGGACTTGGTTGCTCCTGTTGTGTGCCAACCCTCCAACCATCACCAGCCATACCTTGTAGTAAATCTCAGCCCACCTGGTCTCTTTATAATAATAATAACAACAACAACAACATTCGATTTATATACTGCCCTTCAGGACAACTTAATGCCCATTCAGAGCGGTATACAAAGTATGTTACCATTATCCCCACAACAAAACACCCTGTGAGGTGGATGGGACTGAGAGAGCTCCAGAGAGCCGTGACTAGCCCAAGGTCACCCAGCTGGCTTCAAGTGGAGGAGTGGGGAATCAAACCTGGCTGTCCAGATTAGAGTCCCGCGCTCTTAAACACTACACCAAACTGGCTTTTTGTAATGGGATGCCACCTTACGGAATTCCTTGTCATAATTGATGGTTGCTGCATTGCCAGCCAGGGTGCAGACCCACCGTAGATTAGATAGACGGCTATAAAGGTGCCACTCCCTCTCTGTACAGGCAGATGAGACCACTCCTGCATAGATAGCATGGCCCACCATCCAGTTGTTGAATCTGCGCTCAACTGCCCATTTCCTCCTGCCCTTTTTCTCTTTAGCCATGCATCTGTAGTCCCTGCAGGTCCACTCTGAATGGAGCAGAGGGAAAATATTGACATATTAGCCATCCAGGATGTGCTCCCTCAGTGCCAACCCCCTCAGCACAAGCACCGCCAAGAAGGAAAGTGGCAAGGAGTAGGGCACAGGGAAGCTGCCCTGAAGGCACTCCTCTGTCCCATGAAAAGCCAGGCCAACGTGGCCCCCCCCAAGCGACCATGGCCAGGAAGGCAAGCAGGAAGGGGGAAAGCCTGGGGAGGTCACCATCTCAACCACACTGTCAGCCTGGTGTGCTCCCATAGGCTGGGGATTCTGATGACCAAGTGAGACATACAATGCACCTTCCAACACTTGAACTCAGATGACTCTTGCTTGTTGGGTTTCAAGTTCGATTATTACTGGTATATGGACAAAGAAATTACTACAGGGTGACTAGTTGCATGTGTGGCCTTTGAAACTTTCTGCACCTTCTCAGAGAGGGCAGCCAAGGATCGCCATGGCTCTTTAGATAATCATGCATTATCTGGATGATTTTTTTTTCTCTAGGCCTGCCAGGACCACCATGTGTGCTGATTGATTCCAGGCATTCCAGAGCCTGGCCTAGGAGTTGGGCTTGCCTTTGATGCCCGAGAAGACCAAGAGTCCCATGGAATGGCTGGTGTATCTGGGCATCCCGATTGACTCAGAGGCTGGCACGTCCAGCCTGCCAGGGGACAAACCAGCAGCTCCTGGGATGAAATCAATGTGGCCCTGGTGAGCAAAAAATGCATCCTGAAAGAGATGCAGTCCCTGTTGGGTCACTTGAACTCTGCATGTAAGGTCATGGCCTTCTGTGCTTATCTTGCTAGAGCAACCGCCTGTGCCACAGCACCTTGGTATCACACCAGGATCAGTAAGGGGATGAAGGTCGACCTTCAGGTATGATGTGCATTTCTCAAAGACTTTAATGGCACCTCCTTCTGGCCTGAGTGCTTGGATGTGGCTGCCACCTTCCAAGTACATTCTGATGCTGCGGGGGGCCTTGGATTTGGGTGTATCTGGATGGGAGGTGGTGCACTCAGAGGTGGCCTATGGCTTGGTTAAGGGTGGGTATCACCAGAGACTCAGCATTCTTGGAGTTTTTCCTGATAGCAATCACAGTTCTCATCTGGCAGGACCTGTTCCAGAACAAGAAGGCCTGCTTTTGATGTAACAGCCAAGCAGTGATGAAGGTCGTTAACCAGCAGTTGTTGCTCTCTGAGAGGGTTTTTTGCCTGGTCTGTAAGTTTGCCTTGGTCTGCTTGCAAGCTACCATTGGTTTTCCAGCCTGCAGGTGTAGATAATATAACATCGTGAGCATGTTACCTCGATTCAAGAGGAGAGACTCAGGGCCTTGGCCCTTGAAGTGGGAAGCACCCCAGACCCTTTTCCAGAGGAGCTGTGGGAGCTTGGGAACAATTCATCTTGCAGGGAGTATTGAATTCAGTGGTGCCAGCCACCAGGTAGGCATAGGCTGCCGTAGCCAGCCCATTCCTGATGTTTTCCAACAGGTCGAGTCAGTGCAAGGTCTCACTGGCCTCGGACGTCACCATGCTGTGCATGACAAGGAGGTTGCTCCGAGACTATGTCCTTCTACCTGGCAGCTCTTTCTTTCTTTCTTTCTTTCTTTCTTTCTTTCTTTCTTTCTTTCTTTCTTTCTTTCTTTCTTTCTTTCTTTCTTTCTTTCTTTCTTTCTTTCTTTCTTTCTTTCTTTCTTTCTTTCTTTCTTTCTTTCTTTCTTTCTTTCTTTCTTTCTTTCTTCCTTCCTTCCTTCCTTCCTTCCTTCCTTCCTTCCTTCCTTCCTTCCTTCCTTCCTTCCTTCCTTCCGCAGGACTGTGGGCTTGCTGGACCTGACCAACAGCTTCTTGGCTAGGGGGGTAGTGGGTGGTCCCATATAGAGCTGGCGTGCAGGGATACAAAGCGGCTAATCACTCTGCCAGGCCTTCAGGAACTTCTGGGGCAGCTCCCCAGTGTCTGCCGGTCACGGTTAGAGCTCATACTGTTCTGAGTAGCCTTCACCCTCATGTTTTATGGGACTTTTGGGTGAGGGAGTTGGTGGTAGCCTTGGCCAGTGACAGGTGGGGCAGAGTACTCGAACTTGGTGGTATGTCCTTCAATGGTAAAGTAGAGAGCACATGCAGCTCTCTGTGTGTGTGGAAATAAAAGAAGCATTGGTTGTGACCAGAGTCGTCCTAAGATAAAAGTTTAAGGTAATGTAAGGAGGAACTGTAATAAAGGTCAAGGAAGGTTAAAACAGATACTTTATGCTCATCATTTTGGAGAAGAGTGACGTGAAGAGTGCCTTGGGGATCTGTCCTGGGCCCTGTGCTGTTCAACGTCTTTATAAATTACTTGAGTGAAGGAATACTTCTGAAGAAGTCAGGGAAGTTCCCATTCTTCTGGCTTTCTACAATCAATGCAAAACTGAATTATTCAAGACAGCTTTTTACTCAGATAGGAAAGTTTATATTATAAGGAAGTGGTCTCAAAGAGATGCATCAGTGGAGAGAGAGGGAGTTGGGACCATAGACTTTACTATTATGTTCTACTATGTACTATCTGTTGCTTTAGCTCTGTTAGAATTGCTTATGCTCTGTTTCAGCATTTCTTCACACTCTGTAATCCATCCTGAGTCTCAGCGAGGAAGGTGAGCAATAAATAAATAAATAAATAAATAAATAAATAAATAAATAAATAAATAAATAAATAAATAAATAAATAAATAATCATTAAACTTCTGCAAGTAAGTAGAAAAAAATCAAAAGCATGCCTATAAGATAGCTGAGATTTATCTTGGCTATCTAGGGGTCTTAGCCTGTACACTGAACACGAGTCACGAATATGATGTGGCAGCTAAACAGGCAAATGTGATTTGGGGCTGTATCAAAAGAAGCATAGAGTCCAGATCGCCTGAAGTGATAGTACCATTTTGCTGTGGTTAGATCACTTTTGGAGTACTGTGATCAGTTTTGGGCACCACAGTTTAAGAAAGATGTTGACAAAATGGATCATGCCCAAAGGACAGTTACGAAGATGGTGAGGGGTCTGGAGATCAAGTCCTATGAGGAAAAGTTGAAGGAGGTGGGTATGTTTAGCTTGCAGAAGAGACGACTGAGAGAAGATATGACAGCCGTCTTCAAATATTTGAAGTTCTGTCACAAACAGAATCGAGTGGAGTTGACTTCCGGTTTGGGATCCATGGAGGTCTAACGCAGCTCCATTTGCGGAGCTGACCGGACTGCCGTTTTAACCGGCCGGTGGGGTGAAAATAGCCCGCGGCCGACTGCTCTCAGGTGGGGAGCAGGCAAAGAACGCTCAAGACCCTAGGGTGAGCTAGATCTCGGACGAGGGGGGGCTCTACACAACGGGTCCCCTCCCGATCCTTGAGGTCCCACCTTGCGACGGGTCGGCTATAATCTCTGCGGCAGTTTTGGGGCCAATTCGGCTGGCATAAGACCTACATACCCAAGCTTCGATTGGGGGAAGAAGCTGAGAGGAGAACTTAAAATCGAAACAGCGATTACAACCCGAGAAAAGTGAAGAGAAGGTAAAGATCATTATCTTCTGATACGGGACAGATTGATAAAAACAGAGAAGAAAAAAAGTAGATTTTTAAACTGCAACAGACTAGTGAAAAGGAGGGGAAGACTCGGCAGGAATTGTATTTGAAAAAAGACTAAGTTTAAAGAAGTTATTAAAGAAATCGGACTATTGTTTTGAATACCTGTGGCTTTGGAGCTGTGAGAAAAAGACACCATCGCGAGATCTGCTGTGGGAAGACGGGAGACAGGAAGTGCGTAATAACAATAGAGTGGCTGGAGAGAAGCGGCCCTTGCTGGAGGACGGGAAGTAGGGAATCGCCATTTTTGAAAGGGGAAGGGTCGCGGCTTCAGCGAAAGAGGAAGTAGGCCATCTTGGATTACAAAATCACAGAGAAACCATAGAGAAAAGACGCCCGACATTTTGGACTCTTTAAAATTTAATTTTTACAAGAAGATTGGGACATTTAAAACAGAAAAACGTTAAATTTTACGCCACGGAGTTAAGGAAGAGAGCGGATTCGTGGGAGTGAGCTAAAGCAAGCCCCACGATGTCAAAAAAAGAGTGGCAATCGGCAATAGAAAACCTGGATAAAAACTTGGATAAAAAACTTTTAGATATGATTAAAGAACTTAAGGACACGAAATTGGAGCTGATAAAAGAGGTTAAAGAGGTTACACAGACAGTAAAATCGGAGCTGTCAGAAGTGAAAAAAGGTATGGAAACAATACGAAGTGAACTACAAGGAACGCAGCAGAGAGTTAAAACAGTAGAAGACACGATGGAGAATTTAGCAGACATGCAACAAACAGAGATGAGATTGGTGAAGGGGAGAATGTCAGTTGCAGAAACTAAACACATGGAGAAGCAGCTACGTTTTCGTGGCCTGCCAGAAGTGGAAGGGAAGTCAGCGCAAGAACAGATGACTGAGGTGTTGGCTGAATACCTGGGGAAGGAGGAGGAGGAAGTTGTGGCTATCCTAGATGTGGCATACCGTGTGAATTCGAGAATTGCAACCCAGAGGAAATTACCAAGAGATGTGATTGTGCAGTTTACAACACGAAATATGAAAGAGAGGATTGTGACAAAACAGTTTCAAGATCCATTGGAGATTGATGGCAAGACGATCATTATAATGAAGGAACTGCCCAGATCAGTGTTATTCGACCGGAAAAAATACAAAGTGCTAATTCAGATTTTGAAGGACATGAAAATCAGGTACAGATTGGAGCTACCGGAAGGAGTGTCCTTTGAGTTTGGAGGGGCAAAAAAACGCATCAGATCTGAGCGAGAGATGGAGCGATTTATTAAGGACAATGAAAAAGACTTACCAACAAAACTATGAGTATGGAGTGTAAAGTATTATCTTGGAATGTAAATGGACTAAACTCACCGAATAAGAGGAAAAATATTTTTCATTGGCTACTAAAACAAAAATGTGATATTGTTTGTTTGCAAGAGACCCATATTAGAAAACAGGATGTAAAATATTTAAAATCTGGAAAACTGGGCAAAGAATTTGTAGCGGCCTCTAATAAGAAAAAAAGAGGAGTGGTGTTGTATATAAAAGAGGAGCTACAGCCAAAATTTGTTATGAGAGATGTGGAAGCTAGATTTGTAGCAGTGGAATGCATTTGGAATTTAAAGAGAGTGTTGGTAGTCGGACTTTATGCACCTAACGGTGCAAAAGAAAGCTTCTTTGAGGATTTAAGGAAACATTTAGACGATCTTATATATGACCAGATAATTCTTGCTGGAGACTTCAATGGAGTGACAGACTTGGAGCTAGACAAAAAGACTACAACGGCACAAAAGAAAAGAAGATTATTACCAAAGCTTTTTTTTGAGTTGATTCAACAAGAGACTCTCGAAGATGTATGGAGGAGAGAATATCCTAAAAGTAGACAGTTTACTTTCTATTCTGCAAGGCATTCTACATTATCAAGAATTGATATGATCTGGGCCTCAAAAGACTTAGCGTTATGGACTAAGGAGGTAGAAATAATGCCGATGGTAGGCTCAGATCACAACCCAATTATGTGGAAATTTGGAAAAAGGAGAAAAAGGAAAGCATGGAGAATAAATGAGGACTTGTTACAGGAAAGAGAGAATATGGAAATACTGAGAAGAGAGACAAAGTTTTTTATACAATACAACGTGAATAAAGAAGTACCAACCAACAAAGTTTGGGATGCGTACAAGGCGGTTGTAAGGGGCATACTAATGGACTTAAATGGTAGAGCAAGAAAGAAGAAAGAGGAGAAAAGACAAGAGATTGAGGAGAAAATAAAAGCCAAAGAAATACAGCTAAAAAAGAGACCAGGGAAAAAGAAGGTATACCAGGAAATCAAAATACTTCAAGAACAGCTAACAGCAATGAGCAATAAAGAATTGGAGTGGAATCTTAAAAGACTGAATCAAAAAGCGTTTGAGGGTGCTAATAAACCTGGGAAATACCTGGCATGGCAATTGAAGAAGAAAAGGGAAAAGAAAATAATAAATAAAATCTGTGAAGATAACAAAACGTATTTGGAGCAGACTACCATTAGTAGAGCCTTTTATAAATTCTACGCTAAGCTGTATAATAAAAAAGAAGTAAACAAAGAATCAATAGCATCATATCTGGAGAAAACCAAACTTCCAGAAATCTCGGAAGCTTGGAGAAACAAGTTGAATAGTGAAGTAACTGACGAGGAAATAAGTAAGGCAATACAATCTACAAATCTAGGAAAGGCGCCAGGGCCAGATGGACTTACGGCTAAATTTTATAAGACAATGGCTAATGAACTGGCACCATTCCTAAAAGAGGTGATGAATGGGGTTTTAAGGGATCAAAGGATTCCAGACACTTGGAGTGAAGCGAATATATCATTAATCCCAAAAGAGGGCCAAGACCTGACTAACGTGAAAAATTATAGACCTATATCACTACTCAATAATGACTATAAAATTTTTGCGAAGATATTGGCGGAGAGATTGAAGGGGTGGCTCTCGGAAGTCATAGAGGAGGAACAAGCAGGCTTTTTGCCAGACAGACAAATAAGAGACAATTTAAGGACAGTGATCAATGCTATTGAATATTATGATAAGCGTTGTGACAAAGAGGTTGGTTTCTTCTTTGTCGACGCTGAAAAAGCGTTTGACAATTTAAACTGGGACTTTATGTTTGCCACTATGGAAAAGCTACAATTGGGAGAAAGATTCATCAGAGCAATTAAGGAAATTTACAGAGACCAGACTGCAGCAATTGTAGTGAATGATGAATTGACCAAGAAATTGACGATAAGTAAAGGAACAAGACAAGGTTGCCCGTTATCTCCATTGTTGTTCATTTTAGTATTGGAGATTCTGATGATACAAATACATCAAGATGAGGAAATTCGTGGAATAAAAATAAAGGACTATTCATACAAGGTCAGAGCATTCGCGGATGACATAATGTTAATTGTAGAGGACCCATTGGAGAACATGCCAAGAGTGATAGATAAGATCAAGGAGTTTGGAGACTTGGCAGGTTTCTTCATCAACAAAAAGAAGTCAAAGATACTATGCAAAAACATGACTAAGCAGAAACAACAATTGTTAATGGAAACAACGGATTGTGAAGTAACAAGTAAAGTGAAATATTTGGGAGTCGAATTAACTGCAAAGAACATAGATCTATTCAAAAACAATTATGAAAAACTATGGACTCAGATAGAGAGAGACTTGATTAAATGGAATAGATTGAATTTGTCATGGTTGGGCAGGATTGCAGCAGTTAAGATGAATGTGTTACCAAGAGTAATGTTCTTGCTACAGACAATACCAATCATCAGAGACTCCAAACAATTTGAAAAATGGCAGAGGAAAATATCAGATTTTGTTTGGGCAGGCAAGAAGCCTCGAGTGAAAGTGAAAGTTTTACAAGATGCAAAGGAAAGAGGCGGAATGCAACTGCCCAATCTGAGACTTTATCATGATGCAATCTGCCTAGTTTGGTTGAAAGAATGGATGACATTAAAGAACAAGAAACTATTAGCCCTAGAGGGATACAAAAAAATATTTGGATGGCACGCATATTTATGGCATGACAAAGCAAAGGTCAACTCGATGTTCCTGCATCACTTTGTTCGGAGAAGTCTATACATAATCTGGAAGAAGTACAGAATTTATCTACAAGAAGGAACTCCTTTGTGGGTGGTTCCATATGAGGTGATAGACCCGAGAGCTGTTGACAATGAACAACAATGTTTAACCTACAAAGAAATAACTAAAACTGAAGCATCCAAACTCAGAATAAAGACACAAGAGGAACTATCACCTAACTACGACTGGTTCCAGTATAGACAGATCAGAGACTTATATAATTCGGACTCTGTAAAGGGAGGTATACGAATAGAGAATTCGGAACTAGAGCAGACCCTTCTTAAAGAAGATAAGAAAAGAATATCCAAGGTATACCAAGTACTGTTGAAGTGGTATACCGAGGATGAGATAGTTAAAACACAAATGGTGAAATGGGCTATAAACTTTAATAAAGAAATAACAATGGAGGCATGGGAATACTTGTGGAAAACTACAATGAAGACAACGACATGTACTAATATTAAAGAGAACATTTACAAAATGATCTATCGTTGGTACATGACACCAAAGAAGATTGCGCTAGGGAATTTGAATACTTCTAATAAATGCTGGAAATGTAAGAAGCATGAGGGCTCCCTCTATCACATGTGGTGGTCGTGTGAGGTAGCCAGGCAGTACTGGGGGGAAATAATAAGAGAAATGAGTGAAATTTTACAATTTCAAATTAATAAGAACCCAGAACTCCTGCTACTGAACTTGGGAATGGAGGGAATTCCAGCCCAACATAGGACGTTGATATTTTATATGACAGCAGCAGCTAGACTTTTGTATGCGCAAAAATGGAAAGTACAAGAAGTGCCAACTATTGAAGATTGGATTTACAAATTGCTGTATATGGCTGAAATGGATAAGATGACAAGAAAACTGAGAGATCTGGACTCAGGGCAGTTCAACACAGACTGGGAGAAGCTGAAACAACACCTGGAGAAGAAATGGGAGGTGGGAGGAAAACTGTGGCAGTTTGAGAACTACTGAAGCACTGAAGTAGAGGGGGGAGACTTTACCGGGGGGAGAAGAGATAAATGTGAATTAATAAGCAGTCAGATTAATAGATTGATATATATATAGATATATATAGGTTAACAAACAGAACATAGATAGAAAATAATTAACTATAAGGATTAAATATAAGGATTGATTAACTAACAATATTTTCTTTCTTTTTGGTAAGTTTTGTACCAAACTGAATGTCTGAAGATATAGATGAGGCAAATTGATTGATTACGTGATGAGTGATATATAGAATTATTACAAAAAGATAGAATGAGTAATATATAGAGAATAAGTCAAATTGTTTGATATAAATGAATGTATGATCTATATGGTTTATGATATATAGAAATATTTGAAATTGAAAAATGGGATAAATTGTTTATCTAAGATGGAAACAAAGACCTACAGTTTGGGCGTACAATGTTAAAAATAGTTAAGGATGTACTGCTTAGAATAATGGAGAATATATATTTGTTTTAGATAGAGGAAGCTAATAAAAGTAAGGGAAAGGGGACAAAGGGTTGGAAAGCTGTTGGAAGTCAATAAAAAGGGGGGGAAAGGGAGGGGGTTAGAGATGAAAAAATTGGGGAAAATTGAATGTAAATGTAAAAATAACGGATTCTAACCCAATAAAAAAATTTTCAAAAAAAAAAAAAAGAATCGAGTGGAGTTGTTCTCTGTTGCTCCAGTGGTTTGGATCAGAGCCAGTGGGTTAAAATTAAACAAAAAGAGTTTTCAGCTAAACATTAGAAAGAACTTCCTGATGGTTACAGTGGTTCCTCAGTGGAGCAGGTTTCCTTGGGAGGTGGTGGGCTTTCTTACCGGTCTTGAAGAGGAGAGGAGGTCCATGGAAGAGCAGCAAATTGACCAGCATTTCACAGAGAGAAGAAGCCCAAGTGGAGTGGGGGGTGCATGGAGGGGTACCAAGATGCACACACTCAGAGCTCAGGGCTGGGCAGCCCAGTTATAGGGCAGAAAGTTTCCTGATGTCTTTGCTCCCAAAACAATGGCTTAATCGTTTGTCCAGTGGTAGGATAATAACTTGGGAAGGGTTTGATATTACTAACTGGGATGGACTATAGATAAAAATATTGCTTGATGACCTGGTAAGTATTGAACAGGAAGGCTATCAGATGTGCTGACTGGCCTGATTAGGTAAGTGGGAGAGGAAAGGTGGAGGAAGGTGTTGATGAGATTAGGCAGAGAGGTGTCTCAGGAAGGCTAATTATCTCTGCGAGCATAGGTGATTTGACCCAGCTGGACAGAATCTGCACATCTGGAACAGCCATCCCAGCAATAGAATCAGGTGTAGCAACTAGGGATCTCAGCTCCCTCTGCCCAGAGCACTGGATGCAAGAGATAGTGCAGCTCATTTGGGCCAGCCAAACCACCGACATGCTGTATGTTATGGAGTGCCAGGTGAAAACGTGGAAGCTTACGTGGCCAGGAAGAAGCTTCTTGCCACCATTGCTGGGGAATGCTTGATGTAGGCCTCAATTTCCAAACCAAGGTGACACTAGGACCCATAGATCCAATCAATCTCTGACCCTTTGCCCCATGGTAGGTGCCAAGCGCACCTCTGGAGAAGCCCCATTCCTGTTCACCCCAACAACCCACTTGGGATGACTACAGAGCAGTGATCTGTGCCCAGCTTAGAGGCACGAGGATAGACATGGCCCAGCTCAACAAGCAGCCAACATCCGTGCTCGCCACAGCCCTTTTCTGAGCACTGAGGGATGCACCACACAGGAATCACCGGCCCATAGCTGCTCTCTTGGAAGTGCCTCTGCCTTCCAATAAGCCGCTGAGCATAAGGAATTTACTGTGTTAGAGGTGCCTGAGGTCCACGCCTCTTCCCCAAGAAGTCGTGGTCAGGCTTGTGGTCAACCCTATCAGAAAAACTATGGCCCTCATCTGGATTGGAGGTGGGTCTCATAAGGCTAAAGTTTGATAAGGGATCCCCCTGACTGAAGGAACCCTAAAAGCTCCCATGACAGCTTGTGAGAACCGAGGGGAAGATCAAGGCATTTTAGGAATACCCTTCTTCTGCAAGCCCAAGCTGACCATAGACCTTGCCAATGATATCCTATGGAGTATCAAAGGCAGCCCCACAGTGGTATCTGGGTCTGGGTCTGGGTCTGAGGGAGAGGATACAAGGAAGGCTCCGAAGACAGGCTGGGGAGGAGACATAGAGACACAGCTGGGAGCTAGTGGGAGGGGCAAGCCAAATGGGCAGTAGCAGCCTCCGAGTGCATTGCCTAGGCTCAAGGGTGAGGTACCCCAGCCAGGTGCCCTCTATCTGAGGCCTGCAGGAGCCTTCACTAGAATGGCAGCAGGAGTGGAATTGCCCCCTAAGAGGCAGAGGCCTACCAATATCTTGTTTAATTTAAAAGATTAGGGTTTATTTCAATGAAGAATAAAGATTGAAACTCTTGAAGAAATTTCTGTGTAGTCTTGATGAAGAATTAAATAAGAAGAAATCACTTACAAAATAATTGGTAAGATTCTTGTTGTCCGACCTTATGTGAAGCTCTTTGATGCTATCCAGTTTTACAAAATAAAGTTTTGCATACTGTACAGTTCAGAAGCTTTACTTGGGTATGGGTAAATATGTCAGTTTCAGAAAGACTAGGGACACAAGCCCTGAAATGCTGGTACTGATGTGAAAGCAGCCTTTGGGACAGACGGAACAGGGCTCAGATATTCTTCCACATCACGGTAGTACATGCTCGATTTAATTGGAAAGGGAGTCAGAAGTCACACAGATTTGGGTCTGTAGCCCCTTGCCCTGCTCTGAGCAACAAGACTCTCTGATCTTGTTTCTCCACCTCCTTGCCAGCAGCCTTGCCTCATGCTGGGCCCGGCCGACTCAGCGCTGCCCCCTTTCCTCCCACCTCATGTTTCTCTTTCTCCTCAAGTTGTGTGCTGTAGAACAGTGAGATGTTCCATGGGGTATCCGCTTTGAAGCTCCATGTCCACTGGCAGCTGTTTTCTCTTCTGCTTGCAGCCAGCTCCCCTGTGAAGTGGGAACACCCTTCAAGGACACAAAGTTTGCTTTGTGTTTGCTTTGTTGTCACTGAGGGACTTTGGGTGGTGGTTGTTTCTCTGTAAGCTGAAAACTCCAGCATATAAATCTCCTCCTGTGGCCATCCTGTATAATTTATGCTCTCTGTGGGGTCCTTTGCTCTTTTTAATCTTTCCTTTTAAATTCAAACCAGAATTTTTTCTTTGGTTTAAAAAGCCTGTTATGCTGTGCCCCCCCTCCACTCCATTTCTCTCCTCTCCCTTCTGTTTCTCCTTTGCTATGTGAGATGTGATAAGGAAAAGATTTATACAGGAGGGGACAGAGGCAGGGTGCAAGGGGTTAACAACTTGATTTTTACCTGAGGGCCCTGAGCAAATGTTAAGACTGGGGTGAAGAAAGTTGACTGAGAAAGTAGAGACTGTTTTACTCTTTTGTGTTCAATGCAGAGAACTTGATCAGACAGGCTGGTCTCCTATTGTCTCTGGCTTGTTCACAGGAAAAAAGCAAACAGGCCGTGAAATCTAACTGATAAATGTTTCTATTGTAAATCAATCAAATTTAAAGCAATATTCCAGTCAACTTAAACAAAAGAAACAATATATACAGACATACGGGGTGGGTGATTACAAAGGGCAAAGCATCATATAAAGTAATTCAAATATAATTCAACAAGAATTCCTGTGCAATATTAAAGTGCTATGTGCCTAGAATATTAAAGTGACCTCTGGTCAATTCTGGGCACATAGCACTTTAATATTGCACAGGAATTCTTGTTGAATTATATTTGAATTACTTTATATGATGCTTTGCCCTTTGTAATCACCCACCCTGTATGTCTGTATATATTGTTTCTTTTGTTTAAGTTGACTGGAATATTGCTTTAAATTTGATTGATTTACAATAGAAACATTTATCAGTTAGATTTCACGGCCTGTTTGCTTTTTTCCTGTTATATTACCGTGATACTCGCTACTTGCTTACTTTCCGGCTTGTTCACAACAGGTGTGCTGGAGCTCTGATAGCAGATACAACGGCCCACGCCCACGCGAGCAACAGCACTCCCACCTAAGTCTCCTCGCAGGGCTTCCTTTAGACATGCAGCAGCATCCTAAAGCAAGTTCTCCCCCAGGAGTCCCGCTGAGTGCGACTGGATTTAGTGACTAGCGATGTGGGTCTGCTTTCAGGAAGGCTTGGCTCTCTGGGGCAAGCACTTTGCCTGGGGCTGTCAGCCTGGGGCCCATGAGGTTGACGCTACAGCTGGGAAGGAGCTCCAGCAACAGGGGAGACCGGGAGAATCGCACACTTGGGACCTGCCAACAACGCAAGCCAGAAAAAACGGACTTCTGACATTCGCTTTGACATCAGCAATGTTTTTTTCTCTGCTGGGAAAGTTTTTTAATAATAATAATAATAATAATATTCAACAAGTTTGATATAATTAAGATACATAAAAATGTGTTATACACTAAACAAACGTTTTTTTGGGTGGGGGGGGAGATAAAACTGGGAATTTATTAGCAGCCAGACTTAATAAAACGAAAGCCAAGGAGTCAATCACTGTAATAAATTATGTGGATGGCCCTATTTTAACCTAAGCAGATCAAATAATGGAGGAATTTTTGAAGTATAACAAGACTCTGTGCATGTCTGATTATCCAGCTGTACAGGACTGGCATCAGGGCCCCTTCCCACAGCCTCCCAACATAAAGCTCAGTTCCTCAGGCTCAGGGATTCAGGCAGGTTATGCATTCATCCTTTGCCAGCCATCCAATCTCGATTTACTAAAGTAAAGAACCCTGTCCCCTTCTCACACTGGATTCCTCCCTCTCCTCTTCCTGGAGACTTCACCAGACTTCCAGCAAGAACCGGAGTTGTTCCTAAAGAGCAAATTAGAGAGTGGATGATACCTGCCTGCATCGTTTTTCTGATGAGTTATTTTTTGCATGCATGGATGACCGCATGTTTTAGTGACCAAGGAAAGGCATCCTGAGTGAGTGAGTGAGTGAGTGAGTGAGTGAGTGAGTGAGTGAGTGAGTGGTGATTTACTCACTGATGATTTCAGTAAACAGGCTGGACAAAGATCCACAGTACAAGCGGTGGCCTTCACAGATCCTAAATCCTGTCATCATCCATTGCTGTAAGTGGATCAAAATGATCCATAACTGGACCAGACCATGTACTGAACATTTCTAGAGCTTCAGCTGTATTACAACCAGCATCCAAATTAGAACCTTGGTGAAGGAACATCCTAGACTCCTTTTCTTTCTCCTCCTTCAGAAATCTGAGAACAAATCGTCTGAGAATAGGAATATGAACCGAGGAGAAAAAAGTACAGTCTTTCACAGAAGGATTCCAAGCCCACCAAATGTCTGTCATCTGGAAAGTCTTAAACCCCATTTTTCAATACATAAACCAAAGATTTCCCATTTATTTGATGTTATTTATTTATATAATTTTTTAAATTTTATTTATTTATTATTTATAGTCCACTTTTCTCATTGAGATTCAATGAAGCAGAACATATAAAATAGCACAATCAGACAGCATCAAAGAATCAATGAACAAACCAAAATCAATGAACAAACTAGGACTGCAGAATTAGAAAATAATGAAAATAGAAAACTGCCCAAGGTAAACTATAAACAAAGCAGAAAGTGGAAGTATAAAGGTAAAAGTCAAAGCAGTACAAGCAAGATGACACCTTTAATCATCAGCGCAGCAGGCTACAGCCCTAAAGGCACTTTTCTAGACTGTTCCATTCTCTCAAACTTTAATCTTCTCTATATATAAAGACAAGTGTCCTGACTCCTGACTGATTCATCAACACCCAGCCCAAACCCCTGGACCTAGAAACCTAAAATTTGGGGAGAATGTTCCTTTGGTGATGTAGAGGCTCACTAAGAAGGGGTTTTAAGAAATTCACCCCTAAGGGGGTAAAAAGAGGGAAAAGTTGAGCATGGTCTGTGCCCTCCCCACTAGCGACATCCTCCATCAGTTGAGCTCCACTGTAACTGCTCTGGTGAAGGTGAAAAGGAGGTGCCTTGTGTATGCATATAGTGCATTTTATTATGCCACTGAGTATACGTGTATGTATATATATGTATTTTAAATGTTAGGATGTTTATATATTTATAACTTTAAACTGTGTAAATTGTTAGGTGTATTTTAAATGTATGTAAATTATAATCCGCCCTGAGCCTGCTCATGTGGAGAGGGCGGAATATAAATCTAATACATTAAATTAAAATTAAATTAACTAAAATGTGTTTTCCTATGGGGATACAGCTTCCCTGTGTGGCTGGCAGGGTGCTCCCCCCCACACCAATTGCCAACTCAGCCTCCCTGAGGTCATTTGCATATGCGCTCTTGATTGGTCATCATCCCAACATTCTAAACAGTATGCAGCACACATGCAGTACCTCAGGACACATTCAATGACTCCCAATCGCTCTATGGTATACCTATATGGATTTCAGCTTTTAACAGAAATGTGGAGGATATTTAAGCAACACTCTTTAGGCAAATTTTGGGTGTCCCAAATTGTGTTTCCTATTTTGTTTTGTGTGTGGAATTGGGTCAATCTTTGATTGAGACAAGGGCTTGGATCACTACCTTTACATTTTGGCTCAAAATTTATTTTAGAGCCGAGCCTTCTAGTCTTTTAACCTATTTGAAAAGGGATCAGTATTCCTGGGCATGGTCAGCAAGAATACTGAGTAAACTTAAGTATATGGGACTAGCAGTGGAGGACCTATTTATGTCTGATGAGGCCTATATCCTGAATGGTGTTAAGCAGCGTCTACTAGATTGGGAGCAACCTTTTGTTTGCTCCTCAGCTGCATTAGGATTGACTACATATGTTGGCAGAATTCCGCAGTACTTTTATGATCTTGAGACCCCAGGCTGTCATAGGGCCTTTATGTTGGCCAGACCAAATGCCTTTCCCTCCAACGTCCTTCAGGGGAGATACCAGCGAGTCCCCTTTTCAGAAAGACACTGTTTGTGGGGAGCCAACTGCCCAGATACCATCCAGCATATAATTTTGGAATGTCATTTATATGATAAGTTGCGGAGAATGCTGTTTGAGAGGTTGCCAAAACGTATTGAACACCAGAACAATTTATCCTTTTTGTCATTTTCTGTTAAAGGATAATGATACAGTGATTTCTAAAGTGGTTGCAGAGTTTTTAGTGCGTGTGCTTAAGATTCATACAAGTTTTGTATAAATATATTGACGTCTGATATTTTATGTAATTTTATAGTGACTTGTTTGCTGACTTAGATCTTTGTATGCCATTAAAGGTATTTGAATTGAATTGAATTGACTCCCAGTCTGCCCCTCTAGGGTTGCCAATCTCCCTGTGGGGCATGTCTTTCCTGTGTGGCTGGCAGGCTGATGGGTCAGCTGTGGAAATCTGTGTTCTGAGGTAAAAATTACATCAAGGAAACTGCAGACAGTTGAAGTCAGACAGTACAGGACTCCTGAATAGGGATTTTATATAAAAGTCAGTATGGCAGCTGAGTTTATAAAAAGGTTTATGGGGAGATGGTACACAACCTTTCTAGGGGCCATTTCAATGCAAACCTCTCACAAGAACCTGCCGAAGGGCCCACCACACCACCTCTCCCTCAGTCCAACTCCATCTCACACCTCTTGCAGCCATCACCTCTTACTGCCCCCAAGAAGCCTCCTGGCAGATGTGCAAGATACACCAACACTAAAAGGAGGAAGCAACTTAGAGATGCAGCCAGGAAATATGCACATTCTGCTCCTGTGGTGCACCAAGCAGCAGTGGCCAAGTACCAGCAAGATCACCCCGAGGTGCACAGAATGGCAGAGGCTCTCTACAAGCAAAGCAATCCTGGAAGACAAGTAGAGAGGCGCTCAGTTCCATGGAAGGACAAGGCTCACTCAGGCATGGCCTATGATCCTTTGCTACCTTCAAGCTGCCTCTTAACCTCATCCATGCAGAAACAAAACAACATGTCCCAAGTGCTGTGGAACTGTAAGCTCATTGTTTGGGATGAGAGCACCATGGCACTTAAGGGGTGTTTTGAGGCACTGAACACAACCCTCAAAGATGTCAGGGGCAACAAGAGAGCGATGCTGGCTGGAGTCACAGTGCTGCTGGCGCACGGCCAACTAAGAGAGGTGTGACGGACTGCCGCTGAAGTTTGTAACAGCGGCAGCAGTGTTCTCAGAGATGTTTGGTGAGGAGGTCTGTTGGTCCCTGATGCAGTCTGGAAACAAGCGTTGTTGATGACCGGTTCCTTGTCGGGTCTTCGGTCCTGCAGAGTGTTCCATCTCCTTGTTCCATCTGTTGAAAGAAAATGAGAAGAGTACATCTAATTAAGAACTTCCCTTGAACAGGAACGAGGGGTCCTCACAGCTTCTCTGGTTTGCTATCTACGTTTCATCTCTGATATGAACTTGATTGCACCATTGAATATTTCTGAATTGGCCAAGTTTAAGCTGTTTATTGTACATTGTTTGTTTATGTGATTTCATATGCCTATAATAGTATTGCTATTTATTTATTACACTGCGCCACTTTAATACACTTGAATTTCATAACGTGACTGACTGTATCCCTTAGTTGTGGGTTTCCACTTTGATTACTCAGGCTGGAGACTTCGGGCAGACTCTGCCAGTAGTCCCAAGGGGAACTCAAGCTGACGAGGTTACTGTGTGTGTCAAGGCATCGTATCTGTGGCCCCTCATCTGGAAACTCTCACTAAGAAAGAAAATGAGGGTCTACTTGAGAGGCGTCCACTGGGGAATTCTCTGAACTCCTACTAAAAATAGGGGACGGAGCGTATCCCGAGTCCAAAGGAAAGGAGACCATCCCTGCAGGCCTGGGCACAGTTGTGACAACCCCAGCAGACCTAACAGCCACGATATACCCTGATATCATCACTATCATGGAGAAGTCCATGGACGGGCTGTGCAAGCGTGCCATTCTGACCCCCAGGAACAACAAGGCTGCCATCAATGAAACACAACTTAACTCCCTTGAAGGGGCAGAAATGGGGTGCAGATCTGTGGACTCAGTGGTGCAAATGGATGATGCGGTCCACTACCCTGTGGAGTTCCTCAACATGCTCAACCCTCCTGGCTTCTAAGCCCACAAGCTTCTCCTCAAAGTGGGGACTCAAGTGATGCTGCTCCAGAACTGCAGCTCACCCAAACTCTGCAATGGCACCAGACTATGAGTGAAAGCCCGCTACAGGAACATCATTGAGGCCACGTTGTTCATCAGCAGTGCTCAGGGGGAGTCGGTGTTCATACCACGCATACCATTCATACCATCAGAACCTCTTCGAGTTCAAGAGACTGCAGTTCCCCCTTAAGGCCTGCTTTGCTATGATGATCAACAAGTCCCAGGGGCAGATACTGAAGGTGGCAGGAATTGGCTTGAGGGAGGACTGCTTCTCACATGGGCAGTTCTACGTGGCCTGCTGCAGAGTGAGTTCACCCAGTAGCCTGGTGATCCTAGCACACTAAACACACAGGCTGAATCCACACACCCTCGGAGCGTTCCGGCGTTGCGCTAAATGTTCATGAAGCACCCGGAAGTGTAGCATCTTTCTAGCACAATCCAGAAATCGTGCTAGAAAGACGCTATACTTCCGGGTGTTTAGCAAACATTTTGTGCAACGCCGGGATGCTCCGAGGGTGTGTGGATTCAGCCACACTTGATCTTAGCCAAAAGGCCGAGAAGCGATCCTCGCACCTGAGGAGAAAACCACCAATGAGATCTATAAAGGGGTCCTTCAGTAGAAAAAAAAAGGTACGCATTTTTCACTTTATTTATTGCAGTACAATTTCTTCCTTTAAAAAAATCTCTTCAGTCTCTCTTCATCTCTTTAGTGTTACATTTTGAAATTCACTTCATCAGTTTTCGGCATCAACATGCTTTGCTTTATTCAAACACCTTTGTGAAGCTCGGGTACTATGCTATTATACTACAAAACCAACTCAACCCCCACCCCCCGCAAACCAAAAAATGTTGCATACCCTTAAGTATTATAAGTGGACTTAGTTAAATGCCGTAGTGAAGCACAGGCATCAAGCTAGTCCTTTTATAAAAATGTCCTTCAGAATAAGCCTGTTTTGCACACTGCACAGAATAACAGGACTTTGGGAGTCTTTTCAGTCTCACCTTTTGGCAGGGCGGCACCCCCGGAAGGCTTTGCTCAGATGAGTGAAGCTGTTGCAGCAGAGCACAGCAGGGACGCAGGTCCAAGACCATGAAGGGGTTTGTAGGTGATAATAAGTTATAACCACTGCCTTGAATTCAGTAACTTACAATGGCAGCCTGGGTACTATCTCTCTGAAGCAATGAGAAAGCCCATCTCCATGAATAAGACTGGAGGAAGGGAATATAGAAAAGAGGCCTTTTAAAAATTTCCTTTTGCACTGTGTACAGCCCAGAGCAAACGTTGGCAAGGAATGTGCACTCTGTACATGTTCACACTCTTCATTTTGCTATTACCTAAAATGGTGTGGTACAGTTTCAAAGGGGCAAACAACTTGCTAATGCTTAGAGAAGGAATTGAAAAAAAAAAGAAGAAGAGTAGCCCTTTCAAAACTACAGCAAATGTATTACTATAGGATCTGGGGATTCTTTTGGTAGAGAGATATTTTGTGTTTTCTTCAAACCTGTCATTTTCTACACTTGCTGAAGTAGATGCTGAACCTTTTTAAATTAACAGCCCCAGCAAGCCTGTTAAGCATTCTTTTCCAAATTTCTACACTCTAAAGAGTTGGTCAAGTAGGCGTGTATTGACAATTATTCAACACCTAGGCAGCTACAGCTAACATGGTTTCCAGCATATTATAGTATTACTGCACTGTGGCTTATTTTGCATGATAGTTGTTTGGATAAAAAGCTATAAAACACTTTGTCAAATTTAATATGCTATTATAAAAAGTTAGAAGCTGCAGGGATTACACAACCCTACCTGCACAACCCAGGCAAGCCTGTCCCAGCAGACATTTGCACATATTTGCCTAGGACCTAAATAGAACATCACAATATTCAGACTGTGTCCAAGATTCTTTTTTTTTATTTTTTAGGTAGGTATGTTTTTGTATCATTTCAAACCTTGGACCCCCTTCAGGGTTAGGGTTTTAATTCTCCATTCTCTGATACTGTGATGAACATGGCTGCCCCCCTCCTTTTTAAATATTTAATTTCTCCTCCAGAATCTAGATATTTTCTTTGAATGGTTTTCAGTCCACCATTCCATTCAATTTGCCACGGATAGATTTGTAATTAGAAAGAGGAAAGGGGAAGATTATTCTTGTATACTACAGGCTTTTCTACGTTGCCTTTCATAGTGTCAAATTTGTGACCTATAGTATGTAAATATGTAAATCCAGGGTTGCTGAATTAATTGAGCAGAGCTTGTGGCTCTAAATTTCCTCTTCCAGCCCTCTCTTTCTGCTGGGAAATGTAAGGAAATGCATTTTCCAAAGACCAGACATGTTTCTTTTGTTCTCTGATGGTTGTTCGTTTCCGGTCTTTGGAAAATGTGAACTCAATATTCTATTTGCCCTTGAAAAAGCTTGCATGGGGGTGCAGATGAAACAAACCAGAGCTAGCAGTTTGTCGGGCAAACCTTGCATTTCCCCATGGAGTGGGCTGGAAGAGGAAATTTAGAGCCACAAGCTCTGCTCTATTAATCCAGCAACCCTCAAGAAAGGAAAGTACGGGCGAGTGCAATAAGAAACGTGTATTGGAATTGATTGAAATTGACAAGAATGATACTGAAGAGGATTGTATTTTGTAAGGACTATACTTTGAATGAACTACCGGACTTGGTGAAAAGCGATAGAACTCATGTGTTTATGGACTTCCGCTTTGGGATCCATGAAGGTCTAACGCAGCTCTAAGTGCTGAGCTGACCGGACTGTCGTTTCAATGGCCGGCGGGGCAAAAAGACCCCCGCGGCCAACTGTTCTCAGGTGGAGAACAGGCATAGAACGCTCAAGTACCTCAGGGCGCGTTGATCTCGGGCGAGGGGGGGTCCTACGCAACGGACTCTCTCCTGACCCTTGAGGTCCCACCCGAAGACAGGGCGGCTAAAATCTCTGCGGCAGTTCTGGAGCCAATGCGGTTGGCATAGGACCTACATGCCCAAGCTTCAACAGGGACAAGAAGAATTGATGGGAATCTGAGATTGAAACAGCGATTACAACCCGCAAAAAGCGCTGGAGAAGGTAAAGATCACTATCTCTTGAAACGGGACAGATTACTTAAAGCAATGAAACATTAAAGCAGACTTTTAAACTGCAACAGATTGATTAGAAGGAGGGGAGGATCCGGCAAGAACTATATTAGAAAAAGGACTAAGTTAAACGGAGTTATTAAAGAAATTGGACTATTGTTTTACATACCTGTGGTCACAAGGAGATATCAGGCTGTGAGAAAGCTTTACCATCGCGAGAACTGCTGTGGGAAGTCGGGAAACAGGAAGTACGTAATAGTGATAGAGTTGCTGGAGAGGAGCGGCCCTTGCCGGATGACAGGAAGAAGGGAATCGCCATTTTTGAAAGGGGAAGAGCTGCGGCTTCAGCGGAAGAGGAAGTAAGCCATATTGGATTACAAAAATCATAGAGGAACCATAGAGAAAAGACGCCCGACATTTTGGACTCTTTAAACGACTTTTTTGCAAAAAGACCGGGACATTTAAAACAAAAGAACACTAAGCTAAGCGCCACGGAGTTAAGGAAGCGAGCGGACACGTGGGAGCGAGGTAAAGCAAGCCCCACGATGTCGAAAAAAGAGTGGCAAACGGCTATAGAGAACTTGGATAAAAAACTTTCAGAAGCGATTAAGGAACTCAAGGATATGAAACCTGAGCTGGTGAAAGAGGTTAAAGAGACAGTAAAGAATGAACTGGCAGAAGTGAAGAAGGGAATGGAAACAATACAAAATGACCTGCAGGCGACACAGCAAAGAGTCAATGTAGTGGAAAATGCGGTGGAGAACCTTGCAGACACGCAACGAACAGAGATGAGGGTGATGAGGGGAAGAATGGCGGTTGCGGAGAGCAAGCATATGGAGAAGCAGCTGAGGTTTCGCGGCTTGCCGGAGGTAGAAGGAAAGACGGCCCAAGAACAGATTACTGAAGTGTTAGCTGAATACCTGGGAAAGGAGGAGGAGGAAACTGTGGCTATTCTAGATGTGGTGTATCGAATAAATTCAAGAATTGCGACCCAAAGGAAATTACCAAGAGACGTGATTGTGCAATTTACTACTAGAAATATAAGAGAAATGATTGTGAGTAAACAATTTCAAGAACCATTGGAGGTTGATGGCAAGACGGTTATTATTATGAAGGAGTTACCCAGATCGGTGTTGCTAGACCGGAAAAAATACAAAGCCTTAGTCCAGACTCTGAAGGACATGAAAATAAGGTACAGATGGGAATTACCAGAAGGAGTGTCCTTTGAATTTGGAGGAGTGAAAAAGCGCATCAGATCTGAACTAGAAATGGAAAAGTTTATGAGGGACAATGAAAAGGACTTACCAACAACAAGGTTATGAATATGGAGTGTAAAGTGTTATCTTGGAATGTAAATGGACTTAACTCACCGAATAAGAGAAAAAATATTTTCAACTGGCTATTAAAACAAAAATGTGATATTATGTGTTTGCAAGAGACTCATATCAGAAAGCAGGATGTAAAATATCTTAAATTGAATAAATTGGGCAATGACTTTGTAGCGGCCTAAAAAAAGAAAAAAAGGGGAGTGGCATTGTATATAAAAGAGGAGCTACAGCCAAAATTAGTGATGAGAGATGTGGAAGCCAGATTTTTAGCAGTGGAATGTACATGGAATTTAAAGAGACTGTTGGTGATTGGAATTTATGCACCTAATGGAGCAAAAGAAAGCTTCTTTGAGGATTTAAGGAAGCAATTAGATGAACTTTCTTACGACCAGATAATTCTTGCAGGAGACTTCAATGGAGTTACAAACTTGGAACAGGACAAAAAATCATCAACTGTACAAAAGAAAAGAGGATTATTACCAAAGACTTTTTTTGTATTAATGCAACAAGAAATTTTGGAAGATGTATGGAGAAGACAGAATCCTAAAGGCAGACAATATACGTTTTATTCTGCGAGACACTCTACGTTATCACGAATTGATATGATCTGGGCCTCAAAAGACTTAGCGCTTTGGACTAAGGACGTAGAAATAATGCCCATGGTAGGCTCAGATCATAATCCAATTATGTGGAAGTTTGGAAAAAGAACCAAAAGGAAAGGATGGAGAATAAATGAGGACTTGTTACAAGAGGGAGAAAATATGGAGATGTTGAGAAGGGAAACTAAGTTCTTCATACAACATAACATTAATAGAGAAGTACCAACTAATAAGGTATGGGATACCTATAAGGCAGTAATTAGAGGTATACTAATGGACTTAAATGGAAGAGCTAGGGAAAAAAAAGAGGAGAAGAGACAGGAGATTATGGAGAAAATAAAAGCCAAAGAAATACAATTAAAGAAAAGGCCAGGGAAAAAGAAAATATACCAGGATATTAAAATCCTTCAAGAGCAGTTGACGGCAATGAATAATAAAGAACTGGAATGGAATCTTAAGAGAATGAACCAAAAGTCGTTTGAAGGTGCAAATAAACCTGGGAAATATTTGGCATGGCAACTGAAGAAGAGAAAGGAGAAGAAAACAATAAATAAAATATGTGAGGACAATAAAGTATATCTGGAACAGACGGCTATTAGCAGAGCCTTTTACAAATTTTATGCTAAACTGTACAACAAAAAAGAAGTGAATAAAGACTCAATAGCGACGTACTTGGGGAAGCTCCCAGTAATTTCGGAAAGATGGAGAGACAAACTGAACAGTGAAGTAACGGAGGAAGAGATAAGGAAGGCAATACAGTCAACAAATCTGGGAAAGGCGCCAGGACCTGATGGACTTACAGCCAAATTTTACAAGGTAATGGTCAATGAACTGGTGCCATTCCTAAAAGAAGTCATCAATGGTGTCTTGAGGGATCAAAGGATTCCTGACACCTGGAGTGAAGCTAATATATCATTGATCCCCAAAGAAGGACAAGATTTGACTAATGTTAAAAATTACAGACCTATTTCACTACTTAATAATGACTATAAAATCTTTGCGAAGATATTGGCGGAAAGAGTAAAGGGATGGCTTTCCGAAGTCATTGAGGAGGAACAAGCTGGTTTTTTACCAAACAGACAAATTAAAGACAATTTAAGGACAGTTATAAATGCTATTGAATACTATGACAAGCGTTGTGATAAGGAGGTTGGTTTCTTCTTTGTGGACGCTGAAAAAGCATTTGACAATTTGAACTGGGATTTTATGCTTGCCACTATGGAACAGCTACAAATGGGGGAAAGATTTATAAGAGCAGTGAAAAGAATCTACAGAGACCAGAGTGCAGCAATTGTGGTGAATGATGAGGTGACTAAGAAACTGACTATAGGTAAAGGTACAAGACAAGGTTGCCCGTTGTCTCCACTGTTGTTTATTTTGGTTTTGGAAATATTGATGATACAGATTCGAGAAGATAATGCAATCCGTGGAATAAAAATAAAAGACGTTTCCTACAAGGTCAGAGCATTTGCGGACGACATAATGTTAATTGTGGAAGATCCAATTGAGAATATGCCAAAGGTAATAGAGAAAATCAAGGAATTTGGAGACTTGGCAGGATTCTACGTAAATAAAAAGAAGTCCAAGATATTATGTAAAAATATGACCAAACAAAAACAACAGTTATTAACGGAAATAACAGATTGTGAAGTAACAAGTAAGGTGAAATATTTGGGAATTGAACTGACTGCAAAGAATATAGATCTATTCAAGAATAATTATGAGAAACTGTGGACTCAGATAGAGCAAGATTTGATTAAATGGAATAGATTGAATTTGTCATGGTTGGGAAGAATTGCAGTAGTTAAGATGAATGTGCTGCCAAGAGTGATGTTTCTGTTACAAACAATACCAATTATTTGGGACTCTAAGCAGTTTGAAAAATGGCAGAGGAAAATATCGAACTTTGTTTGGGCAGGCAAGAAGCCTCGAGTGAAAATGAAAGTATTACAAGACACAAAAGAGAGAGGAGGAATGCAACTGCCCAATCTAAGACTCTACTACGATGCAATCTGTTTGGTGTGGCTGAAAGACTGGATGACGCTTAAAAACCGCAAACTACTGGCCTTAGAAGGATATAAAAAAATATTTGGATGGCATGCATATCTGTGGTATGACAAAGTAAAAGCAGACTCTATGTTTCTACACCATTACATTCGGAGAAGCCTCTTCACAATTTGGAAGAAGTATAGAGATTACCTACAGGAAGGAATTCCCTCCTGGGTGGTTCCTTATGAAGTAATAGATCCGAGAACTGTCGATAATGAACAACAGTGTTTAACATATAAGGAGATAACACGAATAGAATTTTCCAAACTAAGAATAAAGATGCAAGACGAGTTGTCTCCAAGCTATGATTGGTTTCAATATAGACAGATTAGAGATCTTTATAACTCGGACTGTGTGAAAGGAGGGGTAAGAATGGAGAATTCGGAATTAGAGGAGGTAATTTTACAAGAGGATAAAAAGGAAATCTCTAAGACTTATAAAGTATTGCTAAAATGGTACATAGAAGATGAGACAGTTAAAGTGCAAATGGTGAAGTGGGCTATAAACTTTAATAAAGAAATAACAATGGAGGCGTGGGAATACTTGTGGAAGAATACATTGAAGATCACGACATGCACTAACATTAAAGAGAACGTTTATAAAATGATTTATCGTTGGTATTTGACACCAAAGAAAATTGCGTTAGGGAATTTGAACATGTCTAATAAATGCTGGAAATGTAAAAAGCATGAAGGATCGTTGTACCACATGTGGTGGACTTGTGAGGTAGCTAGGCAGTACTGGGGGGAAATAATAAGAGTGATAAGTGAGATTTTACAATTTCAAGTTAATAAGAACCCAGAACTCCTGCTACTGAACTTGGGAATGGAGGATATTCCGGCACAATACAGGACATTGTTATTTTACATGACAGCAGCGGCTAGACTGTTGTACGCGCAAAAGTGGAAAGTACAAGAAGTGCCAACTATCGACGACTGGATTTACAAATTGCTGTACATGGCAGAAATGGACAAAATGACAAGGAAACTGAGAGACCTTGATCCAGGACAGTTTAACATGGATTGGGAAAAGTTGAAGCAATATTTGGTGAAAAAATGGGAGGTGGGAGGAGAACTGTGGCAGTTTGAAAATTACTGAAATACAACAAAAGAAGAGGGAAGTGACTTTACCGAGGGGAGGAGAGTTAAATGAGAAATTCTAAGCAAATATTTTATTTGACTACTATACATAGTACTAAGTAATAGAGGTGTTACTATAAGAATTATAAGGATAGAAATTAACTAATTTTATTTCTGGCAGATAATTGTATAATGGAGGAATTATATAACCAAGATAGAATGAATATAAGATAGAAGGAAGTAAAGAGCAACATATAGACTATGAGTTAAATTGATTGACTTACAGTGAATGTATATAATGCTTATAGAAGTACTTAAAGTTATGCAGAATAAGGGACAAATTGTTTGCCCCATATTGATGAGACAAGAAATAAGATAGAATATGGAGTATAAAAGTAGACAAATGACTGTTATTATTAAAGAATATATGCCAGGAATGTAACATTTAGTTGATAAGTTAAGTGGGAAAGGGAATAGAGATAGCACTGTGTTATAATAGAAGCTTAGAAGAGAGTGAAAGTATATGTTTAATAGAATAAAATAAGTTTGAAATGAGTAGGGGGGAAAAAACGGATAAGGGGTTGGAAAACTGTTGGAAGTCAACAAAAAGGGGGGGAAAGGGAGGGGGTTAGAACTGGAATATTTAAAGGAAATTGATTGTAATAGATATTATAGAGATTTCTAATCCAATAAAAAATTAAAAAAAAACAAGAACTCGTGTTTATGGTTGTGTAAATTGATTGATTGTAATGGTGGGAAGTGATACAATTCATGAAGTTTACGGCTGTGTAAATTGATTGTATTTACGACTGAGTAAATTGATTGTTAGAAATGGGTTTGTGATATTGCGTTCATTAACTTGCTTATGTAGAATGAAATAGGAGCACAGAGCACTTTTTATATTAAATAGTTTATTAAGTACAAAAAGCCATACAAGTTTATTCAGTTATACTGGATATAGAGAGAGCTTGTGTTAGGGACCTTGATAACAATCGCTCTCTCTTTAAGAAGCTTCTTTGTTTTGTTAATCTTGAAAGATCATACCTTGAAAATCGAGTTGGTCTTTACGGTGCTATTGGCCTCAGATCTTACTCTTCAACTACAGACCAACATGGCTACCCACCTGAAACTAAAGACACCAGTATCATAACCATCCCATAGCCTAGCCTGAAATGAGACTGAAAGGGGTCTAGAGCAGGCGAATCATCTGGGCTGATTTCTCATTGAGGGGTTTTCCCCCTCAGTGGTCGTGTTGCTAATGTAATTGTTGCTCAATTCACAGCTGCACCAGAGATTCCATACAGCACAGGGTAACCTGGTTTTTTTAACCCTTGTTAGCCATTTTTTCCCTTTCACAACACATGTGGATTGCATTGCTCCTTCATCCTGCTGTTGTCATTGTGTCATTCTGATTCACTGTCCACCTTTTTATTTTAGGGCCCGTGCAAGCAAAGTGATGCTCAAAATTCTACAGCAGAGACCATATGTGGAACAAGAAATGCCAGATGTTCAAGCTGGATTCAGAAAAGGAAGAGGCACCAGAGATCATATTGCAAATTGACAATGGCTAATGGAACATACCAGGGAATTTCAGGAAAAAATCAGCCTGTTTTATAGATTACAGCAAAGCTTTTGACTGTGTGGATCATGAAAAGCTATGGAGACTGTTAAAAGAAATGGGGGTGCCACAACATCCAATTGTTTTGATGTCCTGCACTCTGGACAAGAGGCTACTGTCAGGACAGATTATGGCGAAACAGACTGGTTTCCAATTGGCAAGGGTGTCAGACAAGGATGCATATTATCTCCCTACCTGTTCAACCTCTGTGCAGAGTATATCATAAGGAAAGCTGCATTAGATCTAGAAGAAGGTGGAGTGAAAATTGGAGGGAGGAACATTAACAATTTGAGATATGCAGATGACACCACATTACTAGCAGATAATAGTGAAGACTGGAAACGACTACTGAAGAAGGTTAAAGGAGAAAACACCAAGGCAGGATTATAGCTGAACATCAAAAAGACAAAAGTAATGACTACTGAGGAATAACACAATTTTAAAGTTGACAATGAGGAAATTGAAATTGTTCAAGATTTTCTATTTCTTGGCTCAATTATCAAACAAAAGGTAGACTGCAATGAAGAAATCAGAAGAAGATTGAGATTTGGAAGAGCAGCTGTGAGGGGGCTAGAAAAGATTCTTAAAGATAAAGATGTTTTTCTGGGAACAAAGATCAAGATAATCCAAAGTATGGTATTCCCCATTACTAGGTATGGATGTGAAAGTTGGATGGTGAAGAAAGCTGACAGGAAGAAAATGGATTCATTTGAAATGTGGTGCTGGAGGAGAGTTTTGCGGATACCATGGACAGCCAAGTAAGTGGGTACCAGATCAAATCAAGCCTGGATCCTCCCTAGAAGCTAAAATGACAAAACTGAGGCTATCGTACTTTGGTCACATCATGAGAAGACAAGATTCTCTGGAAATGTCAATAATGCTAGGAGAAGTGGAAGGCAGTAGGAAAAGAGGAAGAGCTAAAACGAGATGGCTTGACTCAATAAAAGAAGCCACGTCCTCCAGTTAGCAGGATCTGAGCAAGTGTGCTAATGATAGGATGTTTTGGAGGTCTTTCATTCATGGGGTCACCATAAGTTGGAGGTGACGGCACATAACCCACACACATGCATAACACTGCTTATGACTATACTGTATCTTTTTTTTAAAAAAATGCCTGTTTGCATAGGTGCTGCTGTACTTGATTCTTTTGGCAATGCTAATTACTAGAAATTACTGAGTATCCCACCGCAGTCAGCTACACTGCAGAGACTAATTGCTCTCCTACTGCTTGAGGGAAGAGGAAAGATCAGGATCTTTTCAAATACTAATGGAGAGCAGAAAATAACACTTGCCACTTGCATTGTTGTAATATACTAAGGGCACTGAGGCTGCCCTGACCCTCCTCCCTCAAATTCTCCGTTTTGAATACCCAAGACCACATGTGAAGCTGCCTTAGGCTGAGTCTACCAGGCCCCTGGTCCATCAAGGTCAGGACTGTCCCCTCAGGCTGGCAGTGGCTCTCCAGGGTCTCAGGTGGAGGTCTTTCACCTTACCTACTTACTATCTTGTTTATGTCATTTATAGTCCGCCTTTCTCTCTGTGACTCAAGGCGGATTACACAGTGTGTGATTAGTACAGTCAATTTCAAGGGCATTCCCATAAACAATGCCATAGAGTAAATAAACACAAGTTTACAAAGACATAGCATAGCAAGAATCCAATACAGAGTCGAAGAAATGCTGAAACAGAACATAAGCAATTCTAGGGCTGACATTAGACCACATGAAGCACAAGTAGCTCATAGGAGCACGTATTTAAGACAACCGATAGCATGTAAGGCAACATAGTGGTGAAGTCTATGGTCCCTAACTCATTAGCAGAGCATCTTAGACCCCCTCCCTACAATACAAAAGCCTTTTTGAATAATTCGGTTTTGCATCGTTTGCAGAAAGCTAGGAGAGGGGCAGCTCTCCTGACCTCCTCAGGCAGGACGTTCCACAGGGCAGAGGCCACTGGGATGTCTGGTTTTACACCAATGTTTATATAGCTCTTTGAATCGTCAAAGTGCTTCACATCAGTATTTCTTACAACAATGTAAGACACTGTGTATTGTCGAAGGCTTTCACGGCCGGAGAACGATGGTTGTTGTGGGTTTTCTGGGCTGTATTGCCGTGGTCTTGGCATTGTAGTTCCTGACGTTTCGCCAGCATCTGTGGCTGGCATCTTCAGAGGTGTAGCACCAAAAGACAGAGATCTCTCAGTGTCACCTGATGGACGGTTGCAAGTGACACTGAGAGAATGTAAGACACTATTTCAGATTTGGAAGGGTGGGATGAATACATGACCAGGGCTTTTAAAACGAGAGTCCTCCCTGGTACTGACTACCAGCACTTTTTTCCGGGCTGAGGGGGGGCTTGCTGCTCCTTTTAACTGAAGAGGCCCAAGACAGAGCCGCAGCCTTTCTTCCCTGTTGGGTTCAGCAAGAAAGCCAAGGCAATTCACTGTGAAAGCACAGAAAAGGCCACAGAGGCAGTTCCCGTAATGAAACAGAAGCCTACTTTCCCTTCTGGGCACGTGAAAAATATTGTCCCAGAAATGCCATGCCAGGAAAGGCTTTTTCAAGGTTTTTTTTTAAAACCTGATGTTTTTAGCAGAAAGAACAAGCTGCTCATGTTTTGAAACCAACAAAAGGAGAATGAATAAACTTGCTGAAACAGGAAAACCTCCATGTGGAATCAGCCCTGGTGTTGTTCTGCTCTAGATGAGAGAGAGACATCTTGCTAGAAGGGAAAATTAGACATAAGAAGAAAAATGGCCACTTTGCTCTTCTGTAGTGAAGTTTTCAAAGTAGTGGAGGGGTGACTGGCTGCCTTTTTAGTGACCAAGGAAAGGGGCCCTGGCTTTGATGAACGATGGGCATCATTAAGACTCATTAATGTGATCCTTACATTATTTCAGTATCCAGGATGGACAAGAATGCAGAGCACCAGTGGTGGCCTTCACAGATCCCAACATCCATTGTGATAACTGGATCAAAATGGACGTTTTTAGTGTCCTTATTTGCCAGTTAAATGCAAGGTGATCATATAAACTTTATTTTTAAAACCTTAGAACAAAAAATACCTTAGAACAAAAAATACCATGAGCTTTCCCATCCTGGCTTTATGAAGCGCAGGATGCAAGCAGCCCCTAATAGCTGGAATCAGGGGGTGCCCAATGCGTCAGCTCAAAGGCCACTTCCTTTAGGCTGGGTAAGAGGTTTAAAGCCTGGACTCTGACCTCCATGTCCACAGGTGTTAATGAGATCCTTGTGTGTTACCATCAGGCAAAGTTCGGTGAAAGTGTTTCATTTTGAAATCTGCACCTGACTCCCCCCCCCTTCAAATATTCACAATGGACGTTTCTGTCTGGGGATTTTCTGCATGCAGCACTGCTCTTTTCAGCCCCTCCGTTCCTTTCAGCACTCACTTACGGGTTCCTTCAAAAGGGATACTCTGAACTGTCTGCTTCTTTTTTGTATATTATTTTAGTCTTAGAGAATCTAAGACTAAAATAATGTACAAAAATAATTTAAAATAATCTATCTAAAATAGTAATAACAATCTAATCTATTTTAGTCTTAGAAACCTCTTCCACCTTATCAGCCTCTGTCAACAATTGTGGATGTAAGCTTGTGAGTAAACAGAACTTTTTGTCAAGCTTAATTTCAGCCATCTTTCATGTTAGAGATCAGAAACATGGCACTGGAAGCAGAACTACCAACAAACCGCATGATCAGATTGATCCTGAGAACGGACAGCTTATTTTCTGCAAGTAAATATATTTAATTCATGCAGCCATACTTTATACAATTTGCATTTTAGACCTCATATGACCAATGGAAAATTACATTTCTATTCTATACCATTCATCCATCCTGTGGGACCAATATGACTACAAAACCATGCTCTGTTTCTGGGACAGATGTGACAATAAATCTGTAGCCCCCCCAAAACACTTCTCTGTCTGCTTGACACACTGAGCTAACAGGGCAGAGAGTCTGTTTGGAATCCGACTTAAAAACTTGCTTCCAGCTGGTCTCGGTCTGTTTTAATTTACTGTTGCATGAGAGTGCCTTACATTTGGCAGAGAGGGTTGATTAGGAATTTTAGGCATGGTTTAACTATCTCATTTCTTTCCATTATATAAGTCCCTTTCAAACCAGGTTTCAGTGTTCAAAAATCGGGGCTCTGTCCTCTACCCTCCTTTATCTCCTTTAGACTGATGTGCAGTACTCAGTACAAGGGAGACTCAGGCTGCATTAAGATACAGCATGCCACAGAGCCTGTTTGAAGATCTGTGAAGGCGTGGGAGTGGGAGTGAATAACCCCCTACCAAACCCTGATATCGCTTGTCTTGGCTCCTCAGACTGGTTATTCAAGTGCCATACCTGACATCCTTGTATCTCTGGGTTGCTTAATCTAGCTTTGTCAAGGACCCCAAGCAGTCTAGTGGCACTGGGGGAAGCTTGTCCAGTCGGTAGACTGCCACCAGGTTCTCTCTGAGTTCTAGTTCTGGTCCTGGGGACCGAAGCCTCAGGTGTTACCAGATTGTACCTGGCAAATCAGCTAATCTGAACCCCAGCTGCAAGCTACAAGGGTAACATGCGACCAAAGTCAGGTCATGTCACTCTCTCAAAATTAAGGCACGAACCAATGGTCACCAAGTAAAAATATAATTTGTTTATTATAAAACGAATAAAATATAAATTTGAGAAAGCATGCATAGAAGGATAAATAAAATAACAAAAACTAGTTAACCTGAAATCTAAACACACCTGACAGGATCAAATTGTCAGTATAACACAGAATTCAGCATCAGGGTTTCCAGAAATCAGAGCACGATTATAAATTCCATTGGCCATGAGAAGAAGTTATGTCCAGACCCTAAGCTTAAGACAAAGGCACAGCTAACAGAGCCACTTTTATCCCATTCTGGCCAGCAACTGGTGTGACCTGATGGACCAATCAGGGCCTGGCAATGTTGTACAGAGAGGGCCCTGTGCAGCGGAGTCATGCCTAATTGTCAAGGTAGCCACTGAAATTGTGTTCAGGTAAGTTAACCGGATGGAACGCCTCTTTGGCCTTGGGCCCCCCAACTCACACGGCAGCATTTCAAGGCTTGCTCCAGTGGTTGATAACAAGTCTCGAGCTGTCTCTGGAAAAAAGCTCAGTCTTTTTACCAATGCTTACCAGGAAGGTTTTGAGACTCTGGTCAGACAGGACCAAACTGTTACTGTAACTTGGGCCTGAAGCAGGCCGAATTCTTTGATCCTCAGGCCTTTTCATGCCATTTTACCATACTCAGCACTTTTTGTTGATTGTGGAGGCTTTGTTTCAATGCAACAGTCTTCAAATTGTCTTTCATTTGATCCCCATAATTACAGTACTAGGGCTTCTAAGATGTTTGGAAGAGTTCAGTTGTAGGTGACATTAATTCTGATGTAATGGATTAGTTTCTTATGTCCCTTTGTGTGAATAATAATAACCTTCAGTTTATATAATAACCTTCAGTTTATATACTACCCTTCAGGAAAACTTAACAGTTACTCAGAGTGGTTTACAAAGTATGTTATTATTATCCCCACAACAATCACCCTGTGAGGTGGGTGGGGCTGAGAGAGCTCTGGAAGAGCTGTGACTGACCCATCCCACCCAACTGGCTTCAAGCAAAGGAATGGGGGACTCAAACCCGGTTCTCCAGATTACAGTCATGTCGCTCTTAACCACTACACCAAACTGACTCTAGTAGATTGCCAATGCTGCTTTCTGTCATTGTATGAAGGAACGGAATCACAAGCCCCATTCCTTTGACTTTCTTGGAGGCAGGAAAACATGGCCATTCTAAGTCTCCACTCATTAATGCTGTCCTATTTCTTTGCTTCTGGGGTGTGTGTGTGCATGTAGCAAATCCAAATGAGGTAATAATTGCCAGCCCCAGCAAATCAAGAATTGTCTCCTGCTGGATGGAGTTGCACACCTTGCACTCTGCACGTGTTGCTGTTTAGAGGCCCCATCTAGTTGCTGAGCCTCCTGCATCATTCCTGCCAGGTAGCACAGGAATGGTCAATTGCACTGCTACCATATAGAGTTATGGGATGGTGGGTTCATGCACTGCTGCCCTGTGTTACAGCACAGGGGACATCACAGAGGCACATCACAGCCATCTGGGCTCTGAGAGGGTGCAGGAAAGAGACCTGCTGGAGTGGTGAGTCTTTTACTGTTGCCTTCCTTAACTACTAGGGGGAATTAACTGAGGTTACTGTGTGGGAGGACAGTATCTGGGGGTGAGTGCGTACAGCCTGCTGCAAAGTGGTGCCAGTTGGAGTGGTTTTTTTTTCTGTTTGTCTCTTTTGCCTGGGTTGGAGCTAATTGCAGAGGGTGATTGTTGCTAAATGGAGAGTGTCTGTTTTGCCTGGGGCTGACTGCTGGCCCCGGCCTCTGCTGGGTGAGCCTTGAACCTTCGCTCTCCCCTTTGGCTCTTAGCCTGTGGGTCTCGTCTGTGGGCCCTGTTAGAAGCTGAATATCTCTTACATCCCATAGGTGTTAGGCTTGTTTTCCTTCTGCAAACCTTTTACAAGTAGTCTTGTGAGGCAGTTTGGCAGGGGAGTTATCAAGGAAGCCCAACAAAACTGAACTACTTCTGAAATGGATTGAAGCAGCAAAGCTGGTGAGAGAACAGAGGCAGTGACATGCTAGGAAACAATAAATCACAGGTAAGCACAGAAACAAAAACCTCAGGGTATATAAATCATGGCTTCTGCTGTCTCTGTACGAATGCACAGAGTATGGGAAACAAGCAGGAGGAAGTCCTAATACAGGAAGGGGACTATGACATAATAGGCATTACTGAAACTTAGTGGAATAAAACTCACAATTGGAATACTAGGATTGAGGGATACAACTTGTACTAAAGAGATAGACAAGTAAGGAAGAGGGGAGGAGTAGCAATATATGTAAAGGAGGTATATACTTTTGGGGAAGTACATGTATCTGAGCACGGAAATTCAGTTGAGAGTCTTTGGGTAAAAATAAAAGGAATAAGAAATAATAGTGATACTATGGTGGGGGGTCTTCTATAGACCACCAAGCCAAACAGAGGACTTGGATGAGAAACACCTAGAACAAATTACAAAGTTCACAAAGAGGTCCCGGATATCTGTTGGAAGTTTAACTCTGCTAAAAATGAAAGGTCAAATAAATTCCTGACTTGTCTTGCTGACAACTTCATTTTTCAGAAAGTAGAGAGGGAAACAAGGGGTTCTTCTATCTTGGACTTGATACCAACAGGGAAGAACTGGTTGATGAGGTGAAAGTAGGGGCACCCTGGGTAGCAGTGACCATGTGATTTTGGAATTTATAGCCTTAGAGAAGGGAAAGTTGTACGTAGTCAGACATATAGGTTGGACTTCAGGAAAGCAAATTTTAACAAACTGAAAGCTATGCTGGGTAGAATCCCATGGCCAGAAATCTCATGGTCAGAAATACTTAAGGAGAAGGGAGTTCAAGAGGGGTGGGAGTTTCTTAAAAGTGAAATATTGAAAGCACAATCACAAATGATTCCTATGAGAAGGAAAAATGAGAGGACCCTAAAGAAGTCAAGGTGGCTCCATAAACAGCTTTCTAATGGAGAAAAAAAAAGACTCATTTAGGAAATGGAAGGAGGGCCTTATAACCAAGTATGAATATAAACAAATAACCAATGCTTGCAGGGAGAGTGTTAGAAATGCTAAAGCTCAGTATGAGCTTAGGCTAACAAGAGATGCTAAAAACAGCAAGTAAGGGTTCTTTGCTTATGTTCAAAGTAAAAAAAGAGCAAGGACTTTGTAGCCCCACTGCAGGGACAGGGAAGAGAAATCACAACAGGTGATGAAGAGAGGGCAGAACTGCTCAATTCCTGCTTTTCCTCAGTCTTCTCCTGTGAGGGAAATGGTGCTCAACATGACAACATAACAACACCTGATGGGGGAAGGGAGATACAGCCTTTGATCAGCACAGAGGTAGTATCTAACCATCTAGTTTCTTTAAATGGAACTAAGTCCTCAGGGCCAGATGAATTGCTCCCAAGGGTACTAAAAGAACTCGAAGATGTAATTTCTGAGCCTCTGTCCATTATTTTTGAGAATTCTTGGAGATCAGGTGAAGTGCCAGAAGATTGGAGGCGGGCAAATGTTGTGTCCATCTTCAAGAAGGGGGAAAAGGAGGATCCAGGTAACTACCAACCCATCAGCTTGATGTCTATACCTGAAAAAGTCTCAGAACAAATCATCAGTCAGTCCTTGAGCATTTAGAAAGGATGGCTGTGATTACTAAGAGCTAGCATGGGTTTCTCAAGAACAAGTCATGTCATACTAACGTTATCTCTTTTTTTGAGAAAATTACTACCATGCTGGATCAGAGGAATGCTCTAGACATAGTTTATTTCAATTTCAATAAGGATTTTGATAAGGTTCCACATAATATCCTTGTTAACAAGTTGGTAAAATGTGGTTTGGATCCTATTACTATTAGGTGGATCTGTAACTGGTTGACAGATCGCACCCAAAGAGTGCTAGTTAATGGTTCCTCATCCTCTTGGAGAAGAGTGACAAGTGGAGTTCCTCAGGGATCAGTCCTGGGACCTGTTCTGGTCAACATTTTTATAAATGATTTGGATGAAGAAATAGAGGGAATGCTTATTAAATTTGCAGATACTACTAAATTGGGAGGGGTAGCAAATACGGTCGAAGACAGTAAGGATACAGGATGATCTTGACAGGCTGGAAAACTGGGCTAAAACAGATAAAATGAATTTTAACAGAGATAAATGCAAAATTCTGCATTTAGGAAGGAAAAATCAGATGCATAATTATAAGATGAGGGAGATCTGTCTTGGCAGTAGTATATACGAAAAGGATTTAGGGGTCTTAGTAGACCATACACTGAACATGAGTCAGCAATGTGATGTGGTAGCTAAAAAGGCAAATACAGTTTTGGGCTGTATCAGCAGAAGCATAGTGTCCAGATCATGAGTATCGCTCTACTCTGCTCTGGATAGACTGCACCTAGAGTATTGTGTTCAATTTTGGGCACCACCGTTTAAGAAAGATATAGACAAACTGGAATGTGTCCAGAGGAGGGCAATGAAGTTGGTGAGGGGTCTGGAGACCAAGTCCTGTGAGGGTAGGTTGAAGGAGCTTGGTATGTTTAGCTTGGAGAGGATATGATAACCATCTTCAAGTACTTGAAGGGCTGTCATATAGAGAATGGCATGGAGTTGTTTTCTGTTGCCGCAGAGGGTTGAAGCAGAATCAATGGGATGAAACTGAATAAAAAGAGTTTTGGGCTAAACATTAGGAAGGACTTCCTGACAGAAAAGTACCTCAGTGGAACAGGCTTCCTCGGGAGGTGGTGGGCTCTCCTTCTTTGGAGGTTTTTAAGCAGAGGCTAGATGGCCATCTGACAGCAATGCTTATTCTGTGAACCTGGGCAGATCTTAGTAATCTTTCCACGTTTCAAAGCAGCTTCCTCTTGAATGGGCACCAATCATGAAGGACGAAGTCTTTTCCTGGGGACTCCATCTTGCTCACATGGCAAAGGACAATGGGGAAAGGTCCTAACTCTAAGGAACTGATGGATTGTGATCTACTGAAACCTTGAGAAATAAAAGCTTGTGTGAATTATTTATGTTATATTAGGAGGAGCATGAATATGATCCCCATTCTGCAGTCATTCCATTGGCTACCTATCAGTTACTGGGCTCAATTCCAAGTACTGGCTATCCCACCTCAAGCTCTTCATGGCCTTGGTCTATCACATCTGTGGTGCTGCCTCTCTCCCTGTGTTCCACCACAGCAGCTTCGCTCGTCTGAATACGGCCTTCTGCGGGTGCCATCTTGCACATGGGCAAAGTCAACAGCACCCTGTACACATGTATTCTCAGTGGTGGCCCCCATCCTATGGATCAGCCTGCCAGAGGAGGTCAAGAGAGCCCCCAGTCTCTTGGCTTTCTGCAAATTTTGCAAAACTGAAGTATTCAAGAGGGATTTTTTAAGTCAGATAGAAGGCCTTTACTGTAAGGGTCTAAAAAGATGCATCAGTAAACGGATGGGGACTCTGGACTTTACTACTGTGTGCCACTGCTGTAAGTATATTCCTATTGGGTAGTTTCTGTGTTATATAGTATGTCTGTTTTAGAATTGCTTGTGCTCTGTTTCAGCATTTCTTCAACTCTGTGTATTGGATTTCTGCTGGTTTGAAACTGCAAACTTGCATTTATAGATCCTATTACAGGGTTTATTGAAATGTTTCTGAAATCAACTGTACTGACTCAAACTGTGCAATCTTCTTTAAGATGCAGACTATAAATAATGTCAGTTTAAAAAAAATATCAACATTACCTTATTTATTTATTCACATTGCATTACTTGTTTATTACATTATATTAAACATCATTTAGGATAAGAACCAAGTAATGGATGAGAGGAATGCAGGTTTCCATCGTTTCTTTTTATCCTTGCTCAGCCTAAAGCTTAAACAAAGCATGTATACTTTTGAAATGTTTATTAAACTTCCTTACATTTTTAATGATCTCTATAAACACACCACACCAGTTCAGTCCTGTAATCTGAAGATAGAATCATAGAATTGGAAGGTACCTCTAGGGACATCTAGTCCAACACCCAGCACAATGCAGGGAATTCATAATTACCTCCCCACCCCCACAGACCACCACTGACCCCCTGCTCCATGCTCAAAAGATGGCAAAACACCTCCAGGATCCCTAGTCAAACTGGCTTGAGGAAAACTGCTTCCTGACCCCGAAGTGGTGATTGGCATTACCCTGGATGTGTTAGAAAGGGCCATGAGAACTAAGCTCTGACATGACCCTTCCTGCCCTCCCTCTTAAGATCTGCCCAGGTTCACAGAAACAGCATTGCTGTCAGATGGCCATCTAGCTTCAGCTTAAAAACCTCCACAGAGAAGGGGAGCCCGCCACCTCCCAAGGAAGCCTGTTCCACTGAGGGACTGCTCTGTCAGGAAGTTCTTCCTAATGTTTAGCCAAAAACCCTTTTCATTTAATTTCAACCTGTTGGTTCTGGTCTGACTTTCTGGGGCACTGGAAAAAACTCCGTACCATCCTCTATATGACAGATCAGGTACCTGAAGATGGTTATAGGCAGAGATTGTTATTCAGCAGAGTTCTATAAAAAATGTATGGATATATTATTGGTTCTGCTGATAGCCACATGCAACTCTGTTCTACAGAAGGTAAAATACCCCCCTTGTGGTTAGAGGTGGAAATAATTGTCATTCTAAAGAGAGGCATGGCCCCATTGCTCTCCTAAATCAGGATCAAAAATTTTTCTCAGCTATACTGGCAAAAAGACTAACCAGCTTAATTACAAATTACATTCACCCAGATCAGACCGCCTTTAAGAAATCTGACTGACAACATTAGTCTTAACGGTGCTACTGGACTCTTTACTATTCTTATGCCTGGGAGCATTCTGAATTGCTTCAGTTTTGTCCATCACAGGATATAGCCCTCAAGCATCTACTTTATATTCTCTGGCTTCAAAAAGGAACACTTGCTTCTCTCAAGGCTCAATCTTGCCCCTTTCAGTTTGTTTAAATCTTCCACTACATTTTGTAAATTTTCACATGTCGTGGTTCCCATGAATAATATGTCAAGCAATCCCTTGAAATTAACCTTCTATGGCTCTCTGACACATTGCCAGGACAGAAGAGACTCCGAAAGGTAAGAAATGGTACCCAAAGAGCGGTTAATACCTTAGCATCCACATTCACCAAGATATTGATTAAAAATTTGCACATAGAGTATGTTTCATAGCAGGTTTTGGAATCAAAGTAATATAAATATCATATAGTCACTCGTTGAATTCTATCCCTGTCTTCAAGGCTGTTTGCTATTCCTCCCAGTTTGGTGTCATCTGCAGATTTAATGAGGAATTCCTTCACATGCTCGTCCAGATCATTTATAAAAATATTGAAAAGCACTGGGCCCAGAATCAAGCCCTCTGGCACTCCATGACACCTCCCTCAGATCAGACGTGATGCCATTGACAACTACTCTTTGAGTGCAGTTATCCAGCCAATTCCCTATCCATCGTATCATCACAGAGTGCAGTGCACAATCCACCAGATGCCAGAGTGCTCCACAGCACTGGCCACTCCCATCTATATAATGATTCGATGATATCTAATGATACAATTATCTCTATGTGGTGGAGGAAAGTGCCCTCAAGTCATAGCTGACTTATAGCGACCCCTGGTGAGGTTTTCATGGCAAGAGACTAACAGAGGTGGGTTGCTATTGCCTGCCTCTGCAACCCTGGTTTTCTTTGGAGGTCTCCTATCCAATTACTAGCCAAGGCTGACCCTGCTTAACTTCTGAGATCTGAGTGGTTCAGGCTCACCTGGGCTATCCAGGTCAGGGCAATTATCTATATAATGATATATATATGGAACAGTTATAATATGGCCAAATTTATTTATTTATCCACCTTACAAACTTTAAACTTTGTGGCAACAGGAATTTGAAGCTTCTTATTTTGATCCTGATGCCTCACACATGACAGGATATTTAATATAATATTGCTTGCCAGACTTCATACTTTCAAAAATTGATGGTGTAACATTGGTACTTCTTTAGAATAGTCTGGATAAAACATAATCTGGTCTTCGTTAGGACATCAACAAAGTTACTGTTTCTCTCTTCCCATAGAATTTCTCACACTCAAGTCTCTCAAAAACTGTACAATTACTGGAGATGGGTTTCTAAGCTATCTTAAGCAGAGTTACTCCAGTCTAAGCCCATTGGCTTAATTGAACTCTTTTTAGGATTTCACTGTAAATGTGTGGAGCATCCGAAAAACTTGTTCAATTTGCACCTGAAAATAAGATGGAAGTTGCAAAAGTTCTCAGAAGAACTTTTCCGTAAATTCTACCATCTTTTCCTGCCAAGCCTTAGCAGACTCCTCTGAAAGGTCAACGGCACAAAGACTGAATTAATGGGTGAAGCTCTTAAGCTGGAATATTCAGCTGGACAAAAAGTTGTATGAAGCTGAAATAGCTGTCTCATGAGCAATTTTAGTCACCATCTGTTGAACTCATACACCAATAGACTCAACTGATTTCTGAAGCCACTGGATCAAATTATGAAATTGTCTTAAGTGGAAATCGACACCAGACACCACATATGCAATGACGATGAACAACACAATGGGTGTGATTGCTACATTGTGCCTGTAGGGCCTGGATCTGCAGTCCCCCCAGGAGGAGGGAGGAATCCATTTGCCAGAATACCACCTCCAGGATGCCATACCATGCCCATCCAAACAATTACCAGCTGCACCTTCAATGTGTCTGCTCCTGCTGGTTCTACAAGGCCACCGGTGCCATGAGTATACGGGTCAGCTAAATCAAAACAACTTATTAAAAAGGGAGGCATATTGGATTGTGACTCTACAGTCAATTAGACCTTATGGCCTTAACACTGAGTTATTGTTAAACTGTTTTCTCTAATGAGATACTCTACTTTAAAGTAAGTTAAACACACAGTGGATGTTATTTAAACTCAGTATGGCCAATTAGATGACGTGCAGGACAAGATACAACTGCTGCCGTCCAGGTGCTGGGGGAAAAATAAGCGTCTTTGCTAATTGAAATTGAATAATAGTGAATGGAACAGGTTTGTCTTTTACAATGTAGTGTAAATTTATTTGGTTGTGATGCCTTGTCATGGGTTTATGGATTTAAAAAAAAGGACTTTTGGCATTCTGTAACACTGTATAAAAGACCTACATTGCTGTTTTGTAATACATTTACTTATGGATACTGTATAAACCACTAAAGTGGGGCTACCATTGAATGTAAAACAAAATTAATTTTTCATTACAGTTATGAACCACGCCCCTGAAGAAGGGGACGAAATCTGAGTTTAGCCGGCCCCAGATTGGGCGTGGCTAACTTCTAATTTGCTTTGGAACCTGTTCCATACCTGGTAATTTTTCGTTTGAGAAGACTTTGTGAAGACTCTGCTGTTCCTCGTGGCCAAAGAACACACATTTATACACGATGGAAACCCTGGACTAACTTTATTGAATAGCTCATATATGCTTTTTAATATTGAGTAGTAAATGCATTAATATATTTGACTGTGATCTATAACACTGAGTAGTAAATGCGTTAATATATTTGACTGTGATTATATATTCAAATGGGTTTTGAATAGTGGCTCCTGTGAGTTTCTTCTCTCTTTATATGAGTATACGGCCAGCAGTTTCACAGAACACAGCAGGGCAGCTGCTAGGCCCCTCCAGTTGTGTCCCAGGTCCCCATGTGGGGGTGAGGAGGTGCCCTGGCAAGGAGCAGAACTTCTAGGCACACGGGAGTAAGCCCTGCTGCGTGGCATGAGGCATGCTGTTGGTTGGACCTGCCTCAGGTTGTCCCGTGATGCATACACTGCTGTCTGTGGAAGCCTGTATTGGCAAGGTGGTGCCCAGGGTGCTGCGAGGGGGAAGAGGGAGGAGGATGTGGACTCTCAGTCCAGGGCTGCTGGATCCCCACCCCTGCTCACCTAGCAACGTGTGGTTGCCTCTCTGGTGTGGCTCCGGCCATGTAGTGCCTGAATGGGTTCTGAAGTGAGAGGTTTTAGTCACAAAGGTATTTACTCTCCACCTTGGGTTTTAGTGGTAGGCACTTCCTTTGTACTGCTAAATACCCTCTATGCACATTTAGCGTAGTTTGGTGTCGTGGTTAAGAGCCTCATGACTCTCACCTGAAGAACCGGGTTTGATTCCCCACAAGGGCAGAAAGCCAAAATCTTAAGGGATCATGAGATAACCTACCTTACAAGGTTGTTGTGAGGACAAGGCTGAAGACAAGAGAATGATTACTAAGTAATATTGCAGAGAACCCATAATCTACTTTGCTCCCCTGGATCTCCAGTTCTACTGTGGTGCAGCATGGTCATGAATAATAAATAATGATAATAATATTAGATTTATATACTGCCCTTCAGGAAAACTTAACACCCACTCAGAGCGGTTTCTAAAGTGTGTTATTATTATCCTCACGACAATCACCCTGTGAGGTGGGTGGGGCTGAGAGAGCTCTGGAAGAGCTGTGACTGACCCAAGGTCACCCAGCTGGCTTCAAGTGGAGGAGTGGGGAATTGAACCCGGTTCTCCAGATTAGAGTCCCATCGCTGTTAACGACTACACCAAACTGGCTCTCTGAAGCTTCAGCTTGCCTCTGAGAAACAGAGTGGGGAATTCTAGGTTTTCTGAGGGGAGACCGAATTTGACTCCACTTCTTTCCCCCTCAGATACCAACACTGGTATTTTCAATGCAGGAGCACTTAAAAAGAGATCAGACGTTTCCTGTACAGTCATACCACCAGAAGAGGAATACACCCTTCCTAATGAACTGGGAAGCTTCACGTCAGATGAGGAATATTGGAGAACATGTCCCGAAGTCCAGTCAAACAAAGATCATAAAGGCCATGAACTGCTTATTGCTCTTACGTCTCCGGAGCTAGTATCAAAGGGGGTGCCAAGCTATGAATAATCAAATGTATTCTAGGAACTACAAAGAGCTGATATCTCAAAATGATCTTCTATTGGCTTCCTCCCCTCCATAGTTGAAAAAGGATACCTTAGTACAAAAGGGTTCACACCAAGGTGGAATTGAGGGCATGGAAGAGAGTCTATTAGCATCTTTTGGTGCCTTGCCATTAAAAGATCAGGACAATATGATACAGAGATTATGAGGGTTGGTCACTACCTTAAATGATAGCAAAATGCAATCAGATTGCAAACTGGACAACTTTGTTCAGTATTTTGTTCAGTAGAGATGCTTTCAAACAGGCTTTCTTGGGATGAGAGACTCTCTCTGCCTTTGAGCCTCTTTGGTCATTGGGTATCATAGGGTATAGCTGAGAATCCAGTCATTAAGGAAACAAGTGATTGACTCAGAATGCTATCCTGGAGCATGTCTAGGTGGGCTGCCAGGATGAGATGAAACAATATAAAAGAATTCTTGAGTAGATTTGACCTGGGAAACATGGGAGGGCCTGCTCTAGTTGGACTCATTCAGGCAGATCAACTACTGGGAAAGAAAATGAAATGCTTAGGAATAACAAACAATATGGTTAAGACTACAGAGACCAAAGATTTAATTAGGCAAATAAAAATGCGTGTCAGGAAGTTGGACATTACTAGTATGTCTATTAGGGCACGGAGGATATGTTCAACTCTTTGCTTAGGTATCACCCTCCCGATGCAACCGCTGAAGTATTTTTATCATCTGACAGTACCAAAGCTCAGAAGAGCTTTTACACTGGCAAGCATGAATGCTTTTCCCTTGGCAGTTTTGGAGGCTAGATACAAGAAAGTATCATAGGCTAATAGAGCATGCAGATGCCCATATGATAAATTTGAAACCACTGAACATATGATTATAGTGTGTCCCTTTATTTAATGAGCTGAGGGTTAGCTTAATCATCCCTCTACTTAAAAATATGGAACTACTTAATATGAGAGCTCAGGTGACGTGGTTACTATCGGATACAAATGATTCCGTTACTCTTTCTGTGACAAAATGTATAGGGGCAATAATTAAACATCAGACACATGATGTCCAGTAAAATTCTTCCCATTTTAATTTCTGCTTAAGGCAATAGCCGTTGGAGCAGTACTAGATAGATCAATCCGCTACTCTTGGTTCTCTTGCATCTGAGCAGTTCAACGTTGCTAAACATGTCACGTTAATTGCTTATACTTTAGTTCAGAAAGGTTTCATCAATGTGTTTGGCTTTATGCTCATTTTCAAATTTGCAGCTACCACACCCTATTGTATCTGTTTTCATTGAATGCCCTGTCGATCAGATTATATTTTTCCTCTGTGAATGTCCTACTATCGAGTATACTGTATTCACTTACAGTATGTAATCTGCCTTGGATCTCTGTGAGAAAGTGGGGTTATAAATAAGCAACAGCAACAATAATGTACCAAGAATGGACAGTCAAAACTCAAGCTCTTTGCGCAGGCAATTTGTCCTGCCGTCTCTAATTCTTCTGTTTTCTCTCCATTACAACAGCAGCAGCCTCACAGGACAGGCTTCTGTTGTGTCCTCATACAATTTCTAGGATTTCTAAGGCTTTGCTGCTGCAAAAAAACTTCTCTCTACAGCCTCAGTCTAGCCAGGAAGATGCCCCCCCCCTTTACACGGAAGATCTGACCACTTGGACCCATGCCATGGCAACATCCCAGACTTTACTGTAACGCACTGGGCACAGGTCTCCCCTCTTAAGTTAACTCGCAGACCCCGGCTGGTGCAGAACGCTGCGGCCCGTTCATTGTCGGCAGCGAGGCGGAGCAGGACTGCCACTCCCATTTTCCAGCCCCTGCACGGGCTGCCTGTCAGCTACTGAGCTCAATTCAAGGCATCGGCTTTTACATAGGAAGCTCTCCGTGGCGGTGGTCTGGCCTATCTACGGGACCACCCCTCGCCTTACGCTCCGCCACAGCAGCTTCTGAACGGGGCCTTCCGTAGGCGGCCCCGTGCACACGGGCAAAACCGACAGCGGCCCACACACGTGTACTCCCCGCGGTGGCGCTCGCCTGATGGGGCAACCTCCGGGGTCAGGAAAGCCCCCCGCTGCCCTGGCTCTCCTCAAACCATGCAAGAGCCGGGGGGGCGGGTGGGCCCCCCCCCCCGGAAAACAGGCACGCGGCCTCCGGGGCCTGCCTCGGGGGAGCGCCTCTCGCGACCGGCGTCGTCGTTTTGCCCCAGGAGGCTCGAGAGAAGGGCGAGGCGGGCTTAGCCGGGGAGGCGAGTTCAAGGCGCCGCCAAGTTCTCCCCGCTCGGGGAAGGCCACTGAAAAAGGCCGAGCGCGCCTCGGAGGGCTTGTGGGGTTCGCGGCGGGGCTCCCTTCCCTTGGCCGCGGCCTCGCGTAGGAGGCCTCCCGGCCGCGCCGCCGCCTGCTCTCCGGCCTGGGCAGCCGCGTCCGAGCGGGCCGCTCTGGGCCGGGCTCCCGGCACTGCCTCAGCTCGGCCGCGGACCCTCCCTGCTGCTTTCTCCCCGGCCCCGCTCCTTGCTCCTGCCCGCCCGCCTGGGGCCTGGGCCGGGGGGGGGGGGCGCCGGCAGGGGCCGCGAGCCGAGCAGGCCGGCAGGAGGAGGCGGCGCCAGGCGGCCTGCGGGGGGAGGCGAGGCCGGGGCCGGCAGAGCGAGCGGGCGAGGCCGGGGCGCCCGAGGACAGCCGGGGGGGGGCGGGAAGGGCTGCGGGCCGCGGGCCCACCGAGGGCGCCCGCGCCCCCCCCCCCCCGCTCTCCCGGCGCCGCCCGCGACTCGCTCCGCACCGCGGCGGCGCACCGGCAGGGGGCAGCGTCGGCCCGCGCTGGGCGGCCTCGGCCGGAACCCTCCAGGCCGCCGCTCTCGCGCGCTCCGCGAAAGGAGGGAGGGAAGGAGGGCGGCGCCCCCGCAGCCGCCTCGGCGTTGGCGCCGCTTGCTGGGCCGCCGGGCGGGGCGGGGTGGGCGGGGTCGGAGGGGGCGGCCGCGGGATGGGCCCGCCCGGAGGGAGGGAGAGAGGAGGGCGGGAAAAGCGGCTCGGCCACGCCCCCGCGACGAGGCCCCCTCCGGGCCGCTCCCCGATTGGCGGCCAGAGCGAAGCCGTCCTCGGCGTTCGCCTGCGTGCGGGAGTAGGCGGCGTCGCGGCGCGGCCGGAGCGCAGAAGCAGCGCGGCCGCCCATCCAGCTTTCCGTCTGTCCCGCCAGCGGCGGCGGGCCGAGTGGAGGCGGCGGCGGCGGCGGGATGGGGCCGGCGTGAGCGGGCCGGTGGGCGAGGCAGCGGGCCGGGCCCGGCCGGAGATGGAGGCGCCGTGAAGCCGCCGAGGCGCCGCGGGGCCGGGGCCGCCCAGGATGGCCCGTCGGGCGGGGCGGGCGCCGCCGGGCCGGGGGCTGCTGGCGCTGCTGCTGCTGCTCTGCCGGGCGGCGCCGCCGCTGCTGGCCAAGAGCCTGGAACCCGTCGCCTGGAGCGCCGCTAACCCCAAGTAGGTGCCTGCCGGGCGGGGCGAGACGGGGCGGGCGGGGGACGGCCGACCGACCGACCTCTCCACGTCGCCGGCGGAGTCCTGGCGGCGAGCCTTGTCGGGGCGGCGGCCGGGCCGTTCCCGGGGGTGGGGGCGCGGCTTTGCGCCTCCCTCGGGGCCGCCGTCGAGGCCGGGGCTGCGGGGAGGACGGCGCCGCTCCGGCCGGGGATCCTGGCGCGTTTCCCGGCCGGTCGGCGCCAGCGCGGCGAGCTGTGCCCGCCGCCCTCGCCTCCCCGGGGCTGGGGCTGGGTCGGGGCGGCGCGGTCCCTACCGTCCACCGCCGCTGCCTGTGGGGCCGGAGTGGGGCCGCTCTTGCCTCGCCCGCCCCGTTGAGCAGCGCTGAGCGGGCAGGGGCCGCCGGAGGGGCGGGTGGGGCTGGACGCCCTGGCAGGGCCGGAGTGCAGCAGCGGCTGCCCGAGGCAGTCCAGGAGCCGGACGGGGCTCCCGGCAGGCCGAGGTGGAGCGCAGCCGCCTGGGGTCTCGTCCGTGCGGGGCCCTGCCGCCTGCGCAGCTTCTCCGAGGGCTCCGGCTCCGGTCCGCTTGGACGCGCCCCGGCCGGCGAAGGGCAGGGCAAGGGCGGGCTGCTGCGCGGCGCCTTCCTGGCGAGAGCCCCGCCGGCCCGGGCTCGACTTCGCCCGCCCCTGACGGCTCGGAGGGCCTGGTGGTTGCTCTGGTCGGCCCGAGGTCTGGGTTGCCGCCGGGGCCGCCTCTTGGCGCCGGTCGCTTAGCGGGGCCGGTCCTCGGCGTGCCTTTTTGCCGAAGGGCCTCCCCCCCTCCCCCCTCCCCCTCCGGGGGCACATTTAGGAACCGGGATTGAGGGCGGGCAGGAGCGGGGCGGGGCAGGCGCGCCTGCCCGAGTGGGAAGCGGTTCCCGGTCTGGCGCCCGGGTGGCAGGAGGGGCATCGAGGCGGAGGCAGGCAGAGCAGGAGACCGATACCGCTGCAGGGGGAGGGGGGCCGGTCGAAGGTCCCCCAGGCAACGAGTGGGGTTGGGGCGCATGCTCCCAGCCCGCAGGCCGCCCCCGCGCCTCCGGAACTGACGTCACCGCGCTGGCCCCCGGAATGCTCCCGAGCCCCCTGTAGGCCCCTTTGGGGAGGGGGGCAGGAAATGGGCCCTGCCCAAAGCGCAAGAGCCCGCCCTTGGGGGCTGCGATGGCTTCGCTCCTGGGAAGCGCCCTGGCCCGGGCAGGGAGCGCTGGCGCCCTGTGTGTGGCTACCCTGCCTGCCAGCGGTGCCTTGCCACCTGCCGCTGATCACCAGTGATTGATGGGCAGGGGGGTAAACCGCCAGGAATTTGCCCACCACTGAAGGGCACCCCAGTGGGAAGGAGGCGGAGAGGGAGGAGCAGGGAAAGGAGCCGCCAGGAGAAGGGAAAGAGAAAATAAGGTGAAGAACAGCCTTCGAGGGAAGCGGAGGTGCCGGCAGGAGTCCTTGCCAGAGTGCCTCTGGTCTAGGCAGCCAGTACTGCACGCTGGCCAGAGTTTTCCTGGCTTCCAGGGAAGCTAAATATAATAAGAGCAGACAAAAGTAGGTTTGCCTGATGAGTGGGATGGAGCGAGGCTGAAGTGGCTACAGGGGCTTTCAAGGAAGGAAAAGAGGAAATAGTGGGGAGGGGGAAATGCGATGCTCCCCCTTTTTAATCCTATTGTTCCTTGTAAGATGATGATTGTATAATTTATCCTATTTGCTGAAACACAACACGCAGGAAAGAAAATTGACATTTCCCACATTGGTTTTTGATCAGCCTGGTTACTAGCTTTTAAAATAAACAACATTTGCTGCTGTGTGTGACACTGTAGGTAAAAGAGAAATGTTTTGAAATTTTTTGATTCAATTTAACTTGTCCTGCATTTTGAATAACTGTTGATTAGTCATTGTCTTTCGAGCTAATATAGTGCAGAAAGTTGTGAAGGCCTCATATGCTAGGAGAGGGGTCTGAGCCAAGATGGTGTATTTATCCCGTTGTTTCTGAAAGGGGGGTCTCTCTGAATTTTTAAGCAAAGGGGGGAAAACTTGGATGGCTTTGGTGAACTTTGGGCACTTACAGTTCAAAGTTGTTGCCTGGATGAGGTCATGCAGTGAAATTTTGTGGCAAATTCTTGCTTAGATCCCCTCATTGTAATCTAGGAGTTTATTGATTCTGGTAGACTTCTGTGCTACTTATTAAAAGGAGGCATTTCAAACAAAGTATGTGTTTGGAAATGAATTTCAGGCTGGAATTCTGCTGTCTTATAGTAGTTCGGCAGGGATGAGAGGAGAATGAGCTGTGTTGCATCTTTACCATTTTCAAAAGTATGTGATGATATTGCATAGTTCATCCTATTCAAAGAGTTAGTATTGCTGTGTGATTCTGTACATTTATCTGGAACGAAGACTCTCGTGATTCTCTGGGATTTAATCCCAAAATAGAGTGCCACAGGGTTTTAGTGTTTGACTTGCTGTGGCTTGTATGGAAATTTCAAATTTGTCCCAGTAACAGAGAAGAATTCTCTGCATGAGTCAGTGTCGGTTGAGTCCTACCTACTTTGGAGGGACGTTGTACGTCCTGTCTTAGCCAGCGGATTGTTGTAAGGATGGACCTGGAAGTTCCTTCTTGGTGATAAGAGCTTTTTGAATTTACGGTTGTGCAGGCAGGCTCATACCCTGCGGAACTTCCCTCTTCTGATTGGGTGGCGTTCTGCTGGTGGTGATCTTGTGGCTCTTTGCTCACCTGCCTGCACTCTCAGCAGTCCCAGAGGAGGCTTCAAGGAGCAGTTCTTTAAAACATCTTGTAATTGACCCAAGAGATCACTCTGTAATACAACTGAAAACAATACATGATGCAGAGTGCCTTATAACTTTTAAAAAGCAGAACACTTGCATCTTCACTGTCGTCAGTGTATCAACTTCCTGCACTGCCACAGAAGAAGAGGCTTGGAATGGGGCCGGCTGGCTCTTGCCCTTCTGACTGAGGCTTGAGATCTCAGAGAAGCTCAAAGTCAAGCCAGGAGGCTCAGAGCTCAATGGGAGCTCTTCACGGACCGCGTGGGAGGGGGAGATGGGAGAAGCTTCGTTTGCATGGCTGAATGGAACTTGAAGTAGAACATTTAATAGCTGATGCAGATGTGATTTTATCACTTTTTTAAGTGTGTGCAAGAGATTAGGTGCATTCTTCTAAAAATTTAGGGCAGTGCTTCTTGAATCCTTCCATGTGGAATCTGCTCTAAACTTATTCTATTTTTGGGGCCCACTTGCTAAGTAAGTCCATTTTCCTTTCCTCCTTCCCATTGTAAAATACAAATACCTCTCTTCCACACTTCTGTCCCTTCTCTGAGGAACTGTGTGTAGTGGTCATAGTTCTTCCCTCCTTTATTTTAATCCCCCCCCCCAGAACCCTGTGAGGTAGATTATGCTGGCCCAAGGTCATCTGGCGAGTTTCATGGTCAAGTGGGACCTTGAACCATTATCCTAATCCAGTGTCGCTGCCTGCGCGCGCGCTCTCCCTCTTCCCCTTCCCCCCACCAGTAGACGACTTTTCTGCAGTATTTTATTGGAAGGATAAAAATAATTAACAGTAACATTCTATAGCATGTATATTCTTGTATTTGCTTAAACATCAATGTTTGTTAACTGACGTGGTTAAACAAAAAGATTTTCAAACTGGATCTCTTTTACTGCAAACAGTCTTCTATTCATTGGACTTCATGAAAATGGCACTTAAGAGGTAAAGGATTGATTCTGTGTACATAAATTTGCAGAGGAACAATAGGTTTGTTCCTCTGTTTCTCTCAGCTGTTTTAAAATATTTTTGTTATTTAAGAAGAGGCATGTTATCTCTACAGACACAAATTCAATTTTGAGAACTGCAAGACCAAGCATTTGTGATGGTATGTACTAGATAGAAAAATTAACCAAAATAATCTTACAGAAATCTCTCAGAGATTTGGGGCCATAATGAATGAATTAATGGAATTCATTTACAGTTTTTAAAAATATTACTTGAATATACAATCTCGTACCACATAATTAAAAATTAATCATTATTTCATGATAATAATAATAGCTGCACTTACGTACCGCTCTCCTAGACAGATGAGGGCCTCACCCAGAGCAGGGAACAAGTTAGTGTTATGATTATCCCCACAGTACAGCTGGAGAGCTGGGGCTGAGAGGAGTGGCTTACGCAAGGCGGTTTAGTGAGCTCATGGCGGTAGTGGAATTTGAACCAGTAGAGTGCTGATTCACATCTGAACGACTTAACCACTGTACTACAACAGCTCTCACAATGAAAAACCTTTCTGATGAAAAACCTTTTCTTGAGAAAGCATTTTATCAAACAAAATCTGATTTTTAATTTTAAAAAACGATAGATTTTTATCCATCCTGCTGAGAAATCATGTCCACTGTTGGGCTTCTTATTGTGAGTTTGTTCCACTTAGTGATCAGTTTGCTATTTCTGTAGGTGGTCGGGAGAAACAGGTAGCTTGGGGTAAAGGACTGCATGCCTGAACTCTGTGCCTTTTGAGTCAGCTAAGCTTCTTTCCTTGAGATGCTAATGTTTTGGAGAGAGATGTTTTTTTGGGGGGGGGTTCATTCATGCAGACTGGAGTGGTCCACGGAAACAGTGAGTTGAATAAGTTGGATTGATTAGTAGCTCTAAAGGGCTTTATGGCATAACAGTTTGATTTTTTTTAAATGCGTGGGAAAAAAGTGAAACAGATTCTGTCTGAAAGTGGCTTCAGTGGCTGCAGCCTTTGGGATGAGTGAATTCTCTGTAATTGCACCAAATGTTTGGGAGCAGCCTACTTGGGTGGCTTGGTGACCTAGAGCAGTGGTCCACAACCTTTTTGGCGCCAGGGACTGGTTTCATGGAAGACAATTTTTCCATGGACCGGGGATAGTTTTGGGAGGCGGACCAGAGGAGGTAGAGGCAGACTGGGGCAGCTGGCTGCCCGGCGGGCCCGGCAGTGACCCGGCACACAAAGGCGCAAGGGCAGGGCAGCAGCAGCTCCAGCAAGCGCAGCCCCACCGGCCACAGCACGAGGCAGCAACTGTGCGTGTGCCGGCTGGGAGCAGGAGGAGAGACTCAGAGGCACGATGGGAGTCACCCGGCCAGGTGATAAAAAGTGCAGGGCCAGCCAGGCGAGGCATGGCTGCCCCTCCCAAGATGGCGACCGCCTACCTCGCCTGCTCCCTGGAGCCGGCTCTGTGCTCGCCTGCCACTTACCTCCCGTGCGGCCCAGTTGCTAACAGGCCACGGACCAGTATCGGTTCTTGGCCCGGGGGTTGGGGACCCCTGACCTAGAGTGGAGTTGGGCAGATGAATGCCACAAGGTCCTTTGGCAAGGTGTGGCTTCTCAGCCTTTGTTCTTCTTCTCTGTCCAGTTTCTGAATTGAGAGGACAGCAGCCAGCATCACAGTGTGAGGGCAGTGGAGAAGAAGGGAGAATTTGTGAGTATAATGCAAACTTTAGGAGACTGCATAAAAAGATAACATAACCACAGTTCCCTGTGAGGGAAGTTGGCCCCAGGAGGAATTCTCTCTTTCTTGCCACAGGAGAATTCTTTCTCTGTCTCTCACTTCCTGGAACAGTAATTGTCAAACCCTGTTTGAAAGCCTGGCAAGAAGGTGGGTTGGACTGGTACAATTAAGCATCTGCTTGAGTTTTCCATGGAGTGGTGGTGAAGTTCCATTTTTGGCTCCAGTTGGTCTCTCTGGCATTAGGAATTGCTTGCTGCAAGTGCTGTGGGAGACAGGCAGAGGGGATATGGGCCTGGGTCGCTTCAGTGGAAGTAATGTTCTGTTGTGATCACCAGGCAGAGGGTCTAAATGGACTTCAGCCCTCCTGTGAGTATGGGAAAGTGCCGTCAAGTTGTAGCCAAGTTATGGTGGCTCCTGCTGGGGTTTGCAAGGCAAGAGACTAACAGAGGCATTCTCTGTAGTGGTTGGTCCAGATTTGTTTTAAATCTGTATAGCCAGTTGTGGCCCCTGTGAATGCCAGAGAATCTTCATGGGAGGACTTCAGATTAGCAGTAACTAGCCAGGGTGAAGGTAGGGGCACCAACGCTGCTTAGGAAAAATGCAAATTTTGTGCTAGGGATTATTAGGAAAATAATTGAAAATAAAGCTGCCAGTATCATAATGCCCTTGTATAAATCTGTGGCACAGCTATGTTTGAAAAGCCTTTTGACCGAAAGAAATAGACGCAGTTGCAAACTTCGCAAACTGAGACTGAAATATGAAAATTTTCCTGTGAGAAAGTGGTGACGAAACAGGAGAGTAGCTACCGTCCTGTCGGGAATTTGGGGCTATTTGGGAGTGCACCCACGTTGAAACTGAACAGTGGGGTCCCCCCTTACGACTAGAATACACGTTTATCCAGGAAGTGACCAGCTTTAGAGAGCTATGTCCTGCTGTACCTGTGGAACAGAAGAAACTAGAATGAAATAACTTCAGTTTAATCTGACCATTTATATGCCACAGAGGAAGAGTATTATTCACCTCCACCACCCCTCACTGGAATTGTATATGAACTGTGGGTCTTTTGTATGTAGCATTGTGTATTTATTGAATTTTGTATACCCTATATTATTGTCTGATTGATAATATTTAGGATTGAGCTGTAGCCGTCAGTATTAAGTGTACTATCTCTTTAAATGAGCTCTGGTTAGGAAGAGATGAGGAAAATATTTATGAATTTATATTTACCTGTTTACTTCCTGTGAGATGAAGTGTTGAAATGCAGTTTTGTATTTGCACTTATCTGTTTGCTCTTGCACTTTAGTAAAATTATTAACAATTTATTGGAAGAAAGTTAGTTGTGTGTTGTGTTAGTTACGGGGATTAGGAGCTTTGTTGGTTGCTGTTAACCCGTAATTGCCCTGTTTGCTAGTAATGATCGAAAAGCTGTCTACAGTTTAGTTCATTGTACCTCAAAAAGCATTTTTGTGGAGCTGGGTAAGGTATGGAAAGAGGCCACAACAATTTTCAGGGGACGACAAAAGGGCTTGGGGACAGTTCAGGATAGGAAGAAGATGACTGCAGGAGGGATATAATACAGGGTTATAAAGTATGTATAGTGTAGATAAAGATTATTTTTTCTGATTAAACTACAACTGAGGATTACCCAAATACATTGATGTATAGGACATTTTGGGTAAGCAAATGGAATTACTGCTTCTTAATTGTGGAACTCACTGTCACAAGATGTGGTTTGGTTGCTGTGTTAGATGATGTTAAAAGGGGATTGTTGTTGCATTTCTATCCTGCTGTTTCCCCCATTGTGGAGCACTAGATTCTTCAGAGGCACTCCCATCCAGGCACCGAACTGACTCAGCCACACACTTTTTCAACGATGTTGGCTTATCGTGAACCTTTGGACCTCCCTGTTAGACTTAATTGTTGGTTGTCAGTCTGTTAACTGCTGTTACATAAGATTGCAGAAGGAAACACCTGAGGCCAGAGTTGTGTTTCTAGAGTATGTGTGGGGAGGGGTACCAGGGGGGTGTACAGAGAGATGTGCATGCCTGGGGAAAATGGAAAGCCATTTTCTTCTGTGGGCGCCTGTGTACTGGCACCTTGGTGGTTGTGCCACCTTGTCTCTGTCTGCTCCTTCGTAGAAATGGTGTCTGTTGTGGCCATCCAGTAACGGATCTGGAACCTGCTACTGATGGAGGGCTGGGCCAAACCCTTTCATTCCGCTTTTTACTGTGCAGAATCAGATTGTTCAAGATGGACATTTATTTTAGTTTAATCAGTTGATTGGGTGGTGATTTACTGGTTTTAGGTTGTCAAATTTAATGATTGGCATTTATTTGCTGAAGTTTTGCTGTTGCAAGAGATTTTTAATGGGCTTGCTGTGAGGTAAAGAAAGGCAGCATAGAAGTAGACAGAGCCAGTTTGGTGTAGTGGTTAAGAGCGCAGGACTCTAATCTGGAGAGCTGGGTTTGATTCCCCACTCCTCCGCTTGAAGCCAGCTGGGTGACCTTGGGTCAGTCACAGCTTCTAGTAGCTGTCTCAGCTCCACCCAACTCACAGGGTGTTTTGTTGTGGAGGTAATAATAACATACTTGGTAGACCGCTTTGAGTCATCCTGAAGGGCAGTATATAAATTGAAAGTTGTTGTTGTTGTAATAAAAATAGGAGAATGATAATGTCTCTGCATGCATTTTCAAAATTATTTTATTGTTTAAATGTAACTAATATTGTTCACAATTAAAGAGCTGTAATGTGTATGATAGTATACTGTCAAAGAGTTCAATGCTTTCTGTAATGTAATAGTACAACTTCATAAGCTTAATTATAAGTGACACATTTTATGTTAACAAAGTTGTAAAATATATGTAAGAAAGTAAGTATTGCGTGTATAATTCCAAATTGCAGTTCTTTTCCTCTGGGGGGAAAAAAAGGAAAAAATGGCAGTTTATTGATGGCTTGAAAATTCCGTGAAATTTTCTCTCTCTGCTCGTTCCCCTCTTAACTCCCCTGTAGGTTTCCCGGAAGTGTCTGGCTGACCATAGTCAGAAATAGGATGCTGGACTAGGAAGGAGCACCTCTTACCCTGAAGGGCTGCTCTCTCGTTCACAGTTGAAGTTTGCAGGCTGTTTGGTAATTTGAGAAATGTCCACATAGTCATTACCGAGAATACAAGAGGTGTCTCCTTTCTAAATTCTTCTGAAAGTGTTGTAATCTTCTTTGTCGTGCTTGGTAGAAAAAGGATATTTTTGCACTTTGTTGCCCAAATGTGTTTGTATCATGGTGGGATGTATAGAAGCTGCTGTTTGTTGCCAAATGTGACATTCATGGTGTTGATTTGATGGCAAAGTACTTTCTGGTTTGATCAAGCAAATGATACATGTGGAGAACGAAACAGATCCCAGAAAGTGGTGACTAGAGATGGGCACGAACCGAAATACGAACTAAAATTCGTGACGAACCAGGCCGGTTTGTGGTTTGCGAACCAGCGGTTCATCAGATCCCATTTCTGATGAACTGTCACGAACTTTAGGCTGGTTCATTTTTTAGTTCGTCACTGCAGATAACCTGGTGCAGATAAATCAGTTCCCTAGGCAACAGGGGATGGACTTCCTGCAGACCTTCTGCTGGCCCGGAAATGACCTTCTGCTGACCGGGAAGTGACAATTTTCTGACCTGGGTGTGACATTTTCACAAACCAAATGAATGGGTTCGTGAACCGGGAGCAGGTTTGTGAAAGTTCGTGGTTCGTGAAATTTAACAAACCATGAACCACATGGTTTGTTTTTTTCCAGTTCGTGCCCATCCCTAGTGGTGGCGGGTGGGAGCTGCAGGAACTGGTCCGGAAGAAGCAGATAGAATGGAATCCTTGGATCTCTTCCGTCATTTCAGAAGGACTCTATTCCCATTCTTGCCCTTTCTCAAAGTAGACTGCATAGATTGGCAGACATTGTGATTTTGGAATCTGAGTAGCCGGTGTTGATCTCCTCTCTAGACAGGCCTGGGAATTGCTTGCAGAGAACATTTGAGCATTGTGAGAAATGGGTTTTATGTCCGTTTGCCTGGTGAAGGAACAACAGAGACTTAAAAAAAATATTTAGTACCTTTTATCCCTCCCCCCTTCTTTCAAAGAGCAGTTTACATTGGTCTTCCCACTTCCATTTTATCCTTAGAACAATCCTGTGAAGTGCGTTAAAGATGCACAGAGAGAGATTGGCCTAAAGGTCACCAGGGGTCTTTATGGCTGAGCAGAGATTTGAATCTGTTATACTACATTGGTTTTCATTTGTCTCCTTTCTGTTGGAAGACATTTCTGATAATGTATAAGAACATGGGAAGTGTGTAGGATGCTTTTAATACCAAATATTAAATTCAAGCTAGGATAAGAGACATCAGTAAAATGCTTCTCTAGAAGTTTTTTTTTTAAAAAAGGCAAATGAAAGTTCTGGTATTCCCGAACCAAACAAGGAAGTGGCCTAGCGTTATAGATCAACTCAGCCTGCCTTTTAGCACTTTGCACAAGAACGCTTGGAAATCCATCCTTGATCTCAAATACCAGCCCCCCCCTTCTCCAGAAACTGCATCCTAGGAGACTGCCCCCCTTTTTATGGTGGTCACCATGATTTTTTTCCACATAGGAAATCTTTAGGGGTTGAGACTTCTACAATATATGGCTCAGCTTATCTTCCTAACATTTGATTTTCTTACAATGGATTAACAATTTTCGATTACTTAATCTCACGAGTATTTAAAAACCAGGTTGATGGTGGAGCTTGTCTGTACACCCTTCAGCTCTCGTCCTGTTTTCCCTGGTGCTGACTTTCTTCTCCCAGCGTGTCTGGTCTCTTCCACTCTGCTGCTCTCGCCCCCACTCCCGCTTCAGCCTCTGAGCGTTTGCATAGTCCCTTCTCATTCAAGCAGCAAAACCTCCATATTTGGCTGGGCACCAAACAGATGTTGCTGCAAGCCTTTGTGCTTTGTTCCGTTTGACTAAAATGAGGCTTTTCCAGGAGAGAAACATTTGCTTGCATGTGGCTATGAGGCAAGGGCACACCTCTATATAACAGCCGTTGCTAGGAGGTAGTGGCTTTCTCAATCTCAGTAGCATTTTAAAAGAAAGTGTGTTGAATTTTTGGTTAGGAAAGAGCATTTGCTTGCCTGAGAATCCAAGGCTGAAACAATTCCTTTGTTCAGTTCTGTTGTAATGCCAGCTGAGCACAAGGGGGAGATAAGTGGTTTGTGGCTGGCTCTGCTGACTGTTTCGGTTGGGCTGCATTCCCATCTCGTGCAGGCCCAGCTGACTTTAGGAATGAATGCAGGGGGGCGAAGCCTATTCTAGTCCCTTCCCCACTTCCAAACAAGACACTGGGGGATGAAGTGACTTCTACTGTGGCCTGTTGCAGGCCTGGTGCTCAGTTGGTGCTGCTTCTCCTATGCTGTCATTTTTTCATTGCCCAGAGAACTAAAGCCTTTAGAGAAAGGTGGCTTCCAAGAGACTTGTCTTTCATTTGCTCTGCTCAAATGCAGTTGCCCCCGAGGCATGCCCTGTCTCTGGCTGCAGTGCTTCTGGGCCCTTCTTATAGGGCCTTTCTGAGTGCCACAGCAGCTTGCAGAAATGACTTCGCCACATGCCATGGTTGGGCGTGGGGAACAAAAAACATCTGCCGCGTGGCCTGTGGCTCCTTCAGAAGGCCTCCACCGAGCTTTGGGCTTCAATGTGTTCTCCCCCTTCCCATCTCTAATATCCTTATTCCCTTCTGTTTCTAATTGTGGGCTTCACAGACTGGGGCTCCTAGTGGCTGACTACCTGACCGTTTTACCCAGGAGCAAGGCAAATGGGTAACTGTTTCCAGTGTCATAGATCCAGAGGAGTCAGCTGTGTTAGTCTGTAGTAGCAAAATAGAGAAGAGTCCGGTAGCACCTTTAAGACTATCCAACTTTACTGTAGAATAAGCTTTGGAGAACGACAGCTCTCTTCTGACATGCATCTGACAAAGAGAGCGGTGGTCCTTGAAAGCTTATGCTACAGTAAAATTGGATAGTCTTAAAAGTGCTACTGGACTCTTTCCTGTTTTGTCTCCAGTATGAAAGGAGGGATCTCTCCCTGAAGTGCGCTCTCTCTCTCTCTCTCTCTCTCTCTCTCTCTCTCTCTCTCTCTCTCTCTCTCTCTCTCTCTCTCTCTCTCTCTCTGTGGGTGTATGTGGTGGGATTAAAGAGGGTCTGGGTCTGCCGCTTTTCAGGCAGCATATGGAAGGGATCTCCAGGCAACATCCCGCCTGGCAGAGCAGCTGTGCTCAAGAGGCCACTTGAGGAGGGACAGGCTGCGGTTAGTCCTCCCTGCCTGACACATCCCAGGCCTTCCTCTGACTTGAAAGAGCTGGCGCTTGCTTTTGAAATGGAGGATTTACAGCCCTTTCAGCCCTTGCCAATAAAAGCAGGGCTTCTTTCTCAGGGGCAGCCCACCGTCTCCCTCCTCTGGGCTCATTATCCAAGGGATTTGTGTCACTTTTGAGTTTCCTTTCACTCCACTGCTTTGGTGCTTCTCGTTTCTTGGGCTGAATGTGCCACTGGAGGAAAACAGAGTTGGCAGGAGACCAGTTGCTCGGGTTGCGTGCTGCAGCCTCCCTTCCCACCTCAAGCGCTGTTCTCCCGCAGTGGTTGTAGGCTGCAGTGGATTCCGGAGAGGACGGCTTCTGTCCTTCCCTTGGGCCTTTGCAGAATGCCTGGCCCGTGAGCAGCCCGGTGGACTTCAGGGCTGAGAGAGCTTCAAACAGGGTGTTCCCCTTCTGACACTCAACTGGCACTTCAGATGTGAAAGCTGACAATGAGGCAGGTGCACTTCCAATGTCCTTACTTTATTATTTATTCATTTATACCCTGCCTTTCTCTCCAGTAGGGGACGCAAAATGGCTCACATGGATTTCAAAATCATAGGAGCTGAAATAGAAGAAGTCTGCATTTACTGAAACTGATCATTTGCCAGTAAAACAACATGTCAGTTATAGCACTGGTTTTAAAAGTTCACCAATTAAAAAACACACAATAAAAATAAATGTGTGATTACAAAATGAATACAACAATTACAAAAGAATGCAATAATAACAATGATTCATAGAAATGCAGTAGGAGGTATATTGCTGAATAAATGCCGCAGGTGACTTCAAGGTCCACAAACATGTCGGCTACGTGTTAGTGAAAAGATTTTGGATCCAGTGTCTGCTGGGAGCCTAGCTAAGCATTTCTAGCCAGCTGTGGCAGTAAAATTCAAAATAGCCAATGGGCTGAGAGTTTGGTATGTGTGGGGAAATCCCTTTCTTAGAACTATATGTAGAGTCACATATAGAGGAGCTTTTCTTAAGAAAAGATCGTGAAGGAGCCAGTGGAAGTACAGAAGAGACCCTCCTTTCCCAGGCAATGCTCAAGGCTGTTTTTTGTTTTTCTTTTTTATTAAAAGTTTTATATAATCAAAAAGAAACCTAGAAAAACCACAATTAAACATATACTAATAAAACAATCAAAAACAACTGATCAAAATACAAAAAAAACATACATACAGAAAAAAAACGCAACAGATACAGTCTAAACTAAAAGATTTCTGATTTTCTCCAAAACATGTATTTGTATCATATCAACTCTACAGTTTCTCTTAGCAATAATTAACAGCTTTTTTTTCTAATGTCAAAATCCCTTAATCCAGAAATCATCAAATTGTTATCTATTCCCTATAAATAGTCTGTTCATCAACAAATTAACTTGCTGACTTTTTTAATCCGTAAAGTAAGCTTTGCCATCTCTGCCAGTTCCGTCATCTTTATCAACCATTCCTCCATTGTAGGCAAAGTCCAATTCTTCCAATTTTGAGCATATAATAGTCTTTCTGCTGTAATCATATATAAAAAAGAGTGCCAGCACTTTTTTCCAACTGAAAGTCCATCAATGCCAATAAAAATGTCTTGGGTTTCAATTGCACTTTAATCTTTAAAATCTTCTGTATCAATAATTGTATTTGTTTTCTAAAGGTTTTTGCTAACCAAGACCACCACATATAAAAGAATGATTCTTTATGTTGAGTACATTTCCAAGATACAATTGATGAACCCTTATACATTTTAGCCAATTTTTTGGGAATCATATACCATCGATACATCATCTTATAAAAATTCTCTTTAAGACCAGAACTTAATGTAAATTTCAGTCCTCTTAACCACAAATTTTCCATTGTTCCATTAATATATCATGCCGAAGTTTTCAGCCCATTTAATCATACATTCTTTGACTTGCTCTTTTTCTGTCTCTAGCTTCAACAAAAGTCTATACATCTTTGAAATAACTCATTTGTCATTTGAACATAATTCTGTCTCAAATTCAGTCTTAAATTGTCCGAAGTTGTATTGTCTCTTACCTGCTTTAAAACTTTCCACCATTTGTTTTTTTGGAATAATTCAGAATTGAGTCTGTTCCAACTGGAATGTGTAGATGGTAATGTGGCCCAGGTGAAGCAGGGCTCACCAACCTCTTTGAGCCTGAGGGCACGTTTGGAGCTCGGACACAGTGTGGTGGCCCAGCAGTAAAATGGCTGCCACAGAATGGCTGCTGGAGCTGGCAGAGCCAGCCACGAAATGGCTACGTTCAGTCATACAATGAAGATCTTTGTGCTGTAGCAGCTTCAGGGAAAGCAGTGTTTTTAAAAATCCATATAGCCAATCAAATCTCCAATACTCAAATCAGAATCCGTCCTTGGCAAAAGCCCAGCTTGACAACACCCACTTCCTAAAAACACTTGGCGGGCACCCGGAAAGGTGTTGAAGGAAGCAGTGGTGCCCACGGGCAACATGTTGGGGGACACCGACATAGAGCCGAAACAGACGAGACGAGTTCCCTCAATTCAACCTGGGTTGAATTGCCTCAAGGTTTGATGGGAAATGTAGGCATTTCTCCTTTCCGTCGCTCAGAGGAGGAGGGGGGAGGAGGAGGGCTCCTCTCGCCCGGCCGCTGCCGTTCCCAAGCGCGAGGGACTCGAGGAGCCTGGAAAGTGGCGGGGGGATGCTCTTAGGCTGGGGCGCGGCGGCAGCGCTCTTGCTGCAGCCGCCCCCCGCCCCAGCCTCTTCCTCTCGTCCTCCTTCCTCTCGGCTTCCTTCTCCAGCGGCGAGAGAGGTGGCGGCGAGCGGCAGCAGCAAGAGTGCCGCCGCTGCCGCACCCCAGCCTAAGAGCATCTCCCCGCCACTTTCCAGGCTCCTCGAGTCCCTCGCACTTGGGAACGGTGGTGGCCGGACGAGAGGAGCCCTCCTCCTCCCCCTCCTCCTCTGAGCGACGGGAAGGAGAAATGCCTACATTTCCCATCAAACCTTGAGGCAATTCAACCCAGGTTGAATTGAGGGAACTCATCTCGTCTGTTTCGGCTCATAGAGCAAGATTAAAAGACCAACTAGGTTTCCAGGGTATGATCTTATGAGAGTCAGAGCTCTCCCTTCATCAGACTCTTAAAAGTTCATACCCTGGAAATCTAGTTTGTCTTTAAGGTGTTACTGGACCCAAATCTTGCTCTTCTATTACAGACCAGCATGGCTACCCACCTGAAACTGTTCAATTTATATAATGCCCTTTAGGACAATTTAATACCCACTCATAGCGGTTTACAAAGTGTGTTGTTGTTATCCTCACGACAATCACCCTGTGAGGTAGGTGGGGCTGAGAGCACTGCTTCAGAGAGCAGTGACTGACCCAAAGTCACCCAGCTGGCTTCAAGTGGAGGAGTGGGGAATCAAACCCGGTTCTCCAGATTGAGTCTCACCGCTCTTAAACACTACACCAAACGGAGCAAGGGGCAGCTACTTTTACTGCTGTGAGCTCCTTGAGGGAAAGTGGGTGAAAATAAGTTCGATTCAGTGTAGGTAAAGCCATGTTTTGTGTTTGAAATCATATTTGTAGGTCAGGACATTTGACTGTTCATACGGGCCTTGAGAGTATCCCCTTGGTTGGTCCAACATGATGAATAAAAATAGGCTTCATGTACCCAAGCAGAGAAACTTCTTAGCTGCAGGTGCTGGTCTTTTTAGCCACACCTGACAAATGCAACTGCTCAGGTGTATGTTTGCAAGTAAATGCTCATAGGGTTTTTGGGGCCCTGGTTTGATTTCTGTAGCGCTTTTGGGTGTTTGAAGCACTTTACATGCTGTGTACCTTACTTTGTTACAACTCTGTAAGTTTGGTAAACATTATTATCTTTAGATGGGAGAGGTTAAATTTGAATTGGGGAGTGCCTGCTTCAGAAGTCCCCAATTCAGGTTAGGACTGGGAAGGCCCAGGCTGAATCTTGACCTGCTTGGGCTCCGTCGGCCTCACCTACCTCACATGATAAAATGGAAGGAAGGAGAAGTTCATTGGAGGGGAAGGCAAGACAAAGATGATGTTGGCAGTCGTATCTGTTAGGCCGACTGGTGTGGGATACGTTGGCTTCCTAAGCTCCCCATTTCTGCCCTCATTCTTTCAGTGTTGAAGTTTAACTTCAGGACAAATTGTCCAGAAAAATGACCAAATTATTGCCTTTCAAATTGCTTCCTTTGAATGTGTCTCCTTGGATCGCTGAGTCTGTTAAACACATTGCTCCTTCCTTTGCCAGCCTCTTCTGAAGTCCAGCAATTCCCACAAGCTTTTCCAAGTGCTTCATATTTCTGCTTAAGAACTGAAGCCCTTCTGGAAAAATGCAGGGTACTTGAGAGCCGTTGAGGGAGTTGTAATGAGGAGACAAACCACCAGACAGGGCCTGGCTCACGCTTACAAGCAGAAAGGGGCTTTCTGGAGGGGAGTCTGGCCTCAGGTGCTGAGTTGTTCTGTGGGTGAAATTTGCGGGAAAATATGTGTTCTTCCTCTCCCCCCCCCCCCCCGCCCTAGTTTTTCTGATGGAAGTTTGGGGGAGCACTGAAAAACGCCTATGATTTTTTTTTCCTTGGGAATGAGTGAAGTGAGCTAATATAGCACAGGGTGCAGCGGCTTGCAGATCTCTCTCATTTTAGTATTGGGTGTATTTGCAGTTTTACTTATAGAAAAACTAAGGCATTTATACTTCTAAATCCCATAAATGTTCCAAGTAATACAACTGTATATGCTAGCAAAGCTATTATGCTTTTTAAAAGCAAAAGATGGTTTAATTTTGATAAGAAAGTATTGCATTAATTCCAATTTTCTTCCAAATTGCTATGTTTCTCAGACCCCACCCCTCCAATGACTTAAACATTTGTGGAAATTTTACATGTCTACTTGGGTGCAAATGCCTGGAGGACTTAGGAAGGCATAAAGTGTTGCTTGCTGTTTTGGGGCATGAATGTCTCTTGGGTGTGTTTGCGTTTCCCCATGCATTCTGGCTAGGGTCTCAGGATCCAAGACAGGCCTTAACACTACCCCACTATGTGACACATTAGGAGCAAAGTAGAATAGGTGTTACACTACGTTCATTTGCATTTATGCTGAAAGACCAAATGCATTATGCTGGACTTCACACAGGCAGTCTAGTGTTATGGCAGCTGGCCATGTGTGAAGGTACCCTGGGGTGAATTTCAGTGGGGGCAAATCACAGACGGGAATGCAAGTTCCCCTCTGATGGGTCATTGAAAATTCTGGCTGGATTGTGGTGGCCTGCCCAAGGTTACAATCACCAGGAGGGGGGACCCCTCTTACTGTGTGAGAAAGGGGTGGTGGTGATTTCTGCTGCCAGTTCGAGTTTGGTAGCGTGGTATAAGGTCAGGAATCTTTCTGTTCCTTGAAGGAGAGCTTGCGTTGTGCAGTATCAGTACTGCAACCTCTGTAAATTGTTCTCAGCAAACCAATATATGCACATGTACGTGTTCCACAAAGTTTTGCTTCTGCCTAGTCAGAACCAAGAAGCTCTGCAGACGTCTAAAGCCCTCTTGGCACTTTAAAGGGCTTCTTTTAAAAGCTTCTTTTGGAAGAGCAGGTTTTTAGGTGTTGCAAATTTCCCTGGCAGCATGGAATTGGAACTGTGCTCATTTGGTGAGCAAGTGTAGATTTAAAGTGCTGAGCACCCTCTGTAAGGGAAGGTTTTCTGGATTGCACACTCATGTGTTGTTTTTGAATGCTTCTGTCTTGTGATGTGCAGCTTAGCCTCACCCCAGCCTCCGTTCAGCTTGAAAAGGAGGCCCTGCCAGAGTCCACCCCATTGAAATGGACTTGACAAGTAATGAAGTCCTGGTTTTTCAAAGGCTTCAAGCTTGTGTGGCCTGCACTTCCACGGAGTTTGTTCGGTCTTTCATTGTGTCCAAGACAAATGAGGATGAAGGACTCCCTCTGGTGCTTTCTCCCTTTCCCAAAGCCGGAGAGCATGGCGTCACTCTGGCCCCCTTTGTGTGGTGCTTGCCTGTTGTAGAGCTTAGGAGCTGGAGTCCTGTCCCTCCTTCGCTTTGACAGAAAAAGATTCCCATTGCTTTTCTTCTCACCCCCTCCCCCGCCCTCTGTGAAGCCCTTGTGTGGGGGGGCTCAGACCATCTGGGTGGGGGGTGGGGGATGGGTGGGGGGCTTGCAGGCAAGTTCCTGTTGTCTGAATTTGGCAAACTCCTGCTTTGCTTTGCTCCAAAGATTTATATGCAGGGCTGGTGGCGGGTGTGTGTGTGTGTGGGTGGGTGGGATGGGGTGGGGGTGGAAATCAGTGGCTTCTGTGCCCTCCTTTCTGCCATGCCCCCGGGAGCTTCCTCTGTGCTTTGCCGAGTGCTGCCACCCTTGTTTATTCTCTTCCGCAATGCATATTGGATAAATACCATGCAAGAGTGGGCCTGCAATGCTCTGGATGTGGTGCTGGGCTTCAGCCAATTATTTTAAAATGTGTAGTAAAAAAAGGAGCATGCCTTGACAGAATGGGGCTGGTGTGGCTTACTGCCTCTGTGAGCAGGTCCCTCAGGGTGCCACCAGGCCAGAATGGAGGGGGGGGGGCTCCCAGTGCCTTTTGTCCAGTATAAATATTGGAGCAGGTCTGCTTTCAAAAAAGAGAGGAGGGTGGGGAGAACGGAAGGTTCTGGGTGGAGTCCTGGCCCGGGGGAGGGGAGGGGAGGAGCTCCTGAGCTTGTACTGGTCAGCGCCAGAGACGTCCTTGGGCTCTCTCAAGCTTTTTAGCATCAGAATTTAGTGGAGAAGGTCAGCTGTGCCTGGGGGTTTGGAGTGAGCTGAGCGTGGATGTGTCCAACTGGGGGCTGCAAGTAGGGTCTGAAGGCAAGAGGAGAAGCGCTATTTCTGCAGCCCCCACCTCCAGCAGCAGCATGGACCTCTCTTGCTTTGGGTTCTGCTGCAGCCCCCTCCCTCTTCGAGGAGGCCGTGAGCCTCTCTGTGCAGGTGCTCGGGTGGGGGTGGGGGGTGGTTCGTCCTCCTTGCTGGAATTCCGTTTGTCTCCAGGAGCTGGGGGGGGGGCTTGGAGTTGGGTCCACCACCTGGGACCTTTTCTAATTCATCTCTGTCACCCCTCTGTTCCCTGCAGAGTGTGGCTGCTTTCATGTGTGGCTTCACTCGCTTTGCCTCCCTGAAAGATGCCTTTTGCAACATTAAAGGCATTAGCTAACATTCTACAAATTGAAAATTTTTATTTCTCCACTTCCTAACCTGCCTTGGGTTTGTTTGTGCATTTATTTAAAACGTTTATAAAGCTGCTGTTCTTTCAGGTAAGCGGGACAGAATATAAGTAACATCAATTATGGTACCAAACAGATTTCTTAAAAAACAATGAAAATTAAAATTAGATTAAAACAGTCACCAGGAAAAAGGAAACCCCTTTAAACCCCAAGGCATCCTCAGAGTTCAGCACAGAAAGGAGCAGCTGTTTTGGGGGGCGGGGGGGGAGCTGTTGCTGGAGGCTTTGGGTGTTGGGTGGCAGCACATCTCTGAGCGCAGGACTTGGTGCTTGAGGGCCCCGGAGTGGTCAGAAAGCGCCTTGAGAGTGGCCAGTCACTTCCCAGCAGTGCAGAGCAGGTTTCTCCCCCCATGTCGTGCTGCTCTTATTGCTGTACTGCTGCTTTTTAAAAAAACCTTGTGCAAAGGAGACAGCTCATGCATGCACACACCTTTGCTTGGGATGGGAAACTGACAGCGCCAGAACTCATTCCCATCTCCCACTATTCCTGCTTTGCGCATGTAGGGACACATGCACGTGTATGCCTGCACGCTCTGAACAGGGAAGGAGCATGCTATTAACTCCCCTTCCATCGAAGCTGTTATTTGCCTCTTCCAGGCAAAACGCAAGAGGTAGCTGTACTTTTTCTCTGCAAGGCAAATTATACAGTTTGGGGTGATGGTGGTTGCTTTGGGGAATCAGCAGGAAAAAAAGATTTCCCTATCTTAGTGTCAGGGTCTTGGCATCCCCTGCCATACTTCAGGGGCTTGACAACCCCCTGACCTGCTTGGTAAGAGCCTGGGCCAAGGACTGGACTCTGATGGACATTGTGCTCTGATGGTAGAGGCAGCTGTGGCTGTCTCCTCGGTCGCTGTCCTGTGAAAGCGTGCAGAGGAGGGGGCCCCTCTCCTGAGCTTATCTGCCTGTCTCCTGAGAAGAAGAACCCTGGTCATGGATACGTAACCTTGGAACTCCTGAACTTTCTTTGCTCTCATCGTTAGTTGCTTTGCTTTGCCTTTGCTTACATATACACTGTAGCTATTGGGGGATGGGAAGTGGGAACCTAGGCTAGGCTGGCAGTTAGAGGGGTGGGAACTGGGCTGTACTTAGAATTGAATTTAGACTTGAGGTTTGGCGCAGAATTTCATTCCTGGCAATGAACCTGTAATGGATTGCTGAACTAGTAAATTATCAATAAAAGCGTTAACTCGTGCGGTTCTGGGCTCATGCAGCGAAGTCATTGAGATCCGCCTGGCAGAATCTTACACCTAGTGCTGCAGATCTGCTCTTAAGATGCAATTCTTGTACAAACTGCCATCCTGTGACTGGCTTTGTTATGCCTGGGAGGTGCAACTGTGCCATGAATTACACTCAGGGGCGGGGGGGGGGGGGCAGTGTGTCTGGGAAGAGCACTCTTCCCCAAGCAAGGGAGAGCTGCTCTAACTGCCTTCTAAGGAGAGATGAGTTGCTGCAAAGAGAGAACCATTTGCTCAACTGCCAGGAAGAGGTAAGATGAACAGCGACTTCTGTAAAGCTGGCAATAAAGCGGAGAGGCATGTGTTCAACATTTTTGGAAAAAGGAGCATTGCATGCCCCCTGAGGGGAGTAACGTCCCAAACTCAGTACTGAGTGAAAGGGGCTCCCTCCAAACTGGGATTGAAAGGGTTAAAAGATCCACCCACCCTGTTTGCATTGTTCAAGATGGACAGGATTGAGTGAAGAAATTAGAGGAGCATCTGCCTTTGTTTCCTAAGTTTTCAGCGACTTGTGCCTGTCCCCCTGAGGGGATGCCAAAGTAGCATCAGTAGTAGCCTAGTTAAAACTGATTAATTTCCTTTCTCAGTGGCGCAAGTTCCTTCGGTGCTGTGATGGTCCTTTTCCCTAATGCTGTGCTCTAGATTGCAAAGCTGGGTCGTTGCGAATAAAGATCCTTCTCTTTTTAAGGAACCAGGCAGTGTTCAAAGAGCATCCCTACACGCCTAACCCTTTAGCTCATGCTCACAATGCACATTCAGGGCTGTGTTGGGTTGGGAGGAGGGGAGTGGGGAGTTGTGGACTTTGTCAGTCTGTGTGTGCGCACAGTCTTGCCAGTGCCCCAAACCCCTGGCCAGTGAGAAGGCTGAAATCTCTTCGAGTGGTGGTAAAATACGAAGTATCCAGTGGGCAAAGGGGCGTGGGAACTGCCCTCTCAGATGCGCCTGCACACACAGACTCACCTCTGCCAGCTGTAACAGGCTCTACCCACCAAGCTGGCATTTTGTAATTATTAGCGCTAAGGTTCTTGGCGGGCGGGGGGGGGGGGGGAGAAGCCTGCCCTCCCCTGTTCAGCAGTGAACCCAGACACCTAATCCTTTCACTCCACTGTATTTTTACTCTGCTCTTCCTCCATTTTATTCTCACAGCAATCCTTTGAGGTACGTTGCATTGACCTTTTCGGTCCTGGCACCGGCCTGGTGGTGCTCCCCGTCTGAGGAAACCAGGCCTGGCGGGATTTGTTATCCTTCTGCTGGGCCTGTAAGACAGAGATGTTCCGCCAGGCATATGGTGGAGGCTAGGTTGGGCCCCCGCCGGCCTCACTAAAGATCTGCCCACCACCCTATATATGAGCCTATATAGGAGCTAGGCCCTGAAATGCAGTATTTTATCATTGCCATCTGAAGATAAGCTGTATTTTATTTATTGTATAAAGTTGTTTTAATGTTATTTGTATAATGTTTTATCTGTTTTTAATTGTTATTTTTGTAAATTGAAATGTTGTACTTCGGCCTGAGCCTGCCTGGCAGGGAGGGCGGACTAAAAATCTAATAAATAAATGAAAAAAATGTCCGAAAGTCACCCAGTGAGTGAATCTGGTTCTCTTCAATCCTAGTCTGATACTCTATTTGTGACGCTAGTTTGGCATTCATGAAAGTTTAAATGTGTTTGACTTATTTTTATTCTATATATTCATCGTATCATAGAGTTGGAGGGGACTTAACAGACCATCTAGTCCATCCTCCTATCTAATGCAAGAATAGCCTAAAGCATCCCCCAGCAAGTATTTGTCCAGCCACTCCTTGAAGAGTGCAAGTGAGGGAGGAACCCACCACATCCCTAGGCAGCTGATTCCACTGCTGAATTACTCTTTTAACATGAAGAAGTTTTTCCTAAAGTCCAACTGGTACCTTCCCTCCTGTAGTTTAAACTCATTAGTTTGAGTCCTGTCCTCCGTTACCAACAGGAACAGCTCCCTCCCCTCCTTTAAGTGACAGCCTTTTAAATACTTAAAAGAGAGCAAGCACGTCTCCCCTCAACCACCTCTTCTCCGGTCCGAACTTTCCCAAGTCCTTCAGTCTTTCCTCGTAGGGCTTGGTCTCCAGGCCCCTGATCATCCTGGTTGCTCTCCTCTGCACCCGTTCCAAGTTGTCTACCTCCTTTTTGAAGTGAAGCCTCCAGTGAAGCCTCCAGAACTGCACACAGTACTCCGGGTGGGGTCTGACCAGCACGGTATATAGTGGGACAAAGATATCCTGTGATTTGGATGTTACACATTTGTTGATGCTCCTCAAGACTGCATTCGCCTTTTTTACTGCTGCATTACACTGACTGCTCATATTTAGCTTCCCATTTATCCGTTCCTCAAGATTTTGCTCACACACATGTTCCCTCGTGATAAACCGTGTTAAGACACTGGTAGTTTGTGGACTTGCCTGAACGTAGCTTGGTCATGTAACTGTTAGATGGGTCATGAGTAAAGATGGGCACGAACCGCAATACCAACTAAAAAAAGCCACAAACAGCCCAATCTGCTGTTCATGAACAAGCTGTTCGTGAGGCCCCATTCCAAACAAACAGGTGGTTGTTGCAAGCCTCCATTGCTGTTCATCAAGCCAGACAGTCTGGCACCTGCAATCAATTCCCTTGGCAACCGGAGGCAGGGACTGCCTGAACTCTGTCTGAACTCCTGCTTTTGCCCTGGAAACTCCAGCCTAAGCCCAATTTAGCTTGATTGATATGTCTTCCTTTCAAGTATAGTGCTCCAAATTTGTTACAAGGAAGCAAAGAGCAGGGGGGAGGGGGCTCCCAGCTCTGGTTTTGCAGACAGTGAGGGGGAGAGACTTGCTGTTGGCATTTTGAGAGAGACACAGGGAGAGTGCATTGGAGCTTGAACTTTCTTTGTGTGTGATGGGATAGGGATCTACCCCTTCAAGTTCCAGGGCTGCTGCCAGGCTCTGGGCCAAGCTATTATTTATTCTTGGTACCTTTCCTGCTGCCTTCTCAGGTGGGGTTTCTGGGAGTGGTGTGGTAGGGATCTTGATGGCTGGAGGAGGGCCTGCTGACCACCACGAACAACGAACATGTTTGTGAACAGGTCATGTTCGTCAGTGTTGGTTGTTCGTTGTTTGTGGATGGCAACGAACATCATGTTATTTTTTTTTCTGTTTGTGCCCATGTCTAGTCATGAGACACCAGTATGGTTTAGTGGACACAGATGTGGGAGACCCAGGCATGAATTCGTTACTCTGCCAAAAAAGCCTACTAGGTGACTTTGGGCTAGTCACACACTCTAAGGCTAACCTACCTAACAGAGTTTATGTGAAGACAAAATGGCAGAGACAACAATGTAAGCCACTTTGAATCACCATTAGGGAGAAAGGTGAGGTCTAAATGAAGTACATAAAATTAATTAAATAGTTGTGGGGAGACAGAAGAAAAGGAGGACTCTCAGAGGTGATTTTTGACTTCTTGACTATATGCAGTGTCCTTTATGGTCAGTTTTGAGTTCTCTTGGCTGTATCCACTGTGCAAAGATGCCCTAGATGGTTTTTTTTTAAATTAAAAGGAAGTATAATGCATTAAGGATTTTCTAGGGGGAGGGAAGAAGATAGGTGGGGGAACACAAATGCGGGTACCCGGAACTGTATTTTGATGCAATTGGAAGATATGACGGGCTCTCGAGAGACCCCGCGCAGAAGGGAAGCTCACCCCTTTTCAGTGGAGAGAGCCTCCAGCAGCCCTGTTCTGAGCCCATTCCTCTTTCATGCCGTCAAGGGAAGGGTGCCCCTTTCATCCCTGGTAACAGAGTTTTCCTATGAAGTGCACTAAATGATTACTGCCTGTTGGTCCCAGGTTTTACATTTGTCATGTCCTCCTTGAAAGGAGTTTCTCCCATCAGACAATTGGGAGGCAATAACGAGGCTCCTGGGCCTCCACAAAAGCTGACGACTTTTGCGTCTGTGGCCTTTGTATCTGAAATAGCAGAGGGCAGACCTTTTGCGATAGGCTCCCTGCTCCTTGCCCTGATTGAGCAAAAGGCTTTGGAAATTCATTTGGGCTTCCATGGTAGCTTGTGTCCCAAGGCTGTAGAGCATCTGATCTTTGCTTGTGGAGAAATCTCACATCCTTTAGTTCAAAACCCTTTGAATCCTCCATGTACATAACAGTAGGGTGGGTGGTGTACCCTCTTGCACTCCTGCAGTATCCTTTGCAGTAAAAGGTTGGAAACCGCCTCGTGGCAGAGCATTGGCCTAATGTAGTGATGTTAGCCAGAGGGGTTGAGATGCTTTCGTACTCTAAAAGACCTGATTCAGGTGATTTTTCAGTCTTGGAGATGTTTCACATTCATACTTTACAGTGTTTCCGCACCTGTTTCATGTCCCATGTTTGCGGAGGTTTCACACTTGCAAGCTAGTCATGGGATGCAGTGCCGCTCTTAGTCCGCAGTATCCCTGATCCCCCCCCTCCGCGGACATACCGCAAAGTTATTTTGAACCCGCTGCTGACTCGCAGCTGGCCTGATTAATGCCAGTGTGAAGACTTTTGTCCTCTTTTTGCTTCTCCCCGCTCCTTTTCCTCGGGAGCTGATTGGTCTATGCGGATCTGACCACACCCTCTCTCCTCAGCTCCCTGACCTCTTTGCCCGCCCTCTTTTTAAATGTTTCAGCATTTGGTGGCTGTGTGGCCAAGCGTCCCAGCCCACCTGGCTGGCTGGCAGCAGGGAGCCAGGCACCCGCCTGGTCTGGCCCAAGCAGAGTGCAGAGCGGGAAGGAGGTGGGCAGGGCCAGGGTCGCGGGGTGCAAGTGCGCTCGCTCGCCCTCCGTACCCTGGAGCCTCTGTCCGAGCAACGCCCCCAAAGAACTCAGACTTGGTTTAGCAGGCAGCGGCGGCGGCGGGGGGGGGGGGGTTCAGCTGTGCAAAACGCGAGGTGCTTAGTGTGCGGTCTGGGGCTGAGCTGACTTTAATCTTTGCTCAGCTGCCTCTTGCCCTTGCCAGTGCTGGCGAGTTTGTGAACTGGTGATTATGTGCGGCCCAGATTGAAGGAGGGCGGAAGGCTGGGAATGATCAAGGGGCGTGGAAGACTTTCCCTCCGGCAAGGCCCCCACTCAGCCTCTCCTCTCCTCTGGCTCCTGTCCTTGCGTCCCCCTCTGCCCCTGCATCCTGCTGCTACGGCTTCCTCTTAAGCTTCTGTCATCACATTTGAGCTCTTTGCTTATCTACACCACCCTCTCCTTTTCCTCAAGCTGATTAGCCTGTGTGGATCTAATAAAACCCACCAGCACCCCATCAGCTTTTTCGTTAATTTGTTTTTATATTTCTAAAGGACAGTAATGTTCCAGCGTTAAAATGGCATTCAAACAAACATGGGAAGTCTTTCTCCAAAAAGATCACCACACCCCATCCATTCAAGGTTCATGTGATTGCGTGAGGCCAATGGTGGCCAGAAAATTTGCTGGGCAGGGACAATCAGCTCTCAACACCCCTCAGCACTATTTTCAAACGTGAAAAGTTAGGGTGCAAAAATGGCTACACAGACATGCAGTTTGGATGTGCATAGGGAGGGGTGTGGTTTCAAGTGATGATGTCACAAAGTTACAACGCATGCGCAAACTTTTTTTTTTTAAAAAAGGTGATGTGAATTCCAAAGCGCACAACAAAACCAGGGCTTGTGACACAAAATGCAGGACACCAATTCGAAACTCCTCGAAATGCTTATTTGTGATCTTGAGGAAGAGTGGGGAGTTGAGGTGACCTTTTGCATATTCTCTGACTGGCAAGGTCCATCAGCCATTACCTGAATGCATAGAAGTGTATCTCTGTAACCATTGGACATAGTAACATGCTTTTAAAAACAAAGATTCTCTGGAAGTCAAATTTTGTCCTTGTTTTGGTTCCTTGTGGCTGTTCCACATTCCTTTGCAGCATATGCACGGGACATGGCAGCGCATTCCTCTACACGTCCCCTTCCCACCAGTTTTTCATCTCCCCCTTTGCTGAATCTCCCCCTTCTTCATCTCCCCCTTTTCTTGTATTTTCTTCTTGCTATTGCTCTAGTTTCTCCTTTTGCGCAAAAACTAATTTGAGCAGCGATGGAGGATGAGAATATTTTTTCCTAAGTGTTAAAATGGGGGAGGGATATACTTGAGCATCAAGAAAGTGATGGAAATATTTATTTATAGGCTTCCTTTGTCACTGAGACCCAAGACAGATTATGCAGTGCAAGTCAATACAATATAGTCAACAGGTAGAATGTTCAGTGGTCAAAATACAACATGAACAAAAGCTGGGATATTCAGTGAACAAATACAATAGGGTTTGGGGTTGCAGAAATTTGAAAACAAACAAATTTGAACATAGAGATGAAACATTGCAGAAACAAAGCATAAGTAATTAAACATGATGTGGAAATCACACAGTAGGCGCATATTTACATCAGTAGATGGTACCCAGAGGAATAGTCCGCAGTTCCTGTCTCTTACCCAGGAATATCTCTGAGACATTTTGTATGGCACAGCCCTATTATCTGAGTAAAACAGCTCTCCTGAATAATTCAGTTTTGCATAGTTTGCAGAAGTGGGAGTTTCCTGACCTCATCTGGCAGGCAGTTCCATATAGTGGGGGCTACCACAGGAAGAGTGCATGTGCAGGCAGCTACTGATTTTGCTTGACTGTAGAGCAGCATCTGTTCAGATGGGTGAAGCTGCCGTGATGGATCAGAGGGGGGAGGGCTGGTGCTGTGGATACGAGGGGCCAAGGCTGTAATAGGGTGCGTTACAGTAGTCTTGTCTCAACATTACCATGGTATGAATTCAGGTGGCCAGAATGGTGTCAAAGTAGAGGGCCATCTTCCAGGCTAGTCTGAGTTAGGAGAGAGCCCCCTTTTTTTGCAGCTGCATTTACTTGCTTCTCTAGCAGCAGTGCTGGATTCAGTATAACCCCATGACTTCTAACAGAGTCAGCCAGGGTCAACTGAACCCCATCGAAAGTGGGAAGTTTGGTGTCCTTCAAGATCTCTGCCTTCCCAGTGAGCATCACTTCTGTCTTTTCTGGGTTCAGTTTTAATTTGTTTGCTTTCAGCCAGTTGACAATAGTTGTCAAGCAGCAACTCAGTATCTCGACAGTGTCACCAGGGGATTTGGATAGTGAGATATACAGCTGGGTATCATCTACATATTGATGATAACCAAATCTGTAGCTATGAATGACCCTCACCCTAAAGGCTTTAGATACAGGTTGAATAGCACAGGGGATAAGGTTGCTGTATGTGGAACCCTGCAAAATAATTCCCATACTGAATATAGCTGGTCTCTAACAGCAGCCCTTTGAGTCTGTACCATGATGAGTGATTTAAACCACTCCAAGGCATAGCCCCTGATGCCTGTTTCTGCCTACAAATGTCTCAATAAGATTGCATGGTCCACTGTATTAAAGGCTGCAGATAGAACCAGGAGGAGCAACAGACATGGCCTCTTTCTGCATTCAAGCAGAGGCAGTCAGCTGGAATTCCTAATACTAGGAAATATTAACTTGCAGATAAGCACAGAATACTAGAAAACGTTAGCTCACAGGTAAGTACAGAAACAAAAACCTCAAGGCATATAACTCAGGGTTTCTGATGTCTCTGCACTACTTCACAGAGTGTGGGAAACATGCAAGAGGAATTTGAAGTTCTAATACAGGAAGGGGACTATGACATAATAGGCATTATTGAAACTTGGTGGAATGACACTCATAACTGGAATACTAGGATTGAGGGATACAATTTGTTTCAAAGGAACAGACAAATAAGGAAGGGGGGAGGAGTAGCATTATATGCGAAGGATGTATAGACTTGTGAGGAAATGTATGTATCTGACCATGGAAGTTCAGTTGAGTGTCTTTCTGTAAAAATAAAAGGAGTAAGAAATAATAGTAATATTATGGCAGGGGTCTGCTATAGACCACCAAGCCAGACAGAGGACTTGGATGAGACACTCCTAGAACAAATTACAAAGTACTCAAAGAGACGGGACGCAGTGATCATGGGAGATTTCAAGTACCTGGATGTCTGTTGGAAGTCTAACTCTGCTAAAAATGAAAGATCAAATAAATTCCTGACTTGTCTTGCTGACAATTTCATTTTTCAGAAAGTAGAGAGGGAAACAAGGGGTTCTGCTATCTTGGACTTGATACTCACTAACAGGGAAGGACTGGTTGATGAGGTGAAAGTAATGGGTGTCCTGGGTAAAGGGTTGCCTTCCATTGACCAAGAGTGTAAATTCCAAAATTGCATGGCCACTACTAATCTGGAGAACTGGGTTTAATTCCCCGCTCCTCCACTTGAAGGCAGCTGGGTGACCTTGGGTCAGTCACAGCTTTCCGGAGCTCTCTCAGTGCCACCCACCTCACAGGATGATGCTTGTGGGGATAATAACAACATACTTTGTTAACTGCTCTGAGTGGGTGTTAAGTTGTCCTGAAGGGCGGTATATAAATCGAACATTATTATTAGCAGTGGCCATATAATTTTGGAATTTACAGTCTTTGTCAAGGGAAAAGCTGTACGTAGTCAGACATATAGGTTGGACTTCAGGAAAGTAAATTTTAACAAACTGAAAGCTATGCTTGGTAAAATCTCATGGTCAGAAATATTTAAGGAGAAGGGAGTTCAAGAGAAGTGGGAGTTAAATTAAATAAAAAATTAAAATTAAATTAATTTTTAAAAAAGGGGTGGGACTTTCTTTGAGGTGAAATACTGAAGGCATAGTCACAAGTGATTCCTTTGAGAAGGAAAAATGAGAGGACCCTACAAAAGCCAAAGTGGTTTCATAAACAGCTTTCTAATGAACTGACAAAAAAGTCTCATTTAGGAAATGGAAGGAGGGCCTTATAACCAAGGGTGAATATAAACAAATAACCAATGCTTGCAGGGAAAGTGTTAGAGAAGCTAAAGCTCAGTATGAGCATAGGCTAGCAAGAGAGGCTAAAAACAACAAAAAATGGTTCTTATGTTCAAAGAAAGAAAAAGAGCAAGGACATGGTAGGCCCATTGCAGGAATTGTAACAGGTGATGAAGAGAGGGCAGAACTGCTCAGTTCCTACTTTTCCTCAGTCTTCTCCTGCGAGGGAAATGGGCAATAACAGAACACATGCTGGGGGAATTACAGCCTAGGATCAGCACAGAGGTAGTACGTAAACATCTAGTTTCTTTAAATGGAACTAAATCCTCAGGGCCAGATGAATTGCTCCCAAGGGTACTAAAAGAACTCGCAGATGTAATTTCTGAGACTCTGTCCATTATTTTTGAGAATTCTTGGATATCAGGTGAAGTGCCAGAAGATTGGAGGCAGGCAAATGTCCTCATTTTCAAGAAGGGGAAAAAGAAGGATCCAGGTAACTATCGACCTGTCAGTTTGACATCTATACCTGGAAAAGTCTTAGAACAAATCATCAAACAGTCAGCCCTTGAGCATTTAGAATGGATCGCTGTGATTACTAAGAGCCAGCATGGGTTTCTCAAGAACAAGTCATGTCAGACTAATCTCTTTTTTAAAGAAAGTTACTATCTTGGTGGATCAGGGAATGCTGTAGACATCTCAATTTCAGGAAGGCTTTTGATAAGGTTTCACATAATAGCCTTGTCGATAAGTTGGTAAAATGTTACGAGGATCTGTAACTGGTTGATAGATGGCATCCAAAGATTGCTAGTTAATAGTTCCTCATCCTCTTGGAGTGGGGTGCCTGAGGGATCGATCCCAGGCTCTGTTCAGTTCAACAATTTTATAAATGATTTGGATGAAGGAATAGAAGGAATGCTTATTAACTTTGCAGATGCTATTAAATTGGGAGGGGTAGCAAATATGGTAGAAGACAGAGTAAGGATACAGGATGATCTTGACAGGCTGGAAAACTGGGCTAAAACAAAATGAATTTCAACAGAGAGAAATGCAACGTTCTGTATTTAGGTACGAAAAATCAAATGCATAATTATAGGATGGGGAACACTTGCCTTGGCAGTAGTATGTGTGAAAGGGATCTAGGGGTCTTAGTAGACCATACACTGAACATGAGTCAGCAGTGTGATATGGTAGCTAAAAAGGCAAATTTGATTTTGGGCTGTGTGAACAGAATCCTAGTGTCCAGATCACGCAAAGTAATGGTATCACTCTACTCTGGTTAGACCTCTTACAGTATTGTGTGTGTTCAGTTTTGGGGCACCACAATTTAAGAAGACTATAGACAAGCTGGAACGTGTCCAGAGGAGGGCAACGAAGATGTTGAGGGGTCTGCAGACCAAGTCCTATGAGGAAAGGTTGAAGGAGCTTGGTATGTTTAGCTTGGAGAGGAGACGATATGATAACCATCTTCAAGTACTTGAAGGGCTGTCATATAGAGGATGGCATGGAGTTGTTTTCCGTTGCCACAGAGGGTTGAAGCAGAACCAATGGACTGAAATTGAATAAAAAGAGTTTTTGGGTAAACATTAGGAAGAACTTCCTGACAGAGCGGTCCCTCGGTAGAACAGGCTTCCTCAGGAGGTGGTCGGCACTCCTTCTTTGGAGGCTTGTAAGCAGAGACTGGATGGCCATCTGACAGCAATGCTGATTCTGTGAACCGGGGCAGATCGTGAGAGGGAAGGCAGGAAGGGCTACATCAGGGCTTAGTTCTTGTGGCCTTCTTACATGTCCAGGATAATGCTGATCGCCACCTTGGGGTCCGGTAGCAATCTTCCCCAGGCCAGTTTAGCTAGGGATCCTGGAGGTGTTTTGGTCACTGTGTGTTGGGGGATGGGGGTGGGCTAGGTAGTTGTGCATTTCCTGCATTGTGAAGGAGCTTGGACTAGATGACCCTAGAGGTCCCTTCCTACCCTATGATTCTGATTCTAATTGAAAGCCACACTAATTTCCTTTCTTTCTCAGCCACTAATAATAAGTAGGATTACCTGTGGTGCAGCACTCTGCTCAGCACAGTCTGTGTCCTTCCTCAGAAACAGTATAGATCAGAAAGGTTTGCTGTTCATGAGGAGAGCCCAAAAGTGCTGCCCTTTGAACACAAGAAGCTGCCTCAAGATGATCGGCTTCTTGCAGGTCTGAGTCACTGAGAATAATGCAAAGTAAACGCCATCTTACGGGAAGGTATTTCTCTAGTTAATAATGAGGATGCTCCAGCACATATAAAGACGTCATGTAGCCCAGCAGTGGAAAGTGGCCCATTTTGCTGTTCTGGCCTCCCTACCCTGGAAGCTTCCTGTGCCAAATGGGCCTTTTGCAGCTGTGATTTGTGACACACGAGGTTCCTCTGGCCTACATAATGGGAGGTGGTCCTTGAGAATAAAGGGGCCTCTGTTTACCTTCTGGGCCTGGGTGACTCCTCTGTTTTCTGGGGGGAGCATGGCAGGAATCTGCCAGTGTCTGGGGAAAGCCAAATGGTGGCTGGGCAAGCAATGCATGTCTTCTGCCAAGACAAACAAGAACCTTTTGCCAAGGGAAGAAGCAGATGGCTCCAGCCCTGCCTGCTGTTTGCTCAGCTGGAGGAAGGAAGAAAAGGAGAATGTTTGTGGTGTTCCCTGGAAGGGGGAAAGAGGCTCCTGCCTCCGGAATATGGCCCCCTGTCCTTTGCCAGATCCCACTGAACCGTGTGGCTGATGTGCCGCTTGGGTTTTTGAGAGTCCAGGCGGTGCACTGCGCTTTGGGGGCTTGCCTCTCTGTGTGTTCCGGTGAGGCTTTCCTCCTGTCAGGTTCCAAGGACTGTTTTTGCTGGAGGGGTGAATTCTTTGGTTGGGGCTGTGGGGCCACCTCTCTTCCAGGTGTCAGGCAGGTTCTGGGATATGGACTTCATTATATGGTGAGAATTGCTATCTGCTCTGTCCTCTGACAAGCAGGACCGCGGATGCTTGGGTCATGCCCTGCAGGTCTTGGTGTCACAACTTCCCACGAGTCCCCCCCCCCCCCCCCGGTTTTCATGTGCTTGTAACAGAAAAACAAAAGGTCAGGGAAAGATTCCCCATTTTTCCCATCCCTCCCACTTTGTTGTTTTTTATATACCTCCTGTCCCAAGCACAGAATGTCAAAGAAAGTGTGACCCTCTGTTTCCCCCTGTCCGTGGCTGGCTTTGGTGGGTAATCTGAGATCTAGCCACTGTTTTCAGCATAGGTGGCAGAAAACTCGCTAGCCAGTGATGCAGAGCGAACGAGAATGACTGTAGAGAGGAGGGGGAAGTGCCTGTGAACTGCTTGGCTGCAGGCCGACCAGCCAAGGTTTTCCTTGCAGTCTGCTGACTTGTTCAGCTTCCTAGAGTTGAAACTGAGTATTTTGTGCTTCTGAGTAGAAGAGGCGAGACTAGCTGTTATTGCTGTCATTTATGATCGCCTTTCTCACTGAGACTCACAGTAAACTGCATAGGGAGAATCGACACAATCAATGGCTGGGATGTTCAAGTAAGTAATACAGTAGAGTATAGATGGCAGAAATCCAATACAGAGCTGATACAATGCTGAAACAAAAGTGATTTGACATGATACGTGTAATGACGTAGGAAGTTGAAAATGACTCAGTAGGAGCATACAGCAACAGACAAGTACCCACGAGTATACAGTCCCTTTCTCTTTATCAAAGCATCTCTCTGAACCATTTCCTTACAGGACAGCCTTATTGTCTGTTTAAGAAGCCCCCCCCCCTATTTTGCAGTTTGCAGAAAGCCGGGAGAGCGGGAGCTTTCCTGACCTCTCTAGGCAGGCCCTTCCAGAAGTAAGGGGGGGGGCACCACTGAACGTGCCCCCATGGGTGGGCAGCTGTCGGTTTTTGCACGGCGAAGCCTGCAGCAGGCCCTGTGCAGAGGAGCAAAGCTGCCACGGCAGAGCATGGGGAGAGAGGCTTTGAAGCGCTTAACTTTTGTTTATTTATTTGAAGCAAAAAGGAAATACAGAAAAAAGGAGGGGGGAGGGGGACAATCAAGACAAATATACAACTGTGTGCTACAAGGATTGCTAAAATACAAATTCCAAAAATCATAACCTTTATCAATGTTAGAGTGGTGATTAAAACGATAGTTTAGCTTAATTAGTATACATTGCCCACTTATACTGCACATACAAAAATCGAACCTGTTCCTGCCTGTTATTTAATAATGAAAGACTCGTTATTTCATTATTGCTCCAACTTATCCTTTCTATTTTTAACAGTAGTGGTTATTAACAATAACACTGTTTATTACTCAATGCAGCTGATTATTAATATTATTTGATATTAGTATTATTATGAGGTATTAATAAAGTACTATAGAAGTTTCTAACCTATTTCTACCCCTTCTTAAAAAAGGGAGAGAGAAAAGATCCTTATTTCACTTCTATTTATCATTACTTTTTACTTATACTTTACTTATATATAACAATGTTTCCAAATTATACAGTCTATTCCACCAATTATCTAGCTGTTCTGCCAATTATCTTTATGGCCATGAAGCGCTTTGTATGTAATAGTCAGACCTGAAATAGAGCCTCGTAACTAATCGGCAGCCAGTGGAGTGATATGATTGCTTTGCTTGGCTCCTGTTAATAATTGAGCTGTGGTGTTCTGTCCCAGCTGGAGTCTCCAAGTTGACTCGAAGAGGAGACCTGTGTAGAGTGCAATACAGTAAGGCCTTGATGTTAACTATGCCATGGAGCCAGGTGGCCAGGCCAGCTGTTTCAAGGCGGGGGGCTGTTTTCCAGGCTAGACTGAGTTTGTAGAAGGCCTTTTTTGCAGCTGCATTTACTTGCTTCTCTAGCAGCAGTGCTGGATCCAGTATAACACCCCCCACCCCCACCCCGGCTGTTAACCGAGTCTACAAGAGTCAGCTGAACCCCGTCGGAAGTGGGGAGCACAATGCCCTCTACCTTCCCAGCCTGAATCAGTTCGGCCTTGTCTGGGTTCATCTTCAGTCTCTTTGCTTTCAGCCACTTGACCAAAGCTGTCAGGCAAGTGCCTCAAGGCCTCTGGGGCGTCACCGGGGGATTTGGATCGAGAGAGGCAGAGCTGTACGTTGCTTTCAGAACAGCCCTGTCTTTAATACGAAGCAGTCTAGAAATCCACCGCTCCACACCTAGCAGTTCCCTGATCAGACTACAGATTTGCACGGGGCCGTTTCCCATGACCTGTCCAACAGTACTTGCCTGTGGGGCACCTCTGCTCTTTCTCACTATGTGCGAAATACTGATGTGCGTTGAATGTGGTGCCTAAGTGTCGCGTGGGCAGGTCATGCGGTGGCTCACTTACGTTGCTGTCTGAACTCCGCTTGTGGGTCTTGAGGATCTGTGCTCAAAATCTTGGGGGAAACGGATCATTTGATTTCCCGGGAAGAAGCCACTGCTTCCCTTCTGATCCTTCTTTTCTGATCCAAGGATTTTGTAAAATTGTGCCCTGAGCTTCCGAGACATCACAGCTCTGTAAATGGCCATTCCTGCTGTGCTTAAGTAGGGTTGCCGCGTCCCCTTGCCCCTCCTGGCGGGAGGTGGGAAGGGGAACTTACACTCACCGTTGAAGCTTCCCTTATCGTATGTGCTCCCAGTGCGGGTGCGATTACATCATTTCCGGGAGTGATGTCATCATGCAGGCCCTAGGAGTGCTCCCGCACTTCGCTCTGGGCCAATTCTTTGGGGCCCAAATCAGCCCAATATGATGTGTGGGAGTGATCCTGGGGCTGTGCGATGACACCAGTCCGGGGAGTGACATCGCCGTGCTGTGCTGGGAGGGTGCCTGAGAGGTCTGTTCCCCTGCCTTTGCCTCCTGTGAGCCTAGTGAGGGGTGGAGGCTGGAAGCGGGGATTCCCCACCCCCACCAGGGGTCCAACAACCCTGTTGGACAGATTATTACCCCACTCAGAGCATTGAACAGTCCATGTCATTGTTATCATCAGTATTATCATTATCCCTGCAATACAGCTGGGGAGCAGGGGCTGACAGGAGTGGCTTCCCCAAGGCCACCTACTGAGCTCATGGCAGTCATGGGATTCGAACCAGCAGTGTGCTGATTGGCAACCCAACCATTTAACCACTATGCTACAGCAGCTTAGGGCTCAGTAAATGTTTCAACTTTTCAGGATGCTAGTTGAGCAGACCTGACGATTGCCGAAGTGAGTCTCAGTCCTTTTGGATATCCACCCCGCCCCCTTGCTCTGAGTGGAGTGTTGGGAAGGGGCGCACGAGTAGGGGAGGAGGGCATCGCTTGCTTACGCTATTCCCACCTCTTCTGGCCTTCCTGCGTTGCAGTCTAACTTGCGGCACTGTAGAATGCCTCCTTAGTTCTGGCTGGGGGCTAATCTGCATGACTGTTGGCTGGAGTTTGGCTGGGAGGTCTCCGGCTCGGATTCCCTGGGTGTTTTGCTGCCGCCGCCACTTTCCTCCCCTTCCAAATGGGCCCTCAGCCATCACTGAGTCCTGTGCCAAAGTAATTCTTTGTTTTGGAACTGGGAAATGCAGTCTCTCACCTCTTTTTCTCCCCCCTGCCTTGACTGATTTCTGGAGTGGTCAGGAAAGTTAGGAACCTTACTGGGTTGGGCCCCTTTTCCCTTTAAACTTATCTGCCTTCCCCATAATGAAAGGAGAGGAACTGGGCTTTTGGGGGGTGCCTAGCTGCAGGCCTTCCCAGGCCAAATCCAAATAGAGAAACAACCTGAGCCAAGCCTGGGAACCTATCCTGCTTCAGCAGGACCATTTAATGCGTGCAGCGTCCAGGCAGTGGAGGTTTGGGGTCCTGCCATTTCTGATGGAATTTCGGCTTTGGAGATTGCTGGTGGTTTATATGTAGGGCCCAACTAGGGCATATTTCTTCTGGCTGGGATCCTGCAGGAAGAGTCTTTGGATATAGAGAAGCCAAGGAACGTGTGGGCTTACGCCCACAACCTTGTGTATGTGCATGTGTATATCAAGTTCTCTTGGACTTACACAAAACACAGCAGTCTGTTTCTCAGCCAGGTGACCTCCTTGAACCTTGGAAGCCTTGTGCAAAGAGAGCTGGGGGAGGGGGGGTGCCATTTAAAAAGAGGAGGAGGTTTATTTCTGTTGCCCCTTTCACCATCTCTTCTTTTGGTACTGGCCCAACTTCAGCCATATTTGCACCCATATGTTTGGTGGTGTGGTTGCTACCACAGAGCTAGTTCCCTGCTTCCCCCGTGTGTGTGTGTCTCCTTTTCATTGACCGTAAGAGCGTCTTTTTGCGCGGTCTGCTCTGACTTCATGGGTGCCTGATAGGCACGTGGCATCTGGTGGGAAATGCTCATGTGACTTCCTTTGTGTATTCCTGGGGTAAGAGAGCAGAGGGAGGCTGAATTGAACAAACAGGGTGTTGTTTACTTACAGAGCAGCAGAGCAAACTGAGTACACAACAGTGGGCTCCTGCAGTCCAACTTCTGGTCTAGGATTGGCAAGATTTGAGTCCAGTGACAAGTTTGTCAAGGTATGGGCTTTTGAGAGCAAAGCTCCCTTTGTTTGGTATATGTAGAAATAGAGATCCCTGCAACTTTATATCCCCTGGTGTAGGATCAGATGTCTTGGAGAGTGAGGGCGGAGCTCCCCCACTATTGATCCCAGGCTCCCCGCTTAGATCCCCCCCCCCGAGCCAAGGCCCCTGAAAGCAAAGCCCGGGCTTATTGCCTCTCGTTGCTTTCCGTGCCCGTGCCAGTCGGAGTGCACTGCTGCCATTCATGGCCCCTTCTGGTTTTGTTCCCTTGTCTGTGGTTTATCAGGCCCTGCCCCCCTTGCAGCATTAAAAACCTCTTACAAAAGCACCCCCTTTTGAGTTGTCTTGCCTCATTCCCAGGTTGGAGACCCATTGATGGAGATGTGAACATTGACAGATGGGATGGGGGAGGGAGCCAGGAAGCCGTTCCCCTCCCCCTGGGAGAAGCCTGGCAGAGTCCAGCCTCCGGGCAGCAGAATGCCAGCTCACCTTCGCTGGAGCAGCTGAATTGGATCGTTCTCTTTAGCTTTCAGGGCAGGCTTGTGCAGTCAGTATTCTTAATGGTTTTTTTTAAAAAGAGGTGTACAGAGTACACACCTTTTCAAAGTATGCTGTTGAACACCTAGCTCTTGTTCTTTAGTTTCTCTGGAAATAATTCCCTCTGGCGGGAGGATGGGCGTGTATGTATGAATGCAAGTTAGGATGTGAGCCAGCCAGTGGCTGATGCCTAGTCATGCAGTTCTGAAGATTTCAGAGTGTTAATGTTTTTTGGGGGGCGGGGGGGGAGTGATTTCTGCCTCCTCCTCCTTTGCCCCCCTGGCCTGTTTCTGAGGGGGCTCAGTAGGCTGCAGCAGGAAGGGGCTGGGGGAAATGACCACCTCCCTCCTGAAAGCTTCTGTGCCCTTCAGCCATCGGAAAGTCAAAGACTAGTTCACTAGTTCCCATTCATGATTACTTGACTAGGAAATGGATTTCACGGGTATGTCAAACGGGTGCTTTTCAGCCTGCCCCTGTAAATATGAGGGATTGCTTTCTGGTATTTGTGGTGGGGAGAGCAATGTGCGGGCTCAGCATGCTGTGAATAATGGGAATGGACACAGTTGCAGGACTTCAGGGTTTCCAGAAGCTGCTCCTTGTTGGTTGCGTTTGTGGCCTTTTGGACTTTGGGCGTTGCTGTTGGTGACCAAAGCACCTGAATTGTTTGTTTATTCTTGCATCCCACCCAAACACTGGAGCCTCCCAGTAGCCCCTGGGAGCAGGTGAAGCTGAGAGGCACAGTGGCCTGCTCATGGGCATATCAGCGCTACGCCGCCGTCTGTCTCCTCTTCCTTACAGGGTGTTCCCAGCTCTTTCAGCAGTGAATTATCAGAACTCACTCAAACATGGATTTTTTTTAAAGGTGGAAATGGGGATCCTCTTAGTTATAAACAAAGAACCAAAATATCTTGGTTGGGTATTACCAGAGATTCTGAGGTGTGCCACAGTTTGTTGTAAATGTGCAGTGTGGATGGCACCAACATATGGGGTGCAGTTTCATCAGAGTTGTGGCTCCCTGTCACATGCACATAGTGGAGACCTATGATCGCTGCCCCAGACATTTTCTCCCTTTTGCACTGAAGAGTGTGCATAGGGGGGAATTATGGCCCCCCTCCTCCTGCAGGATGGCTGACAACTGTGGTATCTTGTTGGCTCTTCTGTATGTGAAATGGTGGGCACCTTTGTCATGCTATGTCTTGTGAGCATTCTGTGAAATAACAACAATATTCAATTTATATACTGCCCTTCAGGACAACTTAACTCGCATTCACAGTGGTTTACAAAGTATGCCGTTATTATCCCCACAACAACAAACACCCTGTGAGGTGGGTGGGGCTGAGAGAGCTCTGAGAGAGCTGTGACTGACCCAAGGTCACCCAGCTGGCTTCATGTGGAGGAGTGGGGAATCAAACCTGGTTCTCCAGATTAGAGTCCCACGCTCTTAACCACTACACCAAACTGGCTTTCAGGAAACAGGAAATGGACTCCTTTGGTCTTGGAGGAGGAGGCAGGATTTGTATTGATGCCTAGTGCACCAGCAGCTACCCTGCCAGAGGTGGTGGCTGGCTGGGCCTTGGAGTACCCTAAGTTTTTGGTTTTGAGGGATTTCAGTGTCCATGCTGACAACGCCACCTCCTCAGTTTCTATCAGCTCCTACGCACCAAGTGGACCACATGTTGGATCTCATCTTTGGGATGGGGATACAGTAGGATCTGGACTTAATTGGAGAAGTGCTGTGACCAGACCATTTCGTCCTGAAGACTGATCCGAGTACACCAGCCCCCCCCCCCACATAGGTGGCAAGTGGATTTATGCTCCCCCCACAGAGACTGCTGGATCCAGTTGGTTACCAGACTACTCGGCAGGATGTGATGCCTTTGGTGGTTTGTTGGAAGAGCTGGTGGAGGATTTGCATGCCCGTCTTACTGCAGCCATTGACAAAACCGCCCCTTGTTCCCCCCCCCCCCCACATCAGGCTGGCTTCTTGGGATACTGAGGAGCCGTGTCAGGTGAAGCGGGAGCTTAGAAGGCTCGAGGGGGTGGGGAGGTGGAGTCGGGACGAAGAGGCAAGAACGTCTTCTAGGAGGCTTATGAAAGCCTATGAGGTGGCAGTGAAGGCGGCGAAGGGGCTCTACGCTGCTTCCGTTGCGTCCATGAGCTCACGCCCAGCAGAGCTGCTTAAAATACTGCGGGCTCTGCTCTCCCTGCCTCAGGGAGACCACCAAATTGCAAATTTGGGAATTAGCTGTGAGGCCTTTGGGAGATATTTTGTGGGCAAAATCTTGTCTCTCTGCCACATCCTGCCGGCCACAGTTGATACCGTAAAGGAGCTGGAGGCCCTTTGGCTGCCTTCTGATCTGTGTTAGATCATTTCAGTCCTTTCAGGAGGAGGGTGACAGGATCCTGTGGGAGGTGAGGCCCCCCCCCCCCCACCTGTCCCTCAGATGCTTGCCCGTCATGGCTGGGGAAGGCCAGCACTGGCGGCCTGCGGGATTCCTTGGAGGCCATTGTTAATCTCTCCTTAAGATGCACGCCTTTTCCTGGAGCGTTGAAGCGATTTATATATGTCTGCTTGCCCAGCTGGTGCAGAGTTTCGGATTGGATTGTCACCAGTATGCTGATGACACCCAACTTTATCTGTTGATGAGGGGACAGATTGGGAATAGATTAGGCTATAGGGTTGGAAAGCTGTTGGAAGTCTTGGAAAAGGGGGGGAGGGGAAGGGTGGAGGAAAGGATAATGAGATGTTATTTGAAAGTTGTATATTAATATTCTCACCTAATAAAAATTTTCTAAAAACCCCCCAACTTTATCTGTTGATGGATGGCCAGCCGGATACCACCCCAGATAATTCGGCCAGGGCTCTGGAGGCCATTACTGGATGGTTAAAGCAGAGCCAACTGAAACTGAATCCTATGAAGATGGAGGTCCTGCACCTGGACTATGAGCTGTCAGTTCTGCCAGCTCCCAGCCCTTGATGGGGCACCCCTTGCACACGTGCCGGCGGTAATGAGCTTGGGTGTAGTCCTGGATGCGTCCTTATCAATGGAGGCCCACGTCATGATGTGCTTCCTTTTGCCATTGCCAAAGAATGGCGTGTCATCAAGTTGCAGCTGACTCAGGGCGGCTGCTTCTGACGGGGCATTCCGGGGATGAGATGAGCAGAGGTGATTTCCCGTTTCCTCCCTCCATGGAGCGGCCTCAGGAGGCTTCCCGTCCGAGTACTGACCATGGTCAACCTTGCTTGGCTCCTGAGCCCTGACAAGCTAAACTGGGCTGAACAAAAAATACATATCCTTGAAAATATTTCGTGTATATATATAGGGATCACTTACTTTGAGCGAATAAACTTGATCTTAAAAAACATTTCACAATCACTTGTTCAAAAAAAAGAAAAGAATATTGGAGTTATTTTCGGTGTCCCCCCCCCCCCCAACCTCTCCTTTGCGTGTGTGCGCAAAAAAAGTGTGTTTTCCTCAAATTCTGGGTATGCACATGTATTTATAATTTTATTTAGAAAATTTCTATGCCACTTCTCCAGATAGGGTGCTTATGGTTGCTTGCAAAGTGCAATCAATAAACAAATAAAACCCACTGAGAGCATTAAAAACAGTATAAAACATTGAGCAGCTTAAAACAAATCTCATAAAACAGTTCTCAGGCTAGGTATGAATGGTAAAAAAGATGCAAAAAGTTGGAATGTGTGATTTGGTATATCCAGTCCAAAAATATACCCGCCCCCCCCCCCCAACCTTATCAGTATTTTCAAGACACATTCTGAGGATTCGTTGAATGTACTAGTATTCTGTTCGTGAATATTCCTGGGAATATTTGGGAGTCTCTCGTGCTGGCATCTTGAAGGTTGTTACAGCTTGTCTTCCCCTCCCTTTGCAGGTTTCTCAGACAACCGGAGGAAGGCAGCCATCACAGGCAAATAAGATCACAGATTAGGGGAAGCTCTAGCCGTGTAGCCAGTCCTGGCCATTCTCTCATGAACAGTTTGGTTTCTGATTCCTTCTGTCAGCAGAGGACGTAAAAGCAGGCCTCCCTGCAGCTTGACTTCATTCCGTTTCCTGTCATGTGCTCTGGTTGCCTCTGCCGCCTGCCTACCTGCTTAGTGACTTGCTTTGCAAGTGTTGATCTGTATGGCACTCCCAGTACTCAAATCTGAAAATACTGATTTTTTTTTTTAGATGTACATCCTTAGTAAGAAGATGGGCTCCTTCCTTAAAAGCACAGTTAAAAAGAAATGCTTTCCTCTAGCGCCTCAAGGAGAGGAGGGTAGTTGCCCAGTGAGCATCCCGTGAGTGAGGTGTCGCCACTGGAAAGCTTTGGCCACCATCCACCTCACCTGTGCCGTTGCAGGTATAGAGAGTAGGGCCTTAGCTGGTAGGCTGGTCAATACGGGAGGAGCCTGAAGGTAAGAATCCACACTTTGAATTGTGCCCAGAAACAGATGTGTGGATCTTTGACACCAGGGCTTTTTTTCTGGGAAAAGTGGTGGTGGAACTCAGTGGGTTGCCAGCACAGGGGGCAACTCTTGGTGGGAGGTGGTGCCCCTGGTACCACATGTGCGCATGCAAAGTGTGTGCACATTCCCAGGGCTAGTGACGTCACTTTGGATCAACTGGAACAAGGGGGAATCGCCCTTGGTGAAAATGATCACATGGCTGGTGGCCCCGCCCCCTGATCCCCAGACAGAGGGGAGTTTAGATTGCCCTCTAAACCCCCCTCTGTCTGGAGATCAGGGGGCGGGGCCACCAGCCATGTGTCCATTTTCAAGAGGTTCCGGAACTCCGTTGCACCGCGTTCCAGCTGAAAAAAAACCCTGGTTGATACAGTCCCTGTATCTTGTCCTGATGATCGCCTGGCTGCTGCTACATTTTGGACCAGGTGAAGTTTGTAAACAGCATTCAAAGGCCAGTGCCATGTAAAGTATATTACAGTAATCTAACCTGGAGGATGTCATCAGTTTGAATCACCATGGCTGGATTGGTTCAAGTAGTAACAACAGGTCCTTCATCTTTGGCTGAATCTTGCATGACTCTTAAGTTGAGACCTGGTTTGGTGATAGCTTGTTTTTCTCCTGCTCAAGGTTGAGGGACACGAGCCAACAGGGTCACATAGATGACGTTGTTCCTGCAAAGGTGGTGGGTGAACTGAGGCCTTAAATGCCAGTGCCAGGAGGTGGTGATGCAGGCCCCTCCCCTCCGGGAGCAGCTGCTGGTACTTTAAGGTGCAGTGCCTGCTAACAGCAGTGAGTGTTGAGTGGAGGCTGAAGTGGTTCAGGGTCGTCCAAGCCTGAGTCCAGCAGCAGGGCTGATTCCCGGGCTAAGCAGCCCGACTCGGACTCGGGGCTTCTGCACATCCAGAGGGAGCTCCAGCCTCATTCTGTGGTGGCATTAGGCACCCACCTCTCTCTGCCTCCTTAGTCCTCAGCGTCCTTTCTGAGGAGGAGTCTGAAGGCTGGCCTGTGGCACATGCTGGAGGTGAGCTGGCCACCTAAGAGTTACAAAACAACTTAAAATTGTGTGTGTGCCTCTTAAGACTTTAAACCAATATAATACCGTGTTTGTAATAAACATTGATCCTTAACCTCCTCAGGATACAGTGAAGTCTCCCGCCATTAGCATTCCACACCCTGGGAAACTCTTACAGGATGACTCAGCTCAACCCCACCCCTCCTGAGTAGATATAAATTACCTGCAAACACCTTTTCCACACTGTGACACTGAGAGATCTCTGTCTTTTGGTGCTACACCTCTGAAGATGCCAGCCACAGCTGCTGGCGAGATCTCTGTCTTTTGGTGCTACACCTCTGAAGATGCAAGTCACAGCTGCTGGCGAAACGTCAGGAACTACAATGCCAAGACCACGGCAATACAGCCCGGAAAACCCACAACAACCATTGATCCTTAACTTCACAAACAAAACCAGGCATTTCAGTTACAGGATTGGATCCAACCTGTTTTTCCTCTAGTGAAAAAGGGAAGGACCACCCAAAGGCTGTGCTTAGGGTAACAGGAGGCCGTGTATGACTAAAGCCGTGGCAAGAAAGGGAACCGAGCAAGATTGAGCGAAAAAGCTGGCTGAATCCAACCCATAGTTGTTAAGCTGTTAGAGTGCCGCTATTAATGAGGTGCATTACTCAAGTGCCTTTTCATCTGTTCAGACTAAGCCACACTGAAAGCACGGCAGAATACTTGTTACGGGCAGAAAAGATATGTTTGTATTGTATTTCAAGATTCTTTCAGCCTGCCTCCCCTGCTCTGAAATACTAAATCTGTTTTCATCTTCTCTTCACTGGCGGCAGACAGCACAGTCAGATCACTTGGAAACACATTAGGATGTTTGCTTGCCTTATGAAGATTTGACCTGGAAGTACTTTCAGTGGTTCTGATGTGGATTAGAAGCAGGTTCTCTGTAAAAGACTGAAGCTGCTCAGAGATCCACTGTTTTTTATGCAGTCTTCAGCAGTAGAAGATCTGGTTGAAACAAAAACCAAGAGATTTGGTTGTAACAGTACAGCAAGAACTTTAGTGGGGTACAATTTCATATGGAACCAACCCCCCTCCCCCCCGCGCCATGAAAGTTCACTGGGTGACCTTGGCTGGTCATGTACTCTCAGCCTAACCCACCTCACAGGGTTGTTGTGAAGATAGAGGAGAGGAGAAAGATGTAAGTTGCTTTGGGTCTTCTCGGGAGAGCAAGGTGAGGAATAAATGGCAATAGTAATAATAATAAACAGATGGTTATGCCAATTGTGCACATTTAAGTCTAAATACGCAGCTACTTTGCAGTCTCTTAATTTTTTAGGGGGCCTCACACCAGAAGGCCCAGGAGAGACTTGCAGAGAGCAGGTAAATATTCCAAGGTGCTTTTCCTAATGTAAAGAAACCTGAGGGGTCAACTTGGCATTGTTTTGCCAGTGTTTCTTGTGCCTTTATAGAGAGTGTGTGTAAAAGCAACCAGGAGGTCTACAAACTTCCCTGAAGCTGAACGCTCTCTCTCTCAGCTGCTCCCCGGGTTCTTCACAGTCAGCTGTGTTCTGTGGCTTCTGTTGCGGTCTTGGGGCAGGTTCATGTAAAATTCTACCGGTGGGCTAGATGGTTTGCTTTCCTCCTTCACTCTTCACAGAAACTGGCCTCCCAGCCAGAGTTTGGGCATCACTTAATATCTGAAAGGCCAAGACTGCCGCAGTGGCGGGGCTGTATCCTTTCAGTGCTTTCAGCTAAGCCTGAAGAGCCCTCCTGCTCACGGGCTGAGATATGTTTCTTTTCTCTCTGAGGCGGAAGGAGTTAGCAGCTCCTCTCACTGCTGTCTGAATCTGGCACTTTATCTGGCCTGACTGAGGCACCTTCCCGCCCTACTCATGAGGAGTCCACAGCCTCCACCTCATGCTATCCTTGCCACCCAGAAGCCCTAAAACACGCCCTAAAGTGGCACCGTATGGGCAGGAGTGGCAGAATGGCCACCAAGGGCCCCTCCAGTGCCAAAGCCTCTAAGATCTGCGCAGCAACCACTCATGGCCCAGGATGCACACCCCTGGCCTCTACTAGCCCTTCAGCCACTCAAGGCCTAGCTAGCACTCCTCCAATATCTAGCCAGAGAATGGGAAAGTGAGGCCAGACCCACTGCCCGCTCCAAGATGCCCAGAACCTCCAAGGATAAGAATGGCCACTCCAAGGCACGACGGGCATCTCCTGACCATGGGACTGTGAGTAATGCATCTAATCCAGTTTCCCTGGCCTTGCCCAGTGTCATCATTGAAGTCCTCAGGCAGGTGGTAAGGGAGGAAATTGCTGTCTTCCAGCATAAGGTAAGCACGGACGAAGAGCCCCTGAGTCTTCCCCCATCAGGAGGGAACAGGGGGAGGCCACTGCCAAGGGAGACCCTATTTATTACGAGGATGACCACTCTGCTTGGGCCTCCCCCCACCCCTTATGTTGATGGTGACTCTGTAGACAGGGAAAACAAGGATTTCCTCTCTGATGAGGAACAGGAGGAAACGGGCCAGTGATTGATCTATGAGATATTTCAAGATGGAAGATTACCATTACTTACTGTGTTAAACCATGGTTGCCCTTGACCTACAGGAGGTCTTGGCCGAGGATGAGCCCACCGCCTCCCCCTCTAAGACCATGTCCAGGCCCAAAGGGAATAAAGAATTTCCCCCCAAATCTCACACCTCAGAAAAAGTCTTCCCTTTCCCTGAATTTTTTGAGAAGCAGCTAAAGGTAGAATGGGTCTAAGAAATCTCCTCCAGGGCTGATCAGAAAGTTGTATTCCTTACCATCTTTCACAAACCAGTTTTTACAGGTACCACTTGTTGACACCCCTGTGACAGCCTTACAATCTTCTGGCCTCCTCTCCGCTGATGGGTAAGGTTTGATTTGCGACAACCTGGACAAGAAGACAGACTTCGCCTTGAAAAAGGCACATGAAGCAACAGCTATGGCCATATGGGCATCTGTCATTGTGTCCACTGTTGCCAGAGCGTCCATCATGTGGTCAAGGAAGATGTTGCAACTCATTCCTCCCAACATCCAATGCCTTGCAGAAGGGGTCAACAGGGTTCTTAAGGTCATTTCCTTCATTGCTGATGCAACTCTGGATGCCATGTGTCTATCCTCCAGAACTACGGCCGTGACAATAGCCGCCCGACGATCTCTCTGGCTGAGGGCGTGGCAGACCGACTATCACTCTGTGGCCATCATCCTTGCTTATCCCTTCCATGGCAATAAACTGTTTGGAGAGTCAATGGACCAGTTCTTGATAGTGACAGAGGACAAAAAGAAGGCACTTCCAAAGAAGACAGGAGGTCCACATCAAATCATTCCTTTTGTTCCCAGGGAGTACTACCCACATTCTTTAGAGGAAATTGGGGATCTACGTGGTCTTCCTTTCGTCAGTCTTCAAACGCTTTGGCCGGCAATTCCAGCAGAAGAATGACAGAGCGCCCTGAGATGCCAAATCCATCAAGGCATGACTGCCAGCAAATTCCGATAGGGGGCCGTCTTCTCCTATTCAAAGACATGTGGCTCGAGACTCTAGCAGACAGTTGGTCCTCAGAAATTGTCTCCACAGGCTATTTACTGGAGTTCTTAAACACCCCAATGTTTTATCCCGTCTCCCCTTTGCCTGGGATCAGAAAAATGTCAGAGAACACAAGATGGTATTCGACACCTTCACGAAATAAGGGCCATAGAACCTGTCCCAAGGGCAGAGCAGAGGACCGGAGTGTATTCCATCTTCACTGCAACTGAGCAAAATGGACACTGGAGGGCGATCCTGGATCTGAAGTACCTCAACAGGTTAATGAGGCTGAGGCACTTCAGGATGGAATCTTCGGTCCATAACAGAAGCACTGTTGCCAGGAGAGTACCTTGCGTCCCTGGACCTTCTGGAGGCCAATCTTTAAGTACCCATTTTGTCATCTCGCAGGAAGTTTCTGCGATCCTGCGTGCAAGGGGATCATCTTCAGTTCCGAGCCCTCCCCTTTGGTTTGTCCGTGGCCCCAAGGGAGTTCTCCAAGGTTTTAACCCACCTGGTTCCCAAGCTACAAGAATTAGGCATCCACATACACCCTTACCTGGATGATCTCCTTATCTGTTCCAGCTCTCGACTGCAAGCTCAAAGGGATCTGCAAACAGCCATCAATTATCTACAGCGGTTCGGCTTTCAGCTCAATCTTTAAAAAAGCTCCCTCAACCCCTCTTAGAGACTTGAGCGCCTCGGGGTAATCATAGACACTAAACGTTAATGTGTATTCATGACCAAGGCCGAGGCATCAAAGATCAATGAAAGGGCCTTGGCCGTGATCAAGTCCAGATCTTCCTCCCTGATGACCCTAGCCAAGCTTATGGGGCTTCTCATCTCCAGCCTGGATGCCATTCAGTGGGTCTGGGTACATTCAAGAAATTTACAGCAACTGCTTTGTCCCTTCCAGTCTTACATCATGACCAAGATGAACTTAAACATCCAGGTAGCACCCTCGATAAAGACCAGCTTAAAGTGGTGGACCAAGATGCCAAATCTACTACAAGGAAAACATTTCAGCATTGCCACACCTATGCAGCTTTCAACAGACGCTAGCCTTCTAGGCTGGGGAGCCATTTTGGAAGGATTGCCAGCCCAAGCCTTATGGTCAGAAACAGAGAAAAAGCTTCCCATCAACATGCTAAAACTCAGGGCTATTTATCATGTCCTCATTCACCTTGGCCCTCAACTGGCTGGCCGTCATGTACTTATCAGAACGGACAACTTGTCGGCCAAGGCATACATCAACCACTAGGGGGGATCCCGATCGACTTTGCCTCACAAAGCAGCCTTGCATATCCTATCATGGTCAGAAATTCATCGTGTTTACATCAGGGCCGAGCACATCAAGGGCACCTCAAATGTACCGGCAGACTGGCTAAGTGTCAGACTATGAAATCCCAGTTATCTAGAGTATGGTCAGGCTGATAAGAGTTCTTCGTTCCCATGGATACAGGCGGCCTGGGCAGCACCTGGGCCTGGAGGGAGAGAACTAAATAACTACAGATTATAACAGGAGAACATGGCGTAGCTGTGGCTTGAGAACTGACATTCTAACACTAAGCAGAGAACTCATCCAAGAGGGAGAATGGTCGCTGAAGTCAGATCTCTTCCTCCTCATCACCAGACACCTCGGCTTCCCTTAGGTGGACCTGTTTACCTTTCCAATGAACCGCCAGGTAGACAGATTTTTTTCATGGTACTTCCACTTGGAGGCGGAAGCAACAGATGTTCTGACTTCTCCGTGGCCTCATACCCTGCTGTATGCCTTTCTTCCCTCTCCAGTTATCCAAAACTTCTGAGAAAGATCAGCGAGCAGAAAGCAGACATCATAATTGTGGCCCCATACTGGCCCAGATGTCCATGGTTCTTGACTCTTCTTCAGTGGTTGACACTTCTACTGTTGAAGCTCCCAGTCTCCTTGGACATGCTCCATCAGCGACCAGTGTGGCATCCACACCTGGAATGGCTCCTTGATCGCATGGAGGTTGAATGGAAGCACTTCACGCAACTGGGATATTTACAGCAGGTGATCAATACCCAACTAGTATCTAGATGATCATCCACCATCTGGATCTATAACACCATATGGAAGGCCTTCGTTCATTGGTGCCGAAAAAAAGGTGTAAATGCGGCCGAACCCAAACTGAAATCCATGCTCCTCTTTCTCTAGAATGGCCACTCCAGTGAGCTTCATGCAACAGCTGCCCTGGCAACAGTGCTAACATCTTACCAAGGTTTCAGCATCTCCAAATACCCTCATGTGTCCAGATTTCTTGAGGGAGCAGCACTTATGGATCCCCCACAGACTCACAGGATTCCAGCTTGGAGACTACATGCCGTCTTATCTGCCCTTACTGGCCCTCCTTTTGAACCCATTAATGAGATCCCACTCAGGTGGCTGCAGATGAAGACCCTATTCCTCATCACAGTCACATCAGTGAGAAGAAGTGGGAGCCCTGTCTGGTAGCCCCAACCTCTGTATAAGGATACGGTGGTCTGGATCCTAATTTAAGCTGGATCCTAAATTCATACCCAAGGTAAACACCGCCTTTCATCAGTGCCAGGAAATGTTCTTACCCACCTTCTGCCCCAACTCCTCTCACCTCAGGGAAAAGACATGGCACACCCTGGATGTTAGATGTATCTTAAAAGTCTTTGTATCCATAACTGAGAAAATCAGAAGGATGCCCTCCATGTTTATATCTCTGATACCAAACAACAGCGGAAAGAAGTTATCCTGAACATCCGTCAGTCGAACTCTCAGAGCATGCATCACAGAAGCATGCAAGTCACAGGGACTCCAGGTCCCCGTGGGGATCACGGCGCACTCAGTTCGCAGCACCGCAACTAATGCAGCGTTTTCCAAGGATGCCACGGTTGAGGAGGTCTGCAGAGCAGCTGCTTGGTCTACCATCTCCACCTTCGTTAAACATTACAGACTAAATAGTTACAACTCTGCAGATGCAGCATTTGGAAGACGAGTCCTCCAACACGTACTACAGCCAGAGAACAATGACCCACCCTAATTATAGGACACTGCTGTGAGAGGTCCGATCTCAAGATGTCCTCCACCTCAGAGGGAGAACGGACCATTTGGTTGCTCACCATGAAGGATCCTTCTCCTCTGAGGACAGGAGGACATCTCGCCCCTCATCATCATCATCATCCTCCTCCTAAAACCTTTTTATGTGCTTGCTTACTGCACTTCTTACACAACCTCACTGTTCTTCCTGTTATTCTGAGTTGGGGCTGTTCTTACTAACCTGTTAAGTTTCGTCCATTTTTTGGAGTTTCTAAATAGTTACTATAGTATAGCTTTCTTCTGCTCTAAGTGTTTCCAAATTGAGGAACTGGGTGACACGCACTGGAAGACAGGGAGTTCAGTTTTTAGTTCCTGCCTCCCTGAACAGAGGGTGGGAATCACCCGCCTCAAGATGTCCTCCTGTCCTCAGAGGAGAAGGACCCTTCACGGCGAGTCACCAGTGGTCCGTTCTCTCTCTTGCTGGCAGTTTCTGCCCTTTGTTCCTTATCAGGAGGTCTGCACACGTTCCTTTCCGAGGATTCGGCCTGTACTCTCTGCTTTCTCTTTGGGAAACCAGGAGGCCTTTTTTCCCTGGTGGTCATTGCACCCATAGTGAGACTTATGATTCTGGTCAGAGATCCTGGTTGAATTTCTGCCTTGGGGAGGAAGTTTTTGCCAGTCCCATTCTCCTTAGTAGAGACCCTGTGCTGCATGCCTGGAGGTGGGGAGGGGGGTGAGGTAGCAGCAGCAGCAGCAGTTGCCTTCATCACCTTTAGAAAAGTTGGTCAGATATTTGGATCAGGAAGCAGTCTTGAAATAATAATTTTCAAAATGGGGAGTGGTATTCATATCGTGTATAGGGCAAAGGAAGTTGTTGTTCATCTTCGTTCTTCTGTGCCTCCACACATGGGGACTGCGCAGGCGCAGGCCAGCCGCCGGAGAATTTTCCATAGCTTCTATAGCTCCGAAGGGGCCGTTTGTCGCGCGCCTCAGCGACCGTTTTCCCGCCCAAACGGTCACGTGCTCCTCCAGCGACCAACGGCCCCTTCCCTCAGTTCTCTTCTTGCCGCCGCTGGGAGAGAACGTTAGCTTCGTTGCTCTGCGCTTATTGCTTGTGATTGATCTTCTGGTTTTTTGGACATCGGTTTGGACTTCGGACTTCGCTTTTGGATACTGATTTGGACGGTAATTAACGAACGGTTTTTGACGCGGACTGGTTGACCTCTCTTATTTGCACGCCCCTGAAGATGGCCTCAAAGGCGCTCTTCAAGCGTTGCCTGAAGTGCCATACTAAAATGGCGCAGACCGATGGCCACGACCAGTGCCTTTTTTGTCTGGGGGAGACCCACAATGTGACCGCCTGCAAAATCTGCCAGGGTTTCACGAATAAGGCCCGTCAGGATCGGCAGGCCCGGCTGAATTCCTCCCTCTGGAAAGCGGTCATGTCGACGGCAACACCGCTGCCCTCCCCCAAGGCTGGCCCAAGCCCCTCTGTCGGAGGGCGCTCGAGGGCGGGTTCTGTGTCCTCCGCTCGGTCTGCACGCCCCGCAAGTGCCGCGGCGTCGAAGACAACCTCTCCAGCGCAGGGTTCGGCGCGGCCGCCCCGAAGCGCTTCTTCCACCGCGTCGGATCCGAGAGCTGCCGCCTCGGGACCGAAGATCGTGGTTCCGAGCCCTCGGTCGGAACCGACGGCTGGGTCGATTCCGGTGGCTAAGCCGCGCTCGTCGTCATCCAGAGCTGCGTCGGTACCGAGATCTTCTTCAGAGCCACCGGCAAAGAAGAAAAAGACCAAACACCGTCATCGCTCTCCACGCTCGGTTCCGACGGAGGAGGTCATCCTGATTCCGCGCACACCGTCTCCTCACCTGGGCTGTCCGGTTCCGGAGGATGTGCCGGACCCGGGCGCGTTCGAGGTTGTACCATCGGCACCTTCCCCGGTAGCTGATCCAGGCCCGCCTCCGAGTCGCCGGGATCGGTCGTCTTCTGGTCACCGCTCACCAACAGCTGCTTCCAGTCGTGAGCGACGTCGGTCCGAGGAGGGGAGTGTCGGTTCCGTGCGCTCGTTGGCCTCCCGTCATCGTCAAGCTTCGGATCTGCCTCCCGCTTTCCATTGCCAATGGGAAGGGGCTCCTGGTTTCGCATACTCGGAACCGAGGCCCTCGACCTCTAGGCAGGCATGGTTCCCTCCGCCGGCCCGGGGAGAGGAATCGCACAGTTCCGAAGGGGAGGACATCGGCAGCGTCGGAGATTACGGTTCCGAGTCCTGTTCCGAGCCTTCGCCAGACGACAACGTGGCGCCGAGCAGTAGTTCTCCATATGAAGATTTGAGAATCTACGCAGATCAGATGGCTCGGATGGCTCAAGCTTTAGAAATGGACATCTCCTCAGCCGTTCCCCAAACCAAGGACAAGCTGCTCAGGAGGGTCTATGCGGACAATCCTGCAACCGTTGGCTTCCCTATGCTTGAAGGGATAGAGGAAATTGTCGAGAAGGTGTGGAAGGTGCCCTGTGACCAACCTGCCACCTCGAGGAGGATTGAGCAGCTTTATAAGATTAAACAGGGCACCTGGCCGTCGTTGTTGAAGCACCCTCCGCCTTCATCGCTCGTCACGGAGGAGTTCCAGTCTCGCCGCTCTGGAGCACCCTCAGCGCCACCTGACAAGGAGGGGAGGAAGCTAGATGCCCTGGGTAGACGGCAGTATTCCATCGCGTCCCTAGGGCTAAGGATTGCCAACTACCAGACGATTATGGCTGGGTACCAGCTCTACCTCTGGGAAAAGTTGGCATCCTATGTTGGCATCCTCCCCCCTGAACAGAAGGCAGTGGTGTCGCTCCTGCAGACAGAAGCTGTCCGCCTGTCGAAACAACAGCTAAATGCAGGGAGCCATGCGGCCGACACGGCAGCTCGTGGGATGACTTCCGCCATCGTCCTCCGACGCCACTCATGGCTGCGGTCTACGGCCCTTTCCCAGGAAGTGAGGTCCCGGGTGGAAGGCCTTCCTTTCGAAGGGGAATCACTGTTCTCCGCGTCCACCGATGAGGCCTTAAAGAAAAAGAAGGAGGACAGGCAGACGGCACGGTCCTTGGGCCTAGCTCCCACGGACAAACCCGCCTACAAGCCACGGTACACTCCCAGGTACGGCCCTTACCACTACCAGGGCAGGTACCAGCAGCAGCGGCCGAGTTACCAACCGTTCCCGGCTTATCAACAGCGTCACTACCCTCCTCAGCAGCAGCCCAAGAGGCGTAGGCTGTTCAAACCTCGTTCCTCGCAGCCTCCGGCCCAACAGAAGGAGCAGCAGGGCCCTGGGAGGCAGTATTGACGGGTCAACCCAGCCGTACCACCGAACTTCTCAGACAGACTGAGGCCATTCCTCTCGGAGTGGGAGTCAATAACATCTGACTCATGGGTCTTAACTATTGTTGAGTAGGGGTACGGGCTGGAATTCATTGAACTGCCGAGATGCGGTTCACCGTTAACCGCTGTCAATAACACTATGGCCGAGCTGGACACTGAAATAACATCGCTCTTGGCCAAGGGAGCTATAGAGGAAGTGCCCTATGAAGGCTCTGTGAAGGGGTTCTTGTCCAGGTTCTTCCTAGTCCCCAAAAAGGACGGGGGGTTGCGTCCCATTCTGGACTTGCGAGGCCTTAATGCCTATTTGAGGGTGACTAAATTTAAAATGGTAACGTTGGCAACTGTGCTTGCCCTGCTCAGGAAGGGGGACTGGTTTGCGGTCCTGGATCTGAAGGACGCATATTTTCATGTGGGGATACGTGAAGAACATAGGAAATACCTGAGCTTCGTCTACCGGCAAAGGGTCTTTCAATACAAGGTGCTCCCCTTTGGCCTGTCCACTGCCCCACGGGTGTTCACTAAGTGTGTTGCTCCTGTGGTCTCCTTCCTTCGGGAGCAGGGTTGTTCAATCTTTCCGTACCTTGATGACTGGCTCATCGTGGCTGAGTCTGAGCCCAGATTAGTCCAGGACATTGATCTGGTGCTTACCACGTGCGACCGATTGGGCCTCGTGGTTAATCTAGAAAAATCTAAATTGGTTCCCAGTCGTACGGTCTCCTACATTGGTGCACTTCTGGACTCTGTGAAGGGTAAGGCTCTGCTCCCCCAGGAGAGGGCTAGGTCCCTAAAGGGTCTTGTGTCCATGTTTAAGAGGAACCGTTTTCAACCGGTACGCACTATCCAGTGCTTGCTGGGCCATATGGCTGCTGCTACTTCTGTAATCCCCCTCGCCAGGCTGCATTTGCGGCCTCTCCAGAACTGGTTTGTACGAAGGTATGATGCTTTTCAGCACCCTCCGTCCCTCAAGCTCTCCGTTCCTAGGAGCATACTGTCCTCGTTGGATTGGTGGTTGTCTGAGGGCAATTTGTTTGGAGGTTTCCCTTTCGGTTATCAACATCCTGACATCACGGTGACCACTGATGCCTCTCTGGTGGGATGGGGGGCTTACTGTGGGGATGTCTGTGTCCAGGACATCTGGACTGAAGGTGAAAAGGCGCTCCATATCAATGTTTTGGAACTAAGAGCCATTCGTTTTGCGCTTGTGTCCCTTACAGCTCTGCTGCGAAATCGTCACGTGTTGGTACAGACAGACAACACCACTGCCATGTACTACGTGAACCAGCAAGGGGGCACAGCGTCCATGACTCTCTGCCGGGAAGCCACGCTCACCTGGCAGTGGGCAGTCAAGAATGGCGTCACTCTGCGAGCCATACATGTGGCTGGGTCAGACAACGCTCGGGCGGACGCCCTGAGCAGGGTTCGGTTGATAGACCACGAATGGGAGCTCAACGACGGGTGCAGTGGGCTGATCTTCCAGATGTGGGGACACCCGGTTGTAGATGTGTTCGCTACGGCGGAGAACGCCAAAGCCCAGACATTCTGTTCCCGAGCAGGGAGCGACCCGCTCTCTATTGGGGATGCCTTCCTGTTTACGTGGAACCGGGGGTTGCATTACATGTTTCCACCCTTCCCCTTGATAGCCAAGGTCCTGTGCAAAATAGAGGAGGACAGGACAGACTGCATCTTAGTGGCCCCATTTTGGCCGAGGCAAGTCTGGTTCCCACGGCTCCTGCAGCTATCTCAGCGGACCTATGTGAAGCTGCCCCCTTGGCAGGATCTTTTGAAGAACGGGGACATTCTTCACCACGACCCCGGGAAGCTGCACCTGGCAGCTTGGCGGATCGTCCCTCCTCGTTGACTTTTTCCATGCAGGTGGAACAGGTCCTCCTGAATGCCCACAAGCCATCTACCCGGCGCTCTTACGAGGCCAAGTGGCGGAGGTTTGAGACCTGGGCACGTGAGAAAGGGGTGGTGCCTACGGATAGCTCCCTAGGGCTAGTTTTTGACTATTTGTGCCTCCTGAGGGACCAGGGATTAAGGGTTACCTCCCTCAAGGTTCACCTGGCAGCTATCTCTGCTACCCACTCTCGTGTTGATGGTAGCACGGTTTTTTCCCACCCAAAGTCCCGCCAGTTCCTTAAGGGGATGTTCAACCTCTACCCACCGGTGTCGCCTCCTGTACCACAATGGTCACTGTCTTTGGTGCTGGCACGGCTAATGTTGCCTCCCTTCGAACCTTTGGCGACCTGCCCCTTGGACCTGCTATCGTACAAGGTGGCATTCCTAGTGGCTATAACCTCTGCCAGGAGGGTCAGTGAGCTCTCTGCGCTAAGGTCTGATCCCCCCTTCCTTTTATTCCATCCCAATAGGGTGGTATTGCGTCCCTGCCTGGGTTTCCTGCCTAAGGTAGTGTCCACTTTTCATCTGTCGCAGGAAATATCGCTTCCTGCATTCTTTCCTCATCCCTCTTCCAAGGGGGAAAAGGCGCTGCACACTCTGGATTTGAAGAGGGCGTTAGCTTTCTATCTGGACAGGACAAAGGGCTTCCGAAAGTGTCCTCACCTGTTCGTGTGTTTTGGGGCCAAGGACAAGGGCAATAGGGCTTCCTCGCAGACTCTGTCCAGGTGGATTGTAACGGCAATTAGTAAGGCTTATTCCCTGGCTGGGGCGAGCTGCCCGCTGCAGGTTAGGGCCCATTCCACACGGTCCCAGGCTGCCTCTTCGGCTCTCCTCCGGGGGGTTCCGTTGGCTAGCATCTGTAGGGCAGCCACCTGGTCCACGGCTGACACCTTTGTCAGGCATTATGCTGTGGATGTGGATACAGGGCGAGATGTGGCTGTGGCCAGGGCTGTATTGCATTCCCTTTTTTCCTAAGGGGTTCTGGGATGCTACGCTATGATGCTACATTTTTTGTAGTTGTAGGTTTTATATGTATATATGCTTATATATATATTTATTGAATATATCCTTATACAAGTGGTGTATATATGGGAGTCTGTTGTATATATGTACTATTTTTGTATGTGTATATTTTTGTGTATAGTTATTTGTTGTTTACACTTGCTGATGGTTCTTGTGTGATACAATAAAATTGTGTTGGACTTCACCCCACCTTCCTTATTGTGTGAAGCTTGGTACACTCCCATGTGTGGAGGCACAGAAGAACGAAGATGAAAACAGGGTTGACATACCTGTAACTTATGTTCATCGAGTTCTTCTGTGCTGACACACAACCCTCCCTCCTACCCCGCTGTGAACTCCAATGCACAATGCTGTGTGGGCTGTAACAAATATTGGCGTCCATGCAGGTGGTGACTATGTGTATTGGTTAAGCGGCGGCAAGGAGAACTGAGGGAAGGGGCCGTTGGTCGCTGGAGGAGCACGTGACCGTTTGGGCGGGAAAACGGTCGCTGAGGCGCGCGACAAACGGCCCCTTCGGAGCTATGGAAGCTATGGAAAATTCTCCGGCGGCTGGCCTGCGCCTGCGCAGTCCCCATGTGTGTCAGCACAGAAGAACTCGATGAACATAAGTTACAGGTATGTCAACCCTGTTTTCCTCACTAATTACAGCACAGTCATTTTAAAAGAAGTGTCCTTTGATATTTTTGCAGCAGCTCGTTTCATACAGCAGCTGCTGTAGCATACGTAGTGAGTGGGAAACACCTGATTGTATATAGAGAGACTGTCAGAGCTGGGAAATGCAGTAAAATGAAAAAAGGCATTTTCAAAGTAGGCCATGTGGATGTGAACAAAAAGAAAATCTATGCATGGCTGCTTCCACTCTGTTGTCCTCCTTTCTCTCTCCCTCCCCCAGGCTGGAGTGTGTGTGTGGGGGGGGGGAGGGGGGGAGGCAATCTGCCTTCTTGATTTTCTGATCTGTAGTTTCCCAAACCTGCTTTGGTATGCTCTTTCCTGAAAGATTATACCCAGAGTGAGTTTGGCAAGAGTGTAGACAGGAAGGTGTAGAGTTTCGTGCTTCTGACTTTTTAAAATCAGTAGAGTATGTGTGTGTGTATTTCTACAATGTACTAATGCTATAGCATTATTCTTATTACCCAGTGAAACACCTCCCTCACACACAAAAAACCTGCTAGAGGGAGTGGGAGTGGTTGGTGTAAGAGGGGAAGCCAGGTGCAGAACTCGGTTGCTACTGTGAATGCCTCTTCATTTACTGCAACAATGAGAACAGAACAAGGAATCACCGTTGTGTGAAAGCAACCTGTGTATATCATATGGTACAAGCCAGTGAGGTGAACACACCTTAAGAAGCAAAGCAATTTCTCTGTGTGAAGGATTAATCCGTGAGGAAACTGCAGCTAGGCTTGTCTGCAGATAAATACTTGGGGAGGCTGATAGGTTTTTCAGCCTTCCTTGTGCCGGTCTTTTCTACGGTGCTACTCTTTTGAAGCTCTTTATGGGATCTCATAAGCCAGAGGGTCAGCAACACCCCTGTGGCGCAGGTTTCTTTCTTCTTCTTTTTGCATTCTTCTTCTTTCCAGTATGATGGAATCTTACGTTTTTTTCTTTCCCAGAATGCTTTTTGCCTGGAGGATTTTACCCCCTTTCGGCTGCTTTAAGGGTATTTTGAATATGCAAAGCAGGACTAGATTAATGGGGAAGGGCTTTGTTAGCTTAATGAAGTTACAAAATGGCAGCTGTTTGGGAGGAGGAGTTGGGTGCAAAGGAGTCTTTGGGGTTCACTGTGGCATGAGACTTTATCTGAGGTTTCCACATTCTCCAATCTGCATTGTGCTTAAGCATAGGAGAGGAGGAACGGCTCTCTACAATGGGGTTGGGTTACCAAGGCAACCCGTTCATGCCTCATTGATGCATCATGTAAATCCACTTAGAAATGAGAAGAGTTTTTATCTTGGGGAGGCTTGAATGGCCCTTGTTAAAACCCAGATGTGAAAAAACGGCCCTAACGTGTGTCTCAGAGAGGGCTGGGTCGAGTGGAAGAAAGTGACGGGGGCCGCCAACAAAGGCCCTCCACTTGCTCCTTGTTTTCTGGACTTCATTAATAGGGGCCTTTTAACCCCTGGGACGCCCGTGGAGGACGGCTTCTTTCCTTAGAGGCCCGGCTTGGGGAGATGGGATTTCTGTCGCTCTTGACTAGATCTTGCAAACGTTGATGAAAGGGATCCTTTGGGCTGGAGCAGAAGGCAGCCCCTTGAGTCAGCCCTGGCTTCTCCCTTGGGGAAACTTCTGGGATGAAGAGGAGGCCGGAGGATTCCTGGGGAACTTGTCACGGAAATGTGGATTAGAGCACATTATATCTAGTAATATACATGGATTCTAGTGAACTCGCTGTGTGAATTTATTGTGGTTTTTTAAGCATGTTGTATTACTATACAGGTGCTCCTTCATCTTTGACAGCCAATTAAAAATAGTTGATAGTATTAGATAAATGTTCTCTGATTGTAGAATGGACCAGTGCTGCTCACTTAACTTTTCCCGTCATCTATACTGATTACCTTACGGCTGGATATAGTGTCACTTTTGGGCTACGTAGAAGGTCACATGATTAAAATAGGAATAATTCATGAAATCTCAAACCAATCATAATTTATCACATTAGCACATGAAAAAGATCTTAGATTACTGTATAAAATAACACACAAAAGTGCTAATCCAGACAGCAGATCAGGATTTGGGCTGAAAGAAATCTCATGAAGATCTAGGTGAGAAACTCACCTTTGCAATGTGTGTTTGTGAGGTCCTGCCTAGTAACTCTCAAAAACTTCACTGCTTGAGTCCAGGAACTGCATGAGTTAAAGTATTGTATTTGATAAGCTGCTAGTGCGTTCACTCCTACCTCCTTTGCTAGGAATGGCGTTTCTCTACAAGCACATAAAGTATGTAGGAGTCTAAGCCCAGCTCCAGCCCCCTTCTGAGAACAGCAGGACAGCTAATAGAGGAACAGCAGAACGCAGCAGCGATGAGATGTGAGAAAATCCAAGGCCTTCCCAGGCGAAATAGAAGCCGCAGGCTGAGGAAGAGATCAGAGCTGGCAGTTGCATTCCAGGCAGCGAACAGCTTCCAGCATCAGAGTCACCCAGAATCAAAACAGGAGACATCTTGACAGTGTTATGGAGACTTCAATGCATTTCATAGTAAATCTGATTGATTTAAGCTTAGATTTAATTGAGAAATGGTAGGAGGCTTAATTTTTGTTGCCTTTATCTGTTCCATCTTTGTAGGTTTTATCTTAATACACATTTATATTTTGATAATCTGGCTTTATTTAAAAGGCTGGCGTTTACTTAAATAGAAGAAATAATTAAACTCTTAAGGTAAGTCTGTGTCCTGGTGGGGAGAGTCTTGCAAGAAGAACCCTATACACTTTTTTGTGTCGAGCAACAGTTTCTTTAAAAGGAGCAAAAGCTGTTTTCAGGGCTCACTTCAGCCTTGACGCTGTTTAGAATTTAAGGTAAAATCTTTAATCTTAAGCTCTAATGAGATGCGGATAAGCAGAGCAGTACAGATTCCTGCTTGGGCCGTGCTGTTCCTGGGAGCCTGACGCAGCGACTTCCGAACAGGGGCTCTTGGGGGAGTTAGAGGGGGAGACCACTGCACCTGTGGTGGTGGTGGTGGTGCCAGGAAGCTGAGAAAATGGCCCGCGTGTTCGTGTCCTACGGGATGCGGGTCACAGGCACCTGCAGGCGGAGGAATGCTCCAAGTATTGGCCATTTGTTGTTTGGTTGCCTGCCTTAGGTGGATTCTCCTTTGTGTGCCTGGGGTGGAAGGAGGCGTATCTGTGATTATGCACAGGAACTAATTTAGTTTTGCAGGAAGGAGGAGGGGACTTTTTCCTGATAAATTTTGAGATGTGCTGTATTGACATGCTGCATTGAGATTCGCTGCATTTTCCTACGTGTCTCCAGAAGTGTGAGTGGTCTGCGTGTAAAAGTTTTGAATATTGATCGGTACTGCATGGAAAGAGCCGTTAATTGCACTAAATACAGAAATGTGGCTATTTTTGCCTTCTGCACAATCAGCTGGCTGTTTGTGTCCCTGTGGACAGATGGTTGAGATGACCCATGACTTGTTTTCATTTTTACAGGAATACCAAAGGGGCTCTTCTCTTAGGCAGGAGAGAGGTGGGGGAGAGGCAGAGAATGGCCTCAAGAAATGCCTGTAAGACTCTTAGAAATGCAAGAACATTAATGTCTGGCCGCTCAAGGTCTCCTGGTGGGGCCTGACCCCCCCCCCCCGCAATTGTTTAGGACAGAGGTGGAGGGAGGAATGGTAGGGCAGCCCCCATTGTAAGTGTAAGTGGATTTGAACCTTCCCTTCAGATGCTGCATCGCTAGTCACAAATCTGTGTACTGCAGTACTGGGGGACAGGGCGTTTTCAGGGGATGGGGCATGTAGCAAGCTGAGTGGCACAGCAGGGAAGTGGCGCCGTGTTTTCAATGCCCCGTATGGAGAAATGCTTTTTATTTGTGGATGTGCACTGTATTAAAATCTTCTGTCTGTCTCTCAGCACACACACACGCACTCTTTAAAAAGTGTCTTAGCTGAGAACAGGTAGGAGGAAGGAGGAAAAGGCAGATGCTTTCTAAGCCACACAGCCTCAGGTGCAGATGTGACCAAAAGACTTTCTGCTAAATGCTAACCCTTCCAGGTGTGTGTGTGTGTGGGGGGGGACATTTGGAGGACTAAGATGCCAGAAAGGGTTCTTCCTGGAGCTCTGAGGAAAACCCTCTCTGACCTACTCCTTGACCTACACTAGGGGTGGGCAAAGGGAGAGAATAAAAGGTCCTGGTGCAGGGAGGAGGGGCTGTTTGGTTGATATGAGCTGGAATTCGAAGGAGCCGAGAGCTGGCCCCTTACCTGCGGCAGCCATTGGCTGTGTGGAGACAGGAGGCCTGAACCATGAAAGGTGTAACGAAATGGTTTCCAGGGGTGAAATGAGTGCCAGTTGCTGTTAATCTGTCTTTGGAGAAGGGGGAGGAAATGTTCCCCATGGGGTCTGGTGGGCTGTGGGGCCGGGGAGGGGCCTGCAGGAGTCTTGGCGTGGGACGCCCTTCTTCCTGGACTACAACTCCCAGCTGCCCCGGGCCAAGAAAGGGCGGGAAAAATAAGGGGTGGAGCCTGAATTGAGAGCTGATCCTGAGGGGAAAAAAGGTCAGTTAGGCTCCTTCTTGGTTGCAGAGGGAGAGGCGCCTGCTGCTGGGTGAAACCCGGGTGCCTAGGCTTTAAATGTGGAGGGCCTGGGAGGCAGCAGAAAGGGAATAAAAGGTGAACTTTCCCTCAGGACCCCCCCCCCCCCCTTTAAGGTAGAGCAGGGAACAGTGTGGTAGGGAAAGCAGACGGCGGTTCTCTTCTGTTTAAGTTTCTGCCCTACGAGTTCTGAACAGGGGGGGGGGGGTCTACCGCTATGTGTGGTGCCTTTACCTGCTTTGTATATAGTGCTCTATATAGTCAATAAATTATACTTTTTTGGAATATAAAGGACCTTGTGGTGCTCTGACTACATAAGCTTCCCCACTTGGCACGCTACAGGAAGGGAGGGAGCCCAGGAGAACTGATCAGGCCAGACCTTGGTGGGTTGCCAATTCTCCAGGGCCCACCCAAAGATTGGGGAATTCACTTCCCAGTAGGGAAATTCAGCCAGAGGGGTCTCACTGCCCCTCAGTGAGTGGTGGCAGCGACGAAGAAGGTGAACCATGCCCACCAGGGATGGTGGAAGGCGGATAGCGGGGCTAGCAGGCCATTGACGGCGGCTCAGTTGCCCGGACTGAGAGCCAGCGCCCGTTCCGCCACAAAAGGTATGAGGACTTCTCAGTAAACTGGAACTTTCTAAGACAGACAGCCTGCTTAAACAGGAGATCTAAGTTAGGCATGTACAAAGGGAAGAATATAAGAATCCGTTTAGAAACATAGAGCTGGAAGGCTTCTCAAGGGTCATCTCTTGGCTGAGAAAGTTGCTTAAATATGACACTATATCCAATAAATACAACATATCTAGTTCTTTTTTTAATTGCAAAGGTGACTATAAACCAGGAACGGTGGACATAGTGAACGAATGAATGAAGCATAGTCTGGATAACATTGTGGCTTCGTTTCTCCAACAGAGAGCCTGCTTGCAATCCTGTTTCAGACAATCTTTTCTCAAGGTATTTGCCAAGTCATCAAAAATTTAAGCCACCATTCCTCAGAAAGGTGATTGAGTGGGTGGTGGTCAAGCAGCTGCAGGTTTTCCCGGAAGAGACTTCTGTCCTGGATCCATACCAGTCCGGCTTCCGTCCAGACCACTGAATGGAGACAGTGTTGGTCGCCCTCATGGACAATCTCCGCAGACACCTGGATCAAGGCGGGGCAGCGCTGCTGATATTGCTAGATCTCTCAGCGGCGTTCGACATGGTCGACCATGAGTTCTTGGCCCACCGCCTTGCCGATGTGGGGATTTGAGAGATGGCCTTGCAGTGGCTTGTCTCCTTTCTCCACAGTTGGGGACAGAGGGTAGCTCTGGGGGAGAGAGTGTCCGTGCACTAGCCATTGGTGTGCAGCGTCCCACAGGGGGCGATACTCTTTCCCCTGATGTTCAACCTTTATATGTGCCCCTTTGCCCAGTTGGTGTGGAGTTTCGGACTGGATTGTCGCCGGTATGCGGATGACACCCAGTTATAGCTGTTGATGGGCAGCTGACCTGAATCAGCCCCAGACGTCCTGTTGAGGGCCTTGGAGGCAGTATCTGGTTGGGTGAAGCAGAGCAGACTGAAGCTGAACCCTGCGAAGACAGAGGTCCTGTATTTGGGCCATGGGCTACAGGATACGGGGATTTGTCTTCCGGCCTCCCCCCTTTGGGGGGGCCCTATTGGTGCCTGTTTCATCAGTCAGGAGTCTTGGCGTGATCCTGGATTCTTCCTTATCTATGGAGGCTCAGGTCACGTCTATGGCCCGGACTGCTTTTTTCCAACTATGGCAGGCTAGGCAACTTGCTCTCTATCTTTCAGTCCAGGACCTAACCACAGTGATCCATGCAATGGTCACCTCTAGGCTAGATTACTGTAACTTCCTCTGTGCAGGGCTACCCTTGGATCTGACCCGGAAACTATAGCGGGTCCAGAATGCTGCTGCTCGGGTCCTGATGGCATTCTGTTAAGGTCACATATTACACCAGTTTTGCAGCAGCTTCACTGGCTTCCCGTCGAGTTCCTGGTCCATTTCAAGGTGTTGGTGTTGACCTTTAAAGCCCTAAACGGACTGGGACCAGCATATCGGAGGGACCGTCTCTCCCTGTCTATACCCCAGAGAGCGCTTTGTTCAGCAGATAAGAACTTGTTGGTGATCCCTGGCCCCAGGGAGGCTCGTTTGGCCTCGACTAGGGCCAGGGCTTTTTTGGTCCTGGCCCCAACCTGGTGGGACTCTCTGTCTGAAGACACTCAGACTCGCCAAGATCTGGTATCATTTCGGCGGGCCTGCAAGACGGCGATGTTCCGCCGGGCATATGGTTGAGGCCAGTAGTAGGACCATCATTGAGCCTCCCGTCGCCTTCTCCTATCCTATGACATCCCGTCCATCCGGGTGTCTTCCTCTTTGTATTTGAGGGCAGGAATGTGTAATAGGCCATCCGAGTTAAGATTTTATGATATGATTTTAATTGTATTTATGTATGTATTTTATGAATGTTGTACCCCATCCTGAGCCTGCTTGTGGGGAGGGCGGGCTAAATACCAAATAAAGTAAAGTAAAAGTAAATTAGTCAGTTCCATTCTCCTGGCAGTCTCCTTGTGACTGTATGGAAGTGTTTCTGTCCACATAATGTAAGTTCTTTTGTTTACTAGAAAATTTGTTTTCTAGTATCAATTTTAATTTTTTCCAACAAATTTCCTTTCCTTGGGGGCAGCTCCCCCCTCCCCCTGCGGCTTCAAAATGTCAAGATTTTTTTTTTTCCATTAGTAGTACCATGGTCTCTTGTATATGAACTGAAGCTCATGGGAAAGTGGCTTTTTAAGAGCATTCTTTGGTGGTCCATTACAGCTGCTGGTACCCTTTGATTCTCTGAAGTCTTTTCTTCTCTCCTCTGTTTATCTTTTTAGCAGACAGGAAGCCTTGCTGTTTGTTCACATGGCCTTCAGCCTGCTCCTGCCCGTGGTCTCCATGTGTTCCCATTTGCCTTGGTCATGTCCAAGGTTTGTGACAGAAACCCCTAGTCAGAAGGGGTCTGTAGGCCACCTAGTCCAACTCCCTTGCTGATGAACCGTAGCCTCTGAAATGAACTGAAATGAGGTGGGATCCTTCCATTTGCTGTTTCTGTGCAAACTGGGCTACAGGGAATCAAATATGTAAAGGAATGAGTTGTTCAGGATGTTTTTTAAAAAATAGTTCAGGCTGCTTTTTTAAAATAGGCAATGGGTGTGAAAAGGGTCAGGCATCTGTCTGGTTCTGCATCCTTTCTTTCTTCCTAGTCCCCTTCCCTCCCCCAAGCCATGATGTTAGTTCCCATTAGGCGGTGAATTCTGGAAGTCCCTGCTGTTATGCTAATACTCCTGGTTAATATTCAGGGCTGATTGCAAGCACATGGTCACCTGCTGGGTAATTGTGGTCTATGGTTTATTTGTCAGGGGGTTGACGCCTTCTTTTCTTTTTGGGAGAGTGGGTGTTTATGGAAAGTTGTTTCTTCTAATGTGGCAGACAAAAAATAAGCAAATGCTGGTTTGGTAAAACTAAGAGGCCTTGCCTGACGATACTGGATTCCCCTTTCAGATTCTATGGTTGAAAGAAAAGGGTTTTGTGTGTGTGTGTGGGGGGGGGGGATTTGTTTGTGCAGGCTTGTGACTGCCCCTGTGATACAAGATTTTCAGTGGAGGAGTTGCCCATGATATATAGTTGGTTCTGTTTTCTTCTGTTTAAGAGTTGCTACAGGGCACAACAGTTAAAAGTGGCTGCATACAGGTTGTGGCCTTGGTTGGAGCAGTTTTGGGGGAGTTTTATCTCTGAATATTACTGAAGAAGACTTCAGAACATGCGCGGACGCTTCTCTTATCCTCACATTGCAGAGTTTGTTGTTGTAGTGACTGTATTTGTGCGTGTATATTTGTTTATCTTCCTCCCTTTGTTGAGTTTGTTCTTGTATATTGCTAAATAAGTGGTTGTGTACATTTTTGCATACTTGTCAAACAAGTGGAATTGGGCTCATTTCTGAAGTGTATAGGGTGGAATCATTTTACATACAGTCTATATATTTCTGTATATACACTGAAGATAATATAAGATGTACTGTACATTTTATATATGTTTATGGCTGTTATGCACACAGTTCATTGGAGGTCTGGCCTGTAGGTTTTTTCTCTTCTTGATGCTGGGATCTCTTCCCTTCCTTTGTTTATATGTTCCATAAACATGCCAAATAGTACTGTTTTATTTGCTAAGTTATAAATGATGCCTTCTGTGTTGTTGAATGTGTAAAAGAAGGTTAGATTTGATAGAAAAGTAAGTATTGTATGCCTTTCAATTTTACCCAAACCGTTGGGTTGTCTCTCCCCCCCCCCCCCAAACACTTTGGGAATCTTTTCACAGTTTTGGCTTCAAAATTTCTGGAAATTTTATACCTCTAGTTTATGGTAATAGTGCATTATGCCAGCAGATTTCTCAGTTACACGGTGTGTGTTGTTACGTGCTGTCAAGTTGCTTCTGATTTGTGGTGTCCCTATCAATTAATGACCTCCAAAATGTCCTGTCATTAAAGACCTTGCTCAGACCTTGCAAACTGGAGGTTGTGGCTTCCTTTATTGAGTCAAGCCATCTCATTTTACTTATGAAACTATAAATAACATATTATGGATGTTGTTTGTAGTCTGCCTTTCTCACTGGGGCTTAAGGTGGATTACTTACTATTAGTTACTATAGTCAGTTTCAAGGACATTTCAATAAACGATGGAATAGGATCTATAAATGCAAATTCACAAAGATTTAAAACCAGCATAAGCAATTCTAAGACTGCTACATTAAACAACATTGAAATTTCCCAGTAGGATCATACCCAAAGCAACGGATGGCACACAGTAGCACATAGTAGTAAAGTCTGTGGTCCCTACCCCTCAACTGATCCCTCTGAGCCATTTCTTGTGACCCAGCCGCATTACTTGAATAAAAAAGCCTTCCTGATTAATTCGGTTCTGCATTGTTTGTGGAGAGCCAGGAGAACGGGAGCTTTCCTGACTTCTTCAGGCAGGCTATTCCGTAAAGTAGGTGCCACCACAGAGAAGGCCCGTGCACAGGCAGCTGTTAATTTTGCCCACGTGCAAGGTGACACCTGCAGAATGCCCTGTTCAGATGAGCGAACCTGTGGTGGAGGAACGTAGGGAAAGAGACAGCCATTAAGAATTTGACATGTGACAGCCGATACCTTGAATTGAGCCCAGTAACTGATAGGAAGCCAGTGGAGTCACTGCAGAATGGGAGTAATATGGAATGTGCTCCATTAATGATTGTAAATTTGATATATGATCAGTTACGCTAGTATAAGGATTATGGTTGTTGGGGGTTTTCCGGGCTGTATTGCCGTGGTCTTGGCATTGTAGTTCCTGACGTTTCGCCAGCAGCTGTGGCTGGCATCTTCAGAGGTGTGGCACTGAAAGACAGAGATCTCTCAGTGTCACAGGATTAGTTGCTATCCTGAGCAGTTCATGGACTGGCCTTAATTATTCAGCTTGTAGTCACTTACCAGTGAAGAGACCCAGCATTGCCCTTCTAGATGCTTCTGTTTCTGAATCATGCAGTTTCTTTGGTGTTTACGTTGCATCAGTGTAAGCAGTAGCGCCTTGATTGTAAAACTCCACAGTGTCTGCAGTCAGACTATGGTTGATCTCTTGTCTGTTGTTTTGTTTTGCTTTTACTCAAGGTGGGCTTGGCAGTAAGCTAGTGGTGTGTTCTGTTCTGCTTGGCTGATGTAGGAGATGGGCATGCATTCCCACACGGTGGCAGGCGCTTGTAGTTTGGCTGCTGCTGCTGCTGCTGCTGCTGTGGCAACAAGGCTCCCACCTGGCAGGTTTCCCCCTCATTTCCTTGCTCCACCTCCAGTCTGCCTCCATTTCACTACCTTTCACCACCACCACCACCACCCCACACACACACACACACACACACACACACACACACACACGGAGAGTGCCTTCAACTCCTAGCTGATGTATGGTGACCCTGGGCGGGGTTTTCATGCCAAGAGACAAACAGAGGAGGCTTGCCATTGCCTGCCTCTGCAGCCCTGGTCTTTGCTGGAGGTCTCCCATCCAAGTACTCGCCAAGGCTGACCTTTCTTAGCTTCTGAGATCTGAGGAGATCAGGCTCACCTGGGGTGGCTAGGTCAGTGCAGGCACCCTTGAGAAAGATCAGAGAGAAGCCAGGGAAACTGCTTGGGGTGGACAAATGCACCACGATGCTCTGGGGAAGCAGAGAATAAAATACCCGCTGCCCAACAGCATCAAACAGGGTGTAAATAATCTGTTTGAAAATGGGTGAAAGGTGAGTGTGAAGAAACCGTGCGCGTGCGCAAGATTATGCTCATGCTTCGGGAGCAGCTTTGTGCACAAGAGGCACAGTTGTCAGTTGCCTCCTAACTTCAGGGCATGTTTCAGATATTCAAGATTTTGCTCCCAGTTCTCTTCTACGCAGCAGCATCTCTGTCCAAGCGTAGGAAAAAACCAGCTGAGGAGTGAATGGTATCTTGCAATGAAGTATCATTCCATGTGCCTGCATGTGCATCACTTCACCGAGAAAGTCGGGAAGGCCCTGACTGCACACGTTGACTCTGCTCTGGGCTCCCTTGTGGACGTGGCAGCATGGGGTGTTTTCCTGGGTGTTTGTGGTGTCCTTGCCCCCGTCCGGAGTTGTAGGGTAGCAGTAGGATAGGGCTTCAGACACTGATATTTAGTTGCAACACATTAGACGTCCTTGAGTTTCTCTTCAAGTGCTTTCATCCTTCACGAAGTCAGCTTCTGGCTTTCTCTTCTCCTCCCAAATTTAATTTAGTGGAGCCAGGATCACGCTAGCACAGTCTGCTATGTGTATGCTCAGGAACTAGAGGATTAGCAAGCCAGATGTGGCATTTATGTCATAAGATCAAATTACATTTGAGCCCTTTGGGAATCTCTGAATCCTTGTGTAGATTGAGCACGGATTAAAAGCGAGTTGCTCAGCATTCTTGAAAGAAATTCTGATCCCTTCTGGGAAATAATAGCATAAGCTGGTAGCTGCCAGGCCCCAATCCCCAGCACCCTTGCATGCAAAGTCGCCCTTTGGAAAGCAAGAAGTGTTCTGTATGAAGCTGCCTGTGTAGGGAGCGGGATTTCTCTCTGGAGTGTGTGAGTGCTGGTATGCTGCATCCATGGAAGGGGGCAGGACTAGAATGCCTGCCGGGGCTCAGCTGGGGAACGGGCTTTTCGTGAAACTCAACACCTTGGCTTTGGAATCTTCCCTGGCGCATTCCTTGGCTCTGGAGACGGAAGGGGGGGGGGATGAGCATTCCTTGGCCCTTCCCCCCAGGAGTCAGTCAGTGAACTGAGTCTTCAGATGAGGTGTAAAGGGCTCCCTTCCTCCCCCTTCCCCACTTAGAGGAGGGGATGCTCTATTTTTCTTTTTCTCTGCAGTTCCCCAAGGCCCACTGTCAACACTGTTGTCCTTGTTTACCCAACTTGGAGGAATCGCCTTACAAGCCTCACAAGTACCCTTTTCACCTTTCCCATCAGAAAACACCTCTTGCAACAATGAGGAAATTCGATGCTGCCACCTGATCTCTCCCAAGACACCTGCAGAGTAAGGAATTCGAGGAGAAACAGGCTTCTCTGTGTGGCCCACAAGAGGTGCCCCGCCCCAGAGAAAGCTATCCTTTGTGTTCCTGCTATTGAGGGCTGCGTAGCGGACTGGCCTGCTGTGGCTTTATGCACTGGCCCTGGCACAGAGGACTCTCGGGAGGAGGGGGGAGCTCTGGGCGGCAGCACTGACTAGACAGAATTGCCTTTGGAGGCAAACTTGTTCATTAGCTAATATTCCCCAAGAAGTGTCTTATCCCCGTGTCTGCAGTTTAAGCTGCCTCTCGATGCATTAGCAGAGATCTTTGGGGAGTTTATCATCCTCTTTTCTCCTCTCTCTCCTTGGAGGGATGCTCAGCTGCCACTGGAGAATGTGTCTGTAAACTAAAACCTAAGGACTGCCCTTTAGGATGACAAGAAATGCAAGGTTTGTTGGCCGTGGCTTATTGTGGCAAATGTGACCTCACCAGCACATGCATTTGGACTGTTCCCAGTGGAGCATTTCCCACTTCTGAGCCGCATATTGTCATCTCTAAGGTCAAGAGCAGCAGCTGGATCCCAAGAGGGAATCCAGAGTACTTTTATTTTCAGCAGGAGTAACATGATTTTTTCAAGGCTGTGTCCATCCAGGGGGGGCCAAAATGGAGCACCCAGTATGCAGTGCAACTCTGCTTTTCTACCTGAGGCCACCATTCAAATGTAAAATAAGCACTGCATTATTGTACGCATTTCACGTGTTGGTGTCTGCCGTGTATCAATCAGTTCAGCATAGCACGCGCCTGTTTTTCAGTGGTGCACCACTGTGGTATAATGACTGAGGGGATCAAACCTCCATGCATCAAGACAAGTTGTGACTTGCAGCTCAACTCTGAACTTTTCAGTTCAAGTGATTGTGTTTTGGGCTGATCACATGAAGTATAAGATGAGGAAGGAACACGCAGGTGCATTGGTGGCCATATACAAGTCCCGTGGGAGTGCCAGGTGTGACTCACCTGCCATCATGTGTGTAGGGTTTGTGTGTGGTCAAGTTTTTTTGGGGTGGTGGTGGTGGAAAAAGGTATTCTGAATAGGGAGAAGATGAACCTTTGCTAGCATGGGAAGAAGAGTGCTGGGGGCCGTTTAGGCCTCAGGCTCAGGGGATGGCACCTTGTGGTGTGTGGAGAAAGGGATGGATGCATGATCATGTCTCTGTTTTGGGCCCTCTTTGTAAAAAGCTCATGGAGCCAAAACTACAGTTCAGTTCCTTGTTCTAGCCCACCCCCAGGGTGGTAGCACAGGGGAAACATCACAGTCAAGCAGGATCATGTTTTTTAAAGTCCTTAATATCTTACGTGTAAGTGCCCCATTGTCTTGGCTCATAATCACAGCCCAGGGTCAGGCTGCGATCCCTGAGGAGGGTCTCTTGGGACCCTGGAAGAGGCAGAGGAGACACGGCCAGTTAGAACACATGAACAGGCCAAATCCCAGATCTGTCATTTCTCTCCTGCCATCTTGATCCTTTTTGCAGTGTTTGAAGCAGTCCTGAGTTGTTGTTTTCAGCTTTAATGCCTCATCTTTAAAATGAGAATGACAGTGGCCCACACCGAAGGGGTGTGTTGGAACAAATGCAAAAGGGGCTGTGAGAACAATGCAAGCAATGCAGGATGACATAAATTTGCTAAAATTTCACTGCCTTCTTCCAGCAATTACATATGCTTAAATTATAGGGAATATAAGGCAACAAGCTGCCTTCTTTTCCCAGACCTGTAGCAGTGAGCCATCTGCAGTTATTTCAGGACCTGGATTTTGAAGCCGACATTGATAACAGGTGTTCTTTCTTTTGACTTAGACATAAGAGGTCTGCTAAGCTGTTGCGTTCAATTCACCAGTGGTTTCCATGGCTGTCCCAGGAGCCCAACAGGGGCATGGTGTGGAGCAGCAAAAGGGACTGGAATGCACGGTTCGCTCCGTTCTTGTTGATTGCAAGCTGTTGCTGGTCGTTAGGCATGTTTGCTTTAATAAGGCAAACCTGCATCAGGCTGGCGGATGATCTTTGGAAAATGTTGAAACTGGATCTGGAGGTCACGCTTCATGTTCCTGTGCATAGGACACAGGTTGACTCTTGTGACCTGAGATTGTTTCTGAAGTTAGGTGCTACTTTCTAGTATGGGAAAGTAGCTCCTTCAACTTTGGCACATTCCCTCCTGAGAGCCAAAACAGATGAGACACCTGACGCATGGAGGATACGCGTCAGTTTACTGCAAGGTTCCACGAGAAGTGTAGTGAGAAAGAACCTCTGCCAGGGAGAAGAGGGAGAGAATCCATCTTCTCCCTGGCAGAGGTTCTTTCTCTAGGCGTCTCGTCTAGTCTGCTTGGCTCCCTCTCGCTGCCGCCAGCTCTCCTTGCTCCCCTAAAAGCACTCTGCAGCCAGAGGGAGCCGAGCGTGCAGGTGGCAGCGAGAGGGAGCCAAGTGCGCTGGTGGCAGCAAGAGGAACAAGGCCTATCACTGCTGCCAGGTCCTTCTGACTACTGCCGGCACAATTAGCTCCCTCTCGCCACTGCCTGCATGTTCAGTTCCCTTTGACTGCTGAGTGCTTTTAAGGGGGCAAGGGGAGCTAGTGGCAGCGAGAGGGAGCTGAGTGGACTAGACAAGACGCCTAGAGTCACTACACGTCCAGTGGAATTTTGCAGGAAACTGACGCGTGCCCTCAGCGCGTCAGGCATCTTGTCTGTTTTGGTTCTGAGTGGCAAGCAGTGCGGCCTTATGTGGTCTAAGAATGATGTAATACAAATTCTTGCTGTTATTCTGGAGAAGAGCTATTTCTTTGAGAATTTATAACCAGCCCATTAAACTCTAGGTCTTTACTGAGAAACTTTCTCTTCTTTCTTTTTGTGAATAATGATATTTATTTTATTTTGTTGATGTCATATATAGCCCGCCTTTATCGCTGAGACTCAAGGCGGATCACAGTGTATCCCGCCTTCAGGTCTCACACACGGTTCCCTTTCTCCTTATTTTATCCTCACACTCACTCTTGTAATGCACCGAGGGTTGCCAACTCGAGTTTGGAAAACTTCTGGAGATTTGGGTGTGGAGACTGGCAAGGGCAGTGTTGGGGAGGGGAGGAACCTCAGCAGGGTATAATGCCGTAGAATCAATTCTTCCAAAGCAGCCATTTTCTCCAGGAGAACTTATTTATATCTTCAGGTGATAAGTTTTAATTCCAGATCTCCAGTCCCTACCTGGAAGTTACAACAAGGAAGCCTCCTTGAACGACAAGCTGTACCAAAAGTGGGAGACCCACAGTTCGGGAAAATGCAGAAAAAGACTATATACAATATATATTGAATAAATATTTATATAAATATAAGCTCCTGTGATTCTGTCTCGGTGCACCAGAAATCTGAGCCAGCTCCTGTGTGGCAAGACAGACTCTGCTTTCCAGTGTGTCTGGTGATACATGGTCGAACAGTCAGAGGACCCCTGATGAAGTTTTATTAATGAAAGAAGTCTAAATTAGCCGGCTCCTTGTTGGGATTGTGAAGGCATTTGTTCCTGTAGTATCTGGGTCCACCTGTCAAGAGAAAATAACAAGACAGAATAACATTGAATGTCTTCACATACTTACCTGTTGGACTTGTACGTAACCTTTGGGAGCACCTTCTTTCCATGCACCTGGAAGACGACAGAGAGAAGCCTTACTCTGATATGTACGGTCGGATTTATGTCCTTTAGAATTATATGGACTTACTGGTCGTTGCTTGAACTACACAATAGTTATTTTTGTATAGGGATATTATCTTTGCCTTGTGCTATTTATTCTTACAATTGTATATTTTTGTCATATGTGGATAACTGTTAGATCATACTGTTTATTAGACACTATTATTTAGGAACTTAGCACTTGAACACTTTGCTCTTTATTTCCTATTTATAAATATTTATTCAGTATATATTGTATATAGTCTTACTCTGTATTTTCCTGAACTGTCTCCACTTTTGGTACAACCTACCTGGAAGTTGGCAACTGTAAATGTACCATACGCTCATGAGGGGCTTCATGGCTGAACAGGGTTTGGACCAAGGTTTCCTCAGTCCTAGTCCACTCTGTAACCTCATCAGCTGCCTCAGCAGGTGCTTATGGTGTGAAAAAAGAACCAACAACAGGTATTTCTAACGTGACGCAGCCTCTTTAGTCATGTGTGCAGCCCTCAGTGGTCTCTGCTTTTCTCTCCCCACCCCTTAACAGCCAGTCTCCCTCCCCGGGTGGATTCTGCACTCCCTCCCTCTTCTTTGGGGCTTTCCCACTCCCAGATGATGGGCGTCTCCTCCTCCCGATACCCAGGCCCTGAGGGGTGCCTCTTCCTTACCCTGAGATAAAGCTCCTTCATGATTTGTAACCCAGACATACCTCAGAGGGACACACGACCACCAACTAACACACCCTTGCTCCCCTTTCCAGCCCTCCTCTCCCAACAGCCCCATGCTCACGATTGCCTCCCACTGCCAGAATGGTGTCTAGGCAGGCTGCAGAGCCTGGTATTTGGAAGTTTAGTTCTTACGCCATCAGTCCAGTCTTCCAGAGGCCCAGGGGATAGTGTATAATTCAGGAAAAGAGCAAATCTTTGTTCCCTTTGGGAAGCAGCTGTGACTTGCCTGCAATGGAATGAGTGGCGGTGAAGTATCTTGTCAGGAGGAATGTCTGGCTGGCAGCCCATGTATTGGTCTACAGAGTAGTTTGGTCTACATTGGTCTACAGCCCATGTATGTGGTCTACAGAGTAGTTTGATAGCATGCATCCTATCCCACAATTTATCAAATCTAAGTGCATGAATGAAAATAATAAAGTTTTCAAACGTTGGGACATGATGTTATTTCTCTCTTGGTTAATTTTGTATGTCTGCCTCTGCTACGCATCAGTGCTTGAACTCCATAGCTGTGAAACTATCACTGCTATAGCTCTGAACAGGCTTGGTAACACCCCCCTCCACACACACACACCACCACTGGGTGGTTTCTAAGGCGCCCACCAGCACTCCAAAGACGAACTGAAATGTCTCCTTTCCATCTTGCTAGAGTCATGGGGAAGCGCAAAAGGCTTTACAGAGTTCTCTCGCCCCTGCCGGCATCCCTCGTCTGCCTTCCTTTTGGTTTTGGAGACTTCAGCCGGAATTCCTTGCATACTTCAATCATAGCCTCACACCTGTTTGTGTACCATGTTCTTTGTGTGTGTGCACATGCGTGTGCCCCTAAGACCTCTGCATACACTCAGCCCTCAGAAACATCAAAGCTGTCTGTCTCTCATCTAGAATATGTGGTGGCGCTACCAAGACAAAGGGTGGCTGTGACAGGCCCTTTCTTTCTTTGGAATGAAGGGGACTCTCATTGCCTCTTAGGAACTTGGGGAACCTGGTTGGTTTTGAGATGCAAACTCTCCCCTCTTTGGATAGCGAGTGTAATGCATTTGGGTCGCTACTTTGAGGTAAGTTTTGTATTGAGCACAAAGAGTACAGAGATCACTGAAGCAGGACGTTTAATAGAACTACAAAGATTTATTTAAGTGCAGGTTATTTGGGGAATTCTCTTTGAAGTTTGAAGGTATCCAGTCTGCTTGTCGCTAGAGACAGGCCCCCCAACTCTGTCCTCTCCCAGAGGTGAAGTTAAACTCTTCTGGCCCACTGCCAGGCGGGGCTAGACACAAAGCTGGCTGCCTGCATCTCTGAGGCACTTCGCAGCCCTTTTGTCTGCACTCTCCCAAAGGCAAAACAGGCACATCTCCCCCCCCCCTTTGAGAGGACATGGATGCTGCAGCAGTGCTCCTCTAGAACGGAGCAGGAAACGGCCATGTGGATGTTTTTCCTCTCAGGAGCAGGAGAGTCTCCTGCCCACCCCAGTAGCCAACTGAAGAGGTGGTGAAAAGAGTATGCGAGGGTCTTGCCTGGAGGCTTCAGGGTAGCTGAACAGCACAAAAACAAATGTTAACCCAGCTTGATGAGCACATATATTTCCCTGCTCCTAAATGCAGATCAGGATAAAGAGAACCCAGGATGGTCCAGTTTCAGGTGACGCGAGTGTGCTATTCATCTATACATTTCTGAAGAAAAATGAAAAAAAATTCCCAGGGACAAATGACAGTTCTTTACATGTTGGCATGCTAAGGCAACTTGCTTTGGACAATGCTGTCACACTTGTAAGAGTGCCTGTGTACTCATTTCCTCTTTCACCATTGTTTGGTGCATGTAATTGATGGCTTCCTGTATGAAATATGAATATACAGAGAAGAGGAGGGAAATGTTTAGAGCCATCCAGGTGGGCAAGTCTGGATATGTTCTTGCTAAGATTGGCAGCCTGTGGCTTGTGACTGGTAGGAGATTGGGAGCAGGGGCTTACCTCTTTGGCAGTTCACCAAAGCCAAGAGGACACTTCCAGACCACCTCAGTTGAACTAGAAGAAGACTGCAAGAGCGTAGCCTGAAACTGCACTTACGAATTTATTAGATCTGTTGGCAGCATTGGCCATAGTTGACCATTTGGTCCTGGTTAACCCCCTAGCCTCACTTGGGGATAAGAGCTACCTCTTTACCATGGTTTTCCTCCTTCATCCCAATGAGCTACACTACGTGGTCCCACAGGGACAGATCCTGTCCCTGATGCTCTTTAAATATATGCATGTGTCCTCTAGCAGATGTTGTTAGCAGGTTTGGGGTTGGGAGCCACCAGTATGCTGATGACCCCAAACTCTACTCCCTACTTGTTAAGCAGCCAGAAGAAGCAGATATTTCTTTTCTGGCCCAGTGCCTGGATGCCATGATGGAAGGGCTGAGGGGTTGCTGGCTGAAGTTAAATCCTTTAAAAACGGAGGTCCTGTGGCTGGGAAGGACTTCAGCTGAGGGGAATTTGTCACTCCTATTACTTGATGAAGCTCAGCTTTCTGCTATGGACTCTGTGAAGAGCTTGGGGGTTTGGCTTGAGTCTAAGCTTTCCATGGACAAACAGCATTTTTCCATCTTCACCAGGCCTGACAACTTTTCCCATATGTATCTCAATTCAACCTTGCCACATTGATCCATGCGATGGTCACCTCTCGTTTAGACTACTGCACCTCACTCTTATAAAGGGCTACCCTTGATGACTCAGGAGACCTCAAGTGATGCAGAATGCGGCTCATATAGCTATAAATCTGTTTAAAAAAAGGAAGAATTAGGTGAGTAGATCAGCATTGCATCATTCTATGATTAGAGGACATTAATCTAGATACTATCCACTATTTTTAATTAGCTGTCAAAGATAAAAGTATACCTATGTTGGTTATACAACAGGTTAGTAAAAACTACAAGAGAGCTTATGCAGAGTTCAGAAATTCTCTAAGAATATATGTATTGCTATAGATTAATGTGCTTTAAACTGTATGACTGTAACAAGGGGTCTGGCAAATCTCCCTTGGGAGAGAATGCCAGGGTCTTGTTGCTGCTATTGAGAAGGCCTTCTTCTGGGTTGGATACCTCTGTCTGGTGGTGGTGGGGAGTCTGTAAAAGAGAGGGAGGAATACATTCCTTGAATTCTTGGTGCTATTTATTTTAAAAAATAGCCACTCTGGAAAGTCAAGTTTAATTCCCCATAGGAAGTATTGCAGTGGATAGCCAATATTTCCAAAAATAAACTTCCCAAAACAAATTTACAAAATGAAATCAGTGCTCCCAACATTTGGTGAAAACAATGATCGTGTCGATGGTTGTGGATTTTCCGGGCTGTATAGCCGTGGTCTTGGCATTGTATTTCCTGACGTTTTGCCAGCAGCTGTGACTGGCATCTTCAGAGGTGTAGCACCAAAAGACAGAGATCTCTCAGTGTCACCGTGTGGAAAAGAAGTTGGCAGGTAATTTATATCTTCAGGAAGGTAGGGTTGGGCTGAGTCATCCTGTAAGAGTTTCCCAGGGTGTGGAATGCTAATGGAGGGAGGCTTCACTGTATCCTGAGGAGGTTCTTTTGCATATGGATTGGTGCTTGATATGCTAATCTTCTCTGCAGGGCTATTGTCGGGTATAGAGTCTTTTGTTAGCCTGGTATTTTTCAGGACTGGAAACCATGCTCTATTCATTCTTAAAGTCTCTTCTTTCCTGTTGAAATTGTGCTTATGCTTATGAATTTCAATGGTTTCCCTGTGCAATCTGACTAAGTAGTTGGAAGTATTGTCCAGTATTATAGTGTCCTGGAATAGGATACTGTGTCCTGTTTGAGTTAGGCTATGTTCAGCCACTGCTAATTTTTCAGGATGGCTAAGTCTGCAGTCTTTCATGTTCTTTTATTCTTGTCTGGATGCTACGCTTTGTGGTCCCGATGTAAACTTGTCCACAGCTGCAGGGTATGCGGTATACTCCTGCAGAGGTGAGGGGGTCTCTACTGTCTTTTGCTGATCGTAGCATCTGTTGTATTTTTCTGATGGGTCTGAATACTGTTTGTAAGCTGTGCTTTTTCATAAGCTTTCCCATCTGATCAGTGATTCCTTTGATATATGTCAAAAACACTTTTCCTGTGGGAGACTGTTTTTCCTTGATTGTTTGATTTATCCTTGGTTTAATTGCTCTTCTGATTTCATTTCTGGAGTAGCCATTTGCTTGAAGTGTGTGGTTTAGATGATTAGTTTCCTTGTTGAGAAAGTGCGGTTCACATATCCATCTTGCACGGTCTGCTAATGTTTTTATTATGCCTCTTTTCTGTCGAGGGTGGTGATTGGAGTTTTTGTGTAAGTACCGATCCGTGTGAGTTGGTTTCCTGTAGACCTTGTGACCTAACAAAGTTTGTTTTGCGGATGACCAAGGTATCTAGAAATGGAAGTTTCCCCCCGATTTCTTTCTCCTTGGTGAATTGTATGTTCAGGTGGATATTGTTGAGGTGGTTTAAGAACTCCATCAATTCTTCCTCACCGTGGCTCCAAATGATAAAGGTGTCATCTATGAACTGGAACCAGACTGTAGGTTTGTGGGGTGCTGATTCTAGAGCTGTTTTTTCAAAATGTTCCATGTAGAAGTTTGCTATAACTGGGCTGAGAGGGCTTCCCATGGCCACCCCATCCATCTGTTCATAGAATTCGTTATCCCATTGGAAGTAACTGGTTGTCGAAGTAACTGCCTTCGACAATACAATATCATGTTTTTTCTGAATTTACAAAATGTGATGAAAACAGTAGTTTTTTTTTAAAAAAAATATGATACTTATTTTATTGACATAAAAAGGGGATACAGAAAGGAAGGGGAGGGAAAGGGGACAAGCAAAACAGATATATAGCTATGTGCTACAAGAATGATTAAGATACAGAATACAAAAATCATAACCTTTATAAATATTAAGGTAGTGATTAGAGTAATAATTAAATCTGTTTAGTATATATTTTTTCCAATTAAACAACCCATAAAGAATTCATATCTATTTCTACTCATTATATTAATAATAATAAAAGAGACAAAAAAGAAGAAAAATCATTCATAGTAAGAATGCTTATTACTTAATATAGCTAGTTGTCTTACCCTCTTAAGAGTATTAAGATAAGTACTGTTAACGATTCTAATCTGTTTCTTCTCTTTATCTTAGAAAAAAAATCCTTATTTCCTCTATATTTTACTTAACAATGTTGACTTTTTACCAGTATTTCAATATTATACCATTTATCCATCACAGCCATCTGAGTTTTGAGAGGGAGCAGGAAAAAGAGTGCTGAACTGGCGAGTCTTTTTCTGTTGCCTTCCTTAACTACTGGGGGGAATTAACTGAGGTTACTGTGTGAGAGGATAGTGTTTGGGGAGGGGGGTGAGTGCATAGAGCCTGCTGCAAAGTGGTGCCAGCAGGGGGCAGGAGAGTTATCAGGGAAGTACCATGAAACCTGAACTACCTCTGAAATGGATTGCAGCAGCATGGCTGGAGAGAGAGCTGAGGCAGTGACATGTGGGCATGAAACGGGAAAAAAACCGAAACAAGAGTTTCACATTTCGTCACATTCTACGAGTCACAAAACATGAACTTCCACAAAATTGACCTGTTTCACAATACGATTAGTTAGTTTCGTGATTCGTCAGAACCTGGGGCACCTCGACGGCCCCCTTCATACCCAGAGATGCCAAACTCACAGGGAGACTTTAGCAGGCTCTCCTCCAGCCACCCTCCAAGTAGCTCTCTTCAGGCTCTCTTTGCTGACTTTTCCCTCCGGGCTTCCTGCTGCTGCTAGAAGAAAAGTCACGCGGAGTGGATCTGCTTGGGTTTTCCTCTCTTCAGGTTCTCTTTGCTGACTTTTCCTTCCTATTCTCCTGTCCTGCTGCTCTGACATTCCCTCCCCCCTGCCTCCAAGTTCTTGAAGGAAAAGCCAAGCGGAGCGGATCCACTCAAGATCCGCTCCGGGGAGCTTGGGGGTGGGGGATTGGAAGGCATGTCGGAGCAGCAGGAGGATGGGAGGTAGAGAGTCAAGGAAGGGTTCCTGAAGCTGGCAAGCAGTGAGTAGTGACAGAAGGAGCAGCTGAGTCTTCTGCTACCACAGCTACTCCACCTTCTCATTCTTAAAAATGGATAAGGGAAACAGAGAGGGGAAGGAGTCCCTGACTACAGTTCCCAGGTAAACTTGCGCAGACCTGCATTGCTCAGCTCTCAGTTTGGCAGGGAGAGCTGCCTATCAAGGTTATGTGTAGCAATAGAGAGAGAATCATGAAAGTCAACAACCCAGCAATATATCGTGACAGACTAACTAAAAACAATAAATAATTCAACAACTCTAGTGTCTACTGCTTATTATTAAGTCTTTCTTGCATAAACACATTGCCTTCAGTATACTCTATTACATGCAATCTTCCCTGCTCAAGACCTGTATATAAAGCACTAGTGCAACTATTAACAAGTTCCTATGAACAATCATTAAACATCATTTAAAGTAGTTCACACAGCCTTCCTTTGGAGCATTACCTGACGTCCATGTTGTTATTACTTGAATAGGATGACTATACAATTGTGAAATTGTCGTCGGCTTGTCTACCATCTTTGATAAAGAACAGAAGTGGGACCTAGAAAGTGAATCGGTCTGTCCGTCAGATGGTTTTTTCACCCTCTTTGATCTGGATTTAAAAGTTATATCTTTTTTTTTTTTTTGAAAAATTTTTATTGGGTTAGAATCCATTATTTCCACATTTACATTCAATTTTCCCCAATTTTTTCATCTCTAACCCCCTCCCTTTCCCCCCCCTTTTTGTTGACTTCCAACAGCTTTCCAACCCTTTTGTCCCCTTTCCCTTACTTTTATTAGCTTCCTCTATCTAAAACAAATATATATTCTCCATTATTCTAAGCAGTACATCCTTAACTATTTTTAACATTATATGCCCAAACTGTAAGCCTTTGTTTCCATCTTAGATAAACAATTTATCCCAATTTTTCAATTTCAGGTATTTCTATATATCATAAACCATATAGATCATACATTCGTTTATATCAAACAATTTGACTTATTCTCTATATATATTACTCATTCTATCTTTTTATAATAGTTCTATATATCTCTCCTCACGTAGTCAATCAATTTGACCCATCTATATCTTCAGACATTCAGTTTGGTACAAAACTTGTCAGAAAAAAAAAGAAAATATTGTTAGTTAATCGCTCCTTATATTTAGTCCTTATAATTAATTATTTTCTCTATGTTCTGTTTGTTAACCTATATATATCTATATATATGTCAATCTATTAATCTGACTGCTTATTAATTCACATTTATCTCTTCTCCCCCCGGTAAAGTCTCCCCCCTCTACTTCAATACTTCAGTAGTTCTCAAACTGCCACAGTTTTCCTCCCACCTCCCATTTCTTCTCCAGGTATTGTTTCAGCTTCTCCCAGTCTGTGTTGAACTGCCCTGAGTCCAGATCTCTCAATTTTCTTGTCATCTTGTCCATTTCAGCCATATACAGCAATTTGTAAGTCCAATCTTCAATAGTTGGCACTTCTTGTACTTTCCATTTTTGCGCATACAAAAGTCTAGCTGCTGCTGTCATATAAAATATCAACGTCCTGTGTTGGGCTGGAATTCCCTCCATTCCCAAGTTCAGTAGCAGGAGTTCTGGGTTCTTATTAATTTGAAATTGTAAAATTTCACTCATTTCTCTTATTATTTCCCCCCAGTACTGCCTGGCTACCTCACACGACCACCACATATGATAGAGGGAGCCCTCATGCTTCTTACATTTCCAGCATTTATTAGAAGTATTCAAATTCCCTAGCGCAATCTTCTTTGGTGTCATGTACCAACGATAGATCATTTTATAAATGTTCTCTTTGATATTAATACATGTCGTTGTCTTCATTGTAGTTTTCCACAAGTATTCCCATGCCTCCATTGTTATTTCTTTATTAAAGTTTATAGCCCATTTCACCATTTGTGTTTTAACTATCTCATCCTCGGTATACCACTTCAACAGTACTTGGTATACCTTGGATATTCTTTTCTTATCTTCTTTAAGAAGGGTCTGCTCTAGTTCCGAATTCTCTATTCGTATACCTCCCTTTACAGAGTCCGAATTATATAAGTCTCTGATCTGTCTATACTGGAACCAATCGTAGTTAGGTGATAGTTCCTCTTGTGTCTTTAGATTTAAAAGTTATATCTTATGAACTTAGTATTTTGATTTGTTGCTGAATATGCTGCATCTTGCCTTGTTTAGCACTTTAAATGATGTTTAACAAATTACAAAGTACTCAAAGAGTACTAGCTTCTGTGATGTGCTACGTCCTAAATGCCATTGTGCTATAAGAGCCATCCAAAAGGCCCCTCTCCACTCACAGTCGCAACTTTAGCGTTTTTGTAAGAGCCGCAGAGGCAGAGGCATTGAGCATGAATGAATTGTGAGCCTTAGCTCTTGTGAGGGGAAGGCGGAGAGAAGTTTGTCTCCAGAGCAGTGTATCTCTTGAACTCTGCTTTGGGGAGGAAAAGCGGGGGGGGGGGGGGGTTACCCATTTGGGTCTATGCCCTTTTCCTTCCTTCTCGTTTGTGTTCCTCAGAAATGCAGTCAAGTAACTGACTTGTAATAATGACATTTGGGAGTTAATCAGCATTCGGTTGCCTACCGGTCTCCCTGTCTCTCCCCTCCCCCTTGCAATGGTGATGGAATCCTGCCCAGTTAAACACAGTAGATCACAAATAGGAGTCCTGCTCTCAAGACCCGCTGTCCTCTTTTCACAATGCAGTGCATATTTGCGGAGTCTGTATGCAGAATGCTCTTTCTCTTGGGCTATTTTAATCTTCTCCAACCAACTCTGCAATTCATGCATCTGAGGGAAGGGTATTTCTCTTCTCTTTCCCTCTTATTCCTAAATGGGAAGACTGAACAAGGCCATCCGAATGCCTGTTAACTAGGGGTGTGCATTTCGGGTATCCAATTCGGGTAAAATACCCGAATCAGGCCCGATTTGGAAAACTTTGGTATTTCTGAATCAAGGCCAGCATGCCCCCTCCCCCGTCACTTCAGTATGCTCCAAATCTTTACAGAGCATACCAAAGTGACTTAGAAATGAGTTTTTTCTGAAGCTTTTTTGGGTGCACACCCCTACGGTTAACCCAAATAAGCAGGAGTGTTGGGTTACGCATCACCTTAAAGACTGGTGGAATTTCATTTCAGCATCTTTTTTTTTTTGTGATTCTGACCCACTTCATTGGATGCACAGAAATGTACAAAATTTTTTGCAGACCTGTGGGGCGGGATGGGGTTGCTTTCCTTTCAACGGGCCATTGCTGTATCAGTAAGGATCACATGGAAATGGAACCTGACCCACTGAGATGCAGGGGACTGACCTGTTGTAATTGCCTCTAGGAACACAACAGGCTGCATGTGCATAGAGTGGTCTACTATTTGGCATGCTGAAGAGTCTTCTAATAGGCCTGTGTCTCAGTTCACCCCCTGGATTTCCTTTGGTTAATATTGTTACATAAGAAAAAGGAAAAGAAGTGAAAAATCACATTCACAAGTTATTTATGCTTGTTGCAATTCACATTGACAAGGTCCACACTGTCTACCACTACCCAACATGCAATAATAAAGTTCACAATATGTACAGTTTACAATAATGAAGTTTACAACATGTACAATTTCCAAAGTCCTGAAAGGGACCGCTCATATATTGCAATATCCAAAAGTTCAGTCAAACACAAGGTACAATCCAGGGCGACAAGGCACCATTTGCAGTAAGGCAAAACTTCAAAGTACAATTAAGAGCAGCAAGGCACCATTTGCAGTGAGGCAAAACTCCGTTTGCTAAGGATGGCAACGAGTATGAGCCGGCAATGTCTCTCCGCTCGTTTCAGACCGAATCGTCTTTCCTCAGGCCAAAATGTCTGAAATTAACAATATACAATGATACTGCAAGCCTCGCATCGAGACCTAATAATTATACATACAAATATCCCAGTATTTTACTTACTAAGAAATCCTATGCGGTTGGGTAACCGTTTCACATTGATTGCTCCGTAAATTTTCTGTGTGCGTTCCCAGTTCCTCCCTAACCTTTTAGCTGATCTAGGGGGACACGCCTTAGTTGTTTAAAGTCCCACCGCTAGCATAAGTTTAGTAGCATGGGGGGGGAAGGAAACTGGGTCTACCAGGTATGATGAGGAGGAGGGAGAAGGAGAGGAACAAACAAGGAAGTACAGTTCCTAATTTAAAGAAAAGCCGAAAGATCAGCATCATGATTAAGCCCGTGAGGAATCATGGTGTTTAGCCTGAAGATCCATCTAATTTCTGTCTGGAGGAGAAACTTCTGGTGGTATCCTGGCTTAGTTATATTCTCTAGAACCGAAAATTTAAAGGTTCTATTAGAGGGATGCGCTGAATCAAAATGTTGATACAAAGGGGTGTCTTGGTTATGATTTTTTATTCTTGATAAATGTTCCTGTATACGGAGACGTATCGAACGGCTGGTACATCCCACATATAAGAGGCCACAATTACATTGAAGAAGATAGATGACATTCATGGTACTACATGTAGAAAAAGACCTGGAATATAGGGGGCTACCTGTGAGTGGATGTTGAATGTGTTTCAAATCTATACTCAGGCTGCATACACTGCAGTGACCGCAGGGAAAATGTCCAATAGGGAGATCGTTCTTTTCTACCGTTTTAAAATCCGAGTGAACTAGCAAATCACGCAGACTCCTAGTTCGCCGATAGCCTATCTGCGGTAATTTCTCACATCCAGGTAAGTTATTGAGTATGTTCCAATTTTTTCTAATAATACTAGTAATGGCTCCTGACCTAGGAGTGAAATCAATTGCCCAGGTGATCCTGTCCTGACTTTGATTCCGGGGTCTGTAAGTAAGTAAATGGGACCGTGGTGTAGACTCAGCCTACACCACGGTCCCATTTACTTACTTACAGACCCCGGAATCAAAGTCAGGACAGGATCACCTGGGCAATTGATTTCACTCCTAGGTCAGGAGCCATTACTAGTATTATTAGAAAAAATTGGAACATACTCAATAACTTACCTGGATGTGAGAAATTACCGCAGATAGGCTATCGGCGAACTAGGAGTCTGCGTGATTTGCTAGTTCACTCGGATTTTAAAACGGTAGAAAAGAACGATCTCCCTATTGGACATTTTCCCTGCGGTCACTGCAGTGTATGCAGCCTGAGTATAGATTTGAAACACATTCAACATCCACTCACAGGTAGCCCCCTATATTCCAGGTCTTTTTCTACATGTAGTACCATGAATGTCATCTATCTTCTTCAATGTAATTGTGGCCTCTTATATGTGGGATGTACCAGCCGTTCGATACGTCTCCGTATACAGGAACATTTATCAAGAATAAAAAATCATAACCAAGACACCCCTTTGTATCAACATTTTGATTCAGCGCATCCCTCTAATAGAACCTTTAAATTTTCGGTTCTAGAGAATATAACTAAGCCAGGATACCACCAGAAGTTTCTCCTCCAGACAGAAATTAGATGGATCTTCAGGCTAAACACCATGATTCCTCACGGGCTTAATCATGATGCTGATCTTTCGGCTTTTCTTTAAATTAGGAACTGTACTTCCTTGTTTGTTCCTCTCCTTCTCCCTCCTCCTCATCATACCTGGTAGACCCAGTTTCCTTCCCCCCCCCATGCTACTAAACTTATGCTAGCGGTGGGACTTTAAACAACTAAGGCGTGTCCCCCTAGATCAGCTAAAAGGTTAGGGAGGAACTGGGAACGCACACAGAAAATTTACGGAGCAATCAATGTGAAACGGTTACCCAACCGCATAGGATTTCTTAGTAAGTAAAATACTGGGATATTTGTATGTATAATTATTAGGTCTCGATGCGAGGCTTGCAGTATCATTGTATATTGTTAATTTCAGACATTTTGGCCTGAGGAAAGACGATTCGGTCTGAAACGAGCGGAGAGACATTGCCGGCTCATACTCGTTGCCATCCTTAGCAAACGGAGTTTTGCCTCACTGCAAATGGTGCCTTGCTGCTCTTAATTGTACTTTGAAGTTTTGCCTTACTGCAAATGGTGCCTTGTCGCCCTGGATTGTACCTTGTGTTTGACTGAACTTTTGGATATTGCAATATATGAGCGGTCCCTTTCAGGACTTTGGAAATTGTACATGTTGTAAACTTCATTATTGTAAACTGTACATATTGTGAACTTTATTATTGCATGTTGGGTAGTGGTAGACAGTGTGGACCTTGTCAATGTGAATTGCAACAAGCATAAATAACTTGTGAATGTGATTTTTCACTTCTTTTCCTTTTTCTTGTGTACAAGTTTGGAAGTGGAATCCCTCCTTTTGCTTTTGTAATATTGTTACATGACAAAAATCTGAGCAACTACTGAAAATAGAAAACAGAAAACAAAACTGTAATCTGGAAGCTTGGGGATGCGAAGGTGCAGCTCACAGGCATGTAGTTGGTACATTGGAACCCCCCAGATCAGTTGCTACATGCAAGGTGCTGGGTGTTACTCTGCAGCGCCATAGCACTGGGTGATGAATAGTTGGTCATTTACAGCCTCTCCCCCCACCCCAGCCTCGGATTCATGTTTCCTGAACTCTGGAGGGCCCTACTCCATATCAGAAGCTTATACACATCTTGAGTAAAGATGCTAGTTGTGGGGTGAATTAATATTGTGCTAATTGTCTTTTTCTCCTGCTCTCTTTTTCTAGATTCTTGCCTGGGAAGGGGCTTGTTATCTATCCAGAAATCGGAGACAAGCTGGATATCATCTGTCCCAAGGCAGAGCCTTCTAGACCTTATGAATATTACAAGTTATACTTGGTAAAGCGGGACCAGGTGGATTCTTGCAGCACCATTATGGACCCTAATGTGCTGGTGACCTGCAACAAGCCTGAACAGGAAATCCGTTTCACCATCAAGTTCCAAGAGTTCAGCCCCAATTACATGGGCTTGGAATTCAAAAGACATCAAGACTACTTCATCACGTGTGAGTGCCTTTCCTCCTCTTCACCTCCTTGGCTTTCAGGCTTCTCTTCCGAAACCTTTTGTGGGTCTGTAAACTGTGCCTGCTTTAATCTTGGCGAATGCCCTCGCACGTCATCTTTGCGTTCCCATCCCAGGGCACGTCCTCACTTCTCCACATGGTCTGCTATTCTTCAGTGCGTGGACCGCATTGGCTTATTCTTGGTTAGCAAGACGTTTTTGTCAATTACAGAGACTGAGAGTCTGCTTTGAAAGCCCTTTGAATTAAAATGCACCTCTGAGTTTTGTGGGAGCAGCCTTGCAGACTCTCCCCCTCAAGGCTGGAGCAGGAAGCCTCGTGTATCCCTCCGGAAATTTCTGGAGGAAGAGGGGGAATAAAAATGTGTTAATTTCTTTTATTTGCTCGTCTCCCTGCGAGAGACCTCGGGCGTTTTCTTCTCTCTTTGTCGTGGCTTTTGGGAGACCCCTTGGCTTCAAGTAGTTTGTGTGTGTGTCTGAAAGGCCCAGGAAATAAGTGATACTAAGACATGGTTCATGGTGCGCCTGCCGGTGGACCTTCATGCACCCCGCCCCCCCCCCCTTTGCAGAGAGGCCAGTGCTGGAAGGAAGGCAAGGCTCTTGTCGCTCCTAATTGCTCCATAAAACCATTTCCCTCAGCAATTCCTGTGCTATTTTCAGCAGCTTTTACACAGTGCAGATTCTGTGTATTATTTTCGTTGCTGCAACGTGGTGGTGATGGGACTGTAGTAACTGGCTGTTGTGGATGTGGTCATCACAGTTGCTATGGTAACTTGCTGCCCTCTTGTATTCACAGTTGTGCTATAACAATCCAACAGTTCTGTTACATTTTGAAATATGTAAGTGGCAGTAGATCATTATGGCACTATAGCTGTCACTTTTTAAAAAGCCTTCTGGTGCTGCTAGCAAGAAAATGGTGCTAATATGAACAGGAGCTTTGCAGGGCAGGAAAATGCACCATTCCTTCTGGGCAGAGTGCTGACATGTTTGGACTGTTTTGTCTCCAAAAAGAATGACATAAAAACAGGTTTGGGATAGAATATGTTGAGGATGGGGGAAACCTAAAAACAGAATGATTACAGCAAAAATAGTCTGGGAGATCCCCTGAAAAGGTGCATCAGTTGGGAAACCACGGTGGGAAAAAAGCCCTGGTGGAAGAGGTCTTAGTTCAAGAGGCAGGGAAACACACCTGTGGGAAAACGCACCTGAATCACTTCCTTAATAATAACATTTGATTTATATACCACCCTTCAGGACAACTTAATACCCACTCAGAGCAGTTTACAAAGTATGTCATTATTATCCCCACAACAATAATCACCCTGTGAGGTGGGCGGGGCTGAGAGAGCTCCAGAGAGCCGTGACTAGCCCAAGGTCGCCCAGCTGGCTTCAAGTGGAGGAGTGGGGAATCAAACCCAGCTCTCCAGATTAGAGTCCCGCGCTCTTAACCACTACACCAAACTGGCTCTCAGTATGTTGCCTTTGCTGTGGCTGCCTGAGCAATGCAGAACTTCCCAGAGGAGGTGCAGCGTCAGCCCTGTCTGTTGGGCTCTTTGACATCTGTGTAAAAAAGCATGTCAGATGAGGGACTTCCTTCTGGCAAGAGTCCAGCCTGGAGGAGAGCGTGCTGACTGCCGCTGCACTCTTCTTTCGAAAGCGTTGGAGGTTTAATACCCCCCCTGGAAATGCCTAGGCAAGGCGCTCTCTCTTGCCCCCTCCCTCCCTATGCACAGGGATAACCCTTCTGAGGCTTTCTGAGTATTGCATGTCTGCATGTCTCCAAGCTCCTGTTCGTCAGGTGGGGTTGGTCTTGGTTCACAAGGAGATATGGAGATAAACACTCAAAGCCTATGAAATACTAGGTGACAGTTGAGTGTCTCATATGCATTGACAGCTGTCAGCTGTCATCCATATGAGACTCTCTCAGAATAAAAGAGGTTCTGTGGAAGCTAGAAAAGAGTGTCACACTTGCTGGATCAAACCAGCTGTTAGCTGAGCTGCAGGACCAGTCCCTGTTCTTCTCGGGGTGGGTGCGGGGGAGCTCCTCTTCACCTGGGTGATGTCTTGTACTGCCCCTTTCTTATAGGCGGGAACAGCACTGTCTGTGTGTGCTGGGAGGGTGTAGCCGAAATCATAGAGTTGGAAGGGACCTCTTGGGTCATCTAGTCTAACCCACGGCACAATGCAGGAAATTCCCAACTACCCCCACCCCCAACTGCCCCAGAGGGGGGGGGAAACCAGAAAAAGCCCTGCATCTGTCAACAATGGAAGGACATTACTCCAGTGGAAGTGATTTGTATAGCCAGAGAGTAGGGATATATTCTGGTCCAAATATATACCCCAAACTACCAGAGTGCTATTTGGGGTTCTCAGAAATGCAACTATCCAGGTCCTGTATGCTTCCAGAAATGTTCAGGAATATCTGGGGCAGGGAATGGGAGGGAGGAATCTTCTCCAGCCCATGGAAGGTAACCCCTGGCTGGTAATAGTCTCACCTGGCCCAGGGGAAGGCAGCTCCTAGCTTGGGTGAGCCGGGGAAGAGTCCAGCAGGATGCAGATCTGGCTGGGTTCTCTCTCTCTTTCTCTTTCTCTCTCTTTCTCTCTCCCCCCCTTCCTTCCTTCCTTCCTTCCTTTGTGGAGGTGGGCTCTTTTCCAGGGCCATATTTTCTTCCCAGTCTACACCCCTGCAAGTGGGCTGCCTTGAGGCACCTTGTTCAAGAGCCTGTAGAATTTAATCCTCGAATCAGTTCTCCGGAATCTTGGGAAGTCTTTTGGCAGCACCTGGTCCCCTAAAATCCGGGTGTCATTTGATTGCAAAACAACCATCCCAGCCTTCATAGGGAATAATTCCAGGATCCCGAAAAGATACTGGGGGACATGAATACCATCTGATACCAGTATTTATGCCCACATCTAAAAAATACCGTTTTTCCAGGCGCACATCCCTACCAACAAGTCTGTCCCTTCCCAAGGAGTGCTTGACAGTACAGAGAATTCACCAACTTTTCTTTTGTGTGAATGTAAATGTGTAAAGCACAGCTGCCGTGGCCCAAGGACCAGTTTCTAGGGTAAACAAGCACTTTGTTCCCAGTTTCTAACTCATCAATCTGTGCAGACCTACTTTTTTGAGTCATAATTTGGGGTGTGTGTGTGTGTGTGTTATAGTTGTGGTAGGAATGCCAACATTCTGAGACTCTGACTCCGAGAGGCAGCTGGGAGCCAAACGATGAGACCTGAGAGTGGTTGGGGTGTGCGTGCGTGCGTGGCACCTGGTTGGTCATGGGGGGACTAGTGCCCGGGGACTTAGGGAGGGTGTTCGCTTGCGCTCTCCCTCTGGAGTCCCTAAGAAGGTGGCTCCTTTCCCTGGCCAGGCCTTGAGACTTGGCAACCTCACTCTGGTAGGGGCGCGCGTACTGGATTACTGGGTATAGGCTCATTCGTATTCATGTCCATGTTCCACACGCTAGGCCTGCCTCAACTCCGGATGCAGGTTCCCTGCTGCTGGATCCCTCTCTCTTCTGTGGGTAGCTGGCACAGCCTCTGCCCGGGAGGCTGCCACTCTCAGCTGGCTTCCCCTTCCTGCCCCTGGGTGTGGCCCGAGCTGCTTGTTTTCTCCCGGAGGGCAGGCAAAAGGTGAGGGGCTGAATGTGCTGGGCCACCAGCTTCAGACTCTTTTCATTGGAAGGGTTCGTTCAAGCGAATGAGAGCTGGAAGCAGAATTCGCCACTGGGTCCCCTTGCCATCTCCTTGGAAAATCTAGGGTCCTTCCAGCAACTTGGTCTGCGAGTCTCTTGAACCTCTGAAACTCCGTGGAAGTGCAGCCTGGAAGGCCAGCCTGCAGGACAGGCTCCTGCTTCCCAGAATGGAGATATTTTGTTCCTGGGTTGCCCTGGAGCACAGGATGTTTCTTTCTCCGTTGTGGGGAGGAAGAGAGACATCCGAGAGGTATAATTTTTTGACTTCACTCGCGCCTTAAATGTGCTGCTGTTCCATATAACAAAAGCAAGTGTTTTTGCCTGGCAAAGGGGAGGCCGCACGCTGTCCGGAAGAAAATGGTGGAGCTGCAGGATGGCTGGTTCTGGATGTCTGCCACTAACCTTGCCAGCACGGTTTCCCTTTCAGCCCCCTCCGTCCTTCGCCTCAGCCTCTTGTCCCATCTGCACGCCTCCACCTGTGTCCTGAGCAGGAGCCGTTTCTGCTTTCTTTCCAGGTGCGGGGTTTTAACGCTTGCCGATGTGACCTGCTGGACCAGGACAGAAGCCGCCAAAGTCACTCTGTGAGCTAATGGGTGTTTTTACCCCTAGTGTCCAAATACCATTTGTTTGCATTTACGAGCAAACTCAGATTTAACCACTGGAGTAGACTCTATAGTTATCCCACACTGCAGTGCGTAAGCTTTTAGGGCCCCAGTGTTCAGTATCGGAAGGGAAATTCTCTCTGTGAAATTTTGTTTTTATGTCAGAGGTGTAAGCAATTCCAGTGATTAGTTCTGTGTAAGCCTTTTATTTGGGCTGGCTTCTGGTATTGGGAACGTGAAGTCCTGCCTCCGCCCGTGCTTTCCGGCCCGCCAGTGAAGCTCTCCCCTCCCCAACCCTTACTCTCTGTGTCTTTAGCGAAGAGGCACCTGGTGATTAAACAAGAGGCAGCACCTTCCTCCTGAGCGGCAGCACCTCCTCCTCTCTGGAATCCCCTCCCCCTTGAATCTCGCCCACCTGCTCTCTGGAATCCCCTCCCCCTTGAATCTCGCCCACCTGCTCTCTGGAATCCCCTCCCCCTTGAATCTCGCCCACCTGCTCTCTGGAATCCCCTCCCCCTTGAATCTCGCCCACCTGCTCTCTGGAATCCCCTCCCCCTTGAATCTCGCCCACCTGCTCTCTGGAATCCCCTCCCCCTTGAATCTCGCCCACCTGCTCTCTGGAATCCCCTCCCCCTTGAATCTCGCCCACCTGCTCTCTGGAATCCCCTCCCCCTTGAATCTCGCCCACCTGCTCTCTGGAATCCCCTCCCCCTTGAATCTCGCCCACCTGCTCTCTGGAATCCCCTCCCCCTTGAATCTCGCCCACCTGCTCTCTGGAATCCCCTCCCCCTTGAATCTCGCCCACCTGCTCTCTGGAATCCCCTCCCCCTTGAATCTCGCCCACCTGCTCTCTGGAATCCCCTCCCCCTTGAATCTCGCCCACCTGCTCTCTGGAATCCCCTCCCCCTTGAATCTCGCCCACCTGCTCTCTGGAATCCCCTCCCCCTTGAATCTCGCCCACCTCCTCTCTGGAATCCCCTCCCCCTTGAATCTCGCCCACCTGCTCTCTGGAATCCCCTCCCCCTTGAATCTCGCCCACCTCCTCTCTGGAATCCCCTCCCCCTTGAATCTCGCCGGGCTCTTCTTACCTCCCTATCTTTGAGGAGCCAGGCCAAAATGTTTCTTTTTGCCCAGACTTTTTATTGACAACAGTTTCTGTGGTTGTTTTTAATGGCCTTTCTGTGGTGTTTGCTGTTAAAATTCTTTTAATATGTGTGACACTGCTGGATACTGCTTTGTTTTAATTTCAAGCTCTGGCTTTCTTTCTTTTATTTGTGTCTGTTTGTACTTCTGATGGGAGATTGTACTGGCTTTAAAAATCAGTATAAGCTGCTTTAAGTCTTGTTGATTTGGAGAGAAAGAAATACAAATATTTTAAAGAAAGAAAAAAAATGGTTTTATTGTTTGTGAGCCAACTTGAGCAGGGCTCTAGGGGATGGCATATAATTTTTTTTTCTAAATCAGTAAAATATGAGGGTGTGTCGGATGTTGAGCCTCGGTATGGCACAAGCAGAGAATGTGAGCAGAGGTGATTTGCAATAAAGATGTAAGGTCAGGCGGATGAAAGTGAGCGAGTGGCGAGCCAGCCACCTAAGCGGTGCCGTTGGGCTTTCCCGTCTCCCCGCTCTTCCCTTTATCCCTCCCCAGAGTTTATTGTTGCTTGGGAGATTTCAGTCTGAGAGTCTAGGGGTCCGTGGAATGTTTTCTGTGTCTGATTTGGCTTGTAATCCTTGATGACTTCTCCTCCTCCTTCCTTTTGAAACAGCCTCCTTGGCTCCAGAGTTTCTTATTCTTGGAGCTCTCAACTTTGGCCTTTGGTGGGCCAAAGAAGTTCCTCTGATTTGGCCGGTCTTTCTGAGAAAAATCCCCTGGAACTCTTTTGCCAGAACATAAAATTTTCATCCAGACCACCCACAGTTGTCTTCTCATCCCTAAAATATGCCTTGAAATGCAGAAGGATTTCCCCTTCCTTTATTTATTGGCGTCTTGTAAGCACTAGGAAAGCTGAACTGAAGTAGAAGGGGGTCATGGTCATCAGTGCTGGGTTCTGGCCAGGTGCTGGTTTCGTGAATCCCTCAGGAAAACCTTCTGCAGTGGCCCAGCGCAGGCTTCTTGGGTGGATTCTCATTCATTGTGTGCTCTCATGGGGGGCTCTGTGGAGATTCGTTAGAGGAATTTCTACTCTTAGCAGGCTGTCTTGTCTCTTGTGGCTTTTGTTTTTAAAAAGGACTTTTGGAAGCTAATGGAAAGTCTCGTCATCTCTTGGGTACCCGTCTAGAATATTGGAAGCTTTTCATTAAGCTTTTCATTAAGGGGGTGGGGGCAATTTTTTATTATGTTCTTGAAAGGAGGTACAATGTTCCAGCATGTGTTCTGAAAGAGCCACCCTAGCGAAACCTATTTCTCAGTCATGTCCCTGAATTTGGAAGCCTTGCTTGCCAGTCCCTGACGTAAAAGATATTTTTCTCATGCTTGGGGATGCAATTCCTTGGGGTTGGTCCCAGCATTAAAATCTCATTCTAGAGGTAAACTCTGGCACAGATTGATCGCTAGTTCTTGAGCATAATTTATTTTATTCCTGTCATTTATAGTCAGCCTTTCTAACTGAGACGTGGGGGTGGATAACACAGTGCCAGTCAATAAGATCAAAAGCGGAGACATTCAGTAAACAATGAAATAGGGTATGGATTGCAGAAATGTGAAAAAAAAACTAGCAGAAATGTGATACAGAATGGAAACAATGCTGAACCAAAACATAAGCAATTTCACATCACATATTAAACAACATGGAAACTACCTAGTAGGAGCATATTTGCGGCAACACAATACACAGCAATATAATTTGCAGTTGACATCGTTTTATCAGAGCATCTCTGTGCACCATTTCCTTACAGAAGAACCCTGTTACCTGTGTAAAAAAGTCCTCTTGAATCATTCAGTTTTATATTTAATAATATTTTCTTACAGTGGAGTTGTCAGTCCTTGGCAGGTAGATTCCCCAATTTCTCTACAGCAAACACACAGGTGTATTGGTTGAAGTAACTTTATTAGAGATCCATCAAGTTCAGGGTGCTCAGACAACTGAATTGGCAGAAGTAACGTGGATGGGGTCGGTATTGTTAGTTATAGGGAAGGTTCCCACCATCAGGGTAGGGACCATTAAAGTTTGGGTGTGAAGGAGCCAGGGGGGTGAAGAGGAGAAGCTAGGTTTAGGCTAGACAGAACAAAGAATGAAATCATCTCAGTTTCAAGTCAAGTCAAGCAAGCCTTTATTGGCATATATAAAATATAAAATTTTAAATACAGAGACTCCGTACAAAATGAGATTAAAATACAGATAGGAGCAGGGCAACAGTGCAGCAAAACCAGTACAGAATATTACTTGTCATGGCATATAGCCATGGCACTGTAGAGAAACTTAGCTCCTAATTCAGTTATTTCCCCATCTGGGTTGTCAAGCAGGAACTGAACCTTAAAATCATCAGAAAACTCTGAAAGTTGGGCTAATATAGGATGTAGAAGATCCCGGCGTGGCGCCAGATAAAAAGGGCACTGGAAAAGAACATGGGAAACAGTTTCAACACAGTCCATCAAACAAGGACAACACCTGCTATAATAAGGAATCCATGAAATCTGCCAGATAAAATGGCTGAAGGAAGAAGATTAAATCTGGCCAGAGAAAAGGCTCTACGTAAATTGGGAGAAAAGGCTCTACGTACATTGGGAGCATCTCAGTTTCCAAGAAGGATACACTTCGAGCCTGCCGCAGCCGGCCTTCAAGGACACTTGCTAGAGGCAGTGGGGAAAGAGAAAGTAAATACTTGCAAGATAACCTACTGCCTTAACATCAATAAGAAAATTCTCATGCCCTCAGAGGACCAGTACATAACACAGAATACATTCATGGCAGATATGCAGACAGGCATATATGACAGGAGTTTTGCATTGTACTTCCTGGTCTTGTATTGTTGGACAAAAGGACAGCAGGAAACTGTGTGTTAGTACCTTGGGTATCTCTCTCATGCACATCCCTCCTTAAACATTGACCCAGCCATGCAAAAATAGGAAATGCACCAATTCTACAAGTAGTGTGCAGGAAAACGTGTTCATCATTAAATATGTAGAGGCCAAGGAAAATAGAAAATTTCAGAACCCCACACACCATTTTTCCACTGAGGACTTAGTTCAGATTTACAATTTTTCTATAGGAAAAGAGGGAACACTGAAAATGAGTTAAATGCTTTTAAAGACACATCTTCTGCTCACTTGGAATATGTAGTATAAAGATTTTTATGTAAAACAGTCTACATCATTACGTAATGATAATGCAACATATTTTAAGCATATCTTTGTTTAAATATGAACTAACAGTGCAATCCTAAGTAGAGTTGTGCCCTTCTGTCCCCAGTGTGGGGATACAAGGGACGGCCTTGCAGTGGCTTGTCTCTTCTCCACGGTCGGGGACAGAGAGTGGTGCTTGGGGAGAAATTGTCATCCCGCCACCCATTGGTGTGCAGTGTCCCTCAGGTGGCGATACTCTCCCCACTATTGTTTAATGTTTATATGCACCCCCTTGCCCAGTTAGTGCGGAGTTTCAGACTTGGGTGTCATCAATATGCTGATGACACCCAATTATATCTGATGATGCCTGGCTGGCCCGACTGTGCCCCGGAGGTCTTGGAGCGTGCCTTCGATGCTGTGACTGGGTGGTCGAAACAGAGTCGGTTGAAACTAAATCCCACAAAGACAGAGGTCCTGCATGTGGGTCTGGGGTCCGTGGGTACGGGATTCCGGCTCCCCACTCTCGATGGAGCGCCACTTGTGCTGCTTGCGAGAGTGAGGAGCCTGAGGGTGATTTTGGATGCCTCCTTGACTATGGAGGCACAGATCGCAGCAGTTGTCTGGTCTTCATTTTTCCATCTGAGACAAGCCCGGCAGCTTGTGCCCTACCTGTCGACCCGCGACCTAACAGCAGTGATCCAAGCAATGGTTACTTCTAGATTAGACTACTGCAACTGGCTCTACACAGGGCTTCCCTTGGGCTTGATCCAGAGATTACAGCTGGTTTAAAATGCAGCTGTGCTGGTGATTGCAAGAGTCCCGCTAGGGGAACATATAACACCTATATTACGCCAGCTGAGTACCGGGTCCGGTTCAAGGTTTCGGTGTTGACCTATAAAGCCCTGTGCGGACTGGGTCCAGCATATCTGCGGGACTGCCTCTCCCTATATATACCCCAGAGGACACTTCATTCTACACACAAAAAACTTTTGGTGGTCCCCGGTCCTGGGGAGGCTCGCCTGGCCTTGACCAGAGCCAGGGCCTTTTCGGTCCTGGCACCAGCCTGGTGGAACTCTCTGATGAAACCAGGGCCCGGCAGGATTTATTATCCTTCTGCTGGGCCCGTAAGACAGAGATGTTCCGCCAGGCATATGGCAGAGGCTAGGCTGGGCCCCTGCCGGCCATACTTGACTTGATTTGACTTGAAAAGATCTGTCCACCACCCTATATATAGATATGGATATATGGGCCATGTCTGAAATGAATAACTCTTCCATTGCCATCAGAGGAGAAGTTTTTATTGTATGTAGTGTTTTAAATTTTACTGTAATGTTTTATCTGCTTTTATGTGTTTTTACCTAAATTAAAATGTTGTGCTCTGCCCTGAGCCTGCTCGGCAGGGAGGGCGGACTAAAAATCTAATATAATAAATAATAAATAAATTTACTCCTCTTAATTTTGAAACTATACCCAATAGTGCGATTTATATGCTTAACTATAAATGATACAGTTTAGATTGGTAAAGAAGTAAGATAAGTTTAGACTTGATAAGAAAGTGAACATTGCATATACTTCAGTTATTTCAAACACTTCTCTTGCCACCCCCATCCCAATCCCATCTCTTCCCTAGAAACTGAGAGTGTCAGAATAACTTTTGTCAAATATCACAGCACACATTTTGTCTGTCTTATCTGTCTGTCTATGCATGTATGTATGTATGCAGGGCTTTTTGTCTAGGAAAAGAGGTGATGGAACTTTCTATGTGCGTGCAAAACGCTCCTGGAAATGCATGATGACGTCACTTCCAGAAGTGGTGTCACTCCCGGAAGTGATGTCACTTCCCGGAACCCAGCACAATGCATTATGACAAGATAAAGGTTAGTAAGCTTGGAAAATTACATTATTATGAGAAAGGGTTTTTTCCTTTCTGTATCCTCTACAAAAAGTGAAATCTTCCATTCCCTTTCCCAAACATTTCATTTCTTTGGAATCATATTTTAAAATATGCAAGAATGAGGGGGCCTCTAAAAATCCAATATCCGTCTCACAATTCTAAATTCTAACAGATTCTCTCTGCCAGTGTAGAAAAAAAATTCCAAAATTCTTTCTCAAAATTGTACAGAGCCTGAAATTCCTAATCTAATGAATATTGAATTTTCAATTTTTCAGGGAGGGTTTTGCTTTACTGGAGCAATTCAAAAGAAGATACTCAACTTTATACTTAGTTTAAAATGGGTTTTTTTCTTGCCTGCCTGCCAACTCTACCTTACCAATGGCTAAGCTGTTGTGACATTGTGAAATACTCATAAATATTCCAATGTCCCACACAAACAATATTCATAAAAACTTCTTTAACACTCATATGTCCACTGCAATTTCAGTGATGTTAATCAGCTGAGAGTGGGGAGAACCATTTGAGTTACAGCTATTAAGACATAAGAACACGTATATGCTGATGAATATATTGATGAAAGCCTTCTGTGACCTGGACACAGCTATCCATTCCTAGCATAAAACTGGAATAACCATAACTAATATTTTAACTAATACATTCAAAAGCTGTGGGAACCATAACAATGTCAACTTCAGACAACAAAAGAATGAAAGCAACATACACACACATATACATGCACAGCCCCACTCACCCCCATGAAAAGAAAGCAGAATGAACTCAAAGCAGCACACAGACACACACAGCTCCACCCCCTGAAAAGAAAGCAGAATGAACTCAGAGCAGCACACAGAAACACACTGAGCCCCCCCCCCCGAAAAGAAAGCAGAATGAACTCAGAGCAGCTCAGCCTCCTCTGCAGAGCCCTCAGGGCCGAAGGAGGAAGGAATCATGTGGGCAGATTCCAGAGCTGTCGGAACACCGTTCCGGGGCGTTCCTTCTCAAAAAAAGCCATGTACGTATGTACATACATGTCTGTCTGTCTGTCTGTCTGTCTGTCTGTCTTTCGTGGAATTCAAAGAAAACACTCTAGTTCTGTAAATCAACAAATAATTTGTTTGGTCACAGCTGCGCCCGAGGTTTGAGGAACTGCTGTGGCAGCATCTTGAATTCCTGAGTGACAGGTGAACACTTCTGTAAGATGAGACATGTAAGCTGAAGGAGTCTTACCTGGTACTTGTTTACATTGTTGGATTTTAGACCACTCAGGTTTGTGTGGATATACTTTGAGCATTGTGCCTCTCAGAGTAGTTTTTTAGGCTAGGTCATCAGGGTTGCCAGCGATTGGGACGGTTGGCCATGCTGCCTAGCATGCTGATCATCTGAAAGAATGAGTCTAAGAAGCCAGTTAAGATCGCTCCAAGTAGGATCATAAGCCACGGTGATAGATTGGAGCTCTTCCTGGAATTTAATAGGGTCTTCATTGTTCTTTAGGAAATCCTCACACAATTTGTGGCGTTCCCCCTGTGTCCAAAGGGCATGCACTAGAACACGAGAGCCATTGAGGCCAATAACCTCTCTCAAGGGAGCTTGCAAAACAGTAGGCTGTCAGTTAGCAAGTTTATCCTCGGGGAAGTCACTTAGCTGTGAAGGCTTGCCACTCGTCTCTGAGAGATGGGCTTTGTAAGTGACTGAGAAGGGCTGGAAGTGCTAGGACTCTAGAAGATGAGAAGAGAGGAGGGGCGAGAGCTAACAGCGCCTCCAGCGCCCAAAGGTGGCAAAGAACAATGTGGAGGAACCTCAGCGCTCTGTAATGAAAGATGAGGAGATGGAAAGCAGAGGTCTAAAACTTTTATCATCATTATTCCAATGGGGCAGTTGGGGGTAAAGTGGCACCATGGGAGGTGCTGAAGGAGTAGATTCAGCAGGGGCTCTATAACAGAAGTGTGCTTTCTCTTACTGGATTCTTGGTGCCATGGGAGGTAGCTTTCCCACTGACCATCCCCTGCCTTACATCCTTTAGATTCCAGAACGCTGTGAAAATGCTGAATTTGGGGCGGGGGGGGCGTGGCTTTGGCTCCAAGGGAGAAGGAAGCTTGGAAAGTTAGCTCCATCCCTCCCCACCCTAAAGCCTCAAAATAAAACGTCATAACAGAACTCAAAAGTGAATAAAGAAAGAAATATGAGCGAACAAAACCTTGAGAAGGAAAAAATGAAGGCAAACACTTCAAAAAAGCTTCAGGAATTCTTCCCAGAATTGCAGCAGGCAGCAGAGAAGAAAAGTGCAACATCCAAAATGGCTGCTAAAAACAGCAAGGGTAAGAATAAACTACCCAACTTACCTAGCTCAGCAGACCCAATACTAGCCAGAATGCTTGCTCAGTTGGAGCAAAAAATTATGACTAAAGTCTCAACTATTCTTCAACCCTTTGAGGAACAACTTGCTGAAATAAAATCGGCTATAGACAGAGTTAGCACAAAAGGCTAATTGTGCCCTTACATTAAGCAATTCACTGCGATCTGAAATAGCCATTTTACAACAAGAAAATAAACAGCTACAAGAAAGACTATTGCAATTGGAAATCCAAACAAAACTAACCTTAAATTCAGAAATTTTGATGAGAAGATATCTGATAATGCAGATCCACCCTCCTTTTTGGAATCATGGCTGTCACCAGAATTTACAACTTGAAAAGGGAGCACCTCCTATGATCACCAAGGCTTTTCGCCTGGGCTCACAAAATAATCCAAAGTATAATAAACCAAGAGATATATTAGCCACAATCCCAGACTGGAAGACAAGGAGCAAAATACTAGAAATAGCAAGAAATAAAGGATCAATCCGCTACAAAGGGACAAATACTCAAATACTTACAGACTTGCCATCCACAATATTAAAGAAAAGAAAAGAACTCATATCTACAACAGAAGCATTGAGAAAAGCCCAAATAAAATATAAATGGACTAATTATACACATCTTCAAGTCAAAATACAAGATACAATCTACCAAGTTTTAGATCAGAAAGCTGGAAAGACATTACTGTAAGATCTTGGCACTGAGACTTTTTCAATCAGATATAGAACATCACAGAAAAGAAAAATGCTCAGTTCGTTATCACCCTTTAAGGAAAACAAGACCCAAGCAAGACACATTTAACAAGAAAGAAAAAACAGACTGAAATGTTAAAATCCAAGTTGATAGCAAACTAAAATATCCTGCAAAATGTTATGACCGGAAAAGGCATATATGTAATACCAGATTAGAGGCATGGTGGGGAGGGAATGGAGCTCACAGACTGGGCCCCCAATTATTTACAGTTCTCCAAGCTGGTAGTAGTAGGCCAAATAGTTTATAGGGGGTTACTCTTGGGCAATAGAGAACTGTTATTAAGCAACTTACTTAATCCAATTTAAATAGCACTATTTAGTAAAGTAAGAGGGGACAGAGGGAGAGGGGAGGGGAAAGGGGGTTAATTTAGCAAGGTTTATAAGGGTTACAATCATGAGTATATATTATCATTGTTGGTTCTTCTATTAATATCTTTAATCGATGGGTAAAAGGTTTGACTTCATAATAATACTTATTTAATCATTATTATATATATTGAAAATATCTTCCTTAAACAGTATTTTTATTAATAATCTAATCATTATCAAAGTAATTCAATCGTCTATGTTTATGATATAAATCCTCCATAATAAGGTTAAGATTTAAGTTATCATTTAGTATATCAACCTTTAATGGAAATCCAAGTTGAAATACTCATTTGTAAGAAAATTCATGGTTCCAAGGGCATGTAAATCATTATTAATATGTAACAGAAGATTTCTTAGTTATCAATGTTTTTACAAAATAAAAAAAATGCTGACTTTTATTAAAATCAAAGGCACCTTCTATAGGGAACTGTAGAGAAAGGTCATAATGCATACAAAAATATCATTTCCCCTGAAAACCGACATGCTCTTGGGCCATAATTAACATACATGAAAATGGCAGGGGCCCCTTTCTGCTAAGTGGGGACAGCTTTAGAGCTTGCCCCACTCATTTTGTGAGGACTTCACAACAGGTTCGCAACCTAGTTAACAAATAGGGAAGTCCCCCCCCCATTGCCTTTGTATCCAGTTATAACCCAGGATGGACCCAGCCCTAGAGAACCAGCAGCAGAGGAGACCCAAATGCCAATCATCCTGGTCAAAGTTCTGTTCTCCCAAGCCTGCCTGAACAGTACAGTGAGCATCCAGGGCAGTGGGCAAATGGGGGTTTCCTCCTCCCTTGGTGGTGTGCTGGACTGGCACTGGGGCCTTGTGACATTTGTCCAGCAGGAGCAGGCAGTCGAAACCCCAGCAAACGAGCCCCCTGGATTGTTGTGGCATTCAAAGAAAACTCTCTAGTTCCATAAATCAACAAACCGAATTTATTTGGTCACATCTGAGGGACTTTCCAAGGAAACGCCCAGTTCCAAAATGGTGTGGCATATTTATACTTACACAGACAAAGATTTTGATTAAACTTTGTGATTATTGTCTCCTGCAGTGGGATCAAAAGGCTATAATTGTTTAATATTTGTCGCAGAGATAGGCGTTTACTGTTCGTTCCTTGTCCCTTATTTTGTATAAGGATCTCATCACCTTACGTTGTTAACTTTGCTGGTAGTCAGCATATTTTTTAGTTGAGGATGGCATTTCTAAAGCTAAGTATGGCATTTCCTCTTTAAGCTCTTTGCGTGTCTGTCTGGTTTACAAGTGTCTAGCTTGCTAGCATACAATGGACTCCACGCTATCTCTGTCTACTGGATATTTACTCTGCCTTTCTATTCACAGGTCCACCAAGGCGGCTAACAAATTAAAACATGCAAATTGAAATCTCATTTTAAAAGCCATTAAGCCCAACACATAAATACATTATGAAAACTGTTGAAAACCAGAACTTAAAATATATACAAATGATAGAAACAACAGTTAAAACATTGGGGATGGAAGAGGGAATGCCAAGCAAAACCAAAAAGCCTCCACCTGCCCGCTGCTCCTCAGCCAGCACTGCTGAGCCATTCTGCCCTTTCAGGTATGGCTCCTGAAACCAAGGCTTGGGCCTGGGGCGTGAGCTGTTCGCACAGCCCGAAGGGCGAGAGCGAAGGGGCTCTTGACCGGTGGCTCTTAGCCTGCTGGCCCTGCCGCCTGTGGCTCAGCTGTCCGGAAACTCCAGTGCTCGGGATGTAACTGCAAGCAGTGGCAGGCAAGCAGTGCCGCTTCAGCCTTTGCTGGACTGAGGTGGGGACAGCCACCTGGAGACAAGAGTGGGATCTCTGGGTGTTTGTTCTTGGATGTAGGAGGTGAGGGTGTGCCGTTGTGTTTGCCACTAGGAGGGAGTTGCTTTGTGTCTTCATGTGTGTGCGTCTCTACTCAGATCCAGGTGAGAGGTAGGTCTGGGTTTTTGTACAGTGAGTATTAGTTGTGAGTGTGTTGTTTGTTGGTTCTTTTGGCTGCTCGGGGACAGAAGGGTGAGAAATGCTACCACAATTCATAGTATACCAGATAGGGGAAGATGCTGTGGTGGGAGAAGGGCAGGCCAGATAAGGAGAAGGAAGGAACAGCAGACATTTGCATACTATTACCCTTTCTGGCTCTTCTTCCAGCCAAAGTAATTATGGCAACCATATCAACACCCCACCAGGCTATAAAATCCGGATGCTGAACGCCAGGTCGGTCACAGGAAAGAACAGCAGCCATCCAAGACTTAACCCTGGATGAGAAGGCTGACGGGGCATGTATCATTGAGTCTTTATTGGGGGTGCTCTGTTCCCTGGAGTACTCAATAGAGTAGCGTGTCACTGTAGGATTGTATCCCCTAACGCAGTGGCCCTTCCAGGATGCTTCTTGCGTCAAGGCCTAGTGTTGGGGCTGAGAAACAGGCCTGGGATCCTGTTGGTGGAGTGCCCATCCCACTGCCCAACAGTTGCCCTATGAGACCAGGGGGAGGCGGTCTCGGGGGTGGTGCTGAGGACCTCGAGGCTGCTTGTGTTCTAGGGAGCTAAAGGAGTCGTGCCAAGGCAGCTTTGTCAGGGGCTGTTCAGGATTTTGTAGCCTCCAAGACAACCATGGGCCTGTCTCAGGTAATAACTTGTCCTTCACCTTGTGCAGGTCACACTTTTGTTCTGGTATTTTGTTCTGGTGGGAGGAAGGTGATCTGAGGGTGGGGGAACTGATGACGGTTCCTTGGGTGAACACAACCTGCTCAGGTTTAGACTTACTGTGATGCCAAGCCTGTGCAGGGGTGAGGGATCTGTTAAAACAATCTGCCCCTGGAGCCAGGTGGCTTTCTGATGGCTCTCGGGGATATTCCTGTTGATACTGTTGGTGCTCCTGTCAATGCCTGCTGGGCTTCTAAAGGCCTATGGGGGGACGTCGCATCACGACCTTTTCTTGGCAGACTTTCTACGGGGTGGTTTGCCGTTGCCTTCCCCAGTCATCTACACTTTACCCCCAGAAAACTGGGTACTCATTTCACCAACCTTGGAAGGATGGAAGGCTGAGTCAACCTTGAGCCAGCTACTTGAACCCGGCTTCCGCCAGGATCGAACTCAGGTCATGAACAGAGCTTGGACTGCAGTACTGCCGCTTACCACTCTGCACCACGGGGCTCCTACGCTGGGCTTCTAGAATGACATAATGACCCAGGCAAGTGACAGAGTCACTCCCAAGGTCCCTCTCTCTAGTGTCCCTTGGTTTATGGAGGGGCTGTAGGCCACGAAAAGACAAGAGAGATGGCTCAAGTGACGGTGGAAGACTCGGAGCGAATCTAATAAGACATGGGCAAAAGCTCGTTGTAAAGGGTGTTGTAGTGATGGTGGTAACGAAATCGTATTTGTCGCATCTGCACAGCGGAGCTGTTCTGGGTGATCAGAAGCCTGTTGGGATCCATCTTAAAGAAGGATGTGGACTCCTTGGTGGGCCACTGTGGCCACTTTATGCAACATTTTGCAGATAAAATCTCTCATGTCCTTTCTGACTTGGACTCTACAATAGTAGTGGCCAGGATCAGGTGGTGCCATTGTGTGCCAACTTTCTGATCGTTTAGGATACTTTTCAGCTTATTTGGTCTGCCCTTCCAGGCTAATTGAATCTGTGTGGGGGGTGGGGGTGTTTACTATGTCCAGGGTGAGGTTAATGCCCCCTTGAGGGAGGGTGGTTACCCGAGCCTTGAAACAGGCTGTGGTGCACCTACTTCTAAAGAATCCTGCCCTGGACCCAGGAGAGCTCAATAACTATTGACCAGTGTTAAACATTCCATTCTTGGGGAAGGTGGTTGAATAGGTGGGGAGTAAATAACATCATGCTTTCCTGGATGAGGACAACAACAACAACATTTGATTTATATACCGCCCTTCAGGACAACTTAATGCCCACTCAGAGCGGTTTACAAAGTATGCTATCATTATCCCCACAACAAAACACCCTGTGAGGTGGGTGGGGCTGAGAGAGCTCCAGAGAGCCGCGACTAGCCCAAGGTCACCCAGCTGGCTTCAAGTGGAGGAGCGGGGAATCAAACCCGGCTCTCCAGATTAGAGTCCTGTGCTCTTAACCACTATACCAAACTGTTTAGATCATTTTCAATTGTTTAGATCATTTCCAATTTGACCTTACACCTGGTTATGTGACTGAAATCGCCTTGGTTGTCCTGTTGGATGACCTGTACCAGGAGATAGACAGACTGTATACAGGAAACCGCTGGGTGAAATCATCTTTATCCTGCAAAAGAAACAAAGGACAAGATTATTAACCTCTCTAAAACATTTACTAAAATACTTACGGACTTACCTTTGCTAATAACCAGGGGGCTTACCTTTGGACTGCACAGTCTAGGACAGCGATGGCGAACCTATGGCGCGCGTGCCACAGCTGGCACGAAGAGCCCTCTCTGTGGGCAGGCGAACCAAGTCACCGATCGCTAGGTCCAGGGCTCATTTGGAGGGGGAACGCCTGCAACCGCATTTCAGTAGCTCTGAGCAGAGATCACATGGGTTTTGGCCCTGCCCACGTGATTCCTTTTCCTCAAGGCTGCCTCCCTGCTGCCCGTCTCTTTAACAGCAGGAAGTGGATGCAGCAGTAAGGCTGCTGGGGCTGGCTTTCTAAAGAAGAGTAAGATGCTTTGATTTAACTTGCTTTACTTTCAGTCATGGCTCTTGAGAGAGAGAGAGAGAGAGAGAGAGAGAGAGAGAGAGAGAGAGTGCTTGCAAGCAGGGCTGCTGGTCTAAAGAGCAAACTGCTTTGATTTAACTTGCTTTACTTTCAGTCATGGCTCTTTGAGTGAGAGAGAGAGAGAGAGAGAGAGAGAGAGAGAGAGAGAGAGTGCTTGCAAGCAGGGCTGCTGGTCTAAAGGGCAAACTGCTTTGATTTAACTTGCTTTACTTTCAGTCATGGCTCTTGAGTGAGTGAGTGAGAGAAAGGGAGAGAGAGATGTTAATTAGTTGGGACAACTGTATGAGTTTGTTTTTTCTTAAGTAAAACCTCGGTATTCAGGTTTAATTGCAGTGCTGGCACTTTGAAATAAATAAGTTGGTTTTGTGTTGCAGTTTGGGCACTCGGGCTCAAAAAGGTTCGCCGTCACTGTTCTAGGACAACTATGTTATAAATTGTTATAAAGGTTTATTCATTTAAATGCATATTTTGTATGTTTGGGTTTTATGCCTGGATATTGTGAATTTTAACTTTGTTTATATATTTATTGATATTCTGCACAGGGACACTTTATTACACTGGATAACGATTTACCTCATATTATGAATATGCATAGATGTTAATTGGCTTTTGACCTGGATGTAAAAGTGTATTTACATGAATGATATTGATCTGGTGATTGATGTTGCGTGCCTAGTTAACCCATCGCCTTGGGTTTTCCATTTTTCTTGTAGCTTGTTGCTGTGACTCTCCTTTTCCCATTGTGATTCTGTGAACCTGGGCAGATCATGAGACAGAGGGCAGGAAGGGTTACATCAGTGCTTAGTTCTTGTGGCCCCTTCTTACAATACATGCCCAGGGTAATGCCAAGTGCCACTTTGGGGTCAGGAAGCAATTTTCCCCAAGCCATTTTGGCTAGTGATCTTGATGGTGTTTTGCCATCTTCTGGGCATGGAACAGGGTTCCCTGTGAGTGTGGGGTCGGGGGGGGGGTAGTTGTGAATTTCCTGTGTTGTGCAGGGGCTTGGACTAGATGACCCTGGAGATTCCTTCCAATTCTGTGAATGCAATCTTGGGGTCCATCAACAAAAGCATAACATCCAAATCACAGGATGTCATTGTCCTACTAGTGACATCCTTCATCTGTTGAGCTCCACTGTAACTGCTCTGGTGAAGGTGAAAGGGAGGTGCCTTGTGTATGCATACAGTGCATTTTATTATGCCACTAAGTATACGTGTATGTATATATATATGTATTTTAAACATTATAATTTATAATTTTAAACTGTGTAATTGTTAGATGTATTTTAAATGTATGTAAATTGTAATCCACCCTGAGCCTGCTGGTGTGGGGAGGGCGGAATATAAATCTAATAAATTAAATTAAATTACTATATACCTCATTGGTAAGGCCCCACCTGGAGTACTGTGTGCAGTTCTGGAGCAAAAAAACACTTTTTAAAATGTATTTACCTTAGATTTTTTATGCCACCCTCACCACAAGCAAATGTTAACAATGGTTGTTGTGGGTTTTCTGGGCTGTATTGCCGTGGTCTTGGCATTGTAGTTCCTGACGTTTCGCCAGCAGCTGTGGCTGGCATCTTCAGAGGTGTAGCACCAAAAGACAGAGATCTCTCAGTGTCACAGTGTGGAAAGGAAGTTGGCAGGTCATTTATATCTTACTCAGGAGGGGTGGGGTTGAGCTGAGTCATCCTGTAAGAGTTTCCCAGGGTGTGGAATGCTAATGGCGGGAGGCTTCACTGTATCCTGAGGAGGTTCTTTTGCATATGGATTGGTGCTTGATGTGCTAATCTTCTCTGCAGGGCTATTGTCGAGTATAGAGTGTTTTGTTAGCCTGGTGTTCTTCAGAACTGGAAACCATTCTCTGTTCATTCTTAAGGTTTCTTCTTTCCTGTTGTAGTTTTGCTTACGCTTGTGAATTTCAATGGCTTCCCTGTGCAGTCTGACAAAGTAGTTGGAAGTGTTGTCCAGTATTTTGGTGTCCTGGAATAAGATACTGTGCCCTGTTTGAGTTAGGCTATGTTCAGCCACTGCTGATTTTTCCGGTTGTCCAAGTCTGCAGTGTCTTTCATGTTCTTTTATTCTTGTCTGGATGCTACGCTTTGTGGTCCCGATGTAAACTTGTCCACAGCTGCAGGGTATACGGTATACTCCTGCAGAGGTGAGGGGGTCTCTACGGTCTTTTGCTGATCGTAGCATCTGTTGTATTTTTCGGGTGGGTCTGAATACTGCTTGAAGGTTATGCTTTTTCATAAGCTTTCCCATCTGATCAGTAATTCCTTTGATATATGGCAAAAACACTTTTCCTGTAGGAGACTGTTTTTCCTTGGTTGTTTGATTCATCCTGGGTTTGATTGCTCTTCGGATTTCATTTCTGGAGTAGCCATTTGCCTGAAGTGCGTGGTTTAGATGATTAATTTCCTCATTGAGAAAGTGCGGCTCACATATCCGTCTTGCACGATCCACTAATGTTTTCATTATGCCTCTTTTCTGTCGGGGGTGGTGATTGGAGTTTTTGTGTAAGTACCGATCAGTGTGTAAGTACCGATCAATTTGTTAACAAATGTTAACAACTTGGAACGGGTGCAGAGGAGAGCAACGAGGATGATCAGGGGCCTAGAGACCAAGCCCTACGAGGAAAGACTGAAGGACTTGGGAAAGTTCGGACCGGAGAAGAGGTGGTTGAGGGGAGACGTGCTTGCTCTCTTTTAAGTATTTAAAAGGCTGTCACTTAAAGGAGGGGAGGGAGCTGTTCCTGTTGGCAACGGAGGACAGGACTCAAACTAATGAGTTTAAACTACAGGAGGGAAGGTAGTGGCTGGACTTTAGGAAAAACCTCTTCATGTTAAGAATAATCCAGCAGTGGAATTGGCTGCCTGAGGATGTGAAGGGTTCCCCCTCTTTGGCAGTCTTCAAGGAGCGGCTGGGTGAATCTTTGTCAGGGATGCTTTAGGCTGTTCCTGCATTGGGCAGAGGGTTGGACTAGATGGTCTGTAAGGCCCCTTCCAATGTTATGACTCTATGAATGACAACAGTGTACAAGAGGAAGCTCATTCTGGATTCCTTCTCTAAAGCAGTATCCCAAAAGTTTGGTTTTCAGTATCATGATAGTAAAGCACATCACACGATTGCACTTCATTCATTCAGTAAAATGCTCTGTTCTGCCTTTGAAAACTATGCCTTGTATTTTATTTATTTTATTTTACTTTCCCCCTTGTGACTTACATTGTTTTCCTCTCCTATTTTATCCTCACAAGATCCCTGTGAGGAAGTTTAGACTGGGAGGGTGTGACTTGCCCAAGGTCACCGAGGAAGCTCCCATGGCAGCGAAGGATTGGGACCGGATTCTAGGGTGACTCTCTGACCATTACACCACCCTGACAGTTTTTGGAAATGGCCTGTTATTTTTTTAAATTCTTAAAATTCAAATTGTCAAATTCTTTGTATAGGAGTGTAGTGTTTCAGTCCCAGAAGAGGTGCAACTTTGAAACACTGAAAATGTGCTTTGGGATTTGTGAAACATGTTACTCCAGTCTAAGCCCATTGATTTTAGTGGGCTTAGACTGGAGTAATTCTGTTTAGGATTTTACTGTAAGTGTGGTAGAGCATGAGCTTTTAAGGTAGACGTGATTTCCTTATAACCGTACTACGCTTCCTTTTTTGATTTTACTTGAGTGGTTGTATTCTTCTCTCAATACCGTGTTGGGAAAGGTGTATGTTTATGGGGGGGTCGGCAGCAATTAACCAGTATTTTAGTACTGAGAGATGCTAGGATTCAACCAGTCCACATGTAACATCCTTTAATCTGGCATCTCTTTCCCTAATCCCTTGGACGCCTGCTCAGGGTGCTCCTTGCTGTCTGCACTCTTAGCACTGAGCACAGAAATTATTTAAAAGGTGTAAAGATGTTGACTGAGGCGTGGGGGGCAGTGTGTGTGTGTGGAGTGATTTGAGTGACAGAATGACATTGAGGAAGGACCAATGAGGGCGGGGTGGGTGGTGGGGGTGGGAGAGAGCCTAGAGTGAAGTGTTCTGATTGGGAGAGGGGTTTGAAAAGGAGGGGTCTTTGGGGGTCTTTACATAGGACTAGGCTAGATAGGGATTTTTATAGTGAGAGAGCTTGGAAAGAAAGATGTTAGAGATAGGATTAGGAAGGATTCAATTTATTGTGGAATACATGGATTTTTTTTCCTTTGACTGATGGACATTTTTTCTTTCACTGTGGAGCTGGAGGTTAAGAAAAGTGAATGAAATTCTGTGGTCTGTGTATTCTTTAAAATAAATTCACTCATTTATCCACATAGTGTCCTTTACAGTTCTTCTGGGTTCCAAGATTAATGGTGTTAATAAAAACAACATTCAATTTATATACTGCCCTTCAGGACAACTTACTGCCATATTCAGAGCGGTTTACAAAGTGTGTTATTATTACCCTCACAAACAATCACCCTGTGAGGTGGGTGGGGCTGAGAGAGCTCTGAGAGAGCTGTGACCCAGCTGGCTTTAAGCAGAGGAGTGGGGAATCCAACCCGGTTCTCCAGATTAAAGGCCCGCTGCTCTTAACCACCGCACCAAACTAGCTCTCTGTTGGAGTTATGTTCACACTAGTGTCCTGTGGTGTGGATTGTGTGTGATCCTAAGTTGTAGTGAGAAATGGGGGGGGGGGGAATGAGGGAAGCACCACAGTGGGTTTAATGCTATTTGAATATTGTGCCCCTTTGCCTCTCTTTTTTATTTTGTTCAAAGCAAGAAAAAGAAAAAAAAATAAAAAATAAAGAAAAAACAAAAAAATGGTGGCAACTTTATATAAACTTCTATAAAAGCTGTCCAAATGTCAGTCTATGGATGACAGGCTATGGCAGATAAACCTCTGTATCCTCACAGCAAGAAATCCATGGTCTTGGTTGAAAGACTTTAATCAGGAAGCAAAGCAAATCCACAGATATGCCCATAGGATTGCTCAGAAGAAAAGTAAGCAAACAAGCAAGTTGACAGGAATATCTAAATGTGTGAAAACCATCCTTCTTAGAGAGCACAATTACTTGTCCCCCCTCCCAACAGTAAACCATATCTTTATGCACGAAGTAGTCTTGAGTACTCCTCGCATAGTTTACATTTCAGGTCTAGACACTAGGAAGGCATAAGATTTAAGTTGAAACACTGATTCATGAGAAAGAACAGTTTACAAAGTCAGAAGCCCTGGGAGCTTCCAAGCAGATAGATAAGGCACCTGAGGCTTCAGTAAACCTGTGAAAGCAAGACACATGGCATTGGCAACATGACATAAAGGTACAGCATTCATAATGGTTCACAGTAACAGCAATGGCTCATTGTAACAGCTCAGCTTAAAATAATAGCATGGATAAGGTGCAGACATGACACCAAATATCTAAAAATCCATATGTAATTGTTGTTTATATGCAATACAATCAAATGTTGATAAGTTTCTAAGGTCGTCAATCCAATGAATAATGAAACCTGAGCTTTTGTCTTTCCAATGCTGTAGTATAACTCTTTTAGCAACTGAAAGGGAATGGAGAGACCATTTCCTTTGACCATTAGCTCGTTCTCATGAGACAGGCAAATAGCTTAAAAGTACATAACGATCCTCAAAAACAAATGAGTATTCTAAAACAAAGTTAATATGAGTAATAACTTCCTCCCCAAAGGACCAAATAACTGTCCATGGCTAAAGCATATGCTTAAGAAAGGCATCTTGTAATCTACAACACCGCTGTGATTAATCCTTTGCTATCATATAATGCTGTGGTGTGCAGTATACTCTAAACACAGTCTTTTGCTGAATAAGTCTCAGCTTAAGATCCATAGAAGCTATAAGCCTTAAAGCCATGTCCCATTCATTGCCTTTGCAGAATCAGACAATCTAGCGCCCTGTTCCTTCCATTCGTCCCTGAGACACTGCATTAGAGGTGGGCACGGACCGGATAACGGACCAAAAATATGCATAGTCCAGGCTCGTTCAGTGTTCATGAACTGACGGTCCGTGGGCCATGCTGTTTTTCACAGACGCGACGAACTTTGGCTCATCCGTCAGTCAGTCAAACCAGGCATCCCGGCGCCGAGCAGTGTATTCCCTAGGCAACGCAGGGCGTGTTGCAACAAGGCTGTGGGTGGAAGCAAGCTTCCTGGGGTTTCTCGCCTGCTGGTTCATTCTTGTTTCTCCTTTTTTTCTTTGCATTCTTGTTTGCTTCTGGGGCGGAGGGCTAGCCTGAAGCTGCGCTGCATTCCAGTCTCTGGGTGCAGGGCAAGCTTCCTCGGCTGACGGCTCGCCCTTTTCCTATTTAATAATTTTTTCTTTCCATTCTTCTTGTGCTTCTGGGGCAGTGGGCTACCTGGGGCTGTGCTCCAGTCCAGTCTCTGGGTGCAGGGCAAGCTTCCTCGGCTGACGGCTCGCCCTTTTTCTATTTAATAATTTTTTCTTTCCATTCTTCTTGTGCTTCTGGGGCAGTGGGCTACCTGGGGCTGTGCTCCAGTCCAGTCTCTGGGTGCAGGGCAAGCTTCCTTGGCTGACGGCTCTCCCTTTTCCTATTTAATAATTTTTTCTTTCCATTCTTCTTGTGCTTCTGGGGCAGTGGGCTACCTGGGGCTGTGCTCCAGTCCAGTCTCTGGGTGCAGGGCAAGCTTCCTCGGCTGACGGCTCGCCCTTTTCCTATTTAATAATTTTTTCTTTCCATTCTTCTTGTGCTTCTGGGGCAGTGGGCTACCTGGGGCTGTGCTCCAGTCCAGTCTCTGGGTGCAGGGCAAGCTTCCTCGGCTGACGGCTTGCTCTCCTTCTGCTGCATAAATTTCTCTTTCCATTCTTCCTTTGCTTTTGGGGCAGTGGGGGTTTTTTAGGAAAATATGTTGTCATTTTTTTCAGACCTTCCAGTTACCTGTTAGTGTACCAGCACAAACTTGTACAGTTACTGTAAAATTGTACAGTTACAATAATACAGTTACATAATAAAACATTTGGAACAGTATCAGTTTATAAGCGCTCTAAGGCCTCTTTCCTAAGCCACTTTTAGGGCAGAAGTCGGGCCAAGCCTGTTGGGTTTTCTCCACCCCCCCATTCCATTCTAATTTGTGGCGTGGGTGTAGGCCCCAGCCCGTCTCAGGGCTGCGGTCAGGCTCTGACCAGGACCGAGCTTGTTGGGTTTCCGTGGCTGAGGGCTCTTCTTATAAAACCATGTGGGTTGGAACAAGGCAGAAAAGTGGTCATGGGGGGAAGAAGTGCCAGGGTTGTCCTACTTGCCTGTTGCCTTTGGTTCCCAGCGCCAGCCATACTGGGGAGGTCTCAGAGGCAGAGTCTGTTCCTGCGGATCCTCTTCTGGGGCTCGAGGAGGAGACACAGCAGCTCTTAGCTTTGCCAGAGGAAGAGCAGCTGCTTGAAATGTTTAAGGAGGAGGGATCTAGTCAGGAAGAGAATGCATTGGGGGGGAACCTGGAACATCCAGCTCCTCCACCTCCCAGCCTCTTGGAGCTGCCACTGCCTGCAGTCCGTCCTCCCAGGCCAGCCCTTCAGCTCAGTGGTCATGGCTCTGTCCTCCTACTTACCAGCCCACTCCTGGTCGCTGTTTCACTTTCACGCTTTGGCAGCATTTTGAGACTTCCTCAAACGACCTCTGTTAAGTGCGATGCAAGTCCTGCAACGCCCTTGTATGTAGGGGCTCAGACTCCAATCACCTATCAACGAGTGTCCTCCTCAGGCATCTGCAGAGGCATCACCCAAGCCTGTTGCCTCTAGCAGAACCATTGGGGGGGGGCAAGAGGGTTTTCAAGCAGGGAGAGGGGGAGGGGAGGAGTCCACTCCAAGGAAGAAGTAGACTTGCACCAAGGGTGCTGTGGAGGGGAGCCTCTAGGCAGGCTACCCTTCAGGAAGTTGTTCCCTTGGGGTCGTCTGTGTGGAGCAAAAGATTCAGCGAGAGGGCTCAGGAGGCGGACACTCGTGTCCTGGCCGAGGTTATAGCCCTGGACAAACTCCCTTTGTCCATCTTGGAGGGTGTGGGCTTTCACCGAGCACTGTGTCATTTCACCCCCTGGTTCATTATACCTTCATGGCAGACCATTGGTCAACGAGCCTTGCCTGCCCTCTACAACTGTGTGGCGGACATGGTCAGGAGACAGTTGGAGAGAACGGGAGGGCAGAGCGTGCAGTTCGCAGCCAATCTGTGCTCACCATCACGGCTACTTCACCATCACTGCCCACTGGTGACAACAGGAGGACCTCTGGAGCCTCCAGGGAAAATTCGTGCCCTAGGGATAGGAGCCCACCCTGCCACCAGGCTACAGAGTGGTTCTGCTCCAGGCACCAGGAATGGACTTGGATCAGACAGGGAAGAACATTGCCAGCATGTTAAGGGTCCACTGAGAGAGTGGGTGTCTCCGTCTGATGTTGTCCATGGCTACATGGTCACCTAGGATGGTAGAAACATGCTGGTAGTCCTGAATTAGGCGTGCCTCAAGGGTGTCATCTGTCTGGTGCACAAGCTGCACCTGATCGTGGTGGATGCTCTGGGGCTGGGTAGCACAATTCAGACAAGCTGGGACCAGGGAATGTTGGAGATGCGCAAGTTGTTGGACAGGCATCGTTGTCTCAGGGCCCACTTTGCCCACAGCATCAAATCTTCCAACGAGCGGCACAGAAAGCATGGGGAGGGGCGAGATCCCAAGCACAAGCTGTTCCAGGACATGCCCACCTGCTGGAACTCCACCTACATCATGATAGCACGTCTGGTGGAGCAAAGACATTGGAGGACATCATGATGTCCACGCCCGTTATTCAGTTGGGAAGGGTCCTGCACATCCCTCTTTTCCCAGCGGTTTGGAATGGCCTTCCATAAAAGCGGGGGAGACGTATGTTCCATCGCCTTCTGGCCATTGACAAGATGTCTTCCGTTGGTGACCGACACTCTGGCCTTTCATCTTGGGAAATCAGGGGTCCCCAACCCCAGGGAGGCCATCCATGCATTGTGTTCATGTCCAGGGAGGGTGGACGCTCACCTCTGAGGAGCACAGTTCTCTTTTTTTCCTCTAGGCATGGGGAAGTGGCCACCATGAAAACCTGCCTCCATGATGTGATGCCCCTCCAACTAAGGGGGCGGGGTGTCAGGGTACTAGACACCCGTGCTGGAGGGGCCTGTGGCCACGGGAAGGGAAGGAAGGTGGGCTCTGAAAGTCTTCCCAGCCCCCCCTAAGGAGGGGCAGCCACTAAGAAAATCTGCCTCTGTGAATTGGTGGCTGCCCCCCCATTTCAAGGGGGGTGTTGGGGGCCATGGGCCCCGGGAAGCCTGCTTGTCCCCCTGTAAAGAGAGGGTGGCTGCCATGAAAACCCGCCTCAACAACATGATGCCCCCCAACTAAGGGGAGGGTGTCGGGGAGTCAACCACCCGCCTGCGCTGCAGGAACCCATCACTCCTGGGAGAGGACATGGCGGTGGGCCCCTGCAGCCTGCTAGGCTCGCAAGGAGGGGACGGCCAGCAACAAAAGACACCCTTCTGATGTGCTGTGGCCACCCTCCTTACAAGGGGTGTGTGTTGGGAGCTATGCCCCCCGCTCTACAGGAGCCTGTTGCCCCCAGTGGAGGGAAGGGCATTGGGCCTCTGCAGCTTGTCGAGCCCATTCAGAGGGGGCAGTCGCCAAGGAAACCTGCCTCTATGATGTGACGCCTCCCATCTCCAGGAGATGTTGGAGTGCTGGCCGCCCACCCGCGCTGCAGGGGCCCATGCCCCCCGGGGAGGGACAGGCCCCTGCAGCTTGCCAGGTGGCGCGATGGGAAGATTTCTCTTCCCCCCAGGAGACTCTCCTTCCCCCCAGGATCGGCCCTGTCCTCCTGTCTCCCCAGAGAAATCCACTCCCTCCCTCCAAAGTTAATCCTTCTCTCTTGGATTGTCTGTGTCTGTCCTCGTGTCCTTTCAAAGACTATTCCTCCTGTTGTCTCCCCCCAAACCTCTCCTTGACTGTCCCCTCCAAGAGTCCTTCTCTCCCTCCCCGTTCTGGCCCCAGAGCAGATTTTCTACTTGTACGAGGCGTCATTGCACTCTGAGGGTGTCTAGCAGAGCCACATAGAGCCCAATTGAGTACATTGGTTCAGGCTTCTAAGATCTCACAGGACCAGTTTTGGCTTGTCACCCTGGGAGTAAAATGTGCAGCTCAGTTAATTAAGTGCACCTGTGAGCTGTTGCCCAGGCAAGGTGTCCTTGAAGACACCAGGGAGTCTTGGCTCCGCAAGTCCTTCTCTGTTCTCAGGCTAGCAATGCTGATAGCAAGTATGCCCTGATTGGCTGATGGTGCTAGAAAAGATGGCTCCTCACTGCACTCATCGTCATGCTACCCAATAAACAACCTTTAAATATAAACCTGTGTCTTGAGTTACTGACCAGCTGTGTGCGAATCCACCCAAAGAAAGAACCCGGAGTCTGGTATGTCTCAAGTGAAAACAGGTAGCTCAACCTTCCAGGAGGGCTGCTAGGGGTCTGAGTGGCTGTGAGCAGCTCTTGGAACGGAGGCCAGGGGGTTGAACGCCTAGACAGGGGGCCGTCATTTGGTTCTCGGGGGAAGATTCTCTGACTCCACGTTTTTGTTCCAAACTGTTTGGTGCTGTGACTCGAGCCAATGCGAGTCAATTGGTGTTTACAGCTCCTATTCTGTGTACTGGAAGTTTCCTGGGGGTGGCCGCTTTGGGGGTGTATAAGTTGGACTTGTGAGGTGCAATCTTGGGCAAACTTGGAGGGTAGCTGGAGGACAGTCTGCCAAAGACTCGCTGCGGGTTTGGCGTCTGTGAATGCTTTGGGGTTATGACCAGGGCCACCGGAAGTGATGGACTGACAGACCAGTCGACGAATCTGGGGAGGTCCTTGGGTGGTCCATGAAAATGGATTGACCACAGACCGGTGGTCCGTGGGGTTTTCCTGGTCCGTGCCCACTCCTACTCAGCATATCATATTTATTAACCAACATCACGTATTTATAAACAAATATTATAGGTTTCGTATTTTGTGTTGATTCAATGAGATTTTCCAGAAGTGGGTGAGATTCTGAAACACTGAAAGCTGCAGGGCCATATTTAAATATCAACAAACGTTGCATCTGTAAATATTGTCATTCAGCAAAAGTCGGCAAATGATATCTAGACCGCAGCTGAGAAAATGACAAAAATTCTTCATCATAATGTATCAGTTGATCCACAGTAAAAATCCAAAAGTAATCCAAAGTAAAAAAAATGTCCAAGCCTTCAATAAAAAAGATATCCTCCCAATTTTAAAATCTGGATTGGCCCATAATGTTAGTTTAGCATGTGAAAATTGGTCAAATTTATATCGTGATATTATGTGCCATGCTTCTCTAACTGCGGAAGTTGCAGGAGGGACAGGATCCATGTAACATAAATAGACCCCCTAATGCATTCTGTTTAAAAAGTGGGTCCAAACAAGAAGCCTCCAAAGCACCCAAGACGGAGAATCCAGGAGCAATGCCAATAATTTGTACAAGTTAAGCAATGTGCCTGATTACATGAACTAAGAACAGGAAAACCAAATGCTCCCTCATTAATTGAAAGTTGCACCCTTGTTAGTGAAATCTGAGGCCGTGATGAACCCCACATAAATTTCCAAAACAAAGTATTATGAATATATATATAGATACAGTGTATATGGAAAGGAATTGGATGTGAAACATATATAATTCTGGGTGTCATACTCATTTTACTCCATAATGACAAGTTTAGAGTTACCTATCTGTCCAAATCCAAAGATATATCGCCAATTAACTTGTTGAAGCTTAGCATAATCATATACAATATCTCTAGGATTCAATATTCCAAGATAAGTAATGACATCTGGGACTCATTGAAAATGTTTACCAGCAAATATATTCTATAATGTACTGTCTCCCAGTGGCAACAACTTTAATTCTGTCCAATTAATTTCCAATATATTTTGTCAAACGCTTTTTCAGCGTCAAGTGAAAGAATAGCAACTTGATCAGATCTTTCTATTTAATGCAGTTGCATCAGCAACCAGCCGAAAATGATCAGAACCTTACCTACCTCAAATAAATCCAGCCTGGTGTACATATACTAAAGTTCTAACTTCAAGTCTGTTAGCAAAAACAGCAATTAATATCTCAGCATCCACATTCGCCAGGCTTTGGAGTCATAGTAATATATATGCATCCTGTAGCAACTTTAGCAAGAAACCAGATTCAAAAATCTCATTGTACAATTGATACAGTTTTGGAATTAGAAAATCTTAAAAGGTTTTATACCATTCTATAGACAACCCATCTCATCTTGGAGATTTGCCTGTGTTCATATTCATTATCATTACCTTAATTTCAACCATATGCAAAGGTTCAGCAAGAAGCTGTTGTAAGAGTAATATCTAAACATGAAAGATCCAGATGAGAGAAAAATACTTCCCAGTCTTTATCTAACAGCTCTTTGCCCTTACTATTTAGAATAAAATGCTTGAAACTGTTAATTTATTTAGGTGAATCAGTATATATTAAATCTTTTTCCTCCTTAATCATTGGAATATAAGTCTTATTCTTTTGCAGCCTTGAACGGTGTGCTAATAATTTCCCTGTTTTCTCCCCTCTTTCCCAATCTGACTGACCCAAGCAAGTCAGAGTATGTTGTGCATTCACTGACAATAAGTTATTCTACTGGTATTTACTCTTTTGTAACTTTCAGAAGAGATCTGGTATGAGAGAAGAAGGAAATTGACTTAAATGTTTGTCGTATTTCATTATTATTTCTTCTCTTTGTACCTTTGGGGGAGTTGATAGTCCAGGGGCACGTGCGCAGGGGCTCAGGAAGGGGTTGTTTGGGTGTGGCTGGAGCCGCTGGTTCTTCTCCCTCTCACCTTGGCATCGGAAACTGCTGGCATGTTTCCCACAGAAAGGAAAAGGGGAGTGGCTATTGAGAGAGGGGGCTTGGTGCTGGCCCAGAGCCTTCTCAGGCACCCGCCCTTCTCTTCGTGGCACTGGGCCAAAACCTTTCTTTTGCAATCTTTACAATATGCAAAGCCTGACATGAGGTTTGTTTTTAGCTGCAAAAAGTGGGTTTTGTGCTCTGGATGAATTTTTAATGCTGTGTTTTAATAGTTTTAACAATTTAGCATAATAGCTAAAAGTTATCAAAGTTTATGGTGTTTTATTTTGTTATTATATTCTACTTAGAAAGCTTCTTTGAGCAGGCTCTCTGGAGAGATGGCATAGAAAATTTCTAACTAAATGCATGCCAGTGCTTATAAGATGGTGCTCCCTACTTCCATCCCATTCCCCGTAGCTAGAGGCCTGTGTTTCAGTCTGTTTGCTCCTTTCAACCCGTTTTCAGGCTCTGGGTGTCTTTTTTGAAACACATCCTGGCAGGGGCGGGGTCTGCAATTCAAAGGCTTTTAACCTTGTTGTCATTCTCATTATTATTGATTCAGAGCTGCTGCTTCAAGCCTGTACTTCTTCTCTCTGTGCTTAGCCCCCAGGCCGCAAAGAGGGCCAGTGCCTGGCAGGTGGACTCCCAGGGTGGGTTGGAGAGGGGAGCAGCTGTTTCCCATGTCTGCCGCCGCCTCTGTCTCGCTTGCTGGGTATGGACTTCATGGTGGCACCATTTCAGTGTTGGGTTGGTGGGTGGGGGTGTGAAGAGGCAGGGGGTCTGGGCTGTAGGAGCCAGCTGCCTGGAGACCAGGGCAACCAGGGACTTTCCGGCCACATTTACAGCCATTCCATATGACCTATTTAAGCCTGATGCATGCAGTAAAGGCATGTTCTCAGTTGCCCATTGCCCAGGTTGCATCCTTGCCACTGTTTCAGTCTGCTTTTCATACATCATTTTGGTCAAATGTTGATCTAATCTGACTGAGAGTCAATGTGGTTGTATATAAGTTAAATTATTGGATGACGATCTGTGTTTGAATCCCCTGTCAGATGACCTTGAGCTAGTCACACATTTTGTTTCTAGTCTACTTCACAGAGTTCTCCATTTTATCCTATGCATGCCTCCCTGAGCTCCTTGGGGAAAAGACAGGATAAAAATGAGGTAGATAGACGGGTCAAGTATTTATCCATCCAGCAAATTTCAAGGTAAGATGACTTGTTTTTCGTGTGTGTGTGTGTGTGTTTGGTGTAGAGAGCCAGTTTGGTGTAGTGGTTAAGAGCGTGGGACTCTAATCTGGAGAGCCGGGTTTGATTCCCTACTCCTCCACTTGAAGCCAGCTGGGTGACCTTGGGTCAGTCACAGCTCTCTCAGAGCTCTCTCAGCCCCACCCACCTCACAGGGTGTTTTGTTGTGGGGATAATAATGGCACACTTTGTAAACCGCTCTGAGTGGGCACTAAGTTGTCCTGAAGCATGGTATATAAATCGAATGTTGTTGTTATTGTGTGTGTGTGTGTGTGTGTGTGTGTGTGTGAGAGAGAGAGAGAGAGAGAGAGACTATTTGATCCTGAGCCAAAGACCCTGGAAGGTTGCAGTACATGTAATACTATATCATCAATATCACACAAGATATTTATTTATTTATTTATTTATTTATTTTATTGCATTTCTAGACTGCCCTCCCCGTCAGATGGGCTCAGGGCGGTGTAACCGCATACAATTTGTAACATGCAGTTTAAAACAATAAAAACATTATAAATAAACATTAAAACACTATTCCATATACAATAAAATTTCTCAATTGTCGGATATAAATATTAAAATACAGCATTTTAATATTTATAGCCTGTATTTAAACACACACATTGCCTTAACACTGGCCTCCAAAAGCCATCGTGCATAAATGCTGAGAAAATGCAGCACCATGTTCGTTTTGTAGGACTTAGGTGAGTTGACAAAAGGCTGTGGAAGGAGCAGTGCGTGAGGGGAGACAAGCAGCGCAGCCCCTCCCCACCCTCCTTTGCTGCTTCCAGTCCGTTGTGTCAGCATGGAAGGACTAAGGTGACCAGTATTGCACCCCCCACACAAGGCTCCCTGCACCTATGAGACTGAACTCACCCAGGTTGGAATGGGGAGTCATTGGGAGGAAAGAGCTTTTGTAGTAAGCCCAACTGCAAAATTTCCAGCAGTTTGGGGAGTCAGATGGCTAAATGATCATGATCCTTACATACAGTGGAAGATGGGCCGGTTGTGTTTCCCAGCGCCGGAATGTCTGAAACACGTGTGGAACCCACAGTGGGTTACCAGCCCCCCTCCCATGCCTGAAACTGAATGCTTAACAGGGGAAGTTAGCTGAGATCCCTTCTGAATACCATGATTTAAGGGTTTTTTTAAGGAACAAGAGGCAGACAAATTACCCCCTCACAGGCCAACAGACTGTGCCATTGAACTGATCCCTGGGCAGAACCTTCTTAAGGGGAAGCTGTACTCTATGAGCCCAGTCGAGAGGAGCTCCACAAGCCCATTGATAAAAGTCTTGAGAGGGTTTTATTCAACCCGCAAGCTCTTCCCATGCTGTCCCAGTGCTGTTCTGTAAGAAGAAGGACGGAGGCTTGAGGCTGTGCACTGATTACAGAGGAATTAATGCCATTTCTATCTCAAATGCCTCCCCGCTCCCTCTCATTAGAGACTTGCTTGGAGTAGTGGCTTAAGGGAAGATTTTTACTAAACTGGACTTAAGGGATGCTAACTTCAGAGTTTGTATTAGAGAGGGAGTTGAGTGGAAGACCACGTTTAACACTCCTTTGGGACAATTTGAATACTTGGTTATGCCCTTTGGCTTGCAAGGGGCACCTGGGGTCTTAATGAACCTGATCAATGAGGTGTTGCATAAATAATTATACAGAGGGGTGGTCGTTTATCTGGATGATGTTCTGTTTTATTCCACTAATTAATGAAGAGCATGTAAAGTTGGTGCAGGAAGTTCTGAGCACCCTGTATAAGAATCACCTGTATGCTAAATTGTCAAAGTGTGAATTTCACAAAGAAAAGCTGGACTTTTGGGGATATCAAGTTCCCAAGGACAGGCTGGGAATGGATCCAGCCAAGATTAAAGTGGTGCTGGGGTGGGAGGCTTCTAGAACAAGAAGGCAATTACAGTCATTTCTGGGCTTTGCAAATTTTTACAGACTATTCATTAAGAACTTTGCACAAACTGCCCTGCCTTTAACTGACTTGTTAAAAACAAAAGGGAAAGGACCAGAAAAATTAAAACCCAGTGCTAAACTAGAATGCCAGTAGGCATTCGAAAGGATAAAAACCCTGTTCACCTCTGAAGTTGTGTTATGCCACTCAGATGAAAACAAAAAGGTCAGTGTGCAAGTAGATGCAAGTAATGTCATGATTTGGGGCGGGGCGGGGGGTTCTACAGAAGAGCTTTAACAGAGAGCTACACCCCTGTGCCTGTGTATCCAAAAAGTTTTCAGAGACAGAGAGACACTGCTCCATTTGGGACAAAGAGGCTGCAGCTGTTAAGTTAGCCCTGTCCACTTGGAGACATTGGCTCGAGGGAGCAAAAATACCCTTTGAGATTTGGACTGATCATAAAAACTTTGAAGCGCTTAAATCACCCCTCAAGTTGGGGGCAAAGCAGCTCCGATGGGCAGAATTGTTCTCTAAGTTTCTGTTCACACTCAAGCACCTCCCGGGGAAGTGGAAATTGTTAACAGTAAATTCACCTACACACAGCTGTGAGGGACAGTGCTGACGCAGCAGCAAGCACAGAAACTCCTCGCTCCCCCCTCAGACTCCTGGGTGGAGATAGTCAGAACAGGAAAAGGAGGGGGAGGAGGATTTACAAGAGTTTATGGAGTCTCTGGAGAAGGGGGTGGATGGTGCTGGTACAAACAAGGCAAAGTATACATACCAGCAGCCCTGAGGAAGGAGGTTTTAATAAAATGCCACAATGACAAGACTAGAGGGCACTTTGCATTTAACACTAAGACAATTCTGGTGGTCAGGAATGAGAAAAGACATATCTCAGTATGTGTCCAGTTTCCCAGTTTGTTTAATGGGGAAAAGATGGGGGGAGCCCCTAGGTCTCTTATAGCCACTAGAGACCCCCTCGTGACCTTGGTCCACCATCTCCATGGATTTTATCACTGATCTTCCCCCCTCCAAGGGAAAAACACTGTAATTTTGGTCAGAGTTGATTTATTCTCCAAACAAGCACATTTCGTTCCCTGCTCCAAACTCCCCACAGCAAAGAAACTAGCTAGTCTGTTCATGCAGAACGTGGTACGTTTACACTCTTTCCAAACAAGATAATCTCATGATGGGGGAGGGGGAGGCAATTTGTTGCCAGCTTTTGGAGGGAACTTATAAAGGTAACGGGAATCAAACGGGTTGAGCTCCAGTCATCATCCCGAGATGGACGGGCAAACAGAACGTACTAATCAGATACTGGAACAATTCCTGAGATGCTATATCAACTATCAACAAGATGACTGGGTGTTCTTGCCTTATGCAGAATATTGCTACAATAATAGCCTACACAACTCAACGGGGAAAACACCCTTCCAAGTGACTCAAGGGTCTGAAGGGAAGCCAATGCCAATGCTAGGTACAGACCCAGATGTGAAGGGGGGCGATTTAAAGGATTGGTGGACAAGAATTGTGTCACAATGGGATGCAGTAAAACAAACATTGGAGAGGGCCAAATGGGCTTACATGATCCAAGCGGATAAGAAGTGTTCACCCCCATGGAACCTGAAGGTGGTAGACAGTGTTTATATATCCACAAAGAACTTGAGAGGAGCGCAATCCAGTAAAAGACTAGGTTGGAAGTATCTGGGTCCTTTTCAAGTCAATTGTATGATCAGTGACGTTGCTGTTGAACTAGAATTGCCAAAAAAATGGAAACATGTACATCCACTTTTCCATTTTAGCCTGCTTAAGAAGGACCCTGGACCTAAACAGTGGCACCCAGACCCCATAGCCCCACCTCCTATCTTTATAGACGGACAGCCCCATCCAGAGATTGAGCTCATTTTGGACTCGGTGCTATATTATCTAATTCAATGGAAACGTTTTTTCAAAAAGCAAAGCGGAATGGGTTAGGTCCACTAATGTGAGAGCCATGAAGTTGGTTCAGGCTTTCCATAGGAAATACCTGGAGAAGCCAGGGGTGGGGAACTGATCTTCAGGAGGGGGGGCAGGATGTCAGGTGCTCAGGATCACCTGTCATACCCCTGCAGTTGAAGCTGATGCTGTGATTGTGTCACTGGGGTGGGAAACAGAGAACAGGAAGTGGTTGTTGATGCCTGTTGTAATCTCTCCCTAGCCTGGGAACCTGCCTGGTCGTGAGAAGTCTATGAGACCCACAGCCTGTTTCCCTGCTTGCAGAGCTGAGGACTAGGGCTGTACAAGCCCTGGTCACTTCGGGTTTGCCGCTTCGGGTTTACCCGAACCGGGAAACAGGTTCGGGTAAAGTGTATTTCCAAAGCGGCAAGCAGCTTCGGAAATGCAGCTTCGTAAAGCTTCGAGTTTGCCTCGGAAAGATTTGGGTGTCAATTTCACTTCCGGCTTTCGGGTGCCCTGGGGTGGGCAATTTCTTTCCAAGGCAAACCAAACTTGGTGGGGACCTTCTCCTACCTCTTCTCTAACAACCTCCCAAGTTTCAGAAAGTTTGGACTTTGGGGGGGCCATGTTATGGCCCCCCAAATACAGTACCCCCATCCTCCTCCATTCACCATTATTCCCTATGGGAAAAACAGGCGACCTTTCTAGGTTGCTAGGGGCAACTTTCAGGGGCCCTTCTCCTACCTTTCCTCCCACCCCACACCAAGTCTTAGCCAGATCCCACTTTGGGGGGCCATAAAATGGCCCCCCAAAGAAGGTTCCCCTATCTTCGCCTTCTCCATTATTTCCTATGGGGGAAAAAGAAGAGGTTTGTCTGGCTAGGGGTGGCATTTTGCATGCAAAATGCCCCCAACCCTGAGGGGACCTCCTCCTACCTGTCCTCCCACCCCCCACCAAGGCCCAACCTGCTCCCACTTGGGGGGGCATTTTATGGCTCCCAAAGAAGCTGCCCTTAGCCCCCCTCTTTTTCTCCATTATATTATCTGGGGGGGGGGGAGAAGAGGCTTGTCTGGCTAGGGGTGGCATTTTGCATGCAAAATGCCCCCAGCCCTGAGGGGACCTCCTACCTGTCCTCCCACCCCCCACCAAGGCTCAACCTGCTCCCACTTTGGGGGGCCATTGGGGGGGCCTAACCCAAAACCCCCAACAGCCCCACACAGCCCCAAAGACACCCTCCCCAACATTCCCACACTTGCCCTTACCCCAAGAGCAGGCTGGCCAGCCATCTCCCATTGTTCCCTATGATGAGAACTTTTGAACTCTCTTTTCCAGGGCAATTATGCACATCCCAGGGGTGCCATAATGGAGGGCACACTCCTGAGTGCAAGCTTGTCCCTGTGAAAGCACACCTGAACCACAGACACCCTCCCCAAAATTCCCCCACCACCTACAGAGAGGGCTGGCCGGCCAGCTCCATTGTTCCCTATGATGGGAACTAACCTAACAGCAAAGAACAAAACCACAAACACACACTGAATAAAGTTTAAAATCTTTATTTTTCAACCTTCAAATACAGAAAAAAGGCATGGTAGTGTGACACAGCACACCATTAGCCCCACCCCAAAGGAACATAACTCACTACACACGAGAGAATCTGAAAAACACAGTTACATGCAAAAAATCTTTATTTCCTGTTGTGATTCAAGTTACACAGCAAGAACGCAACACCGAGGGCAGACACACACACACACAGACCAGGAAAAACTCCTCCCCCCTCCCTAACCACACACATACACACAATGTAGAAAAAAAATATTTTTTTAAAAAAAATTCACTCCCACCCAGTCAAGCCCCTAATCCTCCCCTCCCCACACCCACCAAGACAATCCCCCCCAAGAAAACTTAAAATACTTTAAACAGGTACAAACCCCCTCCCCAACCAACAACAGTAAAAATGAATCAAGAAAAAAGTCTGAAAAAAATAGAAAAAATGATTTTTTAAAAAATAAATTCACTCCCACCCTGTCAAGCCCCTAATCCTCCCCTCCCCTCACCACACCCACCAAGACAACCCCCCCCCCGAGAAAACCCTGTGAGTCACTGACTCGCTCACCACTCCTGCAGTCCAGCGATGGTCAGGTGACAGGCAGGAATTCAACAGGGGAAGTCCTCTACAGCAAGACTGCAGAGACGAGATGCTTGACCAGCCACAGCAGCAGCGGGAGTCTCTCAAGTCTCTCAGTCTCTAGGAAAGAGCAGAATGGAAACCGGTTATTAAATAAGTATATTAACTCTTTAAAAACTACTTCTAAATTCTAACCCCTCACTCCTAAAGTGTGGAAGCCAGAGTAAAAAACTAGGCCAAAGCCTTGGCACACAACAGGGAAGCCAACCACTGTAGAAATGAAAGGCAGGCACAGTAAAAAAAACTTTAAACAGAGCAGAAGTGGGCCAGCTTCAAGTTAACCCCCCCCCCCACCACCTAGGCCAAAGCCTTGGCACACACCATGGCTTGGCATGTGTCTGCCCCTAGGAAGCCACTGTTAAATTTAAAAAATAAAAATAAAATGCAAACTTAAAACAAATTCTTCCCCAAACCCATTGCCCCCCAACCACCCCCTCCCCTGACCAGTGAGATGCAGGACCAGTCAGCAGCACTCCGCAGCAGGGTCCTCCTCTTCCAATTTCTGGCCAGGCAAGGCGCTCTCTCAATGTCAGGGTAAATTGGAAGATTCCTACAGGGAAGCCTCCAATTTATAGCCCTGCACTGCAGCATTTTAAAAAAGGCACTCTCCTGCCAGAAAATTCCCATTGGCTGGGCTGGAAGGAGAATGCTACTGCAGGATTGGCCACTCCTAACTCCTCCTCCCCCTTACACTAATTGCAAAGTCTGCAAACAGTGCAAAGAATCCCTCCAAATGTGCAGGTTTGCTTGCTGCTTGCATTGGCAATGGAGATCAGCAGCAGCAAGCAAAAGCTCCCACCACTTTTTCAGGGATGAGAGGGGGAAGGAGGTTAGAATGAGTCACTCACTACTCCTCCCCCTCCCCTCTCCAAAGCCGGAGCTGGAAGCCTTGAATAGGCTTCAAAACATTGCCTTTTTTTTTTTTTAGCACGGGAAGCTTTTGCTTGCTGCTGCTGATCTCCATTGCCGGCAGCCAGCAATAGAGATCAGCAGCAGCAAGTAAAAGCTTCCCTTGCTTTAAAAAGAAAAAAAAAGGCACTCGCGCAGCTGCTCACACAGCCGCTCCGAAGCGACCTGAAGCAACACGAATCGCTTTGGGTTGCTTAGCTTCGGTATTTCCGAAGCGGGGCCATCTTGCTGGCCCCGCTTCGGGAAACTCCGAAGCTACACGAAGCAGGTCGCTTCGGGTAACTACCCGAAGCGAAACCCGAAGCGACCAGCCCTACTAAGGACTGTTAGGAAGCATGGGGGGGGGAGTAGGAGGAATCGTGGGGAACCTTTATCTGCTTTAGGTTTGTCTGTAGCCGCAAGTCCTAGCAAGGATGGCATAAGAGCATGAAACTGGCATCTTATCAATAAAGAACTTTAACTCCTGAAGTGAAGTCTTTTGGAGAATTGCCTGGCAACCTTACAGATGCAGCCTGAGAATCAGGACAAGAGTTGGGGTGCGGCAGCGGAGCTCTGGGCATTCAGCGTGGAGGGAAACAGCCTGTCTTGGCCTGTCTTGGCTCCTTGGCTTGGGAGGCTCAGGAGGAGAGGAGCGCCTTGTCTCTTCCCACCACCTTGTGCTGTGGGTGACTTCAGCTGGATGAGGGTATGAAGCTTTAGGAACTTCGGAGCTCCCCAAAAACGGCCCCTGGGTGCATCCAGAAAGGCGAATTTATTTGTCTCTTTTTCTCTCTCTTGATTTTTCAAAACTCTTGTAAAATATACTTTGAATGTTTTCTTCCATGAATGTAGTCAGTGAATGGAAGGTTTTTGCCTTTTGTTTCTGAGTTTGCTCTGCATCCTTCCCCCAACCTCCTGCCATTTTTCCTGCTTTACTGGCCCGGGGGGGGGCGGGGGGGGGGCAAAGGATGTGTTCACATGTGCATGTGCTTCCCTCCAGGAACACAGTGCAGGTGTTAGTCTAGGGCGGTTGTGTTCATCTTTTCTTTTGAAACCAGGTCCTTAGCATAATGTTGCTCTTCCATAGTAGCAGTTTGAATGTTTAGCAACAACAGACACGGAGTCTCCTCTTTTTGCTTCTTGAAATAGCTGTGGATTATAACAAGTGGCTTCCACTTTAGTCTCTTTGAAATACTTGGGCCACTTTGCGTGGTGTTCTGAGCATGCTTTTGTCTGAGACAGCAAAAAACAATTTAGTGACAGATGTCTGTCACAGTTGTACTGTTGTTGTTGTTTCAGATGCTGGTCAATACATGTATCAGATAACTTTGATCAGGGATTTGCCAATGTTTGGTGTAGCAAATCAGAATTTTTGTTCTTCATTCAGGGTTCTATTCTTTATTTTGCTAGTTATATGTGGGTGCTTTTGGTGCTAACTGAAGCCGTAAACAAGTCTTGGCCTGTGGCTTCCTGCGGTTTCAGCTCACAATCCCACAAGCATTTAGCAGACTTTCAGCTGGGTGCCGGGTTCTTTTGCTGTATGTAGAGATGTGCAGGGAAAGGTCCCCCCCCCTTTTTGGCAAGCATTGGGGGGGGGAGAAACCCCAGGGCTTTTAAGACAGGGCTTTACTCACTCAGTGTATACATAGTTTCAAGATTTTTATGTAAAACAACTTACATTGTTAGAGAATAATTCTTATGTATACTGCAGATGCAGCCAGCATATTTTCAAAGATATATTTGTTGTTTATATGTGATTAATTCATCCCCAATGAAGTGCAGGGACAGCGTCTCTTCATTTCCGAAATCCCTCATCCCACACACATTCCACACTCACAGTACACAGGAAGTGTACTTGGCCCCTTCCAACTCTATGATTCTATGATTCTAAGTCTACCTTGGGTTTTTTTCCAAGTCTCTCCTTAACTGCTACCTTCCTATCCTCTTGTAAACCTCATATTACTCGCTCTGGCTGCCAATGAAACAAATGTTTCTAATCTATTGAGGAGTAGCAGTACTAGTCTGTTGTGCTCCAGGGCCAGGGTACGGGAGGACAGAGAGAGTACATGAACATAACACGCCACGGCTGAGATGGCTGAGAAGCGAAATGGCTCAAGTAAATACATGTTTCAAGGGCTGAGTTTTGTTGCCTGAGGTGACCGTGGAAGAGAAGGGAACCTCTGTCCAACGATGGAGAGCTGCAAGTTCTTCTCCAGGCAGACTTTGTGTGTGGTTGTTCTTTCATGTGCGTCACTGGCTGTGCCTTTTTATCTAGTTACGTACACCACAATCCCAATTACCAACACCTGACAGCGTGGTGGACTCGCCCCAAACCTTGACTTTTCTGTGGGAGGACAAGTTCTTGTAAACACCAGGAGGCCTTCCACCAGGGCATCTTACAAGTCCAAGTGGAATAGGTTTGTGAATTGGGCACATAGCAGGGGAATCACTGTTACTGATTGCCCTTTATCTAATATTTGTGATTACTTAATGTACTTTAAAGTCTACTGGGTTGGCTGTAGCATCCCTCAGGGTTCACGTAGCAGCCATTTCTGCCTTTCATGCTCAGGTTGAAGGCAGAAAAGTATTTTCACACCTATAGTCGCACCAGGGGGAATGTTCCATCTTTCCCCCTCCTCTACCGCCTCTGGTTCTTCAGTGGTTCCTTTCACTGGTGCTGTCATGCCTCTTGTTGCTGCCTTTCAAACACTTGGCAACTTGTTCACTAGAGTTATTATCCCTAAATTTAACCTTTGTCATGTTCATTAGTTCAGCTAGAAGGGTGAGTTTCTCTCAAAGGTTTTGTCACCCTTCCACATAGCTCAGGACATCTCTTTGCCGGTGTTTTTTCCAGCGCCCCAGTCCAAAGCAGAGAAGGCACTGCATTCCTTAAATCTCAAAAGGGCATTGTCCTTCTGTTTGGGTAGGGCAAGGGGTTTCGTACTGACCTACATCTATTTATATGTTTTGGTGGACCAAACAAAGGGAAAAGCCTCTGCGCAAACCATCTCTAGATGGATTGTTGCTGCCGTTCAGAGGGCCTACCAGTCTGCTGGTGTTCAGTGTCCTTTAAGGGCCCACTCAACAAGTCCAGGCATCCTTGTCAGCCTTTCTGAGAGGGGTCCCCTGTAAAGCAGCAACTTGGTCTTCTTCTGACACCTTTGTCTGACACTATGCAGTTGATGTTAGCACTACGCAAGATGTTGCAGTAGACAGAGGTGTTTTACAATCTTTATTTATGTAAGAGAAGAAAAAAGAGGATGAATAACTGTCATATCTTAACAGAAACTGCACATTATTGAGCACTTCTAATGTTGCTTTTCTAATGTTCTACCTGTTACTCTAATTGGTTGCATTGAAGTTGTGGCGATTCAGGGCCTCTCTTTTCTTTTCAACTGATATGCCCCGGTCTGCCTACCCCTCCCTTGCTTAGCCTAGCACCTGAAGGGGCCATCTCACTTTTCTGTCTCCAGGTAATTGCTGCCACCACTGGTTTCAGTTAGGCGGGACAGCCTCCTAACCTCCCTCCTCTGCTAGCGGTCCCAAACATTTGGGGAACTATGTGGAACAGAGGATCTTTCTTCCTTCATTAATTTCAAAAACATTTATTTAACTTTTAACTCTACAAAGGCAAGTATAAAGTGAACAGAAGGCATAACACAACATAAAACGAACCCCCTACTCTCTCCCCCTCTCCTTCTCTATACTCATGCCCTAACTAGATGTTGCGTAGGGCAGGCGCGATGTTTGGTCTCCCTTGACTGTCAACTCCCTCCCTCCTCCCCCTCCACCATCCGACTCTATCCCTCTCAATCAGATTCTACTTCGGAACTGGCCCCTCCCCATGCAGCCCATAGGAAGTTAAATCCACAAACCGAAGGGCGTTTCTCCACAGAAGTTGTGCTCTGATGTTAATAAATATTTTCTTGAGAGATTCACCCTGCCTCCTTATTGTGTGTAGCTTGGTAATCTCCCATGGGGGACGGCACAGAAGACCAACAACGAAAACAGGGTTGTACATACCTGTGACTCCTGTTCAAGTTCTTCTGTGCAGGCGCACATTCCCTCCCTCCTCCCTCCTGCCCCGCTGGGAGCTCTCTGCCTATGTCCAGTTGGGTTGCGGCGGCTCAGCAGAAATGAGGGAAGGGGTCAGTCCTCCAAGGTAGTCACATGCTTGTTTAGGCAGGAAAATGGACTTCTACATGACTTTGGAGAAGCAGCCCCTAATGGGGCTCTAAAGAAGCAGTAAAAATGTATCCAGTCGGCAGGCCAGTGCATGCGCCTACAAATGAGCGCCAGGATAAGAAGTGTGTTGCCACCAGTGTGGCCTCCAGAGAGCGCTGCTGCGGTGGGCTGGCCAAGTGAGCCCGCCCCTCTAGAGGGAGCCGCAGCAGTGGGAAGCCCAGCGTTCCTGGGTTTTCTAGGGCTCTGTTGCTAGTAGTTACAGGCATGTACACCCCTGTTTTCATTCCCTCCTCTTTCCAGCTGGTGTGTCCCCAGAGAAGCAGTGCTGCTGTTGGCCATGTTGACCTCAGAGTTCAGTAGAAGTAGAGGGAATCCCAGAATCCGTTTTTCTTGGCCAGGTGAAGGGATCTTTTCCTTGGCTGCCTCACTGTTTTGGCCTTGGTCCTCACTGAGTGGCAACTTGCAAAATCACGTCTTCCATGGAGTCTTCCCAGAGGTATAGAACACTTTCTCTTGGCCAGTCTGGCTGAGTCAGCCATATTTATAGAGGGCAGAAATCCCTTTTAATGAAATGTCCAACTGCTGAAGGTTGAGGCAGAATACACCTTTCTAGAAGTAGTGAGAGGGGAGGGGGAAAGGCCTGGGCTCATCTGCCACCAGCTTGCGTCCATTCCTTAAAAAAACCCCTCCTCTGATGCCAGAGGGCTCGGCTGTCATGACTGTGAGGACTGAGGCCTCTGCTGTCTCTTTTAACCATTGTTTTAGTTGAGGTACAGAAACATAACTGTCTTTCGGCAACTTCATGTGGCAAGTATCTCAGAGACCCTTGTGAACTTTGCTGGAGCCCCGCCTTTCAGTGGGGCCTTTGTCCACGTGCGCCGCTGCATGTATCTGACAGGAACGGTTCAGCATAGGAGCCATGATGCCCGTCAGTCTGTTAAAGCAGAGAAGGGCAGAGACCCTGGTCTTGGAATCAGTCTGAACTGGACTGCTTATCGCAGCATTGAGGGAGGATCTATCTGGGGAGAAGACAGTCCTCTAGACACTTCTGGAAAGAGGCTGTAAGGATGAAACCAGGAAAGGCCCTTTGTCACTGTAGCCTGTTTTGAACTTGAGACCTGAGTTGAATACATACACTTTTTCTTTTGAAAAATATGTTTTTATTGGTAGGGAAGATTGTTGACAGCTAAAATTACTCAAGGATATTTTTCAGAGCAATTCAATGTGATTTTAGACGTGTTTCGAACACATGAAGTTACCTTGTATTGAGAGTCTACTAATTCATCTGTCTTAAGTGTTGTGGCCTCTGGTGTGGCTCTCCAGAGACTTGGACAGAGAAAGTGCTGTCAAGTTGTAGCTGACTTACGCTGACCTCTGCTCTCTTTCAAGGCAAGAGAGGAACCAAGGTGGTTTGCCATTGCGTGCCTCTGCATGGCGACCCTGGGCTTATCTGCAGGTCTCCCATCCCATTACTAACCAAGGCTGACCAAAGATCTGACGAGACCGGGCTTGCCGATCCTTAAGCTGGATATCCTGCTAAGGGTTCCTCCTGCATGCAAAGCACGTGCTCTGCCACTGAGCCATAGCCCTCCAGGGTCATAGAGCCAGAGGAGTCAGCCGTGTGAGTCTGTAGTCGCAAAATAGAAAAGAGTCCAGTAGCACTATGGTTGTTGTGGGTTTTCCGGGCTGTATTGCCGTGGTCTTGGCATTGTAGTTCCTGACGTTTCGCCAGCAGCTGTGGCTGGCATCTTCAGAGGTTTAGCACCAAAAGACAGAGATCTCTCAGTGTCACAGTGTGGAAAAGATGTAGGTCATTTGTATCTACTCAGGAGGGGTGGGGTTGAGCTGAGTCATCCTGTAAGAGTTTCCCAGGGTGTGGAATGCTAATGGCGGGAGGCTTCACTGTATCCTGAGGAGGTTCTTTTGCATATGGATTGGTGCTTGATGTGCTAATCTTCTCTGCAGGGCTATTGTCGGGGATAGAATGTTTTGTTAGCCTGGTGTTTTTCAGAACTGGAGCCCATGCTCTGTTCATTCTTAAGGTTTCTTCTTTCCTGTTGAAGTTTTGCTTATGCTTGTGAATTTCAATGGCTTCCCTGTGCAGTCTGACAAAGTAGTTGGAAGTGTTGTCCAGTATTTTGGTGTCCTGGAATAATATACTGTGCCCTGTTTGAGTTAGGCTATGTTCAGCCACTGCTGATTTTTCCGGTTGTCCAAGTCTGCAGTGTCTTTCATGTTCTTTTATTCTTGTCTGGATGCTACGCTTTGTGGTCCCGATGTAAACTTGTCCACAGCTGCAGGGTATACGGGGGTGGCCATGGGGAGCCCACTCAGCCCAGTTATAGCAAACTTCTACATGGAACATTTTGAAAAAACAGCTCTAGAATCAGCACCCCACAAACCTAGTGTATGATTCCGGTTTGTGGATGATACATTTATCATTTGGAGCCATGGGGAGGAAGAATTGATGGGGTTTTTGAATCATCTCAACAACATCCACCTGAACATACAATTCACAATGGAGAAAGAAATCGAGGGAACACTCCCATTCCTGGATACCTTGGTCATCCGCAAAGCAAACTTTCAGTTAGGTCACAAGGTCTACAGGAAACCAACTCACACTGATCGGTACTTACACAAAAACTCCAATCACCACCCCCGACAGAAAAGAGGCATAATGAAAACATTAGAGGATCGTGCAAGACGGATATGTGAGCCGCACTTTTCTGCTACTGTCTTGGCAGTGACCTCCTGAAACATGATCGACTGGATCTACACACCCAGTCAGATCCAGAGGCACTGACAGTGAGTGGCATTCATAGTGTGAACTTTAGAGAGCAGTGTGAATCCCCCACTCCCATTTTTCTCATTGAGTGACACCCTTGCTGCTGATGTGAGCAGCTTTTTACAGATGAAAAAGTTGTTGGCCTCACAGCTGTGTCAGTAGAGTAAGGTTGCTTCATTAAATGCCTCTGCTATACCCACATGTCTGAAAATGCAGCCATGCAACCTTACCACCAAAGATGGTGGTGCCTCGTTTGCAGCCCTTCTGGGCAGCAACCTGAATGCTTCCTAGAGATTAGTGCAAGCAGGAAATCAAGAAATGTAAACCGTTTCAGCCCAGCCCTAAAATGTGGTATTCAGCTGCACCTTGTACTGGCTATTTTACACAGATGGAGAAGTCGTTAAGAGCGATATAAGATGAGCGGCTTGGATTCGCTGCAGGTTCAGCATGTTAATTACACATTGGGGCTTAAACCATAACAGAAACTTGCTAAGGGGGACTCTGGGAGAAATAACTTAAGCCTCTAATTTTGTCCAAACTCACTTTTAAGAGGCATTTGCATTCATCTTTTACCACGTGTGCTTCCCAGGAGTTCCAACCCGCCAAAACAGTGTTCTGGTTTTTGGAGGAAAGGGAGGCCAGGTTGCAGAGAGAGCCAACATGGTGGGAGGGTTAGAGCATCACGCTAGGAATGAGGAAGATTTAATGCTCAACTGGGCAATTTGCTGCCTTTTTATTGAATTGGCCTTACAGGCTTGGGGCGGAGGGCAGCTGTGTGCGCCACCCTGAGCTGCTTCCGGGGAGGTTAAAGTGGAGTAAATAGGGGGAGTGAGTGGGTGGGTGCAGTAGAGGCTTGTGTATCTGGCACATTGCTTGGCAGGAGGGTCTCGGTTCAGTGTAATGAAGGAGGAAACCTCTCCCTCTTCTCGCGTGAGCAGCAGGGGTTCCTATAATGCACTGCTCCTGCTGGCTCCAGTGGTCTCGGGCACTGCTGGGGCCTGGCTGCTCTGGCAGTGTGGCTGCTGGTGCAGTCGGTCAGTCGGTGCTTCTGCAGTGCCAGGCCCCTCCTGGCCATGCTGGTCATCAGGCCCTTCCTCTGAGCCCTCCAGGTTCGAGTCACTGGCGTGGCCAGAGGGCTCGTCGGGGGGGGGGGGGGTCATGACGTTTCCTTTTCCAAGTGATGATTGACGATAGTGGCAAACCATACATTGTTCTTGTCTTCGCCTCGTTCCGTTGTGTGTGGCTGCCGCCTGTCCTTGAGCTTTGCAGTTTTGTTTCCATAATGGGGGGCTGCCGGCAAATTCCTCTTATGCTGCTCTGTGCTCCTCTGCAAAATGGGTGTTCTCATCTCCGTTGCCCAAAAGCAAGCAGGCAGGCAGGCAGGCAGGCAGCATGACCACCATAAGTCTGGCCCCCATAATTTTACAGCAGGATTTTTTCCCACCAGTATTTGGTCTAAAGCAGAATTTGAAATGGATTTGGGGGTTCCCTCGCCAGTCACATTTGTGAGAAAATTTGAAGGATCCTAACGTTTAAATGTTTGCTGTGGAAGGAGTCTGTGAATCCTAGATAGTTGTGGGGTTTCATCTACGTTTGGGACAGAAGTCCAGATGGTTCCTCAAGGAAACAGCCAAGAGGGAAGGTAAGAGGTTTTGGCTAAAAAACAAACTAAATTTCCCAGGGCGGTTTCACATACTTGAGAATTTACCGTTAGAGGTGGAGTTGGAAAGCCCAGCCCGCTTGGTGCCTCTGAAAGCAGTGGAATAAAAGCAGCCTCCAAAAGCCCACGGGTGCTTCTCTGGGTAGAGAAGATCCTCTAGGCCCAACCGGCGTCATTTCCTCCCTCCCCCCCCCCAAAACAGCAGGACAGCTGTGGAGGGGCGGAGGCTTCCTCCAGTCCGGCAGGAAGGGGAGAGGCTTAAAACTCCCTGCAGAGGCGAGTGAGTTTGTATAGGAGCTGAAGGCAGTTTAAACCTTTTTGAAAATCTTCGGTGCTCGGAGTTTACACGCACTTTCCCTGCAGAAGCTGTTTGGTGGTATGTGGTATTCTGTGTTAGCCTCTGTAGTGTCTTTCTCCTATTATATTGTTAGGAAGCTTTTGGTCAATTCCCCTAGCGAGTGTTGGGGTGATTTCTTTCTGGAATGTGGGCGGGCTGAGCACTGAAATGACCAGGATGAAGACCCAGGTGGCTCGGGATGCGCCTGTGCATTTGTTCATTCCTGTTGCTACTTACTTGCATTTTATTTGCCTTTAAGGGCATGACTAGGTGGCATTTGCCCTTCACCAGTAGACCAGTGGAGGGATACATAGAAAACCAGATACCTAGGAAGCTGGAAAACTGTTCACATTTTTTGAGTTGTAGCTTTCAGCTCCCAGGTGAACAGGCACATGGGATTGGTGTGTGGTTAGGATTATTTAAAGCTGCGTCTCTTAAATGAATTAGCAAATGAAATGTGGGAGAATGTGATGTGAAATAGCAGACCCTTGCCCAAAGTCGCATGCTCAAATAACTCTGGATCACTAAACAAGAAAAAGTGTGTTTTCTTTACAATATTTCTTTACAATATTACAATATATTTACAATTACAACAAATGGGAGGGCTGTATTTTAGGGAGGGGGTCTCAGATGCTTCGCTAATGAGTTAGGGACCGTAGACTTCACCACTGTGTTGCCATACATAATATCTGTTGCTTTAAATATGTATCCTATGTACTACCTGTGCTTTATATTTTCTGTCAGTCCTCGGACTGATCATGTTCTGTTTCAGTATTTCTTCTTCTTTGTATTGGATTCTTGCTAATGCTATGTCTTTTTAAACTTGTATCTGTTTGCCCTATGGCACTGTTTATGGAAATGTCCTTGATACTAATCTCATACTGTGTAATCCACCTTGAGTCTCAGTGAGAAAGGTGGACTATAAATGACATTAATAGTAATAATAGTAATAATAATAGTCAGTGGCCTCGTGGCTGTATCTAGAACCAGCTAAAATGTCCTAATGCTGTTCATAGGCAACTGGTGCACCTTGCAGGATGCGACCAGAGTATGGGCCGTAGCGGCCGTAGCGGCCGTAGCGTGCTCCTGCCCCTGGCCCTGCCAAGCTGACAGGGCGCTCCAGTGGTCTTGTGCCAGCAGTCGGTCCCCCTGTTGCCAGGGATCTCTCAGATCTCAGTGGAGGGGGGAGGGCGCGGCGTTACTCCCAAGTATTTCTGTTTCTCTGTTCCCGTACTTGGCATCTTTCCTGACCCTACCCCAAGCTTCAGTGGTCTCTCTCATTAGAAGTAAGAAGCCAAGGTAATTGATGCGGACAGATTTGCCATTCCAAGGTAGTATAAAAACGTATTTTCAGTAGCAGGTTTATTCAACACACCAATCATAAGTTATTACCTACCATCAAACCATCTTCTGGGCAGCTTCAGCAATTTCTGCAGTTCTGTCTGGAACTGTTTTTCCTAACTACTACCCCCCCACCCACCCACACACACCATTGTACGGATGCCCTTAAAATTGTTTAAGGAAACCTTGTTTGCTTAAATCTGCATAAGTGGAGGCTAAACAGAGGCTTTGAGTAAAGGACTGTCCTGTCATCTTCAGGCTCCTCCCATGGCAGACTACGCCGAATGGTCTGCCGTGGTCCAATCTCCAGCCCATTGAAGTTGCTGTTTAGTGGCTTTGAGAAGAAAGACTGCGGCTGCCCCCCCCCCCCCGGTGCCACAGGCCCAAAGGAGGATGAAGGGTGCAAGTGGAGGAGCGGGTGGGCCTGGAAACTGACCCGTGAAGCTCGAGCTGCTTTCCTCCATTTCTGTTCCCTGTTTAAATAGGGAGCTTCTTAAATCCTCGGAAGAAAAAGTTCAGTCAGTGTGTCTGCAAGTTTGTATGGTAAGAGGAGAGAGTCACGTTATTCTGCGAGCTGAGAACTGAGAGAAATACGCCTTTGTGTCTGAGTCTGTTTATTATTTCTAGCCCAAGTGGTAACTGTGTGGGAAATCAGTCTTTGTGACCGGGAGTGTGAATAAACGTTTAAGAATATATAACTATTTTGAAACCACCACGTTTATGGACCTATTCTGAAACCAATACACTTATCAATACTCTACAAAACAGCTCTTTCATCTAGCACAAGGGATCTCTTTTTATCTCACAGCCACCCCTATATACTGACTCTTTTGTCATAATACAATCTATAGCTTAGATTTCCTATATGACAAGTCAAACTGTGAGGGGACTAAGGCAAGAGCTTTTGGTGACAACAGAAACCTTTTGGAAGCACTAAGGAAGTCAGGAAGGTAGTAAGAGAGAGAGAGAGAGAGAAGCCAGGAGGCGAAACTCCAAACTGACCAATGTTTTGTTGGTCAGAACGGGTTATAGCAACACCCACATTTGTCCACCTCAAGGGCTTGCCTGTCTGTCCTCTCGATTGTAGTGTGAAATGGGCTCAGTATCCCTTGCAAGCATTCTTTCAAAAGCCCCCTTCAAAAGTCACTTCTTTAGTTCCTCTTATTCTGAAGCAAAATGCCTTCCGTTACCATTAAGAGGTGGGGTGGTGTTATATGTTGCGCTTTTGGGGGTGCACAGTACCCCACTTGCAGAAGCTCTGACCAAACGTTCCATTCCATGGGAGAAAATGAGGATTGGGGTGGGGTGGGGCACTGAACCTGCTCCCTGTGTGTGAGCAACAACGTGGCTCTTGCTTGTTCCTTTTGTGGGTTTTAGAAGGTATCAGTGTTGGAACTGGCTTTTATACACATGAATTTGCTGCCCCTCTTTTCACGGTGGTGTCGTGTTTCTTTCCATTTAAAGGATTTGTATGTCACTTTAAGCTGCCTTTAAATTTAAATAGTAAATTATTCAGGTTGCACTTGCAGTTGGCCATTTTGAGCTGCTACTCAGCTTTCTGATTTTATTCCTTGCCAGCTTGCTGACCAACCGCTGTGGCTTTGTAGAAAGCAAGTCTTCTAGGCAAAAGCATCGGGCTGTTGTTTCAGTGTTCCTTTACACCCCAAGCATGCTGTCTACACAAAGTCAGCCTTGCACAATCATCATACTTTCTCATTTCTTTTTCTTCCTGCAGCCACTTCCAATGGGTCTCTGGAAGGCTTGGAGAACAGAGAAGGTGGGGTCTGCCAAACACAGTCCATGAAGATCATCATGAAAGTAGGACAAGGTGCGTCAGCTGCTCCACAGTTTCTTGGGGCCTTTTATAAATGTCAGATTGGAGGGTGGGATCGCAGGCTGTTTTGGAATCTCAGAGAGTCTGTCTGGTTCTTTCGGAGTTGTGCACCTTTCTCAGCAATGATAATGAAGATAAAACGCTGGAGCGAGCCCCGCTGGAACTTGGTTTTAGATATGGGAAATCATAGCGATAAACTGTACATTTGTGCTGCTTTTAGGTGTGACCTTTTCAGAACTCTGGGTACTTTTGAGACCTTTATACCATGCTGGAAAATGAAACCTGATGGTGTTCCCTGTTATTCCCTCCACCTTCCATTCTGTTTTAGAAATTTATAATATTCCTGTAGAACAGAACTCGGTGGTGTTGGGCATGATCCACCATCCCTTCTTTTCCCACAGAAGCCATTTCTGGCATGGGAGGAAGATCTTCGATGGCTAGCAGTAGCTGAAGAACATCTAGCTGAGTTTGTTTCTCCTCTGCTACAGGTATTTAAACCCTGGGCATGCCCAGAGGCGCAGGCCAGAAGGCAAGAGCTCTAAAGGGCTCTTGCCCTTTGACTAGGCCTGAGGGCCTAGAGCAGGAAGGAAGATCTGGCAGAAGCAGAAGACAGGCAGACAGACAGACAGAGACTTCTCTGCATTTCAGAGCCTTTCCCCCTTCTCCTGTTTGTGGGTTTTATGCTTTTATTGCCTTTTGTATTGTAAGCCACTTTTGATCTTGGGAAGGTGGGAGTGGGATATAAATAAATGAATAGGCCTCAGCAAAATAACAGGGATACTGCTGTTCCTCTCCTTCTGTTAATTACCATTCCCTCTTATCTGAGGTTGTCCTTGGAGTTATTGGTGCTACAGAGAATGAAACTTGTCTGTCCAAACCAGCTGAGGCCCCACCGGCTTGGATTAGCTGCTTGTCAGGGAGATCCCCAACAAGCAGCTGATCTGGGGGTTTAAATACCCCTTTCCGTGTCACTGCGAAGCATTTAAACCCCACGAACCGGTTCATGAACTGAGGCAAGTTCGTGAAAATTTGTGGTTTGTGAAATTCCACGAACCACACGGTTCATTTTTTTCCTGGTTCGTGCTCACCTCTAGAGCTGGGTTGTGTGAACCTTCCCCGTGGCTTAAGTCTGTGATGTTCTTTGGTCAGCTCTATTAACCTTTTATAGGGGACTGGTTTCCCCTTATCTCTTGGAGTCACATAAATGACAACTGCCAGCTTGAATCCTATGCTCGGTTGAGACTGAAGTAAGAAATAAAACAATACGTTGATTCTTCTCTCCCGAGGGCTATGCTTGGAGTATCAGCTTCCCTATCAATGTACCAGCACAATAACATGGCTTCTCACTTCAGTACATATTAGATTTTTGGCAAGACATCATGCCCTGCTTTTGATCTCCTAGAGAGTCTAGCTGGTGGCATTCTGAAATACTGGGTTCGATGGGTTTGACCCGTTCTGCTGGAGAGTCCAGTGTACGGGAGAAATACGTTTTAAATGAGTTGCCTGTTGGGGTGTGTGGGATTCTGGATGTGGGCTGCTTGGAGCAGATGCCCATCCGTCGTCCCTTCCCTTGACATACTGATGGTTGAGATTTGTGAGCTTTATAGAGTCCCCAGAAGTTTTACTACACAAAAAAGTGGTCCCAACTCAGAGGTGAAACATGGTTTTTGCATGGGTTCAGTTGCTAGCAGGGGAGTGATCCTGTCTTCTAGGTTTAATGGCATTTCACAGTGGAAGCTAAAGAGACTGAGGATATCCACCTGCTGTTTCCTGCATTTCTTTATTGTGAACATTACATGCTTTGAAGAGTTGGGTTTTTTTAAAAGAAACCATTGGTTTAACAAACATATTTATAAATATTGATGCAAGCGAGTCTCTATCTGCACAAAAATGTTTGTAATCCAAGAGCAGGTTGGGAGTGGAGAGGAGGGAGAGGGTGAACAGACAAATGACTGGGGTGGGAAGAACTCTGTGCCCAGAAAGGAATGGCTTGCTCCCCATTTCTGGCAGAGATCTGCTTGCTGATCAAAGTAGATCGGTCCTGTGAACCAAACAAGTGCCTTGCAGTGAAGTTCAAACACAACACAGACTATGGTTGTTGTGGGTTTTCCGGGCTGTATTGCCGTGGTCTTGGCATTGTAGTTCCTGGCGTTTTGCCAGCAGCTGCGACTGGCATCTTCAGAGGTGTAGCACCGAAAGACAGGGATCTCTCAGTGTCAAACTGAAAACCGTGTCAAACTGAAAACAACACAGACTGTTTTCTTTGGCTGCATCTTGTGTATATCCCTACAGTTGTCCGATGATATCAACCCAAATGCTGGACTCACTCTGTGTTTCTCATGTGTGCACATAGCATGCTTCCTCCAGAGATCCCAATAACATCACTTCCTGTTGAAAACTGGAAGCTGTAGGGTCTTGGTGGGGGGTCAAAGTCAGCCCCAAACATAGTATTTTTGTACAAAACCTCACAGAGCACATCCCTAAGCCTGTATATTCACAAGTAAATCCCTTGGAGTTCAGTGGGTCTTACAGGCAAGTTTATGATTGCCGCCACAGTCTATTTCAGTTATGCTACAATAAGAAAGAAACATGCCTTGAATCATCTCCAGAGTGCCTCCCCTTCTCCCCTGACCCCAGTTCATACATACTCCTATCCCTTCCCCATCTGACTTCTCCATCAGCTTCATTCATCTGATGTCATGTAGTAAACAACATCTCTCTGTTTAAACACCGACCTTCCCAGCCTTCCTGTAGCTCCTCTTCTCACTTTCCTTCGCTTTTTTGTGCACTCCAGAAACAGATTGGCTGCTGGGTGGAAGCACAGGGAGAAGGGAGGAGGCAGGGAGGGGGTGCCTGAGCTCCACTCTTCTTGGCAAGAGCCCACATGTGCCCTCCCCTCCGACCAGGTGCTGAGACACCCGCCAGCCACATGGTGTATCAGCAACCATAGCAATCTGCTGGCACTGTCAACCACCTGCCCAAATTCTTGCACACCCGGGCCCAACAGCAGCTGGCGTTGCTGTTCATCTTGCTTGCCTCAGCCACTCCTCCTCCGCACTGTGTGGAAATACCAGACATTTAAATGTCCGGTATTTTCTTTGAAGATTTCCCAGACAGTCCAAGAAAGTATCAGATTGTCGGGGTGAAAACTGGACACCTGGAAATCCTAGATATCCCAGCCCAAGGTAGCTTTGTGTGGGTGGGCAGTGGAGTGGGCAGACAGAGCGTCTACCTTCATTTGTGGCGGAGGGAGCATCCCTGACAGTAATTGCATCCAAGCTTAATTCTAGCTTCAGGTTTAGTGGTTGTTTCAGAATCTTCACAGCTGCAGTTCTTAAAAGTTTGCCAGATCCTTTCCCTTCCTTTCCCGTTACAGCACTTTTGGCCACAGCCTTGAGCCTAATCCTGCATTAACGAACAAAAGCCAAAATACTACTACTACTACTAACAACAACAACAACAACAACAACAACAACAACAACAGTAGGGGAATCTCACTCCAAACACAACATTTTTCTAATTTTAGGTTGAATTGCTAAAAGGTAAGGTGCCAGTGACCTTGGCAGTATATGGGTCCTTATCTTGTAAAAGAAAGGAAAAGCTCTGATGAATATTTGTGAGCTCATTCTTCTCAAGTATTGAAGTAATCCATCTTTCTCTCTCCTTGCTGAAATTTGGTCATTCAGTAACTAGATGGGCCAAGGTACCTATCTTCCCTGTATTGCAGAGACACCTGTGTTCTGAAAAGGGAGTTCTCAAAAAGCGATCTTTCATTTCTGGAGTTAATATAGGGCTCAATCTAGCAGCCAAGAAAATATCTCAGTATCGGGGTACTGTCATGGACTTTAAATATGCTGGTAAAGTAACCGGAGGTTCATTGTTAGTCTTCAGTGCAGTCCCACATTGGGACTGCACAGATATGGGCCAGCCGATGGAAAGATTTTTCAAGCTCTCCAATGCTAGAGAGTGCTCCTCCCCAGCAACACACTTGTGCAGAGCTTCCCACCGAATGCAGTGTTGCTGGGCAGAGCAACCCTTCTTCCCTCAGTTCCTTTCTTGCCACCATTGAGAAAGGTTCTTTCTATCTCTCTCTCTTGCTCCTTAGTCTTTCTTATCTTTCCTATTGTCTCTTTGGGATCACGATGTCTACAGCATCTCAGAAGGCACTGTCGAAGGCTTTCACGGCCGGAGAACGATGGTTGTTGTGGGTTTTCCGGGCTGTATTGCCGTGGTCTTGGCATTGTAGTTCCTGACGTTTCGCCAGCAGCTGTGGCTGGCATCTTCAGAGGTGTAGCACCTTTTGGTGCTACACCTCTGAAGATGCCAGCCACAGCTGCTGGCGAAACGTCAGGAACTACAATGCCAAGACCACGGCAATACAGCCCGGAAAACCCACAACAACCATCAGAAGGCACTGTTTAAAAAATGTACCCGCTGCAGTACAAAGATGACACACTCGGACAAGCATGAGCTAGCTATGTTTGCTCTGCCTCGGAGAAGGCCACAACGCGGGGGCTTGCCCACACTGCAAACAGGTTACCCCCAGGGCCAGAAACGATCGGGCTGCGTGCCTAAAAGGTGCTTTATGGGCATTATCCCTCACAGTCTCCAATAAGCCGTCTGCTTCCCATTCAGCCAAGCAGGATTCCAAATCACACTCTGAATGTGATCTGCCCAGCTCAATAGCCAGTACACCAGATCCACAGTGGAACCTGCTTCGGTTCTGACACCTGACCCGATGTCTGACCCCATGAGGCCCCCGGCTCCCACCCAAGGGTACGAGGTCAAAGTTGGAATTGAAAAGACACCACTCATTTTCTCGAGAGGACCGAGTGACATTGGAACCTCTATCTAAAAAGAGCAAGTCTACGTCAAAACACTTGCAGAAATTGGCATCGAAGCCCTCACATCAGCGCCACCAATCTTTGTCCTCCTTTCCATCCCTTATCATTGAAGAGGAAGTCCTCCAACAACCAGCGACTCCATCACCACCACCCACTCTTCTGCATAGGGATGAAGAAGTCATGAGCCCTATCGAGTAGATCCAACCTACCTTCTCTCCAGATCCAAGTGCAGTTCCGTGCTTGCCGTCAACCTCGGTTACTACACCTTCGAAACTGACGCCAGCATCTTCTGCGGCATGGAACCCACTTCAAACAACCCAGACTCCTCTCTCCGCGTTTCAGGGTATGCCAATTCAGATTCCGAATTGGTAGGACTTTCTCTCATGGCTCCAGTCTGCGCCACTTTTTCCTTCATCGGTTCCACCTTTGGTTCCAATCGGGACCTTACCAACTCGAGCGCCTCTGGATCTGACAGGGTGATCCATCAGATCATGTTGGTTCCATGACCGTTTGCCTACCCTGTCAGAATGCTCGGATGAAGAGGAAGTGGCTTCTCACCATTCCGATCCAGTGTCAGAACCTGTGTTGGATCTCTCCCCAGAGGAAGCAGTAGGGGACACTACATCTGTCTCTCCAACTGAAAATTCCCGCCTATTTTCCAAACAAATGCTCTGGATGGCATGTGCTCTGGACCTAGACGTGACTGCTACCACTCCCAAAACCCAAGAGCAAGGTGCTCCAGGCACTTTACTCCAGCTCACCAGACTCAGTAGCTTTTCCACCGGTGGAGGACCTCTTGGACATTGCATATGCAGTCTGGGAGAAACCAGCGTCAACACCTGCTACATCATGCAAGCTAGAGAACACCTACAAGCTCCAGCAGAAGGATTGCATTTTTCTTTTTACATACCCACGTCCTTCCTCCTTCGTTACTGGAGAGGAACAATCTAGACACCGCTATGGCTCCCGTTCATCCTCAGTGGATAAAGAAGGCCAAAACTGGATGCTCTTGGGCACAAGACATATTCATCAGCAGCACTTGAATTTAGGATCACGAACTACCAGACTATCATGGGTTTGTATAACTTATTCCTGTGGGACTGATTATCCAACTACTGTCAGGATCTACCATCAGAGAGGAAGACACTCATTCAAGCGCTTCAGCGGGAGGAGATAAGGCTTGCCAAGCAGCAGATGTCTGCTGGCAAACATGCCGCAGACTGTTCGACTAGAGCCATGGCCTCAGCTTTGGCACCACTCATGGCTACACTCCACCGCTCTTCCTCAAGAGAAATGCAATATGATTGAAGACTTCTCATTTGAGGGATCATCGTTATTCTTGGAACACACTGATGAATCTCTTCAGCAGATGGAGAAGAATCAACAGATGGCACGTTCACTAGGTGTCATCGCCTCTCAGCACCAGCAGCAACAACAGCTTTCAGGCTACACTACCAGAGTCGTCAGTCTTACCAGCACCAAGGTGCTCCTACAAGCCTTATCAATCTTATCAACAAAGTTCATACTTCACCTACCCTCGTAGAGGAACAGGAAGGTCCAGCAAACCTAGATCCAAGCAGCCTCAACTAAGTTTTCCAAAGTCAGGGCAGGGGCAAAAATCTCTTTTCTGATTAACCTCCTAATAGTCCTAAATGTTCAGGGATAGGTTGGCCCCTTTCATGGACCATTGGGCATAGATTTCTATGGACTCCTGGGTCCTTCAAGTTGTGCGTTACGGTTACCGTTTACATTTTACGAAGTTGCCACAGTTATCTTTACCTTGCAACGTATCTACGCACCCAGTTGAAGCCCTCTCTCCGGTAATCAAAGAGCTCCTTGCTAAGGGAGCCATTCAGAGGATTTCACCCCAAGAATCTCCAAGGGGCTTCTTTTCCAGATACTCCCTGGTGGAGAAAAAGGACGAAGGATTCCGTCCTATACTACACCTTCACCAACTTAACTTGTTCGTTAAAGGTGAAAAATTTAGAACATTGACCCTCTCCTGTGTCTTACAATATTTAGAACCAAGCAACTGGTTCGCAGTCATTGACCTCAAAGATGCCTATTTTCATATCGCAATATACCCTGACCATGGGAAGTATATCAGATTCTACTTCCAAGGAGAAATCTTTCAATATTCACTCCTCCCATTTGGCCTTTCATCTGCCCCCCCCCCCAAGTATTTGCTAAATGTATGGCAGTTGTGGCCGCACATCTGAAGTCTAGGGCTGTTCCGTCTACCCTTACCTGGACAACTGACTACTGGTTGCCTGATCTTGAAAATCTCCTACAGGAGCGGATTGAGATCACCATCCAGACCACGTCTCATTTTTGGGGGAGGGGGGATGCACCAAAACGGCGTTCCGGAAGATCCAAAAAGAGATCACATGGGGGGCTGCCCATGTGATTCCTCTGCCTCCCCACTGCCAGTGTCTTTAGCAGCAGGTGGCAGCGGAGGCAGCAGCAGGTAGGAAGCCGGGGGTGGCCGTGCAGGGGGGGCCGCCGTGTGGGGGGCCTCTGGAGCAGGCCCCGTGGCCAACCATTGCTGCTGCGGCCTGTGCTCCCAGCATGCAGGCTGGTTGAGGTGGCCTGCAGCGGCCTCCGGAGCAGGCCCCATGGCCAGCCGCCACCACAGCAGCCTGTGCGGCCCGTCCTCCCGGCCTGCGGGTTGGTCAAGGCGGCCTATGGCAGCCTCTGGAGCAGGCCTCGTGGCCAGCCGCTGCCACGTCAGCCTGCATGGCCTGTCCTCTCAACCTGCAGGCCAGTTGAGGCAGTGCGTGGCCCGTGGCGGCTTCCGGAGCAGGCTGCGTGGCCAGCCAGCACCATCCTCCTACAGACTGCAAGCGGTGTGAGTATCTCCGGGGGGAGGGGGTATTCTGCTTGCTTTGTTGACTGTTGAATGTTACTGTATGTCCCCCCCTCCATGTGGACTGGAATTTTTTATTTAAAAATTTCTGCTTTGCTGGCTTTCTGTTGAGATGCTCTATTCTGGCTAGAAAAGACAGATTTGGGGGGTGGAGCCTGAGGGGTGGGTGGGTGTTGCCAGGAGGTGTGGCATATGCAAATCAATCATGCCAATAACACACTTCCGATGATGTCAAGGAGCGTGGCAAACACTAATGAGTTATGCTAATGAGTTCCTGCAGCTTTTTTTCTACGAAATGACCCCTGATCCAGACCATGTCCCGTCTAGGACTAGTGATCAATTGGAAGAAATCTGCCTTAATATCCACACAAAATATACAATTTATTGGGGCTAGGTTAGAGTCCACAGTGGGGAGATCCTTCCTACCATTAGACAGGGCTAGATCCTTCCAGTAACTAATTGCCAGATTTAAAAACAACTGTTTTCAACCTGTTATAAGAATTCAGAAACTCCTAAGACTTGTGGCTTCTGCTATCAGTGTAGTCCCTTTTGCCCGCCTCCACAGAAGACCACTCCAAAATTGGTTCATATGACACTTTGACAGAGAAGGAGACTCTCTGTTCCCAGGGCAATAGTTAGGTCTCTGGTCTGGTGGTTCCTAGAGGCTAACCTTCTCCAGGGAACGCTATTTGGAATAGTTACCTGAAACTTGTATTACTACAGATGCTTCCCTCATGGGGTGGAGCGTACACTGTGGGGAATTATCAGTGCAGGGAACATGGTCACACTCGGAGTGTTCTGTGCACATTAATGTTCTGGAACTGAGGGCAATCAGGTACTCCCTTGCTTCTTTTACAGATCTTCTCTGTGACAAGAGGGTCCAGGTCCGCACAGACAACAGAACCACCCTCTATTATGTCAACAAGCAGGGAGGAACGGCCTCACTGATCCTCTGCTCCAAAGCGGCAAACAGATCCAAACTCCTTGAGGACACATTTCAAATCCCCTGGGAGCGGGCCCTGTTCTACTCTTTAATAATAATAATAATAACCGATTTATATACCGCCCTTCAGGACAACTTAATGCCCACTCAGAGCGGTTTACAAAGTGTTATTATTACCCCACAACAATCACCCTGTGAGGTGGGTGGGGCTAAGAGAGCTCAAGAGAACTGTGACTCGCCCAAGGTCACCCAGCTGGCTTTGTGGAAGAGTGGGGAATCAAACCCGGCTCTCCAGATTAGAGTCCCGTGCTCTTAACCACTACACCAAACTTTCCCACCCATACCCCTAATTCCCAAGGTTCTCCACAGAATCCATCACTTCCATTCACACTGCATCCTGATCACCCCTTTTTGGCCACACAGAGACTGGTTTCCAACACTGTGGGAAATGGCTCAGGGTTCATACATAAACCCTCCGGAGGTTCCAGATCTTATCCACAGAGGGCAGGTGCTACATCATAACATAGTGGTTCTCAAGCTTACAGCCTGGCTTCTACTCCCAATGTAGCTCCCTTCTCTAGAGAAGTAACCCAGATTATGTTAAACATTCGTAAACAATCAACCAGATCTTCCTACAGGCATAAATGGTCTCGCTTCTCCAAATGGATAGCCGAAACAACTTTTTCTCCCTTCTCCTGCCCTTTGGCAGTCATATTCAATTATTTGTTGTCACTGTTGAAGAGTGGTCTAGCAGCCTCGTCAATTAAGATCCACCTGGTGGCTATCTCCACTTTTCATGGAGATGGTAAAACAGTGTTCTCACACCAGGCATCTAAACAATTCCTGAAAGGAGTAAATAACACCTTCCCACCTAGAAGACTTCCACTACCATAGTGGTGCCTATCCCTAGTGTTGTGTCAACTTATGTTAGCACCTTTTGAGCCCCTGGCCTCTTTTGATCTTGACCGCCTCTCCTGGAAGGTCGCCCTGTTGGTTGATGCTCTGCACTCACTTTTGGCTTGAACATCTCACACCCTCCTCCACTGGTGAGTAGCTTGCTATACTCCCAGTGTGGGACTGCACTGAAGACCGACAATGAAAACAGTGTTACGCTTACCTGTAGCAGTTGTTCGTCTAGGTCTTCGTGCAGACACACATTCCCTCCCTCCTACCCCGCTGTGAGATTACTTTGACTTCCAGTGGCATAGGAGGAACTGAAGGAACTGCATTTGAGAGCTTGAAAAATCATTCCATCAGCCAGCCTGCGCCCGCGCAAAGACGTAGATGAACAACAGTTACAGGTAAGTGCAACACCGTTTTCAAGTCCATTATAGGCAAGAAAACAGACCCTTCTTGCTCGCCGATTTGTGCTCCTGGAATCTATAACTGCTTTTTGACCCTTTGGAATGCGGTTTTCTCACTTCCCAGAAAAAGTAGTAAAATTGGAGTAAAACCTAATTGTTCCAGTCTCTGATCAACTAGCCTCTTCCATTTATTCTGGATCTTCTCTTAATCTAAAAAAGAGTATAGATCTGTAGTTTAAAAGGATCTTAATTCTAAGTCTAAATGCATCTAGCGAAGCTGTTGATTCTAATGAAGAGATCGCTTCTTCTTGGCGGATAGCTATACTGGATACACACTTTGGTAACCTGGTTATTTTTCTCAGAAATTTTAATAAGAAGGCATCAATAGTCTCGGACATACCTTCGACCCACACTCGGGCACCATAAAGTATCATTTGATTAATTCTACCCCCCCAAAATCCTTATAACTGCAGGGTAATATTGCCCTCCTTTTGTGTGAAAAAAATGTTTCAAGGCATTTAAATATGGTGTTAACTTATAGGAAATAGATTGGAACTGATTTTTCCAAGATAGGTCTCTGGAGAATGTAATTCCTAAATATCTAAACATGGCTTGTTCAGTGTTGGTATTTACTATCCTCCAGCACTTTTCCTTCGATCGGCCTCCTCCTGCAAAGACGACAACTTTGGATTTCTCAGCACTTACAATTAGGAAGTTTGCCAGTTGAGTGATTCAGAGAGTGAGAGATGGCTCAGAAACCAGAAGCAGATATAAATAGCTGTGTCTGGCGGCCAGGAATGAGATGCTGGGCCTGTTACGGGGTTCCCTCTTTTCTCTCTCTCCTCCTCCCCCCCCCCCCCATTTTGGTACTTTATATGCTATGTTTCTTCTCCATTGCTAAAAACTGAAACTTGCAGAGTGCAAGTAAGATCTGCACATTAAACAAAGGAATTAGTGTTAAGTGTGTTCTGATTACAAAATTGGGATTTTTTCTGTTCTTGTGTGAGACTTTTGTTGCACTGAGAAGCAGTAGTGTGAGGTTTCCAATCCTTGGCTTTTATTATTTATTCAGATATTTATACCATTCCTTTCTTCTTGGCTTCATTGACACATTGTAGGCTGAAACAAAATATTTCCTCTTGATCTACCTAGAGGCAGGTTTTGGATGATGTAGAAATAACAGTAGCTAAGCCCTAGAGCGGAATGTGGATACACAGGATAGGGGAGGTGGGTCGGCCTCTGGGAATGAGACGGTGGGGGCTGCAACCCCTCCCGCTGCCCCCAGACATTGCCAAGGTCAAGAGAAGCCTGGAGCATTTGCTGATCAGTGGTGACCAAAGAAAAGACGTCCGTGCCCTGTGTGCCCGTGCATTCACGCGTGTCAGGCGGGTGCCACGGCTCGCTCTGTAGGTTAAGGAAGGTGCACGTAGCGAGCCACCGACTGCCCACTGAGACGTCAAGGGACTTCCAGCATCCGTTCCCTCTCCTGCGGCATCTTGGGGTTCTGTGTCGCCTGCACAGTCCGTGTCTCCTGCACCGAGCTCACGTGGCCCCCGCGTTGCTGTTCAGCAAAGGATCGAGGCGGCGTTCAGCACCGATCATTTAGGCGAGTCACGGCGGCAGCTGCTCCCCCTTGGGCGGATCCTCATCCCGTCTCTTCTCTGTCTTTTGTTCCTAGATCCCAACGCTGTGATGCCAGAGCAGCTGACGACCAGCCGGCCCAGCAAGGAATCTGACAATAATGTGAAAATTGCCACACAGAGCCCACGTAACAGATTCCCACCTGCTGTGGAGGATCCTGGGAAGCCAGGTAGCATTCTGCATGGTACTGAAAATAACGTCAAGCCCCTGAAATTGTAGACTAAGTCATAGCAATCGTGCCACAGCATCAAATGCTTAACAAACCTTTTAAAGCCGATGTGTCAAAAGAACTAAAATTTTCCATTTGGAATAAATTGTACAAGTATTAAAAATGTAGGTTTCTCCTCACATGTACAAGCTGTCTGCTTGTGGCTGAGCAATTCCTCAGTCTTTTATGGCTAGGATTAGAACGGGGTGAGCAAGAGATTGGTGGTAGTTCTGGCCTGGCTGGGCAGCCTCCGCGTTTATTGAACCCGAATGCTGCACCAAGGACGTGATTTTCAGTACCTGAGATGGATTTGCCTGGCGTCACCTGCTTCTGCTTGCTGTGGGCTGGGGAAAAGAAAGTTGCCACCAACACCCTCCCTATCACTTCCGCCCCCTTCATACTCTTATTAGGCATTACCTGCGTATTTTCTGAGCCATTTTTTAAGCATCCCTGTGATAATCAGTATTTGTTTTATTATCCTTTGGTCTGCTAGTGAAGATGAGGTCTGGAAGATGGAGGGCTTTCCTAGAGGCATAGAGACAGAACCAAATACATTTAAATAGCAATGTTACAATGTTGGTGCCTTAAAAGAAGGGAGAAAAAACCTTGTAGCTGGGAGGTGAGAAGCTGCAGTACAGGTAACACAAAAACTCTGCAGACAGCCCTGAATCTCACTTGATACTTTAAAGCTTTTGCCTGTTTTCCCATTCTTTTTTGGCATTTTTTAAAAAAACACAGTAGTGTTGCAGCCTTGGTGCTGTTAAAAAAAAAAGACCAAAAAACCCCCTTGTGAGTTTCCTCAGCAATCGACTGAGGAAACTGACCAGTCTTCAAAGCCTGCAGGAGGAACGGGGCATTTTTCTAGTGCAGAAATAAAAAACTGACACCACTTCCGTTCAACTCCCTCTAAGTGTAGAACTAAAGAATCGAAGCCGTGTGGGGCCAGAACCAGTGAATAAAGCAGGTCTGATTGTCAGGGATTGAAGATGCAGCAAACCCAATGTAAAGTTCACCATGTGGAAGAGGCCTAACTTGCTTTTTTTTAAAGAAAGGTTTCTGATTCACCTGGGTTTTTTAGTTGTTTGTGAGACTGTTGTAGCCTGTGTCTGTTGACACCTCTTCTGCAGAAGATTCTCTTATTGCTTGTGGCTCAAACTTGGCAAATGCAATCCGGTCTGCGGGCCAGGAGAAGAATTCCCTTTGCTACTTCCCTCTCAATCCCTCTTCAGAGGGGGCTCTTCCTTTTCGTGCCCTTCTGCTCAGCTGGGTCCTGGCAGCTGGACATCTCTTGGCAGTGGGGGAGAAGCTGCTCAACAGGTTTTGTGAGCTGGGCCCGTGCAGAAGGCCTTTGAGGAGGTTTCCTAAGTAAGATCAGATGGAAAAGGGGGGAGCAGGCCGTGAGGACTGGCAGTTTCCCCTCTGGGTAGTCGTAACAACTACGGCCTGTTGGAACCAGAAGAGGAGCCTGGCAGGTTTCCAGCTCTTTCTCTCGTCTGCAGAGAAGGGGCTCCGCAAGCTGGATATGAGCCGTTTCTGAAGGGTGTAGAATCACCGAGAAGGAGCGGCTGCTTCCCTCGGTATCATCCAGGCTTGCTTGAGGCCTGCCTTGGTGCCCTGGCCTGAGGATGCAGCCAGGCTTTGAGCTCTAAACGTCCCACGGCCTGGCCCTGGAAGTTGGGCAAGCATGCGCTCAGCCCCTTGGCACTGCGCCCCAGAAAAGCCACTAGACATGGCCGCGATAGACCGCCTGCTTGGCATACGCATGGGCCCAGGCGCACTCGTCAGCATCTCCAGTTACAGAAGGGATCGGGTCGCTTTTCCTCCACAGGGTGGTGAGGCAAAGGCAGCCACGTGCCAGCTGCTGCTTCCCTGTGCCAGTACAGGAGGCGGCTGTCAGTTACTGTGGCTGGCTATGTGAAGAAATAGAGCGCAGTGCTCGTTCCTGGCAGCAGAAGCTGGGGCCTCGTGAGCAGTCTGGGATGTGGGTGCCTTCCACTTTCCAGTCCCGTTCCAGACTTCTTACAGCCAAAGTGGTGGTTGAGATTTCTGTCTGCTAAGGAGGGAGAAATGCCTGCCCTCTACTCCAGTCAAACGAACTCATTAAGGTATGATAAGGATTTAAAACTATTCTATGCCTGCTCAACTGCAGCTCTTAAAAGGCAGGCCAGAGATGATCATAAGAGGTTTTAGCAAGATGTTGAGGTGCCACCATGGAGGGATTGTGGAACTCGCTTCTGGCTGCCCGAGTGTTGCATGGGTGGAAGTGAGCCCAGGGGCACTTGAGCCCATCACGGCTGAGCAAGTGGGAGGGAGAGGAAAGACCCCAGCTGCCAGGGGCTTAGCAGGGGTGGAACAAGCCGCTCAGGTAGCCCAGAGGTGGGTGCAGGGGGAGACCTGGTTGTCTGCTGCAAAATCCATCACCAACTTTTGTCCTTTCTGTTTTCTTCCCCAGATCCTGTTAACCAAGATGGCCAAGATACTCAAAGCCCCACAGATGGGTTCTTCAGCTCCAAGGTGGCCGTGTTTGCGGCCATCGGTGCCGGCTGTGTGATCTTCATCCTCATCATCATCTTCCTGGTGGTCCTCTTGATCAAGCTCCGCAAGCGGCATCGGAAGCACACCCAGCAGCGGGCAGCAGCCCTGTCGCTCAGCACCCTGGCCAGCCCCAAGGGCAGTGGCAACGCAGGCTCTGAGCCGAGTGACATCATCATCCCCTTACGGACTACAGAGAACAATTATTGCCCTCACTATGAAAAAGTGAGCGGGGACTACGGCCATCCCGTCTACATTGTCCAGGAAATGCCTCCTCAGAGCCCAGCCAACATTTACTACAAAGTGTGAGGAGCTGCTTTGGCACCCCACCAACAGAAGAGCACTCAAAGCCAGAGGGGTGGGCTGAAGAGCCCCCCGCCCAGCCCGAGTAGCGTGCTTGTCCTGAAAAGCAGCCTCGTGCAAGAGCATTTAGTTGTGTAGTTTGGAGCAGGGGGAATCCCAGGACTCCGCGGGGAGGGAAGTCCCTTGCCCCTTCCCTGAGCCCCAAGGTAGTCCCAGCATGTTTGGTTGCCCACAGCTTGGGCTCTGTGCCTTTCCTCACTCTTCAACATGCCTGGCGATGCCCAAGAACTTCCTGCCAGCTCTTCAGGCTCCTTTTTTTTTATAATTTTAAGTAGGGGGGGTCGGCCCCCAGGGCCTGGGTGTTCTGCACTGTTGGGAAAGTCTGCCTGTCCTTGGTGTAAGAAAGATGGAAACCTTCACAGAGAGGAGACTTGTCTGGCCCCAACTTTGTACTACTATAATAATTTTAAATATTTTTGTACCTTTTTTAAACACTTTGTGAAACGTTGGAACTCTTTGATCCTGAGCCTCTTTGTCTTCCCTTTCTGCAGCCTGCCCTCTTGCCCCCTGCCACTCCTGGCCCCGGGCTGCCCTCAGCAGCGGGGAGGGTCTTCTCCGAAGCCGCCTGCTGGGGTCCCACCCTTTTACACTTAGGTCTTCACTGGTCATAGCAGACATTTGGGGCTGTTATTTTAAGATCGTCTTTAGAGAGCGAAGCAGTCTAGTGTCGGAGCGAGGGTCCCGTCCTGAATCAAGCAGGAAGGACGCTTTCTCTCTTAGCCATGGCGGGACCCCCCCCCCGCACCACCCCCCAGCGCCACTTCTTTGCTGTGACAGGCACTGTGGGGAGGGGAGGGGAGGAGGACTTGTTTGTGGCAAGAACCTGCTGGAGGGGTGTGATGTGCCCTGCGAGAGACATTCAGTCAGAATCCCTGTGGCTGAGAGGCGAGTCAGTGTCAGAAGCCGAAGGCAAGTTTTGCTTCCCCGTGAGGAATCCTTGAGAGCAGAGTTCTCCAGTAGGCATTTCCTTAGTTGGAGAGGAAGCTCCCACGTGGCCTATCCAGGTCCCCCCATCCTGGGTTCTGTGTCTTGGTCACTCTAGGAAGTCACAGGGGTGAGCTCCTGCCTCAGGATGGGATGGGACAGGACAGCCCCCCGATAGCCTCTCTTCAAGAGACTCTGAAGTCCATGTTCCTTTCTGGCTCGAAATGAAGAGGGAATCCAGTGGCAGGCTGATTTCAAAGCTGCTGGCAGGTGTGGCCAGAGAGCAGCCGGGTGTTATGACAGACAAGGCCCATCTGGGGACGGAGCCATCTGTTCCTGTCCACAGTGGCCGCCTTGGAAACTGCACCAAGAGGGGAATCTTAGCCAGCTGGCCGAAGTTGGGGCTGGCCGGCCACTGTGCACTGTGAGGAGCACGGGCTGCCATAGAGCCTTCTTGGGCCAGAGGGAGAAGCAGGAGCAAAGCAGGTCTTTGCTTCAGTGTGTTTCCAGTATCCATTCTCCCCAGATGCCTTCCAGGAGGGGGGAGTTAGTGTCAGGCCACTGTTCCCACCACGTTGTTGCTCTGCCAGATGTGAGCAGAAGCAGGCCCTCCCCTGATACTGCTCCCAAGGCCACTCAGCAGCAGAATCGAGGGCAGTTGTGGTCGAGTCTGTCGTAGGAATTGTCACACAATCATCTGTGCCTCTTCATGCAGGAATCCATTGTGGAGGGCAGGAACCAAATCTGATGCTTGGCTGGCACTGAGAGCCCAGCCAATCACCATGCACTAGAGGCGGGGCTCAGCTCCTCTGATAGCATCAGCACACTCCATTGTCTGCTGTAGTCAGGGCATGAGCACCAATCAAAGACCCTGCTGTAGCGTTTCCGTAGCCTCGCACCATTGGGTGGAGTTAGTTGCCATCTTTTCCATAGGGGGAGGAGCCATGTCATTGTCCATAGCTGCAGGCTGAAGAGCAGTTTGGTGCTTCCAGACTGGCTCTCTCTTCCATTACCATATTGTGTTTGTCATGCCAAAAGCCTTACTTTGCATGGAGGAGAAGAGAGTGTGATTAGCAAGTCTTGCACACTTGAAGTCACCCTGGTTGGGCTTCCTATTATCCAGGCTGGCCCCATTTCTGCTCTCCCCTTCCCTCCTAGGAGAGAGAGAAATGCAGCCACTCGATACGCTTCATGGCCCACATTGGGGGGCCCCACATCCTCCTGGCCAAAACAGCCGCTGCCTACCTTGGATAGGCTCTTTGCTGCACCAAGCCTTCCTTGGACTCTGGAGCTAACCGCTCGCTGCTGCTTCCAGATCGGCCAAGGTGGCAGCTGATCTCTGGCGGTGGACAGACGTCTGCACTTGTGGGTAGCTCAAAGCAGCAAGGTTGTCTCCATGCACATGCACATGCTATGCTATGCTCTGAAACCTCCCTATGTTTCCCTTTTTTATACAGATTTAAAACTCTTGCACAAGGCAATAAACTGGCCTCAGGTTGCCTTCACAGGGGCAGAACAGAATGGCAGGAACTTTGCTCTACTTTATGGCTGATCTCTTGGTCCCCAGATCAGAAGTTTATGGAATTGACCTTATGAAGTAGGGTTAATCCAGTCGCCATTCTCAAGAAGTGGTTTCATTTGCCCCCTACAGCCCCCCCCCCAGTCTCTCTTTCCCCTATGCAGTCTCTGTGCAGGATGGGGAGAGGTTTGTGCTTGGGGGGGGGGCGGTGAGGGCTTTGATTGTTGTGCCCTCGAGGCGTGTCCAGTGGAGGTCATCCAAGTATGCAGGATTCTCAGGACTCCACAGATAAATGACCAGGATTTTTAAATTTTCATTTTTAAAAATTTTGCCTACTTCCTTTTTTGCCACAAGTGTAGGATATTTAATACTGCTTAAAGCAGGTGAGGGGATTCTTTAGTTTGTGTGTGATAGTTGTATCTAGAAAGCCCTGAGAGAGTGAAGGGTGCTGGGTATCCTTTGGCCTGAGACTGTTCTTTTTTTAAAGCTCCCAGTCTATTTTAGATACTGACATGCTTCCCAACCTTCAGAAGAGTTTTAATGTGTGCAGGTCACAGAGCAGTAACCATTCAAATGTTAAGCCCCTCATGCTGAGCTGCTTGCAGGTCTGGGGAGGAGACGTACATGTACAGTTCTCAGCGGCTGGAAAAGAGGATGCAGCCCAGCCAGCAGGTTGCCTGAATCCGTTTCTTAAGCAGCAAGAAGTAGGTGGCAGCTGTAAGATGAGAAATTGATCTGAGCTGCAGTTACTCCTTTCTCACTCAGTCACTCAAGATTGCACCTGAAAAAAATGTATTTTCTGTGAGGAAATAGCATTGTGCATGCATGAACATGGTTGGAAGCCTCCGTCAGCATTAACTTCCTGCCATGTGAAAATGGGCCAAAATCAAGCTCAGGGTGTGCAGCAGCTGCGCACTCAGTGCAGGGAATTTCACCCCACCCACCCCCACTCCCCCATTGAGTTCTTCCCCTCTGCATCTCCCCCACCCCAGGCTTGCCTCAGGTGTGATTTCAAGAGACTCTGAGAAGCTGCAACAACAAACGCAGCCTGGCTGAGCAAGCCCCGGGAGGGGGCGGGGGGAGCAGAGGGGAGGTTGACCAAACGTCTTGTTGGGCACCTCCGTCTCGCTCTCAAACTCTCTCTTGTGATCGTCGTTCCCATCAAAAGGACTTTTTTATTTGAAGGTTTTGTTTTGTAAATAACTAGTCTGTTTTGGAAGAAATAATGTAAAGATGTTTTGTATAAACTCTGGATTATTTTCTGGTTGCTTTTTCTTAGAAAAAATGAGAACTAAAAAAAAATAACCACAAGAACGGGTGTACAACATTTGTCATTATGCCATTGGGTGAAGAAGCAGGGGTTTCTCTGTCTGCAGAGGAGCCGGTCTGTGGGCATCCCCCCTGGGGAGGCAGCTGCTAGATGGTTCAAGCATCTCTTGGAAGACGGTCGCAAAAGCTCTCCCCAGGGAGGAGCAGAAACGCAGACTGGGTGTGGGTTTTTTGGCTGGCTGTATGGTTCTCTGTCACTGGAGGCCAAAACCTCTGGCTGACTAGAACGGGTAGAAAGTGCAGGTTTGGCTTCATTTCACATTCCAGCATCCATTAGTCTTTTGACCAAAATCCAGTGATCTGATTCAGAAGTCAAAGCTGGAGCAGTGCCTCCAAAGTGTCTAGGAACCAGCACTGCACAGAGCTGGGCACAGGGTCACGTGTGCTTGGTGTCATCTGTAAGCTATTGGCTCCCTACATCTGTTCTTCCAACTTATTTTACCACTTCAACAGTAGTGATTTGCTCAGAGAATTCTGGGGACAGTGGTTTGGGGAGCTGCTGAGAATTCTCTTTGAAACCCTCACTGGATTCATAGCAAGAATGAACGAGTGCTAAATCCGCTTATGGTTGTGCTAAATCAGCTTATCAGTGTGGATATATTATTAGAGGCCACAAGATTCCCGAGCCTGTTTGGTTCAGTGTGGCAAATTCTGGGGTACCTCAAATGTCCCCAGTTATTTCAGAGGAAGGGGGGAAAGTTGATGAGCTCAAGAAGGAAGACCATCTGCAGCAGCACCCTGATGCATTGGCCGTCTGTCGGAGCACACCTGACCAATGCAGCCTGGAGAATGGCTGCACCAGTTGAGCATAAGGACATAAGATGTCCACTGCACATTGGAACAGTGATGTTGACTGCCGACTGCTGGTGAGTTCATTGCATAGTAGAGATGCCATCCAACCCCTCAGTGACAACTGTGTGGTGCCTCCATTTTCCTCAAAGACCATTTCTCTTTTTAAGGCTCCGAGACTCCCTTCTCACAAAGGTGCCTCGTCCACACTTTGCTGAGCTTTTTGGCTGCACGGGTTTCGGGTGTTGCCCTGGTCTGTAGCAGTTGTGGACTCCACTGCTGTGTCCAAGAAGTTTCTCCACCCCCCAGTCATGTTCCAGCTATGTTCAGTTTTGAGGCCAAGGGCTCAGATGTCTGAGTTTTCTGTTGGTGGCACTGAATTTATCATAAAAGTGTATGTTTTATTCTTCATTCACTTTGCCAAGAACTTTTTTTCATCCTGCTTTCTCCCACTTAAATCATCCATCGTCATCAGTAATCTGTAATACGGGATTTGAATTCCCTGGAGCCATGATGGAGCCTGATATATTGTTAAATAAAATATTTTTTCCTATGGAACCTAGTCTGTCCCTTGAGCCTTTTGTTCTCCTTTTCACAAATCTTATGGAAATGAGTAATAAGAAAGGTTACTGGTCTTGTTCCCAGGTTTCTGGAGGGAGGCTGAGTGTAGAAAGAGGCTTTTTAAAAAGCCCACAGCAGAAGTGAGTTTTGAGTAGGGAATCTTCCATCTCTTACTTGTGACGTCCTGTCCTCAGATGCCTGTGACACTGTTGCCATGGCTGTGGTACATGGGTGCATAATTGGCATGAGCGGACAGCCTGCCTTGGGCACCACGGGACCTCTCATCGAGCGCCCCTTGCTGCTGCCCCCCTCCCCCTGTGCACCCTGCTTCTCTTGCCATGAGCGTTGGTGAAGGGCTCGTGGAGGCAGCAAGTGTCACCCCTCAACAGGCACCCTGAAGCCACAGCGGATCACTCCACTGCTCTGAGGCTCTACTGTTTGATTGTTGGATCAAACAGCTGCCTGCTTTGAATCAGTGTGGAGAAAACTGTTAATTCGGCATACTGAAGGCTTTTGGACAGCGCTTCAGTGGTGCTAGCTGGCTAAAGGGCTGCAGAGCCTTTTGCTTTGAATATTGGAGACTCACCGCAAAGAAGAAAATCTTTAGAACGTTGCAGAGTTGCTCAGGTTGAATAAGGAGCTTAAGTGTGACTTGCACAAAAGCACGTGTCACAGCCCCCTTTCTATTGTGTAATTAGATTTTGTGCCTTAAACCCTCTTGTTCTTACACCCTCTGGGTAGATAATGCTGCCACCAGGAATTAAATTCTAAGCTAGTTAATTTTTCCCTGAATAATGTGCCCAAGTGTTAGGCTCTTCTGTGGGACTATGTGGCCCTGAGGATAAGACTGGGGTGTATAGAAATCACATACAGTCTGAGGTGGACAAAAACCCCAAATGCAACGTATTTTAAACATTTCTTTTAATGTGGGATGGGCTGGAATGGCCCTTCTGCCACCCCCTTTGGCCCTCCAAGGCATCTTGGTGCCCGGCAGCTTTCCCGAGTCTCTGCCCAGCAACGTGTCACTCTCCCAGCTCACGCAGCACTCAAAATGGTTTTGCCTCTTCCCCTTTGGTACACTGCCACCGACCAGCTGTTTTAGGAATTACCAGCTGAGAGGGTCAGTGCTCCCAACTTTTTTTCTTCTTGTCTCCATTTTCTCAATCAGTGAATAATATGGGAAGGTGCTTTTTCAAATGGCTCCTCAGCCCAGAAGTGGAGCGAGAAGCAAGATCCGTCTCCCAGCTGACCCTCACTCTACGGAGGTGGCAGTGGGCATAGTCTTTTGTTTTATGGAAGTAGTTCTGTACTAGAGTTTGTGGTGTGGCCTGCTCTCATTGGCCGGTGCCTGTTGATCTCCCTCCCATGAGATGCTTGGGGAAGACACAGATTTGTGTCTGGCAGGGGCAGAAGGGGTTGCTGTGGGGGAAGGGTTTGAGGTGTGACGTCCTCAAGGACCTGCATCGTCCTCTTCCACACACCCATGGCTCCCCTCCCTCTCCGTCTTGGGACTGCTGGACCGCACAGGAATGTGAGAAGATGCGGCAGTGATGAAACCTCCCCAGCCCCTAGGGAAGCCTCTGTGTCACTAGAGTGGCCGCTGGTTTGATTTCTCTCTCGGTGCCAGACATCACACCAGGCGACGGCTACCCATGGTCCTGTGGCAGTTTCTGAGTCATAACAGATGCCAGCGGTACAGGGGAAGCCGGAGGACCATGACCAGCAGCTCATGGAATCTGTGCCAATGGCACAGCAGCTGTAGCAGCCTCGGTTGAGCTGGGCACAGGGGTGCCTGCAGGCAGCTCCACCGCCAGCCTCTGCATAGGGGGAGAGGAAGTGAAGTCCTGCCCCTCCCTGCACCACTCCCTCTTCATCCATAGCTGCACCCTGGGGGCCCTCATAAGCGGCCTGCTGCTCATCGTGTGTGTGCTGTGAGTGATGCTTCTCACTAAGTGTGCTGCACACCTCCAACCTAAGGTTGCTAAAATCTCGCTAGCTAGCCACACCTCAGCTGCAGTGTAGACTCAACTGTCTGCTGTGTATGTGACGGTCCTGTCTACTGACAGTTCACACCCAAGGGAACCTGAACACTCCCTGGGCTGGGCAGTGTTGGTGGTAACAGTAGTGATACCTGGGAGACCACTTTTGTTCAAACAAAGTCCTCCTAAGTAGCACTTTAGAGGACAAAGCAATGAAGGACCCCAGTGCACATTCCTACAGGCAAGACAGGCGCGTCGATCTCTAAACGATCCCAAACCTGAAACTTAAGCCAACCTGCACTCCAGCTCACCACAGGAGTTGGAGCCAGTAGTAGGTCCAGGGCTTTTTTTCAGGGGGAACGTGGTGGAACGGAGTTCCGGAACCTCTTGAAAATAGTCACATGGCCGGTGGCCCCGCCCCCCTGATCTCCAGACAGAGGGGAGTTGAGATTGCCCTCCACGCTTGCTCAGCTGCACAGAGGGCCATCTCAACTCCCCTCTGTCTGGAGATCAGGGGGCAGGGCCACCGGCCATGTGACCATTTTCTCCAAGGACAACACACTGAGTTCCACCACCTCTTTTCCCAGAAAAAAAGCCCTGAGTAGGTCCAACACAAGCTCCCATACTGTGTCAGTGTCAGGCCTGCAGGGCAACAGAAGATGTTAGTCCAAGCCTGGGCACCCACGCACAACCACACAACACAAGACATTAATTTGGTGGCCTTTTTTGCTATCATTCTTCCTCTTGAACTGTGAGCTAAGCCGTCTTCCTTATGGCAAGCATGCAACCCAACCAAACAAATACAGGACAAAATTTCTCCCATGAATGCGCTGCCCACAGATTAAGCAATGCTACTCTTCCAAGCACACGGGTTTAGCAACTGGAAGAGCAGCATGGCCTAGGCCACGCCACCATTACCCACTTACATTTTAGTGCAGTATCTGATTTCTCCTACCCCACAGAAGATGAGAGACAGTGTAGACCTTCCCTCTACAGCGTTGGAGCACCATGGCCCCGTCTTGGTCACTCTAGGAAGTCACAAGGGTGACCAGTCAAGGGGGTCATCCTCTGGGTCCCTGGGGGATCTGGCAGACGACGTGGTGGAGAGTGGTGGCCTAGGCAGCCCTCTGGTCTCTTCCCAGCCCCATTCAGGATTGTGTTATGGTGGTGTGGCTGGGATGCTTGATTTGAAATGGGGGTAAGGTTGGGAATTTTAATTTCTCCTGTGATTCCCTACATTAATCTAGCCACTCCCACCCCATTTTCAGACTGAAAATAAAAACGAAAGGAAGGAGCCAGGGATGAACGACATACCTGAGAAGCGAGGAGGCTCCAGCTGGTGGGCTTCAAGCTATGGCTGGGGGAGGGGTTGGTGCTCCTCAATTGGTATGGATACTGCCTAGAAAAGTGCACTCATGCATACCTCACACATCACTAAGGGTGGCCAGCTCTCCCTTTGGGATCTGTTTGGTTGAATGCAGGTTTGCCATTAAGGAAAACAAGATGCTGCCTGCCCACATTGCCTGCTTGTGGTGCTGCAGCATGGGTAAGAAGCAAAATGAAACACACACATGTCTCGGTGGTGGCGACTCGTTACGACTTCATTTCCTGATTTTGTTTCACTGTTCCAGCAGCCGCTTTAACTAACAGAGCTCGTGATTTCTTTGAGTATTTTTGGCTTATTTGTTCCATTTTGCACACTCCTAGTAGTCACTTACATTGACTCTGCTTTGGACTCTTCTCTGGGTAAGGCCTGTTTGCTCACAGATCAAGAACAATCAATCAAAATCTTGGTTTCCTTCTTCTCTTGAAATTGGTTTCAGTCAGTGTGGTGCATTCAACGCTTCTTGAATTTAATGATATCCTCAACAGCAGTAGTCCCTTCTGCTAGGCTTGCTACAGAACTGTTTTGTTAGAGTGTACAGGTTGGTTGTACATTCTCAAAACCATAATATTGCTATTCCATGTAAGGTTATACAATCTTAAACCTGGTAGACTCAAGACGACAATCTCTTCTTTGGAATGCCCTCCAGAGCACAGGACCTGGACATTCCCCTGTCCACAAATGTATTTCTAGCAGGATGGGGTTTTCACGGCTGTGATACAACTATTCAGCAAGAGCAGTACTTGACTGAGAGTTCTTTGCCCATTAATATCTTGGGACTTAGGGCCATACATTATGCTCTTGTGTTTTTTACAGCCTTACTCGGGGCAGAATCATACAGGTGCAAATAGGCAACACTACAGAGATGTACTACATCATCAAAGAGCGGGGCACTGCTTCCCTGACCCTTCGTGCAGAAGCTACAGCCGTCTGCAGTTGGGCCATGCTCTATGAGCTCTCCCTTCTAGCCATTCATGTTGCTGGCTCAGACAACACCAGCGCTGATGTATTCAGCAAAATGCACGCCTCTCAACGCAAATGGGCTCTCAGAGAATCTTACCTGTGGCCTGTTTTCTACCAGTGGGACTTCCCAAGTGTGGATCTGTTCACAGTGGCAGAAACCACAAAGTCACATGTTTTTTGCTCCCTAGCAGGAATCAATCCACAATCAACAGGGGATGCATTCCAGTTTCATTGGAGCAGGATCCTGTTTTATGCATTCCCATCTGTCCCACTTCTCGGCAAGGTCCTCAGTAACATCAGGAGGGATAACACAAGTTGCGTACGCCAGCCCTGTACTGGCCCAGAAAAATGTGGATCCCACACTACTCAGGCTGTCCAAACAGCCCTACGTTACCCTCCCAAAGGCTCCGGACCTTCCACGCAGGGATGTGGTGCTTCATCATGACCTCCTGACACCGCAGCTGACAGCATGGCGCCTACACCCACACATTTAGTGTTCTCTCAGCATGTCTAAAATGTGATTAGGAGTACAAGAAGGCCCTCTACTCATAGGTCTGCTGCTTCAAAGTGGACTTGCTTCAGTGCATGGATTAACAGGAAGGGCCTCGATCCACTTGTGTGAGCTTCAGAGCAGCAGCTCAGCCACGTCTTCCCTCAAAGTACCTTTGGCAGCCATTTTCGTGTGTAGATTGAGGGCAGGCTGGTGTTCTCACATGGTTCTTTGTACCAGTTTCTCAAAGGGAGGTCTAATGTCCTCCAATAACATCTCTCATCTCTCAATGGTCTCTATCATTAGTATTCTCCTGGCTTCGGTTGTCACCTTTGGGGCCTCTGGTCACATGCTCTCTGCATGCACTTGCACTTCAGGTGCCCCTTCCTGTGGCTGTTCCACCTGCCAGGTGAGTCGGTGAGTTAGCAGCCCTCAGAGCAGATCCCCCCTTTACCAAATTTCATGAGCGAAAAAGTATCCTCCCACCTCCACCTGGCTCAGGACATCTCACCACCTGTGTGCTTTCCAAAGCCTCGGACAAAAGCAGAGCAAACGCTACACGCTCTAGATGTACAAGGGGCGTTATCCTTTTATATGCATAGAGCAAGTTCATTTTGCACAGATCCTCATCTCTTTCGGTGCCAAGTCATCTGCAAAGGCTCTTAACTTGTAAGTCTCCTGTTTCACCTTTAAACCTCCAATTCTCTCATCTTGTCTTATGTTCCTGTTCAGGACTTCAAGCAGTTTGTCTTTCATTATATTTTTCCAGGTACTCCAGAATATCCAATACTATTCTTACATTGTCCTTCAGCTGCCTCTTAGGTAGAAATACATGTTGGTCTTCATGAATAATATCCTGTAGAATCCTTTTAGGTCTTCCAGCCAAATCTTCCAGCCTTTTAAATAGTGTTTCTCTAGTACAGCGATGGCAAACCTATGGCACGTGTGCCACAGCTGGCACGCAGAGCCCTCTCTGGGCATGCAAGCCGTCACCGATCGCTAGGTCCAGGGCTCATTTGGAGGGAGAACGCCTGGAACGGCATTTCAGTAGCTCTGAGTAGAGATCACTTGGGTTTTGGCCTTGCCCATGTGATTCCTTTTCCTCAAGGCTGACTCCCTGCTGCCCGTCTCTTTAGCAGCAGGAAATGGAGGCAGCAGCTGGGCTGCTGGGGCTGGCTTTCTAAAGAAGAGTAAGCTGCTTTGATTTAATTTGCATTACTTTCAGTCATGGCTCTTGAGTGAGTGAGAGAGAGGGAGAGAGAGAGTGCTTGCAAGCCAGGCTGCTGGTGTAAAGAAGGGCAAACTGCTTTGATTTAACTTGCTTTACTTTCATTCGTGGCTCCTGAGTGAGTGAGTGAGTGAGAGAGAGAGACAGAGAGAGAGAGATGTTAATTAGTTTGGACAATTGTATGAGTTGTTTTTTCTTAACTAAAACTTCAGTATTCAGGTTTAATTGCAGTGTTGGCACTTTGAAATAAACAAGTTGGTTTTGTGTTGCAGTTTGGGCACTCGGGCTCAAAAAGGTTCGCCATCACTGCTCTAGTACATTTGCCTTAACCTTCTTGTTCATCTGTTATAGTTTCTCTGTGCAATCCCAGATGGGAAATATGCACATGCAGGCAAGTCATGGAACATTTTGGACTGGCTTCTGTGTGCAAGATGCTCTCCATTCCTTTAATGGTTTTTCCCACCTTCATGTAGTATTCGCCTGCCTCTTCAATGCCATAGAGAAAAGAACAATTTTTTAGCCTCTCGCTTTACTTCTGAGAACATAACCTATAATCATAATTATTTTGTTTAGTTTTTGGTGGGTGAGAAGAGTGGTTTTTTTCCCTTTTCTCTCCTGCTATTTTGGAAAGAAAGCAGCGTTCCAAAAAGTTTACCTACCCAGTGTGAGGGGGAAACGGATCAGTCAGACAATCATGGCCTGTGTCTACTGGAGGGGCTCCCAAGTACAGTGCACATAGACACTATGATGCCCAACAGCTTTTCTCTTGGAGCTTGCCAAGTGTTTTCAAAAGTGGGTGGGGCTAGGTGGGCTTTTGCCCAGCAGAGCTTCTGATTGGCCATTGGAGATCAGGTTGGCTGTGCTGGTCTTTAAAACACTGCTTAAGCAGCAGCTGCCACCACTGTAGGGAGGTCTTCACTGCATCACTGAAGTTGTGTGCATGCAAGAAAATATTTTTAAACAATATGGACTTGATCTGGAAAATTGTCATGTACCTTATCAAAGATGTGAATGCTGCATAATTTATAAGTCTATTATACTGCCTTTTCCAAAGCAAAGTGAGCATAAAACACAGAACCCACTTGATTTCATTCATTCAGATATCTGTGGCCCTCTACCTGTACAAACTCTGGGAAAGAATAAGTACTTTGTTACATTCCTAGATGACTTTTCAAGATACACAGTAGTTCATCTCCCTGGAGAGAAATTCCAGATGTTGGACCACTTTAAAAACTTTGTAGCTATGGTCCAGAATAAATTTGGAAGGAAACCACAGATCCTGCACTCAGATAATGGCACAGAATACATGCCTAATGCAATGCAGCAATTCCTGAGACAGGAAGGCATAGAACACCAGACCACAGTGGCCTATACTCCTGAGCAAAATGTAGTGGAAGAGAGGAAGAATAGGACACTGCTAGACATGGTGAGAGGTATGTTGCATGATGCTCAACTACCAAACCAATTTTAGAGAGAAGCAGTCGCGACTGCCACATATACACAGAACAGACTGCCAACAAAAGCTACTGAAGCAATCCCATTTGAACCTTGGCATGGCTATGTACCAAAGTAAAGCACTTTAGAGTCTTTGGATGCAAGGCCTACTCTCACATTCCAAAGGAGAGGCAAACTAGATGATGGAGCTTCACTCGGAATTATTGTTGGATATGCTGCACAAAGCAAAGGGTACAGGATCTATGATCCACAAACCAGCAGAACCATTGTGAGCAGAGCTGTTTACTTCAACGAAAGTGAGAAGGCTATACTTGGAGAGGGGGCCTCCACTGAAGAGAACAGCCAAATCACATTCAGATGAAGAACCAGGAGACTCTATGATACACGTCAATAGCACACCAAGTGCAACTATAGTACCAGACAGTTCACCACTGGAGACACCTGGCTCATGAGAACTCCAGAGTCCAGAGACACCTGACCCACAAGAGGAACAGTGTCCAGAGACATCTGACCAACCAGAGGCACAGAGTCCAGAGGTGGAACCAAGAAAATCAACACGTTCAACCAAAGGTATTCCAACCCAGCGACTGTCCTACCTCACAAGAACGGCAGAAATACCTGAACCTACTTTATGGGATGAATTATCCCAGCTACCACCAGAGGAAGCTGAGAAATAGAGAAAAGCCACACAAGAAGAACTTGAAGCCCTACACAAGAACAAGACATGGACACTCGCACCGCTACCTTGGATGAGGAAAGCAGTGGGGTGCAAATGGGTTTTCAAAGTCAAGCTACTCTACATCAGTATACTAACAAGTCCCGACATAAGTGCTGCAGTGGGTCTACTATGCAGAAAATCCCCATCACCAACCTTCAAAGACTGGAACGCAGTCAAGAGACTTGTTAGATACCTAAGCTGGATTTCTACCTAATAGACAAATTAAGGATAACCTAAGGACAGCAATAAATGCTATTGAATACTATGATGAGCATTGTGATAGGGAAGTTGGTTTCTTTTTCGTGGGCGCAGAAAAAGCATTTGACAACCTGAATTGGGACTTTATGTTTGCCACTATGGAAAAGCTGCAAATGGGAGAAAAGTTCATACAAGCAGTCAAAGAAATTTATAAAGACCAGTGTGCAGCGATTGTAGTGAATGAGGATTTGACCAAAAAATTGAAAATAAGCAAAGGTACAAGACAGGGCTGCCCATTGTCTCCATTGTTGTTTATTTTGATCTTGGAAATATTGTTGATTCAAATACGAGAGGACGATACAATTCGAGGCATAAAAATAAAGGAATTTTCCTACAAAGTCAGAGCATTTGCGGATGATGTAATGTTAATAATCGAAGATCCAATATGCAATATGCCAAAAATAATAGATAAAATAAAGGAATTTGGAGACTTGGCTGGATTCTATGTGAACAAAAAGAAGTCGAAGATATTGTGTAAGAATATGACAAAGCAAAAACAGCAAGAACTAATGGAAATAACGGATTGCGAGGTAACTAACAAAGTGAAATATTTAGGCATTGAGCTGACTGCGAAAAATATAGACTTATTTAAAAATAACTATGAGAAACTGTGGCTACAAATAGAAAGAGATTTGATAAAATGGAATAAATTAAACTTGTCATGGTTGGGAAGAATAGCAGCAGTGAAGATGAATGTGTTACCACGTGTGATGTTTTTGTTGCAAACAATTCCAATTATCCGAGACTTCAAACAATTTGATAAATGGCAAAGGAAGATCTCAGACTTTGTATGGGCAGGCAAGAAACCCCGTGTGAAAATGAAAGTATTACAAGATTCGAAAGAAAGAGGTGGACTGCAACTGCCAAATATAAGATTATATTATGAAGCAATTTGTTTGGTCTGGCTAAAAGATTGGATAACGTTAAAAGACCGTAAACTGCTGGCTCTGGAGGGACATAAAAATTGTTTGGATGGCATGCCTATTTGTGGTACGATAAAGTAAAAGCGGACTCTATGTTTCTGCATCACTATATTAGAAGAAGCCTTTTCACAATCTGGAAGAAATATAAGGACTATATGGAAGATGGTATCCCCTCATGGGTGGTACCATATGAAGTAATAGATCCGAGAGCTGTTTACAATGAACAACAATGTTTAACTTACAAAGAGATAACATTAATGGAACATAAAATGTTAAACATAAAAACGGAAGAAGAGTTATCTCCCCATTATGGATGGTTCCAATATAGGCAAATCAGAGATCTTTATAACTCGGACTGTTTAAAAGGAGGAATAAGATTGAAAAATTCGGAACTAGAAGAAGTGATTTTACAAGAAGGTAAAAAAGAAATCTCGAAAATTTATAAAATACTTCTAAAATGGCACACAGAAGATGAAACAGTTAAAGTCCAGATGGTGAAATGGGCAATAAACTTTCACAAAGAAATAACAATGGAATCCTGGGAGCATTTGTGGAAAAATACACTGAAGATTTCAACTTGTACTAATATTAAAGAGAATGCATATAAAATGATGTATAGGTGGTATTTAACACCAAAGAAAATTGCACTAGGAAATGCTAACATGTCAGATAGATGCTGGAAATGTAAAAAGCATGAAGGATCATTATATCACATGTGGTGGACTTGTGAGGTAGCTAAGCAATACTGGGGAGATATAATTGAAGTAATCAATGAAGTTTTGCAAACCCAAATAAATAAGAACCCAGAATTGTTGCTACTGAACTTGGGACTGGAAGATGTTCCAATGCAGTACAGAACATTGTTATTTTACATGATTACAGCAGCAAAACTCTTATATGCGCAGAAATGGAAAGTGCAAGAAATACCAACTACAGAAGATTGGATTTACAAATTGCTGTACATGGCAGAAATGGACAAAATGACAAGAAAACTGAAAGATCTTGATCCAGGAGAATATATTGCAGACTGGGGGGAATTGAAACAATATTTAGAAAAAAAATGGGATGTGAAGGGAGGACTGTGGCAGTTTGAGAACTATTAATTTGTGATTTTATAAATAGAAGAGAGAAGTAACTTTACCATTAATGGGAAAATTTAGCTATTAATTAACCTAAGCTAGTATTATTATTAAGGAGACTTTATTAAAAATATACAGTTTAAATAGTGACGTAGAGAATGGATATATTAGTGGATTTGATATAGTATATATAAAAGAATCTGAATACGCTTAGAGTAAGAGATATTATATATATATGATTTAGAAGAATATAGTTGAAAATAAGTTAAGTAATAAGATAGGTTAAGGGTTGGAAAGCTGTTGGAAGTCTACAAGGAGGGGGGAGGGAAAGGGTGGGGGTTGATATAAATTAGGTAAGAGGAGGAATGTCTGTATTAATTATGTACTCACCAATAAAAAAATTTATAAAAAAAAGAGAGAGAGAGAGAGAGAGACTTGTTAGATACTTGAAAGGTACAGCACATTTCAAGCTCAAGTTGATATGTAGATTGCTATTCTCAGGATTTTCTCCTCCTGACTTCCTCCCTCTCCCTCTCCCTCCGTCTCTTCCTGGCATTGTTCCAGGCAACAGCTCTCTCCTTCTCTCCATCTTGGCAGCCTGGATTCAGGCCTTGTCCTGCCATCCGTGTCCATCCTCAGAATAGATAGGTAGTTAGGATCTGTCTCTCTTCCTTTTCTATCAGAGAATGGAGTTCTGACAATAAAGAACTCTCATTTCTTTTCTAAATATAAACCATATGTGTGATTTATTTTCATTCCTGCACACACACCAGCCAGCAGAACCAGCTCACAACCAGCTATAATCACATTTCCTATGCCAAACAATAGACGCTGCTAACAGCCCAAACATGGAATCCTTTAATAAGGTTTATGGGGCCTACATAATGATTTATTTATCACCCATAGGGTCAAAAAAAGTTTGGGACCTCTGGTCTACTGTGTCTGTGGTAAAGGCGTGATTTGTCTGGTGTCTGATTTGTAAGCTACTTACTCCTCAGGTGTGAACTTATAAAGCCTTCAGATTCAAAGCAACATTGTGGGGAAAGGCTCTGGCTGCTGCAGATGCAGTAGGGTCAAATCCTGCGCACTCGGCTGAATTGTCTTCAGACAGTCAAGCTCATTTCTTGCCCATTCCATCGTCTCCAAGTTCAGATGTGGGTTATAGTATAATAGAGAGAACATTCACTGCTGAGACTCCTTAGTCCATTCAAGCCACCTGCAACAAAAGGGGGCAAAAGTTAAAGTAAACACAAAGATAAACCTATCTAAGAGAAATCTAAGCCCAAGGACAAACCAGTGCCTGGACGCCAGTTCCAAGATTTGATGGGTGCTAGAGGAGATGGAAGAGGTCTTACCTCCACGATGCCCGCCACAGTCTTTAGATAGATTCCTCCTTAAGGTGCTCTGCTCTCTTTTAAGATTCTCCATCAGTCACTGTCCAAGTGATATCAAAGGTCTGGTCATTGCAACCAGAATGAATCCCACCCCTCTTCTGCAGCAAGTATTTTCAGAAAGTAGCACAAATAGAGCCAGCAAATCCATTCCAGATTTTATATGATGCTCCAAGTCAGGCTGAATGAGAGAGAAGACTTTGGGAGCTGCTCTGTCCTTTTTCATGCAGCTCCCCAACCAAGGCTGGAAAGCTCTCCACAGGACTCCAGAGGTCTTAGAGCATTAATTCCAGACTTCTTGCAAACTAGGCTCAACACGTTCCTACTCAGCTCAAGGGATTCCTGACGACTGGTCAAGCCAGAAAGAGAGCTGCAAAAGCTGTTCTTCAGCTGGGAGCTATTTCTGTGTGAAAGGAATTTATTCACTGTTTCCATCAGAACCAGGCAGCCCTCTCTGTGCCCTTCAGTAGGTCAACTTGCTGCATACTAGAGCTCCCCCATCATGGGTGGATAAAGCCTCGTTCACTGAGGACATGCTTATTTTTGAACAATAGTGTATACTTTTAAATAAAATCATAGTTACACATAATAAACCCACCTAATTTTTTTCTTTTTCTTTCTTTCTTGTCATTCCATTTTCTCAATCAGTGAATAATCTGGGAAGATGCATTTAGGACTCCAACCTGCACAATATTTGTGCTTCATTGCAAAGTGTTGAAGTGGTAACGTCTCTTATGGCAATTGGACAAGCAGGTTTAATATCAGGAATGAGGATGCTTCTGTAGTTATTTCCTGAGCAGCTCTAATACAACAACAGAGGGGAGAAATGATGCCAAGGTAGAAAAAAAGCAAAGGCAATGGAGAAGCCATGCAAGGTGGGCCAGGCCTAGGGTAAAAGGCAGCAGGGGCTGAAGAAGGCAAAGGGAGCTGTAGAAAAAGAAGCCAGCAAATGAAATTATACTCTTTGATCTCTAGCATTAAATCTTGGCTTTAATTTCTGCCCAAGAAGCACAGTCATGCCCACCCTCCCTCCCAAGACATCAATGCCAGTCTTGCCATGGCAAGAAGTGAGGCTTGATTACTACAGAAATTTTAGTTCCAGACGAGTAGCCATGTCAGTTTGCAGCAGTAAAAATAATCTGGACTCTTCTAGCATAAACTGTTGGTTGCTGGAGGCCACCTCAGCAGGTGATTGTAGCGGCCCTTATAGGGCAAAGCAGAAAAGAAAAAAGATGGTGCAGTGGGGAAAACGGTATCCTACTATATAAAAGGCAAACTGTGTTGCCAACGACTCACTTCTTATTCCAGTGCATGTGCAGAATGCAGAAGCTGGAATAAGAAGTGAGTGGGGCAGAACCATTTGCCTCCTCACCACAGGGCTGTGGGAAGGTCCGGCAGTGTGGTGCCAGGCCATCCCACTGCCTTGGGGCTTCTCAGCTGGGCAAGGAGAAGGCAGGCTAACACCACTGTTTTCCTGCCCAGTTGTTCCACAGGTAATGGGGCTCGGCGGAGCCTGCCTGCCTGCTGCTCAGCTGGGCAGGAAGTGCTCCCTGGCACTCCCCGAGGTGGGCAAGGGGGTCAGCAGAGCCCACCTCAGCTGCGCAGAGAGAAGGCAGGCAAAGTGCCGCCTTCCATCTGCCCAGCTGATTCGCGGGCAAAGGGGCGCTGCCAATGCCTGCTTCAGCTGGGCAGAGAGAAGGTGGCCTGCCTTCTCTCTGCCCAGCTGATCCACAGGCAAAGCGATTCCCCTGGAGCCCACTTCAGCTGGGCAGAGAGAAGGCAGTTCACCTTCCCTCTACCCAGCTGATCCACTGCTAAAGCAGTGCCAGAGCCCTCTTCAGTTGGGCAGAAAGAAGGCGGTCCACCTGCCCTCTGCTCACTTGATCTTTGGGCAAAGGGGTGCCCCCACAGCCCGCTTCAGCTAGGCAGAGAGAAGGCGGCCTGCCTTTCCTCTGCCCAACTGATCTGTGGGCAAAGCGGTACTGGAGCCCTTTTCAGCTAGGCACAGAGAAGGCGGGCCACCTTCCCTCTGCCCAGCTGATCTGCGGGCAAAGCGGTGTCATGGGCAAAGTGCTGCCCCCCCTACACAGTTATTTCTTTACACATTCTCAGAGGCCCAGCATACAATACAGAGTATAATAGGCAGACATGGCAGATAAGCAGGGCACATCTGACATACTGCCCCTCCCAAGGTGCCCCTCCCCTCACAGTGGACCTTGTTTCCCCGGGTAAGCTTTGTGAAATCTGCGTACTAATTTGGGAGCATCAACATCAGTAGCCTTTACCCACTCCACATTACTTTTATTAAAGTGTACCCATTGAATCAGGTAAAACAGTTCACCCCTTTTCAATTTAGAGTCCAAAACGTCTTCAACTTCATAGTGTGGTGGTCCATTCACAATGGGGGGGGGGCCTCGTTCCAGGTGCCATTTATCCAGGGGGAGGGCGCTTTCTTCAGGAGGCTGAAATGAAATACAGGGTCAACATTTTTCAATTTTTGGGGTAGTTTCACCTCCACAGTTACTTCGTTGATCACCCTCACCACCAGGAAAGGTCCTAGGAATTTTCACTCAAGTTTTTTACTTGGTTGCTCCCCCTGCAGGTTCTTGGTGGATATATACACGTAGTCTCCCACTTGTAATTTCCATGGGTCAGATCTTTTTTTGTCTGCCTGTCTTTTATAATCCTCTTTTGCTTTGTCCAGGGTTTTCCCATTGAGCTACTAATCTGGACCACCAGTCTCTCAAATCCCCTGGGGGAGCTCTTGGTGGACTTTGAGCAAATGGCATGGCCTTCCCCTCATATCTATGAGCCACCATAAAGGGAGAGGCCCCAGTAGAAGTATGTACTGCATTGTTATAACAATATTTGGCAAAAATCAAAAAGTCTGTCCAGTTATCTTGTTGGTAATTAACATAGCATCTTAGGAATTGTTCCAACACTTGATTAACCCTTTTGGTTTGCCCGTCGGTCTTGGGATGATAAGCGGAGCTGATCCCCTGCTTGATCCCTGCTACTTGCAAAAGCTCCTGCCAGAACTTAGCAATGAACTGTCTTCCCCTGTCGGAAATCACTTTCTCTGGGAATGAGTGTGATCAGACTACGTGCTGCATGAACAAATTGGCTAGTCGGGATCTTTGAGCAGGGGATAAAGAGAGCCTTCTTTGAAAATAAGTCCACCACTACCAAAATTACAGACTTCCCTTTGGAGGGGGGAAGATGGGTGATAAAGTCGATCGAGACCATTGCCCATGGCCGGGAGGGGGTTTCCAATGGCTGCAAGAGTACTGGTGGTCCCCCCCTTCCCCCCCCATCAGACACACCTGGCATGTAGATACATATTGGGAGATATCCCGTCTCATATTTGGCCACCAGAATTGTCTCTGTGTTAGTTGCAAAGTCTTTACATAACCAAAGTGGCCTGCTAATTTTGCGTCATTACGGGTTTTTAACACTTCCCCTCTCAGACTGGCTGGGATGTTCCGTTTACCCTTTTGGTACCAAATTCCATGCATGTCCTGTTCCAGTTCTCCCTTCGGGGTGGCATCCCCTTCTTTTTCCACCTCCTCCTTTACCCTTTCCCCCCATTCACTGCGTTCAGGGGTAATTTTAGAGCTCTGTGACTGGTTCTGTGTGGTTACTGCCCCCCCAATTGGGTGCATGAGAACATTGTATCCACCACTTCCTCCCTTTGGCTATCATGTTGAGGTAGGTGTGATAAGGCATCCACAAGGAAATTGGATTTGCCTGGGAGATGTTTTAACACGAAGTTGAACTTGGAGAAAAATTCAGCCCATCGCAGTTGTTTAGCCCCTAACCTGCAGGGAGTACGTAAAGCCTCAAGGTCCTTATGATCTGTCCACACCTCAAAAGGCACCTTGGCCTCTTCTAGCCAATGCCTCCACGTGCTTAATGCCAATTTGGTGGTGGAAGCTTCTTTATGTAGACCAGAAAAAAGGGGGGCAGTATCCCAAGAGACTATATAAATATAACTCAACAGTTACAAATATCAGCCAATACTAGTATGTAAAAATAGAATTTCATTGCATACTAGTATTGGCTGATATTTGTAACTGTTGAGTTATATTTATGTAGTCTCTTGGGATACAGCCTCCCTTTTTTCTGGTCTACATATAGGAGACTATCTCCTTTCTATACCGTACTCTGGAAGCTTCTTTATCCCACAGTGCCCAGTGGCGCTCTGCATCAGAATTTTTTTTAGATATGTAAGCACAAGGGTGTAATCTCCCGTTCTCATCCCCTTGCAATATGATCCCTCCCCCTGCCCATCACTACATCACTCGCATCCACCTGCACAATAAATTTGTGATTTTCATCGGGGTGCCTTAGAATGGATTCTGATGAAAACAATTGCTTTAGTTGCTCAAACGCTGTTTGGCAGTTTTTTGTCCATTCTAGTCTAGCACTAGGTTTCACTCCTTGTGGTCCCTTCCCTTTTGTTTTCAACAGGTCAGTCAATGGCAAAGAGATCTGGGCAAAATTCTTTATCGAAGGCATATAGAAGTTTGCGAATCCCAGAAATGACTGCAATTGTTGCCTAATTTTCAGGGGGTCCCACCCCACCACTGCTTGCTCTTTATTAGGGTCCATTTTCAATCCCTCTCCCGAGATTCGATAACCCAAGAAATACAACTCCTGTTTATGGAATTCACATTTAGACAGTTTTAGCAGCAGGTGGTGGTCCTCCAGAGTTTTTAGTACCTTCTGTACTACTTTCACATGTGATTCATAGTCTTTTGAATAAATTAAAACGTCAAGATAAACCTCCACCCCTTGTACAGGTGCTTGTGTAGAACCTCATTTATTAGAGTCATGAAAACCGGAGCCCCTTGTAATCCGAAAGACATGACCCGATATTCAAATTGCCCTAATGGGGTGTTGAAAGCAGTCTTCCATTCATCCCCCTTCTTTAGTCTCACCCAGAAGTACGCCTCCCTTAAATCCAATTTTGAAAAGATCTCCCACTGGGCTACAATCCCAGGTAGATCCCTGATGAGGGGAAAGGGGTAAGCATTCGACATTGAGACTGTATTAATCCCATGGTAATCCATACACATTCTCAGCCCCTCATCCTTTTTCTCACGGAACAGCACTGGAGCGGCATGGGGGGAGCTGGCGGGCCAGATGTAACCCCGACCCAAGTTTTTATCAATAAATTGCCATAGTTCCTCTCGTTGCCCCGGGCTCATAGAGTATAATTTCCCCTTTGGGAGTTTCTGGCCAGGAATCAGTTCAATGGCACAGTCCGTGGCTCTGTGGGGGGGAAGCTCATAAGCCTCTTTCATCGAACACTTGACTCAAGCCTCTGTACTGTGGAGGAATTTGCTCCTTCTCCTCCCTGGTCAACAGGGCCATGTCCGGGAGGGATGCTGAGCCCCACTCTGGGTTCCATTTACTTTCTTGGCAATTTTCCCCAGTGAAACACAATTCCCGGCTCCACCACCTTACTTGTGGGTCATGATCCCACAGCCATCGTATCCCTAACACTAGTGGAAATTTAGTGGTGGCGCTTAGCATGAAAGTCTGGGCTTCCCAATGACTCCCCATTCCCATTGGGGTACATTCAGTCTTGTAGCTGGAGGGAGTCCCTTTCATCTGGGAACCGTCCATCTGTTCAAATACAATGGGGTGCTCCAGCTTACATACATTTAGTCCTAGTCTTGTGACTAGCATGGGAGCTATCAGGTCCCGAGTGTACCCTGAGTCAATTAAAGCTCGCAGTCAGATATGGGTTCCCCTCCTGGGGTTAACCAGCATGACTGGCACATAAAACAGGGCCCCTCTATATCTCATCTCCTCAGGCATGGATTCCTTTTTGACTTGCTGGCGGGGCCTCCTCACAGCAGGTTATTGGCATTTTCTGCAGGCATGGGCAGGCCCTCTTCTCCCCACAAAGGATCTCTGCTCGATGCCTCCAATTCCTCTCCCACCTTTAGGCCAGTTTCCACTTCGCTCTGTCTCTTAGGGACTTTGCAGGATGGCTTGGTTGTAGGTGTTGGGGTTTTCCATGCTGGGCGGCTCTTCTCCGTGGCTTCTTTCTTCCTGCTGGGACAATCTGCCACGAAATGGCCTGATCTTCCACATTGTAGACACAAACCCCTCTTCAAGCAGATGGCTTTCTCCATCTCTGGTGAGCGGATCTTGGGTAGCTTCTTTTTTGCCCCCATTTCATGGGAAGGTCTGTGAGTCCCAACATGGTGTTGCATTTTCAGGAGCTTAACCACCTGGTCTCAGTTTTCTACTTTGCAGTCGAGCTGGATCCATCCTAAAAGCATTTTGGGGTCGTCTTGCACCAAGGCCTTTGCCACCAACTCTGGGTTCAGCCCTGCTCGGAAGAATTCGATTTTAATTTCCTCTGTCCAGTCTTGTACTTTGGCTGCATAGTGCCTGAACTCCGCAGCATATTCACGCATGGAGCGGCCGCCTTGCTCAATCTGTTTCACTTTGGTTCTGGCCCGCTCCTCCTCAAGGGGTTCTTCAAACTGGGCTCTTAAGACTCATATGAATGCTTTTAGACCTTGCAATTCCAGGGCCTGTGCTCTGTATAGGGTGACATACCATTTGGCTGCGGGACCCCCCAATCAGGAGCTCAAGTTGCTTACCTGACTGTGTTCATTTGGGAAGGTGTGACTCCGCTCTTGGAAAAACTTTGTGGAACTCTCTGTCAGAGGACACCCGGGCCCACCAGGCCCTTATACCTTTTCAATGGGCCTGAGGCCAGCCTAAGGTTTCCTTGAAAATGCCTCCTGATCAATCTCCTGCTGGCAGGGGCTATAACCCCCTGCCCCCTCATATGCGAAGTCACAGTGGAAATAATCAGTTATACCCCCTCTCCCCTCCCTTTGTTTATGCTGTGCTGAGAAGAGTGGATGAGGCTGCCATCTTGGGTTTGATTGTTCATGTTGCTTGTTTTGATTTTAATGTATTTTAAATGTATTTAAATGCTTTATCATTGTATGATTACACTGTTGTCAACTGCCTTGAGCCCACTTGTTGGGAGGGCAGGCTATAAATTAAATTAACATCATCATCATCGTCGTCATCGTCATCATAATGGCAGAGAGAAGGCAGCCCACCTTCTCTCTGCCCAGCTAATCCATGGGCAAAAGGGCGCCCCCGGAGCCAGCTTCAGCTGGGCAGAGAGAAGGCGGCCTGTCTTCTCACTGCCCAGCTGATCTGCGGGCAAAGTGGCACCAGAGCCCTCTTCAACTGGGCAGAGAGAAGGCATCCCATCTTCCCTCTGCCCAGCTGATCCACGGGCAGAGCCACCCTGATAGAGCCCATTGTATTAAGACACAATGGGCTCTGGCGCTAGTTTATTATTTGTCTCAGAGATTCCTACGTGTTTTTCACACTGCTTCATCAGGGAATCTAAAATTATATAGTAAAAACAGATCTTAAATAAATAGATAAATTCTCCAATCTGTACTGAGATGAAATGGTCGAGGTTTCCCCCCACAACTGGCCAACATTTATACCGGCTAAACTGTTTACACCGACCTGATAATTTTCTGTTTAAAATATTATATTGATATAACAATATTCTCATGATGTTTTTTAAAAAAAGAAATGCAAATGCCCTGTGGGGGTTGCTGCTGGGGGAATGGGGCAGGGAAATTTCAGGAAACCTGCCACATAGAAGCCCAATTGCAGCTGTGTTTTATCAGCTGCCGCATCAGCAATGGAGAAATCATGCAAGCCTGTCTCTGTATGCAAAGCACCAAGGTTAAGAAGAAAGCATATATACAGAAGGATCGAAGTTTTATGAAATGCAGAAAGGTCTGCATACATCCTAATCAGGGCCAGCCAATCTGTCTGGTTGGCCTAAGGTACCAGAGATGGAAGGGCACCCAAACCAGCCCTGCCACTGCCCATCCACAGCGCCAGGCTCTGCTGCAGCCAATGGGTGGCCTGTGGTGCACCTGCTCCTCTCCTCCTTCCCTCTGTGTCATGCTCAGGGGCTAGGTGATGCTGCCGAGGGGTTTGGGTGGAGGTGGAGTCTGTGGACCAGCCCATGTCAAGGCGCCCCACTGGGGGACTGAGAGATGACTGGTGGGCAAGGCAAGCTGTAAGTCCATAGCACAGTCTGGGTCAGTATTCACAGAAGGCAGTCCAAGATCCCAGATGGTAATCTGGTTAAGTACCCAGTAGGCATTGCAAAGATGTAGCTCTCCTCTCTTCTTCTTGATAAACAGGACAGGAACCGATGTGATGGAGGTAGATGGCTGGATAAATCTTTGTTCCAAGTTCTTTGCCTGGAACTCCTGGAGGGCCTGTCATTTGGACTCTGATAAGGAATATAGCTGGCTGGGGCTGGTCATTTCCCAGTGTCTCAAGCCGGTGCTTCTTGGGACAAGAGCTAGTGTCGTGTCTGGAGCCCCCGCAGTATAGGCAGAGACCCTGGATCTGCTGCCAGTCTTTCTCTGCAGCCAACAGGTGTGGCCATGTCACTCCCAGCTGCATAGGTTCTCCTTCGCCCACTGCTCTGGAGGTGGGGGGCATGGGGCTGGGAGTGGTAAGGGATCGGCGGGAAGGTTCCCCCCTCTGGGACAGCTCACCCCAGTCCTGTCTCCAGGTCTGCAGACACTGGTGGATACACTGGCACAGCACTACTAGGTCCTGGGGCATTTGGTCTGGGCTACTTCATCCAGCATGTCGTCTGTGAGCCCCTCTACAAAGTAGTCCATCAGTACCACCTCATTCCAAGACTGGTCCCGTGAAAGGATCTGGAACTCAGTTGCATATGCTGCTACTGTGCCGTGCCCTTGGTGAAGGTGTCCTTCTCAGTGTGGCCCGGGTTGGCCAGCCAGAGGTACCCTACGTAGCCATCATAGTTCTGCAGGAGGGGAGACAGCTCTAGGAGGAGTGGGGTGGACCATTTGGCCACCTGTATCTTGAATAAACTCAGAATGAACCCCACTTTGGTTTTATTGTCACGAAAGTCTCCTGACTGTATGCTGATAAACAGCTGGCACTGGGCCAGAAAGACAGAAAACTCCCTTGTCCCTGGCAAATTTCTCCGGTGGGCTAATGGGGCACTTTGGTGCCAGGATGTCTGGTTTCACAGACCAACAGACTGACGAACCAGCCCCAAAGTCATTGTGTCCGTGAAAAACGCGTTTCCCGCCAGCTCGAAAACAACAAACCAGGCCGATCCCTGTCAAATTTTGTTCCGTTTTTCAGTCCATGCCCACCTCTAATGCTGAGGCATCTCTTCAGGCACAGAAGGGGGCTGGAGTACACAATATTCGCCTCTGAAATCGTGGAGCTTGTATGTGTTGTGTTGTAATAGGCAACTCAGCATGCTTGGACATGGGGGGAGGGCGGGTGCTGCAAGTCTGTGTGTGTGTGTGTGTGTGTGTGTGTGTGTGTGTGTGTGTGTGTTATTTTCCTGATTAACAAGGTGTCTTTCTTTTTCCAGGGTAGGAATGCCTCCCTAACTCCTCCTCCTCCTCTTCCTGTGTCCATTGTGACCGATTCTCTCTCCTGCCTCACGGCCTTCCAAGGAGGAGAATGCACCTTTCAAGTTCTCCTGCCATGGGGGCCTAATCCACTTACCCACATGCAAGTGTGATGCCAGAATGATTGGCCATGCCCAATCTCTTTTAGGCTGGGATTCTTTCTTACGTCTTCTGCATGCAGTGCTGTGATTGGAATCTACCTCAATTAAATGTAAGTCCTATCTTTTCTACAAGATTTGTCTAAGAGCCTCATTGCTGCACTTCGGGGAAATACTTCTGACTGGGTGATTCTGTTGGCAAATGAAATATAAACCATTATTTCCAATACTATGAAGTTTCTGAGCTGGCTAAGCCAGCTCAACCATAAAAATGAAAGGTCTTGTAAATGAACCAGCTGTATTATTATTATTATTGTTTATTTATAGTCTGCATCTCTTATTGAGATCCAAGGTGGATTACATACTGCAAGTGAGTACAATATAATCAATATCTAAGACATTGTAAATTTTTGCTCTGTAAAAATACAAAAGGATCAACAGTTAGAACATCCAATGAAAACAGATTTAAAAAGGTATGGTAGCCACAAATTTGAAAACTAGCAAGGAAGCTGAACATACAGATGAAACCTTTCTGAATTAAAGTGTACGTAATTAACATGGCATCTTTAGCAACATCGAATGTATCTATGACAGCAGATATAGATATATAGATATGTAGCTATAGCCTAGTCTATTGTCCCTGTCCCTTACCAAGGTCTCTCTTTGAGCTATTTCTTATGAAACAGCCCTATAATCTGAGAAGAAAGCCCTCCTGAATACTTCAGTCCTGCATATTTTGGGGGAAGCGCGGAGGGTGGGAGATTTCCTGATTTCTTCAGGCAGGCCAATCCACAAGTTGGAGGGGCTACCACAGAGAAAGGGCATTTATGGGCAACAGCAACTAACCTTAAGAACCCAGCGAAAGATAACATGTTGGGTACAATTTTATGCCTGACAAACATACCCAACATTGCCCATGTCCAGGCCTGGCCCAGAGTTCATTTTCTTTTTCTAGGCCAAGTCTTTGCTCAAGAAGACCTCATTCAGCCCAGACTTCTGTTTCAGCCCAGACTTCTGCGTTGTTCTGTAGCAGAAGAGCAAGATTTGTGTCCAATAGCACCTTAAAGACTGACTAGGCTTCCAGGGATGAGCTTTTGAGAGTCAGAGCTCCCTTTGCCAGGTATCTTTGTCAAGTATCTAACAAAGGGGGCTCTGACTCTGTAAAGTTCATGCCCTGGAGATCTAGTTGGTCTTTAAGGTGCTTCTGGACCCAAATCTTGCTCCATCCCAGACTTTGTAGAAGGTCCCCCAGCTCCTTCCCTCACACCTGACTCTCTCCCCCTCATTCTTCAGCGCTGATCCCAAAACACTCCATTGGAGTGCAGCCTTCAGAACCAGGGAAGCATTTGACAAAAAGGAGACAGGAACGGCTCTAATGCCTTCCCGGGCCTCTAGGCAATATTCAGTCTTGCACGGCCAGGGATTGCTGTGCTTTGTTTTTGTTTCGGCACTGATCTGTTGTTTAAATTGTGGTCCATACTTCACCAATGGAGCTCAAACTGTATTGTGTGACTAGGAAAGCTATGGTCCTTACCTTGAGTTGAGGAACATGCCATACCTGCTTTCAAATGCAACTGTAGACACTTGCATCGGTCTTGCTAGGGGCGAGGGCTGAACAAACTCTGTGATCTGTTACCTCTGCTATACACCATATTGTAGATCACTTTGGGAAACAGAAGGAGAAGCCCTGCAGGTGTACCAGCTGCAACTGCCTCAGAACAATGTCCCAAAGGATCCTTCCTCTTCTCCCTGGAACTTGAAGAGTTAGACCTCCCTTCTGTGGAAGGCCTTCACAATGCCCTGCCTCTGTCCAGCCCCAATTGGGCAGGACAAAGCTGCCATTGTGTGCAGCCCACACTAGCCAAGCAGCCTTCTTAATCACAGTTCTGTAAACACAGCCCTTGGCATGGCATGCAATTTTATCCAAGCCCCTTTGGCTAGGAACAGGGAGCGAGGAGCTGCCTGGGCAGTATCCCGTTGCACAGAAACCCTTATGACGAGCATGTCGAGCAAACTGCAGGCCCTTCGGGTGGGGCTGCTCCGCTCAGGAAGAATTCCATCCAAGCATCTGCTCAGTGAGGCGGGCTGTGCGGGCCTTGTTCACAAGGCGAAAAAAATGGCCCTTGCAGATAAAGGCAGTGTGTGTAGTGGGTAGAGTGTCAGGCTAGACTCTGAGGGACCCAGCTTTAAATCTCTCCCTGCATGGAGCTTGCTGGGTGACCTAGAGATAGTCACTGGGTTGGAGCCAGACTACATGGGCAATTTCCATCAATCCCTGTTTCAGACCCCTCCAAGTCATCCCTTGGGGCCCCCTATTCCCCAGGAGATTGGTGGGCTGCAGTAGGCAGGGCCACTGAGAGACAGGGCTGTGGGGACACACTTCTGGGATCCTAGAGTCAACTTGAGGGCCCTGAGCTGGGGCTCTCTCACAGCCACAGAGTAGAGTTTAGCTTCCCTAGATTGCCTCTGCTCGCCTCTGTCCTTTTGGCTGCTGCCAGTGCTCTGTGATTAAACAGAGAGAAAGAGGGAGGGATGCGGGGGGGCGGGGGGGGCTTAGCTTGACTTCCGCTGCCTGCCACCACCCTGCACCTGCGTAGCCTGCCAGCCTCTCCTGTCGGGCTGTGTGCCATGAAGGCAACACACTGCAGATATGCTTGTCCCTCGTAGGATGATCTGCACAGCAGCAGCTGGTCCCTTGTCCTCCTCCTCGTCCTCCTCCTTGCAGAAAGCCCTTGGTTTGCTGCTGGTTCCTTGCCCCATTTCCTCAGCTGCATGGAGAGGCTTCTTTGCCCCAAGACCAGGATTGTCATCTGGTAAATGAGCCCCTAGCTGGAGGAAGCGGAGCCCTTGGGAGAAGAGCAGAGCTGTCAATTATCTCATGACCCAGAGAAGAATATGATGGAGAGGGCGGGGCTGTGAACCCGAACATGGTGATGCTGGAGGGCCAAAATGTTTCCTGGCAGCTGCTCAGAAAGAGCATCAGGGCCAAGGAAATACAGACCAGTGTCTTGAAAGTAGTGGCAGTTCCATAGTGTTGCCAGCTGGCCAAGAAAGAGGCTTGGCTTGCTCCTCTGCCTTTAACGGAAGCCTCATGTACAGAAATCAGCAAGGGGAACTTTTGACAAAACTGAGCAAACCTTTACTACTGGCTCATTCCTGCAGTTCAGGCTGCTGTGCAAGGCACAGTGGGAGCCAGTAAGAAAAATGTTGGCAACCTCTAGATCTAGTTTGGGATGACCGTAGGGGAGCATTTGGTGCTGGTAAATGGAAAGAGGATGGTATGCAGAATGGATTTTGGGGTGGGGGAGCTGTGAAGAAAAAGCATATTTGCATGTTTATGTGCAAGTAAGCCCAACCCTCCTCATTCGTATTTTGAGTAAACAAGGACACGATCAGGTTAGTTGGAGCAAGGCCTGAGAACAGGGAATGCCCTTGATTTTAAAAATTCAGAAACCTCACAGTCTCTAACTGGGAAGAGGAGGATGGGCGGGGGGAGGGTCTTTGCACTCTCCTCTTTTCCTTTCTATTTAAGGAGGCAGCAGCAGAAAGGGAGGGGGAGCTGGAGCCATTTGGGATTTCGGCATCCAGGTACTAGAGTTGCTTTCTAAAGTTAAAAATCCAGAGGAGTTAGCCGTGTTAGTCTGTAGTAGCAAAATCAAAAAGAGTCCAGTAGCACCTTTAAGACTAACCAATTTTATTGTAGCATAAGCTTTCGAGAATCAAGTTCTCTTCGTCAGATGCATGATACAAACTGGGCAAATACAGAAGAGGAGGAGGGAGAGGGGAGAGAAGAGTTGGATTTTGTTTTTGAAAGGTTTCTGTTGAACCACAGCGACCTTTAAGTCTTTGATGGAATGTCCTGGTAGATTGAAGTGTTCTCCCACTGGTTTTTGGAAGTGGGCATTTCTAATATCAGATTTGTGTCCATTTATTCTTTTGCGTAGAGGTTGGCTGGTTTGTCCAATGTACAGAGCAGAAGGACATTGTTGGCGCATGAGGGCATATATCAGATTGGAGGATGAGCAGCTGTAAGAGCCAGAGACAGTGTAGTTGATGGCATTGGGTCCTGTAATTGCATTCCCTGGGTGGATATAGGGGCAGAGCTGGCATCTGGGTCTGTTGCAGGGCCTGGTACCTGTGCTGGTGACTCTGCTGGCCGATTCATGATTGTAAGTGAGAAGTCGTCTAAGGTTGGGGGGCTGTCTGTAGGCAAGGAAAGGTCTTCCACCCAGGGCTTCTGAGAGAGAGGTATCATTTTCCAGGATGGGTTGTAGCTCACTGATGATACGTTGGATGGGTTTGAGCTGGGAGCTATAGGTGACAACCAGTGGTGTTCTGTTGTTAGTTCCTTTAGGTTTGTCCTGGAGCAGACTGTTTCTGGGTACTAGTCTGGCCCTGTTGATTTGTTTCTTCACTTCATTTGGTGGGTACTGTAGTCTCAAAAATGCTTGTTGTAAATCTCTTAAGTGTGAGTCTCGGTCGAGAGCATTGGAGCAGATACGGTTGTAACGTAAGGCTTGGCTGTAGACAATAGACCGAGTGGTATGTTTAGGGTGGTAGCTGGAGGCATGTAGATATGAGTATCGGTCTGTAGGTTTCCGGTATAAGGTGGTATTTATTCGTCCATTATGTAGTTGTACAGTGGTGTCCAGGAAGTGTACCTGTTGTGTACAGTGGTCCAGGCTTAGGTTGATAGTAGGGTGAAAGTTATTGAAGTCCTGATGAAATCTCTCAAGGGCTTCCTTCCCATGGGTCCAAATGATGAAGATGTCATCCAGGAATCTTAAGTATAGTAGTGGTTCCAGTGGATGGGAGCTGAGGAAGCGTTGCTCCAAGTCTGCCATGAATATGTTAGCATATTGTGGTGCCATGCGTGTGCCCATGGCTGTGCCATTAACCTGTAGATATAAGTTGTCACCAAATTCGAAGTAATTGTGAGTGAGTACGAAGTGACAAAGTTCAGTGGCGAGGTGTGCTGTGGTTTTGTCTGGGATAATATTCCATATGGCTTGCAGTCCATCTGCATGTGGGATATTGGTGTATAAAGCCTCCACATCCATAGTTGCTAGAATGGTGTCATCTGGTAGGTTGTCAATGGACTTTATTTTCCTGAGGAAGTCAGTGGTGTCCCGTAAATAGCTGGGTGTGCTGGTGGCATAGGGCCTGAGGATAGAGTCCATGTATCCCGAGACTCCTACTGTGATGGTGCATTTTCCTGCAACAATTGGGCATCCTGGGTTACCCGCTTTGTGGATTTTGGGTAGTAGGTAGAATCTTCCTGGTCGTGGTTCCTGGGGTGTGTCCGTATGGATGCATTCTTGTATGTCCATGGGGAGTGTTTTTAATATTTTATTGAGTTCCCTTTTGTATTGCTCAGTGGGGTCAGAAGGTAGTATTTTATAGAATGTTGTGTTGGAGAGTTGTCTTTCTGCTTCTTGTATATAATTATGTTTGTCCATGATGACAACTGCTCCGCCTTTGTCAGCTTCCTTGATTACGATGCCAGAATTATTTTGGAGGCTGTTTATGGCCTCTCTTTCTCCACGGCTGAGGTTCTGCTTTAGGTGTTGTTGTTTGTCAATTATCTCAGCCTGAGTACGTCTACGGAAGCACTCAATGTAAAAGTCCAATGAGGACTTGTGGCCCTCAGGGGGTGTCCATGTGGAATTCTTTTTTCTGGAGTTTTGTAACGATGGTTGTGTATTGCTGGGTTGGGGGGTGGGGGCTGCTGTGATGGTGTCTGTTCAGTGCTTTGTTCATCGTTTTGTTCAGCAGAGTAGTTGAAGAATTCTTTCAGTCTTAGGCGTCTAAAATAGGCCTCCAGGTCTCCACAAAGTTGTATGGTTTGTGTGGGTCTGGCTGGGCAAAAAGATAGTCCACGTGAGAGGACTGATTCCTCTGCTGGGCTCAGCTTGTAGCTGGAGAGATTAATGATGTTGCTTGGTGGATCCAAAGTGTTTTTGCTCTCTGTTGCAGGCAGGAGTTTTGAGAATTTCTTCTCCTTCTTGTTCTGTAATTCAGTGAATAGATTGCAATAAAAAGTTTCACTGGTTGTGGTAAACATCTGCCAGTTCCTGGTCTGTGCATAGGGAGTGTTTTTCATGGAAGAGTCTAGTTCATAGATCTCTTGCTTGATCCATTGTTGCTTGCTGTACATCAGTCCAATGAGGTGAATTAAGAGTTTCCTGGATAAGGTGTTGCATAGTTTCTCACTGTAGTCTGTGTGGTAAGTGGATTTCAATGGATTCCTCACACGAAGTCCCTTGGGTAGAATGCCCAGTCTTTTGCATTTAGAAAGAAAGATGATGTCTGTTTGTATTTGTGCCAGTATCCTCTTCTCTCCCCTCTCCCTCCTCCTCTTCTGTATTTGACCAGTTTGTATCATGCATCTGACGAAGAGAACTTGATTCTCGAAAGCTTATGTTACAATAAAATTGGTTAGTCTTAAAGGTGCTACTGGACTCTTTTTGATTTTTCTAAAGTTAGTGCAGCTGCAGGAAGACGCCACCTTCTGGGGGCTCAGATCACCTGTCTCTGCCCCATGGAGGATAAGAGGGACTTTTTACATGGCCCCTATTTCCTTCCCTCCTTAAGCCTCTTTATGTCTCAGCTTCAATGGGGCTTGCTCCCAGCAGTAACTTGTGCCTCCTGTACATTTCCTAAATAGTATGTGGCAGCGCTCCAGCTAGGTCCCTTAGCTGGGGGAGTCTCACTAACTCTGCTTTTTTTTTTTCTTTCTGTGAGTACATGCCACCGTAATGTTTTCTATTGTCGCCCTTGGTCAGTGAGGGTGCCCCAAATGAGAGTTCCCTGCAGACACTAAGGAGACCCCTCGTGTGTCGCTTTAAATCACCTGCTCCTGGAGGTAGGGAAAAGCTGGGACTCCGTCTTTGTTTTTGGGAAGAGAGACTTCAGAGAAGAAGAAAGTGGGTGCCATGTTGTTCGTGGGCCCCAGCTGCAGAAAGCAGTCTAGCTATTGGCTCTGATAACTTTTTGCCTTCTTTTCCTAAGCAAGACAGTGAGACAATGAGAACCTGAGAGAAAGTATAAAATAGCAGGGCTCAAAAGAATGGATTGCAAATACCTTATTGCAATGTGTAAATGAGTAAAGTAAGAACTTGTCCCTTTTCTTTTAACATTTCTTACCTAACCTAACATACAATTCTATTCATGGTAACAACAAGCCAGAGATTTTTGGTTTGGACCAGGGTCAGATGGGGAGGGCCAGATAGAATCTTTGTGCATGGGGGCTGGGGGGGGGGGCATGGAGGCTCTTGGCAGCCCTGGCAGTTGGAGGGGGAGGCAGCGAAAATTCACGCTGCCATTGGAAAATTCAGCCTGGATCCAGCCCAGGGTCGAGCTACAAGTGACGAATGACACTTGCCCAGCAAGTGAACAGGCTCCCGTGTATTCCTCCCTGTTCACTTGCCATTCACTGGCGCTCCACTTGATCACATGAACAGGGAGGAATACACGGGAGCCTGTTCACTTGCCAGGCAAGTGTCATTCGTCACTTGCAGCTCGACCCCTAGCCGACCATACAGGTTAGAAGGATAAAAAGGAGACGTGATGAACAAGCTGCGCCACCCTGAGCTCCTTGGAGAAGGGTGGAATAAACGTGTACTTATTAAATAATAATAAACAGAGGAGGTAGTCCATTTGTAGCACCAAATGGCATCGTGCAATACTAGGTATGGCTTGGTTCTCATATTAACAAGGAAGAAAAAGGGGGTGTGGGGGAAAGTCCCCACAAACTCAACCCAAACAAACAGGGGAACAAAATAGAGGGGTTACGAGATGTTTTAGCAAGTTTTAGCATGTACATGTAGCCTGCCATTCAGGCCTTATGTTTTAAACTTGTTTTTAATCTACATTTGTGCACATTTGTAATAAATATTTTCTAATATATTTTTAGGTTGTTACTTAACCACTCTATTTTGTTCCCTTGGTTCTCATATTAAACTAGATCACTACTGAGGTCTCAATCTTGCTCTGATGTTAACTGGTCTGTTAACTTATATTTACATTGGATCTTTTATCTTTAATGAAAAGATGCAAAATCCCATGTGAAAGGAAACTGACACAATCAAATTCTAAACTATTTTATTTCAGTAATACAACAATGATGACTTTAAGGGAACAAGGTTTATACCTCTAATTCAACAGATTCCTCAACCCAAAAGGATAATTTTTCCGAAACCTACACCTCCCCCCCCTCAAATAAATTCCAAAAGATAAATTCTCTGCTAGTCCCTTCACCAAGAGAAATAGTCCCCTAAACAGAAAGCACAACACATTCTAAAACGTTTTACCTCAGTGCTAACTCTTTACAATACCAGATTACAAGAAACTCACCAGTTTCCCAAGTGTCATACGTAGGGTGGCCAGGTCCCGCTATCCTCTCAGCAGGAGGATAGGGGCCTGGAACGTACCCTTGCTCGCGCTCCGGCGGTGGCATGACGACGTCACTTCCAGAAGTGACATCACCACGCCAAGTGCATGGTGGCTTCACTTCTGTGACGTCATTGCGCCGGCTGCGGGAATGCTCCCGCTCTCCGATTTGGCCAGTTTGGGGCCAAATTGGAGCACAGGGATGCTCCCACAGCCAGCACGAGAGGTGGGAGCACGCGCACGGTGCGTGCTCCTGAGGTGTGTGCCAGAGGCAGGCGTGCTCCGGGAGTTTGCCCCCTCCTGCCGATTGCTCAGCAATCGGTGGATAAGAGGGCAAATCCCCACCACCTAGTACCTGGTAACCCTAGTCATATGAGAATAGAATGAGTCGATCTCTTCTCAGCTAATGGGAGCATTTAGCTGAGAGGTTTTACACCAGCATTGCACTCATTTAGAAAAGGAAGTAGAGGAAAGCCTTTAAAATAGCAGAGAGAGACCGAGGCAGAGGCCAAGAACCCTCCTCTCCTCCTGACACCCTGAAGAACTTACCCAACTCTTATACCTTATTTGTACGTCCACTTCTGCATCTGCTGATCTCAGTGCTAGCTAAGTAGTCATACAATTTTGGATTTATGCCAACTTATTGAGGCTCTCCCCTTAAAGACAGGTGGAACTTGGCAAAAATTTATGTGTACCTTTTCATGCCTATTCACACTTATGGGGAAACAAACAGATCCCCCCATGTTCTATTTTGAATGCCAGGACAAACCGTTAGTTTATGTTCCCTTTTCTTTTGTGGCTTTCTCTGTTACTCCAAAATATTAGGACTTTAACTCTTAAATTATGTGATGAGCATGTGTTGATTCAGGGTGATCCAAGGATTATTTGGGGGTGCAGCCTCCCCTCCCTTTCTGCCTGTGCTCCTCTCCTGGGGACAGCCTATTTTGAAGCATGTTAGCGTGGGAACTGGACTGTGGGGAAGAAAGCAACAGAGGTCCACCTCGAGGGCAGCATCCCCTGACTGTGGGGTGCATGTGGAGTAAGCCTCATTTGGGAATGCAGAGGCCGGGTAGCTGTTCCAGATCCTTATTCACATCTCCTCCCAGTACAGTTTATTGGAAGGGATCCCAAACAGGAGGTCTAAGCTTCAAAGGCAGTCTTTGGATTGTCACCGTTGCATTTCTTCTTGTAGGGGACAGTCTCTGAAGTGTGTGGCTCTGCCATTTGGTATGATCCAAAGTTTGTTTTGAGGAGCAGCTTCCTCCCCTTTCTGCCTGTGCATTTGTCCGGGGACAATGTACTTTAAGCACAAGAACAGCTTTAAAGTTCTTGTGCTAACTGCTGGACCCAGCATCTGCCCATGTGGAGGACAGTGGCCCCTGAACATGGAGGTGTATGATGTGCTCTTCTTCCAAACCTTATTTTGGTGCACAGAGATTTTCGATGTTCCTCAATATTTGTGTTTCGATTTGTGAATAAGGAACTAGGAACTGCAAATAAGGAACTGAGAACAGGGAAGCTTTGAACCTTCAGAAAGCGTTGCTTTGATCAGCTGGGCTGTTAAAGAGGAATGTAACAGGAGAGGTGGTCCTCCAGGTAAGGGAGTCCAATACTTTTAAGGTATAGCCGGCGCCTTGAATTGAACCAGTAGCTGATGGGTAACCAACGGAATGTGTGCAGAATGGTGGTACGATGCACACTCTGCCTAGCTTCAAATAGTAACCAAGGTGTGGTCTTCTGTACCAACTGGAGTTTCTGAGTTGACTTCAAGACTGGACCCACGTAGAGTGCATTAGAACAGGCTAGTCTCGAGGTCACTGTGATATGAGTCCGTGGGGCCAGATCAGCTGAGACAAGGTATGGAAATTTTATTATAAACCAGCTCCATGCCACCTTTCTGGGGGAACAGGGGCTCTCTTCTTTGTCTCCGAATGCTGCTCTGTCTTCAAAGGTCCTGTGTCCAGATGTGGCTTGCCACAACTGGTAACAAAACCCCAGAGTCTCAGCAGAAGTGTGAACACATCTGTTCAGGAGTAATTGATGATTAATCCCTAGCACTTCACACCTCATTTATGAGGTGTGAATGAGCCTTCAAAACCCACTTTGTTGAATTGCACAAAGCAATGCATGCCTGAATCCAACAATCTCCGATTGCATTCTGCTTGAGCATAAAGGAAAAGCTAGAAGGTCATTCCCTATTGATAAATAAATTGTATGTTGGTCCCAGAAACCTATTTAAAGGATTCTATAGTTGGGCCTTTAGCAGAGTTATATCATTTGCAGTGAAAGTGTGATCATAGGTGATTCAAGCTGGTTGTGCTGACTGGTGTGAGTGTGAGAGAAAAAATAACAAAAATACACTTGCTTAGAAAGGAAATTGGAGTTCTTTATTATAGGAACCCTTTATAGTTCTTTATTTAGGAAAGGAGGAGAGATAGATCCTATCTACTTATCTAATCTATGGATGGACATGGATGGTAGGACAAGTCCTGCATCCATGGTTGTAAGATGGAGAGAAGGGATAGAAGTGACAAAGCCAGGAAGAGAAGGATGTCATAAGAAGGAAGTCCTGAGATTAGCAATCTACACGTCGAAGGATAGTCAGAGCGTGAACAATAAATAGATGCCCTGACCTCTCTGTCTTTCTAACACTTTAATTGGTCCTCCTCCTTTTCTTACACGTCGAAGGGAAATCTGAGGGACCGTCTCTCACCATATGAGCCCCAGAGGACTCTCCGCTCTGGCGTTAAACATCTTTTAAGTGTCCCTGGCCCTAGGGAGGCCCGCCTGGCGTTGACCAGGGCCAGGGCCTTTTCAGTCCTGGCCCCGACCTGGTGGAATGCTCTGTCTTGCGAGACAAGGGCCCGGCAAGATTTGCTTGCATTTCGCCGGGCCTGTAAGACAGAGCTATTCCGCCAGGCATATGGCTAACGCCGGGCAGTGCCCGCCCCCCCCTGTGAAGGGGGGGGTTAAACCATCACCCCTATGCAAACACAGAGGCATGTATGAACCACTATGCAGCATGAACTGTTATATTTAATGTTTTTAAATGTTTTTAAATGTATTATTTAATGTTTTTAAATGTTTTTAAACATGTTTGTATTTGTTATCCGCCCTGAGCCTGCGAAAGCGGGGAGGGCGGAATATAAATATAATAAATTAAATTAAATTAAATTAAATTACACCTATATGCATACAACACAAACACACACACACCCCTGTATAGTGCTGGGAAGAAGCAAAAGGCAAGTAGAAGCTGCTGGCCCCAAAGCTTTTGGGGTTCATTCAGGAAAAATACCAACATTCTGTCGAACTGTAAGACCAAAACAGCTCGCTACAGAAGTGGGATTATCAGGATGCAAGTGGTTTCTTTGTGCTTGAGCAAAAGTGTGTTGATTTATAAAGTCCATATTGCATGCGTGATGTTCAAGCACCTGCTAGTTTGGCTCACAGTCTGCTTGCCTATTAGGAACAAGAAGCCAGCTTTTCCTTGATCAGTTTAGATGCTTCCAAACAACTGGCACCCATTTCTTCAGTTACTTGTCAGGTATTGAAATAGTGCAGTAGAATGCAACTGGTAGCAATACATGCATGCACATTCTCAAAAGTCTGATTGTAATCCTACTCTCCTTCCCCTACCCCCTTTCCCACAGACCGATTGCCACTGCACACTCTTGGAAAGACTTTCCATGGCTGACCGAAAAGTGGCTGTCCTCAAAGAAAGAAAGGGTAGATTGCAACCCTTTGTTGAACTTAGGTTCATTCACAAATTCAAAACACTGGAATTCCCTGGGGCTGAATACTTAAGATTCTTATCTCACTGCAGATGCTAATTTCTGCTCTAATTAAGCCACATTGTACCTTTTAGAAACATAAACACATAGAGCTAGAAGGGATTGCAAGGGTTATCTAGTCCAACCCCCTGCACAACGCAGGAAACTCACAGCTGCCCCCTCCCACCTCCCTCAGTGACCCCTGCTTTATGCCAAGAGGAAGGCAAAAACCCTCCGGGGTACCAGCCAATCTAGTCTGGAGGAAAATTCCCCCCTGACCCCAAAGTGGCGATCATCAGCATTATCCTGAGCATAAAGAAAGGGCCGTGAGAGCCAGGCACCAGCTCACCCCTTCACGCCCTCTCTTGATCTGCGTATATTCATATTAAGTCAGAGAATCATGACAGCTGTCAGGTGACCATCTAGCCTCTGCTTAAAAACCTCCAAGGAAGGAGAGCCCACCACCTCCCGAGGAAGCCTGTTCCACTGAGGGACCGCTCTAACAGTCAGGGAGTTTTTCCTAATGTTTAGCAGAAAACTCTTTTGCTTTAATTTTAACCCGCTGTTTCTGGTCCAACACGCTGGGGCAACAGAATACAATTCTGTTCCATCTTCTATATGACAGCCTTTTAAATACTTGAAGAGGGCTATCATATCACCTCTCACCTCCTCTCCAGGCTAAACATGCCCAGCTTCAATCTTTCCTCATAAGTCTTGGTCTCCAGACCCCTCACCATCTTCGTTGACCTCCTCTGGACACGTTCCAGCTTGTCAACATCCTTCTTAAACTGTGCTGCCCAAAACTATACATAGTACTCCAAGTGAGGTCTAACTAGAGCAGAGTAAAACGAAACCATCACCTCATGTGATCTGGACACTATAATCCCGTTGATACAGCCTAAAATTGCATTTGCTTTTTTAGCTACCGCATCACACTGCTGATTCATATTCAGTGTCTGGTCTACTAAGACCTCTAGATCCTTTTCACACATACTACTGCCAAGACAGGTCTTCCCCCATCCTATAAGTGTGCCTTTGATTTTTCCTACCTAAATGAAGATCACCTTGAATCTTGCCTATGTCTTCAACCGTGTTTGCAATCCCTCTCAATTTAATATCATCTGCAGATTTAACGAGCACCCCCCTCCATTCCTTCGACCAGAATCAGAAAGACTCTCCAGCCTAACCCGAATACTGAAGTGGACCATAAATTAAATGCAGCTGAGACACAAATTGCCTGAAAATCAGCCCCACTGAATGAAGTGAGGCATTGGCTTCTCAGAAAGTACTCGACTAAAAAAATACTTTAAGCTATTCACCCAAAACAAAAAGCAAACTCACATCAATAGAAAGATGCTTAATGGGGAAGGAGATGTGAAAAGTCATCCATATCCTCCATGGAGAGGAAGCATGGCGGCAAAGTTTCCCGTTTGGTTTTGCAAGAAAAGACTAATGTGACCCCCCCCCCCCCGCCCTGCTATTGCTGACCTTCACAACTGCTTACTCAGTTTATGCCAACATTTCACTAGGGCCAAGAATTTGTTTTCAGCACAGGCTGAATCTTGGAAGTAAAATACTTCCGGGCATGCAATGGAAAGGGCCAGAAACTTATTTAAAAAACGAAAGCTGCAAATCCTGAGAACCCAATACTCATGGGCCCCTAGAATTTTGTCCCCACCCACCATCCCTATCTTTCACCCACCCCGTTTCTGGGCAAGGTGGTGGACCAACTCCAGGTCTTTTTAGATAACTCTTCTGCTCTGGATCCTTTTGAGTATGTTCTAGACCTGGCTATGGGACCTTTGTGACTGAGATGGTGTTGGTAGTCTTGCAGTGTAATCTTAAAATGCTGATGACACCCAACTCGGTATCTTTCTATCCAGCTGTCCTGGTGATTTGGTGGAGGGCTTGAACCACTTTGTGGCTAAATGGCTAAGAGTGAACAAAGTGAAACTGAACCCTGATTAGAAGTAATGTTAACTAGGAAGACTGAGCACTTGAACGATGTCATACTTCCCACCTCTGATTGGGTTCTGCTGACCTTTACCAACTCAGTGTGTCAGGTCTGTTGCCCACTGTCCCTCCATATTGTTATTCAGCTTATGATATGTTGCAATAGCCTCTTGTACCTGCTTCCCTTGTTGCCTTCCAGATTCCAGGACGGTCGAGCCCTTATCTCGGATGGCTCGCCACAGCAGCCGTGGGACGGCTCCTTCTCATTCCGCTACTGATTGTGTTCGGCTGGGAGAGCCGGAGGGGTGGGGGAACATGCTGTCAGGGCTTGCCGCAGCTGCTGCTGGGCGTGGCACTGGGCGGTCTGCTCCTGATGTCATAGGGGGCCCAGGGACTCTGCAGGACCCTGCTCTGTGGAAGGAGGGGCAGTATACCTCACCCAGACTTCCTCTCAGTCCACTCGCTGGCCTGCTCAACCTGGCCTGCTTACCCTCTGTGTCCTCCTTCATCTCCTCCTTCCAGAACTCTCCTCCAAGCCTCCACCCTTGCAGCCTACTGCTCTCACTCCACATCATCACTCCTCACTCACACCCACCACCTCAGAGCTCTTCCTAGCCACCTTATATAGGGCTTCCTTTCCCCGCCCCGCCCTCCTTCTAGGCTTGTGCCCTCTCCTGACTTGGCCCAGCTGTGCCTTCCCTCAGGTGTTTCCCTCCTACCACTAATCCCTTCTTGGCTTCCTTGCCTTGCTGGCAGGGAGGGATTGAATGCGAGCTATCCCCAGCTGAGGTCTCCTTGGCCTTGCTCATGAGGAGCTGCCCCAGCCGGCTTCTGTGCTGCTGAGCCTGCCTGGCCTTGCTCACGAGGAGCTGCCCCAGCCGGCTTCTGTGCTGCTGAGCCTGCCTGGCCTTGCTCGCGAGGAGCTGCCCTGGCCAGCTTCTGTGCTGCCTGTTCATTGATGCCGGGCGGGGCTACCCATCTCCTCTCCCAGAATGCCTGTGGCAGCTCCACCTGGAGAGGCTTGGCTCCTAGCACCTCCTGAGCCAGGCTGCTGTCCTCTAGCCAGGGTGTGGCTCTGGGCTGTAGTGGCTGCTTCTCCTCCTTGGAAGGTAAGGGCTGTTGCTGTGTCCCTATTCCCCTTGCCTTGGCCCTTTTCCTCCAGCCTGCTTAGAATGCCACAGAATGCCACAGATCAGTTACTACCAGGAGCGGGATGGGACATGCATCATTATACAGACACTCCATTGGCTGCCTATCAGCTACCAGGATGCCAGCAATGGCTATGGCCAGCAATGGTGTGATATCACTTCCCAGTTTTCCCCAGAAGTGACATCAGTCCTCTCCAGGAATGACTGAAAACTGTATGGTTTTATCATAGAGTTTCTGGACGTTTTTAGAGAGATCTGACATCACTTCCAGGTTTTACAAAAAATGACACCATGCAGCTGCCAATGGTAATTTTTTTCATTTTTTATTTCTCCAAAGGAAAATTACAAATGGCAAATTACTGTAATTGAGGTTATTTGCAAATTTAGAATGGCCCCAGAATTGAATTGGGACATAGGATTTTCTTGTATTACAGATGCTCATTTTACACACTTCGCACCCTTGTTCTTGTTCGCACCCAATTTCAGATGTGAGTCATAATTTAGACATGGTCACTAACAGGAAAAAACCCCAAACACGCTGTTCATTGCTCATTGCCGACAACGAACACGAACAGACGAACAGTAACGAACATGTCCCGTTAATGAACATATTCGTCGTTCATTGTTCATGGGGGCCAGAACAGCCCCCGTTGTACTTAGAGAGCCCATATTCACAGGGAGTGTTCAGCAGGCTCCCCTCCAGCCATCACTCAAGTTTTGTCAATATTGTAGTACGAATCTTGGAGTTATACATTCCCAAATCCGACGCCCCCAGGAAACTCCCATTCAACACAATTGGAGCCACCAGTTCACTTTGGCCCCGTGTACAAGCAGTGGACTTGAAGGTGGACCACCTTCCCTCTAGGGGGGGGGGGTTGGCTACTCACCGGCGGTACCCCCTGTGTGCCTGCCTGTCAGGCCTCCCAGAGGCTACTTTCTGGCAATGTATTAATGTGATTGATGTCGGCAGCCGCCAGGCCTGGTGGGCTGGGGGAGGTGAAAGTGGGCTGCCTCCCCTCTAGGGGGTGGGGTGTGTGGCTGCTTGCTGGTGGCACCCCCCATGTGCCTGCCCGCCAAGCCTCCCAGAGGCTACTTTCCGCTAAGGCCGTAAGGTGGATCAGGTTAGTGGCCGCCGGGCCTGATGGGCTTGGGGAAGTGGTGGTGGGCTGCTTGAACTCTAGGGGGTGTGTGGACACTCGCCGGTGGCACCCCCTCATGTGCCCACCTGCCAGGCTTCCCAGAGGCTACTTTCTGCCAAGGCTGTAAGGTGGATTAGGTCAGTGGCCACTGGGCTTTGTGGGCTGGGGGAGGTGGTGGCAAGCTGCCTCCCCTCTAGGGAGCAGAGAGTTTGGCTGCTCACCATTGGCACCCCCCCCATGTGCTTGCCAGCCAGGCCTCCCAGAGGCTACTTTCCACCAAGGTATAATGGTGGGTCATGTCGGCGGCTGCTGGGCCTGGTGGGCTCGGGGAGGTGCGGGTTTGGCCACTCACTGGCGGCACCCCCCATGGGCCCACCCACGAGGCCTCCCAGAGGCTACTTTCCACCAAGGTATAACGGTGGGTCTTGTCGGCAGCTGCTGCATAACCAAATGACCCAGCAACAGTCTGCAAAGAAAACCTTCCAGCAAGACATGATGGCATATACGGAGGCCTTGCACACACAAGCACACACCCTGGTGGGTCAGAGACAACAACATACGTCCACAGGTGGGGACATCATGGCATCGGGGCCAATGCTGTTGTCCACACCTCGCGTAATGCAGAGGCTGTTGCCAATCAAGCACACTGGCTGGACATGGAGCATTGGACATTTAGGTACATGGGATAGACAGGTTTCTCAATAGACAGATGCATAGCTGTTTGGGATAGGTGTATAGGATAGAGGGGTGCATGGATACATTGAATACCTGTATTGGATTGAGAGGAGAGACAGATACCGTGTGCAAGCATATTAGAGAGACATGTAGATTGCATACATATCTGTGTTATCCCGTCATTGGAAAGTTGGAAGGAAAGAACCAAGGGTGGGAGTTGGGGCCCGCCCCTAACATGCAGATGTGGAGGCTAACATGCTGGCCGTGGAGGTGGTGGAGGATGCCTTCTCCCCCATCATGGAGGAGGCATTGGTTTCCCTAGGAAAGGGGATTGTGGGCAGACAGGTAGGTGCCCATGTGGGGACCTGTGGGCTGCCCCCCGCATCACCCACCGGCCTGCCGTCACAGACATGGCAGTCTATTCAGCACATCCTAAAGAAGATGGCAGTTCCACAGAATCCACACCACTCAGAGACAGCTTACCTGCGCAGGCAGTACAGGCAGGCTGCCATCAGCATCACCCACCTTCCTGCCTTCATGGAAAGGACGGGTGTTGCGGCCGGGACCCATTTCCCCCTGCTCAGAGGGGACTGCAGGTGCCCATGGATAGGGGGCCCCATGCTGTACAACCATATGTGAAACAGCAGCTCTGTCCCTTGTCCCAAAAGCAGCAGCAGCAGACAGCACCCACCTTCCTGCCCTCACAGAAAGGGTGGGAGTCGCGGGACCCATTCCCCCCTGCTCAGAGGGGCAGCCAGTGCTGTTGATAGGGGGCACCATGTGGAACAACCACATGTGCAACAGCTCCTGAGCTGCCCCTTGTGCCCAAAAGCAGCAGCAGCAGACAGCACCCACCTTCCTGCCTCACGAAAAGGGTGGGAGGGACCCATTCCCCCCTGCTCAGAGGGGACAGCAGATTCCATGGAATGGGGGGTGCCATGCAGCACAATCGTATCAGCAACAGCTTTTGAGTGGCCCCTCATGCCCAAAAGTGGTGGCAGCTGACATGACCCACCTTCTTGCCTTCGTGGAAAGGATGGGATGGGCAGGACAGGAGAGGTCATTGGAAAGGGTCCTATTGGTTCCATTCACAGAGGGCAAGAATGAAAGAGGGACCGTCCAGGACCTTGTCAGGGAGAGGACATGATGGGCAGGACAAGTTGTGGGGAAGGGTCATTTGGGCTCCATCCAGAGAGGGAGATATTGAAAGAGGGACCAGAACCTTATCAGAGAAAGGGGAACAAAGGGTTGCTGACTGCATCGTGGGGCAGGACTGGGAAGACCTCTTCATTGGCGAGTCATGAGCTGAGAAACTCACTGAGTCATGGGGCAGTGGTGGCAGCTGACATGACCCACCTTCCTGCCTTTGCAGAAAGGATGGGATGGACAGGACAGGAGATGTTGGGAGGTATCTGAGCAGTTCCAGAGAGGGAGAGGTTGAAAGAGGGACCGTCAGGGAACTTGTCAGGGAGATGGGGACAAAGGGTTACCTGCCACATCACGGAGAAGGACTGGAAAGACCCCTTCATTGGCGAGCCATGAGCCGAGAAACCTACTGAGTCACGGGACATCAGTGGCAGACAACAAGACCCACCTTCCTGCATTCACGGAAAGGACACGAGTTGCAGTGGGGGACCCATTCCCCCTTGCTCAGCAGGGACAGAAGGCACCATGGATAGGGGGCACCGTGCGGTATCATACAACCACATGCGCAACAGCAGCTGAGTTGTCCCTCGTTGTCAAAAGCCCCCCCCCTCAGTCCTGCAGATGTGCTCCCATGGATGTTGCTTGCTTGCTGACGTTCCTTTGGATTGCGTATAAAAGCCCACCGAAAGGGAGAGGCGGCTCTTTGGATTCCTTTACGGGAATGGAAGGAGAGGGAGAATGATCCTCTTTTTTCGCTATCTTTTACTAGTAAAAGTGGAAGACTGGACAGATCTCCCAGTCTCTCTTTCCAACTAAAACGGTTAAGCCAGAGTGAATGAAGAAAGAGGAGCTGAATTAAAGGCAAAGTACAGTTTGAAGTAAAACAAACAAAATCTAACCAGATTGGTCCACTCACACGCAACGCTGACCAGGAAAGACTGTTGAAACTGTGCACAGACCTGTGGCCCTTTTCTCCCATTCTTTAACCCATTTACCAGTTTTATTCCAAAGAGCCCAGAAATGAGAGATGTCTTTCCCGCAGGCTAAATTCCGCCTGGTACTCCCTGACCTGTTATCTTTGCAGGACTTTTTTAGTCACCGTGGTGGCACCTAAGTGAAGGACAACAGCAGCAGAAGGCCATTGAATGGGCGACCTGGGTCCTTCTCGGTGTGGCTGTCCTTCAATAACTGTTTATTTTTTCCAATTTCCACCCTAATCTGCATAACATGAGCCCTTGCAGCAGTCGGAGACCCCTCCTCAACCCCATTCCTGCATGGACATTGCTTGCTGGCCTTTCCTTTCATTGTGCATAAACGCACACAGAAAGGGTTTGGCGATGCAATGCCATCTGTTGCTCTTCTTCTTGGGCAGAAAAGAGAGAGTCACAGAAAATCAGGAGAAGAAAGCACAATGCGCCATGACCAACTAAGTAAATGAAGCAATTGCTACCTAATAAATATCAATGAAAGATATATAGTTAATCAGTATCTTCAATTTCATATATTCCTTTTACATACACAATGACTGCAAAAATAAGAATACAGAACTCAGAGGACATCACATACAATCAATCAAACAATAGCTATATAAATCACAAGACCACAATAGTAAAGTGGAATACTGCAATAAGTGCTAAGTGCTTGTATGCAATAAATAACAATAAATAACAATAAGAAAGTGACCAGTGCTTATAGATGTAAAGTGACAGTGCCTCGAGTTACAAAGTAGTCAAATAATCCTGTTATGCCATATTTACAAAATTCATAAGGAAACGTTTATTCAGTTCAAGAGGGGATATGATTCCAGACATGATGTGTCTCTGCAATGGCTGTGCTAGCATCCACGTCCCGTTTCTGATATCCTTCTTCCAGGCAGTTATAATGAAAGTTTACAATTCATAATGAGGAACATTCCCAGCATGTATCAGGCATACCCTTTATGCCTAAAGAGTATAAACACTGGTCACTTTCTTACTGTTATTTATTGTTATTTATTGCATACAAACATCTAGCACTTATTGCAGTATTCCACTTTACTATTGTGATCTTGTGACCTACATCCCTATTGTTTATTGACTGATTGTATATGACGTCCTCTGAGTTCTGAATTGTTATTTTGGCAGTCATTGTGGAAGTAAAATGAATATATGAAATTGAAGATACTGATTAACTATATAAGACATCTTCCATTGGTATTTATTAGATAGTATTTGCTTCATTTAGTAAGTTGGTCACAGCACATTGTGCTTTCTTCTCCCACTCTTCTTCGTGGGGCAAAGCAAGCCTTTTGCGAATCGGAGCCACTCAGTGTTGCCATTGCCTGGGGAGCACTGAAGAAAAAAATGTACTCATGTGCAACGCACACGTTCCCTTTCCTGACAGTGGAGTTACATTAAGGTAGGGATCCCCTTGGGTTCCAGTTGGTTGGTTGCCGTTAAGGAAAACAGTTACAGATGCTGCCAGCCCAGTGCCCACCTGCATTGCCATTGCGCACTAAGAACAGAAATGAAACACACAATCTTTTCTGTGGGAAGGAGTTCTTACAACTTCATTTCCCAAATTTGTTTCACTGTTCCAGAAGCTGTTTTAACTAGTCAAACCCGCAATTTCCGGGTATATTTCTGGGTCATTTGCTCCATTTTGCACACCTCTAACTGGGTGGTCTCTCCAGGTTAACAAGGAACAATAATGGGTTGTGAAGTATGGTGCTGGTGAGCAAAGAAGAGCTCTATTCTCATGCAGTTGTCTAAAACTTACATGCCCTTTGCCTTTTTCCAGCCAGCCCCTTTCTAGGTTCACTGCTTAGCATGGCACTTGCATCCTGCGTCCCTCCAATCTATCATCCCCTCTCCCGGTGCCAAGACATTCTTCAGCAGGAAACTATTCCACTGTGATGAAATGGGAACTCAACCTGCTTCCAACAAGAGACAGTGGCCTTGAGTCTCCTCTGGGAACCTCGTGAGATGCAGCTGAAAGATGTGGCCAAGGTCAGTGACTCCTGCTGGCAGCAGGCTTGTCATTGGGGCAGTCGAAGGTTTATATTTCAGCACCTGGGAATGGCCCCTTTGCCTCCACCTTACTGAGGAATTCACATGGAAAGAATTTAGGAGGGTCTTCAGAGTAGCTCATTTATCTTCAATACCAAGATTTGTTGTGTCCCGTTGTTCAGCCAATGCCAATGTTTTATCTTTCAGTGAAGAAAGAAGGTGCCTTCAAACTAGTTGCTATTATTTAAATATACCATTGTGAAGGACCTGATCCCATTCTATAAAACACTGTTCCATAACCGAGACCCCAGCATTAGGCTTGGGGATCCCAGTGCAGGCACATAAGTCACAAGAACGTCTCCAGTTGTTCAGGAACATGACATACATCCATGATCCTTACATTTTGTGTGGCTCACATTCTAGCGTGTAATTGCTGAGCAGAAGAAGACAACCTTTGAGACCAGCAACTGGACGCTACACAGAAAATTGGGTCAGTCTGATGGCGGTTTGTAGTGATGTCTGAAAGCAGAAATTCCATTTTGCCAAGTAGAACCAGACCTGTCACCATCCTGCATACAGGGACATGGGCACAGACCAGAAGCACCCACGGTCTGAGAGTGCTTGTGCTGGACATTCACTCCCTCCTCCCTTATCTCCAGCTACCCCTTCCTTCCCATGGACTAGTGATAGCTCACCCAGCTGGCTTGTGAGCTGGACCCTCTGCCAAGGCAGCAGACCTGCAGTTCTTGTGCAGGTGCAGGTCTAAGTTAGCCTCCCCCTCCCCCCTGGGCAGCCTCTCCCCTGTGGCCCAGTTCTGTGTTGCTGGACCCAGTTGTATGGTGGGGATCTTGAAAGGACTTGCTGAGGGAGCTTCGTTTTTTCCTGTATCCCATTCCCCACACTATGTCCTCTTTGTCTTCTCCTGGCAGCCTCCCTATGATGACCTTTCTCTACATCCGTCTCTCCTTGAAACCCGCTAAACACCTTTTATTTGCCCCCCACTTTCATCTATATTTATTAATTTACTTCATTTATAGACTGCCTTTTTCACAATGGGGGCCCAAAGCAGCTTGCATCATTTTCCTTGCCTCCATATTGTCCTAACAACAACCCTGACAGGAAGGTTTGGCTGAGAGTGTGTGACTAGATCAAAGTCACCCAGTGAGCTTCCACAGCAGAATGGTGATTTAGATCTGGGTCTCCCAGATCCTACTCTGAAACTCTAACCACTTCACCACACTGGCTTGGGGGGGGGGGGTGGTCCTGTTGAACAGTAGCAAGCATCTGGGCCTGGGTGAGTCATGCAAATTATATGGTATCAACTTGCCTGGTGGCTTCTTCTGGGCCTGGCCTTAATACATCTTCCCTCAAAGTCTAAAACAGCCCTGATAACCCTTCATGAGGAGCCACCAGTGTTTGCAAACAAAGGAGCTAAACCATTTCCCTGCCTTCGTGGCTCTTCCATGGAGACATTTCCAAGCATTGCGGGCATCAGTCACAGGCAAAGCAGATCCCATAGGCAGTGGCATAATGCCGAAGTTGGTTCTGAACATCCCAAGTGACCCGTGGGATGGTTCTGACCCTATATTTTCAGAGCTCCACAGCTAGGAAAGCCTCGGTCAATTCCACCTCACTAAGCACAAAGAGGAGCACAATATGATGTACTGGTTAGAGAGCTGGACTAGGTCTTGGACAGCTGGGTTCCAAGTTCTCTCTGTGACCGTGGGCTAATCACTTCCTCTCATCCTAATCTACCTGAGTGGGTTGTTGTGACGGCCAAACAGAGAAAGGGGACGATTAGTCTGAGAGTCTGGCAGCTTATCCAAGGTATTCACCAGCAAGCTAGGTGGACAGTGAATAAGAGATCACCTGTGAGCTGTACACCCCATCTCTTTATCTGCCCACTGACCACCTGAAACAGCTGCTGACCAGCTTTGCACCTGACAAGCAGCTGTAGCCATAACGTTTCATCTGCCTTGTGGGGACTCCAGCGCTTGTGCATTAGGGGAGAGTGATTTTACCTGGAGTGACAGGTGGTGGGATCAGGTCATTAAAAGGTATGAGAGAGGAACTATGCCTCCCATAAGGACAGTGTGATGCCAGAATGGTGTAGCAGTTAGAGTATTGGACTGGGCCCCGGGATACCCGGGTCTGAATCCCCACACTGCTGTGGAAGCTTGCTGGGTGAGCCTGGGCCGATCACATACACTCAGCCTAACCTGTCTAACACAGAGAGGGGAGGTGGCCATGAGACTAAAATGGAGGAGGGGAGAACAATATTGTAAGCTGCTTTGTGTCCCCATTGGGGAGAAAGATCCCATTAGGGGGATAAAGCTAGGAATGAACTATGAAAAAAATATTGTGCAAAAATGGCGTGGCGTGGCGTGCCACCCTATCTTCCCAAGACTCACATTCCTCCCTTGGCCACATCTGCCGACCCCAATGTCTGGAGTTGCACCAGAGGCCGATAGATAGCATGCGTTGGGCCCACAGTGACACCCCCTCTGGGAACATGCAAACCTGTCCTGCCAGTTTTATCACAGACTGGCCCCAGCCCAGAGATAAAATACTCCGAGAAATTCAGCACTTCTTGCCCCAGCAGGAGTCCTGCACCCTGAAGGAAATATCAGAGGACGATGGCTACAGTTAACAGTCCACTCTAAAGCTAACGAGGAGGACAAATTAGAATTTGCTATTTTGTGTGTGTGTGCGTGTGTGTGTGTCCCCGTTGCAGTGTTGGGTTGGGCTGTTGTTTCCCAGGCATGTTTGTAGCAAATATTGAATAATCTGGGAGGCGAGATGCTCTTTCCCAGAGACAATCTCGTTACTGAGCTGTAATTTGCACCTAGGCAAGGCAGAGACATACATGATGACGTCACTAAACCAAAATTTCTTCCAAAGGGAACTTCCGTCACTGGAGGCGTCAGTGAATGTCTGTCAAACAGAAGCAAACCTGGACATCTAAATGGCAAGTCCCCGGGAAGTGAAAATGCTGATTTCACTGCTTCAAAGAGTTCCCACTGCTCTTAGGATAAAATAAGGACCCGGCTGTCGGTAACAGTTTTAAATCCACTGCTGGGAGATTAAATTCTAATGGGATTTTAGCTTTTTATAGACACACCGGATTCTTAAGTACCTCTTCGTTTTCTGCATGGGGGTGGGGTGGGAGGTGAGACTGGAGGCTATAAATCGTTCACGTCCTCTTTGCATTATCTGGCTTTCAGGAAGCGCATCCTAACCTGGGTTGTAGAGCCGGCGGCCGCCGTCAGGAGGGCCTGCGGTGCCTGCTGGTTTCCAGGCTGGAAAAGCTCCTTTCAGGCCCAGGAAGGCGTGAACAGCGCTCAGGTCCCAGCAGCGGCAGCGGGAAGGGGCTGCCAGGAGGAGGCCCAATCCAGGCAAGCGCTGCCCCTCAAAAGGATGCACCCCATCCATGGGGTGCAATGGCAACAGTCTATAGTGGCACCCCAGAAGTTTCATAGGACAGTAGACCCTGCGGACAGTTGATGAAACGAGCAGCCCGCATGCACATGGCAGGGGGGCATCGGTTGGGTTGCCAGCCCCCAGAGGTGCCGCTGAGTGACAGCGTATGCTCCTGAGAGCCACCTAAGGAGGAGTTAATGAGATGAGCCCCCAGAGGGGGTAGATATACCCGCCCCAAATCCCCATCATAGGCCAAAGCAGGCTGTTGAGCGGTTCTCCAAGAATAGCACTGGAGCTGGCCTCTGGTCAGAGCCTGCAGCAGATGGCACAATAGAGAGGCCCTCATCCTGGGAAGAAGGAGAAGCAGGGAGACTTTCTCAGCACTAGACACAGAGGACACCTTCTCGCAACTCCTTCCATATGCAAGAATGGTTGAGGGTGGTTGTGGGGGTGCCTCTGGAGGCAGAGATCCATATGGCGACGTCTCAGTATTCCATGCAGCTCACCCTCCTTTGCTGCCCCTGGCCTACTGCTTGGTCCTGCAGTAACTGTTCCCAGGGCTGTAGCCCAGGCATGCCGGGCCATTCTCCCCTCTCCTGCTCAATGGGGACCCTATGTTGGGTGGAAAGGTGTCATATACATGTCATAAATAAAAAAGAGCATAAGTAATGGATACCCACATGGCCCAGAGAGTGGCAGGGACACATGGGACTGGCCAGGTGTCCAGTGCCTCCCCTGTCCACGTCAGACGCAACCTGTGCAGGCTCTTGGCATCCACGGGGTGGTCAGTGCCTCAGCAAGGGGGCCTGGCAATGATCTTGAAAGTACGGTCTGTGCCAACCAAGGCCTCCTGCTCCTGGGCAACCCACACCGAGAGTCCCACTCACTCACATGGGGCTGTCTGCAGAAAACATCCCTTCCCAGGACTCTCACAGCGTCAAGGCTCCGGGACCCTCAGGCCCACGTGGGGCCTGAGGAATGGACCGTGGTGTGCCTGTGTTGTGTGCTGTGTGGCTGTGGGGAACACGAGCTGGGTCCAGTTCCCCTAGACCCAACACTTAAGGAAAGCAAAGGTCTATTTTGGCTCTTGGAGACTGGGTGGGAGAGGAAAGGGGAGCCAGCAGTTGCAGCCGCCTCTCCCCTGTCGTAGGCCCCACCCGCAGAAAGATACATTCCAGGAGTCTCGGGACAGACAATGCCTTTTGTCAGCTTCAGATAGTTGCGTAGATGTGCTCAGCACTGATGGCTCATGGGGTGGGTCACCGAGAGCATCCCCGCCTCCCCCCGCCGTGCTGCAGAAGGGGAGGGCTATGCTTACTGGCAGGCGCTGGGGAGTGACAGAGGAGCTGGTGGGGCCACAGCTGCAGCGCTGTGCAGGTGCAAGTCTGAGTGGCTAGTGAAAGCTGGTGTGGGTGCAAGCAATGGGATATGGGGCTTTGCTGACCACTCGGAGGCAGTGCCGTCACTGCCTCCTGATGCCTGCTGGTCAAAGCACCTCCCCTCTCTGCAATAGGGACACTTCCTGTGACCCCCTGTGTAACTGCCAGTGCCACAGATGGAAGAAGAACAAGAAGCTTGGCTGACTAAATTAGGTTGCTGCCCCTTGTTTCCTCTGAGAAATGCCCTCTTTCTTCCTCCCCAACTTATGACCCTGTTTCTCTGTCCTGAGGGCCACCACTGACCTCCAGCCACTCTCACCCTCTTTACAGGGCAATAGGAGCAAACTTTAAGGGACTGGAAACCCACACAGCCATCAAGTTCCCTTCTGGAGGCACTACTCAGTGGGGCCGCTGGCTCAGTCTCCTGGCCCGGCAACATCCATACTGTGTCAGAACTGCCCAGGTTTCCAGTGGCCAAAAGAGGAAGGGGTTTTTTTTGTAATAGGAATTTTACCCCCCAAATATGAGTCTCCTAAGGCCAAGGAAAGCTGTTAGCTTTTCTTCCTCCCCAACAGTGAGGAGCAGAGATGAAAGCAGACCCTGGGTGAGCCCTGCTTCCCACCTGCCCGCCACGGCCGCCACCCCAGCTGCTGGGAGTTAGGTTTCATTTTAGCTCAATTAGTTTTCTATGCCTTATTAAATAAACACACAGTTATTGTAAGTGTGATGGCCTGGCCTGGCCTGGCCTCCTATTTGCAGCCAGCAGTCAGTGGGGAAGGAGCAAAGACAGGGAGCCACGAGGCAGCTTATTTGAGAGCCATTTCAAGGGAACATTTTGGAGGGCAGGGGAGACTGCGGTGTTTGCTCGAGCTGGGGGGATGAGTCATGAGGCCAGGAAAAAATAAGAGAATATTAATGGGGAAGTGCCAAAGGCGCAGGTGGTGGAGGGATCAAGCAGCGAGTACCAATTGCAAAGATGTTGTAGACAGTGGAATAGAGGCCAGACTGCCAACTTTTCCCAAGCAGGGCCCCCAGTGCATTTAAAAAATGTAATATGCAGAATCCCGTGTCGGTGTCATTTGTTGAATTAATGCCTGGCATACAGCTGTTAAAGTCCTGCTAACCAAAACCAAAAAAGATGGCAACCTTAAACTGAAGGGCAGGGCTAACAATCTGACTGGGGGAGCCAATGGAAAGACCTGGAGTGGCCCCTCCCTTGAGGCTGCTTTCCGTGTGCCCAGAGCAACAAGGTGGCCCTGCTGTCTCTTCAGTTGCTGCTCCCAGGTTGCCTAGCAATGCATCTCCTTTCCCTTGACAGCTTATATAGCTTCCGAGGGGGCCTGGAAAGTGCAACCAAGAAATTCCGGCAAAGCTTTATATGTTGTATGTATGCTGTAGCACAGTGGTTAAGTGGTTTGGATGAGAACCAGCACTCTAGTGGTGAGTAGAGTGAATCCCACTACTGCCATGAGCTCGGTAGGTGGCCTTGGGTCAGCCACTCCTCTCAGCCCAGCTCCCCAGCTGCATTGTGGGGATAATAATAACACTAACTTGTTCACCCGCTTTGGGTGAGGCACTAATCTGTCTAGAAGAGCGGTATATAAGTGCAGTTATTATAATTATTGTTGTTATCGTTATTGTTACCATTACCGTTACCGTTATTGTTAACAGAATGGAGGCAGTGACAACATCAAATCCCAGCAAAAGGCCCAGGAAAGTGAGAACAGATAAGTTTGCAAGATGTATTGGGACTTAGGAGATAGATATCAGAATCCTGGGGGATTTGAATCTCTACCTTTTCTGGCAGGCAAAGTTCTTCAGAGCAACTTTTCTACAGCGCATCCCCCCAAGAGATTTCCGGGTCAGGCCAATGGCTGATCTGCCCCAGAGAGAAGGAAGCAGAGAAAAGGGAGAGGCCCTGGGGGCTTTCAGGGAAGGGGGGGTTTCTGTGCGTCTGGAGCAGCAAAGCCAGGGCTATCCCTCCCCCAGCACTATTTTGTCATGGGAAAATGGACTGGGGGAGGCAGGTGCCCTCCCTCACCCCCACAAGTGGCATTCTGAGCCCACTCGGGCCCTCTTGTAGTTTATAACAGCAACTCCCTGCAGCTGGTCTGTGGCTGTGGGGAAGTCCTGCTATGGAATCTAGAGCCAACTCTTTAAAAATCCACACATCTAGTTTGGCCCCAAGAAGCATTCCCACCAAAGGCAGCCCGTTCCCAGCCACTTGCAAGGAGAAAGATGTGCTCTCATCCAGCAGGACCGAATCCCCCTCCTGTCCGGGTGTGATAAATGAAAGGAGCCTGCGGGGTTGTAGTCTTGGAGCTGGGCGGGAAGCCTCTTCAGAGGAGATTCAGCATCTTTCCGTTGCTGACATGACCAGGAGCAGCCTGAAAGGGCAAGGAATGGTTTAGCCAGCAATAAGCAAACGTCTGATTTTTTATAAATAAAAGCTCTCTGGAAGGACTGACCTCACAAATATGATCACTAATGCATTGAGAAGCCTTTTCAGAGGAGAAACCAGCAGGAGGCCACATAATTGGCCAGAGCTCCACCACTGTTGTAGTTTTGCCCTTCAGCAAATACGGAATTGGCTTCAGCGCTGCCTCTTACTTGTAGCATTTGTGTAGAAAACACACTGTGGCCGAGAAGGCAGGATGCTTTCTTAAGCCCCGTGAATCCTGCTGAGAGGTCTGGGATTCCAGCAGGATTTGCAATTTGTGTTCACCAAAAGTCTGTTAGCCCTGAATACTCACAAGTGCCAAGAATTTCATCATGTAACCATCAGAATGTGCCCTGATGTCGAGGCATGTTGCTTTTTACCCAACCTTAGAAGAAATAAGGATCCGCCCATGTCTATGTGTGGTTTTGCTCTTCCAGGATGAAAGGGTTTCAACTTAACAGTGCCAACTGGACAGAAATGTGTCTTGTATTGATCAGTTATCTTTATTTTCAAGGTTATAGGCACAATTAAAACTGAATCCTAGACTGTTTTAAAAATACTTGGAAAATCTAGATCATCTCCACTGTTGTTGCTTTTGGATAAATTTTAACCACAACATGATCAGACCACATTTTGAGAATTAGAGGATGCTACGGCAAGGCATAGCAATATTTGTGAGTTGCCAGTCCCCCCACTTCTAAAGTTGGGAGTTTTCAAGAAGAGGCTGGATGAATACTTGTCAGAGATGCTTTAGGCTGATCCTGCACTGGGCAGGGGGTTGGACTAGATGGCCTGTATGGCCCCTTCCAACTCTATGATTCTATGATTCGAACTAGGCCAGGAATTAGGCCCTGTTCCTGGTGCTTCACATGTCAGTGCCAGAGGCACTGGTTGAAAACCAGAAGCTATGAGGTCCCAGTGAGGCCAAAATTGGCCCCAAGCACAGCAATGTTTGGCCGAGCTGATACCCTGTAGCTTCCCATTTTCAACTGGAAGTGATGTCATCGGTGCCACCGGAGCACACACCATTTTACTGGCAGGCTCCTGGCCTGCCTCTCCACTCTTCTCTGCCCCCTGCTGGCCAGGTGAGTGGGGGCAGGGTTGAAGGGTGGGGGTGGAGGACAGAAAGGCTGGAAAGACTCTTCAGGCCCACAGATTATTATCCCATCTGACTGTATTTCAGATGATCCCTCTATTCATCTACAAAAACTGAACTAGCGGATGTGAGAATTCTCCAGCTTGGCTGATCCTTTGACTGGCAATTTCCTTGCCTCATTGTTCGCTCTCTCCCTCCCTCTCCCTTACACACACACAAGCGTGCGCGTCTGGTAAAATTATTGCTCTGTAATTATGTACTGCATTTCATTAGTGATTAGACTAGGTCCAAATGTATTTCAGAAATTTCTTTTGCATTGGGGAAGCAAGGGTATTTTTGAAAAATCTCTTAGGTGAACAAAGGGAACAAATTTTGGTTTAGCCTATGTATGAATAAAATTTCACAAAAATATATGAATCGGTGTCCTGAAAGTGTCATTTTCCTACATAAGAGCTGAAAGATCCATCTTGAGATATTGGTTCCTCCTTGACTTCCCCAGGTTGACACTAAGACAGAAAATGCCCCAGGTAGAACTTGCTGTCATTCTAGGTCTGTCCAAATAACTGAGGCCTATTTCGTCTTCTGCATTCAAATGGAAGACATATTCCAAACCTTTTGCTTTTAGAGAATGAATGAATCTTCTCAGAGGATTCCCGCCCTGCCCCCGCCCCACCTGGTGCTTCTGAGGGAGTTGAGCTGGACACACTTCCCAGGAGGGGCCTGCTTCACAGTTTCTGGAAACCCTAGAAACAGGTGTTGGTGATGGATATAGATTTGAAGAAAAGGATTTTATATATTACTTTTATATATCACTTATATGCCTTGTACTTTTTTCCTACGCTCAGGAGCAAATGTAGTACTTGTAATGCAACCTGTAAGAATATGACACTTGAAACAAGAAGACCAAGAGAAGTATGCTGAAACTCTGCAAGAACTGAGAACTAATAGTATACTGCTTGTAGAGCTGCACTTATGAAGTATTATGCATATGTTATATTATTCTATAAGATTCCCAAAGGAACCAGTTCCAGAGAGCCTTTTGTAGAAAACTGATTTTTTTTTTTTTTGAAAAATTTTTATTGGGTTAGAACATTTTTATTTTTACATTACAATCAATTTTCCCCTAATTTTTCGTTTCTAACCCCCTCCCTTTCCCCCCCTTTTGTTGACTTCCAACAGCTTTCCCACCCTCTGTCCCTTTTCCCTTACTTCTATTAAATTCCTCTGTCTAAAACAGATATACATTCTCCATTATATTAAGCAGTGCATCATTAACTCCTTTAATTATTATACACCCAAACTATACGTCTTTAGATAAACAATTTATCCCATTTTCCAGTTTTGAATAATTCTATATAAACCTATAAAAATATATAAACCATAAAAATTTCCCACATTTAAATCAAACAATTTGATTTATTCTCTATATATTACTCATTTCAACTTTTTATGGTAATTCTATATAACTCCTCAGATACTCAATCAATTTAACTCTTCTATACATTCAGTTTGGTGCATATAAATCTTGTCAAAGAAAGAAAATATTGTTAGTTAGTCAATCCTCATGTTTAAACCTTATCATTAATTATTCTCTATCAGTTGACCTATACATATCTATATATATCTCAATCAATTAATCTAACTGCTTATAAATTCACATTTCTCTTCCTCCCCCGGTAAAGTCACCCCTCTCTTTTATACTTTTATTATATTTCAGTAGTTCTCAAACTGCCACAGTTTTCCTCCCACCTCCCATTTCTTCTCCAGGTATTGTTTCAGCTTCTCCCAGTCTGTGTTGAACTGCCCTGAGTCCAGATCTCTCAGTTTTCTTGTCATCTTGTCCATTTCAGCCATATACAGCAATTTGTAGATCCAATCTTCAATAGTTGGTACTTCTTGTACTTTCCATTTCTGCGCATACAAAAGTCTAGCTGCTGCAGTCATATAAAAAATCAACGTCCTATGATGGGCTGGAATTCCCTCCATTCCCAAGTTTAGCAGCAGGAGTTCTGGGTTCTTATTTATTTGAAACTGTAAAATTTCACTCATTTCTCTTATTATTTCCCCCCAGAACTGCCTAGCTACCTCACACGACCACCACATATGATAGAGGGAGCCCTCATGTTTCTTACATTTCCAGCATTTATTAGAAGTATTCAAATTCCCTAGCGCAATCTTCTTTGGTGTCATGTACCAACGATAGATCATTTTGAAAATGTTCTCTTTAATATTGATACATGTCGTTGTCTTCATTGTAGTTTTCCACAAGTATTCCCATGCCTCCATTGTTATTTCTTTATTGAAATTTATAGCCCATTTCACCATCTGTGTTTTAACTATCTCATCCTCAGTATACCATTTCAGCAATACTTGGTATACCTTGGATATTCTTTTCTTGTCTTCTTTAAGAAGGGTCTGCTCTAGTTCCGAGTTCTCTGTTCGTATGCCCCCTTTTGCAAAGTCTGAGTTGTATAAGTCTCTAATCTGTCTATACTGAAACCAATCATAGTTAGGTGATAGTTCCTCTTGTGTCTTTATTCTAAGTTTAGATACTTCAATCTTAGTTATTTCTTTGTACGTTAAACATTGTTGTTCATTATCCACAGCTCTCGGATCTATCACCTCATATGGAACCACCCACAAGGGGGTTCCTTCTTGTAGGTAAGTTCTATACTTCTTCCAGATTGTAAATAGACTTCTCCTTACAAAATGATGCAGGAACATCGAGTTGACCTTTACTTTGTCATGCCATAGGTATGCGTGCCATCCAAAAATTTTTTTATATCCCTCTAGGGCTAATAGTTTCTTATTCTTTAATGTCATCCACTCTTTTAGCCAAACTAGGCAGATTGCATCATGGTAAAGTCTCAGATTGGGCAGTTGCATTCCGCCTCTCTCCTTTGCATCTTGTAAAACTTTTACTTTCACTCGAGGCTTCTTGCCTGCCCAAACAAAATCTGATATTTTCCTCTGCCATTTTTCAAATTGTTTAGAGTCTCTGATGATTGGTATTGTCTGTAACAAAAACATTACTCTTGGTAACACATTCATCTTAACTGCTGCAATCCTGCCCAACCATGACAGGTTCAATCTATTCCATTTGATCAAGTCTCTCTCTATCTGAGTCCATAATTTTTCATAATTATTCTTGAACAAATCTATATTTTTTGCAGTCAGCTCAACTCCCAAGTATTTCACCTTACTAGTTACTTCACAATCCGTTGTTTCCATTAACAATTGTTGTTTCTGCTTAGTCATGTTTTTGCATAATATCTTTGACTTCTTTTTGTTAATGAAGAAACCTGCCAAATCTCCAAACTCCTTGATCTTGTCTATCACTTTTGGCATGTTCTCCAGTGGGTCTTCTACAATTAACATTATGTCGTCTGCAAATGCTCTGACCTTATATGAATAGTCCTTTATTTTTATTCCTCGTATTTCCTCATCTTGTCGAATTTGTATCATCAGAATCTCCAATACTAAAATGAACAACAATGGAGATAACGGGCAACCTTGTCTTGTTCCTTTACTAATCGTCAATTTTTTGGTCAATTCATCATTCACTACAATTGCTGCAGTCTGGTCTCTATAAATTTCCTTGATTGCTCTGACGAATCTTTCTCCCAGTTGTAGCTTTTCCATAGTGGCAAACATAAAGTCCCAGTTTAAATTGTCAAACGCTTTTTCAGCGTCTACAAAGAAGAAACCAACCTCTTTGTCACAACGCTTGTCGTAGTATTCAATAGCATTGATCACTGTCCTTAAGTTATCTCTTATTTGTCTGTCTGGCAAAAAGCCTGCTTGTTCCTCCTCTATGACTTCCGAGAGCCACCCCTTCAATCTCTCCGCCAATATCTTCGCAAAAATTTTATAGTCATTATTGAGTAGTGATATAGGCCTATAATTTTTCACGCTAGTCAGATCTTGGCCCTCTTTTGGGATCAATGATATATTCGCTTCGCTCCAAGTGTCTGGAATTCTTTGATCCCTAAAAACTCCGTTCATCACCTCTTTTAGGAATGGTGCCAGTTCATTGGCCATTGTCTTATAAAATTTAGCCGTAAGTCCATCTGGCCCTGGCGCCTTTCCTAGATTTGCGGATTGTATTGCCATATTTATTTCCTCATCAGTTACTTCACTGTTCAGCTTATTTCTCCAAGCTTCCGAGATCTCTGGAAGTTTGGTTTTCTCCAAATATGATGCTATTGATTCTTTGTTTACTTCTTTTTTATTATACAGCTTAGCGTAAAATTTATAAAAGGCTCTGCTAATGGTAGTCTGCTCCAAATACGTTTTGTTTTCTTCACAAATTTTATTTATTATTTTCTTTTCCCTTTTCTTCTTTAATTGCCATGCCAAATATTTCCCAGGTTTATTAGCACCCTCAAAAGCTTTTTGATTCAGTCTTTTAAGATTCCACTCCAATTCTTTGTTACTCATTGCTGTTAACTGTTCTTGAAGAATTTTGATTTCCTGATATATTTTCTTTTTCCCTGGTCTCTTTTTTAACTGTACTTCTTTGGCCTTTATTTTCTCCTCAATCTCTTGTCTTTTCTCCTCTTTCTTTTTCCTTGCTCTACCATTTAAGTCCATTAGTATGCCCCTTACAACCGCCTTGTACGCGTCCCAAACTTTACTGGTTGGTACTTCTTTATTCACGTTGTATTGTATAAAAAACTTAGTCTCTCTTCTCAGTGTTTCCATATTCTCACTTTCCTGTAACAGGTCCTCATTTATTCTCCAGGCTTTCCTTTTTCTCCTTTTTCCAAATTTCCACATAATTGGGTTGTGATCTGAGCCTACCATCGGCATTATTTCTACCTCCTTAGTCCATAGCGCTAAGTCCTTTGAGGCCCAGATCATATCAATTCTTGATAATGTAAGATGCCTTGCAGAATAAAAAGTAAACTGTTTGGTTTTAGGATATTCTCTCCTCCATACGTCTTCGAGAGTCTCTTGTTGAATCAACTCAAAAAAAAGCTTTGGCAATAGTCCTCTTTTCTTTTGTGCTTTTGTAGTCTTTTTGTCTAATTCCAAATCTGTCACTCCATTGAAATCTCCAGCAAGAATTATCTGGTCATATACAAGATCGTCTAGGTGCTTCCTTAAGTCCTCAAAGAAGCTTTCCTTTGCACCGTTAGGTGCATAAAGTCCGACTACCAACACTCTCTTTAAGTTCCAATTACATTCCACTGCTACAAATCTAGCTTCCACATCTCTCATAACAAATTTTGGCTGCAGCTCCTCTTTTATATACAACACCACTCCTCTTTTTTTCTTGTTGGAAGCCGCTACAAATTCTTTGCCCAATTTTCCAGATTTTAAATATTTTACATCCTGTTTTCTAATGTGGGTCTCCTGCAAACAAACAATATCACATTTTTGTTTTAGTAGCCAATGAAAAATATTTTTTCTCTTATTCGGTGAGTTTAGTCCATTTACATTCCAAGATAATACTTTACACTCCATATTCATGGTTTTGTTGGTAAGTCTTTTTCATTGTCCTTGATAAATCTCTCCATCTCCCGCTCAGATCTGATGCGTTTTTTTGCCCCTCCAAACTCAAAGGACACTCCTTCCGGTAACTCCCATCTGTATCTGATATTCATGTCCTTCAAAGTCTGAATTAGCACTCTATATTTTTTCCTGTCCAATAACACTGATCTGGGCAGTTCCTTCATTATAATAATCGTCTTGCCATCAATCTCCAATGGATCTTGAAATTGTTTGGTCACAATCCTCTCTTTCATATTTCTAGTTGTAAACTGCACAATCACATCCCTTGGTAGTTTCCTCTGGGTTGCAATTCTCGAGTTCACACGATACGCCACATCTAGGATAGCCACAATTTCCTCCTCCTCCTTCCCCAGGTAATCAGCCAACACCTCAGTCATCTGTTCTTGCGCTGACTTCCCTTCCACTTCTGGCAGACCGCGAAAACGAAGCTGCTTCTCCATGTGTTTAGTTTCTGCAACTGACATCCTCCCCTTCACCAGCCTCATCTCTGTTTGTTGCGTGTCTATTAAATTCTCCATCGCGTCTTCTACTGTTTTAACTCTCTGCTGCGTTCCTTGTAATTCACTGCTAATCGTTTCCACACCTTTTTTCACTTCTGACAGCTCCGACTTTACTGTCTGTGTAACTTCCTTGACCTCTTTAATAAGCTCCAATTTCGTGTCCTTAAGTTCTTTCATCATGTCTATAAGTTTTTTGTCCAAGTTTTCTATTGCCGATTGCCACTCTTTTTTCGACATCGTGGGGCTTGCTTTAGCTCGCTCCCACGAATCTGCTCTCTTCCTCAGCTCCGTGGCGTATAATTAAACGTTTTCCTTTTTTTTAAATGTCCCAATCTTTGCCAAAATTAATTTTTTATATCCAAAATGTCGGGCGTCTTTTCTCTATGGTTTCTCTATGTTATTATAATCCAAGATGGCCTACTTCCTCTTCCGCTGAAGCCACGACCCTTCCACTTTCAAAGATGGCGATTCCCCACTTCCTGTCCTTTGGCAAGGGCCGCTTCCCTCCAGCCACTCTATTGTTGTTACGCACTTCCTGTCTCCCGTCTTCCCACAGCAGGTCTCGCGATGGTGTCTTTTTCCCACAGCTCCAAAACCACAGGTATTCAAAACAATAGTCCGATTTTTGTAATAACTTCTTTAAACTTAGTCTCTTTTAAAATACAACTCCTGCCGAGTCTTCACCTCCTTTTCGCTAGTCTGTTGCAGTTTAAAAGTCTACTTTCTTTCCTCTCTGTTTTTGTCAATCTGTCCCGTTTCAAGAGATAGCGATCTTTACCTTCTCTCCAGCTTTCTCGGGTTGTAATCGCTGTTTCGATCTTAAATTCTCCTCTCGACTTCCCTCCCCGATCGAAGCTTGGGTATGTAGGTCTTATGCCAGCCGAATTGGCCCCAAAATTGCCGCAGAGATTATAGCCGACCCGTCGCAAGGTGGGACCTCA